>NW_026998739.1:4145000-7025584 GCF_035044405.1 Drosophila montana | reverse complement strand
AGTAGAAACTTCTGCACTTTGGCAATTTTGGGTAAGAATTATTATCTCTTATTGAAAGTAAACGCTTTGGACTTTACATTCGATATTTGGAGCAGGCAAGACGAACATTGCACAAAAGGAATGTACTTAAAATATATAATTAACATAATGGAAAGGCCGCCAAAATCAACACGGCATATACTTTATTTATTTATAATTATATTCATTTAGTTTTGTGATACATTTATTAAAAAATGTGTATTTTCATACCCTGAACCAATGGAAAATGGGTAAAAAGTTCATAATGTATTTGTGCAGATGTAGAAGAAAGCATGTCGACCCCATATAGTATACATATTCTTGATCAATAGCCGAGTTGATCTAGCCATGTCCGTCCGTTTGTCCGTACGTATGTATAAGAGCTACAGACTTTAAATTTCCGATCGTCAATAACTTGTCCCGTTTCGAAACAATCGATATCGAAATCCTGTTTTGTAAGCAAATCTCTTATGTTTTAAGAGCAATGACTCACCAAAGTTGACACATACCTTCTAGAATAGTATATACATATTGATATATATCAGGTATCTTTTAGTTTATTGCTATCGCATAGAAGAGGGTTTCCCCTAGTCAGGAAGTCTCGACTTTTATTAATTATTAAAATACATTTAGCATAATTTAGATGCCTAAGGCATATGGCAACAGAGACTTTCAAAGCCGTTAAATAATTAAATTAATAAAAAGAAAACAATTTTAATTTTCATGAACAAAAAAGTGTATCTAACTAGAGAAATGTGTGAAGAGGGGGAATTTCTTTTAATCATTTTGAGATTTTTACGCTTTCTTCAATATCGTGGCAACTATTATCGAAATGCCGTGAAATAGTTAAGCCTTTAGTTAATGTAACCAACAACTTTTTATGTCTTGTGTACTCTACAACTTTTTGTGCACTTTGGATTCCATCAACTGTCCTCATAAAAATTGCAGCTTTTGCAGTTGCGCTTGAGCTCACATCACTTTATCAGCATTAAATTTCATTTTAATTAAATGCAAATTAATTACGAAACTTTATCAAGCCAAGAAAAAGAGTGAAAAAATATATAAAATAACAGACTGTATGAAGCAATATTATTACGAAAAGGCTTCGCAATATTTCTGCAAAAATTCCCACAATGACGCACCTTAAGCTAATTAACGCAGCTGCCAGGTGAACTGGGCGAGTTTTTTTGCTGGAAAATTTTTGAAAAATCTTGCGCATAAACCACAGCAGAGCGCAGAAAAAAAAATGAGAGAAGAAAATGCTGGCGTCGAGAGAAATGCCTTCAGCCAGCAGAGAAAAGGTAGAAGAAGAATGCGTTGTCCTTGCAGGTGGCAGTAAAAAATTGTTTAAATTCCTGGACTGGACCGGCAGGCGCCTTTTCGCAGCTCACAGCTCATTAAACGCTTGTCACCAGTTGCCCCCTTTGGATGTTTGTTGTTGTTCTTGTTGTTGTTGTTGCCGTTGTTGTTGTTGTGGCTCCTGCTGATGGAGTTTTTGGGTGCCAGGATAATCCGGTACAACTTAATGCGCCCCTTGGCCGTGCTAAATAGCTTTCATTATTTACTTTATTTTTCGCATAAAGCGCACGAAAAAAACTTTTGGCATTTTTATGGCCAAAAGCACAAAATGCAGCGCAAGCGAGAGAGACAGGCAAAGAGAGAGAGTGAGCAGGAGAGTGTGCGAGTGAGTAGGCAAGAGCAAATAAATGTTATTTCACAACGTTGCGCCTGGTTAAACTCTATGTGAAATATTTTTATTTTAGTTTTTATGCTCGGTATCCATTTAAAAGAAATGGTATAATATTTTTGGGGCACAAGAAGAGACAGCGGAAACAGATCTAGCTGCTTACAGGGCATCTTTCAGTCGCGCATACCCGACCAGCTTGCTGTTACTAGCTACAGTTTAAGGGTTTAAAGCCGCCCCAAAGGTCCCTGGCCTTAGCCTGGCTATAATAAATCATGACGCATATCAATCAGTCAATCAAACATGCCCCAGAAACTTGTCTACATATTGATTGTGCGCTAAAAAAAAAACAACAACAACAACAGCAACAATTTATGCCTGACTCAGCATATTTGGCCAAAAAAAAAAGCTCAGCTTTGCATTTGACATTTTCGTCAATGATATCAGCAGAAAAAAGAATGGCAAAGAAATAAGGAACACAGCAAGACATGTGAAAGGACACACGACAAATGCTAAAGCTAAAAAAAAACCAAAATACATTGTTGCATGGCACAGAGAGTCCTGTGCGCCCAGTCCTCATGTTCTCAATTCTCAACTCATGAGCACAACTTTTGTGCATTTGACAAGTTTTGTTTGCCGAGCCATACGAGCGGACAGTCCATGACACGCCCACACATGTGGAAATTGAAATTGGCCACGGAATCGCCTAAATGGCCTGATTGAAATGTATTTAGCGATAAGCACAATCGAGTATGCAGGAAACTATCGAGAAACGCATACATTTTCGAATTCAATAATAGTTCAGTTTTGGGCAAAAGTTGTCGAATTGTAAAAGGATTATTTCAAGAGAAATTGTTTAACTCGAAGCATAAATACAAAATAGTTAAGGCAAAAAGAATAAAAGAAGCTGGTAGAACATTCAATTTTTGAGAAGATCTACCAAAAATAAGAATATGCCTATTTTAATATCTGGGAATTAACTTCCCGGTAAAATTGGTTGAAGTTTTACAGGTCTCCTCCAAATATTATAGGCCTGTTCAAATTGAATTTAATAAAAGCAAAAAAATAATTGTACATAAAAAATTTGGGAAGATTATTCTAGTAAAATATTCTAGTAAATACTTAGTATGATGAGCTCTTATAAGAAAGAATTCTTAAATAAAATGTTTATAAATAAAAAAAAAAGATGTATTAAGTACGAATCAAAATCTTATTTCGGGCTTATAAGACAGTTCAAAAAAAGTTAATAATAATAATAATTTAATAATAATTATAGCAAAACAAATCAAAAAATAATTGTAATTAAAATTTTGAGAAAAGTATTCTAGTAAATGAGTATTTATGAGGAGCTGCGTCAAAAAATTTGTAATAAATATTTAAAAGTAAAGAAATAAATGGTCATCAAAACTTTATGTTAGGTTTATAGAACTGCTCATCTAAAATTAAATAACAGCAAAAAAAAGTCTAACAATTATTGTATTTCAAGAATTTGAGGATAATAAAAAACTTAACACTGAGAGTTTTTTTAAAAATTTTAATAAATAAAGAATTTTATTATAAACTAACGGGTATAACCCGGCCCTGCCCGTGGCACTTGTAAAGTAAATGTTCTCAAAAAGCTTTGAAAATGATTTTGAAACTGATCGGAAAGTCAACAAACAACTTTCATACAAACAATTGTCGCCAATTTACCACTGTTGCGGGTGGAATTTCCCAAATCGCTGAAACACGTATACATTAAATTCTTATGTAGAGCTTTGAAAATAAGTTTGAAGTAAATCGGACAAAACTTAAAACTTCATCAAAAAATCTTTGAATCGCACTTTCCACCGAGGAAGCTTTGATTTTGGAAATGAATTTGAGGGCGAAACGTCATCCACCAAATTTTTGACCCCCATTTCCACCAAGGAGGGATGGATTTTCCAAAAAGTGCGAAACACCCCTCAAATGAATTTGAACAAAGATCTTTGAAAATGAGTTTAAGGCCGATCGAATGGTAAACAAAAAAGTTACATACAAACGTTTTTCGCGATTTTTCCACACTTGCGGGTGGAATTTCCCGAAACCCCGTCTTAACGTGCACCTACATCACATAAGGTAGCTACAGTGAAAATTTCAGCTTCCTAGCTCTTACGACTTGGACTGTGCGTTGATCACCAATCAGTCAGTCAGTCAGGACTGACAGTTTTATGTATAGAGATCAGTCGTTGGAAAATTAAGCGTGTTGGCCATTATGGTTGTTCAAAAAATTATTGTTAAGAAAAAAACAAACAAATATACATTGTAATGCAAATTAAATGCAAATTTTTTATATGGGGCAACATTTTTTTAACGGAAAATCTGCCAAAAAAATCAAGTCAGAATAGTAAGTGTTAAGAATTGTGAGCTAGAAAATCTTCTATATTTTATATTTTCAGAATTCTTTGCTTACCTTTAGAAAGTCCAAATAAATGCAATTTTCAATATGTTTAAGTTAAGTTTTGTGTAAATTTGATTACGTTTTGTAGATTTGCTTAACAAAACTTCAAACGGTTTCACACATTTTGCAGCACTTTAAAACCTTGTTGTTCATTTTTGTGCATTTCTTCTTTACGTCTGCTTTCGCACAGTTTGGCAAACAAATTTAATGCAATTTGCAGTTGTTTTCATTTAGATTCGTTAGAGCGAACCACAGCATGCGAGTGCAAGCGTATAAGAAAGAGTGTGAAAGAGAGGGGGGCAGAGTATTATAACGGTATTGGTATTACTTGCGGGTTTTTTGTTTTAGCGTCGTTTGTCGTTGCTTGTGACTTTTATTCGTTGTTTCTTATCTTATTTCGCGTATCACGGAACTCGTTAAAATCACCTTAGAACACGTGACTGCACGTCATGCACAAGCACACACACACACACACGCACACATGCAGTTGTGAAGCAACAGCGCCGCGAACACACACACACACACAAACGTGGAACACTGCAAATGCTGGCAGCAAAAACAAAATGTGCTGTTAGGTCGATCGCCGGTCCGTTGTTTCTTGGTTCAGCTGTTGGTGCTGGTGTTGCTGCTGCTGCTTGATGCTTCGCCTTCTGCTCCTTCGCCCGCTTCTTTTAGCTGCTCAGGTGCAATGTCAAAAACACAAAAATCTGCACACGACTCGCTGCGGGAAATTGCAAATATGCGCACACACAAACACACGCACATACACACTAATATACTGCGTAGCAACGTGAGTTACAATTCGCGTAATTTTTGGCTGCAGTTTGTTGCTTCGCTTTTGCTGCTTTCATCTGTACGCGCGACAAAAAAACTGCGACGGAGCTGAAACGCAAAACAATCCTCACGCGAGGGCAACGCAATGAAAACTGAGCTAAGAACTCGCGAGCCGTTTTTCGAGTCGTGTCGCTTCGTGTCCTTTGCACAGAATTTGCACAACGATAACGGCGGCCGAGGCGTCGCAGATACTTCGGCCGGCAGCACGAAACACTGTACGAAGCTGCATTCGGCTTGTTGCCTAACAAACGCATCCAACGAGAGCAGCCTGTTGGCGGAAGAGTGGGAGAGCGAGAGAGAGCGCCCTTTTGATTTGGAGCGCTTGGTCGGTTAAGTGTGTCAACAGGGGCAACAAGTGAGGGGGCGTGTTTATGGCTAGTGGTGAGCAAGCAGTAGAACTGCTTGGCGTTAAGCAAGGGGTGCAGTAATTGATGCCTTCGCTACAATTTATCTTATTGGAAATTTATAGCCAATAAGCTAATATTATTATTAAGCTAAAAATGACTTTCAATATTTTAGTTATAAAGCACATAGATAATTACAAAAAAAAAACAAACATACGTATGAATACTTATGTTCATGTATATGTATGTACATTTATAAAAAATGAGTTTCATAGAATGCGGTTTAGTTAACGGTTTTGCTTATTTTGAAAGTTTATAATTATACAAATGATAATCTTAACTATATTTATTATTATGCACGAGTTCCCCTATTCTGCAACTATTTTGAATTCCTTAGGCCACCAATTCCTGTTTTATTAACACAATATCGAACTGCTTGATATATAAAGAGGTTTCAGAACTGCTTGCATTTCCACCACCCTTCTCCTAAGACAAGTAAAGTCACCTCACCATTCCCCTTCTAAATAGCTAATTGTGCACGCTTAATTTTCCCCTACGTATGTACTGCTTCTATCCCTGAATTCTGCTTGATGTTCCATTCAAAGTAACTGCTTGCCCCATGCATATATGTATGCAAGTAACTCGATTATTTATATAAAAATAGTTATAACAATATATAACAATATAACAATATACAACAAAAAATAATAAATAATAAAATTTTAGTAAAATACATAGAATATTAAATCAATTTTTTAAGTATGAAACTATTGTTATATAGAAGCCGAAAAGCTAAGAAAATAATTGTTAAAAAATTAAATTCGTTAAGGTAAATCGATAAATCTAGAGGAAAATGTAATGTTAAATAAGTAAGCCAAGAAAAAAAAACCGAATGGTTTTTAAGAATTAAAAAAAAAACTAATAAATACTAAAAAATGTTATGAAATTTTATTATTAAGTTATAATAAATATATAATTAAATTGAATACAAAAATAAATAAGAATAAATATAAACCCAAATTAATAATAATATTCGAAATTAATAGAATAAAAATGAATTAACAACAAATATTAAATTAAAAAAAAAATAACAAAAATAAAATGATATAATAAATATATAAAATGAGATTAATCAATACAATAAATTATAATAAAATATATATAAATATATTTTTTTTTGCAAACAAATATGCACTAAAAACTTTCCATTATCAAATTATTAAAAAATTAAATGATAAAATAAATAATATAAATATATAAATTAAACTGAAATAAAAACTTACCCTTAATCCTTATATATTTGTATTTATAGCCTAAATAAATAAAAATATGATTTATATAAAGCTCAAAGCAATTTAAATTTAAGTTAAGTTACTTTACATTTTTGTGTGCATCTGGTTCCGGTTCCGGTTAATCTTGATGATCTCATAATTCGTATTTGCGGGCCACATTTTGTGGCATCATGTTTTGTAGTGTTGTAAAGTTTATCGAGTCGCTGAACTCGCCCCGTTCGAGCTGTTATCCTTGGGCTGGCCGTTATCCTAGTTGGCCGATGAGGATGCTAATGACTTTATTGTCTCCAGTTGTCTGCATAATTTGTATTATTTCTAGCACAGACTCCGCGACAAGGCTTGCCAACTGGCAGACACGAACGAGTTGTGAGTTGTGCGTGTGTGTTGGGCGTGGTGGGCGTGGCAGGCTAATGAACTGGAAATGTGTTGTTCCAGTTGCTGCGCACACACACACACACACACACATCAGCATAATCAGCATAATTCCAATTTTTATGATTATGACATTTTGCGCTTCACGTGTTTTGGCCAATGGCAACCAATTTCCGTGTCCACGTTTTTGTTGAGCCAGTTGCTCCTTTTGGCCGTGAATGGCAACTGGTTATGCTGCTGCTTCTTCTTTTTCTTCCTTTTCCTATTTGATTTACAATTATGCAGTTGAGCCTCTTGGCGCAGACAGAAAGTCGCCTGGCAGGACATTTTGGCAGTGCATCAAACTGGGAACTCCCAACAAGGCAGTTCAAATAGCTGCCTAAGTGGAAATATTTATGCACTGATTTATTATTTATATGTGCTACATGTGCTTGAGATGATATATGTTTGTCAATGTAAGAAGAGTTGGGCTCTGAGTTAAGTAGGTTTTGTCTCTAAATATGTTTAAACATTTATCAAATATTTTAGGTTTTTGAAAATAGTTTTAATATATTATCGTTTCAAATTAATAATAACAAGAAATAAATAATAATAAACAAATATCGGACTGAGGAATCAGCTTTTGATGGTGATCAACATATGTATTAATGTTTACTCTGAGCACAGAGAGGCTTACTTTTACCTATTTTTCATCATTTTCATAAAAATGAAGTGTAAATTTTGAAAACTAATCCTTAGGTTACCAACAAAATAAAAATAAATATGATTTTAAGATATAGTAATACTATCGCATTCACGTCTTTAAGTCAACGTCAAGTGCCATCACTAAATAACAGTCTCATAAAATAGGTAACTGTTTAATCTGATTTAATCTTCGAACTCCTATTACTTGCACTTCGTGCACACGGAGAGCGCGAGCTTGAGACGACTTTTGCCCTCACAGCAAAGCTACACACACGTGCACACAGCATAACACAATGCTAACGGCAGTTTATTACTCAATGGGCTCAACTATTGGAACAGCGCTTAATACAGCTTCCACTGCTACGCACTCAACTCTGCCATCAGCCACGATCCAACACACATAACACTCACCTTCATACACACACACACGCTCTTACATAGTGTATTTCCATTGAGTAATGGTGTATTTCTCTGCTCTGAGTGCAAAACTCAATGGTGTATTTCTTTGCTCTGAGTGCAAAAGTTCACTTTATGCCGCTGTTTGCCTTTTCGCGCGTAGGAGGAGAGAAAACAAATACAAAACACAAGGCGTAAACAACAGCTTGGATATTTATTACTCAATGGATCGCAGCTGAGAGCTCAGCTGAGCGCGTAGTTGTGGAAGCTGTACTGAGCGCGGTTCTAATTATTTTGCTGAGAGCAGAATCGAATGCTTATCAGCGTTTGCATTCTTTTCTACTGCATGCACGTGTGTTTCAAAATGCACCTCTCTCAAGTTTACGCTCTCTGTGTGCCTCTGCACATTCTTAGTTGAAGTGATGGGAATTCGAAGATTAAAACAGCAGCTGCTTATTATGTGCGCCTGGTTTTTAGGGATGACACTTTACATTGACTTAAAATCGTGGCGGCGTAGACATCGCCATGAACATGCTCGCACACTCACGCTTAACATTTGTGCTATATAAATTAATTAATTATTTATATATTATTATTTAGATGTAATAATATATTTTTTAATAATATAAGCGCTGTCATAAAAAATTATAAAACAAAATTGAATAAATTAAATTGAACATAATTAAAGCAAAATATAAAATATTAAACAATATTAGTAACCAATATGTTATATAATATAATATAAAAAAAAAATATTAAAAATATAATAATTAAATTAAACATAGAAAATAAAACTATTACAATAACAAATGAACAATTCGTTTATGAATATTAAAACTAAATAGGAACCAAAATTAATATTTACATATATTAAAATAGTTTTTAATAAAAACATTTTATTTAACATAAATTAAAATGATATAATATGATTTGTTATATATTTACATATTGAGGCTGTTTTATAAAATTATAAAAATATGTATGTATATACCCGATTTTCGGATGCTGTGTAATTCCTTTATACATCAAGTTTGCCCACATTTTGAACTAAAGTTTATAAGAAATGCACAAATTATTGTTATTAAATGAAATAAGTGTTTATATGGGTAGCTAACATATATTTTAATTAACAAAATGCCGTTGGTGCCTTTCGCAAACATATGCAGCTGGGCTTTTCTGGTTTTTAGGTAAATACAATAATTCCTGGAAATAACGCGTTACCTTGAAACTCAGGAGCAGCTATCTACAGCCTGCAAAGGACGACCTCTTCTTAATCCGCCAGTTGCCTGTCTGACCGTTAATTGTGCAGATCAGCTGAAGGTCTATTTGTACCTGAGCTAGCCCTATAAAAGGGCTGCTTCAGCTTTGATCTTCAGTTCATTTCAATCTAAACGTTGTCGCGTCGTGACGTGTTGCCAATTCGCGGTGTCGACTCAGCTTTGCTGCTAGTATATTTAAGTTAATTGTATAGAAAGTGTTTCCGAGAAAGTGCCTTTTAAATTTATAACAAAATAGTTCAAAAGTGTAAACAAATTGTTAAAAAAATAGTAGTAAAATATAGCAAAATGCTGAGTCGACTTAGTTCCGCCCGTCCGCAGTAACTTCGGCTGGCCGAAGAAATTTCAAATATTTATTTTTTGCTCTTGCATGTTATTTTTATGATTATTCAATTTGTAAACATACAGCGAGCTTTACTTTGCAATGCAATTTATGAATTACAGTGGTTCAAAATTGTGTTGTTGTGAATATGTCACTATATACATACATATTATTTTCTGAAGCTAGAAAGTTTTTATCATGAGTTTTTTTTTGCATTTTTGATAATCGAGCTTTTATGTAGGGGATTAACTTTTCCTTCGTTTAAGAACTATTTCGATTTGTAAAATGAATATTATTTCTCGTATTATTCTCTTCTGATTTATTCTAAATTCAAATATTATTCTTCTCTATTATATTCTTCTGTTATTAATTACATCAAACAGATAAGACCCAAGTTTTCAGTTCTGTAGCAATGTTTTGAGGAGATGCTAGTTTGCATCGCACTTCGGCCCCTTTTATGTTTTATAAATTTTAATAAAAATCAAAAGAGCCCTTAGACTGCTTGTAATGCGCGATTTACTTCTCGAACTTCCAACAATAACTATCGATAAATTTTTTTTTGTTTTGGTAATATTCCACAGCTGCCTCTGTAGGAACTGCAATGTTTAAACTAAGACTATAATGTTGAGCGCCTACCGCTCTCTGCTTCATTATTTGATAGCGTCCTCCTTTTATTCTAGCTAGAGACTCCTCTTTCATCGTGTTGTACTTCTTGGGTAAGAAGAACACGTGATGTGGGAGCTTTGCATTCCTTGCAATTTGTATGTTAGCTCCTCCCAAATTAACAAAGAATAACAAACATCAAACATAACAAAAAATTTCCTTATTTAAAAAGTGTTCACACAAGTAGTGTATCTGGCCGTCGTTATCCAACCGCCAATGTAACTCCGGAATCAGAACAAGAAAAGTGATATTCACCACACTTACACTAATACATTGTAACATATATTCTGAAAATATAGATAGACGAAAAAATAACCTACTAGTGAACAAACGTGATTTTCTTCGACTTGGAAAAATTTCAAAAATTCTGTAGGAACTGCAATGTTTAAACTAAGACTATAATGTTGAGCGCCTACAGCTCTCTGCTTCATTATTTGATAGCGTCCTCCTTTTATTCTAGCTAGAGACTCCTCTTTCATCGTGTTGTACTTCTTGGGTAAGAAGAACACGTGATGTGGGAGTTAGGGCAATCGTCTCTCGGTTAGATATTTATTTGCATTCCTTGCAATTTGTATGTTAGCTCCTCCCAACTTAACAAAGAATAACAATCATCAAACATATCAAAAAATTTCCTAAATTAAAAAAAAAAACAATTACCAAAGTGTTCACACAAGTAGTGTATCTGGCCGTCGTTATCCAACCGCCAATGTAACTCCGGAATCAGAACAAGAAAAGTGATATTCACCACACTTACACTAATACATTGTAACATATATTCTGAAAATATAGATAGACGAAAAAATAACCTACTAGTGAACAAACGTGATTTTCTTCGACTTGGAAAAATTTCAAAAATTCTGTAGGAACTGCAATGTTTAAACTAAGACTATAATGTTGAGCGCCTACAGCTCTCTGCTTCATTATTTGATAGCGTCCTCCTTTTATTCTAGCTAGAGACTCCTCTTTCATCGTGTTGTACTTCTTGGGTAAGAAGAACACGTGATGTGGGAGTTAGGGCAATCGTCTCTCGGTTAGATATTTATTTGCATTCCTTGCAATTTGTATGTTAGCTCCTCCCAACTTAACAAAGAATAACAATCATCAAACATATCAAAAAATTTCCTAAATTAAAAAAAAATACAATTAACAAAGTGTTCACACAAGTAGTGTATTTGGCCGTCGTTATCCAACCGCCAATGTAACTCCGGAATCAGAACAATAATTTGTAACATATATTCTGAAAATACAGATAGACGAAAAAATAACCTACTAGTGAACAAACGTGTTTTTCTTCGACTTGGAAAAAATTCAGTTTTTCAGAGCAGAATCGCTCCCTCAATTACCAGAAATTCGCCCGCTTTTACCTGGAAGCCCTGCGGACGCCCTACTACAACATTTGGTCCTTCGAGCCGGATTATTTTAACATCTATCATATCCAGTTCGCTTCAGCAAGCATCGGCTGAGGGTTCTCAAGATCATAAGCTCACTCTCTTTTTAGCAATACTCGCATTATTTATTCTCTTAATGAGTTTTCAAGAATATTCTAAGAGCCTGAATAACGATTGTGGCGGATGTTTATATCTAGTGGTCTTTGATTTTATGATCGGTCCCACGCCAGAATTGTTATTGTCACCAAGAATCTATGATTTTGGGCTTCTAAGGTTTATTGTTACAAATTTCGTTGCTAGGGCTTATGTATAAGGGGTCTCTTATTTTAGGTCTGCTGTCGATGCATTATCGACAAACATATCAAAAAATTTCCTAAATTAAAAATTTCTTGGTTTTTACACAATTAACAATGCCAAATTAACAAAATAAAAACCTTTTTCAATTAATTGCATTCCTTGCAATTTGTATGTTAGCTCCTCCCAAATTAACAAAGAATAACAAACATCAAACATGACAAAAAATTTCCTAAATTAATTCATTATGTATAGTAATATTGAGCGTCTACCGCTCTCTGTTTCATTATTTGATAACGCCCTCCGTTTATTCTAGCTAGAGACTCCTCTTTCATCGTGTTGTACTTCTTTGGTAAGAAGAACACGTGATGTTGGAGTTCCAGGGCAATCGTCTCTTGGTTAGATATTTATTTGCATTCCTTGCAATTTGTATGTTAGCTCCTCCCAAATCAACAAAGAATAACAATCATCAAACATATCAAAAAATTTCCTAAATTAAAAAAAAATACAATTACCAAAGTGTTCACACAAGTAGTGTATCTGGCCGTCGTTATCCAACCGCCAATGTAACTCCGGAATCAGAACAAGAAAAGTGATATTCACCACACTTACACTAATACATTGTAACATATCTTCTGAAAATATAGATAGACGAAAAAAAAAACATACTAGTGAACAAACGTGATTTTCTTCGACTTGGAAAAAATTCAAAAATTCTGTAGGAACTGCAATGTTTAAACTAAGACTATAATGTTGAGCGCCTACCGCTCTCTGCTTCATTATTTGATAGCGTCCTCCTTTTATTCTAGCTAGAGACTCCTCTTTCATCGTGTTGTACTTCTTGGGTAAGAAGAACACGTGATGTGGGAGTTAGGGCAATCGTCTCTCGGTTAGATATTTATTTGCATTCCTTGCAATTTGTATGTTAGCTCCTCCCAAATTAACAAAGAATAACAAACATCAAACATAACAAAAAATTTCCAAAATTAATTCATTATGTATAGTAATGTTGAGCGTCTACCGCTCTCTGTTTTATGATTTGGTAACGCCCTCCTTTTATTCTAGCTAGAGACTCCTCTTTCATCGTGTTGTACTTCTTGGGTAAGAAGAACACGTGATGTGGGAGTTCCAACGCGATTGTCTCTCCATATTTGGTTGTGGTTCGTTCAGATATTTATTTAACTCATCTATCTGCCTATCGAACTCATCTAGCCTCTTATCCATTAAATCAGATTTTGTCCTAACTTCTTTTTGGCTATCTGACAGCTTTTCTTTTATTTTTCCCATTACATTCATTATCACATCGTATTTACTTGAATTGAAGTAATTACGATCGACTACTCCAATTTTGCACAATACGCTGCGATTTTCCTGGAACTGCCTTTGCAGTTCTCCTCCTTCTTGTGTTTTTCTTTTTTCAATAAAAATTGTCTACCTTCTACTACATATATACTACATTTTTCTAATTTATAGGATTAAAGCGAACACGACGTGTTTTTTTCTTTCAAAACAAATTGTATCGTTTAAATTGATCGATTTTGGAATGGATTGAATGTAATATCGTGCATTCATTCAGTTCATTGCAATTTTAAAATATAAAACAAAAACATTCAATTAAATGATTCGACTTATTACGATGCCACAATATGCCTTTTTTATATAAATATACCTTTGTATATTTGTACTTTGATGGTTCATTGGAAATAACTTACGTATAAAGATTATGTTTATGTAAAGTATTTTCAAAGCAGTGTGTCAATTTCAAATTGATTATTTTAAATCGTTTCAATTTTCTTTTTTCTAAAACTGCTGCACTTTTCTCTTTTCTCGACTAATCCGTTTCTTCTTTCGTTACTTTGTGTGACCTTCTATTTTTACCTTATATGCCTAATTTTATCGTCTACGTCTTTCGCTATTATATCCATTTATCATTTTGTGCGACTTAACTCGCATATTTTATTCATTAGCAAAAAGGTTTAACTATATTTTATATACGTGATTGTCCAATTCTCATGACTGTCTCCAGAAAGTCGTTTTCAGGAACCAACAGCTGATCAAGTTCCGTACCCGTTCACGACTAAGCTATGATTTATCGATTATTGATATTTTAACAAGGGGATGAGACTGCCACAATTTCGTTTGATCTTGTCACCCAACTGAAATTAAAACTTAAAACTTGATATTCTTAGCCCTTACGATAAGAATCTTCATCTTCTAAGATACTTCTATGCATTGGCATACAATTTATCTAAAACGCCAAGCACATATTGGAGATGAGCTGTCGTAGTTATTAATATTTCCCTTATTAGCTTATTAATTTCGAGTGCAGCGAGTTTCAGAGTGTTGCTTCGTTCTCATGTGTTTTCAAAAGCAGCCTCCTTTTGGCAACCTTCCCAAAACCACGCTCGATAGCTAGCGTTGCCACTATATACTTTAACAGCACTGTCTAAATGCAGACCTATACAACACCATCTACAATCGACACCCAAAGTAATTATCGATACAGCGGTTAATTTAAAAAAAAACATCTATTCCCCGACACACACACATGTTAAGCTCGACATTTGCGTGTTGAACAGACCATTTTAGAGTATAAGTCGATAACTTATGTTATCGGTATCTGATGCAGCTCAGCTTGTTCACTCATGAACTAGCACACCGGATCTAGTAGTTATATAAATATCGTATATAAATATCGTACACAAGCATCGTAAGCAATAACTATCGAATATTTAAAATTCGGTTACAACAATAATCAGAAATCTTAAAGAAAAACTGATTACTACAAATGCAAATTAAGTGCCAAAACTAATTTAACCTTTGCTTATGTTGAATGGAAAAAAATACTATTGATTTATTGCCTTAAGGCAAGGATTTGATAAGCAGGCCAGTCGTAGGGCAGCTCATTAGAGATATAACAATCAACAATGTTTATAAAATAAATGTAAATAATTTAAATCATATGCAAATAGAATCAAATTATTTTTGAAAATATGATATTTACAATAATTATAATGTTAATGCTAAACGTTAAATTAAGCAAAGTATTTTTGGTTAAAGTGTTTATTTAAAATTGAATTTAGTTTCTCATATGTATATATAATTTTCATTGGGCTGCTCGGAATACAAATACGCAAAAAGTGGTTTTATCCAATTAGTTTTTTGTTTATTTTTTCGTTGTTTTTTTTTTTACACTGGGTATATATATGTACGTATTCTTCTAACAATTTGTGTTTTTTTTCCATCAGTTAAATTCATTTCTTTACAATATACATTATAAATACGTTTGTTTATATATTCATAAATAGTTCATATAATAAATTTCGTTTGAGTACAAATGCGATTATTAGTCAAGCCAAACTGGAAATTGTAAATTTTGTTGTACACACTAGTTTATTTTTTTTTTTATTATGTTTATGTTTGTATTTTTTTTTGTTGTTTTTTTTTTTGTGGATCTCGCATTTGTTGTTACAATTTTCAATGCCCCAAGCGACCTTAGGATTACGTTGAATAAATAAATGAGTTGAGTGTAGGCATTATTTTTTAGCTATTATTAAAGTTTTCTTAATTTTTTTTTTTTAGTTTTTTTGGTTTTTTTTGTTTTTTTTTTTTTGGGGTTTTTGTAGTACTTTTTTTATTTTCAGCTACTTCTCATAATCATGGATAAACCAACACCATCCACAGCATATTACCACTGATTCGAGGGGCGACGCTCAGCTCCGGGCGCAGCGCTGCCGGAGAATCGCGGCGAGGAGCTCTGCGAGGAGCTGCTGCTGGGCATACTACTGCAGGCGGCTTCGTTGGCCAGAAGCGTATGAATGGCCGCCAGCAGCTTCTTGCGAGCTCCAAACGCGGTAATGCCCAGCTCCATGAGATTCTCCTCGGTCAGGGTCGAGAACATTTCCAAATCGATTTCGTTCAGCACGAAAATTTCTAGAAAATAAAACAAACAGTTAACCAACAATATATAAATAATACAAAAATTGTATATACTTATGGATTTATAAAGCACGATTTTCGCTATATTTATATAGAACAACTTTAAATGCAATTCAAATGAAGGCATAAATAACATAAATATAATATTTAAACTAATTGCAAAAATACCATAGAATTAACGTTCATTTACACTTAAGATATATAAAAAAAATAATAATATTATCATATTATATTATATTATTATATTATATTATATTATATTATTATATTGTATATATACACACAAAATATATATTATACACAAGCTCAATTGTAATCATAACAAAATATAAATGCTACCAGAAAACAAAAAAAACAAAAAAAATAAAAAAAAAATAAAATTAAAATAAAAAAATAAAAAATAAAAAATAAACCCAAAAAATTGAAATAATGAGAAAGAAATATGTACAAACAAGAGCAAAAAAAAATTTCAATAAACATAAAAAAAATAAAATATGAAATGAGAAAAAAACAAATTACATATAACCAAAAATCCAAAAAAAAAAATCAATACAAATTAAAAAAAAAGGCATTTAAAAAAATGAGCAACAGCACGAGTGCAAAAAGAAACTTAAAATAATACTCCTACCTAAACCTACTTCCCCACAACCTACTTCTCCACACCTTACCAACACTACATCAAATCCACCTGGCATATCTCAAGCAATCCAACAAACGATCCAATGGATATCTCAACAAATACAACATAATTTCAAAGCTAACACAACAAAGCTGCAAATGTCTGATGCCGTTCTACAAATTTTGGAAAATGAAATCATATTTCATACGCTTGCCAACACTGACAATATGTTTTAACTCGTCAGTACGCTCTTGGAAAAGAATTTGAAAGCAAAAGCAGCCGCTCAAGAAGAAACAACTGAGAATCTACGAACTCAGCTTCACAAGTCTTCTACACAAGTCGTCTTCAAATAAGCAATATAAGACGATGATAAGCTTCAGCAGCACCGAATGGAAAAAGAAATTGAACATCTACAAGTCTTCTACAACTCTTCTACATTTGTTTTTTTTAATCTTTAAACGCAAACAAGGAAACTTTTTACATCTTCTACTGAAGTCTTCTACACAAATCTACTACATAAGTCGTCAATACAAGTCATCTACGCAAATCTTCTACACAAATTCTAAATTGGATTATTTCGAAAAAACAATACACGACGCTGATGGCCCATGAATTTGGCTTTAAAATAAGCCAGAATCAAAGAAAAAAACAATGATGGAAGACATCCGTATTCCCATCCTGTTCCCATTTTGCTTCCTTATTCCTTTACAAAACATTACCACATTAAAATAGTTTCTATAAAAATAATGCAAAAAAAAGAGTTCATAATAATAATAATAATAATAATAATAATAATAATAATAATAATAATAATATTAATAATAATAATAATAACAATAATAATAATAATAATAATAATAATACTAATAATAATAATAATAATAATATTAATAATAATAATTTTATTAATAATAATTATATTATAGCTAATAACAATTATAATACACTGTTAGATAATAATAAATTGTTATATTCATAATTAACTAAGAAACTAAATAAATATTTGTATATACATATCAGGCTATTTAGCTCCTATTAAAATTTATAAAAAAAGTCTAACAGCTTTTAAAAATATGACGAAAAATTATTAAATTCCTTACAAAACAAAAATAATAAAATGGTTAGCATATTGTCATAATTATTTTTTGAAAATAATTTCTTAAAAAATCTAGCATATTATATTGCAAAAAAAAATACATGTAAATATGTAAATATTCGCTATATGATACTTAGAGTTTATGTTATTTCTAACTAGTGTTAAGATTTGTTGAAATAAAATTCTAATGAAACAATTTAAAATTTGACTTTTTTTTAATTAAATGTTTGGATCTAAAAACAATCTTCAATTCAAAGATTGAAAACTCTATTGCGAAACCCAAAAGAATTATTAAACTAGTTTATGAGAAAATTATCCAATTTTCTTGCAACAAAAAATATATGTAATTATATATTATATTATTATTTAAAGTTTTTTTTAGTAAACGAATAAGTAACTATTTTTAATTATGTATAGAAGAAAGTTCATATTATTATATTACATAAACAAAATATGTTAATATATTCTCAACTATTACTGCAAATTATTACGAAATAAAAATATAAATATCAATAAATAAATAAATAAAATAAAAAAAAAACTAAAAAAAAATAAATAAATATAAAAATAAAATAAATAAATATAAAAATAAAAGAATGGTATAAAAATAATTTTGTAAACTAACTTATGGGAAATTTGACCATATTGTCTTACAGTAAAAAAAATATTTAAATATATCATATATAAATAAAATATATATAAATATATTTTTGATATTCTCCATAAATATAAAGAAATTGTTAGGAAATAAAATTATAAATATTAAAATAAATCCGTTGGACTAAACTACAGTACAAAATAATTTAAACTAACTTTTATACATATTAAAATGTTTGTTATTTTCTACTAATATAATAGTTATAAAATACAAATTGAATAGAAAAATTTTAATTTTGACTGTTTATTTCAATGTTAGATTATCTGAACTACTATATAAAATAATTTATCTATCTCCAATTTTATCTATTACTTAATTTATAGAAAAATGATCCACATTATATTGAAGTTGATATAAATGTAAATATCAAAATATAATTTTTTTATATAACAAACTCAACTTTTATTAGTTCGAAGTAAAAATTGAATGGAAAAATTTAAAAATTTATAATTTAAATTTTGACTTGTTAATTTCAATAAAAAAAACTGATTGAACCATCTAAACTTCTAGCAAAAGAAAATTTAATTACTAATATTTATTATTGAAAAATTTTATAGCTATGAAAACTAAATTTCCATCGATTGCCAACAATAGAATAGACAGAGCTGAACTTGGCTTTATTTTATAGAGAGATATAAGATATAAGAGACAGACAGACAAGCGGACATTGAGAATTGAATTGATTTTATAATTGATTGCGTTACAATTAAATGGAAGTTACAGAGAATTTGATTTCAGTGCGGATTTACTCACTTATGTAATGCTCCAGGCCGAGGCTTGTCAGTAGGGTGTGTATATCCTTGTGTTGTGAGAGTTGCATGCGCCGACTGACGGGCGTTGCATCCAGCAGGCCCGTTGTCGCGCTCAGTCCGTAGGGCGAGCCCAGGCCCGGCGGTGGGGCCGGCATGCGCCAGCCATTGGCATTGCCAACGCCATCGTCGACCGTCTCGATCGGAGCCGGCGACGTGCGACTTAGGCCCATGCCCAGCCAGGCCGGGGTTGGGGTGCGCAGCTCACCGGCGACCGGAGTCCTCTCCATGGCCTTAAAACCGAGCGCACGTTTCATATCAAAATCGAATGCGCGTTGCTGCTGTTGCTGCTGATGCTGCTGCTGCTGTTGCTGCTGTTGCTGCTGCTGCTGTTGCTGCAGCTGCTGTTTGCCAGCTGCTGCGGCCAGGTCATAGTGCAGATTGCGATAGCTTTCGGCGCTGCCGGGCAACAGATGTGCCCCCCCGCCCGCCGTGGCATTGCCCAGACCCAGCAGCACTCCATCGCTGAGGCGCCGGCCCAGCCGGGCGGCGGCGCCCGCAATGCTGCCCGCCTCGCTGCTGTATGTCGAGTCCGGCGAATAGTGCGCCCGATTGGCGCCCGCTGATGAGGAGGAGGTCGATGATACGGCCGCCTGTACGTGGGCATAGGGCGGATACGATTGCTCCAGTGAGGTGGTGCTGCTGCTGAAGCTCTGATAGCCGCTGGTATTTTGGCTGCAGCTGTTCCGCGGCGACAGATTCACGCCCACTGTGGGCGGTGGGCCAACGTTCGATGCAGGCATCGGAGCGGGCGGCGGCTTCAGCAGACCGCTGCCGGGCACTTGCAGATAGTTGTTGTTGTTGTTGTTGATGTTATTGTTATTGTTGCTGATGTTGTTGTTGTTGTTGTTGCTGCTGCAGTTGTTATTGTTGTTGTTGCTGTTGTTGTTGCTGCAATTGTTCAGATTGTTCATGGTCGACACCTGGCGCGGCTGATAGCTGCTATTGTGCAGCTGCAAATACTTCTGCGTGGGCGCACATATGCCGGTGGGCGTGGCCAGGCCAACGCCCGCAGCGAGCAGCATGTGAGCCTTATTGCCATACGGCGTCAACTGGCCACCCATTGTTGGGGGCAACAACGAGGGCGTCTTCGGACTATCCGGATAACCCGCAAGCAAAGCCGTCAACTGTGAACGATACGCCAGACTCACATCCTTGTCCTTGGGCATATAATAATGATCGGGTATCTCCGGCTTGATGACGGGCGTTGCCAGGTGTAGTATCTCCTGGCGTGCCTCATAGATTTTATCTGCAACATAAATGAGAAGCTGTTTAGTATTTGGCAAGGTTATATTTCAGATATATATATGTAATTTTTTAAAATGTTCTAAGATTATTAATTTTTCAATTTTTTCATATTAACTTTATAGCGCATTTTATGATATATTTTTGTAATCAATATTTGATAAAGTTTAGCTTTTAAAATTTAGAAAGTATCAAATCACAATCCCATGAATAATCAAATGTAATTTCTTTTTATTATTATGTAGTTTTCTCTATATTAAATTTTTTTTAACTTTACATAAGTTTTGAATAAAATATTTTTTAAATCAATTTTTAATAAAGTTTTGCTTTAAAAATTAATGAAACATCAAATCAATATCCCATGAATATGGAATCATAATTTGCGGAAATCCTAATTAATTTGAAGCGTAATGCTTAAAAGAAGTTAAGTTAAGTTAAGTTAAGTTGACGTTAAGAGTTATTGAATTGGTATACAAAATATGTTTAATTAAAGAGTTGTTGAAATTTGTAATTAAATATTTTTTTGTCTATATTTGACGAAGTTTTACGTTGAAAAATTAAGAAAAAGTAAAATATCTTTTTTGAAGTTAAAATTAAATTCAATTATAAGAAATATACTGAAGACTGAAAGCCAGGCAGAAAAGGTGGCGAAACTCCAGTATATTATCCGACTTTAATTTTAATGTTTTATGCACAGATAATTTCAAAAAATAATTTTAAGAGAATTTTCCACAATACAATAATCTATTTGAGCGGGTGTACTATAGGGAATATATAGATCTAGAATGCAAAGATATTTTTAATTTTTTATAGATTATTTTCCTCTTCATAAATGTTAATGCTAAATGTTTAATTTTTTAACATTGAATTTTGTAACATAAAATATGTTAAATCTTATAAATATTGCCTCTTAAGTTTACTTTTTTTGATAAATAAAAAGTTCTGTCTGATAAGTGAAAGAAGACAAACCATGTGGGTTTGAACCGTCAGCTGATATATCGAATCTATCGATATACTTATCGTAAAATCGAAGAAGAAAATAATCCTTTTGACTATCGATATAATGTATATCGCTTATTTGTAATCGTAATCGTATCTGTAAATCGTAGAAATTCCTCGAAATACTAAAACCTACAATTTCAAATTTCTATCGATATTTGAAATTGAATTTTGGTTAAGACTCACCGATAAATTTCTCAATGCCCTTGATGACGATCGCTAAGGTGCTCTGTCGCTGCTTCTGGCGCAGTGTTATATAGACACCATATTTGATATTGAGTCCCATTATTTCGGATGCATCGGTCTGATTGTCCGGAAAGTCAAATATCAATGCGACGGGCATGTTGCCGAGCAACTGTTGTCGCGCCCTATAGACATCGTCGATGCGTCCGCTGATTGTCACCTGTGATTTCTTCAGCGGCTTAACATTCATATCAGTCAGATCAGGAAAAATGATTTTGGTCTGTGTGCGGTCCATGATGCTCAATAGATTTACATTGTTCTTGCCCTTGACAATCTCATGATGTTGCGGCGATATTTCCATTTGCACATTCACAAGAATTTGACTCTAAATTGGCCGAAAGTTAATATCAGTTCCAATGCTGCTCTACTTGAAACTTACCGCAATGCTCTCAAAAGCGAAATTGATCAGCAGCTGCGTGGCATCGCGCACCTGCGCAGATTCCTTCTCGGAGCCCTTGACCAGCACCAGGGATGTGTGCAGCTTGGGTCGCGATGAGAATATGACCTGGCCCATGGAGATGGGGAAAAAAGAAATTCAGATTATTTGAAAAATGAATTTGAATCGAAGCTTAAACCAAACCAAGACGAACCGAACCACATTTCACAATAGGAGACATTTAAAAGATAATTAACTGGAATCTAGCCATATTTTGGTTCAATCAGGCAGAAAGCTGGTTCAAACCTTAAACCGAACCCCGACTCTATACCTACAGTCGTCAACTGTTTTTGATTTACCTGCACATTGAATTTGCTCTCAATCATTTTGATGTACGGCGTCTCGTGATCCGGCTGCGGCTTGCCCGGCCCCATGACGGGCATCTCAAAGGAGATGAGCAGCGGCGTCGATAGTCTCACCAAAGCACGGGCACGCTCCACGCCCTCCAGGCTGCCGCACAGCGACACCTGGTTTGATTTTTCCGTTGGATTCGAACGATTCGAGTCCGGGAAATGTATGTGCGTGTGCGTGTCGTCCATGATGCGTTTAATATTGTTGCCGCCGCGTCCAATGATATACGAGTGATCCGTATAGCTAACATCCATTTTCATAATCACGCGAGTGCCCTGAAAAAAAAGGAGGGAAATACATATATTAATATATATAGCAAATGCAGCTGAAAATTCTAGTTAATTTGCATATGCACCCTGGAGTCAAGACTGCCTAGAATATGATCCTTGGCACGTTGAACCTGCTCCACCTTGCCCACAATCCGCACATGTGGATCTAGATGGAAGATATATAGATAGATATAAATATAAGCTGTATAATTGTGTAGGTACTTGAAGGGACTCACCCTTCTTGCTTTTGGCGCCGATCTTCAGTCTGCAAGGCCAGCTCACATATGTATCCGTGGTGTTCATGATCTAAAAGATAATAAGTATATATGCATATATAGGTTATATATATGCGTCTTTATATAATACACTTGAATTTTGTTTCGATAATTATAATTAGATAAACATTTATGGTTTCTTCACTAAAATTTGTAATGTGTCGGCTAAACGTTTAAATGTGAATTTTGTTGTAACGTTTAAACAATTTATACGAGTGTGAAATATGTTTGATATATACACTAAATCGAATGCCTACTGAGACAACCCTGAATAACTTCCATCTTCAATATACTGATAAGACAATGAAGTTGAATGGAAACGGCATAAAAGGAGGAGAAGGACGCTGGTTCAAGTCTCACTAGCACTGATAGATCGCCAAATACAAAAGATATCTGAGCTTAAGTAGCATATGTGTATTATAATTTTGTTTTTCTTTAATTGAATAGTATAAAATAATTAACATTAATTTGTTGTTCACTAAAAATTAGTAAATATTTTACAGATATATAAATAAATTGAAAAAATATATATATGTTTAAAGGTTATTTAAACAATTTGGGCTTTTAGACATTCTAGAGTTTAAAATCGGATTCCAAAAAAGTAGAATACAAATTGAAGCATTTCATAGAAATATACAAATTGAGGAACGGAAAAAAAATTTATTTAAAAATATTATTAAAAAGTTATAAAAAATATATAAAAAAGAGGAATATCGAAATAAATCGAATTTAATATTCGACAAGGATATTAGAAGGATATTTAACGATTATCTAATGTAAACACATATTTAATAGAATTACAATATATATATAAATAGATGACTAGAGAAAAATAAATTCCAATTTAATATTTGCGTAGGATAAAAGAATAGGATTCTCATTATCGACTGTTCACTGTATTATGTACATAAATATTTAATAGAATAAAACACATATAATAATATATAATATATAATCATATATTTAATTAAAAGGATTTAAAAATGTGATTCTCATTAGCGAGCTTTCACTGTATTATTTACATACCTATATACAAGACTAAAATTATTCTATTAACATTGTTAATTATAAAATAGATAAGTAAAGGGAAATATATTGAAATTTATTATTTGCGAAGGATATTAGGTGGAGATTATTATTATGATAAAATAAAATAAATAAATTAATATTAATAAAAAATGGAAAAGAGAAGTAAGGAAAAATAAATTAGAATAGCATTTGTAGAGATTAGAAGTTGACTTTCATTACCGAGTGTTCACTGTATTATGTTATATATAAAAATATAATAGATAAAGAAGAGTTAATAGGAAAAGAAGAGTTAAATCTATTAGAGTTGAATTAAAAGGATATTAAAATACGATTCTCATTACCGAGTGTTTACTGTAATCTAATAAAATTAATATATTAATAATTATGTTAGAAAAAACAGTTAATGTATATATATTGCAATTTAATATTTGCGAAGGATATTAGAAGGATACTATTAAAATATTGCTTTATGTACGTACATATATAATAATATAAAATTAATAAATTATTGTTACTCAAACGAAGTGAAGTAAAGAAAAAATATAAAAATGTAGCTAAAAAGATATTTGAATACGATTCTTGTTTCTCGATTCTCTTCGTTACCGATATTCTAATTTCTATGTATATAATAAAGTTGGAAAAAGACTTTTCAATATAATGTAGCATGCAAAAAGAATTCTATTTTAATTTATGAATTTAATTCTCAACTTACATCATCAAAGAAATACTCCGCCCCGTTCATGCCCTCAATGGCGCTGTCCGCTGCAATTAAGTTAAATTGTTATTAATAAATAGAATAATTTGGCCATAATTATTACCCTTTATCAACTGTTCCAGTTTCTGTCGATCAACCTTGAAGCGCTCCGTGTGCAGATCGTCCGGATTTTGTACGCCCAATTTTAATGCAATGGCCCGTATGTCGCTCCAGTCGCTGTCCACCGAGGAGATTTCGCTCTGCGTCTCGCTCGGCGCACCGCTGCCCCCCGCCGGGCCCGTGGGCAGGGACAGGGTGGTGAGGCCAACGGCAACGGGGGTCGCTTTGGCGCTGGCCATGGCGGAGACATCCGCGGCCGTTGGGTAAATCAGTTTATTGAATGGGGCACAGGAGAGCATGTCGTTGTTATCGTTTATCGGCTATCGGTTATCGGTTAACGGTTATCAACTAATCGATTAACGGCTGTTGTTTGCAACTTGTTCAATTTGTTTATCGAATGGTCGTTTAGTTTTTAAAACCAAGCAAAAGGTCGTTTAAAGGATGTTCGTCTTGGGTTCTTACTTCAGATGCGAGTCGGTGCGTGTGTGTGTGTGAGTGTGAGTAGGTGTGTGTGTGTGTTTGTGTGTGTGTGTGTGGGTGTGTGGGTGCGTATGTTGAGTCTGAGCAACACTGTAATTGATGAGGTGAGCTGTGTATGAAACATGAAAGCGCAATGTTAACAGAGTACCTGACAAATGGCAGTAAAAGTAAGGGAAAAATGGAAGGGAGAATGCAATGGAATCAACGATATGTGAATTATATCTGAATTTTACATCGTTACATTTCCTTGAAATATCATTCAAAGTTTTCATATAAATAATGTTGCTTAAATTAAATGTGTACACGATTTTTATACGGATAACACTTTCTCCTTTCCTTGAGATTATGGCTATGAATTCATTCCTTTTGCTTTATAAATTCGAATGACTTTTAGATAACTTTCCAATTTCCAGGCACTAACATAACCTCTCTGTGATATTTGCCAGACAGCCATGAGGTTTCCTTTGACACACCCCATTTTCAGAAACGGAAACGCAAAGAACACACAGAAAAGAAAGAAGAAAAAAACTGGGCATACATATATTTACAGTTACACTTTCACTTAACTGAGTCACTTTCCGAACACCGAACCAACTTACCGAACCAGTTCGCCGGCTCTATTTAAGATTGAGTAGGCCTCGAAAGTCCAAGCAAATGGCATGCGTTAGGTCCTGGACAAATTGTAGGGCCTCGACGAGACAAACGTTCATAACAAAATTACGAATTTGTACGAATCTTTCGACGAAAGGCATTTAAATTGTGATCAACGCAATAGATTTGTCTATATTAGTATATAGAGTCTTTTATTATAATAAAGTTAATCCCTTTATTTTAGTTTTTAGATATATTTCAAGTAAGAAATAACTTTAAACTTGGAATTGATATTGCTTCTATTTTTTTTTTTTTTTGCATAAATTGCAAGCAATTTATTTATAATTTTTTTTTTTTTGTTTAGCTAGGAACTTTGCTGCTTTCACTTGGACGACTCGAAGGCAATTGAACGGACTGTCGGCATTTGAGCTGGAGGCCAGGGATCGATCGCATGCTTTCGTCAGCGGCAAAAGCTGCCGAGGCAACAGGAGGCAACTGTAAATTGGGATTAGCCAATGGGAAAAATGTGGCCCGACGCCTGGATAAATGCATTAAAGAGGCCGCCTGGGTCAACGAACCGCTCGCAGAGAGTGCAAAATAATTAGATGCTTGCAAACAAAACAAACTTACAGAGAGTCAGGCTGAGCTGTCAGGCGACGTCAGCTTGTGAGAGCGGCTGTTAATAAAGAGAGCGCTCTCTTTTGTGAGTCGAATTTCCTTTCTACTAAGATCACGCTCAAGGCAGAGCAGCTTAAAAGTATTTGCATCATTTGTGCACTAAAAATCACACGCATTTCGTTAAATATATATTTTTTATTTTTTATTAATATTTTTCAGATTTTTTTTTTTATTTTTTTACACACTTTTCATTTTAATAATTCTTTTGTATTGAGCATAAGATTTAAACATTTCGGTTAAACATTTCTGTTGTTTAGCAGTAACAGCGCACTGTTAACCAGTTAACATGCTGTTAACATTTTGGAAGAACATTGCTCTAAAGCAAATCGGGAAGAGATAAAAAGCTCGCACACAGTTATAAGCACACATTTTTCCCGCCAAAACAAAAATGAAAAAATACTTACCGCAATTTGTAATACGTTTTAGTTTTAAATAGCACAAAGGACACAAATTAGTTATTTATTAACTTTTTGTTTGAATTAACACAATAAATATTTATAAAATCATAAATAGGCACAAGAAATAATTTAGCCAAAAAAAAATTAGACGCTCGTCAGTTGGTCAAATTTCTGTTCAGTCGTTTTACTTTTCGATTTAAGCACAAAAAAGATAATCACTACCGAAGACAGGTGCGCGCGGGAGGGGAGATACAATCAATAGAGCAAGACACGTGCGTAGAAAACACAGAAATAGTTAGAAAAAAAAAAAAGTTGAAAAACGAATTGAAGCTGTTGTCCGAACCGAGTCAAGGTGAAGTGGGTTAAAGCGTAGCTTTATTTGTATTTTATTTTATATTTTCTATTTTTAAATTAAACACTTAACTTAATGGAGTTTTTCTTTGGCTTTATTCGAAATACAACGCGTCGTAGTAAATGCAAATGGACTCGGGCGGTGCTTTCGTCGTCATTGAAGCGCGTTAACTGCACAGCCCGATGCGGGATCTTGTCCCATCTGACCTTCAGGCGGAGCTTTGCTCAACCAATGTGCTGCATGAGGGGTGTGCGGGGCAGCGCAGAAAGCGAAAAGCTTTCAGATCAACGTGTGCAAATAGATAAAATAGCAACTACAACTGCAGCAGCAGTTGCAGCAATAACTGCGCTCGTGCAAAAGCTGTGCCTGTTGAAAGCTTTGCAGTGCGCCGCCTGGTCGCCACAGCCACAAGCTTAACGAAAAGCTGCGTCCACTCGTCGCGCCCATAGATGGCGCTTTGGCGGGATTACAGCGTGAGGCGCAAATTCTTGTAGTTTAAAATATGAAAAACATTGGAAATCATTATTAATAATTTATTATTGTTTATTTATGTTTATATATTTAATTTGCTTCTTATTTAACCCATAGCCATAAATACTAATGCTTGCCAGTTTTTATTTAATTCACTTTTTACATTTATGCATTTATTTTATTTAAATATTTCGCTTATAATTAAGTGATTTTTTTTTAAAGTTTCCTTTTACTTTTTACAACATTTTCCGACTGTTATTCTTATTTTGGCTTTTCTTCTTCCTTTTGCTGATTATTGGTTTAATTTAATTTCGCTTTTATTTTCAGATATGAATATGTATTTTATATTCAATGTAAGCATTTGCGTTTTATATATTAATCGTATAATATATTTATCTAAAGTCTAATTTCGAGCTTAGCTGCTAGACAACATTAATGTTTAAATATCATTTTGTTTATTGTTTACATCGAAAACGTTGAAAAGAATAAATACACGTAGTTCCTCTACGACTTTCTATATACACTAACAATTCACGAATAACATCTATATAATGCCTATTCGTACATATATATATATATGTATATATTTAAGTATATATTCTATGTTTATAAAGCTGAACAAAACTGAAAACGGAAATTATAAACGGATTTATATAGAAAATTGAGCAAACGTAAATCAGGGAAGACAACTTTCACAACACTTTTTGATTAGATAAACCTTAGCATGCACTATATCTGTATATATATATATCTGTTTATATCTGGGTATATATCAGCATATATATCATATTCAACATTTACACATACTAATTTACTAACCATAAATTCACAATTGATTTTGTGCTATTTAGACAACTTCTTAGCTTACTTTACTATATACAATTTAATCCAAGTTTTGATTATTATATTATTTATTATTATATTTTCTTCCATTTTCGTTTGATTATTAATATTATTCCCTGCTTAAGCCTAGTATGCTGCATTGTGTTCTATTGAAATTTCCTTTTTTTTTTTTGGACAATTCCGAAACTTTTTTCTGATGAATTAATTTCCCAAGAGCTTTTATTTCATTTACATTTTGCGTTTTCCATGCTTCCAAATTACAGTTACATCGATTTTATTTATAAGGCAAAGGAACTATTTACCGTTGGATTTTTGTTTGCCAAAAATGTTAAATAATTTGTAGTTATTTTTAGATTGCTGAAATAAAACAGATTCATGTTTAAACATTTCCTTGAATTCGCTATTATGCACCTTTTTTGCGTCTACAAATGAAAAGTTTTTTTTTGTAATTAATTTTGCATGCTTCCAAAACCGTAAAAAGTTCCTTTCTATATAATCTTGTTATTATACCAGCTTACATATACATATACATATATATTTTTTCATTTTATTTGTTTCTTCCATTCTTATGTTGAGCAGAACTTTATTTACAAATTAACTGCGCAAACTACTTGACTCTAACTGCGTAAGAAACTATAAGAGAAGCTTTTTTCGTTTCCTCTTTCTCTTCTTTAAACTGCACTGCGATATATAAAAGCTAAGCTCAAGTGCAAAGTTGAAGATCAGATTAGAGGCTGACCGCAAAAGCTTTTCACAGTTCTCTTTCGTTTGCGTGCGGCTTAAGTTAATGTAATGTAAAAACAAGTGATCTCGCAATTTGTGAATGAAAACTTTCTGCTATACAAATACGTGTATATTTGTTCTCTTTAAATATCTTCAATTAATTTGGTGCGCCGAATAAATCGCATTTAAGTGTGCAGCCTGCAGCCAAAGAAAGTGTTTTTTCTCATAACATCAGTTGAAAAACAATTAAAAATAACTGAAATAAAGTGTGAGTGGGTGTTGGTAATAAAGTACTTTTTTCTTATAATAAAAAAAGTGACATCAGTTAAATAATAAAATAAAAAAACAAAACAGAATAACAGTGTGAGTGGAAGCGGTGTAGGCAATATAATAAGGAAATAACGGAGAGCGAGAGCGCAAATTCCTTATTTGGGTACTTTACTAGTGCAAAGGAATTTTCTAATTGCCAGTTGCTTTTGCGCAGTCGTGCGGAGTGCGTCGGTTTCGTGTGTGTCCACAATAAATGTAAGAATGAAATTGCGAATTACAAGAACGCTTAGGCCCACCTGTGGCACTTTGCTTAGTGTATAGGAATTGTATTTAATGTAATTATTACGCAATCGTGTGTAGTGTGTATCGCGTGAGTGTGTGTACAAAATTACGGAAAGCGCGCGCAAAGCTGGCAGCGCAGTCAGCGTCGGCAATGCAAGAATGAAAAATAATAAGCCCTGGCCTCAGCGAATAGCTAGCTTGGGATTTTTTTTTGGTATGTTTTTTTGTTGTGAGCCTTGCGCAAAGGCAGCACAGTTAGCGTGTGCAGCTAGGAGCATTCATGTGCAGCGCAGTCAGCGTCGGTAATTCAAGAAATTTTGTGTGTAATTTTTTTGTTACTGCTGTGTTATTGTGATCTTTAATATATTGTGAATTTAGACTGCGTAAAAGCAGCGCAGACAACGTCAATTTTGGATCGCCTACCGAAAGTTAGCAGCGCAGTCAACGCAGACAATTTAACAAGGAGCACGCGTTCGTACTCAGAGAGAGAGAGAGAGAGAAAGAAGCGGTGATTAAATTGTATAAAAAAATAGGGAAATGGCTGCAGGGTAAGTTTTGCTCTTACATTTGTCTATTGCTTACTAATTGCTACGGCATTTTATACATACATAATTATATATTTTTGTATACTTATGATTTTTAATTATTATAATAATTAACGATATTTTAATGCGCTTCACCTGTCTTTTGTTTATGCGTACATATGTTGCAAACATATAAATTTTCCTTTTTAATAAGTATTATATTTACTTGAATTACGTTAATTACATTTTTTTGTTGTTAGTTTGCATTTCTCTTTGCCTTATCATATTACAATTTGCCTCTTAAATATTATTTAAGCTTCTCTTTGCTTGCTCTTTCTCTACGTCATCCGGCTTCAAGCCCGAAACTGGCTTTTGCAAGTACACACTTAAGTACGTTTGTGCCAAGCCGAACTGCTGCGCATATATTTATTAATTTTTGTTTATTTCTGCTTCTGGCATTAATTATTGCGCTACTTCTCACATGAAAACAAATAAGAGAACGAAACAAATATCGCGTGTTGGTTAAGAGAAATGTGCAGCACCTTAAGCTACTTTCCGAAATGCATTTCATCATTAATTCAGCATCAGCACGTCGCAGCCGTTGCCGTTGCCGCTGCCGCTGCCGCAGCCAGCGTTGGCCAAGTCATCAATAATCGTTGATCCGGCAGCGCGGTCGCGCCCACTTTGGCAAGTGTCGCTGACAGCTGTTGATGTTGGCGCTTTAGTGCTTCCACTGCTGCTGCAGTTGCAGTTAAATCAACGCCTGACTCGGCAGCACTTGCCATATTCCCAGCATCGTCATCATCGCCATCATCATCATCGACATTATCATCATCATCGTCATTTCGTTGCAGGCAGCCCGAAAGTGTTGCCAATGCCATTTGACAATTATAAAAGCATTTGTCGCTCTCACTCGATGCTGCCTTTGACATTGTCACATTGACAACACGCGCGACGCCGCCGTCGCCGCCGTCGCTATCCGACTGTTGCGTCGCTGCTTTGTCGCTAGCGTATTGACAGTTGTTAATTTGATGGCCCACCCACAGGCAGAGGGGCAGCGCCGTCGCCGTCGCCGTCGCAATGCCGTTCGCTACGCTAAGCCATGTGGCGCATCTAGCAGAGTGCCACGCCCACTTTGAAAGCTGCCTGTTGATGTGTCTGTGAAGCTTTGTTATGTGCTGAAATGGCAGCGCCTCCATAAGCTTGAATGGCCAAACGCGCCAGAAGATTTCGTGAGCAGCGCTCGAAGCGCCCGACGCGGTATTATCCGCTGCAAAAGAGACAGAAAGAGAGAGCGTGAGCGAAGCAGAGCGGATTATTAAGAGAGCTGCCTGTGTGTTGCGTGACATGTGCATTAGCAACAAGATTATCTAAACACAAAAAAATGTATCTTAAAGAGTATGTGCCATGCAGGTGCAAAGATATTTATGGGATTTTAAATAATAATAATAAGCCGATTGCAAGGTCAACTAGCGTGTAGTTGTGAGCTGCTCTTTATGCTAAGAAAAATATCCCTAATTAAATATCCAATGGAATATTGTCTTAATTGATCTGCTCTTTATTGTCCCTAATTAAATGTCCTATGGGACATTTATTTGCTTTAGGATATTAGCATGTTCTCTTAATAAAAGCACACATTTCGGGTTATTTACTCGCTACTGTCTTGCTTAAGCAGAGCTCTCTTAATAAGAGCCCATATTTAGGGTTATTCACTCTCGAATGTCTTGTTTAAGTAGAGCTTAAGTAGTTTCGGCTGAATTCTAGTGGGATATACCGAACTTTGAATACACTAGGAGCTATCAGGCTGTTTTCAACTTATTCTCTATTTATAAAATGAATGAATGTGTGTGAAAGAGAAACTAGTTTTTATTTATTTATTGTACTTTTTGACAGAGTCGTTTAATATTTGCTAGTACGTTATGCTCTTTAAATTCTGATTTCCATATTAGATATATTCTGTATGTTTTTTTTTTGTTACTCTCTTGCACTCCATTGAGTTTAAGTCACTTGCTACCAGCTGAAAAATATCTGATAAGTCTCTGCCACCCAAAAAAAAAGGCCCCACAGCCAGTCAATATACTCTCGTATGCATGTATGTGTGTGGTGTTCATGTCAACATTGCATTTGCATAAAGTTCACAAAAATCGAATTCACTCGAATCGGAACTACAAGCAGTAAACTGCGAAAACCCTCCAAAAATGTTGTGAATTTTGCCGAGCGTGAGCTCTTCTTGCAGCAAAGAATGTTGCATACTTTTATGCGCACGTTGAATATATTTTCTCTATTTTTTCAAGTCGATGTAATTTTAAATACAATTTGCAGCTCAATGCGTTTACAATGTTGTACTTGTTGTTGTTGTTGTATTTGTTGTTGTTGTTGCTGCTGCGTTTTGGCGTTAAGTAAATGTTGCCGCAAATAAGTGGCAGCTCTTGCAAATAGCGAAAGTGTGTGAGAGAGAGAGAGGGAGAAAGAGGAGGGAGAATGAGTTTAACGCATAAGCCACACAGCAATCAGCTTGCTTTTCTCCAGCGAAAATTAGAGAGGCAAGTGCAAGAGTGCTAGCAAAAAAAAGCCCGACTAGGAGATACTCCTCAGTTACTTGTATTATACTCCTTCTGCCCCACACTATGAAAACTTAAATCTGGAATAACTTTCACGCTTATCCGCCTTATATACTCTGCTTAGGCCATTTCCAATGTTTACAGGGTATGTAAATAGACCCCAAAGGTTGAAATTACCTCTGGGCCACAACTACACAAAATCAGCTCTCGCCTGCAACGATTCCGCGACAATCTTTCACTGTCTGAAACGAAGTTTATAGCAATTTGATTCCGCCCAACATTTGATTCGATAAGCGTGTCGGTTATCCTGCTGCCACTTTCCAGGAGCAGCAGCAGCAGCAGCAGCAGCTGCCTCTGCCTGAATGTTTATGCTGGCAAATGTTATTTGCATAATTTACGTTGTATGTTCGAGCGGCAAACGAGTCGTGAGAGAGGGGAGTTGAACGGGGGGTCACAGGACACCAAGTGACTTGATGGGCAACCATTGAAAGTTGACATAGCAGATGCTCAAAAATGTTGCCCCCACCTATCCCCCACTCGCCGCTCAAGTGCAGTTTGCATGCAGCTAGGATCAGGCAGGCAAACACTTGTTAAAAGGTTTTCCAGTTCAGTTTTAAAACTACTTGAGGCGGCATTAGAGCTCGGCTCTCGGTTGAGTAAATTCCATCAGCAAAAAAAGAAAAGAAAAAAAATTGAATTTTTATTCTTTGATCTACACAGCAGCAAATATCGCCGTCCCTACGATATTCATAAATTGTTCAACACTGAGCCAGAGAATAATACAAGATATATAGATATATAGGATATATTCCCAGACTATTTCAATTAGTTTCTTTATAGCAATAAGCTCTGGATGCTTAAGGCTTAGACATTTCCTTATTCTTTGTGACCTACAGAATAACAGTTGAGTTTCTAAACACCATTTTGCTTGTGCATTTTTCAACACTTACGCGCCAAGTGTGTCAAATACGATTCATTGTGATCCTCATAGCCGCCACGTTCTCGATCGCCATGCCCATTGCCATGCTCATCCAGGGGATAATTATTGATATCGTACGATCTGCCGGATGCCATAATTCTGGGTCGATCTTCTTCGATGATGCTTTCGATTTCCTCTTTGAATATATCAAATATGTTGGCCGTGCATTTGAGCTGTGAATTTAAAGAGATCTATAAGTATTTTTGATATTTTTTCCTGGTATATCACAAGTACAGTGGTCGCTCGCGAAGTATAAAAATTGTGTTTTAGCGTAGATTGTAAATTATAAATTAAACAAATATTATAGTTAAACGAAGAACATTTTAAAGATTCCCATGGCTTGGCCAATTTAGAGCAAGTCCTTCTTTGCGTGCGACCACTGTATCGTGTATCCTTTGGGACATACCCTCATTTGACCCTTGAGAAAATGCTGTGTGGTTACCATAAAGTGGATGGCACTTGTCACCGATTCCAGAGTGCTATTCTCTTGTTTCTCAATCTGATAAGTCTTGATATGATGCGGTGGCACCTGCAGAAACAGAAACGGAAACAAAAATGAGAAACGGATATTGTCAATCGAGAGTGTGTCAAGTGGCATATTTTGGGGCACATGAATCGAAACGAAGCCACGCTTCAATACATCAGTTCAAAAGGGGGCGCGGCACTGTTTGCGACTCAAATTTATAAATATATTTATCAAAAGGCGCTGAATCTTACAGATATGCGACATCAGTTGTCTGCACTCATCACGCAACACTCAACCACACACACACACGCACACAGTCACACACACACACAATGCATAATGCACAAGTGGCGACTGTTAAGTGGTAACTGTGCCGTGTCCTGTTCTGAGCTGTGGTCCTCTGGCCGGGCCCTGTGCCTGTGCCTGAGCCTGGGCCTGTGCCACTTCTTACGCCCAAAAAACATGCCACAGCAGGCAAATTTATAACTTATGAATGATGAATAGATTCACGCTTGAGTGATTAAGTGGAGCAAACCCGGTTAGGTGGTGGGAGGGGGGTTGGGGGTTTTGGGCTGGGGTAAGGTTGACGAGGTGAGGACGAAAGCAGTCGAGCCAGGACGAGGCCACTTTGTTTGCGGTGAGTTTAGTTTGAAGTGCCTGCAGATAACGTTGCCAGCCTGACAGCCCCGCCCCGCCCCCATGCTGCCACACATGACTGAGGCGTGGGGCAGGTTCTGTTGAAAAGCGCTCGTTAGCTAAAAGATCAAGTGGCGAACCAACGCACACATACCAAAACACACTCGCACACGCACACACACCAGACCACACTCGAGTGTTGTTTGTGTTAGTTTTTGCTGAATCGCTTGTTTGATAATGATAAAAAATATTTCTATATATATATACATATATATTTGTGCGCTCGCTTCTCCATAACCTCTACTAACTGCAACTTTCTCAGTTGTTCTCTTGGTCCATTCACTGAATGCCAGCAAGGTCCTGCCTTTTATTTTTCGCCCCAAATAGAAAACTTTTATCTGGAATTTATTTATATAGCATGTATATAAAATTGCTTTTATTTATTTATTATTTACTCTTACGTATTTCGATTGATTGCATTTTTTTTTTTCAAATATTTTTGCGGAGAGCTCCTTTTTGTTTTTTTATTTAAGCTTAATTGAATGGCTGCTCGTTTAGCTAGCAATTTTCCAATTACGAAAACTCAAAATTTATTATTTTTGAGCTAAAAAATATTTTTTTAACTTGCTCAAAATTAAAATTTAATTTAGAAAATTACTAAAATAAAGTTGAGTTTTATGAATTGGCTCTGTAAAATACAAAAATGTTTTTCAAATGTTGTATTTTCTAAAAACTGTCATCTTTTAATAGCGTATATGCTCGTCTATGCCTTTTGCAGATGTTGCTAAGAGCAATTTAGATTTAATTTACTTTTCAAGCAAACAACAAAGAAATGTCCCTACATGAATTCTCGCCTTTAAGCTGGCATAAAATATTTAATTTATGGCACAATCTCAGGTTTTGCCCATTTTCTTTCGTACTATTTGCATCAGCAATTCACTGTGAAAATGTCCTCGCCTTTCTACCGGCACCTTAACTAAACTTACAACTTGTAGACGCATAAAAAGAATGCCCACACTAAATGAAATATGACTTGAACCCAACCAAACTGACATTGACAATGCCCCCAACCACGCCTACGCCAACTCTTGCAGTCTGCCCCAGTTTTATACCCTAGCTGAGGGTAGTTCAACTTCTTCTAGTAAATCGTCGTGCGTTTAATAGTTTATTTTAGATTAGTTTTTGATATGTCCTTGGCTGTTTATCAATATGTTTATCTAAATGAAACTAGGCAGAAAGTGAAAACATCGGAGGGCGCTCAAATTTCTGTTGAAAGTTGAGTTTCTATATGAAAAATGCTGTTTTTTCCAGGGTATTTAAGCGTCCATAGTAGTCCCTGTCATTTTCTCGCTCACAAATACTTTAAAGCAGCAATAACATAGCCTGTAGACAAAAATTCATACGTAATGCTCTCGCCCAGTTCAGGGTACGGCGCATATTCTACACACAAAAAACTAGCTGACAACCGAAACGTTTCTTGAAACAAACGCACCAAAACGGCAGCAAACCCAAAAATGCCGGGCCATGTCACTTGCCTCGACCCAAGCCCAGGCCCAGTCACAGAACTGTGTGAAATCATGCGGAACTATGACAGCAGCCAGCCAAGCCAAGCCTACCTGTACCCCTTGCCCCCTCCTCGCCTCCACACAAGCGTCCCACCCACCATCCAAATGGCGCGAGATGTTGAAGCTGCCTGCTGTGGTTGCGGCCATAAAACAGCCAGCCAGAGAGTAAAAGGCATAAAAAGTGACTGCCTATCAAAATATATATAGCTGGGGGTAGCCTAGGCGAAGGTACAGGAGCAAAGGAAACGCAGGTGCCAAAAAGTGTGCAACACACACGGGAAATGAAAAATCACACACTAAACGCTAAAAGATTGCCAAACGATCCAACTGTACAAAGTTTCGTAGCGTCGGGAAAGCAAGTAATCGCCGGCTAAGAGCACTAGAGACTTTTAGAGAATTAAGTGAAAAAAAATAAAATACGGTCAATCAAATGCTTGACAAAGAAGTAGATGAAGTAGAATCTTGAGTCAGACGAAATATATAATTAAAATTAAACAAAAATTAAAATAATATTATGTATGAAATAAATTAAATATATAAATGAAGGGATAGATCTTCTGGAGCCATTTAATCACGCTGTTTTCTCCTAGCTTAATAATCAGATAGCCACGAGATAAGAACTATTCTGTTAATTAACATAAATCTAACTACGATCTATCGATAAACAAGCGATATATACACACAAAGAGATGTCAATTTTTACTCTGCGTCACATCAATTAAATAAACATTACAGTTTTCTTAATTCTAGAGCCGTTCTTACAGTCTAGGAGATTCAGAAGCTCGAACCCAACTCTCTTGCCTGTTATCGTATGGTACTGTTACCATTCCTTCTGTTACATAACAGACGTCTAACATTTTATCGGCTACTAATGGCTCTCAATGATAACTCTATCTAACAGAGTTGTCAGCCCTACATGTATTTTTACATAAAAATATACAACTAAGATGAAACGGGCCGATTCGAGTTAAAAGTTGGTTATTTCTTTTATTATAAAAATAATAACAAACAAGTTAAAAGGTATAAACAAAAAAATAGAAAAAAATCAGGTCGTCTGTATAGCTATTTAAAGAAATTTCCAAAGCCCACGTAGAAATTAAATAAATACGTATTTCAGAGATTTTAGCAATTCCACACGAAACTGTGGAAATTTGACGGAAAATTTGCGACTATTTTTACTATCGGTTTTTGAACTCATTTTTAAAGATCTTTGTGCGAACTTATTTAATGCGTTGAAATCAAATGTTAAATTAACGAAAGAAAACCAAGACTGACATGGGAAACCCTTGATTCCAGCTTATGGTTCTTTATTCGATGGACTCTAAAAATAATTGTTTTTTGAGTTTAAATAGTATGAGAAGGATGGAAAAGTTGTATTTAAAATTTGAAGCACTGAGCTTGCCACGGGCAAAGCCGGAGTATACTCTCCAGTACATTCAAAAAAGCCGCGTTTGACCCCGTTGTCCATGATAAAGCCTGACCTAACATTTTTATTAAAATGTATGCTATTTTTGACAGATGAGACACATGATAATAACTAGACGCTAAAAGTCTAGTCTAAAGAGTAAAGCAAAATAACCATATTAAATATTCATCGCACTGCCTAATAACACTTAACCTAAGAAAAAGAAAAATTGAGAAAAAATATCGAAAAACGTAAAATTGTCGACAACACCTCTTAAATATATTCCTTGCCCACAAATGCGCAATTGAAGTGAAAACTAAGTGCTGAAGGGAAACTTTTATCCGAAATGCTTTTGGGACTAATTGAAAAATTGCGGGGCCATCAATTGAAATTGGCCCGAAGCGCACTCTAATTGAATGGCGGGATCGAAATGGATGCCAAACGGAGAGTAACCGAGCCGTAACCGAAACCAAAACTTACCACAATACCATTAATAGTCCATGTCAAATTAGCAGCCGGTTTCGAGTATTTAATTGAGCAATTGCCGTCGACCAAATCGCCAATGCGATAACGTGCCTGTATCCCGGTAACCACTGTGTGCTCTTCCGGTAACTCTGTGAGAGAGAGAGTGTGAGAGAGAGAGAGAGTGTGAGAGAGATGCAGTGTGCTGTAGGCGCACACGGTGTGCATAATGGAAATGTAAAATTAGGTGAAAAAAATTGGCAAAGGCTGGCGCCCATTTGTCTAATTAATTTGCTTTCGGAAAAGCGGCCCGCCTTTACCAAATTTTTTATTTGCTACCATTTCTCGTTTTGCTAGCTGCTAGCTGATAGTATTTTTATTGCATTGGGTTAATTTTCATTTTCTATCCATCTTCTTCTTCTTCTTCTTCATCTTTTTGTTGTTTTACTTACCCACCACCTCCATTTCGCCGGAGACCATCGCCGTTTGAAATGTGGGCGCCTCCACGGATATTTCGCATGTAAATTTGCCCGAAATATTCAGCGGCACCGACTGCAGCACGACATGACTTTGATTCGAGAGGTTACGCTAAAAGTGTTGCAAGAGAGAGACAGAGAAAGAGAGCGAGAGGGAGAGTGCAATAAAAATTAGTTGAAAAAATTGACAGGATGCGCTGCATAGAAATTGAATATAACGCAATGGCAAAGTTAAAAAAAAAAAGAAGAAAATAAAGAAAAAAAATATTGGGTCCTTCTGCTTTTGGTTTGCAGACGGCTGCCAACAGATGTTGATGAAAGGTGCTCGCCAAATGGAGCTTTCGAGCTATGGAATTATGGAGCTTGCATTTTAAGTCGACCTGTGTCCACCGGCCCCCTTTTGATTGCTTTGAGTCAAAGCCATTTTGCCTTTGGGCTATACGATGATTTGCAATATTAAAAATAAAAAATGTGTTATGAGCTGCATGAAGTGAAGAGGTTGGCAGATATTTTATTTATGAGTTGAGCAGCTCTTACAATGACTTTGAAAAGTTGATATCAAAAATTGCACCCAACAAAGGAGCTATTTGATATATGCAAAAGCAAATTAATTTCAGGTTTAATATAAAATTGGCGTTCCTAACAAATATGTATATATTTTTTAAATAAAAACAGCCGAGGAATTGGAGACCTTGGTGTATTATGCTAAGAATTCATGATAAATTAAACAACTTCTTGAGTTATTTGGAATCATCTAAAGATATTGAAAAAGAGAAATTTTAAAATAAAAAATGAATTGTAACAAATCAATGAAATATTTATTTATGTTAGAAGCTTTATTAGCTTTGAGAAAATTTACAATAAAATATAACTTAAATAAATCTGTGAATCCAATCGATTAAAAGTGCCTTTCCATATGTATACTTAAATATGTTAAGTTTACTTTCAAAATAAACAAGAAAATATGGCTATTTTCGGTACGCCGAAGATTTAATACCCTTGCAGACATTTGGCCTACGGTTTTGCAGATATTCGAGAATAGGGAAGCTCGTAAATGCTGAGTTTAATAAAAATATCAAGGAAAACAGAATATGTTGCCATAGATGACGATATTGAAATGACGAAAAAGGGCTTTTCAAAATTAACAATAAATGATAAATTAAATAGACTAAGTCTACCTTTCTATATATGTATATGTATATTTTAAAAGCTTAATTTAAAAATATTAATTAAATTACAAAAATACCTAATACAATTTTTAACGTCAACCTGTTCTTATTTATTTTATATAGATTTAAAAAGTTGTAACATTTGTTTTATTTGTTTTTATTGCAACGGCTTTTTGTCGAACATTTAAATAATTAATTGAAATTAATTTAGTGGTTCAAACTAAAGGCTCGCTTTAAATTTGAATTACAGTATGACCTCGCTCAACGCAACCCTCGTTACACGCAACTCCTCGATAATTGCAACACCCGATTTCTTAACATTGTAGAAACAGCTGTTCAGAAAAGTATAAATTATTAAAAAGTACAGACCACAATTTCTCAATTTTTCAAAAAATAAATAAAGTAAAATGAAAGCCTTGCTTTGAACACAGAACTATTCGATTTTCTTTAATTTTAATGGTTAGCAAAGGCATCTCTTTTTGGAAATAGGTCTCGTGGCCAACAGAAAATTTTCCCTCGGTTTTTGCAACAAACTCAGTTTTCTCAATTGGCCCAATTTTAATAGGTTGCGTTGAGCGAGGTCGTACTGTATTTGTATTCATCTCAATAGACAGCATTTTTTTTTTAAACAAAAAATATTAGCTGCTCATTTAATTGGGGCGTCAAATGTTTTGCTTTCTGGTCGACTATTCACTTGTGCACTCATCAGGCACTGGAAATTAAGGAAATTGTTAACGCGATATTTAATCTTTGACACGGCGAGTGCAAGTGCTCATGCGGAAATCCACTTAATAAGAATTAAATTGAATAAATTGCATTTAAAGATGGGCTTTAATATGCAAAATTATGGCACTTGCTAGACTCGATCGGCGACACGGTTGAGTGTGAAGTGAATTGAAGTGGATTCGGTTTTACGCCGGACATTTAACCCAATTTGCCCGGTCACCTAATTGGCTTGCATGCATTTCAACGTAATAATTAAAGTTGAAAACTTCGCTGTTCGACTTTTATGGTAGTATTTTTTATGCAATCTACATATATTGTTTTTTAATGAGCCGCAAGTCAATCGCGTTGCCAACTAATTGGGCAATGGAACTCACTGGATTCTGTTCTGTCTGCTGATGTTCTTATTGTTGTTGCTCTTGTTGCTCTTGTTGCTCTTGTTGTTGTGCATAATTACAACATTCAGAGTTTCAGAGATTGTTGTTGGGGAAAAATGCTGGGTAAAACGAATGAGATTTTTCCTGTGACTGGCTTAATGCAATCAGCCATTATGGGCATAATTTACAGTGCGTTTGTTATTTTATGACACGCAACTGCAGCATGTGCTCTTAATGTGAGTCAAACTCTCAGCAAACCAAGAGCCATAATGTATACATATATACATATATATTTATATATTTATATAATATCCATGTATATTCCTCTTCTCTATACTCACCTCGACATTAAGGCCACTTGTCATGGCAAACACTTTCATTGCTGGATTCTCTTTTGGCGTATAGCGATAAAACTCACGTTTGCCTTTATACCATTTCACCGAATATAGCGTATCGTTTTCCATATCATAATTACAGGTGAACAAGGCATTGCTGCCGCGTTTAACAGCCTGTGGTATCCTAACCGAAACATCCTTGAGCGCCACAATAAAATCTGCAAAGCATAACAAACAGAAAGAGAGAGACAGAAATGAGGGTATGAGTATAGAAATATAGTTTTATGTGTTTCACTAAATGAAATTAAGCGCAGCCGACGAGCTGTGACAACGACCCTTACGTGAGAAATCTTTAAGATGGGGGAGAGCATATTTAGTATAATTTGTTAATACGCTGTCAAGAATTTAAAACTGACTTTGTGCGCTAAGCCAAGTTAAAATTTGGCTCATTCATTTTATAAAAGTAACATACATAAAATCCTTGGTATATTATAATACATTAAAACAATATACACTTTTATATTTAGAAGATTATTTTTAATCATTAATGAATTGCATATTCAATGAAAGTAAAATTAGATCGAGGCAGAAGGTAACAAAAAAGGGAGAGGAGGGAGAGAGAAATTGTCTGAGTGAGAGAGATAGAGAGTAATTTAGAGTATACGCGAGAGCGTGAGATGACAACATTTGCAATACCTGTCAATGAGCTTATGAGAATCGCATAGAAGGGCAATCCGCGCTTAATCAGCTAAACATATTAAGGGCTAAGGTAGGGTTTTTGCAATATGCCAATTAAAACTAACAAGGTCTACTTGCGCTGCGTATTTGTCCGTATTTAATACATGAATAAACAGTTTCAAGAGCATGTGAGTTAAACATATTTACAGGGGAAGGCTTTAAGGAAATAAGATAATTAAAATCTATCAAGGTCTATTTGGGATCATGAGTATTGCATAGAAGGGCAATCCGTATTTAATACGCCAAGAATCAGTTTCAAGAGCAACTGAGATAAACATATTAAAAGGGCCAGCCTTTTAAGCAATACGCCAATTAAAATTGACAGCGCAGTAAACAATTGTGTGATACTTAAATTTACGAAAATCGCATAGAAAGGCAGCGATATATTTTAAGAATAACATTTTGATAAGTGCTTGCTGTTAGGTTTTTTTCGTTTACACTTTTGGCCAATAAATGCCAAAGAGAAGTTAGAGCTTATTCATATGGCAAAAATGTAAAGCTCTAAAAACTGCAATAAGGAGGAAGCGCACAACAGCAGAAGGGTAGACAGTCAGACAGACGGACAGACAGTTAGATAGATAGACAGACCGAATGAAAAACGGAAAACCAAACATACAATAGAATTTTACAGCATGCGAGTATGATAAAGCTGGGTTCAGCTACTGCCCGGGCTCTCCACTCTCTCTACACTTGGCAACCAGCTAAATGGAGAACCATTAAAAGTGGACATTTGTAAACATAAACTGACAGATAAACACCCAACGCCCAGGCAGGGCGAAACTTTAGCTGCTGCCAACCCAACTGTTGTTGGTTGGGCTGAGTGTGGGGTTCGACAATGAGTCCTGCCCTTGCAATTTTCATTGGTTTATATTACCTGTAAGCACCGCATGCTGTTCAGCTAGAGAAAGCCGTTAAAATACTTAACAAACGTAGATTGTAAAAGTTTTTAACAACAATATATAAAATGCCGGGGAAAAAGTTGTTGTTGTATACGGGCTGCAACCACAACGACAAATGCAACCTCTGCTGAAGGACAATTTAACTTGCAGGCCCTTGTCCGATAGCAAGAACAATGCAAATGGGGGCGGTCTAGGCAACGGGTGGGAAAGGGGAGGACTGTGGAATACGGCGATACGATATGTGCAGCTAGAGCAAAAACAAAGTGCACGCTCGTTATATGGGTCAATATGAAACAAAAAGCATTGTGAAAATGTATGAGCAAAATAGGAAAAGAAAACAAATGAAAGTGCTCGAGCAGAGCATGCTCAAGTATGTGATACCCTGTACTCAGTTCAGAGCTAGGACCTATAGATAAACACATATACAAGCTTAGTTCGGCTTTAGCCGATGCTAAAGACCTCTTCTTTCGCTTAGCTCTACCCAAATTATATTTGCAAATTGCTTCCTAAATATATATTAAATTTTTCATGATAAATGTCTGATCGCTACAAAAATGTAGGTTCAGTAAGATTGTAATTAACTATATGCATAATCCTTATGGATATTTGACATACTTTTCAAAATGATTCAGCTCGACTCGGCTGTTGAATGTGATCAATAATTCATATAGTTTCGGAGGTCAAATGCAAACAGGGTACAAAAAGAAAACATCGAAGTTGAATGATAGCAAAAGAAAATAGTTGCCAGTTCGTGTAGTGCGTGTGAGCGAGAGCGCACTAAGCGGAAAAGGGCACACCTATTGGTCGTATATGGTGATATTTAGTGCTACATTTGTTGTCACATGAAACGCACTACGGAAAGCAGAAAAACTAGAACTTGGCGGCCAACTGGGGGTCAGGTCAGAAAGTTGTAACTTGCTTATCAAATGCTGTTTTAGAATGGGGAAAATGACAGTGGGTTCGATTGGACCACACAGAGTTCAGTCAGGTGCGAGGGCCGTGTCTTCTGTTTCTATTTTGATTGTTCAGGCTTGTAATTTGCGCATATGCTGTGCCCAATATAGAGTTTGGTTTTTGGTTTGTGTTTTGTTTTTTATTTTTTTCTTCTGATTCTAGGGGAAGGTCAAAGTTGTAAATGTTTGAGCTTTTCAATGCTGCACTAATTGAAATTGCCCAGCGTTCAGAATTGTAGAAAATCTAAGAGCTAAAACTATTTTGGAAAATAATAAAAGCTAGCTTAATTAAATTCATGGCCGCTCTATGCGATTCTCATGAACTCAAGCAAAGCGAACGCTTTATTGCTTATTCTACCCTTCTATAAAATAGCGTCTTTCTGTGCGACTCTCTTTAACTCTTGAAAGGCGCTCACGCCCTTTCTTGGTTATATAAAACTAAAAAAAAAATATAATTGGTATTCTTAATGTAAATGCTTATTGTTTATTAATATAGCCTTATAAAATAGCAAGTTTTGCCTACATCTTAATTCACATAAGAATGTGGAGTCCAGTTCTCCCATGTTACATGCCTATACTCTTTTTTAATTGTTGTAATTAATTTAGTTTATGAGCAATAAGCTTTTTGCGTTTCTATTTTGTCATTTCTTAGTTTTTCTGTTATTTTCACATTTTGATTTAGCTCTAAAACAAAAAGTTTTTCCAGTATTAATGTTACATACGTTGCAAATTTGCAGCAAGTAAAAGTGCCAAACTTTTCACATAATTTGCAGTGCTTTCATACACATAAATACTGTGATTAGTTTTTATTTGCTTGTGCTTGTGCTAGAAATTTGTTAACTGTTCACAAATTTTTTGGCTACATGTTTTTGGCTTGTTTTTTCAAGGTGAGTTTACCATTTACTCAAATTATTTGTGTGTCGGATTTATGGTCTTTTGTTGTATTTATCATGATTATAGATTAGTTTTTTTGTTGTTGTTGTGTGCTCAGTCATTGACTTAAATAAGTCAGTTCATTTTGAAAACTTTGTAGACGAAATGCATTTGGCTTTGACATTAAAAGCTGATCAAAAGTTAAGCAGCCAAACGAAAACTGCGGGACAAACACCTCAAAGTGTTGTTCAAAACTCTGACAAAACAAACAAACGATTTGATACCCGCCGGCTGTTGGTGAGGGGTGCGCGGAGCAGACCAGAGGCGAACGCGAAGGGTAGCTGGTTGTGGTCTGGCAAAGTGCTGCCAAAAACGGGGGTGCCGCCACCGAGTTGCCTTGTAAGTGTTGCCACAGAAGTGACACAGCAACCGACCTCCGGACACACACAAACACAAACACACACACCCAGTCAGATGGTAACCAGTTCCAGAACCACTTCAGAGCGAGACGCGAGCGTTGCGACCGCCGCGAGGACCGCAACAACCTGACCAGAAAAAGTGCTCACCAGCTGATGACTGAGGACGATGTCGACTGTCAACACCGCAGCCAACACCAGCTCGACCGACTCCGTGCCCCGCCAGAACCAAACGCCCGATCACCCGCCCAAACCTTCCGACTGTCTTGCAGCCATTTCAACTTTGGAATTTCAATAAGGCCCTGGACGTAGCAGAGTGAAAATGCCGCAGGTGGTGACGGTGGCGGTGGGCAGGAAAGGGACGCAGTGGGCAACGTCAACGGCAAGGAAAGCAAATAAGCCAAAAAGTAAATACATAAATTAAAAGTGTTAAGGCGCGAAATGTTCAATGCGTGAATTAAATGAAATTGTGTGCTTTACAACTGAATATTTGAGTTAAATATCGTCATGGAGCTGCAGCTTCCTTCCAATAACACAATTGAAAATCAACAATTTTGCGTGTTAATGTTGATACTGAGGGTATACGACATTTGTTATTCACTATCTTAAATTAATTTAATGGCATTCAAATAAATTTGAATAAGCCTTCCGACTTAAGCCTCAACTCTTTAGCGTTTTTTGGCCCATTTCTGAAATCCATTTATGTAAGGCAATTCATAAGACATATTTTCAGGCTAAAACTTTTTCGTTTTGCTCCAACAAAATTTGAGGAAATTTAAATAATTTATTATTTATTTTTTATTAAAGCGTTTTTCTTTATATAAACTATTTTGTACTTGGAAATTTATTCTTTTGCGATCCCTATTTTTATCTATGCGTCATTTAGTGCATCATAAAATGCTTAAAGACTTATAACTGGGGCATATTTTGCCCAGTTTTTTACTTCGTATTCATATTTTATTAACGAAGTTTTTTGTACAGATTTGATTTAATTTTTTGTGTCTTTTCTTTCTTCTCCTGGTTTTTCCAGGCCAAAGCGAACACTATCTTCATTGCAAACGTAACTAACTCGGTTCATATGCCTTTTTTCAACCTATAGCATTGCATCCAAATTTTTTCTTTTCTATTTTCCAAACTATTTTTTATCATCAGCTGTCAATAGTTCATGCAGTTGGTCAGTGGGAAAAAATGGGCAAAGAAAAACAGTGAAAATCATTACATAAAAAGTGTTTTATGTTTTGCTATTGCAACTTTGACCAGGCGGCGTATGAGCAACATACACACAGTCACATCACACACACTCAAACACACACTCTGACGAGTTGTTGTATAGGGCTCGCTCTTGTGTTGGAAGTAGTCCAAACTTTGAAATAGCAACAACAACAACAACTCGCTGTATAAATACGTTTTGTAGCTGAAATTTGGTGTTGTGGCTGCTATTTCTCTTTTTTTCTTCTTCTCATACCATAAACTGAACTGAAAATGGGTAAAAAGGGTATATTGTTTTTGTGAAAATGTATGTAACAAGTGGAAGAAAGCAGTTCCGAACCCATAAAGCATATGTATTCTTGATCAGCATCAATAGCTGAGTCGATTTAGCCATGTCTGTCCGTCCGTCTGTCCGTTGTTGTTCGTGGTGGATGTGGCTTAACACATTATACAGCAAATTGCCGTGATCCATAGATCGGTAAAAGTCTAAGGTAGGCCTCCTGCCAAGCCAAGGTACAAGACACAACCAAACAGTCGTGTCTTTAATTGGTACCTGCGTTCCAAGGGGGCGCTGATTGACGATTAAATAAATCCTATAAAAGTAACCGTGAGATTAAACCATCGAGGCAGGTGCTCACGTTTAGCCCATTGACTTTAATGATCACCTGCCCGTCCGTATGTCTGAACGCGTTAATCTCAAATCTTATAAGAACTAGATAAATCTTAAACGTAGGTCCTACTAGTGCCCGCGCAGTGAGCGTTTGTTACCGATAATCGATAACTTGTCCCGTTTCCAAACAATCGATTGAAATCGTTATCGAAAGTCTGTTTATTGAGCAAATCTCGTAAGTTATAAGAGCTAGAGTCTCCATCTATCAACCATCATTCATTTTATACCATAGCTATAAATCAAATACATAAATCAATTGTGCTGCTGTTGCCTTTTTGTGAATATACAAATAATCTATTGCACAATAAGATCTTCTGCTGAAAATTTCTATCAAGATCGGTTAAGAAACGTAAATTTTAATAAAGAAAACGTGTAGAAAGTTCACGGTATCCCCAAGTCGGACACTCGCGAGTGGAACATTCTAACTTGTTTATTTTGTATTTTGCCATAAAACTCCGAAAATAGAGTAAAAGAAAAAATATAGCAAATCGAAATAAACGCATTTATATATATATATATATCTGTATTTATGAACCCCATAAATATGTCAAATAAATAACAAAACAGTCAAAATATTGTGGCATCTGTGTGTTACACTCCCTGTGTGTTACACTCTCTGTGTGTGAAGTCATTTATGACGATAAGGCTATATATATATATAAATATATATGTATATCTGTTGTTATTGTTTGTGTTGCGAGTACACACTGTATCACTGTCGTGTGTCTACTAAATTTTTATGTAGGCTTGCCAGAAATTTTTCGGTTGAATTGATTGTTATTGCAACGATTTTAAACTAGTCAGTTTTTAACATTTTTTTAAATGTCATTTAAGTGTTCTTGGATTTTATGAATTTAGAGCTTTCAAGAGGTTGTGCTTCCGCTGATGAGCTGCGGCTTAGAATACTATTAAATTTATATAATAATTAAATTTAAATTCCTGAAATCTAGAGTTTTAGGCGCCTTAACTAACTTCTAAGCAAAAGTTAAGTCTGAAAGAGCTTTGACTTTAAGCTGCGTTAACTTATTTCACTTGTAATTAATCTGCTTTCTAGCAGTAAATTTATCATTCATCCCTAGTCTTAAAACGAAGCAATATTTATTTAGATTCCAGTCGTGTGCACACAAATATTCATTAACTTAGTTCGCCTACTTCTGTCTACATTATAATATTTAAATATTTATATATTTATATTTATATTTTTCGATAACAGGCTACAGCAAATCCGGCTAAATTCCCTTTTATAAGTATATTTGGCATTGGTTTTATTGAAACCTCAAAACATTCCGGGATATGAGCCTTTGATAATTTGCTATAAAGGCCCCCTACATTTTGGGGTATCATCAAAATCTGCGGCAAACTTTGCATTTGCCGCAATGGTAAAAATACCCAAAATGCAAAACAAAGTCAGGCGGGGGAGGCAGAGAGAAGGGCGATGTGGACAGATAGCTGGGATCATACGCGAGCGCTGCCCGCAGACAATTTCATTAGAGCATAAAATAAAAAATTAAGAGCACACACAGAGATACGCACACACGCACACACACGCTCACGCATACAGGCACAATAATAAGCATTGTGCGGCTACTGTTGTGTGACGTCAGTGGGTTAATGGTTCGCTGCAGGAGGCAAATAGAAAGGCGTGGTCTGCTAGGTAAGTAACCAAAAATGTCCAAAAACTAAAAACAAATACCAAAACGAACGCAGTTTGCAGTTGGCGCATTCACAAAATGTTTGTCACTGCAATGGAAACGCAATTCACACACACCCATACGCACACACGGGCAGCAAATGTCCTTTTGTGGATTGTTTTGGGCAAGAGCGAGAAGATTGGAGTTTTGGTTCGGGTCGCTCTGCGCTTGACTATTAAATAAACATGCAAATTATTGCGCAATTTTTGATTACGATTTTTCAACAGGCAGCAATGACAACAACAACAACTACAACAACAACTACAACAGCAACAACAACAACAACAGCAACATGCTGCCTGCATATTTGTGTATGTAAATCGCAGCCTGAAGCCCTCACATACCCGTGCACCATTCACCTCACACCACGCCAACCATTCACTGCATGCATTTAACACTCAACGCCTATTTTGCATACAAATTTTATTATTATTGTACATATTTGTATTGAATCGCTGGCAATGCCGCGACAATGCACAAACAATAACAACAACATCAACAACAACAACAACAATGTGTATACAACAACATATTTGTTGTTGTTGTTTTCGATTGTCATTTTTTGTTCTTCATTTTTTGGCATTATGCAAAATGAAAATTTGACATTTTTTTGCATGACACTTGTTTGTTGTCATGTTTTCTACGTTTCGACAATTACGATAAACAGAGTGTCAGCCCCCGATGGTTAATCGGAAATTCTTAGAAGGCTTTAAATATTATTTAAGTGACGGAATTTTTTTTACAGAATTTAATCAAATATTTATATTATATACATATAAGTATATATATTTTTTTGATATACCTAATTAATATTTCATATATTTTTATACCCTTGTAGAGGGTAATATATTTTTTACTGTACAGTTTTATTTCGGAAAATTTTTAGAAAGTTTTTAATATTATTTATGTTAATATAACTGACAAAATAAATTTTGTACTAACAAAATATATAAATGAAATATTTAAATGATAACTATATTATTTATGATATTCCTAATTATTATGTCTAATATATATATTTTTTTAATTTTTATTATACAGTTTTGTATCGGAAATTCTTAGAAGACTTTGAACATTAAAACATTGACGGAATTTATTTTTAGAGATTTTAATAAGGTAATTTTATGGTATGAATATTAATTATAATACACCTTTTTATTATGTTTTATATATCATGTTTGTTATTTTTAATTTGACTGTTTTTTGGAAATTCTTAGTATATATTTTATTTAGGGAGTAGAATCAAATATTTATGTAAGTAAAATATGAAATGTGATATACCTAATAATTTTGTCCTATATAATTTTTATTTACTGTTTTTTTTATACAATAAACACAAACATTTTATGTGGATTTAAAAACTTAAAACTTAAATGACTAAAAATATTTATTTTGAGTGTAAATAATTATTCTTCTTATATATATTTTGCCTCACGATTTTTTCGCCAACTAAATTCAATTATTTAATTAAATAAAATACGTTATATACAAAGTTTTAAATTAAAATTTTGTATTATTTTGGGACTTTAATCAAATATGATCCTAGAATGTATTGTATATAACATTTTTATTTTATTTTGCATAGAATAATAAATTTTTCAGGCACTTAAAATATTATAAGCTAAAAAGAACTAAAAATAATTATGAATTTAATTAATTATTTAAGATATTTTTGGTTGTACTTTAGCCACACGAATTTTTAGCCAACTAAATTTAATTTATAAATTAAAATAAAACATTTAGCATACAGGGATTAAATTCTCCAAAAATTTTTGCTTCGTTTTACGTTCTTTTTAAATTAAATTTAGGTTGATGCACAGCGAAATATGTTCTTATAAATTTTGTTGTTCTCGCACAGAAACCATAACATTATTAACTCATCACATTTTCGACCAACCATAAAGTTCAACTCTCCAAAATGTAACGAACTGCATCTAATGCCATGTAACATGCATAAAATCCAATGAAGTTGAAAGCCTCAAAAAAGCATAAGGAAAACAAATGCTAAGCGTGCATATTGAAAGTTTTTGCAATATTTACATGGAAAATACAATTTTAATTTATGCAACAATCCATTTGCCGCAACCGACGACACACAAATCGACCCATCAAATGCAGCTACCCAACAATTTGAATAGTAGATATACGAGTAGAAGAAGAAAAAACGAAAATCTAGAGAAATTTTATATGGAATATGTTGCAATGCACTTTGTATGCGAGTTTTCAGCAACTGTTGTCATTCAGGTGCACTCACTGCAAACGCAGGATGCAGGACACTGCATGTTGCAATTTTCCTTCTTTTTTTTTCATTTTACATTTTGTTTTGCAACTCCATTTGCCTAGCCGCCGCCCACTTTTCCAGCCGCAACTACCTTCGCCCAAAGGTGAAAAATAGAAGCACAGAACTGTGTAGCGTATTCTGTGAGTTTACCAAATGGGTCTAAAAAAGAAATGTAGTGAGAACTACGCGGCGCCAAGAATTTCCAAAAACAAAATGTTAAACTTTAAAGATATGTGGACTTTGAAATACTCTACAGATGTAAGCAGACTATATTCAATCTGTGATATAAAAATATTTAGTGAATACTTATTTAAATAAATATTTTTTTAATAATGTTTTATATGCACTATATTATAACTATATTATATTTATTAAATTTATTATATTTAAAATTATTAGTCTTATAAGTTTAAATAATTGATTCTGGGTAAATTTAAATATGATTTATCAGTTAGTTGATTTAACTATTAAAAATTAACATGTTTGCTTTTAAATTTTAAGATGTTTTCTGACTTTAATTAATTTAAAGAAATAAAGTTTTTATAAGAGTATCTATCTTTCTGTATTTTCAGATCTTTACTATACTGCTCGGCACAAAGTCCAACACGAACTGATGATGGGTAAGTTCCAAATTACTCTAAAAAAAGAATCTACAAATAGCGAAAAGAAAAACACAAACTGAATAACCATCAACAGGGAATGACCCACGCGTTTTTCATTCGCTTGTTCATTGCATATCGATGGAAATGAGTTTTTACCAAAAGTTCTTCAGACTTTGGTGGATGGGTTTTTATTTGGAGGCGGCGGTGGCATGCGCTGATGATGCTGCTGGCGACGCTTTGGCGGCCGCTGACAAACACTCGCACATCCACACACACACAGCCATACACACACACACACACAAACACACACTCACTCTCATGAATGCCATGCACGCTGAATTACCCTGCCCTGCCACCCACCAACTGCCCTGAGTCAAGTCTGTTCTTTTGTATTCCTCGCTCAATGGAGATGACATGTCAAATGCATGAACAAATAGTCGTTGGCTTTACTTCATCTTCTTCTTCTTCTCATCATCATCGTCGGTTTTTGTTTGATAGATTTTCAATGAATTTTCGCTTATTTTTCAATAATATATATGCAGACATATATATATTTTTTATTTTTGGCTGCCATTAGGAATAGAGAGCGTGAAAAAAAGAAAATTGATTTTTTGTTGTTACAGAAATAAATTTCAATTTTCTGTCGTATTTTGAGCTTGATTTCTTTTATTTGTTTTGGTAAATGTACAACTTATCAAGAGTCTGCACTGGGACACGGCTTAAGGAAAATAGAAAAGAGAAAAGTTTGCAAAGATCTCAACGAGACTCTTAAGAAACAAATTAAATTATAAATACCTAAAATATTAAATGGAAATTTCAAATTATATAAATAACTGGTTATGAAAATTCTATATTAAATAGATAAATCGTATGAGCTTATAAATGGAGAATTGTAAGGTATTTGTACTTTAGAGAAAATGTATTTAATTAATTCAAAGAAGTTTCGTATCAGACTTAAATCAAAACTTTAAATGTATAACAAATCGGAAAAAATAGATGATCCTTTTCTTTACTTATTAATATGAAAGTTACTCCGAACATATGTTTAATGTGAATATTCTATATGAACTATAGAATACTCTATAATCTGCCGTTGTAAGCTGAACAACAATGTTAGACTCGTAGCTGCCATATCAAGACGAGAATTTAATGTTAATGTCAAAACAATCAACTGGGGCAATCAATATGCGAATGTTCTCAAGGGTTCCCCTGCCCCAACACTGCCCCTTGCTCTGCTCGCACATTACAATGCCATTTGAGTGCCATAAACAAAATATAAAATGTTGTGCATACATCTGTCGAGTGTTACGAGTCGTCTCTGCCAATGTGCAATTCACATTTAGATTAAAGTGCTTGGGCTACCCAAAAAGTGCCAGCACGTCAAGACGCCCAATAGCTAGAAGAAAGAGAGAGCAGCATCCGCAACAACAACAACAACAACAACAACAACAACGGCAGCTGCTCTAAGGTAGAACCTTTCGTTCTCTCTCTTTCTCTCTGTGGCCGAAACATTGTTTAGTAATTTATTTTATTTCAGACAGTTTTTCCCATATCTACCAAAAGTGATGCCCCATCTTGTCTTCTTCCTCTTTATTCCTCTGCTGTTTTATTGTTGTTGTTGTTGTTGTATTTATTGTTGCTACTTATGCATCGTCATTGCAGCAGCTACTCGAACTCAAAACTCCAGGCTGAAAAATTGCCGAGCTACGTGCTGCTGAAGCGCAGGACGACGAGAGCATCCTTAACATTTCGTATGCAAAGCAGGAACATTTCTGAGCTGCAGCTGAAGTTTCGGTGGGAGTTGAAAGTTGAAAGATAAATTGATATTTTGAGACTGCAACGGATAGTATTTACTTTATGGCCAATGCGCAAATTGTTAACTGTCCCTGGCCAATGGCATTTAAGCCAGAAAAAAAACATATAAAATAAATAAATAATATCGAAAAAAAACCAAGACAAGTTATATTGTTAGCTAACATTGATAACGAAATTTTAAATTAATTTTAAAATCGATATTTACCGATTTACAGCAAGAGCGGCTGCCTACAAAATTTTTAAGCAGATAGTCTTGTGTTTCAAGCTTATTATGATCTCCCAAATCTTCATGAGTTGCGAATAGACGAGAGTGGAAATCGATATTTATCGCATTAGGGCAAAGGAAATGGGAGTATAAGTAAATATGGTACCCTTGTAATATAATAACTTGACTTGTTCCACCTTTAAGAAAGATTATGTCAATAAATTTTTATCTATTTAAGTCGAAAGATGAACGCGGCATCGATATTAATCGTTTTAGGGCCAATGTGATGAGAGTTAAAGTAAATATGGGAGCTCAACTTCTTTTAATATCCTAGTATATCCTAGTATAATTCTTAAGAATTAAACATCTTAAGAAGAAGTGTACATCGCTAATGCTCGATAGGTATCGATAATTATCGATAGGTATCTGTAGTTATCGATTTAAAGTGAAAGTAAATATTTTTTACTTTAAAAATGTTAAACAAATTTAATATATGTATGGTATAGATATGGAAGAACTACACAGCTCTTCTCAATAATGTAGATTCTTTAAAATGACGCAACTTTTTTGTAATCAATTTTCTGCCCTTTCAATGTCCACAGTGTATCAAAAGAATAAAAAAATTGGCCCATCTGGCAGAGCTGCAATCCTTTTATTGTACATTGGCTATCCGAATGCCTTAATTAAGAACTCTCCGACTTTTCCAGACAGTTCAGTAGACTGTGCAGCTGTCTCATTGCCCTGCCCAAAAACCTTTTCACTCTGTTTACTACCTTGTCTGAGGCACAGTAAAAAAACCTCCGAAAAAAAAACAAAGGAAATGCAAACCGACAATTTGCAGTTTACAGTTAACAGCAGGCAGCTGAATACGTGGCACGTTATTGCAAAAATACCGAAAATTGGTTTGTTTGATGGAACAATGTCTGCACAAATTCGAAACAGAGTCCTACACCACATACCGTATACGTATGTATATGTACAAATATATAAAAAAGAAGTATATTTAACTGCAACTTTCTGATAGCCCAAAAAGAAATTACAAATTTGTATGCCCTCCATTTGGTGTGTTCTCCTGTGCTCCATTGGTTAATATTTTGTGGGAGCGGCCAACTGTCTGCCTCCCCGCTTGCCCGACTGTCAAATGGCACCAAGCCGCAGCGCAGTTAACAACATTCCAATTAACCAGATTCCAATTGCAATATGGCTGCACCCCGAACTACAATGCCAATTGTCAGCTCTATACTTTGTTTCGTAGTCAAAATGTATACAATGACATATATGCTTAATTTAACATGGGAAAAGGTAGAGCGCGACTTGGTTCAGCTAAAGCAAAGTTCCAGCATATCAACTGCCAGAAATATAATGAAAATTGTAAATTAAGGAACAGTGCATAGCTTTGAAATGTTTTCAAATTATTTCAAGTATTTATTTTTCATTGTTTTAATTCATAAATTTGCAATTTTTTCTAATTAAAATGTATTTGCAAAACCAAAATATTTATTTTTGTATTTTCATTTTAATTAAAATAAATTTACATTTATTGAACAAAATGTTACGTTAAGAATGGGGAAAACTGTGATGCAGAGCTAATTTTAAATCACGAAAAAAACAGGGAAAAAATAAATTTAGTTTCGAAAAAGTTTTGGCAGTTGGAACTCGAGAAAGTCGATTGGCCCTTTGGTTGGGAGCTAACTTTTTTTTTAATTTTAAGAAGAAATAAACCAACCTTAAGTTAATTTAAGAAAGAGTTTTATAGGAATACTGACACATACAATACACTAAAAAGTTATTTTCAAAATCGAAAGTTAAAAATAAAAATAAAATATTAATTTATAATTCGAAGTTTGAAGTAATGTAATTTAGACAATGAGCCCAAAATTGTATGTCCAAGTATGCTGCATACTTCTCAAGGACAACGAATGATGATTTATTTGACATTAAGCACTTGAGCTTAAATAATTTTTTGCTTTAAAATCTCTAAAATCTCGTAGTTTTAACCATTTTGTGTGAGTTGAATGCCTACGAGTGCCTATATAATGCATACCTATAGATATGCTTAAACCAGCGCCTAATCTGATCTAGTCTTGTCTGGTTTACTTTTGCCTGCTAATCAGATTTAGCCAAATACGCCTAATGCAGTAATAAAGACCAAAAGCTGGCGAATGCCACGAGCCAGAGCCTGAGACGACGGCAGCACTTGAAGAGCTGCTTATCAAATACAAATTACAAATCCAAAAAAAAACCAAAGAAAAAAAGAAAGAAGCAGCAAACAACAACCCACGGGGGGATAAGACGCTGGCCACAAAACACAAAAGCATGATTGAGGGCCCAAATCTTTTATCAAATGAATGTGCCATAATAAATGGAAAAAACGAGAAAGATATGGGAAAGGGTAGGCAGCTTTGTTGTTGACTTTAAGCTGGCTATAAGCAGCACGCACAACAAGCACACACACACACACATAAACCCACACACATTGTGTGTCTTATACACAAATCTTAAGTCGAGTCACTTCAACATAATCACACGACAAGCCGAAAAACAAAGCTAACGAACTAATAGATGGACACACACAGATTGTTGTAGTTGTTAGTCTTGTTGTTGTTGTTGTTGTTTTTGTTGCTTCTGTTGGTTGTTGCTATTGATAAGCATCGAATTCATTAATTTATATGTTCCATGGATATCTGGCAGCGAACAGCCAGCAGCGATCCGAAAGGAGTTGCTTTTGGCCACGTTTTGTCCAGGATAGCTTTGTAATGTGAAACTAAGTGATTTGCTGTGCGTATGTGTGTGTGTGTGTGTGTGTGCGTCTGTATATATCTTCATTACAAATCCTAGCAGGGATTTGAAATGAAATGACCGCGCCCACACACACGCACACACACAGGCAATCGTCTTGTCTCGGACCTTGTCTTTATGGCCTGACCAATCCAGTTGGCTTTAAGCAGTAAATTCAATCAATTTGGTCAGACAAAGCAGCAGCAGAAGAAATGAATTGTCCCGAGCTGTAACTTGTATCTGACAGCGTACAACAAAATCTTCAACTTAAATAGTATGTCACAGCAATTAATACAAAGGGTAGCAAAACCCAGAAGCTATAAAGCCCCAAACTAAAAACCCAAACGTTTGTCAAAGCGCAAAATGAAAGTGAAATTTGGGCTCGCCTTCCACAGATGTTGTTGTTCATCTTCTTGTTGTTGTTCTTGTTGACAACGAGTCGTATGCGTAATGAAAACCCACTGTGTATGTCCTGTAACCTGATCCCAGTCAGTGCATTTGACAGCTATCATTTTGGGCCTTGCTAGTCGGCTACTCTTTTGGTCAAGCAAAAGTTAAAGCTCAAAGCGACCTGTCAACATTTGTTGTAGGCCAAAGTGGGCTGGAAAATGATATATGGCCAATCGATGATCTTTGCCAAAACAAAGCCAAACATTTACACAATTAGAAAATATACTACAAGCAACCAATAAATCAACACACACACATACTTCTATTTATATCAGGGCGAAGTAAATGCTATAAATCAAATTGAAGCAAATATGTAATTAAAATGCCGACAAGAACAAGCACAAGTTGTGGCTCATAATTTGCATGTATACCAAGTGCAATTGGCCAAGGTATAAAGCAGCAGGCATAATCAAGCGTATCATATATAAACATTTAAATTAAAATATTTAAGGATTTTGGAATGAATTAATGCTTGAATAAAAGGATTTGAAGTGTGGTGTGAGTGTGAGTGAGAAAAAAGTAGAAATTCATGAATTAAAGCTTGGATTTAAAAGCGGGCATAAAACAAATACTCATTTATATGCTTAAGGAGGATTCTTTTTATATATTATATATTTATTTAAAATATCTTTTTATTATATTTATTTCTGCCAATTAAGTTTTCAAATATTTTGAAATTTAACAATCTCAATTCTCCCCAAAATATATTCTCAAATCTTCTCTAAGAACTTTTTTCAAGAATATTTTTTTTTTAAATCTAACAAAGATGTGATAAAATGCCGTTTTTTCAAAACTTAAATCAGTTTCAAGCTTTTTTATTCCCCGCAATCTGACTTAAGGCTAAAATTGTTATTCGTTTGATATTATCCCACTAAAAATTCATAGAGCTTATTCTTAATATAGGATATGTGTACAGACACACAGCCCTTATCATTTCCATGATATTTAATAGGTATATTAGTCACAATACTTGAAAATGTCTATAAATTAATATTATTTTCTTGGAAACTCAACTCACTTAAGAGCTGCTCTTGAGCTTGAGCACAACTTGAAAATTCATTAACAATAAATAAACAATTCAGCTTACATTAAAAATGTGATTTGTACTTAATAGTATTTGCAAATGATTTTCAGAACTATTAAACAGAAATTACTCAACACTGGTGTATGGTACTATGGGGATTGTGGCAACATTTTGCACTCGAATATGAAATAATGACTTTTTTCTGGACCAAATCTCTAAGCCTCTAATTCATTAACACAGTGCTCTATACACATTTACAAGCCTACTTTCTGTGTGTGCAGAAAGAGGAAGCAGCTTATTGACGTTTGGCCAAAATGCAGACCCAAGTGCCTCATTCATAGCAATTAAAAAATGCAGTTATGCATGATTTTGACGCAATGGCTGGGCAAAATCGAAAGGAAACGGATCAGTGCCCAAGGCAAATGGGCTTTACGTGGCGTGTGTCCAGGCCACACTTGTGCCGCCTTTTTGTGGCATCTCTGTGTATGTGCTTGCAACTGGATTGTGATTGCAGTTTTGCAGTTTGCAGCTTACAGCTTGCATTTCGGTTGCGAAACAGCCATAAACCAGAATCGAAACGAAATTTGGCTCAGTAGCCTATCCCTGCACCTCAAAGCTGCCTCAAAGAAAGCTGCCTCATCAAAATGCAATAAGTGCCCCATCGATTTGGCCTGTGTGCCACAGGTATAGGCACTAACACAGGCACAAGCAATGGCAATGGGAAATGAACTGCCGCTGCAACAATGGCCATAACAGGTCATATTTGTTATGGACGAAAGATTGCTGGCTTGGGTAGGTGCTGTAAGATGTGCCAAGTTCGATTGAAAAATATACGAGCTTTATAAGGACAGATATAGTACAAGTTGGCTTGACTAGCGCATTCTCAGTATGTATTTAAGTAGCTGCCTTTAGATCTCTAAAACAGGGTCTAAATAACATGGAAATAGTTTATTGAATATTAAATGATTTTATTTTCAAACGACATGTCTTTCTCTTTTGTGCCGGGCTTTTAATATTCTCGTATACATAATCTCTAGATATAAAACTGTTTGTCCTGACTGACTGACTGACTGACTGACTGATTGGTGATCAACGCACAGCCCAAACCGTAAGAGCTAGGAAGCTGAAATTTTCACTGTAGCTACCTTATGTGATGTAGGTGCACGTTAAGACGGGGTTTCGGGAAATTCCACCCGCAAGTGTGGAAAAATCGCTTGTATGTAACTTTTTTGTTTACCATTCGATCGGCCTTAAACTTATTTTCAAAGATCTTTGTTCAAATTCATTTGAGGGGTGTTTCACACTTTTAGGAAAATCCGTTCCTCCTTGGTGGAAATGGAGGTCAAAGATTTGGTGAGTGACGTTTCGCGCTCAAATTCATTTCCAGAGATCTATAAGAAAAATCATTTGAGACGTGTTTCACACTTTTCGCAAAATCCAAACTTCTTCTTAATGTGTTCGCGAATTTAAATTTAATGATAATGATAATGATGATTATTATAATGATAATAATAATGATAATGATATTGACAGGCATGACGATAATGATAATGATAATGATAATGATAATGATAATGATAATGATAATGATAATGATAATGATAATGATAATGATAATGATAATGATAATGATAATGATAATGATAATAATAATGATAATGATAATGATAATGATAATAATAATAATAATGATAATGATAATGATAATGATAATGATAATGATAATGATAATGATAATGATAACGATAATGATAATGATAATGATAATGATAATGATAATAATAATAATAATAATAATGATAATGATAATGATAATGATAATGATAATGATAATGATAATGATAATGATAATGATAATGATAATGATAATGATAATGATAATGATAATGATAATAATAATAATAATGATAATGATAATGATAATGATAATGATAATGATAATGATAATGATAATGATAATGATAATGATAATGATAATGATAATAATAATAATAATGATAATGATAATGATAATGATAATGATAATGATAATGATAATGATAATGATAATGATAATGATAATGATAATGAGTAGAGGCAAAAAGTTCCAAGTTTGTTCCCTAAGACTTGTCTTTCTCTAACGCACTTAAATTGTTATTTTAAGCGCCTATTTGACAAAACGTTCAGCAAATCCCTTAATACCCTTGACTATAAGCATTAGCTGTGATTTTGCTATCAAATTTTGCATTGGTAATCAAAATACCAATGAAAATTCCAACAGGTGCCAAATTTTCCAGCATTACCAAATTGATTTGATTCCATTTTTTATTTGTTGTTGAAAGTATTTTGAAATTAACAATAAAATAAATTGCAACCCATTCGCGTGTGCATACAAATTGCATTGCATACTATCAGGCTCTGTCGACCAAATTGTTTTTTATTTTCTCTCGCAATGCCTGCTGCAGAGACTGTGTATAGGAATGAAATTCTTTGCTTTTCCATTTGTCCATACAGTCTGCTAATTTTCAAAGGCATCAATTCGTAGTGAAGCTCAAAGTACGTGTGACAATGTGCCCCAGCACCAGTCCCCAGTCCCCCGATCCAGCAGCACAATACTAGACACTCATATTCTAGTAGCTTTCCCTCCCCATAAGCCCGCACCCGATTTTCACCAAACTTTACGCTGATTTTGGCACGCACACATTTTGCATACTGATCAGCAATCAGCGAGGGTTGCTTGGGGCGTGGCTCGGGGTGTTGGGCGTCTGTTGTGGGGTTGGGCGTCTGTTGTGGGGTTGGGCTGGCTGACACTTTGTGGGGTGCAAATTAAAATTCCACTTTGGCGTTTGGGGAATTCAATTATTTCTTTTCGCTTACTTCATGGTCATGCGAGTTGACATTGACAGTTGACTCTTCTCTGGCTGTTGTTGCTGTGGTCAATAACTAGAACTTTGCAGCGATTCGATTTGCTCTCAATAATGAAAAAGGAAGCAAAAATGCCAGCGCATCTATTGCAGCAAATTTAAGTGCCCTGTAGCTTACAAATGAATTAAGCGGGCATGGTAGGTGGAATATATACATATGTTGCTGGGAGTATAAAAAGCTTGTTTAGAATGAATAATAATTACATAAGAAAAATGATTACTTTTATGCATTCAAATATAAATAAGTTAAGCCTGTCTTATGAACAAAATGGTTCGTCAGGCAAGCTTCTACAGGGTATCCTTGAGTCAATCAGCCATGCGCCCAAGCATTACCACTTATTCTTTCTTTTTTTTTTTTGCAGATTTATTGCCTCGAGTGGCATCTGCCAATTGTCGCCCCAATGCAATCAGCGTGTTTATTGATTTGGAAAATTAAATATTTTTCTTTTGGCGCGTGCCAAAAGTCGCGGCCCATAAATTAACGTCGTGATTTGTAGCTCTTCTCTCGCACATCACACATATTTGTATTTGCCTATGAAATTTCCGGCATCTTGGGGGCATTTTAATTAGCTATTGGGCGAGTGTTTGAATAAGTGTGCAAAGTAAAAAGCAATGCACATGCACAGTTGTTATTTTGCACTAAAAGCAAAAACTTGCTGCCAAGAGAAAGCCAGATGCAACAAAGTGTGCGTGTGGCTGTGTGTTGGTGTGTGGTTGTGAAAAAATTATTTCGCTTGCTTAACGGAAATGTATAAATTGCATTTCGTGGCAAGGCAGATGCGAGTGTGGTGCGGGGTGGTGCGGGGTTGTGCAGACGTGCCCTAATGCAGTGGGTTGACAACCAGTAGCTGAGGTAAGTGGAAACTACGGCTAGAGGATGTTGTGCTAAATTTTGCACAAGCATACACGCACAGCCGCAAAACTACCTCAACAAAGCTACACACACCTGCAGCATGTACTGGCTAAGCGCAGGCGACAAAGTTGTCAGAAATGATTTTCCTAGTAATAACTTGTAAAGGTAGGGCATGTTTTGGAATTCGTTAAAAAATTTTTAAAGAAAAACAAAAATGTACTGAAACTGTCAAAATCATTGGAAACTATCTTCCAACAAACCTTTCATAGTCTTGATATTAATAAACTTTTCACTTTCATACTGTATTCTCAAGTTTCCAATAATATGATATTATAATTATATTTTTTAAACAAAAAATTACCCAATTTCCCAACTGTTTTGTTTCAAAATTCCTTTATTTACAATATAAAATTACCCAATGAATTTGCCATTCCAAAAATGTCCCGCTCTATTCTATTTTATTCCTATTAACTTTTTCCCAATTGACAAATCTTTAATAAATTCAAAGTCAATGGAGTTTCTCGAAATTTATATTTTTAATGTCGGGTGATAATCTTAAAACTTACAAACACACACGCACACACACACGCACATACACCTGCACAGTAGACCAAAAATGAAAGTGTTAAGAGCATTTTTGCACTCGTTCTGCACATTTTTCAGCGTCATTCTTTTACATCTTTGGCGAAAAAAGCACTTTACACTAATGCACCTTAAAATTTAAAGATGTCATAACATAAACATTTATCCTGACGCCAATGGTGGCAGCGACAGGACGCCCGGAAGGACAGGTGTAGATGTATCCTTGGCTGCGGTTGGTCAAAACCGCAGTGCACATCTTATGATGTTGGATAAAAGAGAATTATGTTAGAATCTATATGTGTTTGTGCGTTGAAGTGCATAAAGTGCATAATCCGTTTAAGCATTGGCTTAATGCATTTTTTTTTTAGATTGCCTTCTTGGCTGAATGTAATCGGGCAAGCCGGAAAGACATTTATACTAGCCCAAACAGACGTTATTTAAAAAAACTACATTCATAACTTAGAGCTTGAAATACTTTTCATAAAAGTAGATATTACCCATTTGAAAATGCAATTTAATTCAATTATTTTCTGTCTTCAAAAATGTATTCGTTTAATTTCAATCCAAACCCAGGGGCATGGGAAGACATTTACGTTGCGTAAAGCAAAATTCTCCCATAAATATATTTTCAAAATCCAGCCCATAATTTTCGCTGTTAAAAAATGTTTTAGCATTTAATTAGCTACTTATTGCAGAGCCAGGCCCAACCCACATGTCATCATCATAATAAGCGCTCCACTTTGCGCTAATTGATTTTCCATGCCAATAATAAACACTTGTCTTCCTCCGCTCGAGCTGCTGGGCAGAAAGCACCCCAATAGCATGCACATAAATTCCAAATGAAAATAAAAAACAATGTAGAAAAAACACAAAATGAAAACAATGCCTTGGCCTGGAACAAGGCAGAGCTGAGCCTCAGTTTTGCCTCTGGAGTGTGAGCAAATATTTAATTTATTTCAATTTCACTTTTAATTTAGGCACTAATCTAGACAATTTGTACACTTACACGCCATTAAACGAACGACGGCTAAGTTAGCCTTAGAAATAACAAGCTACAGGGACAGCTCGAAGTTGCAATACTCTTTAAAAACAGGGGAATTATTGGAGTTTTAAATATATATTTCCTAACTTAATCAGATACCATGATGTTATTAATTTAAAATATACATCTAATTTTCTGCTACAAACGTTATTTAATTCATTTAAGTAAAATAAATTATTTATTAAAAGGTGCCGAACTTTTTTGAAAGTATTATATTGGTGTAAATATTCCTTGATAAACATAAATATCTTAAAATATATGTTGACATTTACACAGATCTTTTTTTAAAAGATTTTAAAACATATTTTTTTTTGTTCAATGAATATTTATTTATGTGTTCTATAATTATATAAATATTTTTAAAATCTAAAAATTAACGTTCAAGTGTACATTTTTGTCTCAAATACTTTTTTAAATTTTTCTAAGGGAGTTTTTTGGTTTGGAATATAATATTTACTTCAAAGATGATATTCAAATCATATATTGAACATATTTATAAGGAGCTCTTATTAGCTTCCCACGTGCTCCACCTCTTAGCAAACAGCTCGCACACACTTCCCAATATCCTCTTACAATTCCCCCCTCCCTGCAACACAAACGGCAAACACATTCACCCTCAAGTGGTAAGCGGCAAACGCGTCGCTTCGTCACCCCCAAATCAGATGAGGGGGAATTCGTTCTGGCAAAAACAAGAAAAAAAATGCTTCGAGTGTATTTATTTGTTTTCATTTATTTTCAATAATTTAAAATTTCCATTACATTAGTTTTATGCCTCCCCTCCCTCCACCCGCGCTCTGCCCGTTATGATGTGCTTTATGCCTGCGCACGGAAAACAAACAAATTCGTGGAAATTTTGTGAGGCATTTTGCTTTGATTACTAAACTAAATTCTTTGCCTCCACAGTACAAATATAAAATAAGCGCCATTTCTCTTCCCTATCCCCCCACTAAAACCGTGTTACCCCTTGTCAGGCGCTTGCTCTTTTGCTGGCCAAAAACTTTTCTCATTTCTACTTCAACAAACATCAATACAAACAGGCGACCGCTGGCAACTTGAAACATATTCCAGGCGTTTTCTTCTTATTTTTCCCCACTTTTTTTTTGGGGTTTTGTCGCCACAAACCCAAGTGACATTTGGCACTTGCCCTGAACTCAACTGAACTAAGCGAACGCGAACAAATTTACACATCTTTTGGGTTGTATTTATTCTATTTTTCGAATTTGTTTTCGTTTTCTCATTCTAGCTTTTGTCATATAACTTCCGTTTCCTGTTCATTTGTTCATACATTTCGCATGTCAGTTGCGAAGTTTTGGTTTCTTTATTTTTTTTAATAAAACTGTCAACATTTGATGTAGATTAAGAAATTATGGTCTTTGGAAAGTTTCGGTTTTTTTTTTTGTTAGCAATACACAAGAACAGAAGATTGCCAACCAATCAGTCGGGAAAAGTTTGGGTATATGCGGAATATTAAATAATAATTTCCTATTATGTATTTGGTAATCGTAATAGTGGTGGAAACGTAGAATGTGGAAATCAATTTGTAAATTGGAAAAAGCTCTGACCTTTTTGTTATCTGCAGTCCTATAACAAACAAAGTTAATTAACATATAATTTGTTAAATAAATATTTATACTATGCTCAACGATTCTATAATATTATAAACAAAAAAGGAGTTTATAAAAGTTAAGATGGGAAATTGATATATATATATTTTTTATTCCTAAATAATTTAAATTATCTAAAAATAATACAGATAACAATTAATTAATAATTAATTTTTAATAATTAATATAATTATGTTAAGGGCTTATTTTGTGCTATGCTAAGCGACTTTCCTTTATACAGATATGATATCGTTAATATTAATATCTACACTGAAATATGCAAATAAATAATACAAACTATTGCAAAATATATTTTTTTAGTTATATAAAAATATTAAATGAATATGAAAAAAGTAGATGTTTGCAATTTATCATATTCTTTTATATATATTATTATTTTTTAATCTTTTATTGTATTATAATCCAATATTTTCTATAATAGCCATTGATTTTAGTTAAAGTATAAAATTATTTTTCAACCTTCATAACATGTCCAATCCATTTTAGATCTTGTTTCATGGCAACTTTTCACGACATCCAAATTTATTTGAGTTCCAAGTCTTTTATAGCATTTTCATTGCTTAACTCCCAGTGAAGTTTTTTTTTGTTGGCAGTGGTAATGTTTTCTACTTTTGGATGTGTGTGGTGGCTTTTATAAACGCATACATATGCATGAGATCATAAAGTTGCTGTGTGTAAGGGTGTGTAGTGCATTTGTTATAAATGTAAAAAAAAAGCGAAAAGATATACCCAAAACTGCGTAGCAAGGCAAACAAACACACTCACACACACACTCGCAGTTGCATAATGGCCAACATGTGTATGCATGGAGTTCGTCGATTCCTCTTGCCATCTCCTGCTCTCTCGCTCACTCTCACACACACACACACACACACACACACTCACGCACCGCACCCAGTCGTCAACGGTAATGAATGCACCCGGCATGCATTGAAAACTTGACTCATATTTCATAACCAAAATAAAAAACAACAACGCACACAGCCAAAGCAACAACTGCGGGTACATTGACCATCTTGTTGCTGTTGCAATTATTCGTTGCTGTTGTTGTTCTTGTTGGTGCCACAAAAAATAAAACAAAAAATACACACACACACACACACACATACACCCAGAGAAAACGTGGGTCTGATATATGAGATTTTAAGCCAGTTTTTCAACTGTCGCTGTGTGTGTTGCGTGTTGCTATTTCATAAGCTCACACAGTCGGTGGATTTCGTAAAAAAGTAAATAAAAACAACAACATTTTGTATATAAATGCAACTCAAGTTTTTTCAATGTTCCAAATTAAATGCAAATTTTCCAACATTTTTTCACATATATTTTTTTTTGTTTGTTTCTTTGCCAGTATTAAAATATCGTTTTAAGTGCAGCTCAGCACCCAACTGACATCGCTAGGCCTCTTAAAAGTGATACACGTACATTATAGGATTATAAAAAATAAAATAATAAAAACGAAACAGAAATAACAAATTTTTAAATGCTCCAATATTAAAAATTGACTGCAAGATAAACTGCTCAAAATTGTTGTGGGCCTTATGCAAATCGAAGCAAAAAGTCGCCAGATTAAACGGAAATTGAACTTGCTGTGTTTTATGGGAAACATATAGATATAAGCTCAACCTTTATATACGAAATTTATTAAAAAACGAGAAAGAAAGGGTATCTTCGGCACGCCAAAGATGGAAGCTTGTAAATGCTGAGAATATTTTTGACCGATCATTTCTATGGCGTCCATATGATATATAGTCCGATATAGTTCGATCCCGTCGGTTCCGACGGTTTTAAGACGATTGCTTTTAATTAGTTTGCTTAGATTAGTTTATATAGAAACGGACAGTCGGACAGACGGACATGGCTTTACCAACTCGGCTGTTGATGCCGATCTAGAATATATGGAGATGTCTCCTATGTGTAACACATTTGATGACAAAATATAATAATCTCTACAAGTGTATAAAAATCTAAATTTAAACGAACGCAGGCATACTATGGAAGCATAAAATCTATTTATTGTATTTTCATTCCTATATATCTTTAAAATAATCTTAAATTGGGATCCTAATCTTCGGTTGCCATCCTATTCCAGCAGGCTGCTTCTTCTTAACCTTCGGTCGTTAACCAATCGTAGGACAATTCTCGGTGTTGTCTTTCTACATAAGTTGGTTGTTGGCGATATAGATTCTCCTTTTCTGCTAGGGCGTCTTCAATTCTCTGTTCCGGCTAGACCAACCAGAAATTACCGCCCCTTATTCCTATCTACGTGCACAACAGACTACGCTATGCACAATCCTTTTCGCGAGCTATGTAAAAATTACAATAGTTTGCATCAGGTTTTCTCTACCGAACTTTCTCTACCCCTAATAAAATCGTTGCTTTCAGGATACCTTCGGGAAGTCACTGACCATTCCCAGCTATGAGCAGGGGCATAGCTTGCTGGACAGGCTGTAAATTTTCCCCCACCGGGTCGGTGATTTCCCATTACTTTCCCAATACTATCTCTTTATCCTATCTACTTAACACTCTGTATATCTAGCATACAGTTCTTTACTTTATTAACAATCTTTTTACTTTCTTTTCTCCTATTTATGATATATTCTTAAATAATGTAGCAAATTAAGATTATTTTTAATTTTACATAAGAGCACTTTTTCCTACTTACACCCTTCTTCTTAGATGTAGGCTCTAATAGCGTCACTGACAAAATTAGCTGTGAAAAGGGGCACAGCTGGCCGGACTGGCAAATAAAACACCTCCATCGGTCGGTGATGCTATTTGAAATTTGTGTTCTCTATCTAGGCTTTTAGCATCTAAATTTCATAATTGTAAATATAATGTATTGAATAATTAGGAAGACAGTCGTTTTGTCGACCACTAATAAATAAACAAATAAATAAGCGCAAAAAATGAACTTGAAAAGTTATGATTAATGTATATTAAAAATAACATGTTAAAATTTTGTACAAATCTTTTTTATAAAGAATAAGAAGTAGAACATTTTTTTGTTGGATTTAAAATTTATTTTTTTTTAATTAAATATTCTGTTATCATTTTCTGATTTGTTGATACCGTAGTCTAGCAACAACTTAAAACTTAATCTTTAAAAATGATTAATATATTATATTTGGAACTGACATTAAAATTGTCTATTCCTCTTCTAAAATGTATCTAATTTCGTAATTTAATTTAATTTAAATTAATAAATTTAATTAAATGAAGTAATTAGTAATTATTTTTGAACTCTTGAACAATATTTGGCTTTGAAATAAAATATAAAAAAATATTATTTTTAAGTGAAAATATGAAGCAATTCCTTATTGCCATGAAGTATTAATGCATTCACCAGTAACAAAAATTTAGTATAGATCAAATATATCTCTCCATTTGTGTCGCTTTCTGTGTCTCTTTCTGTCTTTCTCTCCCTCTCTCTCTCTCTCTCTCACTGCCTTTGCCTCTTTCTCTCAATCAGTCTCTATCTCTTCCTATTAGCCATCAGTAAATTTACCAAAATGCATCTTGCCAATTTATGCTCAATATAGATTTGATATGGCTCTGTAAATATTTGCACAAGCCCATAAAGATATTTCTAGCACATTCTCTTACATACAAACATGCATTACTTACTCACAATTTGTCATAGCTGTTACCAAGGCAAATCCATTTACAATGCAGTTTAACCCTGGTTACCTATATATGTATATAGTGTTACCTCTTGGAATGCAGCCATTGAATGGGTAACCAGACAGGCTCTGACAGGGCACGCCCACAATAGCTGAAGACGATGACAAAAGAGGCTGTCAGTTGGTTAGTTGTTGGGAGGGGTGTGTGTGGGGGGGCAGGATCCCCATCAGCTGCACCAAGTTGGAATGTCAAAACAGTAAACGGCAAATGTCTGCTAGACAAAACACAAGCACCCCCGCAACCCCATTAGAAAACCACCTAAGGACACGAAGGAAAAAAAATATGGCAGCTGCAAAGTGCAAGTTCGTGTGATATGCAAAGTGGAGCTGTGCTTGTGACTGTGGTCGGCAGGGGGAGGGAAAAGACATTCGGCTGGAGTGCAGCATGGGCAACCGGGCATAGACTTAGGTGCTTGCTAAACAAAGCACTGCACAACAGTGCGTATGTGTGATCTGAGTTTTCTATAGGCCAGCGTTGAGCAGAGACGCTAGCCAAAGTAACAGGCAACACCAAAAGCTGAAGCCAATTTGGTGCATTGTTGTTTGGTCGCCTTCGCCGAAGGGTATTCGCATTTTGTCTCGACTTTTGTGAGAGACAAATCGGTTAAGAGCAGAGAATTAATCAGAAAGTCGAAGAGATCTTCTCTACTATTTTATATATAGTTGGTCTGAATATATGGGATGAAAATGATTGGTTTATGTTTAAGAAAAAGTTGTTGGCTTTACAATATATCATGCTTAAACTCGAAAACTACGATGTTCCATGTGATCCCAACACATCAGCAATAGTTTCTTAATATCGGGCCACAATATCAAAAGGAACAGACACCGAATCGGTTAGTTGTTAGCATTAACAACTTTTTAATAATGTTAAATAATATTACTTGAATGAAGGTTACACTCCTCAATGACTTAAAAACTTAATAATCGCATTACTATATGATAAAGTGCCTATTACAATAAGTCGAAGATTAAGTTCCTGTGTATTCCCTTCTTGTTCTTGTATGGTTTCCAAGATAGTTTTCTCAAGCTCAGCATTTTCGAGCTTCACTATTCATACATATCAGCCAGACCATGGGGCAAATGTTCACAAGGGTATTAAATATTCGTCGATATCCTTAATATCTCGTTTATTTACAAAGATTCAGAAAAGTCAAATTAGATTAGCATCGTATCTTCGTGTCATTAAGATAGGGTATTTGATATTCGACTCATTTATTCCTGTTATTTCTGATCTATCTGTTTGTGCTTGTTGTCTGCTGCATTTATACTGCTGCACAACTCACAACGTGTTGCATGTTTGGCGCATTCAGCAGTTAAACACACAAAAGGTCCCAAAAAAATTGAACTCGTTCTTTGTTTTGGACATAAAATACAAACCATCGATTGAACTGTGGATTCTGTTTCGCATACCCAAGTTGAAATCAATATGAAAGCAAAACTTTTTTCATTCCGCTTTCGCCGCGCCGTTTGAAAACAAAACTGAGTACTAAAAGTTTCTGCACTCGTTGGGTAATTGCAAGAAAATCTTATTTAATCCCAGCAAATGCGACTTTATCACGCAAAAAATTATGAAACATTTTCGAGGCAGCAATTGCTGTTGTTGGTTTTGTACATTTTTGTTGTTGTTATTGTTGCTGTTGTTGTTTTTCAGCTTGTTTACACTTGTGCTGTAGTCTGCCTTTTTCTTGCCGCGTGCCTTTCGGCATTTTCATAGCGCCACACAAAAAACACAACAGAAGCAGCAACAAAATAAAATAGCAAATGGCAGTCAGTGGTTGGATATTAAGTATCTCATAGTTCCTTTTGCAACATCATCATTTTGGGGCTTCTCGAGTGCTCTAAGCAAACGCAATGAACTGCTACTTTGTTCTTATTGTTTATGGAGCGAGGGTTAACCCAAAACAATAGCTGAAAATTGGTCTGTTAATTGTGTCTAAGTTTAATAGACAAGATATTATATGAAGGACTAAAAATTGTATTTAAATTCTTATTACGAGATTTCTATAACTAAATTTTCTTTTGTTTTATTGCCCAACTTCTTCACTGTTTTAAGCAAATGTTTGCTTAAATAAACTTAAAAGTTGAGACTCTGCTCATTTATCTGTGGGGATTTACAAAAGAAAACTCTGGTAGAGGTAAATAATTTAGCTACTGTTTATGTGCACAAGAAAACTGTAGAACTAGAATTAAAAAAATTACATCTTAAATTGGAAAAACAATTTTTACATGTGAAAGTTGCCAGCAATGCCACCAGTATTTAATTATTTATTTATTTTTTAAGACAGCAGACAATTTTGCTAATTTATAGTTTTATTAATAATATATCATTTTTCTATATGTTTTTCAGGATTATTTTTTTGCAGTTAGTTTTCGTCAATTTTTCTTGTTTTTAATATAGCTAATCAACATTAAAAAAGGATAAGTAAAAAAATAGTTTTCATTAAATTAAATAAAAGAAATTAATTTACAAAACAAATAAAAAACTAATTTATTTTTTTTATTTTTTATTTTTAATACAAAATTTTAAAAAAATTTTATCGAAATCGAAGTTAAAAAGCATAAGTATTATTATTTTTAATTTTATATTATAATATAAATATAATTTATTTCTGCTAAAAAATCTCTTTAGCCCCGACATCATTTTGATGTTTTGTTCTGTGGCAACCCTCGTTAATTATTACACTGCATGCCCGCGGCTGTAGCCTTCTCTCTCTCTCTCTCTCTTTGAATCTCTCTCTCACTCTCTGTCTACCCCCCATTCCGCATTCCCCTCGTTTCTCTCATCGTTTTATGCAGATGAATGCTCGCATTTATGAAAAATTTTGTTGTCATCACTCTATTCATTTATTGTTGTTGTTGCTGCTGCTGTTGTTTTTGTCTCCACTTGCCACTGATGAGAAATAATGTTTGCGGAAAAATAAGATTTGTTTATTTAACGAACGATTGATTTTATCACCCTCAGCTGCCTCTGACCCCTGCCACGACCCTGATTGAATGCGTCCGCTGTATCTTTTGCGTGTCACTTGTCCGCGCTTCATTTTGTGTAGCTTAAAAATTAATTATCGCCGGGCTCTGTCGGGTCTGCTGTCAGTTTTGTGTCCTTTATTTGTGTTTGTTGGCTCAGGGCCCGGCAACTTTTGTAAATATTTCGTCAAAAAGTTTTTGCTGGACTTTGCGCAAATCTTCTACAAAATTAGCTTCGATTTGGTTTTTTAGATTTCTTGTCTTTTCTTTGTGACTTTTTTTTGTTGTATAGAATTTACTTACCCGGCACGAACAACAGCAGCAATAGCAATGCCATCCAGCATAGACAGCCAATGCCTGCCGCTGTCTGGGCACGCCCACGTTGTCCACAGGATGACATTGTGCTGTGGCTTGTCCTGTTCGTCGTCCTGCCTAGCATTTGCATGCGCGCAGTATGCTGCCAGTTCTTGTGCAGCATTGACAACATCAAGATATTCTATAAACCTAGTTTTTACTATATATATTTTTTAGTTTCTCTCTCTCTCTCTCTCTCTCTCTCGCTTTCTAACTGTCTCTCGCTCAAGCTTTGTGTTGCTGTCTGGCGTAGCTGGCGCTTCCTTTGGGCGGACGCCTTATAAATATATATTGGCCAATAAATGTCAATTGTATTTGAGCCACTTTTGCTGGCCAATGTCGTCTGGCTGCCTTTTATTTTAAGTCTGCGAAACCAGCTGCAATTATAAAGAAGTTCATTCCAAATGAGTTAGGTCATAAAAAATTATATTTTTTTGTAAGGGAAAGTCAAACGTAATCAAAGAAATGAAGAGAACAGTTTTAGCTTCATTTTAATATAACAAATATAATTCTCTGCATATGCTCATCTGATAACAAACAAAATATATATATATATATGTATATATATCTCGCGATATTTACTATTTATAAATGATATTAACTATATATAAATATAGTTCAGAGTTGAAATATATACTACTAGCGGGTATACCACGGCCTTTCCCGCGGCACGTATAAAATAAATTCTCTCAAAGATCTTTAAAAATTAGTTTTGAGCCGTTAGGATGGTTTTCCGCCAATTTACCATTGTTGCGGACGGAATTTCCCAAATCGATGAAACACATATGCATTAAGTTCTAATGTAGAGCTTTGAAAATAACTTCACCAAAAAATCTTAGAATCTCACTTTTCACCGAGGACGCTGTGATTTTGCGAAAAATTTGAAGCACTTCCTAAATGATTTTTAAACACGCGGGTGGAATTTCATCACATAAGGCAGTTTTAGCTTCTTAGCTCTTAAGTTTTGAGCTGTGCGTTAATCAGCAATCAGTCCGTCAATAAGTCAGACCGAAGGTCTGTCAGTTTTATATCAAGAGATTGATTGTTTAAAAACATTACCTTACTTAATATGATACTATCGGCTGTTTAATTAATTATCTATAGCATTTATCTACCCTCAAATAAAAAAAAAAAAAGGCTGCGCTTAAAGAAAATTGTTTACTTCATTAAATAAATTGGCTGAAATTTAGAGAGCATTATGGGTAACAACAAAAGGCAACAGCTTTCCATTTGTTTCTCATATTTCGTTAGGTTCACGAAAAAACAATCGTCAAATTGATTTTTTTTTCCCACTTTTGTATTCAGTAAAATCGCTTATACATTGATTGCATATACTGAGATTTTCAGGACTTGGGCGATTCTCCTCTGCTCTATCCCTTTCTCTCTCTCTCTCGCTCTCTCTCTCTTTCCCTCTATGTTTCTCTGCAGCTAACGCCCATGCAAACACTGAGATTAATGCAATTAACGCAGCACTTTAATTAAAAATCACTCCAAAGGCAAATGCACACATGCAATCCACTCACTCGTCAACCCTCACCCAACCACCCACCCAGCACACCCACTCACACACACACACACACACACATTTTGCCACCTCAATTCGATTCAATTTCAACGCTAATCCGCGTCTGTTGCTGCAAATGAAAAAATAATAGTATTAACAGCCAACGGCCAACAAAGGTATACAAAAAGTAAAAAAACGAAAAACTAAAAAAAATATAAAATTACTGAAATAACAAAAGCTGCAAATGTCAGTTGGATGGTAGGGGTATTCCGTATGCTGGCATTTAATTGAAATTACGCATATCTGCGGCCCACACATACGGAAAGGGCGTCTCCTGCGCCCGATTGCTGCCTTCTTTAAGAACCATTTCCTAATTGTCTTTTCGTTGCGCCAAAATACATTAAAAAAACAAACAAACAAACTTCAATGCACAGTTTAATTATTTTTGTCAGACTTTATACATTTAAATAAAATTCACACACACACACACACATATGTGCGTGTGTATGTGGCACAACCCCTGGGCGCCTCTTTTCGGCTTGTTTTTGTCGTTAAAAGTTTTTCGGAACGCTTTTGGCAATATCATTTTCATTTCTTCTCATTCCCATTTCCAATTTTCCATTCGCTTTGCTACTTAAGCGCACAATTACAACAAAACGTGACACACACACACACACACATACACACGTGTGAACTCTTTCACTGCCCGCTCTCTATCCCTCACTTTTTCTCTCTGTCTCTCTTGCTGTTAATTCTTTATTTGTTGTTCTTTCTTTGCATTGACTTTTTTATGCATTTAAATGCTGACTTCTTCCTGTATTTGTTATTTTTTTTCTTCCTTCGCTTGGCCTGTAAAAAAAAGTGCTGCCAAGTTTTGCATTAAAATGGCTGCCAATGCTCGAAAGAGACGGCCGTTAAAGCTGTCTGTCTCGCTCTCAATTTAAGGTAATGAGCACATACAAAGTGCAATTAAAAGCTTGTTGCCAAAAATGCAATTTTGCGTATATTTCTATAGTCTCTTACTAAAAGGGTATTGCGACTGCCTCACGCTGTTTGTAACTTATAATTTGGTTAATATTATTAATTGCCTATATATATTATTGATATAAAAAATACATTATCTTAAAAATAAAAAGTCTCACTATTAAAACTATTAAATACATTTTTGCCATTGAGACCTGCTTGAAATAAAACAAATTCTGAATTTTACTTTCAAACCATTAACATGGGATAATTAAATAGTGTAATCCACACGTTTCTGTGAATATGAAGAATGAAAATGAAATATAATAACGAATAATAATAAGAAAATATTAATAATAAAATAATAATAATACATAATAATAATAAGAATAAAAATAATAATACTAATAATAATAATAATAATAAAAATAAAAATAATACAAATAATAATAATAATAGTAATAATTATAATAAAAATAATAATAATAATAATAAAAATAACAATAACAATAATAATAATAATAATAATAATAATAATAATAATAATAATAATAATAATAATAATAATAATAATAATAATAATAATAATAATAATAATAATAATAATAATAATAATAATAATAATAATAATAATAATAATAATAATAATAATAATAATAACAATAAAAAAAATATTATTAATAATAAAATAAATATATAATACCATCTTAATATATAAAACACAAAATTATTAATGAAATGTATAAGCAGATTAAAACATTTTAAATAAGTGTATTTGTTTTTCGTTATGTTTGTCTTCATGCTTGCGCATACGTATAATTATTTTTTCGTAGTTTTCTTTTCACTTGCCTCGCCCGCCCCTCTTAGCCATGCCAGCCGAAAAGTGTGGAGGCGCATTAAGACGCTTTATGGCCAAAGTCGACGGCGCATGCATTTAACGAGCCTCCCAACATGAACTCAGTTGAGTGCCGAGAAAAACTACGTACAAAAGATTGCAACAAAAGCCTTAAATAAGAGTTTAAAACCAGTTCGTTGAATGTAGAAAGAAAAATATTACGGAGTTCGAGAAATACAATTACGAACTTCTTGAGAATTCAAGAAATATAACAAGAAGATTGGATCTCGAAATTAAGCGAAACAAATTGAATGTTTCAGTTTGAAATAAGTTAAATTCCTACTTTGTATCTATACTTTATTTTTCCTTGAATATAAATAGTTATAACAATATTATAAGATTAGTTTAAAATAAAATATAAATAAACTTTAAAACTACTAATATTTGAAGGAATATTTCAAAATTAAAGAGCTTCGAAAATATGTTAATTTGACAAATTTTAAATTAAATAGCTACGAAAAGTAGTTCTTTTAGGAAATTTTAGATTTAGCATTAAATAGCTTAGAATAGTTGTTCATCTAGAAATTAATGGCAGCGCAAAAAGTACAAAGCATTCAGATTACGCATAAGCAGTGTTGAATAGCGTTGAAAGGCGATCAAAAAGAGAGAAGGAATACTGCAACAGTTACAATTTTACAATGAATTAAAATAACATTATATAGTTTTAAAAAATATTTTAAAAATTAAATAGCTTAGAAAAGTTATTCATCTAGAATTTCCTAGAGGAACAACTTTTCTAAGCTTTTTAATTTAGAATTTTCTGGATAATGAATTTTATATTTGTGATTTTTTAGTTGAGCAACTTTTCTAAGCTAATTAAATTTAAAAGTAGAATTTATTAAATTAACAAGTTTACTAAACTTTTTAATTTACAATATTTTTTTTAAATTATATATGTTAATTTTAAACTAAAAACATAATTCAGTTCAATTAGTTGCAGCTTCCCTCCTTCCTTATTTTGCCCACTTAATGCAGTTCAACACTGCGTATGCGTAATCTGTGTCTTGAATGCTTTGCCCTTCTTTCGCAGCTCGCATCGCATGTGCAGTGCATTTCCGCTGTCATATCTCACAAACACACACACACACACACACACATGCACAACAAATCAACGCACGCTGCCGACAAGCTGCAAACAAGGATAACAAATACAAATCTATATATATATATTTTTTTATTTATGCATATAAATAACAAAATAACAACTCAGCCATTGCACATCGAATGCTGAGCAACACTCAAAACGACGTCATCAAAGTCACACACAGAACTTCAGCAGCAGCAGCTCAAAGATACATTTTGTCGTATTTTTTGTTGCTTATTCTATTTTTTTGTATCTCGTATCTGCTGCAGTTCATTGACTTTGCAGTCTCACATTTCAGTTGCTGCTGCTGCTGCAGCTGTGGTTGTTGTTATTGCTGTTTTAGGTTTTGGTTTTTCTATCTATGAGTTTGTATTTATTTCTTTGCCTGGTTGCCACGGCTCACTTATTTCATTTCCCAGTGCCTTGCGGTCTCACAATTGTGTGCATATTTTATTTAAACGATTTCTCTTGGAGACTACGACAGCACGACATGTATGACATGCGTTTTCTCTACGTTTTTTGTGTTTAGCTTTTCTCCTTTTTTTGTGCTGATTTGCTTGCTTGACTTTGTGGGTCAAGCAATGGGGTTCGGAGCGTTGGGCCCAACCGCAATTGAAATGTTTTTGATGTTGCTCTAGAACCCCATTGGGATGACTCAGAGGAAGACTGAAACGCTAACAGCAATTACATGTGTGCATATGTTGTATACAAAACATTGATCGGCAACAAGGTGAAACGTGGGGGATTTGATTTCTTTTAATTGAAAATTTATTGGCACAACACTAAATTAAAGCTTTTACTGTGTTCATTTAATATTTATTGACACAATTGTTGCAGAGGAGGCCTTTAATATACTTCTTGCCGGTTAAATCTTTAGTTGATATTTAGAAAACAGTTTCGATATGCCCAGCTTTTAAGGCGTATCATGAATAAAGAAACGGGGCTTGAAACTCAAGACATTTTTTCTCATTAGTTTAAGTTTTAATTGAACATAAATTGTCGTTTTATTAAAACGTAAAACTTATAGTAGGATAAATACATGCATATTCAGGCATACATACGTGCAGACACATATTTAAGGCCATTTAATCAACAATTTTCCGTTTATCTTAAGTTCGCTCAATTCTGCTATTCATTTTGTATTCTAATTCTTGCAAGAAGAACTCGACAAGTCCAAAATAGACGTATTGAGCCGAATGTCTTCTACAAACTTGATAAAAAAAAATATATTTATTTTTAAATTGTATATTTATTTTCAGACTTTCTATGTAAACAACGCAGTGTACATAAAAAATTATAAAATCGACACAATTTGTGTAATATAATATTTAATGGTGAATGCATCCATATGTTTCGTATTTTATTCATTAGAAAAACACAGGAAAGTAATATTAAATATCTTAATTTTTTTTTTTAACAATTCATCCATATTCCACTTTTGAATTTCAACAGATCTATTTAACAATTGAGGTTTGTTTTTACTGAATGTATTCTTGGTAGTTCTTAAGGCTCCAACTGCTCTTGAAGTCTGTTCTAGGATTTCTTCAAACGATTTTTTAAAAGTTAAAATCAATTTTTGTTTGTTTTAATAACTTTCTATTATGAGTTTTTCCAATTGGTCTGCTGCAATTTTTCCTTATGCGCTTTGCCCAACTAGATGCTTTTCATAGATTTCTCTATCAATCAATCGCCCTTTGTCCCTAAAATACCTTTCAGAAACAATTTAGAGTTCAAAGTGATTTTGTATGTGTGTTTGTGTGTGTGTGTTGCATGTTTCGGTGTTTCCTATGCTTTAGTTGTCGCTGACGTTGTCGTAGCTGTCGGAGCTGCCAACCTTTCTTAGACCACAGAAACTCATTACGGGGCTGCTCTCTGCCTCTCTTTCGGTCTCTTTCGCTCTCTTTCACTCTCTGTATCTGCGTTTTTGCTATTTTGCAATTAAAACTTTCATTAAAGTAATTAAAATTGCAACAAAATCAACAAAAATACAATCAAAATCTACTAGAGAGAGAGCGAGTAGAGCAAGGGTAGAGAGGGTATGTTGTGGTTAGAGGTTCAGGGCCTTGACAAATACACAAAAATGCAGTTAAAATTGTACACGGAATGGCAAGGGGGGAGGTGGGAAAATCATGCGGACAGGGGAAAACAAAGACAAAAGTGTGACAAATATAAACAGGAGTGTAAATAAAATGGCAGAATGTAAATGCAGCAATGAGGGGCGAAGCGCAAATGGCGGTGGGGCAAGTGGGGATAATAAAATGTGGTAATTGTAAATAAGTGGAAAATGAGTGCGAGCAGCAAAGGGGGCGTATTAAGGGCTGCTGGAGGAGAGTGTGGAGGGGGGGGGGAGGGGGGGTGCTAAACAAAAACGTAAAAGTAACATTTAAAATTCAAATTAAACGACTGGCAAAGCCACAAAGGATTGACATGAAGTTAGTGCCACGGCAACCAGCCAGGAGCAACAACAGCAACAACTAAAACAACAATAACAACAACTACAGCAACCACTGTGTCCGTGCAGGAGGTAACCACAGCTGGCAGATGTTTTTGCAAGCACTGTTGCTGCTGCAGTTGACAGTTGCAATGCAGTTTAGCATTTTTGCAATTGTTTGTATTTAAGTTTGACATTTGCAGCATGCACAAAGCAAGGGAAAGAGAGCGAGATAGACAGAGAACGAGAGCGAAACGTTCGTTAATTGTGTTATTTTCAATTAATTTGTAAATAATTTGTAAACACATCAAAAAAAGGAATGGAAAGAAAAAACACACACACAAAAGCCAACATTTAATATATATAAAATGACTTTCAGTGTTGCGAGGCTTTGCAAACTACTATTTAACTATTTTCGTTTTAGTTGCATTTGTTTGCGTTTTAAATGCTTTGGAACCATAAATTGGCAACAATATAATTAGTAAATGACAATATCAAATCATTAAAATATAATATTTGAAAGTATGCATAAAATAAGCCGATTTGTGGGACAGTTAAAGCTAAAATGTTTTTGTGGCACAGCAAATATTTCAAAGGCAACTTCTGGCAAAAATATTGGAGAACAATTTAAAATTGTGCAGAGATGCATAATTATAGCTAAAATCCAATAAATGTGACATTTTTTGATAATGTCTGCATATGAAATATATAAACTGAGATCACTTTTTGTATCGAATCTTAGTTGAAAATGTATCAAGTGGGACATTGTTTGGGCATATTAAATAAATTTACTTGGGTCGCTTTTTATACTGAATTTTTTGTCAAGGGTTTAAATTGATTAAAATTAAATTTATAAAAAACATGTTCCTTAAAGACTTGAATGTTTTGTAAATGTTATTAGCAGCAGGCATTGACACATGATATCGGTATGTATCTGCTTTGCTTAAAGTAATACCCCCATTTTGTGACCGCCTACTTAGAGCCTACTTTTGCTTTTTACTTTTTGTATACAATTTCAATGAGCCATATGAGAATCTCTGAAATTCGCTGTTGTTTACGCTCAAGTACTTTGGATTCATATTGACATGAAAGCAAGAAAACTCGAAACTCAAACAGCAAAAGATGCTGCCTGCCTGCCTGCCTGCCACGTGTGTGTGTGTGTGTATGGGTGGTGGGGCGTGTGCGGAAATAAAAGATTTTACAAAACATTGCACAGTCAATGCCTCGACTAGGAAACGGCAACACAGCAAACAGCTTAGACACGCCCAACGCCCACACACACGCATTTTTAAACGCAACTTGACACGCCAGGCAAATAAGAGTAGCAACAAAAATAAATATAACAAAAAAAAAAAAAAAGAAAACAAAACTTCTTAAAGCGAGCCCAAGCCAAAAGCTGTAAAAAATGATAAACGCTTCAACTGATGACACATTCAGTTTCACACACGAACGACTTTCAATTTACATTTGATGTTTTATGTTTGCCAGCATTTACGAAGCGCACAAGAAAAAAAAAAATGAAAAAAATATCACTCATACGCACCCACGCACAAAAGGCAGCGGGGTCGAGGAGCGAGCGTCTGGCAAACGCACGCAAGAAAGCCCGAAAACCAAAGGAAGGAAAACAAGCCGAACTAGCCGAGCCTAGCGTGGATGGAGCGCGGCGGTTGGGGGCGTGGTATAGACGGTGCCAAGTAGACGACAACAACAACAACAACAAATACAACAACAACCAAACAAACAGCAAAATGAAGGAGGCTCTGCAAATGAACGAATAATATTTGTGTGCCTCAACTTGGGGGAAAAGAATCAAAAGCGAATATAAGTATATATAAGAAGCAGAATTTGAAATTTCTATTTTTCCAGCACGCATAATATGTGAAAAAGAAAAATCCTAGACTGCCTGCCAAATCAAAAGCTCGCCAAAACCGAACTCAATAATTCGCTTGAGTTAATGCGAAGTGGATTTAGTTGGTTCGAGCAAAGGCTTGTGGCTAGACATAATATAATTTTCGATGATTGCGGGGGTGGGGCATGTTAGGGCGCTGGTAAATTATACTCTATAAGCAAGTAAATGAATGTACGAGATTTTCAAAAGAGGAAAATTCGTTATGCAGTTGAAAACTGAAGGGAAGTCAAGTTAATTGAATATTTTATTGCGTTAATATGAAAAGGAATTCAGTCTAATGTTAAGGTATCGCTCTCTATTGTTGACTTAGCTTTAGATTAGATTAGTTCTTATATAAAAACAATTTTTTGTATTGTAAATGTTATAAATATTGCCTTTGCATAAAATTCTATTAAACATTCAATTTTCCGACTATTTGTCCGCCAGGGGATTAAAAATTATATTAAAAAAATTAAAGATACTATCCTCAGGGATTTTGATCCCTGAACCTCGGGCTCAGCATGTTAACTCTTAGGCCTTAAGTTAGTCACCCGAAGTCAGGTGAAAAATAGAACTAAAGACATTTAAATCAAAAAATCAACTGAATTAGTTTTATTTCACACGTTAACTTAGCTTAGCAAAACATTTATTTAACTTTTCTTTGGTAAATAAAATTAGACACCCAAAATATATTAATAAACTATACAAAACAATTTCTTTGCTTAATTTTGTGGTAAACTAAACTTCCCAATAATTTTGCATGAATAGCTCACGCTTGCTTTGTGTGCAAACACTCGAATATTTCAGCTAATAAAGAAGGCATGTGTTTCATTCTTGTGCTACTTTAGTTTTCACAAACTTTTGGCTCTCTAAAATTCCAAATTCTCTGCCCTAACAACTTGCCGCCGCACAATATTGACGACTTGAGTGTCTCGTTTTCAATGGGCACTTGTCAACGTTTCACTTCTTGGCAATAATTTGCTTGGCATGCCACAAGGCTCGACATGCCGCTGGGTAGCTCAAAGAGCACTTGAAGTAAAGCACAGAGCAAGCCACGCTCCTATACACACACACACACACACACACACTGACAAAAGTACACTACTGGTAAACAGCATGCGGTCAGAAAACAAAAGCCAAAAGCTCGAAAGCAGTTGCCAAAAATTGCCCATAACAAGCACTTGAAGACAAATGTGACATGGCAAAAGTTTAGAAGCATTTGCTAGCCGTGCAAGGATACCTTTCAATATCAGGGCAGAGTATTTGATATATATATAGTATATTTGTATATAGATTTAAAGTGCTGTAACATACACGCTCAGAAAAAGTGCACTTAAAGCCCCGGCCAAACTGTCGCGCATTTGTCTCCATGAAGGCCAACGCCACATAATTTTTACCTAATTTATACAGTTGTGTGCGCTCCGGACAGGAGCAGCCCACCATGTCTGGGTCCGGGTCCGACCGCCACTTGAATCCATATAATTGCGCTTATCTCTTGGCGCACACTCAAGTGGCAGCGGCTCAATATGTTTCTGGTATGAAATGAAGTGGCCAAAATGCTGCTGCTGTGTCCTTTACAAGTGGCCACAGCCAAAGGACCAGGGACCAAATATAAGAAAAGAAGCAAAAAAAAAAAAGAACCTGAGCAAAAATTTTTGTACAGCTATTTGATTTAAAAGAAAATACCTTTTTTTAGAAGTTGCTGCTTTTATTTACTTTCATGAGTTGTTGCTTTCTTTGTTTGCTGTGGTGACATTTTTATATTGTGTGCGTGCGTGTGTGTGTGTGTGTGTGTGTGTGTGTGTTTTCACTCGGCGCGCCGCAAACTTTTTGGCATGCCACCAATGAGATTATCTTAAGTGGGCAACCATTTTTCCTAAGTACGCAGCCAGCCCCATCCCTCGAGCAAAGGGGGCGGCACCCACGATTTGCAGTTGAGTTTGATTTGGTTTTCTGCTATTGCTAAATAAGTTTTACAATAGTTTTTAAGTAGTTTGTTTTGTTTTTTTTTTTACATAAAAGGGAAAACTATTTTGCGGTAGAATATTATATGAAGTATACGACCTTTGTGAAATATTAGACTTAAAGATAAACAACATATTGTTTACCTTAAATTTAATACCAATATTTTTAACTAGCAATATTATTGGCAATTTAATAAATATTAATATATTATAAATTAGCATGAATTCTAATTTGGCTCGCAAAATATATAAAGTATCTTTCAAAAACACAAAGTAAGCTGCTCTTTAACGCGAGAATTATTAATTTAATATTTACATTATATATATACATTATATATATATTTTTATTTGCCTACAAATAAATAATTTTTTTTTAATAATATACAAATATTGAATCCATCTTGCAAATTGTTATGAGATTTAAAAATATACGAAATATCAAATCGAAATACCATGAATTAAAATATTTATGAAATATTTATTAAACGTTGAAACAAAATTAAATATTTATTTATTAAATTATATGCAAATACTGCAAATCGTTTATAGGATTCTAATATATAAAATACGGAGTAGCTCACCAAATCGCAAAAACTATAAATAAAATTATAAATTACTATTATTAATATTATTTTTATTACAATTAGATTTGAAAATATTATCATAATTGTTATTATTATTATTAGTATTATCTTTTATTATTATTATTTTTGTTGTAGTATTATTGCTATTATTATATATTTATTTATTTAATGTTGATTAGAAAGGTCATATATTTGTTGAGTTATATAAGAATATTCAACCCAAGTGGCAAATTGTTTATAAGATTGAGAAAAATTAAATACGAAGAAGCTCACCAAATTGCAAAACCTATCAATTGAAGTATTTAAATATTTTATTTAATGATTTTAAGAAAGTCAATATATTGATTTAATTGCATGCAAATATTGAAGCCTTTCTGCAAAGATTGAGAAATATAAAACTTATAAAACACAACAATATATCATAAAACATTATATTATAAATTAATATTATGATTGTTATTAATATTTACATATTTATTAAGTGTTGACTAAATATAACATATATTTATTAAATTATCTAGAATTATTCAATTCAAAGGGTTTATAGGATTAAGAAAAATATAATAAAAATTGCATTTTTGTAATGACATTTTTGTAAATCAGAAATATAAATATATATATGTCACAGTAAATATAGATGGAAGGTACATAAATTAAATTAACAGTTGCCACTTTTTATTGTGTGATATACTTATCATATATTAGGAAAGTTGCCTACTTGAAAATATGTATCTTTTTATTAGCAAATTAACTAATTGTTATAACCCATTAAAAATTATTGTTAAACATAAGTTTGTTCTCGAATCACATTCACAGCCTTTTAGCTTGATTTTGTCACATTTTGCTCACAGCATATTTCCTTTAGAATAAGAAGTCTTCTCTTTGGCCTCACACATGCGTCAGCAATTGATAGAAAAGTAAATCGATTTCTTAAATATATATATGTTCTTTTATCTTGAGTTTATTTTTTTATGTTCATTGTTTGTCATTGTAATTCCAGGAATAACAGCTAGCTTTCACTGCCTACCTAGAGTTTTACACAATAAATATTTCTTCTGGCTTATCTGCGCCTGCAAACATATTGTTCGTTTGATTTAAAGTAGACAGAAAAATAAGGTCTACAATTTTGGCTTAATCTCTAGTCTGCGCTTTTAAGCTCCACTTTCCTCCAACAACCCCACTACCCCCTAAAATTTACCTATGCCCCGCGCTGGTCTTTTGAAAGCTTCAAGTGTGAACACACATTATAATAAACGCCTCAATTGTTGTGCAGTCATCTGTGTAATTTATGTTTAGCTAATGTTCAGGCATCGATGAGCTTGTCAGCTTTTGTGAATCACAACACATACACACGTACACATATATAGACAGTCAAGTTAGGTAGCTTGTCGTGTCCTGTGATGTGCCACACACACACACACATAGACATTAACCCCCATCGAGCTGAAATGACGTTAAGGTTGCTTCGTTGAGTCTAATAGACTTTCATGGCTGCCGTCTGTGGGTTGACTTCGACTTTGCCCCAGTTTTAGAGGAGTCGAGGCGAATCCTGAAGCTCTCTGAGCTGCAGGCGCACGGTAAGCGAAATCCTTTGCCATCCACTTTGCTCCGGCATTTTATGGAGCTCTGCTTTTCCCTTTTCTTTTCTTTTGATTTTATTTATTTTTTTTAGACATGTTTCAATGATTTCTTACTTTTGCCATGGGGCAAAACTGTTGCGCTGTTTTCTCGTTTAGAGAAATTCAATTTCTATACTCAATGCTAAGGGTTTTATAATTTTGTCATTAAATGTGCAACGATTTCAAGCAGACGTCTCGGATGCCACACAGTTCATATTTATATACTCGAAATTATTAACGCAAAGGGTCTCGGTGAAGATTTGTCTTTTTATTGCAGGCCGAATCGCAGCTTTATATCAAAAAGCTGAACGATCAGTTGATTGAGTTTATTTCAGACGTTTTTTTCGAATATCCTAATTCAGCCCAGCAGCCTACAAGCTTTAATGGACTTATATTATAAGGGGAATCTTATAATCATGGGAAATTCATATAGTGTCCTACTATATATTTGCTACTGTTTTTGAGTCTATCTTGACATCATAAGAGAACCTAATATATAGTTGTATTACAATAGAAATAATCGATCGATAACAATCGATATTTTGCATTATTTCTTCTGTTAACATCATAGATAAACTTATTATTAGTATTCTGGTGCTATATCGATATATATCGAGAATAATTATAATCCCTTCTGTTATGTATACTTATTGTGTTTTCATAGTAATAATAGATCGATAATTATCAATAATATTTATAATTAATCTTAATAACCTCATCGATCGACTCATTATATAATTAAAGTTCTATGGAAATAATCTATTGATAATAATCGAGAATAATTTTAATTAACTTTGTTAACTCATCGGATAACCCGTTGATCTTTAATAATCGATAGTAAATATAATTGCTTTTGTTAACATCATTCAGATACTCATTATATAATTTTGTTTCTGTAGAAATAATTGAATGATAATTTATATCAATGCTATATCATAAGGCTGTGAGAGTATTTGATGTGCGGCTTTCCAAAGATAGGTTTTGCTTTTCTGTTTTTCCTATTTTTTTTTATATCTCTCTCTATTTTTTATGTGTCGCTCGTCTCGGTGTTAAATCATTGATGTGTAAAATTTGTGCAAAAACGAAAAAAAGAAGCAAACCCTTCGACATGCGAAACTCTTGATCGATATTTCGTTGCAGTTTGAAAGTGTCTATTTTTTTCGTGAGCACAAATCAAGTTGGCATTGAATTGAAATTCTTTAAAGCAGTCGATGCTTAGGCTTTATACTGCTCCAAGTGCCATTACATTTTCGTCTCTCGCCTAAACAATAACACCGAAAAATAGTAGATATTTTTCGAAACGAAAAAAAATCTTCGCCCGCATTCCAAACGCAAGTAATTGTCTCTTGAAATTTGTTGGTAAGTCCTATTAGTTTCTTTTTAGCTGCGTAATGCGTTAACTTCGGCATGTTCCTGTTTAAGATAGATTTCAATTGAAGAAAATGTGCTGTGGTCCCTGTGGAAGCGTTTCTTATGCCCTGGCATATGGTCCGGTTGGACCCGCTCTGCCCGCGATGAATTATAACAATTGCTGTTGTGGTCCTTGCCCGCCCTGTGGCCCTTGGACCTGTGCACCCAATCGATGCTGCTGCTGTGGTGAATGTGGATGTTTTGGACCCTTCTACTAGGCCCTATCAATTGGACTGTTCACAAGACAAACCAATTTAATAACCATTTTATTCTGTATGCTTGCGTAGGAACACGGCGGACATTTTTTTTCGGTTTTTTTTTTTTGTAAATCTGCAGAAAGTCATTCGTTTTAATTTGTTAATATAATGCAAAGAAAAGTGCAATATGTTGGTATTTTTTTTGGTCTATAGCATGTGAAGTTCCTCCCTAGTGAACAATTCGGGAGATAGATGGAATATATACAGCACTGCTCACCTTTGCAATACCTGGACTAATTATTTGTATTTATATACTGCGGTATGTTGCACGGGATATTTTGATTCTATCTGGAACTGGATTCCATTCTATAATTCGATCTAATTCCATGAATCTATCGAAGGTTATGTTTAATTTTTAAATAAGATGCGGAGTTCATCATTCAAAATATTTCACAATATGCAAAAATGTGTATTTTTATGTTGAATTCCTTGAAATACATTCTCTTAAATAAAATACAGAAAATGAGTTTTTGTTTGTCTTATAGCATTTATAGATCCTCATTTGAAAGGTGAGAAAACAGTGTTTAACAACACATAATTATATTTATATTATTATATATTGGACTATTGAATTCCTTAATACATTCTTCATCTATCGAAAGTAATGTTTAATTTTTATATAAGACTAGCGGGTATAACCCGGCCTTGTCCGTGGCACGTATGTTATTAAATCAAAATTCTCAAAAAAAATTGAAATGATTTTGAAACTGATCGGACGGTAAACAAATAACTTTCATACAAACGTTTTCCGCCAATTTACCACTGTTGCGAGTGGAATTTCCCAAATCGCTGAAATACGTATTCATTACATTCTTATGTAGAGCTTTGAAAATAAGTTTGAAGCAAATCGGACACAACTTAAAACTTCGCCCAAAAAATCTTTAAATCGCATTCCCCCCGAAGAAGTTTGAATTCTGTGAGAAGTGTGAAACACGTATCAAATGATTTTTCTTATAGATCTCTGTAAATGAATTTGAGCGCGAACCGTCACCCACCAAATCTTTGACCTCCATTTCCACCAAGGAGGAACGTATTTTTCGAAAAGTGTGAAACACCCCTCAAATGAATTTAAACAAAGATCTTTGAAAATAAGTTTGAGGCCGATCGGATGGTAAACAAAAAAGTTACATACAAACGTTTTTCGCGATTTTGCCACACTTGCGGGTGGAATTTCCCAAAACCCCGTCTTAACGTGCACCTACATCACATAAGGTAGCTACAGTGAAAATTTCAGCTTCTTAGCTCTTACGGTTTGGGCTGTGCGTTGATCACCAATCAGTCAGTCAGTCAGTCAGTCAGTCAGTCAGTCAGTCAGTCAGTCAGTCAGGACAAACAGTTTTATATATAGAGATACTGAAGTATATTCCCCAAGACAGTATCTTGTTCACCAGGGATAATGTTTTACCAAACTGGAATAGACAAAAATGTATATATTATGTTGAATTCCATGAAATATATTCAACTGTGTGGCGATAACATCCGACAGGATTTTTCTATGGTATTTTAATTCCTTTATATTAATTGGAATTCAATTATTTCTTAAAAATATGCAAGTTTCTCCCGAATCAAAATATTAGAAGCAATATATACAAAACATACTATTCATTTGTTTCTGTCTAGAGTTTCACAACACTACTATATATAATACCTGGAAAAATTAACATATTTATACATTATAAAAACTTGGGGATAACCATTCAAGAACATTGTTGCATTCCATAACTAGGCTTTAAACAATATTGAATTAGATATACATGAGAAATATAAATTACAAATACTGTCAGATATGAAATTGTCGCAGCAAATCTTCGGAGTTAAATGCGGATTTGTATTCGTAATTAGAGTTAGTCAATTGAAATTCTAAACCAAATATTGACTCGATCGAAATGGGAAATTTCGGGCACCAAAGTTTAAAAAATGGTTTCTTTTATTTCAGTATAAAACTTGGCAAATCTATTGCTGGAGCAAGGTGTTGTGTAAAATTGTTTCAATCTCCTTTTTTAGAACCATCTTCTGCTGGAGTGCATTTGACTTTTGCATATGCCAGTTTCCAGTTGTCTTTGGCCTGCTTGGCGACATCTGCTTCAATCTGGTCGGTTTCCTCAGCTTTGGTTAGATCCAAGCACGGATTCATTTCGACTGTTGTACTTTGCGGCCGCATACAATTGCCCCGGTTGCGGCTGGTGTCATTGGCAAAGCATTTGTCGTGTGGTCCACAGGGCGTGGGTATGAACTCGCGTCCCGTGTAACGCAAAGTGGACAAAGGTGGATTATTGCAGGCCAAACTATAGGATGCACAAGCCCAGCCGCCGCACATCTCGCCTATTGATCGATTTTGGCTAATGTGTATATTGACGATGAATATATATATATAGAAATGGCTTTGCATGAGAAACTTACTCTTGAAACTGTAAAATTTTGGTGTGAGATGTTGGCTGGCAACAACTAGACTCGTTTCATGATTTTACAACATTTTCCCCATTTCAATTTTGGATAATGAAGTCAATGCCAACATTGATTAAAAAAAAAACATCAGCAGCTCCTGTTAAATGGCCAACTTTGCTATATAAGCATACATATGTATATGTGTATTTGATCCCATCTTACCAGTCGGTGTACCGCGTTTATTTCACCATTTACTACCAACCGCAACACCCGCCACAACAGCCGCCGCAGGCCGAGCAATTATCAGAGATGCCGCAGGGGGTGGGCGCAAAACAACGGCCTGTGTACCGCATATTGGACAGACGATGATTGCTGCAGGCAATGCCGTACGAAGCACAGGCCCAACCTCCACACATTGTTAGTTACTATTTCTTGATTTTTTCTATCGGTTTTTGAGTTAAAATAACAATGGGAAAATCGGAAGATAATCTGGAATTTGTATTTAAGCCAACTTGGAGCCGAAACCGATATGGAAATATGGGTATGGGTGTGTGTGTGTCTGTGTGTCTATTGGTTGTTGTTGGTGTTTTGCTTTAGGTGTTGCTTGGACCGAAAAAGGAATTCGAATGAAATCCATTTTCATAGACAGAGCTCGTCGTCAGCGTTGTAACTCGTGACAGCTGTTGACATGCCCAGCGACGCCGACTTGTACAATTGAAATCTCAGCGACAGGTCGAAAGCAAGCCAGGCAACCGGGCAGCCCAGTCCAGGCCAGACCAGACCAGGCCAGACCAACCCAGACCAGCCCAGCCCACTCCAGACTAAGCCAGACCATTTCGTAAATCTTGCCAAGCCCTGCTGAAATCCACGAAAATCTCGCACATAGCGCAGAAAAAAAAAATAAAAAAATATGCTAAAAACCGAGGCACGCTAAAGTGAAATTAATCCAACAACCAGGTACAGTGGTTGAAGTTGTGCGAAAGTTGAAAATTTGTTCGATATTTTGTTAGGATGCAATTTTATTTACTTTAGACAGTTATCAAAGTTGTTGTTACCAAAAATAAGTCTTCTAAATTGCATTGTGCATATCTAATAATTTTTGCATAAGTTTACGACAGTGACAAATTTTTATCACTTAGTTGTTCTTTATGAAAACTATGATAGAGAACATTTTTAATCACTTGTAAATAATAGCCTAATTTGATTTTATATTTTTCTAAATTTATTTTAATATCAACATCTTTAGACAATAACCAACTTTTACTCAAATCAATTCTAATTAATAGCGGACATTATTGTATATTGTTGAAATTATTTTTATTTGAGCAACTCGAAGAAACTTCGGACCGTATAAAGACCTAGAAATGATGTACTTTTTCAACGCAATCATTTCTATTCAACAAATAATTTTAGTTTTAGTTAACTTCTTAGCTTCTAGCTGCTCTCTGTTCAGAAATATTACCTGAAGAATTTTGTAGTTGCATTTATATTAATTGGTTTAAGTATAAGTATCATATATATTTTTTATAAAAGTAACTTATCCTAACCAAACCTAATAATACTGATTGAACTTTAATATAATTATTTAATTTGTATGACTTTATTTACTTGAATTAAGTTTATGTTTCTTATTAGTTAAGGAAAACTTCTGAATAATAAAGCCTATGTGTATCTATCGTAAATAAAAGTTCTTGGATAATATAATATCTTATAATATAATATAGTAATATTTGATTTTTATTATTATATTTACGTGCATTAAACATTTGCTTGTTGTTAGTTAACGCATTTCTGCATAATTCCATTTGGCATTAAAGTTCAGCCACGCTTTCAGCTGATAGTTTGATAGTTTAATGACCAATAAAATCATTGATAAATAAAAACTTAACAAATTCTCAAATGCCAACCACTGTGCAGCCTCGCACGCAGTTGGTATGCAAAAATCGCACACACTTGCGCCCAGAAGGACCACTAGACAATCTATGTTACAGCTTTTTTTTCGCACTTGCCGTAGTGCACTTTCAGGTCTTGCTCAGCCAGGCCCAGACAATCAATTACATTAGCCCCACTGACCCAGCCAACCGCAGCGGCATGCCCAAAAACCGAGTACGGCCTTTGAATGCGGGTCGCCCGATTCACTCGTGTGGTTTGGCTGCCATGTAGGCGTGCTGCGGGGAGATAGAGGTGAAAGGTGTTGCAGTTGTCTTGGGAAAAGCCAAATAGACGACCGCAAGGGTAAATACAAATTTAAATGAAATTTAATAGTTGGCAGGCGTGTGCAGTTTTGAGGTAAGCTGCTGCAGTTTTGAGGTTAGATGTTGCAGCTTTGAGGTTAGGGCGCAGTGACAGCTATTAGGGCTGCCTTTGTGGGGCACCTGCAAGAGCAGGTGCGGGCGGGCGGGGGGTGAGGCAGAGGCGACTGTCCAGAGTCAACCGGGCGTCAAGTGTCATTTGTCCCGTGTCAGATAGATAGATTTTGGAAAATAATAAAATAAAACAAAAACTGTGTGAAAAAACCAAAAGTCAAAGTGTTTTGCCAATCGAAGCCAAAGAAGGTGCTAAATATTACCGAGGCAGCTGCCAATTGCCTGCCATATTTAGCACATTTTTTGCGTGGCTTATTTGCAAAAGAGGAAAAACGCAAGAAAAACGCCGGAAAGCACTTCGCGCACAGGTGTCGGCTGAAGCGAGGAACAACGTTTAAATGGGCTGCTCGACTAAATGCGGAAATCGCGGGGGCTGTGGATCCCGCAGGGGCCCCCGCTGCGGACCCTGCAAGAGCTCCCGCTGTGCACCCTGCTGCGGCCCATGCGGTCCGTGCGGTCCTTGCGGTCCTTGCGGCTCGTGCGGCCCGTGCGGTCCCTGCGGCCCGTGCGGACAGTGCAACTCGTGCGGACCGTGCAACTCGTGCGGCCCATGCGGCCCCTGCGGCCCGTGCGGACAGTGCAACTCGTGCGGACCGTGCGGGCCCTGTGGCGGCGGAGGCTGTGCTCCATGCTGTGCTCCATCCTGTGCTCCCTGTGGATCCTGCTGCTGTGGGCAAACGGCCTGCGGTGTTGTCTCCTATAAACTCACGAGCGGGCCTTGCGGCCCGGTCCTGCCCTGCATGGAACGGTGCGGCTGCTGCGATTGCGGCTGCTGTCCGCCCTTTTATTTTGTGCCCAACAGGTGCGCCTGCTGCTGGGAATGGGGCTGCTTTGGGCCATTCTATTAGATCCGGGCGGATCGGCGTTGCGTTTGGCTTTTTCCAAAATTTCAACAAACTTTTTGATATTTTCGAGCTCAATAAATTTGTGTGTGTCATGCAATATTTTACTTCGCTTTTTATTATTTCGTTTTTTCTCCTTTGACAACTCTGGCACAACAAGGTTGCCAATGTTGCCAAAATGAAAGATTATTTAACGTTCGAATTCGTTCGAGGGCAAAAAGTAAAACAACAACAAAACGCAAACATTGGGCTAAAAACAATGGCAAACGCCGTCGAAACCCAATTTGCTTGTTTTCGGGTTAACCCCAAAAATAACAATAACAACAAGTAAGGATAATAGAAAAGAACACAATAAAACAAAAAAGCAAACCGGCAACATGTAAAAACAAAGAATGGATATTCAAAAAATGTAAGCGCATTTTTTTTGTCGAAAGGTCACAAGAATGTATTGTTGATTAAAGTAGGTCAGGGGCTGCAATCGGTGTATTTTTATCCAGTTAAAATTCTTTTTACTAGTAAATGCAAACGGGTTAATTGAACACTGTGTAGCTGAAAAGTGAAAAGTCGGCAAGGCCAACAAATTGAATATTTGAAAATTGGGCAAAGAACTGTGCTCAAAATTGTTTAAGATAGTTCATAAATTCCGCTTTTTGATTTACCTTTGTTGTGGAACATAAATTATTAAAATGGAAGATAAAGTTATAATCATTTATATGAACTGACATTTAGCAATTAGAAGTATAATCTCTGAGCTCAGAAAATGTTCTTCTGTGCACATTCAAAAGTATACCTGAAATGTGTTGGGTTATTTAAAGCTGGCCTGAGCTCTAAACAGTTTCGCAAAATACCAGAAAGAAATCTAAAAAGATATTTGGAAAATCTTAAAACTGCAAATTGTTCTAGTCTGAAACAGTTCTGTGAGAGGATGATTAAGTGTACTTGGGTTCCTTTTTGAAATATATGTATGTCTGTAAGTATTCTCTCCTTATTTTCGCTGTTCTTTATTTGTTGAACACTTGTCACAGACTGACTCCTCTTAACACTACTGCTGAGCATAACTGTAAAGGTTTAGGTTGAAAGAAAATGATAAATATATATAATAGCGATAGGCATATTTCAATTAAATTAGGCACATCAAATAAAACTGGATGGCCACACAGATTAAAAGAAGAAACGGATTGGTCGAGTAAAGAGAACAACGAAATTGAAACGACTTAAAAGACTTAATTTGAAAATGACTCCGCTTTGAAAATAATTGACGTAAACATTATTTTTATACGTTAGTTACATCTAATGAAAGTCAAAGTCATCAAAGTAAAAATTGTGTTTTTGAACGCCGGACTTTATAATAATTATTTAACATACATGTGACTTGCTGCCAGTGTGACCGTGTATACAGTAGTCTGTGTATGCAGTAGTCATTATCTTATTGCTGCTCAGTTGTAAAGTAGTTTCAAGGCATTACTAATCACTAAAAAACAGCTCTAAATAAGCTTTAATACAACTCTATCCCAGCTTTATCATAGTTCTAAAATAACTTTTAGGCATTTACTTTTAAACACTCGTCAAATACCTTCAAAAAGCTTTCCAAATATTTGTTAAACCTTTTTAATGCTAGCTTTAGCGAACTTTCCATTTTATAAATCTTTTTTAAGCTGTCTCGGCTGTCAGGGTTTATTAAAAACAAAAATGAAATACAATTTGATTCTATATTATATTTTCCGATATATTTCGGCCGCATTTTGGCAACCGTCTTCAGGGCAAATATCTATCTCAAGGTCTGCGCTTCTTGGCGTGGAGATTAAGACCAAAAACTATTACACATCTCTTCGTTAGACTTCAGTATTAGACGATCAGTTTTTAAAAAGATTTGAAAATAGCTGAATGTAATTAAATACAAATAAAGCATAATTAAATTATTTATACTTTACAATAATGCAATATTTCATAATAATGAACAGACTTATATATGTCTCCAATTTGTTAGAGAGTTCCATTAACTAACAAGTCCGCCCATTGTAACACAGTTTAAGCATATCCAATTGGAGTGCCTTGTCTAATAGTGTGGCCAATTGGACAAAGTTTCTTATTGGCATTTCACGTAGATATTTTCTTTCTTCTGGAATATGTTTATCACACTGCTGTTGCTCGGTTTGCCCACAGGTAATTAAACTCTTACCAAAAACAAGTTAAGCATTTAAATATAATTTATAAATTTTTAGTTTCTGGCACTTATGCGTGCAACGAATGTTTTTGCTTTAATGAATTGGAAAAATCAACACCTGTCGATTGTCAAAGCTATGATAGAAATGTGAAAAAGTTCTACTATGGAAATGCTGCCTGTGAGGCTCTACAACCTGGCGACAATTGTTATCCGAAGGTGTTTACAAGTCTAACTGCATGCAAAACGGCCTGTAAACGTTTTTTTCAGTATGCGAAGGAATGGAAAAATTTGCCAATTATTGATTGAAATAGAAAAATAAAAACTGACAAACGACAAAATTAGACGATAATAAATTTGGAATAGAAATTTAATTCATGTCATATATTGTAAAAATAGATCATTTTAAGCTAAAAGTTTGCTTTTCATAAATATGATTAAAAAATGGTCACATGCCATATTCAAGAAAATTAACAATTCTAATAAACATATTTAATTAAATAGAACAAATTTTTATTAAAAACATTTTTGTATTATATTCCATTTTTTAAGAAATAAACATAATTAAATGGAACAAAACGTTATTTACATAAACGTTTCCATTTTCTTATAAAACTAATAATTAAATAGAACAAATTTACATAAGAAAACATTTTTTTTGGGTTCTATTTCAAGATAGAAAAGCAAAAATAAAAGTGAGGATCTCTACAATAGAACTCTGAAAATATTATATTTATTTTCAGCTTGATCATAATTCATGTGATATAAATTAATATATTCAATATAAATTCTGCAAATCTTCTCAGTTCTGTAGAAATAGCTGCGTAAAACTTATGCATAAATATACGACATCAAATTGATTTCAAATTGATTTGCGTAAATTGCCAAATGTATGTCTCATTCTCTGTTATTTGGCAAAATTAATTTCTTGCACATTATGCATACGACAAGTTGGTCTCTATTTATGCCAACAAATTAATGCAGCTTAGATTAATCAGAGGCATTGTTTATCACTCATACGCAACGTTGTCGGTCTATAATTTAAATACACACACACGAGCACAGTAAATTTTATGCGAATTTGTAGCCTGCCTTTGACAGAACAATAGAGCTTTTAAGTAATTGTAGATGCTATTCGTGATAAAATTAATAAATTAAATTTAGAATTTGCCATGGCATAAACCAATTGCTTTGTACAAGAGCTCTTTAGCATCGCTTATTAATGATATGTTCTCAACTGCTTGAAAATTTCATCAATTGTTTTTCATATTTGATATAATCTCTGATTTTAATATGCTCATACATTTAATAAAATATTTCAACTTGTAGTTTGTTCTCAGAGATTCTGAGATTAGTTAATTCAATTTCAATTTTCCTCAAATTCTTAAAAATTTCTATCATTTGCTTCATATTTTCTTAAATATTTAAAAATGATTTCGAAGGTTTTTAAGAATGGTTTTAATTTTCTCTTGGGCATAATTTTTTTTTAATTCTTTAGCTCTTATAAATATTTTATTTGTTTTCTTAAGTTCTTAAATGTCTTTAAAATTAGTTTAAAATTAGTTTGAATATGTTGCAAATTCCTTAAATTCTTAATATTCTTTTAATTGTCCCTTAACATTTTGCAAAATTATTTTGTAAGCTCATCGAATCATAACTCGACTCCTATAACATTTTTAATATTAACTTTAGACATAATTAATGATAGAAATTATGTTAAAATGTTTAGGTCTTAAAGTCTCTGAATTTGTGTTATTTTTCTTAAAGCCTTAAGCCAAATAAGATGCCAGATAAAAAGCTAAAACTTATTCTGATAGCCGCTTACCTTTGGGGCCTAACAAATTGTTTGTATTATGTTTGCCGCTGCTTTTGTTGTTGTTGCCTTTGATTATTTGCAGTCTGTGGCCATAAATTAATAAATTTAGCACGTTACAGTGTTACACAACGCTCGCCGGTTGCAGTCTTGTGTAAAAACACACACACATTCCGAACACGCGCTCACAAACGCACACACACGGACATACACGGCGTCGACGTCGACGTGGGATTTGAACTTTGAGACCGACACTGAGACTGAGACTTGAACCGGTATCCAGTGCAGGACCGAGACCGAAACCGTACCGTGCTGTCCTACGTGAGTGCCCAAAAGTTGTTATTGTTGTTCTCCTTGTTGTTGTTGTTGTTGTTGCGCATTTTTCACATATTTTTTATAATTTTACGCGCAACGCCAAAAAAAGGCAAAGCAGAGATAACTGTGTTTGCCCCCTACCCAAAAAACAGAGCATAAAATGTTGTAAAAACCGAACAAAAGTTTTGCGTTGTTTGTTACCAAAACGCACAAATCTCCAGTGAAATATTAATTCTCACAATTTCTGACACATTGCCATGGGCTGCATTTGATGCTGGTTGTTTGTTGTTTTTGTTGAATCGCAAATGCAACTGTATTTTGTATTGTTTATTAATTGTTGTCATCCGCTAATTCTTATTTATTTATGCACCAGACGCGCCCTGTGCAACATATTTCGTTGGCGTTGTTGTTGTTCTCGTGTTATTGTCCTTGCGTGGCAGCGTCGTTGACAGCAGCAGCAGCAGCATCAGCGGCGGCAGCAGCAGCAGCACTGGCAGCAGCAGCAGCACAGCGAACCAAACGTTTTGACATTATCAACGTAACTGAAGCAGCAGCAGCAGGAAGCTGTCGTCCTCTGCCTGTCGCAGTCGCCGGCAGTGGGCCGCTGTCGCCAACGCTGTCGCCCTTTGCTCGTTCGTGCGCCGCTCGCAACTTAACGAATGCAGCCGAAGCGCTTAACCAGTCGGCCGCACATCGCTTCGTGTTTGGGCATTTTGTGAGCGCGACGAACAGCTGACTGTTCGAGAGCATGGACAGCGTGTGATGTAATTGGCAAAAGCTTTTCAGTTCGAATTTGTGCCTTTTAGGGGATATTTTTAACTAAGCAGTCCGCTGTTAAGTTAACAGCTATTCTATCTAATGTTAGCAGTGCTTTGAAATTGAATGATATGTTAAGTTCAATACAAACTGCACTAAAAACTGTATTAAAACAAGGCATTCTTTTTTATAATTTAAGGTTAATTAGAACAAGTCTAATTAATTCATTAATTCTTATTTATTAATTTTTATTCAAATGATATATTTTGCAAAAGTAATATACACATGAATACTAGGCAAGACAAATAAAAATTCCATATTTATTTTAACAGATTAATAAATGTTTCTCTCTATTATTATTTTTTCTTTGTTAGAAGTAAATATTTTATAAATTTGTTTAAACAAAAAATTTAATTTTTATTTATTTATTTGAAAAATCTGTTCTGTTATGCGAATTAGATTTATGCTCTGCTTTTTATTACCATTTCCCTTAATTTATTTTTAACATGATTTTTAATTAGTTTCTCTTAAGAATTTCTGGATTAAATCGAGTGGTCTCAACATAAAAATGTCTTCTCTAGGTTAACAAATATTGAACATTTACAAGTCTTATAACTATTTGAGCGGAAATTTTCATGATATTCTCTCCTTAACCTTAAAACTTACTCCTTAGGTCAATTAGTTTTGATTACGCAGCATACTAATCGGAAATCATACGCAATAGCTTAGCTGCAATATTTTAATTCTAAACCAATTTAAATCCCTTATAAAAAAAACGAACAAAAGTACAATAAACCTGTTTATAAATTCCGACTTAAACTATAATTGTGCCACGCCCATTCAAGCTGTAACAACTATAATGAAAACAAGTTAAAGGATGAAGGATCAACTGACAAAAAGCACGCATAGCTATGGAAAACATATTGACAATCCCTTTAATAGGAATTAAAAGGGGAAGGCGACATATAAAGCAATAAACAAGAAAATGCAAAATGCATGCGACAAGAGAAAGGAAACATGTGTGCTGTAAAAACACACAAAAACACACACACATACACGCACACAGAGTCACATATATATAAAGGATATGTGGCAGGACAATAGCTGGCAAAATGTAAATATTAATATTGTCATAATGGACAACATGTAAGCAGCAAATGTGCTTCGGACAACTTTAAATGCAGCTCGAAGCGTCGTTAAACCAATGCCAGGACAACAGCAGCAACAGCAACAGCAACAACAACACAAACAGCCAGGACAACAGCCAACAGGACACTGGCTGCAAAATGTCAGCTCATTTCCGGTTGCTTAATTTGAAATCGTAGCGCAAAAATTACAAATGAGCTGACAATACGAACACAACCAAGAACCCAAACAACCGAAAAATAACAGGGCTAACAATTTGAAGAGCACCAAGGAAATGTTGGATGATGTTGTGGGCTGTGGGGGCGTGGCATGGGATGTTTCTGTCGGGAAACAATAAGCACAAAATAGCTGCGTCTAATACGCAAAAATAAACGAGAGCTGGCCACAGCATGACAGCAAGGCAGAGCCCGGCATCGGCAGCAGACACCCTACTACCAGCTACACCCTACTGCGCCCCGAAAGCCCTGCTAGCCACATGCCCTGGCCCCAAAGCTTTGTGTTGTTTTACAATTTAACGCACATCCTGACAAGCAAAACGCAGTCGCCCAACAGTTTAATTTTTGTCTCAGTGTGTGTTCCCCCCCTCTCTCTCCCTCTCTCTCTCTCTCCATCTCTCTCTCTCTCTCTCTCTTTCTGTGTGTGCGTCTGCACTCTAATCTAATGATGACAAGCGTCGTCTGGCAAATGTGTGGGCGTGGCTTTTAGCTGGGACGCAGCGGTCGTGCATGCGCTTAGCTATTGCACTCAGCCATGCCAGCTACATTGCGTATACGCCGCGTTGCACTTGTGTCCAAATTGTTGTGCATTCACCTTTCAGCCACGTCTGCTCAGCTGTGATGCGAGGAGAAGCGGTCTGGCTTAACTGCCAGCTGCTTTGTCAAGCTGACAGACAGCTGACAGCCAGATAGACAGACATACAGAAAGCGCACGCTTTAAGCAAAAACTGTGAAAAGGCCTCTCTGAGTGTTGTCTGTAATTTAACAGCAGGTTTGTGTTTTGAACTACGGATTAAGTGTGTGCACAGTTAGTAATTAATATTTATTTTATTTGCAATATTTAAATATGAATTTAAGATTTGTTTGGGCAAAGCAGAAAGTTATCTTAAACGTGAACTAGAAAATTTATTTCTACACAAGTTCCGTGTGTGTCCCTTGATTTTATTAAGTTTAAAGAACAGTCCGTTGGCTTTTACCTTGTGTACAAAGCAATAATCAGAGCTGTGTCCATGTCAGAAAATATGGAAGAGATATCACAGAAATTGCATATTCTATTTTGTGATGCTATACCAGAACTCGTCGATTTATAATATAAATATTTGCTTAACAAATATAATGATTATTTTGCAATATTTATTATTTATCGAATTATCGATTACCCCATATTTATTATTTATACGGATACTCAAAAGCTGTCTGGTAATCTTTTTTATTTAGCCAAGAACATAATTGTCAAATTGTCAAAGCACCTTTTCAAGAATACCTCGTTAAAATGGCTAAAGAGTAGCTCTAGAGAGCTCTAAAGGGATGCTCCTCAAAATCGATATTGATCGATAATTTAAAAAATGATAATGTTAATGTAATATGTTATGCTTGAATTTTTGGAATCTAGTTCTTAAAATCTCGGGGGTACATACAGAATAACGCATTGAGAGTCGCACATGAGTAAATCGACTCAGCTGCTGGTTAAATTTAATCGATATTTATCGATACTCCTATTGTCAATGAATTGATGCATAAGCTCATGCTCAACATTATTTTTGTATGATCGAAGATGTCGTTATCTGCAGAACTTTACTTCTGCAGAGCATAACAGGGCATTTAAATGTTTCTATATTTTAATTGTTTCTTTCAAAAACGATTAATTGCTTTATGGGCTCTGATTTTTACTCACAGCACATTTTCATGTAAGATAATATTTGGTTAGAATGGTTAAGCTATATTAGATAAGTAACTTATTTAGCATCTATAGGACCTGCGACGCGCTGTGCCTCTACTTACGCAAATTGTTCAAAATAAACTTCAAAATGTTCAACTTTCAACGTCCCGACGTCGACGTGTGCGTATAACTTCTGCAAGGGGCAAAGCACACACACATAAACACACACGCACACACACACTTGACTTACACACCTGGCAGCGAGCTAACTTCATTTGCGCCACTCAACTAATTGGCTAATTTATGCAAGTCAAATAAATGTCATGTCAACATATAATTAGTTGGCCAAAATGGCGGGCGGCCCCAAATGTGAAAATGTGGCACAAAAACCTTTGGTGGCAAATATGCATTTAATAAATTATGCATAATTTGCATATGCCAGCCACTAATTAAATTAGAAAATATTTTTTACAAAAATAGCTTAAGTTAGGGAAGGAAAATAAAAGCATATCAGGTGGCAAATGCAGCAGCAGCTGGTATTTTTAGGTTCTTTTTTTTTAGGTTAAGTCGACTGACAGCTTGTCAGCTGCTGCTGCCAGCATAATTTTGTTATTGTTTTGCATTGCATTAGACAGGGCTAAGGGGGTTAGAGAGAGAGAGTGAGAGAGAGAGAGGAGGGGAAGCAGCAACAGCAGCTAAGGGCAACAGTCAACAGGCAACTTGCAACAGGCAGCTCGGCGCTGCCTCAGCTGCGTCTTAATCTATTGGATTAGCGTAATGCAATTAGGCGCAGGCAAACGTTGCCTTAGCCTTAGTTGCCTGACAGCTTTTGGCCAGAACTAAGACAGCGTATACCCAGCCCCGCCCACGTGATCGCCCACCTCCTTTGCCTAACCCAAACCCAAACCCAACTCAATTAAACTGTGTGGACTTTGCGCATTATCAAATTGCCCAGCAACCATTAGCAACAGCAAAGGGGTTCGCTGCAAAGGGGGTGGGGCGGGGTAAGTGTGTGTATGTGTGTGTGTGTTTAGTTGGAGGCCAGCTTGAACCTTTGCATTACAGAATTCGTAAATATACCATATGCATTTCAGTGCAATTACTTTTGAAACGTTTGCAATCGAATAAATAACTTAAAAGAACTACACATATTTTAATTGGTAAAGCGCGACTAGGAAATGCCATGTGAAAATATATCTATATCTATATCTATATCTATATCTATATCTATATCTATATCTATATCTATATCTATATCTATATCTATATCTATATCTATATCTATATCTATATCTATATCTATATCTATATCTATATCTATATCTATATCTATATCTATATCTATATCTATATCTATATCTATATCTATATCTATATCTATATCTATATCTATATCTATATCTATATCTATATCTATATCTATATCTATATCTATATCTATATCTATATCTATATCTATATCTATATCTATATCTATATCTATATCTATATCTATATCTATATCTATATCTATATCTATATCTATATCTATATCTATATCTATATCTATATCTATATCTATATCTATATCTATATCTATATCTATATCTATGTCTATATCTATATCTATATCTATATCTATATCTATATCTATATCTATATCTATATCGATATATAGATACCCCTCGTGGCCTTGTGATATGTTTGGGGCATCTGAAAATAGACAGTTCGAGGCTCATCAAATATTAGTGGGACGGCTAACAAAATAGCTCGCACTAAATCCACGTCAAAATGCAGCCAAAAATAAATAAACATGCCGCCGCCGCCACTGCCCCAGTCCAATAACAGTTCCGAGAGCCATATTCATTTCCCCCTAGCCCTTAAATTCATCCAAAACTTGCAACTAACTCTCAAACGCAATTCCAACGACCGTCAGTTTTGGCGCATAAAAAATGGTTGCAAATTTCACGAAGTGCAAACAACTTTGTAAAACAAATATTTACAACACTTTGAACTATGTGAATGAGTCTGTGTGTTTTGTGTGTGTGCCACGCCCAACGCCTACGTCTGTCCAAGCTCATTCGACCAGAAGCCGGCAATAAAACCACAACGAAAAATCTATCAGTAAATGATTGAAAAAGTGTATTTCGAGGCGCGCAAAATATAAAAACAAGTACAAAAGCAAAAAAAAAAAGACAAGTAAAAATGACAGCGCCAGGATATTACTAAAAATACAAACATGGAGCGTTTAGTTACCAAAGGATTTAGAATAATAAAAAGTGACAAAAAAAGAAAAATAAGCAGTAGAACAGCAGCATAACGTGTGTCACAAATTGTTGTAAAATTCAATATCAAAAATATTTACAAAAATTTCTTTCTCAGCCGCGATAAATGTTGAATTTTATGCATGAAATAGATAAAGCAAAATAATTAGGAACAGAAAACAAATATGCTTCAAAAGATGTTAAAAAACAATTATTTATGAGCAATTGGCAAATATTACCAAAAACAAATGCAATAATGCAAATAGTTCTGCTAGATGATTGATAAAAAACATATTTCATTTAATTAAGCCTGTCTAAAAATTATTTTGTAATATAGAACTTTTAGAAATAAATGATTACTTGATTTATTAACAAACCGAACTGAACAATAAATATATCTATAAATATGTATGTAGCAATATATGTAAAAGGAGTTAATACTATCCTGTTTATAAACATATATCTAACTACGATCTATCGACAAGCTAGCAATATACACACACATAGAGATAGACAGTTGTCGAGATATAATCGGCTTTTATCTGCAACTGTCGTTTAGTTGAAATCACATAGGCTATTATTTTAAACACTCCATACTCTGTGTTTTAATCACATCAAATAAATAATCTGTATATTATTATAAATATTACATATATGCTTGTGGGATCGATTTTCCATTCAGTTCACGCTGTCTTCTTCTGGCTTTATATCGATTTTGATTATGATTTTGATTCACTTGACAAATTTTGCTACTTATTGGTCTAATGACACATTTCCGTTCTTACAGTCAACGAGATCACACGCAGATCTCTTCGTTTCAGAAGCTCGAACCTAGCTCTCTTCTGCCTGTTGTCATATGCTCCTGTTAGTATTCCTTATGTAAGATAACAGACGTCTAACATTTTATCGGCCGTGGCAGGCTCTCATCGATAACTCCATCTGACAGAGTTGCCAGCCCTACTTGTGATAAGTGCACGTAAGAGTAAATTTATGTAAAGTACATTTATTTACTTGGGCATTATAGGAAATTTTCAAAGTTTTACTCCTATGTTTAAATTTAAAAGACATTTTTGGTTACAGTTTTAATTAATTTTTATTAAATTACGTAAAATAAGCCGATGCGTAAAGATTATACTTGGTGTGGACTTAATGACTATATTTATAAACTATTTAGTTTTAAATATATATACTTATAACTTATATTTTTAATGTTAATAAGCTAATTTGTTTATATTTCTTTGTTATCTGTTGCCTTAGAATCTTAGCCCAGCTGTACCTTAAGGTGACTAACATACTTAGCATTAATTGTTAAGTCTTGTACATTTTTTCTATTGTTTCGTTTTTATACTATTCCTAGTTCATAGTTTGGGAGATCTAAGGGGCTAATCCTGTGGAGTCTCCGTCGCTTTCTTCCGCTTCTGCAAAGCCTTTTTGCCAGTTTATTAGGGTGAGCAGAGAAGCAGGCCAAGTAGCTGGTGTACCAACCGAACCTTAAAATCCCTTGCCAGGGCCCGGTAACGGATGTATCAAGCTGATCTAGTACTTAGTCCGGCTTGGAATTTGCCTCCAATGAGTTTCTGCTGCTGTTCCAAAGATTTGGCTTGCATATCACCAAAATGGAGCAAATAGGTTTTTGTTCAGCAGAATCTTTTTTCTCAGGGAAAGTTTGCTGATTTTCTTTAATAGAAACGACTTCTTTTATAATTTTTGACGTAGACTGTGGCATATTGTTATAATGTGTTTGTTTCATGTGTGACCGAGGTTAAGAAGGATGCCAAGGTATTTATTAGTAAAATATTTATTAAGATCTGGCAAAGATAAACACAATTAAATAGTATGAAATAATTAACAATCGTCCTCTGAGATATTCCAATTGTATGCATCATAATTTGGTTTTTATTTAAATATATTTGCTGAATTTAAAACATTTCCTTTTAGATAAAACACAATATGTTTATAACTTTATAGCCTGTACAGTATTATTTTATTTTTTTATTATTAGTCCTTTTTTCTGTGGCTGGTTGACCATCAAGTCCCATACCAATTTGCAGTTCTTAACTCCTTTGCTGGCCATTACTCGACAATAATAAGTCGTAAATATATTTTGCTGCTTCATAATTTCTTGCCACAAGGTTGAAAAAATAATATATATATATATACATATATATATATATAAACATACAGATATACTAAAGGCGGGCAGTTGCGAAACAAACAAACCAACTTACTTAGAAAAGGAAGCCGAAGAATTTGCCGAGCATGGGGCAGTGAATGGGAAGCAAAGAAAAGGAAGTGAAAGGCTTACAATTCGCCAGGACATTTAAGCAGATTTGCCTGTTGTCTTTTTTGCCCCAAGCCGTTCCGCTTTCTCTTTCTCTTTCTCTCTCTTCCTCGGTCTCCCCTCCCTCTCACACGCTCCATGTCCTTTCATATTTTATCATTTTTTCGCATGTTGGCGCTTCCTTTTTGGCGTGCGGCATGCCCCACGACCGACTCTTTTCCTCTTTTGTGCTTATAATTTCTCACGTTTTCCTGCAAATGCAGCACAAAAATTCTCGTAGTAACTTTTAATTTCATGCCATTTAATTCGTTGAAAGCGGAAAGGAAAGAAATACAAAAAAGCACAAAAAAATGCCAAGATGAAGCCATGCAAAAGAAACAAGAAGAAGCACACGCTTGAGTGTGTCTCTCTGTGTCTGTGTATGGGTCAGAGCGAATAAAAAAAAAAGAAGAAGAATTTGCCACAGGACACGCTTTATAACAAAAGTTGTTTCCTTTGTAACTTTCTGTATTTTTTGACTGATTTTTTTGTTAAGAGCTCAGAGAAGAAGGCACAAAAAAAATGAACTCCAAAATACGCATTTCTCACATTTTTTGTTTGCGTATCTTTTGCATTAATTTTTTGTTGTGTTTTTTGAGTTATGTTAAGACTTACCTTTGGGTACTTTTTGTTTAGAAGAGATGTTTTTCAACCAGCGTGTTGTTATTTGGTATTTCTATTTTGCTGATACTCTCAGCAATTGGTTGAGCAATATACAAAAAAAAAATAATTAAAACAAATGGCACAGGCAAAGGAACATGAATATCATAGGCATATATACCCTGTAAAATATATAAAAAAAATATATATAAGTTTGTCTGGCGTTCGTAAAACATCAGTTTAAATGAGGTTCGACTTTTAAATTAGTTTACGATTTTTAAAATGATATCCTCTTAAGTATATATACCACACATTAAAATACGAATAGGAGAGAATAAAGAAATTATTAAAATTATTATATTATTAATAAATATATACATAATTATACATAATTATACATTACCAATATACCCTCTATGTGCAAGTAGTTAAGCGCTAGCTGGCTGGTTGCCTTTTTTAGCGACATAATAAGTTGAGAGTGCCTGACTAGAATATACCCTGCTGGGCTGCTTAAGGTTAAGTATACATTGATTTTAAATGCTTACAAAAGCGGCGCGAGGTATGCCAAAAATATACCACACACAAATACTATGCCAAATATTATTAAAAATATTCCATACACAAAAACCTTGACAAATGTAGTTAAAAAAAAAAGATTTATTTTTACTGCGGTACATAATAGTTACCATATAATATCTACATATCGCAATTTTTTTAATTTAAAATTAAGTAAATATTGGAATTTAAAACAGATGTTGCTTAAGAGGTTTTTGACTGTGAATAGGGAATTACCTATTCGAACGCTCCCAACATGTTAACTTCTCTAAAAACAAGAAAGTAAGAATAAGAAGATTTAATAATATTAAAATCCAGACCACTCCCAAGATTCGTACATATCCTAAAACATAAACGAGATAGTAAATATATTTTAGGCGCGCCAAAGATTTAATACCCTTGTTCCCTATAACAGCTATATGATATAGTGATCCGATCCGGCTGGACTACATATGTAGAGCCTGAAACAGAAAGATGGACCTATGCAAAGTTTTTAAGACGATAGCTGTAAGACTGAGAGACAAGTTCGTATAGAAACAGACGGACAAATGGACAGGTCTATATCAACTCGGCTGTTGATGCCGATCCACAATATATATATACTGTATAGAGTCGGAGATGTCTGCTTCTATGTGTTGCACATTTCATGCCAAATTTTTAATACTCTCTGCAAGTGTATAAAGAGGAAATGATAGTGTCAAAAAGCACAGAACATTCATTTTATTAGCTGGCCAGTCGACTCGCTCCACTTCCGAATAGTTTGACTCGTATTTGTTATTTTTTTTTTTATTATCAGCTCATTAATGAAGTAAAAAACTTTTCGACTTTTCGCTTCTTATGCGTTTTATTACAAATTGCATTCATTAAATTTTCGTCTATGATTTTATTTTCACTTTTATTTCCAGTTTTATTTTTTTTTATTATTTGCTTTTCGGTCGTCTTCTGGGAGAGACCAAAGAATTAAGTGCTTAGTTTTTTTGGCTAATTACGAGTAGTTGAGGAAAAGCTGGAAAGAAAAACTTTGCCAAAGTTCACAACGTGCGGCATTAAATATTTAAATTGCTGGCGAGCGCGGCCATGGCAAGAAAATTGATTACAGTTATGTGCGGAGGGTTTCATAATCAAGGAAAACTCGGAAAACAGAGAAGCTCGGCAACTTGGTGAAACAGTCAGTCCCAGGGCTTTAACCAAAGCCAAAAGGTGGCCAACTAATAAAGTTGCGCACAGAGCAGCTTAGGCCACGCCCACAATTGCACAACTTGCACATTGTTGGCCTCGCATAAGTGTGCGTGTGTGTGTGTGTGTGTGTGACGGCGAGTGCAAGTGCGTGTGTGTGCGTGCAACTTTTCTATATCGCACAGCTTGTTATATGCGTGCCACATTAAGTCTACCTGGTGGCACAGCTGGCTCGACGGCGCGGTTGCCGTGTAGCCGACAAAGTTTTTAACCATTACTTAACTGTTATGTGCACCTTAAGGCTACTCACACACACACACACACACAAACACGCGCGCGCTTTCGCTCTCACACACTCGCATAAAATCACTTGGGCCCGAAAGTGAAACTTAAAACTGGCAACTTCTTCGCTCTGCCACGCCGTCGACGCTGACGTCGGCGTCGCTGCAATTGCAACAAAACTGCAAACATGTTGCATACTTTGATGTGTGCCGCAAGTTTTTAACCAAGTTGAAGTGGCAGGCGCGTGGGCGTGGCAGCTGCGCTGCCGTTACCAGCATCAGTTGCCATGCAGCTCAGCGCGCGGCATTATTTATTAATATTTCGGGTATAATCATTCATATATATGACATTTATTTAATTATGTAATAATATGTCAGTTATGAAGAGCACTTTATACAACTCATAAGAGCATGGCATAAATTGCCACCTCATGTTAACTCTGAAATACAACAACATAATATTTATTTTAATACTGAAGCTTGATTTTGCGTGCATTTTGTTCACTTAGTTCAGAAATATATAATAAATATATAATGCTGGTATTGGTGATCTCTGCATTTTAATCAATTTAATAAGCTTGCTCGAGGTCTGGGGATTAATTAATTAATTTCAAAAATGAAAACAATTTTGCTTTAATATATTTCTTCTTCCATATATCTTGGCTGCACTCCGGCCACTATCTTCACTATCTTCTTTGACGTGGAGATTGAAACCAGTTTCACCGCAAGACTTTTAGCCAGCAAATTAAATATAGAATTAATATATATTTTTGTATATTTAATGATTTTTGGTCTAGCAAAAATTGGTTGCAACAAAATTGTTTTTTTTTAGAAAACATTTTTTGTTTTTAAAGATATGTTGATATGTTAAGCAACATTTTGAATTGCGATTTTTGTTGCCCCTAAAAACTTGTGTAATTCAGCTTAATGTAAGTCTATCAGAGTGTTTAACCTTTGGCAATAGATAACTTTCAATTATTTTATTTTTCTCTGTCTCTTACTTTCTCTCTCTCTCTCTCTCAAAAACTTCGACTTAACCAAGCTTGCTGCCGTACATTTTAGGGAAATCTATATATAAAATCGAATGCAATAAAATTAGATGTAAATTAAAGAAAAATTCTCCTTTTTATAATAAAGCATAATAGAGCATATCCTCAATCAGAATATTTTTCATGCCTGAGTCTCGCAATAGATAAAAATATTATTCATGCATGAACGTCGAAATACCCTTGAACCCAATTTGATATAAAATCGGGAAACCCTATTTATATTTAAACATGCGGAGGCTCGTATCGTCTGAAAAACCTGAAGCTTAACCCAGTAAAATTTTAGTCAAGCATAAAGTTAAATTTCTTACTCAAAAAAAAAACAGTAAAATTTTCTTCAACCATTAATTAAATTTCTTGGTCAAAAATAAGCCCAGTTAAATTATCTTGAAGCATGAAGTTTTATTTCCTGCTGATAAAGCCAGGTTTTTAGACAGAAAATTGAAATGTCATTAAATAAAAACTATATAAAAACCATAGAACTCATTTCCTGAGTCAGTTATGTGTATTATTTCATTATCAATTCAAAAATTCAAATTTCATCAATTTCATTTATTATGAAAATGAAAATGTATTGTCTTCATCTATTTCCTTTATCATCGTCTCTTTGCAAAGTGACAAATTTGTGTGCGCACATATTTACAGCAAAATTGACAAATAGATATCAATAATAACAAAGGGAACTACAACAACAACAACAACAACAACAACAACAGCAACAATGTATCCTGATAACAAAATATCTATAAAAAATAAAAAAATTGATGATGTTGGAAAAATTTGCTGAAAAATTGCGCATCATCAGCATTGACAACGTCATCGAGATCAAAGGCGACTCAACAGCGACTAGTTTAGTGTCAGGCACGCATGTGGCACGCCCACTTGTGCCGCCCCCCGCCCAACTGCCAGTAATATTGTTGCAACGACAATACATTTAATATTGACAGCAGCCGAAGAAGATGAAGACGAAAATATCAAGAAATTGTTTTGCGGCAAACTTTTCTCTCTACACTTTATTTCATTTATTTTCCTTGTCATTTTTTTATTTTTTATTTTGAATGTTTTTCATTTCGTTCGCCTCGTGGCACATTCAATTTATCTTGTGAATCATTCACATATTCATAGATAAAGCGAGCCGCTTGTCCAGGTGGAATCAATTGACGACGCACCTGACAATTGGTAATCAACTTGAAATATCCACAAAAAAAAAAAGAATAGAAGCTGTTGATTATTCCCTAGCCCAGGTTCAGCTATATGTGAATATTTGATTGGTATATAATGAAAAGAATTTTGTAAATTCGGAATGGAATTCAATTGAATATGCTTGAACTGCAAATATTTATACAACTGATAGTTTTGTAACCTAAATAAATTGAGATGTGGTTTGGCCCGAATTGGAATGGAGGTGTGTCATGCCTGAAATTCATATAAGTAAAGATGGCAGAGAAAAGGGTTTATTTTTATACTGGGCTTGCTCTGTTTAGAAGTTATTATACTCTCTATTGACTAAAATTTGAATTAGAGGGTATCATGAGTTCTCATAATGTAGACACATTCATAATTAGCAGCTACAGAAATTTGAAGAGCTGGAATATTTTATGTTGAGTAGGTTTTTATATATTTATTTATTTTTTCAATGGTTCTTTTCGTTTTCCCAAAACCGATACACATTTATACATTTTTGAGCCCTCTAAAAGAAATGTTATAATAAATCATCATAAATCATCAAAATTATTCAAAAATATATAATATGTATTTGGAGCTGGCAACTCTGCCAGTTAGAGTTATCGATGAGAGCCTGTAGCGTCCGATGAAATGTTAGACGTCTGTTTTGTAACAGAAGGAATGATACCAGGAGATGGTTGGGTACGAGGTTCCAAAGCGAAGACACCTCGTTGACTATAAAAACGGAAATGTTTCATTAAACCAATAATTAAACAAATTTATCAAGTAGATAAGAACCAAATGTATTCAGATATTAAACTGGATAATTCTGGAAAATCGATCCATACATATTTAAAATAGATATAATATACATAAATATAAATACATATCTCCCACCAAAAAAAAAGAGGTTGCCTTTCAGCAGGTTACCGCCTTTTCGTTATGCACAAACATTGAAATAGATATTTTTATGCTCTCCAAATTGGCTTCAGCAGGTTGGGATATTCCAATAAGAGTTTTTTCGTTGCCTAAGATCTCGTCTGCGCATTCTTTATCAAAATAATATTCAAATAAATTCCTCAAATATTCCAATATTATTCCAGCTTTGCAATAATTATGTCTAGTTATCTTCTATTGCTTCCTGTTGCAGTTTAAAATTGTATAAATTGTAATTACGCATTTTAAAATTGTGAATTGTGTTTAGTTTTTAATCCACTTTCAATTGATTTGTTAAAGCGCTTTTTTGTTGCATTGTCATTATTTATGCTCTGTTAATTATGTGGCACACGGGCAAACAGATTTCTTGCCCACTCTATTAACACTGCCTACAAAAAATATACACGCACACACACACACCTATCAGACTGTGCATAAATAAAGCCGATTTGATTGCGTTATCTGTTTGAAATTGTTAATTGCTACAGTATTTGCTGTTGTTGTTGTTGTTGACACTCATTTGTATAAAAATGTTGTTGTTTTTATTAATTTTGCATTTATTAAAGTTTAATAGGCTGCCAATTGTTTTTGGCTTTCGACAGCCCATGTGTAATGTCGTGCAGTATATGTGGGAATTTTAGACATATTTATCCCTTATTTGTTACGATTTGGCTGTAAAAAAATAAATCTAATATAAAGAAAAATTATTTAAAATACAAAAAAAATAAACAAATAGTTTCTGTTTGTTGTTTTTATTATATATTAATGCCTAATGCATAGATAAAGACTAAATCACCATAAAATATACATATTCTTAATAATTATTAACAGCCGAGTTGATATACCCAGAACCATCTTTTTTCTTCTGTTTGTCTGTTTGTATGCAAAGCATTTTTCAACACTTTACCTTTTGTCACTAATATAAAAATGTAATAAATAAATAATAGTCAAAACAAAAAACATAATGATTTTATTGCATTTAATCAGTAAAATATATAATGTATACGTAACAAAGTATTCATATTTAATTTTATAACTTTTTACTTAACACTTTTATGGTATAATTAAAATCAATATATAATAAAAAAATATATTAAAAACAGACAAACAAATCATTTTACTGCATTTAAGCATAACAAATTTGGCGGATATATGAATAAATATTCATATAAATATAAACATATGCCATATTAGCATATAAAATATATAATTATTCAAAAACATTTTTGTTGTTGTTATTATACAACACTTTTTATCTAACATAAATATGTATAAAACTATTTTGGTCTACAAAAAGCAGAACAATTTTTATTTTCAGCATATATATGAATTCGAAGGTTTATTTTTAAGAATGTTATATGTTCTCTTCACAATTATTTCGTGTATTTTTTTGCTGAAAATAATACTTCAACTAGAAAAATATTCATGTGTCAATGAGGTACAAAAAATGAATGTATTTTGCTTTGTAAAAAAATGTATATTGCTTTACAAATCAACTTTCTTTACCTTTATGCTTAATTGCAATACAAACATGAGCTGCAATCGCTTAAATTTTTATAAAGTACATCTTTGTAATATTCTTACAATATAACCTCAAACGGCGGGCAACCCAAATCGCAACGCTTCGCATTTCAAAGCGTTTTTTATGGCGCGTTATTCAAATTCAATTTGTTGCCTTTGCTGCTGAGGCTTGCAAACTGTGTCGTTTATGGAGTTGTAAGCGGGGGCCGTTGGCGCGGAGGACACTAAAAAATTGTAAGAAAGTATCGAAGCAGCGAGGTTATGCATATGCCCCATTGAGCACGCATGCAGTAAAGGCAGGGGCGGAGCAAGGGCGCAAAAGTTGTGCACATAAAGCTGCAATAAAAAGGGGGAGAGTGGTGGCAAGCAAATAGAGTGAGCAAGAGAGAGAAAGAGAGAGAGAGAGAGAGAGCTAGGAAGAAGAAATTATATGACAAACATCAATAAACTCAACAATAAAATGCATGGCCTGAAGAAGCAAATGGAGGAGACGCGTGCATAAAACGCAATGTCCTTGGACACATGCACACACACACACACTCGCACACAGTTTGTATCAGAAAGTTGTTAAAGCTGAAAGGAATTGTTGTAAATTTGTGTAGCTGTCAAAGAGAAGCCGCCCGGCTGAGGCAGGGCTGGGCCCGGGTGGCGCACATAATTATGCAAACTAATTAAAATGCTCATACGATGCGTTCGCCTGGCTATCCGTGTGGTGGTGCTGCTTTCTCTTCTTCTATATGGCTTCTTCTTGTTGTTCGCCGTCTTCTTCCCCATTCTTGCCCATTGCGGGCGCCACACCCACTCATTTGCCATTGCCTGCTGGCTGCCCATTTTTAATTAACAGTAAGCGACCAGCGATGGGTGCGAGCAAAATAAAAGACAAAACACGAGTGATAGTTGGGCGAAAGGACATGAGATAGGTAGCTGAGCAAGATATATGCGAACCGGTGCGCTGAAGGGGGCAGGGGGGGGGGGGGGGGGAGCGAGACAGGGCAAACAAAAATGAAAGACACTCACTTCCGCTTGACATGTTGTGGAATGTTGTGCACATGCATTTGACTCTGCTCAACGACTGTGCGTGAGAGTGTGCGAGTGTGTGTGTGTGCTTGTCTGTTCTGTGTGCGTGTGCGTGGTGCACAAATATAAAAGCAAACCGCAGAAACACAAATATAGTTGCATACTTTCGAGCGCCCACACATAAATGTGTTCGCCGTGCGCCCAGCGAAAAATGAGATGAACTCGAGTGGCAGCGTCAGCGTCAGCTTCTGCTAATATTTTTTCTAAAATCACACTGAACAAAAAATATATAACTGCAAACTTAGGGCAATGCGTATATGTTGAAAATGTATAGGCATATACAGCATAAAATAATTGATATAAAATAAATATAACAAAGATCAAAGCAGGTGTCGTAAATTTAACTTCTTTATGATCAATTATAATCCGCCTGAATTTTATTATTTCATGATGATTTTTAATTGAAAATTGTGTATAAAAACATTTAGAAACTCCAAAGCTTGGTTTCTTCCTGATGACGTTTCTGAGGAGAGTCAAAATATATTGAAGAAAAAATAAATAAATTGTGTTTTAGTACAAAGCACAAGCAATAAAATACCCACAGCCAGCCAAATCAAATGTCATATAACAAAACTTTATAAAGAATTAGAATTACAATTAGAATTGGAATCAGAATTACAGTTAGATATATAAAACTAGAGCTTTTGATGAACTCAATAAAAAAAGAAAAAAACTAAAGAAACACCTATGAAATATATTTACTAAAGTAAATTCTTATAAGCAAAACAAAGTTTTATCCATTCTACCTTAATTTGTTGCGTTTAACAATGTTTGATTTCAGCATTATTTAATTCATACAAATATAATAAAATATATTGTGACAGGCTGACGAGTCAGCTGCTAGTCAGCTGTTGTGATCTTGTCTTTTTACTCATCACTAGCTTGAAAGTGTTCAGGAAAAGGGGAAATAGTCACTTGTAAAGCAGAGTTGATTGAACACGAAGACTGAATGGTGAAATTAACAAAGATACATACATAAATATAATAAGACTATCACAAATTTGTATTATTATTAATGATTGATATGAGTGTGAGAGGTTTTAACTATCAACATATTGTTGAAATATCGCTGAATATTATAAAAAGGATATTCGGCTAAAACCATAGCATAAGCTACATAGGAATTCAAATTCTGATCAGTCATTCGAATCAGTATACATAGAAACTCGAATCTTGATTCGCGTGACGGATCAGAATTCGAATTTATATTAATTATTATTTTTATTTAAATAATTAATATATATTAATGATTATTTTTATTTAAAATCTGCCCGCTTTTTGGTCAAAAATAAAATAATTTTCTGTGAACGTTGGCAATTAAGTATCCTTATATTATATTTGTATATCTCTCTGTTTCTGTGGAGTTAGACATCTACTCCTTGGGGGAGGTCGAGTGGGTGTTTCCTTCCGATTCCTGATTCGAGTGACTGATCGAACTTATAATCAGCGTATACATGTCGAATAGTTTTACTGAAGGCAGACAAATCAAATACTGCAGACTTTACCAGAATTATGCACATGGACATATAATTATAATATATCTATATGACTCCGATTTCAAAAAGCTTTTAATATTATGGAACAAGTAGTTGAAATAGAACAAGTAATGTTATGATCTAAATATATAAATAAGCTAGGAAAATATAAGATATTAGTAAGTGTAAAGATGTTCAACGAAAACGTTGGCGACTTTTCCATGCAATAAATATTTTCTTAATTGGCTGGAACTTCGGGTCGTGATATCTTCATAAAATAACTTTGTTTTAACAGATATGAGCAATCTATTTTGACAACCAGCTTCAAGTCGCTAACACGCGAGATATTTAACGATCTCAATAGGAATCGATTAATGTCGCTTTTATTCATTTCTGTAAATAATTATTATTTTACTTGAAAACTCTAGTTGTACCTCTATATTTATGAATGAAGAGACGAACCCTATTGAAACATCGCTCTTCACATTTTCTTTAATTTTTATTGAGTTGACCCTGTTTTTCGAACAGTGCAGCATTTGATTCCCCAGTTGAGCCGTCGAAACCCCAAAAAGTCAGCAACACGTTGCCTCTAATGATATGACTAACGTTGACAGCACGTCATTCGCATTCAGATTGCCTGCTGCTGTGTGTGTGTGTGTGTGCGAGCGTGTGTATGTACACACATTCGCAGTGTGTATTCTGTTTGGGGAATAAATTGTTAATTATTATTTGAAAAGAGTTACAGCGCATTTTCGCAGCGCTGATGAGGGCCCGGACCCGGACCAGGCCCCGGACCCGGACCAGGCTCAGGCTAAAGTCGGCAGCCGCTTTCGCTTTTATGTGCGCCAGGGCTTTTGTGAGATACTGCGGTTGACTGCCAGGCCTCAGTTGCATGCACATTTGAATCTAAATTTCTATGGAGCCAGCGCTGGGCGGCAGTCAGGCGGGTTTGACGGCGGTTTGGTGTGGCGGTCGGTCGGTCGGTCGGTCGGTCGGTCGGTCGGGGCTGTCTAAATTAACATTCGTTCGCGCCCAGGATCTGTGCATTAATGTGCCCTCAATTCTTACCATATGCGTGTGCTCATTTCGAATGCGCATTACAACAACAACAATTGCAACAAGCACAACTTTTGCAGTTTGCTGTGTCAATTGAAATGCAACAGCATCAGCAGGCACGAGCTGCAGCGGGCAGGATTTGTCCCGCTGCTGCTGCTGCTGCTGGTAAATTAAAAAAAAAAAGAAAGACTGTGTAGCATACATGGCGTATGTGTAATATTTTTATTACACTTGCCTTCTAATTAGGCAAGTCAGCTGTCAGCTTGTCAGTTACTCTGAATGTGAACTGTGCCACTGGGCGGCAGCTTAGCTCAGCTCAGTTTGTGCTCTGGTTTTGGAATTTGCATTTGCGTTTGCTTTCAACTAATTTGCCTGGCTTCGTTTCAGCTGTTGATTAATTTGCAGTGTATTTGGGCCAGGCGGGCAATTGCAGTCATGTGGAACAGCATTCATAGTTCATTTCTATCAACATTATCTTGCAAGAAAATACAATATACATATATGTTCAGAATTGCGATAACGATTTTGATTGAAGAATATTGCATATAATGGATAAGGCATTGCCATCTAATAGCATGATTCCACTATGCTAGACATTTGTTGCATGTATAAACTTCACATCCTGCGATTCCATAAGCCAATTGTCGGTAACATCCGAATAGCAAACTTACTGCTTCTTTAAACGGTTTGACTTGATTTACCTTAACGCCGCAAGAGATCAAATAAAGCAGCCTCGAAGTAGGGGCTCTATTAAATGGCCTTTTTAATTAGTAAAATTTAAAATTTTAATTTTTACTTTCATATATAACATAACATCGATACGAAATTCGATAGAGCATCGCAAAAAACACAAATTATGTAAATTATAATTATATTTATTAATAAATTGTATATTAAATTAAAATTAAATAACTTTATTTTAAACATTATATTTCTTTAAGCACAAGCTTGAACCCATCTGAAAGTCGAAGACTTTTTTTTAATAAATTACAAATGTTTAAATATACAAATATATAAATAATAAATAATTATTTAAATAATAATTTATTATTTATTTAATAACTTATATTCCTTTCAATTTCGATATTTTACACATACTTTCATAATAATATTTATTTTCTCTTTTAATATATTTCAGGTTTTTGGCTCGCTGTTATATTTAATGCACCTGTAAGTCACATTTTTTAATTTATTATAATTCTATTTGTACTATTTTCAATGTCATCGGGGTCATTTGATTATATTTAAATTGTTTACAAATCTTATTTGATTTTCTGTTATGTTTCTGTACCTTTCCATATTATTATTTCTTTTTTTCTAATTGCCATTTAATGTTATTTCTTGTAGTTATTTAATAATATTTGTTACTCAGACCATTGTATTTGACATTATTTGCTTTCAATTTTCCTTTCCTATGATCAAATTGAGTATATCCTCTTTTGGCTAAAACCTTCCGTATTTAGGCAGCATCTAATGAGCTGTTGCTCAAGCTCTCAAGGCAAGCAACTTTGAAAGTTAAATCCCCTACATGATTTTGCAATTCCACAACTTAAACATCACCACGAAAATCGATTTCAATTCAATTTGTTTGATTGGCGCCGCGTTTAGATCAAACGAACTAAATGCCAGCCACGTTCGAAACTAACATATACCCGCACACAGTGTGAGATATACGGCCCACACACACACGCACACATACACACACTGTTTTGGTTGCAATCACGAAAATGGCCGGGCAATAATTGCGCGTGTCGTTGGCTGCAAACTGGAACTGTTTCTACCTGTTTCACATGCGAAATTAGCTTAAAATGGCTGACGCTAATGTGCAAACAGCCCCAGACCCTTGACACCCGCCCCCAGCAGCAGCAGCTCGGGCACCCACAGCTTACCCCCAAGCCCCCCTTCACCTATCCACTTGCGCATTAATGCCTTTTGATCTGCACCCAAAATGAGAGCCGGCAAACTTTTCAACGTACGTGTCTGGTGACGCCAAAAAGTATGCAACGCGTCGTTTCGTTACGGAAAGCGCGCACAACCCACGCACACACACACACACACACAGAGAGAGACACACGCGCCACACCCACAAAAAGGCGACAAGTCTCTTCACTCTTCTGGGTCTCTGCTTCTTCTCTGTTCAGCTGACTTCTCGCCAGTCGCAGCAACTTTCAATTAAACGCAATACTCCGGCCAACAAGTGAATTTTAGCCATCAAAGCCGTGAAAAAGATACCGCAAGCAAACTCAGCGTACCATTTTAAATACCGTAAAATTGGGGCATTTTGAATTTGTGCTGCGCTTTGTGACAGGCTTTGTCATATTGTAAAATTTGTGTTATTAATTTTAAAGGGGTAAACCTAATAAAATAGAGCAGAACACAAAATTAAACAGAAATTGTATTAAAAAAATTAGAGTACGGATTGAAAACAGAAGATATAATATGATACGAAAGAAAATAGTACGGAAAAGAGAATCGAAATGAAAAGAATCTAATAAATAAGAGAAAACTGAGGAACAGAAAAGAAAAAAACTGAATCGAAAGATAATGAAAGAAAAGAACAGATCGGAAAGAAAATAAAAGAAAATAAAAGAAAAGAAAATGGCAGAATAGAAATGAGAATAAAGCGAAAGTAAAATAAAACAAGTAATTGGATACATATATACATATACATAAAAAAATTATTAAAAATCTATAAATAATATGTAATACATACAAAACATAATGATAACTAATAAATAATCAATTGTAAATAATAAGTTAATAATTCATAAATAATCAATAATAAATAATAAATAAACATAAATAATAAATGAAAAAATAATAAATAAATAGGAGAATAAATATAAAATATATATAAACAGAACTAAAAAATATATATAAAACAGCCTATGACAACTGTATTAAAATATTAAATTGCAAAAAATGTAATTAAAAATACAGTTGAATTAAGTGCAATAAAATTGAATAAAAATAGCAAGCAATATAACATTTAAAACATAATATTGTTGATAAAGAAATAATAATATAATAAAAGGAAGAAAATTTAAAAGCAAGGTACTTGAAAAAAAAGAAAGAATAGGAAAGGAAAATATACGATATAAATAAATAAAAATATAATAATAATATAATACGAAGATAATGAAAAGAATTCAAGCAAGGAAAAAACTTATACAGAATGAATAGAATAAATAATATTTTGCAAATTTTATAAAATTTAAATTTTTTTAAATGTGAAAGTATATATAAGTATGATATGCATACATATAATTTTATTTATATAAATGCATATCTAAGATTTTTACAACATTTATGTTGATAAATGCAGTCCACGTCAAAGAGCTAACATTAATGTTCCACCAGCTGATCAAAGAGTATTCGTCAGCCCAGCAAATAACTATCTGAATGATGTTTTACTTCAGTTTAATTATGATTGAAGCCCCCATAAACAAGTTCCCAAGTCGAATTATAGCAGAGCCTTCCTTTTTTATGTTATCAGAAATTATTTATCATTTATTATTTCTTTGGAACAGGGTGGACTTTGAGATAATCACAAGCTTTGTTCCTCACCTAAAATCATGTTAGGCATTAAAGCGAAGTAAGTTCTATATAGATTTTAGCAAACGCAGTACCCGAAGCATATTAGTGTATTTTAAATTTCACCTACCATAGATAATATTCATATCGTATTTTTATTGCCATTGCCGGCTTTATTATGGCCGTTTAGCGTTTTTTTATGGCCTGGACTGTGCACTATAGGCTGCCGCCTGCCTGCTGCGCATTTTATTGCACTGCATACCATGCCCGGTTGGCTTGCGGAGGGGTGGGTGAGGGTGAGGTTGAGGGTGAGGTTTTGGAGGTAGGGTAGCATAACGGGGTCATTTGCTCTGTTGGCTTTTTGAAAGCCATAAAAATCGAATGACGGCGGTCGACGCCAAACAAATCGATTTGTTAAATTGCAGTGCAAAGTACAAGTGGATTCTGCGAGCGCGGGTTAGAGGGGAGTGTTACATATCCTGTCATTTATGATGCCCTTCCCCCCACCCAGCAGCAGCGGCTATGCACTTCCATTTGTTCGGGCTGTCTGCTGTATTGTCTAGCCAGAACATTTTATGGCTTACAAAATTTTATATTTAAAATATTTATTTTATTTTATTTAATTCTTAACATATTTAAATAGGTCCATTTTTTGAATTACAATATATTTTGAATGCTGCATAAAGCACAAGCCCTGCCAACCTGCTCGAATATCGGTTACAGTTTTTTCCGAGTTGTGGGCGTGGCAGCCACGTTCTGCGGTTTTGGTGGTTCGACAATTGTGTTCGTTGGTTGCACGCACCAAGAATTGCGACCACCAAATGCGACTCCTTGTTTTGCTTTTCGGTATTCCTTTAATTTATATTATTGCCCGAAAAGCTGAACAGTGCTTCATTTTTTTGCCGACTAACTAATTTTATCATGCGACAAAAAGTTTTAATTGCACTTTGTGCGCCATCGCAAAGAAAATGCAGCATTAAAATAGCTGTTGGGCTTAATTAGGTGCTGTTTAATGATGGACTGAAATGTTTAATAATTTAATAAATTGTTGCTGTTTGAGAGTCAAATGGTTTTAAGAACAGGGTAAATGTTAGATATTGAAGTAGAGGAAGCCAAAAAATGCATGGATATTAAAAGAAAATATTAGTTTGGGAAATTGCGTCAAATAAAAAGGGAAGTGTTTTTCATGCAACTTCTTAGTTTTATTTTTTCTGCCCAACAATTTTTATCGATACTAAGTGTCCCAATTTTTAAGAAAATAAAAATAGAATACGAAATTAAATTACAATAAAACACAGATTGTTTCAATATGAATTTAATTTAATATAACTTTCTCTACACGAAATTTTACTAATTTTTTTTTATTATTATATATTTATTTATTTATTTTATATATTTAAAACACATTCAAGTTATTTAATAATTATTAAAAAAAAAGAAGAAATACATGTATAGGTTAACATTCTAAAAAAAGATGTAAATTATTGAATATTTATTAAAATAATAATGTATGTATTATAATGTGGATGTACATGCTTAACTACGAACATTTGCATAGTATTATTTTTTAAGTAATTAAAAGTTACTTCTGTTTTAAAATATTTTCTTTGACTTACATACACCTTTTTATTATTTGCTATCTATATTTTATATAATATTTATATAGTTCATTTAAAACTTCATTCAGTTTATTTAAATGAGTTGTCAGCTTAGGCAACTGTCTGATTACTTTGCCACTACTCAAGTCCAGTTAAAGGACTTGCACATTTCTTGGGGCGATGTGAATCAACTCTTGAGACATTCGGTTTGAAATTTGAAATTTTTGGTACCAAAATAATAATATTCTAATTTAGCATAGCAGCTGCCAGTTTCATGCCATTTGGTCTCTGGGCACTGAGCCTTGTCTCTGTGTCAGTTTCGCCTTCAGCGCATGACCACAAAAACCATCTCATTTATCCATGAAAATCTTGTGGCAGCACAAAAAGGAACCTGTGCGCCGTATCCTTTTCATTTTCAACCAACCACAAAACACATTTCGCTTTCATTTCATTTCAAAAATCCGTCGGAGAGAAAAGCAGAATTAAAAGCAGCAAAAAAAAAAAAATGAAATCGAGCAAATGAAAATGAAAATGATGAAAATGCAACTAATTCCTGACGGCTTATGGTTATTATACAGGTTCAGGCTCGGGCTCGGGCGCTAGCTATACTCTATAAGCTGTGGGGGCGTGGCTTCCGGTTTTGTGGCTATAATTTTTATTTTATTTTTGCCAAAAGACATTTAATGCAAACAGCTGAACCTGCCGAGCCGAGAGAGTTGAGTCAGAGATTAACCTTCAACGTCGCTCAGCTGTATATCATTTAATTTTGCGGTAAGCTTAAAATCCAAGCAATCTGCCAAGCTCCCCCTCTTTAAAAATGTAAGCGCAAAAGCAGCTCAAAAGGTACGAATATAGTTTGAATAGGATTCGCTCAAGGTTGAAATGCGACCCAAATTCCATGCGCTTGCTGTAATATCCTGTTGCAGCGGAAAATGGGCAATAGAAAATGTTTTCGACGATTTTTTATCCATAAAACGATATAGGAAAGTACACAGATCAAAAAACTTGAAACCTTTTTGAATGCTTGATTCAATATATTCAAAAATTGTCTGCACAAATCGTGTATTTAAGGAAATAAGCTCGGTACTGGATATCTTCCAGTCTGCCAGACCACAAGCAGAGCAATATTTGTTGTTTTTTTCTTTCAGGCTGTGGCCTTTTGTATTGCGCTGTTGAAAGGTCAAAAATGGAGCTACGCTTTTATAGATTGCGTGCTTAGTGTGCTGTATATTAATTAGAAAAAGAATTGCCTTCGCCTTAAATTGAGAGCTGTGAGCGAGTGGCTGAAACACTTGTTGAAGTTTGGCCAATGTTTAAGGCTTGTCTGTGCCTGGTCTTAACTGACAGACAAACCACATTAACAATGCCATTCAAACTGCATAAATCAGCATTCAAATTAGAAATTAGACAAGACACAGACATGCACACCCACACACACACACACACGCACACTGCCAGCCACTGCGTCCAGATTCGAGAGCTATTCAGACTAAACTCATCTAGAGCAGCCACTTGAGGTTAGCTCTCAGCCCCCTTCCGTCTTTGCACAGATCTGGCAGCAGTGCCCGCTTGCACTCTCGCCCTCCCTTTCCCACTCTCTCTCTCTCTCTCTCTTTCTCTGTCTTTCCCCCTCTGTTTTGTATCTGCAACTCATTCGAGGCACACTCGTCAGCGCACTCATTATTAGGCTCAAGTGCAAATTAGTGTGTTTGTTAGTGGGTTATTAGGTTCTCCTGAGCCGCCTTATGCACTGTTTCCCCTCCCACCCCGTTATCCACATAGCACCTCTTCATGCCCCCCTGCACCTAACCACCCGCTTTTGTTATGCCAACTGAATGAGTTTCTGCTGTGCGAAAATGTTCGCTTGTTTGTCTGCACAGTAAAACTTGAGTCTACAAATTTTATTTCATTGTTTTTCGAGTGCGCTCACAGCTTACAAAAACAGCAACAACAACAGCAACAACAACAACAACAGCAGCAGCAGCAGCAGCATAAATAGACGAATCCTGTGCTGTGTGGGCGTTGTTGCTGGCCTCTGTGTGGGCGTGGCATTGGCACTGCTCATTGTACTTGAATAGTTTTTGCCATCATCGTTTGCGTCGTCGAATGGGCAAAGTTTTCGCAATTAACATGAAAATATATGCACACCCAAACAGAAACACACACACAGCTAAACCAGCTAATGCAGAAAAATTGTGCTGCCTACTTTTGGGCGAGGAGCATAAAAAATTAATTTAAATCAATTTGGGCAACAAACCGGAAGTTGGCCCAACAATAATAATGAAAAAGTATGCATAAAATCACCTTAATTATGGTTAACATCCGTTCACACCCGCCACAGGCCGCGCTTACCGCACCGCAAACAATTTGGCAATGCGCGGCATAATAAAAATTCAATCAGTACACAAAAAATAAAGCACATAAAAAATGACAACAAGAACTGACCCAAAACTCTCAACGAGCTGCCCAAAATGACATTAATTTACACATCAACGATGCGCAAAAGGACGAAGAAGTCCAGCCGAGCTCGCTGTGTGCGGGTGTGCGGGTGTGTGGGCGTATATGTGTTGGGGGGAGTGGCCGGTTAAGGCAGTTGCCGGCAACAGGACGTTGACAAGGAAATGTTCGAAACGCGGCCGATCAGATGACAAAACGCGTTAAAAGGCACATAAAAAAAGGGGCACAAGGAAAGAAATGGAAAATAAAAAGAACACAAATTTTAAGCGTTTACCGAAATTGACGAACACACACATTTCACAAAGCTAAAGAGTATTTTTAGTAATATTTTAAATATCTGCTGAAATGGGGAAGAAATGGAACAGAATATTTAATTAAAATTAAAGAGTTGCAGAATAATTTCCGATGCTGCGGCTGACGCTTTGAACCCAGCTTATTGTTCAAGATTTCACATGTTTTATGTTTATTTTAAAGTAAGCAATTTTAATACCCTGAACAGAAAATGAGTAAAAAATGTATAATGTTTTTGCGCAAATGTATGCAACAGGCAGAAGGAAGCATATCCGACCACTTAAAGTATATATATATTTGTGATCAGCATCAATAGCCAGGTCGATCTAGCCATATCCGTCTGTCTGTCCGTCTGTCTGTCCATCGGCCTGTCCGTATGTATGAACGTAAGGATCTCAGAACCTGTAGGAGCTAGAGACTTACAAATGTAGGTCCTGCTATTGCTCGCGCAGTACAAGTTTGTTTCCGATAATCGATAACTTTCCCTGCTTCCAAGCAATCCATAAATATCGATATAAAATTACTGTTTTTGGACAGCACATTTCTGTTTTCAGAGCTAGAGTCCACAAATTTGACATCTAGCTTCTAGAATAGTATATACAGATCAAGTATCTTTCAATGGATAGCTATCGTCGCTCATTCCCCTCCTCCCCACCTTTAGCGCGAGCTGCATTTGGTGTTGGTAGTAGAAGAAGGTTCAGGGTATTCTCCTAGTCGGAATCCTTCCGGACAAGAGCACTCTTTCGTGTTTCAACATAACTCAAAGCGGCTTAGCTTTCGTTATGGCTGTTTGTTAAGCAGTCAACTTGCTAAAAAAAAATTGCTCAAAATTTCGATTTGAAGCATTAGTTACTTTTGCGAACTGTCCGTGTGTGCGTATCAATTTGTGCACCTCATGAGGTTGGGAATTGAAGCTTGGAATATTAAATATTATAATATATCGGACACACTAAGGTGCGGATAATAGAGGTAGATAATAGAGCCGCAAAACAGAGTTAGCTTAGACCTTCAAGTCCAAATAGATAAACCTGGGCCATCTTGGGTATACGATGATATAGGTATTTAAATTGTTTGAAACAAAGCATCTATACCAGGTTTTGACCACATAAACGGACACAAAAAGGCAAGCACATACTTTTCATATACAAGCATTTTAGCACATGGCCAAAGCCTTTATTTTTCCAACAAATATTAGAATGTTACAGGAGGAGCGAGTTACGACAATGCAGCAAGGGCTAAGCTGACTGTGAAAACTACTTAAGTGAATGTCTAAGCAAATCAACTGCAGGATATTCAGGAAGGCATAATAATGGCAGGCAAAGCAGGGTGGCAACCCTGGTCTGTTCGTGCCATAAACGCCAAGACAAGCAAATCAAGCAACTTGCCACTAATCACAAAGGCGAGCCGCAAGGCGAATGAACAAACAAAATGGCGCACAGCTGCCCCAGCAGAAAATGTCTGCGTGCATGTGTGTGAGTCTGTGTGTGTGTTAGTGCGTGTGTGTGTGTGTGTGTGTGTATGGGTGTGTTAGTGTGCAAGCACGCTCGCCCGGGTATATGCATAATTGAATTTGATAGCCCAAAAGATTGTTATTGCTAGAGATTTGTGTGGTAAGCGTGTCGAGAGCTGAGTGAGTTTTCCAACAGCTGCTGCCGCTGCTCTGCCTGTTCTTCTTCTTCTTCTTATTTTTGAGCTCTATTTACTTTGTGGCAGGCGCAGCTAAATACAAATATTGCTTAAGCCTTTGCCCAAAAACCAAATTAATGCCAGGCTACTTTCAAGCAATATGTAACTGCAGCTTCTTCCGATCTCGAAATTTATCAGCTAGACGACAGTTTGTTGTGTCTAAAAATAAATTAACTTTTCTCCAATTATTTTTTTGTTCCGACACAAACACATCCGGCACACACAATTAATCAGAGAGCATTAATTATTGTAGCCAGATTTAAATGTAGAGTGCGTATGTATGTATTTGCCGGGAGGGCCAAGGGGCTGGGTATATGCAATGCCGGAAATTAAACATACGCCATGTAGGCCAACAAAAAGACGGAAGCTTATTGTTATGCAGCAAATGTGCGCAGAGGCTGAGGAGCAAGCGATTTTCGTAAGGCGATGAAAATGTTTTGGAAAAACAAAATTTTAATATTTAAACATAAAAAACTGCTTATGAGGAAGCAACACAACATCGACAGCAGCAACAGCAACACGGGCTTCAGGCTTAAAGTAAATAAGAGTAGAGTGAATATTACATGGACATGTGTAAGCAATTGATGGACTAAAGTATACTCCGTACTGCATGAGTCTGGCCTTTTAATTTTATATTAAATATTGAAATTTAAATATTGGTAATTCGAATTTTTGATTGCATTTGTTGGTATATAGAAATTAAATAAAAGTAACAAGTGGTCGGCGTAATATACCCTGTAAGCAATAAAAGAGCATTTGGTTAGGATACGTTATGTTCGTAATTTTTGTGAACTTATTCCAATAGTTCTCAAAAGACAGCTAGACGATAGATAAATAGATTCTTAGATCTATTTATATAGTTCATTTAATAAAATATTCTGGAATATTCTTAAATTCTTGCAATTAATTGAAGTAAAAATTAATTATGCCATTTATAAGATTATTATATAATATTAATTATTGTACACATGCATACATTCATTATAAAGATTTGTATCTTAATAATTAATTGTTATAAAATAATATACATTATTTTAAACTAATTAATTTATTATTATATTATTTTATTATATATTAGTATTAACTTATTAATCATATATAATATTATTATGAATAGATTTTAACAAATTAATATTGTATATAATACTATATATTATTTTTAACTATTTTATTTTATATAATATTATATATTATTTTCAACTAACTTCAAAATGTTCATATAATATATTGTATGAATTAATTAAAAATTAAGTTCCAGATTTAAGAATATTCCAGAACATTTTATTTTTTTGTATAATAAAAATACGCAATTTTTATTATAATTATATGGATTGCTTTACGCTGGCGGACTAGAATTAGCCTCTGTATTGTGAATAGGTATTTAAATATTCATCCCTTTTCGCAACACTTTAGGAATAACCAATTTTTATTCGATTTTAATGAGAAGCCAGAGAGACCAATGAAGTAAGATCTTAAATATTTAAGAGCAGCCCGTAATGTAGGCATTAGGTATAAATCAACATTTACTTAACGAAATATCTTAACGTTTTTAAATAGTTGAAGTTTTCTATTAACATATCTACCTCAGCTTCTGCAAGCTTTACAGCTCATCTCTTTTTTTCGTTTGCATTATTCTTAGCATAACAAACCGCTCCTAACTACATTCCAGTCAAGCCAAATTCATAATATATGCAAAATTCGTCGCAACGCAGCGAACATTTTAATTTATACAAATTTTTTCTTTTGCTGACTGACTGTGTGACTTCCTGTTGCAAAATGCAGTCCTATAAGCAGATGGAGCAAAGTTTGCGCAACTTGTTTATGATTTCATGTCAAATACGTGTAGAAGTGGCCGACTGCAGGCTGCAGGCTGCAAGCCTTAAATTCTCTCGCTATTTTATGTTTGCGGGAGGCGTGGCACGTTGTCGAAGGGCCAGACACAGAAGCAGCTGAAATATCCTACAAGTGCAACTTGCACAACAGACACGCCCCTATCTGGCACTAGAAAACTTTTTTGATTTACTATGTGTGGATGGGTGAAGCGGCATCGTTTGGTGTTGCCGCGCAGCATGCGAGCCAGCTTCTGTTGTTGTTGCACGCTTTAAGGCAACCGGAAGTGCAAGTTTATGCTGCATTCTATTCGAAGGATGTGCAACTTCTTGTTGATCATTTAAATATTATGCATATTGTTGATATGCAAAACTTGATTTTGTTTGCATGCTGGAAATCTAATTAAACTATTTAAATATTTGTAAAATTTAGCTAAGTAATTTTGATGAACTAAAAAATTATGCAGGCTATTTAAGCATTAAAATTATTTAAAAAAATATTTTTAATATATAATTAAATCAGTTATAATTAATTAAGTTAATTTTGACTGAAATAGAATAAACTACAATCACGTTCAATTTATTTATATATGTATATGTTTTTTAAATATTTTAATATTATCAATTAGTATTATTTATAAATTTGAATTTTATCTTTTAGCACCTTTTCAAAGTATCAAATATTTCAACTTGAAATGCGCAGAATTTACAATTGCATTTAAAGAGCTGTTGTGCTTTTATTTTCAACAGTTGCAGACGAGCAACCAAAACACAAAAACACACACACACACTCGCACAGACACGGACAACTTTATGGCATGCAGCTGCATTAAACCAGCCCCCCCCCCCCCCCCTCAAAGCCTGAACCCGCCCACCAACCTACCAACACTCACAAAACGCAACTTCAAACCAAACACTTTGCATATGTGTATTCTCCACATAAATGCATTTTAAAAATATATATATATATATTTAAAAAAAAAAAGCGAGTGCAAAAATATGAAGAAGAAAAAAACGAATGCGGGAAAAAAATATATGCGAAAAAGAGAAGAGAAATCTTTTATGCGCCTGAAAGCACGCTTCAGTATAATTTGCGGTCATGTTCATTGATCTCCTGGGAAGCATTAAAATTTAATGATTTATATTATGAAAACCGTTGGGGGAAAGCCGGTTGGCAAATAAATTTATGTAATGTCTCTGCTGCGTTGCGCGCTTTAAGGGGTTAACATTGTGAAATTAACAACAATTTGACTTATGCGCGGGCGTAAATGCCAACACACACACACACATACCAAGCACACGCACACAAAGAGGCCACAATAGCTGCGCCCAAAAGTATGCTAAACAGCCCAAACGAAGCCAGCAAAAGTCATAATTCAGCTAGGAATAGAGGGAGCGGTCGCCAGGGGGGCTGAAGTTGGGGCTGGGGTTGGTTTTGGGCAAAACTTGGCGAAAGGTAGCAAGAAATGTGAGTTTTGGGCCCGCCTGCAACTATTAATCAGGCTTTAATTGTTTTGCGTGTGTGTGTGTGTGTGTGTGTGTGTGTGTGTTGTTGGTTACATTTGTGTGGGCCAAACAGTCAGACAGACAGCTAGACAGTCGGACAGACTGAGACAGCAAACCGTAACAGACAGAGAGACACACATGCGCGCTCAGTTGAGGCCCATGCATCATGCGGCCAAAATCTTTTTGTAATCTCTGGCATTTGTCTGGATTTTTCGTAAAGTCTTTGAATAGATTTATGCCCCTCTGACAGGCACAAGATGTGTGCTTCTTGTGTCGCGTGTAGCTATAGCTTAAAGTATCTTAAAGATACGGCTACTGCCAAAAACTTGCAAGTGATATGTCCTAAACTTTTCGATTTCTTTTTTGCTCAGAAGCAACCCGAAGGTATTGGCAGTGTTGCGCATCGAATTGCAAATGCTCTGTAAAATAAAGAAATTTAAGAACTAGAAAAATATCGAAAATAAAAAAAAATGTTTATGTTTATTTCTCTTATAAACTTTCTGTTTTTATTATTAGTATTTAAAAAGTATACCGAAATTCTCTAAGATTCTATGAAAAAATCTTTGAAAAATATATCGATTTCATAATATATCGAACAATAGCCAACCATCGATAACTACTTAAAATATATTTCTACCAAACTATTTCTTTTCCCTATTAAGAACCTGTTATGATATTATAAGGGTAAGCTAGGGATGTGTATACTATTTGAGAATTATCGATAACCGATGGCACCAAATGGTAACATGTTTTGCTCGATTTTTATTTTCCTCTGAGCTGGCTAAAAACAAGTTAAATCAGACTTAAAGCGAACACTTATCGATAACACCTAATCCGCTGCTGTGCCAACCCTAGCAGCTACACCTCCTACCAGAAGCATCTGCAAAAATATTATTGCACAAATCTAAAATGCCAAATGCCAAATTCTATGTAAAGGCTTATAAAAAATGTATGCTTCAAGTTTTAATGCCTCGGTGAAAACTCTTGTATATATGTTGTTGTTATTGTTGCTGGCAACTCTGGCAACTCTCTGGCCGTGACAACGGCAAACACATACAACACTTGCCGAGAGTACACCCAGTGCAAGTTGAAGTGGTTTTTGCGCTGCGGTTGCACAATCGTCTGTGTTTGTGTTCGGTTCTTTTGCAAGTATTTTTTGTTTTTTTCGTTTTTTTTTTTATATATTTTTTTTTTTTTGTTTTTACGTCCATGTCTGCACAGGCTGCGGTCAAGGGTTGTGTTGGTGTTGCCAAAGTGTTGCCATATATTCTAAATATGTTGGTTGCTTGTTCGGTGCGCCGTTGACCAGTTGGCTATGGCCACTTGGCTGGCCAGCTGGCCAGCAGTTGCCGGAGCTGAATCTCTGGGCTGGAGGGCGGCACAATCCACAGGAAAGTGGCCCAAACGACAGTTAAACGCAAAAGCGGCTAAAGCGGGCTCTAAAAACCACTTGGCAACTAAACGCGTGATTTATGCCGCAACTATGATAAGAGCTGGCAGCGAACAAGCCGGCCTTAAAGGTGGAACAAATGCAGAAAAAGAAGGATTTACTAAAAATTACAAAAGAATTTTATTTTTACATAAACTAGACACTTTTGAATTGTGCTCACACAAGCCAGTTAACTTTTTTTACCTATTGCCGAAAACACGAGGCAATATTTATAAAATTCCAAAATAATTAGGCAAGTTTTTTACAAAAGCAAAAAGGAACATGATACATATTAACTTTTACATTAATTTTGAGCTTAATTCATGGAATTAAATAAATTTGTATGTGCTGAAAATAAAGAGAAAAGCTTATTGTATTGTGTAAACAATTATCAACTCAAATACTTTTCTCATATCTATATTTTTCTGTCTGGCCATCTAATAAGTGTAAGTAAGCAAACAGTGTTAGGATTTTTGACATAAGATGTGTCCAAATATATTTGAAATTCATTTTCATTATATAATTTACATTTTTGTTGATGATGACGAGCTGACTCGATCGAATGATCTTACAGAACTTATCTTACATTAAAGCCATGTTTATCAAATTCATATTTCTTCTTTTGATAGTAAATAAAACGAAGCCAGGCGATACAGATGGCTATATCATATTTATGATGGCATAGGCATCAGTATAAAGTCATGTCCTCAATACCCCACAATAGAAATGCCATATAAACTACAAAAAATTGTAACAATATACCTTACTTCATACTTGATAGAGATCAGATCAGGTATGGATCGATTCCAGTGCATAATGAGACAAAACAAAACTGAGAAAAGGAATCATTCCATCAATTGTCAAAGATTAACCTTATAGATACAAATTGAAAATAAGTTTGTCAATATTTTTCATATTTCCTCTTTTGCAAGAGCATTTAATCAGCGTCGACCCGAGTATAATATAATATGTGATCTCACTTATAATTTGCATTAAACCCCAATACATAAACTTCATATATTAGACAGACATACAAGAAGTGAAAACAATTGAAGGCAGCTATATAATAAATAGAATAAAAAAAAAAAACAATAGCTCCATTGGTTTTGGTCTGTGTTTTCGAATTGTTCAGACTGTCTGCCTATGGCCAATAAGGCAACATTTTATTTGTTTTGTGCGCATAAATAATCAGAAACACAGTCGGCCAAAGGGAGGGAGCAGCGTGTTGGTTGGTAAAGGCCAGACAACTTGGCAAACAAACCGAAACCAAAATACTTATATATATGGCTATGTGAATCTGTACAGGAGATAAAAACGTTTAATAAAAACATAAAAACAGTCGGGGAGAAAAAAAAAGAAAACGAGATATAACAGAAATTGGCAGACACCAAAATTTAATGTTTGCTTTATGCGTTTTCATCAATTTTGCTGGTGTTCTTTGACTAATATTAATTTTAATTTAAGCATAGCTGTATTTTATCTGCCATAAAAAGAGACAATTGATTTTGGCTAGGAAATGTAGATAAAGAGAAGTAAAAAGAATAAGATCAGTCTGGAAAATATTTATGGCAAATAAGTCTGCAGAAGATAAACAAAAAGTGCGCACAACTTTTTTGATTCCTCGAACTTTGAGAAGGTAAGATTTGGGGAATAGGAAATCATACTGAAGAATAGTGTATTTAGAGCTACAAATATGTATAAGGGCAACGTTAACAAAAGAAATTAAAGCAATAACAAAAGGTTAATAAGAAAGTATTTCAGAAAAGCCTTTCTGACAAGTTTCTTCTGTTGTTCTTCCCTGTCGGAATACGGATGCATGTTCCACGGAGCCAACAGCTAGACACTCCAGAGTGTTACACAGTGCGTGATAAAATTATAATGCCCGCTTTCAAAGTATATTTGGGATTTTTTAAGAGCTTAGCTCGACTATGAAATCGAACCAGCCCAAGGGTCACCCCATCTTACTTCACCTGTAAGCAAAATACCAGAGAATGACAGGTAGACATATCCAATGTACAAGCACAAACATTTTTTTGTTAACATGCCACGCCTTCTTTGTGTATGCAAAAATTTGTGCTCATTAGATTGGACTAGGTTAAAAATATGCAAACAATGCAAGGCACAAATTGGATCTGTACTTGTGTCTTGTACAAAGTTGGAAGCGGGGCTTAGGCAGGCGGAACTTGGCACAACAACAATAACCTGGTGAGTGGAAAACAAAGGGAAAAACCTTTCACCTGCAATGCTGCTCGGGCTGGGGAGAGGGGCGCCGCACAACAAAACAATGGTGCTCATCAGCAGAAACTCAATGAAAATTGGAAAATTCACCCCCCCCCCAGCTCACCCGTTCTCTCACTCTCCATTATTGCCAATGTTCAGCAAATGCAAAAAAAATAGCAAATAGAATTGAAAAGAAAATGTTCAACACACACACACACACACACACACACCAACAGTGGGCAGAAATCAATGCCAGGCTACAGCAGACAAGTGCCTAATAGCTTACCTGCCAGTAGAGCTCATTGTTGTATTGTGGGCGTGGCTGGGTGGTTGGATGTTGGTCATATGCATGACGATTTGTGGTTGCACCTTTTATTTTTGCACAAACAACGAAAACAACAACTTAACGTATGAGTGGCTCTCCATCCAGTTTCTTGAGATTGGGCAAACGGCGTATGGCCTCGGCGGTAAAGGCAGCCGGATCCATATTCTCGATCAATGGATTCCCAACGAATGTTATATCACCCAGATTCGGTGGCACGCCTATGCGCCCAAACTCTACCCAATCCTTGACCAGATTGTGCGATATATAGAACACCTTGAGCGCTTTCATAGCCTCGATCGGTTTGATTTTCTCTATATTGTTATAGCTAACCCATAGCTCCTCCAAGTTCTCGGCCAGCGACTCGATGCCATTTAGAGTCTTCAGATAGTTGCGCGCCAGGCTGAGCACACGCAAATTTTTCATGCCCGAAATGCCGGTGATCTTCTCAATCATGTTTGAGGACAGGCTCAGCTTCTGACACTCCACAAGTGTGCTCAGTGTGGGATCCATTTTCTCGATCGGCGGATACTGGAATTGCAGGCATATCTCCTGGGCGGTGATCGCCTCCTGTTTGTTGCGGTCCTCCCAGCGTGCCAGCGCATCCTTAATTGATGTCGGCTTGGCCATGCTTGTGTAAGTATTTTATTCTAGATTTCCCCAGATTCTGACTTTGCAAGTGTCAACTGGGCATTCCAGGCTATGTTCCGGAGCTGAATACGCACAGCCAGCTTCAATGTGAATAATCGCATAGCCTTTTTATTTTTTACTCGAAAAATTCGAAAATAGCGTGGTGAGGGGTTAAGTTTATTAAATGAAGAAAATAAAAAAACAATTACCATTAAGATATGGCAACAAAATTTTTTTTTATTTTTGATTTAAAATAAACTAAACCCCAGACCTTAAGCCAACCAAATAGTAAATTAAATGAGCATGACCAGCATTACATATTTTAACTAATGTAAAATAATATTATTTTTAAGAATATATTTATAGAATGAAAATATATAACGCTTCAATTGATATTTATGAATTTGCATAAGCTAATTTATTGGTTTCTTATATATTTTTTAAATTTTTATAATTTTTGTTTTTGTAATAATAATTAAATGTGTTTATTTTTACATTTTCATAAATATATATTTAAACATAGTATTTAAGATATATATTTTAAAGAACTATTCTGAGAATTAGCAAACAATTTTTGCAATTGGGGTTCCTTAAATAAATCATTAATTTAAACTTTAAAATTTTGTTAATTTCACTAAGGAATTTAAACTTGTTAAAAGCAAGGTTAAAAAAAAAATTAGTTAAAAAAATTTACTAAAAATGTATTAAAATAAAATAAACTGAGTAAAACTGCTTTTGGAATATGTTTAATACATTTTTAATTTAGTTTTCGAATTTAATAATATCTGAAATATTGAAAAAGTGGTATATTAAACTTTATAATAAAAATAATATTTAATATAAAAAAGACAATAACCAAAATTAAGTTAAGTTAAAATAAAAAAGTGTTTAAAAAACTTAGTAAATTATGTAACATTTCCTAATTTTTATTTTTAGTTTAAATATTTTATAGACATATGTATATTTTAGATAGAAGATAGAGAGATGAAATATACCCAGCATAAAATACGGAAGTCGACTTCTTCTATCTGCATATTTTTATTTGTTTATATTTAACAAAATTTATTGACAAACTTTAATTTTAAAACTTTTTTGCTTCTTAAAAAAATTATCAAATATAAAACCGAATTCTTTATTTAACACAAATTTCTTTGCAAAGATTTCTTTGCAATCTGTTGACGTCAACAACGAACTTAAAGGCATTACAAAGAATTCATGTTTATATTAAATAGGTTTTTAAACAAGTTCCAGTTAAACGCTAGGGAGTCTAAGGTACAGAACTCTTTCTGGCCCTTATTCCCTTGCCTGCGGCCGACTAAATGTAATTTATTTATTTGTCTCAATGTTTACTTGGCTTTTGGCTGCTCCCCAAGCTCTGTCTGGCGCATGCTGATAACTTCATTGGCGTTGCCTTTTGTTAGAATCTGGTTGGGGCTGGTGTGGGGGTCCTCGGGCTCGGGCTTGGGGTAGCTTGGGGTAGCCACCCAGCTGCCATATGCCACATAACCGTCTGCGTTTTTTAATGTTCTCCTTTTTTTGTGTCATGTATGTCATGTGTATGTGTGCCTTGTGCTTTGTGCCAGAACCCCTGGAGAGTTTATTACACATATTTGAGGTGATAATACAGTTTGCCTTGCCCGTTGTGGATGGGGGCAGACCGGGCTGCTGTGCCGTCTGCCACCGTTTGTCAGACTTTTTTGTTGCAATCAGACAATTATTTAAATTTTTTTTCATTTATTTTCCACTTTAAATTGAGGCGTTTTATTTAAATAATTGTTAGCAGCTGTTATCGCACACAAACTGCAACAAATTTTCGGCCATAAATTATTGAATTTATTGATGCGGCTCCGCAAAAGAAAAAAAAAAAAAACCTGGACAAAAAAAAATAAGTGCCCCACATGCTCATATGGCGCACGTTTTTGATAATCGTCCAGAAATTTGCCAAAACATATTTGACTTATATTTTTTGTAATTCTTCTGGTTGTTTTTTAAATTATTTGAGTGCCAAATGAAATTTGGCCGCTCATAAATTGCGTGCTCAATGCGGCAGAACTGACAAACAGAAAAGGAAAGAAAACATTTTTCGAAATGCATATAAAGTCTAATTTATGAATTCAATGGGCGGTCGGCTAGCAACTGGCGAGATGTAATCATAGCGTATTACATATAAAATATTGAGTTACCTCTTGGATATTTTTGGTCCAAAAGGTATTTGCGGAATGTCCAGAAATAGATTAGAAACAATTTAAATGATAGGATGGTATAAATATTAATTAAATCTGTAAAGTTCTTGCAGAGCTCATCTCTGTATTACTCTATAATAATTGCTGTTATAATTGTTATGGTAATTATTATAATTATTATTATTGTTATATTATTTGCATTACTATCAATATTATTATTTTATTACTATATAATTAGTTTTATTAATACCATCATCATGCTGCTGCACCAGCTCAACAATGGCATCTTTCTCACTCATGGCATATTTCATTAATAATTTGAGTTGCCATCTCTTTGCACGCTCTAGAGCTGCCACTTAGACGCAAAAACATGAAAACATGAAAACATTTGAAGTAACTTTAGGCAATTTGTTTAATTGAAAAACCTCAAGTTTGAGTCCTTCGATGAAAACAACGCCATATTCTTGAGCCTTCGAAATATCCTTTTTGCACGAGCTGTCCTAAATTTCTGTTAACTCGAGTTGGTTATAGGCCAATTCAATGGGCCCGAAAGCCTGCGAAAGCAGCTGGCAGGCCCAACAGTAGCGTATCCAAAATGCATTTCAACAATTAAACAAGGTTGTTACAAGCTGGGCGAGGGGGAAAAGGTGGGATCGGGCAAGGGGGTAGCGAGCCTGCCAACCGACAAGCCCAGCCAGGAATGTTCCATATGGACACATGCATTATCACTCACATGGAACAAACATACGAAACCAAGCATGAGCATCCCCCTCTTTCAGGCTGACTGTGCGTATGTGTGTGTGTGTGTTTGTGTGTGCGCGCGTATGTGTGTGGTAGCCCGAGAAGCCACAACATGTCCTGTCATGCAGCACAGGACGTTGCGCAGCGGTAACATGCGGTAAACGTTACAGTTGTTGACAGTCGTGTTTGTACTGTTTAGTTTCAGTTAACAAGCGAGAGGCGACTTAGCCAGAAAAATACATGCTGGGGCAAAGGGGCGTGTGCTGGCGCGGACTGTGAAGAGGGGAAAGCGAGGAGAAGAGTTGATAGAGAAGTGGGGAACAAGCGAACTGTCATCTTTTTGGTTCGAAATTTGTTAAATGAATAGCCATTAAATTAAATAGCTTTTGTATAGTGTTGTAAAATACAGCGAATGCATCAAGCATCTTGTCTATATATTGCTCTGTCGATTTGCATATCCCTTGCTCTTTCCCCTCCTGTTTTTACTTCTCTTTGAGTGATTTTCATTCCGATAAAAACTGAGCATATAGTGTTGGAAAGCGCGGTTCAAATGAACAGCTTAGCTAGTCGCTCTGTCTACTTTTCATTCACAGTACATGGTTCTTTCTTTTCTAGCAGTCTGCTCTGTCTCTCTCTCTTCTCTCTCTTCCTCCATGAGTTTTCTATAATTCGCCCTATAGCCATGCATTTACTTATACCTAACTTGTCGGCGGTAGTGTTAAAAAATGTTTTATACATTTAAAAATAATAAGCTCTATTAGAGATATTTCGCTAGATACACTTGTTCTATTCTATTCTTAACATTCTTTAAATTGATTTGATTTAAGTGTTGAAAAGCGTTTCTGTCGATGAACTGAAAGGAATTTAAGTGCTGGATCATAGCACAGCTTAATGTCACATTGATCCTTTTTTAGTCTTTGCATTTCTCTGTGTTTAGCAAATCATGCACATATTCACTTAGTAAAATGAATAGCTATGAAATTAAGCGCTCGCCAGTGTTGCAAAATACTTAACATCATGTCCTTTTGTGGAAATTAACTTTGCCCATTTAATGCAGCCAAACTTTGCAACATTGCGTATACTATTACTTTAAGAAACTCGCACATAAGTCACAAAATGCTCCCAAGTACACAATGTAACTATTGATGTTGTTGTTATTGTTTTTGTTGTTGTTGTTGTCGCTGTTGTCGTAAAACTTTTATGTATGAAAATATTTTTCTCTATAAAACACCTGGCCACAGCAAAACAACAGAGAGACTGAGAAAGAGAGAGAGAGAGGGGGAGATAGCGAAAAGCCGTTGCATATTGAAAACTTTACATTAAGCAAACAAACTGAGAGCGAGAGAGAGAGAGAGAGAGAAAAAGCTGATAACCACAGCGAGAACCACACTTATGCATAAAGATTTTAGCTGGCAACTATTTTCAAGGTAGTCTGCCAAACATAAAACCCAAAGCAAAAATCTTTACAAAGTCTGGCAAAATGTTGACAACGAATGCTCACATGATTGGGATTACTTGCATAAAGTTTAGCTTAAAGTTGAGCAGTTGAATTTATGTGATGTGACAAATAAATATATTGCATATATATAAGTACAGTATTTTAATGCATATGAAGCTTTGAGTTTATTATTTATATTTTCCAAAACTTCTTTGAGAAATAGCTGTCAAGGTTATCGAAACCTTGAATAAACAACTAACGTATAACATAGTTGGGCAACCCATATTGATCGATATATATCGATACATGTATACCCTGTATACCCAAAGGCCGATCTTAAAATATGCAACTATTTCGAAAACGCTCAATAATGCTGCCATGTTTGCATTCATATAAATATGCTCAACTCAGACATTTAGTTAATTAAGAGCCTTTGAAGTAACATGCATACGCGCATGTAAGTATATTCAGAAACATTTGTAAACACGATTCGGCTCCTAATTAAAGGCAGAAATGTGCAACGCATAACGATGTGTCAGGGGTATAAGCAATGGGGTTTCCTAAATCAATAATATTGTAAGAGACTGCTTCGAAGAGCTCCTTGGAAGACCGATTGCAAGCGGATGGGCCCCTGTGTGCGTGTGCTGCTTGTGGGAAATGGTAACTAAGGATTGCCCAATTTCATGTGCTTTGCACACAAACATACGCTTTGATTGCAATTGAGTTTGAGTTACATAACCGCAAATAGACAGCAACAACCGGTTGAGTCATCAAGCTGAAAATGCGCCCATCCCATAAAAGCAGCAGGAGTTCGAGCAGATGCTGGAGCAGATGCTGGAGCAGAAGTAGGAGCAGGAGCAGGAGCAGGAGCAGGCTGTGGGTGCAGCAGCCAGGGCCAAAATGGGCCTCAAGTAGCTGAGGAAATTCACAAACTGTCTGACGTTTATGATTGCTGCAAACAAAAGATACGATGACTGCACTTGAAATTGATAATTACGATGCACAATATTTGCCTATTGTCCTTGCACCAACACACACACACACACACACACACACACACACTAACACACACGCACACACATTTGCGATTGATAATATTGTGCATACTGTCTATTGCCTGAGGCTTATTGATTGGCTATTGCTCATTAAACGTGGGTCATGCGTTGGCAGAGGGGTAATTGGTGTATTTTCAATACCAATTTTAAGCTGGGTAACAAAAGTTGCAGCCAGACAAAGTGCAGTTTCTTCAATTAGCGAAGATATAATTATAAAAATTCTCATTGTCTGCGATTCTATTTTGAAAAAGTTTTCAAAATTCGTAAAAATTTATATGTATTTAATTAAATTATACAGAGAATAAGCAGAATACCAAACATACCAACAATTCATTTTAGAAACTTTTGATAGAGGTTGTATGTAGTTCACAGGAGCTGCTGACATTAACAATTGAGTGCACAGCTAGAAGATATCCTGTATTCGGACAAGCATTCGCACAACGAACTCTTGGGTTCATAGTTTTCTAAATTTTAACCCGAAAACCTTCTCTTTATATATGCCGTACATTAGAAAGTTTTCAAGGCTCAACGATACTGTTTAGTGATGTTGGCACAGCATCAAATAAAACATAAATTAAAATCTCTTTAATTTTTAGTTTGTGTGAAGTTGGGAAATGTCATCAAATTGTCAAAATTTCTTCATCTATAAAAACTTACAAAACAAAAGTGGGCCTCTCCAGCTCTTATTCATAACGAGACATGCCTGTAAAGGGAGGTTATCGATAACTAATAAAAAAAACGTATGTGTGCGTATATACACTAGATTTTAAAATAAAGATACGTAGAGTCTTTGAGACAGTCTTAGACAGACAGACAGCCTATTTACGCCTGCCACAAGGTTTGTAGCACAAGCATATATACTTTATGGCCTATTGCACACATTTGACACGAACTACATATATAACTTTAAAACCACATTATCAATTGGTTCATATGGTATAATAAGTCTCTGGATTCTCATTTGAATGCTGCGACAAATTCTCTAAAACTGAAGTATGTGAGAGGCGGGTAAAGTGTCCAATATGGCCTGGCATGTGTGCGGCTTTATGTTGTATAACTTATTACAACCATAATTAACACTAAATTCCCCAAATGGCAACAGACAACTGTCAACTGCAAAATCATTTGCGGTCTGTCCGAGTGTCACAGTTAGGCAGCGTGAGCGAGATAGAGAGAGGAGAGACTTGCTGAGTGACAGGCTGGTCTGATGCGGCTGGCTGTTGTGCCCAGTGCCTGTCATGTTGCAGGACTCGCTTACATGGCAGCTCAAAGTGCTGCCACTTTAGCCCCAATCCCCCTGCTGACCCCCTCCACACTTGCTGCTGCTGTTGCTGCTGCTGTTGCTGCTGCTGACTTATGTGTTGCGCCGTGCACCAAATTATAAAATGTTTGCCCAGGCCGCAATTTCACATATCACAAAGTTGTCGTCCTGGCACCAGGATACAGTCAATGCCGATGGCATTTCCTCGTCCCTTAATGCATTGCGACAAACCGAGTGCTCCTGTGTGTAACTGTGTGTAACTGTGTGTGTGTGTGTGTGTGTGTGTGTGTGTGTAAAACGCATGAGTTTTCTTCATTTCTGTCATAATGAAATTAGTCGAAGGCACATTTGGGTCACATATTGCAGATAGACTTAACGGAGCATTCACCCTTAAAACGAGCTGTGGGTTTGTTCAGGAGGCGAAGTTGATAAAAATTGATTAATTTATTAAATAAACATTAAGTATACTTTAATTAAAGTCTGCAAAGTATAAAGTTAAGGTCCACTTTGAAACTTTTTTCACATTCAATTATGTAATACATTTAATGAATGCTCTAAGAGCTCCAAAACTTTAAAAATAGTTCACAGTTATACTAACAGAAATTCAAAAATAATTTTCCCTTCAAAAGGGATTTCGTATAGTAAAAATATAAAAGAAATAAGCTTTTTAAATAATCCTAGAAATTTTATTTAATTGTATATAAATTGCAGAAGTTCCAAAAGTTTCTTAAAGATGATTTTTGTATACTATAAGTTAAACTATTAAGCTAAAATAACATTAAAAAATTATATTCCATAGGCACTAAGCAAAATAAATAAAATTAAAAGAAATTAATGAGCTTTATGCACGAAAAAAAAAACTATTGGAACACTATGAGAAGTTACAACTCCTTCAACAACTTCTTGTTGTTAAATGTATTATATTATAGTATTATAATTCTTTAAAAAAATGGCTGACATTCGCAAAAAAATTTCGGATAGTATAAGTTGCCATTTTAATATTACATGATATCTTAAAAGAGATAAAAAGTGATATAATTATTATCATAATTATTATAAGTGAGAGTAGGCAGTATTATTTGTTGCGGCTGGCTGGAATGACCTGCGGTTAACAAACTTTCATATCCATAATCTAGCCTGGGATTCGACCCTTGATCCCACCTATTGCAATTGCCCAACTAATTGGGTCACTCAAATAACACATCTACCAAGAACTGCATATATACATGTAAATGCATATGAGATTGTAGCTCTCATTACAAGAATCGCATAAAAAATTAAATTATCCCACAATTTGTCAGAAATTTGTGTGTTCTCAAAAACATTGCAATTGTCACATTTTGCATTATGCGGGCAACTTGCTAATTTCCACTTAACAGTTGAATTTACATGTTTAATTAATTCACAGAGTGGAGCCACAGCCCGCCCAAGTCGAGCTCAAGCCCAAATCCAGCCCTCCCCCGCCCACATGAGAGACTCGAGAGTTGAGAGCACTTAAGTCGTTGCGCAAATCGCTTGATAATTACTTAAAATAATCTACAGCCACACGACGCTTTTTGTGCGCCACGCCCACTGGTAATACCAAAAAACCGAGTAGCAAGTGAAGAACCAGGCCAACCAGGCCAACAAAAGCATGCAAAAGCAAATCCCAAACACCCTTTCAGTGTCCCAGGCACGCGTAGAATTCGTTTGCCAAGTGCAATTTCTCAACTGGCAGCAAAAACAGCAAGGGGATTACAGAGGGGTGAGGGGAGGGGGGTGCAGTGTGCGATATGGAAATGCAACTCAGGCCAACATATTCGCTTAATGTTTTTTATTATTATTTTATTACAAGTTTTATTCCCATTTTATTTTTTTAATTTTTTCTTTTTATTTTGGGTAGCAAAACTCGAAAAACAATTAAGCGACAAGTGTCTCAATTTCAACGTCACTTACAAACATTTTATGCAGCGCTCAGAGACAAGAACGAGAGACAGAGAGAAAGAGAGAGAGAGTGAGAGAGACGGAGCTAGTGAGTGAGTGCAGCGCATGAAATGCAAAAGTTTTTACCCATTGTCAAGTTACGTGATAAGAGTGCGGGCGAGCAGTTGCAGATAGCTAGAGAGAGAGAGAGAGAGAGAGAGAGAGAGAGAGAGAGCGAGCGACTGAGATAGAGAGAGATACCAAAAAATAAAGTTAGAGAAAAAACTTAATTATTTGTGCGGAGTGGATTCTGTACCGAGCTCTATTTATGGGAACATGGGGGCCATGAGCTCTGGATGTAAATGTTGCTGCGCTGAAAAGTATGCAACGCATTTTAATCGAAAAGCTCTGCACTAAATGTGACGATCTTTTTGCTCCGATTTCTGCAGGCTACTGCTGCTGAAGTGTTCAAATTAATATGCAAATAAATAGATCAAGGGACTAAGCTGAAAAAATATGTTTGCAGAGCTGTGCAAAAGTCTAAGCCAAGTGTATTTCTAGACAGAAATAATTAAAGTATAAAGGCTGGTTTTCTTGGATGACCAAAGATTTAATACCCTAGCAGGCAGATGCATCACAGATGTAGTATATTTTTATGACTATCCACAAAAAGGCCTTTTCAGGCTTTATTTCTAGGCGATATTTCTGCTATAATATCTATATATTATATTATATCTATATAGATCAATAACTATGCCCTATAACACAACAAATGAAATCAAAAATTAAAAATTGAGTATGGTATAAGAAAGGATGTATAGTTATTATAGCCGCAATTTGCAGATATTACAAAAACAGTTTTTTTATCATATTCAATTTGTATTTTTTGATTACATAGGTAGTGTTATGTAAACTAGTTTTTATAAGATTTTGCTGATATGTTAAAGGCATTGAAAATTGTAATTATGGAGTTAGACGAGATACTATTGCAACTGAAAGAATAGAAAGTAACTGGCAGACAAAGGAAGCTATGTTCAAAATTCTATAGAAGGATTATAAATACTGTGCTGGCCGGATCGTGGTCAATTTTGATTTTGTTTTATTTATATAAATAAAAGAATTATAAAAATCATGAAATTTGCAGGTTGTCTGTGAAGAGTTTCAAGGAATCTCCTAACCTCAACAGACTTTGCCAGGGACTCTTTGTATTATTATGTATGCCGTTATTATTAAAAAGTCAAAATACTTCTGCTTTAATCGTTTCTTCGCTACAGTCTAACTCCAAGATCTTCTGCCATTGTGCAACACTCTTTGCTTAGTTATCGTACAATTCCTAACACTAGGAGCGACAGCCTTACTGTTGTGTCGTTATCAGCCTGCTGCAACTAGGATTTTAAACGCCTTGTACCTCTTTCGAAGCTTCAACTTGTTGAGAATTTCAAGAGTCAGGCAATGAAAGAGTACAGCGTACATAACAGAATCCAATTTATGTGTATTTAAATTTATAATTTATATGTGCGTGGATGCAAATACAGAAACATAGTCAGTATTTAGTTTTTTTTAACATGTTGGAAATTTTTAAATAGATTCCACAGATTCTCGAACTTTTGTTCTTTAGAACTGAGATGTTAAATTTTTAAACTCAATTTTGTTGTTTCTCGAATCACTTAAAATTTAACATCACATATAATTCCAAGTCTTGTTAAGTCTTCTTCGCTGAAAGCATATTCCATATCCACTTGAATCGAATTTGATGGAAAAGTTTTTGTATTTATAGAAACTGGCACAGCCTGATTCTTGAATTTGTTAGCAACTAAGGCAAATCCCAGTGGATTATGGCATTTTGCCACATTAATCCCAACAACGTCAATAAACTGTCCTGAATGTGTTTGGCCACACCACTGCAAACCAAGCCACACACATACACAACCGCACACACACAGGCACACACATACACAACCGCACACACACAGGCACACACCGTGCCCACCGCTTACATCAAGAGCAGCCAAACGCCCACAGGAGTGGTTCAGTGTTGGCCAGCAACTGCCTTCACCTGTTTGAAGCAGCTACGTGAAAACACACACACACACACACACACACGTACGCACACATGCATACAGCCAATCGTTTCCCATTTCGTGTTAAATTACACATTGAATCGGATTGCGGCGGCCATAACAACTGGCCCCACTGTAACCCAACCCTTCGCCAAAACCCAACCCAAGCCCGTCCCGCCTCTCACTTACACGCCCCCGGCCAGTATGTGGTCAACGGACTGGGCACTCGATAGGTTTTTGCGGTTTTTTAATCAAGTTATTTGCGCAGAGCATCTTATGGGTTGGGGTTTTTTTTCGGGTGCTTGTTTGTTGCCCTGCTGCGAGCCGTTTGCTTAATGGCTTAAGTAGCCCCACGCACAAATAAATGCGCACATATATATTTATATATATATGTATATATACTGAATATGTATATAAATTGCAGGGAGTGTTGGGTGGTCAATTTGTTAAATGTGTGCTCAAATAAATCACAAATGTGTTTCGCAATCAAAGTTTTCTCTGTTTGCCCAACGAATTTCACAGTTTATTGTTGTTACTTCTCCCGCTGCTCTCCCCATTTTGTCGATTTCCCTGCATTTTGGCGAATCTCTGGCATCAAATTTATTGCGTTAATTCGCATGTAAAATATTTCGTACAATTTTCTAAGCATTTATCAAGCGTTTTATTATTGACAGACAGAGGTCAGCCGGGGGCGCTGTTGGACGGGTTTCCATGGCTGATACGAAAATAAACTTCGCTCCAGCCAGTTGGCATATTAAATGTCAAAAGTTTCAGCTTAAAATAAAAATGGCAAATTTGTATTTATGTGTGGCTGTGGTTAGCAATAAATTTTACTCATGTTTCGGTTAATAAGTTAAATATTTTCTGGCATATCGAAATTAAGTTTCAAAACTGGCAGAGGGGCTGTCAATAGAGAGTCATGGCGGCTCAGGGCCGATAAGCTGGCAATTAAATGTATCTATAAACTGGTCGAGAACTAGCTCAGCAGAGATACAGATATTTGTTTTTAAAACTGCTTCAAACTGCTGTGTTTCTCACTTTTTGGAAAATCCAAATGGGGTTCAAAGATTTCGTGGGTGACGTTTCGCGCTCAAATTCACATAGAAATGCGGTTCAAAGATTTTTTGGGCGAAGTTTTAAGTTGTATCCGATTTGGTTCAAACTTGTTTTTCATGCTCTGCATTACGAATACGTGCTTCAGCGAGTTGGGAAATTCCACCCACAACAGTGGTAAATTATGAAACTATTCATTTTCAAAGATATTTGCGAAAATTCATTTGATACGTTCTTCTGTGGCAAATGCGGTTCAACGGTTTATTTTAAGAGAAGTGGATATCAAGATGATACGGCTAGATTTTAAGTTTCCACGAGCGTATACTTAGTGGAAAGGTAATAACTTAAATTTTACCAATTTAGGGCAAGACCTGCCTGTTAAATCTATACATCAATTAAATCAAAAAATTAAAATAATGAAAAATAGACTTGCCGCGCCTCAGCATGAGCGTCAGCTCTTTATCAACAGTTTGAATTTTCTAAAATATATTTTACAAAATTCTTATAAATATTTGTAGAAAATTGTGTTATAATATGAGCTCAAACAGCATAAATAAAATTCCTGCAGCTGCAAGCACACAGGCGCACAGTTGCTTCTGTCTCTTGATCCTGCCTTACTCGGCTGCATGCTGCATCTCTTTCTTTTCGTCGAGAGTCCAAAAATTTCTGAACAAATTGAAAATTCCAAAAATCGCTGAAGCATGCGAGTAGAAAATGATAGAATCCACAATGAAATGCACAAAAAAGGAGAGCAGAGGAAAATGAATAAAGGAAAAACTCACATCATGAGACAGCTTAAAAATTGAGGAGAGTGAGACAGACATACGCACACACACACACACAACTCGCTGCTGACAACGACGACACATTGCCGCAGAATGCAATTGCATAAAGGTCATAAGGCAACATGGCAAAAGTGGGCGTGATGGGGCGCCAGGGCGTGTGTGTGTGTGGCTTTGGCATCAAAGTCAAAAGCAACTTTTCGGCAGGACTCGCTGTGCGCTGTGCGGCACGGTATGTGGCAGGGTTGGAAGCGGTTGGCGGCTCACAAAGACGCCTGGGAAAATATTTTGTCATGTCATCAAGCTCGTGCGCTGGCAACTGTTGCAGTGGCCATGTTGCCGCGACTCCACAGTGAAGCCAAGCCGTCTATCCAGCCAGCCAGCCAGCCATAACTCCCCAATCGCCCCAATCGCCCCTATCGCCGCAGCCAACTTGACGTACATCAAGCAAACGCATCAGAGTCGAAATCGTCGTCATCGTCAATGGAACTGACGCCAGCAAATGTGGTTACAATAATTTATGCACTTGTAATGACAGACAACAAAGCGTTAAAGAACAGAAAGAGAAAACGGGTTCGAAAACCGAAATGGAGACTCGAACCACGTGGAACCCCAAAAACCAGTTGCCCTTTGCTGACAGTTGGGCGACTGACGCGCAATAAAATGCGTGTCATGTGTGTGCCCGTGTGTGTGTGTGCCCGTGTGTGTGTGTACCCGTGTGTGTGTGTGTATGTAGCCGTCCCTCGCCAGCAAATGTCTGGCAGGAGGCGCCGTCAGACGTTGATGTGCAGCCTTCGTCGCTTGTTCCTGTTGTTGTTGTTGTTGTTCGACTCCACTTCAAAATTAATTTAAAATTTATAGTTGGCGCTATTGCGTTAAATGACGCTGCGGGTGCCGACCTTTTGCCAACCACTCCCCGCCTCCACCCCTCGCCCACAGGCGCCATTCCAGCTTGCAACCCTTTTTGTGTGAGAGGCGGCGGCGGTGCGGGTTGGATCATCTATCATTGCGCTGAGTGATTTGCGAGTGTCAAAGGAGTCTTCGTCAGGGTCTTCACGCCATTTCGTCGGCGGCGTCCTTTGCGTCACATTCGATTTATGTTAATATACGTGTGCCACGCGGCAACCACAAAAGCGTTGCGATGCGGTTGCAGTACTTAACCCACAGCAATGCCCACAGTGCGCGCACAGTGGCACAATTTCGTTAAATTGCCGATAAAAAATGCACTTGTCAAGCAACTGCACCAATTCAATAAATGGTATTTAATATTTTGTATTCTTTGTATTTTTTTTAATATGATTGAATTATTTAGAAACAAAAAAACATAGTCCAACAATTCTAATACTTATATTTATAATTTCGAGATTTAGCTTTATCTCTTTTATAATTAAAAAAAAAAAAAAAAACAAAGGAAAAACAAAACAATTTAAAAAACTGATGTATATGAATAACAAGAGTTTCAAAGGACATTTTGCTAGCAGTCGATTTAAAAAATCATTATAAAATGCTTGACTTGTATTTAATATTTTTGACGGCTTCCATTGAACTTTTGAAACAAAATAAATATCATGATAAATAGATAGGTAGAAAGATAAAGGATATATGTATGTATAGATAGATAGAAAGATAGATGGATAGATAGCTAGATATATGTATAGATAGATAGATAGGTAAATAGATAGATCGACATATATATAAATATATCATATAAAATAGGTAGATATATAGATATCTTGCATTAATTCCTTTTATCTAAAATTAATAATATAATCTAGATAAAGAAATGTAATTTATTTTATATTTGCATAATATATGTTTTAATTTTGAATATGCATATAATTATTAATGGATTTTATGATTTTACAGAAATGCATTATAATTAAAATAAAACAAAATGTCTAAAATCAAAATTTTATTATAGTTCTAGTCTGGTTTTTAAATAAAATTGGTCAATATTAATTCTGAAACAAATTTAATTAAATTAATAGGTTTTATATTTTTAATTATTATGTCAATATGCAATATAATGAATACAGAAAATATTTCTAAAAATTAAAATCTGCATTCAAAATGATACATTAATTCTTTTCTGTCTTTTTATCTAGCTCCTAAAATTGGCATTTTATTTCATCATATTTCAATACATTCTTTTGGGAATAAACGAAAATTTCTATAAATAAATATATGCCTTCAAAATTATACGAAAATTCTTTTCTATTTTTCATATATAATATTTTTTTTTACATTTTAAAATTTACAATAACTTTTACTTTATTTATAAATATTTCAATATTATCTTAGGGGAAAAAGGAATTTTCAACAAATAAAATTGTTCCCAAAAGGCCATTTTATACTAATTTAAATATTATTTGATTTAAATTAACAGATTTTATGCCATTCACAAAATATGCCCATAATCTTGCTTCTAAGCATATTTGACAGCTCTGTGCCCATTGTTTCCAAGCAGCTGTGTCCTTAAGACGTTATGCTGCACATTGGCCGTGACTGCTGCACCGCCTGCCACCCCTTTGCACCCCTTTGCACCCCTTTGCACTCCTTGGCATCCTGTCTATTCTCATCCCACCCCCTAAGCGTCGCTCATCAGCTGCTCCGTCAACACTGTAAGTGGGGTAATTTTCAATGTAAACGCAACGCCTACGGCAGCTGTTTGAACAAGACCTGCATCCGTTCACCTACGGCCCCCGTATCCGCCATCCCCCTCCCCCTGCAACCTCGCCGAGCACGGCACCCCTCGCGGCCCATGCAGCTGTGCAGCTAGCAACTTGAGAGTAACTTTGGGGCGTGTGCGTAGGCCTTTCGGGCGTGGCGCCATTCATTTGCATTGTGTGCGCGCAAGGGGCGGCAATTGCATTTTAAATGCAGCTGACACACCCCCCTCCCCCCACCCTCCATGCCAAAGGCCCCCTGCGGCATATCTCAGCGCCGCCAACGACTGTTAAGTAGACAGCGCATTGTGTGTGTGCGTGCGTGCGCGTGTGTGTGTGTGTGTGTCGCTTGTACAACTGAGGCAACGTTTTTATAGAGTGCAACAAATACACAACTCTCTCTCTCTCTCTCGCGCCCTGCTGCCCCTCTTGCGCTCATTGCTGCTAATATGCAAAATACAGTTGGCCCGCAGTCACCACGTTTCAAATATATTTTTTTTGGGTTTCGCCCTCTTCTGTGTGCCCTTGCGTAGGGTATCTTAAATTTGTCACGAAATTGGAAAGATGTATAGAAATAATTATAATACTTTTATATATGCATATAAAAGAGTTCTCATGTTTCTGATGTTTCCTTCTGGGTCAAAAGCTAGCCCTAAGACGGGGTTTCGGTAGATGAGGCTCAAAGTTTGTGTGAAAAACATCAACACATCCATGTAATTGTGCTTTGTAAAAATGTTCTCTTGAACCTGGCCCAAAAATCTGAGCGTCGAACCAAAAAGCGAGTAGTCGCCGGTTCAAATTTGTATATTTCTTTAGTTAATTTGTTATTATTTTAAATAGTAAAATATAAAAAATTTAAATTAATCGGCATGCATAGTGTATAGTGAATATTTTGCGCCTGCCGCTGAAAAATACTCGTAAAATAATAATATATATCTTATCGCATCGGATCACGTTGGTACAACACAATAAAAAAATGTCTAGTCTAGCAACAGTTCACTCTTATGCCAATTGTCAGTCAGGGTATTAAATATGCGACACTCCAAAGACAAACATTTTTTTCTGTTTTTTTTTTTTGCGAATTTTCTGTGCCCCCCAAACTTCAAACTAAGCATAAAGTGTTGCCTAATGGGTTTTGAGTGTTTTCGACGACTACAAGAACAGCAACAACTGCAGCAGCAGCAGCAACAACAACTGCAACTGCAACAGCAGAGAATAGAACGGAGAGCCCTGAAATGTATGCTACAACATTTTTGTTGTTGCTTGGCAAAAGTTGGTCATTAGCGCTGCCTCTGCTGTTGCCGCTGTAGTTGCTGTTGTTGCTGCCTCAGGGCCCTTTGCTGCAAGAACAAAAACAGCAACAACAAGAACAACAGCAACAACAATAGAGTAAATAACAATTAAAAATTGTTATGCAGCGCAAAAATCTCCTAATGACTAGGTTTTGCCTCTGAGGTCAAGGATAAATCGCTTTTGTTTGCCTCGATTTTGATTATTGCATTTGTTTGCATATTTTGAATGTTGGCGAAACCGTTTCCTATTGTTCAATTAATTAAAGGAACATTAGCGTTACAGTATTGGTAAACAACTGCAAAAGAAATCGAGTGTGGGAAAGTGTTTTAAACAATGTTAGATAGCTTTGTTTAGCTTCGTTGAAGCTCATAAATTACAATTGCCAATTAAAAATTGAATGGGATAAATTAGGAAAGATATTAAATATTGATAATGCATTTATAATTATGGGAAATTAAATTATTCCTTATGTAAAAAAAAAATAATGCGAGAACTGGCTGAAATTGCCAAATATATAGTGTTGTAAAATGTTTTAAGAGTGTGGTTAGCGTCAAGACACGCAGAAGAATAAATTATTAATTTAAAAAGGATTTAAAAACATATTGTAGAAAATATTTCAAGCAGAAAACTTAAAAATAAATGCAGAAATTAAAATTAGAATTTTATTAAAAACAGATAAAAAAAACTTCAAAATAAATGATAAAAGTAACATCAAAATCTTTCACGCATGGGACTACTTTAATAAAAATTAAAAAAATAATTTCTTATATTAAGTATTTATATAAAAATAATATAATAAGCTTATTTTGTAATACTTTAACAAATCCCTTCTTAAACTCTCACATAAATTTAAATCTCCGCACAAGTCACAAAAATGAAAACCCAACAAAAATATATAATTTCACCTTACTCTTCGGATACGCATATAAATCTGTTATTATCATTGTGACACCAACAAATTATGATTGAGAATGTCCCCAATCTATGCGCTGGACCTGACCCCAAGGGCAGCGCCAAAATAAAGGCAAATGTTTTGTGGCCCAAGCTCTCGCCCCTGCCCCGGCCAAAAGATGACAAGCGGCGATCCGTGATATGAAAATCAAGTTAAATAAATCATTTAAATGATTACAGCTTAACTTTTGGCGCTTTTAAGCGAAATTAAATGAAGGATCAGGGCAAAGGATGCTGCTGCTGGGACATATTCAAAACATAAAAATTATTTATTGGCAACGTTGTGGCAAGAGTCTTGAGCGGCATAGTGAAGAAAAAGAAAATGTAACCCAAATCTATGTAAGTGAATCAAGAGAAATCACTTAAGTATATTTTTATGCTGGACATGCTGCCAGGAATTACAAATACCAGGCGACACGCAGGCACGCACGCACGCAGGCACCCACGCACCAGCAGGACGAAAAGGACAGACAGACAGACAGACAGAGAGACAGACAGAAATTTGTGGGTCGGGACTCGCTTGGTTGGTTTGTGCCCAGTCATTTGCCCAGGAGGCTTTTCTGGCCGGGGCAAGGCAAGTTGTGCTAAAGAAGTGCCATCAAAAGGACATCAACACGTAGCAAATAAAGGACATGCCACAAGGATATGCGACATGGAGAATGCTGCCGCTGCCGCTGCCGCTGCGGCTGTTCCTTTTGCCATTCGCTACATTGCAAAATTATTATGATTTATATAGCCTTTGGGAATGCGCACAGATCAGAGACTCGGAGGCGCAGACAAACACAAAGGACATGGCCAACATAGAACTGGCCCGTGCGTGTGTGTGTGCGTGTGTATGTGTGTGTGTGTGCCACAATCGTCGTCGTCGTCGCATTGGCCGCAAAACTTTTGCCGCTGCGACAAAATAGAAAACTTTCTTGGCATAATTCCTTCTATTTGCCTCCTGCTGCTGCCTCCTGCTGCTGCCTGCCGCCTGTCGTCGAACTTTGCCTCGGCTCGGTTCGACTACTCGAAATTAGGTTAACACTGACGAATTAAGGACATTAGCGTCATAAAGAAATAAGTAATGAAAGCAGCAGCAGCAGCAGCAGCAGCAGCAGCAACTTGCAACATCTTTTCTTTCTCCTTTTTTTTTTTCTTGCTGAGTGCGTAAAGCGACAGCAACAAGAACAAATTGTAGAAAATATTTTCCTTTTCGTTCTCTTTCAATGCGTTTGCTGCAGGCGTCGCATTTAGAAGGCGCTGCACGCAGTTGCTCTGCCAAGGATATACCATAGACATGATATGAATGTCCTTACTCAGTGGTGGGGATTGGGAGGACTCTGTTCGGTGTTTGAGTCCCATGTTGTCCTATTGACCCGCTCTGCTGTTGCTGCTGCTTGTGTATGGCCGCCAGCTGTAGTCGGACATGTGTTCATTTGCTTTTGATCTCGGCTAGAAAAAAATAACGAAGGCCGAAGAATAGATTAAAGAAAATGGATACAATATTGGCTATTAGCTGCAATTGGCAGTCAAAAGAAAGAAGAATATAAAAATTGAATAAGCTGGAAATAAATGACAGTCATCTTTACAAATAGTTCAAGAGGAAGCTGCGTTAACTTTCAAGCATTAAATGTTTACAAAGTTTTATTCACAATTGTTACAAATTTGTTTAATGATTTGCTAATACCTTTATTATTTTCCGTTAATTTCTAATTATTTTCTAAATATCGATAACTTGCAAGTATCGATTACTACTCCTATGATTTCTGCCTGGTAAACGTACTTTGTGCTCTCTGTGCTTTGAAATTCATTAATCAACCTCTTAAAATATTAAATTCTGAATTTGACGCTGTATTTTGATAGGTTTTTTGCCAGTCGACTTTGATATTGATCATGCTTCGGACTATAAGTTTACGTTTTTGTATCGCTTTGTGAATTTTTCCTCTGAAATAATAAGTTTTATCGTTATTTTGGCTGCTACGTATTATTTCTTTCTGCGTACTGGTTCGTTAATTAGTTAATGAATAAAGATTTTCTAATTTATTTATTCATTTGAATTTAATAACTATTTTCTACGTTTATAAAGTTGTCTCATACTAGCGGTGCGATTCGTCCTAAATGTTAGAAGAGTCTATCGATAACTGCATTCATTTGGTTGGTTCCTTTATGAGCCTTACCTGACGATCTTAACGTGATTAAATAAATTTAAATTTATATATTTAATCATATATATCGAAAGTATATTCCATTCTTAATGTCTTTCGATAAATAAGATCACGTATATCGATAGTTGATGATGATTTAGTACATATTCATGTGTAATCGAGATCCTATAAAAATATTAATGGCTTTGATAGGTATCTTCATATACTGCGATAGCCTCTCTGTATATATGGATTACCGTATAATACTTCGTTAAAACTTGTTTACATATACTATGAATAAATTTGATAGATTTTACCCACTTTCGAGAAGTCGATAAGTCACTTCTCGTATATCTTATATATTATAGTAGCTTAATATACTAACATCTGAGTACATACAAATGCATAAACAATTGATGAAATATGAAATTATATGCCCATCTATAAGTGACTTCACGTCTATCGATAGTTTAGCTGTGTTTGTCGATAAGCGATAAATATTCGGATAAGACCTGACTGCACAAATGTACAAATGTATAAATAAACAATAAAATATGAAATTCCAAACGTCACACTATATATATCGATAGTTATTCTGTATTCACCGATATATCTAGAGTTTTTTGAATATAATCTGAGCGTATACAAACTCGTAAAGAATCGATGAAATATGAAATTTTAAATGCCTTTCGGTAAGATTCTTTCATGTATCGATAGTAAATCACCGATATATGCGGTTTTTTTTTATAAGATCTGATTAAATACAAATGCATAAGTAAGCAAATATGAAATCACTTTCGAAAAGTCACTCCAAATCGATAGTTCCGCATTGCGTTACCCGTCTTAATTGTCTCTGTCGATAATTGTCTAGATGCCAAAAATTGCCTTAACAACTGACTTATTTGTAAGAATCACAAGCTTTCCCGCTTGCTGTCTACCAATCGCAACAGCTGTTTATAAAGTTTGTCACCTACCTGCCACCACGCCCACTGCCGCCCAGCAGGTATTGTCAGGCTGTGCCCACATGGCAGCTAATAAAATATTGATTTAGAAAATAATGCCCGGCAAAGGCGTTCGTTGGGGCTGCCCATTGCCTGTCAATATTTTGCAAATTTTCCAGCAGGCTGGCAAGCTTATACGCAAATGCCGCCCCCCAAACTCACCCCCTGCGCCGCTCAACGCGACCCCATGACCCCCCCTCGCAGTGCCCTGCTGTAGCAGGGCCTAAGCGTAGCGCCCATTCTTGGTAGCTTTGGTAAGTGCTTTTTAAAATCCCGCCCGAGGCGCTTTGTTTGTCTGCAGCGGCAGCTGCTGCGCGGCATTGAACCAAGCGGTCTGCTGGTTGTTGGGCTGCGGGGAGGGGGGTGGATTGGTTGCGAGGGGCTGCTGCTAGGGGTAATAACAGTGAGGCTGGCGCTTAAGTAACCGCACAACTTTAAAATTGTTTGAAACCCGCGCTCCTTCACAAAACCGAACTGCAAAGGGAATTCGGGGTTGTGGGTTGTGGGTGGGGGTAGGGGGTTGTGGGCGTGGGTGGGGGGCAGTGTTTGTTTCACTCAATAAAGCATCTTTGACGTATGTTTTCGTGCCCCTACTCCCATGCAACCCTTCCTCACCCCCTCCCCCTCCTCCATAAACCCGTTAGCTCGATAAAAATATGAAGGAAGAGCAAAGCCTGCCAGTGGCCGGAAGCTTTATGGCCGGCTCTCAAGTCCTGAGTCCGCTGTGTTCTGTGTCCTGTGTCCCATGTCCTCTCCGACGCGGGCGACTGTCTTTTACACTGTTTATTGATGTCCTTTGTTGTTGCTGTTGCTGTTGCTGTTGTTGTTATTGCCGCTGCTGTTGTAGACATTGCTGACGTCTTTGCTGCCTTTTTATAGAATTTTCTTGGTTTTCAACAACAGTCGAGCAGTCGAGTGGGCGACTTAATGGGGCGGTCGCTTGGTTAAGGTGGTGCAGCTGCTGCTTTTCTTAGTTTTCCAACATTGGTCCTGTGGTTAGCAGCATGTAAAATGGTTTTATGCTAAAATTTTACCAGAGAGTTTTTCGGCTGCTTTCTGGGCGAAAACTTTTGCGAGGCGTCTTTCGGCTCACAGCTAAAAACAAACGATGAGTAAAATTGAGTAACTTATTTATTTCAAGATCGAATTGAGCGTGGTGATTAAAATAAGACCAATAAAAATGAAACTATCTTCAGATACTGAGCGGCAATCAAAAGACTTATTACATGAAAATAGTGAAGAAATGAGAAAAGCATTTTTATACCTTGAAAAATAATATTTAAAAATTGTAAATTTATTAAAATAATATATTAAAATTTATTCGATTTGTTATCGATATCTATCGATAGCTATTTACAGCACAGCTTGGATATTAAAGCATTTAAATAGTCCAGTTATGGGCATCAAAATATTTTTTGCACCGATTACCTTTAAAATAAGGGAAATGTTTTTTTTTTTTTGTTTTTGCTAATTATTATTATTGGTAAGATTTAATTTTGAAAATAATTTGATAAAAAATTGAATTAATAATTTCATTAAAAATTAGGCGTTGATAGAGTTTTTATTTATTTAGAATTTTATTTATTTTATTTTTTTTTAAGAATTATTTTAATTCCACATAGTTTTTTAAATTTTAATATTTTTTAACTTTAAATTTTTAATTTTTATTTTTCTTAGAATAAAATTTTTTCATATCGATAATTAAACATTGAGTTCTCAAAAAAAAAAGTAACATTTGAGTTATATAATTGTTATTTTTTTATAGAATCCAATTTCTTTCATTTGAAAATTAAATATCGAGTTTTTAAAATTTTAATATTCTGTAGAAATTAACTTCTTGTTTTGTATTAAACTTATTTTTTTAGATTAAAATTACTACTAATTTTAAAATTGAGTTCTAAAAATTATTTACTCAAGGATAAAATGTCATTTTTTTTTGGAAAAATAGGCATTGAATTCGCAATATGTTATAACAGTTATAATATACGTTGTTTATTTAATATGATATGCTAGATATATGTATTTATATTTACAACTCCACCAGGAAGGCGATTCTTTAACGATTTGGCTCAAAGGCTTGATCTGGAACATCTGAATTTCAAATCAGTTGTTAAAATATCTGAAAGCCCTTGGAATGTAGTATAAAGTTTCAAAATCTTTTGGAATTTCGAATCGACTCCAAGCTTATTTCAATGCAGAACATTTTTTTAATTTATCTACAATTTGTACTTTTACTTATTTTTTTACATTTCTTTTCATTTCTTAGTTTATGCCATCCAGAATATTTAAATTTATTTTATTTTAATATTTATATTTTTTTAAATTTAATATTGCGTTCGCCAAGCCGAGCGACTACTGTACTTACACTGCATTCAGCCGTACCTTTCACATCCGCTCGGACAGGACACACTGGGGCACATTTCCTGCAGCCCGCAACAACCAACTGCTATTATGCCATACGATAAAAAGCCAACTTGAGGGAAAAAAATAAAAAGAAACTAATAAAATATAAGAAAATAGGAAGCCAAAACGAGCGCATAAAAATTGCATTAAAATTGCCGTGCGGATATCCGCAATGGACTCCATTTTCGAGGTTTGCTGGTATTTCCTCTCCTTTTTAGTGTTTTTTTTTCTGTTTGTTGTAACGGAAATGCAAAAGTAGCCGGAAGTGCAAGTCGTGCAAGAAACTGAACTTACCTGGTCCACCGCAGTTGAGGCCCAAAATTAAATGTTTCCGCAAAAATACAACAGTAAAAAGAAATCATCGGAAAATGCCAACAAATTTTCTTGTCATTTGCCGTGTGGCATTTTGACAGTTTATTGCATACTTTTTGGCACATGGCAGCGGCCAAACCCCTCCCCCACCCTCCGTTCCGCCCTAATCTGCCATAGCTCCTGCGCCAGGCCGTGTCCAATTTGGCACATCATTTAGTCAGTCGAGTTCTTGTTGATTACCGTGCTTTGAATCCCCTCGCTGACTTTCTGGCCGCTTGTCACCTCCGCTGACATTGACAGCCATTAATCAATCAAGTGGCATTGTCGAGTGTCCAGTGTTGTGAAGGCTGCGAGTCAAATGGGGAGGCATTTAGCAACACACACGCACACACACACACAGCGCGACAATTAGCGACAAGTTGTTGTTACTTTTCTTGTTGCTGTTGTTGTTGTTGTTGTTGGCCTTGAAGTGTTTCGCTTCTAATGAGATGAACGCCAGAAGTTTTCTGATGACAGTTTATTTTTTGCGGCTGCCCAGTGTTGGTTTACGCTTGCAGTGGCGTATAGTTAATAACAGAAAAGGGATTCTCTTTAATATAAATCTCAGCAAATAACAACGATAAGAAACACGTTCAATTCATGGCAGATTGAATACTCTTCTAAACATACAAAAGTTTTAATTTCGAGCGATTCTTCGTAAATGCTTCATGACGATAGCCCTAAAACTGAGAAATTAGCATACATAGAAATAGAGAGATAGTTCGGCTGTTGCTACTGATAAAGAATATATGTACATATATACTTTGTGAGCTCGAATATAGCTCACATTTCATGACTAAATTATAATACCCTCTGCAAAGGCATAAAATATATATGTATGTTGCAATATGTGCGTTGGCTGCATTAATCACGGATCAGCTTGGCTGCTAGAGAGAGAAAGAGCGAGAGTTTTGTTCTAGAGTGGACTGCAGACTGCGACAGCTTCCACAGAGCGGGCATTGTGGATGGTATGTCGGAGAGCGTGCCTACGTCACTTATCGTTGATGCTTTCGATCCCGTTATCCTAGGTCAGTGTGAATGATGTGAGCGTGCAAGTGTGTGGACTCCATGTTGTTTTTGTTTAGTGTAAATGCACTGGCTTAACACAGCTGCGCGCTGAATGCGACGATTTTTAGTTTGTGCCCGTTCGTTCTTCAGATCGGTCGGTTGTTCACGCGTCGCGTGTGCAAAATCGTTTTATGTGAAGTCTTATTAAATAACGGGTGCTATATGCATTTCATACGTGTCGCGTGTGTTCAAATTAATTGCAAAGATCAGTCTACTAAATTCCTTGTTGGAGTAATATTCAGATAAAGGTAAAATATGCGAATTTCATTTAATGTTGCTGACCTTGAGCTTTTGCACAGGCAGAAAACGAAAGTATTAAGCAATGCATTTTATTTGATTCTCTTTAATAGTTCAAGTTGGTGTTTTTTGTTTTTTTTAATTATTTAATAATTTCTATATGGCCCATACATAAAAGCAATTTTATTAATTGCACTTTTGCATTTAAAATTCTTACGTAAACTGAACGAAAAACAGAGCTAATTTCATTGATTAGCTCTGTAACTCTGAACGAATCTTAAAATTACAAATTTTGTCTAAATTTTTTTGTTGGCTTGCATGACTCACGTGTTTCACATTTCTGCTTGCCACAAAATATCCCAACTCACTTTGCAAAACCTCGAGAGGAGCTGTGCAGGTGAAGTAGATAGAAGCCCACACCCCATTTCAGCCCCCGTTAAGCCACACGCCACTGAACCAAACCCGCACCACGCCCCCTCCGTCGCTTTGGCATCATCAACGTCGCTTCATTAGCTGCGCTCGCTGCGAAAGGCCAATGCCAAAAGGTGTAAAACAAAAAGAGCCAAAAGAAAAGCACAAAAGAGAAGAGAGGCGAAAAAAAGCTGCTGCTCATAGACAAAGTACAAAACAAAAAAAAAAGGCAACAACAAAAGCAGACGCTCGACCAAGTTATACAAAAGAAAAAAGTTGCAAAAAGTAGTAATAACAGCAACAACAACAACAGCAGCAGCTACTGTTACAGCAACAACAACACAAATGGTGGACAGAGCCAAGCTGCTGCTGCTGCTGCTGCTGCTGCTGCCTGTGGCTGATTGATCTCGTGGGAAATTTTGCACAGTTCCAGCCAACAGCCAGCAACAACAACTGAAATAAAACCTCAACTTTTTTTTTTTGCTGCTCACTTTTTCCTTCATCTCTCCCTTTCTTTCTCTCTCTCTGCCTGTTCTATGCTTATTTCTTACGCTGTGTCTTCGTTGGTCTCGTCTTCAGCTTCAGCTCGAAAATTAACTTAATGTCACTTACACTTTAGTGCTTTGGGTTAATTTGGTTAGATTATTGTTAATATCCTTTGGGGTGCTCTCTGTGCGCTGGCAGCCTCTCTATTAGTGTGTGTGCGTGCGTGCGTGCGTGTGTGTGTGTGTGTGTGTGTGACAACTCTGGCTGCGTGCGCTCTTTCTGGCCTCTGAGCACATTAATCGGCTGCGGCTCTTGTAAACTTTTCGGCATAAAAATGATGCATTGCTTTTCTTATGACTTAGAAATTGTTTTTGTGTCGCCTCAGAGACATGTCACACACATACATATATACAGCTCAATATTTCTCGCTTTAAGATATATATTTCCTTAGATAGGATAAAGAAAATCAGAAATAGTTATGAATTCTTAAAAAATGAATAAAAGCTCTGTAGGGGGAATTCTGTCAAGTCCTAATTAAGTCAAAAAATCTTTGAATTTAGAAAATTAGAAATTATATAAGAACTCAATTGTTATTTTATATTATCTCCTCTCCTTGCTCTCCTTTTTAAAAATCGAAATAGATAGCTCGCAGTGACATAATTAAAAAAAGAAAAAAAAAACAGGAATAATTTGAGGGGACTTCATTTTAACTTTTATTTTTTTTAGTAAATGCTTTTGCAGTTTCTATACCTTCTCGAAAATGCAAAATCAACAGGCTACAAATTTCCTTTGAGCTCTTGTCAGAGCACGAAACATTCCTACCTATATTGCTTTCTTTAAACTAACAAATCTCAAGACAAAGCCATTCCTGAAATCTCTATAAAACGCTGCAGTTAAATGTGACAGACATGAGGAAGAGGGCCCAAAAATAAATGTTGCCGTCCATCATAATTGGCCATTCGTCAAAATGGCCAAGAAGTCGGAAAGCAAAGCTAGCGGAATACAAATACTAATGGCAACAAGGGCCATAGATCAAGGACGCGCAGACTTTTTATGTATTTACATAATGCAGACATTGCTACACCCTACCCTTAACCACATCCCCACCCCACCCCCAACCCAACCTCCACGCCCTCAACGCTTTGGCAAACTGACTTTGCGGCTAATGCAGATGGCAGGCGAAGCGAAGCGTAAAATGCTTTGTAAATTATTATAGAGAAGCAAGTACCCAAACCAGGTGAGCTAATGTAGGTATGCGAGGGGTGGGGGTAAGAGTTAGCATAATAGACAGGCATATACAAATACAGATAAACAAGCTGCCAGCATGGGGTGTGCGTATGTGTGTGTGTGTAATAAATTTCAATTGACTTATAGAATATGATGAGCGTGGGAGATGTTTTCCATTTTCCGCCTAACATACTCCCTCGAGTTAACTGAGCCCGTTTAAAGCGTAAAAAGAACTTAAAAATGCACACACGTGTGTTAAACTAATTTCAGAGTATCCCCCCGCCGCCTTATACCCCTCCCTCATTATAGCTTCAATTCCAACCAACAACACAGGCAATTCAAAATGCATATTTCATTTTGAGGTTTTGGCGCCGCGTCGACAATAAAAACATGATTTTTATGACAGTCGTCAGGTTAAACACAGGCAAAGCTAAGTACACACACACACGCACACCTACTTATAAATTATGCTTTAATTTGTATGCAAGCGGTGGAGGTGGAAAATTGCCAAGCACATAGCGCCCCTCTCTGCGCTTCTCATAATTATATTAAGCATATTAAAGCTGATTTCTAACTAAAGACATGTCAGAGAGAGTGTGTGTGTGTGTGTGTGGAAAATGGCCAAACACATAGCGCCTCTCTCTGCGCTTCTCATAATTATATTAAGCATATTAAACCTGATTTCTAACTTAAGTCGTGTTTGTGAGAGTGTGCGTGTGTGTAAATAGGGTTTTGTGGAGCATAACTCTCCACTAATTTTACTATGCTGTTGTTTTAGCTGTGTAGCTACTTATAACTAAGAGCCTCGACTCGTTAAATTAAAATGCATAATTTGCAATTAATGGCAACTAATGGAGGCAACTATTTAATGAAAAAGTTCGGGTGGGTGATGTACGTGCTAATGGGTTAAAGGTGAGCGCTTATAAATGATTACGTAAGTTCCAGCAGCTTAGATAAGTGGTTAATAGCTGGTATGCGTATTTATTTTATATTCTATTTATATATATATATTTATTTTATTTATTTTAACTTTTACCACACATCAGTTAATCTTAGTTAAGGCAGTCTAAATAAATTAACAAATGATTTTCTTTTTTTTAATTCTTTTAAAGGCAATACAAAAATAATAATCAATTATATTTAAAAATAAATATACAATAAAATCAAATTATATTTGTATATGCATTAATTTATAGCTTAATTATACATTGGGTTAAACTTTTGATAACATAACACAAAATAACATTTCAGAAACATGTGAAATCAAAAAAATATAAACGTTAAACTTTTGAAATAATTACCCCTAGGGCCTCATCAAAAAGTCCTAAGAAGTTCCCAGTATTTAGTTTTGGGACAACTTCTGCTTTTGACTGGTCGAAATGTTAACAGTATAAGAAATAATATTCTCAATTATTATTGAATGTATTTATTACGATTGTTCTTTTTGTTGTTTTTATATTATCATAATAAATCTTCATTCATTGTTTCTTATAAATTTTTTAAAGTACTTTTCTCTGTCGTACTCAATTGTAATAATTTTCAAAAATGTGTCTTAACCTGAGAATTTCGGGTAAGAATTTAAGGTTTTTTTTATTAATTATTATATCTAGTTGTAATATTTATAATACAAGAATTACAATGTAACTGTTAACAGTAAAAAATGTTCATGTTAAAATATCCTTTATCTTTAACGCTCTTCCTCTCTCTCTTTACAGCGCCAAAAAAATCCCAACACTTACGCTCAGATGACAGCAATCTTTCGTCAAGTTGACTCGCCCGCCCAAAAAACGACGGCGACACGAAGCCAAGCCGAGCGGCCGAGAGAGTCCCGTCACGAACGAGCAAGACGAGAAAAAAGTACTTACTGAAGCGATGCTAGCGACGATGACGAGAAAAATCAGCAGTTGAGCAGTTCCATTGATAACGCGCTACGAAGTGGATCTCTGCCCCAAGCGGGCAAAAGCAGCGCACACGAAGCCGTCGCCGTGGCAAGCCAACAACAACAAAAAAGCACGCAAAAGCAACAACAACAATTGTGCGAAACTAACGGCAACTGAATACTGAACGTAAGGCACAGGCGCCTGCTGCTGCTGCTTCTTTAGTTGCATTTTACATAAATTTCGGCGGCTGCTCGTTCGACGTTTCGTTAAGCGTCGCCCGTCGTCAGTCATTTTGTAACCTTCTGTTTGTCATTACACGGCGCGTGTGTTTAATTATTGTCGTGTGTGTGTGAGACGTGTGTGTGTGTGTGTGCGGTGCGAGCGTGTGGCTTAAGGCAGCCACAAGGAATGTGCAAGAAGAACGGTAAATTAAATGAATGCCAGCAACGCGGCAATTGCAACTCTGCAGCAAAGTCATTCACAATATTTGACTGCTTAAAACAAATGTGAGAATTCGATTTTAATTGCTACAACTATTTGAGCTTAAGCAAACAGACGGGTAAGTTATATACTATATAAATATGTTTATTTATATTGAATTAAAATTTTTTTAGCTTGAATGTTCTTTGAGCTTAATAATATTTGCATTCTTAGACCGCTTTTAAATTTGTAAGAGTGGTTTAGAAACTTAAATATTAATTTTAAATTTGTTCATTAAAACTTCCTCTGAGTCATTTCTTAAGTACATATATAATTTTATATATAATATATATTTAAATTTATTTCAATTATATCTCTTGGCTTTCGCATCCCTTACATACATTTTACAATTAGCGCACTATTTTGTAGTCAAGTTTTGCTGCTTTGTTATATGAAATTCCTGGAAATAACTTCTAGGGATTTGGGCTTAGGGCTTCTTATTCCTCTCATAAGAATTGGCAAATAAAATCCCTGCAATTGAAACTTCCTGATAAAGGCTACTTATTGCCATCATCTTAACTAAGTTCTCTATTTGAAGCTGTCTGCCTGAGGCGACTATAAAAAATATGTAAAATATTTTTGACGAGTTTCGCCATTTATAATTTTTTATGCTATTGCTATTGAAACATTCCCAAATCTATCAGAATCTATTTTAAGTTCAGTGTGTATTCCTATTTAAAACAAGTTTTGTATTAGATTTTATCCGTCCACAAATTCGTTTGTTAAACAGTTCTCTTTAACAATCCCCTAATTCTTGATCTTAGGCCATGTGCAAAATATCCGCATAACCTGTTATGCCAATTATCAATTTGACTCATGTGCATTTTTTATGCTCTAACTATTTTGTTGGCTCAGCAATCGTCACAATTTCGAGGCCCGTGCTGAATTTCAATTAAAGTCCTATTAAAATTTCATTAAACAGCAACGCCCACAAAATGGCCACTAATTAGTTTGGCCACCCCCAGACCCGAAATGCGACCCATAACAACAAAACTGACCTTCGACCGGGGAGCGAGGCCAACCCAGAATTAAACGAACAATTTTTGAGGCATTTTTCCTATATAGGCCACAAAAGAAGCAGACGGCCTAATTAAACTGGAGGCCAAGGATGCGCACAGGTTTTTGTTTTTTCATTTTTTAATATACCCTACAACTATACAGAAGCGGCATATTGATGTTGGCAACGGGCAAAAGAGCAGCAGCTGTCAAATCGATCTAGATGTAACCCTTTTATAGAGATTTATAGATCTAGAATATGCTAATTCTGTAAAGTTTGCCGATAAAATTGGTAAAGTCGAATAGTTTTTCGTATGTGCCCACATATAGATTCCATCAGAAAATTTCAAAACAAGTGAACGATAAACACAAATTGGCCTTAAAAATGATTTTTTCAGATCTGTGACTTTTGTATGCTCTGGAATTTATGTCGAATACAGCTCGAAGTTCAGTGTAGAGTGTCTCCCAAGTCGACTAGTAAAGCCTTACATCATTTTTTATTAGGCCAAACGCTCAGAAAAAAGAAAAAATTGCTGTTATTTTTCTTAAATGTGTCGACATTTTCGCTTAGCCTTTTTTTGGTGTAAGGAGGGGCGGTGCTGGGCGGGCCAGCGGTAGCATCCCTGATGCTCACCCACAGTTGACCTCTGGCGCGCTTTATATATATATTTCTTTTTTATTTGTATTTTTTTTTATGCTGCTAATTTACGTATTCCCTGCCTTTGGTTTGGGTCTGTTCCGTGGCCCTCATAATTTACATGGGGGCCAAATGTTTTATTTGTTGTGAGAATCGGCGAACTTTCTGCCAGTCTGGCAAGCCTGTGATTTGCAGCTGTGTGTGCGAGTGTGTGTGTGTGCTGTCGTCCAGTTGGCGTCGCATACATTTTTATATACGAGTATTTACAGCAGGCGCCCGCTCTCCTGCTTTCCCTTTCTCCAGAGCTGACAGCGACTTAATGAGCTGCGGAAGTTAATGTGCAGCTTTGTTGCTGTTCGCTTTGCTGGCAAATTTATTTGCATATTTGGGTTAATTCTGTTTCTATTTAATGCTACTGTACAACACTATACACAACACTCTCTCTCTCTCTCTCCCCATATGACTGGCATATTTATGCCCTCAGAGATCTTTAAAAAGGAATTTTTGATCATTTAAAGCTGTCACAAGCCGACTTTATATTAAAAATATTCCTTACATATATTCCTGTTGGATCAAACGCGTTTTTCTGGCATGAGGCTTTAATAAATAAGTTGCTCAGTGACACGAACTGGCTTCAATGATAATGTGTACAGAACTGGTTTATTGACATAGCTGAGACTGAAGGGCCTGAGCAATTATCAGAGTTCGAAAAAGAGCGAAACTTCGTACAAAATTCTATTGAATAAATATCTTACAAAATTTATTTATTCTATATATAAATATTGAATAAATATCTCTTATTTTCCCATCAATTCCATTTCGCATTGATTTTTAAATTAAAAATATTCAAAATGACGCATTTTAGCTAGTATCATATTTTGGCTTTTTCTCAGATTAGAGTTGTCCCATTGTTCGATGTGTGCTATATTTATTTCAAATTAAAACATACATTTTTGCTAGTATCAAAATATATATTCAATTTTTTGGATTTATATTTTTATTTCAGTATCAAAATTTGTCAAGATCAGCATATGCTAAATAGATGCTACATATTCAGCTCTCAGTTGAACAGCGTGTATTTGCGTCTAATAAAGTAAAGTAATATTTTTATTTTTTTTTTATTGTTTGTTTATTTTATTGGATCAAAAATAGCATACATTTTTATTACAACACAGTTGGCTTAGGTAATGTTTCGCCTCAGGCTTTATCGTGGACCAACGTCAAAATCGGCTTTTTTGAATAAGGCTGCATCGTCACTTGGGTAATATTAATTTAAAAATTTTACGAAAAATCCCAAAACTTACATCTTAGAAATACGCAATATGTATGAAGCCTCTCGGCCTTTTCCAGTTGCCCAGCTAAGCACACTTCTTGAAGTTAAACCAATGAGTGCTTTATGTAGGACTGTTCGTATTTGTGTTGTCTGTTGAACAATAGACTAAATATATCAAACAATCTCCTTACATATAATTTCGCCAAGTTCGTAAACGCCCAGGCATGCACAAGATGTGCTAAGTGCCTAAATACGCATTTTTCTAATGTTAGTATTTTAGGGGTTTGTCTCTTCTATAATAGGTTTCTTAAGCTACATTTTGCTCACATATCTACCAAACGTATATAATTTTATGGAACATCCCAGTACATCAATCCTCGCCGAGTTCGCAATTGCTGTTTTTCTAAACCAATATACGTTAAACAGATTACAAATTTATATTTAAGATAACTCACTTGTTCATCCATCTTTGGGGTACCGCCAGCAAGAGCAACCTGAACATTGTTCAACGACTTCAAAATAAAACTCTGCATATGTTATCTAACGCGCATATTTACCATGATAAGGTAATTCACAGCCAGCTTAATATACCTTGGGTAAAGGAGGTTATTGCCAAGCTGAGTGATCGATACTTCGCCAGACTAGGCAACCACCCAAATAATCTTGCCACCAGCCTTTTAAACAACAACTCAACAACAAGACGGCTCAAAAGGAAACACCCACTTGACCTCCCCCAAAGAGTCTAACTCCACACATTCCACTGCTTCCCCTACACTAAGCACACAAAACAGACACATAGATACACGCAATACATAACTGCCAACGGTCAAAGAAAACATTTAATTATTGCTCAAAAAGCGGGCAGATTTTAAATAAAATAAATAATAATTATTTTAAATAAAAAAAAAAAAAACCTTCATTGTCATATATAGAAACTTTTCACTTTTTACTTAACTAATTTTTTTTTTTCGATTTTTAATTTTAACACTATTTACAAAATTATTATTTCTTTTGATTTTTAGGTGTTACGAATTTTTTTTTAATATTTTTCCATATTTTACAATTTTTGTTGTTTAGTTTTTTAGCTTTTAAAATAGGGAACGATTTTTTAGCTTTTACATTTTTTTTAGCTCCTGCATGAGCTATGCACAAATGCAAACTGAATACTTTCAGCTCGAACCATGTACAGCTTTTGCGTTTCGATTGCAAAGCCTGCTAGACTATTTTCTATAGACACACTTCGAGCATAAAAGAGCAGACTGGTTCAGAGATAACTTATCTTCGAATTTCGACAAGTAGCCTACTCAGAGCTTTACTCGACTGTGAATCACTGCAAATAAAATGAAAAAATATCTTTCGAATTGGCGAAGTTTGAATTCCCTCAACTACAGTAAAGGCAATGTGATTAGAAACTCTATTGATAATGATTGATATCATTAGATAATTAATAATATAAAGAACAGGGAAGAAAAGGGTTAGCTAATGTTTTGAAAGTATTCAACCTCTTAACGTTACGGTTGGCCCCTATTCTGACCCCCAGCTGGGACGTTTGGCTCCCCTTCTCACCCCTGGTGGTACGCTGAAAACGGATTGATATATAGAGTAATCTCTTGGCAATGCATTTCATGTCCCATGACAAACTTATAATACCCTCAGCTAGTGTATAAATGGGGAATAAAAATCAAAGAAGTGCTGTTGACTTTTGTGTGCCCACAATGGAAAACTAAACGTGCTTCTTCGGCAATGTCCTAGCATATGTGCAAATACACACACACACACACACACACAAATCGCAATCACACAATCAATAGCGAAAAATTCTTTGTGTAAACGCGTTTCCCTCGTCCATTTCACAGTTCAAGAAAAAAATAGAAGAAAATGAAAGGAAACTACGACATGAGCGAAATCTGTAAGTGAGCAAATTTTTGTGCAAGACTCTTTAATCAAAGAAGCATTTCGACTTGACTTTTCTTTGGAGCAGATTCTGCTATGAACATATTTTGGCTACTGAGAGCAGTAACTGTATTTTTAGTGTTTGCGTGTGTGTGTGTGTGTGTGTTGCCTATTTGTATGCTCAAGTTCATTAGCGTCAGTCGGTAAATATTTACCAGAGTTGCCAATTTCGTAGCTCTTTTATACTTGATTCTACTTGACTTTGGCTGCAAGCAACAAACATCATTAAATTTAATTTGTTGCCAATATTGATTGAGCTCATTTATGCCGTGTGCGTGTGTGTGGGTTGATTAAGTCAAAGATTTTCTAAGTCAAAAGTTGCCCTAGGTTTCGATTTCAAATATATAAACAAATAGAGCTTCAAGCCAAATGAGTTGCTTGAATAAGTGAATCAAGCAAATAACAAGGCTTGTGTTTCGAATCACAGACTTGTTGAGTGATGCTTGTAGAGTTATGTTTAGTTATGTTAAGTATTCTTATATACAATCGAAATTGAGCCCAACATGAGCTTTTATCTACATGCTTGATAGAACGCTGCTGATATTTGGAGGAAGAAGGTAACTAGTTTAACTTTCAAGCTGGAAATAAAAGCAAAATAATTTTGATGCAGTTTTACCTTGGCCCTGAATTTTCAATCATCTGTGTAGCTCGCTGTTATTATTTACTCTGTAATTCATTTGTTGAAAATTCCGATATATATTTCATGCATAACTTTGAAAATTCGTTCGAAATTTACTTCACTCAATTAAATAAATTCTTAAATATTCTTGGGCAACCCATTTTAAAGCGGATCAAATTCAATTTAAGCTACATTCAATTGTTTAGCATTCAGAAAGTTTTTGAAACTTGCCAATGGAATTTTTCAAATATAAACTTCTGTGGATAATTCAGCTTAAGGCAAATGACAATACTTCTTATACGAATCCACATTTTTTTTATATAAGCTCTTATCGATAGTCGATTGATATGCTAAAACATTTTTCATACTTTCATGCCCGCTTTATTTGCAAACAAACAAATAGTAGAAAGTTGTGTAAACATCTTAAATAATTGAGAAATCATTCGCACGGTTGAATGTAACCTTTAGGTATCGTATCCCGCTGGCAATTACAGTTCCCCAATTGGTGTATGGCCTCCAAAGAGGCTTTAACATTATCGAGGAATTCACCTAAGTTGGGTCCCAGTAAAGTATCCGTTACTTTTACCTTGCATGCGTTGCACATGGGCCACGCTGTCATTCTAGTCACAAGATCCTTACAAAAACGTCTTTCATTATCGCAAAGAGCATGCGACTTCCTGCGTATTTCTGGATGATAAATGGCAGGACAAAAAACATAAAATGCATTATATGGCAAGACTCTAGTAGAGATATTCCAGCTTCAAATTGTACTCACTGTCCTCTTTGGCCCTTAGCTTTTTCTTTTTAATCTCGGTCATGCGACCCACTGACGTAAAGATCTGCACGACATCGTATTCACGTACTGTATAGGTCTTGGGCTGCTTTTCCGGTGGCGGTTGATGGCATTCACCAGTGTGATTGAAGCCTGCGTATGGTACCCAATTCCAAAATTTGGAATCTCTGAACTCGCGACGATGTATTTCCAAGGTAGCCCTGTCAGACACAAACCTTGTGCCTACATATCGATTGTAAAATCGATACGACATAGTCTCCATCAAGTCCTCCACTCTTTGAACGTGTCTGGGAGAGTTGAAAAAATACGAAAAAATTAAGGATTATGTAAAATGATGACCGACTATCGAATATCAATTCAAATGTATCGATAATAGTATAATTAAGTGTACGATATTTGAATTGTAGCAACTGATAGATAAATATCGGATATAAGGTATCGATAAGTCAGTTATCGACAAGACACTTACGGATTTTTACATAAGCTCATATATCCTGGCAACTGTTGGGTGCGCATCATATTGTGCAGACTGTGCGCATAGCCGGCCAATAACTCCTCAATGCAATTAAGCTGTATTTCTTTCAAATAGAACATATTATTGATATGCTTGCGTACCCACCAGCCCCGAAATAATGCCTGTATCTTTATTGCGGCCTTGTTAAGCATCTTCAGTATGCTTTCCTGTACGAGCTCCTCGCCGATGCTGATCAGATGCCTCTTGCCAATAAACCGAAGCCAGGTCCTCTGCATAACAGTTGATGCATGCTGCATTCTCTTCATTGATTGACGCACTCGCCAGCCCCGATAATACCTTTGAATGGTGCGTGCCGCCTTGAACTGTTTGTAATCAAGCAACTGTTGCTGGGGGCTACGCATCAGTCATAAGGATATGTGACAAATTATATAAAATTTCAATTAGCGCTTAACTTGCCCGAATAGCTCTTTCTTGGAGTGAACGAAGAGGTCTTCGCTTTCATTGTCTTCTGAATCAGTATCAATGGAAACCGAATGGTGAGAGATAAGCAATCTTGTTTTCGAGCCCATTTTGCACATACAAATAAATATTTTGTGTGGTCTTATTATGTGTAGCAGTGTTACCTTTCTACTTGAGTGTACAATAAGTTTATTTCTGATCATATGTCCAGAGACGTGAAAGTCTTGGGTAAACTGTTGACTCAAATGGGGTATGACAAAATAATATCTATATATCAAAGCCCAAGTGTAGCTATCTTTGGCTCACCGAATATTAAATTCTCTCGCGGACATATGGCTTAAGACATTAGAGGTATATGTGCACAATAGTGAAGCTTGTTATTAAAAGATTTGGGTAATTTTATCTTGTCAAATAGAACATTTTCCATTCTTCCCATGTAGCTATATAATATTGTAATCGGCACGGACCAATGCTTCGGATTTCGCTAAATATATAGTGTATATAATTGGTTCATTTGCGAACAATTTGTATGGTGGATTGACGATACGCCAGAGACTCTTTTTTACATTTTATTTACAACAAGTAATTTTAGTTAGCTATAATAAAAGTTAACAGAAATAGAAAGTTTCCAGTGAAACCTACTATCATACAAGAAAATTGTCGAATGATTATTCGTATTGCAGCTAATTATACGCACAATTCGTTTAATCATTCAGATACACCCGATTTAAACAGATTGCCACACAGTCAGTAGTAGAGGATCCTATCCCTTTTCACTCCCGATTTGTATTCCGAGCAACGAAGAACAATTTTCGAATTAGTTTTATTGCAGTTTTATAATATATCTCTTGTTCCGAACAGATTTCAATTATTCGATATATTATTCGAATATCAGTTGCTGGATTGTATACAAATGCAGATTCCTAGATAAACTCCCTCCCCCAGGAATGCAGCGGTGCATTCTTGAGCGGATACCCTCCCAAAGCCAGCCATTTGTTTTGTATATTTATTGCCAAAGAGAATTACTGTATTGATAACCAGAATTTACAACAACTCCACCATCCGAACAGATAAACAACAAATTTCTCCCAGATAGTCGTACGAAACTATTCCAGTGCAATTTTCGAAAGAAGCCACTGAGCGTGAACAAGTGAATCAGATGACAGTGTACCATATCGTGAAGCCCAGGATTGAAGATATGAGAGAAGACCCCCCAGGCGTTCGTAGGCAAGAACAAGCTCTGTATCACTGTATAAATAAGATCATGGATCATGGATCACTGAAGATAAGCAACCAACTCGCAGTCATCCTAATTAGAATCCAGGTCTATAATAGATTATATATATTTTTTTACATTTATATATATATATATATCTTTGTCACTGCAAATAGAAATGATTTTACCGAGAGGTTTTTCTTTAAGAGGTTCGACTTACAGTCCGAGTTATATCCAGTTATGTTTAGGTAAAGCCAGGTATATCCATGCCGATATCAATATCAACAGTTTCTCCAAATCAAATTGGAGAATATTTTTTTTTTATTTAGTTTCGTTTAATAGTTTTTTTTTTTGTAGTTTTTAGTTCCTGTTATTTATTGGCATTTTTTATGTCCTTTTTTGGGTTTTTATTTTTAGAAAATTGATAATTTTCTTTTTTTTTTTTTTAATTTTATCAACTTTTTTACAAAATTATAAAAAGTTACACTGTTTGCTTAAAATAAGGACCTCTTTGTGTCGACGAGTATGTTTTTTTTGGTATCGGTTTTTCGGTTTTTAGTTTTTTTGATGTTGTTTGTAAGAATCTAAAGAGTGTACTGAGCAAAACACAAAGCTCTGTGATGAGATATCAAACAACAAAATAATTCTAGTCGAATGCGAAGCCTACTCTGATTGCATATTAAGATATATATATGAGTTAACAATAATTAATTTAATTACATTTAATGTGGATGTTTGAAGAAACTTCCTGTAAACTACTTCTTCCCTATAAAAGTCTTTGTATTCATTTCTGATTGTTTTAGTCTACACAATTATGTATCTATGTATATATATTTACATACATATATAGCACACCGAAAACATGGCCCCGACATTTGGGAAGTTGTCTTTGGGGTGGTGTAAATTGAATTGCGTGCTGGCTGGAAACTCTTGTTGAATATCGCAGTCAGCTCCTGGGAAAGGACACAGGAACTGGCAGATGGGAGCTTGAGAAACGCAAGTTTAATTCATTTTTAATGCAGGCGCCCGGCATTCTTCTTCGTCTTGAAGATGTGCTCGAGGACTAGACGAAGTAGCGCTTGCTGCATTTGCTGCCATGCAGCTGACCAGGTTACTGAGCCGAGCGGGACTGGAGGGTTGAGCTAAAGAAAATACTCAGCATACCAAAAAGGCGGAAATCAAAAGTTAAAATAAACTACGTTGTCGTTGTCGTTGGCGGCGGCATCGGCATCGGCGTCGGTCGCTGGTCGCTGGTCGCTGGTGTCTGGTTGTCCTTTGTGGCGGTGCCTGCTGGCTGCTTATAAAGTTGCCGGATATCCGGTTGTTGTCTTCGCTCATTTTTCGCCATCTTTGCAGTGGCGTCCTCCGCATCCGCGTTCGCGTCCTTATGCACGCGCCACACTCCAATACTCCATGTCCTGAAGCACTCGCCCGACAAGGGCTTTGTCCATTGTTGTCGTCGCAGTTTTGTTTAATGTTTCATTTATTTATATTTTCGTAAGGACTGCAGCAGGACACTCGCTGTCCTGGCGCCCACTTGCAAGCCCCGCACACTTACTCTTGTTGCTGCCGTTGTGTTTTTACTATTTGACGCTTGTTTACTCATTTCCGGTTGCAACTCTCACTGCAACAACAACTCTCCTTCCCCCAAACCCCACGCTATTCTCGCAACCCCTAGCACTCTGTTGCGTAATGTCCTCGAGCGAGCTGTCTGCTACTTAATACTGAATTATTTTATAGGTTGCTGCAAATTCCACAAGAAAATAAAACTGTTTAGTTTTAAAGACTGCGAAAGTTGGCCAAAATCGAATTGTCAAATTTTTATGGAGAATATTTAAGGAATAATATGAATGTGAATATAACACGGGAAACCGATTTGCTGTATGTTGATCAAATATTAACAAAAAGAAACAATTGTTATTCGGTTACATTTAATAGAAAATTATTTAAATATTATATATGTATAATGAATATATATATAGAAAGAATAATTATTTGCAAAGTGGCTCCATTTTTGAAAAATATATGTTTCTGTTTCGATTCAGTTTCACCTGGGCAACTTTTTGAACGAAGAGGTTTATTACCGACTTTCTTAATACAACTCAAAAGTCAAAGTTCCTGCATTTATAAACAAATTTAAAAAATTTCCTTTACCAAATAAAACTTTCTTGAATGCTACAAACAACTGTTGATTAACAAATTTTCAGCATTTCTTGCGAAATATATTTGAAATTCAACTGGAACTGCAACTGCAACTGCAATTCGACTATCTCAATTACAAGGCCAAAGTTTTTGGGCAAAGTTTTTCGATTTGCCATAGCGCCAATTGCTTTTAATTTGCCTCGAGGCACAAGCAATCAATCAATATTCATCAAAATGCTATTTAATTTGAATGCAAACCCAAACTACACTCGCCTACCCCCCTCCCACACACTTTCAACCCGCGCCGCAAACAAAACTTGGCGACGTTGCAGAACTTTGAAAAGTCGCCGACAAAGCTGGCGTTGAGGATGTGACAGGACTCGGCGACACTTGAGGATCAGGCCAAAAGTGCCGAAGCAAAACTAACGAGCACCTGCGACAGTTTCAACTGACTGCACAACAACTAAAGCAACTACAAACAACAACAACAACAACAACTAGTTGACTTGGCAACTATAAAGTTGTCAAGGTGTTGCCACGCTGTCTGCCAGTAAAATGAGAAAAAAACGAATTCCACGCTGCATTTCTCAGACATCGCACTAATTGTGAGAGGGTTTCAATTGATTCGCAGCAATCGTTGCATACTCTTAAGCGTCTGGATGTGTGTAACCCACATTCCACGCAGACAGATTTCAATTTCAAACGCATTTCCATAGCTGCCCCTGCAATGTTACTTCGTTAACCCAATTTTCGGGACTTCACTTTTACGCAACCTCAAAAATAAGAGCAAAGGCAGCTGCTATTCAGAGCGGGCTTTCTAGTTTTGTGCTCGACATAGAATACACATTTTATGCAGCTAAACCAAGGCAGGACCTATTGAAAATATATTTCTCATTTTTAGTCGAGTCATTGAACATGTGGGGCCTACAAATTTAAGTTACATATATACATATATTTAAATATATCTATATACTATTTTAGATAGCAAGCTTCCATTCTCCATTCCCCTTTAATGCCTACCAATATAAATTAAGACGAGATCGACAAATAAAATGAAATATAAAAATTGTCACAATTTTGTTCAGGTTAATCCTTATTTTGACGACGTCGATAACATCGGCTTTTTATCTAGTTAAGTTCTAATAAAATAAAACATACTATTTTAGAAATCAAGCGTTCGATTAGCTCCCTTCATTTTTCTACAGAAATGAATCTATGAGCGTAATTGTGGTTTTTCCATTTCTTCAGTACAATATTTCTGCATATCTAAATTATACCCATTTAAACTAAAATAAACAAGAGTGCGCTTTGGCATATCGATGAACCGATATAAATTTATTGAACCCAATTTAGTGCATTTGCAATGAAATGAATCTATAGCAATGGAGAATTTTTTATTGCACGCTCCAAATAAATCATACCGATAAACAGATAATTTACGACGAGACCGATAAATTAAATAAATCAAAAATTTATGTATTTTCGTTTTTGCATATCGATCTATCGATATACATTTATTGAACCCAATTAAGTGCATTTTTCATTCTCATATCAGATGTTGATCGAGAGACACATTTCTTCAACCCGATTGTGTGCGATTTACTGGTCTTCTCCTTGGTGTATTTGATGTATTTACTTGATGTGTTCGAATGAGTTTTATTTTCTTCCTCCCCCAACAATCCGTAGATAATCTTGTAGATAGATGCCGTGTTACCGCTGACGTCAACATTCACAGAACTAACAAAAATGATGAGAATACTCTAATGAATTAGTAGACTCTTTATATTACTTACATTCACAATTTTCGACTGTGTGAATAGCAATTTTCTTCCTTACAAAATAATTTGTTTAATTTTGCTTTTTTATAAAAGTAAAAAATAAAACTTTTCGCTTAATCTTTAAATATATTGAAGGGATTTTTGGTGTGATTTCTAACCAAATAAATGCCTCGAAATTTTATTGAAATTTTTAGAATTTTGGAATTTTATTCAGTACGGATTCGGTCCAGCTGCACAGCTCAACTGGGAATAAGTTGAGGGGTTCTTACCGAGATGGGGCCGAAAATTACAAAAGAAAATCAGAGCCTACTTTTGTTTGTCTTGAATGTATTTTAATATTAAGAGTAATATAATATATTTTATCTATTCCAAACTTTTTTATACCATTTCTTCCACATATTTAACACAATCTGCGCTAATATATATTCTCTTACTTTTTCATAAGTTAAATATTGTATGAAAGCAAATTTCGTGTATGTTAAAGCTGCTTTCTCGGATAATGCTCTCAATTAACTAATGCAGACTTCTTTCTAGTCCCGAAATTATGCTCGCTCGTATTCTGCGTATTTATAAGCTGCTTAGCCACTCACAGAAAAAAACTCGAAACTAAATTTAGGAGTTTTCAGCTTTATTCTATTTTTTGTTTCTGCTTTTAAGACTTGTAGTAACTGCTTTTAATATTAATTTTTTTTTTTTTGCCCTGCAGCCAGACTAATATACATTTTATGCGCCATGCAGACACCTTAAATGTAAAGCACAAAATAGGGGCCACCGGGCAAGGGGGGGGGGGGGGGGGTGCAGGGTGTCGGTAGAGGGGCGCATGTGAAAAAACAAAATAATTTAAAGACCACAAAAAGCATGTCCTTGTGTGGCAGGCTCAGGCCACTTAATGCACGGCAAAAGCAGTTGATGTGGCTGGCAATGTAAGTGTGTGGCACGGCTCATAAATACGCACACGCACACAGATACACACACACATATATACACACACTGCCATCCAGTAGGGACACATGTTTTGGATTTACTGAGCCTGCTTGCAGGCATCTTTTCTGTTATCCTGCGCCCTGTGTGCTGTCGCTGTGTATGTAGTCCTGTTAATAATGCTTTTGATGTGTGCTAAAGACAGCTACAAACTATACCATATACTTCGTACTAGAGCTCCTAAATATATTATGGCTGGCTCTGGAGGGCGATTCTGGCTGCTGCTGCACTCGACTGCTGCTGCTTAAGCCGGGCAAAGCCTTGCCTTGCCCCGACCCCAAAAGAGTGCTCTGCTGCAAATGCAAATGAATTGTTGCTGCACATTTTTGACACAAGCAAATTGCGCAGAAAATGGAGTGGAAAATCAACATTTTGGAAAAATCATTTTTTGGTTATTGCATAGTTTGGCTTGTCTCTTGAAATTGTATTAAAGCTCTCGGCATAAAGCGAATCCACAACAAATTTGTGACAGGTTGCAATTTCATTTATTACGGTCAAATTGGGTTTAAGCTAACTATTGAAGTAATGATTTATTGCTGCTTAATTTATGCTGCATCAGTTAATTTAAATAATTGTTCATTAATTATAAATGGGCCTATGAACTTTTGTCTTTTGGTCCTGAGTGTGTACAGTGTAGCTTTAAGTCGTTATCATTTTATTGCAATAATGCATAATAAACTTATTTGAAAAGAAAAAGTCAAATATATTGTTAACCTATGCTGGCTTAAAGTTTCTTAAAGAATTACCTTCTTCCTCTTTTATCTCTAATTCCCCAAAAAAAAAACACGTCCATTTTTATCAACGCATAAAACAAATAAACAGCCCTCGCCTTGACACATATATTTTTTTTATAGACTTTTGACTAGTCGCAGTCGCAATTTGATTTATGTATTGCGTATACGCAGCGTTGCTCACTTTTTGTTTAATAGCCGCCACTCGCACCTGAGTCTCACACGCAGCTGAGCAATTACAACAACAACAACAATGACGACTTAATGGCGCCAACAACAACAACAACATCAGAATGAAAGCCAAGGCACAAAGAAGTAAAGAAACATTCTATAAAAGTGTAAGAGGAAAAGTAAGTCTATTAACGGCAATGACAAAGCACGCGAAAAGCTAATAGAATGACAGACCTGTAAAGTGCTGCTGTGTGTGTATGTGTGTGTGTGTGTGTGGAGAGCGGAAAGGGAAATAGTAGTTTGGCAAGTCTATAAAAATGTATTAACTGCTCGACTAGGTGGCCAAAATAAAGTCATAAACACCAGGAACAGAGCCTGCAAGTGGCTTGGGGTGTGCGTAATATGATAATCATTGTGTGCGTGCGTGTGTGTGTGTGTGTGTGTGTGTGTGTGTGTGTCTGTGGGCGTGTATGAATTGTGGCTCTTCGAGCCGCTCTCTGAGGAGAGGGCTGAGCTTCTCCTGAGGCCGCAGCAAATCCATTAAACCCTTATGATGCATGAGCGCAAATAAAGTGAGTGAGTGAAAGGCGCCAGACAAAGTGTGAAGAGGGGGCAAAAAGTAAGGGAGTGCTAGAAAAGTGCTAAAAAAAAAAAAAAACTAATAAACAGAAGAAAACAAGGCGAACACAGGGAAAGGGCGTGGAAAACATATGCCAAGCAGACTAAGGTCGACACCAAAAAAAAAGCAAGAAGAGATGAAGAAAAAATGGTGAAAAACACGAAATAGAGGCGCAGGCCAAAACGTTAACTAAGCATAGGCCAAGCAGAGAGCAATGCAAAAGGGATGGCCAAAGAGCGTAGGTGAGTGGGTATTTGCGGGTCTTGGAGGTGGTGCGAAGGTGGGCACGGGGGAGATGTTGCGGGCAGGTTAAGAGGTTGCGGCCCGCAAAGTGAGCAAACACTTGAGCCAAGTGTTTGGCTGGTTAAAGCGATGAATGTGAGTGTATGTGGATTTGTAAGTGTGCGCCTGTGTGTGTGTGAGTGAGTGCATAAGTGAATGTTAATTTTGCGAGTGGGGCAAAGATAGTAAAAGTTCACTCAAGTGTGTGTGGGGCGTGGTAAACAGCAAAGGCACTAAACAATGGGTGTAAAGTAGATAAATAATAATAATCAAGAATAATATAAGTCGATTATAAATGAGCTATGTGCGCGATGAGAGATGTAGAAAAGAAGAGAGATAAATGTGTACAAAGCCAGACCAAGCCTTTCTCTTTTTTTTCTCTCGCTCTCTTTCTCTCCATTACTTGCTATCTACCGAGCCTCTAAGTATCTCTAACTTTTCTATAATTTTCTAGTGAATTAAAATATTTAATAAGTACTCGAAAAGCTCTTCAGATACTTAAAGGATGTTTTTCAGCTGCCCAAGTCAAGGGATAACGTTGCCAGATCTACTTCTAAAAACTGTTTATGATATCGTATTTTTTTTCTCTGGTAAACAACTATATCTCAAAATATCCACCAAGTCAACAAACAAATCCTTAATTTGCTTCGGAACTCATTCAACAACACGTCTTTTTTTACATAAATCAAAATATATTCATTAAAATATTCTCTTAACTAGGTTAGGAAGAATAAGATCGTTTTTAAAAAATTTGTACTGGAGGCTTCTTGTTATCCGTCAAGATGCGTATGGACACATAGAAGAGAGGTAAAATGCATACCAAGCTACACTTAGTATTGATTCCCAAGTTTTTCAATGAATTTCGTTTTTTTTTTTTTTAAATATACAAGAATATCAACCAAATTTCTATATATTTATCAAAATTTTATCATAAATGAGCTAAGCTTAAATATTTTTTTATATTTATTTCGCATTTCCATCGCTTAAATATGTATATACTTATCTGCCTAATGTTCTGTCCATATGCACATGTGATTGCCAATTGACTGTCTTCGCTATCCTATTTTCGGCACAATTGTCCCTAACAATTTCTCAATTGTTGCTGCTCATCTCATCGGATTTTCGCTTTCAATTTCATATATCCGATACGCTGATACAGAGAGCATTACATAAAACATGGTCTTATCGTGTTTTGCTTTGCCCAAACCCAAAACCGTATCCTTTGGCACAGTTGCATAAATAAACCAGCCACACAGCACAGCATTCACACACACACACACACACACTCAATACCTGAGTGCATTTTTAGCATTTCCTGCGGTGGCTTTGCAATACCCCAGACGAATAGTATATATTAGTATATATATGATGCACGTGTGTATAAGAAAAAACACATTTCTGCATGCCAGGCAATGCTCGGAAGAGTCGAGCTGACAGACCCGCTGAGCAGCTCCAGCAACAATAATAACAATTGTGTAAAAAGCAAAACGTATACGCGACGTGGCACCAGCCAAAGGCGAACCGACTCGCCTGAAATTTCTGAAGTGGAAAGTCGGCAAGCAACGATTTTACCATACTCTGTAAACTAAATTTAAAATTTAAATTTACTCAAGAAATTTTAGACAGAACAAATTTAACTACGCAATTTAACGTTTAAATGAAATTTAGTTGCAATTTAAATATTTAATTAATTGAAATAAATACAAAGTTTTTAATTATTTGTTTTTAGTTGGATTTGATAAATTTGTTTTGAGGTAGTTTTTGAAAAATTATATAAAAGTATTTCTCAAAATTAAAATACCTAATAGAATAAATTTTCTATAAAAAGATAAGCTATATAATATTTGCATTCGACCACACTAGTCACAAACATAGCTCCCCATTTTATAAAGCAAGAATTCAAAAATTGTAATTGTAGTATACCCTTATTACTAAGATGGTACAGGGTATACCAGGCAACTAACAAAACAGGGAACAGGCTCAACTTTTGGTGGCGCTTACACAGCGCAGAAGGAAGAAAGTTTAAATCAACTTGTGGGAATTTAGACAATTTTATAAACATGTACAAGACAGAAAAAAAATACATATGAGGGTTTTATTTTTCCTTTCTTTTTATGTTTTTTTTTTTTTTGGTTTGGGGTGTAAGGGAGTGTAAATGCATATAATACAAATTTAAAAGTAAACCAAGTCGCGTTGCGCTATCTGCGGATGCTTTTCGTGTGCTTCCCCTCAGTTATTGTTGTTGATGTTGTTGTTATTATTGTTGTAGTTGGTGTTTATGCAAATTCTCGCCCATCGTCGTGTGTGTTGGGCCAGCGCCAAAAGAAGATACCACGAGTATACGAGTACGTGCATTATATATATTCATGAATGTATGAATATCTCGCCTGTATAAACAGCGCGTAACTGAATAATAATAACAAGAAGCGGCATCAGCAGTAGGTGCCTGAAAATGGAACGGAAAAAAAGGACAGGCACAAAGAAAAAGAAAATATGGAAACAAAAATTGTCGCCAGTTTAAAATGGTTAAAAGTTTTTACCTCAGTTAAGGTAAAAGAAACCCATTTGCGGCTTTCGCTTTAAAAAGAAAACTTTTGCGATGAGTACCGTGTGTTCTTAATATGTTTATGTTGTAGGGCTTCCTCTTTCTCGTTAAGGAAAAGTTGTGACTGTCTGATGAAAGCAAACATATGTTTTATATTTTATTCAAGCACACAGACAAAGAAGCTGCCTTTTCCATCCAGCTTGCGCCTAGAGTTGAAATATACTAAGCAATTTAATGTGCCTTTATTTCACATGGACAGCATCTTCTTTTGTTGAGATCTTAAAGAGCAGTTGCGTTGCTGAATACGTTTCTATGGCAAGTCCTGAGATAATTTTAACAAATATGCATCAAGATTTGTCAACTCGACTTAGTCAAACTTAAATATGAATGGAGTATTTCAATGACATTTACTTAACAATATTCTCATGTATATTCATTTTTACTTCCATAGAAAAGCAGAATTTTTTTCATCTATGCTTGAAAGTCTTGAATCTAGTCTTTGCTTTGAGATCTTGTGCTCAAAGTAAATTTTACCATTCTGCATTCTCATTTCTTCATAAGCCACTTAGCTCAACTACTTCAATTTAGTTGACCTGTTCTATCTGATTTTCTTCTAAAGTTTACTCTGCATCTATCTTGCCTTAGTTTATCAGACGACCCTTGCGTCCATCAAAGTCAAGCTCTGTCCACTTGCAACTCGTTGGCTGCAAAATTATAAAAAATAAAGATGGAGCAAACTGTAGAAAACAAATCCCAAACATATTGTACTTCTCATTTTCTAGTTCTGCTCACAGCTCGCCCACACCCGCACGCCCCACAGGTCAGTCAGCCGTTTTCATTTGCTGTTGACGCTTGCCCCCTGACACAACACAGCTCCCGTAACCCCCAGCGCCCCTCTATCAACCCCCCTGGGCTGTCATTCTGGTGCACATTGAAGCGTGAAACTTGTGCGCTTGTCACAAAAATGCTTCCTGTCAGATTTCGTTCGTTGCGGTCGCTCCATTACAAGGAAGCTGCAGGCAGGATGACGACGACAAGGACGACAGGGACGACATCGACACGCGCATATAAATTACGAAACAGTCCGAGGGGCAACCAGCCATAGAATCGAGTTACTTGACCAACCGACCAACTCAGCCAACTGATTGCACTGCCACTTGCCGCGTTGCTACGCGTTGCATTAGCATTTGCCCCCACATCACCTGCCCCCATTTCCACGCCCCATGTGGCAGCTGCTGCCACTTGTCTCATTTCGTATACGAACTGCGCCGGAAAGTGCGCTGCACCAGCTGCCAGAGTGAAACGGAACCCCACGAATAACGATAACTCACTTTCCTATTGCTCTATTTTTTCGCACTCTTGTTTTTACAATTAAATAAGCGGCACAGTGGAGACAGTTGTGTAATTATATTATATTTCGCTAAATTAAGTTAACGACAACCATATCCAAGGAAATCTACTACGATCTACTTGGACTTATCGGTAGAAAGAAATACCACGAAACAGTTAAAACGTTCAAAAAGCTTAAGGCAAAACTAATAAAGGAATTGTATAAAATATAATAGGAAAATTGTTGCTTGAATTAAAACAAAAATAATTCCTAGAGCCAACCTATCAAAATAAAATTTAATTCATTTTGAGCTTGTTGAAAATTAAATGGCTTTTGTTGGTTTCTGTATTTCTTCAATTTTATATAATTTTTTAATTCATCAGATAATTTTGTTGGGAAGGTAAAAAAAAAGTTTGGAAATCATTTAATTGTCTTTTTAATTATTAGAAAACTTTAATTTGAAATAGGAACTTTAAGATATAGAATTGTCCAGAATTTAATATCCAAAATACTTATATTGGATTAATTTGTTCTGAGTTAGTTTCTTATTTTGTAAACACGAGAAGAGTTTAAAAAATCACAAACTTGCAGATATCTCCATCTTGCTATATCTCCATCTTTTATTTGAATTTATTTCCTTCAATAGGACTCAATAAGGAATGTCATTTCTTTAATAAATTAAAGTTATAAATAATACTTGATAAATGGACAATATGGTAATCTTTAATCTTAGTTGAGAGAGCTTCGGACCCGCTTCAAATATTTTGCTTGGACTAAGACTGGGAGAAAACATGCTTCTTTGATTTCTGGACAAACGATATTGATTTAGAAAAGTTTCGGATGTTTTATATATAACTTTCGCAATTCAGTCTCTTTTTATTTAAGCGTTCTACTGAGCATTGTATCCATAGTTTCCCAGACGACAGTCGCGATTGCACTCGCTGTATTTTGTTTTGCTTTGGCATATGCTATTTTCATAGTTCATTAGCGGACCTTTTCTCTCAGTCTCTCTCTTTCTCGCAGTCGTTTTCTCTTGCAATACCTAACACAGCTGCCATCAGACATTAGAAAAATATATGCAATTTGTTTGTTTTCCTTTAGAAATTTTCGCGTACCGACAGTTCTGCATTCGCCAGTGAAGTTTACCCAACCTGACATCGGCTGCTGCTGCTGCTTCTTCCTTTCTTTGCTCAAGTCCTTTTATTTTAAGGTCTGTTGCATTTCGCGAGCCCAACCAGAGCAGCTCCTTTAAGATCTGCAGCAACTAATGACTTTAAATGTATAAAGATAAGTAGCATCACGGCAGCCAAAACGACAGCGACAAAAGACGATGCCAAAAAAGGGGGGTTAGGCAGGAGGAGCAACAGTGGCTGCCAGGCATATGCGCACAGAAACAAATACAACAACGACAGAGGAAAGGTGCTGCCCCCCTCTATACCCTTGCCATTGCAGACGACGACAAGAGAAATTTTCTGTGCACAAGAACTTTGAAGTAGCGGCAGTTGCTTCAGCTCCAGCTAAACCCATTGTCCTCTCCGCCCCGTTGCCCTGCTGCGCAACTTGTTTAAAATAAACGACAGCTAATAATGCGCACAACAAGGCAGCAGCGCGCAAAAGTTGAATAGTTAGTGAAAGCTGCAGCAGGGAAAGCTACTTGTACTTGCATACCCTATCCTTGGAAGAGCAGTAGAGCTTTGCTTTACTTAAGGTTATAGTACCGTTCAATAATTAAATAAAACTAAATAAGTTACAGCTTTAAAGCTTACAAATATTTCGAGCCAGAACTTGATATATAATTTAAGCTTTTGTAAGCAAATGAAAGCTTAACTGGGATTCAATATAAACGTTCAAGAGCTTTTTAAGCCAATAGAATCTTACTGCTGCAGTACATTGACAGCTTTGCTGGATAAAATTCATGTTTAGGCTTCGACAGAGATGTCAGCTATCAACTTTAAAGCTTTGAAAGTGCATTAACGCTCGCAGTTCGAACAATATGTAAGCTTTTGAACAAACTAGCAATAATGATTGAATTCAGAATATTTTTGTTATAAGGAATATGTTATTAATATTGATTTAAATACATGTCCACTAAAATCAGAAGTTTTGCAGCTTTCAAAGCTTCTTAAAGCGTAAATTACGATTTAGTGTACTGAGGACACGAAAAGGAAAAACTCCTATATGCATTAAATGATTTATTGTACTAAGGAAATACAAGTAGCGTCAAAAGCTATTTCAGCCTGATCAGATATCTAAGAAATATTCTTAAAGCTAGTATAAACGATTAGCTAGGGTAGTCAAAATCGGAATATGTCAGTTAATATTGCACAATCTGAAGACAGAGCATAGCATCTGCCTTGAAAACGTCTTGAAAACGGATTCTTTTGCTTTTGTGTCTTTTGTTTGGTATGCTGTTTTTGGGGCGTGGCATGCCTTTAATTGGCACACATGACTCGAAAGCGCGCGTGACACAGTTGCCGTTGCCGTTGCTTGGCGAAGGCGAAGGCGAGCAGGAGATTGGGTTGGGATGTGGACACAAAGTTTCGCTCATATGCATAGACACATTCACATGTTGTCGGCGCTCCGGGTGTTGGGTACGTACATGTCCCCTGGAATAGCTCCCCGGTTGATCTTTGGCATTGTAGGCGTTTGTGTAGTCGAGCAAACGCCTTATGCAAATCGCTTGATGTGTGCGCGGGCACGCGGCCCAACACGGGACAACAGGGGGCATTAGGGCAGGACCCAAAACAATGCCAAAAGCTCAAGTGTTAAGGGTCGCAGCTTAAGTTTAATTAAACGCGGGCAAGTGATTTATTTGATTGCCATAAAGCTTGCCATGGCCACTTGTATAGTTTTTGTGGGTTCAAAACCTCAGAGCTATAATAAATAATATTAGAATCGTAAATGGAAGTCTTAAAGTCGAGCCTTTAATCAATATTTGAGTATATACAAAAAAATGGTTGACAGAGAACTTTTGGGACAATATGTATTGGGATTTTCAATTGTTTATTGTTTCAATTGTTTCAGTTTAATTTAAATAAATAAATTTAATTTAATTTTACTTTCAATAGTTTTTTCACACGTTCAACTTTTCTCTCTTGAATTTTTCCTAACTATATTTAAATTTTGATTTTTATATATTTAAAAAAGTATTTATATATATTAGCTGGTGTTTCAACTGTAAGGTTATTATGCAATTTTATGCTTACTTCTGCGACTTTACCAACAATGGCAGCTCTAGTTTACTTCAAAAACTTTTGCCTTTTGCCCAAGTTGCACTCGCATGAGTAATGAGCGTTTCCATTTCGCGTTTTTGCACTTAAAAATGCAGTCAGGCATGCAAAGAAAGAGTAAGAGTAAGGGAGAGAGAAAGAGAGCGAGAAAGAGAGACAGAGAGAGAGAGAGAGAGAGGCAAGGTAAGCGCGTGGCGACCCAGAGAGCCGCATAAATAATAATATCTGTCAGCTAAGTTGAAGCTACTTTTCTTTGTCTGCTTTACGCCTGATTCGCTACGCAACTTTGGCTAGGTAATTTCTCAGCGGGCGAGGGGGTAGCGGGGGCAAGTCAGTTGCACGGACTTGAGCCGCAGTCGAGTGCACAAAAGTATGCAACAGTCTGTGGCAGCGGCATGCACAATATGTTCAACGCGAATGAGCCCAAACGAGACGCTGGCATAAAAAGCCAGTCAGCCACTAAAGAGCTAAGCAGAAAAGAAAACTTACGGTTGTCCGACTAGGAGATACCCTGTATACAGCTCCGTTTTCTTATTGCTTTCTTCTTGTGTAAGCGATGGAAGATATACAAAACTCTTATGTTTCCGTGTATACTTAGTGAAAGTCTTTACCTGTCGCTTTTATGAAATTCGGGATTTGCTCAACAAATGAAGCCTACAAATCGTTATTTATCGATCTTTGGGTATAAAGACAGAGTTATCGATAGTTTAACATTAACTTGATGTGCATTTTTTATGCAATAACATAGAAAATTTCTTGGAATAAACGTGCACATAGAGGCAGACACACAGTCAGGCTTATGCCCTAGTACAGGGTATATTAAAAGGTCGGCACACACATATACATTTGCAGCCGTACACACAATTGGGTTTGACCTCCATTGCCTTTAAGACGCATCCGGCTTTCACCCACTTTTTAGAGCTCCTGGCTCTGCTCTTCTCCTGACTTGTCACTTGCACTCGGCGCTGACAGTTGGCCAGCAGCTTTCAGACTTTTAGCTTTCAGCTCGCTGCTCGCTGCTCGTTCTTTTTTTTTTAGCTGGTTTTTTTTTCTGTTTTATTTTTTGTATTTCTGCCTCTGACAGTTGCATTTATTTATGCCGCAGTAGCTAGGCGAGCAACTGCTGACCTCCAGCAGCATCCACTTTAAGTAGCTGCCAGAAAAGTTGAAGCTTTAGTTGAGCTTTTGTGGTTTTCGCCTGCCGCAAACATTTTTCATTAATAACCATGCAGAAATTTTTGACTATCAAAATTATGTTGGCCAACCCCACACACCCGCAGCCCCTCAAGCATAACATGAAATCTCTATAAAAGTGTTAGCTCCAAGGCATGTGTATGTGTGTGTGTGTGTGTGCGCAGTAAAATATGTAATTATCCATAAATTATGTTTGCTCTTCAAATTAGGTTAGCTTTCCACAGAGCAAGCTACGCATCCCCTAATCCAAATCCGAACGACCCCTACACCTCCCCTTCTCTTTACTCCACGCCCACCTCTCACCCTGCTGGCTGGTTAACAAATTTGTACATTTTTGGTTTTTGAAATTTACGTTGCTAATAATTATTTTTCGGTTTTGGTATTTACAGTAATTTGTAAAGGTAGCTGAGTGTTCGGTGAGGGGCCTGAAGGGAGGCCCAGTTAGGGTTGTTGTACATGTGTGTATATGTGTGTGTGTGTGTGTGTGTGTGTGTGTGTGTGTCTAAGTGCTGTTTACATTATTTGTTGGCTATGCGATTTGGTTTAAAGAGTTTACGCCGACGGCATTTGGTATTGAACAATTTCCTTCAGTTCATTCAGCATAATAATTGAGTTGAAATATTCGCCTATTGTAAAATGGGCTTGTAAAAGATAATTACAATAATAATAATAAAAATAGAATTAATGTGCTCAAAACAACACGAAAGTTTTGTTTTTAAGATGCGAAAATTAAATACCCTATCTAAAAGAAAACACATTTATTCAAGACCCAATTCTGTTACTCAGCTTCTACAGCTCATGTATTATATATTATATAGTTGTTCGTACTGTGCTGTATCATAAAAAATCCCACAATTAATCAAATAGTTGTATACAGATCAATATCGATCTAACCATTGTAATCGATCCGAACCGAATATTTACTTAATTTATTATTATACCCTCTTTATCCATTTTCAATGGGTTCAGGGTATGGAAATTGTATGCCAATTTATGAAAATGGATGGAAAATGGATTTTCCATATAATTTTGCATCAGACAGTTCTGAAAATTATTACGAATATTGCGTTGTGCCTGTTATTTCTAATTTAAAAATATTCTACCATTGAAATTATGCTCAAGGTCTAAAATAGTTAGCAGAGAAAATGTGTTTTCTCAGGACTTACTGGAAGCCTAACGAACACTATCAATTGCATATACTCAAAATTAAAAAAAAAATTATAAGAATTGGCCATATCGAGTTATTGAACCGATTCTTGAGACCACTTGAGCCAAGCAGTTTCAGCAGCAGTTGACTTGGGCATTGAGCATTTTCATTGATTGCCACTTTACTAACGATTTCCATTGGCATGGAAAATGGGTTAAGGAAAATCGTACGATAACAATACAAATTATAAATAACGATTTATCATGAGCTGCAGCTGCAATTTACCCCAAGTTGAAGCTGCATTTGCCAATTGCACACGTGTATACCCCGGCGCCAGGCAGTCGACGTATGTGTGCGGCATGTGTGTGCGTGTGTGGGTGTGTGTGTGTGGAAGAGTGCTTCACCTGGGCAATTGCAGTGCCTGGAGTGAAGCTGTGCCTGCAGGTACTTGAGGGGTTCGATAAAAATGCCTGGCAACATAAAGCGAAATAAATTGCCAGTGGCAGCTGAGCTGCCCGATTTGCCTGACTGTCTCTGCCTGACTGACTGTAACTGAGACAATTTTCGCAGACATCAGTTGTAAAAAAAAGTGTATATGTGTACAGTGAACAAGCTCTAGAGCGGACAACAATGGTAACAGGTTTTTTTGGTAAGGGAAATAAAAAATTAACCACCCATAGTTCTAATAAATTGATAATATATTTTTATTCAAATCAAGTAATACATAACTAATTAGACGTTCGAGCATGAAGTCTGTCCTTTAGTGGAGCATTCACTGTATACATTTATTTTGTACTTATTTTAAATGTGTATATACATAAGCATATATGCTACAATTCTTTTAGTTAGCCTTTAATGCACTGCCAATAACCCGAGCCAAGGAAATCTATTTTTTCCGTTTTCGGCTTTTGGGTCAAAACAACCGTCAAGTCTTTGCCGGAAGCTTTGTTGTTGTTGTTTATTTTTTTGACAAGAACTGCACACAAACTGTGTAACTGAATTGTATATTTCTGGTATTTCGGTGCTGGCCACTGGGGGGAAACTAGTGCGAAATAATATTTAAATTGCGCATACGCCGCATTGGACGTTGCCTTACCAAAACTCTCAGACGCCGTCTAAAAACTCGAAATAAACTCGGCACATTTACCGCTAATCGCTTCCCCACAGACGCATTAACAATTTATCTTGTGTTATTTTATGCGAAAAGTTTCGACTAACTGAACGCCCAATGTTGCCCACCCAGAAAAACTCCCGCCCGTCCGCCCGGTCGTCCGCTTGTTGCGGGGGCGCACTTCGAATTGAAAATCGTGCAAATTGTTGGAAAAATATCAACGCATAGCATATTATTAGAGCAGAGGCTTCGCTTCAACTGGGAATTCAACTACGAATGGCAACTGGCTTTGAGATGCTGCATGGCTCTTTCCCTGTGTGTGATGTGTGTGTGCATGGGTGTGTTTGTGCCTAGCTGGATAATTTAGACAGCGCAATACCTGGCAAGGAGCTCGTATTAAAATATATGTAACAGCCCAGAAAAGAATCTTACGGAGTGCGAACTTGTGTGTAAGACAAAATCCTGATATAGATAGATAGATATAGATATAGATATAGATATAGATATAGATATAGATATAGATATAGATATAGATATAGATATAGATATAGATATAGATATAGATATAGATATAGATATAGATATAGATATAGATATAGATATAGATATAGATATAGATATAGATATAGATATAGATATAGATATAGATATAGATATAGATATAGATATAGATATAGATATAGATAAAGATATAGATATATAGATATATAGATATATAGATAAATAGATATATAGATATATAGATATATAGATATATAGATATATAGATATATAGATATATAGATATATAGATATATAGATATATAGATATATAGATATATAGATATATAGATATATAGATATATAGATGTATAGAAATATAGATATATAGATAGATAGATATATAGATATATAGATATATAGATATATAGATATATAGATATATAGATATATGGATATATAGATATAGATATCGATTTTTTAAGTATTTATTGTGTTCTTATTAATTTTTTGTCGGTGCTGTTGTTAAACTGGCGACTTCTCGCTTGTTAGACCGACGCTCATGACGTCACACTTATAGAGCACTCTTTGATATCATTTATTCCCCTACTTATCCCGTGATTTTTTTTTCAAATCTTTTTTTTTTGCTCTCGTATTCTTCGCCTTCCTAAGTTGCCGCAGGTTTTTATCTCATAAGTCACCTTCCACTTTTGAACTTCAATTATCAATTTCAACAATTAACTACTAGTTAAACTAGCTGCCAACTCATTCACCGAAGCTTTTCCACTTGTTGGCAACTATCCAATTCATTTTCATAAGCATTAAATTGATTATAATTATTCAATGGGAAAGCGCCCAAAAATCATTTGCTGCTTTTAGCTAAAAGTTTATCGTAACGTGCTGTTTGACAATTTAAGTTTACTCAAAACCCTTTCACACTAGTTAATTTAAACCAATTTGACATCATTTGGAAAAGTGTGGAAAACTTAAATGTCACCCCCGTTGACCCAACACACAATCCATTCCAATTAAACATGAGAGCACATAAAGTTTAAGCAAAAACCAAAAAACCCCAAAGCCCAAAAGACCATAATCTTTATGTTGACCCCGCCCAAAAAGGCCATGTGCGAAAATTACAAAATTAACCCAAGAGAACTGACCAAGGCCGCTCAAGTAGGAGGGTGAGAAGGAGAAGATGAAGAAAAAGCAGTAGATTTTTGGTCTATAACAAAAGCGGACCCATTGCTGTGGGTCAACAAAATGAGCTGCCCATTTCATGGAGAACTCAAGAGCTGAGCCAAATGCAAATTTCAAAGTTAATCATGGTGAAATTATATGATATGAGTGGGTGGAGCAGTAAGAATAGAGAAATGGCGCCCGCCCAAAAAAAAAAAACCCTTTCACATTGTTCATTTGTCAAACTCAAAGAAGGCAACAACAGCTGTTCGAGCCAGCCTCTTGCCCGGGTTTGTCAAATGAGATTAAAATAAGCTTCGTTCGTCAATCGACTTGGTTATCCCCACAGTTGCACACATGACAATGGAACCATTTCGTCGCCCGACTTGCTCCATCTGAAACTAACCAGCCCTCAATCTCTTCCACCCCCATTCCCCTTGCTATCCACCAATGCTCCATCTAATAGCCGCAGCAAATTTATAGCAATTGTGCACTAAAAGGGTTTTTATCCACGCACAACAGCTTGACCAATAAAGCAACTAAGCGCATTTGTGCCACCGCCCCACAAGCCCAACCCCTAGATCCGAACGCTCAGCTTTGGCAGTGTTGGGCAGCAACAGAGGGAATATGTTAGGGGCCTGTGCAGTAGCTCAGTTTATTGCCAAATTGAGTTCTGTATGTGTATGCGAGTTATCAAAAGAGCGGGAAGGGGCGAGTTAGTGCTAGGGGTTGTGTGTGGTGTAGGGTGTGGTGGGGCCATGGTGCGGGGAGCAGGGCCCTAGCTGCTTTGTTAGCTGCTGGACAGAATGTTGTCAACAACAGCTGCACAATTGAGATAAACTTCAATTTTCGTAAATTGTTTAGTTTATTGAAAAATGCGACAACTTGAAGGCTGCTGTCAGCGTAACCCGCACGCCCTGACACACCACTTCCCACTGCTCTTGCTATTTCCCTCTCTTGCTGCCGCTACATTAAGCGCTTTGAATTTTAATTCAATTTGACTTTAGTTTAGTTTTCAATACGCTGCTTCGACTCCAATTTATTGGCACATTTTATTTTACGAATTTATTGAAACGCTTTTCATTTTGGGTCCTTCGGAATGGAAATTGGATGCAAGCATGTGATGTGTGCCTGATGGCCAGTTAAAAGCTCGGTTTATGTGCCCCCTACATGGTCATACACACACACACACACTCACACACACTCCCCACATTTTAGCGTCTGCTCAAAACAAGTCGAACATTTATTTTTTTATTTTCTTGCAACTCAAGCGTAGTTAATTTCAAGTGGATTGTTACAGCTTTCGACAGTTGTTGCAGTTTTTAAACAATTTTTTATTTGGCATAGTGCTTGTTAAATGCTTTTAACTACGGGCGACATTTCCCAGGTGTGCCCTGATCCATAAGCCTATTTGATAAGCTTAAGGGACGTTGCTGAACGAACGTTGAATTGATTTGAAATGTTGATCGCATGAAAAAAGCTGAATAGTGCGCTTTACTGAAAGTGTCATCCGAGAATACATAATTTCGAATGAAAACAGTTTTAGCTTTAAGCCAAACCGAAAATGTGGCATTGCTACTAGCAATGCTGGTCGGGCTATCGATATTTCTTATTATTAGTAATAGTAATTCATTTCATAGCATAAAGCTGCTGGCTGGCTAGGCATGAAAGTTACTGGCTTAAATCCCACGCTTTAAATTGGGCAAAAAGATAGTTTTACTACAACTCTTAATTAAAAGTAGAATAAATATTAATTAGAATAATAATAAGAATATTAATAAAATTAAACTTAAAAGTAATATTGATAATGATAATGATAATGCTAATGATAATGATAATGATAATGAGAATGATAATGATAATGATAATGATAATGATAATGATAATGATAATGATAATGATAATGATAATGATTATGATTATGATTATGATTATGATAATGATAATGATAATGATAATGATAATGATAATGATAATGATAATGATAATGATAATGATAATGATAATGATAATGATAATGATAATGATAATGATAATGATAATGATAATGATAATGATAATGATAATGATAATGATAATGATAATGATAATGATAATGATAATGATAATGATAATTATAATGATAATGATAATGATAATGATAATGATAATGATAATGATAATGATAATGATAATGATAATAATAATGATAATGATAATGATAATGATAATGATAATGATAATGATAATGATAATGATAGTGGTGATGAAAATGATAATGATAATTAAAATGATAGTTAAAATGATAATTAAAATGATAATTAAAACGATAATTGAAATGATTATTATAATAACTATAACAATAAAACTTATTATAAAAAATAAAAAAATTTTTTGAATAAGAACTATAATAATAATAATACTTATAATGAATTTAAAATTCATGATTAAAATAATTAATAACAAATAATAATAATAATAGATCTTTTATCTCATTCGGACTTTTTCCAATTAAAAACAACAAAAAAATTGACCAGTCGTGTTTTCCGTAAAATTTAAACAATTCCGACATATTGTCCTTTTATTCCAAGTATAATTTATATTATAAAATATCTTTCTCCCTGCAACTGTTTATATTTGGTTTTTAATTAAACCTTTTTAGAAATAGAACATCAAAGTACATCGAAATTTAGTTTTTTGATAAATCTATTCATTTTATTTTTAAACATTTTGTATTAAGCTTGCTTTCAACTCATAGAAAAAAGAGCAGCAATTTGGGCAGCTGATTCAAGTCGAGGCACATTTTGCAGGCACACAAAAAACACATAGACACGTACACACACACACTCTTGCCTGTGAAAAACAGTTTAAGCAGTCGGGCTCATTCAGCTGCATAATAGCCAAGGCAGCTTAATTGCAGACTTGTGTGTATTTGGATGTGTGTGTGTGTGTGTGTGTGAGGCCAGCTAAAATACCTAAAAAGGCGAATAAACAAGTGTACTAGCAAGCCAGAGGCGTGACAAGAGGGGGTAGACTAAGAAAATTCATTATTTATTTTGCGCCTTGGATCAGCCAAAAACGGATTGGTGCCAAATGCTGCACAGCAGCCACTTGCCATGTAACTAAGACTAACACACACACATGCATTGGCTGAAGATGGCAATACCTTAACCACACCCCCCCCCCCTGCCCCAGCAAGCCAAGCGACCCCCCGAGCAGCCACGTCTGTTGCGGTTTGGCGCTTGTTAATTTTACAGTGGAAATTGCTTTGCTATTTACAGTGCACTCGGGCAAAGGCGCATTACAGACACGCCGCTAGCGCGCTCTTGCTCGAACTGCCCCTCTCTATCACACACTCTCTCCCACTCGCTCTCTCTGTCTCTCTCTCGCTCTCGCTCTCTCTGTCTGTCGCACTCTGGGCAAAGTCGCTGGTTGTGTTTGTCTAGTGCTATTTCCGCTGCATTTTCCATCGACAGCTGCTCAACATTTTCACGTAACGTCTGCCGCTTGATTGTATTTGCCCACAGACTACAGCAAGACCCGCTCGCCACCTCAATGCCGCCCCTGCGCCCCTTACACTGCTGAATATAAGAGTGTACCCTCTTTGGGCTAATCAAGAGCGCCACTTTGTTTGATGGCCGCCAGAAAGTATGCTGCTTTGGCATATTTTGTAACTTGCTTATCGCTAAACTAATTTGTTTTCCCCCTAATCGACGGGGTTGGGTGGAAGCCTGCACACCCCATCTCCGACAGACTGTTACATTGCCATTCGTACATTTTTTGTGGTCGTCTTTTTATCAACTTTGCGGTGCGTTTCATTACCCAGACGACAACAACAACAAAATGGCTATAAAACAATGCAGCATAAAAAGTAAAAAACCCCCAATACCCAAACCCCTAGTCGTTGCCCTCCCCACCCAACCACCTCTAGTCGGGGGGCAACCCCACCCAGCTAACAAGCAAAAGTACTCTACGAGCGAATAAAACAAAGTAACTATAATAAATGTTTGCAAATAAATTTTGAGCTCCTATTTTGCTATTTTTTCTCCACTGCTGCTGCTGCTGCTGCTTCTTCTTATTTGCTGGTTTTTATTTTTTGGCATATAAAACAAAAAAGATGGAAAAAAGTTTAAGCACTTTGCCTTACTTCTCATTGGATTTCCACTGGCAGCTGTATAAGAAAATATGTTTTATGTTGTGGAATTTGTAAATTTTGTGACTGATGAATATGGGAGAGATGAAGAGCGAAAGGGGGGGGAGTGAGATGGATAGTAGAGAAAGACATGTTGCAGAGGCATTACTAGCTACTAGTCCTTACCAAAAGTGAACATACATCAGCTCTTTACGATGCTTCGCGATTTGTGCGCAGACTTTGATCTGAGAAAGTAAATTTAGATATATGAATAGACATATTAGAGAGTTTAAATTATATGAAAATTATATTTATTTATGGATCTTTCACTTTTATTAAAAGAATTTGTACAAAAAACCTATTCAAAGTTGCTTGTAGTATAATAAATGAGCTTTAAAGTTTAAATACTTTGGTCTCTTTTACTACATTTCCCCTACATAGATACATTTCTACTTTGATAAAATAAAAAGTATCTCAAGCCTTTAATATTTACTTTTTAGACAGAAAATAACATTTTCGGAAATTAATTAATCCTATTAGCAGAAAAAAATAAAACAAAAATATATATTATTGAAGATACGTTTAGTTCGGAGTTAAATGAAATGAAGAGTTATATATAAATATTTTTCAACAAAAGTAAATTCAAGAAAACTTGTTGCTTAATTTTGCGGCTTATGCAAGCTAGTAAAGGTAGAATTTGAGGTAGTAAATAGAACTATCGTGACGATTATATGCCAACTTGCTTGCTTTCATTCATGCAAAGAGCTTAGCCATTGCCAGCTTGAGAAAAGTCAAATAAGTAAGGAAAAGAACAAGACTCTTAAACTTATCTGCAAGAAACAAGTAAATTCTTATTAAAGATACTATCACTTCAGTATAGATAATAACTCAAGCTGGCATTTCACATTAAATCTAAGAAAACGGAAAATATAAACTCGGAAAACGTTGCATGTCACCACGTGCCACATGGGAGTCTGGCAGCGGGCTCCTCCAGAGTTACTTTTCACTTTCCAATCAGAACCACAGATACAAATTCTGTGTGTGTGTGTGTGGGCGTGTGTCTGTTTGGTGTGCTGAACTCTCAAGCGCATTTTCAGCTTAAAGGATTTACATTGAATACTGAATGTTGATACTTCATATGAGTTTAGTTTTCAGTTCGGTCGCGGACAGTCGCTGCCTGGAAACAAAAGCTGGCAACGAGATTCTTCGATTTCCATAAGTGAATTTTTTGGCCCAGCCACCCAACCGAGTTGCACGAGCAATGCGGCATGTGGCACGCTAAGAAGCCAGCACGGGGAGGCGTGACATCTACACCAGGGCGCCGTCATATGCATGCGAAAAGCCGTTGCCATATCATTGGGCAAAATGGTGTCATGTACGGTATGTGAGAATCGTGTTGTACAATTTCATGGCTTCGATTTTGCCAATTCCAAATGTAGACTCAACCAAGAGGGAAGAGCCCCTAATCCTTCGTGTCTCCCCATCTCAAATGTAGGGGCGGCTTTAAGGCTCGGTTCGTGACTGCGAATGATGGAGTTGAAGTTTTACCATTCGGCAGCAGATTTTCCTTTGTGCGTATTTGGTTTGCTAATGGGCAACATTTGGATTTTCAAATCAGTCGGAAAATGCACTGTGAGGTTTTCACTGTTTTTCTTCTCTTATTGTCTTCTCTTACTTCGCCTGCGTATGCTAAGCCTGTGCAGCTTAAGGACAATACCAATGATTTAGGAGTTGAGTTGAGTTCGGTTGAATAGAGGCTTCTGACTGGCTACGATGAAAAGATTTATTAAACATTGAGCTAAGTAATGGAAATATTGAAATTTTGTAGAAAGATGAAAAATTAACATAATTTTTTTATATTTTCAATTCAGAAATTTAAAATTTTTTTTTACGAACTTACAAATACTTGTTTTTATTACATGCAGCCTTATAGTTTTCATATTAAAAACTATTTGAAATAGTTTATTAATGTTAACCAAAAATATTTGTAATAAAATAATTTTGAAAATTGTTTGCTTATTAAATCGTTCGTTCAAAAATAACTCTAATGTAAGCCAAATAGTTGAATAATTATATTACTTGTAATATTTGAATTTCGTTAAATCGTTAGTCCAAAATTGATTCAAATTTAACAGAATTTAATTTATAAGTAAATTAAATTTAATTTAATTAAAAAAATAAAATAAAAAACTTTAAAATTTATATATAATCAATATTTAATACTTCCATTTAGGTAAACCCAACTAAAACCTAAAAATGACTAATATTTTCTGCTTTATTGGTATGCTTTCAGCTGAGGAGAACTCATGTAAACACAATCTGTTCGCAGCATTTAAGTGAATGACAACTGGAAAAATCGAAATCGTATAAGGGAAAAATCAGACAAGAAAAAAGTAGAGAAAAGAAGACGCAAAAACTTTCCGCTTAACGACATATAGTGGAAGTTAGTGCAAACAGGAAATGAATTTGCAAAAAGGGCAAAAAGGATATGAAAAATGCAAATAGCCAAATCGAGTTGCATGCAGAATTCACAATTCTGCTAACCTCAAACGTATTTACACGAGGCAACCCAATGCGAATACGTATGTGAGACACTGTACAGCGGACGGCTAATTGTGGCTGTGGCAATTGAAGCAAAGCACAAAACGGAATTTGACAAAAGCGATTGCAAAAATCATATATGTATATGCATTAAATGTAACCGCAAAATAGAAAAGCGACCAGCAAAAAAGGAAAATATACAAAGTAAAAAAGGAAATTGCCATTGCGGGTAGCAAAAAAACGAGTAAATTTAAAACAAAACAAACAAAAAATAGTAAACAAAAACAGGAGCTTGCAAATGTAAAAATTGATTTCTGCGGTTTCAACAAACGGATATTGTTCGCATATATGGCTGCAAATCGTTGTGGCTAAAAGCGAGTGTCGCGGCCGAAAAACGTAGAAACAAACTACAGTTAAACAACAAATTCACTTCAAATAAATAAATAATAAACGCTTAATCTGTTAATCGCATTTAAAAGCATGCAGCTGACGGGGATAAAAACGTGCAAGGTTTTCATCATTTGCATTGCCTGCCTCACAACACTGCCAGGTGAGTGAATAGTGTGACCAGCTCTCTATTCAAACAATTAACTACACCCTAAAATCATATTCTGTTATTCTGGTTCTCTGGGTCACGATTTTTTTTTTGTGGTTTCATAATATTGTGGTCAAGCCTTTCAGGCCTCATAACTGCACACAATGGGTTCGTTTTGGCCAAACCAACTGGCCCGCCCTCTGGCAAATTGAAAACAAATTGAACAACCACAGCAAATGTCATAAACAACCTCAAACTTCTGTGTGTGCATAAATGCAACATGACATCAACTACTAAAAACCACAAATTAATCAGTGTTGCAAAATGACAATGGGAATGGAAGAATTCACTTTCATTAAAGTGTATGTAAAAATGTATTTATTACAAAATTAAATAGGCCAGGACAATTGTTATATTTAAAACTATTTGATACAGAGATAAGGTTGCGATATTAGAAACTTCTGAATAATAATTTATTAATTAATTTGGATTTAAGGCTCAATCAGAATATGTTATGCACCTTCAGGGATTTTAATATGAGCATTCCAACTTTTTGGCTAAGAAATCGTGTTGAATAATCTTTCAACAGTTTTTTCTTAAACCCTATTAAATTTGTACGCTAACTTCTTTATTATTCAAATCCTTTTGGCTTGTAACATTTGTAATGCTCAGGTATTTGCCTCACTCGCCATTTGCCCCACATTAGTCAATGCTTTTATAATAATTTTGTTTGATTTCGATTGCTTTTCGTGTCGCTTATGAATTTCCAACACTGAAAGCTCTTTTGTTCAGCTGGGCTCACTTTTTTTTCTGTTCGCCATTCATAAAAATTTTCATTATTATTTTACAGCACTTTCTTTTTTTATTTTATTCTTTTTTTTCGTACTGTAATTTGGTGCTCTGTGCGTGCTGTTTTTCTGCCACGCCCCGCCCCTCTTGTCACCCGCTGCTGCTGCTGCTACGCCTTTCACTTGAGTTCATTTCAGTTCCAGTTTTCAGCTTTTCCGCTATCATCGTCGCCGTCTGACACTTTAGGCAAAATGGCGGCAATGAGTTGTCGCTTTGTCTGCATTTCCGGTAGCTTTAATAACGTTTTATATTTCCGCTGGGCAGCTACGCTTTTTAACGACAGACTTTTGGTTATTATGTGTATAACTATATATAGCCTCAGTTGCCAAGGCGGCTCCTTCACAAGAACCAATTTTATGAGGAGCATTCCTTTTAGCAAATCTTTATTAAAAAACTAAAAAGTCGTTGCATAAGGCATTGAAATTGAATGTCGTCTATTAATGCTTCGCCAACTACAAGAGTACCTGAGGTGGAGGGCTTGGCTATAGGCAATTCACCAAAGCGACTTCCGTTTCCGGTCTAGGCCAATACTATACAACAGCTTGATTTTGACTCTGTTGAGACTTGGCTGACATGCGGCCATATGACGTGCCAGCAAGTTGGTCATATTTTTAGACAGCCTACACACACCCACACACACACTCCCCCATTCACACACCAACACACACACACAGATGGCAAAGCATGGCAACGTTGCTTGTTTAAAAATTTCAATCACGTCGCGCATATCCTTCACTAGACACGCATTTCAATGGCCAACTAAGAGCGGGCACTGGTTAGTGGGTGTGTGATGTGGCATGTTGGTGGGAGTGTGTGTGTGTAAGTGCGCGGGTGTGTGTCACGAGTATGTTGCACACAAAAATTATACGCGAGGTTACATTTACAACTTGTACATATTTGAAAAAAATATATTAATTTAGACGTGCCGCGCCCTAAATACACTTTGTAAAAGGCCTCATACTACACCAATCTATTTTATGCCAATAGTAATATTACGGATTTATTGGTATGGATTTTGTATTTAAAGCTTACATATTTTAAAGTGCGAAATATCACAAGTTACTTGAGGTTCGTGATTCAGGTATTTTTCTTATTAGCTTCTTCTTCAAGAAGAGCGATCTGCAAAACAGGTCCAATATGGAATTCTATAGAATCAAGTTTAACATTTATTTTGAACATCTTCAATGTTTTAAAAGCTGAACGTACTAGGCTGTTATCCATGTTCTTCGTCTGTATTGCTTTGCTTCAAGCTGTTACAGCTCCTTCTTAACAATATTTTAGCTTCTTACCTACCCTTCTGACTGTGTGTGTCCAACTAATATGGTCAAAAAATATTCTGCAATTTAAACTGACTAATATGAGCTTGGCCAAGCTAAAAAAATATGTGAGCTCTTTATGTATTTAACTGATTGTTTATATATTAATTAATGTTTTATATAGAGGCAATACAATTTTTTGTTTAATTTTTACCAATTTATTTATTTATTTATTATTTTTTCCAATAAACTATGAAAGTTATATTATTTATTTCAATTTCTTTTATTTTTTATGTACAACATATATTTAAATATCCTTTTATCTTACTTTTTTTTTAAACTTATTGATGAACTCTTTCAAATACATTTTTTTTTAAAAATGTTTGTTGTATTGAATGAAAAATAGCATACATTTTTATTATTTATTTCGCAAAGCCTGGTTGGGTCCTAAGGCTTTATCTTGGACAAACGCCAAAGGCGGCTTTTTTGAATAAGGCTTGTCAATTTGTCTTACTTTTTCTATACACAATATATGTTTAAATATATTTCTATTTTTTAATTTGATGAAACTTATTTGTTAATCATTTTTATTTTGTTTGTTTTTTTCTTTTATGGTTATTTATTGTATTTTTATAATTTATTAAGTTTAATTTCTTTTATTATTTATGTACAAAATATTTCTAAATATATGTTTATTTTTCAATTTTATTTAACTTATTTATTAACCTCTTTTTTATAATACTACATTCATTTAATAATAATTAAATGATCATATTATTTTAAATTTAATTTTCTTTTGATTTATTTAATGGGGGTCTTAAACTTCTTGTTCGCCCCTCGCCTTAGCTTGGCTTATTATTTTTGATATTTTTGCTTAGCCTTTTGCTGGCTGTGGTAGCTCATGTGATCGCCAGCGCCTTTCACTTGTTGTGCAGCATTACACTTTTGACATACACATACACGCACGCACACACATTTTTGCACACCCATGTAGTTGTTGCGGCAGACACGCAACGTTGCCGGCGACTGCCGGAAATACCAAGCACAACGTCCCAGGGCCAGCAACAAAATGGAGAACAACAAAAATCAACTGTTGGCATGCTGACGATTCCCGCTTCACCCTAACTCTCGCTCTGCCTCTTCCTCTTGCTCTTTGTCGTTGTTGTTTTTTTTTTTTGTTTTTTTTGTTTTTGTTTTTTGTTGTTGCTGTTTTTGGCTGGCTTGTTGGAATTTTTGCCAGCGTAATCACGATTAAACTGTCAACGGCATACTAATTAGATTTTTATTTTTATTGCGCTATGACAGCGCCGCGTGACGGCGTCGCCAGACGTCCTGTGTCCTGTGTCCTGTGTGTACCATGTTCTGTTTGGTCTGGTCTCGTCTGCTCTGGTCGGGAGGGGGCCCGCTGCTTAGCTGGCGTGCCCCTGGCACTCGCAATACCCGCCAGCCGCCACCGCATTATTCTGAGGCGCGCGCGTGCCTCGCATGACCAAGTGACAACCCATATCCTGGGCTGCAGCGCCCAGGCGAGCCGGCGCAGGTCCTGCCCTGGCTTCCGCTCCCGCTTGGCACTTTGTGGCGCCTGCTACTTTGTGATTTATGTCTTATCATATTTATGAAAATTATTGTTATTGATGGTATTCAATATTATGGGCCTTAGATAAAAAAATGCCCTTTTGATTGATTGAAACATTAAGAGCTGAAAACTTTAGCACTTTGGTTTGCAGCTGTATCAATTGATTTCAAAAGTGTATATGAATAAACGAGTGAAGGACTGTAACACTCGCCAGAACCCAATTAAGTGTCCTTTGGCTGCAGTAATTGATTTAAGCAGCTGCTTTTGTTAAAGTCAAGCACACATACATTGTGCTCGAGGCGTTTTTAGTTGCCCACATACAATCAAAAGAGACTTTCAAGTATACCCTTTTGATATGCCAGCAAAGGGTGTGATAACTTTTCACGAAAATATGCGACGCATTGCAAGAAGATGAGAGAGAGATAGCAACCGAATATTTAAATATTTTCATCTGGATTCGATTTAATAATGCAATCGAAAGAGGAAGAAAAATGTCTGTTTTGTACTCAGCCCTGTAACTTACATTTTTGATTAATTATATAATATATAATATTATATAAGATATAGAAAATATAAATATGTTGAAGTGAATGTTATATTCCGTTTTGTGAACAACCGAGTTCGCTTATAGAAATCTGAGTTTGTTTTTATCTAATGTTCACAATTAAAATTATATATTGAAGATTAATTTTCGTTTTAAATAAATTATTTTATAAATAAAGCATAATTATATTAAGCCGTGCCTCTTAAAGACAACTTTATAATCACCTAACAATGATGCTTTTGTTTATGTATTATTTATTTTTTTATTCAAAACCTTCCTTACTCAGAATCAGAAATACAAATTGTCGCATCGTGACTTTCCTTAACTAGGGTATTTTCATCTTCCTCACTTGAATGTTTGTTTTTCGCATTTTCTCATATTTCCTGCGCCCTTTTACTTATTCTGCTGGGCTTTTGTTTGGTTTTTATTTGTTTTTTTTTTTCATTATTTTTTTATTTTTATTTTGGTCAATTGTTGACTGTGTTGGGCTGTGTTTTTGTTCGGGTCTATTACTTCCAAGCTGTTGAATGCGTCACCGTACTCAAGAAAATACCCACAGCCAAATCCCCCAGCTTGAGCTGTAGTCACCTGCGAGCGTTGCCACCTCTCCGCACAGTTCTTTGTCGCTTCGCTTTTGTTAATGTTTTTTTTTTTTTTTTTTTCTTATTTTTTTTCATTTAGTTCTCACCGGCATAGGAAGTGAAATGTTTTGTTGTGCTTGGGCTGTAGATGTTGTTGTTGTTGCCGCTCTAGTAGTTGTTGCTGTTGTTGTTGTTGTTGTTGCTGGCTCGCTGGTCCAAGTGCTAATGCGGCCAGACAATGGCGTCGGCTGTTGACGGCGTTGGGGGGAGTGGCATGCATTTTCGAGTGAAATGGTAGCATACTTTTCGGCGTCTGGCTATAAAAAAATTTAATGAAAATGCGAAAAAGTAGTACAAGACTTCTAGGTTGTAGTTGTTGTTCGTGCTTTTTTAATGCACTCAGTTCGCTGCCTGCTGCCAATTACAAATGCGCAAATATTTTTGCTTGCAATTTAAAATAATTATTGTATTTGCATAGCCAACAGCCCAGCGTAGTAGTTGTTGCTGTTCTTGTTTTGTTTTTTTTTTTATTATTTGGTATTATAGTTGTTTTAGTTGTTGGCCATTATATGCACTGTGTGCTTTAGCCTTTTACACTGAACACCCCACATTGTTTGACTGCCAACGTAGTTATGAAGCTTTGTAAGCCAACATTTTGCGGTTTGCTTTTCAATTTGTACACGTACATGAGCCCACACACGCACACATACACAATTACTCTGCACCCTTTCCAAAAACCTACCGTGCCGCCGTACCCTTGCTTGTGTTTTAGGTATGACTATTGTTTGGTTTTCGCCTGTTGTTTTGCTGTGTTAAAGTTCTTTGGTTTTTTGGTGTAAGCAGCTAAAAGCTTAAAGAAAATAATCCGAATATAAAAAAGTAAAAGAAACACAATTTATTTTTGCAATTTTTATGTTAGATATTCCCTTGAAGCGCTGTGTTGCTTCTCAGAGCAGAGAATAGTGCGCAAAATAAATAAAAACTTAACAAAAACGATAATAATATTTTAAAAGTTTACAATTCGGTTTTTTTAATTTTTTTAGTCAAATAAATAATATAGTTAGTGTACTAAAAACAATTAAATTAAATGCATTAAAGGTTAATATAAAAAAAAATAAATATAAAAAATATTTTAGTAAAATAATAATTATAAACGAGAAAGAAGGGCTATCTTCGGCACGCCGAAGCTTTAGTACCCTTGCAGATTGAACCTTTTCTTTTTGCCAAGTTTGGTCAATATATCTTGAAAAACAAAAAAGTTTTCTATACAATAACTTAATTATCGACCGATCGTTCCTATGGCAGCTTTATGATATAGAGGTACTTCTGTGAAATTTCAGGACGATAGATTATAGACTGAGAGACTAGTTCACACAGAAACAGAGAGACGGACAGACAGACATGGCTATATCGACTCGGATGTTGATACTGATCAAGAATATAAGTAATTTATGGGATCGGAGATGTACCTTCTTTGCATTAATATTTCGAGACAAAAATATTATCGGAGATGTCCCTTCTATGCATTAATATTTCGAGACAAAAATATTATACCCTCTGCAAGGGTATACAAAAAAATATATATATATGGACATATATTTTAATAGTAGGAATACTATTTGATATATTATAAAAATTAAATTGGAATTATCAATTTGGTTGGCCAAATTATCAAAAGAAATCCTCCGAAGAATCGTATTCCCGATTTACTTTAAGATTTTATTGGCTAAATTAGATTCTATATTTCTTTAGCATGCTTAAGCTTTGCCTGTGTTGGCATGTATTTGATATACAGAGATCAAGTTCTCATAAAGTTTATTTTCGCTGAATTGCATTTCGAATTCATCGCATCAAATTAAAATCATGGCTAGCCATAAAAAGCTCAAGTCGTTATATGAAATAAATACAACTTTTAATCTGCAACTCAAATGCGCATATTCGACCACACGAGCTACTCACAAGCGGATAAACTTTTAAGTAGTTCAGAAATAATAAAAAACAAGCGAATGGAATACCTATCCACAACCTCTTGAGTATTATGCGTCATCTGCTCGCTGGCCAAAAAGAAAGCCATAAAAATGTTTATATTAAAATAAAAATATTTATAAACAAAGCAAAAACGAAAAGGATAAGCAAACTACGCTTCTATAAAAAAGGCAAAAATTAAAAAAAAAATAACTGATGAATATGCAGAAAATTGCGTGGCACATAAAAAAGGCAAATTTTAGACCGTTGAAGCGGAGTTGGCGTGAGTTATGCGGCCGCGTCTGCAACAGATTCTCAACAACATCTCCATCTCCATCTCCACCTCCATCATCATCATCATCATCATCATCAGCAGCAGCAGCCGCAGCAGCTCATATGATATTCTTAATCGTCATCAACAGACCGCAGACGTGACGCCTGAAAATTAATATACATATAACATACATATAGTATTTATATGCCTGTGTAAATTGATGGATGTGTGTCTGCGGCGCCAGCGAATTTTTGTGAGTCTTTTGGGCTGACGTGTTTTTGGCAACAGATACATATACATACACACATGCATATATATATATTTATACAGAAAAGTGTGCCGGACATTGCGTATTCATATTCACATTCATCTGAAAAAGCTCTGAATAATGCTAATTTCATATGTTATTTAGTTTAATATATTCCAGGCGTAAATTAACAAATTAATTTTTGGAAGGTCAAATAAAGGAAAAGCGTAGCTAGCATAAGGGTATGCATAATAATTTTACTAACAAGCCTTTGCTTATGAAATGAGGATAAGAAATGCCAAGATTTGAAATCTAAGTTCTCGTTCATTTGCATTTTTTATTTGTCTCTGTCATAAATGATGGCACTTTCAAAGAGTTTTGTTTTCTAACTTTCCCATTTTCAAAATTGTAAATGCTTAGTAAGTACAGTAGTCACTGGAGAAGCAGAACTTTCGAGTCCCTGACTTGACTTTAAACTTTACTTTCAATTACTGAAAGTGTTAATTATTCTTCTCTAATATTTTGTAGTATGTTTATATATTTTTAAAAGAAGAAGCATGTTCTCGTTACTTTATTACTTTTCAAAACGAAAAGTTCTAGACGTCACGTTTAATGAGCAAAACCTGTATTGAAAACTTTGACAATAACTCTCTCTAACCAAAAAGCTGAAGAAAAGCTGCAGCACATTAAAATCACTTTAAAAATTGGCCAAGTTTTACCGCGAGGCATCAAAAGATTCCATTATAAAATATAGCATACTCCCAACAGTTTTTATTTTGTATGTTGTTTTTTTATTTTATATTTTGCTGTTTGTTTGTGGCTCGGGCCTTTGGTTTCTTTTTGGCGCTCAGTTTCTTTTTATTATTATTTCGCACAATGAACGCACTTGGCGCACATTAAATAAACCCCCAAGAAGCATTTATCAAATTTCTCTTTATAAATATTGCCAGCCCAGCAGAGACTAGGACTGTATAAGCCCCACTCTCCATTTCTCTCCCGCACACTCTTGGTCTGTGTGTGTATTTTTCAAACATTTATAAAAACGTCAGGTGCTGCGGCATGTGGCAGTTGGCAGGTGGCAGTTGGCAGTTGGGGCAAGGGCTTGGGCTGGGGCTGGGGCTGGGGTAATGCGCGCTTAATGACAGCAATGAAGATGCCAAAATGATAAACAGCAAAACAGCGGCCCAAAAGTGGCCACAACCAAAGCGTTGGACAACAGAAAAATGGCCGCAAAATAAACTGAAGAAAAATAAAATGGAAAACAAACAAAAGTCGAAAACAGGAAATGTGTTTGGTCATTTTATAGTTGGCAGGTAGCTGGGCATGTAAAATGTTGATGGTAATGCATGGTAAAACAAAAGTAAATGTAAGCATAAGATGGGAGCTATGTAAACGAAAGTTTTTTTTTAATCGAATATCGATTACCTGACCTTGGTGATAAATTAGAATGAGCAAAGCTGCGCTTAGCTCTAGATTTTCGTAACCGCTTTTTTCAATTACTCTATGTGCTGCATACTTAAACGTTGCATTGACTTGCAACTTGGCACTTGACTCCCTCAAAGGCATTTGTGACTTCTGTTCTGCTTTGTCTCAAATGCTTTGCAGCCTTGAAGATATGACATCACCGATTATTGTACTTAAGTACAAGTAGAGCATACGTCATACGTACTCTTTCTTTCTGATTTATATACTCTGTGTTCCGTATTCTTAAATGCTTAAAATCCGTATACATACTTTATTAGAATGTAAATTATTAGCAGACTCTTTCAAGCAAACGTATAAACAAATATAACGCCACATCACAAGCCAACTCTCTTTCTTCTCCATTCCTCTTTCTGTTTCATCCTTGAACGTTTTGTAACTACAGCAGGCTTGTATTAAAGATGTTTGATATATATTCCTTACTTTCAAGCCCATTCTACTCAATATTAGCTAATTGAGATTGATGCTTAATTAATTATTTTTAGCTACATTTTACTGGCTATCAGTCAGCCTTTGCTACACCTCTTTTATTCGGCTGTCAGTATTCAATAAATATCGTACTCTGACTCAAACAAGCTACTCAAATTTGTATAGTTTTACACTTGTATTGAAGTCTTGACTTTACCATTCTTACAAATTCTGAACTATTATGCCGCTGCTTTTTGTTTCCATCACAATCGCCAACATCAGCATCGGCATCATCATCGTCGTCCTCTGATTCTTCCTTGTCTTCTGTTTAATGAGTTGACTTTTGTTTTGGGAGCCCATTCATAGTCTGGCTTGGCCCTCCGACGTTCCTTGGCTTATTGATAACAATAAAAACCAACAACAACAAAAGAGCCCATTCAAATGGTTCAGCTTTGCATTGTGAATTGCAGATCTATCTATCTATCTATTCTGGCATTGTTTGCGCCGACGACAGCCGGGACGAAGAAAAGACGCGCCATTGAAGAGGCTGAAAAAAATCCAGCTATTTTTATACTCATTGAAAATATTCATGCAGGGTATAATCAATGTGCGTTTATGTCGATCCTGCGTCTACCTCTGTCTGTCCATCCTTATTTTATTGATAAATATAGCAAAAAAAACAACCGATAAAAAATAAAATCATAAAATTACAAAAGTACACCGCAATGGCGTAGTTTAGTACAGGGCATCTCCAAGCCGGGCACTCTCGCAAAACGCATATTTACTTGATCTGGTTGGCATTTGTTTGCCTCGACCAACAGAACATGCGCCCTGGGCGCACTTTAAATGTCAATTAGTTGTCAAATGTTTTATGCAGCTGGACTAAGAGAAGAAAGTGAGTAGAAGAAGCACCAACAAAATGGACGAAGATGAAGATGAAGAAGAAGAAGACGAATCTATATCTAAGCAGATGAAAAAGTTTTCAGCGTTTATTTGTGGAAAAAGCACAATGTCGAAATAATAATAATTTATAACTATCAATGTCATAAGTTCATGACATGCTCATCAATCAATGCATTAGACAGCTCAACACTGGCTGCTGCCAGGCGGCAGACGGGCTGAAGGTCTGATGGGGCGTGGGCGTGGCACAATCCAAAGCAAAAGTTTTGCTCCAACAGTTGTCGCTCTTGTTGTTGTGGTTGTTGTTGTCGTACATGGAAAAGTTTTTCGCCTTTGGCTGCCTCGCGGCGCATTCCTCATAATTTAATGTTGCATGCGAATTTCCACGCTACAATTGACAGAAATTGCGTTTTGCGTCCTCACGGCAACGGCGTCGTGTATTTGCCAAAGTTATCGAAATGTATTGGCAACATTCGAAAAGTTCACTGAATTGTTGTGTGTGTGTGTGTGTGTGTGTGTGTGTGTGTGTGTGTAGGGAAGGGGAGGGAGAGTGGGTGGTGTGCCCGACCAAAGGATCCGCCTGGACGGAGCGAATAGTTGATTGAGTTTTATTTTAATTCGATTTGCTTGCGTGTGAGTCGCCAAACGAAGAAATATCAACAGAAGTTGAAACCTGGGAAGTTGTAACAAACATGAATTATTGAAATCGACTTATAGAAATTATTTGGGAAATTGGTATGAAAGCAGAGTTTAATTCCGAAGGCTTTAAATATATTGATTAGTAAGAAGGGAAGAGAAGATAATATTAAAACAGATGGAGGGAAAATATAAAAAAAGTTAGGGAATTAAAACGGAGGAGACATTTGAGAGAAGAGCATGGGGCACATAGATTGGAAAAGGAAATTGGTATCAATTGTAGACCGAGCAAAGGAAATACAAAATTCATACCATAGTAATGGTGTGTGTGTGTGTGAAAGAGAGAGAAAGAGAGCGCTTATATGCAGAAGCGTATGAGCAAGATAGAGAGATAAGAGAAAGATAGTATATTAGAGGTATCGTCTACCCAGCTCAGATAATGGAAGAAACTGTGGAAGATATCTAAACATGTGAGATATTCCTGTTTTGTATAAGTTCATAAGAATATAAAAGTCTCTTAATCTCCCAGATATGCTCCGAAATTTCTCTTTGGGCAAAAGTTGTCTTTAAATTGAGTTAACTTTTATTTGAAATTTGTGGTATAATTTCTTAAACCAGCTCCGAAAATGTGAGGAAGTGTGGAAGGTATTCAAATATGTATATATATTCTTGCTTTGTCTTTAAATTGAGTTAACTTTTATATCGATTTAGAGATATTATTCCTTTACTATATGTTACCAAATTTCCTTAATTTTCACGCAAACAACTGCTTTTTAAAGCTCAGTTCTTCAGGTGTTGTTGCTCTATGAGTTTTTCTTTCCATGAGTTTTTCTTTCATTTATTTCACTTTGTATTTTGCATTTCCCTTTTACTTTATATTTTGCTTTCATTGTTATTATGTGTTGTTGTTGTTGTTATTGTTGTTGCTGCTGCTGCTGCTGCGCGTGTTCCTTATCCTGCTCACGCCCAGGGCTTATTCAAATTGACTCAATTTTTGTTAAATTTCCGCTGGCCTGCAGTACGTTCATATATTTATGCTCGAAATGAATCCTGCTGCCGGAGTTCGACCAGAGTTGCCACGCTCTGCCACTCTGTTTACGTGCTGAGGGGCAATTCCTTTACAGCTCACCCCTCAAGGCGGACGCTGCATTTCTGGAAGCCTGGAACTGGCTGCCCTTAATCCCGACCAGCGGAATGTGTCGGCGCAAAAGCCAATTTAAAAATGCCAACAATGATTTATGTTATGCAGCGCTCACTTTACTCACTTTACCCCTAGCAACCAGCCCCCCCCCCCCCTTCACTCCTTGCTTTGCTTTTTCACACGTAACTGCACGTAGTTTAAATGCCGTACAACATCGCGCTTTAATTTAAACAATTAACCCTAATGATTAACCCTAACAAGGCGGCGGCCCCACACACATTGAGCGCCCGTCGCTATGTAGCCAATAAAACTTAATGACTTAATGCTCCGGTTCAGGTTCCGTTAAGGCTTGCGTGTTTCGACCAAGTGGCAAAAGTCGCATAATTAAAACAACAACAACAACAACTACAACAACAATGGCCTTCATGTTGTGCCCACTAAAAACTAGTGCTAACTGCTCTATTTATATAAACGGCGCAGCGGCTCAAAGCGACAAAGTCATTGACTTCCCGTCCCTATCGCGAAATGTCGTTAGAGCAAGCGGCCATAAGAGCCGAAGGGTTCGCAGGGAGCTAGCAGGGGGGTTGGGTGAATCAGGAAAAGCATATGTGTGCGCTAACAACACTGCAGTAAAGGCGCAATTAAAGTACACGGAGACACGGGACAGAACAATAAAAATGAACAACAACACAATCGAGCAAAGAACAAAAAAAATGTAACCGCAACACGACTATTGAATGCACTGCGATAAGGAAAAATAAAAAATTGTTTATGTTTATTAGGCATTAAAAATGTCATAAAGGAAAAGTACGCAAAAACAACAAAAAGCTTTCGAAGCGCTTTCCTCATATAATGAGGAAGATAAAAAAAAGAAAATTACTGTCAAGAATTTAGAATTGCATTCCATGCTTGAATCTGAAAATTATATTCTTTTCAAATTGGTTTTAATTCAATATTTAAATTTTGGCACGTCTTTCGTTTGTTTTATCGATAAATTATATTGGGATTTAATAGTTACTTGGAAACTCTACTATATAAATAAACATAAAAATAAGACAGCCAGCTTAAAATTTAAAAAAAAAATTTTTTATCTCGTCCTTGATTCTAATTAAATACCTTAATGTATGAACCACAATTTCTCGTGGAAGATAAGTGAGAGTGTAATTCAATACGTGCAATTCAGAATTTAAGATAACATTAAGAATTTGAAGGAAGCTTTAGCTCGGAGCTTCCGAATTTAATTTAATTAATTAAAAAAATAAAACAAAAAAATAATATAATAAACAATTATATATTTATATGTTTAAAGATATATTTATAAATACAAGCAAGTTCCTCATTTTAGTTTTAATTTCAACTCAGGCATTCAGTTTACTGCTAGAATAGGTATAACAAACTTTTACTCCTATACCCTATCATTTTTTTCTATAGTAACAACAAACAGGGCACCACTTGGATGACAATGGTCTCCTGTGTGCGCCTCTCTCCCCGCACCTTTTGGGTGCTCACATGACGCTCTGGGCATAGTTGGTGGCAGTTATAAAAAGCCATTATAAACATATGTGCAAGCCGGATGCCGAGGATCCGTCCCTACCGCTACCCATACCCTTCTTCCTTAATCCCCTTACCCCTTACACATACACTGCCACAGCCGCTGTCCGTTCTTTTGCAGCAGTTCAAGTGCTTCCGCATTGCCGACTGTCAAGTGTGTGTGTGTGTGTGTGTGTGTGTGTGTGTGTGTGTGTGTGTGTGTGTGTGTGTGTGTGTGTGTGTGTAGAGGGAGGCAAGGATTGTTGCCTCTCTGTTTGCCTAGCTAAGCAAATGTGCCGGTGCCAATGCTGGTGTGTGTAGTTGTGCACGTGTGTGTGTGTACACTTGTAAATGTCTGTTGATAAGCGCGTAATTGTCGTGCGACAAGAAATCTTTATACAGCTACACACATACATAGATATAGATATAGATAATGTCAGATTTTAGGGATTAAAGAGATGTTCGAATTTCGCTGAATATTATTGACTATGCTTTTATGGTAATTTCTTTTGTCTTGTCAGCTAAGCTAAGGAGAAGTTGAATAATTGAAAAACTTAGAAACTAGTGAAACATAAAAATTAATCCAGCATGGCTTTATAAACTCTTTTGTGCAAAACTACAAAAAAATAATGTCCTTCACGCCTTTGGTGTAATATAACCTAAACTTAATTTTAAGCCAGTGTTTAAGCCAATAAAACAAGTTAATAAATTAAACAAGCAGCTGACCAAAATGTTTACATTTTAAAGTTTTTGATAGTCCAACTCAAACCTTTAACAGGCAGCTCGTCTCCTTCTCTGCTCTTGGCTTGCTCGCTGCTTTGTTATTAGTGGATTTTGTTGATGTTTTGTTAACATTTTTTGAGCGCTCGTTTGTTTGCTTAAAGTAAAATAGTCGCCACGCGCACAACACACACACACACACAGTCAGACTTAATGTCAAACGGGCCCAAAAATCCAGCGCATTTTGTTTGGTTGACCGAAAAACCGAGGCGCCCAAAAAATGGTCGCTTGTTGTTTGTTTGTTTGTTTATTTAGGTGCCAACGGGATGATTACAAATAATTTGCTTAAAATGTTACATTCGGCTCCACGCAATTGCCGTCAGCTATTTTGCCAGCCTGTTCGCCAGTTTTGTAAATATATAAACAGGCAGCCTACTATATAGTACATGCTATATATACAGATATCTTTATGGGTTGGCATGCTGCTGTTGTTTGGCATTTTAATTGAAACCTGTCGCAAATTTTGACACTCCAGCTGGCAGAGAAAATTGTGTGCACGGTGGGGCAGTGTTAGGTATATTAGGAAGGAACAAATACATATATCTAAACCCATATTTTTAAAGTATTAAAAAAGGTTCCCAAATTCAGTTTAAAAGAATAAAGAAGCATTATAATTCTTAAATATAAAGTATAATGACACCCATCTGAGCTTTCTTTTCTTTATATACCAAACAAATAAGCCTCACACCACTGTGCAACGCACTGGGCCACTGTTAAGCGCCGTCTTCTATTGCCCGTAATCCACATAACACGCAAATTAATTACCCATAATTAATAAATTTAAACACTACTCAAGTCACCAGACAATCGCAAAGGCTTAAGGCATTAATAACCCCCACCCCACCCCTCTTTCCAACTGTCCAACAAAATCCATCAGCATGACGCAAATTATAATTAAACATTCACAGCTAAACACATAATTTGCACTGCGAATTTCCGGCTTTGCCCGACCTAAAGAGTCTCCTCAGGCAGTCATAAATCTCGGCTCTGCACTTGATGCGTGGAAAGGCTATAGAAGCTGCCACCTAATCCCAATTATAACTCACGCCAAACGTGATAAATCAATAAACCGTCCGCTGCAGAGCCAACGCAAGTTATTTTCTATAAAGTCTTGAGTCTTGCGGTGTTTACGCTTTTGGCCATTTAGCTGTCAATTTATATGGAGTTCGATACGGGGGGTGTCAGATTATATACATATATAGGTTAAGATTACAGCATGAAAAAGCGTCAAAAACAATCTTGGAAGGATGCTCACTTTGGGTTAGGTTTTAGTTCTTAGTTCCAATAAGCGCACAAGATATTATTCTTTTATTATTGTTTTTATCATATTTACATTATTATTATTGCTATAATTATTATTTATTATTATTATTACTATAATTATTATTTATTATTATTATTACTATAATTATTATTTATAATTATTATTACTATTTGTTATTATTATTATAATTTTGAACTGGTTCAATGTTGGCGGCTAAATGTATATTCAATTCTGAAATACACCAAAAACTCGTATTATAACTTTGTTATTATTTTTTGAACGAATGCTAAAAAGATGTTATCTTCATTAATGGTGATTGAGAAACTGTAATAATTATTGAATCGGTCCAAAAATATAGGGCATTTCAGCTGAAAAACCGTTTCAAAGTACGCGAACGATCTTTATAGAATAAATTTGTATTTTGAAACGGCTCACAAATATTTGAAACGTGACGAACTTAGGTAAAAAAGACTCTCTAATTGACTTTGTTAGGTAACTGAGCTCCAATATGTAAAAGTTAAGTTTCCATGAAAAAAGTTTAATAAGAAACTGGTTCAAAAATTTCCGTGAAATGGCTTAAGAGCAATCAGATGAATTTAAAAGAACATTACAATCATATGCATACTTATATAAATCTATATGCATACTTAAATATATATACATATGTGAAATTTAAGCCCAAGCTTATTTGTTTTGAGTTGTATCCCGGAAGAAAGTTTACGAAATCAACATGTCTATGCTATGCTTAGCTTTAATCTGATATTTTCTATAATTGCATAGGGTATCATATTTTTGCCTTAATCTAATCCCATTTACATGCTCACTCTCGTTTTTATTCTCGTTTTAGGTAATTGATTGCAAAATAAAATTAATTTATGTGTCTGGGTGCTCTGGAGTTGCTTGAGTAAGTACCCGGCAATATATTACGCATCTGAGTAGTTGTTACGTTGCGAACGAGTCCGAAAAACAACTACTAAATAATTGTTAATGTATTACGAATAATTTATGACACTATTTCATAAAAAGCAATAATTTTTCAATATCAAACCAGGCGGCAAACTGAAACGGTCGAAAGCGCCAGACGAGGTGGGGCGAGGGCAGTTCCAAAATGTTGCTGCAGCACAGTTGCAGTTGAAGGTTTCTCCCTGCCTGCAACTCTGCCACTCTGCCTGGTTGGTTGGCTGGCTGGCTGACTGCCTGCTGCTTGCGTAATAAGCTTGATAAATAATAAAAGAGCGCTAGTAAAGCAAAGGCAGCGCAGTAGGTGGCAAACGAGGGGTTGATGCAGGGGGTTTGCCAGTCAGTTAGTGGGGTTGGGTTTCGAGTTTCGGGTTTTGGGCTTGGGCTTGGGTTTGGGTTACTGTCGCTACAAAGTGAAATTTATCATTTTTCATAGCTGCAAGCTGCAGTTTCTGAAACATTTCACTCAGCGCCAAGTGGCAACCGGCAACCTGCCACGCCCTCCATTTCAGCCCAGCTGGAGTCTCATATTTTTGGCTGCTTAGCTAGCGTCTCTCCCCAAAAAAGGTCTGCTCATGTTTGTTATTGCTGCTGCTCAGGCTGCTGGCAAATGTTTACGGAAAGAGATTAATTGATTCCACTTGGCTGCATACACAGTGTCCCTGCAGAGAAGCTGAGAGTAGCCAAAGGACATCCCAGTCCACTCTACTCCACTCCACTCCACTCCACTCCAGACAGTCCGTTTTTGGCGCTTCGCATGCGGGCTTTGAGGTAGGAAATGTTGGAAATGTTGTTGATTTTGGAATGGTATCTAAAATTTAGAATAGAATTTGTGCAGAAGCCTCAGCCCTTTTTGCACAATAATTACTGCTGCCCATACACAAAGAACCTGTGGACCCTTTCATGATCTTTTCGCCCACCTTCGAGCTCTGAACACAAAAAATGAATTCGATATTTTAACCAAGTTGATTATGCAATTAAAGGTAAAGTTAATCATTCGTTTGGTTTTTAAATAACACGTTATTAATCATAATTATGTCACTTATCATAGTTATTGGCGTTAATGTAAATTGCATTTCGGCACAAGAAAATACTAAATGCTCGACTATTGGTATGCCCTTTATTTATAGGTAATACATCTTAAATCCAGTGTTAGACAATGTAATCCGAATTTTAAGAATTTTCAAGAAAATTTACAATTTGTGGAAGATTATGTTATATAGCGTCCCGTTTAGAACACTGGAATTGAACATAATTTTATTTTATGTAATTATTAAACCTGCAAGAATTTCTGTAGAATTGATAGGCCAAGGTAGACACAGCTCTTGATATACAAATTGAATGCAAGCATGCTAGGTTAGCATTATATTATTATTTATTGTTTTTGTTATTATCATTTAATATTAGGCTATATTTTATAACGTCCAGTGAGAAACTTTGAAATGGAACATAATGTAAATGCTTTTGCGTAATTAAAAAAAACCTTAACTAGAATTTGCTTACAAACAATTTGTATATGCACTAGGTAATATACCAGTTGTGTAGCTTACGTACAGGGTATATAATTAAAGCATTTTTCAAATTTTTTAAAAATTTAATGACAGCTCCAATTATGCAGCACAAAATGTTGCACAGCAACTGCAGTTGCCACATTGTCTGCGCCTGGGCAGAGACGTAGGCCTCAACTCTCATAAAGCTGGCGGCATAACTTGAGCACATATAGCTTATGAATATGTATATACATATAATATATATGTAGTATAGCTTATATATTTAACTATTGGTATGCCTTACATGATTAAAACTTTATAAATGGGGCGCACAAAGGATTCGCCAGCCGTTGCCGCTGCCGTATTGTTGGCGCCAGTGCAGTTAACAAGTCCTCGAAAACAGTGGCAACGCTTTTTATAGTTTGGCAGCGCCGGCAAAACTTTTGCTCAAACTTGTCACAGGCGCCAGTTTTGGCCAAGTTGATGTTGAGGTTGCGGAGAGCTTACCAAGAGTCAGGCCACGCCCACTGCATTTAAGTCTGCAAGATTCGGGCAAAGCAGAAGAAGACAAGCCAAACATTTGCGACATGCCGCACAGTTTAATGTTTGACAAGCAAAACATGCAACGCCCCGGCTCCCCCCTCAAAACACCCGTTGCCAACTGAAGTTGCCCCCTTTTGCGGTCTTTGTCTTTTTTATATATTTTTTGATAACTTTAGCTTCAACTTGTCAGGCATTGCAAAGTGACAAATATATTTAATTGCTTGCAGAAGTTTGCTGCCAAAAAGTTTTGCGCTTCAATACTTTCATTTCGTCTTTATTTTATATATTATTTTATTAAAAAAATTTCAAATTTTTTTCTTGTTTTGTTTTGGCATTCTCTCTCTCTGTTTTTGGCATGTGTGAAATAGACGTTTTTATAATTGCTTGTAATTACGTTTTCATTTGTGGCCTTAATATGAATTCTGCATTTTATTTTCCAAGCATTTGGCTGCCGGGCACTGCTTTGATATGGTTTAAGTGCATATGCATATATATGTATATACATATTCATTTAAATATATATTTATTTCTTTATATATATTCATGCTTCTATATTGTGTGTACTGCATGAAATTCATCATTGCAGCAATGCTGCACAGCTTGCAACATCATTTCAGTTGCATTAACATTTTAATGGTGCCCAAGCAAAATGATTAAAATTTTAATTTCAAGCGTTTTTTGCTGGATTCAAAAAGAAGTAAAGATAGAGCTGAAGCGAAGCGAGAGGCAGTGAGTGGGAAATTTCTCATAGTGAAGTGTTGCAAGTTGCTAAAACTACAACAAAAGTTATAGACATTTTTTTAACTGTTTCTTCAGTTGACATTTTTTTAAGCATAAATTGTCATTAAGTTGCGGTTATTGCACGATTCAAAGTTTTTATAAAAAGACATAATGAAGAGATTTATTTAAGAGATATTTATATGGGATAAATTGAAGAAAATAATCGATTACAAGGAAACAAAAAAAAATTAGTCAAAACTTTAAATTTATAAATTTAGATTATGAAATATTAAAGCCTGCATCATTTGTTTTATTTTATATTTGCTTTATTAAATATAAAAAATGTTGACTAACAAGATAAATATATTTTATTCGTACGAAAACGATTCTATGAAAAAATTGTTAAGCTAAAGCTTTTTATTAAAGCTTAATTATACAGAAAAAACATATTTGAATATGTTTTAATGATTTAAAACGGACATTGAATAGCAAAAAATGAACATATTTTATTATTTTTTATTATTTGAAATTGGCATCAACAAAAGAATAGCAAAGCTAAATTTTATGAAGTAAAAGTAGTTTCATGTCATGTTCAAAAGCTCTGCCGACGCCTTTTTATGGCAAAAAAATTATATTGCAGCTACTTAATGCTTGATGCATAAATCTAAATTTATGACTTTACACAACATAATGGCAAACAAAAGCAAAAAAAATAAAAACATCAATTGTCGAATAATGCTTATTTTATGTAAAATAATAATGTTGTGAAATTTGAATGGCATTCAATTGAATTTGAATGGGACAAACAGTCATTAAAGAAGTGTTATGAACTGTTTATTGGGGCCAATTGCCAAGGAGCGAAAAGATAAAAAGTAAAAAACAAAACAAAAAACAGAAAAAAACATAAAAACAAATAAACTTTAATGCGCTTTGAAGTTCGCTGTTGAACACATAAACAAAAACAAAAGCAAAACTTTGCCTCGTATTACGAATTGACTAACCAAACAAAGGATCAGGCACAGGTTAACTGTGACTGTGTGTGTGTGTGTGTGTGTTGTGAGTAGGTGTTTATTGGATTACCTAACTGTCGCCAGGCTGTATCCTGTTCAGTCTCCGGCTGCCTGTTTGTCAATACTAATCTGCTGCTCCTACACACACACACACACACACACAACTACTACTAGAGCCGCCTGACAGCAAAAGAAGTAGTTTCAAACGAAGAGATGGGCGGCGTGACATGGGAGCATGGCTGACGACCTAGCGCTGCGATAGCGACAACACAATCAATGTGTAGAGATCGAAAGCAGCGGCTACTTTGTGGAAGGCCCGTGAAGGCACTGCCGTTGCGAGTATTTGAACCGGAAATCAAAATAAACAACAGCAAATCAGTCAAACAAACAAACAACAAACAGCAGAGGCTTCAGCTAAAAGCAATAAGGTCAACCACCCACCCACCCACACACCCTTAACATGGGCAATTTTTGTGACAGAGCTACTTCAGGGTGTGCGTGTGTGTGTGTGTGTGTGTGTGTGTGTGAGTGTGTCTACACCGAACATGTGCTCCAATAAAAGCTTATGGCACTCTTCCAATCAGCCAGCCACTTTCAGGCCCACCAGCGAATGGTATTGAGGTTTCAGGAATGTGGCTTGCCGATAGGGGCTGGGGGTAGGTTGAGTTAGGCGCTGGCAGCTCTTACAATTAGCTGGAAATTAATGACAACCGACTGAGTTTTGGTTAAGATACGGATGTGGTTCGCACTGAAATGAAATGTGCATTCACTTTTTTCCAATTTCTAACCATGATCCTATTTGCATACCCATTGTAAGAAAGTGAAAAGGGTATCGTGGTTTTGTGCATATGTAGAAAGATGATGATATATTTGTGCTCAATTAGAATATTGATATTGAAGCATTTATTTTCATATTGCCCTCGCAGATGAATATTATTTTAAATTATCGATAACTCGGGATAAACGGGGTCGTTTGCACAAAGTCGCTAGGTATCGATTTTCAGACAAATCATAGGGTATATAAGAGCTATATACACCAAATTCAATATCTAAATTCTCGCATTCAAAATACAGATTCGGAATATCCTTTTCAAAGGGCTTTCTCTTTGTTACAGCTACTTGACCAGGTTCCAGGGTATCTTATCGTCGTGCATTCCTGATTAGAGCACTCTTATTAGACTGCAAGCGCTTGGCTTTATGTCAAATAGTGTATATTTTCAAGTATAAATTTTAATTTTAATTCATATAATTTTTATATTTAATCAAAGATTCCATTGACTTTTTATCAAGGCTTTAAGCAGATTTAATACCTTAGACCCACAGTTTTTCCCATATATTTTTGATTGAAATATTTGTCTTCTACAAACTGTTGAGTTTTTTAATATTAGACCTAATTAACTTTAGCATGGTTAACTGGCAATGCATAAATCTACCCAACATGGCGCTATTTAATCCCATCCCCCCTCTTGCTGTAATTTTTCAAATGTCCATCAGCCACAGCAAGAAAAAAGGGTCAAGAATTTTTGCTAAGCTACTGGAAATTGCGAAGGTATTTGAAATTTTTATTTTGATTCAATTTACAAGGGACATCAAAAGGCGGACAACTTGGCAAACACTTGAACCGCGCGTGTAATACCATTTACAGCCACGCCTACAAAATGCTACCGTTGGCGCCTCTCAACTCCTTACTCTTCGCCTGTTTTTCTCGTTTTTTTTTTTATGAAAATTACATTTTTACATAATTTAACAAGCTGGGATGAGATGAGAGCAGGCAAAAGGGAAATCCAGCGAAAAGAGGGACTTGAGTTCGTCAGGCTGTCAGTCAGCCATTTTTTATGGGCGCTACTTGAGTTCTCTGTTGTTGGTTTTGCTGTTGTTGTTGCTGCTGCTGCTGCTGCATTGACCACTAAAGTTGCCATAAAGCGGCATAAAATTTGTGTTCTATGGCGGCACTATAAAAAAGAGTGGCACTTGAGTGGCCGCACTTTGAATAGGTTCTTTTAAGCTGCCTCCAATACCAACCCTTACAGCCCACGCCTGCCTGCCTGCCTGCCTGCCTGCCTGCCCCATCGTCAACAATATATTTAAGCGCAAATGATGTTGTAAATACTCAATTTTTTAGCAAGAAAAATGTCTTCATCATCAAGTGGCAGCTCCCCTCAGCCTGTTTCTCCCTAACCACCCGCAATGGCTTAAAAGCTTTACGGCTGCACGTTGCTGTTGTAATCGCCAAAAGTTTGCTTAGTGGCAATGGGTGCTTTGTGGTAAGAGCGGGGCAGGGCAGGGGCTAGTAACTGCGTCAAAGTGTTGTTAATGCGTGGGTTTCCTTCTAGGTAATGCTCGCAATAGAACTAACAAGAATTTGTATTGAAGAGCATCGTATAAAATTACCTCAAAAAATAGAATCGAGTAGAATTATGCATATATTTTTCCCTGTATTTGCTATGGCAATCTTAACTTCTTAGCGGGGCAGGGCAGGGGCTAGTAACTGCGTCAAAGTGTTGTTGATGCGTGGGTTTCCTTCTAGGTAATGCTCGCAATAGAACTAACAAGAATTTGTATTGAAGAGCATCGTATAAATTACCTCAAAAAATAGAATCGAGTAGAATTATGCATATATTTTTCCCTGTATTTGCTATGGCAATCTTAACTTCTTATAGATATACAATAAAACTCTTTTTGCAAATTTTAGTTGACAATATATTCGAGTAATAATGATAAATAAAATTAAATATAATGCTGGCATGGCCGAGCTTAACATTTTTAAAATATTTAATTGGCTGGCTCGAGGTCCAGGGCTTAATTTACTTAAATCAATAATGTAGAAATGAAAACAATTTTGTCTTTAAATCTTTCTTTTTCGATATATTTCGGTTGCACCTAGGCAACCGTCTCCAGGGCAATTGTTTGACACGTCTGCGCTCTTTGACATGGAAGTTGAAATAATTTTAAAAGATATTTTAACAAATCACAAAAATTGATCAAGCAACTCAATATTTTGGAGAGTCAACTAAAATATTTGTGTTTCTTTTATCCCAAGCTAACCTTACTTTAAAGCGCACACGACACGAATTTTAAGGAATTTAATCGACATGCGCTTTCAGTAAATCAGTAAAATGTTAAAAAAACTCTCTTATTCAATTTGAAAATCTTCTTAAATATGTAAATATAACTAAGATAAGTTACTTCACCCAAAGCCAAAACCTCACTCTTGTCTAGAATAGTTACAAAAATATAAAAAAAACAGGTATTATTTATTCGCATTGTCCCTTTAATATGGAGTTCAAAGCTTAGTCATAATACATTTCACTTGGTGCCATAACCTCACTTCAGAAGGTCCGTGCAAATGAAATCTCTGCAAATGACTGCGTGACGCCTTTAACCAATTGCCAGAAATCCCGAAACAAAATCCTTAAGACTCTGCTTAAACTTCAATGCGGCATAATAAGCTGCACACGGACTTAAAGACGGCCAAACGCACAGAAAAAAAAACGAGCGAATGGGCAACGCTTCAGTGGTTGCCACTGGCTGAAGAAAAAAATAGAATCCGCATCATTACCAGAAATGTCCTGCAGCGTCAATTTGCGGACGCCGTTGGCATTGTGCCCTCTGGGCAGCAGTAGTAGACCAGGGAACAGGGCACAGAACCCTCAGTCAGACACTTAACTCTAATGGTTTTGTCAGCCACGCCCCTCGAAAGGAAAACGGGAAGAAGGAGGAGGAAGAGGGAGGGAGGTAACTGGGCACTGCACACGCATACAAATTGACAATTTTATTGGCAACATAAATTAGTAAAAATAATCAATAAGCAATGTGGCAAAAAGCAGTCTGGAATGGCCGCATAAATTCAATTTATATGCCGCAATTGGCTCCAAGTGCGTTCATATTTGTGTGTCAATTAGATCCTCGAATGTCCTCGGGTGAACTCCAACCAAGCTGGCCACCACATTGCTGTTAATCTCATTTGTTTGGCTGCTGCGGCTATCTCCGCCGCCTGCACAAACTTGGGTAATTGCTCAATTTGCGCGCATTTGCGTATTATGTACTTGGAGGTAGCTTTTCCATAGAAATGGCGTGGGCTTGGGCTTGGGATTGCGACCCGGGGGCTCTGTGGTGCTGTGCATCTTGCAACTATTTTGCCGCACCACCAACAAAGTTTGCGTTCAGCTTTTGTTGATCCTTTTCAATTGGTGCACTAATTAGCGCAGTTTTTGGAAAAACAGTTCGTTTAAAACAAAATTAAATTGCGTTTTTATTGACTGTCCAAAAGTTATCAGACATTTGCCGGCCACTTTTCAGCTGTCTATCAAAATATTCAGTCTCCCTACATAAATTGACTGCGCTTCAGAGATGTGCGCGTGTCGAAGTTTTCATAATGCGATCGAACACGCGCACGATTTATTGACATCAAAAAAATAATTACTTAATTTTAATATATATATATAGTATTTGTTTAGTAGTGATAAGCCATGTAGAGTACGCCTGAGGTCGTGACTTATTGTGCTGTTCTGTAAGTTCTCGTTATGCTCAGTAGACACTAGAGATGGACATGGGTCTTGCTTTTATCCGTGACACGACGGGCCTGTGCTATAGAACTTTATTTCATACGTGTTGCGTATCCATGCAAACAATGCAAGCACGAATGGAACGATTTCTTAAGTAAAAAGTATGCTGTCAGATATTGCTTCAGACTCAAAGCCAATCAATAGTTCACATATTTCATCCAAAAATTGTATACAAAATTTTAAAATAAGACAAAGAAACGAGTTTATTATTTTTATTTACAAATTCTAAAATACTTATTCTTAAAGAAAAAGGCAAATAAAAAGGCTGAACATTTCCTGCCCGCTTGAACTCAATTGAAACTGATGCCAACTCAACTACGCACTCATCTTTCGCCCTGTCAACGTCTCTAGTTGGCTTCAATGAATGCAAATTCTTTTTTCTTTTTTTTTTTGCTTGCTCTTTGGCTGTTGGCCAAGTTGAAAGGAACTAAACAGTTCCACACTTAAATGCCGGAAATGAAATACAAGCAAAGCGACAAACAGGGCGGCAAATGGGCCCCTCCTCGTTTCTCTCACTCTCTCGTCTCTCTCTCTCTCTCTTTCAAATTGCTGTCAAACTTAGCTGAAATTAGAACGTGATTAGATTTCATTTAAGCATTAAGCACAACTGACAGCCAGCATGACAGCTTAATTGGGGGTTGGAGAAGTAGGGGATTGGCTATTCGGACTTGAAAATGATATTTTGAACACGCAAATTTATTGACAATTAGCCAAAGATACGGAAAGAGGCCGATATGCATAGAGATAGAGTATAGTGTGTAAGTTGAGCTGGAAACATTAATTATAACGTGCATAATTAACAAATCTCGACTCGAAGTCCAAGAAAGGAAGCGCACACCGAGACACTAATCTATATAAGTAATACGCATAAGCGTTTAATCAGGGGCGGATAGATGGAAGGTGGGCTCTGTGCTCGGTCAGGCGTATTAATTAAAGCTCACATTGGCTCGCTGTCCACGCAACTAGAAGTTATTAGTTGAGCTGTAGATAAAGCTGGCGCTCAATCCAATTTACGGCATTAATGGATGCCAAGGAGTAGCATGAAATTGTCTCATAATTGACCAGGCTACTTAAACGTATATATGTAAACATGTAGCTGGCAACGGTGAGATTATCGAGACAAGTAAACGGACTGTCAGTCACAGACATGCGCAACACCTACGTCAAAGTCCGCAAAGCTAAACAAACACACACAAGGAAAAAAGACAAGAAAATGAAGGGCCAAATGACAACCCGTCACGTAACACGCATTCAAAACACAACACACGACAACAAGTCGACTTAATCGTTGCAAAGTTAAACAAACACAAATAGATTAGTTCAATGTTCGCTCAATACTCGCAGCCAAAAGTCAAATTGTGTCGAAAAAAAAAAAGAAAAAACCAAGTAAAAAAGAAAGCAACTCTGCCCGGAAACTGACTGAAAGCAAAGCGCAGGCTGTGTGTTTGTGTGATGTGTGAGTGAGTGTGTGAGTGAGTGTGTGAGAGGTGTCAGAGGAAACCAGCAGGCGACAAGCAAAGCAAATTGCCTTTGAGCCAAACGATTGACGATTCCTTTTTGGACAGGACAGGAATTGGTTACGGCGCACGAGCACGGACTAAATAAATCATACAAATGTGTGTACACAGTTCCTTTAGTTTCTAAATGTATTCTGGTCCACACTCAACTGAACTTATCTGCTATATAGCACATATTCCGCTGAAGTTTACTTATGGCGCCCGAACTGTAACCTAATAAAAGTGTGTTTCGAGTGAATGGAAGATTTTCCTAATTGATTAACTTTCTTCTTTCTCCTAAATCCAATGAACAATTTTCTAAAATTCTCATAAAGGGAAAAGTAATCCCAAAATATATTTCTTTTTATATTTCCTATATATTTATAGTTTATATTTTATAAATCTTTTCTTAGCTGTCTCGAGGTCGTCTAGCGTTTACTAAAAACAAAAGTAAAAAACAATTATATATTTACATTTTCCCAAATGATAAAAAATACACATGTTTTTCATAAATTTTGGTCATGTTCCACAAGTTTTTTATTTTTATAGAATTTGAACAGTTGCTGCTATATTTATTAGAAAATCTCTGATGCTCTTTGGAAAACAAAATTTATTTTAAAGACATTTTTCAGACCCTATCAAAAATTTATTTTTTAATTTTAAAAAAAATAAAAAATAAATTGAAAAAATTGCTCAAGCTCCTTTTCAAAGCGCATTTCAAAGTTTTGCTATCATTAAGTTCTTTTTTTTTTCATTTTCTAAGTGTACTTTTTTTTTTAAATTTAAGTGATGTATTGCTTTAATAGAGCTGCATTTGTTCGCGCTCTTTTTTCTTGCTCTTCCACTCATATTAAATCCGATTACATAAGTATTTAATATGGCCCTGCCTGACATTTGTGCTCATGTTGAACGCATTTACCGCATATATCCTTTCATGCGGCAAATGAAAAGCTTAACCACCCGCTTTGTCATCATCATCATCATCGTGAACATTATTATCATCGTTAACTATCAGTTGGTGGTAGCTACTCCGCAGCTCGGGGACTGCGTTACTTTGCATAAATACGAACTACTCGACTAGGACAAACTAATTAGCTTACAGACATCGCAACATTTCATTAAACAAATGGTCCCTGGTGTATAATTTTAATACGCAATTACAGCCAACTCAACGCCACTCAATTGCCTGATAGTAAGCCGTACCCCCGCCCCACCAGTAGCTACCACCTCGCACTTGGTCCTGAGATACTTGAGCATAAGCCAAGGCAATAAATTTGATTTGATACTCATTGCGCTGGTTACCTACGCAATCGTTGGGCTGATGGGGCTGGGTGGGCTTTAAATTATTTGATAATTTATGCGAAAATTATGTGACAATTGAGCGAAAAAGCGTAGCGAAACGAGGCAAGGCTCAAGTTGCCTGGCAACACACAATCTCAAGCTAAAGCTTGTCCTTTATTGAAAACTGTGAACGTACCATCAATCAATTAGTTGCCATATCAAGTAGGTAAGAAAAACGAAGGGGAACGCAATGTCAGGCCTCATACCAGACATTCAGCTCCGTATCCAAATTTGACTCCATGTCCTCGATATCATTCAGGATGCGCATGGGGCAGATAAACTTGAAGAATTCATAGAGCACAAAGTAGACGGTCTCCAGCATAACGACAGGAACACAAACTACAATGCGACCAATAGGATATACTAAAATGTGGATGAAAGCCGCTGACCAGGGACAGCTGCTGTGCAGGACACAGTGTGGGTGTGCCCAGATAAAATAATGACTTAACCAGTGCTGCAAAGAGTTTATATATTCATTCGACCAATACCCATTGTGCCCACTCACCAGCAAGCAGATGTCTTGCAATGCTTTTAATTGTTTTACGCGGCTTGTATTTGCTTTGATACTTAAATTTCATTTCAGGAATTGAATTTCAAAAGGCTGAACTATTCAAATGCTTGTTATATTTCAAACACTTAAAACACAGCCTATGCTCGCCTATAGATATTTTAGTTATAAACTTCCACCTCTTAAACTCTTGCCTCTCTCGCATTTCCAATTAGGGCCGCAAAATACGCAAAAATATCAACCACAGCTACTCAATTACATCTCATTTACCTGTTGTTCCACCTCCTACTCGACTATCTCTTTTAAGAGCACAAATTGTGTTGGGTCTGAATAATTTAAATGCCTGAATTTGTGGCTTACTATTATATTAATGCCTGTGCATAGCTAACGCATTTTATCTGGGCTAATCAACACTTTTTGCTGGGCGCTTCTATCTGCCGGGCGCCCTCTAACGTTTTTACCTATTAACAAAGGTTAATTATTGCAAGCACTTACAACACTGTCTTGCAATCGATACCAATAGCTTGTGTCGATAGCTGTTTTTGTGAAAAAGTTTCTATATTCTACAATTTGAAGGACTTTTAGGATGACATTAAAGATTTTGGAGAATTTAACAGAGTTACGAGTAGATAGCTCGTATAGATTCTGAAAGCTTATAGAAATACCTACATTTTATAGGCTACTGCCATTTACAAAATATACAAATATGTACTTTTAATCAAAAATGCATTTACCCTATTTCCTTTCTGAGCAGAGTATCACGCTGTCGGCAACTGCGAAATGTCCCACACGTTCAACTCTTTCCATTTAATACAAGTCTTTAATAGACGTTACATTAAATATTAATTTGTACGCACAAAATCTGTGGCTAAGCCGCGATTTATGCTGTAAAAATAAACCCCAACTCGCCCACCACAGCCAAGGCGCACCCTTTCAAATGGTAATTAAGGGCCGCACGCTGAGCACCTGTTCACACAGGAGCTTAACCTTAAGTGCCACGCCCCCGCCATGTAGGCATTTATGTGCTGCTGTAGGCAAAAAAGGCAAAAAAAAAAAACATTTGTATATTATTTTTATTTGTATAAAAAAGTGCTGCATACTTTTAGGCCGATGCTTAATATTTACCACAGTGCGCCGCGGCAACAACAACAAACACACTTAAAATGCAATCAATCAAGAGCGGATACTATAGTGTGTGTGCGTGTGTGTGTGTGTGGGGTTGTGGCAAACAAAAGCCGCAGCAGCGCAAAATTGAAATTAATTATTATGCATATATCAACATTTAAATATGCATAAGTACACAGCGTACATATATAAATATACATAGGTGCATGCATCTACATTTGTATGCGTTTGTATGTATTTACTTATACACTTTGTATTTTTATTAGCGCTGCTTCAGATCGCCGACGATTTAATTAAATATTAATTTACTTTTTGCTTTATTATTACAACTTATGAAAACACGTGAAAAGCGAGAAAATTAAAGTAAAAAAATCAGTTAACGTCGCTTGCACTTGACTTGCTTCAAAGCCGGAATAATGGCAAAAAATTAAATATATATATTTTGTTGTTGTTACATACATAACATATATAATATACATACATTACATATATATTTATAAATTCAAGTTTTGACAATGGGCTGAAACAAAATGCGTGGCTGACAACAACAAAAGGACCCAAATTTGCTGGTTTGAAATTTAATTAAGCCCGCATTAAATATGTCAAACTTCGTTTTTGTTGCTGTTGTTGTTGTTTTTGTATCCTCGCAACTTGCCGCTGTTTATTCAGTTGTATAGATTTAATGAGCAAATTATGCGGCTTGTAATTGGGTCAGTTTAAGGTATACGCAAAGTGAAAGTGATAAGGGTTTGCCTCTAAGGTGAGAACTTAACTCAATTGCCAAGTGAGTGTCTGAATGTGGCTGTGAGTGTGTGTGCATGTCTAAGGACTCCTTTAATAAAATGAGTTACTTGAAATTGTCTACATTTGAAAGTTGCTTTTTTCTATTACTTGATAGATTTGTGCGCATCGAAGCCCGAGAAATAAGATAAGATCTTATAATCAGTTAGTCTTACAAATTGCTTTTGTCTTTAATTCATAATAGATTTGTGCGTTTAGAACTCTTAGGAATACTTAATAAAATCCTTTAAACCTTGATTTTCTCTCTTATTTATAATAGATGTGTACGCCTAGAACCCCTAGGAATATTTAATAAGATCTTTAAAAACGTCTTTCAATCAGCTAGTCTTACAAATTGCCCTTGTCTTCAATTTGTAATAGATTTGTATGCCTAGAACCCGTTGGAATATTAAATAAGTTCATTTAAACCTTCCAGTTAGTTCTATAGTTTGGCTTTTTAAGCCCTAGGAATATTTACTTAATTCTTTAAATTCTCCCTTCGAACAATTAGTCTCATAAATTGGGATTGTCTTTTATTTATAATAGATTTGTGCACCTAGATCTCCTAGGAATTTATTAATTTCTTGAAAACCCTGCGAACAGCAATGTTACATTATGGAAGCTAAGAGTATTTATTTATTTGATTTAATTTAATTTAACTCCCAATTATACTATACAATACTATTAAACTATAAGCATTTAGATAATATAGTCTATAAAAAAATATTGTTTGGTTCCTAAAGTAGAATCGTATAATTCAAGTAGAGTTATTTAAGTATAGTAAATTAAATAATAATAAATAAATCACATTAATTTTGGTTTTAAGCTTAATGTAGTTTCGCATAACTTTAGTAAAGTTCTTTATTTTGTATTTAAATTTATTAAGTATTTAATATTTTAAACACATTTATCAACTCAACTGTAACTCAGCCTTTTATCGCATTCTTTTAACTATTCCGCAAGCTGTCCAATTGTATTCTGCGAACACATTGTCTGTGTATACTTTCGTGTTGTACAGTTCCGATAGCTGCTTACTGAAAGTGTCATAATTAAAAATTCCATTATCAGCTGTCCAAGTTAAAGAGTTAACTGAAGGCCTCGGTTGTTGCAACATCAACGTCAAGTTTCTCAATGGCCACTCAAAAGCTGTTGTGGCCCGGGCTGAAAGGCTCAACTCTTTGGGCCGGGAGCCATCAGTACATCATTCGCATCGTTCACAGACCGCACACTTTAACAATTATTGCCAACCACACGGACATGAACATGGACACGGACACGGACACGGATACGGGACATGAACAAGGACATTCTCGGCTGCTTGTAATGTGCTCAATTTTTCGCATTTTGCACAGCCAACGCGACGGGCGGAACGAGCGGCTGAGCGATTGCAAGAGGCCTGCCAGTTGCCACATGCCACCTGCTACCTGCTGCCTGCTAGCTGCAAACTGCCAGCCATAATAATATTAAACAATACATATAAATCACTCAGCTGTCTGACAACGAGCCAAACGTCCAACGGCAACTGGAAAACGGGCCAACTGGGCAAACTTGCAAACTGGCAACCCGGGGAAATGGCTCTGACAGGCTGAAGGTTTTCATAAAAATTTACCGCCATAATGCTTATTTTAAAAGTCAATATGTTCGCTGCCTGTTATTTTAACACCCATCGTGTCCAGGTGCCAGCGACCGACAATCGCTTCCTCATATCCTTTGTACGGCTACAGGCTGCAGCACAAAGCGTCAACCCACAACAAGCACAACACAACAGCACAACAAACTGAACATAAAAACCAAACTGAACGCAACTAAAAATGCCGCCGTTTGATGAAATCGACTACGCAATACCCTGTTCATAGTTTGACAACAACTGAAATTGGTTGGTGCAGAGGAATTATTGAATGTCAAACTGAAAGGCACACACGCTATGTCCGACAGAGTGCAAAAACCAAACAACTCTTCTTGGCTTGGCGAGCAGAGTATTGAAAATGCACAAAAAAGGAAACAGGTCCGAGAGGGCCCCGCAGCCATCTAAAGTTAAGCGACACATGTCACCTGGCCAAAGCCTGCTGCTGCTCCTGCTGCTGCTCCTGCTACTGCTCCTGCTGTTTTCTCTGCTCTTGCTTCTGCTGCTGCTGCTGCTTCTGCTTCTTGTTCATATCCTGCCCGCTGTCGTGCGCTTTATGTGACATGATTATGTGCAAAAGTGACCAGGCTACGAATGGCAGTGTCACGCCCCCATACCCCGCCCCTCCATCCCTTAGGCCAACGCTCACACCTGTCGCCGTGTCAACTGGCCCTCAAGCATTGCCGACAAGCTGCACATGAATGGGCGCCGTTTGAGGCAGGAACTGCAGTTCAGCTTCAGCTTGACATCCTGCAAGCGCAGAACTGTTATTTCAGTGTGGCCAGCTCTAAAGAATGATTAAAGATATAAAGCAGAGCAAGCAGAGAAGCCTGTAGAGAGCTAATTAATGCTGTGATAATACTAATAAGTATTGTTGATGAGTGACAAAATGTCCGCTCGACTAATTAAGGCTGTGAACAACCTATCAGTTAATGTTTTTCTAGTACTTGAAAAGAGTATATATGTGTTTAAGGATAGCTTTATTAATATGAACTGTTTGAAAATTAAAGAGAACTGAAATGCTATAAAACTATAATATTCATTATTATTCATTACCTTTTCTAAATTAAAAGGAATATAGATTTGTAGCGATTTATTTTTCTATAATTATTTTCGCGTTATATAGTAGTATACATAAATGAGGAAAGGCTTCTGCAGACTTCATGACAAATAAGTAAAAAATAAATAGAGAGCTTTCAGTTTCAGTTATGAATAATCCAAGCTATATTTACTGCGATAATATATAGTATTTAGTACGAAGTGCTCGACTGACTGATAAACTGTACTAAAGAAATGTTAAAATTTTTTCATATGGAGTCGTCCTAAAAATATGTAGATATACTTTTATGCTTGAAGTTATGCATGATTCAGGGAAAACCATTTAACAAAGCCAAAGACCAAAAAAGTGTGGCTGAGTTAAGTTAATAATAATAATAATAAAACTAACAAAGAGAATTGTTAAAATAATAATACAGGGTATAAGACGTACTATACTGAAATCTAAATCATACTTATGAGCTTTCGGATAAATCGTACATACATATAAATCGCATACATATTGCTTTAAAGGGCGTATAACTTCCATGTTTAAACGACATTAGAGAAACGGTGCGTACTTCGTATTCAGACTCTTGGTGCACCGTATCGTCTTCGGATAATGTGAGAGGGTGAAGAATGTGAAAAGTGTTTAAATAAATAATAAAAAATAATAAACTTACAAACATGCTAAGATTATACTACAATGGAGCGCTGAGCGTTTTCTTTGCCAGCTGCTTGTTAGCTGGAGTAAATTGCGATGCCGATCTCGACGACAGCTTCAATATCGATTACGTTGATGGAATAGTGAATTCAAACGCAACCAGTTCAACAGCTGAAAATGGCGATGACATAATTCCAAAAGAATTACCTGTAACTAAGAAAACGTCAATTGAAACAAGTCAAACGAATGTCGATAACAGTACGCCCAACTATTTTCCGCAGGTATAAGGGAGAATAGCTAATAACTCAGATCCTATAACTGAATTATAATATTTGAATAGTTTAAAGATACAATGGAGGAAACGGGCTGCGGTTTTGGTTATCCCAGTGGATTATCTATGTATGCCGAAGTAATCAACGCATCTGACGTACAGTTTGGCGAATTCTCTTGGACTGTGAAAATACACTATGACGAAGGGTTTATCGGGACTGGAACTCTGATTGCGCCAGATATTGTGCTTACAGCCGCCAGTTTATTGCGGGGCTTAAAACGGGAAAATCTGATGATACGGGCTGGAGAATGGGATATTGGGAGCGTTACGGAAGCCTTTCCGCATCAAGACCGTTCGGTGAAATTAATTATAAGTCATGAAAAATTCTATGGTGTGGTCAATAATATTGCCCTACTCGTTGTGCAAATGAAGTTTCTTTTCCAACCAAACATTAGAACCCTCTGCCTGCCCAGTCCGGGCACCATATTCGACTACAGTACCTGCAAAACAACTGCCTGGCGACCTGCCACAAACGGCAGGCCGCAACAAACGCTTTTCCAAATTCAGCCCAGCCACAAGTGCGATCAACGTCTGCCCAGACCATATTTGAGGCAAAATTACACTCTGGATGAGAGTGTAATGTGTGCCATAGATGCGAATCTTCAAAATTCCGCCATTCTGAACAGTGGTGCCTCGCTTTTCTGCCCCATGCTGGGGACTATGAATCGATACACCCAAGCGGGCATCGTTATCGGCAATGTTAACCGCAGCGAATCTAAAACTGGACTCTTTGTTAATTTGACTCATTTAATGCCCTGGATATTCAAACAGCTTGGACCGCGTCAAACAGATTTAAAATACTATTTGCCTTAGAAAAAACTTAGCTTTGCAAATGTATAAATGTGGGATTGCTTGGTAATGTTTATTCCACATGATATGATAAGAACATTTACCTATTATAATAATTAATCCATAATCTACTATGACTATGCAATTAAATATCATTGGGTGTTATTATTGAAAAGATGACATTTTAATTTTAAAAAATTAAAAAACTTTAAAAGTTATAAGGTTAAAACCATTTTTATTTACCTAAAAAAAAAATTAAAATACAATATAAATAAATTTCGAAGACTCCTTTTTGCAGCACTTTTTTATATTAAGGAAATTATAATAATAATAAACTAATAACCAAACATTAATCAATTAAAATACCTGTTAATTAATTATATATGACATAATTTATAATTATTACAATATATATATATATAGATATAAATGTAATTTAAATACATATAATATGATATAAAAAATATAATAATAAAATAATGCTAATAAAATAATAAGGATTTTTTAATTTTAATCTTAAGATCTTAGATTTAAGATTTTGAACTTTCTTTAATTTATGCAGTTGACAATTTTTCAATTTGTTTCTTTATGGAATGAAGCTACAAAATATTATAACTTATGGGTTAGGTTTTGGGTATTGAAATTTTTCTTATTTTTAATATAGATTTTAAATACAACTAAAATTAACAAGTGAGAGGTTCCAGTCGGAAGCTCCCGACTAGGGGATACCCTCTCCCTGAACCCTCTTCTTCCAGCACCAATGCAACACCCTGTTTACCCATTTTTAATGGGTTCAGGGTATAAAAATAACTTATATTGTAGTATGTACGAGTCTTAGGTTAAAGTTAATTCGCAATTTAGTTCGATATACTGCTGACTAACTTTATTCAGATAAGCTGTTCTAGGGAATGAATCGTCAAGCATTTATATATATAAACATTTGCGTAGTATGTAATTAGTCGAACATATAGATCTTCAAATACGATACAATCAGTTCAGTGACGCGTATCGCTGACGTTTTTCCGGGCTCGTGACGCACTCACATCTTTAATTGCCGCTCTTCATCCGCATGTGACCCACTTTCACTTCTGATTTCACTTTGTGAATCAGAGAACGCTACGATTGTTGTTGCTGCCTTTGCCTCTGCCTCTGCCGCCGTCGTCGTCATCGTCGACGTTGCGAGCGCTTAACATTTACCCAAAAAAAAAAAAAAGAAGAAGAATCCAAAACAATCGTAAGAAAACAAAAACGAAACTGAATTTGAGGTGCGTATCGTCTGCGCTTGCTGCTCGCCTGTTCAATTAGCAAACTATTTAAAATGTTTTAAACTTTTTTACGCTCTCTGCTGCTAAATTTTATAAACAAAATAAAAATATTTATTAAGAGCGCCGTCACGGCAAACAAGGCGAAAAGAAAACAATACGTTTATTGGCTGCGAAGGCAGATCGTTTGGTTATAATAGCTGCTGCGTCTTCTTGTTTGCCATAAATCGAGGCCCGGCACACAGAAATGAAGGCTGTACTAAAAGCGGGCGATCATCACTGCCTGCCCTCTCTCCCTCCCTCTCTCTCTCTCTCCCTCTCTCTCTCTCTCTCTCTCACTCAGTCTGTCACTCTTTGGCTTTGCCCTCAGCATAGCGTTGCTTCTATGCTCCTACGGCGTAACGGTAAATCCGTAAAACTCTAGGAAATACGGTATTATTTTGTACTAATTCGAATAGGCGTACAGCTTTCAAGAAGCAACGCGTCACGCGCACAGCGACCATTCACTGATAATGCCGTAGTTGGCCCAATCATTTTAATACATGCACATTGTATATACGTTTGTGTGCGCATGTGTGTGTGTATTCGCCTCTCAGCGCACACACATACACACCCACACACACGCACACATATATATATTTATCGCTTTTGTTATGCGGGTTTAATTTGTTTATTCGTTGATTTGAAATTCTCTGCTTAGCTTTGGACACATTTGTTTAAATAATGAAAAATGCACTGAACGAAAAAAGTGTAAGAAAGTTAAAAAATGTACAAAATATGATTATGTCATTATTGTATTAGGGGTTTTTTGCCCAATAAGGGAGTTCACTGAATTCAAGAGAATTTTTACCAAACAATTTTTTAACAAATCGGTTTTTAGTATTGTTCTATTTTATATATATGTATATATATAAACTTCTCCTAGTGAACGCAAGAGGGGTGGAATCAGACACAATCTCTCGCAATCCATTCATTCTCTATTAAGCAGACACTCCTCTTGAATGGACAAGAGATTATTTCTCTGAAATTTAAAGTTTAAATGAATGTTTTATCTAAAAATTTAAGCATATAAGTTGCTTTGATTATTCTTTAAGTGTACTAACACATACAAGTTACAAATGTATATAGAGCTCAGAGAAATCACGTTTTATCCACAACAACGAACGAGAAATACTTTATGACTGAACCGAAGCAGATACAAACACGTCCACTTTAAAACTGTACGCCTGTGATTTTGGATAAATGCTCCGCATAGAATTCGCCACAGAAACTCGTTGAAATCGAAAGTGTTTCAAATGGAAGCAGAGTCAACTCATCAATATGCAAATTTTGTATGTAGATTGCGCACAAGATCGTCTTATTGGGCATATTATATGGGTTAATATGCGTGTAGGCGTTTTTTAGCTGCTCTGGAGTCTTCCCAACGCTCTCTTCACACGCACAACAATACATTACACACATACACACACACACACACCCGCGTTACATAATTTCATTTGATGTTTTGCTTCCAGCTGCGTGCTATTGCCTGCGCTTATCAGACAACCTTGTGCGGGCTTAACGCTCGCCCGTTTCAGTATCCCCCACCCCACCCGCCATTTCCACTTACACTTCCATTTCCATTTGGAACCACACGAGTTGTGGGGCGTGTGAAATGCATTGAATAAATGACTTTCAAGCGTTTGCTGCGCGCTTGTTCCAAAAAGTTTATGATTTCTTATTAAACAAAAAAATTATTGTTTTATAGCGGGCAGGAAAAGCAAAAATATACTAAGTTGGATGGTTGTTTGTTGTTTAGTCGCCTCTATAAGGCGGACCGCTTAGCGATTGTTAAATTAACCCTAGAAATGCGGCGGTTTTGGTAATAATGTCAAATTCGCTTTGAAAAACTTATTAGATTAGCTTGTTGATACGCTCGAAGGAGGTATTAAATAATTATGGCTTATATTCGTATAGTAGGTTAGGGTATACATTGGTGGATATCTGATTTTATTAATAGAAGCATGATTTAAAAATAATTATTTGAATTATCATTATAATAATAATAATATTTTTAAGATCAATTTGAATAATAAAACTTTTGATAGGTGTATATTCCAGCGAATATTATATAGTAGAATACATGAATTCATATAATATACAAACCAAGCTGTTTTTTTTTAATAAATCAATTTTCATAGTTCGATCCAGCTAATTTGGATACTTATTCGAACTAGACGTATGAGAAAGTTGTATTTAACTGATAAGCTAGCCGACATAATTATGGGTACAGCTGGTAGTACTAGCAAAGAAAACTATCTTTCTATACACATATAATTCATGAAAATAATCGAATATATATCTGTCCATTAAACAATTTATATATATACCGAATATTATTCTATATCAAGCTAAATGCAGTTTCACATGCGCTTCATTAAAATTGTCAAATAAACCCCAACGGCTTTCTAGCCTTAAAGAGTCAACCAATCGTCAATACTCACGCCACCCTCTCCCTCTCACGCTCTCGCTCAAGCTTTCTCGCAACAAGTGTACGCGATCGCGTTGACGTCAGCGCTGTAATGCTGACGCGCTGCGCGCTCTCCGCACGTTGCGCTCTCTTTCTGCTGGCGTTCTCTTTGCCAGTCAACGAACTTCGAAAATTTCGAGCGTGTGCGCGGTTCGTTGAACTGCCGAAAAAAAGCAACTGTAAATGCTGTTGGCAGCTGGTCGTTGCGACTGCGCGCCTGCTATACGCAAAAGGCGTCTGATTTTTCTTTCAATCGTCGCCGATCGCTGGCCCTGTCGCTGTCGCTGGGTCATGGGCGGTCCCTGAACGTGACACTGTTGAGGGGCGTTTACCTTCGTTTCGACTGCCAGCGCATTGAACCTTGCGACCGGGGTCAATGTAAGGCGTTTGCCCTTGCCCAAAACTGGGTTAAATGATGTTGTATGCCAGGGCCCCGGCCACGGCACGATTGCACCAGGGCCAACCATGTATGTGTATGTCGTCGCGGCCATCACTTTCGTTTTTTATGTAGAAATCGATAGCTTGCTTTGTTTATGGCACAGGCGCGCAGATGACAACAACAGCAGCAGCAGAAGTAGACGCAACACAAACAGTCGCATGAAAAACATGAAGCTTTTATATCAACATCAACAAGAAATTGAGGGCCACTGTTGCGTACAATTATCATACACACACACTCGCACACACACATTTATACATATATATTTGCCCGTTGCCATGCCGCTAGCTCTGAATCAGCTACCGCGACACCCGCCCGTTGCTGCCTTTACTGCTGTGCATAGCGGGGGGAGCTGGGCATTTCGTGGTGGTTGTCCGCCGTCTTCACTTTCGCTTTTAAATCATGATCGATAATATACAGGCACAAAGTAACAGGCAAACATAATGCCCTGCTGAACGGCACTCGACTCCATATTTTTCGTTATGCGTATCGCCCTCCCTCTCTCTGTCCCACTGTCTCTATCTCTCTCTCTCTCTCTCTCTCTCTCTCTCTCTCTCGCTGTTGACCTCGTTTGTTGTTGCTGCTTTTGGGTTGGGCTGATATTGAAAACTTTAACAATTGATGGGAAAGAGAAGCAACAGCATAAAATAAAATACCCGCAGGCAAAATGGGTCTTTTAAGTGGGTTTGTAAAATGTTTTGTTTTGTGTGCGTATTTGGGAATGCTCTAAATATGACAGGGAATCATAGGGGGATAGGGGAATAATCAGAATTTTGGAAATACTAGATTTTTTTTAATATGTAATTTTTGTTAGTATTAAATTAATACTTTTAGAACCTGAACATAATCTCGAAGCTACCAGCATTGGTAAATAAATAAATACTAGATATTTGCAATGTCATCTATCATTTGATTATTTACATATATTTATCATTTTGGTTATACTATAGATATGATTGAGATGTTTTTTTTTATTAAAATTATCATTATTTATATAAATATAATTTTAAAAATTCCAAGATATGATAGGATATAATTACTGTATTGTAAATAAATTATTATTGAAAATGTTTATTAATATTAATATAAATATACTTTTAGAAATACAACTATCATAATAATTATATACACATATATAAATAACTTCTTATTGAATATAAAATATTGGACTATGTATACAAATATGATAGAAAATATTAAATTAATTTTTAAGTGTATTTATTAACACATATTAATATTAATATTTTTTTTATATATCTATTATAACTCTTTTTTAATTAATATAATTTGTATTATAATCACTAACACATAAATATAAATATTAAAATTGTATTTATATTTTTAATTGATTTTATTCATACATATTATTATATCTTTCATGCTATTAAGATATATTATAATTAAAGTGAAAATTAAAATTTTTATTTATATATATTGTACATTTTGTATTGTATATATTATAACATTATTAAAATAAATATAAAAAAAATTTATTTAAATTAACATAACTTTTAATTGTATTTATTAATACATATTATTACTATAGGTAACATTTTTATATTTATAATAATTTATAATATGCTTCTTAATATATTATTATTATTTTTTTTTTTTAATTAATTAACAACGTAATATATGTACATATACATATACCTTTATATACATATAGGTATATATGTACATATATATTTAAACATTAGCTTTTTTTTGGAAAATTCTGCGTGTTCTAATAATTGAATTATATATATTCGGCGCACATATATACAATATAAATAAATCCTTAAAAATTCCTAGAGATCTTTCTATATTGATTTAGCTTGAATTTGTTTCTGTTTTCTTTCATTCTCATAAAAGCTGCTCTTCCGCATTTATTTGATTGCCATTCTGCTTCTGTAGCTTCTAGTATATTTGTATGTTTAGTTGATTTACATATATATACTTATAAATACACTCACACTCATACTCATACTCATGCTCATACTCATGCTCTTGCTCACATTATGAGTATTCGGTAGTATGAACATTATTGTTGCTCGCATTGTTGTTTTTTCGGTTTTCCAAGGTTTTCCAGTCCGATCACTGTGCGCTTCAAGGCTTCCTTTATGTTATTTATTTATTTTTTTTTTGTTTAGCTTTAAACTTGGCCGCGCGTCGAGCACTTGGTAACCCTTCTGTTGGCCTGGCCAAAATAGAACAGCAACGGTTTCTAAATAGTTGTAGATGCTCTAGACAAACTACCACAAAGTGTGCTCGCTTTTAGCCGGCTCCTCTCTGGGCTTGTGTGTTTTTGTTGTCTTTTTCGGCAAAACAAATAGTTTTTGTTTACGCAAATTTACGCAAAGTGCGGCCCATTGGGCGCAGCTGCCCGGCTAGATGAGCGCCGGCATACGACACGGCGTATGTGATTAGTTTTTTCGTACTATTTGGAACCGGCGCACAGCAACTGTGTGGAGGCACCCCCGGTCTGGGGGCAGCATGAAATTTTTATGTTGATATGTGTACAACAACAACAACAACAACAGCAACGAACCGTGTACAGAGCTCGCGAGTGCCATAAAAATCAACGTGAAACAACAATTAGCATTCAAGGTTAACCAGAAATAAGCTGACAGACGCGTCGCGTCGCGTGGCGATCCGAAACAACGGTCGACAGCAGTTCCCCACTTGGGGACAATCCAACAACACGCAACAAGCTAAGCAATTGTTTTACCAGTCCGGATCCAAGCAACAACCGGTTCTTGTGCCGCCTCGAATCCATACCCACATCCATATTATGTAGCTAAATCTTAAGATGCATGTTGACTTTGCGCCTAGACCACCTAGAAATACTTGCTTACATACATAACTATACAAACTTGTGGTATAATATTGTCTTGAGTCCTTTATTTACTTAGAACTACTTTTTGAATACAGTCTTACATATACATGTGCCTTACATTGAAATACAAGTTTATGGTGTGGTTTTGTTTATATATATGTACATACATACATACATAATATTAAGATTTGTATTATGGCTGTATTATGGCTATCCCTTATTCTTTAGTAATATCTTATGTGGTTCACTATTACTTATAAAACAATATTGGTGTTGTTATCTTTATTTCCTAGGAAAACTTTATGATTATTCTTACAATTCTTTGAATACTGAAAATATTTTTCCTTTTAACTCGAAATCATCATAAGATCTAGATTAAGGAAACTTTTAAGCTACACAAACTCTGAAAGCGGGTCAAATTGTTTTAGGAAATCGAACTAGTTTTATTATTTATTTATTTATTATTATTTACTTATTAACTAGGGATATATAAGTAAAATATAATATTGAGTTTGTTCTTATTCTCCGGGGAACTGCTTTATAGATAAACTGGAATTTTCATTTTATCATCCATTTTAGGTGAAGCCTTATTTCTCTTTATAACTTATATATTTTAAAAAGATCTTAAAATCTGAAAATATGGTCATAGTTCAAGACAACTGAAAATGGGATAATTACTAAACATTATTTAAAATATACATATGTATATATACAAATTAATAGCCAGTCCGGTTCCGGTCCTGTCTAGGTTCTAATCATGAATGAACAGTTATTACCTTTTATAACGCTTTAGGTATCATATAGTATTTTATATATGTATGTACATAATGCACATTGACATAATAAACATACATAAACTAATAATTTAAATATATTTTATTTATTTCATTATTTATAAATAAATTAATAAATAGTTAAAATTAAATAAATATACAAAAACATAAATAAAAAAAAGTTGAAAATAAAACACAACAAACAACATAAATAAATAAATAGTTTAAAATAAAAAAAAAATGCAAATAAAAATAAAGAAATACTTAAGCATAAATGAATGAATCTGATTCTGGTACCGGCATTTATGATAGTTCGTTCAACGCAACACATTCTACAACAAGACTGTCATCACTTTTTTGCATACCCTGTAAACATTAAATGAGAAAATAAGATTTACCAACTCGACTGACTCAGACGAACTCAGAGATACCAAATTTGGTATACATGTGTATGAATAGTACATACGGCTATACATATCTGTAAATATAGATGCTGTCGATTATTAACAGACGTAATTCATATTCATATTCAAATTAGATTAACAATAAAGCAGAAGCCCAGAACTTGGCTGCACGTCGTATCTATGCGTCGTGCAGACTTGCCCAGAGCCCTCTCGACTTTCAGTTTCTTTCATATGCGCAAGTTCAATAACCCGATTTTACTACTAATCTACCGATTACATATGTATTTAGCACTTGACAAGGTTTCCTGCAGCCCTGATAATCGGTGGCAGCGCAATTTCCTATGTGGATGGTCGGCTTTATGATTTATGATAGTCCGCATGCGACCTGTTGTGTCGCATGACTCGAAAACACAAAATTCACTCTCGATTTTTAATTTTACTAGGAAGTTTTTTATAAAAACGGCCAGGCGCGCAGGGACGCAAGGGCAGCACCCGGCGATCTGGCCAAAAGCAACCTACAAGAGCGCTGAAGGGAAAAACAAAAACAAAATGTTTTATCAGCTTTACGTGTATAAACGGGGCTACCTATGTTCTTGCTGTCTCGCTTCCACTCATCACATGCAGACGGGCATGTGTATGCGTGTGTTTATATGCTCTGTTATATATGTATGTATAAGAGGTAGTTTTTTTTTCGGCTGTACGTTTTATTTAGTTTGTCTTTTTTTTTGTGCTCGTGACGATCTCTGACCCACTTTTTACCTTTTGGACTCGGTGTGTTTTCTTTTTGGGTCTTCATGAAATTTTAGCGTTTTCTCGAGAGAGGTTTTTGAGATTTATTATAAAGAGACTATATTTAGGTATACATATTTGAAATGAGAGAAGATTTGGGTAAATAATCAGAAAATAAAACTATTTTTCATGTAAGAATATATTAGTTGGTGGTGAATATAATGAACGTACAGGGTTCTCTCGAACTAAAGAATGGATTGGCGTCAGATGATTATTATGACTTAGCATACATAAGTAGTTGAGGTTATTTTTCCATGAAAAAAGTATTATTTGTACACAATTCTGTATCAAAAAGTGATGAATGACAACAAAAAATCAGAAACAAAGATATTGTAAATTTATAAAGGTTTTTAAATTCAAGGCGCATTATGCTATCGAATAAAAAAGAATGAAAGTGGTTAAAATTAATAATTTCAATCTTATTTATAATAATTTCCTTTATTAATTATTCTTATCATTAAGCTTAGCTATAACTTTCAAGAGTCTTTATACTGTATCAGAAAATAACAACTTATAAAATTAGCACTTTTCATTCAAATTGAATCGGTCTTTGAAGCTAATTTGGCTGCTTTGTAACTAAAGGGATGATTATCAAAAGTCTATATCCACATCTCTATAAACGTGTACACAGTTTACAGCTTAAAGCGAGCGTTTGTCGTGAAGCTCTCAAAAGTTTTCCCATGCACAAAAATCCAATGTAAGCCGCCTGGTATCATAATTAAGCTACAATAACTTGTCATATTTAAGCCCTTGTGACAATGCTCACGGGTTGCTTAACTTGCAGGGCATACTCTATGTACATACATATACACACCTCTCTCAGTCTGGCCACCCACTCAATCCCACTACTCCTCTCTCTTCTTCTCTTTACAGAGCTGGCTGCTGGGCTGCGCAATGTTAACGTTCACATTCCGGCGGCCGTTAAACGCGGCGATAATGCCCTCTTAATCTGCAATTATGACATCGAGAACGACACGCTCTATGCGGTTAAATGGTATAGGGGTCGCAGGGAGTTCTATCGGTATACGCCCAAGGAGAATCCCGCCTGGAAGATATTCACCAAAACCAACGAAATTGATGTCGAGGTGAGTCTCTGTTGTCTCTTAGCTCAAAAGCTCGTAATCATGTTCATTGATGATGATTCAAAAGTGTGTGCGTGGGAGAGGGAGAGAGAGAAAGAGAGGGAGAAGGAGAGCTGAAAGAGCTGCCAATGTAAATTGCTGTAAATAACTGCAAAATGTTTTTCTCATACCCTAGCGAAGGGTATTTTGATTTTATGAAGCTTTAAGCGACGTATTGAAAGAGACGCTTGATATAATTGGCATAGTTTCATCTCTTTACTGCGGCCAGGCCAGTTATTTTGTAGACAAGAACTTGTTCGATTTTCAAGATAATCCCAAACTAAAATAAAACTCAACTTTTAGTGGCTTCACTCAGTTTCTTAATGTCAGCAAAACGTCATCAATATCAATCTATATATCCCATAGCGCCCACGGAAACTAGCAGTCAAAAGTTCCTCGCCTTATTTTACTTCTATAGGAAACTTTTTGTTTTCCAGGAAATTTTAGTTAAATGAGCCAACAGTATGTTTTCCCGATACTTAAACATTATATTTATTTTATTTTAATTTATCTTATTTAACAATTTTTCACTACTATACCATTTAGATATATCATATATAAAATATCAGATGGACAGTAAAAAAGTATCAAAAACTTGTGATTTTTTAAAGATATTTGAACAAAACTCAGTAATTATGTGATTTGTTATGTTCCTAAAAAATGTATCATAATACAAACAAAGTCTATTGAATATCGGCCTTTCTATAGCATGTAGTTCCTATAGGGTCAATCAGCTTGAGCTGAATATATGCATTAATAAACCTCTGTGTGGCTAGGTAGAGTCATATAATGCACAACTATTCGCTAGGGTATTTATTCGTCACCAGCTCGAAGAAACTTTTTGTTTTTGTTGTTGTTGTTGCTGGTGGTTGTATTAACAACAACAGCAACAACAAAGATCACAAGCTGCGCTGTAAACAGTTTGCCTCCGCCTCAGTTCCATCTCTCGCGTGTGCATGTGTGCATGTGTGTGTGTATCGATGTTTGTTTTATGCATGTTAAAAAGTTTTAATTAACATTTTTGACTTTTCACTTGCTGCTGCTGCAGTTGTTACACCCACACACACACACATACGCACACACATGTCCTCCGACTGGCATTTTATCCGGTGCATTTTATTGTTGACTTTTGCTGACATTGCGAAAATTAAAAGCGAACTGCCGCAAAATTGTGTCCAAGCTGTTGCATTCAGCATGTTTGCGGCCCAGCAGAAAATATCTTTCATAAACGTGCATTATGCATATATATTTATATTTAAGTACAATAACTCTTTGTGCGACCAGTGGAGAATTTTGTTGTTTAAAAACTGCACATTAATCAGTCCAAATAAAGGTAACTAATTATTTATGCGTTAATTCTACATTCAAGATATATTTATATTTATTTACACTTTGTTCATATTGCCTTAATGTTTTTTCAATCTGAATTCTAGCTGTTCATTTATTAAGTTCTCTTTTCTAAATGGATTTTCTTATAGTTTCTTTTTTTATTTTGTACTGATTTTTCCGCTTTAACAAATATAGGTATATACATTTGAGAAGCTGATTTCCTTTATAAATATCGTTTATTATTGTTTCTGTAACGAATTTTTAATTTTTACTTAAATATTCACAGCCAGTCATTTTTCTTTTGAAAGGAAAGATATCATTATTTTATAAATGCAGACTAAAAGTAGGCAACATAATATTGTACTCCCATAAGCATCGATAGTTAACATTTTATTAAAGCATACTATTAGGCAGTACATAAATCTATTGCTGCCTATATTTGGACAAAAATTAAGATTTAAAAATCTTTAGGTTTTAAGAAGAATCTATTTTTAAATGTATTTACTTATTTGTGTTTATAGTTATATGTCGTATAAAACACAAATGCAAAAATATAAAAAGATATTAAATTCAAATAATCATAAAAAGTCTGATGCTCCACAACCATTTTCTTATAATACTGAAATTTTTCAGCGTTCGTAATTCATTTTTATTGGCATATATATATGAAAAATTGTTTAACACCGATTCAACATTTACATTTATCAATTCCACATTAACCCCCATAACCAAATATGAAGCACTTTAATTAAAACACAACTATCTCTTCACAGACCACACAATCGAATGCCAGCCACGTGCTGTTACGCAATGTGCCCACCTCCATATCTGGCAAATTTGCCTGCGAAGTATCCGCAGATGCGCCCACATTCGATACCTCCATTGTGGCTGCGGATATGGAAGTTGTGGGTATGTAGTTACTCAATCTGCCTGCTGTGTATTATTTAATAATAATATTCATGTTTGCTTTTAATATACAGAGCTGCCCACTCAGCGGCCCATTATAACGGGCATTCACTCACGTTATCGGCTAGGCGATATTATCAATGGCAACTGCTCGTCGGATTACTCAAAGCCAGCAGCTAATCTCACCTGGTGGATCAATGACATACAGGTATATTTGTATTTATTTATATACTATCGGGTATGCCCGTGGCACGTGTAAAGTAAATGTTCTCAAAAAGCTTTGAAAATGATTTTGAAACTAATCGGATGGATACAAACGATTTCCGCTAATTTACCACTGTTTCGGGTGGAATTTCCCAAATCGCTGAAACACGTTTTCATTAAATGCTTATGCTTTGAAAATAAGTTTGAAGCAAATCGAAAAAAAATTTAAAACTTCACCAAAAAAATCTTTGATTTGCATTTCTGCCGAAGAAGTTTAGATTCTTCTTCTGAAAAGTGAAAAACACGTCTCAAATGAATTTTCATGTAGATCTTTGGAAATGAATTTGAGGGCGAAACGTCACCCACCAAATTTTTGACACCCATTTCCACTAAGGGGGGATGGATTTTCCAAACAGTGCGTAACACCCCTCAAATGAATTTGAACAAAGATCTTTGAAAATGAGTTTGAGGCCGATCGAATGGTAAACAAAAAAGTTGCATACAAACGTTTTTCGCGATTTTCCCACACTTGCGGGTGGAATTTCCCAAAACCCCGTCTTAAGTCAGTCAGTCAGGACAAACAGTTTTATATATAGATGTTTTCTCAAGATATTTATACATTTTTACTGCATATAAATAATTTTTTTTTTGTATATAGCTTTTCAATAATATTTTTATTAATTTATTTGCTTGCAGGTGCCACCAAATTATTTGCGTACCTATGACATTCAACGACATCTGGCCGAGCACCTGGAGTCAGCCGTTCTGGAGCTCAATTTTGTCGTGACAACGCATCATTTTATCAAAGGTCGCCTTAAGGTGAGTTTCTTTGCTTCATCCAAATAATGCATAAAGTCTTAAATATTCATATTATTATCGCAGTTAAAGTGTTCAGCCCGCATTCATAATATCTATGCACAGGAGAGCGAAAAACTTATCGAGGAGGATCGTCCGCGTATTTTGGCCTCAGGCCGCTCGCCGGATATGAATATGTATCCCTTCGACCAGCCGGGCGATGCGGATGAGCATAATGATCTCCGTTTACAGTACAAAAGTGAGTACAAAATTGAACAAATATCTTAAATGGAAGGTAGATTGGTAGTCAATGACTCCACATCTTACTTACCATATATATATATATATGTATATAGATAGAACAGAACATAAATCCATACACAAATAATCACGTACACACACACACAACAAATGGCTTTGCTGGTTCTTGCCTCAGACCCTCACCTTAAATGTTATTCTTTATCAACTTCTGTGCTTTTTGTCTGATGCTTGGAGTGATAAAATATATATTACCACAAATCACAGATATTATGTATTAGTATATACATATATAAAAGTAGACATCGACTAGTCCATCGATACTGATAAAAAATTATGTTTGACCCTCAGAATCCATACCTTCCTTATTTCCACATTTTAGAAATTGATCAAAAATTATTGCCTGAAACTGATATGTTCAAAAATAGTTGTTTTTATTATCGTAATTAATAAATTTATAATTATCATTATCATTATCATTATCATTATCATTATCATTATCATTGTCATTGTCATTGTCATTGTCATTGTCATTGTCATTGTCATTGTCATTGTCATTGTCATTGTCATTGTCATTGTCATTGTCATTGTCATTGTCATTGTCATTGTCATTGTCATTATATATATACATATATATATATATATATATGTTTATGTATAACTCAATTCGTTTTTAATGTTTGCGATATGTTGTGAATTGCGGTTTCAAGTTTAAACAATTTCACACATTTTGAATGATAAAAGAGTTCAAGTCCAAACCTCGGCTGTTGGATGCTATTGTGTTAAACAATTTCCAAAGGATTTGAACGCTTAAAGGACCCTTTGGCCTTTTCCCGTTTCGCCAATGTGCGTAATCAATAACTCATTTGATTAAGAGCCGCACATTAGTTGGGCGCAACATTGCAAAAGTGCTGAACGTTTGTTTAAAAATTAGCCCAAAGCCCAGGCTAAAGATAAGCATTGGTCAACCAACAGACCGCACACACCACGCACTCACACATACACACACACACACACAGCCTGATGGAGTAGGTATACAAATCTTAGCCTGATTGTTTTGCAACTAAAACAAATGCGAAGGAGACCGCTGGGGATTGGGATACATTACACGCACGCTATTAGAATGATAAACGGTGGAGCATTAAATCAAAGTTAGTGGAAAAAGGACGCAGGACGCTGGAGACTGAAGGCAGGAGGCAGCAGCTCACCTTATTAGCTATTGTTGTTGTTTGCTTTGTGCTGCGCCACGATTTATTAATGCTCTGCGCTAAGCTACAAGCAATTAATTCAAAGATTAATTTCACCAGCGGGTGCCACAGACACAACCCACACCATACACCCACACACATACACACATACATGCATGCACACACACTTGGATTCAACGTAACACAAACTTAAGCCGCTTTCAATATGTTTCGCTCTCTACTTTCTTTCTGCCTTGCCACACACACGCACAGATGCTGCCCCCAGACGTTGCGCACTCGATTGGCAACAGCAACTAACTGGGCTCCTGTTAATGGGTCTATTGCACTTGGCCTGGACTGCCGCTCATCTGAGCAGGACGCACAGGAGGAGCCGAGACCCGAGCTGCTGCAGCAGCTCGCAGTCGCAGCTAGCCACGCTGGGTAAGGAGCTACGGTGATGAGCTGGCCCGAGGATCAGCAGCTGCCTGGAGAAATGGAGACTTCAAAACGCAAGCTAAGGCTACCTAGGCAGAAGCCGAGGCAAAAGCCTATATGCATAATTAGATATATACATGGAGCTCTCAAAACATTTATAGAAATCATATAGTATACAGTGAATGTTAAAGGATCCTTGAAACTTCAGTTTTCATGCTATCACCTAATTTTTCTGTTCAAGATTCTTACAATTTAATTGTAAGACTTTTTATTCGCTCAAGGAATGGGGTTGGATAACCACCAAGGACAGCCAATTTTTTCGAAAACCAGGAAATAGAATTAACTAGAAATTGGCTGACTATAAAAAAAGTTTACCTACGAACCTGCATGTTAGAAGAGTCCTCGCACTGCATGCAGTGCGAAACTTTCTATTCTTTTTTTTTACAAAAATTAAAATCAACATTTTTTAACCATTAAACATATGCAAAAATTCCGAAAGAAAAATATATGAGAAATGATGAATTTATTATTTTGCTGTAAGTTTTTCTGCGATTTTCTTATTACTTTGAAATATCTTCGCACATCTCAAAGAAGAAACTGACCCATGGTTGTCCGCTCCAATGAGCTTTCACTGTATATATATATGTATATATATATATAGCAAATCGACTAGTAACATTTGTCACTAACTTTAACATTTAGCGGATGTTTGTTGTGCGTCATAGACAGAGAGCTGCCTTTCCTCGCGCCCTCAAATCCCATAAATCAAATATATATATACATGGTATACATAGTACATATACCAAAATTTAAAAAAAATAAGTAAAAGGATAAATAAAAATACCAAACATATGCTGTATAAATTCAATATTTCAATTGTCTCACTTAAACCTAAGTCAAATGTACATAATTCATTAGACATGCAAAAAAAAATCTAAAAATGTAAGCAAGAAATTTCTGAATTTATTATCTGGAATTTTCCTTTTGTGTTTCTTCTGCGTGTGTAAAAGTTTAAACGTTGTTGTTTTTAGGCGTCTTTTTGTTGGTATATATTTGTGAGTATTTAAAAAATACTGCTTGTTTAAGAAACTATAAAACCTAACTAAGTATTTAGCCATTGTTAAGCAAGTGTGAGTTTACTTTTAGTTGAAACTGTGAATAAAATGACAGCCAAATTAAATGTATTTTATTTGAATCGGGGGATGTGAGTACTATGTGTAAAGGTAAGTATGTTTGGAAATGGAGGAACTTATATTAAAATGAAAAACTAGCAAAAGGTTTTGAAATATATAAATAATAAACAGATTTAAATCTAAATTTGGGAGAAGGAAAGGAAAATAAGTAATATAAGGAATTTTCTGCAAAAGAAGTGGACTTATTGTAAGTGTAAAAGAAAACTGAGTGGATTTCTGCAAATGGGAAATACATTTTGAATATATAAGGGAATTAGCTAAATAGTATAATGCTCATCAGAAGAAAGAACTCAGATTCACGTGCAGTATAAAAAAAAGTACTCGCAATTAGAAGCGGGATTTCTTGATTTAAGGAATACTTTAAATATAAAAAGTACGCTTCAATAATTTAACTTTTGCATATATAATAAAAATATTATAAAGTGACTAATTGGGTTATTTTTAAAGAAAGTAAACAGTATAATGACACAGAGAACTAGGTTAAAAAAGATATGCACCAAAAAAGTAGCGTAATTTTTGACATAATTTCACAATTTCCTTCGCTTAACTCCTAACACTTTAGTAAAACAATTTGCGTCGCGTGCAGCTTGTTAAAACATTTAAAGCCATTTGCTCATCATTTGCAAATTACTATTGTTAAGCAATTTCAGGGTTTTTCAGTGTTTTTTTTTTGCGGTTTGCCAGGTCGTCCCCGGCAAAGTGTAAAATATTATGGCGTCAACTGAAAAAGCCACAAATGAAAAACTTGTAATTTAGGTGGCAAAAACAACAAGACAGGGCGCAAAACGGGCCAAACAGTGCGACAAAGTGTGCCAAAGACATTGAATGACACAAAAAACAGCGTCAAATGGGTTGGCAGCACTGCAAAAACCGACTAAAAACCATTTGGCAGCACCCCACTTAAAACCTGCTTGTTGCTACAGTGCGCGTCAGTTGAATAGGTATGGTTAGGGATTTTAAGATTTATAGAAGATTTTCGTTTGAGCGAAATATATATTAATAAAGTTGCAACTATAGGTTTATTCTAGTTTAAAATAAAACTAATTAACTAATTTAAACTGGTGATAAATTATAATAAATTCCTAATTTTAATTTGTTAGGTAACAAACAATTTCGCATTAGACAAAAAAGAATGAATTTTAAAATGATATTATTATTTGTGTGAATTATTATCTAAAAAAAGAGTTGGGTTGACTCAAACGTTGATTTGACAAGGTCTTTAAAAATATAAGTTGTTTCAAGTGTTAGTTTAATAGTAATATATTCTACCAATATAAATATTTATAATAATAAAATAAATATTATTTGAATAGATTACAAAATATTGATAATAATAATTATGTTATTAATAATAATAATAATAAAAACAAAATTGATAATAATATTAATAGCTATAATAATATTAGTATATTCATATGCATTTTGAAGATCATAAATATTATTTTTTCCACTTAATATATGTATGATATATCATACAAATATATCAATTTATTCGAAACTTATATAAAACAAGAATAGACCAGCCTAATATTTATATTGCAAGTATGTCTACAGCCAAGATTTGTACTTCGATTTTTGTCTATCGCAAACTGTCATTTTCTCAAATTTTATTTCCAACTTGTCCTATTTAGGTGTCCCTTGGTGTATATAATGTCTGTGTGGGGGTTGTCGCTGTGTCATTGCATACTTTTCAGCGCGTCGCTTTGTTGTTGCTGTTTGCAATTTCGCACTCGACTGCATTGCTGCCGATCTGAATGTGAATCAGATGTGTGTGTGGGTGTGTGCGGGGGCGTATGGGCCTCGTCTTGCTAAGCATCTGCAAGCGGGGCGTGGTCGCTGCCCATTGCACTGTTGCAAATTTATTGTGCATGTGAATGCACAGCACCCCCCGCCCTCCAGCTACGTCCAGCATACACACACGCCCACTTTCCCTGCCTCTCTGACGCTTTATCTCTTGGCTTTGCTTTGGCAGTCAGCGAACCCAGCCAATTGCTCGAAAATGACTTTTGGCACGAGGCAGCCACAAAAAATGGGGATGAGATGATGCCATGATACTCAGAAAGCGGCAGCTGTAGCTGGAACTGGCGCTGGAGTCGGAAGAGGAGCAGGAGCAGCAGCTGAATCTGGAGCTGCAGTTGGATGCTGCTAATGGACAATCGAAAACGCATTCAACTGGCAATTTCGGTTTTGTCCAACGGTGCCAGCGTCAGCTGTGTGTGTGTGCGTGCAAATTGATTTTCCTGCCCTGCCCCTCCCTTGCGGGGTTGCGGTTGCTTGGCAGCAGCCACTGTCAACAGGCGTCAATGTTGCCGCCGCCAGGTGGCGCCCTCATTAAAACTGCACTGGCAACTCCTTCGCGTTGTCAAAAACATTCAAATACGAGTCGACCAAAACTTGTGGGGTTGGCGGTGTGTAGAAGGGGTAGGGGAGGGCAGTGAGAAACCAGAAAAGTCAGCTTGGCTTCTTGATTTTACCTTGCTTGAAAAACATTTGTTAATTGCTTTTCAAGAAAATATGAACAAAATAAGAAAACACATTCAAACAAGGGTTACAAAATAACCAAAGTTTTTTTCGGCTTTTATGCTATTGCGTTGGCTTGGAGAAAGTTCTGAAAAACGTCTATACTTTCCAGCTGCAATGAAGAAATTTAACTTGAACAATCAGCATTCAGTAGCCTACAGCTTAAAGGCTTCCCTTCTGCTGGCTTTTCACAAGACAAAAGGTTTAAAAAGTTCTTTGCTCGTAGTAGGGCGTCCACAAAAGGTTTTAGAAAAGACTCTTGCTGCTCGTAAATATGGCCGATCGTCACTTAATATGAAAATCTCTTTGTTGCCTTCTCTTCTCTGTTGCCTTAAGCGTACATTACATGTCTTGGTAAAAAATAAATTTGGTTCAGCTTCCGGTTCAGGTTCTTCAACTTCAGAACATCATTGTTGACAGCACTTAACACTTCTTGAGTAAACTTTGTCTGACCCTAAATAACCTTTACTAACATGTAAATAAATTTTATAAATTTTGGCATGATAAAGCTCTTGTTTAATTCCTTAACGTGAGATATTCTTTTATACTGCTTAAAGAAACTATGACCTATAGACTTAACTTTTAAAAGAAAAAAGCGTGCTTAATAACCTGAACCTTTTTTTCAAAAAAAGTAGCAGAAAATAAACAGATGTCCCATATATTTAAATACCTAACATATACAAATATATAGAAACACATGAATAATATACTTAATACATATTTTCCATTTGGCTGCGACTTACCTTTGGATAATTCGTGAATTCTCATTTGTTTTACAAATTCTTCAAATTCCTTATGCTGTCAATGAATTAATTTTCACATAACTAGACATTTTCACTCTCTAACAACTATATCCAACTATTACAAATTATAGATTTAATAAAACATTTGAAATTAATTTAAGAAACTCTTTTTCAGTTTTTAGCCCAATTTAAAACCATATTAGGGGAACATCAACCATTTTTTCCCATCATAATCAATTGTCACTTCAAATTTTGACGAATCAAAATTGACAAACAATAAGAATTTACGAATTACTCTTTCTCTACCTCTCTGCACTCCATTCATTCCCCCAACCGATTCGCACTCATTTCTTGCTCGGCTGCAGAAAAACTTCTAAGTTTTTAATTAATTTGTTTTGCTGCGGTTCGAGACACAACGCAGCAGCAGCTTTTCCACTCAACCACAACTTTTTCCCATTTTTCTCACAGCAGAAAAAAAGGGAAAAGCAAAAGAAGAAGAAGAAGCTGAAGCTGAAAAAAGGTTAAGTGTTTCCATTTGGCAAACATTTAGTTAGCCCCCCGAGCTGCCTCCCACTGCCAGCCCATCAAAAGTGCCCCAGTGTGTGTCTGTGTGTGCGTGCGACTTTTAATAGGCTTTTGTGTGGAAAATAAATTGATGCGGTGCACCTGTAAAACGTTACAGCAATAGGCATGGGTTGCGGAAAGGAAGTCGTCAGGGGTTTTACCCCAACGTCTGTCTGTGGGCTCTGAGGTAGACCGCATTGTAAGCAGCCAGCACAAGCACAGAACATGAATTTGAGTTAATTTCGAGTAAATTGTTAAAAGATTGTTTGCTACATTTTGGTCTAGACGCTAGCTACTGGACCCTTCGCCATTGATTCAAGTTGCTAGCCAGAATAAAATCATTTAAGAACTGTTTTCGCACACGAAGATAAAACCAAGAATTTTGTACTCAAATTAAGTACAAATATTGTCAGCCTAGAGTGGAATTTCTTTATCTGCGAGTAAAATTCTTCCTTAAAGAACATTTTCCAAACATTTCAAGACTTCAAACACAAAACTCACACTGGGAAATCTTGTACTTTCACAGAGAACATTTCACGCTTATTTTACACTCAAATCAAGCTCTGTGTCTTACCTTTTGGTATATTACGCACAATTCTCAAGTCAGGCACAGCTGAATTTAAGAATTTTCCCCTAGGACCAAAAATACACTAGACCTTGTAACAGCCTTTTTTTCTCTGAGTGTAGCTTAATCTTTATTGCCAAGAGATACACAGACGGACACAGATGCAAAACATTATCCAAAGCCGGTAAATTCACGCAGAATATGAGACATGGCCGCCGGATTATCCACCTGGACCAGATGCCCCGCTCGATAGACCCAGAACATGCTAAATCCGCCGCCCTGCTTCTCATAGCCCTCCAGCATGCCGTTGATGCGCACAGGCCGACGTGATGCACCCACATATTGATCCTTGCGCCTCCACTGCATCCGATTGATCCAGTTGACGGTGCCGGGCGTGGCACACAGCAGATCCAGCATGCCCGAGTAGACGCCCACGCGCAGCGGCGTCTCATTCAGCAGGCGGGTAACTGTAAAGCATTTGAGATTAGTTCAAGAAGCAGCAGATTATTTAGGTTCCAAATATATATATATATATATTCTTGATCGACATGTATCAACAGGTTCAGTCCTCTGCTTTCCCGTTTACTTGCAAACTTAACTCTCAGCTTGAAATCTGTCTCAGGTCCGTTTTTCTGTTGTAGTCTGTGCATCTGTCAAAATCGGTCACTATATCATATATCTGTCATAGGAATAATCGGTCAAATATTATAGTTTGCATTTCTGTCTATATCTATATCGGTCTAAAAGAGAGATTTTGTATGAAAAGATTTTTGTTTGACAACAGTTCCAGTTCCACAATTACGAGCTTCACTTTCTATCTGTTACATGTCTGCAAGGGTATTGAATGTTCGGCGCCCCTCATGAATTTTGCTCCCTTCTATTACCTATGTGCACGGCTGGCTTAAAGATGTCGCGGCCCAGCTTGATAAAGACCGTCGCATTCTGTACCATCCACTCGGGCATGTGGGTCAGATTTAGCGCCTGTGTCACATTATTGACCATAAATTCACGCAGCTTGGGATCCTCGCCATAGCGATAGACATCATTTACATGAACGCGCCGCTGCGTATTGTAGAGAAACACGCCGCCGGTGTGCGTCTCGATGACCTCTTGAATGCTCTGATCCATGGCCTGCAACCACTTGCCCGCATACACAAGCTGCGCTATCTCGGCGGCCACCCTGGATATATTCCGATAGCCGTCGTGATCCACAATGCCCAGCTGCAGCAAGTAGGGTGCATAGGAAAGGGTGCTGTCCAGCGGCGAGGTCCATGGATTGCCCACGACCACCGATTGCAGCTGGCACTCCAAATCGCCGCGCTGCTTGGCCAGCTGCAGCTCGAGTGCAAATTCTGGCGCCATTTTGCCGCCATAGCTCTCCGAGAAGATGTGCAGCGGCACGCGCTCAAATTCCGCATGACGGCGCAAGAATGTGCGCATAAGTGTGACCAGATCGCGTGCTATTTGATTGTTATGCTCCGCATAGCGACCGTGCGGCGGCTCCACATAGCTAAAGCCGGTGCCCACGGGACTGTCTATGAACAGGACATTCATATGCTGCACCCAGTTGCTGGGCCGCGGCTTACCCTCGATATCGATGGGGCCCAGCTGCTCGAAGCAGCCGCAGCCTGTGGAGGCGATACCAGGCCCGCCCTGCAGCCAAATGATCAGCGGCCGGGCCGTATATGCGCTTACATTAGCCGTCGTATAGTGCAGCCAGTAGAACAGGTGGGCGCCCTTGCGCACCTCCACATAGCCCCAGTCCTGTTCGCCGGCGCCGAGCCCACGACGCGCTGTCGTCAAAGAAACTTGTTTTATGTATGCTCAGCAAACAGTGCCTCAAAATGATCAAGTACCTTGCAGCCAGCCAAAAGATTGCAGCAGCAACAGCAGTTGCAATAGTTGCAGTAGTTGCATTGCCACGCCCACAAGAAAATTAATTAACCTTTGGCTATCCCAATCACAGACGAACTGCTTCGTTCTATACACAAATGCGCACTGAATTTACACGCCGATTTTGTACAATTTCCAATAGCTATTTATAAATTGGAAAACTGTTTTCAATCACATAAACAAATAGACAAACAGTTCTTTCCTCCAGTTGGTGAGCATTAAAATTCTTTGTTTCTCACAAGTACATACCCTGTTTCTATTCAAAATGCTCAAAAGTGCGCATATTGATCGTCGATTTATATAGCAAATCGGTTCATTTGTTAGGCTAGCACTTAATAAGTATACAGATCCAATAATTGTTTTGTATGTTGCCGCACAATCGAATTTTAAGCACAAGATAAATATTAGGAATCAAATTATACATATACCAATTTTGGTTATATGCCTAAAATTTGAGCCCCTTTTAAATGTGTTAACAATGGGATAATCAAAGTACTTAAGAATAACATATAAATAAATATATATCTCTGATTTTTGGTTTATGCACAGACTAAGAACTACACGACAATCAAATTATAAATACAAAAAATAATAATAAAGTTATTTTATATTATGTTCGCTTGATGCACATATTTTAAAGATCATTTTGGGCGCTGAGAAAAATTATATAAAAATTAAGTAATAAACACAAGTGTCATTAAAATATTAATGTTAAAATATATGCCCCCGATTGTTGGTATATGCACATATTTTAATGCCATTTTAAAAGGCAAAAAGCCATATGAAAATCGATTGAGAAAAACAAATGTTATTTTAGAATCAATTTTTTGAAATCATGAAGCTTGAGGTAGAAGAAGTAGAGCTGTTGCCTTGAATGGCGCACTTTTGAGCCGAACTGGTTCAAAGTCGGAATTCCAACTATTTTTTTTAAGACCCGAGGCGACCCGTTTATTTTCTTTAAAACTGGCTCCCAGCAATTGATTGTTTGCTTTTCAGCCTTTGTTTGCTTCTTATATGCATTTAAAGTTTCGTTTGTGCTTCAGATCTGTGAACAGAGCATCTACAAATCGGTTAGTCCCGAGTTTTGTACTCTTGCCTGGATTTTGTTAGGTGCGTTCTGTACTCAATGCCTTTGTGGCATAAATATTTATATGAAGTGTGCGCCGTTTGTCACTTTTCATATAAACTGAATTCTTCGCGTGGCGCACACTGTTCGCATGTGTACTAACTCAATTGTAGATCTATTTAACTAGGTCAATGATCTTATGATTTCTTGTATACCCTGTACTTGGTGAGCGATCCGGCGTTCTACTAGCTGGAGTGCTGCGAAATATTGTAGGGGGTACTTATAAATGTTGCGAGAGGAGGGAAAAGAAAATGATAACTTTCCAATTTATATTGATTAAACTACAATTTTCTTTGGGCTTTCCGGGTTACATTTTTAGAAGAAGAACTCGTTAAGAACTTTTTAAATTATTTTCAGAATTTTATATATCTGTTGACTAACAAATAGAACAGCCAAGCTCTGCTTAATTAAACAATTGATTTTAATAGCTCAATTATTTATTATCCGAAGCTTAATATACATATATCATGCTGATTAATTTGTCTAACTTGAACGCCTGCTCTGATGATCAACAACTAATTACTGAATACTTAGATAAAATTCGTAATCGAATAACAATTATCCAGCGACAAGAAGAGGAGATGGGCTGCGAACTGGGCTGGCAAATGGCTTGCCGTGGTTTTTCCAAGAGCTGCGCAGCGTCACGTCAACGCACAAGTAATTTTCACACAACTTAACGCCACATATCGTGCATATTAATTATGGTCGGGTGTAGGCATGGGCCTGGCTTCGGCTTGCCAGTGGGAGGGCGTTTGGGTGCAGGAGGCTAAATCTAATTTGGTAAGACGACCCACGCAGTAGTCACGTAGATTGGCAACGGGGAGTTCTCCTTTGGTCCAAAAACAGCCACATGCTAAATGTCATTTGCTCCGAGAGCTCAAGAGCTCGAGGCATGCGGGCGATGCGCCTGCACGTATGCTACGCAGGGCAACCAAAATAGAGGCACTCAGAGAAAAGCCAGGTACGAAATTACAATATACATTTTAAGTACATTTTCTTATGGAATATTTTTTCTAACAATCTGAAATGCATAGTTAATTTCGAAATTCACCGAATTAGGTACAAAATACTTATAAAGAAAATTTAACGCACGAAACAGGAGTAAAAAGTAAAAAATGTTGAGAAAGTGTGTAGACTTATTTTAAGTAAAAAATACTTCTAGTAAGAATTTAAAGACTCAAAATAAGCGCACAAGTTTCATTTACTTTGTTTGCTTTTGCATTTGATTTTTGTGCTTACCAATTCTTTTGACTTCAAAATCATAAAAAAATAACTGTAATTGTCTTTAAGAATATTTGTACTTGATTTAAGTATAAAGTACTTAAAACAAGAAATTGCTTCCATGAAATAATAGGCCTAAAAATTGTAGTTTTATTTTCGATTTGTTTTGCATTTTTCTACGCTTTAACCATCTTCTGGAAGAAAAAGTTCAGGTTGATTAAAAGAACATTTGTACTTGATTGAAGTACAAAATACTAGATGCTTGAAATTTGAATTTGAGCACGAAACACTTGAAATAAGTTGAAGAAGTTCTCATACGTTTTTATTTACGTTTTGTTCAGCATTTGAGTCTTGTGCTTATGAATTTTTGGGCGAAAAAAGTATGCTTGAAGAAAGTAGATTATGACGGTATTTGTACTTGGCGTGAGCATACTCTGCGCTCAGTGTGTGCTTACCTTTCTGTTGTTGTTTGGTTGCCACGTGCAGAGACGGTAGCTACTGTAGCCATGTCAAGTATTTATAGGTAGGATGCCAGGATTTGGCGCGTCGAGGCCAAAATTTCGGCTCAAAAATTACTCATGTGCGATGTCGTTGGGTTCGGCTGTTTTCTTGGCCAGGGCCAAAAATAAATTAAATGCCAGCGCAAAACAAAGGGAAAATTCCTCAGAAGAAAAATGCGCCTTGCCAGCCAGAAAGACAGGTGCGACTGATGCGGCTCGAGCAGCAAACGGTAGCAGGAACAAAGCTTCTGGCAAACAAAGGCAAAAATAAATGAGCGTTAATTAGCAATCAGTCAAATGCACATGTTGCCAACTCTTATTTATAACGCATACTCCAGGCGTAGCTGGCCGACTATGCAACGCCGGGTAGCGTTATATACAAGTAAGCGACTTATTGGTTTTATTTGGCTTTAAATTTTAAATCAGTTTTCCATCCATTTTCCGCCTGTGCGCTTCATTTGACGAAATTCGTGAAACATGTACACGTTAATATTTTATTTCGAGCTTTGGAAATGAATTTAGGGCCACCTTCTGCATCTGTAACCTGTAACCTTTGCCAATCAGGATGTTGGTAAGTGAAGGAAATATGTCGCAAAGAACATTTCTTTCTAGATTTTCAAAAAAATTTCCTATAACCTTAATAACCAATTTACAAGTGTGGGATTTTGAGGATTTAAAAAAATTGTTCTGGGTCTAGATTTTAATTTCTTTTCTTTCTGGATTTTTTGTAAACCAAATTTCTTTGTGCAAAAGTAATAAAACCAATTAATATATAAAAATAAATAATATTTATTTGAATCCCACTTTTAGTAGTTGATGCTATGCAAATCAAGTTAAATGCCTAGAAATATCCGACTTTTGCTTAAAGCTATTTATTTATGCCGATTTATACACACATACATACATATCTATTGACTCCTTATATCTTCGTATTTTGAAGATTAGATTATGGATATTCTGTGCAACATATTTGCAGTTAAGCCAGCCACAACGTTGCAGGCTGAAAGTATGCAAACAGCTTTGGCAAAAATAGATTAAATGGCATGTCAAATGGGGGGAAGGAAAACAATAAAAAAAAAATATAAATAATTCTAACGACAGTCGACTTGAGGGCCAAATTGTTTAAAGGTGAAAAATTGTCTGATCAAAATGCACGCCAACAAACAGAGGGGACGCCAGCAGTTACTCAAGGTGCTTGGCCGTATGACAAGCGTTAACTTTTCAATGTTGACATCCAGCCTCCCTTGCCCCTGGCCATGCCCCGCCTACCTTGCTGCCAACGTGTGCTGTTTCGTGCGCTCAATCAATTTTGTCAATTTCTTTTCGCTGTTTTTTTTCTCAGTCGTTTTTTGCTTTCAGCAATGCTACTTCTTATACCCTGTACCGATTGGAAGTGGAGAGAGAGTCTTGGGCATAATAATTCTCGATGCCGTCAGAGCGAATCAAGCTTATTTCTACAATATCGATAAATATCGATTTGTAGCGTATGTTTATAAGCAAATATCTTGGCAAGACTTCGGTAGACTAAACTGGCAGTTTGGGTTCTCGCATAGCACACAAGATCAAGAATATTTAATTTTCTCAATATCTCAATATTAGGGTATCTCCAAGATTGGAACTTGTTTTCTTTCACCAATTCTACTTCTTATACCCCGCAGCCATTGAAAATAGAGAAAAAAGCAGGGGTAGAATAGTTCTTGATTCCGTCTATCTGTAAGAATCTGTCGATATCCGATATCAGAGCGGAGCAACTTTATTTCTGCAATATCGATAAATATCGAGTTGGAGCGCAAATATCATGGTATATTAGAGCTGGGCACACTAAACTGTTAGTTTGGATTCACACATTATTGAATATGACATTTTCTTGATACCTCACCCTCTTTCCACCAAAAATATTTAACGATAATGTTACAGATCGGATATTTTATTTAAGAATCATTTTTTAATAGGGTATCTCCTAGCTGTGCACTCTCACCTAGAGCGTTCTTATTTTATTTTTATTTGGGTACAGTGCACGTTTGGTTTATTTATTCCTGCTGCTTGTCGCAGTTGAAGCTGTCTTCATAGCCATTACCCCGCAACCCGCACACTGTTAGCTTTGACTGCCCCCTCTAGCCCCCTCTATCCTCACCCGACCCCGGCACCAGTCCATTTCGCTGATGCTGATGCTGCTGCTGCTGCTGCTGCTGCTGCTGATGATGATGCTGCACGTCGCGCAATGCTCTGATGTGTGTTGATATTTGACACTTTATTATGTGCACATCATCAATTTTGAAATTATTGTCAATGTACCGAAAGAGCACAACAATATGCACGATAAGGCAGCTTGGTGGAACAGTACGGCCCCTAAATACTGATCGGAAATTTGCTATGATTATTTTCCAATTATGCACTTTGAGCAGCCTGGCAAAACGTTGTTAACATTGCTTATCAATATAACATTCGGTGACTCTGTTAAGTTCACATAAGAGATTAAATAACAGCTTTACAAATGTAACTAACAGTGCAGAGAACAGATGTGATCTCCTGCACAGCGAGAGCTTTAAGGCATATAAGGGACTGGTTTTAGTTCCGAGCTCTTTCAATTGAAATTTAAATTGTTAACATTTATATTTTTTATATTATTAATACCCAAGGTTACACAATATATGCTTATGTTCTATGCTTGCTTTGTAAACTCATTACCATTTTTTTTATATGCTTCGAATACGGTATTTTTCTTTAGATTTAAATTATATTGGAACTCTGATTAGCATTGGTTCCGTACAAATATGCTCTTCAGCCTTGCGCTCATCTCTAATAAAAACTGTACCATAAAAGCACAAACAGTGTGACCAAACTTAATATTAATAATATCTACGCATCAGAAGGCTGCGCATTTTAGTTTCAATTTAATTGTTGCTTCATTGAAAATATGTTCACACACAGTTACACAAACAAACATAAAAAAACGCATTCTAAGAACAAAAAAAATAAAAAATCTAAAGAAAACGTACAGAAAATGATAAACTTTAACTTTTCCAATGTTTTGACATCATCGGTCTTAGACTACGCTATTGAGTAAGTGCTTAACAATATATCGATAACAAAAGCGATAACAATTCATCAACAAAAGTTCAGACGGCGAGGAACACATTGTCTCCACTCCCAGCGACTCGCTGCATCAAAGTTTCTCGCGGTGCGTAGTTCCCAAAAATCAAATAATTAACTAATTAACAAAAGTAAATATTATTTATAAACATCAAAATAACAAAATATAACAATTAAAAATAAAAATATAAAATAAAAAAAATTAATATATGTAACTATAATAGTTTTGATGCACAAACAAAAAAGTATATAAAATATTAAATATAATATACATTTATAAAAAGAATATATAAATAAAAAACATAAAATATACAATTAACATAGTTCTCAATAATAATAAGTAATTAAATGAAAAAAATATATAAATAAAGTGTTAAATATTAAAGTAAAAATAATAATAAATGAAATAAAAAATAATAAATTAAAAATTTAAAATTTGAAAATATAATATAAAATATTAAAATAAAATATGAAAATACTTAAAATAATTGTGATCTACATACAACATTAAAAATATAAAAGATGAAATACATACTAATATAAAATATTTTAAATATAAAATAAAAACAAAATAATATGATTAAAAAAAAAACATGAAATATATAAATACAATAAATATAATAAATAAAGCTAGAAAGAAAACAAATATTATAAAATAATAAAAAAAGGTTCGTTTATGATATAATAATTGTGATAATATATATATATATATAAATAAAAATAAAAAATATGAAAATGTTTAAATATTATTTTAAAAAAAATACATAACAGTCTTAGACTATAAATATACTTGTGATGTACATACAAAAATAAAAATATTATATATGAAGTATGTAAATAAAATAAAATGAAATATAAAATATGCAAATATTAATAATAATATTAATAATATTAAGAAAAATATTAAATCTGATTTACGTACACCGGTAGCACCTCGCTGCTGTTGCTTGATTACAAACAATTTCTGGCCGCACGGCGCATACAGACTCTCTGGCGGGGCTTTGCCGTACGCAAAATGGCCAATAGGCGCGAGCAGGCGGCGATCACTATTCAGCGCTGGTGGCGCGGCTTTAGCGTGCGTCGCAATTTCAAGTCGTCGATCGAGGCGCGGCTGCAGCAGATACTGGTCGACAGATATAATGAGGCGGCGACCAAAATCCAGTCCCTGTTCCGCGGCTGGCATGTACGCCAGACGGTGCACGATATGAACAGTCTACGGCGCATGCAACACTGTGCCGCCGAGGAGCTGCTCAGCTGTCTGGCCTACAAGCTGCATCATCTGCTGCGCACCTATTCCATACCGGGCGTCTACTCGCTGCGCAATTCACAGTGAGTTCTATTGGAGAGAGTCTAGAGTGTTGCATGCTCCTTCACATGCATCCCTTCACATCCACAGCTGCCTGTCGAAGGTGGAGAAGCTGCTGACCAGCATGACCTATCGCTTTCACAACGATCACGTTGCCTACCATCATGCGCGTAAGGCCTCTTCGAGCAGATTCTATCGGGAACAGTTTATACAAAACAAATACCACACGAAGGTGCCCTATTCGGGTCCCAATTTCAATAGCTTGTGCAAACCGGCCTGCGAGGAGGCCGTCTTTACAACCAAGGACATGGATCGTCGCATGTACCAGATAATTGCTGAATATGAAAAAGGTCAAGTTGATCCAAATTTGAATAAGTTGCAAAGAAGTGTCGCTGACCGTGAGTAGTTTAACAGCTCTAACTAGAGATGGGCGCGCCTCGGACACCACACGTTACACAATTGAAACACAACGGAAACGGACACAATTGAAACGGACACGAAAAGCGCCCAACTCTGTTTGCAATAAGTCCAAGTCTCTTACCTCTCTCTTTCTTCTTCCCCTTATTATCCACTTTTTCTGTCTCGCTCGTACTCGCACTCTGTAGGTAAATTTCGCAAGCGAGTGGAGAAAATCTTGGCGGCCAGAGACAAAGTGCAGTCTGACTTTTGCGGCGATGTTATCGAGAGCATGCGCAAATGGAACATTTGGGATGGTCAATTGCTAACGATAAACAATGATGTTTTCCGCAATCCCGAGAATCTGGAAAGTTTTCTTGCCAATGCCGCAAAATTAATCGAACAGTATCAAGTTACATGCCATTGTCAAATAACTAAATTTGATGAGCTTCATTGTTTTTGATTAGCATTCCCCGTTTGGCTTATTTGTGACACTGTAAGAGTTAGGCATGTGTCGTGTCACGAACACGCACGACTCGACACGTTTCGCTTCACGTCGGAGAGTGCTGCTCGTGCGTGTTCGTGTATAGTTGAGCAAGACGGGAGCACGACCCAATCAACCTTTACTGTTGCCACAATAAAAATCTGTAGAATTGAATACTTGCTTCAGCGATTTGGGAAATTTCACCCGCAACAGTGGTTAATTAGGAAAAAATGGTTGTATGAAAGTTTTTTACCCTTCCGATCGGTTTCAAGCTCATTTTCCACGGGCAAAGACGGGGTATACTCGCTAGTATATATGTATATATTATATATATGGTCGATATGGCCACGTTTCGTGTCTCGAGTTTCAAAGATATCCTCGTAAAATAGCATTATTGCATTTTTTTTTGAAAAGCTTATGTCTGGATCATAACATCCTGGTTTTGAATTTCAAGAAAAGTCCGTCAAGTATTCGCTTCCAATAAATGAAATTAATTCATGTTACAACAATTCTTTTCAGCAATGAAAACCCTCCAGAAAAACGACTGATTTGGATCCAAAAAAAAGATTGACCTAGCGCAGATCGCAAGTTGCTTTCTGCTACTGTCCACATGCCACAGACGAGAGGCACATTTGGCGCGCCGCAAAGTATGCAATCAATTTTAATGGCACACATGCAGTGCATGGGCGTGGCATCGCCTGGGCGTAGCATTGCAATGTTTTACCAATAATTTGCAAAATAATCAGCACCTGCGACGCCGTCGACTGCGACTACGATGAGCGTAAAGGAAGCCGACAAATGTTGCTAATGTATAAACATTTGAGGCTGCCGGCAATGTTAAAAGGAATAAAAATTGAAGTGCCCGAGCTCGCCCAGCGAGGCCGCTCAGGCGCGTCAGCGGGCGGGCGAGTGTGCCACACTTGCCACATTTATGTGGCAGCCAGCCGTTCTCAACTGGCGCTGAGTATCAGTGCGGCAGGCGGAACCCGTAATGCGTTACGGTTGCGGCGTTAATTTCACCACATGCGGTTGTTGATAAAAACGGGCAGCCGAATAGGAAGCAACAACTGCTTATGGCCAAGTCCTTAAAGTTTCTGTAAACGAACTAATGTGATGCGTGAAAAATGTTGGGTAAGTTCTATTTTCTGTACTCTTGAACTTTAAGAATGTCGAGCGAATATAACTTAATAAATTATAAGAATATTAAAAAATATATCAGGTAGCTTCAAATTTGTCCGGCTCATAAAAACAAGGTATTATCGATGAGTATCAATGCCCAAGTTTTATATGTGGGTAACAAATATTCAGCGAACTTTGCAGCTTGTTAGGTTTGTTTTTATCGTTGCACTAAACTTATTTTATATCCTGTAGTCATTGGCAATGTTTAAAAAGGGTTTTACGGATTTATTCAAGTCACATTTGACTGTATAAAATAAACACATTTCACATTTAATACTATTATTAAGTCTACCCGTTTATTCAAATTAAAACAGGAAAGATTTTCAGCCTAGTTTTTCTATTTTGGAAAATTCTTTACATAAAATACCTGTGGCTATTTATTTGGTCTATGGTTTATCGTATATTCTTCATGTTCGTATAATTTGAAAACTATTTCAATTTTTTTAATTTCTACGCCAAAAGCAAGGGGAAATGAAGCCAGATCATATATATATTATATTTTGAACATATTTTGAAGCAATTTAATTGACTTTATCAATTTCATTATGAATCCAAGCCGAAAATTTCTCCACATTGGTAAACTTGCTATCGGTTGTCCGTCCATGGCTCCAGGTGCCTATTTGATAGAAACGATTGGGACTCTCATTTACTTTGGGACAAGCCAGCGCCGAACCGATTGAGTATTTGAGATGGCGCGAGTTACCCGTCACGCATAGGAAACTATCGTGTGTGCCATCGGCGCATTTGGTCACACTAAATCTCATGCTGGCCACAATCGAACGTCCATTACTTGAATATCGATTCCAGCCGGCGACAATGCAATTCTTGTAATCAAAGATTCCGCCTTCGGGCAAACAGATGGGCCTGATGTGTACCACAGGACTGAAGGTGGCATTCAGTATAAGCAGAGCGATATTATTAATGAATGCCTCCAAAGAGTAGTTCGGATTGGGTACGATTGCTGCCGAGCGCTCCTGATACGGCAGTATCTCATTCTCCGTTGCCATATCCCATTCACCAGCTCTGACCTTAAAGCCTTCGACATTGTTCAACAAGTTGGCGGTGCTCAGCACCACTCGTGGAGCAATTAGTGAGCCACCAACACGATACTTACTCAAATTGGTGAATATGCCCACTATCCAGGGATATTCTCCAAAGTTCGCCTCACCCCGAACGTTGCCCTCGATGGTGAAGTAGACGCCTTTTGGGTTAGTTAAGCCGCAACGCGGATCTTTTTCGACTGAATGGCTCGGAAGTGTTACATTTCGCTTTTATGAGAGAGATAAGGGGAGAGCAAAAGAGAGAGAGAGAGAGAGAGAGAGAGAGAGAGATACAATACAACATGTATAAAATTTTATATCTATGCATTAAATCAAAATATTATAGCACAAAATGATTAAATTAAATAAAATAGTATATTGATTTTTATTAAATTTGTGCTCGCAACGCAAATATAATTATTTTTAATTAATTCATTTTCAACGTTCAGTGCTGAAGAAATTTAATCTGATTCGAATCAGTGCTTATGTGTGTGTGAGGAAGAGAGAGAAAGAGTAACAGTCGGAAAGAGAGGGCGAGAGAGCATTGAAACTTGTGATTAAAGCGCTCAAATCATTCATTTTTAATTTTAAACTAAAAATGTTGAGTTCATATGGAAAATTTAATATGATTTATAGCATTAAGTGCGTTTATAAGTAACTAGCGGGTATAACCCGGCCTTGCCCGTGGCACGTATGTTATAAAATCAAAAAAGCAACTTTTATGCAAATCGGAACACTCTTAAAATTCACCAAAAAAATCTTTGAAATGCATTTTCCACCGAAGGAGTTTAGATTTTGCAAAAAGTGTGAAACACGTCTCAAATGATTTTTCGTATAGATCTTTGGAAATAAATTTGAACACAAAACGTCATCCACCAAATCTTCGACCCCCATTTGCACCAAGGAGGACCGGATTTTTCGAAAAGTGTGAAACACCCCTTAAATGAATTTGAACAAAGATCTTTGAAAATAAGTTTGGGGGCCGATCGGATGGTAAACAAAAAACTTTCATACACCCGTTTTCCGCCAATTTACCACTGTTGCGGGTGGAATTTCCCAAATCGCTGAAATACGTATTTATTAAGTTCTTATGTAGAGCTTTGAAAATAAGTTTGAAGCAAATCGGACACAACTTAAAACTTCGCCCAAAAAATATTTAAATCGCATTCCCCCCGAAGAAGATTGAATTCTGCGAAAAGTGTGAAACACGTATCAAATGATTTTTCTAATACATTTTTGGAAATGAATTTGAGTGCGAAACGTCACCCACCAAATCTTTGACCTCTATTTCCACCAAGGAGGAATGCATTTTTCAAAAAGTGTGAAACACCCCTTTAATGAATTTAAAAATAGATCTTTAAATATGAACTTGGGGCCGATCGGATGGTAAACAAAAAACTTTCATACAACCGTTTTCCGCCAATTTACCACTGTTGCGGGTGGAATTTTCCAAATCGCTGAAATACGTACTTATTAAGTTCTTATAAAGAGCTTTAAAAATAAGTTTGAAGCAAATCGGACACAACTTAAAACTTCGCCCAATAAATCTTTAAATCGCATTCCCCCCGAAGAAGTTTGAATTCTGCGAAAAGTGAGAAACACGTCTCAAATGATTTTTCATATAGATCACTGGAAATGAATTTGAGCGCGAAACGTCACCCATCAAATCTTTGACCTCCATTTCCACCAAGGAGGAATGTATTTTCCTAAAAGTGTGAAACACCCCTCAAATGAATTTGAACAAAGATCTTTGAAAATAAGTTTGAGGCCAATCCGATGGTAAACAAAAAAGTTACATACAAACGTTTTTCGCGATTTTTCCACACTTGCGAGTGGAATTTCCCGAAACCCCGTCTTAACGTGCACCTACATCACATAAGGTAGCTACAGTGAAAATTTCAGCTTCCTAGCTCTTACGGTTTGATCACCAATCAGTCAGTCAGTCAGTCAGTCAGTCAGTCAGTCAGTCAGTCAGTCAGGACAAACAGTTTTATATATAGAGATTAAAAAAAGGCTTAAATGTAAGCCTAGAATTTCAGAACTTACAATGTCCGAATCGCTACAGCAGATCTCCAGATAATGTAACTTGTTGTCTTCTTCTTCATTTAGATTTATGATATATTTCTCTTCCTGTTTTGATTGAGTTATGCAATTCCAACGCTTGACGCTCCGAATTGTCATATTTTCACCACATTTAGGTATTGGTCTTGGAGTTGTTGTTGTAGTTGTAGTTGTTGCAGGTGTTGTTGTTTTCGCTTGAGCCAACAAAGTTCTTTCGATTAGCTCAAAAGTTTCGTCGATTTTTGTATTGACTTTCTTGCTAATTGAAATATTGATATATTTGTGTGTTATATTGAAGATTTCCCCTTTCAAGGCTTCTTTATATAATTGTAATGGCGTCGTAATATTATTATTATCTTGTCTCTTCATATTATCTTCAGTTGTAACTTCTGCTTTCGATTTCGTCGAACTATTAATATTATCTATTGCATTATTATTATTAACAAGATTTTCAAAGGAATCTTCTTGTCTCTTCATATCATCTTCATTTACTTCAGTTGTCGTTTCCGTCGAACTAATCATATTTCCTGTTGCATCATTAACACCATTGCCCTGCATTTGGTTAAAATGTTCATCTTCTTGTCCGTGGGCTTCCAGCAGGCAGATGCACGACAAAAAACAACATAACCAAGCTCTTGAAAGCAGCATGTCGAGTATAATGACTAACTGATCAGTTGTTGCTGATTCAGCATTCAATTAAATATTATTAATAAATTATAATACACAATTCTTATTTATCATCATACCACTTGAATGAAAAGACACTGAAATATTACGCAGAATTTCTATGTTATTGACTATTTCTCAGTTCAAGTTATACTGAAGACAGCTTCCAATTGTACTCAACATATATTTACACACACTTATGCATACTGAAAATCAAATATCAGCAATGACGTCGACGCTTGCAGATAAGAAAACAAATATATATATATATAAGTATATTTGTTGAAAACATTTTGAAAAAAGCATATATATATATTTATTTTTATATTTAATTTATTTTTGATATACATATACAACGATTTCATCTTAATAACTAACTGACTGATTGATTGACTGACTGATTGACGCACAGATTACATCGTAAGAGCTAGTCAGCTGCATTTTTCTCAGTTCAGGCCGCACTCATTTCAGAGGATCTGTGTGTACATTTTCACACTTAAACTATTGCGGAAAATATGTTAATTCATTTAATTTAATCGTCTTTAAATTTGTTATAAGAAATCTATATGCAACATTTATGTGTAGGTGAAACTAAACTCATAAAATGGAAGTTCTATGCATAATATTTTAGCTGGGCTAAGTCTGCAATGGGAGATCTAGACAATTATTTGAATTTTTAATATCTCGAGGCCATGCACTGAGCAGAGCAATATAATACAATCCATTAATTAACAATATTTATATGTATATATATATTTATATAGATGAGAACTCGTCTGCCTAGGGTGTATAGTATTTTCTATCGATGTTCAGCTTGTCCAGCTCCCGACTAACCCAGGGCATGAGGTATGGCACATTGGTATAGCCAGCGGGCACATTCTCCAAACCGCAACCTATTCCCCATGCCACAATGCCAGCCTGATAGTAGCGATTGGGGCTGCCTGGAATGGGGCAGGCTAGCGGGGCACCACCATCGCCAAGGCAGGCGTCGATGCCTTTCTCGCCGCCAGCGCAAATGTAGCTCGGATCGAAAATTAAGCTTGTATCAGATACTTTAGTCAGCTTGGTAATGCACTCGGCTCGTGGCAGGACGGGCACGGTTACTTCCTTGAGAATATGTTGATAGGCATTGGTATCGCCGGTGCTCTTGCCCCAGCCGGTGACAATGCACCGAGTGTGGTCGAATCGGTCGCTGGCTGTGGGCAGGCAAATGGGCGAAATGTGTGGACTCGGATCGAAGGGAGCCTGCAGCAGAAGCAATGCAATGTTATTGAAGCTACCATCAAAATGCGGATGCATAATAATTAGCCGAAGAGTGCGATCCTGATGATTAAAGATTTCCCGTGTTGTCCGCTGATCCCATTCGCCAGCTCGCACGATAAAGTTGGCCAATGTCCTGTTGGTTAACTTATGGGCAGCTGTTAGCACCACATTGGGTGCTAGTAAGGAGCCGCCGCCTATGTAGATTAATAGTGGATCCTCCATCACCAATATGGCCACCATCCAGGGAAATTCTCCGAAATTGGCCTCAATATGCCTTGGATCCTCTATGGTCAGCTGTACGCCATTCTCATGCCGTAGACCGCAATCCGCCATCTTGCTCGGCTGTACGGCTTGGGGGCGACTCAGTATCTGTAATGAGACACCTTTTCCGTTGTTTGTTGTTTTCCGTATAAATACTTTAACCTACGAACTTACCTTATCAGCTATGTGACAGCAGACTTGATTGTAACTGCACTGTGGCTCATTGTGCGCAGGTCGAAGATGTATGCTATAGGCTCCATTATTATTGATTGTACTATTTTTGCACATCCAGAGCTCTACGCATTCGCTTTGCTGGCCGCAGGATTTGGCATTGGGGTCGGCTACAGGGTGTGTCGTTTGCTCTGTGTTATTGTGCTTGGAAAATCGATTTATAATGCTTTGAAATGTGTTATCGATAGCACTTAGCAGTTGATTTCTTTGCTGTGCAGTTGGTCGAAATATATTTTCCACATTTGCCATCAACTGATTTTTCTCTGCAGTTAGATCGAGTGCTGGCAATTTCCCATCCTTAATTTGTTTATCTGCCTGTGACTCTGGCAATGCTTCGTACACATTTGGATCCGCTGCCGCAACATCAACAAACTCTGGATCAGTCTCATTTGACGGTCCGCCAAAAAATGTATCAAGAAAATCGTAATCTATCTCATTCCCATCAAGCTGTTTTCCTGGCAATGGTTTGTCCACACTCGGATGAGTCTGCTCACGTTCGTTCAAAAGTGCATCGAGAAAATCGTAATCTACGCTGCCAGCCTCAGTAGAAGTTGCGGTTGTGATTCCCACATTCCCACCAAGCTGAGCTGTTGAATCTGTTATTAATTTGAGCAACGGAAAGTCTGGTTTCAGTTTATCACTGGGCTTACCTGAGTCTGTCTGGGGAGCAGCCGAGATTTGATTTAATGTGGCAGCACAACAGATGATCAGCAGCAGGGCCAACTCTATTTTGTTGCGCATTTTCAATAATCTGATTAATTTTAAACCAAACGCCAACGAATCTGTGAGTCAGAATTTTAATTTTATATTCTTTTATTACAAACGCGTCGACCTAAACAATCCAACTGCCTCTGACTGACTAATCACGAAAGTAGCTTATTCGTATTTTTTTATGTGTTATTTCTTTGTACTAAGTTGTATAAGCGGGGATTTATTTTTTCAAAGGGAGTGTCGCAATTTATTTCTTATTAAATTAGGAATAGTACCTATAAAACAATATTAATTGACATAATAATTTATAGAAAAATATTGATGGTAGAAAATATTTCACAAGATTTTTCAAAATAATAATTATAATAATAATAATAACAATAATATTATTTAAATCATTTGTAAAAAGGCTTTCGTAACCAATTTATTAATAAACAAGGAATCATAATAATTACAAATATAATATTATTTACTTAAAAATAATAATTATAATAATAAAAACAATAATAATAGCAAAAAGTATCATATTTATTATTATCACAAATAATATATAGTTGTGGAAATATTGCCAGCTCTACGTTGAAATATTATAAATTAAATATAAAGTATATATTTTTTTCTTTTATAAATATTTATATTAAAATGTATATAAAAACGATTATTAATATATTTTAAAGAGATAAATGAAATAAATATATACATATAGTCCATGTATATATTTATTCGGATTTTTTGGAATAAATTCATTTTTATTATAATCATCTACTTAACCTTAAAAAAATATGAAATTACAAACATAAACTGTTCAGACGATACAAAAAATAAAAAAATTAAAATTCTCATTATGTGATGTTTTGATAAACGGAATATTGTTAATGATGATTCCCCCTTATTAATTCATTTTTGCCACGACTCTGTCATTTGTTATCAGCCACTCGCATACGCACACATATGTATATGCATATAATTATATACGTATATTTAGTTATATATATTTATATATGGTACTGATTTTGAAAGCTCTGCTCAGTGCTGGATTTCCATTCACAAACGTCGGATCATTTCGTTAGCTCTCTGCTTAGAAATGGGAAATCCTTTTGTTGCCTTTCGGTTTTCCCTATATTTTTTTCTACCCGCTGCTCTTCTGTGTACCACAAATAATTGTGGCGACAAGCCAGCGACTGTTTCCAAAGCAAAATCATGTGGATATAATATGGAATGTACGCCCCGATACTTGTGTGATGATACTAATGCCGTAATCAAAGATGGAAGAGCTCTAATTGATTTTCGCGCAGCCGTATTCTCAAGAAAAGACAGTCAGGTCTGTAACTGGTCTGAAGTATGCTGTTCGCTGGCTGATAAGGTGAGAGCTGCAGTAGCTAAGGCAATGGTTAAGTAACGCTCATCATGATAATAATAATTCCCAGAGATCGATCCGGGAGAAGGAATACACGACGAGAGGCTGTGGCTATAGCAATCCGAAGGGCGTCCGAATAACCATAGAAAATGCTGACAACAATGAATCGCAATTTGGCCAATTCCCGTGGATGGTGGCCATTCTGAACAAGAATTGCTCCAGCAGCCAATGTGCATATGAAGTTCTGGGCGGTGGCAGCCTCGTGGCGCCAAATGTAGTTGTGACCGTTGCTCACATCTTCAACAGGGCTTCCTCGGCTTCTAATCTCTTGGTGCGGGCTGGCGAATGGGATATAAAAAGCATGGCTGAAGCTTTGCCTCACGAGGACCGCAAAGTGAAGACGAAACTCATTCACGAGAGCTTTAATGTGGAAACCGGCTACAATGACATAGCTCTACTTCTGCTGAGTACACCCTTTAAACTGAACGAGCACATTGACATCATCTGCTTGCCGGGACGGCAGCTCTTCGTCGATTCGAGCCGCTGTCTCGTCACAGGCTGGGGCAAACGTAATCTCGATGATCCAGGCTATCCACACATATTGAAGAAGATCGAAATGCCATTGGTGAGTGATGCCGAGTGCCAGGCACAGCTGCGCAATACCCGCCTTGGCCCCTATTATGAGCTGCACAGCAGTTTCGTCTGTGCCGGCGGCGAGAAGGACAAGGACGCCTGTTTTGGTGATGGCGGCGCCCCCCTTGTCTGTCCCACTAGCACCCAGTCTACTCGCTATAACCTGGTCGGCATCGTTGTCGGAGGCGTGGACTGTGGCAATGAGAATGTTCCCGGACTCTATGCGAATATTCATATGCTGCAACCCTGGATCGAAGCTAAGCTTAATCAGTCTTCAATAACATATATTGACATAAAGTGAATTAAAAATAAATATGCATATATAAATTAAATTATTAACAGCCACGTTCGGCACGTCGAATTTTGAGAATTTGTGAAAGGAGCTATCTCCAACCGTATCAAGTATATAATCGTCGCTGCATAGTCCTTGGTTTCTTTTGATGAATTTGGTACCGTTAATCACGCAGTGCTGGCCCCTGAGGCTTTTAGTTGACTATTTCTCCTTAGACAACTGCCGATCAAGGTCGCATTTAGCAAGGTTATCGCTCTTATGAAGTCTTCTCTAGCATATATTCGCATTTATGACTTGTTTTTTGTATTTTTTTTAAACTCTGGCCTTTGATTGTAGCCGTGCAGATGTTGATGAATGCATGTTCGGTGGAGTAAGCGCTTGATGCGGCTCATCTCCGTCGAAAATATGGGCTGTGGGTCAAGGGGAGATGAAACAATGCTTCTTGCACGTTCTTTTAATTATTAAAAATAGTAAGTCGCCTAATATTTTGATGTTTGAATTATTTTTGAATGCCGGACGACCAACCTCGAGTCGGGGCAGGGGAAGGGTAAGAAAAGAAAAAAGATATATCGAAAGAGATAAAAAAAACGAGATGGAAGGGCCATCTTCGGCATTTTGAAGATTTAATACCCTTGCAGACCCAACCTTTTCATAATGGTCATAGTGCGTTGTAGTTAGTAGTTAATGCCGAGTTTGGTCAAGATATCGTGAAAAACAAAAAAGTTTTCCATACAAGAACTTAATTCCGACCGATCGTTCCTATGGCAGCTATATGATATAGTGGTCCGATCTTAATAAGATTTTGCATATATATGAGGAGCATAGTAAAACAAATTAATGCCGAGTTTGGTCAAGATATCGTGAAAAACAAACAAATTTTCCATACAACTTAATTTTCGACCGATCGTTCCTATGGCAGCTATATGATATAGTGGTCCGATCTTAATAGGATTTTGCATATATATGAGGAGCATAGTAAAACTACTAAATGCTGAGTTTGAATATACTTTTCGACCGATCGTTCCTATGGCAGCTATGTGATATAGTAGTCCGATCCAGCTGGTTTCGACATATGTACTGCGTGCAAAAGAAAGAGGGACTTCTGCAAAGTTTCATAAAGATAGCTTTAAAACTGAGAGACTAGTTCGCATAGAAACAGACAGACGGACTGACAGACAGACGGACATGGCTATATCGACTCGGCTATGGAGTCGAAGATGTCTCCTTCTATTACACATTTCACGACAAAATTATAATACCTTCTGCAAGGGTATTATAACAATAGGGAAGTTCAAAAGATACAGTAATTGAAATAACGAATAGTATTATACTTATTATTATATTAATTATATGCGAATATATGTTTTTTTCTATAATTGATTTAACGTGTACTTAATACTGGTGGCCATTACTGTAAGCCCGTTAGTAGTTAATTCTCATTTCGGGGGTGTCTAATATAATGGGCTTAGAACAAAGTTGTTTTAGGGAGTTATTGTACTGTATTTTTATTCTTTTTTATACCCTTGTTCTTATTCTTACCCTTACCCTTATTCTTTTTATAACGCATAGAAGGAAACATCTCTGACCCAATAATGTATATATAGTTTTAAAGCTATCGTCATGAAACTTTGCAAAAGTGCATGTTTCGGAACCGGATGAATCACTATATCATATAGCTGCCATAGGAACGATCGTCTTTAAAGTAGGCTCGGCATGTATTACTTTTACTCTGCGTCTCATGTATATGCGAAATCCTATCAACATCGTTCCTCATATATATGCGATATTCTAGTCACTTTTCTGTTTTTAAAAATAATTTGACCAAACTCGGCATTTAGTAGATTTGACTATGCTACCTACATTTATGCAAGATCCTTATTAACATCGGAATAACTATATCTTATAGCAGCCATTGGAACGATCGGTCGAAAAGTAAGTTCTTGTAGTGAAAAACTTTTTATGTGTTATCAAGATATCTTGACCAAACTCGGTATTTATTAGTTTTACTATACTCTTCATACATACATATATGCAAAATCCTATTAAGATCGGACAACTATATCATATAGCTGCCATAGGAACGATCGGTCGAAAATTATGCTGTTGTATGGAATTTTTTTTGTTTTTCAAGATATCTTGACCAAACTCGGCATTTATTAGTTTTACTATGATCCCTCCACTTATGCAAAAACTTATCCACATCGGGCTACTATATCATATAGCTGCCATAGGAACGATCGGTCGAAAATTAAGTTGTTGTATGGAAACCTGTTTTGTTTTTCACGATATCTTAACCATACTCGGCATTAACTATTTTCCATGTGCTTCTTAGATACGGGCAAAGCACTATGAGCATTTTAAAAAGGTTGGGTCTGCAAGGGTATTAAATCTTCGGTGTGCCGAAGATAGCACTTCTTCCTCGTTTTCAATATTTAATTTTTTTTTATATATATACGTACTATTAATTTATATTTTATCGTTATTTTAATTTTTTATATCTATGTATATCTACTGTAGGTATTACAGCTAGATAAATTTTGCAAACATATCTTTCTCTTTATAAGTAGAGTCTCTAACACTTACCATCTATACATATATATTTGTAGTTTTTATGAAGCGAAAGATACACTTAATAACTTTCATAACTACACTAAACAGAAGCCCGTGATAATTAGCCTGCTTCACATTAGTTAAATATTTTGTAGTAAATACAGAGGGAACAGTGTCAGACCCAGGAACAAATGCTCTATTAATAAATGTAAACGTAATATATTTAATAATAATAATTTTTTATCAGGTAATTACGAATTAGTTTAATAAATAAAAGTCTCCGAGCCTATATTAAAGTGCTATCGATTTAAAAAAAAGCCAAAAAATTGGGAAAAATATCAAACAAAATTTATTAATAGAGCATTTTTAAGTTAATATCAAATTACAAAATAACTAAAAAGTATCTATAAGTTATATATATTTTATTAATTTATATACACAAAGGTAAAATATTATATAACTAGGATAAAATTTTCAAATCTGATCATATTTAAAATATTTATATTAGGCCAATACATCCAAAAATGTGTATATAAGTATATTTGTTTGTAGTATACATTTAATATTATATATAGATTTATATTTTACTAGTGGGTATTGCCTGGTCTTTCCCGTGGATCGTTTTGTGCGAAGATATTACCTCTTCACGGTCGTGGATAATTGAAATTTACCCATCTTGATCTCCACTTCTACCTAAAAATTTGTTTTGACCCAGATTTGCCACCAAAGAACGTATCAAATAGAGATATGCATATATATGAGTATGTAGAAAATTAAGGTGAATTGAAGTTAAAGTAAGGCCAATCCGGCTTACCTTATATGCGAATCAGTCTATCCTAAAGCAAAATTCAGAGCTCACCAGCAGAACAATTAGCAGCAAGTGTTTTCATGTTCGTAATATTGACAATTAAGTTAACAAATTGGAGTTTCTACTGTCACCTGTGTGCCGACAACTCCTGCGAGCGTCCCTAGCAATGATAATGCGAATCACTTGGGTAGCATTTGGAAGGATCTGAAATTAAAAAAAAAAAACTGCTGCAAATTGAAATTGACTGAGGTTTGCATGAAGCACGATACTTTATGAAGTATGGGAACCGTGTCTGGTTTGTGCTTAGAGTCGTGGTCGGGGTCGGGGTCGAGGTCGTCTGATGCAGGAGCGGGGCCTGGGCTAGGGGGTGCCTGATGTGGCCTGTGTCCTGTCCAGTGCAATTTGAGCAGACGTTTTCTAATAAACATTAAGTTGACATGAGAAACACGCCAAACAAATGAAGCAAATGCATTTCATGCTTTGGCCATATCCTCGCTCCGGGGCTGCTGGTGTTTGGCGGCGGGGGCGTGGCATCTGTTTACTAATGCTGCGCTGTCTGCTATATATATTTTTTTGTTCCTTCTTCATTGCCGGCTTTCAGCGCTTGCACCGCAGGATATGTTTACAAATTGAAAAATATAGCATGCGACGACCGCCAGAACGTGCTAAAAAGAGCAGTGCACAGTGGTTCGCAATCAATGGAAAAATGTAAGGGAAATTAATATGCATGAAGAAATGAAAAGAAGAAACATTTTGTTTGGTAATTTAAGCAAGGTTTGCTTGCTGTCAACTATCGATTACTATCGATAACAGTTAGTTATGTAGACTTAAGCGCACAGTGTTCTGGAATGTATGTGTTGAAAGAAATGTATACTTATTACATTTAGTAATTCACGTTAATAATAAAATCTATATATATCATCGATAACTATCCATATAAATCGAGATCTATTATCGATAACTATCGATAGCAGATAATTATGTGGACTACAGCGCACAGTGGTTTGCAAGTAATGCAAAATAGATGTATGGGTTAAGAGAAATGTATGTTAATGACATTTAGTTATGAACTTTATTAATAAAATTAACTTAAAAATAAATTTTCGGAATTTTCGTAATAGCTTTTGAAATTTTACTTAAAAACATTTTTTTTTTTCATAATTAACAAAATATATACATTTTGGACACACCGAGTTGTGTGTATTTATGAAATTCGTACATTTCCTACTTGCTTCACTGTGCCGCCTGGCTGCTTAAAAAAATATTAGTTGCATGGGTCAGTTTGGCGAAGAGAGGGTGGGCAGTTCCAGGAGCGGAGTGGACAGGCCGGCAGGCGACGTACCGCGCTTTGTTGCACGAACGTGGCCACAGATACTGCGAAACATATACTGACTATACATATACATATACATATATAGTAGTGTAGCAGTATACTTAAAAAATATATATTTTATATATTAGTATATATACATACACATGGTATATAGTATATGCAAGTGGCTGGAGCAGCGTAAATCTGACATGAAACATTTGCGTGACAAGCAAAATGCTGGCGCCCGGTATCCCAAGTCCAGGTTCCAGTTGCCTGTGGGCCACCCAGGACCTGCACTAGATGCAGAGAAAAATAATTATGGCGCAAATCATAATAATGCAGCCTCCAACGCAACAATAGCAACAAACATAAACAAGAATCGTGCAACAAAGTTCAAATACACTTATAATATAAATAATGATAGGAACCGAAATGAAGGATTAACGAATAATTAATTGGAACTTTATCATTAATTTATATAAATTGATGTACAATAAAATCTAGCTAATATAGCTTCACCTGACAAACGGGTACATAAACGCAGTATAAAACTAATTGTTCTGACTAACTACCAATGTATTTATTTAATTTTATATTAAATGTCTGGCTGCATTTTGCATTTTGTTTCTTTCAACAACGCTGATTAATTAAAACTAAATAAATACATAAATAAAAATATATTTATTAAGCTAAGCCGAGCTGATTTCGAGCATAAATGTTGCTTTGTTAAATATTTTTTATCTATAATACATTTATAGAAAAAGACTTTACTGGATAAGCTGAACAAATATTATTTTATATTTATTTAATTAATATTAAAACGTCCCCATATAATATTATTCCCAAATCTTAAGTAGAGGTTAGATTGTTAAAATACCTCTACAAGCTATGACTTAGGTTTGCATATTATAACGTAGATATAGCTAATAACTTGCTGGTTATACCCATTTATTGTAAGCGTATAAGCATGCCTTTAATTTAAAACGGAACACAGACTCCGGCGTCTACAAAGGGGGACAATGTCAGCTGCATGAATATTAGCCCGAGGGCAACAAGGAGTTGCATGCTGGGCTGTCCGAGAAGGGGCGGGGCGGACATTGAGAATGGGCGGCGATGCTCAAAGAAATTGCGAATGCGCCTATTTTCTTCTGCTTTTCATATATTTGCGCTGACAATGGCCTTAGTTTTGACAGCGGCTGTCAAAATGCGGACAAATTAACAGACGGTCTGCCCCGAAAAACCTAACCTGACCAAATGATTTGCACGGTCAAATTGACAATTAGATTTGTCTCTCTCTCTCTCTCTCTCTCTCTCTTCTCTCTCTCTATATTCCCGACTCAAATGATCTGCACTAGCCTCCCTCCCCCCCCCCTTTCCGCCACCCGCCACTCCCCTCATCTGTTCTCTGCAGCCTGTCAGCCTGTTGCGAAAATGTTGACAGCATTCAAATCAAAATGTTGACAAGAACCGAGAAAAGCGACAGCGCAGACGAATGCCGTTGGCAATCAAGTCCTGACTGCTGCCTGATGAGCAGATAACGACCTAACGGTGGTTTGCCGATGGTTGGTGAGGGGGGGGGGGGGAGGGGTGGTACAGTGGGGCCACGTTGTCAGCATGTACATAAATGTCAACTTTGAGTCATTTGACAGTTGCACTGACTTCGATTAGGGCGTGATTTGAATGGGAAATTAGCGAAATGTCGTTAGTCGCTGCTCGCGGTTGGCGTTGCCACATTTTTCATTTGATGGCTTGTGGCAAATTTAATTATGCCACACCCACACTGCCTGCCACAGCAAATGAGATGCAAATGGGAGCACGTTCAGCAAAATATTAATATGAAAATATTAGAAGAAAATTCTGCTCTTGGTCACAGCAAATATAATTTACAATCTAATAACATATATGTAAAAGCCGATGTTCCCTCTTATTAATTAATTATTATTATAAATATTATTTTATTGATTAATATTATTAATTTTATCATTATTATAATTACTATTATTATTATTACTATTATTTCTATTAAATATAATATTAATTATTATTTAAAAATCGATTGATCCTTTTTGTTAAGGTTTTTTATTTTTATTATTATAATTACTGTGTTGATTATTTATATTATAATTATTTATTATTATTTTTCTTATTATTATTAATATTAATATTATTTTCATAGATTAATAATTATTATTATACCTATAGCATATTAAATGTTTGAACTTTTTTCATTAAAGTGCAAAAAGTCTTATTTTTCTGGAAGTCCAATTTAAGTATTTCAAAATATTATTTATTTCAATCAATTGTGTATTTATTTTAAATAATAAATGAGTTTTTTTTTTGAGGTTTTCTATTTGAAAATGATTAAATCGAGAGAAATATTTATCATATATTATATGATATCCATCAGCAAATTTAAGTATATTAAAAGATATTTATTTTAAAGAATTTTCTATAAATATTTGGGAACTCCTTTTCTCTGCTTTCTGGCTAAAAACAAGATATCATATATCTTCTATAATTAATCTAATATTTTAAAATTTATACACTTGACCCTTTTGACATTTTACGCTAATGCAAAATTAGCTGCTCCTTGCCACGCTATTATCACCATCCATTCGTGGATTCATTGATAACAAGCAACGAGCACTTGAACTTTACACCGAATCGCACTTAAAAATTGTGCAAAACAAGTGAAAAAAAAAGAAAAGTAAAATAATAAAAAAGAAATCAAGTATTATTATCACTCGATGCTATAAATTGTATGCAATGCGAGAGAGCCAAAGCAAATTCAAGTGTCGAATGCTTCGGTTTTCATTGGCGCCGGCGCCTGAATGGAACTGCCCCTCCTCCCAGCCTCCACGGCCCCGTCCCGTCCCTCACAGGCCCCATGCAACACAGCCAGCCACCTTGCAGCCCGTTGTCTGTCCCGGCAATGAGTGCTTCCTGTTTCCGGCGTCTCGACTGTCTGGCAGTAACAACTGTAAGCAACTATAACTGTCGGCAAGTTGGCTTTATTATTTCCACACTGTTGAATATGCATATATATACATGCTAAAGACAGGGGCAGGGGGGGGGGGTTACGGGGGATAGTGTGGACTTTGTTTTGCTTTGACGAGACTAGCATTGCCCTTTGGCTCTTTGTGGCTGCCAATAGCCGGCAAAGGGTTCTGTGGCTCAGTTCTAGCCGGGTGCATTATCACCAGACGGGCAAGTAAAATATTGTGGGTGCATTAAATATTCGACTCCTGCCAGCCGCAGCAGCAGCAGCAGCAGCAGTAACTATCCAAAATGCTGGCACAAGGATGTGCTGGCTCCTTGTTCTACCGAGGCAGCCAAGCAACAAACTATGTGGGCCTGAGTTGAGGCTGCGGCTGGAAGTGATCCTTTTGTCTGCATTTTATATTAAACTATTTGCTGCTGCTGGTGCCGCCTCTGCTGGTAGCTGCCTTCGAAATTTACCTAAAGCAACACTTTTTTCTTTTCTTGCAACAATTTGTGGCAACAATTTGTGAAAAATTTTAAGCAATTATGTGGCTGCAGCCGCAGCGTGCACCACAAATATGAACAGGTGGAGGAGGGCAACAGGCAAGGGCAGGCATAGCACAAGAGCTGCAAGAGCTGGTAAAAATATCGACAATTGGGTTAGAAAATAATCAATTAAATCGAAACCTAAAACCGTAAAAATGTGGAAAAGTGCTTAAATGAGAATCACATAGAAGGGAATTCTTTAAGCAAGAGATAAGCTAAGAGAAAATGATTTATAAAAAAAAATTAATGGCAAGCAGTAAGTGAACATGTTTTCAAAAAGATACCAATTCAAACGTATTATCACTGCTAATTAGCAAATTGTTGCAGTTGCATATTCTGCGATTTCTGAATACTCTAACCCTGCCTCATGTTGCAACAATTTGCAGCATAGGCAATTTGAGCATTGGCCTCAAAACTCAATTACTTGCCGCTGGCCCAAATCAAGTGGCCAAAATGTTGAACGAACCGGTTGCAAGCACAAAACCAACGCATTTGCCACTGTGTGTGTTGCATGCATCATTTATGTTGTCTAAAAATCAAGAGTTTACTAAAATTAAATGGGCTTGTGTATATGTATATATGTATGTGTACGTATTTTCCTGCTGATGCTCTTCTTATTCAATTTTTGTGTGCGTGCGTGTGTATGTCTTGGGTTGGCAAACAATATTGTGAAGCAGAGATTAGTTGCTTATTTTGACAGTAGCTGTCAGTGTTGCATTTAGCCGAGCAGCTGCCTGTGTAAACAAACAAAAATATTTTCAGCAGCAGCGGCAGCATCAGCAGCAAGGACAAGGCGCTGTTAATGCTGCTGCATGGAGTCTAAGGCTTTGGCCCTGATGACTATGATGATTCTCATATCTCTGGCGCAACGAGTGCATGCTCTTCTGCTCGAGTGCTCCGCTCAGAGTGCACCCACCCATGCCCCCCCCCTCCAATTCGCAACGTCTGCTTGCCCCTTTGTTGGCCAAACTCATCTCTGGCATAGTTTTTCGCATTTTCTTGCCTTTTCGTTTCTTCATTTTTCATGTGCAGCAGCGGCGGCATCAGGCTAAGCTTTTAATTAAATGCAAGGAAAATGCAATTTTAATTAAAATTTCTCAAAAAGTCTGGCCTGGCATGCATACGGATATATACCGATTGAGATTGTTGGTGGTATCTGTATTCTAAGAGGGGCGGCGGGCGAAGGAGGTGGGATCTGCATTGACTGCTCTCGAGTGTTTGCCAAACGTGTAAAATTGAAAATTAGGAAATCGAATTGTAACGCCAGATACGCTATAAAGACAAGGAGTGCAAGGAAGCGAGGAGGGCGAGAGTTAGAGCAAAGAGATGCCAGCACTAAGAGTTACCCCCAAGCCCTGCCGAGACAAGGCATTTGAGGCATCACACAAAAGCAAAATTGTAAAGTAATTGGAAATGAAAACTCATTTTGCCCAAAATCATCATGCACTTGGCCAAGGGGTTGTGATAAAGGCTATGCTGGCGGGGTGGGGAGCGGGCCTTAAGTACAAGCAAACTGCAGAAATGCGTGGGCATTGCTTCAGTTACGAGTGAAAATCGCATTTACACAAGCCAAAAAAGCGTAATTTGATGCAGCTTAAAGCCGCTCGAATGAAGATTAATAAATGCAAGTCAGCTAAGCATTAAGGTTTTTTTTTTGGAAAGTTGATGCGAGCTTTAAGTAGAACAAAGCTTTCGAATTGCTAATAAAAACTTTTGAGAAAAGATTTCTTTATGTTCTGTGGTGTTATAATGGAAACTATTTTCAATATTGTTTATAGTAAAATTATTTATTATTAGTAGCCAATTTGTTGATGTGGCTGTCTTCTTGAGCTTTGAGCTTTGGGCAATTAGGATATTAAAGCGAACATACAGTTGATCTTAAAGCTGTAAACAAATTGGGCTTTATGAAAACAACAAATAAAGCTGGGAAACATTTAAAGTCATGCATTTTAGAAAGCACATTAAAGCTTTTTATTTTTATTAATTAAAAATAGGTTTTTTTTAAATCATTAAAATTGGATAATATTAGCTTTAGTATGGTTTTTCTTATTCTTTTTAAAATGCTAAAAATCAAAAATGACAGCTCATTCGACTAACAAGTTCACAGAAGCTCTTTTTCGATAGAATATCTGAATAAGAGCAGACCTGTTGCAATCGGAATTTATATCACTAAACTCCTGCCGCAGCTCTAGTTTCTAAAATATATCGCTGCTCGCATTATGCATAGAATCAAACGTGACTATCAGACGATTTGTGACACCCGAATGGAATATATGTATGTTATGTTTGGCTAGCAATTCGGTTCGGTATGTTTGGTAAACTTGAGGCAAAAAGTTTTTTAGCCCCAAAAGCTGGGGCTGGCTTTTGGTAGCATTTTGCACATAATTTAAACGCACACATCCTGTCAGTCATAAATTACACATATTACACGCACGTATAAATCGGAGACCAGATACGATTGGCCCGGAAAACTCGGAGAAAACTGCTAGCAAAGTGCTTAACATACTTTTTTGGCGCACGGCCCAAGGAAAACACACACGCACACACATCGACTAGAGACCGCGACATCGACATTCGCATAGGCAAATCGTCGAATGCACGTACCGCACAATAAGTTGTGAAACTTTCCCGTTCACACACACACACACACACACACACACACACACAGCAAGTGAAAGGTTGAAAGTAAGTCAAGACGCTGGCGAACAACTTTTACTTTTTCTCAAAGCCAAAGATTACGGCCGCCTGACGTGTGCCAAAGTCCTGGGCGCAGCTCTCTATTTAAAATGCGCCGTCTCGTAAAGCCAGCTATACTAATTTAGATGCCTAGAGATAGGCAGGTGGGCCCCAACCCATAGGTGGCACATGCTATGCTTTATGAGCACGTGACCAAAGGCTTATCGACAAGATTTATAATTTGTATTACTTAAATGGAGAAAGTGTTATATGGCTTGACTAGATATTGCCAATCGATAGCTGCCTTAAAGGGAACGTATGTTAACCAGGGCTGCGAACCCCAAAGAAAATGGTCGGAGGTTCGGTTTATGGGTCGCACCATGATGAAAGCATTAAATTTCGTACAATATTTTCATGTGGAACTAAGTGAAGTTGGCTTAAATGAAGTTCCGTGAGCGAACCAGTTTAGTGCGTACCTAATATAGAATTGCTTGAGCTCCCTTACAGACTTCACATATGTATATATATATATATATAGAAATACATATGTACTGACAGTGTGTTTTAAACAGTTTCACGAACTGAGAAGTTGCTAAAACAAGCCGAGAAAAACAAAGCGGGAAGTTAGGCATTTAAATTAAGTGCGAATTGTTTTATGGGATGAGTTTTAAGTGATATCCTCGCCAGTGTTGGTAACGCACTGAAGTCGCTTGTCTGCTGTCATTTGCTGTCTGCTATGCGACTTCACCTTAACGCGGCAGCATCAACAACCACAAAATAATGGGCAACCAGAGTTGTCGGTGGTGTTTGCGGTCTCCGTTGGGGCGACTGGCAAAATGAAACCGCCATCAATGAACCGCAATTGTATTTGTTTGCAAATAACTGAACGTTATCTGAGACTATTTATCTTTATCTACAACAAGAGCGAAACGGCGCTCAGCCAACGATGCTCCATTCAAGCAACGCACCAGGACTCAAAACAATGCAAAAGGACACCGCCGCGACACAAATGGAGTGTGCTGCTCGATGGGGCAGGGGCAGGGCGGAGAGGAGAGGAGAGGAGAGGTTACAGTGCTTGCCTTGCCAGCGCTTGAGCCAAGGCGCCAACTGAAATAATGATGCAAGCGCCATAACAATAAAAGTGGAGAAAATAGTAGCTGAGCATCGGAGGTCTTGGCTCGTTTCCGGCAGGGGCAGGCGAACTCCGAGTCCATCCAAAGACAATATCCTTGTCCTTGCTGCTGCCGTCGTAACACTAGCCGACTACTTGGCCTCTGGTGCAATAGCAATGCGAGTGTCCTCTGGCATTACCATGACAATGCGAATGCAATAATAATATGCCGCTCAGTTCTTTGAGTTGGCCAACTTCGAATGCAGCCAGCTTAAAGAAATTTGCCGGCAACTAAATATTAAACCTGCTTCTAGCTTGATTTAAGCCTTCGCAAAACATTTTCACCAGCGATTTTTCATTAAGCAGCGGTTTTTGTTTTTGTGTCTGCCGCCAATTATATACCCTTGCGGATACTTAAATCTTTTCAAAGCACGCCACAATTTTATTTGTTGAAATTTTTCAGCTTTTTTAATATTAATAGAAATGAAACTCTAGTTCTTAGCTTTTCAGATAGTAAACAAAAATTTCTTTTAAATATACGCTTTAAGTTGCACATGTTAAACTAAAAATTCGTTTAATTTTTTTTTCAGTCTGTTTTATCAAGCATATATATAAACTTTTTTGGATTGTCACCTTTTGAGCGTTACACATTTCATTACAATGTTATATAACCCTCCGTCGAAACATGCACAAAAAAAAAGGAAGAGGCGAAACAGTATTTCACGCATAATGAAATTTAACCCAAAGCGATTATTGTTGCGCGCTTGAACTTTAGTGCCTAAAACCATGCAAATTAAATCTAATGGAAAATTTATTTTTCCACATTTTTCCCATTTCGTGCGGCCCAACGTTTTGATTTTGTTTTCCTTTATTTTGTTTTGGCTGCCCTCAGGGCTGGCTGTGTAATTTTTTTATTATTTTTTCTTTATTCCAATTGGGCCTTTATGGCGTGCATTAATATACATGTATATCAATTTATGCAACAAGTAAACGTATACCAGAAATTATTTGACACAGATTTAATTTGACTCAATTTTCTTTAAACTTATATAATATGGCCAATATTAATGGGATTTTCTTGGTACTTACAGCTTTCAGTTTGATTGATGCTCTCGAATAATACAACATAATTTATGCATTTTTTATAAATAAAATATTTTAGATATTTATAGAACTTAATTATAGTTTTTTATGTATATATATTTTATTTATATAATATATATATCTATCTTTAACAGTTGCCCAATTCAAAAAATTATCCATAAATAATATCTAGATTTATTTTTATGGGGAAAACAATTGCCCTTTTTTCGTATTTTTATTATATATAAGAATAATATGATATTTTTACAAAAAAAGAAATTGAGCAACTTTTTTCGTCCATCCAAATAAATCCATCTATTATTTAAGGATAATTTATTTAATTGTACGTCAGATAAAGAATATATTTATTTATATTAAATACATAATTAATATAAATATTTATAAGAATAATATATTATTAATCTTGATTTTATACAATTTGGTAAAAAGATGTTATACAGTTTTAATTACAATCCTTAATGAGCGTCCAATTTTATACAAATTTTGTAATCTTTATAAAAGCTGCATTTTTTTGAGGGGTATTTATATAAAAATTGTTTAAGTTTTATTTTATTTAAAAGAGTTGAATATAATTGGAAATTGATTCCAATTATAATGGCAGCTAAAGCGACAAAGGGCTTAAGCTTGATATAAATATTTATAAAATATATTTATTACGTATACATATGAGAACAATTAATGCGGGAATTGCTATTCATTTTGTTTGTATTATTTATTAAGGTGTATAAAAAATATGAATAATAAGTTTGAAATTGGGAGCGTGATTTAAGAGAATGTGAATAATTTTTGTTGAGAATGTGATTTAAGTGAATGAGTTTTTATTTCCTTTTTAAAATAATCGAGAGTGTGGATTCTTTGAAAATAATTTAGATATTTGTTGTTTTTTGGCTTGTGCTTAGTGTTAACATAATTTTTTATCTATAAATTTCTTGATATAGATTGTTTGGTTTTGGGAAGAATGTTATCTGGAGTAGATTTTTCTATGAGAATATTTACTGTGGGGGAAAGTTAACATATCTGAGTTTTTCTGGTTGGAATATGATGCAGTCTTATATAAGTAAAGCCTAATTAGAATGCAAATATTTCTAATATCATCCCCGGCAAGATGAATTCGAACGTCTGCTCCTTTTTATAGCTAAATTTGTGAAATTATCTTAAATAACTATATTATTTTAGAATGTGAATAAGTTGGAAAAGTGGCAGGAAAATAGGATTGAAAAAGTATGGAAATTTGAAATAGGCTATAGAATATTAAGTTGATAGCGTGCGGAGATAATGGAGCCCTAATAGAGTTCACTTAAATTCTCTTCTGTTTGTTTTCTTGGGGTTAATTCTGATTTCTCTTATCAAATTTGGTTTTTGTAGTCATGATTCTTGTGATTTGTCCCTTAAAGAAAGTTTGAGAATGAGTTCAAATATATATTAGCCAGTTTTTTAAATTTCGTTGATTTAAAAAAAAAAAAGGCTATTTTGTTGAGGCAAATAAACTTGTTTAAATATTCTTTCGCTTTACCTTAAATAATTTTCGGTTGAAGGATGTTTCAGCTGAAATTCGTTTGAAGCGTCTCCTTTCATATTACAGCTATTGTGCAGAGCATATCTCGAGCTCTGAACATAATATTTATACTGCACACATACATGCGAGGTCCTAACACCCTGCATATATGTAATCAACACTTAAAGCACATGCTGATTCGAATGCTGTCTGCGCATTTCCACACACAAGATGCTCCAAAGAGATAAAACGAGGTGGCCAGGGGGAAAGCGGGGAGGGGGGGGCATATATGGAGAAGAGGAAGCAGCGTGATGGAGTTTTTGCATGAATTATGCAAAAGAGTTTGTTGAACTGTGGCGGTGCGTTGCGGTCCCATAAAGGGAATACTTAAATGGGATTTGGGAAATCACAAGCACAGTAAAACTTGGCAATTGCGAATGCCAAAAGCCCCCGAAATCAAAAAGAGACGGCAATTGCAAGTTGTGTCTGCTCCGCTCCGCTCCGCTCCGCTCCGCTCCGATGGCATATCAAATTGCATTCGCTCGCTAACTAATATAATAAGCGAGTCATCCAATAAACTCGCACATATATATACATATACATACTATATATATGCATATGTATTCGCACTTTGCCTACAAAATGCGGACGCATAAACTTGTTAAGGCAGCGCGTGTTTTCCAATAAATTTCCCAGGCGTTAACTGCGAAATCCCATTGCCCATTTACTTACTGTAAATGCAACGTGCGCACCTGCAAAATTGCAACTTAACAATGCTTGAGAGTCGCCCCATGTTTGGCCTCCAAGTGGATGCCCCATGTGGCAACGCATGTGGCGTATAAATCAATATTGGCAATTTAAAATTGGCTGGCGGTGTATGAAGCCAATATCCGGCGCTTGCTGCAAGTCTGTGTTACGCCCACTTTTCCAAAAAAAAAAAAAGAAAAACAAAACTCTAAAAAAATTCAAAGATTGAATTGAAGCTCAGATATACCCTGTATACAGCTGTGGCACACATATTTTAGTATTTTTATATAGACTTGAGCTCGCTCGTTTCTCGTTTCCTTCTCCTTGTTTCAGTTTTGGGGAAGTTTAAATATTTATTCTATTTTATAAGAGTTTTCTAAAGACAACATTGTCATCTCCAGCTATTATAATCGAGCTGATTTTTATCAACTTATATATACTTTATGGTCGTTGCAGCCGTTTTCTGCTTGTTTCCTCTGCTATGATATGCCCTTTTCAGCGCAATGGGTAAAGGGTATGGTAAAAAAAACTCCAGTGTTGGAAAGGGTAGTTTGAAGGCATTTCTAGCTAGAGTCTGGACGGCAGCAGGGGGAGAGCTAGATGCGCGCTTTGGGGCAAACGTGAATCTTAGACAAACAATGTGTGGCAAGCAGCAAAAACGTACAATGGCTGCCCAAGTACGCGTGTGTGTGTGTGTGTGTGTGTGTGTGTGTGTGTGTGTGTGTGTGTGTGCGTTTCTATAGAATATTGGGTTTTAGGTATAGCCAACTGGTCGCGTAGTCTATTAAAATGCGCGTGTGTACAGTTGCGACCCTTTGCCGCTGTGGCCAGCGGCTAAACGAGTCAAAAAAAAAAAAAGAAGTCCAAAAGCGGAACAGGTACAAAACGGACAACGGGATAAAAGCGTAGCTGAATGGAGCATAAATGCTGACAAGGCGACGCTTAGCGGGGCAGCCATTATATCGATATGGGGGATATAACTCTTTGAAAGCGCGATGCATTGATTCCTGATTAAGGACACAAAACAATTTGAGCAGCGAGGATAGATAAAATATCTAAGTATGAAATGTAGCATTAAGAGATTATGCTTAAATACTCTGTGGAGCTGTGTCAATTCATATAAAAGATATAGCAATAAGTTTTGGAATATTTAACAGACATTGCAACTTGATGACATTTTTGATGCTTTTGAATATTTAACAAAAATCCGAATTTCAGTTTATAGTTGTTTAAAGTACTTTTTATTCTTATTCGACATTCTTATTTGAAATTATATTGCAATTTATATTTTCTACATAATCTATATAATCTTATAATAATAATCGAATCTGTATAATCTATGTTATATTGTATAATCTAAATGATCTACATAGTCTTAATGCTTATTTTATTATATTATTAATCTTACTATATATGTATTCTTTTAGATACCTGATATAAATCATCTCCATCTGTTCAATATGATCTAAGTGACAGTAAGAGTTACGGACAACAGAATTGGTATGTAAACAATACATAAATAATATTTAAAAATGTTTTAAAGGAACATTGCAATTCGTTCAAAAATTCAGCGAAAATGAAAACTGAGCGTAAATAACTTAATTTTATAAAGGTTTCTCCAGTCTCTCCCTTAGAAATTTGATGTCTATTTAATAATAAGCCCAATGATTATTTGTATAAGTCTAATGGCAGGGCATTTAAGACTAGAATTTGGGAGAGATACTTAGAACCTATGATTTGGGGAGGGAAGAAAAAGTCCAGTAATATGTAAAATTATTATTATTAATATTAATTGTATTATTATTAGATTTTATTAGTTATTAGCTATTAGTTATTATTGGTTATAATAATTAGTATTATTTTTATTTTATTATTATTATTACTATTCATTTTATTGTTATTGTCACTATTGTTATTATTATTATTATTATTATTATTATTATTATTTTATTATTATTATTACTATTCATTTTATTGTTATTGTCACTATTGTTATTATTATTATTATTATTATTATTATTATTATTATTATTATTATTATTATTATTATTATTATTATTATTATTATTATTATTATTATTATTCTTATTTTTATTATTATTATTATTATTATTATTATTAATATCATTATTATTATAAGTATTATTATTGTTATTATTATTATTATTATTATTATTATCAATATTATTTTTATTGTTATAAATTTACCTACTCATTTAAAAAAGAGTAAAAATTTCAAATCAGATCGTTCGAACTGCACTATTAAAGAACTTACCTTAAAAGTTTAGAGTAAATATAGCATATATTACTCTATAATACTCTAGGGCAAGCAAATGCTGTTTACAGTGTATTCTCCTAGACCCGCACTTTCAACTCCAACATTCTCACATTTCACTCAAGACTTTCGAAAGGACTTTTAACGCGAAACGCTTTAAATAAACAATTTGGGCGAAAACAAAATTGCAATTAAAATCTTTTGGTTGGCCACAACGACGAAACACAACAAATCGCTTTTGCACTTGACACCCCGCGTGAAATTGCCTAATTATGCGCCAATAAGTATGCAAAATTTAAATATTATGCAAATGATACACTGAGAGAAACGACGGCGAACGCCCGGCACGAGTGAAATTTTAATGGTTTTTGTTTTGATTTGATGACATCATCGGACCGAAGCGCGTCAAAAACGAATTATCGGAGAGCAGAAGGCCCCCAAAAATGATGGCCCCAGCCGAAATTTGTTTACGCGCTCGAAACACATAAAGCCAGCGGGCGCCAGAGCGAGACGGAGCGAAAGAGTTGGAAAGAGAGCGCAGACGAGAGCATAAAACAGTTTTGCGGCCATGCAAAATGTCGAAAATAAGAGAAATTGCGTGCAAAAAACCATAAAAAAAAATCAAAAGAAAATGTCCTGTAGTTGTTATTGCTTTAGAGATGTTATTGTTGCTGCTGTTGTTGTTGTTGCTGCTGTTGTTGTTGTTGCTTATTGTTGATACAGTACAATAATAAAAATTCCAAGAAACAGGAAATGAAAAATCATTCAAGCATAAAGTATGAAAACACACAGATAAATACCAAATTGCTTTTTCCCTCAAAATTTATTGTTTATGTCTGTCTGTCTGTGTGCGTGTGTGTGTGTGTATCTGGGTGTGTGTGTGTAAACTATAGGCTAAAACTTGTAAGAATTGTAAATGCATGAATGGAGCTTCTGAAGGGAAGCTTTGGACAATATTCGCCATACATTTCGTATCGGCTTTTCAAAATCAATTGGCCATTATTATTTTAAAATTTTATATCGTCAAATAAACCATCCAAATTTTTGACCCGCATTTCAATTTAATTCTCTCTGGCCTTAATTTAAATGTGTTTGGTCAGCCAATATAAAACAGATTGGAAAATTAATCAGCTCCGCATTTCAAATAAATATCATAAATAATGCTCACTGTTTTAAAAACCGCGCGTGTGTAAAACAATGCCCAATAGAATGAACATTTAAACATTATTCTTGTTTTCTTTATCGAACCTGAAAACAGAAGTGCAGAAATTTCACATGCATAAATGTAACCATTTTCGTAAGTTTAATGTTTTTATATAACACCAATACAACTAATTAATAAGTTGTAAAGCTCTTTGCATTAATTTTTTTTTTTTTAAATTTTAATTTTTGTAAGCTACATGTTTTTGTTAATTAATTAATAATAATAAAAAATAACAGTTATATGAAAACTTAAAGCGAACTTTGTATTAATTCTCATTAAATATTTCAGCAAGGTGCAATGTAAAAAGAAATAAATTTACATAAATGCGCTTAAATATATGATGCAGAAATAATTTATGATACGCTTAAATTACTACCTCAAAGAAAAATAATATTTAAAACACTTTAAATAAGTATGTATACACCTAATTCTCTTTTTACACGTTCCTTTTTTACACGGTTTTGATTTAACACGGTTTGAAAATAAAAAAAAAGTGTTACATATTTTTACACGGTTTTAAACCGTTAAGCACGATTTCAAATCTTTTGGGCTTAAATTTTGTTGTTAAATTTAATTTTTGTGAAATATGTTCTTATCACAAATTTGATGAATTCCCTTCTTGTGCATTCGAGCAAATTTACTTGTCAGAGCAATTGAAATTTGTGAATATTTTGTGAACTATCAATGCAATCAGACGTTTTGTTTTTTCCAACATTACATTACATTTAATTTTAACGTATTAAGATAAAAGGTCAGCCAACAAATATTTTATATTCATTCACTTATTTATTTTTTTTTTAATTTTGTTAAATATTTTATGTGTCCTTAAAAAAAATGTCCAGGACTACAAATACAAATCTCAAACGTAAGGCATTTCTTTGGAAACCCAAATGGAGAAGGCTCAACATATATTGGCAAAATGTTCGATTTAAACGAAGCCACAGAGAGAACTATAAACTATAACTAATTTTAATAGGTTTAAGAAATATGGAACCAATCACCTATTTATATATATTATTATATTCAAAGCATATTTATATATATTTCTATATTCATTAACATTTATAATAATTTATTTTTAAACCCTGAACCCATTGAAAATGGGTAAAAAGGGTATTCTGTATTTGTGCAAATGTATATAACAGGCAGAAGGAAGCATCTGCGACCCCATAAAGTATTTATATTCTTGATCAGCATCAATAGCCGAGTCGATCTAGCCATGTCAGTCTGTCTGTCCGTCTGTCCGTCCGTCCGTCCGTCCGTCCGTCCGTCTATCCGTCTGTCCGTATGTATGAACGCAAGGATCTTACAACCTATAAGAGCTAGAGACTTGAAATTTTAGCTGTAGGTCCTCCTAGTCCCCGCGCAGATCGAGATATTCGATAACTTGTCCCGTTTCCAAGTAATCGATAAAAATCGATATTGAAATCCTGTTTTTTGAGCAAATTGGGTAAATAATAAGAGCTAGAGTTCCCAAACTTGACAAGTAGCTTCTAGAATAGTAAATCGCCTGTCGGAAGAAGAGTGTTTAGGGTATCCCCTAGTCGGGAGCTCCCGACTAGAACCTCTTACTTGTTTTTTTATTGTTCATTAACACAAAATTTATATTAAATTAATTATTTAAATTCTGTATATTTTCTTGCTTAAGATTTGTTGTATATTTAAATTTGTTTCTAAAATAAGTACTAAGGTTAAAGTTGTTAAAAGTAAATGTATTGTTTGTAAACAATATGAATTAATGAAGAACTAATGAAAGACGCAAAAGCAGCTTATTTCAGCTTGAATTTGTTGTAAATAATTATTTAACTTTCTTGACTACTTAAACAAATCTTGTTATGCGTTCCACTTCCGAATCGCTGTTTATTGCCATTCAATCTGCAGATAAAGATACTTTTGCTAATTAAAAGCAATCTACCCGTTTTGGGCAGTGAGCGTCTGTTGCACTCTTAACAGTCGCTGTCAAATGTCCAACAGGAGCTTAACATTAATTGCTGTATTCCATTTTAGTGTTGGCCTTTTTGGCACCTGCGCAAGCAGCAGAAGAACTGGCCGAATAAATGCGCGGGTTAAGCGGAAAAACTGTGCAAAAGAGCTGATAAAAAGAAACTTACGGAAATAGAAAAGCTAATGGAAAAGTTTTTGGGCCCTAAAGCGAATTACGCGAATTACTTCTACTTAGTTGGAAATTGAGCACTTTTTTGTTGCCAAATGTTCGTTTGATCTGTCTTTAAGAAATGTTTAAAGCTGACAGCTAAAATTGCCGTAAATATAATTGATGGCTATATTAAGTATATTCCATGTCTTTAAAGAATAGATTATTTTTGAAAATTATCATGTTTGAGAAATAAACGAATATTCTTACAAATTAATTAGTCTAATATAAGTATAATAAATATTAATAATTATTATGTTAAGCATACGCCCTGTGGCATAAATATTATTAATATATGCAAGTAATATTTTATATTTGGTTTTAGACATATAAATTTAATTAATTGATCAAATATGTATAAGCAGTAGTAGCTAATTAATCTCTTAATTAAAATTAATGTTAAAATCCTATAAAATTAGAATCGAGTATTTAACATTTAAATTACGTAAACTATTATAGGGCCAAATCGAAGGGCCTTTATCGATTGGCCAGAATTGTGTCTGCTGCTTGCATATGTGCATTTAATTTGCAACTTACACACTTCCAACCATACACACACACACACACACCCGCACCATCTGGTGCACTACATGCTGCCTAAAGTTGTGCTATTAATTAATTAAATTTTGGACTATGGCAGCGTGCTGGCAAGTTCTGGTACACAATTAATCCTTATTAATTATATGCTGCCTGTGGATTTATGGCATGTTTTGTGTGTTGGCATGCGCCCAAGACACACACACACGCACACACACACACACACACACACACACACACACGCACACGCACACACATACACGACTGCATCGTTGGCCCAAGTCAATTGCAAGTTGTTGTTGCTGGCTTGAGGACATTGATAGGCCTTTGCATACAGCGGGACAGCACCAGCCCCGTGCCCCCCCTTTGACTGCTCCTGACAGCTGAGACAGCGACTACAACTCAATATATACCCCCTAGCCTCACAAACCCCCCCTAGAACAGCCAACAGCTCTGCTGCCTGCACTCAAAGGCTTTTAATTGCTCGATGCCCAAATGTACGAGACATGAAATTGATAAGCCCCATTAGAGTATTGTCTTCGTACAGGGCATGAACAGGCTCGTTAAATTTATAAACTTTTACAGCTCTAAGCGTTATTTATGCCTTGTAGAGGGTATTCTAATTTGGTCATGAAATGTGTAACGCATAGAAGAAGACATCTCCGACTCCATAAAGTGTATATACTAGATCCGCATCAACAGCCGGGCTGACATAGCCACGCCCCTCTATGCGAACTAGTCTCTCAGTTTTAAAGGTATCGTCTTGAAACTGCATAACTCCGTCTTTATAATGCAGTACATATGTCGAAGCTGAACGAATCGGACCACTATTTCATATAACTGCCATAGGAACGATACGTCGATCTGTAAACCTTTCTTTATATTAAGATAACTTGACCACACTCGGGATTTATTAGTTTCAGTTTAGTTTAGTTTTTAGGATCTTATAAGGCAAACATATTTCAACAATTGCAGCATTTTCGAGCTGCACTTTTCTAACAAATCTACCTAAGGCAAATGTCTACAAGGGTATTAAATCTTCGGCGTGCCGAAGATATCCTTACCTACTCGTTTTTTATTTTTGTCCCTGTGGGGACAACGCCCAAAAATTTGTTTCTACACAACTTTCTGTGCGAGTCGTTAAACTAATGCGCATAGAGATTTGAAGTGGAAAATAAATGAAAAAAAAATAAATAAATAAAGAAAAACGGAAAAAAACTCAAATATCAACGTTCATTATCTGGCGAGAATCTGTAGAGAAATTCTCCAAGGAGCTGCCAACTTGCTGAAACTTCGATTAACTTCGTTTTTTTATATTGTTTAAGCTTTGCTATCAATAGCCCGAGCACAGGGCCAATAAACAATGTGAAAATGAAGGAAAATGTAGTTGAAAATAAACTGTTAATCAATTTGCATGCTGCAGGTAAAGCGTGATAATTACGTGTCGATTATATAAGTGTAGAATGTAAACCGAGAGAACCAATTACAGCAGAAGAGCAGCATATTGTACAGATTGTTGTGTATAGAGTTAATTAGGGGGCATTTAATTGAGCTGTGGCTCATAAAAAGCAGTACGCCGGATAGCTGGCTTAAATGCTAAAACAAGTTGGGAATTATAAAGGTAAACCTAAAACAGGAGAACAAGAAATAATGACACTTAAATTGAGTATAGAAAAAACTGGTTATACAGTGTGTTTTGTTTTAAATATTATTTTTTGCTTATTTATAAATTCATATATTACTAATTATTACATGATTATTAATTATACATGAATAGTTAAAAAGGTATGTCGGTTTTTTAGTAAAAATATAATAATTGCAGGTCTTGAACTACTGGACATACAAATTAAATTATTTAACTGTTTGTGATATTCAATACATTTATTTGCCAATGATAATGATTGCAACGGTAATGATTGCTTTTTGCAGGAAACTTATAGAAATATTTAATAAATATTTAATAAAACGAGAAAGAGATATCTTTGGAAACCGCAGTAGATCTTACATCAGATATATGAGAAAAGTAAATGCTGCGTTTTGTGCAAAAATATCTTAGGAAAAAGTATATTACCCATATAGAACCTACATTTCGACGGATCGTTCCTATGGCAACTATATGATATAGTATTCCGAAGTTGATAAAATGTTGCCTATATGCGACGAGCATTGTGAAGCTAACAAGTGCAGAGTTTGGTTAAGATATCTTGATAGACAGTAAGTTTTCCATTCAAGCACTTAATTCTCAGCATATCGGAACGATATGTGATATAGTTTTAAGACGATAGCTTTAAGACTGCGAGACTAGTTCACAACTCGCCTGTTGACGCTGATCTGGAATATATATACTCCTTCTATGCGTTACACATTTCATGCTAAAATCATAATACCCTCTACAAGGGTATGCAAAATTAAACAGAATGAGGACATTTCGTGGCTTTCGTCAAAAGAATAATTCAGTTTATTTTATTGAAGACAAACATTCTCTTAAAACCCTGTTCATATGTGATATTACCAGATAATATGCTTGTTCTTATTAATCATTAAGCAGATTGTTGAGTTAATCTTATTAAACATTAAGCTGATTGTCGGCTTATATGACATCTGCTTTCTACTACAAATTCTATAAACAGGACATATATAATGGCTGAACGAAAAGGGTTTTAATAAATATATTGATTATGGGATTGATTTGGGATATTCTATAAAATTAAAGTAGATAGTTAGACGCCAGCTGATCTGTGCCAGACTTCAATCAACAGGTGCCTCAAGCCTTTAACTATATTATAGTCACAGTAGTAAATATAATAGTACACAAAAAATATGCGGACAGATGAACATGTTTTAACTCATGACTGTCAAAAGTCACAGTTGACAATTACTTGATGAAACTGGCAATTAGTAAAAGCGCCCACTGTGCACAGTGGTCACAGTTTTTCACTTCCCACTAACATCTCTTTTCATCTTGTTTATCTATCGATTTGCCTTCCGATGGTTGACGTCAATCTGTGGGTCAAATAGATAGTCATTAACGAGACGTGTTTACCGATTTGCAGTCAACTTAATATTTTTTATTGCGTCTTTTTGTATTTGCATTTGATTTGAAATCAATTTAGCAATCAACGAGGCGCATTTTGTTTAACAGTAATTAACATAAATCAATTGCAATTGCAATTGGTTATGCTAAATTGTTTATCCAAACGCTTGATGCGACATTAATTAGGGCCAACTCATTGAATAACTAGCTCTTGGCTATGCACACAGTTATTTCGCGGATTTTCAGTTACATTCTCTATTGAAATGTATAAAATGTATATATACATTATTCATGCATATTATTTAATATCATTTTTGTACAAAAAATGACGGGTATTAGCAACAAATTGAAAGGTTTTGCATTCCAAAACTTTCGCTTTGTTTGCTTTACCAAATTTTTTTTGCTTTGCCAATAAAAAATGAATTTCTTTTGTTATCCATGAATTATTTATGCTTTTATCGCATGAAAATTAATTAAACTGCAGCACAAAGTAATATATTTTATTAGAATATATTATTAAAAAAAAACATTATTCTAATTATTTTATTGCTGCTTTTGTTTTGTGCTTAAAGTGCGTCGATTACTGAAAACATTTTTAATAAACGGTGGAAATCTCTATCAAGAATTGTTTTGTCGTTAGAAAATATATAAACAATTTTTTATGCACATAAAAAAAAACTCAAATTGCAATTTTGTATTATTTTTTCAATTCTCAAAAATGCATTACAAATAAATTCATTTTTTAATATAATTAAATTTTAAAGAAAATAAGATAAATATAAATAATAGGTACATATATGATATAATATTTATAATATGGAAATCTGGATATCCTTAAATACATTGACTTAACAAATTAACGAATTAATTATGTAATATTATATACTAACTAAATATAATGAATAGAACAATAATTATTTATTCAAATATAATAAACTAAAGAATATTTAAATACATTATAATATCAAATTCTTTACATAACAAATAACTTAATTATTTATTAGAAACAATTACTATTTATATCATATATTGAAATACATTTAAATAAAATATTCAAATTTAATATTGAAAAAAATTTTAATTAAGGCTTAATTAATTACATTTCTATAAAATAAATAACAAAGATTTTAAATAGGCTTTTTAAAGCATAAACATAATTCAATTTGACATCTTAATAAATATTGAAGTCAGGACAGGATAAATTTAGGAACTATATGGAACATATTTAAATAGGTGCAATTGTGTTATTAAATTGCGGAAACAAAATCTAAGCTTTTAACACTTCCGGCCACACATGCAGAGAGAGACACACACACACACAGGTCGAAGAGCTTTGCCCCCAACAAATGAAAACTTAAAACAATTGCATTTAAAACAATATGTGACCCAATGCTGAGCGGGCAAAATCCCGTTGCCTGCTGCTGCTGCTGCCGGGCCACATAAATTGCTGGCCAAAACAACAACCACAAGGCCATATATTTTGCAGCCAAGGCAGCCCAAAGGACAACAAATATTTTGTGCCCAGAGCAGCAGCAGCAGCAGCAGGCGCTTTGTCCTGGCAACGCCTTCGTTGCATTTGCAGTTGTCCTTTTTTTTATTTTCTTACGCACACCCGAAGGCAATTTACTTTCAACACATTCACACACTGACTCACACACACACACACATGTTGTTTGGTATTGGATTTTTGTGCATTACAATTGCTTAGAGACACAAACTGGCGAGAAAAACCATTAGAGCAACAGCTTACAACTAAAACAAAAGTGTGAAAATATTGAAAGCTTGCTAACAACTGGCCAAATCTAACGGCAACTGCACAACTACAGTAATAATAACAACAACAGCAGCTTTCTGCCTGCCCAGCCAGCTGACTTATTGCAGTCGCAGTTGCCGAAGAATATTCGCAGCCTGGCGTTGCTTTCAGCATGAAATTCTTTTTGTAAATTATGTGTGTGTAACACACATGCACACACACACACACACACATAGGCACACACACGCACATGCCTACGCATTCTGCCTGGGGACGTACCCAGTGCTAATGGCGCTGACTGTTGCTTATTGCTGTTAATTTGTTTGTTGTTCTTGCTTATACCCTGTTATAAATTACATAGGTGGTATTGTTGTTGCATATACCCTACCAAATAAAATATACAAAAGAGCTGAAATTGATTTGTAATCATAAAGCAAGCATTAAGGAACCCATCATCATATAGAACACCATTTTCTGTTTATTTCTTAGACTATAGAATACAGGATATCTTCTAGTTGAGCCATTGAAGCCATACAACTTTAACTAGTTCTTTGGCTTGTTATTATTTTAGTTGCTTCCATTTAACGCCCAGCCGTATAATTTTTATACGCACGAAGCTAGCACAAAAGAAAGAAAGAAAGAGCGCTTTTGAAGTGTTTTCGTTTGGCCGCGCTATAAATTCTCTTAAAGCTTTTAAGCCACAGCCGTAGGAGAAACGTGGAGGAAGCAGCTGCGAAGAGAGCCTTTAAAATTGCTGAAAATGTGTATTTAAGGGTTAAGCTGGGGAGTTGCTTGGATAGCATAGGTAGCCAACCACCCCCCGCCGTTGCATTCATCATGAGTGCTTTGCTGCTAAGCACTGAGGTTAGCCCCTGAGGATACTGGCCTAATGCTGGGCCAGCCTCTGTGACCCGTCTTGGAACTTGTCCTGGTCATAAAGACATCAATGCGGCGTGTTGATGGTTTTATAAGCTCCCAAAAGGCAGTTTGAGTGGTTTCTAATTGCGGCTTGTGTGGCCCATGTGGTCGGTGTATTATGAAGAAAGCAAGAGAGAGAGAGAGAGAGCCATGTAAATAAAGTGTTTTCAATTGATTAACTGAAAATAAGAGTGCATTAATTATGCAGATAAAGTGCGGCTTACAGTTTTAATGCACGATTTAGTTCAAAAATTGACTGAGCCACACAAACAAAACAAAATAACTAAAACGACGAAAATAAATTAAATGTCCACACATGTCAATGGGTGTGCGTGTGTGTGTGTATACGTCGGTGGCATTAGACGTTGATCAGCGCCTGAGCAGAGGGGCAGAGGGCTGTCACACGGGCAATGAACACACTCAATTATTGCAATTGAAGAGAGCGAGAATTGTTGTCGGTAAGGGCGGAGGGGGAATTCATATATTTATTTCGTCTATGCTTTATCGCAGTGTTCCTTTTGGTTCGCATTACTTTGTTACTCATGCCAGTGGAGAGCCATTATTTAAAGTGCGAGCAGTGTGGATAGTGTGAGCGTGGGAATTATCTCAGTTATCTGTTCTTTATTTTTATTGTATTGGTGCGGACGTAGGCACGAGCTCTATGCGACGATTTAGTCTGTCGGCGTCTGTTCCGTCAATTGCTCGTTTTCATTTTTGTGTTAGTGAATAAAATAATTTTATAAAAATAATAAACAAAACGCGATGAGCTCGTGCCGTGTGTGTGTTAATAGCTTTTAATATACGTACTTGCAACCAGGCGAGGCTTATACTAAAAAAATTATGTATGTGACATACCCTCACAGAAATATTTACATTTTAATGTGCACCAAGTTTTTTTACCGGTATTACTTATGTTAAAGTTATAGTTTAATTCATTTAAATTATAATATCAAACAGAAAAAATGGCCTAAGCAGCACCAGGTAAATCCAGGTAAAATATTATAATAACATTAGGAATAGCAAAGGCGCAGCAAAAAAAATGTGACTGTATATATGTATGCATGTATGTACACATGTGCGCAAGCTCACAGATTAGCGCGCTGACAGAGAGCTTTAATAAAAGAGTGGACACTTAATTGTGTGATGTGTGAGAAGTGCAGGCAGAAACCTATTCAGGAGAGCGCGCATTGTTAGTTGATTTTAATTTGATTTTAATTTTTTTTGAGTCGCTTTACTTTTTGTGTTTGCAGCGCTTGGTTATGTGATCTTTGTCGTCTTGCCTTGTTGAGCATACTGGCTGGGCCTAGAAATATGTATAAAAGAAATATATGTTTATAACAATATGTGTGTGTGTATGTGTCGGCTGCATTGCGCGCTGATATATGTAGGTGATGCGTGGGGACCGAATGGTGGAGTTACTTACAGAGAGCGTGGCTATTAGAGTGTTTGAGCGGGAGGGGTTATTCATATAGTTATTTTGCTTTTGCCAATTTGCAGTGTGAGAGCGGCTATGCTGGGTGCGAGCAGTGCGGAATGTGTGAGCGATGAAATTATTTTAGTTATCTGAGCTTATGATCTATATGTATTTAACAATATGTGTGCGTATGTGTGTATATGTGTCAGCTGGACGCACAGATCAGTGCGTTGACACTTACAGTGAGCGTGCCTATTAGAGTGTCTGAGCGGGAGGGGATAAAGTTATTTTGCTTTTGCCATTTTGCAGTTATTTCTTTCTTTTCTTTTATTTTCTTTGTTGTGTGCGCGTGTGAGAGCGGCGATGCTGGGTGCGAGCAGTGCGGATAGTGTGAGCGTGCGAATTATCTTAGTTATCTTCTCTTAGTTATTATTGTACTTGTGGGTCAACGAGCCTCTCTGCGACAATTTAGTCTGTGCTTGTGTGCCTTTGTTCGTTTGCATTCTATGTACGTATTTATAATTCAAAAATCGTTTTAACTGACTGGAGCTCGTGCCGTTATACTTTGTTTAATTTGTATATTTTATTCAGTCGTTGGCCTTCTTTATTGTTTGCCGCCCGTGAAGTTATATATAAAATACATATATAAGATTCGAAATAATTAGTTTTGAGCATATCACAAGATAAAAGTTATTGCTGCATAAATGAACCTGTTTCACATGATATTCAAGAGGAAGAGAGAGATATATATAGAGAGAGAGACAGAGAGAGAGAGTATAAATTAGACTTTGATCTGTTCTTAACAAGTTATTATCCTCAAAGAAAGAGCGTTGTTTCATTTGAAATTCAATTCTGGATTTAAGTAAACAAAGAATAAATATGTGTATAGCTTATAATTAATATAAGCATTGTGATTTACCTTGGTCACCCATCTTTCTACACTAATTAAGACGCATACACGTGCCAAACAATTCGAAATTCTCGAATTCTCCGCTGCCTCTGGACAAATTGAACCATTTTGGCCTTTGATGGTAACGAGCTTTGCACAAAAATCACTGAGCAAATAAATTTGATGTAATTAAAATCAAATAGCGTATGACTTACCTGAGATGGCTCAATTTTCAATTCACACACGCACAATGCACAGCAGCACGAACAATGCTGCGTACTTGCCTGAAATGTAGGCAAATATGCAGCTCAGGCCTGGGGTTGCCTCAAGGAGCAAACGTTTGCAGCGATTGCAAATGCAGCTCTTTGCAAGTAGCTATTGTGTTTAATTGTAAATATTTTCACACACACCTGACACGCCGCACACGCAAACAAACAAACAACCGAGAGAGAGAGAGAGAGAGAGAGAAGGAGAGAGCAAGTGCGTGCACGAATGAGAGGCAACGACTTGGCGTGCATTGATTTTAATACCCTGCAAGCCATAAAAATGTATATGAAGTATATATGTCACTAATCGCTAAACGTCAATTTTAGATCAAAGCTTTTAGTGCAAAACAAGTTTATTTCAAAATATTTTTAGTAGTATATATTTCTTGAATATGACATATTTTACTTTTTGTTTAACTCACGAATTCTTTTAGCTATTTTTCTGCTTCATGCACACATTTATCAAAAAATTAAAATAAATTAAACAATAAATATGGCTAATTAAACAGAAATATGTTTAATATTGAGGAGTTGGGAGCTAGGCGCACAGGGTATTTACTAGTCGGGCAGCCTTGATTGGCGCAGTCTTGTTTTCGCCTCAAGGTGTTGGAATTACGCAAATTGCAATTTATTTGTTTTCCAGACCAAAATCCAAATCTAAAATTGAAACCCCCCCGCCCCCCTGTTTTACACCTCTGACTGATTAATATGTCCTGCATTTTGTGTGCATTTGTGTTTGCATTTAACTTGGGAAAAGGGGTGTGGAATTGGGAGGGGGGGGGGGGGGTGTCAGTGATATGCATGACCTAGACAAATATTGTGCGTTTGCAAGCACTTTGTCATCGGAGAAGTTGCCGTCGAAGCTGCTCCTCTGTGGAGCAGAGGACACATTTGTTATTTTGAAATATTTTGTTTGATTTTGATTTTGGCCAAGGAGGACTTTGCCATTGGCCAAAGCGCAAGGCATTTGAGGTTTTCATTTGGCTAAAAGCTGCACACACAGACACACACACACGCAAACACACTCATGACTCATAACTCGAACTGCCACACTAATTGTTGGCCAAAAAATCCATTTCGGGTGCTGCTGCAATTGGTTTAACCTGGCGTATGAGTGATTTAATATTGAATTATGGCTTTTGATTTCCGTTTTGCGTTTCCGTTACGCTTTTTGCACAATCCGTAATAGATTTATGTGCGCCAACGATTGACAACCAGACTAATCCAATATGCCAAACTCTTTGGCCTCCCATTACGGTTTTTCTCAGTGTACAGTACACACCCGCACACTCTCTAACCCCCTCGCCTGCAGCTACCCTTTCTTCGACTCTTACATCTGGTTCGACAAGCAATTGCCATGTCCGCAAAAAAATAGGGAACCGCCCGTTCTGCTGCACGGGGCGTCCTTTCAGCTTTTTCCGGTCTTTTTTTTTGCGGCACTTTGCCAAGAAAAATCAAATCGTTGCCCAGTTTTTTGGCCCTACGAAGTGCACAAATTAGTGTTAAGCGTGTGAACGAAATGCAAATATTACACAGCTCATTAAGCTTGAATTGGATTTTAACGTTTCGCGAAAGTTGGCAAACGAATTGCCGAGAAATAGCCAGCCATATAAAAGGGAAGAGCTGTAGAGAGTGGGGAGGGGGAGGAGGAGAGAGAGAAAGACGACACACCTTTGTATGCCAAATGAATAAAATAACTCTGCGTTGTCTTTATATTAATTTATTTACCATGATGTTATACGATACCCACGGGTAGATCAGTTCTGAATATTCACTTTCCCAGCTCACTTTTTATGTAGACTTTTTCTTATAAGAATACCCTGTAATTTATATTTATTTATTGTTTGCCTTTTTTTTTATCATTTATGAATATATGTATATTCAATATTCTTAAGGTTTTTCCCATTGTTTTGTGGAAAGAACTAAATCGAAAGTCGTAGCTATTATCTCTTTATATACAACCGTGTGTCCTGACTGACTGACTGACTGACTGACTGATTAACTTACTGTCTGACTGACTGACTGACTGACAGAATAACGTTTGTATGAAACTTGTTTGTTTACCATCCGATCGGCCTCAAACTCATTTTCAAAGATCTTTGTGAAAATTTATTTGATACGTTGTTGGGAGGGAAATGAACGAAAGTTTGTACTTCAGCTTCAAGATTCTCACCGCACGACTAACATGGGCGGAAAACTTTAATTCCAACACTTGATTCTTTATTATTATTATTTTTAAATAGAATTGTACATCAACAGGGCGTGTACTTAGTGGAAATGTAATATCTAAAATAAACGTTCAACGGGCAAGGCCGGGCAATACCCGCTAGTATACTCCATAAAAATCAAGTTTTTCTGAATTTTCTATTTACTTTTTATAGGCTTCCAGCAGTTGCTTTTCGAGTCTAGTTTTCTAATATTTCCGTTATAGTTTCAAAACTTTTAACTCGTTAACTTCTTTATTCAAAAGTTCTAGTACCTTTTTATTCGTACATTTCGATAGAATTCTCTCTCTGTCCCTATCTCTATAAGTCTTGTATCGCAGCTGTCCAAAATAAAGGCAAACCGACTGTCAAAACAATTTTTAGCCAATTTCAAATTCTGTTTGCCTGCAACTCGCTGCGCTTCATTGCTGTGTTCCGTGCTGCTCCACCTAATTTATAATGCGTTCCGACTTCCATGTTAATTTACGTTTAATGAATTTTAATTGGTCCACAAACATTAACAACAACAACAACAGCAATAAGAACAACAACAAGCGCTCACGTACACCACAAAGCGATCACCCAAAAATGACCCGAGCAAAATTGACAAATGACATTGCGTGCCCCCCTGCTCCCCCAAAAAGAGGGTAAAGAGTCCTGTGTGTCCTGGGCCAGCGCAAAATTCAAGCTAAAAACATTTTTTTGCAGGCATTTGGTTGGGCTTTTTGAGTTTAGGGGGGGGGGTTGCAGGGGGGTTGCAGGGCTCGTCTACCACGCGCTGGCTTGTTGACTAATCAAAAATTGCAGACACGTTTTATATTGGCAACACAAAAGTCATTTATTCAATTTGCAAACCAGTTTTACGTTGCGTAATCTAATCAAAAAGGTCGACGAGTCGCTTTTAGGGCTCCAACAAATAGATATATAGAAAGACTAGTTGTATAAGAACCTCTCTCTGGCCTGCTGCCAAAAACTGCCAAAAACTGTGCAGTTCAAAGCTGAAGCTAAACAAAAAAACTAAAGTCAACAAAACATTTTTTAGTCCAAACTAAAAATAATAAACGAGTGACGTCAGCGAGCAACTTAAATTTATGAGTGCTTGCTACTGAGGAAATGGGAAAGCGCCTCAAAATAATACTGCAAAATAAAAGCATTTAGTTGTTAGGCTTAAAGCGAACATTCATGTTTGTTAGGAAAGCGAATGACGAAAAGAAAGGCTTTAAATGCTACTCAGAGCAGATACTGCAGACTGGCTTGTGGTTAATTCAAATTTTAGTTAGTTAGTTGTCTGCTTTAAAGTCGCGCAATGCCCAAAAATGGAAAGCGACCTTTCCAAAATTTCCTCAATATCAGACACAGGCTGGACACTGAGTCGAACAGACGCAAACGATTAGCGATTGTGAACATGAAAAACAGATATGCAAACGTGGCAAACAGCCGCAGCGCTGGGCCATTGTGGCATGTTGCAAGTCTGCTAATGGTGTAGAGAAGGGTAGGCGGGGGCAGGAGAAGGGGAGGGGTGGGGAGGTGGTTGGGCGTTACGAAAAACCAATAAAGTGCTTAAATTTGCGCCTGTACATTTTAATGGGCAAATGAAACAATTTCGTGGCAGTCAGCAGCATAGCCAAACACGGCCACGCCCCACTAGGCGTACAGCCTATATCTCAACCTATCTACTCCCTCCGCCGCCCCCTTCCCCACCCCTTATCCGAGTCACATGCAGATTAAGCGCGCATTTAACAATTTACGCTGCATACATTTAGGCGCCACCGCCGTGCAGCGCCCCATAAAAAGCCTCAACAAAACTTTCGTTGTTGCCTGTCAACGTTTTTGTTGCTGCTGTTATACCCTGTAACCACTGCAAGTGGCCAAAAGCGAGTATATTGGTTGACAGCAGAGGTCCTACTCTCAAGTTTATGTAGTTTACTTTGAGATCGATTTAGAATTTACGCTATTTGAGCATATCTCATTCAGTTTAAGAGCTAGAGCTTAGCTTCTCGAATATCACCCAATCAATACCCTATCCGTCAGAGAAAGTTCGAATTTCCATTGAAGGCAACTCTTGGCTGTGCACAGGGTATCTGCTAGTCGTGCTTTACAATGGCCCTCTCACTGATTTTTGTTGCTGTTGTTGTATCAATAAATTAAATGCAGATTTTCATTTTGGCGCTCTGCACACGCGATGCCTCATCAGCGTTTCGCCAGAGTGAGAGTCAGATCCAGAGCCCGAACCGGAGCCCCAGTCCAGGCCAGAGCAGAGCCCGTGCCGAGCCTCGTCTGTCACTCTCGATTGGCAGTTGGCAGAGTTGCCGCAGTTGCTAGTTAGGCGTGGCATGCAAATTGTTGCATGCAGTTAATTATTTTGCACAGGTTGCTTGCAACGCCCATTTACCGCCGCCCGACACCTCCTCGCCCACATTTTGGCCATTGTATGGCTTCACTTAGTGGCAGCTTCTTTTCCGACCAACTAATTGAAATATAACATGCCGCTCTCACACCTGCCGCCTACCCCCCTTTGCCTCTTCGCGGCCATTGCTTAATTAAATGAGGTAAAAATGGCCCGCAGAAGCGACTTCGTTACGTTAAATTGCATGTGAAATTTCATTTTGTTTAAACTTAAAACGAGCGAAAAGTTGAAGGGCCTCCAGCCAGGTGCCAGCCAGTTGCCAGCCAGGTGCCAGCTGCAAGAAAACCTAACAATGAAATATAGTTGCTGGTATATATATCAAAATAAGTTGGAGCGGCAATCTTCAAAGTGACTGATTAGGTGCTTTGGCTAGAAGAAGCAGAAGCTCAATTCTGAGGAGAAGAGCAAATATAAAAGTTTCGAATTGCACGAAAATGTTCATATTTACGTTAAAAGTTAGATTGCAAGATGAGCTTCAGGCTCAAAGGGTGAATCTAAGCCTTTTCTATGTATGTATTGCACATGTATCAAAACTTTTAAGTGGTCTTTTGTTATTGCAGCTGCTGAGGTAAGCAAAAGTAAGAAGAGCTTAATCATATATAATTTGCACGTTACGATAAGCAACTGACTGTTTGGACAGTTTTTTAATGGCTTAAGGATGCAATTTTCGATTAAATTGTTTTTTGATCACATTCAGCAGTCTCTGCTACAATACATATTTAGTAGACCTAACGTAATCCACTGTCAATTGTGGAAAATAAGTGTAAAAATTATGCAGTAGAAAAACATTAAGAATTGTTGCCTGCATTATTATTTGACCTGACTCGTCGAATGCGATTTGGATAAAAAAATTACATATTTTATAATTATCTTATTCATTATATTCCTACTATATATTTTCAGATCCCAAAACACGAATTTAAACGAGGAATTTAAGAAATGGAACTCGTCAAAATAAATGAACATTGGATGGAATAAGTTTTACAATAATTAGGAAATCACGACACCAGTCGGAAAATATGTCAGAGTACTGAGTGAGTAATAATTTATTTCCATTTGTTATATTGCTGAAAATATTTTTGTGCCTTCTAAAAATTGAACTAAAATGTTTCAAATTGTAAGCATCCAAAGCTCAAATATGCAAAGTCGCTGATCTCACAGTCAAATAGAGGCACAACTTTACACTGGTAAAAATCAAGTGACCACAGAAAAAAGCAACTTCCCTTCGTCTCGGACTCAACTGAAAATTAGAAACCACGAAAAACCAAAAAAAAAATAATCAAACCAAATCAAAGTCCAAAAACGAAATTTGAGTCCAAAGTCGGTCCAAATTTGCGCAAAATTGTGCGAGTTGTATTTGCCAGTTTTCACGCTCTTAACATCTCGAGCAAAGCAGCGGGAGGGAGGGTGGCGGCATGCGGGAAAGTAACCAAAAACCAAATGTTAGAGCCAGGTGCAAGTGGATGCAGGCAGCAGCTGTTGGCCAGGTGCTCGACAGGGCAGGACACGGGCTAACCAAATCCAATTGGGCAGCATTCGTATGCGATTTCCTAAAACCGAAAATGGGTTCGAAAAATTGCCAGGCGAGGGGGATAGAGAGCAGCGAGGGGGCGGAGGTCGGAGGTGGCGTTACGTGTGATAAATAAGGTTTTGTTGGTCGAGAACTTTGCTTTGCCCAAAACGTTGCACACTTTGCGGCACTTTTGCTCCTGCTGCTCCTTTTTTTTTCCACCCTTTTCCACGTTCCTTTTATCGTTTTACCTGGCAGCCATTTGAGCTGCACAACGATTTTCTTTCAGCTTTCTGTGTTTTCTCTGTTTGTCGGTTGCGCCCTGTTTTTCTCACATTTTTTTTTTTTATTTCTCTCCAGTTCTCTTTGTGGTCGAACGTTACATTTTTATTTACCCTCGCGAAGGGTATTCAAATTTGAGCACGACATTTGTAAGCCAAGCAGACTTCCCCGAACCCATCCATATAAATATATAAAAGGGATCGACTGGCCGACTGATTGGCAACAGACCAAAACTATGGGAACTAAGAATCTGAAATTTGAACCTAAGCCTTCTTTTGGGTCGAATAGAACAGTGAAGGAAAATCTTGACAACTTGTACATGTGCTGCTAACGCGTCTGAGCATTAGACTAACTAGTAAAAGGTCGCCGGTTCAAATTCAGCAGCATGTTTTTCGATTTTGCTGTGCCTAAAAGGGTATTTAATCTTCGGCAATTCACAGATATCTTCTGTTATTTTGCGTGCTCTTTTGCTTTTAGTAAAATTTGCATTTTGCTTGATTTACGCAAAGATTTGCGGCTATTGCAACGAAACGTTGCAAGCAACGTTGATGTGTGTATCAATTTACCAAAGACTACGCCAACGATCCGATTGCATTTTCGGTTCGATTCGATTCGGTTTAGTTTGGTTTTTGGATTGGCATTGGGATTGAGATTCGGAGCGTTGCAGATTGTAATGTTTGTCGGGGCAAACATTTTGCCATTGCCTGACCGCACAGATAAGTCAATTGCCATCCCATTTGATTGCTGCTCCATTCAGATATGTGCGCAGGTGTGTGTGCACGTGTGTGTGTGTGTGTGGGGCATGTCTTTCAACAGTCTCTAAAGAGACTCATGTGTGTGTGTGTGTGCCACATCTTCAATCGTTTAGTAATTATTTTTATGGATTCAAAGAACTTTATATTCAAATACATTTGAGAGCAACTTAATCAATAAAGTATCAATATTAAAGCAACTTTATACAGATTGATGCAAAGAATTTATAAACTAATTATAATATATGTGAAAATAAATCAAGTTTGATTTTCAATTAAAAAATATAATAATCATATTAAAGAAAAACCAACGTATATATAAACCTCATTTAGTCTAGCGTAATATTTCTTTAATTAAGCATAATCATAATTAATTATATTATTTGTACTGCAACTGCAATTAGCTCAGGCATTTATTTTGTCTACAGCAAAATGTAAACAATCATCAAAGAATTTCTTTTCGGGGTATTTAAATGCTGTCATTTTTCTTTTATATCGCACATTCACATAATCTTCGCATTCATTTGCATCTCATACCTTTCCTTCCAAACATATCATACTTTGTAGCTGTAATTTCTTTGAGCGCTCTCTTAACGACTTTTCGCAAAAGTCATAACCCCCAAGCAAGCACACACACACAGACAGAAACACACACAGTCGCAGAGACAGACGCAGACAAACATACAAAAGATGGCAAATTCTACTTAAGTGCAAACAATTAAAAAACAAACAGCTCAATGCCAGCACACACTTACTCGCACACACACTCCCACACACACACACACACACACACACACACATAGACTCTCACACACACACTTTCACAGCAGGCGTGGGAACATTTGGCGACAGCACCAAAAGTTTTTGACAGCTCAAAAGTCACGACGACATCTCAGGCGCAGTTTTCTTTTCTCATCCCACTTTTCTCTTCTGTCGCGCAGTTTCCTTTTCTTTTCTCACTTTTCACATCTCTTTTTCTGATACCCTCGCCAAATGTGCAAATGAGCATTTGGTTTGTTGTTGGGGCAACTAACCAGGGGGAGAGGCCAATTGTTTGTCTTTCTTCTTCTTCAGCTTTATGTGTTGTGAACCGGTTCAAAAGTGTTCCAGTGTTATATAAAGAAAAAATTTGCGTTTGGTGTCATTGTTATTTAAGCCAAGCTTCATATTTAACTGCAATTAAATAAATTAATGTTTATTTGCCACAAGTAATCGGAACTTGTTTCTGAGAGTGTATCTGAGAGTGTATAGATGAATGAATCTAAAATGTTGCAAATGAAAGGGCTTAAGTTTAATCTCTCTGTTTAATATTTGTAAACGGTTGCACAAGCTGCTCAAAGTTGTTAATATCGTAGGTTTTAAAGTATTTCGAAATCATGTAATTATTTTCATTTTTATTTATTTTCTTTTGATATAATACTTTAGTATCAGACACTATCTTTAGAATTAACTTCTATTAACTATTCTATCTGTTTTTACTGTGTATGGAGAGAGAGCGAGGCAGGGTGAGAACAGTCACATTGAGGGTATTCCCAGTTCTGTATAAATATCAAAATGATATGCTAGTGCCTAGCAGGCATTGCCATATGTTGGGCCCTGGGTAGCTTACGCATGTCAGCTTGATTATTTACAGGTGCCTTGTTCAAGTTTCACTTGCCGCTTGCCACTTGCCACCTGCCACTTGCCGCAGTCGCTTTTAACACGTTTTCAAGTCATTTCGGTTGCCAAAAATATGCTTTGCATTTAAATGGCATTTGCTTTTTAACCTTTTTTTTTGGCGCAGCGCTGCTTTTCTGCATATTTTAGAGGTTGTGTGTGTGTGTGTAAGGGTGTGTGTGCGTGTGTAAAGGCATGTCTCTGTCTCTGGCTTGTCATCAGCGCTGGCATGTCATTCAATCTCAATCATTTCTACAGCTTCAGCGTCAACATTCCAGGTAATAAAATGCCAGACAATCTGCGCGTGCCGCAATTTTGATTTTTCAGCCCCAAAACACACGCTACACACACACACGCACACACACACACACGCGCACACACGCGCACAGCAAGCAAAGGGCGCAGAGCTGAAGCCTTGGCTAATCTTTCGACGACCAACAGACCGCACATTAGCTGGGCTGGGCTGGGGGCGGGGAGTGGGTTTTAGCTGGGTGGTGCACAAATATTTTGACCTGGCCTCGTGCATTGATGATGATAACGTGGACCGCTGATGTTGCTGCTGTTGTTGTTGTTGTTGTTGCCGCAGAGGTTGCCGTTGTCCACGTTGCATATTCACGCCGCATTAGCCGCGCTGACCAGGCACGGCTTAGCGGGTGGCGGGGCAGGTGCGGTGGCTGCAGCAGGCTGGCAAAAACCAAAATGCGTTGCATTGCATTGCATTGCGTATATGCCGCGTTGTTTGTTGGCTAGTCGGCATCGGTTGATGCTTTTGACACGAGCTGCTGATTTTCCAGCGCTTTTCCCCCTTGCCAGTTGTTGCTCTCGGCTTGGGTTACGGCTTGTGGCTTGTGCGCTTGCCGCGTTAAACGTATGCTAATCTGATTATTTTTTAGACAGTGCATGAGAATGACATTCGACGGAGAGAGTGAGAGAGACAGAGAGAACTAGAGTGAGAGAGAGAGTGGTGGAGAGGGAGGAACTTCAAAGGGATTTTCTTTTTGTTAGAGGCCCTCGAGGTAACACAAAGGTATTCTTATGCATAAAAGAGGAGGAAACGTTTGAGAATTTTTAAAAAGTACGCGGGATAGAGTGTGCATTGTTTTGTGGGGGTTTGAACCAGCACCTTCGAAAACTCCTCTAAGAAGTGCATGAGCTCATCAGGGAAGGCATCCATAATGTGGACATTACTATAAGTAGGACGTTGAGCTGAGTTCATGTGGCCACATCTGTCTGTATTTCTGGCTGTTTTATAAGAAAAGTATGCAAAAGTCTGCCCTAGGCAAGTAATCCTTGCAATTATTGGAATCAAAGTTGTGATTGAATAAACGAGAGTGGAGTGTTTCCGAACTATGCCCAATATATCAACAAAGGTATTTCAGGTACGAAATTAAAAATTATTCTTATAGGTTATGGCCACTATAAAACAAGCAAGGAAACATAGCTTGATCCTTAAGTGTTTTCCAGAGAGAGCGAGAGAGAGAGTGAAAGAGAAGAAAGAACAAGCAGCAAAGTAACAATTTTTTTGATAGCTCTACAAATCACATACTCTAAATTCCAAGCATTTTTATGCAGTTCATAAAAAAAGCGAAAAGCTCTTCATTTTCACCTGCCACTCATGCACGTGCCTTAGACTGCCCCTCCCTCTCTCTCTCTCTCTCTCTCTCTCTCTCTCTCTCTCTCTCTCTGTCTTTCTCGCTCTCTCTCTCTATATCTCGCACTGACTCAACCACCTGCCGCACAATGAAAATGATATCTTTTATTAGCACAATGAAGTCATAAACATTTCAACAGTTAACCCCGGCAAAGTCAACAAGTCAGCAACAAAGATGAAATCAACAGTCACCCCACATTATGCCAGGCAACTCTCTTCACCCTCACACACGCACCCCCCACACACACACACACACATACACACACAAAGATGCACACTGTGATAAGCGATCAAAAAACTACATTTACATGCAACGCTGCAACTCGCTGGCGCAAACGGAAACGGAAGTGCAGCAGTAGCAGCAGCAGCAGCGGCAACTGAAATAATATCAAAAATGGCTGCCAGGGGCGTCGGCAAAAAGTTGGTCACAAATCATCTTAGAGCAGAGGGCGGGCGGGCGGGCGGACGGGTGGACGGTCGGTCGTTCGGTTATGTGGGCTGTACACGTGATGCGCCGACTGCGCCAGTGTTGTAAAATGCTAACGAGCCCAGGCGAAATGACAACCTTTGTTGTCCTCAACGTCCGCGCTGCTTTGACTAACTTTCGGTCCAGATACCCCCCCCCCCCCCCTCATTCCTCTCCCCCGCCATTCCTCTCTTTTACTGTTTTGTGGCCTGCAACTAATTTAGCCGCATTCGCCGACGGCGGCGGCATCTTCATTTGCCTGTGCTTAGCGGGATGTTTCCGTAAATGTTTTCGCCAAAAAACAAAGCAACTTTTTTAGAGTTTTATTGCAGTTATATTAGTTTCTGTAGGTTGAAGTTAGAGGGGTATGAAACGACTTTCTGCTGATCAAAAGTTGGGCTGTTCTCGAAAACAGACAAACTTTCTATTTACCTAAAAACTTTCTATTACCTAAACAGTGAACATCTTATCGTTAACCAAAAGTAAATAGCTCTTAAAATATTTAAAATATAGTATTATAATACATTTATGTTCTAGAAAACTTCAGCATTTCCTTTTCCCAAATTGGCGAATTCTTGGCGAAATCATTTTCTGGCAATCTTGATTAAGGCTGGCAGCATAACTGGGCTTTGAGCTGCAACTTGCACCTTTGCCAGCCTCTGCAGAAGTTGCAACTATAAAATTCCAATTTACTCTGCATGCGCGACGACTTTTCTTGGCAGCCAGACACGCCTCCTTCCGCCCTTCGCCCCCCGCCCCCCGCCCTCCTTCTCCAGACAGTACCCAACTGCAGGCTGTTGCCGCTGCTGCCTTTTGGCTGATGTTTCTCATTCTCGTTTTGGGTTGCTTTTTCGTCTGCTTTTCCTCTTTGCCACCTCTCACTCTTTTATTTCTGGCGCAATTTTATGTATTTTTATGGTAGGTTGCTGGCGCTGCCGCTGCCGCTTGGCCCGGAAAACGGAAACCGAAAATTGCTACTTATTATGTTACTAACTTTGTGTTGCAGCTACGTTGCGCTGCAGCACAACCTCTTTTTGCTTCTTCTTCTTTCCCGCCCCTCAACCTCACAACAGCAGCAGCAGCCCCAACTGTATGTTGGCCCGTTTGGCTCGTGTGATAATGTCAGGTTTTGTTAAAATTAAATTGCATGTCTTGCTGCGTTGAAGTTAAATTATTGCCTCCAGCTTCCAGAGGTGTAGACACACCTCTCTCTCCAGCTGCAGCTACAGCCGCCTGTGTGTGTGTGTGTGTGTGTGTGTGTGCGTGTGTTTGTGTGTATTGTGTCAGAGATCTGCAACGAGTAGACGCAGTCTGGCAGTCTGAGTATGCGTTATACTCATACACCAAACTCTGATGAAGCGAAAGTAAGCTTAATTTTTGGCTAAGCAGCCGAGTGACATCTTCGAGGCCATAACGTACAAGCATGCAAGACATCTCTGGTGACATGTCATCGATTGTGTCTTGTCTAGACCATGTCGAACATCGTCTAATCAAAATGCCCAATTAGCTCAAGCTGCAAGACAGCCAGCAAGACACTTCCTCAAGCGTGTCATGCATGGCTCTCATGGCGGGCCTTCTTCATAGGTAGGCGTATTCTATGCAAATTATCACGTTTTACGTACTACTCAGTTCTCTAGTTTTTTTCACGTTTGTGCCATTTAACTCTGTGCACGCTGCCTTATTCAATAAATTTACCAAAAACAAAAACTTTTTTAAAAGCGTCATTTTACGCACTTCCATTATTTTATGTACAATTTTTTTCTGGCATTGCGGGATGCCTGAATATACATATAAAGATTTTTGTTAGCTCCACAAAGTATGCAACAGATTTTTTCTTAGCACAAACGCCGCATGGTGCCAAAAAAAAACGTGCAACACAATGGGCCTCGGCAACGGGAACAAGCGCCGATTTTTGCATGCGCCGTCAGCGCCGCGCACATTGTATGCTAGGGTATTTTTTTCTATTTTCATTTATTTATATATTTTTTTTTGTGCTTCGGCCACATGCTGTGATTTTTACCGGCATTACGAAATATTAACAACGCAAATGCGAAAAACGACACCGCATGTGGCATGCATGAAAAATGGCAATGGAGTTAAAAATATCAGTGCCGTAGGCGAGGGGGTGTGTGTTCCTAGGGGGCAGTGTGTGTGTGCGTGTAAGTTTTTGCGTCACGAATTGCCACCTTTAAGCACAATTTGCATAATAACTCAAAACCTCAAATGCCAGACTGCAGATACATTTGTCCCTCTGAAATCCTATAAAATATCCCATATTGGCATCGAAAATTCCTAAAAGTGTAGAAGAAAAATGAAGGAAATCTTTAGGAATAAGAGTTTAAGAAATTTTAAATTTCTTCTTAATTAATTTATTGAAAACGAATCCGAATTAAATAGTTTAAGAAAGTATAGAGAAAAAGTAGCTATGAATAATGAAAGTTAAGAACCATTTACTTATGAATTTACTTCTCCAGTAATTTCTTATTATTGCCTAATATTTTGGTAATTTTATTTTAAAAATATTTGCATATGAGAAAAGCTGTTCCATGTACAACTCCCAAGCCGTATTATGGTCTTGAAACCTGCTCTCTACCTGCACAATCTTTCGTTTGAATTGAAACTTCAAAATTACATACAAAACAGATCTGCGAAATAAGTGCAATAAAATGAAAACAACTAAGTGACATTAGATGGCAATCAGACACGTTTGAAAATCCATAAAAGTGGAAATATGTTGCCAACTTCGGGACAACAACAGGCTGAATTTGCCCAACACACACAACACACACACACACACACACACACATACGCACATGTGCACTTATTATTTACCAAACACGTCCAAATGCTAGAACAACACGTACTCAATTTAGAGCAAGACGTAAGTAGAGTTCAAGGGGAAGTTAGCTCAGCAGTAAGCATTTTGGGTAGGGCCACACTTTTGACAGTCCGAAAGGATATTGGATTTGGAAGAGGCAGACTCTGCGGCCCGGCACAATAAATTAAACGCAAATCAAATAACAAGAACAAGAAAGAAGTAAATATCACAATTTAAAATTGCTGCAAAAAAGTTTCAGACAACACTTGACAACACATATATATATTGAGCTTATTTTGTGTTGGGTTTCAAAATATTTGTCTTATTTATTTGTACAACAAGAATTTGAGGCCTGCAAAGGTCATGTGACACTCACACACGTTGCTCATACGCCACGTGCTGCGGCCGGCGACAGACGGCCAGCAAAACCCAAGTCAAAACACACGTCACATACTTGTCTCCAGGTCCTGTATGTCCTGTCGACTTTTGTCTATTTATTTCTTTTTTTTTCGTCCTCTTGTGTCTGTTTGTAGGTTACATCCGCATACGTGCAAAACATTTGCTGGGCAAGATTTATTATAGTGCCACGTGTTGTTGCAAGCTGCAGCAGGAGTCGCCTGCTCCACACAAATTGTTAGGCAAATCCATAGATTTGGGTTACTGCGTGGGCAAGGTCAGGGAATTACAAACTGTGCACATGTTTGGGACAGAAAAGGAAATGCTCCAAAGTCTCTGGGGTATTGAAAATGGGAAAATGAGGTCATGAGGCAGAAAGTCTAAGCGTTACCATTGAACGCCATTGGCTCACAGTTTCAATAACAAACTTTTATAGGAATTGATATTCGCCTTGAAAAAGAACTGATTATATTGCAGCTTACCCTGAAGAATATCTCTATAAATGACCAAATCAGCTTCAAACATTCAAATCTTTAACACTTTGAGAATTGCAACAGGCCATGCAACGAAAAAGAGGAAAGCGCGCAAAATCAGTCTCCATTCAACATTCTCACTTTCGCTCACTATTTTATTTAACTGAATATATTGATGCGACACACAAGGGTTAAGACTTTAAATTTCGGACATTGAATTTGTAGATATATAGATATACAGCGATAGAGATACATAAATATATAAAGACACTTAGAAAGCGCCCGTACCGGTGAGGGCATTGGCCGATGGGTAATGCGAGCGCAGGACCATGCAGCGATCCCTGTCCACGAACAGGGTGCGTCGCTTGAGCATAATCTCGCGCTCCAAGGCGCTGCGGACGCCGACGAGCGCCTCCTTTGTCTCCTCGGCGGACTTGAGCTCGTGCAGCATGGCCGTGACGCTGCTCTGGATGGTGTGCACCTCGTCGATGAGGCGCTGTTGGGCGACGTCGCGGCAGCTCTCCACGTTCGGCCGGAAGCTGCGATTGTGCATGCGCGTCTGGGCGACCTTCATGGCGGCATCGAAGCTGCGAATGCGTCCATGGAGCTGCTCGATGCGCATCTCCGTATCCGCCAGATCCTGCAGCACGCGATGCAGATCATTCTCGAAGCGCTGCACCGCCTCCTGTGTGCAGTTGATGCGCGATGTGAGAGCCTTCTCCACGACATCGGCCTGAGTGCGTATATCCCGGGCGCCATTCAACAGAATCGCGTTGAGTATGCTGCGCAGCGCGGCGGATCTCTGGCGGCATTTCTCGCACTCCTCGAGAGTCTCGAGGCTGAAGTGTTCCCAGTACTTTTCCGACGACTGCTCCGGCGGCTGGCGCGTTGCGCCCACATGGAACATAATTGTGCGCGAGGTATTGTTTAAGCCCACATTCACGGTGTCTATCTCGTAGGCCTCCTGCTTGTCGCTCCAGTCGAACTCCAGACGCTGCTTGGCCGCGCGATTCTCCATTTGCTGCGCCTCAAAGTCATCCATGGTCTTGCTCAGCTGCCGCCTGATCTCGGCTATCAGCGCCAGCTCGTTGACCAGCTCCTCCTCGGCATTGTCGCGCACCAGCTCAGTGTCCGGCCGGCCGCAGCGCTTCTCGATGCACTCTTTCACAATGGACTCGGGCACTCCGAGCACTACGAGCGCCTTGCGCAGCCTGTTCCGCTCCTCGTCAACCATGAAGATCTCATCCGTCATCGCCCTGATGGCGTTCTCCAGTGTGCTCTTCCACTTGCAGATCACCTGCGAGCGTTGCCTCAGCTTCTCCGTCGTCTCGTTCTGGGTCTTGGTCACCATTGCCGTGAGCCGCTGATACTCGGTCGTTGAGCTAAACCGATTTCTGTGCAGGTTGAAGAGTGAGTGAAGGAGTGAGTTGAAGAGAAGATCTGTTGGCTTGAATGACTTACTTATCGGCCTTGTCCAACACTGAATTGACATATTGGACCGTCTGTTGATTCTTAGCGCGCCATTCGTTCGAGCTAAAACGTGTTATCGAATACCTATCGACAACGGGTCGTGTGCCCGTCAGACCCGCCATCGGGCTCCAGTCCACTTTGCCCGTGGCCCAGTGGCCAATGGGTCCCATGGGCGTCATCCCATCCTTGGGCGGCAAATCGTCGCCTGGTTGCGGCAGATAGCACGGCGGATTGTGCAGATTATCCGCATCGGGATTAATGGAACGCTATGGGGAGAGGGAGAGAGAGAGAGAGAGAGGGATGGGGAATTGTCATCATGCTACTCACTGCGAACTGCATTTCCTCCGTCTTGATGGGCGCCTTTCGGGCCTGCTCCTGCTGTATGTCAAGCAGCTGCTGCTGCTGGTCATCGATGCCCGCCTGCAGATCCGCCTGCACCTGATGGTGCTCCTGTGCCGGCTCCACGGCCACTTTCTTCAGATACTCTTGTATCTCACGCTGCTCTTCCTCTGTGGGCGGCACAATGCCCACGGGCGACGGTTCCCATTTGCGTCGGCGAATGGGTCCCATCTCCGGTGGCGGGGGACAGATCAATGGCGCCGGACAAGCCGAGGTTGGATGCAATTCGATAGGTTGGTTGTCGCAATCGCCACCACCGGCATAGAGGTCCTTCTCCTTGCAACACGCCATCTTTAAATGGCTTCAGTACAGAAAACAAAACAAATATAAAAAAATATTTTTAACTAATTTCCACTTTTTTTCAACGTATGTTAAATGCTACCAACAAAGTTCGGAGTGTAACTGACAATTCCAAAGCATTTTGTTTGAGGGTTGTAAATAATGCGATAGGTTGCTTTGGTTATTCAATTTGGTTGCTGGGTTGACCTATGGATGTGGGATAACCATTAAAATGCAAATACAAAGAAACTTTATAAATGTCGGGAAGAAACCAATTAAGCAATTATCCTCACAGGACAACGAAATATAGTCAATTTGGCAAAAAATGGGTTTTACATTCCTGCTTCCATCTGGAGTCAATAATGTAGTACAAAAACTTTCTGATCACAAATTTCCGATTTATTGATCACAGCCCAAACCATACGTAATGCTGAAGCTGCCTTTCACTAAGCGTGGAATTGGTTTCACAGAACTTTTTCGTTTTCAGCTCAAGCGTCTTTCACCTTTTTCAGATAAATCCACCACTTTAAGTGGAAAAATAGTTATATGTTTAATTTTTGCTTTAAATTAATGTGTAATTTTCTACATTGAATCGGGGAAATTGAAACATATTTTCTTTTCTAAAGAAAAGACCGCTAAAGTTGGTTTTCGTTAAAAGTTGTTTGTATTGTTTCTGATTCTGTTAAAGTTCATGTGATTAGCAAAGTCGCCTTCATCATGGGTCAACCATGTTTTGGAAGAACATAATCGAAAATTCGAGGACATTGCTGGGCTTATAGCGCAGCACATTCAACACATAATCCTGCATAAAGTCGGCCAATTCAGAGTTCGACTCTAGATATTTGGTGGTGTTTTCATAATTGAGAGCCTTCAGTTCCCGAAACTTGCGTGCAAGGACGACATTCTGACGCCACATCAACTCCAGCTTGGGTATGATGCGCTCCTTTTTCTTGGGCGGGGCGCAGACGGCGTGCATCAAATAGTTGTAGCCGCGCCAGAAGTGGAGCACAATGCGACCCTCGGGCGTCATGAAGGTCTCGGCCACATCCTGCAGCTCATCGTTGAAGCACTGCTGTGTGATGATGTGGATGGCATTCTTGTAGGTGCGATAGAAGATGCGCACCAGCTTGCGATCCTTGTGCACGACCAGATTGCAGCGCAACACCCGGCCGTACAGATTCATCGTGTAGTACTCGAAGGTGCCAACAAAATTGTGACAGACCAGATGCCGCATGAGCACCTGTATGCCACCGTCCAGGACGAAGGTATGATCACGGTCCTTGATATCAATGGTGGCCTTGAACCTTTGGGTCTCCTCGTTGATTTTCGTCTCGCGTATGGCCGTGAGATACATATCCGCATGGTTGCGCACTTCCAGCGTTTTCTCGACAACCGCATGATCGATGCGATCCGTTTCCGAACGCTTCTCGCAGATCAACAGAAACTGATCATCGTATTTACCCTTCAGCTGGTGTCCGCACTCGGTAATGCCCTTGCCCTTCTTCATTTTGCTGCTGCTGTAGATGACGTAGCCATCGTAGGCCTCCTCCACGTTCAGACAGAACTTGCCGATCTGCTTCAGTTCGCGCTCAAAGAAGACCTTTAGGTTCTCGCTCAGCTTGCAGTTGGTGTTGCGCAACTTGGAGATGAACAGCTGCTCCTTGAAAATAACAGCCTGCTTGACAGGCAGAAATTTCTTGGGATCGATTTCCCAATCGCATTGCTTATACTGATCATCGGACGGTTCGATGGGTCTTATCAGAGCGGATATAATACTCGACACACTGATCTCATCCTGGGCGCTAAGCTTGTCCAATTCCTCGCAGGCAGCTGCTTTGACGAGTTTCTTGTTTGGATCGCGAAATTGTTCAAGATCGCATGGCACAAACAGCGGCGGGTCTGAAGAATAAGTTCCGTTAACACACTTCTCAGCACATATCAAATATCATTTTAACTTACCCATTCTTAAATCTTTAGATTATGTACCTAAATATACTTTTTGGCCAATTCAAAAACAAATAATTTTGTGACAATTAGCTGGTTATGCAAAGAGTTAAGTTTCAGCAGTGAATAATTTTGAATTTAATATAAACAATTCTTTCAAACACTGAGAGGAAATTCTAGGTGCCTGATTTTATTCAAAAAAGGATTTTTATATAAATCTTGCCCCAATTTTGGTAACTTTTTCATACACTCACTTTATTACACCTAGCAGCAAATGATAAGTGTAATCTACATATGTTTTTCTTTATTTCTCATTTGAAAATTGAACGAGCTATATTTTGATTTTTATACCCTGTACCCATTGAAAATGGGTAAAAAGGGTATAATGAATTTGTGCAAATGTATGTAACAGGCAGAAGGAAGCATCTCCAACCCCATAAAGTACATATATATATTCTTGATCAGCATCAACAGCCGAGTCGATCTAGCCATGTCCGTCTGTCCGTCCGTCCGTATGTATGAACGCAACGATCTCAGAACCCAAAATAGCTGTAAGTCCTCCTAGTGCCCGCGCAGATCGAGTTTGTTTCCGATATTCGATAATTTGCCCCGTTTCCATGTAATCGATAAAAATCAATATCGAAATCCTGTTGTTTGAGCAATTTCGGTAAATAATAAGAGCTAGAGTCAGCAAACTTGACATTTGGCTTCTAGAATAGTATACATATATCAAGTATCTATAATATGTATGTGTGTGCGTATGCGAGTAGCTGATAACAAATGACAGAGCCGTGGCAAAAATGAATTAATGAGGTGGAATCATCATTAACAATATTCCGTTTATCAAAACATCACATAATGCGAATAAGAAAATTTCGCTTTTATCGTCTAACCCGCATGTATGTATATAAAAATCGCAAAATACGTTTGTGTGAAACTTTTTTGTTAACCATCCGATCGGCCTCGAACTAATCTTTGTGATAAATTATTTGGTAGGTTCTTTAGTGGCACATGCGGGTCAAAACATATCTTTAAATAGAAGTGGAGATCAAGATGGGTAGTAGCTGGTATAATATAAATTTATATATAATATCCAATTTATAATATAAGCAAGTAAGAGGTTCTAGTCGGGAGCTTGCGACTAGGAATATCGGAATCCTGTTATTTGAGCAATTTTGGTATACAATAAGAGCTAGAGTCAGCAAACTTGACATGTAGCTTCTAAATAGTATATATATATCAAGTATCTTTCATATTATAGCTACCACCACCTCTCCGCTACTACCTCATAGCTATAAATCAAGTAAAAACACCAATTTATTCTGCCCACAAATATAAGCCACAATTTAAATGCAATTGACTTTTTGATAATACACGAATATTCTAAAGTTCAATAAGATGCACTGTAGGTAATTTCATCAGGATCGGCTAAGAAGCACAGAATTGATTAAAGAAAACATGTTTTGACCTTTCTCCTATCAGCGGCAACAAGCGCCAATTCCAAGAATTTCTGTATACATGTACATACACACACACATTCATGCGCGTCTGCCTTGAAATCTATCAACAGCATTGTATTGTTTTCTGTGCTGCTATTTTAATTTCGTTTTTTTATCATCAATACTCATTTTTTTTTGTAATTTAAATATGTTTTATTTTGCGCTGGAATCGATCAGTGCCGTCTGATCTCTACCAAGCGAATATATAAGCGATGAATGAGTTGCAAGTAGTTCGGTATATTACGAGCTCGAGACCTATCGAGGAGACACTTTGTTTTCTTTTTGAATTAATTTTGATTACTGCTGAAGCATTTGGTGTTGGAAGAAGAGGGTTCAGGGTTTTCTCCCGACTAGAGCCTCCTACTTGCTTTTAATTCAATTTGTTATTGAAAACTGATTAAGCTTAGCTTCGATCCAGGGTTGCAGCATATGAATATTTGCATAGAGTCCGGGCACATTCTCATTGCCACAGTCCACGCCTCCGACAACGATGCCGACCAGGTTATAGCGAGTAGACTGGGTGCTAGTGGGACAGATAAGGGGGGCGCCGCCATCACCAAAACAGGCGTCCTTGTCCTTCTCGCCGCCGGCACAGACGAAACTGCTGTGCAGCTCATAATAGGGGCCAAGGCGGGTATTGCGCAGCTGTGCCTGGCACTTGGCATCACTCACCAATGGCATTTCGATCTTCTTCAATATGTGTGGATAGCCTGGATCATCGAGATTACGTTTGCCCCAGCCTGTGACGAGACAGCGGCTCGAATCGACGAAGAGCTGCCGTCCCGGCAAGCAGATGATGTCAATGTGCTCGTTCAGTTTAAAGGGTGTACTCAGCAGAAGTAGAGCTATGTCATTGTAGCCGGTTTCCACATTAAAGCTCTCGTGAATGAGTTTCGTCTTCACTTTGCGGTCCTCGTGAGGCAAAGCTTCAGCCATGCTTTGTATATCCCATTCGCCAGCCCGCACCAAGAGATTAGAAGCCGAGGAAGCCCTGTTGAAGATGTGAGCAACGGTCACAACTACATTTGGCGCCACGAGGCTGCCACCGCCCAGAACTTCATATGCACATTGGCTGCTGGAGCAATTCTTGTTCAGAATGGCCACCATCCACGGGAATTGGCCAAATTGCGAATTATTGTCGTCAGCATTTTCTATGGTTATTCGGACGCCCTTCGGATTGCTATAGCCACAGCCTCTCGTCGTGTATTCCTTCTCCCGAATCGATCTCTGGGAATTATTATTATCATGATGAGCGTTACTTAACCATTGCCTTAGCTACTGCAGCTCTCACCTTATCAGCCAGCGAACAGCATACTTCAGACCAGTCACAGACCTGACTGTCTTTTCTTGAGAATACGGCTGCGCGAAAATCAATTAGAGCTCTTCCATCTTTGATTACGGCATTAGTATCATCACACAAGTATCGGGGCGTACATTCCATATTATATCCACATGATTTTGCTTTGGAAACAGTCGCTGGCTTGTCGCCACAATTATTTGAAAATAATTTACAGAAAATGTTCCCAATAGAATTCTTTACCTCCGCTTCAGGACACAGAAGAGCAGCGGGTAGAAAAAAACATAGGGAAAAACGAAAGGAAACAAGAGGATTTCCCATTTCTAAGCAGAGCGCTAACGAAATGATCCGACGTTTGTGAATGGAAATCCAGCACTGAGCAGAGCTTTCAAAATCAGTACCATATAATTATATTTTTGCATAAATTATATAACTAAATATACGTATATAATATGCATAATGCATAATATGCATTTATGTGTGCGTATGCGAGTGGCTGATAACAAATGACAGAGCCGTGGCAAAAATGAATTAATAAGGGGGAATCATCATTAACAATATTCCGTTTATCAAAACATCACATAATACGAATAAGAAAAATTCGCTTTTATCTTCTTATCTGTTAATGGTTGTAATTTCATATAATTTTAAGGTTTAGAAGAGGTCACAAGAGGCCCGCACGTGTGGAAAAATGGCGAAAAACGTTTATAAGATACTTTTTTGTTGACTATCCAATCGGCCTCAAACACATTTTCAGAGATCTTTGTTTACATTCATTTGAGGGGTGTTTCACACCGAAATCAAAGATTTGGTGGGTGACGATTCGCTCTCAAATTCAATCCCAGTCAGTCAGTCAGTCAGTCAGTCAGTCAGTCAGTCAGTCAGTCAGTCAATCAGTCAGTCAGTCAGTCGGTCAGTCAGTATGGACAAACAGTTTTATATATAGAGATATATATATATATGTGAAAGACATACAGTTTATAGCCAGAGTTTCAAAATATACAAAAAAAAAACAAGCAATAAATGCGAATATATGCTAAATATTATATGTTGATTACATAATGAGAAGACTTTATAATTGTGTATTTAATTGTGTAGAGGTTTTCGTAGTGTCAATATCGCGGAGTTGTTAAGGTCTTGAATGTTCCTTTTATTTTTGAAGATTTCATTTCGAATTTCCCTCAACATTATTGGCATATAATTTTCGGTCGGACTTGAGATAAATAAAGCTGTTCTTCCCTTAAAAATTGAATAACATATTTCGATTATCAATTTATTTAATTTTTCCCATAAATCAAGTAATACTCATATACTGTATTCTCCCAAAACTTTATCAAATATCCGTTAAATGTCTTGCAGATTTCCCTTCTTATTCCCCTTAACCATCCAATTATATGTTTTATTCGGTAAAAAGCTTGTCTTTTAGCTACTTTTATTTATGGGGTCGAGAAGTTTTCTTAGTGTCAATTTTGCAATGTTGCCAAGGTCTTGATTGTTCCATTTATTTTGCAGGTTTCCCATCGAATTTTCCTTATTTCGATAAGATTATTTCTCTTAGTTGAAATCTTGAAGGCCTTTTTAGGAATTTCAGAGAATTTGCTCGAGCACTTGTACGCAATTAGCTGGAGCAACATTTGAAATTCTCACATTTCAAGAGTTGTTAAGCAATTCTGAAGGGCTTGCACACACGGCAACTGCAGCCAGATAGAAAACAACTGACAAAGGATACATCAGATGGAAATGGAAATTTTTGTAGAGAGCAACAACTAATTGCAAGGCCAACAGCTCTTCAGACAACTTAAAGCTGCAAACAAGGCAGGTCAAAGGGTGTTAGCGTGTGTGTGTGTTTAAGAGTGTGTGTGTGTGGGGTGGGGGATGAACAACAAATGAAAGGGTCAGTGCATAAGGCATAAAGATGCGGCAGGGCCAGGACATGCCCATTGTTATTGAAGCGCAGAAGAACAGACTCATTAAAACGCATAAAACGTATGAGCAGAAAATCAACAGTTAAGAGGGGGGCGGTTAAGAGCAGAGCCAGCCTTCATTCAAGGGGTTAAAAAATAAATATAAAAATAAAAATAAACAAATAAAACACAGAGGCCTAGCGTCGCGTCCTTGGCCCGAACAATATTAAATTTGTTATTAAGCCCTGTAATTATTTGCTCAGGCGGAATTGCTGGCATTTTCTTCGCTATTAACTGCCGCTGTATGGCTAGAGTGGAGTTGGGGGCGGGGTTGGGGGCGGGTGCTCGTATCTGAAGATGAAAACATAAATAAATTATGCAGACGGGACAAAGACAATGCGTTGGCTGTTTGCTCAGCTTATTTCACAGTCAAGTTAACTTTAAAAGATACGCGCTGAGGCCTGCGGCCCGAGCAAAAAAATCATGTTTTACAATTCTTTACCTATTTTTTGTTGTTTTTTTTTTTTAATTTTTCCTCCCTTTGTTTCTTTTCGTTTTCATTAATTTCTTATGCGTAAATTAACTACAATTGTTTTCTGTGTCGTCCACTTACATTTAATCTTCATCTTTGCATTCATTCACATTCACATTCACATTCATATTCATTCGCGTGCCTCCTCCTGCTTATTGTTCGCACAGTTTTTTTTCTCTGCTGCCTGCCACGCCCTCAAATAGGCAGCCCAGCCCCCATTGAGTGCTAAAATAAATCAAAATGCGAGGCCAAAGAAACAATGAGAAAAAACACAAAGCGGGCAAAGCAAATCTGAAATGAAAATTGTAACCAAACGACGCAGCCGCATGCAGATCCTGCCAGATCCTGTGGGCTATGTGCGGCATAATCTGCTTGGCCACACACACACACACACACACACACATACAAACACACACTTGGGAATGTATTGGTGTGGGCCTTGTTGTGGGCTGCCAAGCTTAAGGGTCAGTAATAAATGTCATGATACGAAATTTATTTACGCGCCACGAAAACCAATGAAAATCAAAGCAAAGCGAAAGGAATGCAACAAAAACAACAACCATCAAAAACAACAATAAAAATTCCACAATACAAAGACAATTAAAAGCGAATAGACAGCAAATGCGAAGACAGTAAAAAGGCGCAAAAGCAATTCAAGGCAAAAGGCCCAAAACAAATAAATCTATGCGCCAAATTGATAACCATTGAAGGTACGAACCAAAGTTAAGAATTGAAAAACCTAGACAAACAAATTAAAGATTAAAAAATCTATGATTATTAATTGTCTATTAATAGATAGTTAAACAAGCAAGGGAAACATGGAAATTGATATTTCTGGAGAACTTAAACTAAAATCTGTAGTTTGTCAATTTCTCGAGAATACATAATATAAAAAAAATTAACAATTATTATAAAGCAGTCTGTTTCGCACAAGAAACTTTGCATAATAAAGGAAGCAAAAAATTATTTCAAATAAAATGCTAGAAATATATATTTCTGATATGGGATACTGAAAGGAACCAAAGATATATAAGGACATAAAATAATACAAAACACTACTACACTGCACAAAAATGCTGTTATAAACTCAAGCATTAAAAGACATAAAATTGCATGCTGTTTTGTTCTTAAAATATCCAACTTCTTTGGGTTTTTATATATTTTTTTAAGCTGAGCCCAACCATTGTTAATTTCAATATGTTCAGTAAATGCTATAAATACAAAAGTGACTCGCATTAAATGTAACGAACTCAAAACAAGAGTTTACATGCTTTAAATAAGTTTAAGGCATTCTCTCAGAAAGTGTACAATTTCTTAGCCCCGAGTACTGTGTGGAAGTCTACATAAAGAATATTAATTCGTAATATTCTTAGTTTAAGTCTGAACTGTTTAAGACTTTAGAACTGACAGTAACTTAAATAAAGTTTTATAATCCCTTAAATTAAGTACAAAACACTTGAAGCAAGGTTTGCACCATTCTAATAAACATAACACATTCTCTTGTGAACTTTTATTACAACTTCTTAGTCTGATCATTTTATTTCATTTCAATTAAAGGAAGTTTTCAATAAAAAAAACATTTCATTGCAATTAAATTAAAGTTTTCTTTAATGAAATTTCACATAAGTTCCTTTCACTTTAAACTTGAGAAACTTATTAAAATATAATTGTCAAATTTTTGAATTTTTCTGCCAGTGTATATGCTCATCCAAGCTAATGGCTCCTGGCCCATAAATTAACTGTTAGTTTCTGTGTATTTAAGGGCGTGGCCGCTTCCTTTGTTTTTGTTACAGAGAAGATAAACAAATGTCGTTGTCATTTTTATAGCAATTAATTTATGGAACTTAACGCATGAATGCAGACATGAAAAACATGAATAAATGTCACAAATGTTGAACGCATTCATCAATCAATATTCAATTTATTCAATGAAATTATTATAATAAATAATGCTGCTGTTGTTATATTTTTATCATTGTTCCGTCTGCATTTGTTGTCCGATTTTTGGCCTCAATTGATTTCACATGCAAAATGTTGCAATAATGGGCGAAGAGCTGCTGTCAAAGTGGGGCGGGGCCGGGCTGCATGTGGGCGCTCGTGTTGGTCTTGCTTTTAATTGCTTTTTACATGATTAACACGCTGCCTTATGCTGTGCTTTTTTCACACTTGTCCGCCTGACAAATTGCAAACACTAAACACACAACAAAAGACAGTGCAAGTGACGTGCCAATTTGCCATTTGAGGGTGTAGATAACGAGAGAGAGAGAGATAGAGAGAGAGAGAGCGCGCGGGCGGGGCGGGTCGGTAGTGAGCGGAGACAAGCGCCGCTGAGAGACGCCACTTAAACTTGACATGAGCTCATAAACAAACACAGGTTGCATGTCCTCTCACACACACACACACACACGCACACACACACAGGCGCGTCCTCGCGTTCACACACCTCATAAAAATGCGAGCTGACAACACTTTTGTGTATGAGCTGTAAATGCGAGCGCGCTGCTGGCAACCCTCCACAAGCAGCTCCCAAACAGGCTTCTCGTTTCATGCCTGCAGCACGCAATCCTGTCAGGCTTTCACTCAACACTAATACACGCTCAAGTGCGCGTCTGCCTGTGTGTGTGTTTGTGTGTGTGTGTGTCTGCCTTTTGCCAGCTGTTTTGTTGGGGGATGTGTTAATTACAGGAAAATTGCGAGAATTTGTATTATTTACTTTGTTATCAAGATTTCAGCTTAGAGCTTAGCTTCATTGTGTTGCGTGTCTTGCCTATAATTGCATGTGTCTACGTGTACGTGAGTGTGTGATAGTGTGTGTGTGTGTGTGTGTTGTTGGCATCATATTGTTAAGTGTTGCCTTTGTGCTGCGCCCTTCAAGGTTATCTTTTAGTTGTTTCCCAAGCATGCCAAGAATTCGCTGTACTTTTCGTTAGAGATTTTCAAAAACTTTGATTTTAGAAATTTGGAGCTTCAGTTTGAGGAATTAACACAAAAAAAAAACTTCATATTTTTTAATAGTAAATATTTAAATGAAAATAAACGACAAATTCTTGGCTTATTTATAAATTTTGTTTAAAAATTCTCAATCGAACTTGGACAGCTTTAAAAATTTCAACGACTTGAGGATAAAGTTTTCATTTATATAAAACTTGTTCATTTTCAAACGATCTCACGGCGCTTCAAGTTGTTTTCTTAGAGTCATGTGTACCTTTTTCTAAGTATGGGAAAATGGTTGGCAAATAGTTGGAGAGAAATGGTTAAGATTGTTAGAAGTACCAAGACATGTCAATATTTCTAAAATTTAATATTTTAGGGACTAATTTTAGCTTAGGAACTCGAAGTATACGAAGTTAGCACTAAAAATTTGATTTATTTGGAAAATGTTTAGAGCCCTATTCATAATAAAGTCGTATTCAGTTAACTGTGAATTTAAAGCTTTCTTATTCAAACTGGGCTGAAATATGCCTGTTTCTAGGCCTGTATATATCAGTCCGTTCATGTTCCCACTACAGTCACACGAAGTTTGTTCCTAAATTTGAAAAACTTACAATTTAATACAAAGTTACTTAATAAACGAAAATGTTCTCTTTAAAATAAAATATTTTTCTTATTTTAGAAATATTTTTTTAAATAAGAGCACAATCACACCTTAATTTTTTTTTTTTTTTTACTAATTTACCAACAGGGCAAACATTTTTTTGAGTGTATACTGAAAATGCTGATAACTTGGCAGGACATGTTTACTTGCCTGCTTTCCCACTACACAACAGCAGCTGGCATTTCCCCCTGAGCGCTCAACTAGAATTTCTTCTCTCACTTGAACAGAAAAACAAAAACTTTATTTTATAAAATGCAAATTGTTTTGCAATTTGATTTCATTATGCAATGCCAGCCAGTATTATCAGCTGCTCGAGTTCGCCAGAACCTACAGCTCCCTTCCCCCCCCTTCTTAAATATTTTGTTGTTATCGCTGCTGCCTCTGTTGTTGCTGTTGTTGCTGCTGCTGCTGCTGCTGCTGCTGCTGCTGCTGTTTTGCATTGACAAGCAAACAAAACTCAACACCAACTGCAGGCACAACAACAATAAAAATGGCCACAAAAAAACAAAAAACTTTCGCCAAGGTGTTGTATTATTCCGTGTTATTGTTGCTGTTGTTGTAACAGGTGTGCCTGGAAAGCCAAAAACACTGCGCACAGTCGCTGTCAAAAGTTTATTGTTTAGCTCATGTTTTCTGTTGCCTTTTTTTTTTTTTAATTTATATATATTTCATTTTACAATAATTTGCATTGCATGTAAATTGCAAAAATTAACATTTCCACTGCGAGTCAGCTATTGATTTGGGTAACAGGTAAAAAGTTGTATCATATTTGCCAGCAGATAAATCAAAATATTTGCGGAAAACTTCTTTGGCACAATTTAATTGCCAGCTGGTGTTTTTTTATGCCAAATGTGAAATTAAAGCCACGACTCGATCAAATAAAAGTATGTTTACTTACTGATTGACTGAATGATAATTAAAAAAATATATATATTGAATTAATATAAAAGGCAATAAATTTTAAAAAATATAAATCACTATCAAATTCCTTCCGTGAAAAACATTCTTTTAAGGTTTTCTTTTTGAAGTATAAGAGATCAAATCATTGGCCGGGCAACACCGGGTAATACTTGCTAATCATATATATACATTTATATTCCATAGGCCATATGTATTATCTAAGGGACTCAAATTTCTGACCCACTTTTCATTCACTCGGCTCATTAGCCAGTGACCAACGTTAAATAAACTTGCGCTCAAAATGGGATAAAAGAAAAATAGAAAAAATAGATGAACCAAAAAAAATGCGCTAATTAATTAACGCCTGGTACGTAGTCTGGACGCCTTTCACTTTGTGGTAACTTCATTAGCAGGCTGCCGGCAGCCGGCAAAAATTTCAGCGTCAACTAACTTCAGCCCCCCGCCTGACCCGGCCGAGCGACACCCTTTCCATTAGCCGGGCATCTTTTCAGCGCGCTTAATTAACTGACGCCTGCCAGGTGCCAGATTATTTTTTAAGGTTATGTTAGCCATGCCATAGAAGAAGCACACAAAAAAAAAGAGCCACTGCAGAAAAGTGAAAGGATTGCAGCCAAGTTTAAAGCTGCCTTAAAAATGTGTCTAATTAGCGAGAAATGTTGGCAAAAGTGCAACACATAAATCTGACAGCATAAACTAATTGTAGGCCAGAGAGTGCAAAGTGAAGGAAAATCAGGAGAATTTTATTTAAAAACTGAACACGTAATTGAACGCCAGGAAGAACATCTACGCATATCGATATTTATCGATTTTTTTGGCGAGGAGAAAAACGTCCGATCATTTGTTATTTATTTACTTGTCTGAAAGTCGATAATAATTGATTTCAGGGGCAAATAAGAAAGTTATCAAAAATTTTATCTGCCCGTGGTGATCGATTTTAATCGATTTAAGGTGCAAGCAGGCAAGCTATCGATAATTTATTTGCTTAAACCTTTTAAAAGTGCCTAGCTTCTATTTAAAACATTTGCACAACTTCAATATATCCTAAATTTTTTTCATACAATTCTCAATGTGTATGTATTTCCATGGCAAAAGAAAATATATGTTTTATGGGCGGGGCAACCGCAGGGAAGCGCCTCTCGGACTACGTGTTGTAAAGCGCTCAAAAGCGTAAATAAATACGCCGCCCGCAAAGGTAGGCAACGCTTTTTGTTTGCTTTACCTGTGTATATGTTTATATAGGACTCATGGATGTGTCTATAAATGTGTGTGTATATGAGTGTCAATTTGTGTGTGTGTGTGTGTTAATTTGCCAACAAAGACACGTACAAACATGCAAACAGCATTCAAGAGATTTTGCTAGAACTGAAAGGCATTTCCCCAATGTGTGAATGTGTGTGTGTGTGTGTGTATGTGAGTGTGTGTGAGTGTGTGCGAATGAATGTGAGTGTTTTCATGTGCGTTTTGCACGTGCACGTGTGTGAGTGTTGTTTACCCAGCTATTGCTATTAATTTGTACAAGCTGCATAATAGCTCTGTCAATATTTAGTAAACATTTGCCAAAAAGTGCGACCCAAAAGTGTTGTAAACTGACGCCTAGTTGTGAAGGTCGCACGAGAGGGAGGGACAAATAGAATAGAGGGGCAAATATAATAGAGGGGCAAATAGAATAGAGGGACAAATAGAATAGAGGGGCAAATGTAGAGTCAAAAGCGAAAGTGAAGGAAATATGATGTTACATTGTTGAAACTGAAAAAAAAAACTGTGTTGGAAAACAATATAAAATATAGCAATAAATATTGACGAGCAGGCATTCATGTATGTAGTAAATGTTTAATCATATTAACAAGACTTCTTACCTTACACGGCAAGTGTGAAAAAAGTTGAATATATGAAAGATTAGCTTGGAGGAATATTTAACTGTGATAATATAAGGAGTTATATGAGCTGAGTTTCCTGGATAACTTGTTGCTTTGGGAGATAGATAAAGTATATTTCTTTTTTTTAATTCAGTTATATTTTTTACCAGCCATTATTAGAGGTAGTCCAACAGAGGAAGGAGCAAAGCCAACCTATTAATTTCCTTAAATAGAAAAAGTAGTGTTGCAAATGTCTTTAAAAATATCTTAAAATTATGTAACTTACTTTGTTTTCCATATTATCAAGAGCTGAATTGAATCCACTCATTTGCGAAATTGGTTTCGAGTATTCGAACTAGAGGCAACAGCACAGGCCTTATTCCTGGCCCATCTATAAGCTGTCCCAAAGCTGCAAACATCCTTTCAATGTCCTTGCTGGTGCATCAATCAGTGTTGTAAAAGACTCCATTGTGCGTTAACAAGTGGCACGTTGCCGGTTTGATCCGAAGGGCTGGCCACGTCAGGCCACGTCAGGCCACGGTATATCTATCTATACATATCTTTTGCGCCTGGACATCGCCTTTCTCTCATTTTCTGCCTTCCCCTCCCTCGCTCTCTCTCTCTCTCTCACTCTCTCTCGTTCTCTCTCTCTGGCTTTCTCTTTCGCTGCTGTCAGCTGGTGCGGCAAGTTGTACGTTGATGTTGCCATTCGGCGGAGTATGCCAATGACAACGTGTACGGGTCTACAAGACAATGGATTGAAGCGCTGCAGCAGGCAGGCAGGCAGATAGGCAGATAGGCAGGCACATACAAGTCATCTGGCCATGTTCAGGAAGTCAGCTAGGCGTTCCCGGCGACCCGCAAGTATCCGAGTCTCTGTCATAATGTCAGGCCAGCGACAAGTTGTTCCAGAAGGCGTCGCCTGCTCCCCGCTCTTAAAGCTAAGCCAAACTAAACTGGCGCACACAAATTCATGTTTGATATACACTCGAGGCACTCCCCATACGAATATATTTTTTCGTTTTTAAACAGCCTTTTGCTCTCCTGATGATAATACCCAGGTGTACGGCGCAGGGCCAAGGAGGGGGGCGAGGAGAAGACTCCAGTGTTACTTTTGGGCTTGTTGAGGCACAAAAGTGCACTCGTCTTTTGAAATCCAACAACTGATAGCAGACGCTGCATACAAAGCAGGTTGTAGACAACTACAACAAAATAACTATATGTTGGAATGTTTCTATTGCAATACGAATTCTCCATACTCTAGGAAAACTCTTGATAGATTTTTAGCTAGAGCTGACATATATTCGAGACGCTTTTGATTTTAATATTATATCGATAACATTTTCAATGATTTTTCATTGCTCGAGTGACACAAAAACTATAGATAGCGCTAACGTTTGTATCGATAATAATACAAAAAAATATATTTATTCTAATAATCAATTTTGAATCTGGCGTTTTCTGCCGGAATTTTAGAGGTAAGAATTTATCGACTGTGGCTATAATCGATTATATATTAGCTATCGATAGCGTGATATCGTACTATTGCATTTCATATGTAAAATTGCTCTTTATATAAATATTTCTTTATACATACCAGCTATCGATAACAATCGATAGTCGCTATCGATTTGTCGCTCTTTTACATATTGCACAAGTTCCCTTCCATAGTCCATAATGCCCATTGTGAGCGCATTGAAAGCAAGAAATTGTTTTGCTGTTGAGCATAAAAGAAGTAGAGAATAGAAAATGGAAAAGCGCGATAGGCAGCAAAGTTAACAACAGCTTTGTTCTGGGACAATTTCCCGGCACTCACTCACATAGAGCGAGCTCTTTAAAGGCCGTGCTTAAAAGTTTTCATTATTTACGCCCATTTATCATCATTTGGCAATTGAATTGATAATTTTTGCTGCGCAACGCGCTCATTAGTTGCTTTTCCCAGATGTAAACAAATTTTCTATACATTTTGCGGCATTATTTTCCAGAGCTGTGCTAATGCGTACAAAGTTGTGGCATATAAATAGAGGCAAAAGTTTCCGGGGCTGCAAACTATAGAAAACAGCGCACAAATTCACATATGTATATAAAGGGATTTTAAATTTGCGGCGCACAACAATAATACCCTAGGCTTTGTTTGCGAGAGCGCAAGGGATTTAAGCTGAAAACGATTTGGTATTCATTTATTATAATTATTGCTTATTATTCAGCTGAGACGCCAAAACAATTCTAATCAGACGTCTTAACAGCATTAATATAAATTATAAAATTCCCAGAAAATAACATATGTACAGTTCAGACATGTATAGAATTTTGCACTTTAAACTTAGATTGCTCAGCTACTCAGCTTATTTGATACTACAGAATATAAGAACAAGTTCCAAAATGGAGGATACAGGGTACAGGGTATCACTCTGAATCGAACTATAGTATTTCATCAAATTTATTGAGGACAGTTCAAGACTAGATTGGCTGATCCAGAATATATAAATTTGTTGGAATCAAAATACAAATACGAAAGAAGTATCCCGTTTATCCTTATGCAATGGGTACAAATGCTTTCAATACTAATTTCTTCTAATTTCTATTCTATTCTCAGGATGTTCTAAATGCAGATCTGGCATTTGTTTGATTACTCACACACATACATACATTTCCATTTGGCATAAAAATAATGAAAGATATGGCGAGGGAATCATTATGTGTAGGAGATCAAAAACTCACTGTGCACATTATCTACAAAAATGCTGCAGGAACGAGTATATAGTAAGTACCAAGAACTTTCTTAAATATATGTATATAAATATAAAAATAAAACACAAAATCAATGTGTGTGCCAAAGTGATCGAAGTAGTTGATGTACTCAAGCTGTGTCGTATTTCCCGGGATGGTGGCTCTATATTCGTATTTTGCGATGGGAAATACAACTACTAGAGGGATTTATCACAGATGGTTCCATACTGGCGCCCCATGTGGTGCTCACAGCTGCCCACGGCGTTGGCGACTGCCGGACTCAGGAATTGTTGGTGCGCGCCGGCGAATGGGTTATGCAGACGCTGCAGGAACCCTATGCTCATATGGACACCTATGTAAATGAGACGCTTTGCCATGAGCACTTTGATAGGGGCAATGGCAGATACAAAGTCGCGCTACTGATACTGAAATATCCCCCAACATTTACCCATCATATAATACCCATCAGTGTGCCCCAGGAGCGTGAACTCTTTCAACTGCAACGCTGCTTTCCCGCTAGGGCCAGACTAGCTCTGAGAACACCTAAAGAATAACAAACTGTTGCTAAAAGTAGATTTGGCCATTGTGAATCATGCGAAGTCAAATTGTGAGCTGCACGATTCTCTAATGTGCAGGATAGGGAGTCCAGCACTGTTAATGATGACGGATCTCCGCTCTTCTGCTCAAAGAGATATTTCATATTATTCTTTCTCTCTTTAATTATCAGTATTTTTAAAATACATATGTGTCATTTATGCATCCACAAGCAATCAAGTTTTGTTTAGCAAATTAATAATTTATGTTTTCTTTGAAATTCCCGAAGGGCAAAGCATGAGCACTTAAATAATTCCCGGAATTTTTAGCTTAATCTTGTGTTTTTATTTATATTTGTTTTCAGAATAATGAAGGCACAACAAAGCGATGAGATAAGCTTAACTGATAAATATTGCATGGAAATAAAAGCTTAAAGTTCGCCAAAAAAGTATTTAAACCGCTCAGCCCAGCTGCCCTGTTATGCTCTTTTATGCTAAGCACGAACAACATAGAAAGAAGCGAATTGATTGCAATCAAAAATTTGAGAGTAAATAGATGCAGCTCAGCTCTCTGCTTTTATGCATTGCACACACACACACACATACTCGATCGGATATTCGATTTTGTGTGACGCATTAACCAAACTGAGACAACAACAACAAAGAAAGCGAAATATTACTGCGGCTTGGAAGTATTTGAAGCAGAAGTTGGAACCTTATACTTAGTGGCATTTGCGGCAGCAACAATTAAAATGCAGGTAGAAAACATTAATAAACACATACATAAATAAGCATATTTGTAGGCTGCTACTAAACCATTTTTGCTTGAATCCTCCTCAATTAAATAGCAATTAAAAGGAGTGCAACTTTATAATTGCTATTTAATTGCGGCGACAGAAGCAAAGCTCTTTCAATATGGCACAAATAGCTGAGCTGAGCAGGCTTTGGCTTGCCTAGCCTAGTGGTGCTCTTCACTCTTATATTCTTTAAGTTTACGCTCTCTGCTTTCACACTCTCTTAATAAAATTATGCTGCTGTTGTTGTTGTTGGCGCGACATAAACTGAACAAATTTCGGCAATGAGCTAGCTGTGTGTTAGCTGAGCTTTAACGGACACCAGTCCATTGCAGGCTTGCCGTACTTTTATTTAGCCTACACTCAAACAACGCACATCAAGCGAGCGGCAGTCCACCTTCAGCTGAATTTGCGAACGCATGTGCTGTTAGCTGTAGTGCGTTATCGCTAGTTGTGAACTCGAACACAAGAAAGCGAGAGAGAAAGAGAGAGGATTAGACAGATAAAAACCGAAATGTGGAGAGTGTGGAGCTTAATATTTCTTTTGTTTTTGCAAACGAACGAAAATGCGGGTACACATACATACAAACACAAATACATATTAATTGCTTTTTATTTATAGCTACAAATATATAAATTTATTATCGTTTTAGCAGCTCAGCGGTCATCCTGTGGCCCTGAGAGTAGATGCATTTTCCGATCGTACTGCATTAAGGAAACCGTTAATATATACGCCAGGGCCCAAATCGATTTTCGAGCGAGCGTAGTTAATCCTTGTCCAAATAATCTTCAAGTATGCTGCAAGCTGGAGAATATTGTAAGTAAAAGTTGCAACTTTCTTTTTTTAGTATTTTTGTTGTTGTTATTTGCAAATAAAACCTGCCACAGCAAGTGCCAGCCCCAGCGCCAAATTCCAAATTTGCATGCGGCGTACACAATATCGAGGGTATGCCCATACCCATGCCAATGGCCAAGGGCAAGGATCAGGAAACGGATATTTCCGAATTTCCCTGGGTGGTAGCCATATTTGTAAATGCCAGCACAGAGCAAAAGTTTATTGGAGGCGGTTCGATTTTGGCACCAAATGTGGTCCTGACCGCCGCCCACATCGTCTACACTCGCCGCACTCAGGATCTGCTGGTACGAGCAGGCGAATGGGACATTCACTCTGAGATTGAGCCGCTCCAGCATAAGAATTGCTTGGTTCGGGAAACGATTTGCCACGAGCAGTTCAACGGGGCCACCGCGATATACGACATTGCGCTGCTGATCTTGGGAACACCTCTGGAGCTGACACATCACATAATGCCCATTTGCTTGCCTCGATCGCATGAGTTTCTCAACTTCCAACGCTGCTTCGTGGCGGGCTGGGGCCAGCCCAGCTTTGACCCAGATGACCCAAATATCCGCAATGTGCTGCGAAAGGTGGATCTGCCCATTGTTAACCGTACCGAGTGCCAGCAGAGGCTACGCTCGACGCGTCTGGGCAGACACTTTGAGCTGCACGAGACCTTCATCTGTGCCGGCGGGGAGAGGGACCTGGATGCGTGCACCGGAGATGGCGGCTCGCCGCTCTTCTGTCCCCTGCACGATCATCCCAATCATTACTTCCAACTGGGCATTGTGTCCTGGGGCTTGGGCTGTCACACGGAAGATGTGCCTGGCGTCTATGCGAATGTGCTTCAAATGCAAAAATGGGTACGCAATAGCCTCAAGGATCTTGACGTGAATCCCAACTACTTTACGCCCTCCTTTACAACTGAATACTACGCTAGGGAAATGCATTCGAAATGCACAACGAAGCTGTAAATTTGACATGCAGTCGAAAATTGGACTTATTTCCTTTTAAATTCTTTGATTTTCAGCAATATCCATCTGATATGAGTAGAACTTTCGAAAATTCAAAATAAAAGATTATTAATAATTCTATAAAATTAGAATCATCATATTCTGTTTGATTTTAACAGTATGAACATTTCTCTTTTACACTTCCAATATTAAATCTATTGATCATTCGATGTCAAGACAATTCTATAATAATTCTAATTTGTTAAAACTTGCTCTTATGTTATATTTAGTCCCAAAAGAATAATCAATTAGTTTTCTTCAGGCACTTTCTTGCATTATTTTACAAAATTGAAGTGCAATTTTTATTTCTATTTGTTATTGCAAATATCTTTATACATATTCGTTGCAACTTACAACAAATAGTCCACGTATAAAAAATTAGCTTCTCCCACACTCAAAAGGCTCCGATATTTCCTCTCACAATTCCAAACATTCAACTGGAAATCGCCAATACAAAGCCCTTATCACAGGCTTGTCCTGCATATATATAACATATATACACATATAAAATTGTATTTAAATTTTATTTACGTAAAATTTAAAAATATTGTATTGTATTTATTACAACAATTGCGTCAAGCACTTTCGATAAGCATCGGAAAAAGGGAAGAAAAAAAAAGAAGGCGAAACAAAAACAAATTGGCTACAAAATTTTTGACAGGCAATTTGCCTAGACATTCCGCCCCCGGAAAAGCGCACCAACCCCGTATATTGCTCTGGTCACATTTCAAATGAGCAATTTTCACATATTTAGATGGCAATATTCACATGAAGTAGACAGAGGGGGGGCCTGCAGAGGGACTGACAGCGGGGCAGAGGCAATCGCAACTATGTCATAAAAATAAATAGTTGGACACACACAAATACACACTCACACACACACCGCTCGGGCCCTGGCAGTTAGAGTCGAGACATAGTCATGGCAACGCCCCCTCCGCCCCCTCGTCGCCACGTCCCTGGCCCACATTGCGACACAAAACGGAAATGAAATGAATGCGCACGTATGTATTTCCTTTCAACAAACACAAGAGCAGACCAGCCCAAAGAGAAGTGAGAGAGAAAGAAGAGAGGCAGGGCGAGGGACAGAGAGAGCGAGAGAGAGCAACACCCGAAAATTCATAATGATGATGAGGGCCACTCGCCCGCTCCTCCCCGCACCACCCACTCCTTCTAGTCACTGCCTACAGCATGCGTACTTTTGCATACGGTGCGTATGTGGAATATTATAAGAGCTGTATATGGGTTTTGTGCCTTTTTGTTGGGAGTAATTTAACTCGCCTCGTCAAGAGTGTTTTTAGATGTGAAGTAGATGTGAATTTGTGAGAAATACCTTTTAAATTTATATAGATAGCCAGTGAGCATTCTAGACTTGCAGATACTCTGCTATTTTTCCATGCAGGTCATCTGCATTTGAATTATATTTGCTAATTATTGTCCGATTGTTGTGTATCTGTGTGAAATTTCAATTCAATTTATATAGACAGCCAGGGAGCATGCCATACTAACAGATACTCTGCTATATAGCCATGCAGAGAATCAGAAATTGAATTACATTTGGCAATTATTGTCTGCGAGCTGCATTTGGTGTTGGTAGAAGAGATTTCTGGGTAATCCCTAGTAATGAACTTTCGACTAGAGCCTCTTGTTTAATTATATATGCTTATGCATGTTTTATTAAATTTATTAACAAGAGTTTTCCTGAAAAGAATCTCTATATATAAAACTGTTTGTCCTGACTGACTGACTGACTGACTGACTGACTGACTGACTGACTGATTGGTGATCAACGCACAGCCCAAACCGTAAGAGCTAGGAAGCTGAAATTTTCACTGTAGCTACCTTATGTGATGTAGGTGCACGTTAAGACGGGGTTTCGGGAAAATTCCACCCGCAAGTGTGGAAAAATCGCGAAAAACGTTTGTATGTAACTTTTTTGTTTACCATCCGATCGGGCTCAAACTTATTTTCAAAGATCTTTGTTCAAATTCATTTGAGGGGTGTTTCACACTTTTAGGAAAATGCATCCCTCCTTGGTGCAAATGGAGGTCAAAAATTTGGTGGGTGACGTTTCGCGCTCAAATTCATTTCTAGAGATCTATAAGAAAAATCATTTGATACGTGTTTCACACTTTTCGCAGAATTCAAACTTCTTCGGGGGGAATGCGATTTAAAGATTTTTTGGGCGAAGTTTTAAGTCGTGTCCGATTTGCTTCAAACTTATTTTCAAAGCTCTACATAAGAACTTAATAAATACGTATTTCAGCGATTTGGGAAATTCCACTCGCAACAGTGGTAAATTGGCGGAAAACGTTTATATGAAAGTTATTTGTTTACCGTCCGATCGGCCCCAAACTTATTTTAAAAGATGTTTGTTCAAATTCATTTGAAGGGGTGTTTCACACTTTACGAAAAATCCGTTCCTCCTTGGTGGAAATGGAGGTCAAAGATTTGGTGGGTGACGTTTCGCGCTCAAATTCGTTTCCAAAGATCTATAAGAAAAATCATTTGAGACGTGTTTTACACTTTTCGCAGAATTCAAACTTCTTCGGGGGGAATGCGATTTAAAGATTTTTTGGGCGAAGTTTTAAGTTGTGTCCGATTTGCTTCAAACTTATTTTCAAAGCTCTACATAAGAACTTAATAAATACGTATTTCAGCGATTTGGGAAATTCCACTCGCAACAGTGGTAAATTGGCGGAAAACGTTTGTATGAAAGTTATTTGTTTACCGTCCGATCAGTTTCAAAATCATTTCAAATTTGTTTGGGAACATTGATTTTATAACATACGTGCCACGGGCAAGGCCGGGTTATACCCGCTAGTTATTAATAAACGAATAGCACATAACTATCGGAGCAGATTTTCAAACTCAATAATTACATATATTTTTGATCAATATCTTTTGTTGGGTTATAATTCAAAAGATTTATTTATAAAACTTGTCAACTTGTCGAATTAGATAGAATCGGTTAATAAATGGAGAAATTAATTAGTTAGGGGCTCGATTTGTTTTGTCCTCTCGACCTCGACCTAAGCAAGAAACTACTTGTATATAGAAAAGTTCCAATAGCAACAATCAACTAAAAATTGAGTCTAGGTATGAATGCATCGCTGTCAAGTATGGAAATAAGCTGCATATTTTCTATCAACTGAAACTTTTGCAGCCCGCAACAAATTCATTCTTATTCCATTATTATTTTTGTACTTTTTTATAATGTGGTATTAATAAAAAGGGGAATTTAAGGAATGCTGCGCTTAACCCCATGAAAAAAAGTTATCCGTGAAAAAAAAACTCACAGCCATATAATTTTATATATTCGTATTCTCATAAAATTAGAGAAAATACTTGCCCGGCAGACAGAAATTAATAGACATTCCCTGGCGAAAACTGGCAAGTTTTCAGCGCATCATCAAAAATCGCAGACAGAAAAAAAAAAAAAAAATTGAAATAAAAAATAAAAATCATAAAACAAACTTTAGATATTTGCAGACCAATTAAAAGTGCAACAAAGTTAAGCAACAAAATAAAACAAGCTGAATGGAAAAAAACACAGTTTGATTAAAACAGGAAAACCAGTTGCAAAAGAAAACTTTATGGCAAGTGGAAAGCCAGGCAGAGGGGAAAATAATACCGTTAGCTGCAACATTAAACGGCAACGCGCGACCGTCAACTGCAACTTAGACAATTAATAATGGTCAGAGAAAAATTAATGGAAATGTTTGCCACGCCGTTAAGTATAGATATTTATATATATATACATGATATATACAATATAAATGGACAGGTCACGTCAAAGTTCCAGAGCAGTCACGCCCTCAGCCAGTCTGTTTTTTCTCTTAATCCCTGGCAAACAATGCAGCCACTGCGAGCTTAGAGACAAAAAGAGAGAGAGAAGGGGAGAGAGAGAAGAGTAGCAGCTGAAGCTGAAGCTGGAGCAAGAGCTGGTGCAGCCTTGTCAGCAGCATAGCTGGATAACTGTCGAATGAATTGATATTGTTTACTTTTAATTAAAAACAATTTGCTTCGCTGGCTTTCTTGGCCAAAGCGACTGAACAACTTGCCAGCCACCGAATACCCATTGATGATGATGCTGCCTGCCTCCAGCGCGTCCATGATGATGATAATGATGCTGATGCTGATGTTGATGTTTGGTGCTGATGATGACGAGTCGCAACTGAACCAGCGCCAGCGCCAGCTCTCAGCTTGACTCACAGTTGCCCAAGTGTGTGCTCTAGGGCTATTCTCTAGACTAACCTCTCACTGGACTAACCTCTTATTGGACACAAAAAATAACCCATCACTGCATTTTGTCCTGTGCTGTGTCCTGTCTACTGTCTCCTGTCGCCTGTCCTAAGCTTTGTGTTTGCTGCTGCTCTTGTTCTGCCTCTGCTGATGCAGTTCATCGATGTGAAGTCGTCGTTTTGGGTAATGAAAATCAAACTGTCCATGAACTAGCCGAGTTAACATTATACTGCAGGTTGTGCTCCTTGTTCTTATTGTTGTTGTTGTTTTTCCTGCTGCTCGCATTACGTGCAAGTCGTTGGGGCTCGTTCAGGCCAAACAATAAATTAAATAAATCTTATCTGGGCATAAGTTGAGCACAAGCTTAAGTAAAATTCTTGTAAGTTGCTGTAGGTTATTTTTCAAAATTGATTAAATTTCGAAGGATTTTCGTTGCATTTATTAACGAATTTAGTTCAAGAAAAATAAGCTGAAAATTGATAAACAAAAAATAAAGCGAAATCAAATATTTTCAGCTAAAACTATACATTTCTGAAATTTAAATTTAATTGAATAAATCGATAAAATTACAATGATAACATATCGATTTAAATTAAAGAAGCTGAGCAAAATTACATTTTAGCTTCAATATATCCCAAAGGAGTTCAAGAGTCCCATTAAAATTGTATAAATTATTATGTTTAGTTTTAAAAATAAGTTTACTTCAGTCTTTGAGGTGATTTAGTTTAATGTGCGGCAGATATGCAGCACTGCGATTTAAACCAAAAGATTAAATACTAGCGACAGGAAAAAAACGAGTACAAACTGCAAATATTTCAAATGAAAAATATCGATCAAGAAATTGTGATCGAATCGTTTCGATAAACTTCGATTGAAATGTTAATGTCAGAGCAAAGTTCATAGTTTAATTTAGACCTTGATTTCCCAGTATTATTCGTCCCATTTGCGTCTCTTTAATTTTCGATAAGTTCTTTTTATAGCTATCGATACTTTTTAAAAATATCGCTTCAACTGCAAGCACTATCGCTAAAAATATCGATAGTTGTGCAGCGCTGACATTGAGGCCCAATCAAACAACTTGTTTACTTGTCTGCTGAAACAGTTAGTAATTTATAAGCCCAGTTCAATTTTGATTAAATCTTAACAATGCTTCAGTTGTTCAATAACAGAGTTCAGCATGAAGCGCACACGCACATATATACACACACACATACACACGCACGCGTACAAAGACTTTAAGCCGCTTAAAGTAATACGGCAGACCCGGCACACAAAAGAAAAATCGGTTGGCAGCGACAGGATCTCGGGGTAAAGGACACTCAAAATGAACGAAAACGGAAGAAACTAACTGGCATTAGCGACTCCCCAAGTCCGTCTGGCCATAACTTTCGATAAGTTATTCGGGGAAAGCCGCAGCCAGACAAAAGACAATAAAAACAACTAGTTGGACTGAAGGCATGTGTGTCCAACTACGAGATACCCTGTAGCCAGCACCTCTCTTCATTTTATTATTTTTGTGCCTATTCAATTGTCAGGCACTCAAAACTAGCCTTGACTCCCTCTATCACATGTAGAGGGGCATACAATTCGAGTTTATTATTTATTATTGCCTATTAAAGTGTACTCCCTTAGAGATTTGAAATGCCCGGCTTGCTCAATAGTTACAGGGTGTAGTAAGAAATATTTCTGCGAAATTTTTACACTGTGCACAAGCAGTACTTACCGAAGGCTTAAGATCCTGCACCTGGAGAGCGGTTTATGTTTGTCGTGTGCAGCCAAATCCGCTTTGGCCAATTATTATTGGCTGCCGCAATTAAATTGCCGGCTTTGTGTCCATTCTGGCCGAATCGCCGAGGCGATGTGAAGTCAACTCGAGTCGAGACACCATTCCAGATATGCGCGCATTTAATTAATTTCGAAATGAATGCCAAACTTTCACGCGCCTTATCTTGGCCAAAAGCTAAAACTTTAAAGGGTTCCCGCAAGTCAAAGGGCGAGGCGGGCCGGGGGCTTACCTTGAGCCTAAAAACTTTGCCGTACAAAGTTAAGGTGCATAAATTTGAGAACACGCTTTTTTCTCACAACTAAACACCCGAATGGATGACACTGTAAAGTTCTGTGTGTGAGGGCCATTCAAATGCTTTAGCGAGTTGGCCACGGGTGGACTTTAATTAAATATCCCGAAAATGCGCCAAAAATATGTGCGACAAATGCGCAAGGCACAGACAGGTAAAGGGAAGCGAACGGATAAAATAACAGAAATTTTAATTGAATAATATTAGAAAGAAGACAAAAAATGGCTAAAACTCTATGGGAATTAAGGGCAAATCTTTAAATACAGGTAGATGGGAATACCAACATTTTTCAAATTTAATTTAAAGCTATAATTAGAAAAACAAAACGATGTCAAGGGATTAAATATTCAAATTTAAATAAGATAATATTGGGAACATCAAAGACATAAAGGAAAAATATTAGTAACTCTTTGGGAATTACAAGAGAATTTTTAAATATACATAGATGCGAATTTAGGTCTAAACAAAATCGAAAACGATCAAGCAATTTAATATTGACATTTAAATAAGATAATATTGGGAGCAAGAAATATATAGAGGAAAAGAGCTTGAACTCTTTGGGAATTATAATATAATTTTTAAATATGCATACATTTTATCGGAATATCCATCTTTTAGCGCCTCTCGAACATTACAAAATCCACAAACCAAACTATATTTTATTAAATAAATTTTCGCGTAAAGAAATCCCTTGCCAAAACAAATTGCAAACTCAACAAATCCAATTCATGCATTTTGCATTTGGGTTATTGGCAGCGGGTTGATTCATTTTGATTGATTGGCAGGGATTCGAGGGGAGTACATCGAATAGTTATAGTTATACGACTATATAATGAAGTGCGGCCGGTGAATAAACTCTGCATGCAATTTGCAGAAAATCAAACACACACACACACCCTGGCAAGAGTGTGTGTAAATAGTTTGCACAGATTTTGGCAACAAAATAAATTGGAATAATTATGCTGGAAACGGTTGAGTCGAGCAGTTGCCACACTTGCCACATGCTGCCCTGCGGCACGGCGGCAGCGACTATCGAAAACAGCACAAATAAATACAATGTAATTATTGAGGTATAGAATGAACTGTTCCACACACGCACACACACGCACACACGCACACACACGCACACACGCACACACACACGCACTCGCACGCACAGCATATTGAAAATCTATTTGCAATGCCGTGAATCACAAAATACGCGACCTATGCAAATATCAAACGGTTCCAGCTTCAAGCTACAATCCACAACGAAAACTATAATCACATTGGGGGTATATTGACTACGTGCTGCAGTTTGTAACACACAAACGAATTTACAGACAGAATGTTATTATATAAAGCATTTATAGACTGATCAATGTAATTATATATAGCTGATGACTATTGCATGTGTTGTATATGACGCTTGAATATTTTTCTCTCTCTTTAATAGCACAGCAAAAATATCGTATGTAGTCTTCAAAAGTGACCTTAATTATGTCCAGAGAAGAATTATGCTGGCAATATATCAAATATCAAACAGTTACGGATAATTAGGAGAATTCTGGTATTGTACATGTAATTCGAAAAGAGAAAGTAGAAAACTCCTTGTACATTATGAACTTATATAATTGATAATATTATTTCAGGTCTATGAAAAGTGCTCTTATTTGGATATATCATGTATTTATGAAAACCAAGAGATGCTCCGGCACGAAGACCAGGTATGTAGAAATAAGTTAATAATTAAATATGTAAATAATTAAAATTATTTAGCAGCATAAAAGAGAGTAAAGACTTTGGCTTTTGAGGGTCGCTAAGACGGCGCCATACTCTGTACACAGTATGGAATTTAGGCTGAAGGAGCGACCTCTGGATTGTGAGGTAAGTGACTTTAAAACTGTAATTAGAGGCAGTTACTGTCTAACTGTAACGGCTTCTATTTGGGTTTCTTGCGAACTTTATTATGCAAAATCTATTTTGTAATATAATATTTCATATAGAAGTATAGAATTTAGCCGAAAAAATGTGGTCGCTAAAGCTCTAAGTCCTTGGAAGATATCTGTCCCACTGGGTCAAGTCCAAAGGTATTAATAGGTATTCGATGCAGGCATCTCGTGTATGCCTGTATATATCTCTGCCTGTATATACATGTAAAGTTTGAAAATCTAATTTCAACTTATGGTATAATTTTGTGAAAGAGCTTTTGTAGCATCCTAATATTCCGGATAGTTGAATTTCAACAACATCAAAATCAAAATGTTTTCATTCTATATTAACTTTTTTAATTTCCCATCACCCTAATTTTTCAAATAATTCAACTGGAGAAAAACTGCAAGTGAAAGTTAATTTAAATTCGTTATTTTCCATGTTAATTTGTGAATAGTTTGACTTCAAAGGGTATTTGGTATTCGCGTTTTAATTACAGCACCCGAGGCCAGTTCTCATGCACACCAATTAGTGTTTGTGTACACTTTTCCTGTAGCTGTAGCTGTAGCTGGGCCAATTTGCAATGCGAAATTTGCATATTGACAACGCTGGGAAAAGCCTATTTGGAAATTAACCAAATATGTTGCAGATTTTCGCCGAATTGCGTTAATTTATTTGTTTAACGCATTTGCGACGACGTCAAACTGAATGCTGGCATATTGTTTATCGTTCCGTTTGCTCCGCCGTTTGCCCCGCCGTTTCCCCTGCCGCGCTTCCGATTCCCCGCCATTTTGTTGTGCACCTGAAACTATGCAAATTATGTTGCCGCCTTTCAGGCGTGCTGTAAATATTATTATTACCGTTTTTTCACGCTTTTCACGCGTTTCCTTTATGTTTTGCTTTCGTTTTGTTTTTCATGTGCGCAGCAGCTGAAAGCTGTCAGCCGCATGACAAAATTTATTGCCAAAAATTGTAATTAGAAAATCGCAAAATTTTCCACTGCAGCAGCACGGAAAAAAGTAAACATGCAAAATGCGTGTGCGTGTGCATGTGTGTGTGTGTGTGTGTGGGTGTGTGTGCTTACATGCGTATTCAGCTGTTGGCCAAATTATGAAATTGTTTGTTGATTTTTGGCCAAAAAGTCACATCATGTCAGCCGCGCTGTCAGCCCAACACCAATCTATTTAAAATATATGCACAATATTCGAATTATGCTTCTGCTTTTTTGCCGTGTTGAATTGTTAATGGCAAGCGACACATGAAATTCCCAATTAAATGAAACAAATTATTTGTTAAAAAAATAAATATGACGACAAATTAGCTGTCAGGCGGAATTTAAATCATTTCATATAAAATAAAATTTTTGATATGGAAAATCTGATCCTTAATGTGAGCTCATTCGTGATATCAATAGAAAAAGCCAACAGCTTTTTGTCAATGTAATGTAATATTATTTATCTATATATATAAAACTAGCGGGTATAACCCGGCCTTGCCCGTGGTACGTATGTTATAAAATCAATGTTCTCAAACAAATTTTAAATGATTTTGAAACTGATCGGACGGTAAGCAAATAACTTTCATACAAACGTTTTCCGCCAATTTACCACTGTTGCGAGTGGAATTTCCCAAATCGCTGAAAGACGTATTCATTACATTCTTATGTAGAGCTTTGAAAATAGGTTTGAAGCAAATCGGACACAATTTAAAACTTCGCACAACAAATCTTTGAGTCGCATTCCACCCGAAAAAGTTTGAATTCGCGAAAAGTGTGAAACACGTATCAAATGATTTTTCTTATAGATCTCTGGAAATGAAATTGAGCGCGAAACGTCACCCACCAAATCTTTGACCTCCATTTCCACCAAGGAGGAACGTATTTTTCGAAAAGTGTGAATTTGAACAAAGATCCTTGAAAATAAGTTTGGGGCCGATCGGATGGTAAACAAAAAACTTTCATACAACCGTTTTCCGCCAATTTACCACTGTTGCGGGTGGAATTTCCCAAATCGCTGAAATACGTATTTATTAAGTTCTTATGTAGAGCTTTGAAAATAAGTTTGAAGCAAATCGGACACAACTAAAAACTTCGCCCAAAAAATCTTTAAATCGCATTCCCCCCGAAGAAGTTTGAATTCTGCGAAAAGTGTGAAACACGTATCAAATGATTTTTCTTATAGATCTCTGGAAATGAATTTGAGCGCGAAACGTCACCCACCAAATCTTTGACCTCCATTTCCACCAAGGAAGAACGTATTTTTCGAAAAGTGTGAAACACCCCTCAAATGAATTTGAACAAAGATCTTTGAAAATAAGTTTGAGGCCGATCCGATGGTAAACAAAAAAGTTACATACAAACGTTTTTCGCGATTTTGCCACACTTGCGGGTGGAATTTCCCGAAACCCCGTCTTAACGTGCACCTACATCACATAAGGTAGCTACAGTGAAAATTTCAGCTTCCTAGCTCTTACGGTTTGGGCTGTGCGTTGATCACCAATCAGTCAGTCAGTCAGTCAGTCAGTCAGTCAGTCAGTCAGTCAGTCAGTCAGTCAGTCAGGCAGTCAGTCAGTCAGTCAGTCAGGACAAACAGTTTTATATATAGAGATATATAAATTTTATTAGTTATTTTTTTTTATTAAAAAAAAAAGTCGGCGGACTTCTGCTTGATGTTAACTGCTTAAACTAGTTGCTAATGCGCCCTGCACTCATGTGTTTTTTATAGATATTAAAATTATAAAAGGCTAATCAATTAATCACATTAATTATCTAGGCTACAACAGCTGTAATATTATATCTTTTTATACCCTTGCAGAGAGTATTATAATTTTGTCATGAAATGTGTAACGCATAGAAGGAGACATCTCTGACCCCGTAAAGTATATATATTCTTGATCAGTATCAACAGCCGAGTTGATATACCCATTTCTGTCTATACATCTAACTGTATGTCTGTTTCTAGGCGAACTAGTCTCTCAGATTTAAAGCTATCCTCGTCTTGAAATCTTGCATTGGTCTGGCTTGCATAGGAACAGGCCAGATTAGACCGCTATATCATACAACTGCCATTCGAACGATATTAAATAACTTGACCAAAATTTGGGATTTATTAGGTCCACTATGCATATTCCTCATATGCAAGATCTTATCAACATCGGAGGACTATATCATAAAGCTCCTATAAGCAAGATCGATGGAATGGAAAAATCAGTTATCAAAGATAATTTCATCGAACTCAGCATTTACGAGCTTCACTATTCTCGCATATGTCTACAAGGGTATTAAATCTTCGGCATACCGAAGATTTCCGTACTTTCTTATTTTTTATTATAAACCGAACTCTAAACGAAAATCATATAAAATCGAAATATTTTTGTTCAATAGAATTGCCCACAATATCTGCGATTCTTTTTAAACAATTCTGATCAATATTTTGTATATGTATATTTATGTATTTATTACATTCTAATACTTAATTAGATGAAACCTAAACCTTGAGCGTAGAAAATCATCTCCACAAACCTGACCTTAAGGTTCAAGCCTTGGTTCGAACCAAGGCCCTCTCTTGCGTAGGTTCAATTAGTCATGTAAATTATCGATATTTACTAGAGATGAAAGTCTGAGCGATTATCCAAGAGCTGCAGCTCGCATGCAAATCCAACCCGTTCTCAGTCCAATAAGAGTTGTTTGCATTTGTTAAACACAATTAAATTAATGCTTCTGATTGGACCAATTTATGCACTCACCATTTTCTATTTTCGTTTTGGCATAAATATAACTAATTTGTTTAACGAGCTAAATCACGTTTAACGGCTAATTAGAAAACTTAATTAGTTGAACGTTTGCGGCTGTCAGCATTTAATAAATAACTATCCGCAGACCAAAAATGTTAAAAGCTGATTTAATGTCTAAAACTAAGAGAGTTAAACAAAAACTCGACTAAAACAAGTGCACAAAATAAATACAAAATTGTTTAATAAATGCGTAAAAATGCTTAGCAAACATTTTGCCGAATGCGCGGAATTAATTAAATTGTTGCTTTTGCGACTTTGTGAAATACGATTTTCGCATCAAATATGCAAAATTTATACATTGATTTTTTTTTTGTAATATTTTTTCTCTCTATTTAAATATTTTAGAGGAATAATAAAAAAGCGTTTGAACACATTTTTGACTATCAAAATGTTACAAAATAACAAATTCCATAAAATACGTTTTTGTTGCATATTTAACGAAACACAATTGAAAAATGTTGGGCAAACAATTTCAAAATTAAATGAACTTTATTGGAAGGCCCAACACAAACGGAGCTAAGCTTTAAGTGAAGTCGGACAGAAGGAAAGAAAATACAAGGGCTACTCTTAAGTTCTCCTCGCATTCAAACAAGTCTGTCTGAATACTGCCAATGCTTAAAGAAATCCCTCAAGAAATCCCTCCCTTAAAGATCTGCACTGGATTGCATATTAGTGCAAAATAATCCTCATATACCTCTCCATATTGCCTAAATAGTAGTTGCACTAAGCAGCAAAAATAGCGACGCGTTTTAGATTTAAAAAATTTGTGGAATTTATATACAACTAATTTTCACGGCCTTAAGCACATGTGTATGTACGTGGAGAGCTCTTATAACAAAAGTAAAATGCCATCCAACAACAACAACAACAACAAGGGGAGCAAAGAAAATGCCTGCAACTTTTCATGCACAGAGGCGGGCGTGGAACACAAACAGAAAACCAAGTAACAACAACAAGAACAACAACAACAAGAGCAACAACGAGGAGATGGCACAAAACTTCAACTGACAACAAGACAACAAGGACAAGGCTAACAACAGACAGCAGCAGCAGCAGCAGCAGCCTGCAAGGCGGGAGGGGGGGTTGAAGCGGGGCTCAAGGAGCCAACTGCTCAGCAGACAGCGGACAGGAAGAGCAGCAATCGTTGGGGGCAACCATGCTGCCATGTTCGGAGCACGCAGCGAGACGGTTACAGCATGGCAAACAAGATGAGAATGACTTGCAAGAGGGCGGGCGGCACTAGGAGGCACATGTGTGGTGCAGGGAGGGATGGGAGGGGGGGGGGGGGTAGAAACGGGGTCTAGTCGCACTGGTAAACTTCAACAACTAATCCTGACTGATGTTGCGACAATATATAGAAAAGCACAACATATGCTACAGCCGTTTCGCAGCTACGCTTTGCTGCCTCCTGCCAGCAAAGCCACCTCTCGCTCGCACACACACACTTACTCACGCTCTCTCTGTCCCTCTCGTGCCCCCTCGTTTCCTCCAGCAGCCTCTATCTGTCGCCTCATCTACTGCCACATTGGCCGCTGTTTGCCATTTGTGCCAAAGATTTATGCGTTGGCGCAAAAGTTGCATTTCAAATAGGTTTCAACTAGAAAAAAAGAGAAAGAGCGAAAAAAAAACAGCTAAAAGAAAAATTCAATGAGGAACAAATTCTGTGTAATATATGAAAATTATACGAATTATATTGTAATATATGTAACATACAATTTATTATTATTATAATTATTTATGTTGTTGTATACATTGTGAATACAAAATCATAATGATTATAATTAATGTTATTATTATATTCTTTATTAATGTTATTTTTAGTACTATTAGTATATTAATTATTATTATAAGTATTTATTTTATTATTTAGATTTGTAATAATTCTTATAAATATACTTATTATTATTATTGTTTCTATTTTGGTTTTTATTTATTAATGGTCCACAAAAACGAGCGTCTTCATAATTAATTAATACATTATGAACATTAATTTATTATTATTATTATTATTGTATATATTATTATTATTATGCTTACTAATATAATTATTAATATTATAGGTATTATCATTATCATTATTAATTTAAATATTATTATTATTAATATAATTAGTGTTATTAGTATTATTAATATCTAAATTTTTATAATATCGATATTAATATTTATATTTTAACTATAATTAATATTATTATTGTTATGACTATTATTATTGTAATTAAGTTTAAGTATATAAGTATTGCTTAAAATTGTATTTTAGAAACTATATCAAGAGGGCGAAAATTGTGCTTATAAGACTAGAGTCGACAATATCGATGGGTTTGATCAAGTTGGTTTTATACTTTACTCATAGTTTTTCAATGTGACAGATAACATTTTAAAATTTATTTCGCCAAATCCCGCATTGAATAAAAAACTCCAAATTCCATGTCTAAATTTTTTAAAATATCTAAGACTTCCATATTAAAAATCGTGCTATAAAATTATATTGCACTTTAATGCGAAGCAATGAAGATCTTAGCCAATGCTTTAAACAAAGATGTTCAATTCAATTCAAATACCAAATTATTTTATTGCATTTAGTTTTTCTAAGCTAACCTCCTTCGTTTGTACTTCGCTTATAGACTATGATCCCAGGCTCCAGCATGTCATATTGAACCCTGGCAATTAATATTTACTGGGCAAGACTCAAGACTTCTGGTAGCTATCTCCTGAGGAGTTACTTCTCTGCCTAAGCTCCAGTTATTCATACGTTTCCCTCAGCAAATATTCTTAAACAATTCTTTACGTTTAGTTTCAATAGTTATCGAAAAAATAATCAAAACAAATTCAAACGTTTGCTATTCTTCCTATATTTGCATAAATCTCCCGCTATATATATTTATATGTAGGAGGCATCTAGTATTCTTAAAAATTGAGGCTACTAAATCTAACACCTAACTCTGATATTTACCTCAATATTCATCCCTCCGTTAATAAGTAGTTATGTTTCTTAATATCAGCTTGTTAATGCCAAGTGAAAACTCTGTCGCGCCAAACGTGTGAAATGCTTGTTGCTTGAATCAGCTAGTGCCACGCCCACCTGCTGTGCCCATTTGGCAGTGCATGGCGGGGTGCCTCGGTGGCGTATACGAAATATATGCGTGCGTGTGTGTGCGTGCGTGTGTGTGTGTGTGTGTGTGCGGCACGTCATTTCGCAGTTGCCACAAAATTCAATCAATATAATTGCAACACTTTAGCTAAGAACTTTACTAAAAGCTAGCAACAAGGCATACACACGCACACACATGCACTCGCACACACATTCGCTCGCACACACATGTACACGCATACATGTAACTATGACAAAGTACGTAAACAATGTAAAGCGTTTCAAATTTATACGTGAACCTCAAAAAAGTTGCCCCATGGGGTTTGAAGTAGGTGGAACGAATCAACTGATGACGTGCTGCAGGAGGCAATGTGAGAGAGAGTGAGAGAGGGAGAGAGTGAGAGAGTGAGAGGGGGGAATGGCAACTGTATTTATGCTTAGAAGTTTATGCATTTAATTAAGCCTCTAAAAACTTACGTGCGTTGGGACAACAACAACAACAACAACAACTGGAACAACTACAACAATGTTGATCGGCTGTAGACGCGGGCGGAGGCGGAGGCGGGGCGGGGCACAAAACATAGTTTGTCATTGCCAGCGAGTGGGCGTGTGTTTCCCTTTTCGGGCACTTTGCTCAGTTTTACGTGCGTCAGTAAATATTTTTGTTTCCTTTTTTTTTTTTTGGTTAACTCAAGTTTTTCCCTTTACCAGCGACATTTCCCAAAAGTTTTTACCGTCGCAGCTGCGACTTTCAAATACATTCAATCACTTTTCTTTTTGAAAAGCTCATGTGTTTTCCGTTTTCCGTATAGAACCTAGAATCAGTTAATTGTAGAGCGTTGGGTAAGGCTCGAGTGTTTGTCAAAACTATCAATCTTAACAAGAAAAGTCAGCTACAGTAAACGCATTTTTCATTTGGGTTTCTCAAAAAGAAATAACGTGATCTATTAATAAATCCGATGTTAACCAATACTGGATACAGATACAGTGTGACCAGATCACTGTTCAGCGCTTCCTTTGTAATAATTATGTTCTGGATCTTGATCAGGCCAAGAAACTGAGTATCAATATAAATTCAAAAGCCACAAATTGGTTATTCTTTAAATAAACTTTTATTTAATATATTTCACATAATTATTCACAATAGTTGCTTATTATCACATATCTCGGTTACAACTAATCCACATTTTATATAATAACTTATAGTCTCTCACATGAGAAAACAGCCTCTCTCGTCGCGGCTTGTGCGTTTCTTTTCTCTGGATTGCCTGGCACTGATCAGCTGCAGCTCTTGCTCTTTCATTTCGGACTCAGGTAAATCTTCCACAAATTCCTGGGAATTACTAGTTGCTGCCATCTGCTCTCCGTGCTCACTGTCATCCAGCGACCCCTCGCTATCTGCTGCTAGGATTTGAACACCACAATCGAAGCTCTGTTCCTCGGGCTTGAGTGTGCTCTCGTCTAGGTCAGTCTCAAGTGGAGTTCGAGTTTCGATAGCTGAGTTCTCGTTCTCTGTGGATGCATCTACCCGAGAATTCGGCTGCTGCTCAGTTGGATTCTTCTTCTTCAGAGTTTCGATAGCTGAGTTCTCACTAGCTGTGGATGCATCTACCCGAGAATTCGGCTGCTGCTCAGTTGGATTCTTCTTCTTCAGAGTCTCGATATCTGAGCTCTCGCTAGCTGTGGATGCATCTACTCGAGGATTCGGCTGCCCAGTTGGACTCTTCTTCGCCAGAGTCCGGATGGCTGAGTTTTCTCTAGCTGTGGATGCATCTAGTCGAGGATTCGGCTTCTGCTCAGTTGGACTCTTCTTCTTCAGAGTTTCGATAGCTGAGTTCTCACTAGCTGTGGATGCATCTACCCGAGAATTCGGCTGCTGCTCAGTTGGATTCTTCTTCTTCAGAGTCTCGATATCTGAGCTCTCGCTAGCTGTGGATGCATCTACTCGAGGATTCGGCTGCCCAGTTGGACTCTTCTTCGCCAGAGTCTGGATGGCTGAGTTTTCTCTAGCTGTGGATGCAGCTACTCGAGGATTCGGCTGGTGCTCAGTTGGACTCTTCTTCACCTCCAGCTTCAAAGTTTTGTCTATTTTTGGTGTCTCCAACACGGAGACAGTCACGGCACATTCTTCTCTTTGTTGCTCTGCTGGAGCCGAAGAGCTGCTTACATAATGTCGCTGCCGGCTGGTGGAGGCCAATGTGGATATGTCCACGCACTCTTCTGCTTTTGGTGGCCCCAGTTGAGGCACAGCCACGCTCGATCCCCCCTCGCAACGTCTGCGCTTGTACGGCGATTCTATGGTATTACCCAGACCCATGGCTTGCTCCTCCCTGTAATGGATATACAATAGTTAATGTAATTGGTTTATTATAAAATATATATTGTTTACTCACGCCCTTCTCTTCTCCGCTATTCTAGGACTCCGGCGTGCGTATAGAGGACGTCTGCGCGAAACTGGACCCAGCTGTATGCTCAATAATTCCTTTCTTCTGCGCGCGGTGAGCGGGGAATACTTTTTGGGGGCAGCTATTTGGGGCGTGGACTGCGTGGACTGCACGGGCGCCAAATCGCGCAGCTCGCTGTGATACAAGGTATAGACGCAAAATTCCAATAACTTTCAGTTCAAATTACATTAGCTTACATTTTCAGGCGACTTTTGGACAACCGCTTTGCCGTCTTCGGTGTGCCGGGCGTGCCGGATATCTTTGGAGTTTTAGCAGGTCGCGTTGCTCGGACAGATTTCGGTGTCTTTTGGCCTGATCTGTATGCATGTATGCCACGTCTTCCAAGGATCTCGGTGTATTTGCGTGAACGCAATTCCATTGTGCAGCCGGAAGAGGGCTGTTTGCTTTTCCTCTGCCCCCTGCCGCGGTCTGCGTCCGGCGTGGATGACGCCACGGGCCGAGGACTACTTGGGGCGACCTTTGCCGACGACTCTGCTGCTGCTGCTGCCACGCCCTCCAGTTTGCAGGTATTTGCAGCTAGGGATGCCATGTCCGAGTCACTATTTTTCCTAATATTCGTTGTCTGGAATCAAACAAACGCATAAGTTAAATTTAAGCAGTCAAACGAAATGTACTGCAAAGGCTGTTTGATAGGGATATTTTAGCTCTGGTTTCTATCTATGTAAAACTAAGCTAGGGTTTTATTCTCAGTATCCTCTTAAATAACAGGTCCATGCAGTAACAGTTCCCACAGTAACAGTCACAGCATAGACAACAAATCTGCTATTGAGTTGAGAAATATTGTCTACATATTAATAATTAATTTAAAATGCATTTGATAATGCTACTAGTTATTCCATGTGAATCCTGACAAACCGGTGTCAAACAAATTGTATGGACGAGTTCGTTCGTTGTAATTTCCTCCATTTTTCTTGCGCCTTACGGCTGAAATGTTACCAAGTCCATGACTCCGAAATTAATTTTCAATGCGCTAGGTCCTCACGATTAAATTTGTAAACCGAAAATAGTTTATAGCTCGGCTATATCCTGACGTATCCTGCCGAGTCCTGTGTCAAAAAAATTGTACTGACAAGGACCACCATTTGGCCAAATGTCATCAAGATCGTTCTTGTAGTTTCAGAAATAGCTCGATTTTACTGTAATTGCGTGATTTCAGCCAATTTTCCTTGCGTCCCGCGCCTGAAAAATTACCAAGTCCATTATTCTTAGATGACCCCCTAATATTTTGATGCAGTTCCATGCAGTTGGTCCCTACGATCAAAACGCACCATGTCCTTTAAAAATCTGCAAGGCTGTCGCCGAGCTATGGCTATTTTCCTAAAAAGGATATTAATACAAAACTGGCCATAGCTTGGGCATTTCAAAAACTTTCGGCATGTCCTTTGGCTATTAAACTGTCCTTGTCTTTCCCAATCAGAAAATATAATTGAAAGGACGAAAGTCCTTTCAACAGCCAAGATATAAGGACATAGGTTTTTGACATTGAAATAGCTATATCTCAACCGTATCTTTGCGTATCCTGACAAGTCCTGTGTCAAACAACTTGTATGGACTAGGACTACAAACTGACCAAAGGACATCAAAATCGTCTTTCTGGTTGCAGAAATATGGCTACTTTTCTAAAAAGGACATTCTTTTTATAGCCATAGCTCGGCCATATCCTTAAGGATATCAAAAGGATATACCTTTCTGAACTCGTGAGGAGCAGGACTATCGATTGGCATTCAAAGATTTCCAGGATTTCCTAAATTTCACTAAAATTTTTCCAAGGGGTTTAGTCAGAAAATGGCCAAAAATCGAAAAATTCGGGACTAACTTCGCCATTTGAAGGACTATCGGGATGTCCTTTGGACAGCAGATAGTCCCCACCCTCCCATTTAAGAATATACAACCCGAAGGACGAAAATCCTTCAAACAACGAAGTTTTATGGGCAAATTTTAAAAGAGAAAATAGGCCATAACTTTGCTGTATCCTGCGTATCCTGGCAGGACATGTGTCAAAAAAATTGTTCTGACCAGGCCTACCAACTGGCCAAAGGACATCAAGATCGTCCTTGTAGTTTCAGAAATATCGCGATTTTACTGAAATTTGATGATTTCACGCAATTTTCCTTGCGGCCCGCGACTGAAAAATTACCAAGTCCAGGATTCTTAGATGACCCCCTAATATTTTGATGCAGTTCGATGGGGTTGGGCCCTATGATCCCAACGCACCATGTCCTTCGAAAATCTGCAAGGATATGGCCGAGTTATGGCTATTTCTTTCCTCAAAATACCTTTCTATCTCTCTTATGACATTTTTGATTCCAATATGTTTTTATCTTTTCAGATTGAAGGATTTACTCTAATCGATTCTAAGGACTTTTACGAATCTAACGAGGCTAATCCTTTCAGGATCGGACGTATATTAAGCCTGATATAGCCATTTTAAGTGTAAAAACGAAAATATGTGCATAAAACAACAAATTTGTTAATATTAACAAAAATAAATAATTATCAAACAATTTCCCGTTTTTTTACTTCCAAGGGATATGGAATTGCAATCTGTTGTATACCCGTAAGGGGCGTCCGTTGGCGGCCGCTGGCTACCGAGATTTTTCTTAAATTCTGCTAAAATACCAGGCGAACAGAAATTACCAGCAGGTCGACAAAAATTTTCAGCTCCGAAAAATTTCTGTTGCATGCCCAAAAGGGGCGCGCTTGTCGGCCGCTGGCTACCGAGATTTTTCTTAAATTCTGCTAAAATACCAGGCGAACAGAAATGACCAGCAGGTCGACAAAAATTTTCAGCCGCCGAAAAATTTATGTTGCATACCCAAAAGGGGCGCGCTTGTTGGCGGCTGGGTCCCAAATTTTGACTAAAATTTCGCTCAAGCACCAGGCGAACAGAAATGCTTAGAAGGTCGACGAGTATTTTCGAATAAACATTTTCGTTGCATACGCGTGAGGGCCAAAAATGTTACTCATTTAAAATGAGTTATGTTAAACAGCAGTTAATGTAAAACGAGTGCTGTAAGGTCAGCTGTTAATTAGCAGCTGCAGCTGCTGCTTATTTACAGGGGCTGCTGAAAGAAAAAGCATACATGTTTTTGGACCATTTCGAAGCAAATTTTGCAGGGATCTGATCCTTTAGGTTGCCAAGGACTATATCGATGGTATGGTATAACCAAAGATATGACAGTCAACTAGGAACCATCAAGGGGGGGGGGCAGCTGAAAGAGAATGCATACATATTTGTGGACTATATTCTTGCGCATTTGCTAGAAGTCGGTCCTCTAGGTTCACTAGGACTATATCCATGGTATGAAATAACCAAGGATACATGGGTCAACTAGGTGCCAATATCTTTTGATTTTGTTCTAATGCGCTGCAGATTTTGCTGAATCTAAAAATAAACAAATTTATTAATTAACTACTATATCTGGTTTAAATATAGTCCGAACCTGGTAAGGAAAGCATCGTGGAAGTCCTTCAAATCGATTAGTCATTGTGTTCTTCAATCTGAAAAGTTGAAAACATATTTAAATACAATAAGCCATAAATGAAATTAAGCAAACGACTAAGTTAATGGTCATTTAATTAAGCAATTACATACAAACAATTTTAAGCAGGTGCACAATATGTACATATGCGCCAATGTACATCTATGCATACAACTCGCACTCACGAATGTTTTTCACAAAAATAAAAAAAAATTATTTACTTGTAAGCCTTGTATCGCTTTTTATCGGTTGAATCAAGTCGATTTGGGAAATAAATACCTTTAAGTATAGCAAAATTCGTTAAAAACCACACAACATTAAAACTCTAATTATAGAACCGATTCCAAACTTTTAAATGCCTATTAATGCTCACGATTCGTACGAGTTAAATAACGTATACAATTAAATTAACGGACACGATTTATCCGAGAAATTAAAGTTAAAATATTTTTTTTAACAACTTTGCTTGCTTGCTGATGTTAAATTCAAACAGAATTATATTAATAAAAGCGCTCAAAGATGGGCGTACAGGAGATTGAGCAGGCAACCAAAAATTCGACTGAGCGCATTCAAAGCCAGATAACGTACAAGCTACACACCTGCATAAATAGATATCGCACAAGAAGCACACAACCGAATAAGTGTAGGCAGAGGGAATTGCAAAATATGTTTATATGTATGTGTAAATGGCTGCTCGTGCATTATCTATTGCGCTCTCCCGAATTTCTGATCGCTCTCAACAAGATTTGCTTTAGTGTTCACTCGCGCAAGTTCTTCTTCTGATGGCAATTACACACATGCATACACACAAACAAGTGTATGCAAAGGCAATCGTCAAATATGTACGGTTGAATGTGTATATGTATACCCGCTTGAACATTGTCTAGTTTTGCAGCACACACTCATTCATTTTTTACTAAATGAAAAATAAATTACTCTTTAATAAAGGCGTTGTAAAAGTTTTTAGAGTCCAAGGGACATTTAAAATATGTATTTTAGAACTGACTCCGATTTGGGTAGAGTTTTAATGTAAAAATTGCCATGTTTTATCAACTTAAGAACGTGATTTATTTAATGTTACTCCGTATTTGTACGCGTCTAATAATGTTTACAATTAGAGCAACGGACGCTATTTACCCGAGAAATTGCACTTAATTATTTCTAGACAGCTTCACACGACTGCTGTCGTTTAACTAAAACAGAATTATGTTGCGCAAAGCGCTCAACAACGGACACACAGAAATCAAGCAAGCAAGTGATCATAAGATAATTGAGTGTACAGCCAACTCTTGCTTTGACCAATCAGCGATAAGCACCTTCAAAAACTCATGAGAGTGCCATGCATAGAGAGTATGCAGATAACACAACAGCGAACACACACCCAAACAAGTCTATGCAGTGGGTATGTGTGTATATGCCTGCTCGTGCATTATCTGCGTATGCATTGCGCTCTCTTGATGTTTGATGCTGCTTATCGCTCTTAGTAAGACTTGCTCTATTTTCTGTGCGCGCATAAGACTTGATATATTTTCTGAGCACCGTTTTGTTTTTGTCGTGCGTCTTGCACTCGCTTAGCTTAATTGCGATTTTGTTTTATTTTTTTCCAGGCTAAAAATTCTGCACAGCTGAAAGTTTTACTGTTGTTCGCTGTGGGGAATTATGAGGAATGCTTTAGGTGATTGGCTGCCCTCTATTTCGGTAAAATTGGATCAAATTCAAGTAATGAATATATCGATGCTAATTAACAGTGCTGGGCCGTACGATTCCCAAGAGGTATAACATTTAAAAATCGGACCACATTCAGCCGAGATAATATTAATAAATAAACTGATATTTAAAGCTTACATTACCAAGATGTAAATGGAGGGAGATGTAAAGTTGGTGGAGCGGGGCGGGCGGCACTCCGAGCAGCAGCCAGCCATGGAAATAACCGTTGTGAAAACTTTGCCAGCTGTATTACATTTCGCCTTTAATTTCATTAGATGCCAACGAGCTGGGCGTGTGGTAGAAGGGTTTACGACGCGGGCAAGCGGTGCCCGACGGGGAGCGCGGGGTGTGGGGGAGGGGCACACGCAGCGTCAGTAGCTCATAAAATAGAACAAAACACTTGTAAAGTCAGAAGGCGTGCAGGGGGGGAGGCGGCAGAAGAAGAGGCGTGTAGCTCATATTCCAAGGCGACGTCGTTGACGGCAGGGGGGCTGGCGACCAGGAGGCGGGCGGGCGGGCGTGTCTGCCGTGCAGATACATAGAGCAGCTCTGGCGGGATCAGGATGCCTTTTTCGTGGCAGGACGTCGCGTTAGAGTTTATTATTTAATACTTTTAACGTCGTGCGTGGAAATTAGCAGCCATAAATCAATGAAACGACTCGCACAAGTCCACAATTAGCCGCCCGCCTCGGACGGCGCCCGCCTCGTGGATGGACAGTCTGAAATTATAAGAACCAGTTGGGTAATTAATTTTAATGTTATGTCCATGAGAAGTGCGCGCGCGCATGTGTGTGTGTTTGTGTGTGTCTGTAGCGGGCATTAACAGTTGCCAAAGCTCGCTGAACAAGCGGCAAAATAACGCGAGTAGTTATTATTATATACATACATACACACATACATACATACATGTATATAATTGGATTTCGGGCAGTAAACAAATTTTGCATATAAACAAGGGTTTCCACTTGCGCCCGTATGTCCATAATTAGGCGTGTGCTTAACAAGCTGACAGAGTGCTCTTTGGATTCTCTTAAACACATATTTAAATTCTTAGATAGTCTATTAATATATTTACGTAACCTGCATATACCTATAACAATTTAAGAGTTTAAAAAACTGTCACTAGTTCCTATTGCAGAGGGATGCATTAATAATTTGCATAACTCTCAAAAAAATGTATACAAAATTAAAAGAATATTTATAATAACTAAAATAATATTTATTCTAATTTGAATACTTTTTTTTATAATTATAATTATGTTAATTCTTATATTTTGTTAATTAATTCGTCTAATCGTTTAAATTATTAAACCAATTCTAACAATAAAAATGACATTGAAAAATAAATGAAGCAATAAAATCGCCTCCCACATTTACAGGCCTATGTTAAGTTGCGGCTGTTAATAACAGGCACTCATCTTAATTGGCAGCTGTTGATTGATTTAAATTCAAATTCGTATTACTTTGACTAAGCGCACGCAAGCATATGAGAGCCTCAACTTGAGAGAGAGAGAGATAAAGCGAGCAGAGCAACACACACACACAGACGCACGGGTACACCAAACAGCACCATGCAATTATAATCTTTCGAGCTCAATTATAATAATATATGTATGTATGTAAGCATTAAATACTCGATGGCTTTTGGCGTCAAGCTGAATTGAGTGAACTCTTGCGCAAAGAAGAGCAAAGAATTATAGATGTGCGTGTGTGTATACACAGCTTTCACAGCTGTTATTATCTCTTATGCATACATATATGGGCTTTGTTCTTTAACATATCTATATATATATGTATATAAATATGTATGTATGTAAAGCAGTAAGACTTTTCAGCCTTGCTAATTGCGATGTGTCCAATTTTACAAGTAAGAGATTTTTTACATGCCATAAATAAAATGCGTTTACATTTACAAATACTGTCTATACTTTTATAATTAACTGTAATATTTTATAGAATACATACATATACAATATTTTTGTCAAATGCTCTCAGCCGATGATTTTAGATTATTTTTTTTGTTTTTTGCTTTGTTTCCCCTTCAAAACTTTAGTTTTTCTTAACACTGTAACTCCATTTGATTCCATTTGCCATTTTGCCAAATGTATTATTTATGTTATTCATTTTATATATGACAATGCAGGGCTTTAAATGCAATTCCCTGGAATGTCACTGGAATTTAAAGCACTCGGCTTCCAAAGCTCGAAGCAACCACACAAATTGCTCGAAACTTTTAAAATATCTATGCAATTTTTAAATTGAAAAACTTAAACTTTGCGTTTTACATTTTTATACCCTGTGCCCGTAAAATGGTTCAAATGGGGTATCATGAAAGCAAGGGCAAATATATTTGCACAAGTTTAAAAATATTTTAATATTTATAACACTTTAAGTACTTGATTTAAACACAAGGCAATAAGTAATTTGCAGAATATAGCATTACACTTATATAAGATACAGGGTATCTGCTGGTCGAGCACGCAGCGGTGATCTATTTTATCACTCGTTGTGTATAGAATATGGAGTAGCTGAAGCATCGAATGCTTTTGTAGTTTTCCCTTCGTTTTTTTAATTGAGTGAAAATTGCAATTTGTTCAGCAAATTTTCCGGCCGTTAACAAAAGTTTTCCATGCTCGCAAGAAAAGTCCGACCTTAGACAAAAGCCAAACTGTTTTTATTTATTGAAAGCTGCATTTCGTATTTGTTGCTCTGTAATTGTTGTCGAGTTGGGAAACATATGCAAACGCTTTGCTAATTGCATTTGTTTCATTCTTTTTTTTTTTTGGGAAAAACCTTGACATTAGCTTGGGAGTTGGAAAATGAAATACGAGCGTGTAAAAAGGAAACTGGGGAAATACAAATGGGAATTGTGCAAAACGTTTCGAATTACATTTATCATAATTATTGTTTGCACAATTTTGAAGCATGTTTTTCGCCTTGATTCAATTTAATATTTACCAATAACATTTAGCTTAACAACTTTGGCCAGCTGGCAATAAATTTTTACCAACACTTTTATTTGCTCTGCTGCAAGTTTATTGTTTGTCTAAGAGCTGGAATTTCGTATAGCCCGGCATTAACCTGTCTGGCGTAAAGTGCGCTACTTGCACGAGCTTATCAAGCATGATTATATAATCTGGCCAATTGCAGACAATAAACTTATTTTGCGCAAAAATTGCACAAAAAAAATTATATTATCACATTGCCACACAGCTAATTTGCAACAAACAGACAGAGACGGAGCGAGCGATAGAGAGAGAGAGGGAGAGAGGGAGATGTGGCAAATGGGTGAGAGAGAAGAGAAAAAGTGCAGTGAATTATATTTTCGCAATAACTTGGCAGCCGGCAGACGCCGCTTTTTGTATATTTTGTAGCTAAGTGTATGTGTCTGTGTGTGTGTGTGCGCGCATTTGTATTTGCAGCTCTATGGCAATAATAATAATAAGATGCAAACAAAATGCCGCTGCTGCGCTACGTGCAGCTGCAACACGAATACCGCACAAAAGTATGCTACGAAAATGGAGCCAGATAGCGTGCAGCAGCCGAGGGAGAGGGAGAGGGACAGGGAGAGTGGCCTATGGGAGGGGTGGGTGGAGGGGGCTCAGGAGCCGCCTCCCTCGTGGGCATATAAAGAAATTTACATAGATTTTTTTACTTCTTTAACGCAATAAGCGAAATGTGACTGCAAAATCCAATTTGTAATGAGAAAAGTAGCGTGTGCGACTCGACTCTCTCTCTCTCTCTCTCTTCTCGGTAGGCAGAGCCTGCACAAGTGCTATATATTGTATTGCCGCATATTTCCGGGCGTATTTATGGCATGCACTTTACATCGGAGCGTGCTAAAATTATGCAATACAATTATGGCAGCAGAAGAAGAAGCAGCAGCGCAGCCCAAGAACTGCGCATCGCCTGTTTTTTTTTTTCGTTTGTTTGTTAGCGAGTGGCTAAAAACGTGCCTTGTTCTGTGCGGCTTAGTTGGCGGCTTTTTCGGGAATGGAGCAGGGCGGAGAAACTCATGTTTTGTGATTTTGCAAATTGTAAGCGAACGCTTACAAAGTTCTGGCAGCTTAGGCTTGAAATTCGGCTAGTTTTTTTTTGCTTGCTTTAAATTAAAGTTGAGCCAAGGCTGCAAAGATATATGAAATTTGAATTAACTAAGCTTTCGGAAGACTTTATAGCTTACTCAACCAATAACATAACCTAGTTCCAGTCACTGTTTAAAAAAACTTTCCAACACCCGTCTAAGAGCGCCTTTTACAACACAGCTGGCTTGTGTGAAGCCTAAGATCCTCATTTAATTTGCTGGGCAATCAATTTCGACCTTATAACATTTGAGAAGTAAGTTGTATAGTAAAAACAAACTAACCGTTAACAGAGAAAAACTGTTGTGCGTTTTACAACACAGGCTGACCGGACTGAGGGCAATATGTTATTCACATTTTTAAATGTCAAAAATAGGCTAAATTTATATAAAAGTAAAATCTTAAACCAAAAATTTCAATTAATTGTGAACTGTAAGCAGCAAATAAATAATTACCTGAATATAAAATTTGCCGTTAGTTCTTAGCTCAATTAATATACACGCGTGCATGCCTCATTGTCTTGCACACTGTGAAAGCTGGCTATCTCGCTCTGTCTCACACATTCTGGCTGCTTTGCATTGTCCCAGTCGAAACTTCAGCTGTAAATCTTTCCTGTTGTTTGTGCACAGCCTGTAAGCAAAAACAAAAACTGATTTTGCTGGCGAACTTCTGCTATTGGCATCTCACTTACGCTCGTTTATTCATACATTCATATACTCTTGCCCACTCGCTCGCACCGCTGCGCCAGCTTAAACTCCGCTTCTGTGCGCTGCTCCAAATCTCGTTTGTGTAATTGCAAAACGTGATTTCTTTTTCTCTCTCTCTACTTCTTTTGTTTCTTTTCCGTTTTATGTTAATTTTGTACGCTGTACATTTTTGTTTGTTTATTTTTTGTTTTGTGTTGGTTTAAATTATGTAAGAGCCGCTGACCAGCGTCCAGTCACAACGACAATTTTTGGCATTGTGTATGTGTGTGTGTGTGTGTGTGTGTGTGTGTGTATTTTTTACAGCTGCTTTCGAAGGTGTCGTAAAATGAAAATTCATAAATATTTAGCGCACGTTTTATTAGTTGCCAGCCGTTGGCATTTGATAGCCTTGGGAAATATTGTTGTTCCTCTTATTGTTGATTTTTCATAAATTTACTCAACCTTTTGCAAATAGCGCTTGACATTCAACGTAAACTGGCAGCTGTTAACAACTTTAATCTCCTACCATATGTAATCCTGCTCCAAGTTCAGCGCAGTTAAATAGTTGGCTTAGACATTAAATCAAGAGCTTTCAGAGGTTGCAAATAATTAATGCTGGAATTGCGCCTGCAAGGGAATAGAAATACATACATACATATAAAGATATTAGTTTTAAAATGTTGCTAATGTTGTAGCATTTTAAACTGTGATTTAGGAAATGCAAGCACAAAGCTAGCAAAAGTTATTCTATATACAACAATATGCATACATATGTATATGAAATATGAATTGAAATGAAATTTGTAATTGTTAATTACTTAAGCACATAAACAAATTTTCAACTTTAAAATAAGCTTACGTTATTGTTGTATTTAAATTTATATTATAATATATATATACATATGTGTATATATGTTTTCATCTCCCAAGCTACATATATGTATTGACGCGTGTGCACTGGAACCAAAACAAAGCGAAAATAACTGTTTGGTGTGAGGTGCCGTTGAGCGTGTTTGTATGTGTTTTCGCTTTGCCTAATTCAAGCATATACATATGTACATACATATGTACATATGCGCACGGCGCCTCGCGTAAGTAGATAACGCACAAGTAAACACGCACACAAACAAGTCTGTGCAAAGGCAATCGTCAAATATGTACGTATGTATGTATGGATGTTTATATGACTACTTGTACATTGTCTACAAAAGCAGTGAACACTCACAATTATTTTATACAAAACGAAAAATAATTTGATTTGTTGGCTTTGTAACGATTTAGTTGATTTTAAATATAAATACTTTTGTACCTTTAACATTGTGAAAGTTTATTTGTCAATAATTTTGATGTAAGCACTGCAATTTTGTTATTAGTATTGTTATTTTCCTAATGCCAATTGATACAAAACATTAAATTTATGTGCGCACACAGAGTGCGTAAAAGTTTGATAAAGCGCGATGCAAAGGTAGATAATGCTTTATATCCATGAAAACACACACACAAACATATGTATGCAGACAGAATCGTCAAATACATATGTTTATTTTCGAATTTTCGACAAGATTTGCGCTACATTCAATCAAGCATATGTACATTCATCACACACCAAAATGTCTTTGCAAAGGAAATCGTCAAATGTGTACAGATGAATGTGTAAATGCCCGTTTGAACATTGTCTATGGCTGCAGCGCACACTTTTGCACTTTTTTTTGCCAAAATTTGCTGAACCCAATTTGGTTAGAGTTTTGATGTAGGCATTGTCCCTTTTATCGAACTTAAATATGTGATTTATTTAATGCCAACTAATACTCTTGATGCTCACGAGCCTAATAACGTAAACCATTAAAAAAACGGGCATTATTTACCGCAGAAATCGCACTTAATGTATTTTAAAACAGCTTCACACGGCTTCAGCTGTTTAACTAAAACAGAATTATGTTGAGCAAAGCGCTCAATAGCGGGCATACAGAAATCGAGCAAGCAAACGATCATAAGATAATTCCGTGCACAGCCAACTCTTGCTTTGACCAATCAGCGATAAGCACCCTCAAACACTCATGAGAGCGCCATGCATAGAGAATCTGCAGATAACACAACAGCGAACACACACCCAAACAAGTCTATGCAGTGGGTATGTGTGTATATGCCTGCTCGTGCATTATCTGCGTGTGCATTGGCGCTCTCTTGATTTCTGATGCTGCTTATCGCTCTAAGCAAGACTTGCTATATTTTCTGTGCGCCAATTTATTCTCAGTCCGCTTAGCGCTAGCGCAGCTTAGTTCTGTGTAATAAGCCACTCACTCTCATACATAGATAATATTTAAGCGAACGCACACACAAACAAGTCTACGCTGAGGAGTTCGTTAAATACGTACGTGTGTCAAGTTTCGGTGTGCCGTCTTTTTTATTCCAGAGTAAATTTGACCCCAGTGCTCAATTGGACATTAACTATGGCTGCTTATTGCGAGACATTGTGACTGTGTGCAGGGCTAGCGTTTTGCTTTTTTACTTAAATTTGTCAAGTGTTGGACATTACATTTTTTAATGTTAATTTACAATTCTGGTGGTTAGAAATTCAAAAATATATAAAATATTCTACACTTTGATATTTTTAATTTTATTTGTCGTAAATTCTTTCAAGGACTTAACTTCAATAAGTAAAGGCCGATATTGTAATAATGTTCCTTTTAGAAATCTATAGTATCAAATAAATTGTACAACTTTTATTGGACGCTTTAATTTGCTACTGGGGTCAAACACAGAATAAAGTGCTGAGTGCGTGAAGCGGACGACAAAAACCGGCGCTCAGAAATTAACAAAGCCAACGATCATAAGATAATATCGTGCACAGCCAACTCTTGCTTTGACCAATCAGCGATAAGCACCTTCACAAACTCATGAGAGCGCCATGCATAGAGAGTATGCAGATAACACAACAGCGAACACCCATCCAAACAGGTGTATGCAAGGGGAATCGCAAGGTACGTGCATGTGTGTATATGCCTGCCCGTGCATTGTCTGCGTGTGCATTGCGCTCTCTCAAATTTTTGCCGCTGCTTATCGCTCTAAGCAAGACTTGCTTGTTTTGCTGTGCGCCCATTTATTGAGCGCTTGACGTCTGCTTAAATCTGAGTTACTTTGAACCCAGCAATTGCACATAAACACGCAGGCTGAATATTCTGCACATCTGCAAAACTTTATAATTGATTGTGTTGTGAAATGTAATGCATTATCACTAAAAGCATGCGTATGTCAGATCTATGCAAACTCGTCTCTCCGTTTAAAAGCTATCGTTATAAAAGTTAGCATGTGTAGGTTCGACTGTTGCAGGCATATCCGGCTGGAGCAGACCATTATATCATATACAGAATCTATAAATTTGATGACATGAGAAAAAAGGCACGATCAACCAGAAATGAAGTAAAAATAAATGGGTTAATTTTATGTTTATCAATAAATCTCTACCAAACTTAGCAACACGAGCTTAACTATTCTCCTGACATATCTAATATAGGCACAACAATGCACACACGTACGCACAACAGAGCACAATGCAAATGAAGATAAGCTTTCGCTACTGAGCAATATTTTAAATAAAATCATAAGCACGAAGCCCAAAAACAAAAAGGAACGGTAACAATTGCTTGCTTTCGTCTGTTTTATCGTTTGTTTTGATTATTGCCTCTTGTTGTTGTTGTTGTTAATGGCAAATATGCTTAAGCTGCTGCGGCTGGACTGCGGGCGGGCTAGCGGAATGCACTTCAATTGTACAGTGGTCGGCATAATTCATTTGACGAGTCAAATTTATATGTACGCACAAATATTGTTTATATATGATTCTTATATTAGATATGTAGATTAAAGAATATGATTACACAATTTAATGATATTTTCTGTGTTTCAGGCTTAATAAGTAAGCCGTTATGCTATGCAAATGAAAAAGAAAGAAGTGCTTGACAAAATATTTATGCCGACCACTGTTTGTGCGCATAAAGTATTTTGAAAACTGCGAAACGCAACCGTTATATTCTTATATTACACAATGGACCGCAACAAAGCGCTGTCAAATGCAAATAAATCCGATAGGCAGGACATGTATGCAGCTCACAGAGCTGAAACTGGCCTGTCTGCATATTGCATGACAACTGGCTGGCCGTATCAATGGATCGACGGGGACTCAATGAACCGCAATGGCCATGTCAAGCGATTCGATGCTGCGCAAATCTTTCAAAGTTAATTTTCAACACTCGAGCACACAGCGTACAAGCCTCGAGGGATGGAGTGGGGGGTGGGGGGAGAAACAGTTAGCTAGCTGGCTGGGCCACTCAGCTGGGGCGACAAAATTGTACAAATTCCTGCGACTTCAAAGCGTCAATAAGCACACAAATCGTAGCAGAAGGCGGCCAAGATGGGCGTGGCCGGCCTGTGTATATGTGAATATATGTGTCTGTGCGTCTGTATGTGTCTGTCTGGCTTCCTGCGTTGGCTGCGCTGGCTGCAGCCCTGCAGCCTGTTCGACAGTCTGGCAAACAAGCTGCCTGATAACGGAAGCAGGCAATGCACGTGTTTACCTTTGGATATTTGCTGCAGTCAACCAGCCTCTGCCAGCCTGATGATTACGATGATGATGATGATGATGGTGATGATAATGTAGCATTGCTGATGTCACACATTCATGGTCATTTTGCTGAGTCAATCGTTTGAAAAATTTATGTTGCCTTCAAAAGCAAAATTTGCCAACGACGTCGACGTCGACTTGGACATGGGCATTGCCATGGCGAGATAGTCAATAGATGCGGTTCATTTAACCTGACTAAATGTGCAGCGCTTGCTGCTTGCCATGAGCCAGGTGCAGTTCTCTCCTCCTCCTCTTCGTTATCCTCTTCCTGTTCCCCTTTGTCAATCGTACGCCCGCCCGCCCGCTGACCCGTCTGCAGCTGCTTTGGCATGCGACTGTTGAATCTCTGCCTCGTCGTGTGCTTATGAAGTGTTGATCTGTGTCTGATTTAATTGAAATTTGATGCCGTTTTCCACGGCCGCCATGTGTGAAGGCATTCGAGTCAGCAGTTTTTGACTTGTGCATGACACTAGTCAACAAGATTTATACACATATTTCATAGATTCAATAATACTTAGTTGATTTTTACCGGCGTTGCACGGCCGCAGTTTTTTGCCAACAATTTTAGACTTCAATTTTAATTAGATAGATAATTTAAATCTACTTGTAACATATTGAGTAACAGTTTGATCTCATAGTGTAAAGTTTTCAGCAGATCAGACAACCTTTGACACGCACACTCTATATTCAGGAAGGCTGGATTGTGCGAAAAGACGGACAGACCAACGGACATGGCTAGATCGACTCGGATATTGATGCTGATCAAGAATATTTAAACTTGATGGGGTAGGACAGGCTTCCTTCTGCCTGTTACATACATTTGCACAAATACATTATACCCTTTTTACCCATTTTTAATAGGTTGAGGGTATAAAATGAAAGATACTTGATATATATATACTTTTCTAGAAGCTACACGTCAAGTTTGGTTCATTCCTTGCGTTCATACATACGGACAGACGGACATACGGACGGACGGACAAACGGACAGACAGACAGACGGCTAAATCGATTCGGCTATTAATGCTAATCAAGAATATATAATAACCCATTTTCAATAGTTTCAGGGTATAATAAGGCTTTATGCAAAGCTTTGATCCAACCTTTCAGAGGTAGATACATAGTGTACTGTGCGTGGATCAGTCAACTAGTTATATGCATGCATATATATTTATAGAATGAGATTATTTATGAGTATGTCAAAAGTTGTTCACACATAATATAATATCGCGCAAATGCCAAAATATAATTTGTCAATTATACTTTGTGGTGTGTTCGTAAACGTTTCATTGACGCTCCGTTATTTTTGCTTTACTAAAAATTCTTTTTGTGTCGCATTCATAAATAGTTGTCCAAAATCCCGATGATTTAGCCAATATTTCTTTTTATCGCCACTTAGTTTAAAAAAACAATAGTTTCTCTTTTGACCGCATTCGTAATCGTTTGATTGGCAAGCAAAACTGAAGCTGGAATTATCCGTTCTCTTTTATAGCTCAATTGTAAACGTTTTACTGCCCAGAGCAGCATTGTTTAGAAAATGTTGCGAACTTTTTATTTCTGTTTGCGTGTCGCATTCGTAAACGTTTAACTGCAAATAAGCAATATTGCTATGCAAATAAACGTCGTTAGATACGAACATGTGTTCTTTTTGTGTTCAGTTCTTTTGAGTGATTTATGAGCCAGTTACTAGCTGCATTTAAAAGTAGTTTTTTTATGTTGACATATGCACTGTTATTATGCTCAGACTTCAAAATAGCATAATTTTGCAAGTGCCTCATTAAGTTCGCCCGACTTTGTAGCGCAGTGCAGCAGCACAATTATTTTCAAGGTTTTTAGTGCCGTCATTTTAAATTCCATTTACAGAGTTGTCGCCTTTCGTTGCAGTCGCATTTAATGCGCTTAAAGCAGCGTCAGGACATCGCGTGGCAAGATGTACTTGCAACAACAACAACAACAACAACAACAACAATGATGGAAACGTGGCCACCAAAGTGTCAAAGGCAGCCGCAGGCATACTCTGCACTAAGCACGACGCCTTGCTCAGTACAATCACACCCCTGCCCCCTCACCCCTCACCCCTCCCCGTGCTTGGAGTCATAATAAAAGCGGCGGCAAATGACAACAACAAAAAGCGCAAAAACTTAACAAGTTCACTTAGCAGAAATTAAGTTTTCAGCATTTATGTAACGAAAACTATAAAGAAAAACTTTCTTAATGAAGCGACGACAATGTGGTGAGCATTTTGAAGAAAATCTAGAAAAAAAAAAGACTCGGAAAATTGTAGTTAAGCATAGCGAACAGAAATCAAGAAACGAGCGAGTTGACAATGCAATGACAAAGCATAGGTGCATGGGAGAAAGAGAGAGAAGGAGAGGAAGAGATGGAGGGAAAGGGAGAGAAAAAGAAAGTAAGAGAAAGAGCGAGATGGACAAAGAGAAAGAGAAAAGGGAGAGACTAAGAGACTGAGAGACTTAGAGAAATAGAGAGATAGAGAGAGAGAGAGAGAGAGAGAGAGAGAGGGAGAGAGAGAGAGAGGGAAATACTGAGGAAAGAGAAAAACGTGTAGAGTGAGAGTGTTGGGGGGGGGGGGGGGGGAGGCAAGAGAAAGAGAGAACGCAACCGAAATACAAGCTAGAGGTAGCAAATTTAACGTATAGCTTTTAGAATAGTCTAAACAGATCAGGTATCCTTAATATTTTGCTACCGCCGCGCCCTTTCCCTTCTAGCACGAGTTGCACTTGGCGTTGGTAAAAGAAGGGTATTCCATTGCGGACACTCCCGAGCCTCCAACTTGCTTTGTTATTATAACTTGCAAAATATTTAGTTAATTGATATTTTAGGTAGTAGTTGCAGTCGAGTTCTGCAACAACAGTTAGTCGGGGATTTGAACCAGTGTCCTATAACTGACCGACTCAGTTTAACAGCAATCTTTTGTATTTTTGAAATATTAATTCTCTAACGATTTCATAATTGTAACTTGCATTGTCTTTAGTATATTATGTATTAGTTAGCTGGGAATTTGAGCCTGTGTCCTTCAACTGATTGTTTTAAAAACAAACAAGTATATATGAAAAGTTCTCTTTCTTGTTATCGCATGCATTCTGTCTTTCACATTCTCTAATATTTATCATTTAACATTAAAAATTTGAATACACCTCAGTTAAAGTTCGCAGCTTAATAGACTTCCGCTTGTAATTTTGTGCCTAAATAAAAAATTTGATAAGCCCACCTGACCGACGGACTGTCTGTCCGAACACCTGAGCCATTTGCAGCCTTAAATCTTGCCACGTACGAACCTTAAAAATGTTGTATTATTAATTATTCGCCAAGTGTTTTTGGATGGCAGCTCATCAATCGCTTCCACTTCAAATTAACCTAATTTTTTTTTAAGCCCAACAAACTGTGGAGCCTGATTGAGAGTAAGTGCAGGCCCTACACACACGCACACGCACACACACACACGCACACTTATGTACGGCATGTTTTTAAATGCCACGCCATTTTTTACACACACACACACACACACAGAGAGAGACTCGCCGTTTGCTAGCACCCCAGAGTATTTTTGTGGCAGAGTCGGAAAACTTTTAGCACGCACGCTGTAAAAGCGAAGCTCGGCGCGGCATCTTCTTCTTCTTCATTTTAACTTATTCCAGGCGCGCGCTTTTGAAAATGTACTTGCCTGTAGATAAATTATATGAGCATTTCCCAAAGGTTAACGTGATAAATTTCCGGCAGCGTAAGCAAAAATATTCACTAAAAAAAAAAATATATATATATATAAGTGTAGGAGGGGAAAAATAAAGGAAATGCAAGTTGCCGCCGACGAAAAACTTTTGACTTCGATCTTGCGGCCAAGTTACAACAAGGACACACACGTGTCTCTCTGTGTGTGTGTGTGTGTGGCAGATAAATTGTTTATGTGTCTGTGGGGAAGCGATTAGTGTTAATGGGTTTTTCTCTCTGTGTAAGAATGTGTGTGATTTCTGCCTTTGGTATTTGGTATTTGATTCAACTTTTGTGCACATTTTCATTGCTTTTCCATTCTATTTTCCTGTTTGTTGTCTTCTTTTTTTCTGCTGCTTTTGCTGCCTTTCGACACTTTGGGACAACGCGACGTATGAGCAATCGATAAGTGCACACAGACAGACGTGGAGGCAGCGCGTCCCCGGGCATATAGCATAGACAGTTTAGATAGACAGTCAGATGGGGAATACCTAGCATGGCGTACATAGATAGATATGTGCTTATGTACAGGGAATTGCATAGTGCTGTCGGCGGGAGGGGAGTGGCGAGGGGTGAGGGGGCGTGTCACAATTTTCAATTTCTTTTTGCCAAACTGCAGCCATATAAAGTTTTTGGTCAAAATGCTTACAATGCTGAGATTGCAGTCGTGCAGGGATTGCGACCAGTGAGGAGGGAGGGACGGGAGGGTTAGCTTCAGGGACAGGGGACAGGAGCAGGAGCAGGGCTATATGCTTTTGCCGAAAAGTGGCCGGAGCCATTGTTGTTGCCTTGCGTTTGGCTGGAATTTCATGTTTAAATGTCAATTTCTCAACGAGCAAAAGTGACCAACGATGCCAGAGATGCGACTTGTTGTTGTTGTTGTTGTTTTTCCATTTGTTGTTGTTGTTGTAGTTGCTGGACAGTTGACTAGAGTCTGAGCTCTCTGCGCATTTTGCAGTCGCAGCTGTAATATATGCTACGTATATTTTTTTTCTTTACCACAGAAAGGGGTCTATTGAGGGGCGGTTAAGGGCGTGGGGCAGCTGCAGCTATGGAGCGCACAGTTCCAGCTGCATATGGAAGTTATTTTTTCAATTACTTCATTGTTGAGAGTCGTGTGTGTGTATTGTGTGTGTGTGTGTGTGTTTGGGCCCAGATTGTTTTGTTTGCCCAGCTCGATTAGGCGAGAAGGCGTTGTGATTTGTCGTGCGAGTTGTTTGGATTGCCTTCCAGATATATTGTATATAGATTTTGGTTTAAGTTTCTCATATATTGCATTGATTATTGAGCGTTAGTTTTCGACTGGTTTTAGTTTTTGTGACGGGAATTTCTATTGCAAAATCTTGTTTTGCCAAATAGAGAATATAGAAAGTTTGCTTAGTGAAAGTTAAAGTTAAAGGTAAAGTAGGACAAACGTTTAGCCTAGGGCTGTAAACGTGTTGCCTTTAAATTAAATGTGCGATTAATTATTGTTATTATTTTTCAATATATTTTCAGAATCTACGCTCTTCTATTCACAAGTTCCACATAACTCTTTTCTTGCATGGCCTAGGCTTTTTTTAAATTACACATAATTCGTTTTATCACCAAATTCGCACTTAGAAGATAGAAAAGCAATACCTTAAATTGGCTGATTGGCTCCACTTTATATCTGTTTACCAGTTAATGAGTCTGTAAATACTTGTGAGTGCACATGGACCGAAGACTCACATGGCAGCTCCATATCAAATCGAAGCAAATGCAGCTCGAAGCGATAAATAGAACAATGTACTGGCTATTGGGACCACGGTCAAAATTAAGTCTTGAGAACAAAGTTCTTCTTTTCAAGGCGTTTCTTAAACCAGTATGGACATACGCTATGAAGCTAGCAATTCTAACAAGGTGCCAGTCTATGAACTAAGAAGAAAAACTTTTAAGATAATGGAATCGCAGAATGTGAAGTTTGTAAATATAAGAAATGTTGAGCATAGTGAAATCAGGCTATTACTTTATTTTCTAACCAATTTGTTTATTGCCCTAAGACAGTTTACAAATAAAAGCCGATCAAATAAATAAAAAATAATAATAACAAATTGTATAATTATTAGATAAAGCTATTGCTGGCTTTGAGCACGCGCTTTAATATATAGCAAACCGATTCCAATTGATTTAATTGCATACATTTTCTTTTTTGACTAATTCAATTACATTTTTGAGACTGAAAGTTTTCGAAGGGCTGAAACTGCTTTAAAGCCTCGTTTACAAGCTCACGCTCACAATAACACGTTATAGTTGACAAATTGGGACAAATCTAACGACAACTCAATAAATCAAATGTCTGCTCATTGCATAGTTTCCCAGCGAGAACGCAAAAATAAAAATGAAAAAAACAAAAACAGAAAATAGAAATTTACTCAGGCTGAAACATTTGCGAGCAGCTACTCTGAAAACCCCTTGACATGACAATGGAGCGCATTGTGAAGCTGGAACTGGGCTTCGAGCTGGCTGGGGCTGGGGATTGGGAGTCGCTCCAATTAGCGGCAGTCGGGACCACAACTAGAACCCTTTCCCCGGGCTTCCGGCTGTTGCTAATTTTCAATTTTCATGGCACGCTGCCTGCAATTGATAGGCAGTTGATGTTGATCCCCATGACGGCATTTAAATTGAGCCAGCCTTCATGACAAAAACGAGACAAAAATGTGCGCTAGGCGGAGGCGGCAGTTGTTGCCGGGCGGGGGGGGGGTTGCATGGGATTTTCGGCTGAACATTGTCGAACCCATTTCGACATAAGTCGGCATTTTAATTGAAATGTTGCTGGCCAACTCGCGCAGCTCGCAAAGCCCACGGAAATGACTATTTTGAATAAATTAAATGCCCCGGCGAAAATCTTTATTTATAACAGCTGCCGCTGCTGCTGCTGCTGATGCTGCGTGAGCTGTTGATTTAAGTTACAAATATTAAATGAAACGCAACAAATCCCATTGTCACCGGGGCCAATGAAATTGCCAAATAATTGACAAGCTATTTGGGGCGTGCTGATTGGCAAAAACTAATGCCAAGAGCAGGGCGCCAAGCACACGCACAGAAATCGATATACATTTGACTGATGGACAGTGCGCCTAAAGAGGGGAGGGAGGAGGGGGCGTAGTTGGGGTCAGCCTTGGAACAGTGGCACCAAATCAGAAAAAAAATAAGCAACACTGAACGCCAAAAAAGCGCAGACAGACGTGACAAGACCGCATGAAATAAAGTGACATTAAGCCATTTCAACGCAAAGGGGATTTTCACGTGCCAGAAATCCAAACATACACACAGATATATCTATATCTATATATATATATATATATATATATGTATATGGTGAGTCGCATAGCTCATGTAGCTGAAGCAAATGGCTGACACATTGTATAAATTTACTACCAAATCTAGCCAGAGCCGCCAGCCCCCACCGACAAGAGCCCGACATGGTCCATGAGCCTTCGTGAGCTCCATTGATGCGTTTTGTCTTGTTAAAATAATTGACAGGTGACCAGCGAGACAGGCTGGCAGGCGGGGTTGGGGCAGCTTGGTCCAGTCTAGAGGCTTTAGGCATTAGTGCAATTTATGACAATGAACCCGACAAATTGAGGCGCCATTTAAATTGATTGGCCGACTGAGCAAAGGCTGAGCGACAAGTTGAACACCAATTTTGGGTGTGGGCAGAATTCAAAATGTAATAATAATAAATTTGGAGAAAAACTCTTTGCGCTTACTATGCATAGCACGAACTGACGAGTGAAATAAAATGGAAGAAGCTAAAACAAACAAATATCATAATTAATTAAATAATATTAAAATAAAATGAATGAATATAAATCAAGTTTTTGGCACAGAAAGAGAGTAACAGTTGTTTAGCACAAAAGAGGAAAACGATCAACCAAAAAAAAAAGTAAATAAATTAAAATACAATAAAAAAACAAAAATAAAGAATTATTAACAATAAAATATATAAAGAATTATTAAAAATAAAATAAAAAAAATATAAATAAATTCAAGTTCTTTGGCATAGAAAAGTATTTAGAAATTTCAAAATTATTGCAGTTACGTAAACATTTGCAAATTAAATAAAGAACATTACTTTAAATAACATCAATAAAGTTTTAGGCAGAGCATAGCTCAGTTGAGCTTTTGCTGGTTACTTAAGTGTACTTAAAATTAGGTAAATTAGTAAAATTAGAATGATTTTAAGAAATATGTAATAATCTATAAGCACACCTACATACATATACATATACATTTATAAATGTTCATCATTATAGATGGGAATTTTATAGACCAAGCAGAATTGACAAATTGCTGAGACAATTTCTGATTGTTAAAGCTGAAGATGCGGGAAAAATAAAATATTAATAATATCATTGCGAACGTCATTTGTAGATAAATAGTAATAAATGTATGTGTATGCTTATAAATTGTTAAATACATTTATAAATTGTTTTCTTCAATTACAGCTTTTGCCATCCTAAATTGTCTAGACATTATATTGATATACAAAAAACAATTAGCCTGTTATGGGTTTCCTACTTTTTTCAGTTACAAAAAAATACAAAAAACACAAAAATAATGCATAAATTAAGGCCATAAGAATGAGTATAATATAATTTGATAAATAAATATATAGTTTATGATACAAATGATACCCTTGCGAGCATAGTGGAAATCCACGTTATATATCCATAAGTAACTATAAGAAAAAGAAATAAGCGGAGATATTCCTAGAAAAAAACACAATCATGTGTACCTATTCTATTCTTGGGTAGATTTATAAAAAATGAATACTTAACAATAATAATAATAATAATAAATATATGTATTATTTTTTTACGTATAAAAAATAATCTAGAGATTCGATAAAAGGCAGCTCATTTGCTTAATAATTAAGTCTTTTTTTTTAAATAGTAAAAACAATTAAGTTTTTAGTACGAAAACTCAATTTCAAACAGTTTGTTTGTATTAGAAAGCCATACTAGTTCGATCCATCCGACTCCAATTCACACATAAGTATTGTTGCATGTGTCGAACCAAAATAAAAATATCCTGTGCATAAAACAAAAATAAAAAAATTAAGTTAAATTCAGTGCTAGGCCATAATTTAGTTAGGGACTCAATTAGAAATGAGTAAATTGTTGGCATATGCAGCTTCAAATGGAAAGGACTATTCACATTGCGATTAGTCGAAGTAACATTCACTCAGGATTTACAATGCGAAATTAAAGTTATTGCATTAGGGCAACAAGGAAAGTTCCAAATTCAAAATCTTAAACACTTTGAATATAATAAACTTTGGCTTTTCAAACTGTGCCGGCAAGTGTTCAGCTTTCATTTAGTTACGACTTCGCCCATCAAACACTCAACGTAACGAACTTAATTTCAAATAAAGAAGAAGAAGAAGAAGTAGAATGAAAAGAAGGGAATTTTCCTTACATGAAAATGAAAATTCAGTCAGCATGGCAAACGGCAGCCAATTGGAAATAGAAAGTAAATATTTATATAAATGAAATTAAAAGATCATGTCGCCGGCATCTTAATGAAATGAAAGCTTACAGGACATGGACAGGCCACACACACACACACACACACACACACCACAGCCTAGTGGGCTAGGCGGCTAGAAAATTTGAAATCAAATGTTTTCATTAAATTTCATTCGAGACGTGTTCATGCAATTTTAATTAGTTGCCCGGCAATAAATTATTCAATGCCACGTCCAGCTAGTCCTGGCTAGTCCTGACAATCCTGCTTTAATTTCAGTGCCGTTTTTTCTATGCGAAAGTTAAAAAATAAAAATTGGGGTGCGTCAAAACATTTGATGGCATGACGTATATAAATGATTATTAAAGGCAAAGCTCAAAAAACGTTCCAAAAATAAAAAAAAAAAATTAAATAAATCAGTTGAAGGTTTTATTTAAGTTTCCTAAGTTTTAAATTCTTACAAATATTTATTTTGAGTTTTTCAACGGTTAAATGAAGGAATATCTGAATGTATCTTAAAATTTTATAATATATCGACTAGTGTTGGCAAAGGCTTGAAATTTTCTCCAAAATTAATACGTTTAATAAATATTTATGTGTTAAATTATTATTGAATTATTATATTTAAACTTAAATAAATTTAAGTTTTAGCATCTTAAACTTCTTTTAGTTTATATAATAATAGTTCAATATATAATTCAGGAGCATTTAAAATATGCATAAATTAAGAAGTCGTGCAAAATGTTTAAGACTATTTCCTAAATCAGTCACAATCGATATGACCTTACATTTCTTCCTTAATTTATTCTATTATATTAAGACCCCACTACGGTAGTTTTAAGAAAAACTCTTAAGGAAACTTCGCTGGATAATGCACAATATATGTAAACATACTCATAATGAGATAAGGTTATACAACACTAAAGTGCCTTAAGCAAATTTCTAGCATATTAATTATGCATGCTGTGTGTTTTGAAAGTGTTGTTAAGCTACATTAACAGCAATATTTAAGCTAGTGCTGTAAAACTAAAGTTCATACATATAAATATATTAATAATAAGATAGTTTTACAACACTGGAGGGCCTTAAGCAAATTTCTGGCATTGTAAATATGCATGCTGTGTGTTTTGAAAGTGTTGTGAAACTTTATTATGTAAAACTATATTAAATTGCACATATGTATACAGCATTATACATGTATGTATTCTAAAACACAATCGATAAAAAATCGAGAATACATATTAATATATTTATAATAAGATAGTTTCACTACACTCTAGTATAAGGCAAATTTATAGTAATGCAATCTCCTTATATTGAATTGCTCCCTTAAAGCGTTATGTATGTTAGTGTTGTAAAGCAAGATTTAACTCTCGATGATTTTCATTATTTACTTTTCTTAAATTTGTTCTTTGAGCTTTACTTTTATTTTATCTACAATATTAAATACCCTGTTACAACTACAAGTTCTCTAGTTCTCCATTAGCTTAACTTTCAAAATTTTCTCCGAACTAAAAATATTATTCATTCAGCTACATACACAAAAAAAAAGCTAGAAACGAGTAAAATATAAGTTTTAATTGACTTGCAACACGCTGAAATTTCCTTAGTATGACCCATACCTGTTTCTGGTATATCCCCGGTATAACCCCCTCCTGCTGCCCTCTCTCCCCCTGCCTTAAGAACAGACGACGTTAGGCTTCCGGCATTCAAATAGCCAAGTAAATTTCTTATCTTGAACACAGCGGAAGTGGATCGCCAAAGTGTGTGTAAAGCTGGCAAAGGGGAAAGAGAGCGAGAGGCAGTGTGTGTGTGAGTGTGATACAGACAGAGAGTGGTTGCGGTTTCATGTGTGTGTGTGTATGTGTGTTTGTGTGTGTGTGTGTGAGTGTGTGTTTGCTGGCATGTGGTGTGTTGTTGTGCGTGTTTTATGCTTTTGCGCCCTGCGCCAACTTAAATGCTAACTTATGTTTAGATTTTGGCCAAGCGCACAAAAAAGGCCAAAACCAGCAACTGAGGCTGACGCCACATTGTTTGCATGTGTGTGCGCGTGTGTGTCTGTGTGTGTGTGTGTGTGTGTAGCCCTGAGATTTGCCAGCTTTTTGGCTGCTGCAACTGCAACAGCAGCAAACGGCAGCAACTGGCAGCAGTCAAATTGCAAAAGTTTTTTACTTTAAGCATAAAATATTTATGTCTGCATTTAGTTTTAGTTTTAGCCACGTTTTGTTGAAGATTTCTACAAATTGTTGTTGTTGTTTTTGTTTTTGTTGCTGCTGTTGCTGCCACTTAATATTGCTGCAAGTTTGTCTTGGCAATTTTATTAAAACGATATTTACTTGAGCAGAGCCCCAACACGTTTGTGACTCTCTTACTAAATGGTAAATGTTTTCAAGACTCGAGAGCTCTTTAAAACGAAATTGAATACAAAAATTGATCAACTCGACTTGACTTGATATTAATACAAATTCCCAATCAAAGTAAAATCCAAGTGCAGCAAATGGGAAATGAAAATTTTGTCTCCGTTCAAGTTGCAAATCAATAAAAATAATGAAAATGGTTAAGAAATTGAGACTAATTGAAAATGTTTGCCACAACTTATTTAGCTAGATCGATGGCAAAGCTAAAGCTTTTGATTGAATGAATGAATGAATGAAAAGAGATATATATATATGTATATATTTATGTAAATTATTATATGACATACCAAGCATGGGAAATGAACATTGGACATTGGCGCATTCTGTAATAAAGAAAAAATGTAAATAATAAGCATATTATCACATTTCAATAAGAATAATTTGTGTACATTTAATTGTCATGTGTTATTTGATTTTGCTGCATTTTCTCTAACCCAATTCCCACACAGTTCCACAACAGAAAACAATTTTTATTCTGATTCACATTATTAATGAATAAGTGTCTCGCGCAGCGTGCATATGAAATTTCTAGTAATAATATCAAATTGGAATTAATACACAACTACGCTGGCAGCATATTAAATAAGTATTTTGATTTTGTGCGTATAACAAATTAATTAATACAAATGCGGTCTGTTAATTAACAACTAAATGGCCATGATATGTCAACTGCAGAGTAAAGTTCGATTGCGATTAAAAAAATATTTTTATATAAATAGGGGGCAACATATTCATTGACAGTTCGCTATGGGACGTTGGTTCGGCATTAGTCAATTCTTTTTACAAATTATGCAATTTTAAGCATGAAGTATCGGCTAGCAAACAAATTAATCAATATGTCACAAGATTAAAAAAAAAAAGTAGGAACATTTTCGGCTAGCCGAAGACTTAATACCCTTCCAAACATTTCACTTTTGCAGATATGAGAGAATAGTGAAGCTCGAAAATGCTGAGAAAATATCTTTGAAAACAGAATATTTTTCTACTATTCGACAGATCTTCCCTATATTATATAGTGATCCGATCCGATTTTGCATATACATATATTAGAATCATAATGGAACTAATAACTTCCCAGTTGGGTCAAGTTAACTTATCGTTACTTTGGCCGGTTTTGACATATGTACTGATTGCAACAGAAAGACAGACCTAGGTGAAGTTTTAAGACGATGGATTTAAAACTGAGAGACTAGTTCGCATAGAAACAGACAGACGGAGTTATGGAGTCAGAGATGTCTTCTACGCGTTACACATTTCACGATAAAATTATAATACCCTCTACAAGGGTAAAATAATAATAATAACAATAAGCAGCTATTCAGCTGCGTGAGGACATCAAAAATAAATTAAACTGTTTTTTTTTCATTGGTAAACAAAGATGGATTATGTTAATCAATGGATATGTTGGATATTTGTCAATCGAACGGCTCAAAGTTGATTTTTTAATTAGCGATTATAAAGCTAAAAATCTGTTATAAAACCCGCCAAACACTGTACAAAATGATATTTGTTTATAAGCTGCTTTGAAGGCTTTGGATTTAACTAAAAGCAAATGGGCAATAAATATAATTTTACTTAACAATTTATGGATTATAAATTAAAAGTGCCTAACGAACAAATTTCATTTCTTTTCTTGATCAACAAATAGTATTTTCATAGTCAAATCAAATACTTACCTATTCCATATTTTTCTAAGGCTTAAAATTCCGCACTCGACTTTATTGCTGAAAGGAAAAACTATATTATAATTAAATTTATTTATTAAAAAAATATATAAATAGATATATTCACTTAAGACAATTTATAATAAAAAAGGCATATATATTATTTTAAAACAATTAATACATCTTTTTGTGTTGATCTCATTATCCCCGGTTTTAAATATTATTTTAAAAAATATATGTATATCCGAAGAGAAGTATAAAAAGAAGTATAATAAACTAAAAATCTGACTCGAGCCAGCTTATTAAATAATTTTAAATTTACTTTAGAATTTGATTTTAAAATGAAGCATATTGCATTTTTCAAAATGTTACCATCCACAACAAAAAGCTTGCGTATCTACACACATATTATTTTCATAATAAAAAAAATCAGTTTATTTTCTCAACCTAATAAATTTATTTACTGCAGAATAATTTCCAATGCCAAAAAGCAACTAAACTAAACCTAAACTAGTTTTAAATAACATTTATTAGAATAGTACTCCATCTACTCCGCTTTTATCAAGCTATTAAAAAAAACTCACAAAGAAAGAAAACTGAAACATTTTTCACTTTCCATTTGTCATTGTTATTTTTCAACAGGGCCGTAAACAAATGATTTCCTTTTATACACTCATTTCTCAGCATGTTACCTATTAAACTTTTGTGGACAGGAAAATTTAATTAAAACCAAAGCACAGCTGCTCCTTCAAGTGGCACCCACACAACAGCCACAACAGCAACAACAACAATATTTTCAATTATAACTCAAGTTTATAACACAAAACTTGCTAAACCGAGTGGGAGGACAATAGCCAAAGTGAAAGGGATGCCAGACTTAAACGCTTTTGGCTTAGACAAAGCAGCGACAGGAGAAACAACAAACGCAACAATTGCGAGGCTCGAGGAACACGAAAGTGCGTTGCCAGATATTGGAAAAAATAAAAATTACTTCAATTTCAGTTAATACCGAATTCGAATTTTATCTGATTTTTCTTCTTCTTCTTTTATTGAAGCTAAAAATATCTTTGTAAAATAAATGTACTAAACAAATCAAAACTTTTCACATAACTTGCACATCAATGGGCGCGGCTGAGGGGGCTGGCAAGTGTATCAAAATGTGTGTGTTTGTGTGGGAGTGGGGGAGGGGGGGGGGGGTGTGGTCGTCGCTCTACAAAGTGGAGATTTATTGTGGGGCGCTTATAATGGCAAATAGTTAAGCAGGAAATGCTTACAAAATGGCAACAGAGAAAGCGAAAAGCAAAAGCAAATTTCAAGCTCAAGTTTAAGTTTAAGAAGAATCCTGGACGCATTGTCCTGTTTATTGTGATTTGTTGTTGTAGTTGTTGTTGTTTATCATGTGACTTGCGTTACATTCAACAATGAAACATTTTTGGTAGCTTTGTCCTGATGACGTGTCAACTCTGCCAGCGCAAAACTTAGCACAAAATGAAGCGCCAAAGCGAAACACAGCGTAGGAAAAAAACTGAAAGTAAAAATAAAAAAAACCAACTGCACGACAAAGTTTCTTCTTTTCCTTTTTTTTTTGCTTGCTTTAAATTGAATTAACTTGAGAGCAAGTCCGGGCTACAAACTGGCCAGGCGAAGGGGGGTTCGGTAAAGGGGTGGCGCTGCCCTTTGCACCGGCTAAAAACTTACGATGATTTATTTGCTTCACATGGCAAAGTTGAGTGTCACTTTTTGAGTTGAATGTCGGCTATAAAAGTCGAGTAAAAAAAATTGCCATAGATTGTAAGAGGGAAAAGAGATCAGATATGTTCGTGCAAGATGGCTGAAAGGAAATGGCAAATGGTAAATTTTAATCTAAGCTCGGACAAGACCTTAAGCTGCAAGTTGGCTGGTAGGTAATCCAATGAGAAGCTTGAATTTGATCATTAGTATTGATAAGGTAGAGCTCTATTTGGGTAATTGATAATGTACTGCTTATATCCTCTCTCTCTCTCTTTCTGTCATTCTCTCGCACACCTATTACCTGCAATTTCACTTAAGGCAAGATGTGAAAATACATTATAGGTACTTGCATTAATGAAAATCGCATAGAAAGGCAACATAAAAGGGATATTTTTAAAGAGTTATTTCCTTCAAATATAGCTTTAGCTCTCTGTCTCTCTCTATCACTCTCTCTCTCTCTCTTCCTCCCTCTCTCTTTACAGTACAATACAATTACTGCCCACGAGTCACCTGCAATTTCACTTTATAAACTGACATGAAAATACTTTACTTTGCACTTGAACTAATGAGAATCGCATAGAAAGGCGATACAGAAGCAATATTTTTAAGGAGTAGTGTCCTTCTAAATCAGCTTGAATTTGTTATTAGTGTCACTCTTACCTTTTCTTTCTCTGTCACTTCCTCTCCCCCTACCACTGCTTCACTCTCCCTCCCTCCCTCTCTTTCTATCTCTTTCTCTTACCTTATACTAGTTAACAATTTTGAGCATAATGGCTGTTCTCTATATTGTGTGTTGCTTTTTTATTTATGTACCTCAAAATGCAGTGACTGCAACATGGCAACTAACTAAATCATGGCGACACCTCATTGAGCTTTAACCACCGTGTCCTAACGGTAACTGTTACTGTGTGTGTGTGCGTTTGTATGTGTGTGCGCCTTGTGCAATGCTCCGTGAGCCATTAAAGAGGCAATCAGGCTGTTGCTGGTTGGTATGGAAAACGGGACTTGTTGGCTGTCTGGTTGGTTGGCTCCAAAAAGCGGCAGCCACTTAAAATTTAATATGTAACGGGCCGATTGCTTTGGCATTAAAATTTGAAGCGACATCGTTTGGCTGAAGAGACGGGCAAATAAGCCGCGGCTACAAAGCGGCACAAGAAAGCTTAACGAGCACACAAAGCCAAAGGAGCTGGTTTGGTCGAAGTTGGGTGTAGCAAAAAGTCGCACAAAGCATTTTACTTGCAGTTTACTTGAATTCAGAGTCAAGTGTACTAAAAAATAAAAAATAAAATGTACATTCTATATAAGGGCCAGGCCAAAAAGACGAAAATTCGCTGGTACATGAATTTATTTCTCCTCGCTTATTTTTCATCGGAGAATGTCATTCAGGCGGCGAGAGGACATTGCCAAAAGTCACAGTTGCCATTCCTGCAGACGTCGCCCACAGCGGCCCATCGGGCGTATGATGGATGCTTTAGATTTTGTTCAGCGCATTTCCTGCTGCTGCTGCTGCACATCATTCGCATCATCATCATCAACAAATGCTGCTCTGGTCGCTATGCTCGTCCTTGATGACAAATAAGCCAGGCAACATTTTAACAAATTAGTTTTCACTGATAAGCCAAAAACTGACAGAGAAAGAGAGAGAGAGAGAGAACTTAAATTGAAACTGGAAGTGCCGCTAAGAACTAAAGCCAAGCCTTAAATAAAAATTATTGTTTGTCCCAAATTTTTAAATAACTGCACAAACCTGGCGTTATTTAACATGGATACTTAGCGCACTCTGAGCCCAATAAAATAGTAAGTAAATTACATAAAAAACAAGGAGACATAAAAAATAAAATATTCTTCAAGATGATAAACAGATTAAAAAAACACGATAGGGTTGATTTTTATCTAATCCTTTTTTAAATCATATTTTTTATTTAACACTAACCAATTTCTAAGCCGAATTAGCTAATTAAGAAAAAGTTGAACCTGAAAGAGCCGAACTAAATGTTTTGAAAATATAATTTGGATCGGAAATATTTTTTTAACAAGTAATTGCAATTATAGGCAAACTATATTCGGAAAAAAGGGATAAATTATTTTTTAAATTAATATACTAAAAATTAGACCTAAAGAAGGCCAAAAGCCAAAAATATTTTAAAAGTAATTGAAAAATATTTTTTAACAACTTTTTTAATTAGTTAAAATGTGAAACAAACTTTTTAATTTGAACTTTGAAATTATAACCAAATTCTGTAAAAAATAATACAATAATATATTTAATTATTATTAAATAGTATTGTATGAAACAGAACTTTGTTTTTATAAAGGTTTATAAATGCGAAAAGCTGGGCTCATGAACCTAACATTATGGCAAGGGCGTAATTCGAGCCCAGAACCGAATCACCGAATATTTTGTATTGTGTTTGCAGGCAAATGGCAAACAAATGAAGAACTTATAATATTTTCTATATACATTTCATAAACAAGGTCAATATAGAAGGCTAATTCCATTCCGCTTAAAAATTAGTTTCACTTACAGAAAGCTAACTATCGTAAGTAAAATATTTGAGCTACAAAGATGCATACTACTATTATTATTACATACCTCTTAACTTATTTTTATTTAAATTTAATTTAATTTGAATTTTTTACGACTTGACAATAAAGCTTTTGTATATTGAATAACATATGTTGGCCGTTTCTTATTAGCCAAAGACAAAAGCTTATAAAATATTAATGAACAGAATACGAATTGTATGCATGTTGGAAAATCTAACATAAAAGTTAGCCATGGCTTGAACAAATCTAGAACAGCATATCAACATTTTTAACTACTTTGACCTTCGGACCGCAGCTGGACAAATGACCCCCCCCCCCCCTTCACCGCGAACAGCAACCCATGGGGTCATAATAAATTTTACTCGCAACAGAAAGTTTACGCTTGTCAGCGAGTTTACAAAATGTGTAGAATTTTGTTGGCCGTTGAAAATTGGCAAACGAAAAACTCGAGCAAAACTTTTGCCATGCATGTGCAGACATATCACTCTCTCTCTCTCAATGGGTGTGTATTGGTGTGTGTGTGTGTGTAATATATTATGGTCAGTGGCAAGTGAAGCAGCTCAGCAGCAGCTCAGCAGCTCAGCAGCAGCAGCTCAGCCACATCTCCCCGCAAAAGTTTGCAAACAATGCCACATTAACACATTTGTTGAACGTATAATCAATTTGTAATTTGTAGCCGCAGCAAATTCGTGGGATATAAGTCCACTATAAAAGAAAAACCATGAGATGCTGCAACAAACGGAAAACTTGCACCCTGCCCCACCTACCTGCCACCCCCAGCAGCAAAGCGGAAACTTTTATGTCAACAAGAAAAACTCACACAGTCATGAGCTGCTTGAGCTGTGGGCTGTGGGCGGCGGGGTTGGGCGGATAAAATTAGGGTAGAAGCATCCCACATATGCGGCTTGGACCAAGCAAAATAACAACCAAAATGCGAAACCAATGAAAAAGTTAAAACTTTATGCTACACTTTTGTCCCGTCGAAGGGGCGAAGGGGCGAAGGGGGCGGAAGGGGGCGGACGGCGGGCTCGGGGCTGAGCCTTGTGTAATTGTAAGGGTCGTTTATGTGTGTGAGTGTGTGCAAAAAGATTGACAGTAAGTTACGAATTTTAAGCAACAACAAAATGTACACTTTTTTTTTATATTTAGCATAAATTTAGCGGTAAGCTTTAAACTTAAGATTTTAAAATGCAGCACAGGAAAAAAATAAATAAACAAAAGTTGAGAAAGTGCGGAAAAACTTTAAGTAAAAGCTTAAATTGGCCAAAGAGAGTTTGAAATGTAAAGCAAAAACGCTTCAAATTAATTTAAGCTAGTTTTTAAATGTAATATAAGTATTATACATTATTTTGTCTAATTTTTTATAGTTAGGCAAAAAATGTTTACTATTTATGCAATAAACAAAATTTAAAGCAAGAACTTTAGAAACCAATAGCTATAAAATAAAATATACTGTATCGTATATAGGACTTGTATATCGATATTTATCGATTGCTTGAAAACCATCGATATCGTTATCGATTATCGGAAACCAACTCGTACAGAGCGGGCACTTGATAGACTGACCTTCAAAGTCTCTAGATCTTATAGGTTCTGTGATACGGACAGGCGGACGGACAGACTGACAGACGGAATAGATACTTTATGGAGTCGGAGATGCTTCCTTCTGCCTGTTACATGCGTTTCCTGTCAAACTAATCTAGAAACCGTGGCAGGTGCTCACTTTAAGCCCATTAACTCTAATACCCTTTTTCAGTGGGTTCAGGGTATACAATGAGACTTTTAAGTCTTAGGAAATGTTATTACTTTTTATATTTATCTGTACTCAAATTAATACAAACAATAAAAATAATTTACTTATAGATCTATACAAACTATACAAATTTTTATTCATTTTTTCCTCTTGATTATTTGCATATTAAGGAATCAAGTCTATAACAAAAAGGCAAAAAATGAAGAATGAAAGCATCATCAAATTTTGTTTTTCGATTATTTTCAATTTTGTTCGCAGTATGACAAAGTATTGACAGGTTTATTGGGACAAACATGTCGCCAATATGCGACCAAACTCAGATAAGAAAACTTTTATAATTTATATGATTTGCATGCAAAGTATTATATGGTAGGTGGGTATATGAATATCGGGTCTGGGGCCGAGACGATAACAAAAACATTTCGCACATGCAAATGAAGTGCAGCTGTTATCAGGACGAAGAGTGGAAAGGCAAATAAAGTGGAGAAGCGTAAACAGATAATGTGTGATAAATGTGATACAATGTGTGGGCAACACACACAGAAGGACATCAGGACTTGGGCGGCATCAAGAGTTTACAACATAAAGCGCCTTTTAACAACTCGACAAGCGGCTCGTAACCTTCCCGCCCTTCCCCATCCCCCCGCACCTATTCACACTCTGTCCGCCTCAAGCGGCTTTTTATATGCAAATTTGTTAAGGGTTAACATTTGGCTGAAGGTCAGTTGGCATTTTGTATTGCCACAATATATTGTATATCATTTTTTTTAAGCGACAAAATTGATTGACATTTTGCACCCTTGAGGCCGTGTTTCTTTTTCAATATGAAACGCTTCACAATCGAGATGATTTTGTGCTGATAAAAACCCTTTAAGCCATTTTTAGTTTATTGTTGTGCAGAAAAAAAAAATAAAATATAAATAAAAAAATAATAATAAAAAGAGAAAAGTAAAGTAAATAAATTTTCATATAAATTGAATGTGAACAGTGGATGAAATGTGTGCGTGCCCTTGCCCCGAGGCCATTTGAACAAGTTGAACTGTGAGGAGTAGACAGATAGCGGGGGGAGGAGGGCAGAGCACATATGATAGCTGTTTGTATTGGATTTGCTTTGAAAGCGGTTTTATATGAGATTCTGTTCAAAATGAATGTAGTATTTCAACTGATTTTTTTTGAATTTAAATGCTGAAAATTGATTTAAAGTACTTTTTACAAGCCGAAATGAATTATGAAATTAGAAAATGGTTGAAACTAGCTTTGGCAGATGTGAGCCTGCTGTTAGCTCTCTGTTAAGAGACGTTCCCACCTAGCTCTCTGTTAACAGGCGTTATCTCTATACTCTGTTACATAAGTCGGGCTACCTAATGCGTGAGCTTGCTGTTAGCTCTCTGTTAAAAGGCGTTATCTTTATACTCTCTTACATGAGTCGGGCTACTTAATGCGTGAGCTTGCTGTTAGCTCTCTGTTAAGAGACGTTGCCACTTAGCTCTCTGTTAAGAGGCGTTATCTACATACTCTATTACATAAATCGTGCTACAGTATGTGTGGAAAACACTTTTTAATTAAGTAATAATTAAAGACACTCTAGCAACCGTACGTTGTTGTTTATAAGCCATATGTTACTCAGATTTTTCATAACTTTCCCGAGTTGTTGTCAATTTCCAGCTGCTTGTGAATTGTTTAAATAACATGCCTGTCTTTCAAATTCATCAACTTCCCAGTCGAGTCTGACTTGTTTAGAACTTTTTGGTTATTTCTTTCAAGAAAGAAACCCCTAAGCAAAACTTTTTAAACTTCAACTGACGCGTCGCAATATGGCAGCTCTTTTAACTTTATTAAATTGCTTCGCTTTTGTTTTATATTCATTATCTAACATATGTTGCCTTTGATTAAATATTTAATTTTTTTGTTGTTGCTCACTTAGAAATATTTGAATTCTTATTGGCAAATGTCTGAAAAGTTCAGATGTTGCAGAAAAAGTGTAAAAATATATTTTCAGTCCAGCAATCAAATTGCTCATTAATTGAACGAAGCGAAATGAAACGAAACGAAACGAAATGAAATGAAACGAAGGGCAAAACAGCATAGCAAAGCGAGGCATACTCGCACACACAGACGCACACACACACACACACACTCGGACAGAGGGAAAATCGAATGCTGTGCAAAATGTTATGGAAATGCAATTCCATAAAACCAATTCAAAGTTCTGCACTGCACGATAATTCATTAGAAAGTTCAACGGCGCGTAAAATTGAATTATGCATTTTGTAGATGATTTCGTTTTCGATATTCTGGTTTTTTTTTCAGCTCAGCGCAAACGCAAGCTGCGACTATGTAATTAAAAATAGATGTGTGCGCGCGTGTGTGTGTGTGTGTCTGTGCAACTGTAATGGCATGAAACCCGATAAGCCTGATAAAAAGACAACAATCGGTTGTGTACATTAATTGCTAGAAATTGCTAGCAAGACGCAAGTGACCGACTGGGCAATACCCTGGACTGTGCTTGCAATAACTAATATTTTTCGCTTTGTCTTCAGTCTGCTTTCATGTTTTGAAATATTCGATCTTGAATAGCATCCTGCTTTATTATTTTAAGAAATAATTGAAGAAGCGATGTATTCAAGAAGTTACATTTTCTTTAAAGAAAATTTTTGTGTATGGAGCTCTAAGAATTATTAGAGTTATTTTGTTTACAATTATCGATAAATGCTTATTAATCCGATGCTGATATCGATATTTATCTTTTTTAGGTAAACTTGAAGGGATATGAAAAAAAAAACCTGCTTTATAAGTTATATTATTAGATATTAATATGCCACACGGAATGGCGGACAGACAGACGCTCGACAAAATGCGATGGTCCCGTCTATTCGACTTTTGGTACAAATCATAAATATACATATATACTTAATGCGGTGGGAGATGATCTTCTCAGTCTTTCGCGTACATCAACACAGCTTTATAAAACCATTTTAAAACATTATAGCTATAAGCTGCAATCTATAGGGCCATTACGAAGCTTCGTCTTCAACTTTAGACAAAATCTTTGACATCAACTTTTCAGTTTTCTTGATTTTGCGAATAGATTATAATCGAGAATATACTAAAAGTCAGTAAAGTATTTAAAGTATTTATCCGTCTTTTATATGATAGGCCCCGCAAAAAGCTGGCCTAATAATAATGCGCCCAATCAGCTATTCATTTGCTGTGTTTTCCACAAAGTTTTACCTTTGGTAAGTTTTCTTATTTTATTTATTCTTTAATGCAATAAAATGCAGTTAGATATCTGTTAGATAGATTGGCAAAACAGTTGCCCCCTTGCGCAGCGTTCATTTAGCGAGAGTCATTTGCTGCTTAAGCCCATAAAACTGGTAGCCACCTGTAAGCCGCATGCCAAACGCTGACAGGCAACGCTTAACGTGAAAATCCTTTAAATCGCTGCCCACGTCCGGCTCCTGCTGCTGCTCCTGCTCCTGGTGCTGGTCAGTGGCTTCGCCGTTGGGGCAGCTGTGGGTTCCCCCCCCCCCCCCCACGCAGATAAACAAAAATGTTTCTTCTATGGCCTTTCTAGGGGTTTCCGTGTTGCCAGCTTAGAGCTAAATCAAGCTAGAGGCCAAAAAAGTGAAATGTAGAACTTGTTTCGCCTGACTTTCACAGGGCGAGTTTTTGAGGGATATTTAATTAGCGTTTGTTGCCGGGCAGAGCGATATTTATCGCATAATATATATATTTAAGGCACAGCCCAAGAAGAAAGACTCAATCAACGTTCAGAAAATGAATGCCAACTAGCTTATTTGAAAGAACAACTTAACCCATGGTATCTTTCTCTTCCAGCTGCAGAGAATTTGTCTTTATTTTTTGGAAGACAAGAGCTTTTTGTTGCTTGATAGAAATATATATTGCCAAGTATCTCAAAGAAGTGTTTAATTCTGCTAAAGAGATATTCATGTCCTGAAACGCTTTTGATGCTGAAACCAAAGAACTTTGCTTTAAACTCTGCAGTAGAAATATATCGCCCGATATCTCCATAAAGCAGCGCCTCAACCCATATGCTTCAATCACCTTCTGTGGCACTGAAATGAAATTCTTTTGTATACCCTTCGCTTCCCCCCACTCACCTCCCCAATGCAGTTGCTAATCGACACGCCCAATTCGCCCAGCCCATGCCATGTGCGTAGCTGAAAGACTTTTTAGATTGCTGCCTGGCAGCTCTCTGGGGCAACCAGCAAAGCGAAAGCGTCCAACTCCAATATTCGCTCGGAAAATGTGCAAAACTGAAAAGCAGAGTGAGAAAACACAACAAAAAAATTGGTGTATTGGAAAAGCGAACGGAGTCTCTAGCTTCAACAGCAGTTGCGTTTATTATTTCAGCTGAATTTTCAGTGCATATCTACATAAATATATATGTAAATGCCGTGCTGGGATGTGCGTAAAAATTAAATTATTTCAAATACGCATCAAAAAAGGGTTGAGAATCAGAAAAACGCGATGCTAAACGTGGCGTATGAGCAATTAAATGTGCGGGTACTAAAGGCTTTCGCCGCGAAATTTTGGCCAAAGCGGTTTTTAACTTTTAAAGTAAAGCAGAAGCAAGCCAAATATTTCTTTTGCAGATGGAATAAATATATCTTAAAATTACCAACTAACAGGGAAGTTAAATAATTATATTTACAATTATAAATGACTCAAAAGTTTAAAAAAATAAATAAAAATATTAAATTAAATCCATTTCTGTTTATAATTAAAACATACAATAAAACGAGAAAGTAAAGATATATTCGATACGCCGAAGATTAGTAGTAGAAATGGTAGACATTTCCCATTTGCAGAAATGCGAGAATAGTGCAGCTCGAAAATGCTGCGAAAATCAATGCAACGTTTCAAGACGAATAGCCTTAAAACTGAGAGACTAGTTCGCATATAAACAGACAGACGGACATGGTTATATCAACTCAGCTGTTGATGCTGATATGGAATATAAAACTCAGAGATGTCTGCTTCTATGCGTTACACGTTTCATGGCAAAATTATAAAAATAATAAAAAATTAAAAATATTAATACATTTGTAAAACATTTAGACGCTTTAATCATTTTTATATAAAATAATACTCTATGGTTTTTAATATTAAAAAGTTGATATACGTGTAATTAATAAACAAAAACTATTAAATTAAACTATATTAAATTTGTAAAAAATTTTATGAAATGTAACTAAGTGTAGCTAACATTTTTTTACAATAAATAAACTTATTATTATGAAATTTAGCTAATATAAATATTTTGAAGTTATAATATATGAAAAAATATTAAAAATAATATTTTAGTGACTTAACACGGGTAAATGAAATTCAAATTTAATAAAAAACTTAAATATATATGTATTAAATTATAAATAAATTATTAAAAATTTCAAATTTTTATATAATTATTTAAACATATATTTTTTAATTTGAAAGTAATATTAAATTAATTGCAGAATTGGCACATTAAACTAAAATAAAATATAACTTAGCTACTAAAATTAAAGCGGAAACATTTTCAAGGTTTTTTAAGCAAACAAAAAAAAGAAAGTGAAAACCCGGCACAAAATGATTTTCTACGCAACATTTAACAGATGCGCACACGAACACACGCCCATATTTCCGGCCCCCGCTCCCAAACACACAGAGAAAAAGGCCAATTGGCTGGGCAAAAGGCAAAGTGGAAGAGAACAAAAAATTGCAGAATAAAAAAGGGTAGCAAAAAAGGCCAAAATCGGCTTTGATGTTATTGCCGCAAATTAGCTAAAAAATCTTTTGGCTCTTTTCGCTTGCACCTTTACCATTTACCTTTTGCCAGCTTATATTTCCCTCCCCCATCTCTATATCCAACCCTCTTCCACAGTCCCGGCCACTCCGCGCTTCGTTAGCTACAGCTGTGCGTAGAAATCTATAAATTGATGAAAAATAATTTAACTTAAATTGAGTGCGAGCATGTGCAGAATTTTAAATATATTTTTTGCTCAACTCTTGCAGCAAACTGTAAAATTTCGTTTTATACTCTGTATGCTGTGTGAAGGAGGCTATATTCATTTTGTGCAGCTTACGTATCCTTACGTTGTTAGAGACTTGAAAAAACTAGTAGTGTATATGTACATCTACATTTATTATTCTCTCGCGATTAAGCAAAAATCTATATTTTCCACATCACAGTTTGCAAGCAATTGTTCTGTGGTTCAAGGCTGCAAAGCAAACAAAGGTTTCTGGAGATTCCGAACAAGCTTTAATTCTATCCTCAATAAAACTCTTCAATCTATCATAAGTTTTATTTTATATATTCTTATACCCTGCACAACGGGGGAAACGGGGTACAATGTATTTGTGCAAATGTATGTAACAGGCAGAAGGAAGCATCTCCGTCGCCATAAAGTATATATATTCTTGATCAGCATCAATAGCCTCTCCGTATCTATGAACGCAAGGATCTTTGAAACGATAAGAGCTAGAAACTTGAAAGAAGGTAGGTCCTCCAAGTGTCCTCCAGTACGAGTTTGTTTCCGATAACAGATAACATGCCCTGTTTCCAAGCAATCGATACAAATCGATATCGAAATCCTGTGTTTTGGACAAATCTCATAGGTTTTAAAGCAATATTCACCAAATTTGACATTAAGCTTTTAGAATAGTATATTCTGATCAAGTATCTTTCATTTCATGTTGGTAAAAGAAGGTTCAGAGTATCACCTAGTCGAGTACTCCCGTCTAGAGCATTCTTATTAGTTTCTTATTGAAATTAGTTAATTTGTATTGTCAAAAGGCTTAACGCTGTGCAATAATAATTTCAAAATATAAAAATATTAATAATTAATATACAAAACCAAATTAAAAAAAATGTGTCTTGGATCTGTTTTGGGCTCAACTATTCCTTCAGTCTAATCTGAAAGACTCTGTTGATTTGCTTGGATCTCGTTTTGCACTGTAAACAGCGTATTTCGCAGTCATTTGCCGCCGACTGCAAAATGCTGGCTTGTTTTATTTTTGGTCTACTTCCTTTGCCCTTATTTCTTGCAGCATACTTTTGGGCAACTTACCAAGTGCAAGTACAATGTGTAAGCGGATTTTTTCGCTTCCAATATATATATATATATGTTTTTAATGTTTTTTGTTTTTTCTCCTGCTGCTGCTGCCTTTTGCCAACTGCATCAACAGCAGCAGCAGCAACAAATTTTTGCTGCTTCAATAGCTCAAATACTATTTTATGCTTAGTTGATTATTGACTGCAACTGGAAATTTACTTTTGCCTGCCATTTCTAGCAATTCGCAACTCGCATCTCCGAGCCCGAGCCCGAACTCGATCTCTATTCTCGATTCTCAATTCTCGTTTCTCAACTCAACTAGCACTCAATTGCATTCAGCTCCTACTCATTGTTGTTGTTGTTGTTGTTGTTGTTGTTGTTGTTGTTGTTATTGCTGGGTTAAGTCTGGCAGAACGTTAAAAATTGGCAGTCAGTTTGTTTGTTTTTCAACTTAACACGGAAATTGTATTTTTGCTTCAATAAAAAAAAAAAAGGAGTAGAAGAACTTGTAAACAAATTGCTAAAAACTATGCACACTATTTGCAGAGCTTGCCAGCTTTTTTATACTTTCTCATTTCTCTTTACTCGTTTGCCTTTTACTTAACTCTGATTCATTAATATGTTCGAGTACTTAGCTAAAGTCACAATCAACTTAGTCGATGGATATTTGTATTAAAATAAGCTTTTAAAACAATTTAAATAAATTTATGAATTCAGAAATATATGAAACAATTTTGATTCAACAGGTTAATTTTGTATATATTAAATATATATAAATATTTGTATTTCAAGCATTTCAAATATCTTAGAATAAATGGGTTTTGGACTAAAAGACTAATTCCACTATCTACATTATTTAAATTTCTGTTAAATTTCTTGTTAATGTGAAGTATGTTTCCTGTAACTTTTTCCATAAGATACCCCATTTTCACCTTTGCATACAAATTTATAATAAAATGGTACATTTGCAAAATATGTTGCCATTCGCCCCGACTTATTCGTGTTTTTTTTTTGATGATTTATCGAATTTCGTATTGTTAATCACAAACTGCTCATATTACAACGAAAAACCTTTGGAGGAAGACCTTGCGGCATTTTAAATCAAGCCGATCAGCTGTTTATTTTAATTTTGCCAACCGTATGTTACCGACAACTGACACTTGGTAATGGAATCGCAGAATGTTAAGTTTGTAAATGTAACAAATGTTGAGCATAATGGAATCAGGCTATAAGATATCACATTGTAGCCCAAAAAGAAAGAACTTAGAGAGTTGTTTAATTGTTAGGTTATTGGTACAAATTGTATGTCTATGATAATGGGAAGATTTGAATTTTTATAGATCCAGTATGATCTTTTAAGTTTCCCTAATAAAAACCTAATATGATTTAAAGGGATCTTTAGATAAAGTTCTCTTCAAATAAGCTTCTATCGCAAAACTTTAAGACTGCGCTTTAAGATAGAAGCTTTAAGAGTGAGCTTTAAGCTTGCATCTTTATGATTGAAACTTTGTGGTTCAGCTTTAAGATTGAAGCTTTAAGGTTAAGCTTTAAGATTGAAGCTTATTAAAATAATATAAATATATATCCCTTTAGCTGCCTCTGCCCTTGATTCTCGCTCTTTATATTGAATCTTTACTTTATTATCGTAAGCTTTTCTACTACCTCATTTTGTAAGCGCTTCAATTGCTTGTCTTACCATTCACAATTAGCCATAATTTTATGAACAATAAAAAATGCACTTAAAAATATATATTTAATTATCTTTTTACCGAAATACACAAAAGGAAATGAAATCAACATTTCTGAAATGTTAACAGGAACAACAAACAATTTGCCAAATCAGCGCTTGCAGAGAAGACGCAAAGAACGAAAGCGAAAAAAAGCTAAAAAGTAACAACAAAACAACAAAAAAGGTAACAAAATAGAAATGAAGGAACAAAAATATATCCGGTAAATGAAAAAGAGAAAATGCCAAACAAACAGCAAAAAAAAAAAGAAACGAGACCGCAGAAACACATGCAAACAAGATGGAAAACTGTCTGACGGGCGAATGGCGAATGAGAAAATGGGAAAACGGGAAAACGAGCCAAATCGGGCGAAAGTTGAACAGCTGGAAAACGCACTCGGAAGGTCCTTGGGTGCTACACTTGTTGTTTCTTATATTAAAATTTTCCTTCGCTTTTTTCATTTCTTTTCTAGTGGTTGTTGTTGTTGTTGTTGCTTTTTTGCTGTTGAGCAGCTGCTGCCACGTGGGCGGCAAAAAATATTTTAGTTGGCTGTGGAAATCAAATTCTCAGTTGGACTTCAATTTCGTTGGTGTCCCTTTTTTTATAATACCCTTGCAGAGGGTATTACAATTTTGTCATGAAAAGTGTAACAAGCCCAATATGTCTCCGAGCTCAACAAGTTTATATATATTTTTAATCTGGATTAACAGGCGGCTTGACATAGCCATGTCCGTGTGTCTGTCTTTCTGTTTTTATTTAAACTAGTCTCTCAGTCTTGAGGCTATCGTCTTGAAACTTTGCATAGGTCCGTCGTTCTGGTTCATATCTGTACATATCTTGGAACCGGCTAGATCAGAGCACTATATCATATAGTTGCCATAGTAAAGATCGTTGGCAAAATATTATTTCTATAAAGAATTTAAATTTAAAGCATTCTATGAGCTGCTCTATGTTACAAGGGCATTAATTCTTCAGTGTGCCTAATATATCCTTACTTTCTCGTTTGTTTTTGTTTTCCTTTGTTTGTTTTTTTTTTGTTTCCTTTGGTCGATTGTCATTGCGGTGGCTGCCGCTGTCAGCTTCAGTTTCCGTTGGCTGCCAACTTTTGACTTCCTGTCAATGGCGACAGCTGCAAGCGGTCTGTGTGTGTGTGTGCGTGTATTTGTGTGTGTGTATGTAAATATGTCTCGGCCAAAAATCAAATGCCATTCAAAATTGAACTTAAAGATATTGGCGCGCTCGCACTTCAAAATTGATTAAATTTCATGTTCTTTTAGGTTTTCAGCCTTTTTCAAGTCAAAGTTCAAGCCTGACCTTCCGAAATGAGCACGCCATCAATGCGTTCTTTTTTTGTGACTTTCATAACGAACAAAACGCTGCTAAGGAACGCGTTGTGCGCCTTCGTTAACCCAGTTTTTCGTACCATATAAGAGTTCCATATGTGAAGAACCCGCAATCCCCCCCCCCCCCCCCCCCCCATCCACCCAAAATACCTAAATGTGGGTTTTAGTTTCTATGAGAGCGCATTGAAAGCGCAAGTTTCAAGTGGCAGCAAGCTAAGGATAACTGCGTGCATTGCGGGCTTAGGGGCTGCGACCGTGTAACGGTAACTAGACGCACAAATGTGCATGCGAGCACAAAAGTGTTGCATACTTTTGCGGGCTTTGTGCCATTTGCTGGGTTTATGCGTGCGCAAAGCGATATTGTGATGTCACCGAAATAGGTTCAAGTGATGCAAATTGGGCAACAGATGGCCGAGAAGTATAATAATAAAAAAATAATGAAACTCAAATAATAAATGGGTTAGTCGCTAAAACTAATTGATTAGAAAGATATTTAACGACAATTTAAATATGCGAGAGACTTTTAATACCATAAAAAAGTGATTTAGTGATATATAATTATAATAATTATTAGATTTTAATAAAAAAATGATTATTATGAATAAATCAAATTTAATGCATTATTTTGACTCTAACCTTTAGTATAGGCATTAATGTGAAGAGCATGACTTTTAAAATAAACAATATGTATAGAATAATATAAATATAAAATATATATATAATATAATGAAAAATATTTGTATAACATAATATAAATATACGTTTTCATATTATATATTATATTTTGTTTATTATACATTATTCTTAATAAATATAAATAGTTTATAAATATATTATTTTATACTGTATACTATATTTTGTTATATTATATATTATTATTAAAATATATAAATAATGTAAATGAATCCGCAAGTGTAAAAAAAATATGAAATATAAGAATAATTATATTTACATATTTAAAAAAATAAATGCATAAAAATGAAAGTTAATATAATTAATATTTTAGAATTGTAAATTTAAAACATGTGAAAGATGCTCTTATAATATTTTTTTTAATAAAGTTATGTTTTCTCTCTCTCTCTCTGTCTCTCTATTATATATATTTGCCTCTCTTACTGTCGCTTTCTTTATTTTATACTCCTTAAAGTGAATCTTTACTTAAGTATCACAAGTTTTTCTTCTAGTTCATTTCGTAAATTGTTAAAAAATAAAAAGCAACTATTTTAGAGTTTTAAATTCAAAGCATGTGAATACTTTAAGGAATGCTCTAATAATTATCGAAATATTTGATATATTCATAAAGTACATTCATTAAACGCAATTTAACAACGCATAAACATGCGTAATGCTGCCTGAATTCCAGTCCAAGTTCTGGTGTTCCATTGTTAGGCTTGAAAAAAAGAGAAAAAACCGACCACAAAAAACATAACAAACAAAGCAAAGCAAACAAATTGTTCGAGTCTCTACGCAAAGCGGGCAAAAATAAATTTAACGTAGCCAAATTTAATAGGACAAACTACGAATGAAAATATATATATAAATGTGTATATATGTATATATGCATATATAGAAATAAAAAACCATATAATACGGGCTGTTCTCCAATGCAATTCACACTTTTTTGTGCGCAACTTTGTTGCACAATATTTTTCACAGTCAACAAAAAAGTTTTTTGTGTTCTATATGTGTTGTTTTTTATAATAAATTTTTTGCATCCCAGTAAAATGTATTGCTCCATATTTGCATACAAAGAGCGAAAGGGGAGACAGAGAGAGAGAGAGAAAGAGAGAGAGAGATAAAGTTTTTAAATTGTAATATTTATATGGCTCATGGTCAATCGCGAAAAGTTTACGCTTTCTATACCCTGGAAGAGGATATTATAATTTTGTCCTGAAATGTGTAACGCATAAAAGGATAGAAGGACATCTCCGACCCCATAAAGTATATGTATATATACTCGATCTGTCCGAATGTGAACTAATCTCTCAGTTTTAAAGCTATTGCATAGATCCGTCATCCTGTTGCAGGCAGTACATATGTCGGAACTGGCCGATCGGACCTCTATATCATATAGCTGCCATAGGAACGATCGGTGGAGTAGTAGAATCTTATTCTATATTCAAAGATCTTTTCAACAAACTCATAATTTTCGAGCTTCACTATTCTCAGATATCTATCTATATATAAGGAAAATTTTTAAAAGGGTATTTATTCTTCGGCTTGCCGAAGATATCGTTACTTCCTCGTTTTTGTTTTGTTTTTGGAACTGTGGAACAGGCGACATGTAATTTATTTTCTAAATGTGTTCAAAGTTTACGTGTTGTTTTCTGTTTGTGTTTTGCTGTTGGAAATTAGTCAACGACAGACGAAAATATATTTTAATATAGTATACACTTATTTAATAAATGATAACTGCATTTGGCATAAATAAAAAATAAAGTAAAGATATGATTTTGCGATGCTATTAAACTGGCTACGATTTATATCAAGCTCTTCGACATTAGAGTATTAGTTGGCAAAGACTAGGACAGAAAGATAAATGTTTATATTGCTCGGAAGTTTTTTAAAGCTTTAGACAGTTTGTACATCAAATGTTTATAATTAATAATTTTGGCATTAAATAAGAAGTTAAATGGAAACGGATGGGGACGAAAGTTCTTACTCTAAAGCTTTAAAAAGTTTTTGGCAATTAAAAAGTACATAATATATATAGATATAAGAAATAAACTAAGTTAAAGCCCACCGAAAATAAGCTTGATTTGTGTACATAGAAGGTTCATAATTAATCATTTTGGCATTTGAAGGTTCAACTCTTTTTATACCCTGAAAAGGGGTAAAAGGGGTATCATGGTTTTGTGCTAATGGATGTAACAGGCAGAAGGAAACATCTCCGACCCCATAAAGTATATAAATTCTTGATCAGCATCAATATCCGTCAATCAAGAGCAAGAGCCATCAAATTGACCAAATGGATAGCAGAAGTTCTAGGGTATCCCCTAGTCGGGCACTTTCTACTAAAGAACTTTTACTTGTTTAAAAGCCTAGTCTCAGTTTCAAACAATAAATTGGCCCCGCACATATTCAACCCCAGCATTAAATCAGTTCTTACTTTTACTCACGTTAATTCTCTTTTTTTTTTTTGCATTTTCTTTAAAATGTTTACCCTCTTGAAGAAGAAGAAGAAGCGCTCGTTCCTTTGGCCTACTGCCAGGTACACAAATTACGCGTAATAATTTTATTTGCATGTTTTATTTAATTTTTCATGCCACTCTGATTACCAAATTGAATTGGCAGCTTAGTTTTGTGCGCGTCAGCTACTTGTTGGGGCGGCAGCGGCAGCATGCCGGCGGGGGCGGGGACAGGGGCAACCACCCCCTCGCAGACTCTCTCTCTCTCTCTCTCTCTCCCTCTCCCCCGCTCTCTCTCTCGCAATTCCCAGTTGCCATACAATTAGCGTGGTCGGTGTAGCTGACCCTGCCCAGCCTCGCCCCCTTTCGGGCCACGAGCCCCTAATGATGTTCCTCCAACTTTAGCCTTGTCTCGACATTTTCATTTGGTTCGACGTCCACGTCGCCGTCGTCGTTTTTGCCATCCAATCATTGGATTGTTGTTTTTCCTTTTGGCCATCTCCCGGCTCTGCTTCAATCTCTTACACTGTCACACGAAAATTTTCGGCAGAATCATTACCCAGCCGCCCCAGCCCCTCTCTAGAGGGGGTTGGGGGCGCAACTTAAATGCGCTTAAAATTAAATCTGATTTCATGAATATTGATTGATTGCTTTCACCTTGAATGAAAATCCGCTTTCGTGCTACTTTTTGTGCACTTCTTGCTCGCTTCTCGCTGTTGTGTATCCCTTACCTACCTGGTAGGCATCCACATCCTGCGAGTGAAGCTCCATTTCTCCCGGTTTGCTGCCTCCCGTCTTTTTTCTGCCCAGAACTCTTAAGTTAAATTAATGAGCTTCAGCGTTCGTTTTTGGTATTATGTAAAATTATTTGACCAAAAATAAGTTGATTTAATTGAGTGTGAGTTAAGGTCCTATCGGCTTATGTAAAGACCATTATATCAGCCATAGGCAGGAAGTTGACTGACTTAACGATGAGCGCACATTTTATTGCCGAACATTGTAAATCATGTCGATGCCAAAGACCTTGAAAAGCATTCGTGAATGTTAAAAGTAATATATTGGGTACAGGTTCAAAGTTTGCCAATGCAGTATGATTTCTTCTAATGAAATCTCATTATTTATTCACAGTATTTATGCATATCACCCATTTTCCACCTTTCCGAGTGGATTATTCTTAGCATTTAATTACCAACTGTTTTTCATCTCTTCTGTTGTTAATATATTGGGTAAAGGAAAATCGCATTATATATTCGAAACTTTTACAGAATTTCACTTATTTCCCACCTTCAAGCATGGATTAATCTGAACATTTGCAAAGCATTTGCGAAAGAAAGGTCTTTTACGAACTTGGTTTTATCTCTGCTGTTGATAATATATTAAGTAAGGGTTCAAAGTTATCATTGCAATATAATTGCTTCTAAGCATTTATCCATGTAGATCCGCAGGTTTTACAGAATTTCACCCATTTTCCACCTTCAAGTATGGATGCGTCCAATTCGATAGAATACTTCCTGCACGTTTTGCCCATAAATTTAATATATAAAGTTATTCGTATTCTTTTCTTTTCAAGCCTAAAACTGAAACAGCCTCTCCTGGTGAATTATACTTTTAATCGCGCCTATTCCGCATTTTTCACTTTCCTTACACATTACCTTTCTTGCTTGTGGCATTTCATTTTTGTTTATTTTTATTATTATTATTTATTTTCATTATGCCGTTATTTTAAAGCTTAATTAAAAGGTAATGAAACGAAAATAATTCATAATACGAAAATAAATGCTGGCCCCTGGCCTGACCCGTGGATATATACATATATATACATAAATACGTATCTTTAGTCCGTGGTCTACGCCATAACAAAAGCAAAGTTAATGAAGTCTTTAATTAAGTTTTTATCTTTGTGTGTGTGTGTGTATTTACGCTATGGGTTTTTCTTTTTTTTGTCTCTCGCTCTCTTTTCGAGTGGCCACAACTATGAAAAGCGTGTAGTTAATGCAGCTGGCCATGGCTATAAAGATGTGTGCCGAAAAATAAATCCCCAAAAACAAAAATCAGACAGCGCTTAACCCCAAACCAGGCGCCAGAAGCTACCCCAAAAAAACGGCTAATTTAATATGTGTGTGGCAGCACCCCAGGCATCATCCCGCCCCGCGCCCCATTCACACAGACACTCGATTGCGCGCTGCCATATTCAAAGTGGTAGCTCATTTTTCACATGCTGACCCTTTTTGGCCATCCTGTTGACCTTTTTTGTGGCAATCCTGCAGCGCCCTAACCCACTCTTGATACCCTGTAGGTATGTCAATGGGCAACAATGGTATGTGTCGATATGATTAAGCATATATATTCTTGATTAGAATCGAAAAAGGGCTTGACAAATAGGTTTTCTTTTAGTTGTTGATCTCGGAGACAATCGACCGCGTTTTCCGCAAATCGATAAATATCAAGTCTTAATTGTGTTTTTTATAGCTTGTATCACTAACCATACAATGCATAGACTTGTCAAATGTCAAAATAATCGGATACCGATAAATCGTCAACGACTGAGCCCCATGGGTGACCGCGACCATTTTAGTGTGCCCAGACAAAGTAAGACTGCTGAGAGTGGCAGCCGAACGCCGGCCTCGACAGCCGAACGTTCAGTATGAAGCCGCATCCCGCTCAGCGCACAACGTTGCTGCGGCTGATGCTGTTTTGTAATATATGTATCTTTTCAGCCCAAATACATACATATGTGTATATGCGTGTGCAGAGTGCCCCTTGCTCACACTTATTGCTTTGCGCACTTGTGTGCATCTCCTTCTCCCTGCATAGCTTCTCAAAAACCCCGAGATCTACAAACATACATACATATGTTTGTGTTGTGTGGGTGTGCTCACAAGTAGATCGCGGCGTTTGTCGCGAGCCAGAGATTTTTTCTTCAATTGTGTGCCCTTTGTGCCTGTGGTGGCAAAAGGCACACACATTCAAATGCTCTATCATGTATTTCTTCGTCCAGTCAGGCATAATGAGAAGAATCTGATATATTTATATTCATTAAAAACTTAAATGACCTAAATGATATATTTATATATTATATTTTAATTTTTTTGTTTACTGTGGGGACCAATTTTGCTTAAAATTAAAAAAAAAATAAGTCGTATTTCTGCAAGGGTAATGCTTCGTCGGCTTGTCGAATAATTTAAGAAAAGACCAAACATTGAAAATGTTCAATTTTTTCGACTTGCTACTTGTGCACACGCACACTCTTTCGAGTAAGCAGTTGTGTGACATTATTAAAGGGTTTGGCCTGTTCATGTGCAAATCTCCTATTTTCCATGCATGGTGTAAGGGTAAGGGTACCTGAACGTTGGCATGTGTGCATAATAACTTTTTGGGCCTGCCAAGCACACATACTTACACACTTTTCTATATGGATGGAAGCATTTATGCGTTTGTGTGCGTGTTGGTTGCCTGCCTGCCTGCCCGATGCAAATTTGACCAAATTTGAAGTTTTTGGCATTTCTGAATTTCGAGCTCTACACACAGACACACACACACACACAAATGTGTGCGAATGAGCCGATCAAGGGTTTGTCGTGAGACAGAGATATTTTCATCAATGGGTGCGTAAATTTGGGCGACGGTGGGCTTGCGGCTTGCGTAAGGCACAAATGTGTGAACAAATGGACAAATGGATGCAGACGCATGCTGGACATTCTGATCGTTTATTGCCTGCCATAACACCCTTTAACCCAAAATGTTTACTATGTCAAAAAATAAATAAAAAGATCACTTGCATTTTTTCCATATCAAAGTGCAAACGAGCGGCAAGTGCGGTTCACCTGTTTTCGTTGCCTGTTCACACATGTGTGCCTTACGCGGCCGCAAGCCCACCGTCGCCCAAATTTACGCACCCATTGATGAAAATATCTCTGTCTCACGACAAACCCTTGATCGGCTCATTCGCACACATTTGTGTGTGTGTGTGTGTCTGTGTGTAGAGCTCGAAATTCAGAAATGCCAAAAACTTCAAATTTGGTCAAATTTGCATCGGGCAGGCAGGCAGGCAACCAACACGCACACAAACGCATAAATGCTTCCATCCATATAGAAAAGTGTGTAAGTATGTGTGCTTGGCAGGCCCAAAAAGTTATTATGCACACATGCCAACGTTCAGGTACCCTTACCCTTACACCATGCATGGAAAATAGGAGATTTGCACATGAACAGGCCAAACCCTTTAATAATGTCACACAACTGCTTACTCGAAAGAGTGTGCGTGTGCACAAGTAGCAAGTCGAAAAAATTGAACATTTTCAATGTTTGGTCTTTTCTTAAATTATTCGACAAGCCGACGAAGCATTACCCTTGCAGAAATACGACTTATTTTTTTTTTAATTTTAAGCAAAATTGGTCCCCACAGTAAACAAAAAAATTAAAATATAATATATAAATATATCATTTAGGTCATTTAAGTTTTTAATGAATATAAATATATCAGATTCTTCTCATTATGCCTGACTGGACGAAGAAATACATGATAGAGCATTTGAATGTGTGTGCCTTTTGCCACCACAGGCACAAAGGGCACACAATTGAAGAAAAAATCTCTGGCTCGCGACAAACGCCGCGATCTACTTGTGAGCACACCCACACAACACAAACATATGTATGTATGTTTGTAGATCTGGGGTTTTTGAGAAGCTATGCAGGGAGAAGGAGATGCACACAAGTGCGCAAAGCAATAAGTGTGAGGCAAGGGGCACTCTGCACACGCATATACACATATGTATGTATTTGGGCTGAAAAGATACATATATTACAAAACAGCATCAGCCGCAGCAACGTTGTGCGCTGAGCGGGATGCGGCTTCATACTGAACGTTCGGCTGTCGAGGCCGGCGTTCGGCTGCCACTCTCAGCAGTCTTACTTTGTCTGGGCACACTAAAATGGTCGCGGTCACCCATGGGGCTCAGTCGTTGACGATTTATCGGTATCCGATTATTTTGACATTTGACAAGTCTATGCATTGTATGGTTAGTGCTTGTATATTATAAGAGCTATAGATAAGTTCGTAATTTGTGTAGAGCTGGCAACTCTGCCAAACAGAGATATCGATTAAAGCCTGTAACGGCCGATAAAATGTAAGACGTCTGTTATGTAACAGAAGGGATGGTAACAGGAGCATACGATAAAAGAGAATAGAGTCGAGTTCAAGCTTTTGAAGTAAGATAACGCATATCATTGTATCAATAAGAAATGAAGGTTTGAAGTGAATAAAAACCAATGTATTAATATTAAACTAAAGAAGATCCCTACATTTGTATTCTCATTTAGCTAATACAGTTTAGATTGACTATCTCCCACTTGCTGCTGTTGTTGCTGTTGTATTTGTTATACAGTGCAGTACAGGGCATCTGACAGTCGGTCATTTGCTTATGCAGCACTTTAACTTGTTTTTTATGGCTATCGCTACGGAGATTTGTAAATTTGTGAAGCATTTTTTAATGTGCTTAATTTTATTTCAGTTTTGTGCTTTTGTTTTGGGCCATGCGGCGGACATGTGTTGCTGGCGAAAAACTTTGTCGTTGTCCTTGTGTATCACACAAGCGGCTTTATTGGTCAGCAGGGGTTAACGCAAGCAGAGCAACTAACAACAACAACAACAACAACAACAACAACAACAACAACAGCGGCAGTGATAGGGCACACAGCACAGTTAGTTTTGTGAGTGACCCAGCATTTAATACGCTCTCCCATTTCCCATTTCCCATTTCCATTCCCCATTACCCATTCTATCCCCCCACCCTCCCCTCCCCGCCCCTCACCATACCACCACCTCGTATTGTATCGTTGAGCGTTTCGCTAGCCGCGGGTTATTTTTGTTGGGGTTTTGTTTTTTGGCCTCATGCAGTGTATCCGACTTTTTGGTTGGGCTTTTGGCTTGGGATTCAGTTTCGGGTTTTAGTCTGGGGCGTGGCCATTATCCCCATTTTGCGCTTATTTAGTGCGCTAATGGGGCGTAAGTGTGATTTGGCAAGTGTTAAATGAGCTTTGCACCTTCGTTTCTGTCTAGTTTTTTTTTTAGTTGTTGTTTTATTTCTCATTACAGCTGAATTATGCGCTGGCCACACAGCAGGCTTAGATAACCAAAAGAGGATGTTTAGCAACAAAACATACAGCTAAAACTCGGTTCAAGAGCTTTAGATAAACGAGTCAAATGATGGTATTTGAAATAATGTGGGATAACATTTAGTATATGTGTCAATCATTAGATAGAAAGAAAAACATAGGCAGCTATCGATTCCTAACTTCTCTAATCCGCTTCCAAGAGCTCGATGTAGAGCTAACCCTTTCATTGATTATGCACTTAAACCTTTTGGGCATTACAAGCGTAAGTAATTTTATTTGTCCTTTGCTCAGTACACTATCGTTTTTGATCTCGGCTCCATTTAATACAAGTATATTTCGGAGTCAGTTAACAGTTACTTAAAAGCCGACACTAACTAGCTTTAAAGAGCTTTGTAAGTGCAAAAGCTAATTATTTTTCACCTGCTGCCATCTTAGCCTAAAACTCGAACAAAGACAGCATAACAAAAATGTACAAAAAAAAAAAAGGGGGATCTGCTTTGGCTTTAAGAAAAGCCGATTAGCCGCATTGATATATAAGAAGTGACTGATGAAAAGGAAAGCCCAGCAAAGTCAAGAGCCAATCTAACACACACTTTCCCACACACGCACACACTAGTTTTTACACACTCGATAACAATGAGTTTTAGTTAGTCGGGACAGAACTATATTCTAGCTGCCCCAAAGTGTGGCACGAGTGGCACAGAATGGCCCGCAACCTATCACAACATTCGCAAAGTAACTCCGTGCATGACCTGACAGTTACAAACTGTTGTAGGTCAGTAGATAAAAGCCGAAGTTGCGACTCAAATGGGATATTTTCTAAAGGACACAAAAGAGAGCAACTGTAAACGAAGGAGTGAGGGCAATTCAGAGAGCGCATTGAGCAAAAGAGCTTTTTCGAACTCATTGTTGGGCCTGTGTAGGGTTAGGGTATTTGTCCCAAAGGGAAAATGTTAGTTGGGAAATTTTAACAGCGTAACATGAAAGGTATTTAATTTAACATAATTGTGAGTTCTTGCTGCTAGTATTAAAAATTGTTTGCTCGAAAGAAAAATATTTTTAAATTGAATTGAACAACAAATAAATTAAGTTTTGTTCCACAATTTAATTCTGAATCAAGCGATATTCTTCGTAAAAATGACTTTGCAGTGTATATGTTGCTGAAAAAAGGGTAAAAGTTATTTACTGGAAAATACAATAAATTATTATTTAATGCTAAAACTTATCAATCTGAAAAAAGGGCTTCAAGGAAAATAATAAAAAAAAATATCCATAAAATAATAACCAATGAATAATAAAAAAAATTATATTAAGAAACAATAAAAGTTAACAATTGGGTTGAAATCAAAATAAATATTGAAATAGAACAATTTATAAAAATAAGTATAAATAATAAAAAAAAAATTATAAATAACGAGAAAGAAGTGCTATCTTCGGCACACCGAAGATTTAATACCCTTGCAGACCCAACCTTTTCAAAATGCTCATAGTGCTTTGCCCGTATCTAAGAAGCACAGGGAAAATAGTTAATGCCGAGTATGGTTAAGATATCTTGAAAAACAAAACAGGTTTCCATACAACAACTTAATTTTCGACCGATCGTTCCTATGGCAGCTATATGATATAGTTGCCCGATGTGAATAAGATTTTGCATAAGTGGAGGGAGCATAGTAAAACTAATAAATGCCGAGTTTGGTCAAGATATCTTGAAAAACAAAAAAATTCCATACAACAGCATAATTTTCGACTGATCGTTCCTATGGCAGCTATATGATATAGTTGTCCGATCTTAATAGAATTTTGCATATATATTGGGGACCGTAGTAAAACTAATAAATACCGAGTTTGGTTAAGATATCTTGAAACACATAACAATTTTCTATACAAAAACTTAATTTTCGACCGATCTTTCCTATGGCAGCTATATGATATAGTGGTCCGATCTTAATAGGATTTTGCATATATATGGGGAGCCTAGTAAAACTAATAAATACCGAGTTTGGTCAAGATATCTTGAAAAACATAAAAATGTTCCATACAAAAACTTAATTTTCGACCGATCGTTCCTATGGCAGCTATATGATATAGTTGCCCGATCTTAATAGGATTTTGCATATATATGGGGAGCGTAGTAAAACTAATAAATACAAAGTTTAGTCAAGATAACTTTATAAACAAAAATGTTTTTCATACAAGAACCTACTTTTCGACCGATCGTTCCTATGGCAGCTATATGATATAGTGGTCCGATCCAGCTGGTTTTGACATATGAGCTGCGTGCAACAGAAAGAGGGAATTCTGCAAAGTTTCATAAAGATAGCTTTAAAACTGAGAGACTAGTTCGCATAGAAACAGACAGACGGACAGACGGACAGACGGACATGGCTATATCAACTCGGCTGTTGATACTGATCAAGAATATATATACTTTATGGGGTCGGAGATGTCTCCTTCTATGCGTTACACATTTCACGACAAAATTATAATACCCTCTGCAAGGGTATAAAAAAGAATATATAATAAAAATAAATAAAATTCATATTAAATGTACATAAATATAAGAGAAATAAAAACAAATGAATAAATTAAATAAATATAAACCAAAAACCATATACTTATTGTATAATTTAAAAAAAACTAAATAATTAACAAATAAATAAATTTAATAATTAAACTCTAAATAAATTGATATATTTAAAAAACAAATTAAAAAAAAAAAACAAATAAATAAATTAAATTAACAAATTAAAGAATATATAAATATGCTTAAAAAAATATTTTAATAAATTAAATCCTAAATAAATAAGTATAATTAAGAAAAGTATAATCAATGTTATTTGTATTTGAATTGGTTGGAAAGAGGAAAAATATTGTGTATATAAAAAGAATTATATATGAGTTAAATTAAAATAAATAAAAAAGATAAATTCAAATAAATAATAAAAAATAATAAGTATAATCAGCAACAATATGTATAAAGGCAAATAAATCAATGAAATAAAGATTAACAATAAATAAATAACTATAATTTATTTATAAATAAAATAAATAATAAAGTAAATAAGGTATATATTGAATAAATTAAATTTTATATAAAAATTATGTTTTAATTAATATAAAATAACATAAATAAATAAATAAAATGAGGATTAAAAATTTGTAGATGAAAATCACAGTAAAAATTTGCTAATAAATTGTATTGACAACTTTCTTTATTGGCGCACAGTCTTCATCCCCAATTCATTTTCTCTAGCCCCAAGCAAATTAGATTGTTGACTTTAATTTAATGTCGAAAGATTTGACTGGCCCTCCTCGACAACCTGCAATATATATATATATATGAATGACGCTAATATTTACATTAATTTGATTAAAAGCCTTTGAATGTCTCAAGGTGAAATGCGCTTCGGTCCTGCCCCGCGGCAGATGAGCCTGCAAAGCGGAAGTGCACATTGGCCCAAAATGGCGGCCCATTAAGCGCATGTGTTTGTATGCAACGAGGGGTTGCGACAACGAGGAGTTTGTTGCTGGCTGTCTTTTCTTCTACGTTTCCAGCAATTTCAGCAGAAAAATCGCTTTGCGAAAAGGCGAAAAGTTCAACAGCAGCCGCTCAGCCATTTTTACCTGACTGCAAGAAAGTTTTCATTTGATTTTTGGCTGCCACTGTGAATGTGTATGTGTGTGCGTGTGTGTGTGTGTGTGTATGGGTTTGAGTTGCCATAGCACAAAACATTTTTCTGGTCTTTGGATTTGGATCTGGTCTGCTGCAGGTTTGTGCGAGCTCTTTTGGGTAGCTGCGGGCGCTTTTCACTCTGCTTATCGCTGGCCAACTCGCAGGGTTCGAACGTTTTCATGGATTACTTGCGGATTTGTCCTTGTCGCTGGCCACAGTTAAGAATTTAAGCTTTCTGGCTGGCTAACATTACAACTCAGCTAACCATTCGCCAACCACCCCCTCCCTTTAGTTGCGTCCACTTTATTTGTTTTTCACGCTAAGCGGCCAAGTTGGGGCCATCAAGAAAACTTCAACTGCAGTGCAAGTCAAATTTTTGACCAGAACCAGCGTCAAAGTTTTCCCACTGACGTTTTGCACTTTTGCATATTTCACCACTGAACAGCTGCGAAAGAAAACTGACAAAAAGAAAATCGCAAAACGCCCAAGCAGGCATCTAAATACTCTACACAAATCAACTAGCAACAATTTTCGCTTTATATTCAAAAGGAACTTTTATGGATTTACAAGCTACGTTTTAGTTAAACTTACAAAACAAATGAGTAAAATAAAGCAGACTATAGTATACTCTTTTAACAAATTTCGAAAGTATAAAGCAGCTGATTTTTCGAGTCCTACCCAAGTCAATTTATACAACGTTTCTTACTCTTACAAGAAAATCTGTCAGAAATCAAGCAGAAATAAACAATGTTGTTTTTCTTTTTTTTACATGTTACAAGCTTCACAATCTAAGTGTTACGATCTCGGTTAGGGCATAGCTATTGTGTTGTACCTTGGCTGCTAACCGGCATCGTTTATCAGAGGGTTTTTACCCTCCTCCTCCTCCTTCTCCACCCTCGACCGCCTCTCGTTCCGCTGCATCTTTCTTTTAAACACTTACTTAAGTAGAAATTTATGTTGTTTTTGTGCCTCAGTCGGTTGCCCTTTGCCCCCGTCCAACATCACGCTCTCTCGGTTTCTTGTTCTCTCTCTCTCTCTCTCTCTCGCTCCCTCTCTCTCTCTCTCTCACACTCGTCTTTGGCTGCCTGCTTTGGGAATAAGTTTGCTACCGATTGGCGCAAAATGTTGCGTTTGATATGTTCTAGACAAGCGCCAAGCATCGAGCACGGCCAAGACATTTGTTGATGCATCCGCTGTAACGCACACACACACACACACACACACACACATACAGCTACAGCTGCAGCCACATATATATGCTGGCAAAAGTTGAACTTTTGCTTTAACAAGATAACACGCACCAGCATGAAAAACTGTGGCCAAAACTTTATTTTTTTCTTGACGGCAGCTGAGAATGGGATAGAGAGATCGAGAGAGAAAGAGAAGGAGAAAGAAACGAGAACTAAAACAACGCATGAAAATGCCAGCAATTGTAGCTAAAACAGAAGCTTAAGAGAAGAACCCTTTCTTCTTCGTCTCATCGAATACATTTACTTTTGTATATATAAAACGAGTTATTTATAAAAAGCTTTTTCTGCTTTTTAGAAAATTTTGTATATCATTTTATTACTAATTTTAACCCAAATTACGATTAAGCGCTTACCACAGGAATTTAGGAGGCATATTGTATATCTAATCTCTAATTTTCCTCCTGTTTTACCAAAATCAAAATTGAATTAAAAAATTGTTACACATTTTCGCAAAAATCCTTGAAAATTTACGTGTTAATATGTTATCAGTAATAATCAAAGTATAAAACAAGTAAGAGGGCTCTAGTCGGGAGTGCCCGACTAGGAAATACTATGAATATTCTTCTGGAAACACCAAAACTTTGGCGATAGCTATAAAACGAAATATACGTGATCTGTTTATACTATACTACATGTCAAGCCCTTAAAACCTAAGACGCTTGCTCAAATCGATATCGATTTTTATCGATTGCTTCAAAACGATTGCTTGGAAACTTGTACTACGCCGGCAGAAAGAGGACCAACCTTCAAAGGGACCTACCTTCTGAAACTGATGCGGACAGACAGACGGACATGGCTGGATCGACTCGGCTATTGATGCTGATCAAGAATATATATCCTTTTCGGAGTCGAAGATAATTCCTGCTGCTTGTTACGTACATTTGCACAAAAAACATCGTACCATTTTTACCCATTTTCAATGAGTTCAGGGTATAAATAATATTAAAATATTGATCAGTTCGTATAAAATCAAAGGCCTTAATCTTCGTAACATTGGACGAACTTTGACCGTCCAAATTGACTTCCATGCAGCGCTCTTGAATAAACTGTTCCTTATGTTAGCCTGCCCTCTTATAATATTTCTAATGATTCACAAAAATAAAAAAGCGGCTCGAGAGCGTGCTTCAAAAATTAACAAAACTCGATCCGCAAGTCATTGAAGAACATCCCATTTTACCAGACTACAACAACCAAAACTCTAGAGAAATAACAACAACAACAACAATAGAAACCATTTAAAAACGCGACCAAAAAAAATCAGAGAAGTTTACACAAAAAGCACTCAAAATATTGTTGATTATGCCGGCGCCTACACACAAACACACACACATACACACACACATACACACACCCACACACACATAGAGAGAGAGAAGTCCGCCTGGGACAACGCTCCACCGACTCGTCCTTCTGCTCCACAAATGCCGCTCCGTCATATGGCCCTCAGCGAAAGCCTGTGCCACGTCCATAGACAAGAGTGCGAAGGGGCTGCGGTGGGAAAAGCCAAAAAATAAAAGACTCAAAACATGGAAAACTGTTTTTTGGCCGCGAGTTTTTTGTGAAGGTTTCCTCGTTCAGCGTTCAGTGTTTAGTTTTGGGTCATTGCGCATTGTTATTGTTTCGCAGGCATACCCTGCATATTTGCTGTGCAGTCCGCCTGCCACGCCCCCCGCCACGCAACGCGCTGTAGAGCTCGTTACGCAAAAGTTTGTGAGTCGAATTTTTCAAGTCTTTGTCTTTAAAAAGGGTCACATATGTGATATTAAATTATATATACTATATATGTAGGGATCGATCTTTTGTTTAGTTTAATTTTAATAAATTAGTTTTGATTCACTTCATTCCTTTGTTTCTTAGTGATGCGTTTTTCCTTATTATACTCAACGATGTATCTGTCTAGCAGAGTTGCCAGCCCTACATATATTTCTCTATATATAAAAGGGTTTGTCCTGACTGACTGACTGACTGACTGAATGATCAACGTGATCAACGCACAGCCCAAACCATAAAAGGAGATGAAATAGTGTGTAAAAATCGCGAAAAACTTTTGTATGAATCTTTTTTGTTTGCCATCCGATCGGCCTCATGTGGAACTGTGGAAATTTGGAGAAAAGACTCAACTTACATTTTTGGTTTTTTATTGGTTTTAAACTGATTTTCAAAGATCATATCAGAACTTATTTGGCGCGCCTTCGCAAAGTTCACAGCTATTGGATGGGAAATGCGGATCTGTAAAGGAAGTTTTTTCAAGATTCTTAACACAAGACTAACAAGAGCGGAAACCTTTGATACCAACATTTGGTTCTTTACTCAATGCACTTTAAACATATTTTTAGATAGAAGTGAAGATGAAGATGGTACGGGTAGATTTCATATTTCCACAGGTGTGTAGGCAATACCCGCTAGTATATATATTAAAACACTTATATTATATATACGCTTTTCGCGATGTCCATCGTCCATGAACAAAGGGGTACTTTTCGGTTTCAAGCTTCTCACCTCAATCACTTATATTACCTGTTGCGAATTAGAATTTCAGATTTTACAATTCATAAACATCGCATAAGGATATTACAAATTATTTTACTACAGTTAAATAACTTTTTGTCCATGGCCCTAATATTTTTTTGTATATATTAAATTTATATATATTTATTTTAAATTATATTTCCTCAAACATTTTTTAAGTATGCTCAAAGGCCATTAAATCTTTTTCTACTGTAGATAGTCGATGTTTTTTTTCCCCCGGTAATTGTCATTTAGTTTGGGAATCTTTTCTGTATTGCTGTTTAGTGTGATTTAAAAATTGCTATTGAATTTGTTTTGCGCTGTTAACGTAGTTAAAGCTAAATAGCTGCCAAACATTTTCAAGGCTTTCCATTTTGGGCGTCTAATTAAAGAGAAAGAAGCAGAAGTTGAAAAGCTTTTTAGTAGCTGCTCTATGTCAACTTTGGGTACAACAAACTTGCATTTTAATGACTTTTGAGTTTTAATTCAATTTAGCGCTCACCTGAAAGTAATCCCCAGCATTTTAGCTATTCACAGTTTGCCCAACTCTCCACCCGCTCCTCCACAACTAATTTCTGTACTAGTCCGATATTTTGGGGGCAAAAAAAAAAAACTGCATTTGCATTAAAAAAAAAAAAAAAAGCAGCCAAAGTTGTGCGAAAGTTTTATGCGCAGTTAAAAATAACATTACTTAAGCTCTCGGCCGGCTCAGTCCGGAGAAATTAAATCAAGCAACATGTCAAGCTGCCAAAAACTCTATAACTCCAAAACTCGAAGGTTCATTTTTGTTTTTTATTTTGGTAAATCAGTTTTTGTTAACGAAACTTTGGCTAATGCCTCGAGACTTGCAATTAAATGGCGCCAATCAGTTAAGCAGAAAGCTTTTTGTAACACAACACGAGAAAACTTAATTATTTGCCAGCTAAAATTTGAGATAGAATTAAATTGCTTTTAAGCTATGCATTTAGTATCTATATTGCGAACTCTGAAATTTTGTTGGCTTTTAGCAAGGTTTAGAGCAGAATCGAATCAAATGCGGGAATGAATTTTTTATCTACTTGAATCCAAAAGCAAATTGAACACAAAAAGGCCAAAGCTGTAAAAAAAATCAAAAGATTCGGGAACGGAAACTTTCGAACTGTGAACCAAATCAATTTGTTGGCAGCTCTGATTTAAAAAAATATCCAATTTGGTGACTCTTACTAAGAGCAAGACTCTTAAAACCTATTTTCGATATCGTTTTGCATCGATTGCTTGAAAACGGGTCAAGTTATCGGTTATCGGAAACAAACTCGTGCTACTCGGGCACTATGAAGACCTACCTTCATTTCAATTTCAGACATCTAGCTCTTATAGGTTCTGAGATCCTTGTGTTTATACAAACGGACGGACGGACAGACGGACAGACGGACATGGCTTGATCGACTCGGCTGTTGATGCTGATCAAGAATATATATACTTTATGAGGTCAGAGATGCTTCCTTATGCCTGTTACATACATTTGCACAAATACATCATACCCTTTCTACACATTTTCAATGGGTTTGGGGTATAAAAACTATTTAATTTTATCAACTTCCCGAACATTGACTTATTTATACAATTAAAATGAAAGTTTAAGTTAATGAGTAACAAATATTAACTATGTATATGTGTTTTCTTTAAATATCTTAAATGCGCTTCATTTACTTCATTTATATTAAAGCATTTTCTACTCAAACTCTGGAAAAATGACAAATGCTAATTAAGTGCAGCTAATTTTAATTAGACGCATAATTTTTGCATAGCTTGAACTTTCGAGTTTTGTCTGTGTGTTAGTCTAATTAAATGGGCACACACAATTTCCAACACACACACACACACACACTCACAGGCACACACACACCCACACTTAAACACACTCCAGTTCAGACATTCATATGAAAGGGCATCATGTTTCTCATTCTTTACCTCCCTCTCATCTCCCTCTTACCGGCTTCCCCTCGCTCCTTCTCTCTCTCTTTATTTCTTCCCTGCTTTGACGCATAATCACTTTTGCTTAATCAGCCAGCTTGCCAGGCAGGTTGCCAGGCAGCTTACCAGGCAGCTTACCAGGCAGGTGCCGTACGCAGTACGAGTACAAACAATCAACTCATCCCGCTGCCTAGCTGCCAGCCCTTGGACGCGTAATAAAAATGCCAACAGCAGAGGGCGAACAGAAAATTTGAAACCACAGCGGTGCAGACGGGCAAACAGAAGTTGATTGCTTAATAATATTTTGTGATGATGTGAATTTACTTTTATTTCTCATTTGGGAGAAGAGTCTACCTACCTACACACCTACACACACACAAACACACACACACACACGCTACACGGCGCCAGCACGCACAGGCACTCATTCATTGGCTTTTTGGCCAAAGTCAGCTCAGTGAACCCAAAAAGCAGGTGACACTTTTTTGTATACCCTATGCTACATATAGTCAATTGGGTATATTGATTTATGCGTTTTCCAAAATACATTAATTTATGAGTATCTGCTTAATTGTATTTCAGAGTAAGTGCAGGAGTCTAAAGACTAAAGTCTGAAGACTAAAGCCTAAGGCCTCTAGGCTGAAGACTCTAGTCTCTAGCCTCTAGACTTTAGGTTTAGTCGTTAGTCTTTAGAGAGACTAGTCTCTAGAGACTAGAGACTAGCGACTAGCGACTAGCGACTAGCGACTAGAGAATAGAGACTAGAGACTAGAGACTAGAGACTAGAGACTAGAGACTAGAGACTAGAGACTAGAGACTAGAGACTAGAGACTAGAGACTAGAGACTAGAGACTAGAGACTAGAGACTAGAGACTAGAGACTAGAGACTAGAGACTAGAGACTAGAGACTAGAGACTAGAGACTAGAGACTAGAGACTAGAGACTAGAGACTAGAGACTAGAGACTAGAGACTAGAGACTAGAGACTAGAGACTAGAGACTAGAGACTAGAGACTAGAGACTAGAGACTAGAGACTAGAGACTAGAGACTAGAGACTAGAGACTAGAGACTAGAGACTAGAGACTAGAGACTAGAGACTAGAGACTAGAGACTAGAGACTAGAGACTAGAGACTAGAGACTAGAGACTAGAGACTAGAGACTAGAGACTAGAGACTAGAGACTAGAGACTAGAGACTAGAGACTAGAGACTAGAGACTAGAGACTAGAGACTAGAGACTAGAGACTAGAGACTAGAGACTAGAGACTAGAGACTAGAGACTAGAGACTAGAGACTAGAGACTAGAGACTAGAGACTAGAGACTAGAGACTAGAGACTAGAGACTAGAGACTAGAGACTAGAGACTAGAGACTAGAGACTAGAGACTAGAGACTAGAGACTAGAGACTAGAGACTAGAGACTAGAGACTAGGGACTAGAGAGTATTTATATCAAAGTTCACATCACGAGTATTAAATGACAACAAATTTCTAAGATTTTCTTTAAAAATTGTGCAAACTGAAGCAATAGTTGTCTGACTCTACAACATCTTCCCATTTAAAGCAGAGGGTATCTTAGAGTCGTTTAATTTAAACAAAATTAAAATTAAAATCGCTGAGTACACTCGCTTAGCTGCCTATAAATGTAAAAATTCTTTATCTAGACTGGAGAGTGTTGTACCAGATACTATATGTATGTAGCACAGGGTATCTAAATGTCTAGAGTTGCCTAGCAAGGCCTTAGCATCTAAGTGCACCTAGTACGTGGTATCTCACAGTCTATCACTTGTTCAGTTCTTAACTGTCGCATATTTAGCTTAGCTGCCTTTAAAGAGATGCCTAGCCAACTTTTAGCTGCTCTTACTTTCACACCTAATGCGAGGTATTTCACAGTCTATCTCTTGCCTTAATTCTTAACTTTCCTTTCATTCTCTTTTTGCATGTTTGCATTATCAGCAAGGCTCGATGAAGAGAAACAAATTTGAATTGTGCGAAACTGCGTATGTGTGGGCATAAATGTGTGGGCTAAGGTGTGGGCTAAGGTGTGTGTATGTGTGGGTGCGTGTGTGTGTGTGTGTGTGTTCGCGTCGCTTTGTTTACTTGCAGCTTGCTTTGCATTTGTATTTGCTGCTGTTGTTGTTGTTGTTGCTGTTGTTGTTGTTTCCTCTGTTTTGGGCTTTTCGTTTTGTTTTGTTCGCCCCTTTTGGCATTTGTTTGTCCCAGCGATAAAAATGTAAATTTATGAAGTTTTAATCAATTTGGGGAATTCGCTCTACACAATTTTATTTTGCTTTATTCACCACCATCTCCCCCCCCCCCCCGTTCCCACCATCCCCTCTACCGCCAAGATTTGTTTAGCTGTTTGCTGCCTAAAGGCAAATACACAAAACATGCATAGAAATAAATGCGAATTTTTATGTTGTTTTTTTTTGTTGTTGCTCTTTTTCCCTCTTGTGCTTTGAGTGCGAAACATTTAAAACATATTCGATTTTTTTTTTCATTTTTGTCTTTTTTTTATTTTGCTTCTCTCTTTTGTTTTGCGTTCGCATTTTTCATTTGGCTTTGTCAAACGGCGCCCAATAAAGACCCTAATAAAATTTTAATTTAGTGTTATTTGTCACCAGAGGCCACAATCGCAGAGGGGAACGTATGTATGTATGCATATATATAAATATATTTATGTATACATGGATTAATGTATTTGCATTATGTCTTATTTAGTTTGTTGCGTGCAAATTGGCTTTTATATGGGCCCCTTTTGCCCTCTGTTTAGTTGGGAAAAAGTTGTTCTTAAAATTTGTTCAGCCAGGAAAAATGTCTACTCTGTTTTTTGTAGCTATTAAAATGTACGCACTCCTGAGGACTATTTGGAATACTTTTGCTTTACTTAGGCGTACTTTGTATTAAGAATTTAATTTAAATGTATTTCGAGCACCAAATATTAATAATTAATTAATTATTTAATTTTTAATTAGTACAAAAATAATACCCTATCTAAGACTCTTCTTTGAACTGTGCAGAATTGAATCTAAATTCAATACGACATATCAAATTATATTTGAGCTACTGAGGCTACTCCCACATATATATCTCACGTATTATATGTCTAATAATATTTCGGTTACTTCATTTAAAGTTTAAAATAACATTAAAAAAAGCATATGACCTCAACATCCCATCTGTCCTCGAAGAAGTAAAAGGAATAGGCCTGAAGCCCACAGACAGACTGAACTGCCACTGCAACCGCTTTGCAATAAACCTCCACGACAACAGCCTGCACCCCCCCCCCCCCCCCCCCCCGCCATTAAAGACACCACCCACTTGACCTGCCTTTTAGCCCGCCTAAAGAGTGGTGGACCGCTCGCTGTAGATATCATAGCCAAGAAGCATATATAAACCCCATGCAAGGAGTTATATTACATAGTTTACTTATTATCTCAAGATTAATTGTAAATTAAACTGGAAATTAAAAAAAAAAATATAAATAAAATGTACTATAAACATAACTAATTCAATAAATAGTTTAAAAATACATTCGATTTTTTTAATATTTTTAACTTATCCATTTTACTTGGACATATTTTATTGAAGTAGAATATTACATATTCATCGTTTTTCGAATTCAAAACTTCAAACTTTTTCATTAATTTTACCTCATTTTTTACATCTACTTATAACATTCAGTTTAATTCGTTAAGTTCATTTAGCCTTACTAATTTATTATTTTGAATTTTAGAATCCTACCTCCATTTAAACTTTAAGTATTCCCATCGACCCTCTTAATTAACACCTTGGACCCCAGCATTTACCTTGATTTATTCGAGCCTCTATAATGTTTAATTGAACTAATTGACACATCACATCAGGCACATAAACATCTGCAACATGCGTTTTATTTATCATTTAATTAACATAAACCAAAAAGAAAGCAAATACAAAAGAAAAAAACAGAAATACATGCGACAGGCCTCTAACAAATTGATTGTTTATTGTGCGCACATTAACACGCACACACACACACACACACAAGCACTCACACACCTAAGCACAAGCACTCACACACAGCTTCACAGATTTACGACTGTTCTACAGCAGCTTGCGGCACATGCGGCGTATGGGCAATGCGACACAAGCAACACACATACACATACACAAACACACACACACACGGACAGCAGCCACAAAGGTTATGAAACATGACCGCAGGCCGAGGCAAATTATGGCCGCACAAACTGTGACAACTGCGTAACGGTAATTTCCCAATGTCCAGTTGCAGATTCCCAAACAAAGCGAACATCGCGTAGTCGTTGTTGTTGTTGTTGCTGTTTTTTTTTATATTTATGTGCACGAGCAGCGGTTAAGGGGAGGGGTAGGTTGAGGGTGGGGGTGGGGGGCACCGTCCAAAGCACGGCATAAAACTACATTACTCAGAGCATAATTTTAATGCGCGCCGCAGGCAACGGCCAACAAAACAAGAGGCATAAAACAACAAAGAAAATGTAGCGCAAACAGATGAATACTCTACGCTTTTAAAAAGTGCTTAGGTTAATAATATGAAATTTAACTATAAAATTGCGATTTCTAACCTTATTTATAATATTTAGATATATCTTCTCAAAAATAATTATGTAAATGATTATAAAAAGCTATATATCTATAAATACAAATGCTTTACCAAAATTCTGTTATCAAAAAAAATTGTATAATTCCTGAGTTTTAATAATAAAAGAATTTTATTTAAAGCCTTAAATATTGGATTTCAGTTGAAATAAAAATATTCGTAAAAATGCCATAAAACAAATAAAACAAAAATTTTTTAAAAATTAATTACTTTGAGATATATTAAGCATATTAATTTAATTATAACTTTAAATACCTTTTAAAATATCAAAATGTGAGACAAGGGTTCGCAGTTAGTAGCTCAGCTTAATGTATGAATCCAATCTGAAGGACATTTAGTTTGTAATAATAATGATAATAATTATAATAATAATAATAATAATAATAATAATAATAATAATAACATTAACAACAATAATAATAAAAATAAAAATGATAATAATAAGATCAATAATATAAAAAATAAGTTATAACAAAAATAATAGTAATAAAAATAATAATAATAAAATTAATTATAATAATAAAAAAAAGAATAATAAAATTAATAATATATAAATAATAATAATCAAATTAATAATAATAATAATACTATAATTAAATAATGAATAACAAAACTAAAACTAATAATAGTTTAAAAAAAAAACGAAATAAAAATACTAATATTAGAAATAATAATATTGCATGTAAGCATTTTATTTATTTTATTAAGATCAATATTATTTTTTTCACCGCGAATCCCACTTCTTCTCCAACCGATCAAGAAACGCAGTCGCGTACATAAACGAATACAAACTAAGACTTGGACTAAAACTATCTACATGGTAAATAATTTAGAATAGAAGACTTTACACGAGGAAAAGAAGAGTCCGAGCAGGAAACACCGTAAAATCTTGTGGTAATTATCACAGAAGAGCCGGAACGGTTTATGCAATGCAGAGTTAGTTGAACAAAATTGAAGCGATATAGGATAATAAGATAATTCGAAACAGAGACAAAAACTTTGTGAGTTGGCTAGTCAACCCAGAAGAGTCGAATTCACCCGTAATTGACTTATGAATTAATATTACATCGTAGTTCTACGCTTAGCTAAAGCAGATAGAAAGCAAATATTCACATTTTTAAGTACCCTTACATATAGGAAAAAATATTGTTATATATATAGACAAATAATTTGACGCGAAACGCGCCTCTCGACTGTGCAAGTGAGAGAGCTAGAGTATTTGTTGGGCGAGCGAGTTGCTGTGACTGTTTAGTTAGGAACTGTTAGTTAGTAGCCGTAATTTATGTTGCCATTAGCGAGAGCCAAACGCACTTAGCACGACAAACAGACCAGCCAAAAGAGGGGGGAGAAGGGTTTACAAAAAAGACAAAGAGCCGAGGGGTGGGCCGCCCACTCGGCGGCAGAGCAACGCGTGCTGTGCGTCGATTTATGCCAGCAAACTAAAACACAAAAGCAACATAAATAACGCACAGGAGCGCCAAAAAGTATGCAACTGGTTTTCATATATATTCAAGATCTGCGCCCCGCTCCCTTCTTTAGCCTCCTCCCGCTTCAAACGGGCTGCTCAGCTCAGCTCGGCTCGGCTCACATCTCATTATCAGCCATCGTTTAAGCCCTCAGACAGCACTCGACTAAGACTCCGGCTAAGCTCTGTAACTGGGGGGGCGGCCTATTTTATCGGCGTTTGTTTTACTTCCGACAGCGGAACCAGAAACGGAAATTTCTCATTTCACTACATTTCCGTTCGCGCGCACACACACACACACACACACACAGAAAGAGAGTGAGCGAGAGAGCGAGAGAGAGAAGGGAAGCATGCAGCTCATATGCATAACAAGTGGGCCTGGAGCTGGGGGCGAGCTGGAGGACCTCGCTTTGAAATGAAAAATAAACAAAGAATTGTGTGGCCTGAAATCAAAAGGCAATGGCAACATTCGTTCCAACAAATATGTGAATAATGGGGCGATAAAACAGACAAACTGACAAACACTGCACAGGACACAATAAATACTACAATGCGAAGGAGTAGATTTTAGCAAGAAGAAGGAGAAGAAGAAGCACCAACTCGCACAAATGTTAAAAAATGCCGCCAGGCATCATTTTGGCCAATTTTTTATTTGTACTCAAGCGTTTTACTGGACTCAACAGGAACTGTGTCCTTTCGTTGCTTCCACCTCCTCCTGTCATGTATAGATATATATATTTTGTGCAGAGCATTTGAAATTCCTAGTGAACAAATCAGCTTTGAGACTGAGCAGCGTTGAGTATTTTACAAGAGATAATTGCCATTTCACATGCATGCGAATTGGTGATGTAAATCTTACATCATCATCTATGAATATGTGCGATATTACGCCTTTAAAGAATTTCCACTTGAAAACAATTTTATATTTTTAAGTTCCCTCAAATCTTTCGGCAAAATTAATAACATTTGCACTTTAATTTCAGCAGAATTTCCCAAACATCACTACGAATTTCCCTCAAATTTTATTATACTATAAATATCCCTTTTATCTAGAAAGGTTTATTAAAATTTCATCTTAAAGCCCATAACACATCTAATATAATTTTTCTTAGAATTTTTCTATATATTTTCCACTAAAAGCACTTGTGTGAAGCATTCTCGTATCCAGAGTTAATGGATCGAATTTCCTCACGTTGCTTGCGAATTTCCCCTTATGTTTCCCCTACTAAGAACAGAGCAAAATATATCAAATTTCTGTTACAGTTTCCATATACATTTTGTTTAAATTCCGCTTTTACGAAAACCCCATAGATGATATAATTGATGCAAATTTCCTTAAAACTCTAACTAAATTCGTAAATTTCGCTCAAAGCCAAATGAATTAAATTCCCTACAATTGAGGGAAATACACTTCGCCTTTAAGATTCCAGAACTTGTGAGACTCGGCTTAGAAACGATTATTATTTAAATTAATTAAAATAAAATCTAAAAGCAAAGAAAAGGCTTTTGCGCTTTAATTCTCTCATATAAAAAAAGATTAAATTTTGTGGACATCGCTCACCTGTTCAACTCTTTTCCATTTCTTATGCTCCAATTTGTTAGGGAGATTGCCACTTGAGTAAATTTGTCACGAAAACAAATTCAATTTGCATTTTCTGACAGCTGTGAAAGAAAACAAAAACAACGAAACGAAAAAAAAAAACGAAATCAGAAAAACTCGAACGAAATTCAAAAGAAAAATGCGCCTGTCGCTAATTACGAAAATTTATTGAAATCAAAAGTGTCGCCCCAAGGGTAAAGGATGTGAGGGGCCGAGGGAAGTGGGTTGAAAAATCGGCTTTGCCGCTTCAGCTGCCCGCGGGTCTCTACTTATTGACACTTGACCAAACGACCAGCGGCCAAAATGGTAATTTCTATTAAAACTTTACGGCGAGTTTTGTTAAAAAGAATTTTTTTTTGCTTTTGTTAAATTTCAATTTCAATACCCTTGCAGAAGGTATTATATGTTTGTCATGAGGTGTGTAACTCATAAGAGGAGATATTTTCGACCTCTTAAAGTATATATAATCTAGATAAGCATCAACAGCCGAGTTGATATAGCTATGTCTGTCTGTCCGTCTGTCCGCCCGTCTGTCTATTTCTATGCGAACTAGTCTCAGTTTTAAAGCTATCGTCTTTAAACTTAGCTTAGCTCCGTCTTTCTGTTGCAGGCTGTGCATATGTCGGATTCGGCCAGATCGGACCACTATATCTGATATGGAAACCATTTTTTATATTACGATAACTTGATCAATCTCGGGATTTTCATTATAATCCTCAAATAAATGTAATAGCTTATCAAGATCGGACCACTATATCATATAGCTGCCATAGGAAAGATCTGTGGAATAATTGGATCTTATATGGCAAATTATATTCTGTTTACAAAGATATTTTAACCAAACTTAGAATTTACGAACTTCTCTATTCTCACATATCTGCAAAATGTCTACAATGGAAATGGGAAATGTCTACAAGGGTATTGAAAATTCGTCGTGCGAAGATATCCTTGGTTTTTGGTTTTTTTTTGTAGTTGCTGCAGCATTTTGTTAATTTCGTTTGAACCCGTAATGAAAGTGCTGGGCAAGGAAAAGTTTTCGATTTCAGCGCTTACAAATTGGCATTAATTAATTTTCAATGTTATTTTTTTCGCCAAAGCTTTGGAGTAATGCCTGGAAATGGGTTGTAATTTTTTTTTGTTGTGCATTTTGTTTTTGGTTAAAGAAAAATGTTTGCCAATTTGCTGTCATCAAATATTTTTTTAATGCCACATAATGTTATTAAATACTACTTTTTAGTGTAGGCCCAAGCCTTTGCTTAAAGTTTCTCGCTGGGCTCCATTTATGATTCAATTAAAAGCAAAATAAAACTCAATTAGGCCAATGCGGTTCAAATTTGGCTGGCCTTATGCCAAGAGAAAAATAATAAAGAATTAACTGGAGTTAAAAACAAGATATCTCTTGCCAAATATTAAACACTCGCCCGCACTTTGCATACTTTTTCAATTAAACCCGGCTATAAGCTGCCCATGCTACATAAAAAAAAGATGAGTTAAAAGCAGAGTCAAAATTATATACACATAATTCTCTTTTCATATTCCAAGCGTTCCGTATATAAACTTTCATTTCGCCCGAAACCCAAAACCTACCTGAGCCATGTAAATAATTCCTTTTCATTACAATTTCTATTTTTTTATAAAATTTTATTTTTTTTAGACTCGTTTTTTTTTGTTGTATCTTTTCATATAATGAACGAAGGCGCGCGGCTTTGTGCCTAATATGAATGTTATGCGAAGGGCTTGAGCTGAGCGCAGGGTTCGGAATTTGCGCACAGCCGCGGTCATAATACTTAAATACTGCCGTATTTTTTTATTTATTTTATATTTTTTGCTTTTTGCGGGGTATTAAAACCAGGTAACGTGCTTATGAGGTGAGCTGAAGAACGCGTGGAAGCGCGCCATGAAAAGCGCTTTAAATTGAGTTTAAATTTGGTTGAAACTCTCTGGACATAACAAATGGCAAATATTATCTGAGCAGCGCTCTATTTCTAATTTTCTAACTGGCTGAAGAGCATTTCTTAAAAATTTCAACAAGCATTTTCATGCAGTTTAAGGTTTTTTCTGCAAAGTTTTCTTATGATGCCAAACATTAGCAAATTTACAAACAATAAAAAAACTTTAATACCACGCAGCCATTAAATGGATAAGGGGTATAGTAGAGTTAAGAATTAAGTATATTATGAAGAAGGTATATTATTTTAAATAAAATATAACGATAGCTACTTTCAAAGTGAAAGATACTTGATATAAGTGTATTATTCAAGAAGCTACATGTAAAGTTTTGGTTACTCTAGCTCTTAAAACCTAAAAGATTTGTTCGAAAAACAGGATTTCGATATCGATTTTTATCGTTTGCTTGGAAATGATCGATTATCGGAAACAAACTCGTACTAGAAGGAACTACTTTCAAAATTGCAAGTCTCTAGCTCCTATATGTTCAGAGCTTCTTGTGTTTCTATATATGGACGGACAGACGGACGGACGGCCAGACAAACATGTCTAGATCAAAAATATAGATATATACTTTATGGGGGGGAGATGCACAAGACAATCAGAACTTTTTTACTCATTTTCAATGGGCTCAGGGTATAAAAAGAAAGATTATCCAAATTTAGATACAGAATCCAACTAAAGAGCAGGCTTCTTATGGAGATATGGAAATCGGCCTAGTTTTGCACGATCGTAGATCATGTTTGACATGGTCTTCTCCTTAGCAAGTTTCCCATTATTTTATTTTCATCTACAGGATATTTTCCGTCAAGCGCTCTTAAGCAGAAAAGTTTTGTTTATTTTTTTTTTTATTACTTGGACAAAACATAAAAACTTTTCAATATATTTGTGAGAAAAGAACAACAACAAAAATGTCCAGTCGCAAAGACGTGTGTGAAAAAGTTTTGGTAAAGTTAAAGCTATAAACTTGCGTTACGGAGTGGTTTTTCGCATTCCCCTTGTCGCTAAGGAAAACAAATGTGGAAGTGGCAAAGCGCGAAAAGAGTTGCGAAGCGTGCAAAACTAAGACAAATGAGACGATAATAGAATGAGTATTACTTCTGCTTAAAGCCAAAAACTAAAACGAGTAGAGCGTAATAACATAAAGTAGCTGGTTTTAGTAGTACTTGTTGCGCTCGTCTAATTGCTATTAGTGGCATTTTCTAAGACTTTTCAGGCAGGCAACGTCATAAATCACAGTCAACACTGAGGCCTACACGGGCCAACAGAAGAAATGGGTATCGAATTTGAACAAAGGCAACGGCAAACTGATAAGTAGCAATCATTTCGAGGCATGCGGAATTTTCCAACAAAACACAACTATAAATAATAAGCGCTCGTATTGTATTTCATTTGAAAAGACGACCCAGTTTCCACTTGAAGTCAACACCAGAATCGACGTCAATAAGCAAAAAAAAAAATGCTAACAGTCTTTTGTTTAGTCTCTGCTGCTGCTTCGGCTTACTTTGAACAAAGGATTTGAGGCTCTTCACAGATTGTTGGCTTGTTTAAGCACGTGTAGTGTCCAAATTTATTGATTGACGACAATGCGAAAATGACTAAATGACCTTTCCGTACTTAAAGATGTGCTTTAACATTATAATATCTTATATTAAAAAGGGATTAGAAAGTATCTAACATATAGTATATATATCAGATATGTGAGTTATTGGTCGGCCATATTATGTTATTATTTCCTAATGCCCTTCTAATATAACAGACTTTCAGAATATGGCCGATCAATTAATTAGCCCGATAAACATCAACATTTTATATGAAATTAGCTTTAATGGCTTTCAGCCAATTGATTTTATTTTTAGACTAGGCCAATTGATTTAATGTCGCTTAAATAAATGTTATATTTGATTTGAGGTTCAAGTTTTTTATCCCTTATATTAACTTTTGTCTATAGCTCATTTTTATACACAATTACTTAAATTCGTGAAGCATGTAACAAAATTATAAGAAGATCATAGTGCTCAGCCCATGTACGTTCGGATAAAACCAATGTCAAGAGGCAAATAAAAAAAAAATTGTTAGATTAATTTATTCATATTATTTTATAGATAACTATGCAAATTAACTGAGTGTTTTCTCATATTTCAGGCTCTTGCCTATATATTTGCTTTGCCATATTTAAAATATAATTGCATTTTATTTTTATATACAAATTTTTTGATCGTTTTTCTCCCAAAATTTAAGTATGCTCAAATTTGGTCAGCTAAATCATAAAAATACTTTTTTATTTCCATAAAGTCTCGACTTTCCAACTTCATACGCATAAAGTTACCTTAAAGTTGACTTTTTCTTAACCCCTTACAAGTAATTGAATTTTTCTGTAATCCCAGCCATGCCGTGCTATAACTTATGCCACGGCCTACATATATTTCTATTCCATTTTTTAGCTATGTCGCCACAAGCTCGGCAGAAAAAACAGCCACATATTTTGCGCACATAAATTTTCGGCCACCAAAAGCTAAAAACACACAATTTTTACCATATTTTATTTTATTTTTCAATGCAATGCGCAACGTTTGTTTTTTTATTTTTATTTTTTTATGGCGCTTCATAACGCTGCCTGGGCATTATGTATTTCCAACATGCTAATGCCAAGCCACTAAAACACACATTTCACACCGCAACAACAACAATGAGAACGCCCAAAAAGCCAAAGAGGCAAAAATCGCCAGCAAATTGAAAAGCGCGCTAAGGGCTCGCAAGTTTTTCATATAAATCTGAAACAGCTGGCGCTAAGAATGGCAGCTCTTTCACACACACACAAAAAAAGAGTCCAAGAAATTGAAAGTATGCGCGAAAAGGTACAAAATTCTTTGGCCCCAAAGCTAGGTGCAAGCAAACGACCACAAAAATATATTTAAGCCCATTCCCGAAATTATAGCATATCATAAAATCCCAACTATGAAAATTTACGAGCTTCTGCTGAGATGCCGAGGGTTAAAAATCAAGGGAAAACCCTATTTGAGCCATTTATTACACTAATCCCTCTAATCCTTGCCGATTATACATATTAGATTGTAAAAAAGTACTCTTATTTCCCCACACCTCAAATAGGTAACTATTAAATTTCCCCTGCATCTTGGTAATTTCACATCGAATTTCCCTGTCAAAAAAAATCCCTGAAATTTCATAAAATGTATTATTTAAATTTTCGAATATCTTTTACGAATATCCACTTTTGCGAATTTCCCTTCGAATTTCCATACGAGAAGAATAACATAAGAACAATAAATATTATATTGTATTTTATAGCAACTTCTTAAAATAGCCTTGCGTATATATATTTGCACCCCACTCAAACCTTTCATCTTTTAACACCTTGAAGCTCATCAGTTTCGAGTGGCAGCCATCCCAAAGGACTTTGCACCTAGCTGAGTTTTCAAGGATTTTTGCCTCGTAGCAGAAATCCCTTCAATTATGCGCACATTACAAGCTAATAATATAAACTAAAGGATTACCCCCTGGCGCTATGAGCAAATAATACATATGAAATAGACGCCCGCCACTTGAACCAAATGCCATCAAATTGCTGCCAAGGCTAAAGCCCCCTCTATATATATATATATATATATAGAGAGAGAGTGTCCTCCAAACTGAGCTGTAGTGAGGCTTTAAGCCGAAAGCTCACACATGTGTATGTTTAAGCGGGTGTGGCTGTGTGTGTGTATGTAGGTGTGTGTGTATGTAGGTGTGTGTGTGTGGGTGCTCAGGATTTTGCTTGTAATTCAATGCCTGTCATGACAGCCAAAAAAAAAGGGAGAATAAAATACAGTTATCTTCGCAATAAAGAACTTCAAATACCCTTACGTATATAGAACAAAATTTAATTCTATTTCTCAAGAAGAAATATTCCTAAGTGATTCCTAAGATTAAAAGGACTGGCTGCTGCTGGTCGAAACGTGGACAGCGAACTGGAACAACGATAAAAAAAAGCACAAAGTTCGCTTGTGCCCAAATAGTTGCCAGGGGTTCCGTTTTGAAGGTGGGACCATCAAAAACACCAGCTCATTCCGTTAACTGGACGTCTACCTGAACCGTAGGCTCATCCGGGTTGCCCACATCACAGCAACCATATGAAAATGCTTGAGAAGACACCAATAGCCCGATTGGCTATTGAAACCACAAGCCAAGCTGCAAGTTTCAAGGAATGCGCTGCTCATAAAAACGATGCTGAAGCCCAGCTGGACCAAGGTCTTCCAATTCTTGGGCCCCGCTTCTGCACACCAGCTGCATCGAATAAGCGCAGACCGAGCCAAGGCAACAGGCAATGTAACCGGACTCCCATTGTATATCACAAACGATGCCATCGAACGCGATCTCCAACTAACAAAGGTCGGAGATCAGATCAACCTCTTCAACAGCCCCTACGCCGCATCCGAATGCGCTTGCCAGGGTCTTGGCTGACTCCATCACAGAGAGGCGCATCCAAAGGTCACACCCCTGCGACCTACCTTCGAGATAAATCATCTAAACACCCCAGGCCATGTCTTTAAACTCCTTCATTGTAAATACCCCATAATTGAATGTACCCCTCAAAGTAAATACAATTGAAGCTAACAAACATTGTTACTCTACTTTAGTGTCTTTCGCGTGGTAGAGATCAGAAGATTCTGATCGATGCCAGCGCTGAACGAAACATATTAAAAAAGAATTAATGGGTGATATGTTAAGAGCATGGGAATCTATCTATATCTATGAGATATACCATACCGATTGCAACATCCATTTTTCTGTCTGCAGTGGAAAGATAAATCTACGCAAAGTGGTTATATCGAATCTCTTGAGACCGATTAAATATATATACATAGATATCTGCACATTTATTGACAAAATTGAAGTGGCCTTTTGTGAAGAGAGTATAAAAGCGAAATGAATTTAAGCGCATTTCAAATACGCCTAAAAGCGCGCGGGTCTCGCACGTTGTGCTTAACGCATTTATGTTGGAAACGTGATATAATAAAGAAACACAAAAAAAAAAAACTGTGTAAAAAAAATAAAGAACTACCACCAAGATGTTTTTTTTTTTTTTGGGGGGGGTAATACAAAACCCAGCAGACAGCGGCCTTCTTTTGATATCAATATCAGCGCATCTTATGGCGCGCAACCCTTTGCACCAAAAAAATATTACTCATACGCCGCATTGAGCCGGCCAAATCAAGTCAAAAAAATATGCTATAGGAATTTTCATTTTATTTTTTGCACCCTCGACACGAGTCGGCTGTAAATTGAATTGAAATTCGATGGCACTTAGCCCCCAGGGGGTGGCATGTCTGTCTGCCGTCTATATTAAGGTCGTCCTCAGCTCGGCTGGCATCATCATCCCGGCGCATTAGGCGCACATTTTCGAGTGCCTTTGCCACGGATAAACGTAAATTTTATTAGTTTTTTTTGGCGCTTCGGCAGCTTCCTCTTCTTTGCATTAGCGAAAATTAGCCAGGCAACGGCAACGGCAACAACAACAAAAACAACTTGAAAGTTATTTGACGAACCAATCGACTTCGAATTCAGTTTTCGACATACGAACACGTGAGTTTCCATGGGTAGAAGCTAACCAAAGCCTTTTTCACGAGTTTTCTATTTAAGCTTTAAAGTTTTGCATAGGGTACAGGAAAATATAACGCATGCAATACAGGGAAGATAGAAAAGCGATAAGAAGGCGATAAATAGGATGCATTTACATTAAGAATTTATTCTTCTTATACTTCAAAAAGTCCTTCTAAATATGTTTCAAATTAATTTTCATAATTTTGAGAAGATAGAAAAGCAATAAAAAAGGCGATAAATAGGCTGCATTTACATTAAGAATTTATTCTTCTTATGCTTCAAAAAGTCCTTCTAAATATGTTTCAAATTAATTTTCATAATTTTGAGAAGATAGAAAAGCAATAAAAAAGGCGATAAATAGGCTGCATTTACATTAAGAATTTATCCTTCTTATGCTTCAAATATTCCTCAGAAATATGTTTCAAATTAATATTCATACTTTTGTAGTAATTACCCATTCCCATTTTTTCAAATTGTGTTTTTTTTTATTTTACAAATCAATATCTATATTTTTGACAAGAATTTTAATATTCTAATAATTTTCATTTAAGCATTTTCGAATTTTGCGCCGCCAGCAAAAGTGTTGACAGCTTGGCGTACAAAAATGGTAGAAGAGAAAAGCAGAGAAAAAATGACGCGACATTTAAAAGAATCTAAATTAACGTAATATAATTTGACATTTGCGCCTTGTCAAATGAATGTGAAACTTTTTCTTTGTTCCATCGGAGCAGGCGTCCGGAGTGTGGGCAAATATGCTCTGGGTATTCATTTACTGAACTGCAATCAAGCATTTCTTTGCCCCCGATTTCTAATGAATTTGCCTAGAGACAGGCAACGCGTCGCTTTTATATCGGTCGGTGGCACTCGAGATTGGATTTCAAAATAAACGAGTAATAGATCTGACATTTATTGGACAGGCTCGAGGCACAGGCAAGGGGTGCCATGAAATTGAATAGCAAATGAATGCTTAAGCTGAACCCGGTTCAACCATGTGGAAAATTAATAAAAAAAAAACGGTCATACATTGAATTAAATACTTTTAAATTCGTTTGTCTACATTTAAAACTGAATAAAAAATAGAAAATGTAACAAATATTTACATTTCTGTTATCGATAAATGTGGCAGGTATAAATTCATAAAAATGTTCCACAAAAAGTATTATATATGAAATAATATTGAAATCATTTTGAAATTTCTTTCTATTTCTTCTTTTAATAATTGTTAATATTCATATGAGCAAACAAGTTCAAAATAAAAGAATTGCAAATGTCTTCACTTTTACTATCGATAACTGCAGTGTATCGATAATCATACAAATTTATCGATATTAAATAAGATTATAGATGAAATGATTTTGGCATCATTAAGATTGGAATTAGTATCACACATATTTATATTTGTGTTATCGATAAGTACAGCATGTATGTAATCATAGAATTATCGATAAATAAAATTATTTATGATATCATATTAAAATCATTATGAATAATATATAAATAAATAATAATAAATTAAATATATATTAAAAAAAAAGTTTTATGTATATATGTTTATTTGCAATTAGTTGTACTTAAACATATAATAATATATATAAAATTAACTCTAAATTAAATGAAAATAATATGAAAACAGCAAGTGTCTACATTTTAATTATTGATAATTGCAGTGAGATATATAAGTATAAACCACAATATCGAAACCACAATATATAAGTGTGAAATCACTAGATTTAGGCTTGTCGAAATAAATCCTCATTTCATCAATTGTTCTGACGAAGATTTTCCTTTCTCTAATGGTTTGCGGAATAAAGCAGTCGTATTCGGATAAAATATAAAATACATCTCATATTTTATTTATTATCATATTTATTACTGCCGTATTTGATTGATGGTATTAATTTCATTTAAGCTCAACTTTCCCTGACTTGATTTTGGTTTTGATTTAATTTGTGTGATATTAATTTAAATATCATTCAATTAATAACTGTTCGAGCAGAACTTGAGCTAGTTTTGCACTTGGCTACCAGCTCTTAGGTTTCTTATTAACAAATTTATTTAACCATGGCTACCTGAGCTTAAGAGTAGAGAGCAAAACTTTAACTGAACCACAAAATGTTGCTAGGCAGCCAAATGAAGTAGCTCACATTTGGTACAAGTTTAATTCGACGTGCAGCAGCACATCTTGCCACAATGTTACATATGTGGCACAATAAATTTCAATTGAAACTGCGCAAAAGTAAGTCAAAAGCGCGTTTACCAAATGAGCTGAGACTTTGATTATTATTGTGAGGGGGAATTTATATATGTAATCCGAAATCCACTCAATACAATCTAGAGCTTGGGAAAATTTCATTTCACAATCCGACCAAGTGTCAGCTAGAAAATGGTTTTGCTCTGTATTTGCTTTTCGACTCCCCCATCTTTATGCATTTGGTCAGGTAAGCAACTGACTGCAGGATTTGCGCCACGTTGCACGCTGCGTACACGCAATAAATTTGCACATTTTCCAACTGGCAAAAGTGTCCGCCAAGTGTAATTGTAATATTTGCCGAATGCGTGCGCTTAGTTTTTGGACAGCACTTTGGTATTTGCCAAACTCTCAGCACGAAATACGAAGACACTTCAACCCCAAATCTAAACTATAATTTTTGCCATTTAAATAGGTGTGTGCGTGCTTGTGTGTGTGTGTATGTGTGTTGCGTTTGAAATGCTTATCCAATTGGCAGTTAAATTTTCTGGCTTGCAAGTTGATGGGGTGCAAAGTGCTGGCTTATCGTGGGGGATCAGTTTAATGGCAAAGATTTACTATACGGACGCTTAAAGTGAAAGTACCTCCATTAACACTATCACAAAACAAGATTTCTTATTTTGTCATCAAAGAAAATAAACTTAAAATAATTGCATCTTCCCACAGCGCAATAAAGTGAAATATCAGAGTTTGCTCCTCGACCAGTGGCTAACTTTGAGACTTCACATCACTTCAGTGGTTAATAGTCTATATCGGCACTTGAACAAGAAGAGCAAGACTTCTCTCAGCAATAGACGGAGAGTGTAAGCGCAGCTCAGGCATTTCGATCTGGGGAATAACTGCCAAGTCCCAACGTAATAGAGTGCATCACGGATTGTCCATTATGGGTCAGGAGCTCAACTCTGCATAGAGACCTCAATCTGGCAGTTTTCGAGGACCAGATCGCCTTCTACTCCAGCCGATACAAAGATTGATTGTTGGTTCACAGTAATCGCTTGGTTGGACCCCTGGCTTCAGCTACACCTATCCGGGGTTCAAGAGGCGCCACTTTGGCCATCTCCCACGAGGGAATCCACGGCACACGAGGCGATTACACGATCCAGGCGATATTTAACAAGCGCATTATAGAACATTCTGAGACCTGATTGGGAAACAAAAGCAACAAGATTTCATCTCAACATTTTGCTAATACAAATTTGAATTGCCAATGTAAATGACTGGCAATAAATTAACTCCAATTTTTTAATGACGAAATCTAATTTATAAACATATTAAATTTGATAGCTAATTAAATGCCTCGCCTAATACTTATTTTGCACATAAACACATCAAATCTCCATGGTGTTCCGACTTATGTTGCTCGGAGACTCTCATTATAGTTATCCGCACATTAATGAAATCTCTGAAGGCATATGCCACAGTATGTGTGTGTGGGTGTGTGTGTGTGTGGTGTCTTAAGCAAAATAGCAGCTCGTATTTATATGCCACAAGATGCAAAGACGCATGTAGCACATGCGATAAGCAAATAGTTAAAGAGTGAGAGGCAAATCCTCTCAGAGCAGAGATTTAGAGAGAGAGGGAGGCAGAGAGGGGGGAAAAGCCGCAGCCCTCCGCAACACAGCCACTTCGACTGACGCTGATTGATTTGAATAAACGCGCGCATATTTATCAAATTAGCCACAAGACCCGCAGAGAGTTAGAGCAACCGACATACTTACACATCTAGTTAATTTTGCCAGTGGCGTAGTTGGAAAATACAAAGTATTTTGGGTTTTTTAAGAAATTTATCAACATGCTAAATTAGTAGAATATTATTATATTTAAGCTTTAATTATAGTTAAAATAAGTCTTTAAATGATGCTCTAATAAATATGTATATACTGTACTATACATACAAAAGTAAATTTTTTTTTTTGCATTAGAGAACAGATCATTTTAACGACTTACTTTTTTATACCCCTGTAGAGGGTTTAATAAGTTTGTCATGATTTGTGTAACGTATGGAAGGAGACATCTCCAACCTCATAAAGCATATATATATTCTAGATCAGCATCAACCGCCGGCCGTCTGTCTGTTTCTATGCGAACTAGTCTCTCAATTTTAAGGCTATTCGTCTTCAAGCCTGACTGTGTCCCTCTTTCTGTTGCATGTTGTAAATATGCTCGAACCGGCCGAATCCGATCACTATATCATATAGCTGCCATAGAAACAATCGGTCGAAAAGTAGGTTCTGGTAAGGAAACCTTTTCTTATATTAAGATACCTTGATTAATCTCGTGGCTTATTAGTTCCAATATAATCGTCATATTTACAAATAAATCTTATCAACATTGGACCACTTTATAATATAGCTGCTATAAAAATGATCGTTGGCAAGTTTACAATTCCACATTTCTGCACATGTCTACAAGGGTATTACATCTTCGACTGTATCCTCACTTTCTCCTTTCAGTTGGATAATTTTCAAGACGTTTAACTCTTAAGAAGTTTGGAAAGTAAGAAGAAGAGCGTGAAGTTGGAAAGAATGGAAAATGAATTTAAGCTAATTATAAGACTAAAAATTCGAGTTAAATGTACTCTATTGGACAAGCTCTCGGTCTGTTTGTTATTCCCCTTCAGGCTACGTCACTGTGCTTTGAGCCTGTGGTATTCGTATACATATATACGTCTCTCTGTGTATGTATTTGTGTGTTGTGTGCGAATGTATTTGTGCTCTTACAAAGTGTCATCAACTAATCAAGTGGCATTTGTTAAGAGAAAGAGAAGAGCTAAACGGGGCCAAAGGAACGGGGCAGAAATGAGAATGAATCTCTTGTGGTCAGTGGAAACATAAATTTGGGACGCGCACAGCAAAGGGAATGAAATGAAAATAAATAATAATAAATAGGCGCATCAAATTGATAAAATGCGAATATTTATGTTAAGACATTGGCGTTGATTTTGATTTAAATGCTGAACGCTCATAAATCAATGAACCAAATGAATAAATATTACAATGGAGCTAGCAAAAAACAACAACAACAAAAAAAAAAGAAAAAAAAAACGAAACAATAAATAATATCGCGTGGCAAGTTTGCAGTTTTTCAACACTGTCCATTAGCGGCACATAAATAAAAGGTTGGCAGGCAGGCAGGCATCCAGGCGAACAAAAGCCTTTCGCCGTGCGGCCATTAACATACTTTGTTTTGCCAAGAAAATAATCACAATAATAATAAGAAAAGGAATATAATAATAATAATCATAATAATGCTCATCATCGTAAAATGGGTTAAGCTGAGCTGCTCCGAACTGACACAATTTTAATATGTATTTATTTAGCGGCTTTTTATGCATTTTCTTAGATTTAACAGCCGTCAGCTGCGCTCAAAGCTTGGCGCTTTTTATTAAAATCTTGGCCAAATATTAAACGCACCATCAAGGGTTAAAATGCCGCCCACTGAAAGATGGTTCATAATTCTGAATAATTTCGTTATTTATATTTCCTTTTTCTTTCATTTTTTTCTACTTCTCTTTTTTTTCGCTGGGGTTAACCAGCCACAAAGGCCGAGCGCACAATAAAATTAGAGGCCAAAAGGCCGTCTGGGCAGCTCGTAATATATTTTCATTAAATTACATGCAATTTTATGGCCTTTTTTTTGGCGGGGGGCGGATGAGGCGGCATACTTAAAATTATATGCATATAATTAAATGAGTGTGCAAATAATTTTCAAACTGTTTATTACCAGTAAAAGGTTTCTCAAAGGTATTTATGACCTTTGACAGGGGAGTGCAGCTCGAACGGGCAGTTCAATAATAATCTATTAAGCGGAAGAGAGACTTTCTAAGCTAATTTTAAAAAAGGAATAATCGGTTAAACGTAAAGCCTTTCTATTAGATCAGTACAGCGCAGTCAGATAAACGTTTACGAATGAAGAAAAGAGGCATAGAAAAAATATGAATATAAAAGCAATGCTCGAAAAGAGAGATGTAATAAGAACTATACCAAACTTAAAAACGTTTAAGAATACAGCGAAAAGAGAGAAATGAAAATTAATATGAGCTTTAGAGAAGAAATATATTTTCCAAAAGTAGAGCCTATAAGTAAAAGACATAAAAAAATGTTTATTAAAAACCAACAAAATGAAAAAAATATCGGAAAAATAAATTAGATTTAAAGCAAGTATATGTAAGTGTTCGGGATTCCAATTAAGATAATAATAATGGCAAAAATAGATAGAAAATCCAACTTCTTAATAGAAAAGTTACAACTTATATAAATAACATATCCCTTTCCAGCCAGTGGAAAGCCACTTCATACGTTTATGTTATTTTGGCAAATCTAAGCAAAAAAAAAACTTATTAAATTTATGGCAAGAGCAAAGTTTTTTTGGCTCGTCAGTGCTGTGCCATTAGCCAGCACTGGACACGTCAACAGCTTTTTGCACTTTTGCAGCAATAACAATAACAATGTGAATTAAATAAAATAATAGCAAATGCCAAAACAGAGCACAATAAAGGCATAAAGTTAGTTCAAGAGAGAGAGAGAGAGAGAGAAAGGGGACGACAGAGGGAAAGCGAGTGAGAACAACAAGAAGATGCTCATCCGAACAGGGTCATGCGGCGTATACGCAATGCCAATAAAAGCCAAACACACACAGAAACACACACAGAAGCAAGAAGCCAAACCAAATACCAAAAATGCCTTTTATTGAAATTTATGACACACAAGCTCCACACGCAACCAGTTATGAAATCAGTGAAAAAGTCAGCTGCCCCTACCCCAACCCGCTCCTCCTCTGGCTCCAGAGGGGCATTTCAATTAGTTGCAATTTGCTAAAAGTCCAAATAATGCAATTGGATTCCAGCATTGATTTTGATTGCGGCACATAAACTGTGTGCGTAATGTGCAATTGTTTAGGCGCTGCCAAAAATATATATGTATATATGCGATATAATAACAATTGAATATTACGCATACGCCCCGTGGGGCGTGCAAATATGTTGCACCCCGCCAAACAGCTGCCCACTAAGCTGCAGCAACTGTTAACCCTTTTTTTTTTACTCTGTTCACAAAGTATAAAGGGGTATGCTGGTTCCGTGCAATGTCTGTCTTGCTGGGCGTCTGTTCAAAGGACTATAATATGGCAACAAGGCTGCTGACAAATCGAAAGAGTTTGTACCTTTCTAAAGGTTAGACCCATGGGGCATCAAATTTGGAAGAATTTAAAGAACTAATCTTAAGATCGATCCAACAATAGTTTACTTCGGCAAATTTTATTATTATATGTGCTTTAACTTGTTCTGGAACTGAGCGCCAGGGCTGCAAGTCCGAGAAATAAACTATTGGTGGTTCGGTTCACGGCTCGAACCAATTATTAACGGTTCGTTAGCCTGGATTCTCTCATTCATAAGCCCAAGTTTTGTTTCAATTCTCGGTTTTTCATGTATTTGCAACATTTAAATATAACAATTCATAGTTGAATTTATGAATTTTTTAATAATTTTAGCTGTTAGCATTTTATTGAATTGTGGACGGGCATTACACAGTGACTGCAACACACATTTGTTGTTGTTTTTTTTCTTTCTGGTGTTGTCCAACATTGTTTATGGTGTAGCCGATGCTGGCCAGTGCTAACGGTATCTATGTCTGTGGCAACATCCGTCGCACATATTCGTCGCCAGCTGCGCTGCCCATTGAAACGGAAATGAGAACTCAACGCAGCGGAAATTTAATAACGACCAGCAATTTAGCGACAAGTGGACGCGGGGCCATGGTCGAACGACATATTTATGCGGCCATTTTGACAGACCGCAGTAACCAGAGAGTCAGCCAGCCACGCCCCCCTATCAATTGTTGTGCTTCTGTGTGCGTGTGTGTGTGTTTGTTCATTGACAAATGACCATTTCATATGTGAAATGGCAATTCAATTGATTTTCTGCGCGCCCTGCGTTTGCAATTGTAATGAAAATAGTTCAAATATGTTTGCCCAGGCTGCTTCACGGCAATAATGAGAAGTATTTCATAAAGACCGGCCCCCACATAAATTGTATCCTTCTGCAAGAGAGAGAGAGAGAGACAGAAAAAAGAAGGGAAATACTGACAACAAATTGTCAATAACAATGGCAAAATGTTAAACGGCCAGCGCGCAACTGCAACTGAAATTTATGGCTCGAACAGATCAAGTACTCATATGTCACGGTCATAATAATAAATTTTATTGTTTAATTTGGAATTGACGCACAATTGCTGTGTGCTCTACGGCATAGACTACATAGTAAGCGTATGAAGAGCAACAAACAACAATTAAACAATATTTAATTAGAGAGAAATTATATAGTTTTATGCAGATGCAGGGTGGAAAAAAAAAATTAAGCTAGTAAAGTGACTTTTATTAGTTTATTTAATTAGGCTCAAGCTGGCAAATAGCACATTTGACATTTAGCAACTTGACTGTAAACTTCATGTCAATTTTTGTGTTCCGTAATTTGCATATTTGTCAAAACTATAAAGTTACATTTAAAAACATTAACTCTTTATTTTCTGCTATAAGTCCATGTTAACTTTTAGCAGAAAAAACTCTTGTTTTGCACATAACCTATTTATGAGGCACATGCTCAGCAACTTTGCCCAGATTAGATATATGTTGACTTTGACCATTTTCATGAACATGAAAACACTTTTGATGCCTTATAGTAAAAACGGGAAGCAAAGGCCGTACAATATCAATATCAATAAAAGTCCATGTTAAATTTACGATGAGCTTGAAAAAACTGAAAGGGAATGAGAGAAATGGTTTCAACTCATTATTTACTTGCAAAATAATTAATGATTAAATACTTTTAAATTTAGGCAACACAAATAGCCAATATTATAACTTGTAAAAGTTCATTAATTGTTCGCAAATGCGATAAAAACAAAATATATTTTTTTAAATTTTCCACAAAGTAGGGCAAGATTTAAGTTAAGCTCCATTTTTATGACCTTCACTGGGTCAGTTAATAAAATTCCTGGCCAACAATGCTCCAAACTGAAATCTTTTGTCTGTTTATTAAATTAGGCATTTTTTATCAGCTCACAAAATTATGACTTTCCACACACACAGACATAAACACACACGCACAGACGCAATTTTCTATGAAATTAATTTTCCTAATCAGTGGCAAGTGAAAAGTCACTCACTTGTCTTTTGTTTGCCTTTTGCCGTCCAAAGCACACATGACAAAATAAAGGCAACTCCCACCCTTTGGCCCAGCCAAGGAAGGTTATATTAAATGCCTGGCTCAATTATCTTCCTCTTGACATTCTTTCTGAAAGGCAGCCGCTTTATAATTTTACCAGCCTGATATATGTGACGCAGTCAGAAAACGTCTCAGCAGCTGCGCCTGTCAAGATAACAAAGAGTTTTCGTCTTATGTACGCTTCCAGCATTGTGCATTGCTTTTGGCCAGATTTTACAATTAGATATGTATGTAATTTTAGCATGTGAAAATTTTACAAAATTAAATTATGCATTCACGCAAGTATTGGGACAAAGTTATGAACAAAAAAAGGAGAAGGAAAAAGTATTCAACTTGATTTAATTGAAATTTGTTGAAATAATTAAATTTGACACGAACTTCTGAAGAGAAATACGAAAGCAGGACTTGGAATTAATTTGCCAACGCTTAAGCCAAAAAGTAATTATCCATTATTTACTTTATTTTACACAAGGCTCACACGACGACGACGATGACGACGACTGCCTGCATCTATTCATTCGTTATTCAGTTGTATTCACAGCAGAAATTAGCATAACAAAAGGCAGCTGCACAATTCAAACATTGCTAAGTCGATTCTTAATTTTCAATTAAAATCCAATTTGTGCACACAAAAACGCCAAAGAGACGACGTTTTTCAAATGAAAATATTTTTTTGCTTAAATCCATTGTCAATCCTTAAAACGGACACGCAGCATGTGCATGAATTGGTTCAGTTACGAATTACTTGGACTGAATGTGGAAGGCTTTGTATTTGCTCATGGGAAGGACATTAAAGAGGAATACGGTGAGAATGAAGGAAATGTTGGCATACGATTACCGAGTCGGGATTCAATTTTAATTCGAGAATCATATTTGCTTTCTATAAGTAAATCTAAAGTGTGGCCAGTTGAAAAAGAAATATTTGATATATATTAAATACTTGCAAAATACTGAAAGTTAACTTAGAACTTTCGACAAATTGTTGAATAAAAATATTTTAAAGTTACATTATTTATAAAATTTACATAATTCTCAAATGAGAAGATATTTAGTATATCTTCTAAACTAATATATTTAAATATATATATCTTTAAATACCTTAAAATGGGGTCTGGATAAACATACATATTTTAAATACTAACAAAATACTGATAAATACACTTAAAAATAAAAACTAATTTAAAGTATTTTTCTTAATAATAGAATATAGAAATAAATCATTTGATGAATCTATTACTAATTTTAAATCATGATAATATATAAGTATTTATATATATGCATCAAAATAAAATATTTTGTCTATATATTATATACATATATATTATATACATACAAAATACTGATTAATTAACTTAATGTACAATAGCAATATTTTAATACTTAAATTAAATAAGCAAAATAATTGATATATTTATAACTTCAAAAAATACACCTTTTTAATAAAATTATAAATAAATAGTTTTTTAAACCTCAACTAGTAATATATATAAAATTATAAAAAACCAAATTCTCAATTGCCAAAAAACAATAATAAAAAAAATGTTGAGCTTAATTTTTAAGCATATCAAGTTGCGATTTCTTTTTAGTTTTTAGTTTGCGCTGAAATTCGAAAGTTTGCGCCTCCTTTAATTCCTTAAATCGCTGCTCGTAATACCCATTTCGATCCAATTTCTTGGCCAGCGCATGCAGCTGCGTCTCCCCCGTGGCGTATAGGCCAGTCAAAAACTGGGCCAAAACCAATTGAAAATCGTGCTCCAAATCGTTGATGGCATCGCATGTATTCTGGCAGGACCAACGCAGCTCCAGAAGCAGCTGCTGCGTCGCTTCCCGATTATCCAAGCGCTGATTGAATAGCTGACCGAGTGATAGAAACTTTTGCTGCACTGCATCCAGATGAATAATGGGCGCATAGAGCTGCCCCAGATAGTGCTGCAACTTGCCGGAATTGCCACCCTGCCAAATGCCGTACTCAATGCTTTCCAGATACGCACCATGCAGCTCGAGCAGCTCATCCAGAGTTTTTGCCGTACTGCAGCCATAATAGAGACGCTCAAAAGCGCTGGCCAACACATCCTGAAGCATATAGCTGCGCAGCTGTAGCATAAACTCCTGCAGCCGATCACTGAACTGCTCGAAGCGATCTCTCACCTGGCGAGCATCCTTCGAGTGCGCCAAATTGATGCGCTCCCAAAAATGCGCTTGCTGTCGCCTTATCCGCTCATTGAGCACATAGTCCGCATAGTGCAGCTGCCAGAGGCAGGCAAAGCTGGTTTCGTATTGCGACAGACGTGCGCCCAGTAAGGGCAACCAGTGCGCCGGCTGTTGCCAGCGCAAGAGAAAGCAGCACCAGCTCTGGCTGCCCTTGTGCTCACCTTTAACCACATAGAGATTCTCATTGTGGGCGCAGAGCAGCTGCTCCAACATTTTGTTCAGTTGGCTTGGATCAAAATATTCCGAGGGCTGCTCCAGCGCCGGTTCCAGCAGCTCGATCAATTCTCGTACAAATTCCACATCTGTCAGCAGCCAATATTGATGCAGCCGGCTGAGCAGCTCCAAGGGTTGCGGGCTCGCTTGCTGCAGCTGCTGCCACAGCTGTCGGGATGTCTGCAGCTGCAGGCTGGCTGCAAGCTCAGCGAGTGGCTGCTCATCCAGCTCACGATAGCTGCTGGCACATGCGGCTGTCAATTGCTCACGCAGCTCTGCATCAGATACTGTCAGCTCCAGCTGCCTGCCCAGAAATTGACGGGCATAATGTTGATTTCGGCCAGCGACGAGCAGCTGCTGTGCCAGCTGTTGGCGCAAAAAGTACGGCAATTGTTGCTGCACCAGCTCAAAGTGCTCCACAAGGCAATTGTCGCTGCCGCGCTCCACAATAAAAAACTCGTCCGCCGGCAGCTCGCCGCGCAGCAGCCAGCCACTAATCCTGGCCAGCAGCGGCTCGGCGGCGCAGCGCAGCCACTGCTGCAGCAGCACATCGTACTCGACGCTGCCCTGACCCAGCTGCAATTGCAAATACTGCAGCAATGGCTGCCGCCTGCTCAGGCCGCCGCAGAGCTGCAATAGCCACTGGAAGCGCTGGCGATAGCTTCTCGTGTGCCAGAATAAACGCAGCAGACTCTTGGGCTGCACTTGTTGCCGCTTGTAAAACTCGGAGTAGTCGAGCAACTCGGCGAGCAGGCAGGGCGTCAACGCACGCCCACATTCGCCCAGATGTTGCAGATGCCGCTGCTGCTGCTGCAGGCATCTGTAGTAGTAGCCCACCTCGGCCAGCGACAGGAGCAGATAGGATTCGCTTACGCTGCGCTGATGATGCGGCGAGCGCAGCATCAGACGTGGACCCAGGGCCGACGAACGCAACTGCTGGCACTCGTAGCCCAGCATGCCGTGCAACGCATCCTGCAGTCGCTCCTCCTGGGTCAGTTCTCGGGCCGTGCCGCGATCCCGCTGCTGCCAGCGCATCGTCTCGTATTCCCGCAGCTCGTCGGCGGTGAGCAGCTGTTGCAGCTGGCATTTGGCAATCGCGGCCACACACTGTTCGGGCTCAAAGGAATATTTCTTGCGCATGCATCGCAAATAAGCTTTTAAGCGTCTTCGGATCGCATCGACATCGATCTTGGGTTGGTTCCATTTCGCTTGGGGCGCCACAATCTCATGGAATTGCATCCATTGTGCAAAGAAATTGGGCGCATCACGCTGCATGGGTGAGCATTGATAGGCGGGGTTACATTGAAATTGCTTAACAATGAACCGGGAGGCGGCTATAACGTGCCGCTGGTGTTGCCACCTGGTTGGTGTGTGCGTTATCGATTGTTGCTGTGTTATCGTTTCATCGGGCATCGATTGCTGGCTTATCGTGTGATCAATTGATAAGTCTTTCGTCTGCTGCGGATGTTGCCGTGTGGTTAGTTCGCGCACCTGCTTAGTTAGCTCTAAAAGACAGTCGGAAGTACATTTTTCAGCTATATCTTCTTTAGAGGTTATCAATTGAACCGTGTCAGACAGCAATTTTTGTTGCCAAACAGTTGTAGGGGACACGCGTTTAGAAGCAGCTCTTAAAGGTATCGATTCTAGCTGTTTTATCGATCCATCGGTCATCGATTGCTGGCTTATCGTATGATTAATTGGCAAGTCTTTCGTCTGCTCTGAAACAAAGTCGGAAGTTACTTTTTTATGAATATCTTCTTCAAAAGGTATCGACTGAACAGGGTCTGACAGCAAGTTGGAGGGGATTTGCCACCCAGTTGGAGGTCGCTCTAATGGAACGATAGAAGTAGCTCCTAAAGGTATCGATTCTTGCTGTGTTATCGATCCATCGGCCATCAGTTTTTGCTGTGTTATCGTTTCATTTATCATTTCTTTAGATACTTCACCCTGCCGCAGTTGTTGCCAGCTAGCTGCCGAGGATGTATGCTCATCTTGCTCCGAAATGGAAAGTGTGTACTGATCAGTTTCGGTGAAAAGTGCTGTAGATATCGATTCCCGTTGAGCTATCGATTGTTCAATATTTGGCTGCGCTTGATGTTGCCAGTTGCTTGTGACTGGACTGCATAGCTCTACGTGAGCGCCGGAAGAAAGTCCAGGAATTATCGACTCTTGCTGCTCTAACGACCGATCTGTTATCAGTTGTTGCTCTATTGTCGGCTGTTCAATTTCTGGCAACATTTCTTCGGATGCTGTAAAAATGAAATGTTGATGGTAATATGAGGAACATTGATTATGTAGCTTCAAGTGAGTGCTGGAACTGATTCTTGGAGTTATTGATTCCTGGTGCATTGTTGGACTATCGACTATCGGTTCTTGTTCTACTATTGTATGACCGATTGCTGACAGCATTTCTTCAGATGTCGTTATAAGAAAATGATCTCTAGGTGAGGTCACGCGCTGATTTTCCCACCAGACAGACGGCTCCACTTGCTCCATATAGAAACCAGCAGTGTTTTTCGTAGTTGTAAATTTGCGATATATCCTAGATCGATTGATTTCAGGCTCAACTTTCGTGGATATAGCTTGCTTTTGGGTGATTTTCCAATCGATTTCTGCGAAAAGTTCCTCTGTACTTGTTCCTGTTTCCGTTGCTCCCATGCGATTGATTTGTACCAGAAGCAATTCGTCCTCAGTATTCGTAGCGATATCGGAAAATGCACTTCGATTCGTTTGTACGCCCCGATCTGACAGCGTGTCGTGTAGTTCAGTTTGCTGATATTTATTTAGTAGTTCAGATCGTTCCGGTTCCACAAACTGACAGCCTACCTCAGCCGTCTCCTTCATAATATTCCTTCTCTTTTCGCATATTTCAGCTGCAAATAATACCGATTTTTTTTAGAATTCCATAAATTAAAGTCAATCAACCCGTGTAAAGTCTGCACTATGTCCTGTTAAGTGTTTTTTGTGAAGGGTGTGAGTGTCAAAAAATTACTTTTTAAACGTGTTCGATTTTAAAATCGATTCACAAATCTATCTCTAGTAAATTATCATTGTTATAATTATTATACTTAAAGTTTCTTCCGTACCAGCTCTTGATTCTCGATTCTCCGAATTGCATTCTTTTAACTGAATTCCAAGATCTTCATAGAGCATAAGCTCTGAACTACTTGAAAATGATTTATCGGGCCTATTCCAATTTAACATATAAATAACTTCCATTTCATCGTCTTTGTACGGCTTCGGTTCTTCCCTAATCTTGTTTGCATTTGCAGCTTCCTTCGCCTGAATATAACTTCTTTTCCAGCTTGCCTGCTCCCAACGCAATCCTTTTGAGTTACAGCAAAATCTCACAGCTTTATGTTCCACATAGGCAAACTCCATTTCCAACATTTGGGAAGTGCAATACCTTTTGGGCATAGGACCAAAGTTTTCAATATTGAGAGATCTCACTTCCCGCGGACGTTCCGAATTCTCCTCATTTAGATGCATTACATTTTGAGCTACCAAGATTAGGGATTCGGTGATGTTTTCTTGATGTCGCAACGTTTCTTCCAGATGCGGTTGTTGCGGCTTTTCCGTATTAAAAAGGTGATAGCAAAATATTAGATATTGCTGACGTTTGGCTTCATTGGGCTCTAGCCTCGTAAGCAGCCTATAGAGATGTAGAAAGAGCTTATACCGATGCTCCTCTAGCACCTGGTCCTGCGCATCCTCCATGGAATGCATTTGCCTAAATCGTTGCCGGAAGTGATTGAGATTTATGTTAATTTTGGTTTCTGGTGCGGCGACATCTACGTGATGCTCCAAAATGGGACGTCTACAGCCCAAAGCTATGCCCAGCCTCCATAGAAGAACAGGTACGCTATGAGCAAAATCTGCGGGGGATAAACCAAGCGGAGATTTATGTGGACCTTCGGCTGGTTGCTGTTGTTTCTCGGCCATGATCGTTATAATTAAATGCCCAATATGTGGTTTAAAATCAAAGAAATAAAAGTAACTGAAGGTCTGGAATTAAAAATAATTAAATATGCTTACCTAATACCAAGTTACAATATAGAAGATGAGCTCAAATAACTTATTAAACATTAAGCTGGTAAAGATAAATCTAAATCTAAATCTATTATGTCTATAACAGAATATATATATACATGTAGCTTCTGGAATATTATATATTCTAAATAAACAAAGATTGTCCATTTAAAGATATAAGTATTTCATTTGTAGGACTACAAACCATTAAAATATATTAAAAATTTCATACATATACATTATGTACATTGGATATTTCTATATTATACTCTCCCCAATCTTAAATTCTAATCTTATATCAAACATATCTTCTATTCCTATATTCATTGTGTCGTTACTTACAATTAAAAGGACGGCTTTCGACTTTTATAGCTGTATCAAAAAGTATTTTACTTAAGAATTTGTATACAAATTTTTCTAAAAATTTTTAAAATATATTTGCTGTGATATGATAAAAATCCCAAAGGCTTGTTAGCTTAGGCAATAATACATTACAATAAATAATAGCTTAGATTGTCTTTTAATCTATTAATCTATCATAATCTATCCTCGTGTATTTCTTAGCCAACGTAATTAACTCATAAATCTGTCAAAATTGTAAATTGTCGACAGGTTAAAAACTCAAGTGCTCAGCAAAAATTGCGTTGCATTCGCGCCGCAACCTTTTTGCAACTTTTCATTCATTACGGTGGGTCGGGATAAGGGGGGATGGGTAAAGGGGGGGGTGCGGCAGACTTTCTTAAAATGTATGATGCCACTTTTAACCTCAGACCGTAAAAAGTTTTACAGTGTGCAAAAGGAAACTATGCAAAGATAAGTGAAAAAGATTATAAATGCATTGTAGTAAAATTTACCGCCAACATCAGCGACAAAAGGCGCAAGAGAAAAACAAGTAGCGGAATTCTAAGCGGTAATGCACGTCTAAGAGATACCCTATAGCCGACTATGCATGTTTTAAAATAGGTTTTTATTTTAAATATTGGAGGAGACATTTTGAATGTGTATTATGCTAAATGAGAAGCCACTCAAAAAACATACGGCTGTGTATCGATATTTATCGATCATCGATAACTAACAACTCTTTCAGGCTCTATCTGTTATAGTGTCAAAGTCGGGACTCATTTCATGTGCACATCCTCTATATGCCACAATTTGGCAACTTTCAATGAGTATAGGGTACAACAACAGACTGAAATGGCGCACAATTTACGTGCAGGCAAGCCAAAAGTAACGGAAACGGAAGCGGAAACAGCCATTTAAAAAAACTGTCACCAGGCAGACACAAGCGATAGAAAGATAGGTGAAACGGCGGCGCCTGTTGACAGTGTTGGTAAAATTATCAAAGTGGCTTTTGGCAACACGCCGGCCAGCAACAGTCTTTTGGGCGAAATAAAGTACAGTCTTTTTCATCGAGCTTCGTAGGGTGATAGATCAATAGGTTAGGTGAAAGGTTGGCAATATGAGGGTGAAAATGTTTAGTAAATGGCAGTTTATCATAAAGTAAAGCAATAAAAGTTGTAGACAGTTAACTTATTCAACTGCCTTTCAGCAACGAAAGCCGCACATATCCTTATCGTATACTTTTTTGAATTTATGATGTCTAAACGCAGTTATAATATGTGAAGTCTCTATTATATATTTTTAATAATTATTAAATCTGCGAAAATGGGGAAATTCTCTAAAGAATGAAATTAAAAATGTATTTGAATAATACTTCTTTATTCTATTTTTCGTATAAGTATGTCTAAATTTTTATCGACAACTTCTTGGGAAATAGCTTAGAGAACAATCAGATATCCAAGTATTTCATCATATCGATAACTTTAAAATATTTCATATCAGTCTTTAATCCAAAGATTGGTTAGGTCTCTATCTGTCGATTTATCAATTTATTGTTAAGTTATATCTCAGAATAATAATAACAATAAAAATAATATTGTTATTACTAAATAAATTACTATAATTCGAAGTACAACAAAACCTTACCCATTTGAAATATTCCATTCGGAATAACTTCTCTTTCCATCCAACTGATTTTTAACTTCTAATCTATTCAGCCCCCTTTCGGGACCGACCGCCTCACCCAGTCGACGCAGCTCATTAAAAAACTGAATGTGTGACATTTTGTCAGGCAGGGATAATAAAATTACATTCGAAGCCCGACGATGACAAGCGAAAGGCAAATGTGCTGAATCAGCGCAAGAAAAGAGTGGCTGGAGAGGGCAGCGGGGGGAGTTGAGGCAAATGTCAAATCAAATTTATTGACTTCCATTGTAATGCTGGATAGTAAGACGGCATAGGGGCGGCTTGCAGCGTTGACAATGACACTAGGATTCCAAAGGACTAACCCGCAGTTTTACGTTCATTCAAATGTGCAAAGCCAATGACAGAGGGAAATCCCCGCGCCGGCAAAGCTCCTGCTCCCGGCCAGAACACATAATGCGCACCTTTTTCTGTTGCTTGTGCACTTCGGGCGCGATTAAAGCGCCGCTTAGTTCGCCCCCCAAGCGTAACAGAATGGGGAAAAGCCAATAGCATAGACAATCAGCAGGCAGCATCCGAAGTTTTCCTCACTTTTCTTGGCGCGTTTTTCCCGATTTTCCACAACTTAGCACAATGCCTGTTGGCAGCGCTATAAAAATCATACGCTTCCATTCATTGCGGCCATTGTGGGTACTTTCTTCTATTTTTTTTGTACCTCCTTTGTGCAATGTTTGACAATTATTTGCATTGTTCACTCGCTCGTTTGTTCAACATGCACACGAATCGGTAACTACAACTTGAGTGTCTATACACACACATATATATATATATATAGAAAGAGAAAGAGAGAGAGAGAGAGAGAGAGAGAGAGAGAGAGAGAGAGAGATTGAGCTGCTCAACTAGCTCGGTTAGTTAGGTGCTTGCACTTCTATTGTTTCGTTTTCCGACCCCAAAATGCGCATGCAAGTACTTTTCTATACCCTGTACGAATTCAAGGTACAGTGGGTGGGGCATCTTCGAGCACATATGGTACAGACAGTCGACAGACTGATTGGATGTGATCGTCTTCATATCCAATATCTCCTGTCTATATAAGCTGATAAGTTGATCTTAAATACTTTAAGCACTTAAACTTAGATTTGAGATACTTATATAAGTAAGTTCTTTGTACCACACACAGAACAAGTTTATTTCTGCTTATCGATAGATCTCTTCCAATTTATGTATATCGATTAATAATTAGAGGTTTTAGCATATCTATATATTTATATTTGATATGTCGGCAGAGTATATGCAGTCAGATAATATACCACCATGAATCCTCAATATTTATTTAAGACACAATTTTCAAAGGTGTATGAAGCAGATGATAGAACAATACTAGTATAGGGTATTTTCTAGACGGGCAGTTTGGACTGAAACACGCTCGCTTCTACTGTTTCAGTCATTTCCTTGATAAAGAATTGTCTGTTTTTTGTACAATTTTTGTTATGGGTTTTTTTGGAGTAGTTACTTCTTATGGCTTATATTACTGGTGAGATATTTTAATATGATACTAATTTAATGATATATAATCAGAGCTGATCTTTGCCTTTTAATTAACATTAAATCGTTGTCAAATTACATGCAAACAAGTTTTGGCTCAAACCCCATTTGGGTAGCCGCCACTTGAACAATTATTTGAATTTCCTTTTGCCACTTCAGCAATAAACTCAAGTACACCAATAATAATACTTTGCCATGGCATAATCAGCATTTAACCAATTAAGCTAATTGTGTATCGAGTTTCCATGGCTGACTATTAAACATCAGAGTCAACGGAAATTCCCCAAGCAAACATATTTCGACCAACTTCTGCTTAGTAGCTACCAATTAGAAATTCACCTATGCGCCTCATATAATTAATGATAGCTTCTCGGGTTCCTGCTCCCTGAGGCCTGTGGGCTTTACTCTGGCTTTGGCTATGTTTCAGTCGTTATTCAGAAATTTATGCGTTGCAGCTAGTTGCACATAATTGCAGAGCTACCGCCTTCGAACTGGCCACTGCATTGGTTACTCATACGCCACGTGGAACAATTTTCGGTCTCACGTTATTAATATACTGTTTGTCCAGGAGATGGCTGCGAGTTGGGGGTTGGTGCAATGTGTTGTGCAGGGGTTGGAAAGAAATAATTAGAACTTCACTTTTCCAATAGGCTACTTAACAAGATTAATATAATTTTTCAATATTAATACATTGATTATATATTTCTTTATATTATTGTTTATTCATTCTCTTTTCAATTTTATTCGAGCTTTATCCATTTTAATTTTATTATATCTTTTCTTCAGTGGTCATAAAAAGTTTTGATCTTAACAAATGTGAAATAGCGTTGAAATGAATTAAGGAGTGTTGCAAAAAAATTTAGTGTTGAGTAACGGTTGAAAATAGGTTGAGTAGTATTGCGTAATGAGTAAATAGAATAATAAGCTAAGTAGTATTGAACAGTGCTCAGTTGTATAAGGTAACGTAAAGTAGTGTTTTATAGTAGCTTCTATAAGTGTTGGAATATGTTGATTAATGTAAGTTTAAATTGTTCTTGTGGCTCTAATGGACACGAAAAGGCACGAATAATTTTAAAATACAGATATCTAAACACGAGCATGCCTCTCATTACACGCATCTCTAGATTGCCCTTACTGTGGATTACTTAGAGGCACTTTCGATTAGTTAACTGGCTGCTGGTTGCAAGTAGCATTAGCCACTTTGCTTGGAAAGGAAAATGCTGTGCTTAAAATCCTAAACTAATTAAAATCATACAAGCCAGGCTACGTATACTTGCGGCAATTAGCCAGACACAAACACATAGATACACACTTAGGCAGGACTGCAAAGGACACGGCAATTACGTACAACATTTGAAGCGATATTTTATTAGACACAGCCAGTTGAAGTGGCAACTTGAATCGTACATGTCATAAGCTGCTACTTATTTAAGTAGCTTGTCCCACGTCCGGTTCAAGTGCCTTGCCGTAATCCTTTTGAGCGCCGCACATTAAGTACACAAATTTAAAACGTTTGCTGCACAATTAAATCCACATATGTATGTATGTACATATATGCATCTTTATAATAAGTGCATTCCTACAAGAGCTGTAATTAATATCTTAAACTAATGTTGCATGTAATAAAGCCCAAAAGTTATTATACTCTATAGGATATAACGACTATGCAAGTGATTTTATTGTGCAATCATATTTTCTATATCTATCTATAGCCGTATCCCATATTTTTATTGTATCTAGCGAGAGGTATTATATAAGGATAGCTTATTAATTTATTTTAATAAGGATGAAATGTAAAGAATTTATTTGAAAAACTACTGTTCAATTTTCTTTAATTTTATTTTATAGTCTCCTATTTCCCATTCAATCTCCATAGAAAATCAGAAAAATAAAATGTTTTAATTCCAGATATTCTTATTTAATATTTTTTAGAATTTATGTTGTCTAAACGCAGTTATAATATATATATAATTTCATTTAAATCTGCGAAAATAGGAAAATAGGAAATAAGGATGGAAATTACAAATGTATTCGAAGAATACTTTAAACATCATAGATATATTTTTATATAAATATGTATAACAATCAGATATATCCAAGTAATTTATCATATCAAAAACTTATCGATATGACTTTTGAAAACTTTTTTAATTTGAAAACATTTCATAACAGTCTTTAAATCGAAGATATAAAGTTAAACTTATCTTTTGACTTCTCAAGCTATAGACTCATCTATCTGTTGACTTATAAATTTAAAGGCAGAGTATTTACGCTTCGTTGGGATCACAGTTGCCTGGAACTACACGCCATGCACATATAAATCTATCGCCCAATAGTGCCAACGGCAAATGCATTTGGAATTAGGCTTATTACAAGGACTAAGCATATTAGTCCTTTATATCTAAATATTTATTTATAACTATAGATTTTCAAGTATTGCTTGAGCATAAATTGCAATTGCAATTTACTTAGGGTCGGGCTGAACTATGCATGTATTTGTATGTAAGAAAGTCTGAAATTGATGTTTGTTTTCTTGTGTGGCTACTTGAATTATTATTATAACGTTATTTATCTTTTAAGTGTGTGTATGTGTGTGAGTGTGTGTGTGTTGATTTGCGTAAATTGTGTGGTTATTTGTGGCTAATTGAATGCATAAATCTGAATTGAGAATTGCACAAAATTCGTGTGTAATTTTATTTTAATTGGCAAGGAAGCAGCAGTCGGTGCTTAACTTGTATCAAATTAAATAATTTTCTTGCTTGGTCATAAGTACAAATAGAAGTAATGAAAAAAGAAGAGAAAAGAAAATCACTTCTCACACGGAAACACATTTTAGATTAAAATTCACATTCCCAAAGACCGCCAACTCTTGCTTTCTATCTTTGCCGTCATGCAACAAATTAAAAAATTGTGCAACAATTGGAAGCACACAAAAAGCAACAGCAGCGGCAGCAGCAAAAGGAAATTGTCAGGAAAATGCAGGAAAAAATTAAAAAATAAATAAGAAGAAAAACGTAGCAGACAAGCAGCAAGCGCGACAAGAAATTAGAAATAGAGCGAGCCAAGCCAAACGCCAAGTAGCAGCACAATAAGATGAGCAATCCGTGGGGCAGCTCACAGCTCGCAGCTCGGAGCTCGGTGGGTTGGGAGGGGCACTTGTGGCACGTGCAGCACTTGCCACAGTAATTGATAGCACGCTAGAGTGATTCGTAGTGCAATTCAGGCAACTTCTCTTCCCCTCCCCCACCCAGCATGACAATCTTCCAAGGGATGCCAACGCATTCTTTTTTGTTAGGATTTAAAGTTCCATTTGAATTCGGGCAACAATGGAATTTAACTCTCTATATAAATGCACCATAATAAAATTAGTTTTCTATCCATCAAAATCAATGGACTTGACTCTTTATATATATATATACCATAATAGAAGAAGTTTTCTATTGGGTTCGGTTCGTGAACCTAGTTAAATGCATTTCAGCCTTTGGTTTAATCTTTGCTTCCATTACAAATACAACAACATATCATATTATATTTACATCTGTTTCTACTCTAAACAGAGTACTAAATCTCGTTGTTCGGTTTATATTTGGAATTTCGGATTAGCAGAGGTTCAATTCATAATTGATTTATATTCTTCTATTTAAAGACGACTGCCAGTCTGCTTGGATAATGGTAAACAACAGAATTCTTGCCTTAAATAGTCGAGTGTCTATGCATAATAATCCAAAGTAAATCCGCTTTGAGCACATTTCGTTCGCAGTTTCCGTTTTTGCTTTTGGCAACTTTTTATTTCCTATTCTTTATGAGGCAGAAACTGTAGCTATGATTGGCAGTGGAACATTTTGGCAGTAAGAATCATAAAGTTGAGTTTGCTTTTTGCAGTGTTGTAAAGTAAACTAAATAGTTGGAAAAATTGGTAATCGTAGAGGTAAATCTAGATAATGTAATATTATTCAGTTCAATTTAAATTCTACGTTCTATCCTCAATTCTATCCTCTCATCCTTGGGTTCCATCTGTCTCTCTTTCTCTATCTTTCTCTCTGGTCTCCGTCTCCCTCTCTCTCGCATATATCGGTCTTTCTTTTCATATTTTGTCTCTTACTTTCTCTTTCTTCGTCTTTCTTAATTTAAGTTCATCTGGTTTTATTCTGATCTGTTTCTCCCTTTATCAGTCGCTTCTTGTCTCTATTTTTTCTCTCCCTTTTCATACTCTCTTCTGTCCTTTCATCTGGCTTCTCCTATGTCTTCTCTTCTATCACATCGTCTGCCCTCTCTTTAGTCATCTCTTCTGTCCTCACATTTTGTGTATCAAGCTTCAACAATCTTATATTGTTGACCAAGTTTATGAACTCAATCATTTAGCATCCAATCAACGCAAAGCCTCTTCAGCTTCATTTCCCTAATCTACATTGTCATAATCTTTTCAGTTTACTTCTTGTCCATTGTCTTTGCACAGTGCACAAATCTATTTTAATATTTTCTTATTTGCCACTGACATTTACGAAAAATCACATAAATTGGTGCACACAGCCATTTTGTCTTGCCATTGTCATGACTGGGGGACTGCGGGGCTGGGGAGCTATGGGCCTGAGGCGGACTGAGCCTGAGGCTCAAGCTGAGACTGAGGCAATGCCTGGTGCTCAAACAAACATGAGCAAGAAGCCTGAATGCGAATACCTTACTACTGTCATAAGAACATATAGAGAGAGAGAGGGAGAGAGAGAAAGATAGAAAGAGACAAATAGAGTTAGGGACTACGCCATACAAAGCTTTTTTTCTTTACTATTATTCCCACGTACTTAAATTTGTATACCCCGCAGAGTCAGTTTGAAAAATGTATATTCATATGATGTCAATTTTTGACACAGACAAAGTTTTTCGGCTTGCGACATGTTAATGAGAATTGGGATCAAATCCAAAACGGTTCGAGCCCAAAGTTCAAATTAGAACTGAGCCTGAATTGAATTCGTAAATGTAGAAAACCAGATTTATGAGCCGAACCTTTCGTTCAAACTATCTACCTTTTTTTTTTTAAAAAGTCGTGATCCGATAAAAGTTGGATATGCTTTAACTTGACTAAGCATTAATTCAACACACATATCATATTTTTGGATCATTCAAACAAAAATTGTTGGGCTGTAAAACTGTGATCCTAAAAAAACTATTCGGATATGGTTTAACTTAGCTGGCTCGTAATTTTACTTAGAAATCATATTGCAAAAAAATATGTTTAAGCTTGACAAACCCAACTTGGTCTTACAGAGTATTGCCTAGTCGAGTCTGTAACAGCGTGACAAGCATTGTTGTTGTGCAACAAATTTCCACACACGACGAACGTTGGCAACGATGTCGACTGAGAGATATGCAGAGATATAAAGCAATTTTCTACGTAAATACTTTGTAATGGATTTAGTAAGTAGTAAAGTATGACGCGTTTGCCATCTAGAGCATGTCTGCGCACACGTACGAGTGTGTGAGTGTGTGTGAGTCAGGAGCTCACTTAGAGAGAATAAAGTACTGCCTGTCTATTTGTGTGCGTGTGTGAGTATTTGATATTGTAAATCTCAGCACATATATATACATATATATATTTTTGCGCATCATATAATTGATGAATAAGTATTACAGCGATTTTCAGCGGCAATTTTTTTTTCTTTTTTGCCTTGGCCCATTGCATACTTATGTGCGCTGACAGCGGACTTATGTATGTGTGTGTGTGCGTGTGTGCGTGTGTGCGCCTTTATATGGCCTTAGTAAATGGAGCGTACTGAGTGAATTATATTTAATGCTTTGTGTAATTTAAATATAATAAAATGTCGTACATCTTCCAAAACAAGAAAGAGCTAGCCAGAGGCTTAGAGAGAGAGAGAGAGACAGAGGCAGAGAGAGGAGTAAAAGTACATGCAGATAAAATATTATTATTTTTTACGCATTTGACTGCACGCCGCCAAAAAGTAGGCAATAATTTTTATGCCTCATAACAAATGTAAATACCAAAATTATTGCCTTGTAAAGTGTAGCAGCAACAAAATGTAAAAGCCAAAAGAGTATATTTTGGATTATGTAAACATTTTATGCAAAACTCTTAAAAAAAATTACTTAAGCCTTATCAATTTAAGATATATCGAACTGGAATTGAAAGTAAAGCGAATTACAATTCAATTTATATCAAGTTTTTTAAGAAAGTGAACTGTTTCAACCAATCAACATTTGTTGAAGCCAAACAAATTCGATTAGGCGTAATTATTGAAAATAGATGAACTGATTTCAGTTAAGTTGCTTTATTCAATTAGTTAAAACAAAGTTTCTTTTGTCCAAATATACCGTGAACATTTACAGTCACCTAAACGAGGTTAAACAAGCTCAAAAAGAGCTCTGCCTCAAAATAGTCCCTTTATACAAATACTCAATCAGTATCAGTATCTCATGCGCCAAAATCTCTAGAGACTGTTGTTTTAATGGTTTCATTTTATTGACAACCTGCAAACCAAAACCATCAACAAAAAATTTGGTGCGCAAAACAACTTGATTAAAAACCCACAAAAAGCATCTCGCATTCGCCCCAGACAAAAAAACCCCACCCAGATGGTACTCCCAAATTGTTGTTGACCATTCGAAAAACGGGGACCCGTCCTCAATGAGCGTTCGATTGTGAAGGTCTGGAGCGTGGGATATGAAATGTTTCAATATGGTGCACCGCCATGCTGTGACTAGGCGGTCAGCCACAGGGTAATTTAAATGAAATGAACAACAAATGCACTCACACTCGCACTCGTAAAAAACAGAGACATTCAAACAAACACTCACGAGCACCCATGAAAGATTCGCAACCCTGTGACATGTGCCGCAAATGTTGCACACCCACGCCAAAAGAAAATAAATAAATAGCAAGTTGTAAATTGAGCAGAGTAGCTGGTTCAAGTCCCCCAATTGAACTAAATGGGCGGTCGTGTGGGCGTTGGGCATTGGGCGTGTCCCCGTAACTGTGTGTCCGCATATTGCTTTTCAAATTGGTCATCGAGCATAATAAAAAGCATGTGGGTATCGAGTTTTTATGGCGTTAACAAATTGCATTTTATAACACAATTTTGATCTGTGGCTAACAAAAAATAAAGAGCACAATAATATTTGACTATTTGTTTGTGGCTCCCAAGAGATTTCTATGTACAAATTTGCATGGAAAAACAAAAGAGAAAAAAAAGAGCTGAAGGCTAATCTGAGCATAAAATAGTTTAATAGAAAATATAGAAATGTATTTAGAGTAAAGGCAAAACAATATCTTTCAAAAAGAATATATATCAATAAGATAAATATTTTAAAGAGATAATCTAACATAAAACGCAACCTTACCTAAACTCAAAGCAACCCTCGCATTCATTTACTCCACTTGTTTAACTTGTATTTTATAACAAATAAATTCATTCAATTTTCATTTCGTTGCGTAAAAAATAAAAATGATGCTCAAAAATGTTCCCTCTTTCAATTGTTTAAAATGAAAAACTTTGAGCGTTTGTTGTATTTGCCATTCGCATCGGAATCGTATCATTGCTTTCCATTGTTCTGTCGCTCACTCTCACACTCTCTCGCTTTGTCTGTCGCTCTCAATGTGGCCTTTCTATTAAAAATAAACAAATCCCTAAATACGCCACTCAAAATTCAATTAAAACTCTCGACGCACAAGCGCCGACAGATTTACAAGGCCCCCGCACAGCACACACACACACACACACACGCACGCACGGACACACGCTCAAGCACACACACACACACAAAAATCCATGGCTGTTGAATATGTATTGAATGGGAATTGGAGAGTATGTGTAGAATGCCAACAATTGTGAATTGCTTTCAACTGTATTTTCAAATATTTATGTGTTTGTCAGAGGTAAATCGATGCTTCTAAATGCGCTAAAATTATGCAACACAATTGGTTTTTGGCGCTTGCACTTAACGTAAATTTACCGTTATCGTTTGGCATATTCGATACATACGATAATGCCGGCCATTTTGGTAGCCAACAGGGCCATAGGTAATTCGCTTACAAACACACACGCCCCCTCCCCCCTCCACAACACTATTCAACTTTTCAAGTCGAGCTGCAGGCTGCAGTGTTTATGAGTTAAGAACCAGGGCCTCCAGAAAGTTTAAATCGCCCTGCTGCACATGGCTGCAGGTCCGCATACAAATGTCATTAGGAAAGCGGCCAAAAGTACAGCCAAAAATTTCTGCTGCCTACCGCAAGCATTAACTAGCGATGAGCGCGTGAGTCACGAAAACTGCAGCAACATAATAGAAATGCCAGTAAATAAATAACAAATAATAAAATATTCAATAATATTTAGCCTAAATAAAACATAACAAACAAAAGGCACGAACAAGTTAAAAAAAAGCTTTATATAACAACTAACCACTAGCGTATTTTCCCTTAACCAATTAAAATGTGGGTCATAGTGCTTTAAGAAGTTATATAAAAACATTTCTATCATATGTGAAAATCTGTATAACAGACAGAAATAAGCATTTCTGTTATATAAATACATATTTTTGTAAATGTATGTATGTATGTATGTAAATATTCTTAGTCAGCAGCATTGGGCGAGTTTAAGCCCATGCCCGACCTCCGTCCATATAAACGCATAATAACAGCTAGATCTAGTATTTACTGTTGTTAATTTGCTACTTATACATACATAAATATGCATGTATGTGTTTTAATATATATGCTTTTCCTACCTTGATTTGATTGCAGCTGCAGTGGTTCTTATGCACATGAAACAAAGTATTTTCATCATTTTCGCGCCATTTTTGTTCACTTTTGCTTATTTATATTCTTCGCGAAATTTTGTTTCACACACTTATTATTATTACTCAAGATACAAGCGATCGCGACTAAAGCTGTATGCGTACTGAAGCTCGGCGATCAGGCTTACGCGTTCCCTTGAGGAGAGAGTGCGATGCAAATATGTGTAATTGTGTAGAGCAAAAAAGCAAAGAGCGCAAAGCTCAGCAAAAAGAAGGTTACGCATGGGCATATGCATGCACATAACTATAAATGCATAGCCGATAGCTGCTGAACTTAATCGTGTGCAAAAGTAAGCTTCACAGTCTAACCTTTGAAATTGTCGCACCCTATTATTATTATATGAAGCTGAAAAATTAAGAAAAAAAATTGTATATATTATATTTATTTTTTTTTTTTAATTTAAGTTTACTAACAAATATAGAGAGCAACATGACACGCGTCACGAGATAGAAGCTCACCTCTATCGATATGAATGGGCGACAAGCTGCGACGTTGTTTGAGCCATTTTGAGCAGCTGCTTCGCCTGCTGCTCTTTTTTGTGTGGATGTTAAGTATGCACTTTTTTCGTAAGTGTGTGGATGTGGATGTGTGTGTGTGTGTGTGTTAAATGTGTGCGATTTGTCGTGGTAGCTCCATAATGGCCAGTGGAGGTCGGCACAGCCGTTATGCTTATGGTTTTGCATGGCGGCACGTGTGGAGCATGCAGATGCTTAGGTGGAGAGCGGCGAGCGGAGAGAGGCCCAGCGAAGCACCCAACAAAGCAAAACTGAAATTGAACAAATTCCTGACAAATTGGAATTTGGTTTAGTTTTTTTTTGTTTCTGATGCTTTTCTTGTTTTGCTTTTTTGTCTCTCATTTCTTTTGCGCTGCCAGCGAAATTTGCTCACATTTTTCTTATTGTTGTTTTTGCTATTGCTTATTTCCTTTTGTTTTTTTCCTGCTGTTGCTTCTGTAACATTTCCACACAAGATTTCGTCTCAAATATGCGCTGGGCCATTATGATTATTTCTACATTGCGTTTTACCCCCAGCTGCCAACCACGCACACCCCTCCACCTCCCACTCTATTGCTCTGCACTTTGAAAAATGACACTTTACAACAGTTGTAATTTGTTTTTGTTTCAGTTTTTTTTTTGTCTCCTTTTTATTCTATTTTTTTTACTTTTGTTTCTTCTCGCTGGTATGGTCAGAATGTTTGGGCTGCCCCAACCCCCCCCCCCCCACGCAACTATGTGGGCATGGTTGTGCAAATTGTGGGTGTCAATGTGATTTGTTGCCGGGACAATGATATGGGCGTGCCAGCCAATATGCTGACATTCCGTTGAGTGGAAGAAAATTGTGTAAAACATGCGGCCACACTGGTGCAGTATGATTTTCGAAATCTTAAGACGTTGTACAGCACATAAAACGAATTCAGAATTGAAGTTAGAGATATTATATCAAAGGATGGATGAATATGACATAAGGACGTGTGATTCTAGAAATGAGATAAAAGTACTTGATTAAAGTAAGCATAAAGAAATATCTAGAAATATGGAAAATCTAGTCTATGCGCAAGGTGGATGCGAGTTCGAATCTGAGGCTTGTGTACGGACTTTCTTGTATCTGAGATAATGATAAAAGTAGATTTTACTTAAAACAAAAAATAATTTGCTTTTGAAAAGCCTGCAGCTTACTATTTTTAATTTAATTGAAAGAAAATGATCGAATGGAAAGTCTAAACATTTTGAAAATATTAGAGAAAAAATTGGAAAGTAAACATTCCTTTTGAAATAAGACCTCAATTCTAACTTATTAGTTTAAGATTTCATTAAAATTATTTTTTTGCAATGTTCAGTATTTAATATATTTAAAATACCGAAAAAAAGCGCGCTTAAAAAAAACGCCTAACAAGTTTAACTAATTGGTTATCCGCTTAATTAAAAATAATAATTTTAGATTTTAGAATTAACTTACGCCAAACTTGAAAATGTTCAATTAGAATATTGGATTGAAAAATTTGGAAACTATATTATTTGATCATTTTACTTACCTCATTTGAACTTTATGCGGGACAAACCAAAAAATGTTAATTATATAAATCAAACCCAATTTCCCTTTGAATGTTAGCCAAATTATATGCCTGAATTATCAGATAAGTTAGTTATCACAGGCTAATTAACTTATTAAGGGAAAATCCCATTGACGAGCCTCACACAATGGCTGATTACTGCCATCTGGAGCTGTGAGCTGGCGCCAATCCCTTTGACCAGTTGGCCAGCTAACCGCAATTTGATCATTCGGGCCAAACGGACAAACAAGCGTATGCAGAAAACTGGCCAAAACTAACCGCAGCAACCGATGTTTATTATTTTAGCATACAAATTAAATGCAATATTTATAGATTTTAATTTGTTGAATAATTACATATCTGGTTCATAGCCTTTCATTGTGACCCATTTCAATTAGAAACATAAATGTCTAAAATCACATTTGGTTGCACGACTAACTTTGCGGCTGCATCTCTGCAGCCCAAAATGAGGGGGCGTGGCATTTTGTGGCATTGGTCAGTGAAAATTCACGATGCTCTAAATTATTGAAAAGCAATGCAAATTAGTTTCCAGCTGAACAAATTGATGCGTTTTCCCCAGCCTAACTTAATGGTTTTTATTTTTCTGCATTTATATATAGTATATATTTATATTTTGTTCATTTGTTATTTATTAAAAACATTTTGGCCGCACTGAATTGTAATTAATATTTTGTTTCGGCATATAGTTAGCCGTAATTGTGCGCATTATACCTTATTTGAATGGACACAATTATAGATTTAATGTTAATGATAGAGATAGAAATATCATTGAAAAGCGGAACAGTTCATTTCAACAGTGGTTCATTTTAACATATATCAGTCAAACCATACCTCAATCTTGCGCAAATTTGGCATTGAGATATAAGGATATGATTAAAAAGCGGAAAGGTTAATTCCAAAAGTGTTTCATTTTAACATATTTCAGTCAATCCCAACCTCAATCTTGCGCAAATTTGGCATTCACAGATAAAGATATGATTAAAAAGCGGAAAAAATACGTATTATACTTCATTTAAATGAGCAAAATTATAGATTCAATGTTAATGATAGAGATAGAAATATCATTGAAAAGCGGAACAGTTCATTTCAACAGTGGTTCATTTTAACTTTTCTAGGCCATTCTCAAACTCAATCTTGTGCACATGCGGCATTAAAAGATCCATGAGCGGAAAGGTTCATTTTAACAGTGGTTCATTTTAAAATTTTTCAATCAATCCCAACCTTTATGCAAATGCGGCATAGACTGTCTCCGGTACCCTACCCACTATCTACATTTCCACTTACCACATGTAAATGGTCAAAATTCATTGAAAAATGGGAACAGTTCATTTCAACAGTGGTTCATTTTAAAATATTTCAGTCAATCCCAACCTGAATCTTGCGCAAATGCGACATTGACAGATAAAGACATGATTTAAAAGCGAAATAGTTTATTATTCGAAATAGTTCATTCCAAAAGTGTTTAGTTTTAACATTTTTTAGTCAATCCCAACCTCAATCTTGCGAAAATGTGGCATTAATAGATAAAAATAAATATATCATCCAAGAGCGGAAAGGTTCATTTTAACAGAGGTTCATATTAACATATTTTATTCAATCCCAACCTCAATCTTGAGCAAATGTGACAGTCTCGGAACCCTAAGCCCCTACCTTTCCACTACCCCCCACCATTTCTGAACATCTTAGCAATTAAAAATGCATAGTTGGTTTATAACGCGAGAGCGGGTGAAAAAAAAGAATAAAACACTGTCATTGAAGTTTTGTGCCTGTGGAGCAAAGTCATAAACTTAACGATATGAAATGGTCAATGACAAGAAAACTTACCAATGGAGGCGCCACCAAAGAGCTGCTGAAGAGCGCAGCAACACGTTGTGGCCGTTATTATGCCGCACAATGGGGCATTATTAAGTCACGTAGCATCGTGTGTAGCTGACATTTTCTTCAATTATTGTACTTATGGTTTCCATCCGCGTTTGCCCCAACGACTACATTTGTTGCAGTTTTTTTATTATATATATTTCTGTGTAAGTGCGTGTGTGTGTGTGTGTGTGTGTGTGTGTGTGTCGCCATGTGGAGTCGTTGTATCTGTCTGAGCTCTAAATGAGTTGTGGCCAAGAAGCGTGTTACTATTTTTAGTTAACTTAAAGAGCTGTTAAGGACAATAGTCACACGGTCAATAGAGTGGGTCAAATTTGATATACATTTAAGATTTACAATTCGACGGCTTTGCTACTTTTTACAGCAATTATTAGCTCTTAAATTTAATTTGCTGCTCTATTTTATATAATTAGCTTAAATTCGTAGAAACCAAAATACAAATTCAAATTTAACAGCCCTTGCAGCAGCTTAACAGAGTCTGTTAGTTAACAGCGCTGCCGAGCTGTTGCTATCGATAACTTTTGCTGTACACTATTTGCCGCCACATTATTAACATGAGTTATGTTTGAAATAGAATAGAATTGTTAGTTAAAGGATTTGCAGAGTTACATTTTCTTCTTGTCAGATATTTACGATTGCCCGTTTTATTTGGCAAGCATTTCGATAAAATATTTAATTGTCGTTATTTATGCGCTGAGTAGGCGCGACGCAGCGCCCGTCTCTTGCGTTTGCCCACAACGGGCGCAAATCCACCGCCGACACCGGACACGGTGCCCAGCTGCAGCAGCAGCGGATTACTGACCAGAGCAGCGGCTATGCCCAGCACTGCAGCACTGGCCAGCGGTATGAGAAAACTCTTGGCCAGCAGCGCTTTCTGTGACAACTCCGCCGGTCCCTTGTGGCTGGCTATATCGTGTGCGTCCAGATAGGCGTACTCGCCGCCGCCCGTGCTCGGATAATGTTGGACATGATGTGAGCCATGACCTGGTCGCGTGCCATATACATCGAATGGTATGCCCGCCTCGGCACTGCTGCCGCTGCCGCCATAGTAGCCACCATGGCCGGCGCCTCCAACATACTCATAGGGATGTCCTTCGTAGGCATAGCTGGCGTGTCCATGTGGACTTTGTATATGCGTGCCAAGACCAGCGCCAAAATGACCTGTTGTGTTTGTAATAGTAGTAGCTCCTTGTGGATTAGCCAAGCTGCTTTACGTACCCACACTGATCCGCTCGTGCTGGCTCGCGGTGCTCTGACGCCATTTGTTGTACGCCTCGCTGAGCGATTCACCCACGTTGCCCAGCTGCGTGCCGCTGCCGACGCCCGTAGTTTGGCTGGCTGTGGAGCTGCCGCTGCCGGATGTGGTGCCCGGTCCTCTATAGAATTCCGGTGGCGGATCATAGCTTTTGGCTATGTTAATGCCCGCATAATCCAATCTGTTGCCCACCTCGCGCTTATTGGCAGTGCTTGGCTCCCAGACCACGGTGCTGGCATTTTGCGCCCAGCACAGCTCCTGGCAGAGGCAGAGCCAGAGGCCCAGCTGGCCGATTACTAGTTTCCGTTTGTTAGCGTACATTGCGACTAAGTGCGCTGCAGTGCGATGCCAGCGACTTTATAAAAAATATTTGCCCAGAAAGTTGCCACACATGCCACAGATGCCAGATGAGTGTGGCATATTGTACCACAACTGGCGACAAATTGCGCTTTGGCAATTTAAGCCAGAAATTGTGAGCGCCTTTTGGACGCATGGCTGACGGTGACGCGCAATCATTGACAATTAGTGTCGCCAACTGGGCGAGTTCTTTCGCCAGAGTGTACACATGTATTTATTATTGTATTGTATTTATTTTTTGTGTGGAATTGTGCACGTTAGTGTGTTTCACTTTTCTTCATTAACTTGGCCAGCACGCGTGTAGTTGCCAATTTGCCAGCAACTGGTTAATGAAATAAAGTTTATAAAAATAAATAAATGCCTGGCATTGCTTCATGACTGGCCGGATTTAGAAATGAAACTCTGAGAGTGACCCTCGCTACGATCACTCTACGAGGGCTGCCATTTCAGTTTTCCAACACTGTTAGCTTGACATTTTCGAGCACTATAAACACTTTCGGTTGTTCGAACCAGCAGATGCCTTGTACTTTAGTTTAAACAGATTTGCGCACAGGTTCAAACCTTGGTATAGTTGTAATTTTTCAACAATTATATTTTGAATTAATATTTACCCAAACGTGTCGTGTTTACTCGTGCATCTTCGTGTCACGAAAAATAAAGCACGTTTGTCATTTAGACTACTTTGAAGAAAAGAGTATTTCGCAAAAACAACTTACTTCAATTTTAGGCTCGCAACTTATCAGGCAACCCTCGCAAATGCTGATCGCCTGCTTGATAGTTAAGAAATTAACGCCGTTCGTGTTCGCTGCATTCACTGAGCGAGGGGCGGCACAGCTTGGGGGCGTGCCCAATTTGTTAGAAGCTCTTGCGCAAGTTTCTTGACATTGGCAAACAAAAAAACAAAAAAAACAGAAAAGAAAATAATTTCAAATTGTTTTGTATTTTTAGTTTCTGCAAACGCGAATGCAAAATTTCGTTTGGCCTTGTCAAATGTGTTCAAATCGTCTCGATCCGATTGAACTGTTTCCAATTGTACATTCGACTGTCCCAAAAGTCTGCGGTTCGTCATTCTAATCAGAAACGTGCGAAGTTCAGCTATCAGTTTATAGAGAATTTTGATAGAATTTCGTAGAAACGCTATCTAAATGCGATACATGGGTGAGAGTGTTAGGGAAATGAAACAATTTTCGGTAGCTCTTATCACAGATTATTGGCTCGTGTGGAAGATGACGCGCTCCAAAAATGATCTATATAACTACATTTCACAAATGATATCATTATATAATATATAGAAGGCCCGAAGTGCTCTAGTGATTTATATTGAGTATCAAAAATAAGCACGCTCTCACGTAATTTCGACTTTAAACGAAATCCAGAAATGCTCTTCCAGTTTATATGAATTTCTCAGAATGACATCTGATCTTCAAAAGAGATCAAATCAAATATATTTAAATAAAGAAACAGAGAAACTTTCTTATTGCTATATATAACATACAACAAAATCCCAGGCTTTAATTGCCTTTATGAGAAGCGCATAGAGAGGCGATTCACGAACAAAATAAAAACTCTTCTTTTCTGCAAAGCGCCCATTTTTTATAGAAACTAACCAAATGACACAACAAAAGGGCTTCCACAAGGTTCATGAACTTAATGGGAAATATGTGAGCCGAAGCAAGGCTCGAACTTATGGAAAATCTAGGCTGATTTAAGCATGCTAAAAGCGAGCCATCAAATCATGTAACTAAAATTTGCCACAATCATTTGGGAAAAGGTCATGTAAAAGGGCTCTAGTTGAGGGTGCTCGACTAGGGGATACCCTAAGCCCTGTTCTTTCAACATTTCTTTTCCCAGGTTCGAACTTGGTGTGAAAATTTAAAACCAGGTCAACAAACCGTTTGAACCTTGAACCAAAACCTTCTTTTATGTTTTTTTACAGTCATGTACATGCATTTAATTGTAGAAACACAGGAGTCATTTATATTGAAAAGAATTTATAGGTTGCATCTAAGTACTCTAGCTGGCGCGTTGTTGCAGTGGCGAGCATATTGAAAGGAAAGTTGATTTACAATCGCATTCAATATATTCGCCACTGCAACAGACAGTGCCTGCTATTTGTGCATCTCTTTAGCAAATCGACGAAGTGTGTCAACTCGACGAAAGTCGGACGATTTCCACAGATTGTGCCGCAGCAAATCCTGCTGTTTGGCGGGCATATAGGCAAAAAAGGTGCTCGGATTCGAGCCGGGCAGCTGGGTATAGCCGCGCAGTGCGAACCAAATCAGACGCGAATCCTCGAGTGCCATGGTATTCAGTCTGTGATGATATTCCTGATTCATTTTCTTAAATCCACACATATAGCTGCGATAATGGTTAAGATCTTCGTTCAACAGCTTTTTGCCAATAAATTGATGATATTTCGGCAATGGAAGTGCCCGCCTGATAGCCTCCTTATAGAGACGCTCGTGGATGAGATGGCTTGTGTGGGCCATTTCACACATTTGCTTATAGCTATAGGTTTTGCCATAACGCTCCGCCACCCAGTCCAGCAGCACGGGCAACTTGTACGCATTGGGCAGGGTGACCAGAACATAATGGGCATCATTTTTCAATATGTCCACGGCTTGTTTAAGCAGCGCGATCAGCGCCTGTGAATCCTCCGGATCGATGTTGGTCATTGCCAAACGTTGCGTTTTATCAGAATTCTCCTGATCAACGCATTGCGTTAGCTTTTCCTGGGCCTCGCGAAACATTTGTGCGGCCACTTTGTTGGCGGCATCCAGCGCTGTGCGGGATGTGTTCCATTCCCTCAGCTTGATACACTCCACGTGCTTTTTGCCATAGACTTTTTGCGCCTCCGCCTCCGCGCTGGCCTCTATGGCCTTCTGGAGCGCCGCAATGCAATAGCTACGGATCAGCGGCTGGGCATCTGACAGGGGTCCAAGTGTATCCGACTGCAGCGGCGGCTCGAAGACCTTGAAGAAATTCCATTCCGGCATGCCGTGTGGCATGCAACGCCTGGTCCAGAACATTTCCTCTGAGCTTTCATTTGGGTTGGGTTCACCACCTTCAATGAGGACATTAATCCCTTGCTCAGCCTTAGGCTGAGCCTTGGGAACCTGGGGCGCCTTGGGCCCGGCACAAGTCTCGCCGGGATGATTCTTACGAATGTCCGCCAGGCGGATGGTCCTGTGCATCTTCTCGAACCCCCATTCCATGACATGTACGCCCGGATCTATGTCGTCGCCGTGCAACAACAGATGCTCCGGCCTATCGCCATCCGCTGGCAGTATCAATCCGAGATCACCCGGACAACCAGTGCCCATGCGGGGCAACGGTGGAGCCGACACCAACTGCTCGCATGCCTCACATCCTCCCCTGCATTTGTGGTTCTGAATGCCGCCGGCAATCTTTTGCAGCGCGGTCAGCTGGCGCAATCTATGCTGTCGCAGCAGCTCGGCGGCACGCAGCACCTCCCGCTCCAGCTGGCGGACAATGTGATCGCCGCGCTGGCATCTCTGTGTGCCCGGCACGTCCAGCAGTTGCATGCAACGCCTGACCGCCTCCACGGTCAATTCCTGTTGCTTGCGTGCCGTCGTATGCTCCAACATGCGATGCACCTGGCACAGCGTCCTATCCAATTGCCGGCGTTTGCTGCCGGCGAACAGCTGACCCAGGGCATTCGACAGGCAACGCTTCACCTCGCGCTTGATCGGCGACAGCTCGTAGTTGGCAAACCAGCGCGAACACTCGTTGGGTATGTTGTACATGGTATCCTTGAATTTTTCATAATTCCGAAAGCTCACCAAACGCTCCTTGGGCTTGAATGATCGCGGCTGGAATTGCTTGGGTCGCAGCTGTGGCACCAAATACGGCGAGTCATTGGCTGCGGCCTCATTGGGCCGCATGTGATTATTCTGCTGCATTTGTCGGCGCTGCTGCCTGGCGAGCTTTTGCCGTTGTCGCAGAAGCTGCTGATCCTGGTATTTCTTGGAATGCTCCGCAGTGGGCAATATCTTGTCCAGGCCGCGCAGAGTCGATGTCATGTCCAGATGCGCGATAGCCGTGAGTATTAGCTGCTCGTTGGCCGTGTACTCATTGAGTTCCTCTTGGCAGCTGTGCGTCGACTTGTAGTGCGACTCCCACAGAAACCAGAGAAAGGCCAAATCGTTGCCCTGGCTAATGCCCATCAGTATCCGCGACTGATTGGCATTAATCATCGGATGCAGTCCCAATAGATTCAGGCAATCGCGCACACGATATGTCGAATTCTGTTCAATATCGTCGCGCAAGGCGTGCAACAAATTGTTGCATGCACCGATCTGTTTGGCCGACATGCCACGAAACCAGCGCACCGATCTTTCCAGTTCACGAAAATCTTTCATTATTTTGGTCTCCATTATGTTATCGTTAGCTTCTCGATTTATTAATGTTTTGTGCTTCAAATTGTTTATTTTTTTTTTGTACTGATAATTTTGACACCTACTTTCTTTTATAACCAAATTTATCCCCTTTCTTCTATTAACTGGGAATTTAGTGAGGGAAATTCCACCCGCATGAGTGGAAAAATCCCGAAAAATGTTTGTATGAAACTTTTTTGTTTACCATCCGATCGGCCTTAAACTCATTTTCAAAGATCGCTGTTCAAATTCATTTGATGGGTGTTTCACACTTTTCCAAAACTGTATTCCTCCTTGGTGAAAATGGGGGTGAAAGATTTGGTGGGTGACGTTTCACGCTCAAATTCATTTCTAAAGATCTAAATGAAAATTCATTTGAGACGTGTTTCACACTTTTTGCTGAATCCAAACTTGTTGGGTAGAAATGAGATTTCAAGATTTTAAGGGTTAAGTTTAAAATTTCTTCCGATATGCATCAAACTTGTTTTCAAGCTTTACATACGCGATTTGGGTAATTTCACCCGCAACAGTGGTAAATTGGCGGAAAACGGTTGCATGAAAGTTTTTTGTTTACCGTCCGATCAGTGTTAAAATCATTTTTAATGCTTTTTGAGAAAATTTATTTTATGAGTGTCACGGGCAAGTGCGGGTTATACTCGCTAGTCGTATAAATAGATATATGATATAATCTAAGTAATTATTAGACATAGTATTCCCTGATTTCTGGTTCCTTACGCTTAATCCAATTACTCAAATAAGAAGAGAGGAATTCCTCGTGCTATTCCTTTTCGTACTCCTGAGCTGACCTTTTATATTCCAATTAACTCAAATGAATTCTTTCCTAAATTCTAATTTCCCCAAACTTTTCTTTTAATTCAGGATGTCATGCGGAAATTGCGACTCTTGATTTGTCTTTTGGAAACGGAATCGCCAATCATCCAATTAAGCAAGCGGTTAGTAAGATAGTGTCATCGATTTTTACTCTTCAAATAGATTAGTTTTAACTTTTTATAATGTACCCCACGAAAACATTGTTAGATAATAAAGTATTTATAAAAAAACTATTGTATTTGCAGTCGACGTATCTGGGCGAGATAGGAAGCGCCTACGCAATCAAACAATGTAGCCAAGTTCAGCAGAACTCATTCGTCTGACACTGACCAATATGGAAACCTGTAAGTTTCGATAAAATTAAAAGTACCATAGATATATGATCTGACAGCCTTTGCTCTACTCTGCCTAGCCCTGTCCACGCCGAATGCGATTCCAATGGAAATGGACAGCCTACTTGCACTGGCACCAGCTACTGGGTATGCGAAGGTAAAAGGGCCGTTTCCAAGGAATGCGAATCCGACGGCTTCGACCCGAAAACATCTGAGTGCGTCGTTTGTAGCAGCGGGCAATGGACGACGCCCTGCCCGGAATCCGCTTAAGCGACTCCTTTGAACCAAACAAATTGCAAATAAATCAAAGTTTTATGCGACTATATCTATTTTTGTAATCAATATCTGACTAAGCTGTGGAAATGGAGAGGAAGCGGGTTCGAGCCTTGTCGAAGTATAATTTTTGGATTAATATTTACAATAAATCAGAGAACCGTTTGAAACTCTGTGATGTTGAGGGGCACCAGGTTCGAGCCTTGAAGAAGAAACATTTTTTTTACAGCTTTTCAGATTTTTTTTTATTAAAAACTCTTTTTTCTATTCTTCCTATAGAGCTACAAAATAAATTACTGATACGATTTTGCTTCTAGCTTGGTCTAGATATCTTTTAAATAAAAATACAAGTACAAACTAATGAGTTATGATCAATCATTCCTATGGCAGCTATATGATATAGAGGGAAGATCTCGCATGAGAACTGAGACTATTTTTTGGAGACGTGTCCTTCTATGCGCTACACATTTCATAAATAATTAAAATATCCTCTACAAGGGAAAAAAAATGACTAACTATTTCAGATAGCAAATATTTAAATATATTTCAAAATATCCCGTATATCGTTTCCCACAAACACAGAAAATATTTGCACATAATTTTCTTGCTGCATTTTGTTAATAAACAAGCCTCAAGCATTTCGAAATTAATATTTTTAATTAATTCAGAATTTGGGTTTGATTTTTATACAATAATTCACGAATTTCGATTTACCTGAGCGCAGTGTATTACGGATTTACTAATCAGCCAATTCGGCGGCGTTTAACTAGTCATATGTCTAGATAGTGCAATAGATTTAAGGCAGCAGCTAGATTAATTTGAACGTTTTCATTTTGAATGAAACAACGAAGTTATCAATGCACGAGGAGCACAACCATTCTCATATAACAAACAAGAACACAACATCGTTAGATAAGTGTTATATTAATAAAGAACTAGAATAATTACAGCCAGGCCCAGATATCAGGCCGGAAAAAGGCAACGTCAACCGCGTATATAAACTGTGCCAATCAAACTGGTTGGGCACATTCAGAAGCATTCACTTGTCTGACTCTGACCAATATGAAAGCAGGTGAGTTTGGTATTCGAATATATCAAGCAAATTATATATATATATATTTCCATTCTCGAAGCTTTCGTTCTTCTTTGTCTGGCCCTGTTCGTGGCGGTCGCCTATGGCGCCGATTGCAATCCCGATGGCAATGGACAGCCCACTTGCTCTGGCACCAGCTCGACAAGGTACCGCAACAACTGGGATCCCACTCGGTACTGGGTATGCGAGGGTAATACGGCCACCACCGTATTATGCGATGACCAGACCGGCTTTGATCCCAAAACATCTACTTGCGTTCCATGGAGCTCCTGGCAATGGTATTCTCCATGCCCAAGCGAGTAAGCGGCTTCTTTGAGCACTCAAATTGCAAATAAATTCAAATAATATGTGACCACACAAAACTAAGCATAATCTTTCAATTATCAATTATATGGGGGTGAGTCGTCGACCTGATCAGGAATGTGTATATGTATATAAACCCTTTATATATATATAATATATATTATTATACCCTTTAATTAAATTTAAATGGGTTATAAAATGAAAGGGGAAAAGCGATATGTTATAAACTATTTGCACTTTACTCAAACAAAAAAAAAAAATCATTTCAAAAAAAAAAAAACTTGTGAACGGCATCGTCTTGTGCCCCGCCGTTCGTTTGTGTGTTCCATCCTTGTCTAGGGGAGTGCTAACTTGCTCTCCTTCCAAACAACACAAACAAACGCGCGGCTCAACCCCCGTTATATACGTGAGCGACACCGAATGAACACTTGGGAATTATAAGCGCAATTGTGCTAACCATGCATTGCACCAAGATCGATTGTAACTTTTCTTTTAATGACCGTATTTTCAGCAAATGCAAATAATTTCAATAAAAATATATTTTATGGAATTTTTTTTGAATGTGGAACAAGATGTTTTTTTTTTTAATATCTATCAGCATATTAACACGTGAGTATGCATATGTTTTAGATATTTTGTAAGACTTTGGGGGATACAAATAAATATATGCTGGAATAGTTTAAAAAAAAACTGATATCTCTGAGCAAAATTTATTCTACTGCTGTAAGATGAGTCTAGAGCTGCATGACATGTCGAGTTGCTCAGTTTTCTATACTTAGTACATACTGTAAATACCTGGAACTATACTTCTAGCAAAGATTATTTACACTTTCGTATAATCAAAGATTCCAGATGCGATTACTGATAGTCCCTGTCCATGCTAGCTAGAACTTAGTTCTTAGGTCAGCATTCAAAATGTGGGCACGACGCGGTTCGCTATCAATATTTCGCAAACGTATCTATTTATTATCATTATAGACCATGTACGCACATAAACCGACTTTGTGGAAGAGTAAGGCAAACATTTTAATGGATTTTTACAAACTTTAAACGCAATTATTTATTGTCTTTAGTTACTGTTTGAAAATTGTAATGAAATTACAGATTTTTTGTGTTGTCATAAATTACAGAGTTTGAAAAAGCAAATCTCTGGCATATATGCACTTATATATTGATGTATATATACTCTAAACATATGGTGTGAAATGTGCCCAGCAATTATGAAGAACTGTGAGAACTCGAAGCTAGGCATATTTGACAGCATATGTAGATGTAGATATATAATTATTGTATGTATAATATATTCGCTAGATATATATAAATATATCAACTAAATGGTACAGAGTATAATGTCGTCTGAAATCACACACATAAATTAATTAAGCTATACGTAGTTATATTTTCAAACACAATTTGTTGCGGCCATTGGCAATTGGAATGAGCGGCGCTGACCTTAAACTAAAACCGATAACAGTTAAAACTAAACAAACATTGTTTAGGAATACTATACGAAATCACTTTTGGCATTGTGCGATACTCGATTAAAAATGTACAGAAAGAAAAAACTTTACCTTAACAAAAGTCACTTTAAATGAGACAATACAAAAAAAAAACAAAAATGAAGACATAAAACAACAATTTGAAGCCCTAGAAAATGCTAATTATTGTCTGGTACAAATCGAATTATTTGCGCTTAATTAAAATAAATAAAATCGACTAACATATTCAAAATGTAGCACCTGTTAACGTCAACGTCTTTGGGTGCTTGGGCAACAAAAGCAAACTAAACGTTCAAACTAAACACAAATAAAACTATCTAACTCAAAAACAAAAACTTATCGTAGAGTTGTAGTAAAAAACTACAGTAAAGCCTTCGTCGTAAATTCGCACACGATCATTAAATATTGGAGGAGATGCTAGAATCTGGGTGGTGCCCTTAATCTATGCTCGGATTCAGAATTTGTGCCAAGCTCGCCCAAGTGCCAAAAACAAAACCGCACAGCCCAAATATTAATATTAGAAAATCCTTCCAAAGCATCCAGTTATAGCGGCCATAGCCCACATTATAGTATGTTATAATCTCTATAATGGGCGGCGCAATGAGCGCCAAAGCGGAGCTGCTGACGGCACCAACAAGCGAGATAATCGAGCCCAGATTGGGTATAACGGCGGCCAAAATAACTAGAAAGAAATCACTTCAAAATTAGAAAAATGTAATGCTCAATCCTACAAAATATTCATGCAAATGCGCCTAATGCTTCGGTTAATCCCATTAAAACTTCCCAAATGGTCGTGACAAGCCCTTTTATTATTTCACATAACTTGTCAATCAAAAGGAAAGAAAGCGAACTAATTTTGACAAATTCCAAATTTTTTTTTTTTTTTTTTTGCAGCATATATATTTTAGCGATCTATTAGACATCACAGATAGAACACACTGAGAGCAAACCGAAGCAAATGTTCTGTAGTGAAAGCGATATGTAATATAGGAGAAATGATCTGATGATTCATAGATGATTAGGAAACAGACTTTTTATGGCATCTAAATGGCAAATACAACGCTTCTTATTGCGATTTTGTTTCGAAAAGGCTAATTTAGCGGTTTTTAGCTATTTCAAGCAGTGAAAGCAGTTACTTTTTTGAAGCGACAGTTGGCAACACTGTCAAGGACCCACACGTTTTCATTGTACGAATCTACAATATCATTCCATCTAGTACATAAAAACTCGTTATAAGATGAGACACAAAACATGATTTAAATATAAATATAGTGTAAAATCGATAATTATCGATATCAAGGAAACCTAATGGAAACCACATAACTACGATCTTTGGTATACGGTAACCATGTTACAAATTGTACACAAAAATCCGCAGCTGTAAATCGATATTTATCGACATTGGGACAACATGGCGAGTTATCGGTAATTTAAGAGATTCAATCATATAACTTTTCAGTCGCGTTTACTAAAACAGACAGACATATGCCAAAACAGACGGACATAACTCATGGAGCATACAAAAATGGAGTGATCGGGAAAATGTATTTATATGCTGAAGCTGACTTACAGGTAAATGTGACCAAAACTGTGCGTAGCACCGTAGCCGCCAGATCCTTGGCACGCGTGGTATCAAAATGGCTGCGCACAAAGGGCTCCACCATGTTGACGGGCACATAGAATTGTAGGGTGTAGGACAGAAATATAGCCACGGCCATGGATATCCGTACCAGCTGCGATAGACTGTGAACGATCGAAATTGAAATGTGTTAGCTAAATAGAAAATCATAAATATATTGTATACTTACAAATCGCCCTGCGGCAAATTGAGCGTAATGCTGCCCTTAACAGCCTCACCATACTTTAAATAGCCAAAGAAACCAACGGAGGTGTACAGGCAGGCAACAATGACCATGCCCGTGTTGAGGACACCTGTTCTGCCACCAAAATCCTCGGGTGTGCGCATATTATTCTCCAATGGCAGCACCACGCCAATGCCCTCAAACGCATAGATGGCGGTGCCAAAATATAGCGGCAATGTGGCCCAGGTGGCAACTGGTTTGACCGTATGCGTATCCGGCAAATCGTGCAGCATATAGGAGAAGCTAATGGCCAAGCCAGCCACGGTCAGGACAGCCGCAATCAGAGAGACGGGCGTCAGGTACTTTAAGTTGCGCACCAGATTCAACAGCACCATGGGCAACAGCATCAATAGCAAATAGATGCGTACATCCATCTTGAAATAATGATCCATCACATCCTTGATATTTAGTGCCACAAACAGAAAGTAAACGCAGCAAAAGCCAATCTGTGTGATGAACAGAAAGGTGGTGACAACACGTCGCGCCAAATGCGAGTAACGTCTGAGGCCCAATGGACCCGTTTCAAAGCTGCAGAAGGCCACCTCGGGAAAGTCCAATGCCGGCTGCTGCAGTCGCCGGCATAGCTCATGCGAGCAATTGACCAACATGTGCATGCAGTGCGTACAAATAGCGCCCATTATCAGCGTGCCAAAGAGTCCCACATAGAGACCCGCGTTCTTGAACGCCTCCGGCATGGCCAATATGCCAGTGCCAATGTTGCCCTTCAGCAAATGCACCAACGTATCGAAATTCGATGTGGGATGCTCCAGTGTGCGATGATGTGTGGGATTATAGATCGATTTGCTGTTCTCCTCGCCCGTTTGGCTGCTCTGCTCGTCCTCATCATCGCCGCCAGCGGCTGCCGCGTGCACTGTGCGTTACGAAAATTCATTTGAATTAATAAATAAATAATATTTTGTTTATGCTATGATAACATTTACTTCAAGTGGCGCCAAAACAATAATAAATATTATATGGAGGAGAGCTACACAATTTATACACTATAAATTATATTAATTCGAGATCAAAGCAACAAGCGAGCCTCAGTCCACATTTTGTGCTCTTCAGCTAGTTGTGACGTCATCTTTGACATTTCCCTGCGATATTTCGCTAACATGTGGGCGATGTATATAGGTGCGAAATAGTGTGAAAGAGAAACGGAATTATGGCCTGATTTATGTATTCTTAATAATCTTGCCGTGGTTATGATTTCATTGTAACGAAGTGTGTTTCGCATTCTTGTTGATAGTCGCGAGCCCATATAAATTTCTGATCTGCATTAACAGCCGAGACAACTTTTCAAAATATAATTACTTTAATACATTGATGGGTCGCATATTTCAAGTGTATATGTATAATATTTGGAATTTCTATAACAATATACTATAAGTATACATTCTTACAGGCCAAATATCCAAAGGCAATTCTTATATCTAGACATCTAGTTTAATAGTTCCTGATGTAAAGGAGTAAGGAGCAAAAATAGTATAGTATAATATTTTAAAATAGGAGCTCAAGATTCAAAGCAATTCTTAAATCTAGACATCTAGTTTAATAGTTCCTGGGGTAAAGGAGTTAGGAGGTAAAGATTCAAAGCAATTCGTATATTTAGACATCTAGTTTAATAGTTCCTGACTTCGTACTTGTACCACTTTGTAATTTTCATAGATTTTTCGGCAAAACTCCAGGCTAGAGCTATTCATTTCTCTTTGTGATTTATCTCAATTTCAAGTGCCACTTTAAGTAGTTGTTAATCTAGCATAGAAAACAATGCACTTACCTGCGATGCTGTCTTCGCTGTGCACATTGACCAGCGTACTGTCCGGCGGTGAGCTGCGTACCGGTGGCCGGATTAAATCGTTTCCGCTGCGATTACCCTCATAATCGGAGGCGTCGCTTTGCAGCAGCAACGGTTGTCGTTCGGACATCTTCGGCTTGCGCTTTGCGGGATCGGCGATCTGTGAGATCAGTTGAGGGAGCAGGCCAAAAAAAAAAAAAAAGAATACAAATCTCAATGAATGCTGTTGAACTGCGTATTTGTGCCTGTGCACATATGTGTGCGTGAGTGGAGAGTATGTGGATAGTCGATGCGCTCGCCTCGCCAGCTGAATTCACACTGAACACAGAACTGCTGTAAACGCCGCTTTTGTGTCTGGCAAATTTTCCGCTGACTCAGTTCTTTTTTCTCTCTACAGCGAAGTGAAATTCGAAGTAGGGACTCGGATAATGCGTGATAAGGGATAACGGAGGAGTGGAAAATTTTCTTGCGTGTGCCACTGCAACTATAACTGATATGAAATCCAAGCCTTGGACTTGGACTTGTTTTGATCGGCGGCCAGTTGGCTGGCTAGCAAGTTGGAAGCTCAACTAGATTACATTAATATATATATATATATACATATATATTAATATATATGCTCATATGCGCATTATTCATAAAACGATATCAAATCGAGGAGGCCAGTGACTCACTTGATTTGGGCATATGCAGCCCCCTACCAGAGGCTCAGGCACGAAAACAAGTCAGAGGCGATAAGAATTATGAATATATCATACAATATATAGGCTGTCCAATTGTGTTGCATTGAATGGATGAATTCAATCAATATCAGAGCAGAAATACGCCCTGAAAAACCTCCGGATGAGAAATAGTTTAAGACTAAAAAGTGAATACAAAAATAAAAATACTATCACACATCTAACATAAGGAATTTAACTTATTTCTCTCACATTATCTGATGCCATCTGTTGACTATGACTTTATTATACTAATATTTTATAATCATTATAAAATTCTCGTATATGCTTACGGCTTTGTTCACGGTTAGTTATCTAAGTGTGTCAAATGGAATATAACAAACCATATTTGAATACTATACAATTACGTTTAAATGTACAAGCATATTTAAAGAATATATATATATTTACATTTTGCATTGTACGTATTACATAGTTATATTCCTTTCGCCAGCAATAATAATAAACATTTCTTAATAACCTCTAAGATATACATAAAACATCGACGGATAATGGACTCTTTTAATGTAGAAAATTACTTTTATATTTGGTAAATTGGGCTTCAATGTATGGGAATACATTAAAAGCGAAGTGTTATTTTTGCGAGCAACCACTTTATCATTATCATTAGTTTTGAACTTATTGTAAGGTAAATTGAAATCGAAGCGTTCTGATTTTAATATTAAATTTCCAGGAAACCCAAAATGATAGCGTATTGCTGAGTGAGAGATAGTGTACAGAAAGGTAGTGATAACCCAGTCGAATTGAAGCTCTCGAAATGATAACTATTCGAATCGTGCCTGTAACAACTATTTGACCCACCCATATACAGACCCTGACCCAGACCAGACACAGACCCAGACTCGAACTGTCTAAGCGCACGTTCATTTTCTCATATTTCTAAGTCTCAAAATACGAAACCCATTTGTTAATTGGAACCCTGCACAACCACCCACAAGCAATAATTGTTGTTAATGACATGAAATAAACACTTACAAATAAAAATTGTTGATAAGATATTGTTGTAATTGGATATATGCGGGCAGTGGTCGCTTTGCTTGTGTTGGCAGTTAAGAAAACATAAAAACATTCAACTAAAACTGTAAGAAAAATATAAAAGTAATTTAAATAAAATTAAATGGAAGCTATGCCAATTCTATTGTACATACCTGTTGAAGGTTGGTCAATGGGGTTAAGTCTTCCATTGATTTTATTTATGCGCTGCTGACACTGGCAATGAATGTGGCGCAGCGAAGGTCACGATGTCGACGCAAACGCAGAATTTTGCAGAATTCCTGTTGAACAAATAGCAAAAGTTATTTGAGAAATAAGTTCAGCCGTTACTAAATCAAATTTGCGTTAAACATATGTTGCTTATACATGCATATTTGTTTGTATATGTATATACATACGCATGTTATTCTATCTAAACCACAACTGTTTTATATTGCACAATACATACACACACAGACATACAATTAACGGAACGCGCAGAAATGCTGTCTGGCAAGTTTGAATTACACTTGAACAGATATACTTAAAAGTTATTTTATATTTATTTCAAAACAATATATTAAATATAACTATTTTCAAACCGCACACATTAATAAATAATACCTTTTAAATAGCAATGATGACGAGACGACAACCAAAACAAAACCTAGACTCTTGGTCTGCTGCTTCTTTTCCAGTCATTTACTGGCCATTCACAGTGCAACGAGCAACTTGATCGCGTCTTGCAACACTAGTTGCCAGGCGTTTTGCGTGACGTGTCTGCGTTTCGTTTAATAACAAAATAAATTAATTTCTGCCGAAAACCCATCAAAATAAAACAAAAAAATGGTTGAAATCAGCGGCGTAATATCCAAGTTTTACACCGACTACGTGCAGAACACACCGAAAAAGCTTAAGCTGGTGGACATCTACTTGGGCTACATTCTGCTTACCGGCATCATACAATTTGTTTACTGCTGCCTGGTGGGCACATTTCCCTTCAATTCGTTTCTGTCGGGCTTCATCAGCACCGTGAGCTGCTTTGTGCTGGCCGTTTGTCTGCGTCTCCAGGCGAATCCACAAAACAAGGCCGTATTTGCGGGCATCTCGCCGGAACGTGGTTTTGCCGATTTTATATTTGCGCATGTAATTCTGTTCTTGGTTGTCATGAACTTCATTGGCTAGCTTAGAAGTAAAACACGCTGTTACAATCCATTCTTCATTTATACGCTATGATTAAATGTATAATTTAACATTAAAAGTATCTGTTGTTATTTGTAGCGATAGACTTTTCTATAGGCACGCAGAAAATCAAATTCTTCGTCTGGAAATTCCATTATTAGATCCGGTTCTGGCATTAAGAGCTGCACATGCTCTATTTTCTCCACATAATCGGCCAGCACGGGCTCCGCTATATTCGATTTGCTGGGATCCTTAGCTTTTATAATTCTGGGGCGCTCAATTTCACGCAGCGAATCGTTCACATTAATTGGTATTAAATCCCTGAATACTGTACGGGCTTGTGGAAAGTTCATCTTTTGGGTAAGCTAACGTTGTTGAAGATTTCCTTATTAAACTGGATTTTTGATGGGTATCTTCATGCATACCTTGGGCGCTATGGCCGCCTTGCTGCGTGGCGTTAATTCTGGGCCACTTGCAGCAACGCGCATCTTCTGCAATGTGGCTACCTCAGCCTGGCTGCGTATCATTGTGTTAAATTGTGGCACTGCAAATTTATTGCCAGCTGCCTGAGGAGTCGCCCTTTGCTGCACCGGTCGCTGTTCAGGCATTATGTTCTCTATATGCGAACCATTGTCGGGTTTAACGCAAACATTGGGCGCTGATGTTGTTAGCTGCACGCGACGTGTTACTTGTTTTGGATTATACTGAAATCGTGTTTTGCGCTTGTGCGGCATTTTTATAATTTATGTAAAAAAACAGAAAATTGCTTAGCTTTCAAACATTTACAGCCCGGTTGAACGTGAATGACGCTGTTGACGTTTAACAACACTGCCACAGCATTGGCGCTCAGCTGTTTTTTTCTATTGGTACTCGTACTCGTGCCGTTAATGTGCATTTTATTTTGATTATTAATTAAAGTATGGCCTTATCGCGCGCCAAGCCCGATCAACTGCCATCCGATGCTGTTATCATAACGGAGGATCAGGCTCTGCGATATCAGTGGAAGATCATAACATCCTGGGACAAGCTTGGAGATGTGTATGTACTCAATTCATGCCGCTTACCTAACCACTGACACCCTCTTTATGTTTGTATACAGCTGGTCATTGCGGTATACTCCCGGCATACTCAGCGCCTTAGCGGCAGCTACGGGCGCCTACGTTAATAACCATTACCGCACACGTCTGCGTCTTGGCGCACATGGCCGCCTCTCCAGCTACTTGCCCATCGTGGCTGTGCCTGCGATATTCACAATGCTGAGTCACAAATTCTTTATACAGCGTCCATTACTGCTAAATCCTCTAGCCGAGTGTCCTGTGTGCACCCAAGTGCGCAGTGCCGCCTTTCAAACAGCTTTAGGTGTTGTCTATCCCACGATACTGGCACCATTTGCTGCATTCATGTTTGCGACCAGATGCTATACCTACCGATTGCCTTCTATAACGGAAAGTCCCAGAGAGGTTTTAATGCTCTATCATAAGTTTACGCGTCCAATTATACCCGCACTTAGCACAATAATTATCATACAGGCATTTTTGACCATGTATCTGACCGGCAAAGAGGAGAAGCAAAACTTTAATTTATTGTTGCGAATGAAGGAAATCGAGCACGAGCTGGAGGCAAGGCATATGCCCCCGCGATTGGATTATGAACAATAAATGTACAGGGACGTTATCTGATTAAATTGTTATTTTCTTATAAATATATGTTAATTTTGTATGCTTGCGTAAATTGGATCTTTGTATTTCGCCGCCAATTAGACAAGCATCGATAAATATCTTAAAAACTGGTTCGATTTTAATTCAGACGTGACTGCAATCGTGAACTAGTCATACACACACAATGCAATCACACTGCCGTTAGTGACATGTGAGCGCTATTTTGCTTGCAAATATTCGGGATCTAAATGTATATTACTATAAAATATTAACAGTGAACGATCACAGTTAATGTCGGGACTGAGAGTCTTTTACTTTTAATAATTAGCAAATGTCTTTCACAGTGCCTCAGTCACAGGTTCGCCGATATTGCTCAGCACTAGCTGCCGGCTGAACTGGTTCTTTTGCTGAACTTGCCGCATTGAAATCGGTTCGGCTTACACGTTGTTGCAGTCGGTTGACGAAATTGTTTTGTATTTGCACCTAATTCTTATAAACGTGAGTAATACTCCACTAATACAAATGCAAATTTAACTGTTTACGCATTAAAAAATAAACAGTTTTGTGAAAGTTTTGCAATTGAATTTAATACAATTATGTCACGTTAAAACTAAATTCGTGCACTTTCTCACATTTGCATTGAATATACGTACACACAGACAGTTTGGTCGCGTGGCAATTGGCCAAAACTAACCTTTGTCTTGCGTTCTCCAATTTTAGAGCATCATGAAGTTCCTGACCGCTAAGGAGGTGCGCGATACCTACCTGAACTTCTTCAAGGAAAAGCAGCACATCTATGTGCACTCCTCCAGCACGATACCGTTGGATGATCCCACGCTGCTGTTTGCCAACGCCGGCATGAATCAATTCAAGCCCATTTTCCTAGGCACAGCCGATCCCAACAGTGAGATGTCCAAATGGGTGCGCGTAGCGAACACGCAGAAGTGCATTCGGGCTGGCGGCAAGCACAACGATTTGGACGATGTGGGCAAGGATGTTTACCATCACACGTTCTTTGAAATGTTGGGCAATTGGTCATTTGGCGACTACTTCAAGAAAGAGATTTGCACCTGGGCTTGGGAATTCCTTACGGATCGTTTGAATTTGCCCAAGGATCGCTTGTATGTAACCTATTTTGGCGGCGATGCTGCCAGTGGCCTGGAGCCGGATCTGGAATGCAAGCAAATGTGGTTGGATTTGGGCTTGAAGCCGGAGCACATATTACCCGGCAGCATGAAGGATAATTTCTGGGAAATGGGCGAGACGGGCCCGTGTGGTCCATGCTCTGAGCTGCATTTCGATCGCATTGGCGGACGCAGCGTGCCTGAGCTAGTCAACCAGGATGATCCCGATGTACTAGAGATTTGGAATCTGGTGTTTATACAGTATAATCGCGAATCCGATGGCAGCCTCAAGCAGCTGCCCAAAAAGCACATCGATTGCGGCATGGGCTTCGAGCGCTTGGTTTCGGTCATACAAAATAAACGCTCCAACTATGATACGGATTTGTTTATGCCGCTCTTTGATGCCATCCAGGCAGGCACTGGTGCACCGGCTTACCAAGGACGCGTTGGCGCCGATGATGTCGATGGCATCGATATGGCCTATCGTGTCCTGGCCGATCATGCTCGTACCATAACCATAGCCTTGGCCGATGGCGGTAATCCCGACAATACGGGCCGCGGCTATGTTCTGCGCCGCATCCTTCGTCGCGCAGTGCGGTAAGTTTAATTAAATATATATACAGGGAACGCTCCTAAACATTTCTTCCATGCCCGCACAGCTATGCCACGGAGAAGCTAAATGCCAAGCCTGGCTTCTTTGCCACTCTGGTGAACACAGTCGTCGAATTGCTGGGCGATGCTTTTCCCGAGGTCAAAAAGGATCCACAGCAAATTATGGACATCATTAACGAGGAGGAGCTGCAGTTCCTAAAGACGCTAACACGTGGTCGCAATTTGCTTAATCGCACAATTGAGAAGCTGGGCGCCAATCAGACCACCATACCCGGCGATGTGGCTTGGCGTTTATATGATACATATGGCTTTCCTGTGGATCTCACCCAGCTGATGGCCGAGGAAAAGTCGCTGCAGATTGATATGGCTGGCTACGATGCGGCCAAACATAACTCGTATATACTCTCCCAGGGCAAAGGCGCTAGCAAAATCGAAGAGATCAATCTAGACGTGCATGCCATATCGCAGCTGCAGGATCAAGGTGTGCCGCCCACAAATGATTCCTTCAAATACAAATACGAGGCTGTTTCCAACGAGCGCGACTCCGCCTACAATTACAGCGAGTGTACCAGCAAAATTGTCGCGTTGCGGTATGAGAATAAATTTGTCCAGGAGATCAGCAGCGGCCAGAAGGCCGGCATTGTGCTGGATAAGACGAACTTCTATGCGGAAAGCGGTGGCCAGATCTATGATCAGGGTGCGCTAGTCAAGCTGAACGACGAGGCAAATGAATTTCTGGTGGATCGCGTTTACAACCGTGGTGGCTACATACTCCACATTGGCGTAGTCGAAGGCACTCTAGCAGTTGGCGATGAAGTGCAGCTGCATATCGATGCCGAGCGTCGTTGGCTAACCATGAAGAATCATTCGGCTACGCATGCCCTGAATCATTGTCTGCTGCAGGTGCTGGGCAAGGATACGGAACAGAAGGGCTCACTGGTGGTGCCAGAGAAACTTCGTTTCGATTTCAACAGCAAGGCGGCCATGACCATCGAACAGGTTGCCAAAACGGAGCAACTGACTCGCGATATGGTGTACAAAAATATGCCCATCTATGCCAAGGAGTCGCAGTTGGCATTGGCCAAGCGTATACGCGGCCTGCGCTCGGTCTTCGATGAGGTCTATCCGGATCCGGTGCGTGTCATCTCGTTTGGCGTGCCTGTCGATCAGCTCGAATCGCAGCCTGATGCCGAGGCGGGTGAGCAGACTTCTGTGGAATTCTGTGGCGGCACACATCTGAGAAACTCTGGCCACATCATGGACTTTGTCATCAGCAGCGAAGAGGCCATAGCCAAGGGAATTCGCCGTATTGTGGCTCTGACGGGCCCTGAGGCTCTGAAAGCTCTCAAGAAATCCGAAGCATTTCAGCAGGAAATCAGCAAGCTGCAGGCGACCATTGAAGCTGACAAGACTGGCAAGGATTCCAAGCTGTATGTGAAGCAAATTGTCGAACTAACCGAACAAATCTCGCATGCAACCATACCCTATGTGAAGAAGGACGAGATGCGCAATCTGCTCAAGTCGCTGAAGAAGACGCTCGATGATAAGGAGCGTGCGCTGCGTGCCGCCGTCTCGGTTACGGTTGTGGAGCGCGCCAAGGCCTTGTGTGAGGCCAATCCGCAGGCAAATGTTTTGGTCCAGCAACTGGAGGCTTATAACAATACCAAGGCGCTGGACGCTGCCCTGAAGCAGGTGCGCTCTCAATTGCCTGACGCTGCGGCCATGTTCGTTTCCGTCGATGCCGACTCCAAGAAGATCTTTTGCCTGTGCTCGGTGCCCAAAAGCGCCGTTGAGAAGGGTCTGAAGGCCAACGAGTGGGTGCAGCATGTCTCACCCGTCTTGGGCGGCAAAGGTGGCGGCAAACCCGAGTCTGCTCAGGCCTCCGGCAGCAACTTCGAGCGCGTCGATGAGATTGTGCAATTGGCCAGTAAATTTGCCCAGACAAAGCTGAACTAAATCGCATTCAATACAACATTTGCATACTCAACAAACTATTCATATTACACAAAAAAAATATATTGTAGACTGTTGCGAACAGTCAAATATGCTGCATTTCAAGTGAACTTTTGCTTATTTATATAAATAATATTAAACATTTTATAAATTTTCTAATTATTGGCGAAAAAAATGTTGTTTGAGAATTGTTGTGTCGGATATTTTTGGTATACTTTATAATAGATCACTAGCGGGTATAGCCCGGCCTTGCCCGTGGCACGTATGTTATAAAATCAATGTTTTCAAAAAGCTTTGAAAATGATTTTGAAACTGATCGGACTGTAAACAAATAACTTTCATACAAACGTTTTCCGCCAACTTACCACTGTTGCGAGTGGAATTTCCCAAATCGCTGAAACACGTATTCATTACATTCTTATGTAGAGCTTTGAAAATAAGTTTGAAGCAAATCGGACACAACTTAAAACTTCGCACAAAAAATCTTTGAGTCGCATTCCACCCGAAAAAGTGGAAAAATCTCAAATGATTTTTCTTATAGATCTCTGGAAATAAATTTGAGGGCGAAACGTCACCCACCAAATCTTTGACCTCCATTTCCACCAAGGAGGAACGTATTTTTCGAAAAGTGTGAAACACCCCTCAAATGAATTTGAACAAAGATCTTTGAAAATAAGTTTGAGGCCGATCGGATGGTAAACAAAAAAGTTACATACAAACGTTTTTCGCGATTTTTTCACACTTGCGGGTGGAATTTCCCGAAACCCCGTCTTAACGTGCACCTACATCACATAAGGTAACTACAGTGAAAATTTCAGCATCCTAGCTCTTACGGTTTGGGCTGTGCCTTGATCACCAATCAGTCAGTCAGTCAGTCAGGACAAACAGTTTTATATATAGAGATTGTTGCGAATTGAGGGAAAAGAAACAAAATTTTAAAAGTTCGGATGACAAACTGGACTTTGTTTGGGTTCTGTTCCTGGTTCGTTTTTTACAAATATCTTGTCGAAAATATTTAAAATCCGGGATTGCGATAAATTATTACTATTACTATAGTATATAGTAAACGTATAAATTTTTGGAATAGCACTTGCCTTTGGCCTCACACTAGCCTGGGATTTGAGCTAAGATCTCAACCCAACTGTTATAATGCAATTTTCTGTTATACAAATTGCCAGAGCATTTATTAAAGTGCCGGCACCAGTTCAACTGTAATAAAACAACCGCTAGTCGCGCGATTTATAAATTTTTTACCTCAAAAAAGTTTTGTCGACTTTTGAGCCTGGTTTGTTTTCAAATTGAACAAAGGACTTAGTTACCTTGCTTTTTGCACAATATCCAATCGACGGCCTCAGCGAAATTTTTTACCACAGCCGTGGGTGGCGGTGAGATCGCTGCCAGAGCATCCGGCAAGAATTTGCCTGTCTTGACGAGTATGCCCTGCAGACCCACTTGCATGGCGCCCGCAATATCATCATTTGCATCCTGGAAATCGCAATAATTTCATCAATGAATTTCATCCAATCATAGATAGGTGTATGTCTTACATCACCAATCATTACGCACTCCTCGGCTCTCAAGCCGTCGGGCAGGGCGCTTTGGAAAAAGTAGGAATTTGGTTTGCCTATAAGCGTTGCCGTACTGCCCGTCGCGTACTCCAATCCCTTGACAAAGCAACCTGGTCCCAGGGCCAAGCCATCCGCGCGTTTATAATACTTGCCCTGATGCACTGCCACAAGTTTGTGCGTTTTATTCTGCAGCAGCACACTGTAAGAAAAGATGGCAAAACCTAAAGACCGATCGCTGATGCATGTTTCTCTCGGGTGACGCAGCACTTACTTGAAAGCCTTATTCATGTGCTCATAATCGAATGCATTGGGCGCCAGGCCTACGACGACCGCATCGTGAGGCCGGCTTTGGTCCTCTTCGGGAAAGTCTTTGCGTGCATCATTTGTAAGCAAATAGAACGGATTTAGTTTTTCATTTGACACAAATGCAACTGCCGCGCTCAATGAGCTGTAAATTTCCGCGGCTTCCAGTTGGAAGCCAATTTTGACTAGCCGCTCGTAGAGCGTCGCTTTCGAGTCTTTTGTGGTGTTTGTTACAAATTTAACGATTATGCCGCTGCTGCGCAATCTGCAAGATAATTCCTGTAATTATCATTTATATTTATCTTACAGCTTTAAGTACCTTTGCAACGCCACAACAGCGTCAGGCGTTGGCTCATCTTCCACATGGAGGGTACCACTAAGATCTATAAGCGCAGCTCTTATGGACATTTTTCTGAATTGCACTAAACTCCAGCGGCACAACATTGGTTATCGATAACTTCATCAGACACCAAATCGGCAAAAGCTATTGTGAATTAGAAGTCTAAATACGTTGAAGTCGATTGTATAGGTTCTGGTATTTTTTTAAACATTAAACAAATTTATCGATATATATTGCTGCCGGCATATGCATAAAATACTGCCAATAGGCATATATAAACATAACAACTAAGAACATGACAACATGTCTCTCTTTTCAATATCAAACCGAATGATAAACAAATCTTTAATTAAAAACTGCTTAAACTATTGCCAAATAGCAACTGCACTGCGTCCAAAGAAGGGCAAGTCATCGCGCAAAGAGGTGAAACACTGCTACAAAAAATGTTTACATAACTTTTAATCGGAAATAATCAACCAGGCACAATACTTTTCGGATGCGAAAAGAGTGAGAACTGTTGGCGGCAAAGGGGGAGACGGCTGCGTCTCGTTCCTGCAACTATGGTGCAACGAACGCGCCGGACCCGATGGCGGCGACGGTGGACATGGTGGCCATGTCATCTTCCAGGCCTCCAACGATGTGCGTAATTTTAATCACGTGAATAGCGTGCTGCGCGCCAGCGAAGGTGGCATTGGCAGCGCCAAGGATTGTCATGGCAAGAATGCCAAGCATACGGTGATTAAAGTGCCAATTGGCACAGTTATCCGCAATACCGAAGGTCTGATTGTGGCCGATTTGGCCAATGTTGATATAATGTTTGTGGCCGCACGTGGCGGAGCTGGCGGCAAGGGTAATCGCTTCTTTACCACCGACACGGAGACCAGTCCCAAAGTGTGTGAATATGGACCGCCCGGCGAGGAGTGCAGCTACATTTTGGAGTTACGCAGCATGGCCGAAGTGGGTCTGATTGGCTTTCCCAATGCCGGCAAGAGCACACTACTGAACGCTCTGACACGTGCCAAGCCGAAGGTAGCACCATATGCTTTTACAACGCTGCGACCACATCTGGGAACTGTGCAATACGATGATCATGTGCAGCTGACCATCGCGGATTTGCCTGGACTGGTGCCGGATGCACATCGCAACCGAGGGCTGGGCATACAGTTTTTGAAGCATGCCGAGCGCTGCACCTTATTGCTATTTGTGCTCGATGCCAGCTCGCCGAATCCGTGGATGCAGTATAATCAATTGATGCACGAACTGGAGAAGTTTGGCGGCAGTTTGGCGCAACGGCCACAACTGGTGGTGGCCAATAAGATGGATGTGGCAGCCAGTGCAGAGAATTTCGAGCAGTTACAGCAGCAGCTGAAACAACCCGATCTCCTGGGCATCAGCGCCAAAATGGGTCACAATCTGGCGCAACTCTTGAGCAGCATACGTGCCGCCTACGATCGACACAAGGCGCAGGAACAGGAGCAGAGAAGAGTTTAGTCGATTTTCTAAATATAAACATTTAGCTGTAATTATTTACTTAAATATATATATAAAAAAAATTAAACCTATATATTAAACACCCTCCTCAGACGTGGGCAGCCAGAAGGCCATGTTTGTGCACGCCGAGGCCAGCATCATGTACTTGGGATTGAACTGTACACATTGCACGGGACCGGGATGATCTCCATTTAGCACAGAGACCTTGTTGCCAGTGTCGGCATTCCATATATGCACACGGCCATCGGTGCTGCCGGAGAAGATGAACTGCGAGTCCGGGCTGAAGCTTGCCTCAATGGCAATGCCCTTGTTGTTCGGATAGCCTGTGAATGTTTGCAGCGGTGTGCCATGGAAGGCGTCCACAAGCCGTATAACTGAACCATTTGTACTGATCAATATGGTCTTGCCGTCACGCGAGAACTTCAGGCCCGTCCAGTCGCACTCCTTCTCCTGGTTGAGCTTGAACGTGACAAACGGACCCTTATCGAACGAGCGCAGATCGTACAGTTTGATGCTTTCCGAATTGACGCCGGCTGCAAATATGAGGCCCTCGGGATCGTAGGCAGCAATGGGTCGGCCGGATAGATGCATCAATCCTTGGCAATTCGGTGAACGTAAATCCCACAGGCGCAGCGTTTTGTCCAATGAGCCAGACAGAAAAGTATCCTCCACTGGTGAAATGCATAGTGAGATGACTTTTTTCGTGTGACCGGGAAAGTAGCGCAAATATTTGTTGTCATGCAGGCTCAGATATCGTATAGTGTCATCCACCTTTGTCGAACTATGAATGGCCGTATTGTTGGCATGCGTAAAGTGTATCAAATCTACACCATATTTTTTCGAATTAACCGTGCGCGATTGTGTACCCTTCTCACAATCGTATATAACAATTTGGTCGTCCTCGCTGCAAGAGATCAGATGCTCTCCGTTCGGTGCAAAGTCAATAGCGTTGATTTTGTCAGTATTTTCGCGAAAAATTTTTGCAACCTTAAAGCTGCGCACAACTGAATCAATTAGTTTTATTTTCATTTTGACAAACGTTTGTTTTTAATCACGGCACAATATATGTTTTCTATTATTTTTGCGACAAGCCACTAGTGATGCGCAATGTGCCGCAACGAGGGCTGTTTCTATTTGTTATCGATAGGTCTGAGCTATTTGCAATGCTATATCGATACATTTGGCATCGTATATACTTTTTAAAATGCTTTAAATAAATATTGAAAACAGATTTTTTTTAAAAACTAGCATCTGTACCCAATCAAGAATAAAACAAAAGATTCCGATTATAAAATATGAATAAAAATATTCAATTAACAAAAGCAAGCAACAATTTATTTTATTCACACAAAGTCGTGCGATATATGTATATACAAATATATATTGTAAGCACATATCATTGGTCTACTTTCGCAGGTAGTGTAATTTCATAGGTATTATTATTACCTAATAACTCTTTAGGATCGACATAGTTGATACCCTCTTTTCCACGTGCAAATGGTGTTAAGCCATTGGTTTGTAAGTAAAAATCGCCATGAATACTAAAATGAAATATTCAAATAAATTATAAACTTATATCCGTATCCACTTTAGCTTACGTTGTGGGACAGTTATGACCCATGTATATAGGTTGCTCAGATTCAACAAATTTCTTCTGTTTAAAATCGTCCCAGCTTTTGGCGGCGACCGCATCGAATTTAATTGGAAAACGATCGGATACGCTTTCGGCCCAGAACCACCAACTGCGCCGGTGGCTAGACAAATCATTATCGCTGAGCATTTTATAGTTGCGTTTCGGACAACCCGGCTGCAACGTTTTGCCACCATTTGGCCAAAAGTCAGCTGTGCCCGTGCTGCTCGGTGCTCCATATAGCCAGGCATCTGTGTGTATAACGTCCACAAATTCCGCATCATGTTTGTTTAGATGGGAGCCCAATCCAGCGGTTAGGTAGAAAAGCGGAAATGCCGGATCCAAGCCGGTTATTCTAGGTAAGTATGATGACATATTAATTTAGATAATAGCTATTTAGCTCCAAAAGCTCACCTTTTTATTTTCATGACTCCTTTGGTGCGTTTAAATATCTCGCGACCTATAATCCCCGCCATCTGACCACCCAGCGAGTGACCCACAATATGAAATTTCTCTATGTCCAAACCATGCTCGAACATGTCCAGCAAGACTTTAGCCAGCTCCGGTCCCAACTGTTTCGCATTGACCACCGCATCGAATATGTAATTACCGTCCGCCAGCTCGCCCCAGTCCAGTACAATTAGATTTGTATCATTGCGCTCCAAATATGCCTCGGCGATAACATGTATGCTCTCGACATCCGGATCCTCCAGATAGCCATGCAAATATAGTACCGTATTTTTGCTCAAATCCAAATTCTCATCCTCCAGCAAATTCTTGGAGTCATGCAGATCGTAGATATCGCTATCAGCTACGCTGGGTCTGATAATAAAAAAAAATATTATGTTGGCTTGGGTGGATAGCAAAAGGTTAACAAAAATGCATACAAACCCATAGTACAATATGAATTTGGCTGTAGTTAAATCTGCCCTGGAGGTTTTGAGGCCACATAATAACCCTGAAGAAGTAGTACAAAAGCAACAAAAATGAATAAAGTTAGTTAATTACGTAAATATTTGATGATTGTGGGAAAGGTAAATGGTCAAAGATAATAAAATTTCACAATGCTGGCATATTAATTAAGATAGCGGGTTTATCTACTACAATACACAAATTGGTAGCTTGGATAGTCAGGAATTTTTTTTTTCTTTTTATTAAAAATCCTTTTTTTTTAATTACAAAAAAAAAAACGTGGAATGAATGTAATTTTTATATTAATACAATGGTTACTCGTTAACAACAGAAAACTTTATATCATATGAGAAATATAAATTCATTATAAATTTAATTATAAAACTTCAAGGATTACATTTCTCATTAAAAACAGTATATCATTTCAATACAAATATAAGTGTTGAATCGATTTTCATTTCATTTTACTTACTGGACTTATTTTTAATGGCTTTGTGCATGTTTTTGCTGTAAGAAACGAAATATGAATACTACGTTAATTTATGGCTTTGATAAATATTTACATTTCTAAAGATTTTATTAATTTATTTTAAAACGTTTTCTATATTTGTATTTTTTATTTCCGGGATCTCTCGTGTTCCGCTTAAACACACTCGACCACTTCCAGTCGACTGCACTGATTAGTAATAACTGAGCGATAATCCATAAAATAATTCCCATTGAATAAATCTAATTAAATTCTAACGTTTCGCGATAAGATAGTAATATGGGCATAAATATATATGCACACAGTGAACTAACTTTTAAGCGAACAATTTTAAATAATTTCGTATTAAGGTTAGTTCTTGTCTAACGGAGGTTCCCCAAAGTAAGAAATTGGGATTGGAGCTGTCCGGTAGTAGAGCTTTCACTGTGGAGTACATAATATACATATGTACATACATACATGCAAGTGGAAATTCCAATGTATATATGTTTGCATGTTTGCCGATTTTCAAATCGCAGTCAAGCAAGCTGGGGCAGGCACTCGTTATAATTTTTGTAACGGCGTTACCTGCACAATAAATATGTCCAGTGCCGTTATAAAAAAAAATACCAGCACTTCAATTTACATTTATGACCAGCTGTCGGAGACAGACAACACTGAAGAGCGTCGGCTAAGCTGCGGCAGCGGCGGCGGGGTCGGCGGCGTTTGCCTTTTAATGAAACGCGCCACTTGAGCTCAAAGTGCGATAGCCGCTGCAGCATATCCGTGTAGTTAGTTAAATGTATGGCGCTTATAGGGGCAAACACAAAACTAATTTTAAATAAACATACAAAGATATATGTACATGTATGTAATAAATAACCGTAACATAAATTGAAGTGTTATGGCCTTAACTGCACTTTCGGAATTAAATCATAACGGTGCCCTTTGCACACACACACACATATACGCGCGCAAGTTTACATATTTGTATTTACATACACACTTCACTGTGTGTTTGTATACAAATGTGCGGCGAATTAGAAAATTATTAATTGGCTTTCTCTTTCGTTTTATGCACACAAATACACACCCTGTTTGTGCTTATAGCGTTTACTTAACCATCAATAGCACTCAATAATATTTGCCATGTAATTTATATTAAATATTAGGCAAGCACTCGCAACCAACGCGCAATGTATCTAAATTCGTTGGGTTTGTAAACTTCATTAACCTGCCTGCACGTCAAGGTACAACGCGTCGCAACGCAATGGCAAGCGCAACTGATCTGCGCCAGTAATCATACACTCACTTTTTCGCTCTTGCTCTCCACACGTTCGCTCGCTCTCTACAAAATATGCACATGCTCACCACACACACACATGCTTTCATAAAAATGGCTCAATGAGTATCATACAAAAACTTTGGGGTGACAATCGAATTGTTTAAGCAGAAACTCGCAGAATTGAATATTTTAAATTAAATGTTAGAAGCCTGTGTTCCACTTTGATCTTGTAATTACAGTTATAGTTGCGTAAAACAAGCTTAGCCAGGCTTTAAAACTGTTTAAAGCTATCTAGCGCCAGATTTGCGACGAATGATCATTTTTAACATTTCAACATTTGGAATCCGAAAGCAATTCGAATTCTATTTTACATTTTATATTCGAGGTATTATCGTCGATTTAGATTTCTGGAGAGAATCCCTTAGAAGTAAAAGCCAGCCAATATTCTTTTACAATAAATTTTATTTTGCATTTACATGCGATTAACCAATACATTTGTTTTCAAAGTCTACACATTTTTGTTTGTTTTAATAATGAAGTTATGCTTATGTGTTAAATTAGGTATTTAATAAGTATGTAAGTAATATATTCTCATGTGTCGAGCGTTTGTGGCTTTTGCTCCTTTTGCTTGACTTATGCATTTTGAAAATGTTAAATATGTAGGCTCCGGGTTTTTGTTTCTCTCAGTGATCTCTTGCAGTTTGGCGTCTCCAGTTCTACGTAAGAAATTTCTCTCCATCTGATTTTAACTACAAGTTTCCGTTTTTAAGTGTTGTTGCTACACAATAATTATATTTTTGTTGCCAGCGTGTGTGAAAAACATACATTTTAAAAATAGAATAAAAAAGTATACAAGTTGATTACGCTGGAATAAAAATTATATTAGAGTTTATAAACATTCGACATGTGGAGGCGTGTTTGTGAAACCGGGAAAGAGACAGAGAAAAATTATGAAACAAGAATTAGTTAATAATTTGGTTTATATTTTAGGTTTTTCTTTCTTTCTTCTTCTTTTTCTATTTTTTTTTCTTTTTGCAGTAACGCACACAATTTAATCGACATGGACAAATTTTGAGACACTAGGAATTACATGGGGTTTATGTATGCTTGGTCCAATTTGCGAATTAAATACAGCACTGGCTACACACACACACACACACGAGGTGTTCACACATTTGGTATTCTGGTTTGGCTACTCATCCTCTAACATTCCGAAACACTCTTCTGTTGCTGCTCCCCCCCAGCGACGATATCATTATTCTCGGTATTAGTATTCAGCTCGAGGACAACGCCAACAGCCTCAGCCGCTGCGGACATGGGCGGCGGCTCAACGACCAGCTTAGAGGCCAGGGCCGCCTCAAGTTTCAGGCCCATGCAGGGCGGCACAGAGGTTCTAAAGACATTCAGTTCCATTTCTAAGGGTTCGATATATAGATTATACTAGCAGCATATGGAAAAGTTATTCTATCTGTGCTGGAGCTGTGCTGGCGTAACGTGTTTAAACTGCGTGTTTGTCACTTGGACCACTTGGGCTATGCTTACCAGCTGCTATTCCAGCAATTGCCTGTGCAGCGAAATGCTTAACATCTACATCGGCATCAGCATTCAGTTTGTCCAGCGTCGGTTTCACTTGCGCATCAATAACACTCGCCTCCAGGAACGGTGAAATCTTCTGCAATGTTTTGGCCACATTGAAGCGCACATTGGCTACTGGATCGGCGGCGAGCAGCAAAACTGTCGGCAGCAACAGTTTTGTGGTTATTTCCGTTCCGCAAACCTCGGCCAAAACATTCAGACAGAAAAGGCAGGTCATTCCTAAAAAAACATATATAATTAAAATTATAGTATATTTATTTGTATTTAATAAGTGTGCTTACTGTGCAAATAGTTCTTGTTGCGTGACATGACTAATATCATTGGAATAATGGCCTGCTCGGCCCAAGGTGCACCAAACTGTTCAACGAGTTTCTTCATATTTAATGTGGCTGCCTCACGAATAGCATAAACATGATCATTCAGCCAGCCCATACAGAGACCGCGCAGTTTCTGATCGAAGAACTCCTGGCCCAGCTGACCAGCCAACGCGGGCATGTACTCAATGATTGCGAGGCGAACGCGCCACTTGGAATCCTCAGCCAATTCAACAATGGCGGGTAGCAGAGACTGTTGAGTATATAAAATAGTACAATACTTTATACTCATAAATTTAGGACAGAGTTTTCCACATTACCTGCGACAGCTGCTGAATGCCAATGACATCGTTGACGCAATCCAAATTTGAGATGATATTAAGACGCACTTCCGGGCACTCGTCCTTTAGCTGTATGAGAAACAGGGGCAGCAGTTGTTCGACTGTTTGATAAGCGCCAAGCATGGGACTCAGGCCCATAATAACAGAGGCCAGAGCTGATTTGACATGTGGATTGGGATCGGAAACCAGATCGCGCACATATGGCAAAATGGAGCTCAAAATGATTTGCACCTGATTTGCCTTATCCAGGCTGGCACAAAAGTCCTTGACTTTGGTGGCGACAGCGGCGCGCACCTCAGCCTCGGCATCTTTGAGCAGATATTGAAAAGCGGGCACAAGATCAACACGTGTGATCTCCGGACCTACAGCCTTCTGTAGATCGACAAACTTCTCGGCGACCATGTAACGCACGCGCCACGATGAATCGCTGGCGCACTGACGCAGCGTGGGTAACACCAGCTGGAAATAGTGATAGAATACATATATATGAGATATATGCCCAAAAGGTGCCCGGCTGATTCACTAACATGTTCAACATCGTCCTGTGGCAGCAATTGAGCAATGCTGACGCACGCCTCCACAGCTAACAGTCGCACAGAGTCCTGATCGTCCTGCGCCAGTTGCACGAAGTTCGGTATCAAGTCCGATTTGAGATACTCTGTCTCCACCACCTTAGCGAATTCGCCTAGTTTATTGGCTGCGGCGCGTCGTACCATGGGCGTCTCATCCTGGCACAATTTACGGAAATTGGCACGCAATTCGGCCTTGACCGGCTGTGTGACGCGTGGATAGCACACGGAGAAAAGACCACAGGCCGAGGTGCGCGAGGTGAACCAATCACCGGAGACTAGACGCTGCAGCGTCGGCACCACATGTATCTCCAAATCCAGAGCACTGTGCTCCGCAGCGACAGTGCGCAGAGATTCGACTGCCTTATCGCGTACCACCGTCTCCTCAACGGTGGCCAAGCTCTCCAGGGGCGGCAACAAGTACATGGCATATTCCGGCCCACCCACAAGACCTGAGCAAAATATAATTGTACATCTATAATAAATGTTTCAGGTTAAGTACTTACTTGTAAAATTGCCCAACTGATCGGCCAATGCTAAGAGCACCTCATCTTCATCGTATATGGTTTCAGTTAGGAACGGTATCAGCTCGGAGCGTGTGCGTTCCTCGCCCAATGCAAGCGCTATTGTTGATAGCTTTTTGATCGAGTTCAAACGCAACTATGAAAGGCAAATAATTATTAAATTTAGCATGTCTCTAATTAAACAAAATACAAAACAAACAAACAAATAAACATAGTATTCATATTTGGTGCGCCGAAGGTTGAATACCCTTGCACACATGTCAGATGTTATATGCAATATAAAATAGATATTTTTCATTAAAAAATTTTATTATAATATATTTATTTCGTTGCAGTATCATTAAAAACAGAAAAACTATTTCGACTGATAATTTTTAAAACAGTTATATGATATAGTGTTCCAATCCGGCAGATGCCGACATATATGCATAGATTTATTAAGATAGCTTAGATGCTAAAATACATTTACGGACATGGCAATATCGATTTAGCTGTTGATGCTGACCAAGATATGCATATATACTCTATGGAGCCGGAGATGTCCCTTTATGATACGTTTTGCAAGAGTAAGGGACCACCTATGCACACACACATACACAGATCTGCGCTCACGCACACGATTTGCTATTCACAGTGACGCATTTTTTGCATTAATGTGTACATACCCATGCATATATGCACATATTTGTATTAACTGAGCAAAGCGTAAATTTGTTAATTAGCTTAACAATAACTAACCTGCACATCCTCATTTTTCAATTCATCAATTAATACCGCAATGGGATAAAGAGAATCATCGACAGATTTGTCGCTTGCTGCCATTTTCTTTTCTCACACACACAATTGTACAAAAAATCGGTTTTTTCTATTCCGCACGAAATACAAAGGAGGCCCAATAACGATTTAACTGTTTACAGTTATTATTAAATGCCTTCGTACAGTTTTTTGATTACAACCTATTCGAAAATGTCCACAATTTCAATATTTTCTCTGATTGATTTTCCAGTGAAAATGCGATTCGTTTCCGTGCAAAATTTTTTTATTCTACAAAATGACACAACGAGACAAGAACGATGCTACTCGATACTTTTAGTTAACAGAGCTGCTCACCCGGTAAACAGTAACACTCCTCATTTAACGACTACCAAATGAAAAATGCCAAAAGATAAATATAATTCATTTTTATATTTTAGTTTTCTAAAAACGAGACAAACTCGGTTAATTTCAACAACTGATCGTCGCTAGCAATACGTGGAGTTGCCTCTTTCAATTTCGGCAGCAAAATTAGCTTATCACCATCCTGTTCGCGCGTCCAATCTAAGCAGACATTTTTCAGTTCATCTGGCGTCAACTGGGCCATTTCCATCAGATTCTGCTCGTATATGGATACGTATGCAGTAGCGGTCAGGTTGAGCAGCTCCTCGCGTTGTTTAACTGCAATAAGACAAATCTGTAAGTTAATTAGTTGGGCATATATTTGGTCTTGCTCACCCAGGAGATCATCAATGATTAGCTTATTAGTCTCGGACCAGTCATATTTAATATGTTTAAAGAAATCTGCATAGTTGTTGTGCTGCAGGGCAAGATTCAAGAGATTTAGTTGTGCCAGTTCTTTGTTTTGTTCCTTCAGATTATTTGATATACGCATCCAAAGTAATTTTGCATTGGCTCTATAAGCATACAATTAGTTAAAACATAATAAAACAATATATATTCACACTCACGCACAGTTTGTTTTGATAAAGATAAATCGCCATTAGCTGCTGGTAAATTTCAGCGCCCGGTGATATGTTCTATAAAAATATGCAGGAGGCTTTTCATTATTATAGCTGCTTTGGCATTACAATGAAATGCTTACCTCGAGCTCCTCATTTTCCAGCTTATTCAGCGTATCACTGTATTTATCTTGCTGCATTTTTTTCTGAATAAAGTATAAACAATTGTTAGAACAAATTTTTCAGTGAGCAATGCCTGCATATATAACGAGTGGCGAGTCTGTTGCTGGTTGGCTGGCGGCTGTTAAATAGGGAGCAATTATGTTAAGTGACGAATGTAAATGCAACTCTGCGCGGCTTTTGTAGAGTTAAGTTGTAGAGTGTTGTTCCACAAGTCTCCACTTTCTTTTCGGTGTAAAAAACTAAGCTAGTAACATCATGGGTCGAATGCACGCTCCTGGGTAGTTGATTTTAATATTATCTATAAGCGAGTATTGTTGTAAAATGTGTTTTCCTAACGTGCCATAACGAAGATGACACAATTGCAATATTGTATCTGCATATAACGCTCTAGTTTCAATCGAGTTTTTAGCCACCATGGCAAGCACATGTTGCAAATTAATACTCTCGCTCTTCTTCTTCTCATTGTCGTCATTCACTGGCTAAATTAACAAATACCTTTTGCTTCGCAGCAAGGGTATATCCCAATCAGCACTGCCCTACAGACGCACAGTCCCATCGTGGCTGAAGCTGAACGCTGAGGATGTAAAGGAGCAGATTAAGAAGCTCGGCAAGAAAGGCCTGACTCCCTCAAAAATTGGTATTATTATTGTATTTGTTTACAGTTTGAGGTTATGTTAATGTGTTTAACTTTTCTACCATTTCAGGCATTATCCTGCGTGATTCGCATGGCGTTGCTCAGGTGCGTTTTGTCAATGGCAACAAAATTCTGCGCATCATGAAATCGGTGGGCCTCAAGCCCGACATCCCCGAGGATCTATATCACATGATCAAGAAGGCTGTGGCCATCCGCAAGCATTTGGAGCGCAGTCGCAAGGATAAGGACGGCAAGTTCCGTTTGATTCTGGTCGAGTCCAGAATTCACCGTCTGGCTCGCTACTACAAGACGAAGAGCGTGCTGCCCCCCAACTGGAAGTACGAGTCTAGCACTGCATCTGCTCTTGTTGCCTAAGTTTTCAAATATGTGAGTGCATTCATTCACTTGGATGTACGTGAAGAACACAAAAGAAAAATAAAACTAAAATTAAAAAGAAATAAAAACAAAAATAAACAGAATAATCTGTAGGTGAATAAAATGTACATATGTATATTAACTTTTTTTTTTATATCTGTGATAAGAACAAAAGGGGTGTGTAGCCGGCTTGAGATGGCGTCTTTTTCGGTGGTTGCCAATAACAACTTGTTTTACATAGTTAAATAAACCGCATATGCATTTATTTCCACAAGGTCTATCCGATATGATATAATCATTAATATTGATTTAATTCCTTAATGAAAAGTGCAATCCTAATATACATAGCCTACAGGTATCTATTCTGAGGGCAATAAAAAAATGCGCAAATGTGGTAAAATTCCACCAAAACTAATGGTAGATTGATCATTATTTTAAAAATGTGTAAGTAGTCTTATGCTATGCTTATAAAATGTTAACTAAAAAAAAATTCGATGAAATTATTGAATTTTTGCGACGTAAATTTACTTTGGTGGTTAACCGTTGCTATGAAAAGTCCCTTGGGGCGAATTTCAAAAATAGGTTGCCGTACGTTTTCTACAAAAACAAAATACTTGAATTTGGTATAGTTAGTTTGACTTCATAGATAGGCTTTTCAAAGCGGATTACCTTATACACCCCCATATATTCTTAAATACTTTCGAATTTATAATTTATGTATGTATAAAAACTTGTTGATTTATTCATTTTACGTGTGTAAGCACATTTATACATATACGAGCATATGTACATAGGCGGGTGCATATGTGTGCGTGTATTTACTGGTGGCGAATTCAGTTGAAAAGAGCTGAATGCCGCCAGCTGTTTTTCAGTAGCATGCTGCCCTTTTAGGCAGACGGTTCGGTTTTGTTGTTGCGCGCTAGTTCTACGTACGTTATTGTTAATTGCCTTTGGTTTCCGACAACAGAAAACAGAATATAATGATTTTCAAGTTTTATTGAGCATAGTCCAATATAAGCAAACGTATGTATTTGTGTTTATGTCGATTCACTTGAATCAGCAATTATATTAATTTGCAATGTGTTTGCGATTAGATAATTTAGAACAATTGAAAAAACGACCTTTATCTAAAATAACAATAAATAATCTGAATTAGTGAATGAGCAGGAACTAAGTTTTTGTATTGGCGCACCGTTTAAGCTAACTGTAAATGCGGACATAAGATAAGTGCGCATACACATGCATGTTTGTATGTACACGTATAAATAGAACGATAAAGCAAAGAAGACAATAAGTATGTATGTAATCCAATGATTTGCCAATGCGCCGCCCGCGTGGTCAGGTATAAGAATGTACATATATAAAAATGAATGTATATACATATGTATGTGTCAGTGACTTGTTATATTGCAGACTTGCGTTGGAGTTGGCTGTTCACGTGCAATTGTGGTTGTGTGTGTGCGTCTATGTTTATAAGCATACAAATATATGTATTTGTTCACAGAAATAAACATGCAAATGTGTTTGGTTTCTAAGTTAATCTCGCACTTACAGTCTTTAAAGACGAACATGAATAATTATAATTTGAGAATTGCATTGATGTCAGTTTGCATGTATATGTGCATTTTTTGTTTAAATTTACTTACATTACCTGTATGCATTCGCACGTACATATGTTCACTTTGTAACCGTCGTAAATTGTAGGCTAGATTGCAACAATGTTTACATTATTTGCCGGCTATTATAGCGTGCACACAATTGTACACACATACATATATAGAAGTCAAGTCGAACTCCCAGCTTACACACACATATGCATCTGCGTCAGGTAGTTGCATTTGGTTAAGCTCACGCATACACATAAATGAAAGCTGCGGTATCGTGAGATTATAACCCTGACAATTGATCTCAGAGCTTTGCAGACAAAATTGCTGCAATACATGTGCTTTTTCGAATTACAGTTACAGACATGCATGTGCATGTTACAGGTGTCAGCAAAATGTTTTATCTGATTATATATTTCAGGGGCGCGCTTTTTCGCATAATTTTGCAAAATTAAAGACTACAAAAGGGTTATACACACACATACTCATGTACATATACACATGCAAATATATATGTATATGTATCAATTTGAACATACATTTTGCTGTATAATTACGTACAATCAGAGTTAATCAATCAATGCGATTGCAATAGTAATTAACAAAACGGACAAAAGAACAATGTCATACTATTTTGCAGTTTTCTCTATAAAAAACCTTATCCATTACGTAATTTTTCAGCTTCAACGTACAAAATGCAGTCCATTAAAACTGCAGACTTGCCGGAAAATCCACGGGAGCATGCCAATTTCATATCGGCAGCATGTTTCTGGTATGTCATTTTTTATCAGTAATTTGCTTTTTATAATGGAAAATACATTATGCACGTATGTAGGTACACCATGCCCACGTTCATAAAGGGACGCAAAAAAACGCTGGAAACTGAAGATCTCTTCAAGGCATTGAAGGAACACAAGTCAGGTACATTTATCTAAACTCTTATAAATAGATATAAACGCTGACAAATCATTTCAATATTAAAGACATGTCACTCAGCATATCTAAGATAAGCGTGTGTGTGTGTGTGTGTATGTTTGTGTAATTGGTCTGTTATTTATAAGCTTCATTTAAACCATATTTCGCCATAAAATGAAAACAAAAAAAATACTCAACTTCCATATATCCCTTAGTGAGTCACACCACGGAACAATTCTGTAAATATATTTACTTATATTTATAATAATGTCACATGATTGACTTACATAAACATATTCATATTCAATGCTATGTGCATTCAATACAATTGAGTTCATTCAATATATACAAACAAAATCAATTGAAATACAGTGATCCGTCGAAGATTTGAACTATTAGAAATATAGAATTGTCCAGAAATAAGAAATTATATTAAAAGTATGGGGCCTCGAATCTTAAATTCTTATTTATATATGGGCAAAAAAATGTTTTTTTTTAATTTATTTTTTAACCTCTAATATTGACTTTGTAAAGTCCTCACTAAATAGTATAATTATACAATATGCCCTAATTTTATAAATTTTTGTTTAGCTGGAACAAACCAGCTTCAGATCCGATGAGTTCTTCGTGGAGAGCAACCACTGTTATGAGTCGAATCCCATTTAAAACAATTAAATGCATTGGAAAATCCAAACTTATCAGTCTTTAAAAATGAAGGCACATGTGTAAATTCGGTCATTGACTTGGGGTATTGTTTGCTTGAGGAAGATTTTGTAATTGTTCGTGTTGATAAGATTTGGCCTGCCATGAATTAATAATCTTATTTGCGATCCTTGCAAACAGAGCTTTATCTTATGTGGCTGGCAGTAACCCATAATATTGCGAAATTTGATGCAGTCTGATTGTTTTATTTACAAATTTTTCCATCTTTATAAGAAAATCTGTCTTTATTTTTTAGAAACCCTTGGAAATGATTTATGCGCCGCCTGGGAACGAGAGTTACAGAAAAAGCAGCTGAACTCCAAGAAGGAGCCGAGCCTCCTGTGTGCTCTGGTGCGTGTTTTTGGACTGCACTTCGGCATGCTGGGACTGGTGCTCTTCATGCTGGAACTGGGTCTGCGCACACTGCAGCCGCTGTGCCTGCTCAAGCTGATATCCTACTATACCTACGGCTCAGAGACAATAGAGTCTGCTTATTATTATGCGGCAGGCGTGGTCGCCTGCAGCGCCTTGAATGTCATCATTATGCATCCCTATATGCTGGGCACCATGCATGTCGGCATGAAAATGCGCGTCGGAATGTGCAGCATGATTTATCGCAAGGCGCTGCGGCTGAGCAAAACCGCGCTGGGTGATACCACAGCTGGGCATATTGTTAATCTGATGTCTAACGACGTGGGGCGCTTGGATTTGGCGACAATTTTTGTGCATTACCTGTGGGTGGGACCTCTGGAGACGCTGTTTATAACATACCTAATGTACCTGGAGGTAAGTGTAGAAGAGCTGCAAGCCAAAGGTTGTCGTTCAATGCATTCAATAACTTTTGTAAATCTCTTGCAGATTGGAATTGCGGCTGTGTTTGGTGTCGCTTTTATGCTGCTCTTCATACCGATGCAGGCCTGGCTGGGCAAGAAGACTTCGGTGCTAAGGATGCGCACAGCTTTGCGGACGGACGAGCGCGTTAGGATGATGAACGAGATTATTGCTGGCATTCAGGTGATCAAGATGTATGCCTGGGAGCTGCCCTTTGAGCAAATGGTTGCGTTTGCCCGCAAAAAGGAAATTAATGCCATACGACATGTCTCCTATATAAGAGGCATATTATTATCATTTATAATATTCTTGACACGCGTTTCCATCTTTCTAAGTCTGGTGGGCTACGTACTCTTGGGCACATTTCTGACGCCCGAAGTGGCCTTTGTGATCACGGCCTATTATAATATACTGCGCACCACCATGACCGTCTTCTTTCCCCAAGGCATTTCGCAAATGGCCGAGGCATTAATTTCTATAAAGCGTGTGCAAAACTTCATGCTGTACGAGGAGACGGATGTTATTGATAAATCCTTGGAACTACCCTTAGTCTCGCCAGGAAGCAATCAGACTACAGTGCACTCCAAACTGGAACAGGAGAATGAGGATGCCAAGGAGAAGCTGCTGACGCCACCAATGCTGCCGCACATCAATGAAAACGCCGTGCTCTCTGAAGCCCAAATATCCATAACTGCATTAAAAGCCAAATGGGATACCAGCTCACCGGATTACACCCTCAATGGCGTCAATTTGCGCGTCCAACCTGGCACCATGCTTGGCATTGTAGGACGTACGGGCGCCGGCAAGTCCAGCCTGATTCAGGCTATACTGGGCGAACTGCGTGCGGAATCTGGCGAGATACGTGTAAATGGAAGCTTCTCATATGCATCTCAGGAACCCTGGCTCTTCACTGGCACTGTTCGTCAGAATATACTCTTTGGCCAGGCCATGGACAAACGTCGCTATGCACAGGTGGTGAAAAACTGTGCCCTGGAGCGTGACTTTGAGCTGTTGCCATACGGCGACAAGACAATTGTGGGCGAGCGGGGTGCGTCTTTATCGGGAGGACAGAAGGCGCGCATTAGCTTGGCGCGCGCTGTTTATCGCCAGACGGCAATTTATCTGCTCGACGACCCGCTCAGCGCCGTGGACACACATGTGGCACGACATCTATTCGAGAAATGCATGCGCGGCTATTTGCGGGATCGTATTGTAATCCTTGTCACGCATCAGCTGCAATTTCTGCAGCATGCCGATCAAATTGTCATTCTGGAAAAGGGTCAAGTGAGCGCTGTGGGTACATACGAATCGCTGCGCGAATCGGGTCTTGACTTTGCCTCAATGCTAGCAGATTCGTCGCGCGATGAGCATGGCATTGAGGAGCGCTCTCGCTCCAGATCGGGCTCGGCCAGCGATAAGCGACGCAACAGCGAACAGTCGCTCCTATCGCTAGCCGATTCCTGTCTGGATGAGGCGTCGGCAGCGCAAATGCATGTGCAGGAGTCACAGGAACAAGGTCGCATCGGAATGGGACTTTATAACAAATATTTTAAGGCTGGCGGCGGTTTCTTTGCCTTCTTTGTCATGATGGGCTTCTGTGTGCTGTCACAGGTGTTGGCCTCACTGGGCGACTATTTTCTGTCTTATTGGTGAGTGAGCAAAATGCTGAAGTCAACTTTTTTTTTAAATACATTCTTATTGTTCACAGGGTTGCCAAGAAGGGCAACTTAAAAAGCATGCATGACAATAGCACACTTTTGGCTAATTCCTTGAGCTCGCCTGCCGCCAATGACACCACAACAATTGTCTCACATGTCATGGAATCTCGTCTCTCGACTTGGCTCCACGATTTGGGCTTGTCCGTAGACGCTGAATTGCTGGACACATATATCTTTACCCTGATTACAATTGCCACCATTGCCATCACCCTGGCGCGTTCATTTTTGTTCTTCAATGTGGCCATGAAGGCATCCACGGAGCTGCACAATTCCATGTTTCGCGGTATAACGCGCGCTGCTATGTATTTCTTCAATACGAATCCGTCGGGTCGTATATTAAATCGTTTCTCCAAGGATATGGGTCAAGTGGATGAGATATTGCCTGCTGTCATGATGGATGTCATACAAATCTTTCTGGCCCTGGCTGGCATTGTCATTGTCATAGCCATTGTTAATCCGCTGTTTCTGGTTCCCACGTTCGTACTCGGCATCATTTTCTATCAGCTGCGCACGTTCTATCTGAAAACTTCCCGTAATGTCAAACGCTTGGAGGCCATCAGTAAGTTAATTATAGATACAGTGGACGCTCGCAAATGAAAACTTCCAGAAATTAGAGTTGATCAGAAAATTAGCGAGCGATTACTGTAATAGCATTTATCATCTGTATATATCTCTATCTAATTAACATCCAATTCACAGCTCGATCGCCCATTTACTCGCACACGGCTGCCTCGCTAACGGGCTTGTCCACGATACGCGCCTTTGGGGCACAGCGGGTGCTGATCAGCGAATTCGATAATCATCAGAATTTGCATAGCTCGGCCTTTTACATGTTTATAAGCACATCGCGTGCCTTTGGCTATTGGCTGGACTGTTTCTGTGTCATCTACATCGGCATTATTACGCTCAGTTTTTTCATTTTCCCGCCGGCGAATGGCGGCGAAGTAGGTTTGGCTATAACGCAGGTAAGTTACATCATATTACATGCTTTGAAATGTTATCTTATACATATCCTCTTATCTTTTATTCAGGCAATGGGCATGACCGGCATGGTGCAGTGGGGCATGCGCCAATCTGCGGAACTGGAGAACACCATGACCGCCGTCGAGCGTGTCGTCGAGTATGAGGATATTGAACCGGAGGGCGCTTTAGAGGCGCCGGCTGATAAGAAACCGCCCAAGAGCTGGCCAGAAAATGGCAAGATTGCCTTTGAGGAGCTTAGCCTACGCTATTTCCCCGATCCCAAATCCGATTATGTGCTTAAATCTCTTAATTTCGTTATCAAAGCTCGTGAGAAGGTGGGCATTGTGGGACGCACGGGTGCCGGCAAATCTTCACTAATTAACGCATTGTTCCGCCTCTCCTACACCGATGGCTCCATACTGATCGATAAACGGGACACGCAAGTAATGGGCCTACATGATTTGCGTAGCAAAATATCGATAATACCTCAGGAGCCGGTGTTGTTCTCTGGCACAATGCGCTACAATTTGGATCCCTTCGATGAGTATAGCGATGAAAAGTTATGGTCTTCCTTGGATGAGGTCAAACTAAAGGATGTCGTTGCCGACTTACCCAGCGGCTTGCAGAGTAAAATAACGGAAGGTGGCACCAACTTCAGCGTGGGTCAACGGCAATTGGTGTGTCTGGCACGCGCCATTTTACGCGAAAATCGCATCCTGGTCATGGATGAGGCCACCGCCAATGTGGATCCACAAACAGATGGACTTATCCAGACAACAATTAGGAATAAGTTTAAGGATTGCACCGTACTTACAATAGCCCACAGGCTACATACGATTATGGATTCTGATAAAGTGCTCGTCATGGACGCTGGCCGAGTTGTTGAGTTTGGAACACCCTATGAGCTATTAACCTGCGCAGAGAGCAAGGTGTTCCATGATATGGTCAAGCAGACCGGCAAAGCAACCTATGATAATCTGGTGCTGGTTGCCAAGAAGGTATATAAATACTTATTTAAATTAGGTGTATTCAAATTAAATATTTTTTGATTTGCAGGCATTCGAAGCAGCTCAACAAACTCGCAGATTATCATCGTGAAGCCAACCAACATTGAACGTATCTGGGATCTTATCATAGTGAGGACTTGAATCCCAGGATGGTCCTTCGAATGTAAATAAACTCATCCAATTCCAGTTTCTAATACAATATTCCTTTAATTTTATATGTACTTATATGTATGTGCCTATGCATTGAATTATATGTTGTTAATGTTTATATATTTCTATGTATATTAAGTGTAAAAATGCAAGGAATACAGTGCCTTCAAAATAAATGTGAACTACTTGTGTACTTAAAAAATAATTCTCGATTTTCAAGAATAAGTTAAGCAATGTTGGGTATCAGGAAAATCGAATAGAAAGAAGATATAATAAATAATTTACGCTGCACCAAAGATTAAAATTGAATATTTGCAATATTCAATCTTATTAATTAAAATATGTTATAAGAATTTCTTAAAATTGAAATTTTTATATATTTACCAAAGCATATTTAACGGGTCCACTCTAATGCTTGCTCGTTTAATGTAAATAATTTATGTATATATTAAAATTACGACAGTATGGCAACGCTGTAGGTTGTGCCGGCCACAGCTGTTAAAACAGCTGTTAACTAAAATTCGCAGAGAGCAAATAAGTTTTAGTTGTGTTTGGAGCTGCGCACCGAGGACTTGTGTGCAGTCCAACTGTTTTCATTAATTAAATGGAAAGTTTTTTCTTTTGTATTATTTTTCCGCGATAAGCCGGCGAAATTGCGAAGGTGTCTGTGTGTATGTGTATGTGTGTCGTGTATCTCCTAGTTGTGATGAAATTTATAGGAAGCATCCGCATATGTTGTTGTTATGTGCATATCTAAAGCTCGAGATAAACGTTTGTTTAAAGCGCGGCAAAACGTTTCCAAACGTTTACACAGTCTATATACTCCTTATGCAAACGTTTCCTATTACAAAGCTCATATGGTTGTCTCTGAGAATTAAACAAAAGACTTATGTAAACAAATAATATACATTATTATTATATAGATATTGGAACTTTTCAAAGATGACAGCTGATAAGCTGGCGCCCAATCCGCGAGAGACGGCCAGCTGCCTCTCCGCTATTATGTTCTGGTAAGTCGGAGAGATCTTTGAATAGGAATACTTTTTAGTTTTGTAAATTCAATAGCTTCATTTATAATGCTTTTATCTTTTATCTTTTAGTTGTATTACATGCCCGAACTTGATCTCTTAAATATGTAGCTGTCAAGTCGACATGTCCTATCTATCTATTTCCAAAAGATAAGATAATATTCATTATTGTTTTTATCACCTGTAATTATACAACATTTGCGTGGTCACTTCTTCCGATTTAAATCTATTTACATAAATAAAAAGATATTTAAAATGAAACTTAAATAAAATTAAAAATTTTAAATATTTAAATAATTTATGAGATATTTATCTAATAATAACTATATTTAATAGTCCTTAGATAATCTCAACACCTAATTGATTATAATAATTTCAACGTTAATTTTGACAGCTTTGCGCTGCCCATATTATTCAAGGGCCGCAAAAAAACATTGGAACCCAACGATCTCTATGATGTGCTCAACGAGCATAAGGCGGAAAAGTTGGGTGAGAAGCTCTACCAAACCTGGGAGGCTGAGATCAAGACGAAAGGTCACAAAGGCGCCAAAAAAGCGAGCATGCTGCGGGTCGTACTTAAAGTATTTGGCTGGGAATTGGTTATTTCGGGCATTGTAATTGGTATACTAGAGATTGGCCTCAGGTAAGTCTCAAAGGGTTAAGAATAAGCTGTAATTGTGTATATACAAGGCAGAAAGAGACAACTTTGATGCCATACTATTTATATACCCTATTTATATACATTCTTGGTCCGTTCTCCATTCTCCCTATCAATCTCAGATAGCTCAAAAGCAAGAGACAGCGAATTTGAGTCCAAGATTTTGAAAAAATGTTGGTTTCAAACGTTCGATAACTCTTCCGTTATGTGCTATCGATAAATATCGAATTTCAGTTACTGTTTCTGCGTATCTCGGTTATAATAGGAGCTAAAAAGAAGAAAGTGTTAAAAAATCGAAAATATATTTTAGTTTTTGATAAAATTTGAAAATGTATCGATCTTCTAAGGCTTGATATTTGATATATAAACGCAGATGAAAGCAATATTTTATTATTATTTCTATCGATAAATATCGATTTTCAGCCACTGTTTTTGCGTATCTCGGGTATAATAGGAGCTAGATTGCAAAATTGTTAACATTTCCAGAATATTTTACTTATTGGGTACTTTTACCTTATCCAAGTTTAAACAAATTTACAGATGTTCTAAGGCTTGATATTTGATATATACACGCGGATGAAAGCAATATTTTAGACCTAAAAGTTTTTAGAAAGATCGTACCACGAAGATCCGAGCTCAGTGTAGGGTACAGGATATCTGCTAGTCGGTCAGTCACGACTAGAGAAGTCATGCTGTTTTTTATTAATATATTGATTCCGTTTGCAGAGCCACCTTGCCACTCCTGCTGGCCGGCCTGATATCAGAGTTTACCCTGACTGGCAATGGAAGCAGTCTGAGTGCTCAGCTCTATGGCGCCGGGCTGGTGACATGCATTGTTATGAGCGTGCTGCTGTTCCATCCCTTCATGATGCACATGATGCATCTGGCAATGAAGATGAGAGTGGCGGTCAGCAGTGCCATTTACCGGAAGGCCTTGCGCTTGAGCCGCACAGCGCTGGGTGGGACGACAACGGGTCAGGTGGTGAATCTGGTGTCGAATGATTTGGGCCGCTTTGATCGTGCTCTCATCCATATGCATTTCCTGTGGCTGGGTCCGTTGGAGCTGCTGATCGCCTCGTATTTTCTGTACCGGCAAATTGGCGTCGCCTCCTTCTATGGCATCGCTATACTCCTGCTCTATCTGCCGCTGCAAACGTATCTGAGCCGTTTGACCTCGGCCCTGCGACTGCGCACGGCTGTCCGAACAGATCGTCGCGTCCGTATGATGAACGAGATCATTGCCGGGATTCAGGTGATCAAGATGTATGCCTGGGAGTTGCCCTTTGAGCGGATGGTGGCCCAAACGCGTGCCAGCGAGATGAACGTCATACGCAAGGTGAACTATATACGCGGCATTCTGCTCTCCTTTGAGATCACACTGGGACGGCTTGCGATCTTTGCCAGCCTGCTGGCCTATGTGCTCGCCGGTGGCCAGCTGACGGCGGAGCAGGCATTTTGTGTAACCGGATTTTACAATATATTGCGGCGCACCATGACCAAGTTCTTTCCCAGTGGCATGTCCCAGGTGGCTGAGCTGTTGGTATCCTTGCGGCGCATAACAACGTTTATGCTGCGCGAGGAAACGGATGTGGCCATGCTGGCTGAGGAGGAGGACGAGGACAAGGCAGCGGAGAGTAAAAAACTCCTAGCAAATGGCAATCAGCAGCAGTTCAGCTCGGATGTCTGCGTTGAGATCAAGAATTTGAGAGCACGCTGGAATACGGATCACACGGAGCCCGTTTTGGATGACATCAATATGAAGCTACACCGACAGCAGCTGGTGGCTGTCATTGGGCCCGTCGGCGCTGGCAAATCCAGTCTGATACAGGCCATCCTGGGTGAGCTGCGCGCGGAGTCGGGCACGGTTAAGTTAAGCGGACGCTGCTCCTATGCCTCACAGGAACCCTGGCTCTTCTGTGGCAGTGTGCGTGACAATATACTGTTTGGCCTGCCACTGGACAGGCAACGATACAGAACAGTGGTGAGGATGTGCGCCCTGGAACGCGACTTTGAGCTGTTGGACCAGGGCGACAAGACAATTGTCGGGGAACGCGGCGCATCGCTGTCCGGCGGGCAGAAGGCGCGCATTAGCCTGGCGCGTGCTGTTTATCGCAAAGCGGATGTGTATCTACTCGATGATCCGCTCAGCGCCGTGGACACGCATGTGGGCCGGCATCTCTTCGAGCAGTGCATGCGTGGATTTCTGCGCCATCAGCTGGTCATATTGGTCACACATCAATTGCAGTTCCTGGAGCAGGCGGATCTGATTGTGATCATGGACAAGGGCAAGGTGACCGATATTGGCACCTATGACCATATGCTCAAGTCTGGCCAGGATTTTGCCCAAATGCTGGCACAGCAGCCACAAGAGGAGACTGAAATCGAGAAGGAGCAAAAGACCAAAGATAACAATGAAAAATCTACCTCGTATTCCCGCCAAAATAGCGTGGAAAGTCGCAGCAGCATTTCCTCCATGGGCTCAAGTGCGAATGATTCATTGATGGACCGCGAGAAGCCAAAAGAAGTGCAGGAAACGCGCTCAGCCAATAAAATTGGTTGGGGCATGTATCAGAAATACTTTACAGCCGGCTGTGGCTGGTTAATGTTTCTGCTGGTGGTGTCCCTATGCCTCGGAACTCAATTGATGGCGTCTTGGGGTGACTACTTTTTGTCCTACTGGTAAGTAGAAGGGGTAATTATAGTATTAAAAGAGCTAAATCAAACATACTTGTGAGAAGTAGAATATTCTTTGCCTTTTTTGATTGCAATTCATTGTAGAAAAGGTAATTTTCAAGAAATTCATTTTACTTTATGAATTAACTGTTATTTGCCGAGTTTGTATAAGAGTCTTATAAGAACAGTAGCCAGCCACTTACATTACCTTTTAACATTATACTATTATGTTAAGTAACATTGTGAAGTAGACAAATTTATTTTCTATACAAGCAGTTATTGGTTTTAAAATAAATGTCTATTACAGTTGTGTTAGGAACAGTCGTCGGACGAGTAGCTTGCTTTTTGACATTGCTATGTTATGTTAAGCGGCTGTTAAAATGCATAGCAGAATAGGAGATCATAATCCATAAAAGGCAACCGTCGCAAAGCGTCGGTAAAGTATTTATAAGTCCTTAAACTAGCTCTGTACATAACAATGTTATGTTAAGTAGCTGTAAACAAACATCAGCATAGCAAAACTTGAATATTTGGTTTACGATTTTCCACATAATCTAACTTATATTTTCTCTATTTGGCAGGGTGAAGAGCAACTCGTCATCTACGCTGGACATCTACTACTTTGCGTCCATCAATGTGGCGCTGATCATTTTCGCTCTATTGCGTACGCTTCTGTTCTTCAGCATGGCCATGCACTCCTCCACCGAGCTGCACAACTCCATGTTCCGGAGCATAACACATGCGGCCATGTATTTCTTTCATACGAATCCATCGGGTAGGATTTTAAATCGTTTTGCCATGGATATGGGTCAGGTGGACGAGGTGCTGCCCACTGTTATGCTGGATTGCATACAGATATTCCTCACCTTGGCTGGCATTATATGCGTGCTATGTATTACGAATCCTTGGTACCTGATCAATACGCTGGCCATGCTGCTATGCTTCTATTATCTACGCAACTTTTATCTGAGCACGTCGCGGGATGTGAAGCGTCTGGAGGCTGTTGCCCGTTCGCCCATGTACTCGCATTTTGGAGCCACCCTAAATGGACTGCCCACAATACGTGCCATGCGTGCACAAAGGATGCTGATTGCGGAATATGATCATTACCAGGATAATCATTCCATTGGCTACTACACATTCCTGACTACAAGTCGTGCCTTTGGTTATTATCTGGATCTATTTTGTGTGATTTACGTTTTGATCATAATACTTAACAATTTTGTGTATCCGCCTGAGAATGCCGGCCAAATTGGCTTGGTCATTACACAGGCCATGTCCATGACAGGCATGGTGCAGTGGGGCATGCGGCAATCGGCTGAGCTGGAGAACTCCATGACCTCTGTGGAGCGTGTGATTGAGTACAGGAGCCTGAAGTCTGAAGGAGAATTTACTTCGACCGTGGATAAAAAACCGCCTCCCAGTTGGCCAGAAGCTGGCCAAATTGTGGCTGACGATTTGAGTTTACGTTACGAACCAGATCCCAAGGCGCCCTATGTGCTCAAATCCCTGAATTTTATTATCGAACCGTGCGAGAAGGTGGGCATCGTGGGCCGCACGGGCGCAGGCAAATCCTCGCTCATCAATGCCCTTTTTCGCCTGTCCTACAACGATGGCTCCATAGTGATCGATGAGCGGGATACGGAGCAGATGGGCCTACATGATTTGCGTAGTAAAATTTCAATTATACCTCAGGAGCCGGTCTTGTTCTCCGGCACAGTACGTTATAACTTGGATCCATTTGAGCAATATTCTGACGACAAACTGTGGCAAGCTTTGGAGGAGGTAAGAGCATGTTGCATTCCTTAATATCAAACAAAATCAACTTATCTTTACATTAACTTACAGGTGCATCTTAAGGATGAGATCAGCGAGTTGCCCATGGGTCTCCAGAGTAACATATCGGAGGGTGGCTCCAATTTCAGCGTGGGTCAACGTCAATTGGTGTGCCTGGCACGCGCCATTTTGCGCGAGAATCGCATCCTGGTCATGGACGAGGCCACCGCCAATGTGGATCCACAAACTGATGCACTTATTCAGACGACTATTAGAAATAAGTTTAAAGAATGCACCGTACTTACAATAGCCCACAGACTACACACAATAATGGATTCGGATAAGGTTTTGGTTTTGGACGCAGGACATGTTGTGGAATTTGGTGCACCTTATGAACTCTTGACAGCCTCCAAGAGTAATGCTTTCTACGGCATGGTTATGCAGACGGGGAAAACAACATTTGAACATCTTCTGAAAATAGCACAGCATGTAAGTAAAATAATTTAATCATTTTATTAACCTTATTTTAATTTTTGTATGAATTTTTATTTTCCACAGACTTATGAAAACAACCGGGGAAAAAAGTCGGAAACAGTTGAACTGCAACTTTAAAAATATTATTATTATGTATAGCAAGGCTATAAATACCATCGATCTAGTTTAGGATTTAATGTCTTGCCAATTACTACTTCATATAGAGGAATAAACAAAGCTGGCTTAAGCCAGGCCCAAGCCTTACCCTGGTTATCTAATCAGGATATTGTTCCTCTCCTGCTCCTTTAACTGACTCCAGTCACTTGGAAAACTTAAATGTTTATAAATGTTTGTTAAAAGTTAATTTGTATTTATAGCATTTTATGTATTCTAGATTAAATGCATTTACTCTATTTCTTGGTAGTACGAAATAAGCAAAGAGTTATATACACCAAGTAAATATATTGAAATCTGTTTATTGTTTTCGAACTTCGCGCAAATTTTAATAAATGTTACAACCGAACATTCCATGTTTTTAGCCACCACTGTATTATTAATCATTTTCAATGTCAAGTCAGCGGGCGCGTAGCAATAATCGATTACAGCAACATTGGTATCGATAGATATCGCATCAAACACATGCATATTTGTTTGTGTAAATTTCGTAGTAAACACGTCCTATTTTTGGTCTGCGAATTATTAATTTATAAACTTTATCAATGCACGTGTAATGAAAAGGAGTTCTACAATGGACGGACAATTAACTTATGAATCAGCAGTCAAGAAAGGTATGTAAAGGAGCGATTTCAATAGATATAAATAGGCTTGCGTGTAGTTTGTACATATGTTTGTAAACATGTATGTATGTATGTACATCTGCGTAGATAAGAATAGTTGTAAACATTTTTAAGACATAATCTTGTTATCAAACGCAGCTCAATTGGTGGAGCGTAACCCCCAATTTCAATTGGATCCTATGCGTGTCTCGCACCACGATGAAAGTGATATAATTAATCTAGCGCAGCAAATACAAACGGCGGATAAGCATCTGAAGCACAGCACCAGCCAGAAATTGGTTGTTATACTGGACCAGGTAAGCCTCATTCTGCATAACAAACGATCTGTGCGTAACTCTGTTAATTTTCGTTTAGATAAAAATGCTGCAAGCACAAGCTATGAATATACTCAAGGAGTCCAATGAGAGTCGAACACTACACAGCGCTGCTTGCAATTTCGCCAAGAAACCTGGCCATATCTATCATCTTTACCAAAGAGCCACTGGCCAGAACTATTTTAGCATGCTGTCACCAGAAGTATTTGCTATTTTCCATTCAAAAAATTGCATATACTTATAGAATTTTTTGCAGGAATGGAATCATTCTGTGGACCAAACGTATAAGGGCAGCTATAGACTCGAATATGATTTAAGCTGGACACCGATAGATAAAATAAAGGAGCATGATGATAAACTTAAATGGGTGGAACAATGCATAAATAGCGGCAACGGTACAAAACTTGCTATTGATTTTAATGTTACAAATAATTAGAGCAATAATAAATTTCAATGACAGATGCATCACATATGTAAATAGTAGGCTTATTTTAAATTTAATACTAAGTTAATAACGAATTTTATAAAAATTTAACTGTAAGATACCTGTTGGAATTCCGCTCACTGATTTATCGATTGCTCGATAACATATTGGTATGTTTTTATGATTAATCGTTTAATCGTCAGTGCAGCTGTTTTGTTTACGCTGCAACAGCTGTGTTATTTTTTCTGTGAAAAATTTCTACTTTTCGCTGTTTGGTTTTCTCATATCATTTTCAAACCGTACGATGTCCACACAGAACGGAATGTATTATAGTCTATTAGAGTGGTTCAAAACGCTCAATCTAAATGCGCCGCATGCAAATGCCGAGGAGCTGGCCGATGGCGTTGCTCTAGCGCAGGCATTAAATCAATTTGCACCAGAATCATTTACCAATTCGTGGCTGTCGAAAATTAAATCAAGCGCTGTTGGAAGTAATTGGCGTTTGCGTATGAGTAATTTGAAAAAAGTGGTCGAGGGCGTCTACGAATACTACAGTGATGTGTTAAATTATACGCTGCAGCACGATTTTGTGAAACCGGATGTGCAGGCCATAGCTGAGAAGTGCGATCTGAGTGAATTGGAGCGCCTGCTGCAGCTGGTCCTCGGCTGTGCTGTTAACTGCGCCAAGAAGCAGTCATATATATGCGAGATTATGTGCCTGGAGGAGGAGCTGCAGGCGAACATAATGCGTGCACTTCAAGAGCTTGAATCCTCGACACGCCAGACCACAGAAGGCGGCGTGGTCAGCTCGTTGTCGCGCAACTCCTTGAGCGGCATGCTCGACGGCAATGCAAAGGCACTGGAGGAGCGCGATGCCATGGCCCAAAAGTGTTTTGAAACTGAAAAGAAAATGCTGCTGCTTATCGACGAGAAAACCAATTTACAGCAGGAGCTGCAAAAATTACAGCAGGAATTCGCACGGCTGGAACACAACACAATTGGCGACGATGGCGTCTCACTGGGCCCCATACAGGCCGGGTCCGTGCGTTATAATGAGCTAAGGTGGGCACTAAAATAATTTCAAGCTAATTATAGAAATTATAATTAATCTGACTTTTTTTAGACGTCAACTAGAATTGGTTAAGGAGGAGCTGTTGCAGTCGGAGGGCGCTCGTGAGGACTTGAAAATTAAGGCACAGCAGCAGGAGACGGACTTGTTGCACATGCAGCAGCGCATAGATGAGCTAATGGTGGGTGCCAAAACCTTCAGTCATAGCACAAATTTATGTTTTATTACTTTTCACAGAAAAGCACCGCAGAGCTGACCGCTCTAAAGGATGAGGTAGATGTGCTGCGTGAATCCACAGATAAGCTGAAGGTATGCGAGGCCCAGCTTGAAACCTACAAGAAGAAGCTTGAGGAGTACAATGATCTTAAGAAACACGTCAAAATGCTTGAGGAGCGCAGCGCTGACTATGTGCAGCAGAATGCACAGTTCGAAGAGGATGCCAAACGTTATGCCAACACAAAGGGACAAGTTGAGCTCTTCAAAAAGGAGATACAAGATCTGCACACCCAACTGGACAATGAGAGCAGCAAAAATGTCAAGCTTGAGTTTGACAACAAGAACTTGGAGAGCAAGACGTTGGCGCTGCAACGCGAAAAGGATAATTTGCTCAAGGAGCGCGACAATCTGCGCGAGGCCTTCGATGAGCTGAAATGCGGCCAGTTGTCTACGAATTCTGGCAGCTTGACCGGCACAACAATGTCGCGGGAACTACAGCCGCCAGCTATGATGGACAAAATGCAGCGTCTGGAGGCGGAGAACAAAGCCCTACGCGAGGGTCAAGGTGGCCAAACAGCTTTGGCGGTAAGTCAACAGTAATTTTGCGTAAGGATAATTGTAAGCTATCAAAGATAACAACTCCGACACTAAGTTATATGAACTAGTGATCCGCATCAACAGCCGAGTTGTTATGGTCATGTTTGCCCATCTTGTCTCTCAGTTTGAATGCTATCGCCATGAGCTTTGCTTAGGCTTGTTATTTTGCTGCAGGCTCTACATATTCCGGAACGGGCCGAATTAGAACACATAACTGCCTTAGGAATAATCGGTCGGAAATTAAGTTCTTGTTGAAACAACTTATTTGTTTTTCGATATTGTCGTGTCCAATCGTGATAGCAATCAGTTTAATAATGATTTTTATATAAAACCCAAATCTTAGAAAAAGTCGACACCTAAAAGAGTTTTTCAATGAAAGCTACTTTGTTTTTCTTTATACAGAAAGTATATTTTAATTGTTTGAATAAGTTTCTTATTTTCATAAATTAAAAATATTTATTTTTAATTACAGCAACTGCTGGACGATGCAAATAAACGCTGCGAACATTTCCGTGAACAATTAAAGACCGCCAACGAGCGGATACTCTCCCTATCGCATGCCTCGCAAAGCGATGATCCTATACTAAAGGAGTGAGTACTCTAACTATATTTTTGAATGAGCTTCAAATAAAATCTAATATTTTCTATGCCACAGAAATGAATTCAGCAAACAAATCAAGCAGCTAATGGAGCTTAATGATCAAAAAAGTAAGCCTCAAATATTTGATTAACATATAATATAAAATTAATTGTTTGTGTAATTTTGTGCAGCACTTCAAATTGAGGAATCAGCCACTCAAAACTCAACAATGCAGTGCAAAATAACACAGCTGGAGTCAACTTTGGCCACGCGGGAACAGGAATTAATGGCCTACGAAGTCAAGTACCGCAAATGCATCGAAAGAGCCAAGGAAGTTATCAAAAATATCGATCCGCGCATAGCCAGTGGTTTGTTTAAATCATTTGAATGCATAAATGTTTAAATGTGCTATTAAATATTCCCTCAACTTGCAGTTATGGAGGCAAACAATTTGGAAAAGAGCGTCGATGTCATTGAGGAGGAATCGAAAACCAAAATGAGCGGCATGGAGGAGCAGTTAATGGCCAGCGCTTTCTATAGACTCGGAGTTAATGCTCAACGCGATGCTGTTGACTCGAAACTGGCCCTATTAATGGGCTCGGGGCAAACATTCCTGGCGCGCCAGCGACAATCAGCGCCCCGCAAATCCCTAACTACCATGAAATCAAAGTAGTTTTGGCTGTTTCGTAAGTTGAATGTTCTTTAAACGCAATATTTGTTCTCGTTTTTAGCGTACGTATATATGCATATTTATATAACCCTTATTTATTCGCGATTTGTAAACGATTATCAAGTCTATCTTATTTCCAAAAATCTATACATATATATATACATGGTGTACCTTTCGAAAATAAAACTGTATATAAGTTAAGATACGGTACGGGATGTGATCGAGAGAGATCGATTGGGTGGCATTAAGGCCTAGAAAAACGGGTTTAAAGAGTGTATTACTTTCTATAGAGAATGATTTCAACTATATATTTCTGTTTTTATATTATACCTATATCCCCCAGGCTGTCCGTCCGTGTAAACGACATGTATTTGACACAATTTAAAGTAGAATCTGAATTTTGGAATCATCCACCTTCCGACACCCGTCAAATGACACTGCCTTAGGCTAATCCAAGCCCATATATTCAAAACAAAACAAACGAATAGTTTCTCGTTATAGTTTTAACATTATTGTAGTTTTAATTTCAGTATTTGATACATTTTACGCAAGGTATTTGGACAAAACATAAATAGTTCTGGAATTATACAATTACGATCGTGTAGTTTTAGGTTTTTTTTTCGTTTTATTTTTATTTTTTTTTTTATTTTTAAGAGTCTTTTTTAGCATTGGCACACGTGAAAAATGCATTTAAAAATTCGCATCTCGTGCAAGAATTTCCATATACGAGCAGGAGCTTAACAATAGGGTGTTGTTTTTTTTTTTGTTTTTTTTACTTCTTCTAAACTTTGTGGCTTTTAGTTAGGAGCGAAAAGAAAACGTCGTATTTTTCATAACAAAGCAACAAATTTGCGCAGTCTACATACATATACGCATATATATATATTTATATATTTATCAAGGCTGCAAAACCAAAAATAAAATCACCCATCCTTGCTTCTGATCATATTCACATAATCTTTGTAGTCCTATGTATGTTTATTTCACATATTTAAAGAGAAATGAAATGAAATTAAGAAATATCGTTTGAGGTTTCGTGAATATTGTAAAAATTGGTTTGGAGCCCTGATACCTATATAAATGAATATATATATACACAGTTAGTAAAAGCTATACCATCGATACTGTACAAGGCCGCTGTGTTCTACCAGGGCCGCCACATGCTCTCATCGATGACCTGCTGGCCGCCAACCTGTTGTGCCCGGTACTCCTCCTCTTGGCGCAGCCGCAACGCCTGCCTGGCCGCGCTGCTCGTTTGCGGACTGGCATCAAGCGTTTCGTTCTCGTTGGAACCGATGCCGCTCTCCGAGCGCGGCGAGGATTGCTGCGTGGCCGGCGCCGACTTAAGCTCAGAGACGCCCGAACTGACCGATGCCGATGCCGCCGAGGAGGAGGCCACCGAGGCGGGTCGTTCATTGAGCATGGCTGCCGCTGCCACGTTGGTATTGTTGGCCATGCTATTGGCATAGGCAGCAGCCGCAGCGGCGGCCACATGCGCCGCCTCCAGGCTGCCCGCAAAATTGGGACTCAGCTTGCCGGCCAGATGCGGCTGCATGCGCTGCAATTCAATCAGACGCTCGAAATCCGTGCGCGTGGCAATCGGATCTACCATAGGCTGGGCGCTCAGGCCCAAGGCAGCCGCCAGCTGCACATAGTGCGGAGGAAGCACCAGGACGCCCCCATTGGTGGGAACGCCCTCAGCCTGGGACTGGGCCTTCAGCTGCTGCTTGTACTGTTCCAGCACATTGACGCAGACGACTTTGTTGGCATCGTGCTCATAGCCCAGCTCGATGACTGCACCGCTTGGCGGCGACTGTTGCTGCTGCTGCAGCTGTTGTTGTTGTTGTTGCTGTTGGGTTGGGAGCTGGTTTTGGGCTGGCGGCGCCAACTGACCGCGATTATTGTTCTCATCCTGCTGCGGCGCCAGCGTTGCACGCTGATCGCCGACGACGAGCAACGGCGTCTCGCCCAGCTTTAGACCCTTGCTGTAGTCGAGCGGATTGGAGTCCTGACTGCTGTAGTCCAGCGAGTGCTCCTCGGTCGGCGCTGGGGTTTTCTTAATATCGAAACAGGTCCTGCTGCTGCTGTTCGGACTCTCCGCAAAATTGGCGGCTGTCGTTGTGTGCGGGCATATCTCAACATCGATCTCGGCTATGCATTGATCCAGATGCCGTAGCAGACGCGCCTTGGAGCCCGGCTCCGCCAGCGTCGGCATATTGCCCATTGGCGGCGGCTCCGGCGTGGCCAAATACCGTGCCACTTCCCGTGCGCAATCGGTGTATCCCGCGCGATATTTATTCACAGCTGCTGTGCAGGAAAGATAGTTAGGCTTCAGTTTTGGGCAACGAACGGAGCGGGGCAAACAAAAGCTAGAAGCTACCTACTTGGATCATCCAGATTGCGATGCCGTTGAAAATGACGGACTGTAAGCTCCAGTATGTCGGCCTTCTCCAATTTCGTATGCTTCGCCTGACCGTCACCATTTTTGGCATTCTGATGCTTGGTCGACTCCAAAATAAGGGCCTTGAGTATGGCCAGACTTTGATTAATGCGGGCACGTCTGCGCTTCTCCATTAGTGGTTTATTGGTACGTTTGCTAATGTCCTGCGACGAGGTTACATTTTGTGAGGAGCTCACCAGACCAATCGATTTGATGCCGCTGCCATTGGTTGAGCTGGAGGCGGAGAATCCGAGGCCTGCAAATTAAATTATAAGGTAAGTCTTTAATTTAAAATACATTTTAATAGTTAATAATTTAGATAATTGAATAATCGGCCACAAATTAGATCGCTTCGGTTTAAGTGCTGGCTTTTCTAATTTTCAATATCTATAATTTCTGAATATAAAATATATTTATATAAAAAAAGAATGAACTTAAAATATTCTTACTTTAGAGATTTCTTTCTATAGGGCTGTTTCTTGAGGTTTTTAATTTAAAACTTTCAAAAACATAGTTCAAAATTGTCTGGAAATAATAATTTTAGAAATACATTTTTATGCATTTCCGATTCTAATAATGAATTAATTCTTTTTTCCTAACTAAGTTTTGTCTTCAGTTTTATAAAAGTATGCTACAATATATCGAATATTTCGGGTATAGCCAATTTCAAGTTTTACGATATTCAGTTTTTGGTTTGGGATTTTCCATTTTCCAAATTTAAATGGTTTTTATTATAAATACATTTTTTCTTAAAAATAAGTTTTCTAATATAAAAAAGTTAGTCGAGAATAATGATGTAGGACTTTTTTTCTGTTTCCAGGACCCATTTAAAATGTTCCACTCCCATTATTATTAAGACGTGTAGCTAAAATTTTTTTAAAAGGTTTCTTGTTCTTCTTAAATGTAGAATTCTTTTTAATGCCCGACTCTTCGGGAAACTTGTTATAAACTCCTGTTATTCTTTTCTATATAATTCTTGTAGGAAATCGTGTTTTCGATTTTTCAAATAAATATAATGAAATTCACATTCTGAAAGTTAGCTTATAGGGCCGACATTTTCCGCGCATCTATACCGTAACTTTTGTTCGATTAACGTTGTTTCTTTAACAATTAATTATCTAATTTTTTTAAATATACATATTTTTTTTAATTTAAACTTGACATAGAAATAATATTTTTTACCCGCTGTTGATTTATTTTTATTGTAATCCTTATCACGTTTTGCTGTCATTTTGTCATTTTTGCCGAACTCTTAATGAATTCCACACACACGCGTAAATTTTTAACAATTAAATTCTGATTATTTGTTAACTAAATTCTACAGTTTGCCGTAGGTTGTAAGCGCCAAAGATTAAATCCGAACCGATCAAAGTTACGTCTTTTCGTTAGAACGGCTTTGAGACAGGAAAAACTGTCGCTAAATAATTTGTTGCTAGACGAGACGTCCGCACTGGCCGAGCATTAACCGAGTACTAAAATCCGAAACGAACTGCACAGAACTCGACTCAACTGAACAGAACAGAATTGAACGAACAGAAGCTAACGGTAAGCGTAACGGTGAAACGTACTTCGACTTTTCGTTTTTACTTGGCTGCCGTCGCTTATGACGCCCGCCGTGGTGCGCATAGCTCGTACAAAATTTGCCGACTGAATGGCTCTTGGGCTGGCGCTCGCCACAGCCATCGCCATCGCCATCGCCATCGTCGTGTGGCGCAGCAACCAAAGCAGATTGGAGTCAACCAACAATAAAAACAAGAACAAGCAACAGCAACAACAGTGGCAACGGCGGCAACAGCAACGCCTGGCTGACTGCCTGGCACGTTAATGGTGGTTGTGGTAATGGTTGCTACACACACACACACACACACATACACTCAAATACATTCGCACACACACACACAGGCAGACACACGAACTCACACAACGGCAGCCAAGCTTTAACGACGACGGCGGCGGCATGTTGCCAGTTGTGGGCGGCTGGGCGTTGGCAAATGCGGCAAATGTCAGCCAGTCGACGTGCCGCCACCGACAGTCGGACAGACGGCGTGACCATGTCTGGCTTTGGCGAGCACAGAAAGTTCGCACGTACGCGCGCCCCTCACACAAACACACACACACACAAGCACACACACTCTGACAAATCCTCAGGCACACGCACACACACCCTAGCGTACAAATCAATTCGTTTAGGCACAAATAAAATATGCCAGCAAACATTTTTTTCCAATAGTTTTCTATAAGAATATGATTGGGTTTTTAATAAAAGTATTATCATTTAAAATATTTGCAAATATTTAAATGTCTATCTGTTTCAGATGTATATAAAAAAACATGGTAAGTGGCACGAAATATTTATAATTAACAACTAATATATGGCATATATGAGTTGATAAGAGATTGAAAAATGATATGGCACAATAATGGTCAAATATAAGGATCAAGTTATATCTTAAAACTATTGTGGTTTTATGGAAATAATTAAAACATAAAAATCAGAATAATGATAAAAAAACAACTGCCCAGAATGCAGAAATAGGAGATTCTTAAGTAGTATTTTATTTAAAAAGGAATATTAACATACTCTAAAAATACCTCACAAATTAGATATAAATCCCGCAATGCCCTAGAAAGGCCATATAAAAAAATCAAAATATTTCGAATCAACTGAGGAATCAAATTTAAAATACTTTGTAGCTTTGTCCTAACTATGCAAAAATGTTGTCTATTGGGTGGCCTGAGCAAACGCCGTCAGGCCAGCCAGCGAGTTAGCTATGGTTGTGGCCTGCGGGCTGGTGTGAGCGTGGGCGGGGTGGGTGTGCGCATGTGTATGGGTGTTTGTGTGTGTGTGAGTGTGTGTGTGTGCGGAGATGCTGACGATGACGGTTGCGATTGTGGGTTTGGGGTCGGGGGTCGTGGGTCGTCGTGCCGTTCGGCAACCCACATTGAAATCATAACACCAACGAGGCGAAACTTTAGCGCCACAGCAGTCGTGGCAAATAATAAGCCAGGCGACAGCAATTCCTGTAGCATGGGGCATCAACACCAGACGTAGACCATTCTGACAGCAGCAGGGACTATTAGATAAATACGACATCGATGTGGGCAAAAGGATGGGCGTTGCTTTGGACAGCTATCAGAGCGACAGCGACGGCGACAGAGTTCGTTGACAAAAGGCACAAATTGCAGATATGCTTTTAAATCTGTAGATTTCGATCAATGTGTGTTGCCAGCATATATGTATATATAATGAATAGCTTTCTAGCACGGATTTTAGCTGGCCAATTTTCATGGCAACCTTTTACCCGTACCCGTACTCTCAGAGTGATTATTTTCAGTGCAAACACAATGATTTCCCAATTATCGTAAATATATTTCTATGATTTATATTTGAATTCCACAAAAAAACCTCTGCAATCTGATCGCATTCAGTGTACTTAGAAATGTATCACCCAAAAAGTATGCTACATTTCGCACAACCACGCCATTAGTAAGAAAGAATCGTTAGTTGGCATTACTTTTGCTTGATTAGCAGCTATTGTTGCGCATTGCCAACAGCGTTTGTTGGTCTAAGCTAAATTGTTAATTAGCATTGCCCGCTTGCTGTTTTGTCTAGACGCTCGCCTTGTGCAATGACAAACTGTCGAACTGTCAGCCCTTAGCGACATGCACTTTTACAGATGCAATCAGCAACTGTAAAGCACACACACACACATACACAATGACATCCGTCCGCCCACATTTCACATAGAAGTGAGGCAGCCAGTCAGCCTTCCTCTTGGCTTCTGTGCGTTGGCAGCTGATGCCGCAGTCTGTAAAATTACTGAACTGAACTGAACGATGACTTGAATGCCGCCGTTGATTGTGGGCGGGTTGGGTTGTGGGTGTGAGCGTGGGCGTGGAATGAAATCATGTGGCGCTTGGCCTTCACAAGCATACACATAAATCGTTTATAGCCACACCGAGTCCCAGGACGGGCAACCGGAGCAGCCAGAGCCCCATACTAAGCTACAGCAACAAAGCTGTCGCTGTCGCTGATGTTGCCGCTTCTGATGCTGATGCTACCCGTGCTCATGTTGCTGCACGACTTGACTGCTCACACCAAGTCCCCAGACCCGCTGGTGTCCCTCCAGTGTCCAAACGTTTTATATATAAATGTGTGTCTGTGTGTTTGAGCATGCAACTTGGGTATTCAGTTTTATAAGTCGCATATGCGGCCTAGGCGACAATGGCATATGCGCTGCTGAAGTCCATCAGTATCGATGCTGATCTTTTCGATAACATTTGGCAAAATGTATCGATATTAACAGCTGTGCAATTTGGTTCAATCGTAACGATATCAAAGAAATAAGTGATGCAAAAGAGAATGCATGAAAATATTATGGTTAGTTGTGAAAAGATCGCGCTACCGCAATGTGGCAGCTGCAAAGTAATACTTCAACGGCAACCAGCAAAAACAACAATAACAAAAGTGGCCAAAAGGTATTGGTAGCAAAACAGAAATGAAAATCAAACAGCAAAAAAATAACAGCCCAGGACCGTTGGGGCAACCTTCTCCACACACACACCGAGCAAAATCGTCGGAAGTGCGCACACTGCCAACTGGGCGGCTGGCGACTGGCAGCTAGCGACGTGCGGTCCCTGGCACTGGCACTGGCACTGGCACAGGCAGAGGAGCCACATGGCTTGTTGGTTGTCGGCTAAAGAGAGAAAAATGACTAAATCAAAGGAAGTGCGCCACACGGTGTGAGTAAAAGCACGTTTGCAATACGTTTGTGTGCTTGTGCCTGTGCTTGTGTGTGTTTTGGCTCGTTGGGATATGTGTGTGTGCGTGTGTGTGTGTGCATATATGTATGTATGTGCGGGTCGTGTCGTTATAAGTATGCCTGTGTGCGGTTCTGTCGTGGCGCGTGCTTCGAAAACAGGCAGCATGGCGGCAAAACACAACCCACAAATGAAACCAATTCGTAAAACAATAACAAAAATACGATATTCTAAGGAAACGATAGAAATTCGCAATAATTAAATAACGCAAAAACTAAAGCAGTGGAAGAAAGAGTGAGTGAGAATAACTGTAAATGCGCACTCAGTTTTGGCGCGCTGAGAAAAGCAACAAAACGAAACTAATTAAAATAATATCGATTGATATCGATAAGAAAAGCAAAAAAAGTTGCTGCAGCAGTGCTACAAAATGACAGAGTTTGCTTTTGCAAGACGCCATCGGGCTAAGGGATGCAAAATTTGGGTAATCACATCAAAATCACTTGCGACCAATTTGTCGGGTAGACACACAACCGCAATGTGGCAAAGGCAGAGGGCAAGCAAGAGCCATTGGTGTGAAAAAAATTGAAATTTGCGTGAGTGCTCCAACTGCCGCATGGCGTGCCATGGTGTGGCATGGCGGCGACGGCTGACTGCCCTGCTCTTTGAAACTGTGTGTGTATATTTATTTGTGTGTCTGTGGGTGGCGTCGTTTGCACACTTCAATGCTAATGTTGGCCCTGGCAGCGGCGTCTGTCGTCGACATGCTCTGTGCTTTTGCCGTGGCAAGCTCGGCGCTTGGGCGCGTGTCGCTTGTTCGTTTTGGGATTTCGGGTCGTCATCGCTGGGGTAGGGGGCGGGAGGTTGGGTGTGTGCGAGCAGCTTGTCTGTGTGGGTGGCTGGGTGTTGAAAGTTTTACCGTCGGCTGCGCTAATACAAAACAACAACAGCAGCAGCAGCAACAGCAACCGCAGCAACAGAAAGAACAATTACAGACGCTTAAGACTAGGCAACAGCATTTTTTTTTTTTTAATTTTAAATTTGAAAACGTCGGCGAAATGAACATTTTCTAGTTTGGTGCTGCCGACTTGTTTGCGCACTTAACTAGGCAACTCTTTTGGGCCATACTTTAAACAGCAGCCGCCAGCTTGGTTATGCAGCTGCCCACTTTACTAGGCAACGTTTTTAGTCAAATTTCAAATAGACCAATACCACTGTCAAATTGACAGACACGCGCATAAACTAGACAGCAAATACGTCGAAAAAAAGAAACTGTGAAAAAAAAGGTTCACAAAATCATATGCCAGGGGTCTGTGTAAACTTCGTCCTCAAAAAAGTGTGCAAAAGGTTGCCTATATATCAACTATATATTGTATATACACAAACATTTTCAACGCATTTGTGCGTGTGTGTGTGTGTGTGCTGGCTTGATCCTCTGCCCTTAAATGACTGGCTTGTGCCGGCACCGCGCCTCTGTGTCGCAAGCCAACAACAATCAACTAAAACCACCGCCGCCGCCAAACCACAAATTCAACTCATAGAACTTTGCCGCATGCCAGCGGCGTTAGAAAATACAAAAAAAAAGGAAAAAATAAAAATGGAATCCAGAAAGAAGTGTTTCTTTAGTGCGCCGAAGAGTAAATACCCTTGCAGACATATATAAGCTACGGGTTTTATTTCTACAATTTGAAATTAACTTTATACAAATTCTATGGAAGTTGGATGATACAGTAGAGCTCAGAGCTCAGTAGAGCTCAGAATTGCTGAAAAAATGTAAGGTATTGCATAGAAAAAACGTCCGATTGTTTCAATGGGAGCTATAAAGTGGTCCGATATTAATTGGAATTTACGCATATATGTTAAGAGCATGTCTTGTATAACAACAAAGTTAAATATATATGAGCTTTATGATATAGATGTTCATTCCGGCCGTACTGTCAGCAACAAAATGACGGAAGAACTGAATGACAAGTTTGCATAGAAACATGGCTGATGATACTGATCACGATATATATGAGTATACAGCATGGGATTTGAAATGTCATAGGTCGGGACAAGCATATAATACCATTTGCAAGGGTATAGAAAAAAGGCAAAAAGAGAAATCCGTTTACCCAGGCAGCTCGCACTTTTGAGCCGCTTTTAAGTAGGCGCGCGTTGCAACGCGGCTTTCGGTTTCGCTTGCTGCTCAATAAGCGTGACCTGCCACGTTGATGCTTGAAATATATTGTGTTGCCTACACAAAAGGCGCAACGGTATGCCTGTGTGTGTGTGTGTGTGTGTGGGCGGTTGTGTATATATTTGAAAGAAAATAACAACAACTAAGACCAGGTACAGGTGCGACTGACCGCGCGCTTGCTATTAAGTATTTTATGGTTTCGCTAGTTTTTTTTTCTTCTTTTTTTCTTTTGCAACTTGTTTTTTGTGCTGTTTTTATATGCAGGCAATTTGTAAGTGGCGGCGTTGCCACCAGCCTCTCAGCGCTGCCACACCGCGAGCGTAACATATAATCGCAGCCAACTTCGCAAGGCTATAAAACGCTTAGGCACGCACCTCTATTTTTGCCACGTTATAAGATCATGTGGCCTTAAAGGCTTGCGTATTAACTTGGTAATAGAACCACACATACGCTGAAAAAACAGTGGGATAGGTAGAAGTACTAAGTAATTACAGTCGGGGACTGGGGTAGAGTGGTGGTTTGTAAACTAAAGCCTTGCGATTAAGCCTGTGATTCCTGTTAAAAATTGTGAACTACATTTTGAAATTTTTAAATATGTTAGAATGAAAGTGATATTACTTTGAATACTAGTCGCTACTAAATTTTGAATCCCGTGCCTTGTTCATTCATTGATGAATTCCCTTGTTCAATGCCCAAATGAATGTTATTCAATTGAAGAAGTGTTCTGAATATATTAAACTATATTTTTGGTGGATTTTCTATTCCAGCGAATTATTAGAAATTTCCATTGTCTACTCTAATCTCTTTGTAGTTTAGCACCTGCTTGTTACGCACCTCATATTATGTATTTATATTAATGCAAGGCAGCACGAACTATTTGTAGCACGTGAGTTAAGTTGGCTGCGATCGAATACATTTATGTCATTAATATGTCATTTATAAGCCATATAACTTGCGGCATAGCTCAGACATCTGCCAATTGTACAATAATCACATAAACTTACACGCCATATAAAACATATATTTTAATTTAAATTTCAGACAACAACAAGAAACCTGTCCACTGTTGCCAGACACCTGACCAAAACTTCAGGCATTTCGGTTCTGCTTTTAACACGCCCATTGTCTAGCGTCATCTGAAATTCTGCTTAATGAAGCAACGACTACGCTTCCTGTTTCAGCCAATTTAGTGTGAGTATGTAATTCTTTAGCTATTACGGACATTCGCACACCCCGCAAAACCCGCTAGACCCAAACCCCCAACCTGGCAAACAGACCAACAGACCAACGGACCAACCGCCAACATCAGAGCAGCGCACCTGTGACAGGCGGGCGTTGCGACCTGGGGACACGTGCATAAAAAGTTACGCATACATAAAAGCCCCGCCGTTGTACGCCCGCCCTCCTTCATACAATCCAGTTGCCCAATCACAAAAACTCCCCAACCATAAGCCACCTGCCCGCTGGCGACGACCCATGCTTTCAACGTTTATCTCCGGAGCCAGTGCCCCGAGCCGCCGTGACGCGCAATCAGACGCAGTCATTGTGTTTGAGTGAGTGTCTGTGTGTGTGTGTGTGTGTGTGTGTGTGTGTGCACAAAATGGTGGCAACAAAATGTCCCACAATTACCACTGAGGCCACATCTAACGAAGCCGATGATGATTCCTATGACAATTTCTCTATAGCTGGCAAGTGGCAACGTCGGTCCCGACGCAACACTGGCTTTGCCCTGGCCTGAACTGGCGCTGCCCTTCTTCAGTCCAAATCCAACTAACAATCAGACATTGCCACCGCCACTCGCCGGTTTTGGATTGAGTTACGGGGTGTGGGATGGATAGCCGGGGCCAGACGACCAGCCAACGCCATCCATTTATGCCCAACGGCAACAGCAGCGTTTCAGTGTGTCCGTCCCTAGCTGTCCGAGCTGTCCGGGCTGTCCAAACGGTTCGTGCCTCAAGCCCCGCCATGTCTTCAGTTTCAAAGTTTTCTCATGTAACCAGCTAGACCAGGCAGCCAGGGGGTTGGTTTGTGTATGCGGTGGGGGGGGGGGGGGGGGGGGGACCAAACGGATGAATGAGCGGACGTGCCAGCCCAGACTCATGCCAGGAGCCGGGAGCCAGCCAGCAGCAGCAAACGTTGCTTGCCAACGACGCGGCATTGCGGCTAAAAAGCCATGCCAATGCTCAAAGGCTGCCAGCAGCTAAAGCAGCGACGGAATGCCTATTACAACGACAGCAACAACCAACAGCAACAACAACAATCCAAACAGCAGCAACGTTTCAGACGACACACGCCAACACCAACACCAACAGCAACAGCAGGCCCAGGCACCACATGGACATGGCGTGTTAGACAGCTACACGGCTCCACACCCAGTAAAAAATAAAACAAGGCAGAACAGTTAACTACGTTGCGTCGAATAGCAAATACCCTTATGTGTAATAAAGGCCACCACATTTATTTTCTCAATAACCGACAACTAGCTGTTAAGTATTGTGCAATAACTAAAGAAGAGTGTTGTATAGCTCGTGAAGATGCAATAACTAAAGAAGAGTGTTGCATAACTCGTGAAGATGCAATAACTAAAGAAGAGTGTTATATAACTCGTGATGATGCAATAACTAAAGAAGAGTGTTGCATAACTCGTGAAGATGCAATAACTAAAGCGGAGTGTTGCATAACTCGTGAAGATGGAATAGCTTAAGAAGAGTGTTGCATAACATGTGAAGATGCAATAGCTAAAGCGGAGTGTTGCGTAGCTCGTGAAGATCATGAAGCCTAGTCCGAAACGACCCTACGACATTTGAAACATAATGGAAAACTGTACAATAGGAAAACTCCATTTACTGCCGATTACTCCTATGGGCGCTATATTATACAGTTATCTTATCCAGTGGAACGAGACATATATATGTTACACATAAGGCCGATCTATGCCAAGTTAGATCAAAAAAGTTTTAAAACAGCGATAAATTTGCATAGAAAGATAAAGGCGGATAGGCAGGCAGGCGGACTATGGCTATATCGCTATATCGGCTGATATATGTATATAAAATATATGTATATATACATTATATGGGTTCGAGTATGGCTTCTTTTAAATGTTACAAATTGCGTGACAAATTGAAATATACCCACTGCAAGGCACACACGCACGCACACACACTCCACACAACATTAAGGGACCAAACGTACCCTGCGGCCTTTGGCGCGACCTTTGTGAGGATGTGTTTGTACACCCTGTAGGAAACTTTTGAGCTGTTCAAACACTCAGTAGACGGACCCTTATAGGGCTGTGATGTTCTAAAGTTCTATGCAATCAGTAATCAGTATTCAAAGACTTACTTTTCAAGTGCTCTAAGGCAGTCGATCATTTCTTATAAAGTATAAGAGCAAAAAGATTAAACAGATCTTTTAGTGGAACATGGCATATGGCAAAAATTCAGGGAATTCGACTGTGTTGTACCTTTTGATTCAGTTTTATTTATTTAGAGTGAAGTTAACGATCTTCAAATCATTTTCTCCTATTTATCTATGATAAGTGTGACGGAAGTAATAAAATGTAAAGCCAATGTCTTCGCTTCCCGGAATGGATTTTATTTCTACTTAACCGTTTCAGAAATATTTTCTATATTGATTTAACCAAAATACATTTTGTAGACATATTTAAAGTTATATCCTAGCTTTAAAAGCACTTCTCCTGCCTGGCCATTGAGAGCTCATGAAATCTCATCTTTTTTATGCAAGCTCTATTTATAAAGCTTGAGCTTAAAGCGTAGAAAATTTAAGTAAAAAGTATTTTCATATTCAGTGTAGCTTGCAGATTGAAGCATGTTAATTGCAGTGCTCTTTTCACGCACAACCTTCCAGCTGGGTGTTTGGCTGTGCGTGGGCGGGCGTGTGTGCAAAATCAGCCAACGGAAGCCAGACGTACTGGCGGCGGCAGCTTGCGTGTGTGTGCTCGTGTGTGCTGCTGCTGTTGTTGTTGGTGTTAGTGGAGTTGCCAGCAATTATTCCGTTAGTGCTGGATCACACCCCCAACCAAGCCATCCTGGCAGTCGAGCAGTCAACAGCAGGAAGGGCGCGTTCGCGTGGCTCGTTACTCACACCAAATGTGGCGCAGCTGCTGCTGCTGCTGCTGCTTCGACTTGTGCAACCCACAGCTCCCACGGCAACCACTGCTGCTGCTGCTGCTGTCCCTCCCGCTCCTGCTGCTGTTTGTTGCCAGTTTTTCCTTTGGGGCTGCCGCTGCCCGTCGCTGTTGCCGTTGCTGTTTTTTGTCGACACTTTTTCACGGTTTGCTCGCTTGGCTGCTCTTTCGTGCGTTGCCAGTCCCAGTCGCCAGTCCCCCATACCGCCCGCATACCCCTCCTCCTCCTCCTCCCAGCAATCCACAATCCCCAAAGCCAGCTGCACACTGTGCTGCTTGTGGTGTACCCTGTATGCATGAACAAAAAATGGGTATATTGCCATTGTGCAAATGTATATAACAGGAGGCAGAAGGCACCGCCTACTCCATAAAGTATAATGTTCTTGTTCAGCAGCAAGAGTCAAGTCGATCTAGTCAAGTCCGTCTTTCCATCCGCCTGATTGTACGCATCTATCTCTTAAATTTTGGGAGAGAGGGTTTTAATTCGGAATTCAGTTTGTCCGTCAATCTATAAATATAAAATCTACACCCTTTTTTTTGAGCATGTATTGCAATTTTGTTACAAGATCGATAAATATCGAAATATGACCTCGATTTTAAGAGCCTATTTCAAAGATTATCAAAGCTAGACGCTCAATATATGGTATGTGGAATCTTTTATAAAATACATATTCAATGAATATTTTTCATGCCACTAAATCATTAATTGAAAATTGATAAGTATCGGAATCTAGCCTCGAATTTTGGAAAATTTTTCATAGATTCGAAAAACTAGACACCAAAATTTGTTTGCAGATTCTTGTCAAACTAGCGTAGCTACAATATAGATAAAAAAACTTTAATTCGTTTCATAAACACATCTATAAATGTTATCTAACATCCCCAAAACTGCCGTCACAATCGGATAAAACAGATGAAATTATTTAAAAATATTTTTTTTCGGTATTATGAGGCTAAAGTAGGTGAAAAGAGTGTGATATGTGTATGTGTGCTATTTTACATGTACTCGTATATAAATAAGGGAGAATACAGTGTCGCGAACAGGGTATCTTTCTAGTCGTGTACCGTTTTCTTGTTTGGCTTTAGGGGTGCGCGCGCGCTGGCTCGTTCGTTGAGCTTTGGCTTTGCTCTTCTCGACGTCCTTTTTTGCCAGAAAATCAAAACACACGTCTCGGCGTGCGGCGCACATCTGCATGGAATTTCTAAAGTACGTGCCACGGACAAACGGACAGACGGGGGCAGCAGTGTTGGGGGGGCTGATGGTGGGGCTTTGCCTTCGTTTTTATTTTCCATTGCGGCGCTTGGCCTGCCACAGACGCAGCCGTTGCCACAACCAGCAACTTTGGCGTCTCGTCGACGTTGGCGTTGTGCACATTCATGGTGTACATAGCTACCACAGCAGCCAGGCAGGCAATCCGTTGTCCTCGTGTCCTGTTTGTATGTTTGACGGCATGGCATGGCGTGAACAGGACCTTTTTTCCCGACGTTGCGCATAAAGTGAAAAGTTACACTGTGCAAAAAGGCCGCCACACTCAACAAGTATGCCTTTGCCAGCTGCATGAGTTAATAGTGTTGGAAAATTTTTATTGCATACTTTCGTGGGATTGAACTATTTCTTGAACTTTTTAGCTTTTTGTTTGAAAATAACGCGAAGAGCTTTAAAAATTGTTGCTGCAATCAAATACAATATTTTCATCAGTCAACTTCTTTAAATTAAATATAAAAATTTTAAATTACATTTGGCTTCTTAAAGACTCTGTGATCCTTTGTCATATTTTCAGCACACATTTCTACTTTATGAAAAACCAGTGCTAAGAATGTAAACATTTTCCTGTTATACCATATCTTATTATCCTTTTTTACCCAACTTCACTTAAATTTATTAGTCGTCTGCAAATTTCTACTTTGTTTTGAGTTGAGATCGAGTTTATTATATTTTGAACATTTTGATGTATTTTAAACTATGAAGCTCTGCTTTAAACAGTATTTTGTGAATAATATGAAAGTGTTGTATTTAAGGATAGAAATATATGATATAGAAAATCTCATAAAGTTCACTTCAACATAATGAATAAACCCTCACCCCCATGAAGTTAGTTATGGTAGCCCCAATCGATGGAATTTACGATTGTTGTTTGACTTAATTGGCCACGGCTGCGAGCCGTGGCTAGATGTAAATATTTGCTTGCCGTGTAAACGGGCAACGGGCGCGTGCGGTGTTCAAGCTTGGCATGATAATTTCTCGCTCCACAAATCAACTGGTATGTACGCGCCGAGCGCAATTCTAACACCCTTCAACAATAAACAGCATGTCACTTAGCTCAAACTTCAAAAGTGCGGTGCGGTGGGTAGAAATGGCAACGCGACTCAATGCGGCGCGTCGCGACGCGACATGGCACAGCACGGCAAGGATACAGGACGACGACGCCGAGAAGGGCAGTCATCGACGTCGTTATGCGTCCCAAATGCCGCCAGCGCCAACATGCTTCCGTGCCGTGCCATAGAATTTTTTTTTATTTGTCTTTGGCGGCGGCAGCTTTTGACTAGCAATGTTACGGGCTAGCACAGTGGTACACAATTTAATTTGAGTAGAGTTCAAGACTCTATGGGAAACTAGAAAAAAATTTTAAAAACCAAATGCCGGAATTGTGAATTATACATATTTCAAAGAGTTTTTCTCCTTTATTTGATTTAATTTTATTTATTTTATTATTAAAAAAATAATTCGAATATTTTTTCGTTAAACGTACCACTGTACGTTGCGAACGACAAAGTTCTGTTTGCTTGAGGGGTCGAGCATGTCGTTGTGGGGGGTGGGGCTGGACAGGGTGTCGCACTGGCGATAATAAACAGACACACAAACACGAGCAAGCGAAATGACAGCCAGAGCTGAAGTGTGTCTGATGGGCGTCGTCAGGCTCAAGCTCTGGCAGCAGCTACGCTTGTTGATATTGTCGCACTTGTGTCGCCAGCACAGTGGTCGAAAGAGCGCTAAAAATTGAGAATTTGTTTAAAATTATTCCGTTGTCGCCAGCCGAATTATACACGCGCATATATGAGATTAATATGAGACTAATTAGTATTCGTCTGGTATATACCATACATTTAAGCAAATAAAATATATTTTATTTAACGTCTGGCCACACTGTACCTGTAAGCATTTTGATTGTCATGGCAATTCGAAAGCATTTGTCGGTAGCTCTGCCGCCGCTGACGCCCCGGCCAACGTCTGGCGCACTCACTGGCAAACTGGCGACCCCATAACCCCAGACCTGGCCGCCCCCACATGCTCGACTGGCGCAACGCAGGCAGCAGCTACTTGCCACATTTGGCTTTCTGCCAGGACCATGACTGTGTTCGTGCCGGGTGCGGTGGGTGCGGCAACTAAAAATGCGACGTGCGAGATTATCGTGTCGCTTGTTGGTCGGCAACGTTGGCAAATACATACACACACATACAGGCTGGCATACTGAAGTAGTTGTTGTTGCCGTTTTTGCGGCTGTGCGCCCCTTCGCCCCCGCTGTGTCAAGGCTCGCTGGCAGCACAACTTACGCTACTGATGGCGTTGATGATGGCAAAAGGGCAACAACAGCAACAAAAACAACAACAATAACAACAAAAAGTGTGCAGCAGCGTGCGCGCGAGGATAACGACACGAAGCGAACGCCAACGATGGCTGATGTGGATGGCAAAACGCAGAAGGAGAGTGGGCTGCGTGCTTGTGTTTGTGTGTCTGAGCGTGCGTGCGAGTGTGTGTGTCTGTGTGTCTGTGCGACTAATTGGGTGAGAGAGAATGTGGGCGCTCAAATTGGTTTCGTGCTTTCGTGTGACGCGTGCGGAGGCGTGTAAGCTCTGTGTGTGGGTGTGTGTGTGCGCGCACACTGGCAGGGCGCCTACTGTTGTTGTTGTTGCCTGGCATGAATGCTTGATGCGTGACGGCAGCGACCGCCAGTTGTTGCCAGCAATTGGAACGGACGTAGGACAACGTACGGACATGGACACAGCACAAAACAAAACCAAAAAAAAAAAAAAAAGAATAGAAAAAAAAGAAAGGAAAAATACAATTTGCGTCGTGTGGATGTGGATTTTATTTGTACGTTTTTTTCACAAGTTTACTTTTGTTGTTTTGTGCCCTGTGCTTGGGATTTGCACGCTCGTGCAAGGACTCGACACCTAGCAAACCAACCGACCCGCACCGCCCCGCCCACTCACGTTGCCTGTTTATGTCATTTTGTTTATGCTGCCCGCACCAACGCGAACTGCGCCATTTTTAAGCGACCCGTTTTACTTTTTCTTACATACCGTTTGGGTGAGCCCGGGTGCGTTGCTGTCATCGCACCCCGCTCCTTGTTTAACCCAACCGCCGGCGTCCCCCAGCCCGCATCCACCTCTTCCTGTTTTTGTTTTGTGGCTGACTAAGTTGAATTCAAAGCTGACGGCGCCGTGTGGGTAACATCTGTGTCTAGGCAGCCCTATAACGATTTTTTTTTTTTGCATAAAATTCGCATACAGAATATTTGAGGGCGGTTATGTAGAGATCGGATCAGAGAACTAAAATATGTGCTTAATTGCGCTGGCTGTGCGACTTTTGTTGGCATTTCCGAACTGGTTCATAAATACTACAGTTTAGAAGCCAATGAATTGAACACTACGCGATGCAAGTGATCACATGTACAGTTAGGTATGAACCGGTTCGTTCGCCTTTTCACGCAAAAAAAAACACTAAAAATGACCTAATATTAAAAAGAAATTACCTCTAGTATATACATATACCTACATATGCATATTGAAGTGCGGGCGAATCGCAATGTTAATAAAAACATCTATGTTGGAGTCCGAGTCGGTTATTTTTCAGTTCTTTTTACTGATCTTGTACCAAAAAAAAAAACGACTAAAATAACCGAAATAAAGGAACTAGTTTCGGCCAAACTACATTTAATAATATTACTTTGATAAATGTTAGGATAAATTAAAAACAAATTAAAATGAACGTGTTGGTTTAAGAAGCCGTTATATCCATCATACCAACAAACCACTAAACATACATAGTTGGAAAAGCTGCGAAACGCTGGCAACTAGTAAAGTGGTTCACTTGACTGCTCCGGAGGAGGACAGTATAGAGCCGCACCGTACCGGGCTTAAATCAAAAAAGCACCATAATTCGCCACAGGATGTCTGTAGCAAAGTTTGCTACTGTTTCGTGCGGGTGCACGATAAGGGCGACAAGTGGCTGGCGGTAAGAGAGAGCGCTGGCGGGAGGAGGAGGTTGGTGGGATTTAAGGAGTAAGGACGCATATCGCGCTGCGCTCACTTGACGCATTTGGAGTTCCACTTGACTGTGCGACTGCGACTTGACTAACGGCAGGGAGTTTGGTTATCCTTATGCAGCTGTGTTTGTGTGTGTGCGCGTGTGTGTGTGTGTGTGCGCGTGTTGTGCTTATACAAGGCACACTCACACACACACATACATCGGCAGACAAACATTTTCGCATGACTCCGTGCCTGCGCCGACAGATGGACGTTTCCTTGTTGTTGTTGTCGCACGCTTAAGTAGTATAGCCCACCCGCCCACACACACACCCACACACCCATAGAGCCACCCAGCCAGGCGATGGCGCCGGCAACACAGACAACTTGCTGCGCACGCCGGATGTGGATGGTTGACGGAGAGGGGCGAGGAACACGTAAACAGCGTTGAATTACAGCCTGACAAACGGGGCGTTGAAGTCTCGAACTTAAAAGTTATGTCTGTGTGTGTGTGGGTGTAAGTGTGGGCGCGGGTGCGTGGGGGACTTGGGTCGGGGTAGCATGGTGCTGTCTGTACGTCTGGTTGTGGGCGCACGTCTGAACCCAGCCTGTGCATCATTTATAAGCCATGCTAGGCCACAGATTGTCTCGACACCAATGCCCCCACGCCCACCACCAAAACCCCAAGCCCAAACTCGCGTTACCCATTCCCTTCGCTTGCCTAACCGCCTAACCAAGGCGCGCACGCAACCAAGCTGATGATGAGTGCACGCCAGCCATAACTTGATGACTCTGCGTGGGGTATGAGGGATTTGGGGTTGTGGGCTTAAGGTGTCACGTGCGCCGGTTCCTTGTTGCTCCCGTCGCTGCTGTTGCTGCTGTTTCTGTTTGTGCACATAATTCATGTGCCCAAGTTGAAATGAAGAGCAATTTATTGAATAATACTTTCACGCCATGAGATCAATACACAAAAGGCGAGATAATGGCGGTGTCAGGCAACAGGATCTGGCAGCGTCGAACATTGACCGCGTATTGGAATTCAAATGTGGCGTACATGTCAATCGTGCCGCAACTTTTCCCATCTATATGTACATATGTACATATAGCTTCGATGTGCATATATATTATATGCATATCATGTTTGTTTTCAACTTTGACTTTTCGTTTTGAACACGAATTGTGTAAAGATGTTCTCTATTATAACTACAGCTGCTGATAGGAAGCCAAGTTTAGTTGTTATAGCTCCCATAGCTTTGGATTTGTTAACTTATTTGTTTTACTTAAACTAAGACTAATACAACAAATTTCAATTTTTTATTGCAATATCAAATTGTTTTTATTTTCGAGATTCGAACCAGCAACTATCTTATATAAGATCAGTCTGAAAGCTACAAGAAAACTACAGACGAAGTCCATGTCCGAGTCCCTACCCAGCAGTCAATCAGGATAAACTGATTATAAATGGCATATGTTGTTTTAATTTCCAGCTTGACATTTAATACTTCAAATCTATATAAATTGAATTTCACGATACACATGAAGCCTTAGTTTACTTTTCAATTAAATTAGTTTTCATACTTGATAGGGCAAGTTTTCAACTTAAGTTATAAGTGAGAATGAACATAATATTGTTAAAGAAAAAAAGTTTGCTCACTTTTTCTTGGCCAACACAGATGCCGAAGCCGGGCAGATATGCCTATTGAGGCACTCGGAGCAATTAGGCTTAACCGGCGTACAAATAGTCTGTCCGAAGCCCACAAGTAAATGATTAACTTCAGCCCAAAGCGGACGCGGCAACCAGCTCTCTAGCTGCACGCGCGTTTGTTCCGGCTCCTTGGTGGATTTCTTTAGCCAAGCCAAGCGATTGGCAATGCGATGCACATGCGTATCGACGCCAATGCCGGTGATTTTGTTCCAAGCCGTGGCCATGCAAATGTGCGCCATTTTGGGACCAACTCCCGGTAGCTTCAACAGCTCCTGTATATTATCCGGAATATCCTCGTTGTACTTGTCCATGAGTATTTGCGAGGTTTGCTTCAGGTACTTGGCTTTGTTCTGAAATGAAGAGAATACCATTTCACATATCTGACTTTCAAGCTATGTTTTGTACAAACTTTATAGAAGCTAACAGGATGCAGCAAGCGCTCCAGATCCCCCGCTGGCATACCCTGTATGCTGGCAGGTGTTAAAGTTTGCGCCTTCAAACGTTTCATGGCTTCAAAAGTAGTTTCATCTTTGGTCTGACTGGACAGCATCAGAGCAACCAATTTGTGGAAACGTTGCGTCTGTTAATTTAGATAATTGTTAATATATTGTTAACCTAATTTAGCCACTCTGCATTCACCTTTTCATTGGCATTTTCATCGGCACACTGATGACAGCCCAGAGTATCCACAGGCGCCGGCTTTTTGCAGCGCATCAAGCGAATGTTTTCCAGATGCTGCAACCAGTTGGCATTTGGAAAATCCTGCTCAGTCTTAACGGCAGCAGCTTCCTCTTCTTTCAGTTCCAACAGGGTCTCGTTAGGCGGCACCACTTCACATTTTATTATAGTCGCTGTTCCTATTTGAATTTTTGAGGTTTTTGAAACTTCATCCTGGCGCGCTTTTTTGGCGGGCAAATTTGATTTGGGCAAGTTATTCACTTGTCGCTGCTTGCGTGTTTGCACAGGTGAAAAGTAGCGTGGCGCACTTGTAGCAGCAATGCTGGGCAAATCCTCAATATCCTGAATGTGTAAATGAAAATTGAAGGTTAATTTTAAGCTTATTTTAACATATACTCACCCACAGTTCTTGTTTGGCAGTTGTGGCTTTTGGTTTTGTTACTTTAATCTGTTTAGCCAGTCTGCTTGACAAAGTTGTCTTACCGCTGAAGTTTTTACTAGTCATGGCTCTAAAACAGTTTTTGTATATATGCAGCATTCATTAATAAAATTCAAATATTGTAACAAATTTAGAAAAGCACAACAAACTTGCGCTGCAGCCGGCTTGGAGTGTGACCGTTTTCATGTGTGTAAAACAGCTGTTTTGTGTTTATGCCTGTTGCCAGAGCAACACACTCGTTCAGTGTGGAGTCGCACGTCAAGTGAGGAGCATGTGCTGTTAGTATTTTTCGAAAACAATTTTTGCAATATCTACACTTTACTTTCATTGCAATTTGCAACCACACTGTTTTACATTCATAAAATTAAAGTAGAATTAACTTAAAAAGTACCATTCTGGTTAATACAAATAAATTAACATGCTTACTGCGTTGCAGGGTAACCACGATAACGGGGTGAACTAAATTATAAAGTTAAATTTAATATATAAAACTACACATAATGCCTGGTTGTGCGATAGATTGTATTTGATTCGGATTTTGTGTATATTATAAAACAATAAATGTAAAAAATTTATAAGTGCCAGTGGGAGAAAGAAGTTCACGCACACAAAAATGCATTGCTAGACTCAAGAATTCAAGTGTAAACATATTGCTGGAATTAAAGTGTATAAATTACATACGATACTTCCACACACACACACACACTATTGTACATTTGACGGAAACGAAAAATTGCATTGGTAAGTCGTGTGTCCCCATCACAACAAATAACAAACAAATTGTTATAATTTCGAAATAATTAGTTGTTGTGTGATGTTGAAGTGCGGAAAATATGCGTAATCGTTGGATGGAATTTGTACATTTCCCCAATATATATATGTATATATTTGAATCTATATACATGTGGGTGTAGATATGTTGATATGTATATAGGGTATGCATATGTATCCATATGCCTTATCTCATGCGTCACTTCAATTTCTTAGTTTTGCTGGGCGACTCCTGCAAATGCAGCTGCCTCAGATAGTGTGAGGACAACTGTTTTTACACTTCCATGCTTAATCATTATTTATTCTGATTCATATTTCTATCCAATAAAGAGTGCGTTTTTTGCACCCCAAATGCTAGTCATTTGGCGTTTGGAATACAAGTTTAAAATATTTGATAGCCCTTATAGTTTATCTAACACAGATTTGCCCCCCAGCTTTTCAACATTAGTTAAAATTCTATGAAAGTCGTCACGTATTAAGTAATAGTATTTATGTACTAAATTGAGGTGAAGCTTGGACTACCTGCATTTGTCTTGAACTTTGCAATTTGCTGCCAAAGTAAACTGTCCAGCTTAGATAATTACTTAAAAATACTTTAAATACTATGAAACGTAGTATGTATTGTGAAAAACACTCAATATGTACTTAAATACTAATAACATTTAGGCACTTAATGTGTAACTCGCGCTACCTGCATTGCCTTTGTGCCATTCAAGGTGCTGCAAAAAAGAAGGGAGCCCGCGTCATCTTGAAATACATAAACATACATACGTATGTACATATATTTCCAGTTAGACATGCGCTGGTTTTGTCGTTTGACCCAAATATATTCGATGCTCCCCCCCACAATTCAGCAACGTATTTGACACAAATTCGAAATGTTATCATAATTTATCAATAATTTAGCATATATTATATACTTATTTTTTTTCAGGCGACTGAAACGCAACAATTAAATACTGGAATGCGCGCCTCCATTCCGCCCGGCGTACGTGTTGTACGCGGCCCAAATTGGATTTGGTCGAATCAAGGTAGGATTTTATTTTGTTTACCCATTTCAGGCATTGACTAGCTAAAACAATTTGTTTATAATATGTATAAATGAATGGGTGTCTTTGTGTGTGTGTGTGTGTACCTATTTACACACAATAAACGATCAGCACTTTGATTGCTGGCAGTGAGTGTAAAGAGGACGGGGCGCTATTTTTAGCCGCACTCACAGCGGAATGTTTCCCAAATGTCTCTGCATTTGGCGCTGCCGCTTTAAACGCACATAATACACAACATGTGGTGGGGGCTAGTGGTAGGAGAGGTAGAAGGTGGGGACAGGAGAGTGCACACACATACATCCATGTGACTCTTTCCACATATTTTCTTTTACTCCGCTGTCATAAAAGAAGTGCAGCGCTGGCTGTCGTCGCCGTCGTCGCCTGTTGGGGCGCGTGCCATTTGAATATCTTGTATTTTTAGACATGGAGCAGGGGGGCTGGCCAGACTTGCAGCTGCAGCACGGCACTGGGGAGAAATAAAGTTATATAAATAGTATTTAAACCTTAATTATTAGCTAAACAGTTGTTTTGAAGAGAATGAACAGCAAGACCAATATTCCCAGCTGTTTAATGGGCTGTTGTTGCTGCTAACATTGATGGTTTATTATAAGCTTTTAACTAACATTTGTAGGTTATGTTAAATACTTTCATACACTTTTGATTTTTGGTTTACGTAAATAAGCTATTGATATTAAAATTACCTTGTGTTCAGTTGGTATTACATTAAAAAAATGCTGCTTAACCTCTTATATAATAATTCTTGTTGTCACAAGGCAACCAAATAACAATTAAAAACGGTGGCTTGGCAACGTTTCCACAAAGTGAATTATTCTTGTCCTACTTACCAAATATTCAGTCGTATTATTTACCGTTAAAAGGGATGCATCTGGTACTGATCTGTTAATTGATGTGTCTGGCTTTTATAGATTCTGAGATCCATGCGTTCAAAGTAACAGTCAGACAAACTAAGCTGTTGTTTTTGTTTAAAATTATATATAATTTATTGGGTCGAAGTTTCATTCGCAGCCTGTTACTACGTTTTAACAATTTCTAGCGATGGTCGGGCACAAAAAGCATAAATAATCATTAACAGCGCAACTTTAACATTGTCTATGTTAACATTTACAGTCCTGCCCCAACACAATGTTAATGTCAAAAATAAATCAAACGACTGCCTATTAACTGACAGGCCAAATGGATGGGGGTGCTGGGAAGTTGCGCAGCGGCATATTTAAATATAGAGTGCAGCTGCAGACGCCGTATCTGTATCCAACTGAAATTCCTATACAACTCTCGCGCTGTTTGCTGGGGTAGATGTTTGGCATGAGCCAAGAGCTGCGAGTCGCTGTGGTATTCGCGCCGGATGAAACATTTCCTTGGTAGCGCGTTTTCTTGTGGGGTGTGAAGCGTCTTAATTTATAAATAGCTCTTGAGCTGTCGGGCAAACGGAAACTAGGGGGAAGGAAGCTGTGAAAAATTTAAGAAACTGAGCTCCATTACAAAATCCATTTCAATTGATTTTTATTTTCTAACCAACAGACGACGGAGAAGGACACGTTGGCACCGTTTGTGAAATCGGACGCTGTGGATCCACACATTCACCGGAGAACACGGTTGTGGTCAATTGGGATTCGGGACATCGCACCAACTACAGAGTGGGTTATCAAAATCAATACGATCTGATCATTGTGGATAATGCACAAGTTGGTAAGTAAAACTAATTAAGGTTTTTGGAAAGGAAATTTTTGAATAGTTGTTCAATCGATTATAAATCCACCGATACGATCGAACTATAAAACTAGATTTAATCTAAACAATTCTTCCTCCCTCGACTTTTCCAGGTGTTCGTCATTCGAATGTCGTGTGTGATGGCTGCTCAAAGGCGGGCATAGCTGGCATTGTCTTCAAGTGTGCCCAGTGCACCAATTATCATCTGTGCGCCTTCTGCTACGGCGCGAATGAGCACGATTTGGAGCATACGTTTGTGCGTTATACAACGCCCACATCTTTGGGAGTACGCGTACCGGCGCGTAAAGGCTCAGAGCGCATACAATTACGCGGCATCTTTGTGGGAGCGAGGGTTGTGCGCGGTCCAGACTGGGAGTGGAACAATCAGGACGGCGGTGAGGGAAAAACCGGGCGTGTTATGGAAATACGCGGCTGGGACAACGAATCTTGTCGCAGTGTAGCAAACGTCTCGTGGGTAACCGGTTCTACCAACGTCTATCGACTCGGCCACAAGGGCAACGTCGATCTGAAATATATAGCGGCAACTTGCGGTGGACATTACTATAAGGACCACATGCCAGTGCTAGGCCAAACCGAGGAACAGCAGCCAATCGTGGCCATGGTCAAGCCCAGCTTCTCTGTGGGCGACCGGGTCAAGGTTTGCCTCGAGGTAGATGCACTGATGAAGCTACAACAGGGACATGGTGGCTGGAATCCGCGCATGGTCGAGCATTTGGTCAAACTGGGCACAGTTCATCGCATCACCGAAAAGGGAGACATACGGTGAGCATAGCAAGCATCTAAATAATACTGACTGACTGACTGACTGACTGACTGACTGATTGAATGATTGATGATGAACGCGCAGCTCATATCAAAGTCTACAAAGCTAGAAAAATCGTATAAAAATTCATTCAAGTCACGTCTGCATCCGACCATTTTAAGAATTTTTTTAACGTTTCATTAAACTTTTCCAATTACAGAGTCCAATATGAAAACTGTCCCAATCGCTGGACCTTTCATCCCGCCGCCCTCGTCAAGGTTGTATCGTTTCGCGTGGGCGATTTGGTGACAATTATAAATGATGCACAAAAAGTACAGCAGCTGCAAAAGGGACACGGCGAATGGATTGATATCATGCGCTACGTAAGTTCCTAAATGGGAATAAATTCGATTATATTGCAAGTCAACTAATTAATATGCTTCGTTTTAGGCTCTGGGCAAACTTTGTAAAGTGGTTAAGGTGTACTCGGATGGTGATCTGCGCATACAGCAGCTGGACGATGGCTTCGAGTGGACACTGAATCCCAAATGTGTCAAACTGGAGCGTTCGCCATTGGCAACGGCAGCGGAACGTTCCAATAGCATGATGGATCTGAGCCATCGCCGTACGGATCATGTGATGACACCGCTCTCTGGTCTCTCTGGCAGTTCGGTGCCCGATAAGCTAGTGCGTGAGGCGGCACAGGGTCATTTAGATTTTGTGAAGCAATACCTGGATTTGAATCCTAGTCAGGTGGATGTTATGAGCGGCGGCAAGGCTTGCATACAGGTTGCCTCACATCAGGGCTACGTCGAGCTGGTGACCTACCTCATCTCCAAGGGCGCCAATGTGAATGTGGTTGACAAGGAGGGCGATTCAGCTTTGCATTATGCTGCATTTGGCAATCAACCGGAAACGATGCGTGTGCTGCTCGAGCATGGCGCCGAGGTGAATTTCCTCAATTCCAGTCACTGTTCAGCTCTGCACATTTGCGCGCACAAAAAGACGCCGCATTGCGTGCGCGAACTATTGCAGCATAATGCCAATGTGAATATACAGGACTCTTACGGGGACACGGCACTGCACGATGCCATTGGCAAGGAGAACACCGAAGTCGTTGAACTTCTATGCAATGCACCAAATTTAGATTTTACGGTCAAGAACAATCGCGGCTTCAATGTGCTCCATCATGCGGCGCTCAAGGGCAACGTGGTGGCCGCTCGTCGCATTCTTCAGCTGTCACGTCAATTGGTCAATGTGCGCAAGGACGATGGCTTTGCGGCACTACATCTAGCTGCGCTCAACGGGCATGCACAAGTCGTGGAAACGCTGGTCACCGAGGGCCAGGCCGAGCTAGATATACGGAACAATCGACGGCAAACGCCATTCCTGTTGGCCGTCTCGCAGGGACACGCAAGCGTTATAGAGCGCCTGGTGAAGCTCTCATGCGATATCAATGCCAAGGATGAGGATGGCGACAATGCCATGCACTTGTGCGTCATCAAGAAATCCAATTTACAGCAGGCAGCCGAACCATCACCGGAGGAGGCGCCCGAAATACACAAGTTCTTTGTCAGCCTGGCCCAAACAAGCGTGCGCAGCGAGGATCGTCTGATGTACAGTGTGCTAATCTATCTATCGCGTCACGGCTGCCGTGTGGAGCTAAACAACGCCAATGCCAGCATTTTTGAATGGATCACCGATCGTAATATACGCCAGCTCATCTTTGGCCAGCAAACGGAGGAGCCCACTGTACCAGCGGCGGCGATACCGACACCACTGCAGCGCAATATGCAAGCGCTAGACATTGGCACAGCTGACGAAACCCCAGCGATTGTTGCTGCTGGCGAGGATGCAGCAGCGACTGTTAGTGCAAGCACATTAACGCTGCCACCGCCGCCGCCATCGTTGACGCAGCCCAAACCCAGCGAGGCAACAGCCGGCATGCAGCCATCACCAGGCAACAAGAAACTCAATTCGGATGCAGCCAGCGCCAGCAGTGTGTCGCCTCAGGTGGCGCCCCGTAAAAAAGCACCCAAGCCGCCAGGACAAACAGGAACAGGAACTACGTGTAGCGCCGCAACAAGCAGCGAGTCAAGCGGCGGATCGCCGCAGGTCGCATTGATTGGTGCAGTCGCAGCCGCAGCATTGCCGACTCTAATCTCTGGCCAGCTGGAGTGTATTGTGTGCAATGAGCCGCTGCAGCTGGTGCGCTTCGGTAAGTCAATATGAAACCCATCTGTAGTGATATTCTATATTAATCATACATTCATTTTTTAGAACCATGTCTGCATCAGATTGCTTGCGAAGAATGCAGCATACGCATGAAGAAGTGCCTGCGCTGTGGTGTTGCCATCGAGCGGCGCTTGGACGCCAATGGACGTCTGGTGGTCGGCCATCAGTTGTCATCGACATCGTCGCCCAGCGATCAGGCACGCCTGCCATCCGGTGATCTGTTGCGCTACCTGGAAAACAAGGTGCAGGAATTCGAAGAGTCTCATTTTTGTGGTATTTGCATGGAACGCAAACGGGATGTGGCCTTCCTCTGCGGCCATGGCGCCTGCTCCCACTGTGCCGAAACCTTGCGCACTTGCCACATGTGCCGCAAGACGATACTAAAGAAGATCAATCTGTACTGAGCACGCAGTGCACTCTAGCAATACGCAACCAAAGTGGCTTGTATATACACCATAAAGATGTTACAATTTATATATTATCAAGGATTTAAGTGGCCTGTCATCAAACAGCTGATACTATCATTCGTTCCACAACACATGCTTGAGTTCATTTCCCAAGTTTATTATTTATTAAACAACCAGAATTATTTTGCACGTACCATACCCACGCACACACACATACACACAAACGCACGCACGCACATGTCTATAGTCTATTAGCATCGTTTAACGACAACGAAAAACCAACTAAATACGATTAGATGATTAATAATATAAGCATTTTAATTGCAATTGAGCTGTATATTGGGATTTATCGCTAAATAAGACTTCGTGTTGTTTTGATTTTCAAATTTTGAACAAGAAGATCCAGTGACGAACCACGTAGAATTACAACTTGAGAACACCTCCAGGGTAAGTTTGTAGATTTAAGCCATCAACCTTTCTATTACGTAAATTACACACAAATCAGCACACAAAAGCTCTGTTAGCTTAGTACTGAAATAAACATTAAAGCCCTGCTCAAGCCAGTTAGGGTTTCATTACTTTAATAGCGCAACAAAGCAAATGATTTTCTTTTAAACGCTTCGCGAGAAATAATACCGAAATTGCACCGATAAAAATACTGCAGCTAATCGATAAAACTTCTGTATAGCATCGATAACGCATGCAAACTGAGTACATATCGCTTTCGGCCGTACTTGTACTTGAGCATAACGCGAAGAAAAAGCACACACGTCACAATTTATTACAAAAAATAGAAAGTATATCCACGCGTGTGTAGAGGAACCCGGCTAGCTATGTCAAAACAATTGGCTGATTTGCAGCCGACAAAGTTTCAATTCTATCAGAAGATAGCACTTGGCATTCTGCTCGTAGCCATAGTGCTCTCCCTGCCCACAATATGCCAGAGTCAAGGCAATCCCAGTTTTAAATACTCCCGCGAAGCAAATGAAAATTTTGATGCTAAGAATGCGCCGCCGGTTAAACACGAGCATCACGACGATCATGATCATCATGACCACGACCACGGCCATGATCATCATGACCATCTCCACGACGACCATGATCATCATGACCATCTCCACCAGGATCATGATCATGATCATGACCATCACGGACATCACGAACACCAGCACACAAAGTTGCCGCTGGGTGAGCTTCCGCTAGTAACAAGTGCATTTAGTTATTGTAACCGATTTTTTAAACAGATATGAAGAGTATCTGGCTTCACTCGATTGGTTCTACGCTGCTTATCAGTGCCGCTCCATTTGTGCTGCTCTACATTATTCCGCTAGATAATAGCGAGGCAATGAAACCACGTCTAAAAGTTCTGCTAGCCTTTGCGTCCGGCGGTCTGCTAGGTGATGCGTTCCTACATTTAATCCCACACGCAACCCACCCGCACAGTCATGGCGAGCACGAACACGGCCACGACCATGATCATCATCATCATGAACACCACGAGGATGGCGAGGGACATGTTCATGTGCATGATATGAGTGTTGGCCTATGGGTACTCGGCGGCATTATTGCCTTTTTGGCTGTGGAGAAAATCGTGCGCATACTCAAGGGCGGATCATCAGGTGGACATGGACACAGTCATGGCGCACCCAAACCCAAACCAGTAATCAAGGAGAAGGAGAAGGATGCCGCAGGCGATAAGAAAAAGTCCTCAACGAAGCCAAGCAAACCGGTGGCCAAGAAAGCTGATGATGAGAACGAAGTGGAAATATCAGGTTATTTAAATTTGGCTGCAGATTTTGCACACAATTTCACCGATGGCTTGGCCATTGGTGCCTCCTATCTGGCTGGCAACAGCATTGGCATAGTTACCACAATAACCATACTGCTGCATGAGGTGCCGCACGAGATTGGCGATTTCGCCATACTTATCAAATCGGGCTGCTCCCGGCGCAAGGCCATGCTGCTGCAGCTGGTGACAGCGCTCGGCGCCTTAGCTGGCACAGCGTTGGCTCTGCTCGGTGCGGGCGGCAGTGATGGCAGCTCGGCGCCCTGGGTACTGCCCTTTACGGCGGGCGGTTTTATTTACATAGCCACCGTCAGTGTGCTGCCTGAACTGTTGGAGGAGTCGACAAAGCTTAAGCAATCCCTAAAGGAAATTGTTGCTCTGCTAACGGGTGTGGCGCTAATGATTGTTATAGCCAAGTTTGAATAGTTTCAGCCGCAGAGCAGCCGAGTAGTTTCTTAAATATGGCCCGAATGTACTTCCAAAACAAATTTGTGGGCATGTAAAATACAATATTAAAAAATAACTAGAAAACAAATGGTATAAAACATTAAACAAAATTAATTAATAGAATATTGTTCGAAGTTATTTAATAGCGCCTATATCATGCATTACATTTTTTTTCTTTTTCCAAAAGTCAAGCTGTAATTAATACAAAATAAAATTTAATGTTCTAGCGACCTTGGCCATTTATGGTGGATTTAATTTCATTAAGACAATACTCGGCCTGCTCAATAGCATCTGCATTTTTCTGACTCTTGCCTAATTTCCAGGCGAGCCGACAGAAGTTTTCGGCTTCTTTGAGCAGACCTTCGCGAAGATAAACCAAACCCAAATTAGCCTGAAGGACACCCTCCTGGGTGGCATCCTTTAGCTCCTTGGCTACGGCCAGTGCATGTAATAGCGTTTCCTTGGCTTCGGCGTAATTTTCCAGCTACACAATACAATTAATAATATTTAATAGTTATTTTCAGAGTTTAATTAACATACATTCACGTAAGCCACGCTGATGTTATTCAAAATGGTCACCGAGGCATCGTTGAAGGTGCCATAGACCTCAATCAGTGTGGACAGGGCCTCCTTGAACATGTTCTTGGCCTCCTCATATTTGCCCTGTTTCATAAGCAGCTGTCCAAACCTGCGGGTACGTTAAAGAATTCAATATTAGTTTAAACATATTAAGCTGAATCTTTGCTTTTGGCTTTTAGGAAGCATGGAACAACCTTCAATACCAGTTCTTAGTCAAGCCATATAGTTCAATTATGTCACTATCCTGCGGCATTTCCTGTAATAGTTTAGCTAGGCGTTGCAGTGTCCATGTGAATCCCTGAAAGCTCTTTTCCAATTCGCCCTGCAGCTGCGACATGTGCGCTATTTTGGAGCTAATGTGCAGTATTTTGGGGCTGTCCTCCGTATGCCCCTCGGCCATTAGGCGCCTCATCACATCCACAAATAAGTTTTCGGCCTTTTTAAACTGTTCGCGTTCCATGGCCAAATTGGCCATCAGATCGTAGACATAGGTAATGCCGGGCGTTGACTTCATATCTTGGGCCATACGCAGTGCCAGATGGAGCATCTGCTCGGCCTTGTCATATTGTTCATTTTGTATACATAATATAGAACGCTTTATGGTATCCACCAGTTTCGTTTCGGGCGTTTCTTCGGTCTCACTGTCATCGCCGACAGTAAAAAAATTAAAACTAAACGCGGCCGTGAATATCAGCGCTGTGTGGTTGGGATACGTTGAGCTGCTGCGTTTAGACTTCTGTCGCTGTTGTTGGCTGGTGTAAACACTACATAATGATCGGGATCCTTGTGTTATCGGCTTGTAGTTGCTCTGCGCTTTGACTGTGTAGTCATTTGCATTTGCGCCAATGCCACGCACAAAACGCAACCGAGACAAAACTTGTGTTATCCTACCAAAATTCTTTACCACCATTTTGTAGGGTAATGCATTCTATAGTTAACTTAAAATTTATACGGTAAATCCGTTTACTGGTCGTTCTGACCAATTACGAAATATGAGTCAAAACAGTGTTGTAAAGAGCGGTCCGTGACTGGTTAATTAGTGTCACCTAACGCATCTGGTAAATATTATAATCTAAAAATATTAAAAATACATCTTAAAATTGCACATTTATTTTATGTATTATTTTTTTTTTCAATTTATGTTGGTGCTCCCTAAATTGAGAAATCTTAAAATGAGACTGACAGCCACTGCTGCCAACTTAGAAGTTAAATGTTGTAGTCGCTGATGTAGGAACAGCATAAATGAACCCATAAGACTAAAATTAAGAATGCCAACAATTTGCGTAAATTCATTATTAAAATGAATCATATTACGTTGTAACGGTTGTATCCCTTTTATCCACATATTTTTTTAATCATGTTCTCAAAGGTCTGAAAAATATCGATTGCTAGAACCTGCGATAGTTTAAAAGCATTGATTGCAACTAAAAAGCAACCCTACCTATTGATGGCGGATTGACGCTTTTCGCTGGCAACAAAAAATTTTCTTGTGCGAGTAATCAAAAACGTTGCACGCCGCAAAATAAGGACAGAATTGTGCGTGCGATTTATTCGCGTACTGCCCACGTTTAAAATCAAGTGCAATAGCACATTATTTCGGCGTTTTTTTTACCAGTGGCATAAGTGTGCGGCAAGAACAGTTCTTTTTTAGTTACAGCTATGAGACGTCGTAGCGAGCGAAAAAAATCTACATCGCCAGCACCTTTGCCGGCACGTCGCAGTCGCCGATCGCGCAAAGTATCGGAAAATGAGAAAACCGAGGATGAGACGGTTGTAGAGAAAACAGAAGAAACAAAAGCGCCACCAACAATTGAAGAAATCAATGAGGAACGTGGGGAGCGCGCCTCAAGCGAAGAACATGCCGCATCGCCAGTGCGCAAAAGCCGCAATACACGCACGACACCGAAAAAGCGCCAAAGCGCTAGCAGTCAGCGCGAGAAAAGTAGCGAGCGCAAGGTGGAAACCATACCCGAGGAAGTAGAAAATGGGTCGGATGCGGTACTGGCGAAGGCAAGCGGCAACAAGAACATCGATATCGATAACAAGGTATCGGCAGAAAAGGAAACGGCCAGCAAACCTGATGAGCCGCAGTCCGAAATGGAACAGCATAAAGGATCAGAGACAGTAACCGATACAGACACAGTCACAGCGGATGCCTTGATAAAGCCGAAAGAGGTGGATGACGCAGAGAAGACGCCGGAGAAGAGCGTGGAGCAACACAACGATGATGTCTCTGTGGAAGGGGTGGAACCGGAAAAGGACAGCACCAATGAGGAGGCTGCCGTGGAAGAGGTAAAAGTTGCTTCTTCTTTAAGCTTAACAGCAAGTAAGGATGAAGTACATCTAAAAACCACAAGCGATGTATTAGACATTCAAACAGAGGACATGGAAGAGCGGAACAACGAGAGATCGGACCAAACGGAAGAGCCCGAATTGGACAACACCAAGCTGGCAGTCAAAATCGATGAGCAGAAGGAGGAGAATCACAAGGAAAAAGTAGAGCAATCAGCAGAAAAACAAACGAACAAGGAGCACCCAAACAGCGATAAACAGGAAACTGTGACACAAACACAGCGCTCGGTGCGCAAACGCAAGTGGCTAAGCAAGAAAGTGGCCGAGCGTGCACCACCCGTGCTGGCTATATCAACGGATTCACTAAAGAACATCATAGCCGATGTGGTCAATCCTGTGCCGCTCAGCGATGTGCAGCTGGAATCATCATCGGAAGAGGAAGGTCTAGTGACCAGCGATCATGAAACGGACGACCGGTCGTTAACCCCCGAACTGCGTGTCACAAAAGATCGGGATGAGGGGAACGCAACAGACGAGGAACAACATCAACAGCAACAGAAATCGCAATCAAAATCAAATCATGAAAAAGAAACGACAACGGTAACAGCTACAAGTAAGACAGCTATCGAGCCCGCCGCCTCCAAAGCAATTGCCGTTGCCCGCTCACCAAGTCCAGCGCGCAATCGTGCCAGCCATGTGCTCTTCATTACCAATCTGGTGCGCCCGTTTACTGTGCTGCAGCTCAAGGGGCTGCTGGCGCGTACGGGCAAGATCATTGAAGAGGATGGCTTCTGGATTGATCGCATCAAGTCCAAATGCTATGTTGCATATGCCACTGAGGAGTACGTACTTTGCTTTCATTTTTATCTCTGCTCGCACAATACTAATCTGTTGTTTATTTTTTAATCTTTACAGTGAAGCTATTGAAACACGTCATGCCCTGCATGGCGTACGTTGGCCGGTCTCGAATCCCAAGTGCTTGAACGTCGACTTTGGCAGCCGAACAGACATGGATCGTGCTATACAATCGACCAAGAATGAGGCACCCAAATATCCGCAGGACAATACCAGGGATAATCAGCACGCGGGCAACACTTGGTCGCGCTTGGATGCAAGCGAGAAAAAGGTATAGAATCAAAAGTATTTTCAAACTTTTAACTTAACACCTACTAAATCGAAATTCTCCCTCTCCCTCATAAAAGCCGGCACGTCCGGTGCGCGAATGGGATGTGGGCAAAAAGGAGCCCAATGAGCGCGACAAATTAAGCAACGACAGACGCCGCAGCAGCAAGGAGCGTATCGACTCCAGATTGCGCGATTCAGATCGCGGTAAAGCCGGCGACGATGCTGAGCGCTCTGGGCAGGATCGCAAACGCTCAAGGGAACGCGAGCGCGAGCGTGGAGGACGTGAACGCGAACGCGATCGCAGCGAACAACGAGTGCATGGTCGCAGCAGGAGCGGCTCACCAGGTAAGAAATATGCTGCATTATAAAGAAAATATGTGTATTAATATGCATCAAACACAGCGTTAAAATCCAGAAAGAAGGAAAATGAACCACCCATCAGGCTACTAGATGATCTTTTTCGTAAAACTAAGGGTACGCCGTGCATTTATTGGCTGCCCCTGACACCCGAAGCAGTAAGTAAATGTGGATCCAATGCATCTTATTTTGGTACCTAATGCCTCTTAATTTGATTGTCCTAAAAGATTGCGGAGAAGGAGGCGTTCCGTCAGAAACGCATCGAGGAACACAAACAGCGTATCAAGGAGCGCGAGGAGCGCCTTAAGGAACGTGAAAAGGACCGCGATCGCCAGCGTGATAATCGTCGGAATCGCTCCAACGAACGTCGACGTTCGCGCAGTCGCGATCGGGAGCGACGGCGTTACTAGACAGTAACTAAATGAACTACCGAAATAAAACAAAAACAAATGAAGTCAATGCGACAACAAAACATTTTAAAACAACAACAACAAAAAAAGGAAAAGAAAAATAGCAAGCAAATACAGCAGCAATTCATTTCAGGGGTTTTTCTCATCAAAGCCCAACAATTTTTATTTTGCCATTTGTTCTGAGTTAAAATATTCAACTTGAAGTCAAAGTACTTCAATTTGAATATTTTTCCCCTAATGACTCGACAAAGAAACCTAACAATGAGATTTCAATTTCTTTTTTTTCCTCCCCCTTCTCTATTTGCTGTTCTATATATACCTATATATATATATATATATATACATACATAACTTGATTTGATTTCTTTCCCAAATGTAGCTTTTTACAGCGCAACAACTACAACTTCAACTCCCCAACAACAGAACAGCAGGCGTCAGTCAATAGTACGGCAATCGCGACACATTGGATTTGTCTCTGTCCGGAGTCCTAAAACTCTAGCCGCAAGTGTTTAATTTCGCCTATTCATACATAACTATATAAATATATATTTAAACAACAAATGCAAATTAATTAATTGAATTATTGTAACTAATTGAAATTTTTAAAGAACTTAAATATAACTAAATTACAGAAGGCAAGCTTGTGACCATGCCAAAAATTTAACTTCTCTCTTTATTCTTTAATATACATATAGTATATAGATCAACTATTTTTTAATAGTTATCTTTAGAATTGTTGTAGAGAAGGGTTCCTAAACATTGCTAGCTATTTCTGATATAACGTTTAATGAAATTCTAAATTAAGAAATAAGAAAAATGCTTAAATCGTTTACCAAATAATTAACAAGTGTATGTTAAAGAGTTCAAAATTCGCTCCTAAAGTACTCACTTTACATAGGCAAACAAGTATCGATTGCTTTGCGATAGCTTGTACAGCTGTATTTCGATAACATTAAGTCGGTCATAGTAATACTTGTGCACTAATCGGTATCGAATTAATTCATTAAAATTTTACTTTAGAAAAGAAAAAAATGTGGTCTGATACGTTTTTAATAGTATTTATATCAATATGCACGGCATTTTTGGGTGAAGGTATGTATTAAATAAGCTAGCTAGATATTAACGCTATGAAAAAAATTGAACAATGTACACGTATTCATTTATAGGACTTACTTGGCTGCTGGTCTACCGCACCGAGAAATATCAGAGGCTAAAGACAGAGGTGGATAAACAGAGCAAAAAGTGTAAGTAGCCAAAAAGATATGTTTTCATCAATTATGCTGGCTAATTTGAAGTCACGCGATATCGATTTAGTGGAGAGACGCAAGGAAACACACGGAGATTCTTTGGATAAATCGGTGAAAAAGAAAATCGAGCGATATGAGGAGAAACTGAAGAATAATAATCGTGACCTGTCGCTGGTCAAAATGAAATCCATGTTTGCCACGGGATTCGCATTTACCGCTTTGTTGAGCATGTTCAATAGCATATTTGATGGACGCGTTGTGGCACAATTGCCCTTTACGCCCATCTCCTGGATACAGGGTCTGAGCCATCGGAATCTGTCGGGCGATGATTACACCGACTGTTCGTTCATCTTTCTTTATATACTCTGCACTATGTCGATACGCCAAAACATACAGAAACTCTTGGGCTTTGCGCCATCGCGTGCGGCTAGCAAACAGGGCGGCGGACTGTTTGGCCCAGCACCAGGTCAATTTAAATAATAGGATTTTGCGTTGGGGTTTTTTTTTCGCTAAAATTTCATTGGTTTCACGAGTAATAAATTACAATTTAATTTAAAGCATTAAACTCATACATGGGTTTATCTACAATTAAGCGATCAAAACTCAAACGGGACAGATCCAACGTACGAAACTGCCCGTCCATAATAAGCTCGGAGATGGCACGACCCAACGCCGGCGTTTGCTGTATGCCCTGCCCACTGAAGCCGCTGGCAATATACAAATTATGGTAGTACGGATGCGGGCCCAAAATGCCATTCTCATCGTAGACATTGTAGTCGTAGAGGCCGGCCATGCTATTCACCACTTGAGCGCTAGCAAAAGCCGGCACACGTTCGATAAGCCCAGGCCTGATCTTCGTATCAAAATATGTTGGATCTATATCTAAATTATCGCTGTTGACTTCCTCGCCAGGCAGTGCATTGTGCCCGCACACATAGTGTCCACCCAAGCCCAGCCGGCGTATAAATGTGCCCGCTGTGTCCACGATCATGGGCATTGCCATGCCGGGCGCATTTTGCTCCTGCGTGATTATCTTATACATATAACGCTTGCGCGCATCTATGGGCAGGGGCACACGCAGTATGCCCGCCTCACGGCCAATATGCGCCAGCCGAGCTACTTTGCTACTGTTGACGCCCGCCGCGATAACGCACAGAGCGAACTTAATGGCGCTCTTCGACCCGTCCGGCAGTTGTACGACCACCTTGTCCAAACTCTGATAGCTGCCTTCATTGGAGCCCGTTACGATGATATCATCTTGCCGTTTGAACACAAAATCGATGACTTCGCCATGCACAAAATGCCCGCCATAGCCTCGGGCAGCACGTTTATAATTTGATAACAGCGCCCAGGGATCAAACCAACCTTCGCGCTCCAGTCCAACACAGCCAAGTGCAATGCCCTTGGTATTCAGCCAAGGAAATCTAGAGGCTAAACGTTCCGCAGTCAGGAGCTCATTGCGTGCGCCCAGCTCATTTTGTAGCTGAGATGTTTCCTTAAGCATCTGCGCATCCGCTTCATTGGCAAGCACCAGCTGGCCATGTGGCGTATAGTTGATGGGTATATCGGTACCAAAGTGCTCCGCTGCATTGCGCAGAAACTCGGCACCAAACAGCGACATTTGTATGTTCTCCGGCAGCGAAAAGTGGTGGGAGAGGCCATTGATGGACACATGTGTTGCGCACTGCTTATGCTGGAATTACATAAAGGCTGAATACACTTTGCTGTCTCTTTGATGGCATAAAGACACGAACCTTTTCATCTTTTTCCACTACAACCACGTTGAGGCCATCGCGCGCCTTCTCCTTGAGCCAGTAGGCTATGGAACTGCCAATGCCGCCGCCTCCGATAATTAACACATCGCAGTGTGTTTGGAATTCGTCTACATTTCCCTTGTCGCCGCCGAAGTTGAATTTTTTGCTTGTGGCAATGGGCTGTGGCTTACCCTCATCTTCGTAGCTGTCTTCCTTGGGCACAAAGAATTCCTTTATCTTACGCATATCATTGCCAAGCAAACGAAATGTGCGCCTTATAGGATGTTTATCATTTGGATCATTGCCGTCTGGCGTGTTCGACCCGGCTGAGTAGGCACGTTCTAGTGGCACCTGAAGCTGGCGCATAACATGTCTGCAACGTAGCATATTTATATACACTTCTGTTGACTGAATGATAATTGAATTTAGTTTATTTTAATTCATAAACTATTTATTGTTATGCTATCTCATAACGTTTAGAGGAAAAAAACAGCTGTTGAGTGGTTCTGATTGGAGTTACTCGTTGAACTGTTAACTTAACAGTTGGCAAAAATGTGACTAACAGCGCTCACAGCTAATTGTCGCTTGGAAAAATTATTATGCGTCAGAATAAGATGCATATGTTTTATTTAAAAGAAAACTAAAATAACATATACTTATTTCAATGTATTTTATTTTTAAATAAAAAATCTTATATTTAGTCATATATAGCCGTGCAGCCGTGGCTGTTGGTGCACAGCGATATATCGATAGCTGTGACATTAACATAGCGTCAGAGTGACCTGTAATGCGTATGTCAAAACTATCGGTCATCTCTAGAGCCTGGCATTACTTGGCAATTTTGTATGTCGAATTCGGAAGAAAATTAATATTAAGAAATAGAAACTGTAATTATACGCAAATCGCAAGACTCTTATAAAATGACAAACGCTGCTGCCGATGCTGTTACACAAGAAGTTGAAATGGAGGTTGATGCCACGCCCGAAACAGTAGCGGACGAAAAGAAAAATCAAGATCTCGCTGCTGTGCAGGAAATACGCGAGCAAATCCGTCAGATAGAAAAGTCCGTGGCTTCTAAGGAATCGCGGTAAGTGGTCATTGGAAACATGTTTAAGCTTCCGACAAGAAAATATGTATATAATATAAAACCAAATTTAGTTTTATTCTTCGTGTGCTCCGCAATTTGCCTAACACCCGACGCAAGCTGAACGGCGTCGTTTTCCGGAACCTGGCACAGAGTATCTATCCGGTTGGCGCCGATCGTGAGTCAGCATTGTCTCTGACTCCAGCACTGGAAAAAGATGCCACGGAATTGCCAGATGTAACCAAAAAGCAAGTGGCCACAAAAGCACCCATTGCCGAAGTGGATGCGTATTTCTATCTGCTGTTGCTGGTCAAATTGATAGATGCCAGCGATTTGAAGCGCGCTGGCGTTTGCTCGGAGGCTCTTATGTCGAAAATATCTATACAAAATCGTCGCACATTGGATCTGATTGGCGCTAAGTCATATTTTTACCATTCACGCGTCGCGGAGCTTAACAATGCCCTGGAGGGCATACGCGCCTTTTTGCATGCCCGCCTGCGAACCGCAACGCTGCGCAATGATTTCGAGGGACAGGCAGTGCTCCTGAATTGTCTGCTGCGCAACTATTTGCATTATGCGTTGTACGACCAGGCCGATAAGCTGGTCAAGAAGTCTGTATACCCAGAGTCGGCCAGCAATAATGAGTGGGCGCGTTTCCTTTATTACTTGGGTCGCATCAAGGCCGCCAAGCTGGAGTACAGCGATGCACACAAGCATCTGGTGCAGGCTCTGCGCAAATCTCCGCAGCATGCCGCCATTGGATTCCGTCAGACCGTCCAGAAGCTGATTATAGTTGTGGAGCTGTTGCTGGGTAACATACCGGAACGTGTGGTATTCCGCCAGGCGGGCTTGCGCCAATCCCTGGGACCGTATTTCCAGCTCACGCAGGCTGTGCGTCTGGGCAATCTGAAGCGTTTCGGTGATGTTGTGTCACAGTTTGGACCCAAATTCCAGATGGATCACACATTTACGTTAATCATACGACTGCGCCACAATGTCATCAAGACGGCCATTCGCTCCATTGGACTCTCCTATTCGCGCATCTCACCCAAGGATATAGCTAAGCGGTTGATGCTTGACTCTGCTGAGGATGCTGAATTTATTGTGTCCAAGGCCATACGTGATGGTGTCATTGAAGCCACCTTGGATCCCGCCCAGAATTATATGCGCAGCAAGGAGAGCACCGATATTTATAGCACACGCGAGCCTCAATTGGCTTTCCATGAGCGCATCTCCTTTTGTCTGAACCTACACAATCAGAGTGTTAAGGCCATGCGTTATCCGCCCAAATCTTACGGCAAGGACTTGGAGAGCGCTGAGGAGCGACGCGAACGCGAACAACAGGATTTGGAGTTGGCCAAGGAGATGGCCGAAGATGATGAAGATGGTTTCTAAGCGCATTCTATGCACTCATACATATATTAATATTTCATAGATGTGTGAACCAATAAATATAATAAAATTAATTTTCAAAATTTGTAAAAGTGGACGACATAATTGTTATCAAAAGAATAGTATAATATATAGCGGTATTTTCCCGCGAACGTATTTAACTTATATGGTTTTCCGAAAATTTGGATAAGGCAAGTTTGTAGTGCTGTAAAGTATGCGTTGAGAGTGCTGTTAAACGTCGAAACGAAAACGAAAATTTGTTTAATCAATATATAACTTTAATGGAACATTATTTTCGTTAAAATACATGGTATTATATACAGCGCATACATTATAAATTAATTTTAATATGAGCTAGCTTTTAGATTTTAAAATAAGGACACAAATGTAGATCAAAACTATTCGTAATAGTGTGTGGCGGCCATGCCCTATCGATAGTTACGCATGCTGCAAAAAAAAAACTTATCGAGCATTGCAAATAATCGATACATCTTTGCAATATCAACAACCCTATCTAGTTGCATTATTCTTGGAGCAGAAAGCAGAAAATTTTGTGAAAACACACCACGCAGCGAAAAATGTAAAGTGCGCAAATGGTAAAAAATAACAAAAAACAAAGTATGAGCTTGCAAATTGTGTTCAGATAGATACAAAACAGTGCATGTGCGCGTTTATAGTAGAAAAACTACATGCAAGTAACCAGCAGCCACAGCATTCTGTGGCAGCGACGAGTCGTCCAGTAGCAGCGAGTAAATTGTGGAGTCTCTCTGGCCACATTGATGCAGCAGCGCCCGCAAATGTATGCGACAAACTAGTAGTGGGCAGCAGTAGCAGCAGCAGCAGCAGCAGTCGTTGTCGTCTTTGTGAAGCGTCAAGCGCAAAAAAGAAAAGAAAAGGAAATAAGTAAACGCCAAAACAAGAGAGTGAAAAACGTGCGTAAAAGTTAATTAGCTGCCGCCAAGCAACGAGCAAAAGCAGAAGCGAGTGGAGGAGCAACAGCAGCAGCTGCTGCTCTATACAAATCGACATTCGACATTGTTGTTGTTGTTGTTGTGTTTATAATTGTTGTTGCTGTTCTTGTGGTTTTTGCACCCACCACACGTAACTAGAGCAGCAGCCACTATACACACACACATACAGGCACACAAATTCACACACATACACACACACACACCCCTACATATAAACACTCCAGGCTAGACTTCGTAGTAGATGCGTGCGTGCCACAACAAAATTGGAAATGATTTGTCCAAAAGACGTCCTACAGTGGTTTAAGACTCTGGAGAGCTATAATCGCATCGATACCATGTGTTCACTGTTCGAGGCATGCCTGCCGTTTGAGTTGCGTTTTCTGGGCACCTGTCTGGAGGAGCTCGGTCGGCGTGATTCACCTGAATTACGGGGCATGGAGTTGCGCGCCAATAATCCGCAGGATTTGGCTGCCGATATGTATAATTGCCAGAAGGGCGAGCCAACAGATAAGAAGATTCGCCGCAAGATGGCGCTCTATTTGGCGCTTATACGTGCCTGCAATCGGAATTGTGTGAGCGAAATCTTTCGCACCCTCGAATGCTGGGGGGAACGCGATTTTGCCACCATTAACGATCAGGATACGTTCCTGGAGCTGCTACTCGTCTATACAATGGCTGCAAAACATCCGGTCTTCTCCTATCATCAGAACACCAAATGTGGCGAAATTCTGGCCAAGATTAAGGAAATCAAGCGTATGGCGGATGAATCAACGCAAATCATAAACCAACAACAGCAGCAGCAGCAGCAGCAGCAGCAGCAGCAGCAGCAGCAGCAGCAACAGCAACAACAACAACAACAACAACAGCCACAGCCACAACAGCCACAGGCGGCGCATTCACAACACTTGCTTCAGCAGCAGCAGCAGCAGCCACCGCCGCCGCCTTTTCATCATCCCATGGTGCAAATGATGCAATCGCAGCCGGTGAACCCGCCCATACTGTTTCCACAGCCTTGGACCAAGGTAAGCAATCCCTTTTTTTATGGTTATTGCTATTTGTAATACAGTAAAAGCTCTACTAACGGACGGATTCTCGAATATGACATCTATTTCATAAAAAAATATAGTTATATATTTGTGTTCATTATCAACAGCGAATCGATATAGTCATGCCCGCCTGTCTGCGAGTTAGTCTCTTAGTGTTTTTATTTTTATTTTGTATTTAACCGTCTTAATTTCTTAAAATTTGAAATCCCTTCCTTTTGCAGCTAATGGCCGGCGCAGACGTGGACGGCATGCAGCATTTGATGCAATCCAACATCACCATTCCAGACACAAATGCCATTGCGGCAGCGGCGGCAAACGCTTGGTGTATGCGAAACATGTATGCAGTGCCACCGCCGCCACAGCCACAAAGCCTGGATCATCAGGTGCCGCCACAAGCCAGCTCGCCCATGCTAAGCAGCCAGCAGTCATCGCCGTCAAGCAGTCGCACCACCAGTCCCCAGCGTGAACGCGGCAGTAGTGCTCCACTGCAGCAGCTGCAGCAGCAGCAGCAACAACAACAACAGCAGCAGCAGCAGCAACAACTGCGCAGCTTGCCACAACGTTTGGCGGCCGGCATCAAACATACACGTCGACCCTCTGTGGAGACAACGCCACCGCCAATGTCAACGTCCGTTGGCAGCGTAGACGTCAATTTGACGTCACAGCATGTCAAGCATTTCGACGAGGTGAGTCTAAGAAGCAAAGCTTTTAAGCAAGGATCGTTTAGGAGTTGTCTTTATCAGTTTGTGTGTTTGCTTATACTACAGCCTCAGCCTGGTCAATTTCGGAGTCTATAATAGCTAGATATTTTTAAATTAGGTTCTTCCATGTGAAATTCAAATTTAAGCTTCTCTTACGGTTTGGGCTGTGCGTTAGTCAACAGCCAGTCTTTTATGTATATAGATGATACAAGCAATACTTATTAATCATATGTATTTTCATTTCTTGCAGGGCATTAGTGAAGGCGGCGGCAACAGCCTGTCCAGTATTATACGCAACGCAAGTTATCCACGTGTGGCACATCAGCGTATCAATGCGAATGCGTATATGCCCTCGCACCAGCAGCAGCAACAGTCGCCGGTAAGTCAAGATTCACAGCAGCAGCAGCAGCAGCATTATCAGATGAACAGCTATATAAAACCGAGCACACTTGCCCAGACGATGCACAATATGCATATAAATGATGATGGCAGCGGTTCGACGCGTATGAATTCTAATAAAAGTGCAGCCACGACCAGCAGCGAGTCCGGCTGCTCGAATGGTTCGTGTGGCGAGACAACGCCACCGGAAACTCCCACACCCACGCTGACCAACCATACAGTGGGCATCAGTTATCAGCAGCAGCAGCAGCAGCAAAAGCATCATCTTTGCAACAAGCAGCAGCAGCAGCTCAGCCTGCAGCAGCGTCTGAATGGGCGCAACGGTGTGGAGAAGAGCTATCAGCAAATCTATGCGACGAGCAATCCCAGCGAGGCTCCGACATTGCAGCAACAGCAGGCGCTGCTCATAAGTCCGTCTGCAGTTAATGCGCCAACAACAACGGTGCTGATGCAGACACAACAACAGCAGCAGCAGCAACAACAACAGCAACCGCAACAACCACCGCCAACAGCCGCAGCGTACAATACAGCCACATATTCATATCATACGGCAAGCGGACGTGGACCGCCTCCGACGTTGATAAAGGCGCATCATGCGCCGCCGCCGCATACGCTGCACAGTTCCTTTCGGTTTTCGTTGCCACCGCCGCATAACAGTGAGCTAATATATCCGGCATATCATGCCGGCCTGGCGTACCCGCCCGTGCCCGTTACAGCGACGCCGACGGGCGCGCCCCCTTCCGCTGTAACGGCGGCACAATTGGGCCGCAATTCAGCGGCGGTCATCAGCACGAATGCGGTCACAGTGCAAACGCAAACGCCCGCCCCTCAGCAGCAGCAGCAGCAACAGTTGCTGGCCGCAACGGTTGCCGCGGCGCCATACAGCACGCTCACTGTTTGTCCCATAACCGGAGCGAGCAGCGGTATCGTGCAGAAGATCATCTCCTGCTATAATTGCGGCTCACAGACGCACAGCGGCCGCGACTGCCAGGAGGCGTCCATGGAGGATGTGACGCGCAGTGCCACCTACAAGCTGGACTATAGTACATCCAACAATCCCGGCAGCATGGACGGAGCCAACGTTCTAACGGAACACAAGGATGTTGGCAATATGCTTAAGAATGTGCCAGCGACGACGCCAACGGCAACGGCAGCAGCATTGACCAGCATGGGCAAATAAGCCATGTACATTAAAAACACAGACACCCCCCCCCCACACACACCTATATATATATATAATTAATACATATATATAATTAATACTTATTGTAATTCTTAACTACTTACACAATTGAACATTTATAGCGTTTGTAAAAGTGCGGAAATCAAATTTCACGCCTTTAGCCACGTCTCTTAGTTTAAGACATTTTTGCAAATTGCGTTAGCCAGAACAAGTCGCCTATAACTAAAAGAAAGAAAAAAATGATGAAAATAACAAAAAAATTACAAAACAATTAACAACCTTGCAGATCACAGGGAAATTATGCAGACAGTAAATGTAGTTATATATAAATATATATAAAATACTATATCTATGTATATTGCGCGAATATTTCTTATACTTTAGTTATACGCAAAAAAAAGAAGAAGAAAAAACAGTTTACATTACGTAAAGCGATCAAACGGTAGTTAAATCAGCTGTTAAATGAAGCAATCGATATAAAAAGAAAAGATTTCAATTGACATTTGTAAGCTAGCAGCAGGACTTCACGCAATTCATGTTTGTGACGTAACAAATATCTATGTGTAATTGCGTGCGTAATGTATGGGAATAATTATAATTTTAAGCGCAAAACGGATATAAGAAGAAATACAAGAGAAAACATAAGCAAAAAGCAAGTAAAACAACAATTTTAGCATTACAATAAAGTGTTAGCAAATATCCGACAAATGTGTATAAACAAAACGAGCGTAGTGTAGCACACACACACACATACACACTCACACCACATTCGCACACGCACACGCACTTAACTCTAAATTGAGAGTGGGAGCGCGCGCGAGAGTGGGAGAGAGAGAATGTGCTTAGTTAACGTTAACTATTAATCTAATTATAACTACAATTTTTCATACTAGTAATTATTTATTTTTGCTGCTTCTTTGTTTAAACAGATTTTAGAATTGGTTTTTACATTGTATTATATAGATTATGATATATATGATATATGTGTATATATATACACATATATACCTTCACCCTACATATAATAGAATATGGCGTATATTATGTATAAAACGCGTTACTTTATTTTTTTATATATAAATATAACCTCGTACTTGACCATAGGTAATGCAAAAACAATACGTATGAATATATATGTAACTATATATATGTATATATATATATGTATATATATATATTTAGTTTATGGCCAAGTTGAGATTTATGTAATGGCTTAGATCACGCCCACAGTTAGAACCTAAATGCCTGCGTTTTTTTTTGTTTTGGTTACGTTATGTAAAAACGTTGTTACCTTTTTTATGGAGCAAAAACCTACAAAAAAAACGAAATTAAGAAGAAAAACAAAAACAAATCAACCAGCAAAAAAACAAAAACAATATTGAAATGAAATGAAATACATTATTAAAAGAGTTTCTGCTAATGCGTAAGTGCATGACAAACGATTATTATATTTCAGTGAAAAATAAAATACAAATTGTTTCTTAAATTCGTGTAAAAAAAAACACAAAGCTAAAAGGCAAATGCATTTTTTTTTACTATCATTCATTCTCACATAACTATATCATACCTCGTTAAGCTATTCACCATTCATTCTTAAAAAGCTGTAATATACATATACATATATGTATATAAGTACTGTACCTAGGTATATACCTACTATAAGTAGGTATTTCGAGGCAACCAGTGCATGGTGAGTATGGATCTTGCGAGCTCTCGCGCTCCCCAATACCTTGGTGGGCTAAGCTAAACTCCATTTAGAGTGCGCGTTCGATATGCGGACTTGTCGAATGGCTCTGGCAAGGCGTACATTCATTTTTGTGAGCAACCCCTTTTAAGTACAGTATATACTGACTAAGAGTAGCAGTTAAGTTTTAAGTTAACTTTTAAGCAGTTTAATTTAAAGACTTTGTTTTAATTAATCAGGATCTTATTTTATTACTGTCTAATAAACTATTTCGTGTTTGCAGATATCAAATGCAAATACAAGTTTTATTGGACTATATATATATATGTATATATAAATATTTTTTTTTTATAAAATAAAAGCTAAGTAAGGTTCTATAGGTTAACATTCAATTCGGGATTTGGAAATCGACAATAAGTATATGTATATTAAATAATAGAAAAGTCTGCAAAAATTTCAAAATGTTTACTCAATTTCTAACTGTATATATTAAATTTCTTATTATTTTATCATAAGTTCTTGGCTTAGATCAGAAAGAGTAGACTCCGACCATATAGGATATATGCCATATGAATATCTGATAGATTAGTTTTAATGAATTGAATATGGTAAAACTTAAGTTCAATATATCGAGAGTGCACTGTATTTCGGAAACAAGACATAATTGTTGCGCCAGAGCCCTCGTATGGCACACACAATCCAAAAGCTGCTTAGACACATCGTTGTATTGCAACGAACCCATGAAAAACATATGAGGGGACGGGGCAGAGTAGCATCAGCAACAGCAACAGCAATGGCAACAGCAACCGTGGCGTTCTCTCAAGCGTTACAGTTTTGGCTTGTCGTAACGGCAAGTAGTCTTCAGTTGTGCATAGACCTGGATCCGGTGTGGATTGTCTTGCCAAGAGCAAGATCTTGAGATTAATCTTTGTTTTAAATACCTAGATAAAAGGTTGCAAATAATTTTAAAATCTATTATATAAATGTGATTAAGATATTCCGAATGTGTGTTCGCAAGTGAAAATTTCTGTTCTGGAGCTTATGTTTACACTATTTTTATAATCATATCCAATTTTGCTGGTGCTCTAAGTCAGTTTTTTGGCCTTTTTGGTTCGTCGTGTTTGTTCATGCATGCAGTGTGGTAAGTTGTTGCCATTCGGACCTTACCTCCGCCCGGAAAAACGAAAACGTAGACAAACAATGCTTAAGGCCGTAAAGAAAACGACCGAGGTAAACAAATCGAAATTAAAAGTTACGGCCAGTAATGGCAACGAGAACAACAACAACAACAACAAGAAAGACAACGACAGCAACACCTCTGAACTGGTCATAAAACGCGGCTCCATCTCTGGCCAAAAGCCAGAAGGCAGTCCAAATGACAGTCCCCCCCTGAAGAAGCTCAGCCTGAAGGGCAACCAACTCTGCGGCAGCATTTTAATTGGCAACTACAACGTAAGCAAATATATACAGTTGTTAATTTCACATTCGTTAATTTACTTCGATTCTACAGTACCTGACACAGCTGGAGGTGTGCGAGAACGAAATGGAAGTCTTGGATCTGAGCACCTTGGCACAATTGGAAACATTGAAATGCAGTCGAAACAAGCTAATTGAGCTAATTATAAATGGCACCAATCTGCAGACACTTATAGCGGATCATAACTGTATGTATCGGAGGTTCTGGTTGGTTTAATGCAACTGGAGTTTGTTGAAAATGTTGAAGAATTTTAAAACGTATTAGGAGTTTACTTTGTTTATGTTGAAAACATGCACGTTTCTTTAAAAATAAGACTAAAATAGGTATAAAATGTTTGTTTTGCTTAACTTTTACTTTTAAATGAATAATTTACTTTAGAAAACAACCTGTAAAAGTCAAGTTTGTGTAGATAAGAATAGAAGCTGCTATTTAGTTAGACTATGCAATAACTCCAAGCGCATTAAGCCCTACAGTTTATGTGTACATTTAGTTAATTAATTGATTGCTCTACTTTAAAGGTCTGCAGAGCATCTCCATATCGAAGTCGGTGCCATTGAAGCTGCTGCATCTGGACATCTCGCACAATTACCTGAGCTCTTTGCCCCAGTGGATCGGTGGCTGTGTGGCCTTGGACACACTCACCGCGACGCACAATCACTTGAGCCACATCAAGGAACTGTTGAGAAATTATCGCATAGGCTGCCTGCGCACACTGAACCTCTCGTACAATGCGCTGCAGCAGCTCGACTATCTGCCGGATGCCTTCTGCAGCGTGACGCACTTGCAGCTGCAGAGCAACGAGCTGCAGCGGCTGCCGGACAACTTTTTTGCCGTAACCCATGGGCAGCTGAGCCAACTGAATGCCTCCTGCAATAGACTAGCCCAATTGCCGCGCTACGAGCAAAACAACAATGCGGCGCTGGAGGTGCTCAGCCTGACGGCCAATCAGCTGAACGATAACATATTCGAGCCGCTGTTGCATGCGAGCCGGCTGAAGGTGCTGCGCCTGGCTCACAATCGTCTGGGCGTGCTGCCCGCGGAGTGTGTGCGCAACTGGCCGGAGCTGGAGGTATTGGTGCTATCTGGCAATATGCTGCAGCAGCTGCCGGATCAGGTGGCCAGTCTGAGTCAGCTTCAGGTGCTGCGCTGCTGCAACAATCTGCTGCTCAGCACGCCGCAGCTGGCCAAGCTGAGCAGGCTAAAGATACTGGATTTGGCGCACAATCATTTGGATCGCATTAATCTGTTGTCCCTGGTTCCAGCGCGCAATCTCAAGTACTTGGATCTGTCTGGCAATTTGCAGCTGCAGGTCGATGAGCAGCAGCTAAAGGTCTGCAAGACGCAAAGCCAGCGCGTCTGGAGCTTAGTCGATGTCTCCGGCAACAATCGCGCCGAATTGCCCACCAGCACGCGACGCCTCCCTTCAGAGTATAACAAATCTGTGCACAAGGCCAAGACGCTGCCCTGGTCCTTGGGCTTTGCCGAGACACCTGGTGAGCTGCGCAAGCTGCTTGTCAGTCAGCTGCGTGCGAGTCACTTCAATGGATGCGCAGACGAAGCTCTCCTGGGCATGTTTGAGTCGCAGAGCGATGCACGCCAGGCACAGCGAATGGCCCAACTAGTGCCCGGCCTGTTGAGGCAGGAGCAAACGCTGAAGGAGTCGCCGCTGAATGACTACATGAAGTACACACTGCTGTCGGCGCAGCGGCAATCCGGCGTTTGCCTGCGCAGCGCCACGCTCTTGCACCTGCTCCGGCAACCCTCCAAGGTGCGCGCCCTAAAATCCAAGCGCTATGTGCTGCGATTAGCCCATCTGGGCCACTTCGACGCGTACCTGGTGCGACGCACCACCCACCTGCGATTGACCGAGTCTGTAGCACACTGCGATGGCCATAAACGTGTCACAGCTACACAGACGCTGCCCGATCCTCAACTGCTGGAGGTGAGTTCCAAATAGCTTATTTTTTAATGCCGATAACGCCTTCAAAGGGTTGCACTTAACATCTTTACACATTAAATAGTGATATGATCTAGTTGCTTTATTATCATCTATAAGAAAACAAGCTTTCATTTGTTTAGAGAACTTTTTAAAATTGAGTTATACCGACTCGATATGGCCATGTTCGTCTGTCCGACTTTACGTTTCTATGGTAACGATGGAAACTCTGTCTTAAAACTCATGAATCGTCAAGAATCACTTTTAATCTTTGCTATGTTTTGTTGTATATATTATATATTTGTTGAAGCTAGCCAGAACCTAGAGAGCTATATCAAAAAGCTGTTATAGGAATGATCGGTTAAAAATTAGGATCTTGTGCCTTGTTATCTTGAACAAAGTCGGTTTTTTTTGAGTTTCGCTTTTCTTCTGACATGTGAGAAAAATATTATTAACATAGGACGCCTATATCATATAGTTTTTTAAGAAGACGGCGCAATATGTTTGCTGTTTTTTAAAATATCTTTCGCCAACTCGCCGATTTTAAAAACCCTTAGGGGTATTTCTTCTACGGCATGCAAAAAAAAGTCGTCATTGCTTAAATTAATTTAGAAATGGGCTAGCTCATTATTTTGGAGGCTCGAACCATTTTTGGACTATGACTCCAGGTTAAGTAAACAAAAAAAAAAACGCAGAGAGCAAACGAGATATGCTGGCAGCTCCTAAAGTCCCAGGTAGCGATAACAATAAACAAACCGAAGAGGGTCTGTAGACTCCTTGATAGGACATTTCACTCTGCGCAAGCTTCTGCTCGAACTAAAAATTCTGGAGGATGACAAGGGCAAAATCTGCTTTGAGAGCAATGAAAATTCGGAGCACATTCTGGACACTGTATTCCTATATTTCCCTTCCAGGATGTAACTTTCTCAGTTGGAGGATTATACCCTTGATTTTTAAAAAAGAGGTAGAAGCCAGGAAAAGTCATTGCATTTTTGCATAGGATTGGATAAAACTAACTTAACCTGATTCCTGATTCCTCGTAAGGACACAAAATGCCCAGATAGTCGCACTGCACTTGACTCTTCACTTGATTTTCGCACTCTTGAAATGATTATTGTTTTTACCATTAACGCATCTTAAACATTATGCAGATAACACTGAGCAACGATGATGAGTACCTGGTGCTGGGCAATGATCAGCTGTGGGCTGTGATGGACATTGGACGTGCGGCACGGGAGATACGCAAGGAGGAGAATCCGCTGCTGGCCGCCAAACGGTTGCTGGAGATAGCTCAAAGCTTTGGCGCGACAGCGAATCTCAGCGTGATTGTGGTGCGGTTCAGTCACCTGAGCACCGATGTGGATCATTTGATTCGGGAGCTGAAGCAGAGTGTGCGTAAAAAACCCGCGCTAATAAGCCCGCAACCACCGCCCAGCCTGTCCGTGAGCAAGCGCACCTGCTGTGATCGCAGCAATGCGTGCCGGCATCGCAATTTGGAGCAGGAGCTGCTGGCTGGACGCTCTTCGCCCAGCGGCCAAAGCAATCCGGATTTGTTGAGCAAAGATGTGGCCACTGTGGCCAAGGACGAGTTCATATTGGCGCATGCGCGTGTGCTGCAGGAGGAACAGCAGCTGGAAATGCTGGACGAGACGGAGTCGGTATTATCCGAAGAGCAATTCAAATGCTGGGAATATATGCTGGAGCAGAACACCCAGCTGCTGTTCGACAAGGAGCTGAATACGATATCCAAATCCTTTACCAAACAGCGACTGCCCACAGCCGGCAACGAATGCAACGATCTGAAGTCCAATCTCATACGCAACGTGACCAACAAGTTCATCTCGAGCAGCACACCCCAGTTGACTAGCCCCCAGCCCCCCAATCCTCCGTCGGGTGCCTATCAGCAGTTGAAGCAGCAGCTACCCACCGAACATTTTGGCAGCATGCGCTCCTTCCAGCAGTCCCCCAACTATGGCTACAATCTCTTCGATGGCAAGTCACGGGATGTTTATGCCAAGTTGGGCGGCGGACCACATGCCGCTTACTTTGGTTCCCTGCAGCGGCGCATGCCCTCTAATTTTGAGTATGATTTCCCTGTTACACAGGAGAGAGATCACAATATTTTGGATGAGGAGGAGCTCGACGAGGACGGCTTTACGGAGCATGAGAGTCGCATGCGTAAATATTGGGGCGTGGCCACCACTGAGCTGTAGGCGAAGGCGTATAAACAAATGTTGCAATTGTTTTTTGTGAAAGGAGAACGAAGATGGACGCATTATATCAACTACTTATCTGCTATATTATAATTATCGTATAAGATCTGCAATTCGTATTAGGATAGCCGGATGCACAGTTGTATATAACTAGTTAAAGCCTTATTAAATAAAAGACTATTATACCTATTCTATACATTTTGTATTATGATTATCATTATCATTATCATTATACCTATTCTATACATTTTGTATTGTTATTATCATTATCATTATCATTATCATTATCATTATCATTATCATTATCATTATCATTATCATTATCATTATCATTATCATTATCATTATCATGATCATGATCATGATCATGATCATGATCATTATCATTATCATTATCATTATCATTATCATTATCATTATCAGTATCATTATCATTATCATTATCATTATAATTATCATTATCATTATCATTATCATTATCATTATCATTATCATTATCATTATCATTATCATTATCATTATCATTATCATTATCATTATCATTATCATTATCATTATCATTATCATTATCATTATCATTATCATTATCATTATTATTATCATTATCATTATCATTATCATTATCATTATCATTATCATTATCATTATCATTATCATTATCATTATCATTATCATTATCATTATCATTATCATTATCATTATCATTATCATTATCATTATCATTATCATTATCATTATCATTATCATTATCATTATCATTATCATTATCATTATCATTATCATTATCATTATCATTATCATTATCATTATCATTATCATTATCATTATCATTATCATTATCATTATCATTATCATTATTATCACCGTTATCGTTATTATTATAAATGTCATTATCACGATCAATATAATTATCACTATTATAATTATTATCTTTATCATATATATCATAATTATATATCTTTTGTTATATTTAGAAATATTACACGGGGGAGAAAGTTTAAGATTTAGTAAAAGGGCGTTTTTGTTGCAACGCTCGAGAGAGTGAGAGCAAAAGAAAAAGAGAGCGAGTAGAAAAGCCAGGGGAAGTTAGCAAGAGAGAGAGAGAGAGAGCGAGGGAGAGCAAGTGGAAATGGGAATGAGTCAGCTCTAAGAGTGAGAAATATAATTGATTGACACCCCGTTGAGAGAAAAAAGAGTGCGTTAGTGATTAGGATATCGATCTCGTGTGCGAGGGAGATGGCGAAAAAGAAAACTACAGTGCGAATAGGTGGTTGTACAAAACAGAGGCTTGGTAAGAGAGATATAAAGAGAGAAGAAGAGAGGTACGGAAAAAAAGCAAGAGCAAGAGTCAATGATATATAATTATGTCGGCTAAGATAGATAGCAGTGAAATTTTCTTACAGATTGCCCTTCTATGCGATTTTCATGACCTCAAGTAACATCGTAGAAAATGAGTCTCAGGAGCTCAAAAAAACCGCACAGTAGGAAAATCTAGTAATAAGAAAAGGGGAATTTTAAAAGGCTACTGATACATCAAAAAGTAAAATAAACTTGTAGGTAGAATTTAATTTAATTAGTTTAATTTCCCTTTAATTATTTTAATATAATATGACGTCTCTTCGGTGTTTTTTTTCCTGCTGTGATTTACACGTGGTAAAATTGAAACGAATGGAAAATTTAAATATAAATGGAATTTTAAATTCTGTGGAAAAAATGGGCGTTGTAACAGTATGCCGGCATAATATAATAATAATAATAATAATACATTTAAATTCTATGCTTTTACGTTGATATGATGGACTTTATCACGCGGTCGGCGACTGCTTATCAAAACAAAAACGAAAATAATGAACCGGTTTTCTAGCTTAATATGTTGACTTTATCAGCTTGAAGAAGCCCATGCGTCTGGCCGCCGTCTGGCCTAATATTGAACTCGTTTTACGTGGACAAACTTCAAACGAAAATCGTATAAATTGCTGATGTGCCCATCACAGCCGAGATAGTAGTAAAAAGAGCATCGTACAGTTAATATCCCCAAAAATAATAATAATAAAATGAGACTCCTGGTATGTTTTGCTTGTGGTTGTGGCCTGAAGCATAAAATTGAATATTCTCTTGGTGTGATCCTTAGTTGGTTGCCTTCATTGCGATAGCCACGCTTGCTTCGGCTTCGGCTCAGTTTGGTTTTGGAGGAGGTTTTGGTGGCGGCTCACAGCAGCAACAGCAGCAGCAACAAGAAGGATTCGGAGGCTTTGGCGGTTTTGGTGGTGGAGAACAACAGCAGCAACAACAGCAACAGGAAAGCTTTGGCGGCTTTGGTGGTGGAGAACAGCAGCAGCAACAGCAGCAGGAAAGCTCCGGAGGCTTTGGCGGCTTTGGTGGCGGAGCACAGCAGCAACAACAGCAGCAGCAGGAAAGCTTTGGAGGATTTGGGGGCTTCTGAGGAGAATAGCAACAGCCGCAGGAAGGATTCGGGGGGCAGAAGACTTTCTAAGAGTATTAAACTTCTTCAAAGAAGAAAATACGAATTTGTTAAAGCATACGTTAAAACAAAACTTTAATTTTGAACGCATATTTTAAAAATATGTCAGTTTTAAAACGCTTGAATTGCCGCGCCAATAAATAACTGCTTATAAGGAATCTTTCAAGCAAGCAGTTAATATTGTAATTTAATCATAACCAAGTGTGCACTGCTTGCTTAGCTAATGTCCTTCATACGCAACTGCGCATTTGGCCAATAGAGGGCTACCAATGCGAAGTAAGAAAATCGGTAAAAAATTAAGTTCAAACGAGCGCCGATAGAGGGCGAACACAATACGAAGCATGAGAAAACTTGCAGAAATTTAAAAGTGCTACAATATTTTTTGTATTGATTTATGATATAGCCGTAATTTTCACACCTTCAGCTAAATGAAGTGTTTTTAATCAAGAATAATTGATTTGTTCTTTAATATATTAGAAAACTAATTGCTTTAAAGAGCTTCCCGAAGCTGACAATCTTTATGTTATTATTTAAAATTACATTAATTGATCTGATTATTCATTGCGGCATCAAACAAGCGCACTCAAAAGTGCCCATTAAAATTGAGAACTTAATTTAACAAGCATAAAACACACACACGCACATAAGTTTATCCATGTAATAAGTACATGCCTTAGACATTCATATATGTATAGGCCCCGTATTTGTAAGGTCACTGAGGCGCATAATTCATGTCAATATCAGAACTCATTTACTTGCGGTTGTTTTTAGCGACGCGTCGCTCAAGAAAATTCATCTAAGTGGCAACGACATCAATGGGGCATGGTCGTCGAAGAGTGGCAGGGGGTGGCAGAGAGGGGGGGGGGGTGAGTTGCCAGAGAGATATTTGCGTGTGGCTTTCTTAATCATTTCGAACCGCTCAAGTGTATTACCGTTATAGGCCGCGTTAACAAGGCGAACAGGCTGCAATGCGTTGGGCGAATATGGAAACTTTTCTGGAAGCACATCCGTTATCCGATCTTAAGTAGTGTATGCGCCACCGGAATGCTGGTAATTTTAATTACTTTTTCGGTCTCATTTGTTTCCACTTGTTGCCCATCAGTTAAAACTTGAGTTGAAGTTTAAATGACAATTCCATTTTCGGCCACCATTCACCCATTTCCACCATTCACCCATTTCCACCATTAAGCCATTTCCACCATTTAACATTTCGCTCAAAACCATTTTCATTTTGAACATTTTACACTTGAGAGCCTCACACTGATGTCTATCACAATGCCCATTGCAACTTATTGCTGTGGCTACTTTTAATACACTAAATTAACTTTTCGGGCGATTCACTCATTCCAAACCCAACCGCGCGATTTGTCAAGCAACGTCCACAGAAGACGCGGATTCTATCTGCCGTTTATCTCGCCAGTGTTGATAAATAGCTTTGTGGTAATTAATTTGGCGTGAATGAAGTGCACGAAATAGAACAAAAATCAAGAATTAAACAACTTGATGGCAATACACACAACTTTATTCAGATTCCTCTTAAATCTGATTATTCAAATTTACTTTTATCTATATAGATTGTAAATGAAGAAGAAGCAAAAAAACAGCGTAACTTTTGCAAAGTCGTTAGATTAGTTGAGAAGGAAATAGAAAACATATTTCTAATAAACGCAGCAAGGATATTCAAATTTGAAGGCAGATATTTATTCGGTAAAACTTAAACAAAATATTCTACACTTTCTCTCTCAAATTTCATTTTTAATATTTAGAGGAAATAACCAAGCTTTCAGTTTTTAATGAAAAAATAGGGCATCAAATTATAAAGTGCCAGCCGAAATCCATAAATAGGCGTAATAATATGATTCATATAATTAAAGCAAAAATATTTTAATTTGCTTCCTCGCTAAAACGCGATGATTGAGCAAATTTTTGTAAAAATTTACCCGAGAAATGATTAGCATCCATCGACCCTCTCAGGTTGCTGACACCGCACATGCTGCCTATTAAAGCCTACTAAAGCAGAAGTCGGCTAAAACAACAAGAAATCTAAACAAACCGAAACGGGTTTACAATTTGTAGGGGATCTACACGAGTTTAGCCAAATGTTCAACTAGTTTCTCAACAACAAAATGTTTTATAAAAAGACAAATGCTGACCGTAGACAAAATAGTCACAAAGGCAGCCAACAATTGTGCAGATCGCCAAGCAATATGAAATTCCTCGTAAGTTTTGTAACTGGATATATCTGAACGTAATTAGATAAGTCGGATTTTTAGCTGCTCATCTTCATAGCTCTCATGAGCTTTGCCTGTTCTGCGGCTCAATATGGATTTTGGAACTTTTTGGGTGAACAGCAGCAGCAACAGCAGCAGCAGCAACAGGCTGGGTCGGGACAACAGCAGCAACAGCAGGTGGAGAAATTTGAAATAGACAGTCCGTTCGGTGGCGGCATCGAATTCATCCAGGAGCAACAACAGCAGCAACAACAATCAGCTGCCGGCGGTCAGCAGCAGCAGCAGCAGCAAACGGAGAACGAGCTGATAATAAAAGGACCCTTTGGCGGCGGCATTGAGCTGGATCTAGGACAACAGCAGCAGCAGCAGCAGCAGCAAAATGGCGGTGGGCAACAACAACAACAGCAGCAGCAGCAGCAGCAGCAGCAGGAAAATCTTTTTGAATTTTTTGGATGAATTCCTAATTCTTGCAAAGAGTGAAATTAATTATGAGCCAGTAATTCAAGGTCTCTAAATGCCTTGTCAATTATTCAGATGAGCTCTCAGAAAATAGTACAAATGACTGGAACTAGTTCTTTGACCAAAAATATTTGGAAAATATTTGTATACGAGAATGAACTAAAACTGTAAACAAATATATATAAATTAATTTATTAATGAGTTGCGCAAAAAAGAGCATGCTTTCATGTTTTTATAAGAAGCCAGAGAATATCCGAAAGAGAAACTCGTTACGATTCGGAACCTAGAAACTTAGACAAAATTGAATTGGAACTTTTTTATACCCTTGCAGAGGGTATTATAATTTTGTCGTGAAATGTGTAACGCATAGAAAGAGACATCTCCGACCCCATAATGTATATATATTCTGGATCAGTATCAAAAGCCGAGTTGATATAGCTATGTCCGTCTGTCTGTTTCTATGCGAACTAGTTTCTCAGTTTTAAAGCTTTCGTCATGAAACTTTCCAGAAGTGCCTCTTTCTGTTGCCGGCAGTACATATGTCGGAACCAGCTGGATCGGATTACTATATCATATAGCTGCCATAGGTCGGTCGAAAAGTAAGTTCTTGTATGAACAACTTGTTTGTTTATCTAGATGTCTTAACCAAACTCGGCATCTAATAGTTTAAGTATGCTCCTAATATATATGCAAAGTCCTATTAAGATCGGACAACTATATCATATAGCTTCGTTCGAAAATTAAGTTGATTTATGGAAAACTTTTTTGTTGTTTAAGATATTTTAACCAAACTCGGCATATTGAAATTTCACTTTGCTCCCTCGCATTTCTTTCTCGTTTAAAGATAATGTATTTTCTTTAGTTTTAAGACCAAAAGGGGCTTCAGACCCTTTTAATATTGTATCATCATTTAATGGGCTAAAGTGAGCTCTTCAGCTGTTACTGGCCAGATAATTGAACTGAATGAACCTAATCCAACTGCATTTTATTCATAATTCAATTGCGTTGCTAAAGCTGTTAATAAGCCACCTTTAGAGGCAACTGTTAATCCGACTCGGTTGGAAACGGATGCGGTTTTAGCTGGCAATACTAAGGCAACCTATCAACACATCCGGCTACCGCTCAGACACCTCCAAAACTTTTCTCATTAGATGTATCCGCACACATACATCCATTGAAGTTACCTGCTGCCAGCTTCCTGCCAGAATCGCACTACTCTCCTTCTGCCCCTGCCCCTGCTGCTGGTGCTGCTGCTGCCACAATGCCTGCTGAACGCATCGGCGCTTTCAATGACTTCCGTCAGCGCCGACGTCACACTCGACGTGTAAATTTGCATTTGCTTCTAATTACGTAGAACAGCAACGTGTGAGAAGAAGCTGGGGGAAGAAACTGTTGGAAGGCCGAGCTGCTGCCACGCCCCGCAGCCAAGAACGCCCGCATTAGGTGCAGCTGCAGTTGGAGTTGCAGCAGCAGACGTTTGCGGCAATTGCAATTTAGAATTTCAATTATATTTATATTTTTATGAGGGCTTGCCAGCGCCAACACCTCATCACCCCCCTCCCCCTGCACATACACACTCACAGAGACTCTGAACATACGGAAACACTACAAATCAAGTGCCACGCACGCAAATTTCCTTTAATTAAAACTAAACTTTTAAGAGTTTTTCGCCTACAGCTCTTCTTCTTCAGCTTCTTGTGCCTTGCCCGAATGGCAGCTGCATCCGTATCAGATCTGCATCTGCATTTGGTAAGCACCGGAAAATTGCTTGGCTTCAACTTCAAGGAACTTAAGGTTAGGCGATGTCATCTGCCAGTTGTAGTAGTATTTGTTGCCAGGCCAAGTGCACATAACTTGACGCCAACTTTGCCAAGAGTCTGTCGCACGGTAAAGTCAAAAAATAATGATGCCTGCACAAGGTGTGTGCGGTTTGTTCGGAGTGAAAACTTTCATTTTAATAGAGATCCAGTTTTTGAGTAGTTTTTTAAATATTGCGCAATTCCTTTTTTTTCGAAACTAGATCTTGAGTACAGCTATTGGAAGGTTGCGAAATTGTTCCGAACCGAATCGGTTTTGAGTTCGGCGCTTTAAGGCCAAGAACTCTCGCTTAGGACATAGTTACGTCTTGCCTTTTATAACCAGAAACGAGAAAGAAGGATTATCTTCGGCACGCCGAAGATTTAATACCCTTGTAGATCCAACCTTTTCATAATGTTCATAGTGTTTTGCCCGTATGTAAGAAGCACAGGGAAAGTAGTTAATTTAGTTAAATAATTTTCCATAAATCAACTTAATTTTCGACCGATCGTTCCTTTCACAGCTATATGATATAGTTGTCCGATCTTAATAGGATTTTGCATATATATTAGGAGCATACTTAAACTATTAGATGCCGAGTTTGGTTAAGACATCTAGATAAACAAACAAGTTGTTCATACAAGAACTTACTTTTCGACCGACCTATGGCAGCTATATGATATAGTAATCCGATCCAGCTGGTTCCGACATATGTCGGCTTTTGATACTGATCCAGAATATATAGATACTTTATAAAGTAGGAGATGTCTCCTTCTATGCGTTATTTCACGACAAAATTATAATACCCTCTGCGAGGGTATAAAAATAGATACAAGCAGACGGTGAAAATTGTCAAATTTTCTTTTTAAAATAATTGTTGAACGACTTGACGTACTACATTTGATACAACACTTGCATTTTGCAAACCCCAAACAAAACGTAACGTTTTTGGAAATTCGAAGAAAACTTTTTATAGAAGAATAAGAGAAGCGAGTTGAATCGAGAAATATTTATAGGCAAATGTCCTGGATGGGAGTACGTGGCCATCTATTGTGCGTGGCCATATTTGAGTAGTTGATCAGGATATCATTGGATTGATTGCCATTCGCAGAGTTATCGTTTGGAGCACAAAACCTAGGCACAACACTCGGATAACAGACTCGACCAGCTTAGCTCCAAACGGTCTGTTACGAAACAATTTTATTTTTATTGTCTAATCGTAAGTTAGGTTTCTGATACATGCGCAGACGCTGCTATATGGAATTGCTAGCGATTGGCGACAAGATCAATATAAGACGATCCGACGGATGCATACAGTCCGCGAGAGTCGGATTGAAGAGTATCGAGCGACAGATTGTGACCGTTGAATGGACACAGGGCAGCAAGGTTAAAGGTAAGGAAATACCCTGGGGCTCTGTATTGGAGCTGAATCCGTCATTAGCAAAGGTCAAACAGAAATCGCCGTTGGACAAAAAGGTGGAGCAGCAGCAGCAGCAGCAGCCAAAAATGGAATCAAAGCCGCACAATCTATCGGGCTACAATATGTATCGCAAGAAGCCCACAAACAGCCCGTATAAGAAGCGCCTGCGCGCTGGCAATCGCTGCGATGGAGGCGCCAATTCGCCGGCCGTTATAAAGCCATTGAAGCCGCCAATTCATGCCGTGCTCGGCGTTGTCAATCCGGGAATTAACGGCACTGAACTGACTGCGGTCAAGGGCACATCGAGCACCTCGAGCGTTCGCCGCTGCTCGAGCGTTGTCCGCGAGGTGGAACGATTGAAGGAGCAGCGGGAACGCCGACGCGCCATGCAGGCCGAGCAGCGGAAGGAGCAGTGCGCCCTGAAGAGCAAAGACCCAGGCAATCCCAACTGGGAGGTGGCCCTAATGGTGCGCAATTATCGTGATCAGCTGCAACTAAATCCGTTGCGGTACCTCAGTCCGCGCGGTGCTCGCGTCCAGCAGATCACCGTCTGCGTGCGGAAGCGTCCAATGAGCCGGCGCGAACTGCAGGCCAAGGCCGTGGACATCATATCGGTGCCCAGTCGCGATTCGCTGATCATTCACGAGCTGCGCAACAAGGTGGATCTGACCAAGTTCCTGGAGCATCACAAGTTTCGCTTTGACTACACCTTCGACGAGCAGTGCAGCAATACTCTGGTCTATGAGCACACGGCCCGTCCGCTGATTCGCACCATGTTCGAGGGCGGGAATGCCACCTGTTTTGCCTACGGACAGACGGGCAGCGGCAAGACGCACACCATGGGCGGCGAGTTCTGTGGCAAGGTGCAGGATTGCACAACGGGCATTTATGCTCTGGCCGCCAAGGATGTGTTCGCCGAGCTGGCCAAGCCGAAATATCGTGATATGGGCGCCAGCATCACGTGCAGCTATTTTGAGATCTACGGCAGTAAGGTAAAATATCGATCAAATGCGATTGCAAAATTATCGATAGTTTGATCGGACTTTAAATTCAAGAAGCGATAGCTATATTATGCAATATTACACCACAGATTGAGTGTGCCTAAACTATCGATAGTAGCTACAATCGATACTTTATCGGCTTCCGATATTTAGAGCCTATCGATTAATAAGCGTCCTTATCTAGGCTTAAAACAATTTAAAGACAGTGAATAAGTGTTGCAAACCTGTCGATAGTAGCTACAATCGATACGTTGTTATCTATCGATATTTAGTTAAATCGATAAGTCTTGCTATTTATACTATTAATAGTGTGGTATATATTTTAAGATATAATTTAATTTATCCGTAAGAATCGTTTAGACTTTCGATATTTGCCATTTTTATTGTATTCACAAAAGCTATCGATGCAGAAGATCGATAGTGTATCGATAGCTTTTCAGCTTTTTTTTTTAACCGTAACCTAACCTACCTAATTAGGTTTTCGATTTGCTGCTGCCGGACAAACCGATGCTGCGCGTCCTGGAGGATGGTCGCCAACAGGTTGTGATTTGCGGCCTGACCAAAATGCCAGTTACTAAGGTGGAGGAAGTGCTGGGTATCATCGAGCAGGGCAATCGGGAGCGTACCTCGGGCCAAACATCTGTGAACATCAAATCGTCACGCTCGCATGCCGTCTTCCAGATGGGCCTGCTCATGCCCGATCAGTGGGAGCCGTGCGGCAAGTGCTCCTTTGTGGATCTGGCTGGTAATGAGCGCGGCGCGGACACACAGTCGGCCAATCTGCAGACGCGTCGCGAGGGCGCCGAAATCAACAAGTCGCTGCTGGCGCTGAAGGAGTGCATTCGCGCCTTGAGTCGCCATTCGAGTCATCTGCCGTTCCGTGGCTCCAAGCTGACGCAGGTGCTGCGCGATTCATTCATTGGCGGCGAGCAGAACAAGACGTGCATGATAGCCATGATATCGCCGGGTCTGACCTCCGTGGAGAATACGCTGAATACGCTGCGCTATGCGGATCGTGTCAAGGAATTGGTGGCCAAGGAAGAAGATCCTCTAGAAGCTGACTACGATCAGCCAGTTAAAATTGATGAGAAGAACTCTTCGCTTGATGACGATGTCAAGCACGACACAGAGTCCTGTCCCGACTCTGATGTCTCCGAGTCGGAAGACTTTGACACCGAACTTTTGGATGAGCCCAGCGGCTTTGTTGACTTTAATTCCAGCCAAGCCTCGGAGGGCAACAGTTCTTTTCGTAAGGGAGACAGCAATCCAGACCTCCTGAGCGAAGGCGAAGGCGACGTCGACGGAGACGGGGAAGTTGACCCCGAACAAGGCATTCAGATATCCGACGTTGTTATGCATCACGATGTACTATTTGAGTTTTTCTCTAATTTCAAGATGCATTTTGAGGAGGTTCTGGCCGATCCCAAGACCCTGGAAAAGAATTTGCGTCTATCCAAGTTTCTGCAGGAAGCGGAGCCAACTCTATGCGAACTGGAATCCCTTGTGAAGCAGGCCCATAAGCTGGTCACCACCTACAATTCCCAGCGATATTTGGAGAGTGAACCGGATGACGGACAACAGCTTTCAGATTAGGGCTTAAAAGTTAGAAAGACGCCAGCAAAACATGAACAAACAATTTATTTATTTTCTATCGTACGTCATATTGTAATATATTTGTTTAGGATCTTCTAAATAATTATATAAATTTCATCAGAGGCAGTATATGAAAATTAAAAGCCTTTTCCTTTTTAGAGTTTGCAACTATTTTAAACCATATCTACGTCTGCAAATATCAGTGAGATACAAATGTATCTGTTAAGTAGAAACGGGTCATAGAGAAAATATTTATATATAGAACTAAGAACGATTGTATGTTACAATAGTTTGGAGCTAAGTGCAGAGTATTTTCTAGTCGAATACATCCAGCTATTAAACTCTTGTTAATCATTTCAATAGTTATCGATAACTTTCAAGTGATAAATAATCCGATTATGTTATCGATTATAAAACACTCAGTTATCGATAACTATTTAAATCGGTTATTAGTAGTTAAAATATATATTTAAAACTAGCTTTTTTTTATTAGGATATAATATAATATATCTAGAAATATCCCAACATTTTCTCATATGTATTTTATAATTATTTATTTTGCACTTTATTTTTATAGGCTGGGCTCGTAGATAGAGGCACTCTTAATGTTTATCCAGTCACACATCACTCAAAACTGAATTCGGTTTTTTTTTACGCATATTTTCCGAAAATGCACTTGAAAGGACTTTTGCCCCACACGGTGAGTGAATGCAGTGCGAAAACTTTGTGCTCGTATTGAAGCATATTTGTGGAGGGGAGGGGAGGGGAGAGAGGCATGAGATATGAATATGGGCTAGTTGGGCTTATCGCAATGCGAAACGTCTACGCGATGGCAGTCAATTGCTCATTGACTTGGCACACGATGCCGCCGGCTGCTGAGTTTGGGAGAAGTGAGTACCGGTTACCGGGTCCTAAGCCCTGGTAACATGCCAAAGCCGAAGTGCAGCTGTGCAGCGGCGGCGACAACAAGGACAACCGCATCAGTATGAGTTTGAGTTTGAGTTGGAGGCTGCTGAAAAGCAAAGTTCGAGGCAATAGATACCCAGGCAGGAATGTGAGTTTTGGTTTAGTTAGAGTTTAGTTTACGTGCGCGTGGATTTCAAGCTGTGCGCGCACATAAGTTTGCGGCTTAAGCATGTGAAATTCATAAGAGCCAGCACAGCCGGATGGCAGCCAAAACGAACGCCCATCCCCATCCTCATCCCCATCCCCATTCCCATTCCCAAATTCCCTCCCAGCTTACGCTTAACCCTTCGCGTTTTCACCTGTATCCGTATCCGTATCCACACATAAAATACAGCACTGGCTAATGCATTGCCACCTCAGCCACCTCTTAAATAACCCCAACGCAACCCACACGCAGCGGCAAGAGGCAGTCAAAAAGTTGCCACATGAAAAGTTTAAAATTAAATGTAGCTGGATTTTCTAGTTGAGTTCCCTCTCTTCCTTTTTTTTTTGCGCCAAACCCCACACTTATGCTATAGATACGCTGCGAGCAGGGTAAATTAACTAGGGCAGACAGCTGCTGGCGAGATAGAGTATTTGTAAAGATTTATAACCATCCTAAATTAATCATTTCAAGTACTCAAACAATTGAATTTTCTCTGTTTTAGGTTATTACACATATAAATAAAATTGGCACTATATCCTTTCGTGCTTTCTTATAAGTGAAAAACCTAACTTGAACACTTGGTAAGTTTTGTGTTTTAATTACTTTTATAAAAAACATATACAAATGTTAAAAAAAAAATTCAAAAATCTTATAAACATTTGAATGTTGTTTTTCCCTTAATTCAATTTTCCCTTGTGTCAGCTTTTTTCTTAAATCTTATATAATTTATGACTATACAATATATAAATATCTTTTCATACCCTGAATCCATTGAAAATGGGTATAATTTGTTCTTTTTTTTTCTTTTTAAACCTTGTCTAAAATCTAATATCATTTAACTATCTGATATATATATCTATATTTTTTCTTTTTATATAACTATATATAACTATATATTTTTCTTAACCTTGTCTAAAATCGAATATCATTTATAACTATCTGATACAACTATTTTTTTAACCTTGTTCAATATCCTATATCATTTGTTATAACTATCTTTTTATACCCTGAGCCCAAGGAAATGGGTTAAAAGGATATAACTTTTCCTATTGGAACCTTGTGTAAAATGTAATATGTCCGATATATAACTGTCCGATATGTAACTGTATTTCCTTTTAACCTTGTCCAATATCTAATGTCATTTATAATTATCTGATATTTGGTTTGTCTGAAATCCTATGTCATGTGTAATTATCTGATATATAACTATTTATTTTAAAACTTTGCGTAAAATCTGATATAATTTATAACTATCTTTTTTTAAACCTTGTCTAAAATCGAGTGTTATTACAACTATCTGTTTTAATGCGGAGCTAAATTTAATTTCAGAATTTTCTCTGCTTCGCATACTTGAAAATGTTGAGCGCGTGTTGCGGCTAATTATGTTTTGGCCTAATGGAATATAATTTGAACAAAATTATTGAAAATTGACGGTAATTGAAATGAATTTGAACAAATTTGAATGCATGGCCAAGTGTCGTGTTGGGCGACCATCAAAATGCCGAAAAGTGTTCAAACCAGACGCCGCGTCAATGGCACGCGACACAGAAATTCTCCAAGGACTGCAATTTGAACTGGGCGGGAGGAGTCGAAAAGCACCTATTAGACATTTTACTCAAGCTGTGGAAATTACTGAGACGCTCCCTATGATTAGGCCACAGTGTTGTGGATTTTGGAATATGCAAAATTAAAGAATACTTCGACTGACATTTGCTGTAAGGTTATGAAAAGCGAACACCTGAAGTGACACGAAGTTTGCAAATATTTTGAAAGTATAAAGCTAAACGTAAGTTTGCTCTTTACATTTCTTTGATAATATGGTTGATTTGTTTGGTTTTTTTCTTATCCAATATCAATATTTATGATCAAGCTATTTTTCCTTACTGACTTAAGCTTACTGGCATATAAATTATCTAATTTAATTGCACTCTTAGCAGATCCCAAAAATATATTTTTAACTAAGTTCTTTAAGTTTCCCATTTGGAAAAATATTTTAATATTTCTTATACGTTTCAAGTTTCCTAGAGTTAAATATAGATTAAAATGTTTTTTTTTGTACAAAGGAAGAAATGAAGGAAACCTGTTTTAAAAGCAAGACAAATATTTTCTGAACAGTTGATCTTTTCAGATCTCTTTAGAAAAACATATATATCACATTTATCATGGCTGCAAACATTAAAGTTAGGATTCGTCATTAATTTCGGTTCGTAAAGCTGTTCTTTTTCCAGAACCATAAACCCAGTTTAAATATTCCTGGGATCCTTTAGGTATTTGTGAAAGCGCGCCCTTGACAATTAAAGATGTATTCTGGACCATAAACCGGTTCGGTTTACTGCCTTTGATCTCTATGTTTCAATTGCTTTTGCCCGTACTCGGAGGGTTGTTTGGCTAAATAAATTCAATAAATATAAAAATAAATTAACTGCAACTAAATGAGCCAAATAAATTCATTTACCGCTTACACGCGTCACTAGTGCAACTGCAATCCACAGCGGGGTTCCGCCACTCAGCCCTTACCCCTCTTCCCCCGCCACTCTCGTGATCCTGCTCCTGCTCCTGCTCCACACCAACACGTATTCAACAAACTCAATTGCTGGCGGCTACCCCAGCGCATTGGGGGAAAAGCCAAGTGCAGCCTGCACTTTGGGGAAGCCAAGCTGCAAAAACAGCAACAACAAGTTGCAACAATTGCCAAGGCGACAGTCGAGAGTCAGACGGGTCACATTCTATCCGCTGCCAGCTGCAGGTGATTTCTTTACACCCCCATTGCAGCGCTTTCCTCACCCCTCACCCCTCACAAAAACCCTATCAATGTAACTACTTCATGGCTGACAGAATTTCGTTTGCTTTGCTCTTGTCAGGCAACTCTCAAAAGTATCTTTTAACTAATCCAATTGGTATTTTTTATGACGATACGTAAACATCTATGGTATCAAGAAATTTCAATTCATTGCAAAAGAATCTATTTACCAGACGTTTATTCAGTCAACAATTTAAGAGTTTTATTAAATACACCATAACATTTACCTTTAATAAAAGTTTTTTATTAAGGGTAGTTAGTCGCAACTAGCATTTGACTTGCATATTGCTTAGCACAAGAGTTTTTTCTATATTTGAACTGTATTAAAATGTTTTTTAAAAAAATAGATAAATCTTTATATACATATTTATGCTAAATACTAATTTGTTTGACTGCAATCTAATAAATATTTAATTAATAAATATCTCTGTAAGAAAGGCAAGAATTCTTAAGGAAATGTTATGAATATAAAAATAGCTGTATAAGATATCTTATCATTTTAAGAATTCTAATAAGTATTATTTTTAAGAAAGTTCATTTATTTGGAAGATAGAAATATTATTGACTTAATTTCAGTAATATTTAAAATTAATTTCTTAGCAACAATAGATTAATTATATGCGTGAGAGTTCTAAGACTTTAGAAAAAGGATAGAAAAATTAAAACAATTAATCTGATTTTTTTCAGAATCAGAAAAGAAGAAGAATTTATCAAATGTCCTATACATAAGAGATGAAAGGAAATCTCAGCTACAGGTTAGTGTTATTATATTCCTCGATTCCAATTGGATTTACTTATCGCTGGTTGCTTATTAAACCAGTAAAAGCTTTAAAGTCGGTTGCAACCGACCTCACAATACTCTGTTACCAGCACGAAGAGTTTAAAACAGATCGTAATGAGTATTTTCTATTATATGGGATAAGAGATCTTAAAACCTAAGCGAGTAACAGGCATTGCAAGAAACAATTATACCCTTTATTCCTTTACAAACAGAGTATACAGCTTATTCCAGCGCGTAGTAAACATGCAATTGATGATTTCTTTTTTTTCTGAAGATCTTATAATATTGAAAGTTCATTGAGGGAAGTCTTCCTTATTTTTTTTATTGAATTCTTGAGTTTAAATCTGAGGGATTCACAGATGTATTCCGCCTTCAAGTGGAAATTGCATTTTTATGCAGGAATTATCTATTAGAAACTATCTTCAAGATTTGCTCGTCTCTGAGTACAAATTTTGGATTAGGCCCAAACTGTTTTGCTTTTCTTAAAGAAGAAATTTGATTTATAAGAAAATCCATTTACTGTACCCTCGCATTCGATGTGGTGCGTAGTTCTTTGGCCAATTGTGTTCTCATGGCCAATTGTTATGGCCAAAGTTTTGCTGTTTTGTGTGTCTAAGCCAGAATCGCCAAAACTCTAATGAGTGTTATCGCCCAGAATCTGAGTCGTTGCCATATCGAATGCTCTGTGCTGTGTGCGGTCTCTTGCTAGGACTGGCACCAAGTTTCCATCCCATATTCCTCTGCCCCGTGCACCGCATCAAACTCATTAAGCGCAAACCCTTTGGCTGCTCTCTGCGCCAATTTCGGTTTGGCTGGTAATGACTTCATCTTTGTGGCTCTTACTCTCAGTGTGAGGACAATTTGGCAGCGCTCGCATTGCCCATTGCCCTGGTGTCTACCACCAGCAGCAACAGCAACAAAAACAACAACAATTATAAGAAGTAAAAGTGCTTTAGTGGAGACTGCTCGATTGCCAGCTACCCTGTTGCTAGCTTCTCGTAATATATTTATAGGGCCTAAGAAACAAACTTAGCACATCTTTCCCTACTTTATATTTTCCCCACTTCACTACATCTTTACTTTTTCTAACCTCTTTTTTCTACAACCCCTTTCCTTAAGTTCAAGCCCTGCAAACTTTATAATAACTTTTGTGTCTGGTCTGATATTTGGTATTACAGAAGAACCTTAAAGAAGGTATTCAAGCGGCTGTACAGACTAATATTTGCCAAATACCCGATAATAAACTTTACTTTTTTACTATTTGCTCTTAAAATCTGTTGTTTTTTTTTTAACTTACTGGAGAGCGGGGCTTACCAATTTGTTTATCAAATCTCTGTAGCTCTCATAATCTCAGGGATATGAAAAAAAACCTGACCTAAAACCGATTTGTCGATTTTTAGAAAATTTAAGGACTAATAAAAAATAAATAGTAATGAAATAAACAATAATATTAAAAGCTAATTAAGTAAAATAAAATAAAATAAATAAAAATAAATAATAAATTATAAAAATATAAATAATAAGTTATAAATATAAAAAAATAAATAATAAATTATAAAAATAAATAAAAATAACGAAATAATATGAAAAAAATATAATAAAACAATAAAAAGTATTTAATAAAATAATATACATATATACAATTGACAAGCTCATTCTGCCTATGAAAATGAGAAAAAAAATCATAATAAAATAATACTTATAAATAGATTTAACAAGCTTATTTTGCTTGTGATATTGAGAATTATTTTCAAAATGTAAAGCCAAGCTATTCCCAAGGACCTTAAGCTAATTAAAGTACAGACAGACAGAGAGGCAGAACCCTAGATCGTCTTAATACATCGTTTTAATTGGGAATATAGGTACAGTTAAGGCTACCCATAAACGGACAGCTCCCATAACTGGTCATAAGCATTTTCAAAAACGGGCATCTTCCATAATTGAAAAACGAACAGCGACGCTGGCTGTCCGGTTATGCGAGCCTTCACTGTATACACTGGATGAGTTCGCCTGCTTTTGCTTTATACACAAACGCCTTATGCACCGTTCAATGGCTACAGGGTATTATATTGGCACCAACAACAGCAAGCACACAAAACGCAACATTCGCAACTACAAACAACTTTTTAATTGCAATTAAATACGTAACAAGTTTTTAGTTGTAAGTGCGCAGAACTTCGCCTCGCTTCGGAGTTTTCACAGTGGCCATTGTTGTTGTTGTTGCTGTTGTCGTTGTTGTTGTTGTTGCTGCTTGGTCCGCTTCTTGCTCTTCTTCTTGTTATTGCGGTTTGCTATCGACACAAGCTATCTCTCGTATACACACACATACATAACTATATGAAATTGTCTTTGTCTGTATGTGTGGGTGCGAGTGTGCGTGTGTGTGTGTGTGCCAGTTCGTGTTGTCTAAAATTGAGTTGTGCTCTTTGGGGTTTTAATTGTTAATTGTTAGCTGGGGCCCCAACGGATGACGGCTGATGACAACTTTCGTCCCCAAAGCGAGTGCGATTATTGACGTGTTTAATGGCCAAAAGCGAAAACGAATTGCTTCTGCCAAGGATTAGAGCTTCAAATCCTTAAGCCGCCTGTAAGCTAACCCCCCCTTACGTTTCAGGGCAATCAAACAATATCACATTTTAAATGCAAAGCATATTATTTACAGAATTATTATTGTGCGCTCATAATGCACTTCCATTTGCTCTTGGGGGTCTTTTAACGTCGTTGGATTTTGGCAGAGTCCTTTGCTGGGTATAATACTCTAAGTAAGTGGGCAGGGCATTTACTTGGAGCTGGTTCCGGGCTAGTATTCATTTCTGGATAAGTGTCTTAGTCAGGCTTTAGTTGGAAGTTTACTTTGATATAGACACAGTGGACGCTAGAAAGCTCGATTATTATAAGGTTTCGAAGGATGCTCTGCGTCTCTCTTAGATAAATCAGACAGAGAAGAGAAGGCCTCAGTCAGCATAAATATTTAGGTGGGAGTTTATTTTTTGGATATCTCAATTACCTATACCTATACCTATACCTATACCTATACCTATAACTATACCTATACCTATAACTATACCTATACCTATACCTATACCTATACCTATACCTATACCTATACCTATACCTATACCTATACCTATACCTATACCTATACCTATACCTATACCTATACCTATACCTATACCTATACCTATACCTATACCTATACCTATTCCATTTTATCTAGCTAATTTTTGCATAATATCAAATATCTTCCAATTATGCCCTTCATTCACGGCTCACCTGCCACGCCCACATTTTTGCTTTGTACTGTTATCTTAATAAAGTCAGCTGCTGCTAGTTGTTCTGCTTCCTGACATATAATAGCGAGCAATTGTCAGTTATATGCCAGACTCGTATTTATATTCGTAAAACATTATTTTACCTCATATATGAGATTACTCTGACAGGCCAAAGGCCGAAATTGCATATTGCTGACTCGTCTCTGTCTCTTTGCCTCTCTCTTTTCCTCTCTCTCTCTCTCTCTCTCTTTGTCTATTGTTCTGGCTTTTGTTTGGCTGTCAGTCAGTCAGTCAGTTTGGCCATTGTTGGTAATTATTCAAATTTTGTTTGCATTTTATGCATAAATAAATCCTCGAATTACGACTCAAAACTCGGCTCGAAATGCCAAGGCATACAGCTGTCAGGCATCGAGTACGGCAAATCTACTCAGACTCTGGCATCGAGTACGCAGAGTAAGCACTAAAATGCAGCTGCCTGTCATTAGACGCCGCCCCATTCCGCCCGTTCCCGGATATCACCTCTAATTTAATCAAGTTATGTGGCAGGCAAAAGCCCGAAGCATTTACTTTTTTACCCTTGTTGAGGGTTTCATAATTTGTTCACAACTTTTGTAACGCATATTCGAGTATATTTTAAATGTGGATTACAATCAATTTTATTTCTTATATAGAGAAAGATCAAGTTTTAACGTTTTAAAAAGTTTTTGTTTGTTGAAAAAAAAAAACATTGTTATGCTTTGTTGACCCGTTTCTTATTTTAAATAAAAATATAATAGTATTATATTAATCATCATATTGGAGAAATCTTGAAGTTTTTATCTTTGAAAATTATATTTAAATTTATAGAGCATCCGTAAAAAATGGAGCATTTAATTGACATTAAATCGACATATTCTCAAATTCGTTTGGTTCCAGTATTAATCAAAAATCATCATCTATTGGCAAAAACATTTTATTGAAACCAGCTTTTCTAGCAGAACACAATTTGTATCGGGTCAGAATGACAACGATTTGAAAATGATTCGAAATTGATTCGAAATAACTCTTAAATTACTTAACTTTTCAAATCGAATTGAAATCTAGTACAATCTCCAACTTTTGAAGACTTCTCAAAAAAACGATATCATATGGGAACTTTCTGTTAATAATAGGAATATCTTTTTCTTTTCTCTAATCGTTCTAAACGATATTTGATGAACTTATTAACTAAATCCAGTAATGATGACAGGTTCTACCATGCTCATCGAACTACTTTATCATATAAGTATCTTCTTTGGGCCCAATCTATCAGGAAAATGGTGTTTTTATTTAAACCCCGTTTTGGGGCTATGCCTGGAAATTTGCAGGGCATTTATTCTTCGGCACTTTGAAGATACCTGTTCTCTCTGTTTTTCATATTTTCTTAATTTTATTTTTGTTCGCTTTTTGTTTTTTTTTTTTCAGCTCGAAATATGTATATGGAGAAATTACGTTGGCTAACAACTTTGGCAGCGCGGCCTTTATGTAAATTGGCCGGCAAATTAGTAAAGAAAACCCGCGGACAGGTTGGGCTGGCAGCCACTTAAAGGTGTGGCCCAAGTCGTTCGACCTGCCCAATGACCTGTGCCCCTCCGGCCAAGTGGTCGTCATAAAGTTTCATTAGATCTAAATGTTAAGCGGCAACCGCAACAGCAACAGCAACAACAACGACGAAAACAAAGACAACGTTGTCATCTTTTAATTTGTATTTAAATGAAACGGTAGATCAACAAACAACGACAAAGACAAGGACACACGGCCATGAGGACATGTTGAGGGTGTGCTCAAATTGTTATTATCCAGATGGTCATAATCGGCTAATTCCTTGCCTGGGGACACCCACGCACACACAAACACACACACACCTAATCGGAGCAAGATAATAGCTTGAAGGTTATGAGGATACTCGCAATACTCGTAATACTTGCGTCGGAGAAGCAAAACCCAAAAATATATGTAAGTACAAGAAACAAATTTACTATAAAACTAAAATTTAATTTGAAAATGGAAATCAAAATTTCCAACCTTGAACTGATTCAAAGAACTAGAACAAAGAAACATGAAATTGACAGAACTAAAATAAGAATATATTATCTGTAAGACCCATAAGATAGATAAAAAGATAATTGTGGATAATGCAAGAAAATAATCAAACCTGGATTGGGCAAGACAGTCGTACCTACTTTCTTGGCAGAACTCAAACATCACGTAGGATAACATCTTCGAAAACTAGTTCCACGAAGAAACTAGTTCCATAAACAAAATTCCATCAGTTGGTCTAGTTAGCTTAGCATAGGGTAACTGCAATCTTTGGACAGAACTGCGAACTAGTTCATTGAAATGAAAATAAGAACTAAGCCGCATGTTAGTTAAATCGCAGTCACAAATATATTGTTCAAAAGATAGTCAATGAAATATAGCTGTCTTTAAGACAGTCCCGTTCCCGGAATCAAACGTTCAAACCAATTTAAGATCTCAGAAGGACATAAGAGTTGAAAAATTATTATTATTAATATTATCTTTATTTAAGATATAATAATATTTATTGCTATTATCACATTTTTTTATTACTATTATTCACATTATTTTTATTTTTAACATTACTATCGTAATTTTTATTATTATTATTATTTTCTATTTTTTTGTTTATGTATTTTTTTCCCAAATATCGGGCGGCAATTTGTCCTATAATTAACAATGTTTAATTGTTATAATTATTGTTATCATATCTCATCCTTATTAATACCAAAATATTTTCGTCTTTAATCTTGCTTGATGTGGACTAGAAAAGCTCCAAGGAATATTAGCTTCATTAAGAAGTGAACAATTGAATAGTTTCTAACGCCTTGATTCGAAAGACTTCTAACTTATATCTTCAAAGAACTTGAAGCTAGTTCCAGCTAATCATAAATCGAACAATAAGCTTAATAGAGCCAACTGGTTCCATTCATTGCAATCTTTGAACTAGTTCACACCAACACAACGCCCACGACGGAGTCGAAGAAGGCAGCTTCGCACAATTCCCTTTTGGCCTTTTGCCGTCGTTTCCATCGTCTTTTGCCTTTGGCATTGCCATTTCCTACTGCAGCAGTAAAAATGACTGCACACAGCTGTGCTTCATGGCTCTGCGACGCTACGGCAGTAAGATTTTATTAGCGGTGGTATTAGCAGCGACAGCGACAGCGACCCCACCGCGCAGCAGTTGCTGCCCCCCCACCTGGGGCCACAGTGGTTGACGTTGCATATTAATGCAGGCATAAAAATATTTACAACTTTTTAATGCAGCTGAATTTTTGGCAAATTTAATATAATTTCTGGTCGTTTAATGAGACCATTGAAAAATGTTTTTCTCCAGCGCCGACTCATCAGAAATGCTGAAGAGCCGTGGTTGGAGCCGGGCAGTCGAGGGTGAGGGGAGGGGAGGGGGGGGCAACAACAAGTGCTGCGGCCATTATGGCCTCAAGGCCTGGCCCGGGCAGGGCAGTAAAAATTGCCCGAACAAACATTATGCAAAGTACACGAAATGGCCATAAAAAACGCAAGCAGCTAAAAGAAACGCACTTTTTGACCACTGTGCCGGGATGTTCTCTCTTTTTTTTTGGTTTTTTTTTGGTTTTTGCATAGGTTGTGCTGAGAATTCGTTGGCTTGAGTTTTTGTCTTTCCACTAATCCGAAGCTGGCGAGCTCGCAAATTCCAATGCCTGGTTTCTGTCATGTGCAAAAGCTGGTGGGCGTTGGGGCGTTGGGGCGTGCCATAAGCGAAAGGATTATACAAATAAAAATAAAGGCCAGCCGAGAGGTGTTATAAATTTGGGACAGCAGGTGAAAACAATTTGGTCTATAAACTTTTCGCTTAGCAGCAAACCCAGAGAGAGAGAGGGAAGGGACCCACGACCCACAAGCCACAGCCTGGGCCTGGGCCTGGGCCTGACTTCTGTTTTTGGCCCATGCGGTTTGACACAAAGCAGAGTCCGAATGCTGAACGCAGCAGCAAAAGGACCAAAAAGGACAATGCTGAAGACAAGTGTCGTTTTTTTCCCCTTTCTATTTATGCATATCACAAACATATTTTTGCCATTGTTCGGAAAATGAAAAAAAAAACGTTGAGAAAAATATATTTCCCACATTTTTTTGTCATTTATTTCAATAAATTGGAATAGAATGCCAAGATCAACATTTAAATATTAACTTAGTTTGAGAGCAGAAAAATGATCACAATTTAAGACTAAATTTAGAATGTTTTATAAATAGTCTCTTGAGCTAAACTATAATAGTATTCAAAAATTTGCTTGCGTCGGTTTGTAGAGTCTCTCGGTTTTGGGACAAAAAGGGTTTCAAATATTTAAAAAAGCGACTCAATTTAATTAATGATTCAAAAGTAGTTAAATGAAATAAGTACGAGAAAGGAAAGTTGAGCCGTATCGCCCGTCCCGAAGGTCCTTAAATTTAATCAGACTCTAACGATTCCTGATATATATTTATTTTCTTTCAATGCGTTACATTTCCGTATAAGTCATTCAATCTATTCATCTAAATAAATGAATATAATACAAATGTTATTTCCGGTTCCGCCCATTTCGTAACTCTTTGCGAGGCGCGCGGGATTCCTGCGGGAATGCCACTCCGATCCCAACTATAGCTTAGACTCATAACTAAGGAAGTTTTAGATAAGCTAGGTGGATAAAATGGGAATGAATTGTTTTACAAGTATTTAACAATGCGGTTCAGTGCTATAACTCCTGATATATTGGAAAGCAGGTGCTGGAGAGTGAGCTGATATATATTTTATATGTGTAGAGTACCATTAATAGTTAGGTTAAGTAACAACAAGCCTATTCAAGGTCAATTGAAAGTTAACTAATCTATGAACAGGATTTAAAGTTCGCCTTGGCAACCTGAAACAAAGACAGCTCTGCCTGCATATCGCACTTAACTCTATAAAGTAAACATATCCAAATGCATTTATTGGACTGATCTATGGGTAATGGCCGACTAATAAAATGAAGAAAAAACTGGAACAGGAAATAAGTGAAAGAAAGTGCCACAATGACAGCCATTTCTCATGTTAGACGTGCTTTTTATGTGCACGGAAATTAAAGTAATCATTTTTTATAGCGCGAACAAACAAAGGCATTATATTTTACAACATGGCCAACAGAGAGAGAAAAGAGTGCGAAAGAGAGAGAGAGAGAGAGAGGGAGTTGAAAACACAAACAACGCAAACTAAAAAGCCGAAGCAAACCGCAAAATGCACTGAAGGACAATTGAGTGCAGAAATGTATATAGATGGGGGGCGCTTGAGAAACTTGCAAGCGGATACATCGTCCAAACAACTAAGCAAACCGAGCCAAGCCCCTTCCAAACTAACCCCCCCGGACTACCCCAGAGCAAACCCGACCCCCCTCCCAACAAACTCAGCGAAGCGGCCAGCGGTCGCCACGGCATCGGATCTCGGCAAGAACAAAGGCTTTGGCAGCTGCGACAATGACAACAGCGAAATAAAAACATATAAAAACCCGTAGAAAATTGCATTAAAATCTATGGAGTGTGCATAGAGAGCGCCGTTAGTGACCCACCTACCCCCCTACACACACACACACACACACACACACACTGAAACACAAACAAACCCCCGCCCAGTACTCGTAATGCTCAAGCCTGAATTGAAGACTGAGATGGAGACGGAGACCCATTATGAACTGCACGAGGGAGCACGAAGGGGCGTGGAAGTGCACGGGCTAGCAGTTGCACCCTCTAGCCACCCTCTCTCCCTCCCTCCCACTCCTCTGCCCACTCTTCCACTGTGTTCCTCGATTTCGGTTTTCGGAACTACGAAACGGCGAACTCGTGAAAAATTAAAGGAAAAAGGATATGACGCCACATTGCAACATGAACGCAAAATTGCGATTTTATTATATTTTAACAATGCACTTCGTTACGTGATTCCCACTAGAAATTGTCCTCAACATGCCTCTGCTTCAGCTGCTCCTCCACCTTCTCCCGTTACCGCTCCCGCTCCCCCTTCCTGCTCCTGTTGCTGTCTGGGGACACTCGAACGAATGCTTCTCTAGTGCCTAGCACCAATGTTGGCTATGCATGCGATCTCCAGCCGGTCTCCTGCCAGTTACACAAGTTAAAATTTCACTCACAGTCTCATATTTTATTTGTTCGAGTGTCGTAAATTCATTTTATTTCTCGCATGCGCCAAGCATATTTATTATAGAACGCATTGTTTGTCCCATAAAAAAATTTGTCACAATTTGTTTATCAAATGATGCCCTATTTGGGCACAAGTGAATTCCATTTGGCAAATCCATCTCTTCGCATTATGTCGACACATGCAACTTGATTGCATGTTATGATTTGTACTGGCAAAGCTTATGGAAAATTAGGTTTTGGTGCATATCATATTTTAATCTGTATACTAAAACTTGTTGTCCTGGTTGGCAAATTGTTGATCAAAGCACAGATGAAATGCCTATTGCAGTTAATTCCACCCGCAAGCGTGGAAAAAACGCGGAAAACATATGTATGAAAGTTGTTTCCTTACCAAACGCGTTTTTAAATTCAATTTGTTTAAATTCACACTTATTTCAGACTTTTCGCAATATCCATCCCTGCTTGGCGAAAACGGAGCTCGACAATTTCTTGTGCGATTCGCTCGATCGTCTTCGTACTTAGTAATAATAAATTAATGATTAAGTTAAGTAAATACGATAATTTGTTTTCGATAGTGTTTGTCAAAAAATGTTTTTGCATTCGAAATGCTTTGTAAATAATTTATTCTTTGTAAATATTTCTTCAAAGTAATTTCGCTTGACTTTAAACTGATTAATTGACAAATTGAGCCAAACATGCGAGACATAAATCAAATTGAAAATTGAGACTTGACATTGCAGCTAAAATCAACTTGTAATCGTATAAATTTTCTTGTTGCTTTTGTTGTTGTTGATGCAATTTGTTTACAATATTTATGCAACAATTAATTGCTTGGCAAATGCTTTAAAATGATTGCCAGCTGTCGGCCAGCTTTTCACTTTAAATGCCAAACAATGTTGGCCATAAATAATGGCCAGCAGACATACATACACATATGCACATACGTGCCTCACTTATTACATACTCTTATTGCTTGCTTTTCATTTGTGCTTTTGCAAAAATATTATTTACACTTTATGACTTCTTTATTTAACACTAATTGCTGCCTTTCAAATTTGTGCACACTCACTCACACACACACACACACACACACACACACGCACACACAGCAGCAGTAACCGAACACCCAAGCCTCAGCCCAAGTCCAAGTCAAAGTCCTAAAGACGCTTCCAATAAAATGTAAACGGGAGGCAACAAAAGCCGAATGCAAAGAAAATTTAACAAGATGATATATTGATAGACATTGTTGAATTGTTAATGCTCTTGTAAGGGCTTCAAATATTTCCAGAGGGAAAACAAGGCACAATTTAGGATTTAATGAGTACACATGTGCTTTTAATTGGAGGCGACTGCTCTTTAAATAAAGCTGTAGCTAAAATGAAATGAAGCAATAATACCACATTTGCGTAGAAAAGAATATTTTATTATTAATATTATATGCTTTTAAATCCCAAATATTTTGTTCTTAGATCTAATAAATATTGTTAAATATTCTGTCTGGACTTTCAAGCTGCGTAACTTAACTACTGGAGAAATTCATAATAATAGTAAAAATACGCAAAAAGGAGAGACTAAAACAAAAACGAGTTTAAGCGCATTTATTTATTTTAAACACCCGTAATTGATTACCAATTTTAATAAAAATATTCAAATATTATAGAAAGGTTTATTATGTATATTGAAAACACGTTAAGTAATAGGCTAAACGAAATTTACCAATTTGATTAAAACAATTCGGTTTATAAATTAAATAAACTTATATAAGATATATGATATATTATAAAGTAATAGCTAAATTAAATTTTACATACCCAACTTCATTTTATATAAAATAATTCAGTTTTTACTATATAATATATATTATATATATTTTAATAATAAAAGCTGAATTGTCTTGTTTAAATTGAAGTATTTTTTTTTAAATAATTAATAAAAAATATATATTAACATTCGGGAAATAAATAGTAATAAAATATATAATGCTTTTAATATTTTTTTTAATTTTTTTTTTAATATTTCTGCAAAGCCAAAAGTTTGTTTTAAGGCAAAAGCTTAGGCACGGCTGTTTCTAGTTAAAAATAAATACATATATAAATATATTTTTTTTATTATTGCAAAGCTATAAATTAGTTGTTAAGCTAAAAATTAAGATTCGGCAGCCTTAAGCTATAAATAAGTATTAATAGCTTATATTTATTTAAGTTTTAGTATTTTATATTATTTTTAATATTATTGCTCAATCATAAATTTGTTTCTAAGCCAAAGGCTGAGGTTGGGCTGTTCCTTGGAAATATAAATTGAAGTAAACTCGAATGAAGGGTACAATATGTCAGTTTGCCTTTTGGAATGATGCATTTTGCTATTTGCACAGTAATAGATATGACCAAGGCAGCACCTTCCAATTTCGGTGCAGACCTTAACAATGCTCAGAAATTTCGCTTAGAGTAATACAAAAAAAAATAGATATATATAAACAAACACACAGACAAACACACAAGCATGCAGATAATATAGCCAAAGTTGTGCTGCCTTCTTGGGTTTGTTTTAATGCCTTGCCTTAGCATATGCTTCTTTATGGTTTCTCTCGCTGGTTGTGTGTGTGTGTAAAGTTTATTTTTCTTACTTATTATTATTATTATTTTGGCGCTGCGCTTGTTGTTGTTCTTTCCTGTATGTGTATGTGTATGTGTGTGTGTGTGTGTATTTTTGTAATTAATTTCGTGCTTCGAAACATCTGCAGCTGGATTTTTACTGCAGCTTCCGCCAAATAACGCATACGCCCCGTGTAACGTGCAACTGGCAGACTTTGCTAAACTTGATGAGTTGGCTTCCTTATGTTTGTTTTGCTTGCTTTTATTTAATTCTATTTTATTTTGTTTTGTTTGTTTGTTTGCCTTTTTATTTTCGGCGCACAGCTCGCTTTAAGTTCTTTGCCAATTTGTCTAACTGAATTTAATGCGTAAAGCAAACATTTGCCAGCTAGGCAGACAGGCAGACGCATAGACATATAGACAGTCAGAGTCACACAATTGACACAACAAATTCTTGGCAATTTCGTAGGCAAAATGTGGCTCAGCTAAGCGCAGACGCTGCACCACACGGCGTATGTGCAATGTACCGTAACCGGAAGAGCAACACAGCAAACACAACAACAACAAAATGAAGAAAAAAATAAAGAACAACACTGAGTACAAGCACACGGTTGTTGCTTGGGATACACATGAGCAGTTGTCGGTAGTCTGTGGTATAAGGTATTAAGTCCATACACTGCACTCAACTGTGTCATTCGAATATGCTGAACTAGTAGAACACACAAAAAGTATACTTGAAAAACGAATCTTCGTGTTTGATTAATTTCACACACAAAGGTGACATTTGGGTGGAATATTGTTGTATGAATTAGCTTTGTTGTGCTAATGATCGTTTTTTGATTGTTCTGAAAGATCTTTAAACTTTTCCTAAAGCCTTACATTTAAAATGAGTCAAAACGTATTTACACAAATTGACACAATCCATTCATGGAGTGAAAAATGGGTGGAAAACAAAAAGTTAAAATTGTCCTACAGCTCTTAGTATAATATATTACTATAGCCTTTACTTTTAATCTTTAATTCCATTTGATTATATTTCGCTTAGAAAGGTGAAATTTAAGTGGAATACTGTTGTATGAAACCACTTGGTTTTGTAACAAATTATATTTTAATTTGAATATGGTTTCGGCCATATTTTTTTGTGATAATCCCCAAGGGAGGAAAATATTAAAATTATGCAAGAACTTGTAGCTTAATATGTTTTTTAGGCTTTATTAATAAGCCTTTTTTTTAATTTCACCTAGAAGGGTGAAAATTGGGTGGATTACAATTGCATAAAAGCCTTTGTATTGCAACGAATCTCTTTAAATGATTCTTAAAGATCTATGAAATACTATGCTGTGATCTGCCACTTTTTCCTGAAGTTTTCGAGCTTGTGAAGAACTTTAGTGTGCAGGGCATTTGGCAGTCGTCTTTTTTATATTCTGTGGAACGCTCCAGTTGCATTTGCCTAAGTAAACAACTGGTAGACCCGCAGGATTTGCCGCCGGCTGCATACGAGACATTTGAAGGCGTCTTCGCCTGGTTCCCACTTGGTGCGCAAATGTTTCTTTATTCTTTTTTTTAGGTTGCACGTTTTTTTTTGTGCACTTTAGGGTTTTTGGGCTGGCATAATCTGACGCCTGTCTGGCGATCAAACACTCAAAAATCACGCGGGCCGCAACAACAATTGCTGCGTTGAGCTTGGCATGGGGGCATTCGAGGGGGGGGGGGGCTTCGACTAATCCTGCAGTCAGAGAGAGAGTTGCCGCAGATTTCACACTTCAATTTCCGTGCGGTTGCAAGGTAAGAAATTGTTGTGTTGCCAGCTCAAGCTGTTTGTTGTTGCAACAGCAGCAGCAGCAGCAGCTGCTGCTGCAATTGTAACTGTGTCGTGTTGCATGTCGTTTTCCATTTCGATTGTGTCAGTTACATGTTGCACACTGAACAAACCCAAATGCCAAACTAGGATGCGGCAAAGACGGCCAATGATTGGGAAGCGTCCAGGCAATTGCACATTGGGCACGTATGCAAACATGGTTGCGGGGGCATGGTCGGGGGCGGGGGCGGGGGCTTATTGTGCGTTTTGGTTAGACAAACTTTCAGGCTGCAATTTTGTCAGGCAGGCGGCGTAAACAAAAAAAAAGGAAGAAGCAAAGAAAAATCAGGAAAAAAACATTGAAAATGACAAATTCATTCGTTCGTTTCTCGTTTCTGGTTTCTGGTTTGAATTTTCGGTTTTTTGTTCACCTACCGAACAATTTCCGTTGCATTCTGTGTGCCAAAAATTGTATTGCAATGCCTAAATACAAAGTAAGCAGCAAACGGAATGGCTCGAAGGCCAGGAAACAAACGTCTAAAGCTCTACAGATTGAGCTTCCATTGTAGTTGCAGTTGCACTTGCGGATGCGGATGCAGTTGTTGTTGCTGCTGTTGACTTGGCCCCAAGGTGGCTGTTACATTCAACAAAATTTTCCAAATAATTCTGCACAGGAAGTGAGTTTAGTAACTAGAAACGACAATAAGTTTCACGGACAGTCTGAGCTGAATATATGCATAGCCTTTGATTTGACATTTTGGAAGTGTTAACCATGAAATGGGTTCACGTTTGAGAGGCATTACTTTTCATTTGAATTGCCATTTAGATTGGTTCTCTGCCCCATAGATTGTGCTAATCTGTTTCCCTTAACCTTTGGCTTTTTCCAATGCTCAATCTTTTTTCTTCTTACCTATTTTATCAACATATATTTTATTTGCATACAATACTTTGCTCGACTTTATACTTTGTTTTTTACCACTCCTACAATTCCACCTATATTTCACTTTGACAACTTGCTGTGCAGAATTTTAACAATTTGTTCTTACATAGTCGAACTAATTGAACTCAAGTATGAGATCTTGATTATTTTGATTTGTTATTCGAAAAGTCTATTAATTCTCAATCAACTAAACTCTCAATCAACTAATCTCTCTGCCAAAATATATTTTCAAAGTCTATTAATTCACAATTAACTAATCCTGCTTAAATATTTATTCCAAGTCAATTAATTCCAGATTAACTAATCAAACATTGTTACACGTTACCTACTACCTTACTAAAGTCTCCATCTCCCGTATAGATAAATCAAATGAGCTTAACAGCAAACTAACAAACAAAATTTGTCGAATATATTAGTAGCTTTTACTGGAAACTTTCTATTTCTGTTAATTAAAGCCCGAACCCATTAAAAATGTGTAAAAAGATAATATTGTTTTTATGCAAATGTATGCAACAGGCAGAAGAAAGCGTCCTCGACCCCTTAAAGTATATATTCTTGATCAGCATCAATAGTCAAGTCGATCTACTCATGTTTGTGTCTATTTCCGTCTGTCCGTATGTATGAACGCAAGGATCTCAGATCCTATAAGAGTCCGCGTAGTACAAATTTCTTTCCGATAACCGATAACTTATCCCGTATCGAATCAATCGATACAAATCGATATCGAAATGCTGTTTTTTTTAAACAAATCTCTTACATTTTAAGAGCCAGACACACCAAACTTGACATGTTGCGGGCTCGACTGCAATTGGGGATACTTCTTTTTTTGCTTTTTTAATTTATTTTTATGTTATGTGTTGGTAGAGGGCACAGGGGAATTCCCGACTAGACCTTCTTAATTGTTTTAAATACAACTGACTTAATTTACTTATTGTCTTAAGACAGAGAGAAAATAATTGAAATGAGCAAAAGCAAACCTTACTAAAGTTTCCATTATCTAAAATCCACAATCATATTTTTTATTTACCCTCTTTAAATATCTCCCATTAGAGTTTGTGTCCTTCAAACCTTTTCCGTATTCTTTTAATATCTTCCCTAAATGGATGTGTGCACTTTTTATCAACTGCAACTTTCATGCTACAAAATGTTTTTTACTTTATTTATTAAAGTCCTTTTTACTCTGTCATCAAGCTTTTCACGCCCAATTTTTTCAAATTATTCTGTTTTTTTTTTCATTCCATTTTTTCCATCTTTTCCTTTCCCTCTTTATTTTCCATTCAATACTTTTTCGCATGCACTTCAATCTTAAATCTCTATAAAATGTATAATCCTGCTAATAGAGCGTATGTGCCACGCCCGTTCTTCTCATGCTGGGCGTTATGAACGAGCATTTTAGCACACTGGACACATGTTGTGAAGGCTGTGGAAGGGGGGGGGGGGGGTGGACGGGTTGCAAGAACGACAAGCGGAACGCGCTGTAAAATATCACACGCTGAAAACGTTTCGTGCCGCATTTGTGTGGCATTTAATTAAATTCATTTTTTTAAGATATTTTTTTCCTTTTGTTTCCTTTTTTTTTGGCCATGACGTCACATAAAATATGCGCAGAGTAGAGGAGCTTGGTCCGAGGACCACAAGAAATGAATGGAAACGAGAATGTAAGAGCCAACAGGCGACTGTGCAAAAAGGTGTTAATGGTGACTATGAAATTCCATTTGCATTTTCGCACACTCCTCGGCCAGAAAAAATTATAAAATTAAAATAAGCATGTGACAAAACGAAAAGCACACCAAAAAATAAAAAAAAAGGAATGTCAAATTTTTAATGTAATTTTTTGTTACTGCCACTGGGCTTGTTGTGTCTCGCTAAGTAATGGTAATTAGGCGTGGAAAAATCCATTAGCTTCGTGTACCTGGCATACCTGCTGCGCCGGCTGCACCTGGTGCAGTCAGGCCCGGAGCAACAGACGGTTGCAATTAGCCTGCCCCAAGCTGGGCGATTATGCAAAGCTTTAGCTACGTTTCCATATGCATAACAAATGCCATAACCTGTCAAATATAGATTGGACCATGTCATATTTCTCTACCCGTATAACTTAGCTAAAAATGAGTTGAGTATATACCCGCATTGGTCATGGCTTGCTCTTAAGATTGATTTTTCATCAGAACTTCATTTAATTTTGAAATAACTTATTTTCCCACTGTTTTGCATATATTTCTACCTCTAAACAATTTGCTCTTAAAGTTAAACATTTTTTAAAATCAGCAAATACAATTTTAAAATAAGTTTGATTTTTTTTTTATTAATTTTGTATTTATTTGTTATTTATTTATTTTTTTAACATTTTTGAGACTATTTTATACTGTGCAAAATATAACTTATAGCCAAAAATGTAGATAATATTTTGCTTATATCAGTAATTAGTAACATTGAGACACTTATTAGCCAAGTCTTTTAATTTTACTATATTTTTCAATATCTGCATACATGAAAATTCAAATAGAAGCTTAAAATTAAGTATTTGCATATTATATTTCAATTTATATATTTTAATATTTTTACAGATATTGTTTCGACCGATTTTTGGCCCATGCAACTATTTTGATGCCTTCTCTAAGCCCTGGAATAATATAATAATGATCGGATCAATAATTATTGAAGCATGTGAGTACATTGCATACATGCAAGTACATTAAATCAGCTAGAGGGTATCTACTAGTCGGCGCACACTTGCCGACTAGCGCCCTCTTCATAATACACACACAAACACACACGCACACAGTTTTTATATACCATTTAAAGTCAAGAAGCAATGATTAACTCAGCTGGCTGCCATTTTTTAATCCAGCCGTGAAAATGCTCTACCATAATTGCATAACACTCGAACTGAAAATGTGCGGTTGACAGGCGACATGTCATTTCACCGCAGAGGGGTTTTTTGTTTGTTTGTTAGTGTTGTTGTTTTTATTTGAATACTTCTTTTTGCATGGCGTCAACATAATTGTTTTAAATTAATTGCGAATTGTGTATGCAAAAAGCATAAAGTGCACTTCCAATATGTAAAGGAACAATGCGCAAAGCCTCTGCACAGCGGGTAATTTATTGACCGCAGCAACAACAGCAGATATACGTTTACTCACGTTTAACAACGGGCTTAACTCCAGCTCCGACAGCAGCTCCAGCTCCAGTTCCAGTTCCAGTTCCAGTTGCAGCTAGCGAATATCACATAAATCAAATGAAATTAACTCAAAGCGCACAGCAAGCAAATAGAGTGTTAAATTTTTATAAACCACAAAGGCGAAACTTACAACACACACACACACACACAGATACTCATACACACACAACACCCAATCATACTTTATTTACTCTATAAAATTTAGAGCCTCGCTGTAGAGTGGCACATCAAGTTAGACATCGGCCCGGCGACAATTTCTTAAATGGTTCGAACAAATGAGAAAAGAATAGAGGCGAGAAAATATCATTTGCAGGCGTGCACAAGAACTTAAAGGTACAGCATAAACGAATGCAAAATACCCTACATATAAGATAAAAAGTATTCTAGATAAGGGTAGAGGATAAGGGAAGGCGAAATACCCTACATAAAAAAGTAAATAAATAAAGATAAAGGTACTGCCTAGGAATAAAAGATTGAAAATATTCTAGATAAAGGTAAAGAATAAGCGGATGCAAAATACCCTACTAGAAGGATTAAATATATTCTATATACCCAACATAAAACATTACAAATATTAAAATTTTATAGATATTTTTGACATGACAAAAAGGGGCACAACAAATAAATATTAATCGAATCTTAAGAATCTTATATAAAAGGAAATGCATCAAAAAGGATAGAAATCTGTTCTATATAAGCTTAAAATGGACAACTTGAAAAAAAGAGGATATAAATACGTATGCCATTTTTCAATATATATTTCTTCCCTCCATCCACAAAAAGACATGTATATGCACTTTTTCATTACAATTATGCAACCTGTTTTCGGAAAATCTGAAGCTAAAAATTAATAGAGCATACATTTTCTACTTGAGCTCCGGCCTAGAATACAACACAGCACATGTCTACCAAAATCAGTATAATTTTTTTTGTTCCCCAAGAAATTGCACGCTGGTAAAAAAGAGACGAAACGTTTTACGATTTGGCATGTGTGTGGCAGGATCGTATGTGGCAGGCTGTATGCTGGCTGCCAGAGAGAGAGAAGGGGCAGGGAGGAGGGGGGAGGGGGGGGGGGTGGTGTGCAGACCGCCAAGTTCAGCACTTTGGCGAGTCAAGTGCTTTTAATTTTCCGAGCACGTCGCCGCGTCATAAAACAAAAAACGCATGGAGCGCAACGGGGCGGGCACGTTTAGCATATATATTTTCACACTTGCAATCATACTTTAAGCAGATGAACACACACACGCACACACACACACACACACACACACATACATATGCACACATAACACATTGACACTAGAGATGGCAAACGAACAATCGATAGTTCGCTCGCATTTTTATTTGGTTGGAAAGATTTTAAAGATCTTGAGTATGTGCGAAACTCGTATATTCTTCTTTTACTTCACGTCAAACTATTTTCCAACACTTTTCCAAACTATTGCCAGTGAGTGCTTGTCGCTTTTACAGCACTGTTCCCTGCAAAGCTGCTTAAAGTAGATTTTGCTGGATTTTCTGCGAGCAGATTTTTAACATATTCTTCTAATTGTATTCGTTTGTTTACTGAGGTATTTCGGATCTTTGGCGACATTTGGAAAATTCAACTTTTTAATTTGGAGTGTACACTATTTATGTTTCAAATAACAAATACTTAGTGTTGGAAATAAACACTAGCACGACGCTTGCAACTCTACAGCTACAACGGATTGTAGAGTAGGGCGTGGAGATTTTTTTCAGTATAGTTCAGTTCGCAAAAAAAAAACAACTTTGCAACTATCTGTGTTTCATGTGCATCCGAGGTTCATCTCTAGCTGCTGCATGGGATAAGGCCGTGTTATCTTCGTTTACACTCCCAAAGTCGGGGCCATAAAAGTGCGTCGAGATTGTCGCCAAAACTTTTGCTTTCTTAATTTTTTGTCTTCATGCACTGATAATAATTTCTAGAAACGTTTTGTACTTTGTAGCAGACCCAGCCCCGAGCCCCCAAACCCCCGACCCGTGACCCCGGCGAGAAATTGTATCTCGTTTTTTTTTATGAGCCAGCGCACTTTATGAGAAATTCGTTTCAGTTGTCAACGAGAAGGTTTTAATTAAAGGCTCATAGGTCGACGCGCAGCATAATTACCAAAAGTGACAAAATTTCATAAATAATTTATACAAATAAATTAATATTAATGTTGTCCTGTTGGCCTGGCAGATCCAGTTATGCAGCGACAGGGTCTGTTTTATGCTCATTATGGCTGACATTCTGAACCCGATTGACTTAGGTTAGCAGCTTTCCAGCTAAACTGACATTAAAAGGATTTTCGGCTGCGCCGCGCCGTGCCTCTCCTCGCCTCGCCATTATGTTTGACACTAATGATAGATATTGTTTTGAGTTTGGGAATTCTGTAAATCTGTACATTAAATATGTCCCAAATGCGAAAGATAGTTGAGAAGTTCAAAGCGCGCTCTCTCTCTAATGCTGATGAATGGCCGTCTCTGGAGTTTGATAAGCCACGACGAATGCCTAATGGAACTGAAAGCAGTTCGAACACCCCCCCCAACCCCACCCATCAACCCCCTCTCTTAGTCCACAATTCGGATAACATGCAGCTGTTTCGCCCTCCTGTTGCGAAACTTTACACTGACGGGATTCAGGGTAGCTTCGTGGTTTCAACTGTTTTGGTTACGTTGGCAACTTTGCATGCGGTTAGTCTTTGGTTTTTGGATGTGGGCTGTGCAGTGGGAGGGGGGGGGGGGGGGAGGGTACCCCCTAGACACCCTGTAGCCATGCCACAAATGAATTGCAGGCCAGCTGCAATTGCTGCACTTGATTTGCGGTGCGACCCGATGGTTAACAATTATCTGACAACAGTTTGTTCGACTCAACGTCACTTCCAACTTTTGGTAAACTGTGGCCAACTGCCGGGTTGACACATTTTACCAAACACAGTTAAGATTTAGCCAAAGATTACATTTGCTGCAGTTAGCAATGGAAAACTGGCTTGTTTTAATTAATACAGCTACTTAATCGATGGGCCTCGAAGTTTTAAATACTCTATTGTAATTTTAAATAATTTGTAAAGCAATCATTTTGTTTTGGTTGGATTCCTTTGCTCAACATTTGTGTGTATTCAAAAAGGACTCTCGATCAATTAACTTCTTTTCCAATTTTAGACTGAAAATATTGATTAAATTAATTTTTATAAATATTTGCCTACATACTTTTTCAAGTAGGACTAAAAAAAGGGTCGATAGTTCGGCAGATTTTGCTTGGTTCATATATTTTTGTCATATATTTTCAAAATATTTATTTGCTCATTTATACCGATTTATGCCGTAGATATTTTTATAAAGAGTTTGCCGATTATATTATATCTCTACTGGAAATTTGCATACATCAAATATAGTTGGATATATCTTATGGCTGGGACCGAATTTCAAAATGCTTTATGGCTTAGTCCACCTTAAAATGTATATCATATTTTCTATTTCAACGAAATATCCTTCTAATATCCTTGGCATAGCAAGCCTGGCCATAAATATCACATAAAAACTTATATTTTAGATGAGAATCGGGTTCTGGGTCTCACATCATTCAACTTCTGTCACGCCTGCCGATTCATTTATCAATAAAACGTAATTGGAATTTTATTTTCATTTACTGGCCGGGCATCGCCTTCTTTTGTTGCTTTGGCTAATTAATGGCAGCGTCTAGCTGGAAAAAAATCTTACCGCTAAAAATTGATGGGGCGTGGCTCATTAACCTATTGCCCCGCGGGTCTCCAGGGTACATCACAGCTAATTGCGCTACCATTTTCCATTTTCGAAGCTGTCAATAGAAAATTTCCCTTTTTTATTTATGTTAATTTGATTTTATTTTTATTTTTTGCTCCGATTTTTAGAATAAAGTTGCGCTCAATTGCTTTGGCAATCAATCAAAGTCAGGGCGCTCACTCGGCCAATATGTGTGTGTGTGAGTGTGGCCAGGCGGGGGTGAGTGCGAGTGAGAGGAGGTAAGCTCCTTGCTGCGCTTCTAAAATGCTGCCACACTTTCTCTCACTTACTCTCATCTCCAGTTTCGTCAGCTCAAAAGAACCAGTTGGCTCGCACGGACAGAACGCGTTGATTGTCATGTGAGCTGCGTGCTCCATTTTGGTGTTTTGTGGTGTTGACGTGACACTTGAGCGACACTTGACGCCCGATAATTGATATTGTAAGCGGAAAAGGGCTGCCTCAGTGGGGGGCAGAGAGGGGGGCGGGCGAAGTGTCTGACAAGATGCTTGTAATTATCGCTGACACATATCGCGGCTGCCTGCAAGCTGTGCGCAGTTGGCAGCGCATTCAATGAATCAATGTCATCAAAATTTACATATTTTAAAAAAGTTCTCAAAAAAAAAAGTTACCTCAAAAGTTCAAATAATGCAAGAGCAGCTATTGCAACGTTTATGCCAAGTAGTTCACAATATTTTTATAGTTAAAAAAACGCTTAATGAAACATGAATTTGTTGAAATATTCATATTTTTTAATTTACGTATTGGCATCTTTTGCAATGTTTTTGCCGTGAATTTAATGAATTTAATAACCCATGAATTTTTTGACTCTTAGGACTAATAAAACAAATTTAAAAATATAAATGTAATTCTTTAAAACTTCTTTTTATAAAATTTGGCAAATTTCATATTAAGCATGATCAAGAAATCGAAATAGCATAGTTCCATCACTTCATTATTAACAATCTTCTTAAGGACACACTGACGAAATCCGATTACAGCGTTTATGCCAAGCATTTCAGGATATTAAAAGAAACACTAAAAAAGAATATGATTACGCTGAGGCATTTATAATTTCTTCATTTTACGAAGTTCCGTATTTTTCAAGGCTTATGCCATGAATTCAATGTTTTCCTTAAATTATAACCCACGAATTTTGGACTCTTAAAACGTATCAAAAGCAAGTGTTAGTATTGAAACCTTTATTTTATAAATCGATCCAGCATAGTTCCATATATTCATTGCTAACAATTTTCTTAGGGATAAGCCATGTATTTCATGATATTTTAAAAAAATGTATGATCGTGCTGAGACATTCATATTTTTTCCCTTTACGAATTGTCATATGTTGCAGCGTTTATACCATGAACTTTATGTTCTCCAGCATAGTTCCATCTCTTCACTGCAAACACTCTGCTTAAGGATACCCTGACGTAATCCCTATTAATTGCTTGCGTTTTATTAGTTTCTTAATGCTGCTTGGCAGCTTTAAAACGCAACGATATTAGACACAATGGTAAACAGTCTTATAAATTGTTAGATACACACACACACACACACATGTGCACTTATATGCACACACACCAGCCCGTGAGTGTGTGCGTGTGGAGCCCGGTCATTTTATGCAGAGCTTCTAGAAGTACCTGCCTTTTGCTTTACTTTTAATTACCAACTCAAATTACACGGCCAGACACACATACACAATGGGGCACGCACACCCACACACATACACACACACATGCACATCCATGCTCAGTTACATTTGGCCGCCATTTAGCAAGAGGGAACACAAAAACGTTGGAACAGCTGTTTGGCTTGTACTTGGCAAGGACTGCAGAAGAGAGGCAAAAGGCGTCGGTAAAAGGAATAGACCAGCAGCTGGGCAAGGGGGGAAAGGGAGAGGCGAGGAGCGAGGCGAGGCGAGGAGCAGCACATGCCTGGCGAGAACTGGCAGAACCGCAGAACTAAACTTCAGCAGTCGCCATCGTTTGCTGCACATTTCATTACAATGCCATTGTATTCAAATCCTATTATAAAACGCAAAGCACTGCACTGTGGGAGGCGGGGCACAGGCTGGGCTAGCGAGGAGGGGGAGAGAGAGAGTGATTGGGAGAGAGAGAGAGAGTGACTGGGAGAGGCTATGGTAATGTTGCAGCTGGAGAAGTTCGTGTTTGCAGCACGTTTCCACTTTCGCACTTGGTAAACATAAGTTGCCCACGCACAGTGGCTGCTGCAGGTTGTTGGAGCGCGGGAAGGGGGGGGGGGAGGGAGGGAACGGTGCTGTAACGGAACTGGATGCTGCAGAATAGAAGGCAGCAACAGTCCATAAAATAATTACCAACACCAGCGCAGCAGCAGCAGATAGGTAGAAGCAGAGCAAAGCTGCTACGAAAAGGCGAGCCAGATTCAGCATGAAAATGAGCCGGTTTAACCCCCTCCAGCTAATTGCTAGCCCAAAATATAGCAAAAATAAGATATAGGCCAGGATAGATTTAATATAAATATCAAAGAAAGTGCAGCTTTAATTAATATCACAAATTTCTACATTTTAAATTCGCATATCAAAGTAATTGCTTTGGAAGCTGCAACAGAATTTGGTGCTTTCTTGGGTTAAGCTGCCCAGGTAAATCCAGTCGGCAAACTGCATAACCGGACGAAATTATTCTGTAAGTCAGTCGAAAAGAAATTAAGGCGCAAAATACATATTTGCTGGCTGAGCTGCAATATTAAAGCAAAGTAAAATATTCATTTAGGAATGCAAAACATGAACAAACCGAATTTCAAGTTCAAAAATTCTTTACCTGAGCTGTAAATAGTTGCAACAAATTCGCTTACTTTTACAAATGTTTTCGGTCGGTTGTGAGTGGGTTCAGTTGGTGGAAGAGGGTCCAGGGTATCACCTAGTCGGGAACTCCCGACTTGTTTATATATTGCAAAGCCTGCAAGCGATGAGACTTTGGCTGCTTAAATCAGTAGTTTGTCATGGATGAGTTAATTTTCATATAATTCTCAACTGCTTTAAGCAACGACTATTAGAATTGAAAATCTATTGAATTATAATTTAAGAATATAGTAGTTCTGTTATCTGCATACATCAGGAGCAATTTCTAGAAAGTATGATATATTTATTTATGCGTGCAAAACAAAATTAAATGTTTAAAACCAGTTTTAAATATTGTCAACAATAATAACCTCTTTCTTACTGAAGTTTTCTGTACATTTCTAAGGCTAAATGCCTGCAGATGGTAAACAAATTTTCTGCTTTAATCAATACTTTGTGATGCTTGTAATTCTCAACTGGTTTAAGCACGCACTGCTTTAAATAAATTATAAAATTTCAAAAGTTTATTCCTGGTTACAATTTATAAAATAATTACTGAAATATAAGTCAAGAACTGATTCTATAAAGATTAGATAATATATTTGAGAGTTTCTTCCGTCTTTTGTTGTTTGAATCCTTCGACCGTATTGCACTATACGATAATCCCATTTTAGGCAAAAGTTATATCTTGCTCTCGTTAAATTTTCACATTAAAATTTTTATTTGCGTATTGTTTAAAATTAGAATGTTTGTGTTCTACGGAATACATGTAAGGATTGGCAATAATTCTGCTTGGTTTTATTAGTTTTTTTTTTCCTTTTTGCCATTGTGAGGTGAGGTGAGCTGTTAGTCGATATCCTGCTGCTCCGAGCTAGTCAGTGCGCTCTCGTCCATGGTGACGCCCTGCAGTTCAATGTAGCGCAGCTTGCTCTGGGTTGACCAGGGCCTGATCCAAGGTAGCGACATCAGCATCATGATCTGCGACGGTATATATTTGCACGGCAGCAGAGAGATCAGATACTCGTTTTTTCGGTCCAGAGATTGTGCATCTGCTTCTTCTTCACCGATCTCTGGAAATAGCAGGTGCTGTAATCTCACTGACTCTAGTTCTGGTTCCGGTTCCGGTTTGGGTTGTAGTTTGGGTTGTGGCAGCTGCAGCTGCTCCTCGCACAGCATGGAGAGCAGCAGGTGCTCGGTGAAGAGCGCGTGCTGCTGTCGCTGGCTGTTGTCCCGCAGCGCTGTCTCCAGGTCCGCGTGCTTCTCTGCCGTCCACTGGTGCAGCAGATAGCGATCCGCATCCGAGTGCTCCAACAGCAGCGCCGAGCTGCCAGCTGCTTCATTGCCAGGGCCTTGGGCTGGGCCATTGGTCAGCGCCTCGGGACTGGCAATTGCCAGAGTGGTCGGGCGTGAGCGCGGATCCCCCTCCAGGTAATTGGCCGGCGTCTGGCTCAGGCGTAGCTCCGGACGCAGGCGACGCAGCTCGGACAGCTGATAGAGTATATCTATGCCGGCCTCAGAGTCCATGCGGCTGCTATTGGATCGCGCCGAGCTGCGACTATTGCTGCCATTGCCATTCTGATTGCCCGGACTTGGCGGCTGTTGGCGCCGCCTTCGACGCGACACGCGCGCCAAGGCATGACGCAACGGCGGCGTATTCGGATCCAGCAGATTGGCGTGCTCAATGTGATTCAGCAGCAAATGGCGTGCCAGATTGCGTATGGCGACCAGCTCAATGCCCGGCAGTCCGGCGCACATGGGGCACACCACATGGCTGTCGGCCTGGCGATGCATGGTGACCACATGATCGATCAGCTCCTTGGCCGTATGCCCAAAGATGCCGCAATAGGGGCACGTATAGCAGTTGGGCAAGTGCATCAGTTCGAGCATCTCGCCATTGAGCAGCAGTTCGGGCAGCTGTTGGTGCCGCTCCTGGTCGAGCAGCAGCTGCATGGGATGCTCCAAGCGATGGTCCAGCGTCTCCACATGCTGGTCATAGCACTCGCCGCACAGGTCATAGTTCACACAGCGCAAACAGTGAAACCTTCGTCCTTGGAAATTATGTGTTTGACAGCCATCGCAGCAAAAATTTCGATGGCCCATAGATTTGTTCTGATTAGTTAATTAATTGTCGCCTCTTCGTTTATTGGACAGAGAATTAATAATCGATTTGTTGTTGTCGAACAGAATGCGATGTGATGCTCGGGCTGGAATTAATTACGCAAAAATATGGGTCGAAAAAGTCTTGACAATGCGTTTTGAATTTCTATTTTATGAAATCAAATGACAAGAATCAAAAATAGTGTGCGATTAACTGTGGAGAGTACTTTCAATACGAGCTCGAATATATGGGAAACGTTTCGAATATATGTATATATATATATATATATATATAGTTAAACTTAAATGCTTGGATATTAAGCGATGATATCGCAAATGAAAACAAATATAAATGTTGATATCGTATATAGAAGAAAATAGAAATGACAATATCGTATATAGAAAAAAATAGAAATGACAATATCGTATATAGAAACAAATATTAACAATTAACAATTATATATATTTTTTAAATACCATTTATTTTTATTAAAACTATATACGTTTTATTTTACGGTTTTCTCACCAACATACGCTGGAAATAGTTTCAAATATTCTCAAATTATATATTATTCTATAAGTTGAAAAAGAGTAAGCGCAAGTGTGATTATAGATTTAAATAATTTTATAAAATAATATATTAAACATTTGTTTACAGATTTCTAATCAGCTGCGACGATCGATTCTCAAACAGAAAGAAATATTCTAGATAATATTTAGTTATTTTTACGTAAGTAAAGTTTGATCTTAGACTCTAATTATAGTCAGTTTTTAAGACATTGCGTTTTCTTTGACTAACAATCATTTATTAAGCTTTAGTTTTATTGAGTAGAAAAGCATTAAATTGCATTTTCGAACGAGGAATTGCTGGTGATATTAGTATGTATATTCAATAGAGAGTAAGATCTAATGCATTTCTAGAAAATTTCAATAATTTTTGATCGTATAAATTATTTTAAATATTTTGTACTTTTTTTTTTTTACAGATTTTCAATCAAAATTTTCAAACATATAAAATATTCTAGAAAATATTAAAATCCTTCTACGTAAGTAAAGTCAATGTTTTATAAATAGAGTATAAACATTTTAATATTCTAATATTAGACATTTTAAGACTTTTTTGAGATTTTATTTAATTATTTTTTCAAGTCATGTTCATCATGATCAACTTTTTTTTTTATTATGCTTCAATTTTATGAAGTTCAAAATCTTACAATTAATTTTTTGAAGAAATCATTAAATTAGATCCTATTATGTATGCTTAGGAGAGTAAGATTTAAAAAGTTTTTAGATTATTTAAATATTTTTGGATTAAGATAGAATAAAATATAAGTATAGTAACTACACATGTAAATGACATATTATTTATTATTATTTGTAGTTTGTTTTATAGCATTTATTTTTACAGGGAAAACTGCCTTACAAATTGCCAATATAATTGTTCTCCATTTCACACTCAATTGACTATAATTTATACATAGTCTATATTAGTAGACTTCCCGTTTGAAGTCTATTAAAAGCTCAAAGCTTCTGCTTCTTTCCTATTAATTTTATCCCAGCAAGCGTTTGCTTGTCAGTTTTCTGCTTTTATTGTTGCCTTGGGCCATATGTTTCTTTTAATTTCAATTTTTTAATTAAATTCGCTTTTAAATACTTTATCTTTACGTTACACCCTGCATAGGTGGTGAACAAGTTGTTGAATATAATTTGTTCAACATCGTTCTATATATATTTATATATATATTTAAGTAAATACATATTTCTCTCCCTTTTACAAACTCGAAGTGCTTATGCGTATGTCTGTCTTAGTCTGCTGTTCAACTTTGTTTGACTTTAGAGCTGCGTTAAAATATTTTAATTACTTCATTGCCGGCGGCATTAAAAAAGTTTATTGTTGCATCATTTTATCCTGTTGCTGGCGCCTGCCACAAGCAGCAGCATAAAAAGTGCCCTGTAATATTACGGGAATTTAGGAATATATAAATAATATATATTATGATTATTTAATATTCGATAAAGTTATCCAAATACAATTTGCGAAAAATATAACTCTTATGGATTCCGATTGAAATTTAGTCAAATGTTTTCAACAACTTCAGCCTGTGCTTATTGACTACTGGGGTCAAACCAACTCAGACTTAAGTTGAGCGGGCGCAAAGTAAACGAAATAAGAATGGGCGCACAGAAAATAAAGCGATAAGAAGCTTGATAGATTCTTGAGAGCGCAATGCAAAAGTAGATAATGCACAAACATCTATGTATATACACATACATTTACACATAACTGCAGAATCCCTCTTCATCTACTTATTTGGGCGTGAGTATGCTTTTGGGTTATCTAATTATGTACGTGTGTGAATGTTCTTGCTCCAAAACAGAATTTATCTAGTGATCGTTTGCTGGCTCAAGTTTATGTGCGCCGTTTTTTCCGTCTGCTTTGCTCCTTCTCAACTAAGTTCTGTGTAAGTTTGAGCCCAGTAGTCAATTACGCATTCCTCAATATGACAAGGAGTGACAAAAATGGCAAATAGTTATGTTAAGAAATGTATTAATTTATTATTAATGTAAGAATTTGTGGTTTTAATCAGTGATTTAGTCTTCTAAAAAGTATAAGTTCCGAAGACCGAACCTCAATTACCTCAATTAAAGCTATTTTAAATTTATACATATTCATAAAATAATTCATATAATAGATTTTATATATCTAGGTTCCGATTTAATATTAATATTTTTTAGACTTGTACGAACTGTTAATTAGAATTAAAGAACTCCAATTCAAAAATTTGATCATTTAGTATGCATCACATTCTACACACCCAGCTGCAACTTGCGGCTGTGGAGAATATTCATCCCAAATTAATGTGCAATTGAGCATTGGGGTTAACCCTGATAATTAAGTTGCGCCCAAAATAAAACGGTTCATATTAAATATATCAAGTGTTGTTCGAAGCGATAAGCGCTTGTACACACATGTACATACATGTTTTTGACGATTCATCTCATCTGTTTATTTATATATACGTGTGTGTGCGAGCGCAGAGCGGACTACAAAAATAGCAAGTCTTGCTTAGAGCGATAAGCAGCATCAAGAATTCGGGAGAGCGCAATGCATAGGAAGATAAGGCACGAGCGCGGCATACATACACACATGTACACACCTAGCGATTCTCTCCGCATAAACTTGTTTTTTGGGTGTGTGTTCGCTGTTGTATTATCTGCATACTCTCTATGCATGGCGCTCCCGTGAGTTTCTGAAGGTGCTTATCGCTGATTGGTTAATGCAAGAGTTAACTGTGCACGAATTTATCTTGGGATCGTTTGCTCGCTTGATTTCTGTGTGTCCGTTGTTGAGCGCTTTGCGCAACATAATTCGGTTTTAGTCAAACGGCAGCAGCCTTGTGATGCTGTCTAGAAATAATTAAGTGTGATTTCTCGGTAAATACGGTCAGTTTCTCTAATTGCTTACAGAATTAGACTCGTACGAATACGGAGTAACATTAAATAAATCACGTTCTTAAGTTTAATAAAAATGGCAAGGTTTATATTAAAACTCTACCCAAATCGGGGTCAATTCTGAAATTTATATTTTCAATGTTCCGTGGACTCTAAAGACTTTTACAACGCCATTACTAAAAAGTAATTCATTTTTCATTGAGTAAAAAAAAAGTATGAGTCTGTGCAAAAGTAGACAATGTTCAAACGAGTATACATATACACATTCAACTGTACGTATTTGACGATTGCCTTTGCATACACCTGTTTGTGTGTATGCATGTGTGTAATTGCCATCAGAAGAAGAACTTGCGCGAGCGAACACCAAAGCAAATCTTGTTGAGAGCGATCAGAAATTCGGGAGAGCGCAATAGATAATGCGCGAGCAGCCATTTACACATGCGTATAAACATATTTGGCAATTCCCTCTGCGTACACTTATTCGGTTGTGTGCTTCTTGTGTGATATCTATTTATGCAGGTGTGTGGCTTGTAAGTTATCTGGCTTTGAATGCGCTCAGTCGAATTTTGGTTGCCTGCTCAACTTTCTGAACGCCCATCTTTGAGCGCTTTTAGCAACATAATTCTGTTTTAGTTAGACATCAGCAACCAAGTAAAGTTGTTAAAAAATATTTTAACTTTAATTTCTCGGGTAAATCTCGTCCGTTAATTTAATTGTATACGTTAGTTATTTAACTCGTACGAATCGTGAGCATTAATTGACATTTAAATGTTCGGAATCGGTTCTATAATCAGAGTTTTAATGTTGTGAGGTTTTTAAAGACTTTTGCTATACTTAAAGGTATTTATTTCCCAAATCGACTTGATTCAACTGATAAAACGCGATAAATAATTTATTTTTCTTTTTGTGAAAAACATTCGTGAGTGCGAGTTGTATGCATAGATGTATGCGCAAATGTACATTTTGTGCACCTGCTTAAAATTGTTTGTATGTAATTGCTTAATGATGCAAATGACCATTAACTTAGTCGTTTGCTTAATTTCATTTATGGCTTATTGATTTAAATATGTTTTCAACTTTTCAGATAGAAGAACACAATGACTAATCGATTTTAAGGACTTTCACGATGCTTTCCTTACCAGGTTCGGACTATATTTAAACCAGATATAGTAGTTAATTAATAAATTTGTTTATTTTTAGATTCAGCAAAACCTGCAGCGCATTAGAACAAATTCAAAAGATATTGGCACCTAGTTGACCCATGTATCCTTGGTAATTTCATACCATGGATATAGTCCTAGTGAACCTAGAGGACTGACTTCTAGCAAATGCGCAAGAATATAGTCCAAAAATATGTATGCATTCTCTTTCAGCTGCCCCCCCTTGATGGTTGCTAGTTGACTGCCATGTCCTTGGTTATACCATACCATCGATATAGTCCTTGGCAACCTAAAGGATCATATCCCTGCAAAATTTGCTTCGATATGGTCCAAAAACATGTATGCTTTTTCTTTCAGCAGCCCCTGTAAATGAGCAGCAGCTGCAGCTGCTAATTAACAGCTGACCTTACAGCACTCGTTTAACATAACTCATTTTAAATGAGTTACATTTTTGGCCCTTACGCGTATGCAACGAAAATTTTTATTCGAAAATACTCGTCGACCTTCTGAGCATTTCTGTTCGCCTGGTGCTTGAGCGGAATTTTAGCCAAAATTTGGGACCCAGCCGCCAACAAGCGCGCCCCTTTTGGGTATGCAACAGAAATTTTTCGTCGGCTGAAAATTTTTGTCGACCTGCTGGTCGTTTCTGTTCGCCTGGTATTTTAGCAGAATTTAAGAAAAATCTCGGTAGCTAGCGGCCGCCAACGGACGCCCCTTACGGGTATGCAACAGATTGCAATTCCATATCCCTTGGAAGTAAAATAACGGGAAATTTAATATAAATTATTTATTTTTGTCAATATTAACAAATTTGTTGATTTATGCATGTATTTTCGTTTTTACACTTCAAATGGCTATATCAGGCTTAAAATACGTCCGATCCTGGAAGGATTAGCCTCGTTAGATTCGTAAAAGTCCTTAGAATCGATTAGAGTCCTTGAATCCTTCAATCTGAAAAGATAAAAACATATTTGAATCGAAAATGTCATAAGAGAGATAGAAGGGTATATTGAGGAAAGAAATAGCCATAACTCGGCCATATCCTTGCAGATTTTCTAAGGACATGGTGCGTTAGGATCATAGGGCCCAACCGCATCGAACTGCATCAAAATATTAGGGGGTCATCTAAGAATCCTGGACTTGGTAATTTTTCAGTCGCGGGCCGCAAGGAAAATTGCGTGAAATCATAAAATTTTAATAAAATCGCTATAATTCTGAAACTATAAGGACGATCTTAATGTCCTTTGGCCAGTTGGTAGGCCTGGTCAGTACAATTTTTTTGACACATGTCCTGCCAGGATACGCAAGGATACAGCCAGGTTATGGCCTATTTTCTCTTTTAAAATTTGCCCAAAAACTTCGTTGTTTGAATGACTTTCGTCCTTCGGGTTGTATATTCTTAAATGGGAGGGTGGGGACTATCTGCTGTCCAAAGGACATCCCAATGGTCCTTCAAATGGCGAAGTTAGACCCGAATTTTTCGATTTTTGGCCATTTTCTGACTAAACCCCTTGGAAAAATTTTGGTGAAATTGTTTGTCGAATCCTGGAAATCTTTGAATGCCAATCGATAGTCCTGCTCCTCACGAGTTCAGAAAGGTATATCCTTTTGATATCCTTAAGGATATGGCCGAGCTATCGCTATTAGAAGAATGTCCTTTTTAGAAAAGTGGCCATATTTCTGCAACCAGAAGGACAATTATGATGTCCTTTGGCCAGTTTGAAGTTCTAGCCTATACAAGTTGTTTGACACAGGACTTGTCAGGATACGCAAGGATACGGTTGAGATATAGCCATTTTAATTTACAAACCAAATGACCTCATATCTTGGCTGTTTAAAGGACTTTCGTCCTTTTCATTTATTTTTCTAAATAAGTTAGAGAAGGATAATTTGATAGCCAAATGACATGCCAAAAGTCCTTAAAATGCCCAGGTTATAGCAACTTTTGTAATAATATCCTTTTAAGAAAAACAGACCTAACTCGGCCATATCCTTGCAGATTTTTAAAGGACATGGTGCGTTAGGTTCGAAGAGACCAACTGCATCGATCTGCATTAAAACATTAGAGGGTTCTCTAAGAATCTTGGACTTGGTAGTTTTTCAATCGCGCGCCGCAAGGAAAATTGGATGAAATTACACAATTACAGTAAAATCACGATATTTCTGAAACTACAAGCACGATCTTGATGTAATTTGGACAGGTGGTGGTCCTGATTAATACAATTTTTTTGGAACAGAACTCGGCAGGATAAGTCAGGATAAAGCCGAGTTATAAACTATTTTCGGTTTACAAATTTGTCCTCAAAACTTTTTTGTCTTAAATACTTTTGTCCTTTGGGTTGTATATCGTTAATGGGAGGATGAAGTCTATCTACTAAAAATAAAATGTCCTTGTAAGAAAACTAGCCATATCTCGGAAACCACAAGGACGATTTTGATGTCCTTTGGCCAGTTGATATACCTATTCCTAGTCGAGTTGTTGTCTTATACGAGTTGCTTGACTTAACACTTGTCAGGATTCGCAGGGACACGGCTGGGATATAGCGATTTTAATGTACAATGGTGTTTGAGGGACAAACGTTTTTTTCATTATATATCCTGAATGGGCTAGACACGAACAGTCTGATGGCCAAAGGACACGCCAGAAGTCCTGGAAATGCCCAACTTATGGCCTATTTTGCAATACTATTCTTTTTAGAAAAACAGCCATAACTCGGTCATATCCCTGCAGATTTTCGAAGGCCTGGTGCGTTAGGATCGTGGGGACCAACTGCATCGACCTGCATTAAAACATTATTGGGTCTTCTAAGAATCATGGACTTTTATCGCGATGCACTAGGAATTAGACAGTAAAGAAAATCTTTGATATCTAAAAAATTACAAGGACGATTTGGATGTGCTTTTGGCGATCTGGTACTCTTAGTCAATACAGTTTTTTTGTCACAGAACTCGTCAGGATATTCAAGAATATAGACGAGTTATAGCCTATTTTGTGTATATAAAAAGTCCCTTTTTCTCAGCTGGTTGAAAGATAATCGTCCTTCGGCTTGCATATTTTTTAATAGAAAGATGAGGACTAATACTGACCAAAGGACATCCGGAAAGTCTTTGAAATGGCAAAGTTTGTAATTTTAAAATTTTATGAATAACCCCCTAGAAAAAATTTGAGCAAAATTTTTTTGTTAAATTCTGGAAATCCTTGAATGCCAATCGCAAAATCCTTGACAGCTCAGATACTGCAAGTTGGATTTGAATGTCCGTTGATAGCTCTGCTCGCTGAGTTGTTTGACAGAGGAGTCGGCGCAATTTGCAAAGGACTCGACATGGGAAATGTTGCTGCGTGAAGCAGTTTCTCTTGTGAAAGCAGATATAAATATCCTATTTGAGGTCAAAATTTGCATTTAATAGAATAAATACCTCGAATCTGAAGAGCGTGGTAACAGCAGCAGCAGCGTCGTCAGCAGAGGACGCCCTATCTAGTCCACAGACCTATGGCGATCCTGTACTTACAACGAGCAGCGGGCATTGGTAGACTCGGCCAGATCAAGCCAACAAAAACACCGAAGTCTGCCAGAGCAGCGAGCTGCTAGCCATCCAAAACGGCAGAAAATCGTCTGAAATTGACGGATATGGCGAATTATATAAAATTAACTGAAATTGCCTTCTATTTATGAACTTGCCTCATATCGCAGCGAGAAGCTAGTCTAAGATAGCTGCAAGAACGACTATGCCTTCCTGATTCTCCGCCTCAAGGATCACGCCTTAAGCCTTTTCTACTAAAGTTAAGATGAGAAGACACTGCGCTGTCGTCTCGTCGAAAAGGTCGGTCGCCCCAAATTCAGCAAGAAAACTCAAACTGTGCTCGCCGCCAGCAAGATTAATAACCTGGGACTTGATCCTTGGCTCGCCAAGCACGGAAGGTTTGAGTTCTTGGGCTGCGTTAGGGCTAGGATGGGTCCAAACTACAAATAAGGTTTAATATTGAATAATGCTGACAAATATAATGTTCTTACTGTTAATAATTTAATAGCAGTTTATCAGTTGGTGAATTTATCAATTGACTATGTCTCCGCATTGATTTTCTCATTATATGATTATCTCTTACTTTTTCGTTGCTCTTCACAAATATATGCATTAAGATTCAGCTCTTAAAGTTTCGCTTGGTTCAAAAATTTTCAAATTTGCCAGCTTTAGCTTTAGCTAGTGCTCGCAAATCTAAAGATGGCAAGTTTGTGCTTTGCTAAATGAAAAGTAAATAAATACGCAGCTTTAGTGGAGCTGCGTAGCAAGCGGCGGCATCGTTTGTAATGTTGCCCATAAATTTGCAGCAAATATATTGCGCATACGCACTGTGACCCGCAGAAGAACTAAACAAATATTCTAGTTGTAGTTGTAGTTGTTCTTGTTGCTGCAGTTGTTGTTGTTATTGTTATAGCTTGCTTTTGGGTCGAGTTGGGTCAGCATAGCGTAAACTGCAGTTGAAATTGCCTTGACATATTGCTTAAAACCAGACCCAACGGAATCAGCAGCCCCCAACAACTGTCTTTGTCTGTCGAGAGAGAGAGAGAGAGATAGAGTGTGAGTGTGTGTGTGTGTCAGTGTGAGTGTGTGTGTGCGAGTGTTTGTCAAAAGCATGCAAGTCATTCAACTCAATTTTATTTATTGTGCAACTGCTGTGCATTGCGGTTGTATGTTTGCTGAGACAAAACTAACAACTACAACAACAACTAGTACAAGAAGCATAAAAACCAACACACATTCATCTATTTAATTAATAACAAACACTGCACACATGCCACACATAACACACAAAAATACAAACCAAAAACAGAGAACTTTCATGCAAATTCCCAATGCCAAAGATCTAATACCCTATCTTAAATATTTAATTATACTATATAATATATACTATATATACTATATTTAATATATACTATACTTCTCTAATAGGCATTATTTATTATTTGCACTACATATTTAAATAACGAAAATTATGTTTTTTAATACAAACCTCAAACTTTAATTTTTATTTGATTCCTTTTTGCTTAATTTAAGTAGTCGAAATAAAAAGTCCAAAGAGAAAAGGTTTGGAAAATAAACAAGCGATAAATAACTCGAAATCTTCTTCTTTATATAATAAAGAGATTTTAATCAAGAGATTATATTTAATAGACGTATTAAAATATTTGACTATCGCACAGTTAAGTAGAATAAAATTAAGTTATTATATTAAAATATGGAAATAGGTTTGCTTTTTGTTATATTTACATGTTTCCAAAACATCGTTAGATAAAAAAAAATATAATAACATTTATTATAAAAAAAGTATAATTTTAGAAAATAAATTAAAATAAGGAAACAAGTATTATTTTTGTTATATTTACACATATTGTAACTAGTTACGTTAAATAAAAAAAAAGAAAATAAATTTAAATATGTTAAAATGATTTTTTTTGGCTATATTTACAAGTGTTAAAACGTTGTTAAATAATATAAAAATAAATCAACATATGGAAAAAAATATATTATGCTATTTTTACAAAGTTTTGAAACTTCGTTAATTTTATATATTTTAGAAAATAAGTAATAATGGGGCGAAATATTATTTTGTTAGATTTACATGTTTTTGAAAGAAGTATTTTTTATTATATTCACGAGTTTTAAAACATTGTTAAATGTTATAAACTAGAAAAAATATATTAAAATAAGAACAAATATTATTTTACTATTATTAAAAGATTTTAAAAACTCTTTAAATATTATATATTTTAAAAAGGAAATGAGATATGTATTATTTTTGTTAAGCTGTGCAAAACTTAAACTGTTTTGCAAGGTTATGAACTTTAATAAATATTATATATTTTGGAAAATAAATTACTTATAAATAAATTAAAGTGAATAAAGTATTATGTTGTTAATTTTGGAAAGAAGTATTTTTTTGTTATATTGTTATTATTTAGTTTTGTTTGCTAAATTATTTGTGGATGTAAATATTGTCTTATTTATTATTAAAATTCAAATGTTTATAACCTTATGCATGCAATAAGTAAAAGTAAAATGAGAAACAATAAATTAAAGATGTATGATTAAAAATAATATGTTTAATATTTAATTACATTAGAATAAATGCAATTTAAATAGTGGAAATATGGATTTAATAAATCCTTGAGCACTTTTCATATCTTTTACATTGTGTTTTCTTTTTGTGCTACGAAAACACATCTGAATTATTAAGTAAAACTGGCCCAATGAAAGTTAGCCTGCCACGCCCATTTGGGCAGCTGCTTGACAGCCAATTGTGTGGCATAAACATAGCTGCAGCTTTACATAAATTAACTGTGTATATTTATTATAAAAACAATGAAAGCATGCGGCGTGTCTGGCCATGTCTCGGCTTGGAATGAGCTCAGCTCAGCTAAATTTATGAGATGCGCCGTCCAGAGTGTAGTATCCGGCCGGGGAAGGGGATGGGCACAGAGAGAGAGAGAGAGCGAGAGCGAGGCAGCTTTGACTTACGCCTGGTTATACTTAATATTCGCACAAATGGGGGGCTACGAGCTGGCGGGTGTGCACAACATGACGCGAAAAATGCAGCCGCCAACTCTCGGCAGGAGTTGCTGCCGCTGCTGCTGCTGTTGCTGGAGCTCGCAGGACAATAGAAGCTGTCACTTACAATGAAGCGGTATTCGGCAAGGAATTGCCAAGAATGTGAGCCAATAGGGGTGAGGGGTGCAGTTAGGGCGGGAGGGAGGCCAACTGGGTTGCAGTCTCGCCTAGTGACATGTGCAGCAAAGCCGGCCAAACAATAAAGGATAACATTTACACAAGCCGCCCACACAGACAAACACACACACGCACACACACACACACTCATGCAGAGATGCACACACGCACACATATGCGCATACACTCACCGAAAAGGGTCATAAAATGCTTTGGCCAAGTTTGCTTTTGTTCTCGTCATCGTCAACGTTCTCTTTAGTCTCCCTCTCTGCTGCTCTATCTCTCCCTCTCCCTCTCCCGCTCACCCTCTCTGCGTCAAACCAAACTATATCTCTATCTCGCTCTACTCTTCGCTTGCCTGCCGTCTGGCCATTGTCTTTATGCTGGTTTAATCTGTGTCAAAAGGCGTGAGTTATTACAAGCCAGCCACGCCCACAAACGCCCACTAGCGACGCCAATAGCTGCAAACACACACACACACACATCCGCCTTGCTCAAAGCCTTTGCCCCATTGTCTAGCCGGAACTGTAGTTCAGTCTGACTGCAACAGAGAGCGCTGCGTCGGTGGGATGCAGATGCAAGTCGCCAGATAGAACTCGGCCAAGTCAAAGGTTTATCTTTTGTCAACGGCTTTTGTGTGGCTGGCATAATCAGCTTTCTCTTTGATCGAGCTGTCTATGCGAGACACTGATGAGCTCCAAGTCAATTAGTCTATGAAGACAACTAGCTGGTTAACTTAGGGGCGTTTATGTTTAAAATGGGGATAGATGTACAAAAAAATATATGTTGGAGAAAGAGAAAAAAATACCTCTGCATTTATTTGTGTTAAAGAAAGCCAACATATCTTTAACCGAGTCAATTGGACTAAAAAGACTTACAAACTGATTAAAAATAAGTTTATTATTATTTTACGATCGATAAATATCGATAAGTATCGATAATTCGAAATTTGAAGAGCTAGCTATACCAAATTTGATATGTATGTTCTTTTGTACATTACTCTGCTGCGGAACATTTAATTTTCGGCTTAGTTTCCCTTATTCCACAAAATATTAAAAATGTGTCCTCTTAATAGTTGGACAGTCCTGTAAGTTTATGTAAAATTTTCAATCAAGTTATATAAGTTTCTTTCAAGGCAAGGCTTTGCTGTCTTACCACACCCCAAAGAGCACAAGGCCTTCTAAAAGAACTGCAATCCTTAAACCGATTCCCATCTTAAAATTTACATTGCAATAAGCATGTTTTAGATACATATGTATATTGCACAAGTTTTCCGCTTTAACAACTATGTCCTCTCGGTTCGGGAAAATCTGTACGCTTGGTAATTGGCAGCGTAGATTTCGCAGCCACTAGAAGCCATTGGATATGCAATTTAATTGTAGCGTTTTTTTTTTGTGTCCTGCATGGTATTTGGGTTATAAAAACTTTAATGAATTAATGAGCTCGTTGGCACTCGAATTGCGATTGCGTCGTGCACCATGCGCCACGACTCTGGTGGCCCGTTTTATACCCTGCACCCGGTAAAAATAGGTAACAAGAAAGTTGTGTATTTCAGTTGTGCAAAAATGTGGGAAAAGGGCAAAAGCAGCAACAATCGAGTCATTCTGGTTTTGAAAGTAATTTTTGACATTAAAGCAGCGATTTAGAAGTTCGCTGCTTTGTTTTTGGTTTTCGGTACATTGCACATTTTCCAACACTATCCAAAACTGTAAATATATCGACAAATAAAAACTGAAGAATGAAGTTTTTCTTTCGTCGTGGCTAAAGTAAAAGGGGCAAATACAATTCTCAAGTTAGGCAGCTCACAATTGGGTGCAGGGTATCTCCTAGTCGCGCACACTCGACTTGAGCATTCTTGCTTGTTTTACTTACAATTAGCGCCATCGATTGTTTAACGGCAGTTGATTGTAATAAGCCAATTTCGTAGAGTCTGCTTTTGAATTCAAAATGCGAAATAAGTTCATTAGCAAAACGATGACGCCTGTAGTGGCGCCCCCTGGTGGCCGCAGTGTGTGTGCGTGTGCCTAGCCGGAAGTGCGCCCTGTGCAGGTGTGTGTGTGCGTGTGCGGGTGTGTGTGTGCGCTCTCGCCTTCTGCCGCTGCCCGTCAGCACAAGGGACAAGCACTCGGCATCGAATTGCAATGTTTGGCTGTCTGTCCGTTTGTTTAATTTGAGTTTATGCAACTTTTATGCTTATTAATACTTTTATAACCTGACTGCTGACCCCTCCCCACACCTCCCTCTCTCTCTCTCTCTCGGCGTCGCTTACAGCGCAGGTAATTGCCAATTTGGTTTGAATTTCAATTGGCCAATTTGGGCTTGTTTTGGGGCCTAAGAAGTTTTTAAGTGCTCGAAATTGTTAAGCAACGAGCTGTCTGATAATCTATGCGCCAGTTATGAGAGTATTAATTGAACGTGTTTAATTGCAAGAGGTGTTAGATAAAGATAGAGACAAAGTGTGTGTGAAAGAGAGAGAGGGCTCTCCCTCTATGCCCTCTAGATGCCTAAATGAGCAATAAAATAAACTATCATACACCAATAAATAAAGCTTATGTCTAAAGGAATCATTGTGCCTTACATTTGTGTGATCGACTAATAGATACTCTGTGTAGATTTATAGAAATATCATATAATATACTTAATCTTTTAGGATATTAGGGCTTCATGCAAGTAAACAAGTTGAATAAGGTTTAAACGTTAACATTTTTAATAGGAACAAAAATAGAGAGAGCTTAGATAAGTGTTAACCTTTAGGAAACGAGGTCCTATTACTTGTCTTAACTAGGCAAATCATTTGCGTATATTATAAAAACAATTTTGATTAAATTGAATTTGATTGAAACTTAAATAAATGGAATTAAATTAAATGATGAAATAAAAACATATATAGGTTTGCCTACTCTTACTTATTCTTCCAGCCCATTTCTTATTTACTTTTAACTGATATGAAAACGATTCGACAATAACAAAAATAATAACAAAAGAATTTTGTTTCCTTTGAATGTAGCAAATGGAGGTCGCATTTAGCGAATTGAATTTCATTGTTGTGTTGAAATTTCAATGCGCTTTTTAAGCTGACAATTCTGTTGCTGACAAACTCAACGCCGTCTCTCAAGTGCAGGCAGGCACATAACTAAAGGATTCACACACACACACACACACACACATAGAGAGAGAGACACGGCTTAGGTATATCTACGTAGCTGTTGGGGCGGCGGGATGGGCGGTGGGCGGTTGGCTGACCAGAGGTAGATGCAGCTGCAGCTGCTGGATTTTTATTATCTCAACATATAAAGCCATTTTAGTTGATATTTGTTAAGTGGATGCCTGGGTCAGCTGGCCACGCCCCCACACAGAGGAGGAGTAGAGAGAAAAAAAATTGCAGCTAACTAAAGAGAAAATAACCGTGAAGTTGTATGTTTTGCAGTTCAGTGCATTTTGGTTATTGTAGCAACATTTCTTTCATATTCCCGCAGCCACCCCTCCACATCGCCGCCCGCACCGTTGGCCAACCCTAAACGAATCAGGCTTCCATTGTTGTTGTTGTTGTTGTTGTTGTTGTTGTTGTTGTTGTGCTTGTTGTTGTTGTTGTGCTTGTGCATGGGGCTTGTAAAAATGTTTTGAAGTGCGGCTGGCCTGGCAAATAACCAAATGGATGCCATGCTGGTCAACAGCGTCTGCCCCAGTGCCCCTTCAGTAGCACACCCCTCCTCCCCCCTCCTCCTTGACGCTTTACGGGTACGCCCCTGTGCCACGTTCGTTTCGCGCTCAAGTAGCCCCATTCAGTTTTTGTATACGAAATGTACTTGCTTTATGGACTCAGGTCCACAAGTTCAGTTAGACAGCGCCAGCATTTGTCTCCATTTCTCTATCCCTATCCCTCTCTCTCTCTCCTTCACTCTCTTTTCTTTGGCGCTTGTTTGTGTCTGAAACTTTTGCCACGGTCATCGACACTCCTGGACACTCGTTACCAGTGGAATTAGCAGCTCCGACCTGCCTACTTTGATGCATTAATACTTAAGCAGCAAACCAAAGTCGAAGCCATTTACAGTTGAGCCTGGCCACAGTTGCTTACAGGAATTAAAAAATAATTTACTTAAGCTACTTTTTAAATATAACTGCAAAAAGTACACTTAGTTAATAGAGCTTCAAGCCATAATTGTAAAGCATATTTATGTAAGCCAGAGAACAAAATAAAAAAACAAAGAGAATATGTGAGAAGCAAAATTAGTGTTAAGGATTATCTGATTTAATTACAATACTCATGTGTGTATGGGCAACCTTTTTTTTGTTAAGAAAAACTAGATTGTTTGCTTCTAAAAATATATTCCTTTCTTCTTCTTTTCGCGGGTTTGAGCCGCAAAATTCTTACACACTGTGCTACTCATTCGATAATTATAAATATAACAAAATTAATTGAAATAAAAGCAATTATAAGCAACACATACTTGAATTAATTAAAATTAATTGGATAGCTTATTTCACTAATACTTATAATTTCTAACTAATTTGTCAATTAGTCATAGCGTTGCTTAACTGTATATCTCGACTTAAACACAGCTGCAACAACAGTACGAGAAAATTTAATGACACTTAACGTCTGCCATGCACAAAACTTATCTATCTAGAGGAGTTTTCCATGTATTTTCTAAAACTGCTGCAACGGAAAGTGGCAAAGGCAACGGATGCAGCTGGTTTTTGGGCGCGGGAGCTGTGGTGGGGGGTTGGCTGGCTGGTTGAGGGCAGAGTTGAAAAATGTTTCCAAGTTAAATGAAGCGCATCAAACGTCAGTCGATAAATTTAAAAGCCAAAGCTATTGACTTGCAAAAAAAAAAAGAAGCGAAAATAAAAAATAAAATAAAAGCAAATAATGCGCTGGCCAAGAGGACAGACGACAACGAGCGACAGAGGGCGCCACACGTTGCTGCTGCTGCCGCTGCCTCTGCTGTCGCCGCCGCCCGCCTGCAGAGCCAATTCCAATGCATGTGCAAGATGTGACATTTCTGCTGACAGCAGCAACAGCAGCGACGCCGACGGCGACGACGACGTCCAACGGAAGTCGACGTGTTGACAGCGCCCTCTATGGAGCCATGAGTGCACTGTGGCCGTCGCTTGAAACAAAAACGAATAAAAAAGTAGCTAAGAGCGCTGCAGAGAGCGCAGTGATTGACTACTTAACTCTTTGACAACTTGACTTCTCAACAGCAGCTGCTCCCGATAGGTGGACATAGACTGATCTTCCCCTGACCTACCCCGGCGCCTTAAAACCAGGCTCATGTGTGAGCGTCAGCCAAAGTTGGCCGGCAAAACTTTGTCGTTTGCATGCGACCAAAGTTTAATAGAAATTCAATTTCCATTATATTAGTTTTTTTTTACTTTCTTTTCTTTTATTTTTTTTAGTTGAGCCTGAGCATATGTTGCGTGTTTGCATTGAAACAATAAATTTGTTCATGGTTAGGTGTCCGTGTCCAGTTCGAATTGCTTTGACCTGGCCCAAAAGTGTTGAGGCGTGCAAAAGTTACGGATTTTTATTATTAGGTTGTGCAAGTTGAAAGTTGAAACTGGTCTGTAAAGTTTTTGCATGCTGCCGGGCTGTATGTCTGTGTGTGTCTGTGTGTCGGTGTCTGTGTGTGCCATTAATCAAGTGAATACGTTGAATTATTTTTAGAAAACGTTTTATGTATATTATAAATTCAACTTATGAGCATTATAAATCTGTAAAGCAATGAGGCTGTACTTTGAATTTAGCTGGACAATTTATTTTTAGTGCCAATGGCATAATAAATGAACTTGGTTACAGGTAGTAAGTTGAAGTTTAACAGAAAACTAAATTCTTACGAAGAATTCGCATCAAACCTCCTTTTTTTTTGTTATAATTAAAAATGAGAAATGAGAAAAGATATCCGTTGAAATCGACAGAAATAGGTTTTTAGCCTGTACCGTCAGCAATGAAATCTCTGGTGAAATATTCTAACAATAATCTTTATTTATAATCACGAACTATAGATTAAATAGAAATCATAAATATTATTAATAGGGTCGATGAGTAGATAACAGAAATAAGTTCTACACCGGATCCATTAACAAAGAAATCTCTGATGAAATGTTCTACAAATAATATTTAATCATAATAATAATCTAATGATTAAATGGAACCATCAGCAAAGAATTCCCGGGAGAAATATTCTTAAGATATTATTTCAATATATTAAATATCTAATTTGTTAATGCTGGTTTAGGAGAACTCTCTTTTTAATAAATGCTTGTTTACTTTTTATATATAATTATCTTAATATTTTATATACAATCAAATCATAAAGCCAAGAGAAATAGGTTCAACGCAAGAACTGTCAAAACAAAATTAACTGGAGAAATATTCCAAAAATAATACTTGAATATAATAATTATCTAAATATTTAACAAACAATCATGTTATATATTATTTAAAGAATGAAAAGACAGCAGTTCCTATAAATAATACTTATTCTTAGGCTTCACACTAGTTGTGTTAAAATTGTTTTAATTGCAACTTAAATAAATAAGTAAATAAAATAATAATAAATAACTGTATAAAAGAAAACGTTTTTCTCAAAAACTTTCCTTTAGGGGCTCAAATTTTATACAAAATGTAGTTAAATAAATGTTGTTAAACATTTAACTTGTACGAATACAACTTGCCAACTTGCTTGAAGTATTCGATAATTGTTATCGCTCGCAGTTGTTGTTGTTGAGCAGACTTAACAAACTTTGACTCGGATTGCACCCTCATAATATGTTTAATTTGTTGTCTTTGGCAATTTTGGGTTATCTTTTGTAGCTGCGAAACAAATTCTCCCCATTCGTTTTTGCCTGCTCATTATGTTGATTTTGTTGTTGTTGTTCGTGTTGTTCGAGTTGTTACTGGAAAACAAATTGCATATAAATTGCACTCATTGACGGCAGGGAATCTACATGAAAATATTTTGTAGGTACTACATAAATTTCATATTTCACATTTTGCAGCCGCTCTGAGGGGGCATATCAAGTGGCTGCCACCTCACCCCACCCAACTTCTCGCCCTACATCAACAGCAACAGCAACAACCACAACAAATACAACTACAACAACAACAACTATAAGAACAACTTGAGCTAGTTGTTGTTGCTGTGCCAAATGACTTGCCATCGCAGTTCTTGGTTGGCATTTTTGATGAGCCAGCTGCACGTAGCACGACCCCCCGGTTAGGCCCCCCCCTCTGGACTACCCGCGGCTGGCTGCTCAGGTAGCTGGAGAGCTTCAGGACTTTATTAAAATTATATATTTGCATGTTTGTTGCAATTTGAGCGAGGCACGAAGCCAGCAATGTTGCAACTTGCAGCGGCAAAAATTGCAATTGCATATGCATTTATAAATATGAAACGCAATTTTGTCAACTTGCAACGCGCTACTTGCAACTGGCAACTGGCAACTGGCAACTTGCGATTTTATGTTGAAGTTATGCTCGATTTGATGTGCGGCAAGCGGTGGGGAGTGGGGGCGTGGGCGGTGGGCGTACTACGCCCTTTTCTGTGTCTCATTAACAAAGCGCGGACATTGCTGGCATTTATGTTGAGTAATGCTTCCGAAAAGGTTCCACACTTAACGCAAACAGCACACGATAAAGTTTAACCCAAGAAAACCGGAAAACCAACTGTACGATTTTTATGGAAATTATTTGATTAATTTTGATTAATAAATTAAATGTGTTGGTATGTAGGCAGGGTAAATAAACTCTAAGCGCATATAGTATAAAGGATCAGACTACTATATAAAATAGGTGTCAGTAGGAAGGTTAATACGGCTTACCAGTTTATCTTATATCTTAATTAAATTTAGCAGTCATGTGCTCTTAATATATGTGCAACACCTTTCAACATATTTTCAATACCAAGGAGCTCCTTAATTAAGAGTTAAGTTCTCTGCAAGAAAATTTTAAATATTTTATTCAACCAAGACTTGGACCTTAGTTATTTTATTTAAATTATAATAATATTTTATTTTATATATTATAATATTCTATACATAATTTATAATAATCTTCTGTACATATTAGTTTAAATGTATAATACTATTTGAATTTTAATTGTAATAATATCTGATAATGAAAAATTAGCTTAATTTAATTTGTTTTCAACTTCATTTGATATTTAATTCTATTATATATTGCATTAGAAATAATAAAAGAAAGATTTAATAATAATAATGGATATATTATTATTAATCCTTTCACCGAGGTGTTAAGTCTAAAGTCTTTTTAACCTGTGCATTTTACAGCCCAGATTCAAGAGCTGCAAGTGTTCAGGCTGCCTCACAGGGCGCAAATTCGGGCCACAAATAAGCCAAGCATAAAATGTCCACAGCGGGAGAGAGAGAGAGAGGAAGCGAGAGTGTGAGACAGCTGGGCAGATCCTGCAGGCAGGAAGGATAAATATTTGCCAGGCTGAAAATGTTATGTGTGTGGTAAATTAAATTGAAAGGCATTGCAGGAAATGCGAGCACAATATTTGCGCCTTGTTAGTTTGTCAACGCTTCGCTGGCTCTGAATGATGAGGGGCCAAGGATACGGCTGTGGGCAGGGCGAAGACAGCGGAGGGGCAACTTTGGCTATGGCATGATGTTGAAACATTTAATGACATTTAACAGGCGGCGCAGCATAATTAAAATTCTAAATAAATATATAGAAATAAAGGAAACTCACGAGTGCTCTACATGCCGCAAAAGCATTTGCCATTTGCCAGAGCAAAAGTTGCCAAGAGTGAGAGGAAAACTGAGAGAGAGAGTGCGGAAACTAACAGCCTCCTAAGAAGGAGCCGAAGGGGGTGGGGGGTCATGGAAACTGCGGTGACTGCCAGAATCACGCTTAAGCTCACGATTTATGTGAGATTCTTTAAGCGAAATCCAAGTCAATTAGTTTCCTAATTCGTTTTGCGAAAAGGAATTTATCGATTTTATCTGCAGACGTGCAGAAAGTAGTTAAGAGCAGTTCTTCCAACGACTTTTATGCTTTTCTTTTTTTCACTGTGTCTGTGTGTGTGTGTGTGTATGTGCTGATAATGATTCTCGTGTATGTGTGTGTGTTAACAATGAGAACTGTGCGTTTTATGTGTGTGGCACTCTGTGGGGTGCGTGGAGCAATAAACAAGCCGCATTGCTCATACGCCATGTGAGCAAGGGCGAGCGTTCGACTAAGCGACAGCAAATTAAATTAGATTGCAATTGTTTTGCCAGTCGATTTAAATGCTCAAATAAACAAACAAAACATTGAATATACTGTGCACGAATTCCTTCTGCGCAGCAGATTCCAATAAACTTGTAGCATACTTCGAATAACTGAGGAATTTGATAGACGATTTTCACAGAGATTTTAAATTATTAAGTTAAATGTTTTTTTCTGGTACTTGCACAAATTTATGATATGCTTTTTCGATTCTAATAATTAAGCTATATAAAAACTTTTGCTATAAGAAACATGCAATTCATGATAATAGTATACAAAATATATTACGATAAGAACTTATTTATAAATAATTTTAATAAATAGATTAATATAGTCTTAATTATTTAACCTTTATAGTACTTAAGCTAAAGGATTTTAAAAATCAAATAAAATATAAAAAAATTATAAATAAAATAAATGCTTACAAAAATGAATTAAATAAAAAACGTGTATAAAATGTTGAGGTTTATAAATGTACATATATATTTTAATTTGTACTCAGGTGCAGTTGCCTTATTTATAATCCCATCAAAGCCTCTTTCCTGCTGGGCTTTGCAGCTCTCAAAAATGTTGTGGACAAACATAAATCGTTTTAAAATTAGGAACTTTAGTTATTACTTCGACTTGTGTTTACATTTGTTGCGGCTACGCTGGGCGTGAAAGTGGGTGGGCTGCGGTCGGCGTGGGCGGTCGAAGGGGGGTGCCCGTCGATCGCGGGAAGACTCAATCTGCGGCCTGCTGCTGCAGCGACGGCGGCGTCTTAAAGAATTTTTAATTGCTTCAAAAACAAGTTGAATGCTGTTTTATTTATATATTTCCGGCGACCGCCAAGGCGACGCCATAGACAAATTCCATTAAACTTTTGGCTTCTAAACTGTGTCAAAGTTGGGCGGCTCAAGAGAAGCGGCTGCAGGGGCAGGGGGCCGCTTACTGGTCCGCTGGCTAAGGATAATTCAGTGGCAGCAGCCGCCCGAGAGAGACGAGCTCAAAAACTTTTGCGCAAAGTAAACTCAACTGAATGAAATGAAAATGCCACAGAGGCAACCGAAAGCTCCAATCGGCGAGAGGGGGGAGAACTGTATGTGTGTGTGTGTGTGTGTGTGATTTGGAAGGGGGCGGGGTGGGTGATGGAGTGGGGAGCGGGGGGTCTGTTGCGATAGCGAGCGACGCTTGGTGAGCAATCAATTTCTGTTGACGTTGACAACAAGGCAAAAGTCCGGCCAAAGTTAAGGCCAAAAGCAAAGGCGCAAGGCGTGGCAGGGGTGTTGGGACAGAGGAGGGAGCAGAGGGGGCAACAAATCAAAGTCGACGTCGCGTTTTTAAGACGCCTGTCGAACTGTGCCGGCCCACGCCCACTTTAGCTGCGTAAACGCCTTAAGACGGCGACTGCGACTCCGACTGCGGCTGCTGCGGTTGAAGTGTATTTAAAAGTTTGATTAGTTTTTAATGTTTGTGCGAGGCAAGTTCTTAAGTTTCTGCCTCGCTCACGCTCGAGCTCTCGCGCTGTCTCTTTCGCTCTGTAATTTTTATAAACTTTGCATTTTACTTGATTCAACTTTAACATTCGTAACGTAAATATATTATATTCTGCCCAAGCACGGCCCATAGCAATATTTATGCACATTTATGCAAAAGTCAACTAATCACAAACATATTGCATAAAATAACAATTTCATAAATTGAAACAAAATGTCTAGACTCATTATGCCACCGAAAATGTATGCAATAAAATTATGCAAATTATATTGCGCACAACAACAACAGCAACAACAGCAACAACAAAAACAACATCAGCAGCAGCAACAACAATATGTTGGCCAAATAATTTCTCATATTTGTTGTTTTTGGCCCTTTGTCAAACTCATTCTCTCTCTCTCTCTCTCTCTCTCTCTCTCCCGCGATTTCGCTTTATCTAGTTGGCTCAGTCGCGTCGGCGACAGCATTTGTAAATTCATTTATTCGAAATTTGATTTTCACATAATACAAAATACTTTATATTTATAATTTTGTTTTCGTCCTCTTTGTTGTCAACGATATTATTATTCTTATTGTGCGTAAGCCTCAAGAAATCAAAATAGCTAGACATATTTTCCAGTTTATATGGGTACATAATGTATGATAAAATTTGATATAAAGTTATATAATATTAACGATTAATGAACTAAAACGTTCTTTACTAACTACTATAAGTCTTAAAAAAATAATTTTAATAATTTTAAAAATATTCAAATTTCTTAGTTATATAGCTAAAGTTCTTCAATAAAACACAATTTTAATAAAATATATATATACAAATATATTATAGTATAATATATTATTATTTTATATGTATTATTACAATGTAATTTAATATAATATAAATTAATATAGAAAGAAGAAGTGATCCCAATGATCTAATACCCTGAAAATTAATGATATGATCTGATATTAGAAATAAAAAATAAAACTAGCTCATTTATCGTTTGTTCAGCTAGCCTCTATATATTTGTCATCCAATTTTTATTTCTTTCATATATTTTAGAAATATTGTCACCCTTACATGACTAATATCTCAAAAAGTCAATGTTAATTCCCAGCAAAAAATATCCAGTATTTACTGTATTTTTAAAATGTTTCTAAAATTCCTTAAATTTATTGCACTTTCTCACAAAGTTTGGGTTTGCTGTGAAGTATGGAAGCATTTCCTGCTTGCCGACGTTCAGCAGATTGTTATTAAAAATGTTTTCATGATAATTGCAAGTTAACGAAAAGCGACATTGGCAACGTTTAGAGGTCCTTCGACGCTTCAAGAAACACAAACGCCTCGCAGGCTCCTCGGCCTTATGCCTTATCGCACTCGTCAACAACAATAATAAAAGGCAGTCGGCAAATGCAGCCATAAATTATGAATATGAATGGCAAGGTGTCTACGTGTGTATGTGTTGTGGCTGAGGCACCGCCCCGCCCCTTTGGCGCCTCCCTGGGGTCCAATAACGCAAAGAGGCCACACAAGGACACAGGCAACGCAGGGTTAATAGAAACTCCAAGCGTGTGTGTGTGTAAAAGTTATAAACATTTATGGCAGCTACTTAAAAATGTCAGGCGAAAAAATTATGATAATGATACGTGACATTTGAAAGCAATAACAATTTAGTTAGCACGCACTTTTTGATTACACCGAAAAGCTCGACCAGGTTTTATTTATGAGTTGGCTACATAAAATTGAAAAATTGCCTCAAAAATGCCTGTCAGTGTGCGAGTGTGCGGTTTGTCTGTGTGCGTGTGTGTGTGGGTGTAATGTGTGTGCGTGCGTGTGTGTGTGTGGCACTCAAATGAAAGACTTACATGGGTGTAATAACAATAATCATAAAGCACGCCATCATAGAATGCGGCAAAGTTAATAACAATCAAAGCAGCGAGAAAAGTCATCTCAACTCTTTAATGCTCTGCAAATAATGTTAGGGTATTTCATATCCTGCAAATAGCTTTATGTGTTACTGCTACTCAATTATTACTAGGCAGAAATAATTATTAAAATAGAAAAAATATAAATAAAAAATATATATATTAGAGCGAACGAATTTTTTGAGGTCAAAACATAAACAGTTTATGTATAACTATAAAAATCTTTCCGATAGCAAAACATTAAATTCGCTTTTGGCTCACTCAAGCGATAATTTGGCGGTTATACAAATACATAAATAGAGCGTACGAAAAACATAAACACTTTCTGTAGAATTATAAGAATTGAAGAATTACAACTCTGACAGATCGCTTTTCGACTTACAACAGTAAGCAACATGTATTTCGCCTTTGGCTCACCCAAGCGATAGTTTGGCGAAATAAAGCCAAAACGGCCAACTTAAACAATTTTTATATAACTTTAACCTTTGCCTCATTCAAGCGATAATTTGGCAATAGCACAAATAGAGCGTACGAATATGTAAAGTCAAAAGGTAAACAAAAGAATTATAACTTCAGAAGATGGTTTTTCGACTAACAAAAACACTTATATCGCCTATGGCTTACCAAAGCGATAATTTGGCGATATTATCAAGTCAGGCCAAAAGGTAAGGTAGTTTCGGTAGATTTCGTTTTAGATTTCACAGTTTTAAAGCTTGTCCTTAAAGTCGATTACAGTACAAAATAATATAACAAATTCAAGGATAAGCTATAGACAATGAATTTTTCACCTTACTCCCTTAAGTTGTCTATTTAAAATCGGACTTTTCAGCTTGCCAAAAATTATGAAATTTACGAAATTAACAAAGGGTCCAGAGAGGGCAGAGCTGTCCTTCAAGTGGCCAGGCTGGCGAGTCAGCTGAGCGGATAGCCAGGCCTGGTGGAGAGGGGAGGGCAGACAGGCAGGCAGGCAGGCAGTCAGTAGCAGCAACAACAGCAACAACAACAACAACAACAACAACAACAAAGCACACATCCTGTATGTCAACTGAATAATTCGTTGCATGCACAAAAGGCATGCACTCACATCCGGTTTCCTGTCATTCTTTTCGCCACACAGGGTGGCAGAGGTACGGAACATGGGCAGAAGAGAGCGCGATGGAGACAGAGAGAGAGAGAGAGAGAGAGAGTGGCAAAGAGAGTAGGAGAGCGTGGCAGGCTTGCAATTTATGTCTATGTGTTGGTAGCCGTTGTTGTTGTTGTTGTTGTTGTCTTTATGGCGTGTTTGGTATTTGTTGCAACTTTTGTTTTGAATTCCTGTGGCCTTGTCACACGCTCCATGCGCTTGCAGTTAAATTTATGTTACAACACACCCATACAACCCCACAGCCACACATACACACACACACACTGGCATAACTCTTAACGAACAATGAATGCAAAAAAGTGTTGCATACAACGCGAACTCTGCGCTCTCTCTCTTTCTCTCTCTTTCAGAGCCTAACACATATAGATAGGGAGAGAGGGAGGGAGAGAGGCGTGGGGGGAAGCAGACTCAAGTGCAGTGACGGCCAACTGCCAGCGCCACATCTCTTGTAAAGCAGCGTATAATCCACTGATTGCTCCCAAGGTTCAGCTTTCAACAATGAAGGCCACTCAAAAAGGAGTCGTGCAGGCTGAAGGGATGCGGAACGGACGGACTGTACTGAAGCTGTCGGGTCAACGGATGTGCTGCGCTTTTTGCCAGGGCATGACAATGGGCATAAACAGCTTTACAATGGGGTCTATAGAAAGAGAGAGAGAGCGAGGGGGTGCTAGAGGGAGAGAGAGCGGGAGAGATAAAGAATTAGAAATATAGAGTTAGAAAGAGACAGAGAGCAAAGGAAAGAGGGAGACAGAAAGCTGAATATTACAAATACATAATAAATATTCTCGAATTGTGAGAAAACTGAATAATATATACATATATAAGCTCTCTCTCTCTCTCTCATTCTATATACATAGTATATACTTCCTTTACTTTGTTGACAAAAGATTCCTAAATTGAATTAAAAATTATAAAGCCTTTTACCATTTGTCAAGAAACTGGTTTAATTTTATAAAGAACTGAACTCACCCATGGGATTTAAGTGACACGATCTGAAATGAAAAGAAAAAATAAATTTTAAAAATAATTAATAAGTTTAGGGATCTGTAAATTTTCAAAATTTTTTCACAACCCAATTTTCTGTTTTTATATTTTATCATTTTTTTTAGATTAATTCGATTTTTGTTTATATTTCAAGATTAGAATGTTCTAGTAGTACATGTGTTAATAATTTGTGGATAGTTCCAATGTTTAAGTTAATACGAATTAAATATATATATACATAATCTCTCATCTCAAGAATAAAAATAAAAATGTAATAAAATAATTCTTAATTTAAATCAAAGTAAAATAATAAAAATGTAATAAAAAGTATAATAAATTAAGGGCAGCTTTTGAATTATAAATACTTAACTAGTTGATATTTTTTCATGTGCTGAAATTCAATAACAATTAAATCGATATATGTATATAAGTACTAATTTCTCTTGATAATCTATATAATTCCAGACCAGGATAGTAAAAGTTAAAGTCTGTTTCGATCTTGCAGTTGGTCGCATTGTTTTGTCTTGTATTTTAATTTGTTTCTATGTATTGCTGCTCTCCAGTTGCAGCTATCCGTCTGCAGTTGTCGCTCGAGAGACCTGCGAGAGTTTGGCATTAATTTTGCATATGAATACGGTGCGGACAATTGGATTTGTTGCACTGCTGTGCAGCTGCAGCAGTTGGTCGCATTTAAAGTGGCATGTTTTTTGCAGGCTCTCTCACTCTCTCTCTCTCTCTCTCTCTCTGCCACTATCTCTGTCTTTTTCAAATGCAAAAGTTTTGAGGGTCGTCGCATCGGGGCATCAATTTTCACATTAATTTCGTTTGTAGCTTCGGACATGCTCAATTAGCTAACGCTGTCGGCTCATTAGCAACCCGAGCCTGGCCCCCCCTGGAGGCACAGCACAGCAATTCGAGCTGGCCCAAACACACACACACACCCGCACACACACGCGCACAGGTAAAGGGTTGTAAGAGCGTTAAACAGCTTGCAAAATGCCAGCAAGCCCCCAACTCGAACATCTACATCTAAAAAAAAAAACGGTTTCAATTTGCATGTCGTCAGCGAAGTATGCTGCTTTCGCCTTTGGCTACGTTCGAAACGCTGTGGCGCAAACAAGGATTTTCTTTCAATATCTTATACTTACAATTGCACAATCAAGGCAGAGACTGAAAAAGTTCGATTAAAGCATAATCAAAGTCGCATAATATGAAAATGAAAATATTACGTAAGCCCATTTTATTTTTACTATGCATGGGTATTGTAACAATCTGTACTGCCAAGTTGATGTGCGCTAATCGGGAGCTGGACTCGACTGGAAGATACACTGAATAAGCTGCCCGTACAAACATTTCAACATTATTGTGCCTCTTCTGCCCTTGTCCTCACACTATGATGAAGAGGTCCATGATGAACTTAAATGCTATCAGGACCATCTTTATGCAATGCGCAGGCCATAAATGTGGCGTCAATATGTGTAAATATCAAAGGCCAAGATTATAGTACCAGAAATGCGTAAGGAGTCGAAGGAGTGGGAGCAAGTATAAAAAAGTTAAATATTCTGGACAATTGTATATATTAGAAACTAAATACATAGATATGCCAAGACAACAAGATTTCGATATAAATTTCTATAAATATCATGGAAACATTTCAAGTTATCAAATTTGCAAAACAATACACTTAATTTACGTGAGCAATGTGAGGAGTTATGCTTTTTTTCCCCATTTTAAAGAATTCAGTTTACACAACAACGATTCACAATAAATACCAAAATTTGGATGATGTTATCATCTTTATTGATTCAAACGGCCTAATAACGTCCACCGTGTCCATGTCCACCATGATGCTGATCGAAACCTTGACCATGTCCACCGTAGCCCTGCTGGCCATGGCCACCGAATCCTTGCTGGCCATGTCCACCGAATCCTTGCTGGCCATATCCACCGAATCCTTCCTGGCCGTGTCCACCGAATCCTTGCTGGCCATGTCCACCGAATCCTTCCTGGCCGTGTCCACCGAATCCTTGCTGGCCATATCCATTTTGGTGTCCACCAAATCCACCTTGCTGACCATAACCACCGTGACCGTGTTGGGCCAAAACAGCGACAATCAGGGCGAAGAAAACGACCTTTAAAAGTAAATTATCCTAGGCCATAAGTTGTTGAGCTCAATTTAAGGATATTCAAGCGAACTTACGAAGAATTTCATTTTGATTTGTTGATTTAGCTGCAGCACTTTCAAATAAGTTCTAACTGTACAGCATCAATTGGGGGCCCCTTTTATACCCAGCAATCGAGAGAGAGATTTACGTAGAAGCGATTTCAAAATCAAAACAAAAAGCGGAAAAAACAAATTTAATTCTCAGTTGTCTGAGCCTACGAAAATGTCTTATCATTCACTAGATTACATATGAAACATGCTTTATTTTGGCACACATTTGAGAGGGTATTATAACTGAAAGATTCCATTTGTAATGTGCCTTGTCTTGATCGTGACAACAGGTTGGGGCTAGGTCGTTATATCCAGTTTAATCTGTTTCTGTGCCAAAAATAATTTGACAGCTCTGATAAAACCTGGCACATATTCAACTACTAGAACTTATAAACAGCAATTGCAAAGAGTTCAAGTTTCTTATTCTCTAAGAAACTCAATTGCTAAGAATTTTTATTTTTTAAGGTTTAATATTGGCAATATTGCATGTCGCTCAAATTAATAGTAACAAAAATAATTTAATAAAATTTCTTTCTGTTTATTTAAACTCAACAAAGCGGTTGAAATAAACATATTTAAACCCAAATATTATGGGAGCTTCCACTGTATTTGATTTTTTCAAAGCTCTTGGTGAAAAATACTTTTTTAAAGGCATATTTTATTTTCGACTCACAGTTCTTTCCCATTATTTATTTGGTCTTGAGGCTTATCTGTCTACACACGCCCTTCAAAATCTTTGGACTTTAATAAATGGGAAGTGCCCAATTTGATTCTGTGAATCAATTAAGTGTAAATGTTTTTTTTTTCGGCTCATGATTAACCTTACCATTGAACTCGAACTGAGTCAATTGTTCTACGCTCGAGTGACTATAATAAACATTTATAATGAATAAACTATGAGCGTGCCACACTGGTAGATACCCTAACCCCATCAACTTCCTTGGGGCTACACTATAGAAACTGAGTCCTTAATTAACGGTGTTAACAGGTCGATCTTTATTAACATTTCTGGACATAAAGGTGGCAAACAAATGAATGTTAATTAAATTCTGAGATCAGAAGTGGAGATGTAGCAAAAAACGTGTAATGTCTACATACATATGTGTTCAAAATAAGTCGAGTGTAATATATATATTTTTATTGATTTCACGAGGAAAGTTGTCGAACATTTGAAAAAATCCTGAAAGCTGGACAAATAATATATATGAATAATTTTAGCAATACTTTCTGAGTGTCAAAAGTGCAGCCTAAAGCTATGCAACACTTGGCAAATCGCCCGCAAATCGACAAATTAAATTTCAAATATTTTGCTGGTTGCATTTGTCATATCGCTGGGGCTTCATTAGGCAGGCTCAAAGTATATTGAACACAGTTGCCAGGTAAGCACAAACTTTTCAAATGATATACCACACGTTACCTGAGGTACAGGTGTGTGGGCGAGCGTGTGTGTGCGTGTGTGTGTGTGCGTATGGGTGAAAGTTGCCAACGCTGCAGCAGCTCATTGCCGCGTGTCGTTGTTGTTGCTGTTGTTGTTGTTGTTGTTGCTGCTGCATTTAAGTAAAATGAATTGCCTGCAATTTATTTTTGTTGCTTATCATATAAATTGCACTCGCCTGCAAGTCATTATTTGGCACATTTGCGCTCAATGGCTGCACATTGCTCGCCTCGCCCACATCCAAATTGTGGCGAGTGGGCGTGGCAGCATGTGTGCGTATGACGAACCGGAAGCCCACAGATATGCCAGTAAAAACAACAGCAGCAACAGCAACAGCAACAATTTGGCCAAGAGATGCTGCCAGGTGGCCTTTGCACTTGGCTGCATTTTTAAGACAGCAAAGGCGACGTAGCGCAAAGGGCAAAGGGCAAAGGTTGCAAAATGGCCATTGGGTATATATGCCCGAAACTGCCACTTAAGCAGTTGCTGTTCTTTTATTTACCACTTGCAATGGCCGCACAAATAAATTTCCGGTTTTGCCTTACTCGACTTAAACTTTTGGAAGCGACACACAAAAAACAAGCAAGTAAATATATATATATTCTTTATTGTGTGAAGAGCTTAATCAAAAAAAAAATAGCTTGTAATTAAAGCAATGCCAAGCGATACAATAGCTTAAGTAACTTAAGGGTCAATACCTTTGCTTGACGAATCTGAACAGTAACTAGTTTTCTAATAGGGAATCGGTTTGTATTCGAAACATTAAGCTTTGTTTCTTTTTTGCTGCACAATGGGAAAAAACACTAACTGAACAATTATAGTGCAATTTATAAAACGTTATAACATTTTTAAAATTAATAATATAATCAAATTTTTGATTGCATGCATTTAAGATCTTAGCAGTTAAATAGTGACAAGTTAATATTGGATCCGAAAGGCCTCAATTTAATATATGTTAATATATATGTTATATTAAATCATAAATATCAATTATAGTTCAAAAGTTTCATAGCTTCAATAGCTTATGCAAATTGAATACTCAAAATTTATTAAAAATTGATTTGGCTTTAAACATCAAACAGAAACGCAGTATTCCGCTTCGAGGATGAACAACTGCAAAGATGTCACTCAAAAATATTATATAAACCTCTCTTAGCATAGTTTTAACAATTTCCAGCTAGCTTACTAGCAATAGTTCTGTGTTTGTTAGCAATTGGTGTAGCAAAGCTGGAAATATTAGAGTATTCGAAAATGTCTTAGCATTTACTAGATTACATATGCAATATGCTAGTATTTGTTTTGGGACAATTTTGTTAGGGTATTATAAAATAAACGGTCTTGATCTTGGTGACGGGTTTGGTCATTATTGCCAGTTTAATCTGTAAACCAAAATTTCGATTCTGATAAAACCTGGCACAGAGTAAATTGCTCAAAAATGGGCGTTTTACTCTGAACCCAAAACAAAGGGTATAATATATCTGTGATAATATATGCAATAGGCATCAGAAAGCAACTCGGGCGCCATAAAGTATATATATTCTTGATCGGGAATACGAACTGAGTTGATCTAGCCATATACGTTCGTCTGTCCGTCTTTGCAAAGGCGTCGAGCCCGAACACAACGAAATTTAAATGCATATTCCCTAATTAATAGTCTTAAGCATAACTTTGCAAGTATTTTACATTGATCAAGAATAAATTAATCAAATTAAAAAATATATATTTTTCAAAAGCGCATTATTATTCGACTTTAAAATGAGTTTAGCAATAGTTCTGTGTTTGTTAGCAATTGGAGTAGAAAAACCTGAAAATTAGCTACACTTTCTTCGGTAAACATATTTCTTGTAACTGCAACACTTGGCACTTAGTTCAACATACAAGAGCCCCCCAAATATGCAAGCCCCATTTGCATAGGTTGAGCAGAGGGTGCATTTCTGGTGGAACATTCGCACCCTTGACCATCTCTCAGCAGGACGGAGGGTGGCCGACTGGTAAATTTCTCCCTATGGAATGCAAACAAAAGGTAACAAACCGACTGGCAAAGTGTGCAGAAAATATTTTGCAAATGCAATTGCAATTAAGTTGTCTGATTATTGGGTCAGATAGCCGTGACATTTAAGAATTGCGCAGTAAGCCAAACAAAATAAAAATAAGAAATAAAAGCGACGGGAAAATCAGAGAACAGAGCAATGATTGCATACAACTCGACACACATGACCCATTAAAGTGCGTCCTATCAGCTGGAAATTGACCTTGCCCAATAAACAATATGTACAAACAATTTCGAAAGATGTGGACTTTAAGTAGTCGGCTATTGGGCAACTGACAGCACTCTACAGTTGATTCAATTGAGGAATTTAAGGCATTTTCTCAACTACATATATTACTTAACTTAAAGGCTGTACATTTACCTAAACAGTTTTTGGGTCTCTTTCAAAATTGAAGATATAAATATATTATATTTAAATAAAAAAGATAAGAACGCTTTTGCTTGATAATATGTATATATATAATTTTTAATAATATACTTCATTGTTTTAGAATTGACGATCTGGTTAAAATAAAAAATCTAAAAAAAAGGTATTCAAATTTGTTCAAAACCTATTTTGAAGTATTATTCTTACTATTTAGATATCACTTGGAATTTTAAGTGAAACAATTTATATATGCATATTGTTAAAAAATATTACTAAATATTATTATTCTAGTCACTTGTGGAAAACAAAACTGACAAATTTTCTGACAAATATTTGTTGTGAAATATTTTAATATATAATTCCTTTCAACCAAAGAAAAAATATATATTAAAATAATCATATCACAATTGTACAATTTCTATTAACTTTTTCTGTAGAGAATTTTGTTATTTTTATATTCATTTGTTTCTTTTAAATTGCTAAACATTCTCATTTAGTGATAAGCTTCTAGTCCGTGCGGTGCGTATAAAAGTAAGCAGAGTGTTCTTGAAATTTTCAGAGCATCAAAAAAGTTCGCCAGATCCAATGAATTTTAAGTACTGTGTAAGTTTGTAAAAAACAAAAATAATCGACAGCGCTTTCACTCTCACCAACTCTCTCTCTCACTCGCTCTCGCAGTTGCTGTTGTTATCGCTGCTGCTGGCCGGCGCGAGCGCTAGCCCGCCACGGGACACGCCCACTCGTCCCACGCTGCCACCCTGCACGCCCTGGTGCGCCGGCCAACCGCCACCGCCACCCGGCGCCGTCAACTAAGCTGATGAGGATACTATAATCTGCTGCTGCTACTGCTGCTGCTGCTCTCAGGCAAACAAACATGTGTTAGTAGTCGGTTACTTTTCGTAATTATTTCGGGCCATTTGCTAAAACAATTAAACTCCCATAAAGTATACAAATAAGTTTCTTGGTAATCTGGTAATCTTCCACTGCACATGTGGCTGGGAATCTTTCAGTAATTAGTATCGCGTTTTATGTCCAACTCAAAATATATATCCCAAAGAGCGCGAAATTTCATTGTCTGCGAATTGAAATAAAGCTTTTAATTTAGAGTTCCTTCTGGGGTCAGAAAATAACTGGAAAATCTTAAGCAAGGCGGACACAACATGCATGTGTATTCTCTGCATGTCTCAATCTAGATGATTTATGGCGTGCAGTCATAATCAACATAATAGCTACCTTAATATATGTATATATGTATCTCGCTCTCTCTCTCTCATGCTTACAATTAAATTTCACCGCCTCCCCACATTAGAAGAAGAATACAAAAGAAGAATAAAGCGCCAAAAAAATTAGGCAGGCAATGCAAAAAAAATGTCGCAAGAATAACAGCAAAGTGTACAAAGTGTAAAAAGAAAACACACACACAAAACTCAAAGCAAACAAAGTTTAGGAATATGATCAGTCACAACAACACAAAGGTCTCCTTAAAGCACGACTGAAAACAATGAGAGAACGCGCGAATGCTCAGCAAAGACCGTGTGCGAGCAGGACAGCAGCTTTAGCAACGCATTCAACAACAACAAAGACTGTGTGCGAGCAAGATAGCAGCCATGAGGAACATAAACAAGGGTACAACAAAAATACAGGTTACACGTAGTTTATCTATGCAAATAGTGTACTGTAAAAATAAACACTCTTTTGTTTAAACAGTATTGAAATGCTTTTATTTATACCGCTTTTGAACGCTTCATATTTGTGCGTAAAGCCGCGCTGCAACTAGTAGCGATGATGATGTTGATGATGGTGATGAGGATTATGATGTGGATTATGGTAGCCACCGCGATTGCCGCCACGATTGCCGCCCCCGCCGCCACGCCCATATCCGCCGCCGAACTGCGGCACTGCCAAGGCAGCAGCAAATAGCGCAAATAAAATGATCTGTCCGCAATATTCAAAAGTAAATATATATTTTCAGTAGTATATTTGAAACTCACCAGCAACTTCATGGCGACTGCTCTTTCAACTCTGAACTCAACTGCGCTGCGTACAACGCTTTTAAAGCCAAAAATCGCAACTGCTGACAGTGCGTTGGCATAAAGTCACAAACATAAATTATACCTGGCGACCTAATATCCATAAAACCCAAAAGGAAAATGCACTTAACAACATTTGTGTGGGTCGGCTTATCGGCAGCATATGCAGCACTCATCCAATATCGGAATTTCGTAATGCATATTTCGACCCGAGTTCTAGGAAGATGGCAGATTGCATGTCGTAAAAACGGATTGGCTTGGCCAGCGATAGGCTCCTCCGACCTTTCACATTCTACATATGCATATATGTTAATGTTTAGGTAGATTTAAGTTGACATTTGGCGGCATTTCTTGGTATTTGACAGCCATTTCGATTGTCATGAATCGTTGATGCTAGCCTGGAATTAATATACTTTGGGATGCCTTCTTCTGCCTGTTACCCATTATCATGCGCAACAACAAAACACAATAAAATAAATGCCGCGGTAAGGTTAAGTTATCAGGCTAAGCTTTATCTTTATTGATTAAAACGTCCTAGTAACGTCCGCCATGTCCATGTCCACCCTGTCCACCATGTTGCTGGCCGAGACCTTGCTGGCCATGACCTTGCTGGCCGAAACCTTGCTGGCCATGACCTTGCTGGCCGAAACCTTGCTGGCCTTGTCCACCCTGGCCGAATCCTTGCTGGCCATGTCCACCCTGGCCGAAACCTTGCTGACCTTGTCCACCCTGGCCGAATCCTTGCTGGCCATGTCCGCCCTGGCCATGTCCTTGCTGACCATATCCAGCGGCGAACACACCGACGATCAGGGCGAAGAATACGATCTTTAAAAGTAAATAATACTCGGACATAAGTCGTTGAGCTCAATTTAAGGATCTTCAAGCGAACTTACGAAGAATTTCATTTTGATTTGTTGATTTAGCTGCAGCACTTTCAAATAAGTTCTAACTGTACAGCTTCAATTGGGGGGCCTTTTTATACCCAGCAATCGAGAGAGAGATTTTTTATTGAAACGATTTCAAAATCAAAACAAGCAGCGGAAAAAAACAAATTTAATTCTAAGCTGCTAGAGTATACGAAAATGTCTTATCATTTACTAGATTACATATGCAATATGCTAGTATTTTGTTAGGGTATTATAAAATAAACGGTCTTGATCGTGGTGACGGGTTTGGTCATTATTGCCAGTTTAATCTGTAAACCAAAATTTCGATTCTGATAAAACCTGGCACAGAGTAAATTGCTCAAAAATGGGCGTTTTACTCTGAACCCAAAACAAAGGGTATAATATATCTGTGATAATATATGCAATAGGCATCAGAAAGCAGCTCGGGCGCCATAAAGTATATATATTCTTGATCGGGTATACGAACTGAGTTGATCTAGCCATATACGTTCGTCTGTCCGTCTTTGCAAAGGCGTCGAGCCCGAACACAACGAAATTTAAATGCATATTCCCTAATTAATAGTCTTAAGCATAACTTTGCAAGTATTTTACATTGATCAAGAATAAATTATTCAAATTAAAAAATATATATTTTTCAAAAGCGCATTTAGTATTCGACTTTAAAATGAGTTTAGTTCCTTCTCATTATTTACTTAGTCTGGTGCTTATCAGTCCACAGGCGCCTCTCAAAATTTATGGACGTGTCTGTCGTAGGGAATAATTGGGAAGCGACCAATTTGATTGTATGAATCAACAAAAATGCAGACGTTGAAAAAAAATGAAATAAAAAGTATAAAACTTATATTAACCTTCAACTTGAACTCGAACTGAGTGAATAATTAAACGTTTGCTGGGAGTACAAATAATATAATAAACAAATTTAATAAGTAAACTATAAAAACAAAACTAAATAAGAAATACTTGAGGAAATATTTATTATACGCATAAATGGGCCATCTGTGTATGAGATAACTTTTTCATGCTACATTTTATTCCTTCTTTGATTATGTGAATTTCGAGCTTTAAATACAATGTCAGCCGTAGAGAAATATTTTGTAAAAACTTGAACTATAAACAACATCATTTTATGCTATTTAGAATATAAAAATATTGTCATAATTCAGATTTATTATGATTTATTTATTTATTGCAAGTTTAGACAAGGTGCCAAACGGAATGAATATTTGAATATTTGAAAATATTGTTTTTAAGAAAACAATATCGTCTGCGTACAAATAAAAACTGCATAAAACTATGCAGTTCTATTTTGCACGTTATTGTAGCTTGTAAATAAGAAAAACTGCCTAAAAGTATTCGGGGGTATATCAAATAGTTGAAGAAAATTATCGACAAAACTGTCTAAAAGTATGAACTTTTATTATATTTTGTTCATTGCCGCCCGTAAATAATAAAAAAAGTGCCGAAAAGAGTGCAGAGTTATATAAAATATTTGATCGACGCCCCTTTAATAATCAGATCAGCATAAGAGCATGCTGTACTTTTATAAAATATTAGGATGAATGACACCTGTCAAAAATCAACGAGCCCTGAAAAGCAGATTAGGCAAATTTAGATGGCTGCTTAACAGTAGCAATGCGTTATCTTTAAAAAATAAAGTAAGTTTATACAAAACCTGCCTAGCTCCCGCCTGGCGTTATGCTATTCAAGTTTGTTGCCAAATCGCGCCTTACAAAAATCAAGCAAAAACGCTCCGCTATCAGTCTGCTGCCCCCTGGTATATGCGAACCTCCGATTTGAAAAAAGACTTAGACTTAGCCCAAAATCGGGGACGTCATAAACATACTGACTGCAAACTACATAACGCGACTGGGAAGCCATTCAAATCGACTGGCTAGGCGCCTTCTTAAGAGCCGTAGAATTGGAGGAGTCCGAACGCGGAGGGGATCTCCCAGATCGATATACATATATAGTCACCCTAACTTTGTTAATAAGAACTTTGTTCTCATAATAACAGCAAAATTAAAATAAAGCTATGAAATCTTTTTTTAAGTCAAAATAAGAAGCTACCTACAAGTATGCAGAGTAAAATATATTGTATAGAAAAATGTTGTCTGTTCATTAATAAAAACTGCTTGCAATTAGGCAGTGCTTTTAGCTTAGTTTCGTAATATGTATATTTTTTGGATTTCCAAACAAAATCAAAAAACGTGGTATGCAAGTCGATTCCAGAGATCAGTACGAGTTCAAAAAGGCATAACTTTCCAAAATCGGACCATTTTAGCCGAATTATCGCAAAAAAACGAAAAATCTTCAAAATTATAATGTCATTTTTTCGCGTTTTTTAAATCGCTGTATCTCGGCCAAATAAGCCCCGATCTTGGAAAGATTGGTCTCGTTCGACTCGTGGTCACAGCCGTTTTCAGCCAACATCGTAATTTTTGCAAAAAACATAATAGTTTTTCTCAAATTGGGCCATTTCTTAGAATTCGAGAATCCGTACGAGAAGCAAGAGGTATATCATTTCGAAGTCGGGCATATGGTACCCGAGATATTTCAATTTCAAAAATAAGTCTCAAACGTATTATGTAGACAGCACGAAAGTATGCAGTACTACTAAAATTCATCTAAAAACCGCTACAAACGGCTATAAATGGCTAAATAAAGCCCCTGTTCAGACAACAATTACCTCATACAATCATTTATAAATTAATACTTTTTAAATATTTGATATAGCACACATACGACAAACAAATTTATCGAAATTCTCTATATTTTCCTCTCTTAGTCAGACACGCATTCTCGCTCTCTGCGCATTTGTAGCGAGCACAACTAAATAATTTGTGTCTGCACTGCAACTGGAGACATTCGTAAGCTGTTTAGATTGATGGGCCAGCTTATGGAATTGCTAGATTTTGACTATCGAAATCCATGGCCATAATTGCTGGTGGTAAATAGTGAGCATAATGAGCACCGAGCAGTCGCAGGGAATCAGCGAAAAGAGCTTTCGAATAACTTCCCCGCAGCTGATGCGTTTGCATAAATCCTTTGCAGGCGTGTAAGGGGGGTTGGACTCAGCCCTAATTCTGCCAGTGTAGCTGGGCGAGCTAATTAAAAGCGTTGCCACTTAAATTGTAAGAAAATGTTGCACAGCTTTGTAAAGGATTTGGCATTCGCAGCAGTACATCCGCATTCATATTCGCAGCATTCGCATTCGCATCCGCGACAACGAATCGCATTTTTAATGTTAACGATTTGTTTTCTTGTCGTGTCGTGATTTGCTTTTGGGATTTAGATGGAATGCATTAAATATTGAAATTAATGGATTTTCAGAGCATGTGCTTTAAGTATGCTGTTTAAATAAGTACTAATACTTGGCTTGAACTACTAAAGAGTAGAAAGTTCTGTTAAAAAGGCTTTTTTCTTTCATTATTTGTATGTTCTTCCTTCCATTCAGATTGTTCACTTTATGCGAAATTAGAAAAAAGAAGAATATCTTGTTTCTTTGGGGTTTGGTTCGGAAATAGTTACAAAGTGTACAGAAAATGTTTAATCATAACTTATTTACAAGCGTTTTTTATCTGGACATGCTCTACTGGCAGATACCCTGCACAGGCTGCCTATTTCTAATAGATTTAACGCACACAAGCACAAACATCGCAATTTGCTGTAGCTCCTGTCACAAACATTTACACAACTCTTTCATACCCTTGTCAGCCACTTGACGGTTAAAGGGTATGCAAAGAACTTTAGCTGTTGTATTTTCAATCAAGAGTAGCAACATATTCAAAGGACTCGCATAACGTGCGTGTCAGCGATTTATGTCTAATATTATATCTGTTGCTGGTTGTTGCTTGTTTGTTGCATGTTGTTGTTGTTTTTACCTTTTGCTTTGCCCCTTTGTTGCAATTTCGCTTTAGACAGCAACATGCATAACATAAATTTGCCTTTAAATGCATGGAATAAAGCGAAAATTCTATGCATTTTATATACCGCCAGCGCCAGTGGCTATGCAGCCACATCTATCTATACTATACATTCACATATAGGTATGTACATATATCTGTGTATTATATGTACATATGATATGCTCGTATGCAGATCTACTTTGGCATTGGGCGCCAAATGCATTCAGGCATCTTTGAACACGACCCGCACCCTCCGCCCACTCGCATCTTGTTACATCATGCTCGACGCTGGCATTGCCACGCCCACACCCTCAGCCCGCTGAACGCTGATATCCAGCTTTTGGTCCTTAATCCAAATGTGCACTCAGCACGCGTTCATTTGATGCGTGGTAAAAAATGAAGAAGAAGAGTTCAACATGTAAATAAGCTCGCAACTTGGTATAGGAACTGGTTTCTTCTCAGCGGGTTTGGCTGCAGCCGCATGCATAAAACATGCCACATGTCACATGCCCCCCGTCCGTTCCCCGCCCAGAGTTGGCTAAAATTTGTCAGGCGCCCGGGCGAAGGTGCGTGCCGCACACACAAACTGGCCAAGGGCAGGACCCAAGGACCCAAGGACCCAAGTATCCAAGGACCCAACTGCTATGCCATTTCCGTCTCATTTTCAATAAAGCTCGCAAAACAATTTTAATAAACAAAAGAAATAATTTTCAATGCACTTTGTTGCAACTGCAACAACGAGACACATGCGCCCACATTTTTGATAGAGACAGAAGGACACACAGAGACAGAGACGCAGACAGAGAGAGAGAGAGAGACAGAGAGAGAGAGACGGGGCAGAGGACACATGAAGTGGCCAACCTAGAGAAAGCAATACTAAAATTGGCCCTCCAACAACGTTTCACATAGTTGGCAGCAAAAGTTACGTGCAACAGCAACAACCCCGCCCAAGTACAACTTTTCGTGGCAGTCAAACCAACACAACCGATTCTAAAAAATATAAAAATAAAAAATAAAATTACAATAAAAAATAGCCCACCCTCAAATAAAATAAAACTATATGGATCAAAAGACAAATGGGCGACATTTGGCTACACTAAAAACGAGTATTAATAATATTATTAATACTAATATAATTCCTAATAGTTTTATAAATTTAACAACTGAACTACGTTTATATTATCTGAAATATATTGAAAAATGTAGCTCAAGGCCTTAATTACTATTGCTAGCATAATTTTTATTTAGGATAACATTTATTTTTGACATTTAATTGTATCTTGTTTTTTTTTTTTGTTTTATCTAAATAGATCCTTAGCTCTTTTTCTCAGACTTTCTGGGCCAATCTCAATTACAAGCTCTCTACTTTTAGTGTCTCTATCCGTGGACTGCTTCATTAGTTTTTTAATTCTGTTTGCAAGCTCTCTCTCGCTCTCTCTCTTTCTCGCTGCCTCAGTGGTTCTCTAACTCTCTTGGTGGTTGTTGTTGTTTTGATCTTTTGGCTATATTGTGGCATCTTGCTTTCTATCTCTCTCCGTTTCGCACGCTCTTTATCTCTTTCACTCTATACATTCTGCCTTGATCACCCTCTCTTCCTCTGTCTATCTAGCCTTCTCCCTTTCTCTTTTGCTACCTGGATTTATCTCTCTCTGTCTTTCTCTATCTCTATCTCTATCTCTCTCTACCTGTACCTCTACCTCTATCTCTATGTCTACCTCTCTCTCAATATACATATTTTTCTCTTTTACTTGTTCAATTTAATTAAAGATTTATTAACTTCAATTGCTTGCTTTCGATCTATTTCCAGCCAATCCATATAGTTAATATGCTTTTAATACACTATTTCACCCAACTTCGCTGGGTTGGCATTGAAAAAATTGCCAAACCTCTTCGCTGCTTCGCCCTTGCTTGGCTTGGTTGCAGCGTCGGCAGAGGGCCACGCAAGGGATGGGCCTTTGGAGGGGGTGTGTGGGTGACAGTAGGTGGCTGGCAAATGTTGCAGCAAGTCCTGTTTCGAAATTGGCTTATTTGGTATTTTTATGCGAGCGACACACACACACACACACACACACACACACACACACACACACACACACACACACACACACACACACCCACCCACACGCACAGTCCCCGCGCCCCGAGCTGTCGTTGGCCTTTGTTTTGTAATTGTTTTGAAAGAGGACGGCAGTAGGCGGCAAAAGTTAACGTCATTGTTGCTGTTGCTGCTTTTGCTGTTGCTGTTGCGATCCCGACAGTAGCAGCAGCAGCAGCAGCAGCAGCAGCAGCAGAAGGACGACGTCCTGGACGTGCAGAACGACATTAGCGGCAACTGTTTTGAGTGCTCCTTCCGTTGTCGGTTCGTTCTTTATAGTCGACTACTCGCCCACTCGCCCGCTCGCCCGCCTGCTATCCTGCGCCCCTTCCCACTGCTTCCCACCCCCTTCCTAGCCCTTCCCCGGCCATCCGCTTGGCTTTCAAGTGGCATTCGAGTGGCAGCCATTGTGCACATTATGACGGAACTTTGTGTCGCAAAATGCAAATATTTGAAAGGTAATTGAATTTGAACTTTGCCGCTCGAGCTTGGCCATAGTTCTTGTTGTTAGTCGGGTTCGGTTTTGCCTGCTTTGGTTAACAACTACCTAACTACCCCTGCTCCTGCTCCTGCTCCTGATCCTGCTGCTGTTTCTGCCCCTGCCCCTGCGGGTGGGCGTACACTTAAAGCGTGCGAATACCGCGCTGGGATGCTTAAAGCGCTGTACATTCAAATATTTGCCAATCGGTTTAAATGTTTTATTTACATGAGCCAAACGGTCAACAGAACTGGCCAAAACAAACCCAACCGGGCCCAAAATCAAACTGAAATGCCACTAGCTCGCTCTCTCTCTCAGTCTCTCTCTGTTTGCCATACAAATTATACCGAGTTTACACTCACACATGCTCCAAAAGCAACAACAAACAGCTGGCATATTTTCGAGACCAAAGGCAACAAAATTTTGAAAGGCATAAAATGCGCATGCAATTCGATCCCATGCTTCCCCCCAGGGCTGTAGGGTATAAACTGTGCTGAATATCTTTGGCCTCTGTCTGTGTGTATGTATGTGTGTGTGTGTGTGTCGTTTTCTGGCACTGGGCATGCCGCAGGTGCATGCAACAATAAATTGTGTTGAAAACAAACAATTATTCATCTATCTAGACATTGAATGGCTCTGTTTGGGTCATTGCCTTCGAGGCACTTGCTCACTTTCATTTCATAATTATTTGCATATATGGTGTTATTTATTATTTATTAAAGCTCTGCCTACAAGGCCTCATCAAAGGATAATACTAAAGTGGGGTGGAAGAGTTTACAAGCATTGGAGAGGACGGACTTGGCTTATTTTAGTTACGTTTTTTAGTTTTATCATATCAAATCAAACGAAACAGAAAAAGCGAAAAGGATCCACTTCCACCAAATGATTAATTGAAATACCTCCGGAGTTTTATTAGCAAAATAATTCACAATATCTTTAAATGTTTCATTGAAATATTATTCCGTAGTCTTAAAAATATAATATACCCTCCGGTATTATATGAGGAAAATTAACAGGTCTAAATAACATCCCGCATTCTTTAATGGAATATATCCATTTTGAAACACTTTCAACCTATATTGATAGGTCCACAACAACATTTCATGCCTTTGATTTAAGCCTGGCTTTATTTAATACGAATATTTACTTCGATAATAAACGGAGATCATCGTTAGATGCACCATTAAAATAATACAAATTCTGGCTTATTCTAAAAATAAAAACTTTAAGCACTCACCAAAAAATATGATCCTTGAGGTGATTAGATGCTAGGAACATTCAAATGACTTCCATTAATTTGTGATTTTTTTCAGTATTTATTTAAATACATTTTTATTTATTTTTGTTTACTTTATTTAATTTAATTTATTTGTTATTATTATTTATTATTATTATTATCACCAATTTATTAAATTTAATTTAGTTTTATGACTTTCATATATTTTAATTCGTATTCCATTTATTATTTGACTTTTAAATTTGTTGTATGTTTTAAAAATGTATATTATATCATATTATTATACATTGTTATATGTTCTTATTATATGTTTTCACTATATTTGCTTTTTTTATCACTTTCATATATTTTGAATACCACTTTTCAGCCTCTAGAATGTGAAATCCCTGTGCCCGCTTCGGCCTTTGAACAGGCAATTTAATTCCATTAAGTTTGCCTGTGCGTGAAAATGAAAAGATATTTAAAAGAGAAAATTATTGCAATAAATTAGAAAAAATGGAAAAGGCTTTCAAGCAGTCGCAAAGGACAGAAGTTGAGAGGACAACTTCTCCGTAGTCTTGGGGCTATAAAGATCTGCAGCTAAACTTAATTTTAATGCCAACATTATAATGAAAAACTTGTCAAAGCAGAAAAGAAATGCAAAGAATATGGCGGAAAATAGGCCGCGCCCCCCAACACACCTCATCTATACGAGCAAATGCTCAGCCCAACTGACATTAAACGCAAAACCCAAACTTAATTAGCACAGCAATAAAGGGCAAGGCGGCTGTGCTGTGGGCGTGGCAATATGACGCATTGCAGCAGCCCGTCCATGTCCCGCCCATGTTCCTTAAAAGGCAGCATGGGAAAAGCTTCAGCTCGTCCATTGCTGTTAATTTCCTGCGGTGAAAGGGAGCAAAGGAGGGCGGGGGCGGGGTCGGTAGGGGTGGTAAATTAAATTGAAATATAATTAAATTTCACACATTGCCGCAAAAGTGTGGCAAAAACTGTTGCACATTTTGTTTATCGTAATTATGAGCAGGACAGACAACTTTCAAGTGCTGCACAAGCAATGGACATTGTCCTGGTGCATCAAGTCAAGTGCAAGGACAACAAAGAGCTTTAAAAAAGTGCATGCAAAATAAATAAATAAGTGCAACTACACTGCAAGAAATTATGTGGCTCAATTAACTTTCATAATTGTTAATAACAAGAAAATGCTAACAAATTCATTATGAGAAAATTTTACAATAATTTAGAATAATTTTATAATACAGAAGTGAGAAAGAAAAAATATAAATTTAAATGGAAATCAAGGTTATCTTCAACGAGAACATATAAAAATTAACGTGAAAGTAAGAATATTGTCGGCACGCCGGAGATTTAACACCCTTGTAGAAATTTGCCTTTTAATATGTGATAATAGTGCAGCTGGAAAATGCTGAGTTTGTTGAAAACATCTTTGAAAACAGAATATTTTGCCATACTATTCCACCGATCTTTTCTAAATCAGCTATATAAGATACTGATAAGATCTTAAATACATATATCATACCATATCTTAATATAAAAAAGTTGTACATATAAGAACCAACTTTTCGAAGGACCATTCCTATGGAAGCTATATGATATAGCTATCCGATGTTGATAATACTTTGCATATATGTAGGGAGCAAAATACACTTACATATGTATCTTTATTAGTATTCTTGGTCAGCAAACGTTAAACGTACTTTTAAAATCTACTTTAATAGGCGCGTTAAAAGCCAGACACTCGAAATCCATAAATCGATTTGTTGCCTTTATATTCCAGGAACTGTGTATTCTTTTTGCAGTCATATATGCGATAATTAATGTCTCGTCTGATGCTTCGCTTTGTTTCCATATTTTTTTTTCTGTCAAATTTTTGTAGGCGTGGCCTAATTGGGCTCTTGTTAAATTTGACAGCCGGATTGAGTTGCCTTTGAGCGGCAATTGTGCCGCAGTTTTAATGGTTTTCGATGTTTTGTGTGTGCGCGTGTGTGCGTGTGTATCTGTGTGGAGTAGCTGCGGCAAGTGACGCTACAAATGGCGACACATTAGTCAAAATATCGACAATGTCTGGTTGCGACATCATCCAATGCGCATCTCGCTGCGGCATCCAAAATTTTGATTCAATATTTCGCGTTGGCCCCTTTTTTTTTGTGGCCTACGTCGCCATGTCGCTGCGTTGCTGTTGCAAAAAGCAATTGCTACACACACATACACACACACCGACTCTACTACTGATGGGCAGGACAGGCCACGCCCTTTGCACGCCCTGCGCCCCGCGCCCCACGCACATACTCGAGCGGCCATCGAGCGCTAAGCGTCGCTAGATTGCAATTAAAATCGATTTTCTACTTTGATCGGCGCATTTTGATTGCCAAAGCTGTCGTCCAGGCATAGACCACGCCCCCGCCCCCCGCCCCCCGCTTGCCCTCTCTTCACAGCGCTCATGTGTTGACGTCTATTGTCGATTTGTGTCTGTCAACGTCTGAGCAACGTATCTGCCCCCACCCCACCCCGCCCACTATGATCAGCGGAACGAACAAATTTTAATGAAATTAGAAACTTGCACGCGTCGAAAGCGTCAAACTGAAAGCGATACCAGCGCGTGGGCGATAGTCGAGCGCTCGACCCCAACCCTCCCAACTGCAGCCCTGGTCCTGTTCTATTACATGTCAATTGCAACATTTTGTGACTTTGATTGCCGTCGGCAGCCTGCGACTCCACATTGTCGTCAGGCCGCCAAATTCTGTTACTCTTAATCAAAGATCCTACGTCCGACACATGCCTAGCCATAATGACCGCGTCGAGAGCTGGACCTAAAATGCAATTTCTAAGAGCATAATTGTAAGGCGCCTATCAGAATTAACATTCATTTCTATGCCTCACTAGAATTGATGTTTTTCTCTATTTTATATTTGCAAGGCACTTTATCCACATGGCAAATATTTATAATGAGCATACAAATTGAGAGCTGCCTCAGGGTAGCACACACTTTACAACGAAAATCGGTTGCTTGCAATTAAAAATGTATTCTATATTTTTGAGCTTAATAAACTTCGGGGAGGCTAAAACATTTCCTCACCTCAAAGAAATCAACTTGGCCTGCTGCTCAAGCAAGTGAAACCTTTTATGTACTTTCTCATTTTTTGGTTTTTTTAAGATTTCTCCAAACTTCGAGTTTTAAGTATTTATATTTTCATTTAATCTTAAGTGTCATGTGTTTAAGCCTGGCTATATTTTTGGAGCTGGTTCAGTCGCTGCCAACCTAACAATACAGCATTGCCATATTCTAAAAAGTTCCAAGAAATGAGAATAAGTTAGCAGGCCACGATTTGCAACAAAGAAATTGTCTCTAAAGCAGCATTTGGAAGTTAAATATTAACATCTCCATCATTCAGTATTCAGTTCTATTAATAATATTGATATCAACATTTGATCATCATGATGAATCATCAGTGAAATCATTAAGACCGAAATCAGCGCAAGTATAGGCTATTGTTGAGGTTTTCCTTTTATCTTTTGGACTATTTTTTCTTTGCTCTGCCTTTGTGGGTAGCAACGGAATCAACACCTCGTTTGAGAAATGGGCTACCTGGACTACCGCAGGCAAATACCAAGAAGTCAAATCAATTTGAAGCATTTTGCACGTTTTTCAAGCTTCACATTTTGCATTGGCACTTCGGTTTGCAGGTCTGGGTGGGTTGGGTTGGGTTTTGGGGGTAGGCGACGGGCTAGCACAAAAACGGCCAACGACCAGGCCAATAAATTCAGCTAAAGCGACGCATCAATAAACCGTTAAATAGCGGTAACAATTTCTTTGGTTTCGTTTTGGCCTTTTGAAGTTTTTGGCGCCCTCTGATTTATGTGTCTCTGATGTCTGCGATTTTTCAAGCTCGGGTAATTTGATTTTTGCATACATATATATATATGTATATATCTTTTTTTTTTCGCCAACTGCCAAAGGAAAGCACGTTTCCTTCCCGCCCGCCAGCTGGTGGCCCCCGCTACCCCATCGACAGCTACTATTGCCATTTGGCAATTTGATTTGTATCTTCGTAATGGAATTTGGGTGTGCACATTGTTAGCGGCTGCCCAGCTGCAGATACATGAGAATTTCTTCTACTGAGCTGAGCTCAGCTCAATTCTAGTCTCACACGAACACAAATACACACATGCGCGCGCGCACACACACACACACGCACACGTGCAATTGCAGCTTGTCACGCCACCTGGCGGTCAGATTGGAAAGTTCGCATGTTTGATTTCTGCTAAATGGCAGCGTATTCAATCGTGCGAATTACTTGTATTTTGCAACCCTTTTATGTCTCTTTCACCGGGATCGAATTCCGGAATGAATTATATGTATGTATATAGTTTACGGATTTTGTGCAATGTTCGTCTATCTGTTTTTCCATACTGGCGCGCAATGCGGAGCTAGCACATGCGATAAATAGTATTTCTGTGTTTTTATACCCTTGCAGAGGGTATTATAATTTTTATCAGTAATAAGCTATGTCAGTCTGTCCGTCCGTCTGATTCTATGCAAAAACATATTAATATCGGACCACTATATCATGTAGCTGCCATAGGAACGATCGGTCGAAACGAAAAGTTGTTTTATGGAAAACTTTTTGTTTTTAAAATATCTTAACCATACTCGGCTTTAACTATATTCCCTGTGTTTCTTAGATACGGGCAAAGCACTATGAGCATTATGAAAAGGTTGGGTCTGAAAGGGTATTAAATCTTCGGCGTGCCAAAAATAGTCCTTCTTTCTCGTTTGAAATAAATTTCGCCCAAAAAGTGTAGCGCATTGGGGAAGACATCGTCGGACTATCAGTACTAGTAGAGTTTTTGTATGAACAACGGTTTCTGGTAAGACTTTTCGGGCGAACTCAGAAAATTTAAGCGAATCTGACAGCTATGTCGCCCAAAGAAACAATTGATAATTAATATTATATCGTGCTGGAAACAAGACTGCAAACAGATTTTCAATTAAAGCCAGAATTTCGATTTAATTTTTAAATATCAACCAAACATTTAACCAAACCAGTTACCATAAAAAACAATTGAAACCAAGTCGGGAGCGAATAATTTTTTTCAAAAGAAATTTTTGAGACTCAACTCTAAGGCATAAAAAGCTTGCGACTCAAACATTCTGTTTATCGAACCATATTTGGTAAATTCCAAACTTGACTTTCCATGAAAATATATACATATATATATTACATGTACTATTTTTAGTAAAATGGGCAGTTAAAAATTAAAAATAGAAGTATTAAACATTTTGAAATACATGACAAAGCAAGGTTTCAGACCAATACTTGGGTTTTTGAATGTGGAAAACCAGGCTTACGAACCACATTTGAAGCAGAATGTTGGTGTGAGCCATTAGTTGAGCCAGCGACCTTTTTTTTCGGGGGTTTGCAGCTCTGATTAGAAAATATTCCTTGTTCACGAAATTTTAAAAAGAAACTCTGCAGTCACTTTACTGTGCTCCTTGCTTATGAGTAAAATTATATGTATATATGATGTCGTATAGCTTGTATTGGAATATATATAATATATAATATATTGTATAAATGGCACATCTACAAAGAAATAGATGCACGTGGACGATATTGGCTATTTTTTGTTGAGCTTCTATTGAAGAAGTTCGCTGCACAGATCTGGTAAGCTAGGTAATATTTGGCATGTAACTGAGTGTTTGTTTTTTGCTTTTAGTTCACATAATCAACAAAATTACACAATATATTCCAGCTGACCGGCCAGCTCATTTTGCCAGCTGTAAAAATGATTTCCCATTCCGCATCCCGGAGCGAGACTAGCTTTGTGCAATCGACCACCGTCTCTCAGTGTCCCACTGTGCAGGATCCGCAAATAGTTCTGATCAGCTATGCGAAACGTTATATGGATACTGCCCGGCTGATACGGCTCAAGTTCATTGCACAGGTGTGCCCCAAGCTGCGCGTCGAGGCGCTGGAGCTGGCCATCAATCATGTGAAGAAGACGTACAATGTGAAGATGTACGAAGAGTTGTACCGAACGCTGTGCACTGAGCGCGAGCGCTGCATGGCCGTCACAGAGGCGAGTGAGGGGGCACCTTCCAGCTCGACTACGACATCGTCGAGACCCGAAAATGCTGAAGCAGACAGCGGCTCCAGCAAGGCACACCTCTACGACGCCTACTGGGTGGAGGATAACACGATGGAGGCGACTTTGCTGCTGCAGGAGCTCGATGCTGAGCTCAATTTTAAGAAATCAAATTCGGGCAGCGCCTATGTGCGACGCATTCTGGAAGAGATTGGGGATTATCATGTGAAGAGCGGCAATCTGCAGCTGGCTGTGAAATTTTATGCTCGGGCGCGTCCCTATTGCACCACCAGCGACAATGTGATCAATATGTTCCGCAATCTGATTCAGGTGTCCATCTACATGGCCAACTGGTGGCATGTGCTCAGCTATATTGACGAGGCCAAGCAGTATGCGTGCGGCTTTCCGAATCTGGCACGTGCCGTGCCCGCCCAGCTAAGCTGTGCTGCGGGTCTGGCCAATATGGGCCTGAAGATCTATAAGACGGCGGCGCATTGTTTCCTGTTGACGCCCTTCGAGCGTTACGATTATGATAAGATTGTGGCGCCACAGGATGTGGCATTCTATGCTGGCCTGTGCGGCATGGCCACATTGGAGCCCGAAATGCTGCAGCTGGGCTGCCTGAACTCGGAGGCATTCAAGCCGTTCTTCGATCTGTCGCCCATCATGTGGGAGATTTTGTCCAAGTTCTTTAGAAACGAATTTGATCACTGCATACGGCTGCTGCATGAGGTTGAGAGTGGCGTCCGTTTAGATTTCTATCTGGCGCCGCACGTGGATGCACTGTATCAAAAGATCATGACCAGAATTCAGGAGAGAAGACACCTCAGTGGCTCGTTATCATCTGAAAGCTCACTTGTAACTATGCAGGAATTGAAAATAACCGAAAGGGAAACGAGCATTTATTTCAGAGATTCAGATTTGTAACAAACGGAAAAAAAAAAAATAGTTCACTTGGTCAAGATGTACACATGCATAAGTATAATATTTCCTGGGTAGAATAGTGCCTGCATAAACAAGGTTTCTCAATTTAGTTTGTCGTACTGTCCTTACAGATTCTGGAAGTTAAACGTCTAATTGTGCACAATAGAAATATTTTATGGAACGTTTACTATTCTAATTCCGTTCAAAATTTTTATTCAAGTCCTATTTAATAAATTACGTCATGGTAGAAAACTTTCATTTGAAACGTTGGGCTGGACAATCTTGAGTTTATTACTGAAAGTTTTCTCAGACCCTCGCAAGGGGTATTCCAATTTGAATAAGACTTAAATTAATGTATTCTTAAAGAGTACGAAGAGCTGCATAATTTAAGCAGTCGACTTTATAATATATATAAAATATATTTCGGATATTACAAGATTTTTTTTGTAATTTTAAACAGTCACTTTTCAACTTTTTCGCGCACGGGAAAATTATGAATCTACTCGTACGATCTTAAATTCCACATCTAAAGCTTACAAATATATTTAAAAGTGTGTTTGAAGTCTGTCGATTTTAGAAGCAAAATTAGGAATCAACATTTTTCTCGTAGGTATGAAGCTGATTGCCGAAAAATAAATTTTCGTTTAGAAAACAACATTTTTTAAATTTCAACAGATTTTTGTAAATGAGTTTGAAGCCGATCGAATTATAAGCAAAAATATTTTATACAACTGTTAACCACGATTTTTCCACGCTTGCGAGTGAAATTTCCTAAAACCGCGTCTCATCGTGAAACTTCATCCCAAAAGATAACTACGGTAAAAATTTCAGCTCCTTTTGTTTGGTCAGCCAGTTAATTAGTCAGTTAGCCGGGAGAAGAGTTTTATTTATGGATATTTTACCTTAGTAGTTATAATCTTTTGGTACTGTTGAGCACTTCTAAGTAATTCTTCAGTGCTGTCATCTATTTTCATTAGTTGTGGCCCAAAATATTGCATTCCTAACTTTAGAGCAACAATAAAGAAACAGAACATCAATGCGGGGAGAGGTTGAAAGTAGAAATGGGGAACTTCTATGATGCAAAGTTTTAGCAGTTTCCTCTCTGTGAGGATTTTTTTTTAGCTGGCGCACCTTTTCACCGTTTTTGGCACATTTCTGTAAAGGTAGGATGGGGTGGGCAGGCGTTGGCAGGGGAATGTACATTTTACATAGATATTCGCATATTTTGTGCTGCCGCTGACAGAAAGTGGAAAGTAAGCCAGGCAATAACTATGAACAAGAAAGGAAAGTTGGGCTTTTTGGGGGTTGTGCAAGTATGTGAATGACGAGAGGGGAGCGGCGAAAATATTTTTATGAAAAGCGTGTGATTTTCATGCTGCTCTTTTATGCACGACTCCAACGACTGTCAAAAGACTTTTTCGGGATTCCCTTCAAAAAAAAAAAACCAACAGAGTTGCTCGGTATTTTGGATGAGCCATATGACAAATATTCCTCGAGAGTTCTGAAAGGGTGGGATGTTTTAAAAAATATGCAGAAAAACATTTCCAATACTTGGAAAACGTGATATTTGTTTTATTGAATAAAAAAAACAGTAGAAAAATAGTTTCCGATATAAATTAAAAATTCCTTTTGAGATACGCCTCTTATATTAATGGGCTTACATATAACAGAAAACTTGTGTATTTTTCGTAGTTTTTTTTTAATTTTCAATATTTTTTTTGGTTTTTTACTAGTATTTCTTTTTTGAGATAGTTTGCCAAAAGTGTAACCCACAAACATTCGAGTGTATCAAAACTTCAACTAGACGACAAAATATTTTTCCTGCTTTTGTTTATTTTTTGTGAATTCAAATTTTTTTTTTTTTTTTTGTGTGATTATTTTCTAACTGTGACAAAAGGCGGCGAGTGAAAGCGGCTGCTTCAGCAGGAATAACAAAAAGAGCAACAAACAACATAATTAAATTTTCGTGTGCTCAGTAGAACGAACGAGCGAACTTGACGCTCACAAAGAGTGGAGCATTGTAGCAGTAGAGGCAGAGAAGTCCAAGTAGCAACATGGCCACGCCCATTGGCGCCCACATTCTGGATGGCGTTGAGCGGCGCTCAAAAGATTGACGCGAAATCATGAAATATTGCACAGTTGAAGTGATTTTTATGAACTCTTCAAAAGTAGCTGGGGACGCACAAGGACAAGGAGCGAACGCTAACGAGCTTAAAGATAAAGATGCCCGAAATGCGCATAGAAATTGCCAGGAATACGTCAGACAAGGTGCAGCAAACAGGACTAGGAGCAGGCTTTTCAGCAGTTGCTAAGGAATATCAGAAGATTGCGGAATGCATGGCTGGTTGTACGAGCTAAGATCTGGAGAAGTTTTAAACGAAAATTAATACTAAAGTTGTTGAGACATTTTAATGCTACGAAATTGGAAATATATAGTTGAAATATATATATTATATATCTAGGTGAACTTTTAAAATAATTGGACTTGAAAATCCTAATATTTTAAGGATTTTAAAGATGTTTTAAAATAGTAAAATTGTAAGATTAATGAAAAATATTTATAGTGTTCATAATAATATAATAATTAATCAAAAGGGAAATAATTCTAAAGATATATGAAGCGAAAATAAAAGTGTTTTTTTCCACAAGCAACTGGTGTGTACCTTAAAATTTAGTCCCATTCGAACTATCCAAATCTATAAGCTTATCATTGGTTTTATAAATTGTATATATAAGTTCTTATTTATTTTTTAATTTTGTAAAATGAAATATGCCTATTATTTTTTTTTAATATATAAAAATAAAATCAGCTTTTTATTTATTAGACAGATAAAATAGATAAAAAAAATTAATTAAAATATTTAGTGGTCCGAGGATAAGTTTATAAAAAAAAAATGTTTTTAAATGAATTAAAACGCGAACTTCAAGCCAACTAAAAAAATATTTTAAAAATTGAAAGGAAGCCAAAATAAGCATTAAATAAAAGAAAACTATTTGAAAATTATAATTTAAATTTGTGTAATAGAAGTTGTACAAGCTAAGGTCCATTGATTCTTTTAGGAAAACTAAGCCTTTAGGAAGTGTAAAATATTTGCAAAATGGAATAATAACAAATTTAAGCAATATATATTATTATTTATACTCACATTTTATTATAGAGTGTCTTTTCCATATTGCAATATATTAAAATATGTAATTTTGGTAAAACTAGCTTCAATGTAATCAAAAAGCTGCTTTTGCAATATTAAAACTTGTTTTGAGATTAACACACACACAATCTTGAGCATATTTTTAATCAACGAACAGCCCTACTTTTGTTTTATTTTTGCTTATCTTTTGCATTTGATTTGATTTTTTGTTGTTCTATTTTAGTTTTTTTATTTTTGACACGCTTATAAAGGCCGTCTGGCACCTGGGCAAGTCGCTGCTGATCCAGCGAATATTCAGAGCATCTCATCTCTTGGCCAACTTTGGCCAGACATTTTGTGTTGAGTAATTCTTTTGTAATGCGGAAGGAAGCGCAAAACAACAGTGCGCAGCGACTTCCGCTGAGCGGGGCCAGCCCAGCCTGGATGGGGGCATGTAAGATGCGACTTAAGAAACTTTAAAACAAAACTGACCTACGCGCGCCTCGCTGGACAAAAGCGAAGTTTGGCTTAGAGGTTCGTGGCTGAAGCTCTGGCGGTTCGAGCAAGATAAATTGCTGCAGTGTTTAGTTAATACTTGTGCTTCTCTGAACGTTTTGCTCCCCAACCCCGACCCCTAGCCCGGACATACTCCTTGTTGCGTCCTACACGCATTCAATACGCGCAGCAAACAAGAAGGCAGCAGCAGCATCAGCAGCAGCAGCAGCAACAGCAGCAGCTGGCTGGACAAGTTTATCTTTTGTTACATTGACTTCCGCTAAAAGATGCTAAACTAGAAAACATTTTTTGCTCGGCCAGGGCCAGAGCAAACAGGAAAAGTTAAACAGAAATTAAGCGCAGCCTGGCCAAAGCGCCATTGAGAAGTAGATGAAAAAAAACAACATGCACTGAGAGAAATGCATTTAGCATGGAGTCAGCAAACAGGTTTGACTTATTGCCGGAATCAAAAATGTAAGAAAAATATGCAATGCATTTGCTTTTGTTTTAATTCCTTTTCACTTTTTGTTTTATTGGCTTCATTCAGCAAGATTTTGCGGATTACCTGAGTTATGACGAATTGAATTCACTTAGGCAGGCGAAATGGCTTTGTCATGTCGTTGGTAAAAGTGGAAATCGATATCATCGATGTATATCTATCTACACAATTTTAAATTGTGCCGATATTAATAGTGAGTTTTGCTCTTGTACCGGCGCATAGTTTTTGTAAGATTAAACGGACTGAACTCACGTGTACATGTGAAAATCAACTAAAATCAATGTATCATATGCATGAAAGAAACGCAGATATTAACTATATCAGATATTTGCAGAAATTATACAAATATTTTTTTCCATCCTATTTATAAGAAAATAAGCACAGAAACTTTTTTGTCGACACGATTAAACGGAATGAATTCACGCGTGACGTGAAAATCAATTCCCTTTATAATAACGTATACATAAAAAATAATCATACATTCTTTCCGAAATTTGAAAACCTATCGAAATGTTTTTAACTGACAGCATGTGCTCGTATCAGCAGTTTATTTAAAACAATTTTACATAAAATTTGTTGCATTGTACCAGCTGTCAAGCTGTCCCGTTTTCTCGTCTTCTAAGATTTGTGCAAATGTATTTTAATAATAATTATAAATTGGCAATGGATGCGACCCAGAGGTCGGGCTGTCAAATTGTGACGCAGCTGGTGAGAATTGGCATTGTTGCAGCAGTTACCTATTACTGCGCCAAATGGCTAATTACCTCAATAGATCCGACCAGCAAGGCCAAAAAGAAGGCCAAGGAACTGGCCCAGATACAGTTGAAGAAACTGAACGATATGACGGGCAAGGGCCAAGGCAAACTGAAGCTAAACGACTTCAATTGCTATGAACTGATGATAGCCTCGCATCTGATTGCGCCGACAGACATCGATGTCAGCTGGTCGGATATTGCAGGCCTGGACACTGTTATACAGGAGCTGCGAGAATCAGTTGTACTGCCTGTGCGGCACAGCGATCTATTTCAGCGCTCACAGCTGTGGCGGCCGCCAAAAGGTGTGCTGCTCTATGGACCGCCCGGCTGTGGCAAGACATTGATAGCCAAGGCAATGGCCAAGGAGGCGTGCATGCGTTTCATCAATCTGGATGTGGCAGTGCTCACGGACAAATGGTATGGCGAATCCCAGAAACTGGCCACAGCAGTCTTTACGCTGGCCCACAAACTGCAGCCGTGCATTATATTTATCGATGAAATCGAATCGTTTTTGCGCATGCGCGCCACCGGGGATCATGAGGCAACGGCCATGATGAAGACACAGTTCATGATGCTGTGGGATGGACTGATTAGCAGCACCAGCTGCTCGGTGCTTGTGCTGGGCGCCACAAATCGCCCGCAGGATTTGGACAAGGCCATATTGCGACGAATGCCCGCACAGTTTCACATTGGACCGCCGCTTGAGAGTCAACGTTTGGCCATATTACAGGTGATATTGCAGCACGAGCAGCTGCATTCGTCTGTCGATCTGAAGCGTTTGGCCAATCTGACGCCAGGCTATTCGGGCTCCGATCTGCGGGAGCTGTGTCGGCATGCCAGCATCTATCGCATGCGTCAGTTTATGCACGATATTATGGTCAAGGAGGGCAGCGTCATGGACGACCAGCTGCTAACTGATAGCGATCTGGTCATCAGCATGGATGACTTATTGAAATCTTTGGTCACCATGAATATGTCCAAGCTGCAAACAGGCAATACTTATTTGGCTAAAACTATCGATCTGGACTAGATAATTTAAAAAACAAAAAAAAAACATTCGAATATTCTTAACCAAAATTTTTGGAACATTTGCCGTTTGACGGAATCGCTTGATTTGAATTAATCTGGCGAGCCAAATAGGACGAATTGTTTTCAAAATGTTGACCTTAAGGTATTATGATAATTGTCCAGTGTTTTTCAAAAATTATAGTCAAAAATTATGTGCTTTGAAAGTTGATATATTAGTTATATTACGAAACAAATATGAATATTAAATAAAAATATTCAGATATATCTTGTTAACTATACAAAGCGGGCGAGAAAGGAAAGGGTCTTTAATATCTGCATTTAAAAGGATTGCATGTATATTAAAATCATGTATGTGTATTATTATGTTTACAACTATACTTTTTTTTATTGGTTTAGAATTGTTTATAAGCTAACACTGTTTGGACTACGAATGTTCAATCTGCAAAGAATGGTAGCTAGTCGATTGTTTTCTAAGATTTCAGGACACTAGCTATTATGTTTTAAAGAGCAAGTCCGTACAGGGTATCAGCTAGTATCGCAATTTTGCTTTAAACATTTTCCTACTTTCCTCTTAAATATTGTTACCTTACGACTCTTCAAATTAATTTTATCCAAAAATGGCTTTTAGCATTTAAACATATTGTCTTAAATTTTTCTCAGTGCTGTTGTTGCTACTGCTGTTCTTACTGGCCAGTTCGCCTTCTAGCCTATCCAATATTTTCCACATTTCATAGCATGCATGAAGTCTTCTCGCCCATGAAGTGTACTGAGTGAAGCAGAGAGCGGGAGAGAGAGAGAAAAGGGACGAGAGCGAGCGAGAGTCGAGCCAAAAAGAAATCAAAATAACAACAGTTACGACAACAACAAAAATCTTTTATGTAAAATTGAATATTCATAAGTTGTTCCACAGAGTAGCGGCAGGAGGGGGAGCGGGAGGCGGCAGAAGCAGAGGCAGAAGCGGAGGCAGAAGCTGCAGCAGCTCAGAATAAAGCCTAACTGATGATGATGTTGTTGTTGTTGTTGTTGTTGTTGCTGCTGCCGGTTGGACGGCCCTGGCAGTTGATTGTTTTTGTGTGTAGTTTTGTTTGGCTGAGTGAACCTGCAGACGCTCACACATACACACACACACACACACACACACATAGGCACGCACGTATGCAAAAGTTGCCGTTGTTTGCTATTTTGTCATGCAAATTGTATTTATTGCGGCGAAAAAGCAACAACAACGACTGAGAGACAACCGCCGCGCTGTTGTAATTGTTTGTTATTTGTCATAGTGTGTGTGTACGCTGCACATGTGTGTGTGTGTGTGTGTGGGTGCCATTGTAAACAAGAAAATTGACTGCCGTTGGCATCGTGGCCTGGGCAACACGCATTTCTCGCATTTCTATGCAGAGCAGCCAGCAACTAGCAGCAGCAGCATCCACACAATAACAACAACTGCAGCTACTCTATAGAACACAGCAGCAACACAATGCCAAGTCGAGTTTTTCCGTCTATCGATCAAATATGCAAAACCCAACACACACACGCACACATAAGTCAGAATCTATTCGTGGGCGCAGAAAAGTATGCTACAATAAGTTGCAGGCGGTCAGACCGCAGGCAGTTAATTGCATTAATAACTCTATATGTACATGAGCGAGAAAACAGGCAGCTACGAGAGAGAGAAAGAGAGAAACAGAGATAGCGAGTGAAATTGAGAAATAGAGATGGAGATAGAAATGGAGATAGAAACAGAGATATGAGATAGAGATAGAGATTAAGGTAGAAAGAGAGAGAGAGAGAGAGAGAGAGAGGGAGGGAGAGAGAGAGAGAGAGAAGGAAAGAGAGAGAGAGAGAGACAGAGAGAGAGAAGGAAAGAGAGAGAGAGAGAGAGATAGAGAGAAAGCAGTAGCAACAAGCATTCTTTACTGAATCAAATGTGCTTCCTCAGATAAATAAACATTTAATGGACTAATTGAGGAACTTTCCACAACCACATTTTAAGTTTTTCCCAAGAAGAAAATATAAATTTTATAGTCAGTAAATTAACACATATAATCTTGTTTTGTTTTACGGAAAATATAATTGCAAATGCAAATGTATGCTTTAATTATGTTCTTATGTTATATATAACTGGAACTAAGGTCGGTCAAAAGCCCAAAATTCTTTTAAAAATAAGAAAAAGATGTCCAGAATCTCTGTTACTAGAATACTTAGTTAAAATCGATTCAGATGTAAATTGAATAGGGGTATAAAAAGAAAGTAAATCAGACGAACTAAGTCCTTGCACACTTAAGCTTTAAGTTTGAGCACAGATAAGGTTTGGCTGCTGGCCGATTTTGAACAAAATAAACCAAAAATATACAAAAGCAAATTGAGGAGTTTACATTTTATTGTTAATTGAGCGTGGGTATCAAAATTTGTATAAAACAATATTTTACAGCATAAGCTGAGCTGTCTTTTGTTCTATCAAGCGCTATGCAACGAAAAACCATGTATTGTTATATTTAAAAGTTCTTCACCCTTGGCCAATATGTTTGTGAACTTCAAACTTACAAAAAGTGCACATGACTTAGCACTAAAATCATAGAAAATTCAATTCAAGTACGTAAATAAATATTTTCGATATTATTATAATATTTTACAAATATTTTTTCAAATGATATGTCTCGTTAAGAGCTTAGCCCAATTTCTATTGTTTTTCCAGCACATCATACGAATTAAATGCTGTACATCTAGCGTATATATTTTCTACATGTAAATAAGCCTGAGAGAGCTGCACTAATTTGATTTGCAGTCACAAAATTTACGATTGCATTGTGGCCACTTGTGGGTTTATGTCGCAGTCGTAAACCCCTAAAAACCCGTCGGCCAGATGAGGCCACTCAGTTGCCTGCTAAAAGTCATAATTGCGCCAAGACGAACTTTACGAGAGATGTTGTACATTCGCACCACCTACCTCCCTCCCTCCCTGCCAGCCAGCCAACCAGCCAGCCATGGAACAGCCCGCGGCTTAACCGTGAGCCACAATCAATTTACATACGCCACAGTCATATAGACACTCAGTCGATAAATTTTAATGCAGCACACGCAGAGGAATCCTTTGCAGGCTAATTCCAACTTAGCTATTAACATAATCCTGCCCAAGCACACAGAGAGAGCTCTATGCCACAGCGAAACGGCATGAGGCAGGCATACAAATCCATCAAAGTTTTTGAGTATCTCGACACAGCAGGCAGATCTGATGAGAAATGCCACAGTCAATGCGAATGAGTTTCAGACAGAGAATGCGAATGAGAATGAGAATGGGAATAAAACTGGGAATCGTAAAACAAGCCACGCATCTTGCTTAGAACTTTGAAGACTGACACGAAATTTATGACCAAATTTGAGAATTCATTTAGAGCAAATGATGATTTAGCTCGTACTTAAGTTTGCCAGCCTGCAAATGTTGTCGATAGTCAGCAAGTTTTCGCTTGTTCTCAAAATTGAGCTTAAATTGGTGAGGTGTACGTACAGATAGGCCAACTATTATCTTTGCTCTGTTTACGGCTTGGCAAATGGCTGGGAAATCATTTTTATTACCGCACACAAATAATCTGATGCTAATCAAATTAGTCACAAATAGTTAACTAAATAGGAATTTGCAACGAATATTTTTTGTTACATTTGAATATTTTTCAATTATGTTGTAAAACCCATTCCTGAGCACGGGGTCTGCGCGGTTGATAAACCTGTGTAATTAATGTGAATCTCTTCTCTTCTATATTTTGTGCGTACGTTGACGCTGACAATTGTTAGCAACTAAATTTAAGTGGCTTTTGCGTAATTTATTGAATTATTAATTAACTGCAATTGCGTAATCAAATTGAATATTACAGCTGTCATCGAGTGGCCGAAAGAGCACTGCCATTAAATTATTTTAATTACATTCATAATTTAATTGATTTTAATGTTGCGGCTAGACCACACACTGCCCTCTACCCTCTCTCTCCCCCCCCCCCCCCCACCACTGTTCAGGAACTGCTTCAACGGCTTCCGTTTGATTAGAATAATTGCTGACATTTGACATTAATTAAACCATGCATTGCGAACTTTAAATAATTTAATTGTAAATGTCAGTTGCTTGCCTTTTGTTTATACCAAATTTTTGCTTTTTTTCTATAACTAATTTTATTATTTCACATTAATCATGCGCCGCCTGTTAATAAATATTAATGGCCAATAGCCGCTCGGCCAATTGCTAATTTAAGCCATAAAATTGCAACAGCATTTGCATTAAAATGCCCTGATTTATGGCACCCAGCAACAACAACAACAACAACAACGACAACTTCATTTAAAAAAGTGGCAAAAAATTTTCCAACAGAAAAAACATAACAACAGAACAGCCAAAAAAATATAAATAGCAATTAATTATTTAGCAGTTAACTATTTGAACAGCTGCTGAGTCGACGCTTATATACCCTATGATTAATTGTAAAATATATAACGTAGAGTATTTACATTCAATTTGATTGATATGGAAGACACGTATGGAAAGTGTGGTTGGGCCGGGTTAAGTTAGGTTAAGCATGCCTTCTAGATTAGACTCTTAATACCTTTACTTCAGCCGTGCTTTAAAGATAAAATAAATACAAGTAAATTTGCATCAACTCTAGCCCTAAATTGTTTACCCTGAATCAGAAGTTCTGATTCTAGCAGCATTTAATTCCCAGGGTATTTTGGTATTTTAAGCCTTTACCTATACAGCACGGAATGCAGTCCATAAATAATCGCAGTTTTTTTTATTAGGGTATTTAAATCTCTCCTTTCAATGGTTTCGATGGACCATTTACTGCATTTGCTGCAGGCAGTTGGTAGAGACTTCATGTCCTTTGCTGTTGCCGGTCATTAAATGCATCTGCGTGCAGCGCAAAAAAAAATATTTAAAAAATATATAAGCTACAGGAATCGTTTGAAAAGATACAGTCCAGACCAGTTGGTGGTCAGAGAGGGGGAGAGAGAGAGAGAGAGGGGGAGCAGCAGCCGAGGAGGTGCTAGTTCCGCTTTGACCATTTCTATTTCCTTTGGTCATTTCTAGAATTTGCATATTTCATGCCACAATGTATAATATTCATATTTATAAATCTTTTAACTGCACAAAACACAAACGGGACGCATCAAAAAGCCAACGGACACAAGTGAAAAATGTGCAAATAGGAAATGAAAATGCTAAAAAAAGAAAAAGCAAAAAAAAAATAATAATAAAGAAAATAAAATGATACAAGAAGGAGGAGCAGAGCATTCATATTCACATTCACACTTTGCGCATAAAAAGGAGACATAAAAATGTGTTGCAACTCTGAACTGAATGAATGAACGAATGAATATGACTTTGCAACAGAAGCAGAAGCAGGAGAAGGAGCAGCAGCAGCCGGGGCAGCCGCACAATAAAAATACTTTTGCCTCGCATAGTTATGGGCAAGCTGAGCAGTTTCTGGCACGGCGCTGTGATTTTTCATTTGGCCACCAGGCCGTGTCCGTGTCCGTCTCCGGCAGCCGCCTGCCGACTCCGTCCGGGGCAACAGTTGTGTCAACGGCGGCCAAGGCGTAAAAGCCAAAAAGGCAACGCGTGCCGCATGCAACGGCAAAAGTGACCAACAGAACTAGCCAGTTGAAAGACGAGCGACCCGAGAGTTGAGGGCAGCACAGAAAGTTGCACGAACCAGACGACGACGGTCCGTTGCATTTATTAAAAATTTTGTTTAGCTTTTTAGCCACATGCAACACTTTTTATTTATATTTTTGCAGCATTTATTTTGAATTTTTTTTTTTTATTATTCTTTTTGGGCATATGAATAATAAATGCGAATCGCAACTGGAACTTCTGGTGTTATTTTCGTAGCTCCATAAAAAACTTACGAACAAACTAAAGGTGAGCAAGTAAGAGGCCCTAATCGGGAGTTCCCGACTAGGGGATACCCTGAGCTCAGCCTACCAAAACCAGATGCAGCTCGTGCTACGAACTCGACAATAGCTATGAAATGAAAGATGCTTGATATAAGTAGATATGCTAATCAAGAAGCTTTATGCCAAGTTTAGTGACTCTAGCTCTTAAAACCTAAGAGATTTGTTTAAAAAAGTGATTTCAATATCGATTTTTAGCGATTGCTTGGAACTGGGGTAAGTTTTCGATTATCAGAAACAAATTCTAACTGCGAGGGCACTAGGATGAGCTACGTTCAAAATTGCAAGTCACTAGCTCTTGGAAGTTCTGAGATCCTTGCGAACGAACGGGCAGACCGACAGACAGAACTAGATCGTCTCGGCTTTTGATGCTGATCAAGAATATATATTTATGAGGTCGGAAATGCTTCCATTTGCCTGTTACATACATTTTCACATTAACATTTTACACTTTTTATCCAATTTCAATGTGTTCAGAATATTAAATGTGGCTAGTCGCTTTGGCAAGCCTCAAGAAAAGTTGCCCATTTTAAAATTTTATAAAAATCTAAACGCCTGAAGGAGAGCTGGGAGAACTCAATTAAGTTCTTTGTAACAGATAAACTCATGTTATGTGAATGAGATTATGAGGTTCGATAAATCCTTATTATTATATTTCCTGACCTTCTAAATAACAGAGCTTGTCAAAAGAGAGGCTGGCTACACACTTTTGTTTCAAAAATATAACCGAATCAGTATCTCAAAAAACTGCTGGACGTAAAACCATACCAAATCGTTATATAAAAAGAATGTAGATTGCTTTTATCATTCAAATTCTAAAAAAAAGCCAAAGTTTGAACTAAAGCCTTTTGGATGTGGAGAACCAGTTTCACGAGCCAAAAACTGAAGGTGGTTAAGTTTTTTTTAGAGTGCTCATTTCATTTTACCAGGACATAGGCAACTGCACATAAAATGTAGCGTGCATATTAGCGGCATCCTTCGTGCAGGATTTTTTTCTTATTTTTTTGCCTTTGAGTGTGCAAGCATTTTAATTTTTGCCTGGCACGCGTCGCCTGCCGCTGCGTGTGACTTTCAGCCAGCTGCGAAAATTAGCGTAACATTTAAGCAAACACACAGTTGCACACACACACACACACACACACATGCACATGCACAGCGCCACAGAGCCAGCTAAATTTGCCGGGTGTCTATGTTAGAGGCGTTGACGTAGCACTTTTCACTGCCTCGCAGCAGCAGCAGCAGCAGCAGGAGGAGTAGCAGCAGCAAAAGTTGCAGACGCTCTGAAAAAAGGTGCCAGAAGCGAAGAGCGTAGGCTGCCCATTTGCAGTTTGCCAGTTGCAAGTTGCAAGTTCCCCATGCAACCATTTGAGGCAGCCTGTCATCAGCTGCACTTTCAGGCTACAAATTTGCCTAGCACTGCGTATGATGAGTCCTGCTGGAGTCCTCTGTCTCCCTGGCGTCCTAATTAGCATCGACTTGATGCAACTTGCCTTTGCTACTCACAGTCGACGCTTCGTTAGCTGCGCATGTAACATTGTCAATGCGAACATGCGACAATTATGCAACATTTAAGCGCATGCATCAAATTGACAGTGACAGCTTCATAATTTTTGTTAACTTCAAAGCGGAAGTAAAAGTATCAGCGAATCATTTCCCCCATCTTAACACTGACAAGGCACAATCATTGCATAATTTGCTGCAGAAATATTTGATGAATCTGGCAGAAAGCATATACAGGCTACTTCATCCACATACCAAATGTTTGCCACGAAGATAACATTGCTGCTTTTCAGCTGTTATGCTAGATGTATCCCAATTTAATTTGTTATGCTCATATATTTGACAAATTGAACTGTTTAAATTTATCAGGTAGTTTGACATGAGGTTATATATTTGACATGAAAACATCAATGCATTTAAAGATTGTTATATGTTATTACTTTATGACGATTTGTTAGGGAAATACCCAATTATTTTTTGGTATGCTTTTATAGTATATTAATCTAGCTGTTAAAGTGTGCCAGGTAGTTTATCTACATGACAATTTCTACCAATTTTGTTATTACGAGTGCCGAATATTTTCAAGTCGTTATAGCTTTAAATTGAATTGCATAAATGATCAAATATGCTCAAAGGAAAGTCTTTCAGCCACTATTTATAAATAAAATAGATAACAAAAAGCGGAAAAAACCAATAGCTTATTTAGTTGCCTCGAAGAAAAAGCGAACAGCATTCGAATAAGCAGTCGAAAGTTCACACAAAACGAAATTAAAAATGAATTGCAGAAAATCGTAAGCCAAATACGCGAAAGTTTCAGTCAGACCCCAATTTTTCTTTCCATAGCGCCCCCGTCCCACTGAAACGCGCTCACACAGCGAAAATTTTTAGCGCTGACTTCATTAAAAATAAAGTAAAGGAAAAATTGCAAGCAAATTCACGGACTTGGCAAAATGAATGAGTCTGTAGCATGTGAGAGCGGTGTGGGGAGGAGAAGTGCCTTCGATTGGATTCGATACCGGGACGAAGGACCATTGTAAACTGGCCAAGCCAGACCCATCAGCTAAGCCAATAATCAGGGGCTGGGCGGGCTAGGAGGACTGGGAGGCGCGGTCTGCCGAGCGGCAGCTAATTTATTACGAGCATTTAACAAGCATACTCCAGGGAGGCAGCAGGGAGGCCGCTTTGATTTATTAGGTGTGTGGTTCCTGTTATTTTGTGCTTCCTGTTTTTTTCTTCTTCTATTTTTAAAGAGCAGTTCAAACACAAAAAAGAGAGAAGAAATGTGGCCAGAGAAAGAAGGAGCAGGAAATGCCAAAACACTAATGTGAATGTAATTTGTAGTTAATGTGTATTGTTGCCTAGAAATTTGGACAGCCAGGCGTTTCGCCCCAGCTCCAGGTCTGCCATTCGTTCATTTTAATTGCTCAAACGGAAAGTTTGCAGCCGCTTTAGAGAATTGCTTTGTGGAGCTGTTAATAGTCCACCAAAATGCCCATCAACATGTCTGATGAAATTATTGCAGTAGAGAGCATAAATTTCATCACTACCGCATTATGCTACATTCTTTCCATATCTCAAGCTTTTTCACAACTCTTGAAGTTTATGTGGAATAGAAGGAGTTTGTGTTCCAGCTAAATATGCTCTATAAAAGTAAGATATGAGGTGTGCCACGTAATATATATTTACATACATATATTCGATCTGAAAGGATGGTGGAGAAGACCATCGTAATTTACAAAACTTTTGCAATGCAACCCTTTATTAGATATAAAAGAAAATAACTAAAAATTTATAGACTGGCCTAGCTACTACGAAAGGCCTCATTTAAGTCTAAAGTATTTAACTCTCAGCTTTTAAAATAGTCTCTCCCTGTTAACACTTGTTTTTTGCCTCTGCTCAATGTTAAATGTTAAATGGCAACCGATACTTCGAAAGTCGTCAGTCGCGCTTCCGACTTCTCTGCCAAAGCCATGCCCATGCCCGCCGCCGCCTCACTTCCTACTCCTTTGGTCCTTTGGCTGTGCGACGATGCCATTAAAGTCCATAAATCACAACATAGCATAGAAATAAATCAAGCCTTTTATTATCAACACATCGCAATGTTTGTTATCGAAAGGGTTATTTATAGTGCTCCTGGGAGCGACGCCTGGTTGCGGGGCGTCAAGCGGAGGCCACGTGGCCTGCCACTTGTGTAATTTCCGACCGGGGGAGGACTGTTAATATGCATGGAATTAAGAGCTGGGCTCAAAGTTCAAGGTTGAATCCGGTCGAGCCCAGTCGCTGACCGCATTGCCTACTTTTAAAAGAGACAGACAGGCCGTTTAAATGTCAGTGCGTGTGTGTGTGTGTGTGTGTGTGCTGTCTAGCTCATTAAACAAATCGCATTATTTGCTCATAAGAATCCTAGTTGAAGCATTTGCAGTGCTCTAACCTGTCGCACGCTCTGACAGTCGCACAAGTTGAAGCTTCATTTGCTCGCAATTGAAAGGCTGAAAAGACTGACGACTCGAGTGCTCTCATATGCCAAATGAATACATCATTAGCTGCCATGAAATGTCCTTGCCTGCACACACACGCACACACACACACACACACATATATACGCTAGAGACAACAAGCAGCAGCACAAGTGGCCAAAGCCAACCGAGTGGCAACGAATTGCGACTAGATTTGCTCTGCTGAAACTCCCCAACTCCCCCGTTGCCTGCTAGTCCCTAGTTACTGGCCCCGGCTCCATAGCTCTGGTCGCATTTTCTGCCCAAGTAGCACTGGCTAAAAAGCTACTTAAACTTCTTAACTTTCAAGTGCTTATGCAACTTGTTAACTAATTATGTGTACAGCAGCAATAAGTTTACCATAGCTATGCTCTATATAAAACTCATGCTTGGATATTCAATACAATTGAGCTGGCTTCAATGAAGCCAATTAGATCAGAAATAGATACACTTTAAATTACACTCTAAGAAATTATTTTCGACGAACATCTCATGATGAGCATATAAGGGAAGTTAAATCATAAATGGATGCTCTTTAAATTACACTCAAAAAAATATTGTTATTAATATTTACGGAAAACATTTGCGTTAAAAACAATACGAATTTTAACTTATTAATTTATTGTTTTTTTTTTTTAGGTTGTTTTTATAAAAATCAATTAAAAACATGTGTTAAAAAAAATAAAATTAAATGAAATAATTTAAAATTATTGTTAACATTGTATTAACATTAACCCACAAATATTTTCTTTGATTTTGCCAAGGACGTTTTTCATTGTTAAGTGTTGGTAAACATTAAAATCAGTATCAGCAATTATTAAGGGCAAAAAGCAGTTGAAGGTTCAAGCTTATGGCAGCAGACAAATTACCTGGCGAACTAATAGGGTATGCATCATGAAGGGATGCAAGTGCAATTGGCTCGGCAAGTGTTTGATAAGAATATTGCCAGGGAAATGGCAAACGTAAAACGCAGCGCACACACACACACACACACACACACACACACACGCTCACATGATAATTTACCGTGTTTGTTTTATAAGACTATTAGGAACTCAAAAGCAATTAAGGTTTGCCAAAAGGCAAGCCAGGTATGTTATTATTTATGAGCATGTGGGCGTAGCATTTGAGTACATACATATAAGTATGCATATATATATATACATATATACTTATATGCATATGTGAGCTTGCCTCGTTTATCGGCACGTTTCTAAGCAGCTTGTTGACAAGCAAATTGCGGAATAAATACCACTCAAGATGCTCAAATAATCGCAATGAATTTATGCAAAATTAATTTTTCACTTTGTTGCCGCAAACCAAAAGGAAACTGGGAAATGCTTGCTCTTCTTTTTTGCAATTATTAAATAAGAAGTTAGTTTTGCATCATATGTTTTCTAATGTTAATTGGGTTGCTTTAACACTACTCCACATTTTTATACCCTAAACCCAATAAAAACGGGTAAAAAGGGTATAAGAGGCAGAAGGAAGCATCTCCGACCCGAGTATATATTTTCTTGAACAGCATCAATAGCCGAGTCAATCTAGCCTTGTCCGATGTCTGCCCGTCCGTCCGTATGTATGAAGGCAAGGATCTCAGAAGCTATGAGAACAAGAGACTTGATTTTGAAAGTAGCGCCTCCTAGTGCCCGCGCAGTACAAATTTGTTTCCGATAATCGATAACTTGCCCCGTTTGCAAACAATCGATTAAAATCGACATCGAAATCCTTTTTTTTTTACAAATCTTAGGTTTTAGGTTACTTCTTAAGTTGTATATATATTTATCAAGCATCTTTAATTCTTTAGCTATTTTCGTCAAAATGAATTGTTAGTATGGGCTCAAGTCTTATTAAGGGAACTATTTTTGTTTTAAATAGAGCGAGGGTATCCCCTAGTCGGGAAGTCCCGACTTGAGCCTCTTACTTGTTTCAAATTGTGGAATGCATTTTTGTTTTAATTACTTTTTTAGAAAGCAAATTCTGACATGTTTGCTAATAAAAACAACATGTATATCATATTGTTGAACAAAAGAGTATGCATTTTGAATTCAAAAGAGGAAAAACTAATTTTTTTCAATATAATAGAAACTAAAACAATATTGATTAAATGGAGCTTACACGCATAATGAATATAAAGTAAGCCAAAATTTAAATAAATTATTCACCATTGTTATTTCAAAAATAATACAAAGACGAAAAATAAATAAACATGTTGCTTGACCCATTTTTGTTGTTCTGGCAGTTCTATTTCCTTTGCCGCGAATTTAAATCAATATGCATCGAAAGTAAATTAATGCGAATCCGGTTTCGCACCAATTGCACAAATCTAATTAGCGCGGCGGAAAATGCGCGCCACAAGCTTTCTAAGCATTGGAGAAATCATTTTCAAAAGCTGGCAACAACGACAAAAATCGAAATTAAAATCGTTATCGATATCGAACACTTTGATCAATCTTGCGGCAAAGGGATATCCGTTCGTCTGCCGCAAAATGTGGCCGCGTCAGGGAACACGGCACACGGCATTTTTAATTAAATTGTTACCTGCAGCCATATTCAAATATCTCAACAGCTCGGCAGCAGCTGCTCAATAAATTAATTTCCTTTTTCTCTTGAATGGCACGCCGCGACTCTTCTATTAAAATTTTAGCTAGTGATGAAAGTACACTAGATTTTATCACAAAATACAGACACGAGCTGACACGACGGTATGTCAAATTTATATTTAAATAATATATATTTGCAAGGAATCTTTTGTAGATATATGTATTTATATAGATATTTATATATTCGCTGGAAGCAAATAAAACACGTTTCCATCTTGAATTCGTGGATTTGATTTTCTGCTTTTGTAAATTCACAGCTAATCGATTAAATGGCGAAATCAAAACATTTGTGTAAAACTCTTGGAATAAATTATTTGCAATCGTCAAAGTGCTAAAATCAATTGTCCTTTAAGCCTGTGCAGCACAATTAATTGTTAACCCAGTTGGCCAACTTGGAACCCTTTTTGCCATTTGCTTAACGATGCTGAAATTAAAATTTACTTTAAGCATTGAGGCAAATTTGGGCTTAATTTAAATGCCAATTGCTTGGGCCGAATAAAAAAAACTTTGCAGACAATTGAAAAGTAGCGGCCCGAAATGAAGTGCAAATACAAAAATGTGCGCAAATCAAAGAGAGAAACGATAGAGAGAGAGAGAGAAAGAAATCTAAAAAGCAATCCAAACAATAAATCACACCTTTGTCACTCAATGCGCCCGGCTTTTTTTCAATTAAAAGCTAAAATGCCACCTTAGAAATTGCTTTGGCCTTTCGTCGACGCGTCGCCGGGACATGTAATTAGTTGACAAAGGTGTTGTTCGGGGGCTTAATTGAATTTTTATCTCAGCTCTGTTCTAAACGCTACCCGTGAAAGGCTTCAATTAGAACTCGACTCGATTCGAGCTGGGGCCAGACGAGACGCAACGACCGAACACCCAGCGAATGCCTGCAGCAGACATTCAAAGGCAATGTAAACTCATGCAAATTTTGCTGAGTACTTTCATAAGAGTTGAAAGAATTATTCTCAGAATTAACAATTAGAAGTGGAGGCAAATATTTTAAATTCTGTTTAAATTTCAAAATTCTGCTAAATTTTATAGAAAAATTGGAAATTGAAAGTATTTTAAGTACTTACCCAATGATAAGACAGCTTTTTATACTCCAGATAGTTCTGACTAATATAATTTGGTATCTAAGATCATTTTATGGTAAACATTTCCCTTTGCTGTAGGTGTAGCAGAAGCCCAATTGCATACCTATAAAGAAACAATCGATAAACGATCTTATATGTGTTATAATACTTATATAAATTTATATAGATTATAAGAATGTCATGAAATCAAGACTGTAAACAGGATTGAAACCACATCAAACCTGGAAGTTAAAAGAACTAATTGTTCCAAAAACCCAAACCGAACTTTATCTTTTTTTAAAAAAGGTTTGACTTAAAATTTATATACCTTTCAGGGGGAGACTCAGCCCCAAATAGTTATCATTGAACCCAACAATATTTGGTAGATGCCAACTTAAGGTGTATATAAAATGAAGCCTGCAATTTCTATATGAAAATATCTAAGGCTTAGAATATTTACAGTAGAACGGGCAGTTAGAACCTTAAATTAAATTTTATTTATTACAAATTTGAATATGCATAAATGACAGCCTAAGTCTTAAGCCAAAATCTGGCTTCAGCTTCACGAACCAAATCTATTGCCAGAGATTTGATTTGAACCCTAAATTGAACCAGCAACTTTTAATTTCGCTGTCTTTCACAAAATGGGTAACTCTTTGAAGAGGTTAGCTCCAAGTCCAAAAGGTATACAAATATTTAATCAGCATCAAAAGACGAAACCATATTAACATGTAAACATTGGAATACAAAGTCTAAAAGTTAGTTGTAAGTAAAAATACAATTTTAGCTTAACTAAATAATCTAGTCTAGAAGTTACTTAAATAATAAAACAAATATAATTATAACTTAACTTAAGTCTTACTAGACTTATGTTTACTTATATTTACGTCCGATTTTTAAAAACAGATTTAAGTTTCATATTTTAGAATGAACCTCAAACCTGAAAACTCTTTGTTCAGTAGTCCCTTTGTGCGGGTTACTTAGGCAATCCATCTGCCGAGTCCTTGTGTTTATATACTTAGATATATATGAAGGCTTACAGGTACTTATTGCATATATATATATTATATTATAAGTGCTTACCAACACATATATATATATATATAGAAATTTAGATAAATACATACAATCTACACACATTTTTGTAGTTCAAATAAACTTCTTTAAGGCCAGAAATAATTGCTGGCATTGTCAATTTGTATAGTCGAAGGACTCAAATCATAAATTGGCATTTTTATTGAGAGTCAACAAAAGGGGCAAAACACTTTTAATTGCTATTACTTACAGGGCAGGGACTTTGGGGCGTGGTCGCACACCATTGTTGTTGTTATTGTCACAATTGTTGATTTCTCGCTCTCTCTGTGTTTTTTTTATTCCTAAGCGCTTCATTGTTTCGCTTTTGCTTGTGGTCGGATTTTGATGCCCATTGTTATTGTTATTGTTGTTGTTTTTGTTGTTGGGTTGACAATCGTCAGCGTTGTCGTAGTTTGTGGCATCATACCGCAGCAATGTCAGCATAAGCCGATTGCGTGGCATTTGCCATTGTCCGACTGTTGTTGTACAGCGTTTGCCCAGAGTTGGGGCGAAATTCTCTACGGGGAATTACGCGTAAATTCCACCGCACACAAGTCGAATGATAAGTCAATTGTTGTCTGGAATCCCCACTTCTGCTGCTCCATCGCAAAATAATGAACAGCGTCCGGTTGCAGTTCCACTAAATAAACAATTGACATGCGATTTGTTTGGAGCCATCAGAAAAACACACACACAGAGTGAAAACTGGGCGAAGACAATTGCAACAGACTTGAGCTCTTGGGTTCTCCATTATTAACTGCATTTAGTTTCAATTTGCGGCGACGATCTAATTGTGCATTACGTCTCCAGACCTGGGCCTGGCCCCTGTTACGCTCAGTTTGTTTGCCCAGCACACACGCACACTCGCACACCCGCACACACACATCGCTCACAGCTGGCGCAGACCCAGTCGAGTTTTATGGCCAACAATTGCGCTTAAGTGGACCCAACTTTACGAGCTCTCTTCCTTTCCCCTCTAGCTCTTGCCATTCAGTGTGACTGGTACTGGGATTGGGGCTTAGGCTTGGTTCTGGGCTCCTCAGAGCCGCATCGGTTGTTATAGAACAATTCAAAATAGCACGCAAGCCAAATCAAGTTATGTTGTGTTGCAGTGGGTGTGCGCGAGTGTGTGTGTGTGAGGAACGTCTTCTTGTTGCCACTTTGATGTTGACATGCAAACAGTAGCTCGCTGCGACAACAAGTGCGCTGTACAAGTGTCAAGTGCTACACGCGTAGATACCCTGTAAAGGAAATATTAAGTCATACATTCTAGAATGTAAAATAAAAGCAACATTTCAATCTTGCAATACCTTGAGTTAAATAAAGCAAATGAAAGCTCAAGTGGTAAAGATATTGTGTGCAATTATTTCAATGTGTTTTATTGTGAAATAGTTTTGTTAAACATATTTAAATAATTATAATTATTAACATCTTCAAAAACTTAAGTAGAAGCTCAAGAAAGTATGCTATAATAATTTAATAATTCATAAATACATCAGTTAAACCTAGATATAGGGAAACAACTTGACAAGACCTATAAGAACGTAGCCTCTAGAGCTAATACGCCCATTTAGGGCGCACGGTTCATGGTTATATATCCTGCAGCAAGGTGGAGGCCGCTGAATAAACAGTTGCCATGGGAAATTATTAGAGACAAATAAATTAAATTTTATAGCACCGTGCACTGAAGGTGCCGACAATAGAGGGCGCCAGCGTGCCATGCTGCAGGGTAAGCCAATATTTTATGACTACTTAATGCGTGCTGCCACCACTAGCATCGCGACCAGCGTAGAGGGAGGCGTAAGCGGTGCGGGGCAAATCGTCAATACAATTTTGATTGCCGTTTGTTGGCAATTATGGACTTAGTCGCCTGTTTGGCTGCGCTTTATTGTTGTTCTTGTCGGGCATTTGCTGATTTTTGGGTTGATTTTTGGTGGGTTTTGTGAATTTTCTGGCTGCCGTGGGTATATATATAGGTTGGGGCAATGGCCAAGTGCACTTCAATTTCATTCAGCTCCATTAATGGCGCAACATGCAAACTAAAAGTTAAGTTTTATGCCAGCCAAAAACAACAACAGCAACAAAGGGGAAAAACATAAACAACAAGACGTAACAAAGCCCGGCGCCCGCATTTAACAAAGTTATTGGGGCTGCCACAGCCGCCCCTGCCCGCTCCCTTTACAGCCCGCAGCAGCTGCAGCTGACCATCATCAACACCAGCTTACACCCACTCCGGCCCAACGCGTTCTTTTTCTCTCCTTCTGGGCCACCTTTTGTTTTTTACAAGCACTTTGCAAATATTTATGGCTGAAAGCAGCGTAAACAATAAGCTCATAAACTGCAGCGTCGCTGACGTCGACGTCGCAGTCGACGCCGCAGTCGCCAGCGATAGTAAGCGGGACAAAGCGAGCAAATCGATTTTCAAAAATGAATTATGTTTGCCACGTTATGCACTATATATACATAATTAAATATATATATATATATTATGTATGCACGCAGTCAGCGCTATATGTTCGCATATAACTTATTATGTATTCGATATTTTGTTAAAGTACTGAGATGCTCTCTGTGAACGTGTTGTAGCGCATATTTGGGGCATATATATTTGCAGTTACAGTTGGTAAATTTCGATCATTTTAATATGTTAATGTGTAAAAGTTGAAGAAAGGAATAAAATACGCACACTTTTCTTAAAATTTAAGCACAAAATCAGATTATTAAAATTTCTAATTATATAACCATTTAGTCTTACAATTTTTGATTTGCATTTAAAAATAAAAACATTTTAGTATACGAACATTTTTCTGCATAGGGTATTAAGCAGTCGGTTAGTCAGTGTATATTATAGTTTTTAATTTTGATAACAGAGCCGAGGCTGATGAGCACAAAGTTCGTCATTGTTGGCATTTTTCATGTTGTTTATTTTGCACTCAGTCATATGTCAAAGGCTCCAGAAAACACACCCGAATACACACACCCATATATATAAATGTGTGTGTGTGTGTGTGTGTGTGAGAGAGAGAGCTTGAACCTGGTCACGTGCTGTTGCAAGTGCATTTTATAAATTAGCAAATATTTTGGCAACAGGCTTTGTCTTACGGTTCTCAGTTCGACTCGACTCGACTATTTGCTCAACATTTTGTGAGCCAGAGATTTCTGTTTATGTTGCGTAAACATATGCTATTTGTTGTGTGTGTGTGTGCCTGTGTGTGTGTGTGTGTGTGTGAGTGTAAGCGCTGCTGCGCCATAATTAGAAGGCGTTGCTGCGTAAAATATTCCAAAATGTTCAGGTAAACAACAGTCAACGGCCCATATGTGAGCTCACAAACGGAGTTGCAATTAGGTAATTTAACAGATAATACTACAAGAGAGAGAGAGAGAGAGAGAGAGAGAGAGAGAGCGAGAGAGAGAGAGAGAGAGAGAGAGAGAGAGAGAGAGAGCAATGATGACAGCTACAAAAGTTAATATTAACAATCTAACGAACTGGAAATAATCAAAATTAAACTGGCACTCAACGTGTATTGTTTTATTTAATGCGAGAATTAAATGCAATTTATCTTTAAAATATGAATTTCCATTACGATTTATCTTCTGTTTCCCAATATGCGTGCATAATTAATTGTGCTTAATCATTAAAACAAAACCCATTCAATTGATTATTGTATTTTCCCCACCAGACTCTAACTCGGTTTTAGCCTAATAAACTGACTGACTTTTTGGTAACAACAATCAGGTACAATGCGTATTGTGTGGCCTATGCTAACTGATTGGCCCAAATGTCAAATCCGACTGAATGCAAATTCGTAACTATTTATCGAGCACAGAAAGTTATCAGTGGCAAATATAAATACAACAAAACACACATACAACAAAAAAAAGACGACTAACACTAACTCATAACAATAGCAATAACATTTACAAATTGTATTTCCATGTTATTTTTAAATATTACAACTTTTCTATGCTCTTTCTAATTATTTTTTGATGTAGTTCAAGCTGTTTTTTTTTGTTTTTAATTATTTTATAAGAAAATTATGAGCCATACGTTCATATGTTTTTTATTATTCTTATATTATAATATATTAATTTTATTATTGATATTATAAGGTAAAATCATTTTAATTTAAGATAACCCGAAAGCTACCTGCATTGGTTAACTATTAAATAAATAATAATAGAATTTAAAAAATTACTAAAAGAAAAGCAATAAAAATGTATTATTTTTTAATTAATTAATATTTTAATTTTAATCATATTCATGATTATTATTGTTATTTTAATTATAATTAAATTTTGTGATTTTTGTAAAAGAGTTAAGGAACAAATTTTAGTCAAAAATTTTAGCCCATTAGCTTTTTAATAAAATAAACCTTATGCAGATCTTAATATATATTTGTATTCTATAAAGATAGTCAGCCTTACAGACGTTACATGCAACAGACCAAGACGCTGCATCTTCTTACTACCTGATAGTAACCGTAGCAAGAGCTTATACTTAACACAAATAAACACACAGTTAGCAATTTCCTTACCCCCAGGTTCGAACTTATAGTGCCTGACAAGTCATGACAAATCAGCTAAGAAGTGCATAATATAAGCAGAGATGCGATAGAGTGCAACAGCAGCTGCATCTCATTTACATGTGCAAATGGCAACATTTTGTATTGAACGAAGGAGTATTTGAAAATGTTGTGTGTGTGTGTGTGCGTGGGTGTGTGGCAAGTGCAACAACTGTTTGTTGTATACTTGATGATTACCTAACACTCGCACACACTCTATCAACGAGCCTAGAACTAGCCTGAAATATCACTCAAAATGGCGTCTGTCCAGAGTTTCGTATTTTGTATGTGTGTGTGTGTGTGTGTGTATGTGTGTGTTGCTGCTGCTGTGTTGTGCGATGTTGTAATCCTAATGAATCCTGCACCTATTTATTTTTCATTGTGGGAAATTGTGCAAATGCCATGACAACATTTCGTATATGTGGGGGTAGCTGTCACGCCCAGCCCAGCCGCCCACTGCCCATGTGTGTGTGTGTGTTTGTGTACAATTGTTTAAATGTGCTGTTACAGCAACAAAAAACAAGACGAAATACTGAATTGTTGTTGTTTTGGATACAACAATGTCCCAGTTACAAGAGCCGGGCGGCGGGTATGGTTAGTATTTGGCCTCGTTGTTCTTATTGTTGTTGTTGCTGTTGTTGCTGTTAGTTGTTTGTGTTTTACATGAGGCATTGTCTCTCATCAGTTTAATTAGTCGCTTCGCTTTTGCTTTGCTTTTGCTAAGGCCCAGGCCCAAAAAAAATAATAAATGTTTGTATTTAGTTGCTGTTGTCTCCCGTTCTTGCTGCTGCTGCTGTTGTTGTTGTTGTTCTTGTTGTTGTCGTTGTTCTTGTTGTTGTTGTTATTGTCCGTGTCATGTCGAGACAACTACCCAACAACTAGCTGAGCCGAGCTACTGAGCTAACTAACTACCAGACATCAGCCTCGACTCAACTCGGCACAAGACACATCGCATTTGCTATTCGTCTGCATATTTTATGTTGCCTGCCTCAGTTTCACAGAGCACAGTGTACAATGGGGGCACAGTAGACACCCCTGCTGACGGCAGCAGCATATGTATGATGGTGGAAGGGGGTGTGCGGATAGACAAGTTAGTGCAGGTAATAGATGTATGTTACCAAATCAATTATTAAGACGTCATAAATATTATTATGTGTTTGATTAAATAAAAATATGAACAAAACTTATGAATCCTATAGAATGTTATATTATATATATAAAATTATATAATATATTGATGTTATTTAAGGGCTGAATTATGTGTTCTAGAGGCTTTGCAGCAAATAGATTGTGAAAATGTTAACTAATTTTGAAAAATTTGGGAAATTTTAACAGTTAGGATTAACAAATAGCAGTGCAAGTTTTCATGAATACAGGTAAATATACTCTATTAACTTTTCAAATATAATATTATTAAGGAGTGCAAGAAGAGTGCATACCCACCCTATATACTTTTGAAATAGAATATCAAATATTAATTATCATATAATAATATATCAGAAAATTCAAGTTGAAAAATATATAAAAAATAGTTATTTAGCTGGCTCACGGTCTGGCGTTTAATTTATTAAAATCAAAAATGGAAAACAAATCTGTTTTAATATACATCTGTCTGATACAGACAGATATATTTAAATTTAAACAAGTTAATTTTGACGCTAATAAAATATCCAAAAAGTTCGTTCCTACAGCAAATGTACTCTGTTTACTTTAAAAACAGATCATTCTATGAGTGAGTAAAAAAATAAAAAAAATTTATATACATTTTTATAATATTAGATAGCTATTGCAATATCTTCGGAATTTTATAAATTTCTTGTACCACTTGAAACAATTTTTAACACTAGTTTTTTTTATTAACTTAGCGCTAGAAAATATTTTGAACATTAGTTTCTGTTTTCGATTGGCTTAACATTTTTGCTGCAATTTATTTTAAATAACAATTTTCTAAAGCCTCAACGTGCGCCACGCATTGGAATTCAGATGTGCAAAAAAATTCGGGGGCATGTTTTTGGCGGTTCTTGTTCTTGTTCATAAAATTGCGAAATTGTTTTGAATTTTTGCTAAAAATTTCCACGCCCACAGCGCTGTACACGAAAACCACTCAGCTCTTCGCCTTTTCAATGCATTTTCGATTGCCATTGTGGGCGGCATTTTTAGTCCAATTTAATATACGAGCATAATTATAAATAAGTAAGGGATAACTAATGTTTCCCATGTCGTTTGTAACAAAATGCAAATTTATGAAACATATCGATAAATATTTAAAATATTAATTAATAATTAATAGATTGCCGTGAATGGCAGTAATTTTTTGGAATAAATTATAACTATATTTCATAACTTGCCTCTTTAAATTGTATTTGATTAAATCAGAAATAGAAAATTTCATATTTAATTCAACTAAAATATATCAAAATTTTATTTAAAAGGATTAGCAAGAGCATTAAATTCAAGTGCACTTCGTTATTCATTTTAAGCCAGCTTACAATCAGTTTTTGCGTTGAAAATACAATTTTATGGAGCTAGTATGGCCTTCATTGAAATCAATTAAATATATACTAGTCCATTGATGCGTTTGTGTGTGTTTGAACAACTCTTCTATTGGCTGCTGCTCTATTTTTTTTTTCTTGCTTTAATGAAAATCTGTTTGGCTAAACAAGTGCAAACGTTTGTTGGCTAAACAATTTTAGTGGCTATGCAGAAATTGAAAAAAGAAGCAAGTGCCACTAAAAAAAAGAGAGGGAAAATATGCAGAAATCGAAGTGTCTGCCGTTCCATACAAAAATGTGCATTTAATGGGAGCCGATTGCAGCGGCGTCAGAAATTGGCGTTTGCTGCCGTTTAACTGCCTCGTTAGCCCGGCCATCGAAGGCACATAAAAATTGCACGCTCTCTGACTGAAAACGAAAAGTCCAAGGTCTGCTCCTACTGCACAGTCCCCCTACCGCATAGTCCTGCTCCCCCGCTCCCCCTCCAGCCACCTTTATTTCTTCATAGATTTATCGCTTTTATGCGCTGGAAATCACATTAGCCGCGCATAAAACCAAAGAAACGCGTTAAAATTTTTGAAAAGAAAAATGCACGGATCTGCCGCAGCAACACTTAAACGGACTATCACTTATAAAGGGTGTTTTTTTTTTTTGAAGAAGAAAAATATTTTGAAAGAAAGTCTATTTGAAAAATGCCCATTGTTAAGCAGACCATAAAGTATAAGTATTAATTTATATTATTTATGAATTTATATTCTAATTTCATATAATTTATAAATCATTTTTACTTAAATAATCATAATTATATATAATATATAATAATATATATAAAAAAAACTATTTTTTTTATAAAAGAATATATTTTAGATTCTGCTGAATCTGATTTATCAACCTACGATTAATTAAAATGTCTTGCTGGTGCTGTCCAGAATTGTGAAAAATACATCTAAAACATGATTTAAAAGGAAACATAGTATAAAAAAAATATATATTCATTCCAACAAATAGAATAATATAGTTTCTTTAAATCTTTTAAAAACATTATTTGAAGTTATATGTATAGAATATAATATATTAAGTTTATTATTATAATATTAACTTTCCTAAAATCTTTTCAATATATGAAATAAGTTATGTGCTTAAAATAAAATATATAAGGGTTATTATTATATAATATTGCTTAACATCCTTTAATAATATTACATACATTTATATGCTAAAAATATAATATATTATAAAGATATATATGTATGCATATGCTATGAAAAAGTTAATGAATATTTTAGGTAAGGTTTATGGTAAAAATTTAAAATATTAAGCCTAGATGTCTAGAATATGTATATAAATTCGAAAATTATGGAAGAGTTCATAAATATTAAATAAAATAAATAAAGATGCAGTTGAATGCATATTCTTTTAAATGCGTGTTATATTTATTCTAGTTTTTATTATGTTAACTTCATAACACCCTTTATAGACTTAATTTTGTTATTGGTAAAAATCATTGGGACAGAGATGGCAGCAACAAAAAAGGAAAGGGATAGGGGAGTGTCTTTGAAATAATAGAAGTAACTTCCCTTAAAACTCCAATGCCGACCTTTGTTGAGCAGCGCAGGGACGCGGGCAGGAGCAAGGGGTGGCCGGTTGGTGGGGTGCACTTTGCCAATGGTGCACATGAAATATGAGTTAAGGAAATTGATGACAAACATTTCAACGTTTATTGCATAAAATTACCATAAAATATTGCCAGCAAGTATTTTTTTGCTCGTTATGAATTCTCTTTGGTTTTTTTTTTATATTTTATTTTTTCTATTCTGCTGCGACTCTTCCTGCTTTACCCAACGCTTTAAACGATCGGCAAAAGTGCATGGCAGAATAATTGCAACACGAGAAATTGTTACAGGACACAGCGGATGATGCAAGCAACAAGAACACAATATTTAAAGTGCTTTAAAACTGAATCAATATTCAGCTACTATTCAAAATGTATATACATATAATATATATGTTGTACATATGTATATGAGATTGTGTATTTATTAATAATAGGCATTGTTCAACGCCATTTGCAGGGGATTTGGAAACAAAACTGAATGGGGCTTTGTCTCAGCCGGCAAGCATTTAATATTTGCCTGTGAATTAATTAAATTTTGAAGGGCTGCCACTCACACAATGTAAAGCAAAATGCCAATTAGTCCACAAATTTCTATTAAATTAATCTTGTTCTTTACCTATCTCTATTTATAAATTGTATTTAAACAATTATTAAAACTACTCTAATCTGATTTGCCAGATTGGCAAAAGTTATTAAAAAACCAAAAAAAAAATGTCTAGTATTTTAGTAAAAAATTATAAATTAGGGCCAAGCAAGATATGCAAATATATTTGGTACTCAAAGAAATTAATCCCACCGTTTTCAGGATAAGAGACTTTAATGGCCCATACATATATTTTTTCTTAAACTGTTTAACAAACATAGTTCGTGCTAGACTATGGGATACCCTGAACCTTCTTTTCGCAATACCAAATGCAGCTCGTATTACGCACTCGTTAACTAACTAAAATGAAAGAAACTTGATCAGTATATACTTTTCTAGGAGCTACATGTCAAATTTGGTGACTGAGATTTGCTCAAAAACAGGATTTCGATATCGATTTTCATTGATTGTTTGGAAACGGGGTAAGTTATCAATTATCGGAAACAAACTCGTACAACGCGGGCACTAGGAGGACCTACGTTCAACATTTCAGTCTCTAGCTCTTATATGTGCTGCGTTACTTGCTTTTGTGCATACGGACGGACAGACGGACATGGCTAGATCGACTCGGGTATTGATGCTGATCAAGAATATATATACTTCATGAGGTCAGAGATGTTTCTAGAAATACACTACTATACCATTTTTACCCATTTCGAACCATGCCTCGCCCAAATCTAAAGCGAATAAAAATAGTTTTATAACTTTAAGAAATGTTTGCAAATTAAAAAAAAGCTATTTATGTCATTTTTAGTTTTTTTTTACTTTGCTGTACTTTCTGTCAATATATTAAACCTATTCTAAACAAAAGTCGAATCAATTTGTGTACGTAGAAATACAGTAATCAGATGCCTGGCATAAATAAATATGTAAGCAAAACATTTAATTAAAATATTTAAATGCAAAATAGAAATACAATTAAAACTATTTGTGCCTAGATACTTGCAACTTTTAAGAAATGCGAGTCTTATATTATTTGAAAAGGTAAATGGAGTAGCCACTTCTATTGCAGTTAAACACCTTGAAACAAAATGTCTGCATTGGCATAATTAAAAATATTACCTCAGTTACCTTGGACACTGTGCTCCTTTGGCTGCATGCTGCCTCCACCTGGTGCTGCCTCTGTGTTTTCTTTGGCAGTGGCATTGCTGGTCATGTCATATTTATCACTACCTGCACTTTATTTTCCAGCCACTATAAATTGTTGCCTGCTGCTGCTCGAAGCTGCGGGGGTGTCCCGAGGGTTGGGGGTGTCGTCTCGGCTTTGCCATCAACGTTGCCAACTGGCACCCACAGGCAACATTATTTGACGTAACCAAAGTAATTTTAATTTTCAGTGCGAAGCACTCAGAAAGCAGCCAAGAAGAGGCAGCAACATCAGCGGCGACGACGGCGGGGTACATACTGCGGCAGGCAGCAGCAAGTGGCACTACAATGCACTCCGCAGCAGGGCGCAAGGGGGGCGGGCAAGGGGGTAAGGAGCCAGATACTGGTTGCTTAAGCATATTGTAAATAGACTGCATAATGAGCTGCGTTTGCTCTTTGAGACAGACAGGTGGAAATTGAGGTGAAAATGGAAGCCGACCAGCCAAATGCGGCGGCGGAGTTCTGTGTAGAATAAAAGAACAGCACAAAATTAAAGTTTGCTGCTAAGTCAAATGGATTGAAATAAAATGTAACGCATCGAACTAGAAGATGTAATATCTATAACAATATTTGGGATATTGTGACTAGAGTATATGAATTTATACGAGGACGAGAAGACTCCAAAAAGAAAACGTTGCAATGCTTGTTGATTTCATCACAGAAGACTCGGAACGGTTCATAGTTATTTGAACAACATTCAAGCGATAAATACATATAATTACGTCTAAGTCTAGTGGGGACAGAGAAGTTTAATTGACTTGTCAACCCAGAAGAGTCGATTTTACCCGTAATTACTTTATGAATGAATATTACACCAGGCATAGCTTATAGATTAATGAAAGAAAGAAGATGAATCATCAGGAAACTATTGTCCGACTAGGGGCTGTGTGACTCAGAAATATAGAATGCACAACATTATCAGACAAAGAAGCAGACATTTTTATGGTCCACCATTTTGGGTGGTGGTAGCTATAAAATGAAAAATACTTGAATTAAATATATACTATCCAAGAAGATATATGTAAAGTTTTATGACTATAGCCATTAAAACTCATGAGATTTCGATATCAATTGCTTGGAAACAGGGCAAGATATCGATTATCGGAAACAAACTCGTAATACGCAATCACTAGGAGAACCTACATTCAAATTTTAAGTCTCTAGTTCTTATAAGCTCTTAGATCGAAGCGTTCGTACAGTTCAAATATACAAACAATTGATATTTAGATATTATTTATGTAATAAATAATTATATGGGGACAAAATATATTATAGGAAAAAATATTATATTTACGATATGTAATAATAAAGGAGTTACATTCGAACCCTCTGTTTATATATACATATATATATATATATATACTAGCGGGTATAACCCGACCTTGCCCGTGGCACGTATGTTATAAGATCAATGTTCTCAAACAAATTTGAAATGATTTTGAAACTGATCGGGCGGTAAACAAATAACTTTCATACAAACGTTTTCCGCCAATTTACCACTGCTGCGAGTGGAATTTCATAAATCGCTGAAACACGTATTCATTACATTTTTATGTATACCTTTGAAAATAAGTTTGAAGCAAATCGGATACAATTAAAAACTTCGCAATAAAAAATCTTTGAGTCGCATTCCACCCGAAAATGTTTAAATTCTGCGAAAAGTGCGAAACACGTCTCAAATGATTTTTCTTATAGATCTTTGGAATCGAATTTGAGTGCGAAACGTCACCCACCAAATCTTTGACCTCCATTTCCACCAAGGAGGAACGGATTTTTCGAAAAGTGTGAAACACCCCTTAAATGAATTTGAACAAAGATCTTTGAAAATAAGTTTGGGGCCGATCGGATGGTAAACAAAAAACTTTCATACAACCGTTTTCCGCCAATGTACCACTGTTGCGGGTGGAATTTCCCAAATCGCTGAAATACGTATTTATTAGGTTCTTATGAAGAGCTTTGAAAATAGGTTTGAAGCAAATCGGACACAACCTAAAGCTTCGCCCAAAAAATCTTTAAATCGCATTCCCCCCGAAGAAGTTTGAATTCTGCGAAAAGTGTGAAACACGTATCAAATGATTTTTCTTATAGATCTCTGGAAATGAATTTAAGCGCGAAACGTCACCCACCAAATCTTTGACCTCCATTTCCACCAAGGTGGAACGGATTTTTCGAAAAGTGTGAAACACCCCTCAAATGAATTTGAACAAAGATCTTTGAAAATAAAAAATAATAAATTGAGGCCGATCGGATGGTAAACAAAAAAGTTACATACAAACGTTTTTCGCGATTTTGCCACACTTGCGGGTGGAATTTCCCGAAACCCCGTCTTAACGTGTACCTACATCAGATAAGGTAGCTACAGTGAAAATTTCAGCTTCCTAGCTCTTACGGTTTGGGCTGTGCAGACTGTGTCAGTCAATCAGTCAGGACAAACAGTTTTATTATAGAAGAAGATATATGTATATATTGCATATAAAACAGATATTTTAAAATCTGATTTCTAAATATCTGTTTTACATATATGCAAAATGTGGCATTAACTTAAATTAAAATCTAAAAAATAGACCCACGTACTCTATACTATGACCAAATTTGTTTTCGGCTTAAAAAATGGTTTTCGAATTAAAAAACTGAATGCTGAAACTCCACAACTATTTATTTGTAAATTGTCATGATTGATAGACATTTCTTGATTCTAGGCTTATGCAAATAAATTATGAACATTTGAGATATGCAAAACCTTTATCAGTCCGACAGAAATTGTCAATTCAACATAATTTAGTTTTGACAAATGGTAAATCAATTAATGTAAAGCTAAACCGAAAATGAAAAATTGCATGTAACAAAGAGAGAGAGAGAGAGAGGGGCGATAGAGAGAGAGAGAGGGGGCGGTAGAGAGTTTCTGGGGTTTTTGGCAGTGTCCTAAATTGAAAACAACAAATGTCAGCAGTTTTATGTACTAAAAAAGCAACAAAAGCAACAAACAACACAGACAAATACAATGTATAAATGATGATGTGGCTGGTGACGGATGCATGTGTGTGCGTTTGTGTAAGGGGGTGTGTGTGTGTGTGTGTAGGGACATCTCTCTATTCGAACCATTCAAGTGTCTTTGTGTTGGTAGCCAAAGTGAATACGAAATTTGCATACGTTGGCTTTACGACTGAGCTGCAGAGTCTTTCGCCCCTCGTCCCTTGTAACGCTGCTCCCTCCCCAGGCCCAGTTGAGTTCCAGTTTTTGGTTCACCAAATTGAGTGCTGTCTGTTGTTGGTTTGTTACTCTTCATCAGTTTGCCCTGCCCTGCGCTCATTTCAACTTTCTAGCATTTAGTCGACAACATTTCCAGCTCAACCACTTGATTGCGGCACTAAATTATATTATGGTCATTACTGAATACGAATACGAATACGAATACGAATACGAGTATACAAGCATGAATATATATATTCTGAATACAAATGTGTACGTACACTTGTTTTTGTTTGGCTCTCAATAATATTCTATGTTCGTAATTGTCATCTAAATATTTACTTTACTTTGAATTTCAATGAAGCTTGTTAAATTTAATTGTTAAACGAGGCAAACTATGAAGCAAATAATAATTTAATCATTTGTTATACTATTTAAAAAACCAACATATTCTTTAATTTTGCAGTAAGCTAAATGCCACTGACACCAAAAATATGTTATTTTTTTGACTGCATTTTTTTAAACTAATATCTATAAGAAATGCTGTCCGCAAACAAGAGGTTTCGGGCTTCAATCTCGTTCTTGTTTTCGGATATTAGACCTATTCAAGGCAGATTATCTTGTAATAAACCTGCGAATCGATTAGAGTCAGACTCTGAAATAAAATATTCTGAATTCATTGAATTGATTTAAATATTTATATAAAAAATATAACTTAACTTAATCAATCGAATTGCGAAACCAAGAGTATTAAATTAAATTAATTTAAAAATTTATATAATTTATATATTAACCCAATCAATCAAATTGGAAAAATAATATATAAGTTTTATTATTATGTTTTCTTTTAATAAAAAGTCTTAAAAGTGTATTTTAACTATTTGGATCCATTAATAGAGAGTTAATTTAACACCAAAGCAAATTTGTATATTAGTTAAATTTAAACATATCTCGCTGCTCTTTTACTATTCTATATTTTATTCATTTTTGTACCCTTAAAACCCATTGAAAATGGGTATAATGTTTTTGTGCAAATGTATGTAACAGGCTGAAGAAAGTATAGAAATATATATATATATATATGTATTCCTGGTCAACATCAATAGCCGCGTGGATCTAGCCATGTCCCTCTGTCCGTCCGTCCATCCGTCTGTCCGTATAAATGAACGCGTCGATCTCAGAGCTTATAGCGCAAGAGAAATTTTAAAAGTAGGTCTTCATACTTTCTACGCTGTACTAGATTATTTCCGATAGCCCATTAGCAATCGAAAAGAATTGATATCAAAACCGTGTTTTTGCTAAAAAAAATTTCTTAATTTTTAATGGCCAGAGCTACCAAATTTGCGTAACTTTTAGAATAGTATATACGGACCAAGTATGTATTAGTTCACCTCTAGTACGAGCTGCATTTGGTGTAGGTAAAAGAAGGTTTAGGGTATCCCCTAGACGAGCGCTTGTTTTAATACTAGTTTTGATATTTGGTATCTATTTGAAAGTTAGAAAAAAAAATAAGGATTAAAAAAGCTATTTCAAGCAAACATTTTCGTAGTTGAAATTTAAAGAAGGTCGCGTTGACTTTTGTAACTTTATCTTGGAAAATTATTTTGTTATGATTGTCGAGGCTAATGCCCTCACAATTCATGCCCCTAGACAGGTTGTTTTTCTCTGTATAATTGTTGCGACAAGCAGCTGCAACATATCCGCAGCAATACATGTTGCAAGTTCACAGGCTTTCTTCAGACGCATAGAGCAGGCAGGGAGGAAAGGAAAGGGCACAGGAGAGCCGCTGCTCAGACTCAGAGTCAGAGGCCACAAACTGTGCTAATTAGCGGCAGACAAAGAGCTCGAAAAACTGAGGCAACTGCCGCTGTTGCAAAGAGGGACGCAGACATATGGGGAAAGCAGGCGCAATAATTACAACCGTTAACACACAAAAGGCTTCGACACACACTCACTCACACACACACACACACACACACATATGTTGGGCGGGGCATGCATTACGCATACGCCATGCTGCACGTCTGAGGCTTTATGAGGCTGCAGCATTGTTGCTGCTCAAACAAAAGCCGCTGCACACAATGATAAAAAGAGAGCCTCCTGGATTTGGACAATGCGCCTGATTCGGAGTCGGAGCCCGTGTGCCAGAGCGGATAAAAGCTTATTTACAAGGATTGTGTTAATGCAGCTCGCGGCTATGCAGCACGGACTTTTGTGGTGTCATTTGTTTTTATTTTTATTTTTTATTCCATGTTTGCTCTTTTTGAGTTTGTTTTACACTATTTATTGATGTTGCCTCTTTTGCAAAATAAAAGGTTTTTACTTATTTCAGTAAGTGCAGATATCATATTGTATGTTATCTGTATTGTCAAGCGTACTGAACGAAACATATTTGTTTTTGCCAAATCTTTAGCTAGTTCAAAGCTGGAACACGTAAGCCATGGAGTCTCCCAATTTTGTAAACATAACCAAAAGCTCTTTGTAGAAAAACTTTCTGATAAAATAATATTGATTTGCATTTAAAGGTCTGCAAATAATGTGAACATGGAGGTGTTCACTTATGGAAAATAAAGCATTTGCTTTATGTAAGTGCATTTGACGACACGCTGAGCAATTGATAGGTTCAAATGAAGTGCCTTTGTTTAGCACATACTGAACATCGTTGTCACCAGCCTGTTGTAAGAACTTTCCATTAACCGATTACCTCAATAAAACTTGTACCCAAGACTCATATTTCATTCTTTCTCAACATTCAGGTTGTGTGCGTGATATCTGTGTTGGGTTCTGTGCCTCGACTGTTGTTGCATAGTGCATATAAATTATGTAAAAGGCATCCATAGACGAAATCAGATTCCATGAATTTGCATTTGCACCTGCAAAAATGCGCAACGTACCAAATACCTGGCGACGAATCACGTTCACATGAAATATATATATATATATAGATATATATATAGAAGTGTATATATATATATATATATGTATTTTCATCGGAAACAACCAGACTGCATATCTCTATAGTTCTATAGCTATATTTACATATATATGTATGTATATACACATATGTAGGCTGCAGGAGCTGCCTAAGCTTAAGTGCCATTAGGCACTGCAACTGAAGGCTCCGCAGAGAGTGTTACACTTGTTGTGCTATGCCCCTGTGTCTGTGTGTGCTGGTGTGAGTGTGTTGGTGTGTGTGTGTGTATGTACTTGGCATGCTTCAAAAGGAGCATAATGCATATTTAAAGAGTTGGCTGGCAAGTGCCAAAAATCGAATATTTTAGTCGAAGTCTTCACTCCGCCCTGGAATTGGCCATTGCCAGCAGCTGCTGCCGTCGATGCCGCTGCCACTGCCCCATGAGCCACAACTTGCCACTCAGAGCCGCCACCAGGCACAACCTAATGGCAAACGGCTTAAGTGCACAGCAGCTTCAATTTAAGTCTGTGAAGCCGTGACTTTTTAGGCACATCAAATATTGCCTCAACTTTGTATGTACATATATTTATTTATATGGAGCTGGAGCCGAAGACTGCATTTCTGATGGGTTAAGTCTGAGAGTAAGCAATTAGCATATGTCACAAAATTAAAAAAAAAAAAAAAAAAAACAGAATTCAAAAACTCTATAAAAATTGCAGGCATAGTTATAAAAGATATTAAAATTAAATTAATTTACTCTATGAATTTATCTAAGAAGACTAGAGAAAAAGGCTGACAAAATTATAAAAGATAATTAAATTAAATTAATTTTTTTAATAACATTGCAATTAGCATATGTAACACAATAAAAAGAAAAAAATAAAATAAGGTTAAAAAATTTCAGGAATAGCTATAATTATTTTACACTATGTACTTTTTTTATTAAACTAGAAAAATTGTGACAAAATTATTAAAGATAAATAAATACAAATAATTTTATTGTAATAACATCTTGCATTGTTGCTCGAATTATATATTTGATAAAGGAACACTTGCGTAAAATATAAATATTTATTTATATGGAACTACAGGTAGGTTTAGTCGGAGAGAAAGTAATAATTATATCACAGAATTATAAAAAAATATTTTCAAAAATACCTATGTACTTTTCTTGTGAAATTTTGAAAACCGCAGACGAAATTATCAAATATAATAATATTAATATTTTCAAATATTATTTAATGGTTGTTATTTTAAATATATATTTGGTTAAGAAGGTTTTCTTTTGAATTCAGGAATTCTTTCGGTCTCTTTCTAGACCAAGCAACAGCTCTAATATATATAATATATTATTAATATTTTTTTTCTGCCCATTCTTCTTAGTGCTCAGCGTGTACATTAAGCTACTCAATCTAATTACACAGTTTAAAAACAAAATTCATTATGTATATAATGACAATTCAGAAATTGAAAATAATTAAATGCGTTGCCTTTTATTATTTTTGTAAGCTGGCGAATGACAATTGGTTAAAAGTCAAAGATTGTCAATCGAGATAAATTAATTTCGTATGTATATATATATTTATATAGATGCATATACATATAAAAATGTGTTGTCCTTAAATAACTTGCCATCATTTGTATGTCTGGTTATGCGTGTGTCTGTGTGTGCTCGTGTGTGCGTGCACAACATGCGAACCACAATAAAATGCATATGTCCGAATGTTGGCTATAAATTTTATATTTTACATGCGGCAGCAGTCACTTCGCCTTTTCGCCTGCCACTTGAGTAATTAAATTCAGCAGCGCAATGTGCAACGTGCTGCATAAAAGTGGGCGTGGCATTAACGCTTTGTGGTTAACATTTTTGTGGTTAAAAGAATTTAAAACGCGCATCGCGCTTGCCAGGTGCAAAGTGACAACAACAAATTGCCGCCTTTCAGTCTTGCGTTGGGCCAAAAGGACGCCGACATATGGAAATATCCTGATGGATGGTCAGCCAGAGAAGGTGGCAGCCGATGATCGTCCACCAGCCACCAGCACCACCCACAACCTGGTTCGTGCTGGCTGCCAGAGACGAATTGGCGCCCATTGACATGCAAATTGTGCAAGTGGCAACAACTGCAACAACAACAACAACAACAACAACAACAATGAGGCAAGGTTTTATTGATTCGCTAACTAGATAATACTCTAAAAAGAAGTATTTATTTTATTATAGTTGCATTTTAATTTATTTTATTTTATTTAATTGATCATATCGATGTACTAGGTAAATTTGTTAAAAAATATTGGAAGAAAATGCAAAAAAAAAAAATATATGAAGATGTGGAAAATTAGAATATGGACTTTAAAATTTTAAAATATTTAAAATCAATTCTAAATGTAGACCAGCTTTTGAACCAGTTCATAGATGTTTCAATTAGTAGTTAATTTAATTAATTAATTAGTTTATTTAATATATAATATAATATTATTAATTATTATATTATATTATGCGTAAAATCTGAAAAATTATTTTTTAATAATACTCAGACGTGCTCTCAGAAACTTTTTGAGCTTTGCAGACGAAAACAAATAAATAACACTAAAGTCAATTTATGCCCTAAATCTAAGACTCAAGATAGCTTTTTTGTTAAGCTTATAACGATTATTATTTAGCTGGCTCGTGGTCCGGGGTTCAGTTTATTAAAAACAAAAATGAAAAACAAATTTGTTTTAATCTGTACTTTTCCGATATATTTCGGCTAGACATATATGATTAAATTTGTAGTTTTTATATAACATAATATATCCCAATTTATGTCTCTCCTTAACATACTAAATGTATATTGTGAGCGGTTGATTAAGTTTATTGGGTATGTGTATTTATTATATTAAGTATATGTATGTATGTCTGTAATTATTTCTCCTTTGGTTGCATGATTCTTTATTTGTTCAACGCTAGTCACAGACTGACTCTGCTTAACACTTATGCTTAGCATAAACTTTTATCTTTTACGTATCTGCTGCTAGATTACACTTTTGTGAATGCGAGACTTCATCCTACTACAATTTATAACATCTGTAAACTATTTATAAATTGTTTAAAACATAGTTAAGGCCTATATTTTGAGAATTAGGTATTAAAAGTGTTAAACAAGTATATTAAATTTATATTTTTGATTTTATTTTCATACTATCTACCCATTTATGTGTCTCTAACATACTACTTTAATATATATAAAAGATTTGTAAAATATTTTTAAATCGTTTCAAACATGGTTCAGGCATATGTTAAGAGACTTTTTAAGCATTCTAGTACCAAAAATAAATATTTTAAATTATATCTATATACTATCTACTATCTACAAATGACTCTTGAAAACATACCAATTTTATATATATACGAATTTGATTGAAACAAGGTTCAGGCCTATGTTTAGAGACTTTTAAGGATTGTTTTACTAAAAATAAATATTTATGTCAAATTTTCAAAACAAATGTTATTCAGAGAAAAGCCCAAGCCTCATGTTTGCCAACTTCACACATATGATATTTATAACTAATAAATATACGTCAAAACCCTAATCATAAGTCACTGTAACCTAACATATTCATATTCAACAGTTCTGCTGTCTGATGAAATGCAAATAAAGACATTGCTAGCCTGACTTAAGTACAATTTGGCATAGTTTTACGTTTGTTAACAGATAATTCAAATAGATCAAGTCTTGTTACTCGCTGCACAACACAGTTATAAGTACCCTAACTTATTTGTTTTTTTGCTTGAGCTTAACAAACACGTGCGTTTATTATTATTGGCATGTGCTTTTCGCTGGACACGAACTCGGCTGGCATTCAGCTGCATTGCCGCACGCTCTGCAGCGCTTCACTTGTGTTTTTATTGAAAATAATTTCAATTCTTTGGGCCGGACCGCTGCCGCCTGCCTGTCGACTGATGAACTTAAATTGACACTCGCTGGAATTTCGAATCGTTTTGTTTTCATTTTCATTTTAATTTTTTTACGCAAGCGTTTTTCTGCCTATTTTAATGTAATTTATTTGCAGTTGTAATTGCTGTTGTTCTTGTTGCTCCGGTTACAACAACAACAACAAATACTGAATGCAAATTGTTTCTTTAATTGAATCATTTTGGGGTTGCGCGATGGTCATGCCCAACGGTCAGGCCGATTTTTTAACATATATTTTCAATAATTTGCGCTTATCGTGAATTTGCAATTAAAAACGTACAATAATTATTAATTATTGTTGCACCCAAATATATACAAACTATATTCGAAGATATCGTGAGGTAAGTGTTCATCATAAGGGGGAAAGCAATTAACCTAATTGGATTATTTTATATTCCCTGTAAGCATTAAGAAAGGGCATATTAATCAGGTATCACAGGCCAAAATTGTATCTACCAGCGTATTGACTTTTTCTACATCAACTTTAACATTCAGTTCAAGCTGTGAAAGACAGACTGTCAATCATTTTATAAAACTATACCACGTAATTATTATAAATTATTATTATTATATATTATATTAAAATATTGTTTATATCAGTGCAACCATGTCATATAACTTCTCGATAAAGTGATATATAAATAAAATATTAATTACAGAAGCTTTATGGTTATATTCTCTTGCGAATAAACTACGAAACAGGACAGACTTGTTTTTCTCCACACCAGCCTTTTTCTATACAATGATTGTGAGCGATTTCCGCCTAACAAAGGTCGGAGATCAGATCAACTTCTTCAACAGACGCTTCGCCGATTACCTGCTCCTGGCTGACCCCATCACAGAGAGGCGCCTCCAAAGGTTATATTCCTGCGACCTAACTGCGAATCATCTAAACACCCTACAGTATTAGACCATATCTTCAATCCGCTTCATTGTAAGTATCCCACCATTGTAAATTCCCTTCAATGTAAATACCATTTAGCGATCATTGTTACTATACCTTATGTTACAGTATTTCGCTTAGAAGAGATCCGGAGGTACTGATTGATTCTAACGCTTAATACGACAAATTAAACTTTTAGAAGAAAACAATCATTGGGATGTCTCAACTCAATACATATATATATATGTATATATAGATTTTAAATACATAGTATTTAACACAGGGTACTCGCTAGTCGTGCATGTCCCACACAGTACGTTATTTAAAATTATGATAATTATTTTTCTGTTAAGCTTATAAAATGGCGCATAATCAATTAAAATAAAGTTATTTATACCAGTTAAAAAACATTATATAAATATTGTAAAATATGGAAAATTTCTTTTGTATTAAATAGATAAAGGATAATTAATAAAGATAAACATAAATACACAAATCATGTAAAAGGTAGACAATTGAAATGGCACTAAAAATACTTAATGTTAAGTTCTTAGGCGACTTGAAAATAAATAAAGTAAAGTAAACAACAGCGCATTGAAGTTCAAATTATCTTTTGTACGAAAATGCAATTAAAATTACTTAAATATGCCTTTCAAATAACCCCTTGCAGAGCACATGCAATTGAGTCATGGCAAGTCCAGTAGGATAAACAAAGCATCACTTGTCTGTTTTTAATGTTGAGTTAAGAGAAAACTACAAAGAAAGGCAACAACAACAAAATAAAGCACTTGTCGCGCTGCAACTAAGTACAACAACAATGAGAAGAACGAGAACAGAAACTAGAACTTGAAATGGGTAGAACAGGAAAAACCCGAAAGACTCTTCCTCGTTGACTGTTGTCTGTTTTGCTAAGTTTTTACCTCCTCATGATAAATGCGGTTTTTTGATGTGCTTTGTGCCGGTGTTTTAGTATTAGTATGCAGAATTTGCCGCACAAAAGTTAGGTGTTCTTCGGGGTGTGTGCGTGTGTGTGAAAGATGCTTTTAGGAAATGCGAGACAACATTCATTTCACACATCATTTGCGGCTGCAACCTAAATATAGTTTGTTGAACTTCCTAGGCCATATTCGAACTTCCTCGACTGCTTCAACTATAACTGCAATTTTTCAATTCTTGTCGAATTCTAAAAATATATAACACGTAAATTTCTTTTAATTTCTTCTGCTTATGAAATAACAGCGCAAACGCATTTGTGGGCGTGGTCGCCCATTGATGCCGCAACATTGTTGCAACTTCTAGCTGATTTTCAGTTGTTGCTTTTGCTCTACACAATTTTTTACTGCTTAAGTGCGTTGGCATTTCCGCGCCATTCTCTATGGGGGCGTTATACTGAAGGCGCTGCTTAGCGAAGGGGCGTGGCAGACAGTCAGGCAGGCAAGTATAAATAAAAACATTGGCAGAGTGGAAAACGTTGCTTGGCTTTTAATTAGATTATAATGCAGGTAAAGTAAACTCGGATTACACAATAAATGGATGCGAGTTTTGAGTTCGTGAATGGAAGCAGCCAGACGAAACGTTCGGCATACTACTTGAATTAGCAGCAACAGTTTCAGCTATTATAAACTGTCACTAGTTGGGTAAAAGGTCTTGAAAAGTGTCTTAAGAAAATAGATTCAAGTTGATGCATTCAAGGCCTAATTCAAGCTGTGATAACTGAGACATTTCTACTATCGATAACTCCTATCAGAAAATAAAAGTATATAAAAATAAAACATTTGTTGGCTGGCTCGAGGTCCGTGTTTGTTAAGACAAACAATGAAAATACATTTATTTAATATTTCGCTTCCAATATATTTCGGTTGCCCTGAAGACGGTTTGACGGACCTCGAGACAGCCAACCAATATTTTAAAAATGGAAAGGTCGCCAAAATCATCAATGTATATAAAAATAAATAAAAAATATTAATAAGCACCCTTGTTTAAATGTTAGACTAATAATGCCTCACAAGCTTCGATTAATGTAATCGAAGAGTTTGTCCTATCGATCAATGTTATCAATAAAAAAGGTTACCAGTCGAAAAATATTCACTCACTGAAAAGATACTCGTATCTTTAGCCAGTGTTGGTAAACACTTTTCTGTGTCAAGCATTTTGTACAAATTCTTTTGGTCTATTTGTGCATTGCAATACCCAAGGGCATGCCGTGATGAATGTTAAACTTCAGCTAGTTAGCGAGCTGCGACAATGAAAGCGGGTTGTAAACGCAGTAGGAAATTCGCTGAAAAGTATGCTACACTTTACAAATCACTTTGTCAGACGCAGATGTCATGTGTCGCCGCCGCCTGTCAACACGTTGGCCCCAAAAATCCGAAAGCATTGCCTGATATTGAGGTTTACCTCAAACCCGCCATTTGACAGGCGACAGGCTGTTGTAGCTGTAGCCAAAGTAGCTGTAGTCGAATGGCAAAAGGACACATGAAACGGAAGGGCAATGGAAAATTCCGCCCTCAAGTTGGCAAACAGTTTCTTTAAAGAGCCGTATAAAAAGCGAAACCACAAACAGACATAAAAAAAAAAAAAACAAATCAAATTATTACTTAATTATGCTTAAACGTCGATTACCGCAAGGACACAGCTGCTGCTGTGGGTGCAACTTCTGTCCCATTGTCCTGTATTTGTTGCGGATATCCGCACGTCGATTTCATTACAAAATAAATAACAAAATATTTGTAACTTGGCTAAATTGGTCACGTCGCTGGCTCTGCGCCCAGGTATAAAGCGGATATTGTAAAATTAAATTGATTCTCTCTCAATTTCTCTTCGCATTCTTACGGCAGTTTGTAAGCTTGTTATTGTTGTTGTTGTGGCTTTTATTTTTCATTCAGCTTGAGGGGTTGGGGTTGGACATAATGGAAACGGCATATACAATGCGCATTTATATTGTGGAATAAATAAATCTAATGCCTGTTCATCATTTTCAGCAAGAAAATGTTACAAATTTACGTGACAGATTAGAGCAAAGCACCCGCACACACACAAACACACACACACACGCACACAGAAAGAGACAGCGACTGTGAGCAGTAGGAGATGGAGTGAGTAGAAGCGAGACAGCGATGTGCTTTTCTGTACTTTTTTAATAAATTTCAAATGAGACTCAAAGGCGACCACAAAATTAAAGCCAGCCAACTTGAATGCGCAATAAATGCGTAGACTGACAAGTATCAAAGGAATAAATAATATTAAATAAACAAAAAATAAAAACAAAAATAATGATGATTTTGCTAAATGTTTGATATGACTAAACCTAAGCCTGAGCGAATTTAGATTAAATATATATAACAAACATTGTTCCGAATTAAGTTAACTAACATTTATAACAAAAAATATCAATGGAAAAGATTTCTTTGAATAACTTGGCCTATTTAAGTGCTAAATAAAATTGTGTAGTGCTGGAAAGCGGTTGAATACTCTAACAATAGTGTTGTATAAGTTATATAATGGATAAAGTTTGTATAGTGTTGGGTAATTATTCAAGCGAACAGTGCAAACAATTTTTATATTTTATACGGTAAAAAGAATTTACTTAAGTTATGATTAGTCGCTTTTAATAAGTAAAATGGTATTAATTGTTGTTGTTAAGCTAGATGTAATTATTATATTTTCTAAAAATTTAATTATCGATACTTTTATCAGATACCACAACCAGTAATAAGTTGTAAAATGCCAAAGAAGAAAACTATCGACAATCTTGCATCGGTTTAAATAAATTAAATATATTTTCTATTACCATCTCTTCTCTTTTTTAATTACACATTCCGACTCGAACTAACTAAGCCAAGCATGACACCTAATTAGAAGTGATAGCATCTGTATATCATGTGTTTCTAAACTATCTCAGCAATATTTTCAACTTTCACGCAATTGAATTCCATTTGGCCGCTGTCAACAAGCACATCAAAAACAACGGCAAGAAAAAGATAAAGCAACAAAATAAAAAACATACCAGCAAAAAGCAATCGAAAATGGAAATGGGCATCTGGATGGGTGCATGGGTGCTGTCAGAGGGGGCATGATGCAGTGGCAGGGGGGCTAGATATGGCAAACAAGCGCAACAATATGTTGCAATTGTCTGGCAGCGAGCGTTACAAAAGTGAAATTCTAACATCAGCACGTAGGAAGCTGGACGCAACAAGAAAAAAAAGAGGAGCAAAAAAAAAATGGGGGAAAATGGAAAAAGAAAAAGGAGCAGCTGTAGCAACAACAACGGTGGTCGCTGTTTTCTGATTTAGCCAAGGGATATGAGCGTTACCATCGCAGTTGCCATGACAATCGCAATCACAACAAGAACAAGTCGCAGGACACTGCGAAATACAACTAGGGATACATATAAGAGCATCCACAACCGAGTATCACGATAATTGCCACGTCGAGGATGAGCTGCACGTTCTCATATGTGCTGCAATATGAGACAACGGCAGCGACAACGACAACAACATAAACAAAAGTTTATCCCGGTATAAATGTTCAGAAGTTGAGATACTCTTGCAAAGGTTTTGATATTGGACAAAACAAAAAAATACACTCGCCCGACTTTAAGCTAATAAGATAGGACAAGTATTATATTACGAATTGTGCTTAAGGCTAAACACTCTCAATTGTTAAACTGACATTGTTATTATCTAAAATAATATTTCTTAGAACTGAATAAGTTGTTGGTTGCTCTTATGATTTAATTCTGTGTGGAATTTTTAAAGCATTTCTTGAGGATTTATCTTATGAATTTGTGATTGATTCGAAGAATAATAATATAAGACATTAATAAAAAGCTGAAGTATGTTGCCTACATTTCTTTTTGGAAATAATTGAAGTTTTCAATAAATGCCAAGAGAAATGTATTTTTAACTGCTTTTTTGCGAATAAATTGCAGCATTTTTTATTATTATATTATTTAAGATTTGAAAAAATGTGCTCAATAATTTATTTAAGAATTTAAAAATTCTTTTTGAAGTTTTAGTTTGAAATACAATTGAATAAAATTTTCTTTAATTAAGTGTATGGTTATTAAGCAGATATTTGATTAAAAATTAGAAAATTCCTCGCAAAGTTTTTCGTTAAAAACTGCGACATATTTTATCTGTAATTTCTTGTCAAAAGAATAATTTTCTAATAATTTCTGAAAATAAAATATAATCTTTAGTTAAACTAACTTATTTATATAATTTATACACTAAATATCTAAATAAAATCGAAAATACACAAATTGCAAGAACATGACTGCAATCCTGGATATACTCTTCCCATGCTTTGGACAAGGTCACAAAAAATTGACCGCCAAACAATCGCAACAGCAGATACTAAAAAATTCGAAGCGACTTCGCTGTAGATACAAAAAGACGTCTACTGATACTTTTGCCAGCTGATTGCAGTTGTTGTTGTTGCTGTGGTTGTTGTTGCCCTTTGGCAGTTGCTGCAGCAGCGAAGCGAAAATTGTAACGCGGGCCACATTTGAACTTTTGATGCCACGTTTTGCTTTATCCTTGACTGCCCCTTGACTAATTTCTCACATGACCCTGAACCCAAATAGTGGAAAAAGATGCTGACCAAAAACCGGTTAAAGGCTACTCGATGTTGATTGATCAAATCAAATAAGTTGCAAGTTGCTTTGCATTATGTGAAGAGTTTATTAAAAATATTAAGTATACGCTCCAATGGGCTGACCCAGCAAAACCGAGCAATGCAATAACTGTTACTGCAACTGCAACTGCAACTGCAAGTGCACAAGTCATAGTCACTGCAGCAGCAGTAATAACAGTAAATGCTGAGTTTTAATCATTTTCACACTTCGTCTCACTTGGCTGGCAACATGCTCGTTAATCTGTAAGTCATCAGCGTTAATTTGCTTCACCAGCAGCCAAGTGCCAACTGCACACAGTCAGCCAGCCAGTCAGCCAGCCAGCCAGCCAGCTAGCAGTAGGAGAAGAAGTGCCTGAACAAGAAGCAGAACAAGTTGAAATTCCCATTCCAGGAAATATGGTAGAACCGTTGCCAAGGCTGCAGCCAATGGCAAAATTTAGCTATCTCTATAAACTTTAAACGAATTTAATACAAATTTAATGATGTAGCTAAAGTAAAAGATATTTATTATAGTTTTAAATAAGCCCAAAATAATGTAGAAAATAATTATGAAAAAGAAATCCAAGTTTTCCTTTGTGCAAGGGAAGTACTGCCAGACACTTCAACATTCAACTACAAGTGCAGACATTAGCTTTGTCTGGGCCAGCTTTTTAACTATAAGCTGTGGCCAGACTTTATATTAGTCAGTAGCTTTTGGCCTTGGCTGTGGCGGTAATTAGTCTATAAGTAGGTCATTAGGCATAGACATATTGTCGAGCCTCTGGCGTCAGACGCTGTCTAAAAGCAAAAAATATTTCTATTGAAAAATATTTTGTGCGTCGGTTTAAATGAATTAAATATTAGAAAATGTTTCGTAATATTTTGCCGTTTTTTAAGCCTCAACCACATAGAAATACACCTTAGCTAATAGAAGTTAAGCTAACATTAAAACACATGTATATACGAGCACAAAGTTAATTCTAGCCAGCTACCAATTTTGCATGCTGCCAATCAAATATTTAGTTGCCTAGTCAGATTTGTGCTCAAATGAATTATTAAATATGAAATGACTTAGATGCATATACCTTCTACTCTTTCGGCTATGCAAATTTGCTCAATCCGAAAAAGTCAATAAACCTGATGAACAAAAATCAGTCAAAGGTTTACGTCTAGACGATTTCATACCTTTTTTTCTGCGTAAGAAACGAGAAAACACTCCACAAGTTGCAAATTTAGTTTGGAAATTTTGTTGGTTTTCTGTTTGTATTTTTTTTTGTAGTCGCAGCTAATTTTGCAGCGTCAGCTTTTTTGGGCTTTTTCGCCAACGTCTGGTTCAGCAATTGCCTTGACTATACAAGCACTTGTGCAGATATTCTTTGGTGAAAACTATAGTTTGCTTAACCATTGTTTTAGACAACAATAGAATAGGCTGGCCCGAATGTTGCCCAATTTCGGGCTTGGCATTTCACATGCAGACATGTAAAAGAGCCGGGCTGAAGGTTGTTTTCCAGCCCATAGGTTTTTGCCAGACACAGCTTCTTGCTTTTATGCGAGGGTGTGGCTGGGAGATTCGGTTCCTCAATTAACGTGCATTCAATGCATACCAGAGCAGTCCCTTTTGCATGTGCTTATCTCTAACGTTTAATCAGCGCCTTTGTTTGCACTTTCACTTGCGCCTTTTGGCATGCTGCACTTTTCAATGACACTTCAACACACACACACACACCAATGCATACACACGCGCGCACACACAAAAGAGGCAAGCTCTTATCGGAGCCCACTTAAGGGTTGTTAACGGCCCGCAGCCGCTTGCAGCATGTTTCCCATTTAGGTTTTTCGCCTATTTTGCACCTTTTGGCAGGCAGACATTGTCAAAATTCATAATTGAACAGTTTGGCTCAAAGGAAGGAGTTGTATCTGTTAGTGTGTGTGTGTGTGTGTGTGTACACAAGTGTGAGGGTGTGTGCATTTGTTTGTGTGCTAGTCAAGTGCTTTTCCAGTGCGCATTTGCTAGTCGGAAATCTTTCGTTAATAATTCAAGAGCTTTTAATGTCATGAATATTCATAAAATTTTGAGCATGATTTGATTTTATTGCGTATTTCACTTTGTCGTCAACAGCAGCAAATAACAACAACAACAACAACAACAACAACAACAATAAGCGTTAGTGGTGGGGGCAACGTATTGAGACAATGAACAAAGGATGCTCACAAAACATACCCTAACACACACACACACACCTACGCACACACACTTGTAAATCCTTCGCTGTTCGGATTGTTTTCTATGATATACGAGTTAAGTGATTTTTCCATTGAATTTCATGCGAGTAGCTTAGATACGTGTTTTCTCTTCACAAAATAATATATTTATGGAGCTTATCATTTAAATAAATTAGTTTAAATGGCCCCTATATCAAGTGCAGTCTAGAGAGGCTTTAAATGGATTTAGATAATGGGTAACTTTTGTAAAAATATTTAGAGTCAAGTCAGGAATTACGGGGAATATATTTATTATTTATGTATATATCCGCATGTATAGTATTTATATAATCAAATAGCAGTGAAGATCAGCATGAGCAAATATAGTTTTTGTCTTTTATGTAAATATAAATATAATATTTAATCTACACACAAACACACACGAACACTCTTGTAAGTCAATCGCTGCTGGGATGGTTTTCTATGATACACTAGTTATGTGATTTTTCCAATGAATTTCATGCGTGTGGCTATGAAGATTTATGTTTTTCTTGAAAAAAATAGTATCTTTAAGAAGCTTATACAAATTGTTTTATCTAGTGCAGAGTACTATCCAAATGAGTAAGATAGTTGGCAAAATTTAGATATGAGAAGCTAGTTTGGTTATCAGCATTAATATATTTATTATTTATCCATGCATTTAGCCAAATGTAAAAAGCGGATTTATACTAACTGTATTAAATCGAATAGCAATACGGATCGGCAAATGCATTTATAATATTTATCAATGGTGTAGAGATAAAGATGAAAAATACAAGCTGCTTAAAATATACCAAAACAAATAAATATATAAAAATAAAATATATTTAAGAAATACATTAAAAAAAACATATATTTTATCTTTAATTAAAAAAATAAAAGCTGTTTAATAAATATTCCCAATTATAATATTTATAAAATAAAATATTTCATAAATAAATCAATGTATCTTTAATGTGTAATTTTATCTATGAAACTAAAAATAATCTTAATTTACTATATTATTTAAGAATAAACAATAAGTAGGGAAAAAGAAAGAAAGTTATTAAAATAGAAAAGAGATTTATAATATAAAAACAAATTATTTCAAAAATATATTAATAACACTTTGATGTATAATTTGTACCTATGATCTACTTTTATTTAACCGAAAAATATAAAACCTGTTTAATAAATATTCTGAACTAAAAATAGAAATAAAAAATATTTAGAAAAATAAATGAATAAATCTTAATATATCATTTTTATCTGTGATGTACAGATAAGTTTAAGTTTAAGAAATATACCAAATCCAAAATATATATAAAAACTAAATAAATAAATTTTACCTATGAAGTACAGATAAATAAAAATATATACATGCTGTTCAATAAATACACCAAATTAAACAAATATCTAAAAATGTAAGGTACAAAATATTTAAAAAATAAATAAGTAAAACGTTAATTCGATCCAAGAACAATAAAAAATATTAACGGCTACGTATGGTTTATTTTCCGGAAATCTTTTCACGAAAAAGGACAATATCATTTTAAGCAAAGCCAAACGTACCGTTATTTACGTGAACATGACTTAACTTAACTGACGTTACCCCCAGGGCCCCACTTCCGGGCACTTGGCCTCGCCTTGCCATCGAACAAGACAACCCTTTAAGATTTTTTACGACCACACGTGCGTTTTGTTTTGGCGCCCCCTCCAATCCGTCGCCCCCTCCTTTTATCAGGAAACGACGCACCGTTCGCGAATTTCTTTTAAAGTTTCGCATGGCAACTCGTAAATTTAGTGGAAAATGTGTCGTAAAATATATATATGTATGTCGATGGGTGTGAGTGAATGTGTATAGGGATGCGGGGCTGTGTGGGAGCCAGGTGCCTGCCAGGGGAATCAAAATGCTCAATTTCTCAATCGATTTTCAAAGGTGACCCGTGGAGGGGCAGCAGCTCATTCGCGGCTAATCATTGCGAGTACTTTGCTATTCAGTTCAAGTCCATTAAATGGCTATTTGCTTATCAATTTTTGTGTCAGTTTTTTTTTTCCAGCTTTCCCCATTTCCCAACCCATTCAAAAGCAATTGTCGCATTGTTGTTGTTTATGGCTAGAAATAATTTGGGCGCTGGGCATTCAAAGTTGTTCATGCATGGGAATTACGTGACAGTCGCGTCTTTTGTGTAATTGCGAGCTCTGGGCTAGAGGGCCAAGGGGTATATGGCCGAGGGTTTGGTTTTGTTAAAGAGTCGCCCCGAAATGAAATCAAATGATTTGCCGTGCAACTGATTTATGTTTAATTTATAGAGCTGGCTGCCGGCCTGACCGGCATGCAAATAAATTTCAAATGCGATGAAGACATAAACTCGACTGGCCTAAAGCGAAACTACAAACGAGGCCCAACATAGCTTTGACACAGCACAAAAAAAAAAGTACAGAAGGCAGACCGAGAGAGCATATTTAGGACTCAGCTAAGGAGAACTACAGCACAAGCGCTGAATACGAACTCCGAAAGAGAGCGCAAGAGAGTGCGATTTATTCGACCCGACATGTTGACCAAGTTTTTACTTGCGGTAGGACAAGACCAACGAAATCGAAACTAAAACTGGAGCAACAGCAGCAGCAGCAAATGCCGGCAAATGTATTCGTATAAGAGCGGACAGCACAAATGAGACAGGAAGAGAGAGAGAGAGAGAGAGAAAAGAGACAAGTATGTGAATTGGTATAAAGGCATAAATTCGGTACGTTACATTTTGAATTTAACAGTTTGGGTTAAGTCAAGAAATGTTATTGCATTAGTTAGAAACAAATGGGAATTATAAATTATTATTTAATAATTATTTTATTTTTGAAATATAAGCATAACAAATTATAAAACTTCTTACAAAAAATCAATTTTATTAATTTTGAATTTTACTTTTGCAAAATATTGTATTAATTTGACTATTAGTAAACTAAAGTTTATAATTCAGGCAATATTATCATTCTGTTGAAGTTATAGTTTATTATTGTGAGAATAAGATTATTCAGGTAAATAATAAAACAAAAATAAAATATCAACTCTGATAAAATAACCAAATAAATAAAATTTTGGAACTCAATTGTATACAGCAGGTTTATATATTTTTCGATATTTGACACCAAACCTGAGCAGCATGTCGCTGGTTTGGGTCTTCGCTAAGCCTTTGCATCATAATGTATTATGCATTCGTATAAATCTGCTTATCACATCTTTGGCTTTATTGTAAATATTATCTTTTACATTTGTTCATTACATAAACCTAACCTTTATTAATAAATCCTGACTATATTTAATTTTGTAGTATTTAATATTATTTATTATTTATCTTATACAACTTTGTCATAATGGAAGCATGTTCAAGATAAACTGTATATTCTTTTTTGTTATTTAAAAAACTATATATAGCTCAAGGTTTCTGTTCTCGTCCCACTGGATTTTATTGCTGCGATTCCTTCTTAATCTGGCCACCCCTTTGCGACACTTTGAGTGCATATTTCCGTTGCATTTGTCGCATCGGCGTTTTGTTTGTCAGCCAAAATGCAAATATCGCACTAAACATAAATCGAAGCATTTTCAATAAATCCCCAAAGCGCATTCCAAACCTCCTCTCCCCCTACCCCTCGCTCTCGACGAACTGTCTGTCGAAACATAGTATACAAAAAAAAAAAAAAGAAATTGTCAACGAAACTGTGAGACAGGAGAACAATGTGTTTCACTATTTGCAATTGAATTTGCTGCTGTTGATTTGACACATTCCCGCTTACCATGCACCCCCCCCCCCCCCCCTTCTTTATCGCAAGCACTAAGTATCAGCCATTTGTCCCCCTCTCTGGTATTTCATTGGAAATTGGTGCTGTTTGAAAGAAAAGTTGGACAACAGCGTGACGACTGAAATGGCAAACAAATAACTGCATTTATTTTCTGTATAAATATCTCTAACTGGAGTTTTATGTATTATCACTTTATGGATATTGCATGATATTAAGAAATTTTAATTGTTTATTTTCTTCTCTTTTATGTTAAAATTGAAACAGTTTTTTCTTTTTAACTGGAAAGTCGCTCCCAATCACACATGTAAACGCAGAGCGCGAATACACTACAAACTGGTAAAGAAAACCATGTGGACACTAACGAAACGGGTATTTAATCTTCTTAAGTGCGGAGGCTGCGTTCTGCCTGCCCTGCGTTCACAATTTGCGTCCTGTTGGACTATCAGCGCAGCTGCTCTCGCGCCAGGCTGCATCGAGTCCAATATGGTTTATGGCTAAGAACTGAAAAGTTTGTCAGCCCAGTTGTTATTTTTTTCTTTTAAGCTGGACTATAAGTTGGTAACGAAATGGGAGCGGCGAATCAGAGAATGGTTTAAGAGACCGCGAACTGAACCTTAATTAAGGCCTAAGAGATTAGGTACAACGCGTGGTACTAAAGCTGGAGGTAATATTTTTGAGCAGATTACAAAGTCCTTTGCTGGCAAGCGAACAACATGATTATGTACTAACTGTACCTTTTTGAAAAACAATCGATAAATTTATCGATGAAACTATCGATTTAGAGCTGTTATCGTGCACTTTTGAACCTAGCCCCCATCAATAGGACAAATAATTTATATAATGGATTTTTAAACCTAAAAAAAAAAATATGTAACAGTGAAAAACAGACATTTTTTGCAATAACACGGAAACATTTTCAAGACATCAAACATGTTTAAATTAAGTACATCGAAATGCGAATATTTAAAACAATCGATTGTATATATAAAGACTCCTCTAAACTGGCGAGTCTATCGACTATCGATAGACTGCATTTTTTCTAGTTCGTCTAGTTATAAAATATTACCACATTTATTTACCTCTAACAATAATTACTTTATTTGTTAACCAAAGGTAATTATTAATTATTAATTTTATAAATTTAACTTTTTTTGCAAAATTAATTTTTTATCAAAATAAAAGTACTTTAATCGCCGCAGCAGCCAACGCCAATAGATTGGATTCATTTCGGCAAATACGATAAATAAAATAGAAATGAACAGCACAAAATAGAGGCAAAACAAGAAGCTCTGAAGTGTGTCAGAAACTAAATCCCTTTTATAACGTAAATTGGGCGCCTCTAAAGACACTGCACACTCAAGCTCTCTTGATATCATCGCCAGATCGTATTCCCTACGTATACCTAATTTTGGATGTGGCTGAATTTTAGCAAACTGCACTTCATTGGCAATCTGTAAATCTAAAAATGGATTATGCGATTAGGTATTTGAATAGGCCTAACAATATTAGCTACATACTTCTTACGACTATACTGGAACTGCTGTCGGCTTCGTTTAATGTCCCTAGTTTATGTTCGATGGTCTGATCGATATATGTCTGACAAAATAGTCTTAGATTCTCCGGCACCTGCCTCGCCAATTCTGCCCGCCTCGCGTCCATTTTCTCATTTGAAAAGAGCGGCCTCATTGGTCTTAAACCCTCTACAACAGCTGTCTTCTTCTTCTCAACGTTATATGTAATTGATTTGAGGATTTCAGTTTTATCGATTGGCGCGTTTAATGACTGTATGGATTTGCCGGCAAAACATTCTTTGGAGATATTGAAATCCCACGAAGTTATTTCGTTCTCTTTATTCTCAACGCCGCTGTTTAGCTCTTTGGATTCTTCTCTATATTCAGTCAACTTTTTTCTTGACCTCTTTTTCAGTCGCTTTAGACTCTTTGTTTTTATACCGCCCATGGAAATTTGTATTTTCATTATATGGATATTTTTTAATTTGATTATCAGCCCTTTTAGCCGTTCTAAGGTAAGGTTTTCAAAATCGAAATCTACCTCTTGTCTGGTTTTTTCTTGTTGACTACTTAAGATTTTCCTAATCAAATCTTCCAAGTGCTCTTTAGGTTTCTTTTCTGTGCAATCTTTTCCTTCCGTCTTTAACAACTTATTTCCAATCTTAACGAATACCCTTCTGAAATTCTTGTCTTGTTCTTTGACTGGCTTTTTTATTTTATCTTTCTGCTCGATTTCAATTAATTTATTTTCAATCAATACTTTCTGGGTATTCTTTAGATTTTTCCTTCTAGAAATGAGCTCTTGTGCTTTGGTTTCGTTTTCTGTCTTCACTTTCTGTTCATTTTGCTTTAATACTTTCTGTTCAAGCTTTTCCCTGGTTACCTTTTCTATATTATCTTTCTGTTTACTTTTAGCTTCTATTAATAGTTTCTGTTTAATCTCTTTGATATCACATCTAGGATCCTTCTCTTGTTTTTTGGTCCCCTTTACTATTTTCTTATTTGCCATCAAGTCTTTCTTTCTGGCAACCATGTCTCGTGTCCTGGTCTCCTTCTCTTCTCTTTCCTTCATTTTCAACATTTTAATATTTTTCTTACTTAATACCTCAGCGTGTTCATTGAATACGTCTTCTGGTTTAACTTCCTTTTCAATTTTATCAAGAAATAGACCTAAATTTTCTAGTTGTATTTGCTTTGATTTATGTTGTTTTCGACTCTCCACCTTGTTATTATGCAATTTAGTTTCTTTTGGATCTCTTCTCTCAGAACTTGTGAGAGGTTTTGGCTTCTTATCGCTAGAGTTTTGAGGTCTTGGTGTCTTTTCCGGATCACTAGAATAATCGGGCCTGGGCGTCTTATCCGGATCGCTAGAGCTCTGAGATATTGACGAACAAGAATTCGAATCAGTGGAACTTTTCCTTTTTGTATTGCCCACTGGTAATTTCTTGTTCATCTTATCGAGTTTCATATTTAAGGCATTTTTCCATTTTTTTTGAGAAATCTCCGACTTTTTCCTATTTGAATCGTTTAATTTTCGTTTGGCTTCAATCACTTTTGCTTTTAGCTCCTGACCCCATTTCCATTGTGGACTTTCTTTTTTGTTATTTACCTCTGATGCAGGCAACATTTTTTGCAGCCAATTTTCACAGTTTTTATTCTGTTGATTTTTCTTTGGCTCGACTGGCATGTTGAGTAACCTTCGCTTAGGTTCGACCGATTTATATCTCTCATAAAAATTTCGTACATCCTCATTTATTGGCAATAGAGTATCATTCTGTTTATATTTTATCGTCCTGGGCTGAGACGACTGCTCCATCTCAGGCTTTGCATTCTTGTTCTCTCGCCAGGGCATCTTTGGCGGCAGCGCCTTCCCTTGGGGCTTTGGTCTATTGCACGCTCGCAGAACCTCTTTTGGAGTCATTTTTCGTATTTCATTGGGTGCCTTACTTCTCTCTTTGGCCTTGTCTACTTTGTATTTTCGTGTCGTGATTCTTGAACAGACAGTTTTAATGCGATTTTGCAGCTCTTTGCTGTCAATTAGCTGAACACTTTCATTGTTGAGCAGATTTTTTAAACTATTCATTTTATACGCTCCCGAATCTTTTGGTTTCTCATCGCATAGCGTGGCTTCGCAGCAGATCTGGCTCTTGGAAATGCTTACTGCCTTCCGCACAAGTGGACCATCGAGCAGAAGCTCGGGTGCCCCCTTAAAGCTGGGCTTGAAGAACTCTTGCGTTATCATGCCCAGTTCTTGTTTATGCTTCTCCTGCACCCCAATCGACTCGGCCTCGTTAACAAGCCATTCGGTTCTATCCACCTTGTACAGATCATAGCATTGCCTGTTGAGGCGCTCGGTTATGCCTAGGAGCGTGTTCTTTCTGGCCAGTCCATAGTTGTCTACGCGGCATGTGGGACGTGATGCAGCTTGGGCTCTCTTGGCATTCGCCTCATCAGGCTTGCAAGAGGCAACAGGTTTCTATGGGCATTGTTTGTACAAAATATATGCAATTTAGCTACTGTGCAACTCGAATTACTAACCATGATTTGGTATTGTTTATAAAAAAAATGTATTAATTGTAACTTTTTGACAGGTAAACGCTAGTTGGTTCCAATAGCACTTTTTCGATTTTTTTTTTGTGTTTCTAAAGTGTTTATTGATTTCTACCGTATTTATGACACATTTTTCTAAAGCTACGGCCAGACAGACCGGAACTTTGTAAGCAATCAAAGTGCCTAAAATCTGGCAAAAACTATAAAGATTATCTGACGTAATCGTAAAGAAGTTTGATACTGGCAGACAAAAGCCGGTCGCTAGTTTCGTCACACTAGACCATCATCTGCTGCATATGTTTGTGCGTTCAGAAATATGACAAACATGTTGTCGACTTGTACAACATTTACTTTTTTAGATTTATCTCACTTTGTACTACTTAAATTCTATGCCTCCACTCATTAAATCTTTTCCCGCCACTCGGGTCCCGTTTGAAAATCATTTAAATATAATTGAAGCTTTAAGTTATGTGCATGGCAAATGTTCTTTGACGCACAATTTTCGGCAATCTGTTGACGTTTTAATGCGAACATTGCCGTCATTGTTGTTGTTATTGTTTTTGTTATTGCCACTACAGAGGCCGTCTATTTTACCCACGGTATGCGCCGCGTTTTCGCGTAATTTGTGTTCCCCACTTCAGAACGTAAAACTTTCAAAAAGTCATCAAAAGTTTATGTGTAGTCAGGGCCACCTAAGTCAGGACATGATTCCTTCCGGCCGTTACGTAGCCTTGTCTGGCATATGCTTTTTGTTTTTTTTGTTCAATACCCTGCACCCATTGAAAATATATCATAAAGGGTATAATCGATATCGTGTAATCTGTGTATATAAAACTGTTTGTCTAGGGTGACTGACTGCCTGATTGATAGACTGACTGACTTACTAACCGGAGATCAAAGTATAGTTAAACTCGCATGTTCTAGGAAGCTAGGAAGCCTTGAGGTTTTGGTACATTCCATGCGCAAATGTGGAAAAATCGCGGAAAATAGTTGCAAGCAATTTCTTTATTTTCCTTCCCAGCGGCTTCAAACTCATGTGCACAGATCTTTGGAACTTTGTGTAACAATACTCCCAAAACTAAAATATTAAAAATGGATTTTATTTTTCTACAAGACTTCAATTTTGTACTATAAATTCTTGTATATCAAACGCAGAACTTTCCTTATGTAGTCAGTTTCCAAATGTGATTTAAAATTAATTTTGTGCAGAGTATCTGCCAGTTGGGCTCGGTCGACTAGAGCACTTACAGCTTTTATTGTCTTGCTGGACGAATTTTCAACACGCCGGTAAGTTGGGAAAGTTTTTTATTTAAAGCCTGTGCGATTTAATTTAAGTAAGCATAATTTTATGAGACGCGACTTTAAGTTTAACGGTCTTAACTGTGCGCACTAATTAGCCGGCACCAAAAGGAAAATGCACTAAAAATAAACTGATTCGATGCTATCGAGCTGCGCTATAGTATACCGCCAGCCGTCGCTGCCCCCCGAAACCGCCCACAGCCTTTGGTTGTGTGTATATATTCTACAGTTTGCTGTCCCATCGCCCGTGTCTGGTCAGCTCCATCAGTTGGCGCTGCGCTTTGTATTTCTGCTTCGTTTGCGACGCGTTGTAATTGCAAAAGTTTATCTTTATCTGGGCCACGGCCAGCTCAGCAGTGCGCCGGCAAATGGTCACATTAAAGTAATTACATTCACCGCTCCAACAAAGCTGCTGCCCGAGCAGCTCCTTCAGCTCCTCTGGCTAACTCCACCAGCATTCACAGTGCTCGCGTTAATTTGTTGCCCAAAGTGTAGAGAACAGAGTGAATGCCGCCCGAGAAAAAGTGAGCGAGAGAGTGTTACTTTTCTCGGCTCTAAAAAGAAATCTGTAAGATTAGCTAGAGCTAAGGCAAGTCTACTGGCTACAGTTGAGTTTATGGGCGGGTTTTACTTGAATGCGTGTCGAAATAATACAGAACTGCGCTAATTCCAGGTTGTCATGCCACAAAGAACTTTCAACATTTTCTCTTTCTCTCCTTTACTTTGTAAATTATCCGAAGAATTTCCAAGGCGACTAGACTGTGGAGAATTTAGTTTACTGGCGGATTTTAGACTGCCTTTTGACTGGTATTCAAAAATATTTATAAAATTAATTTGAGTATCTGAGTCTGATACACTTTTTGGGTCTCGCAAGGATCACCTGATTCCATGGACATTTCTGATGGCCGTTTATATAATCTTTAAAATCTTTCTTTCCCCGTCTTTCTTTCTCTTTCTCCATCTAGTGACTTCTGAGGTCAGACAAGAGCCCATTTATGCAATGACAATGGCCTACAATTTGATAAAAAGGCATATATAAAACAAAGTTTTACGATAGATCATACAATTCCCAAAGAACAGACTTTGATGTCGTTGTCAATTCAATTCTTGAACTATAAATTCTTGATTAGAAAGCGTAGGAGCTCGAGATTCTATTAAAACCATTTTTTCCTATAATTTTCTATTAGTTAAAACATGATATGGATTTCTTTATGTTAAGAAATAACCTCTAGTTAAGCTTATGGTAAATAAAGTCACCAACTTGTGGTTACTTTAATGCCAGCGGAAAACCTTCGAGCAGTAAAATCAAATAACGATTGGCAATACAACGCGGTATGCTATGCGAGTATTTACTAATTCTTTTAGCTTTTGGCAGAGGGACAAAACAAAAATAGAAAAAAAAAATAACTCGCCCCTTCCTAACCGATGTGGTCAGATAAGCCGAGATATGCCACAGTGTGTGGCATGCAAAAATCGGTTGGCTGGTAGCAAAAGCAAACATTTTGTTTGTGCTAAAAATTTTGTGTGATTTCCCCACGGAAATTGATGATGGTGTTTGCTGAGTCGCAAACGTGTTGGAGGAGTTAAGCGAAGCGGCCAAGAGACCCAAGAGCGAGAGCCCACCTACAGTGAATTTGTCATTTCCAGTCTAAACGTGCGGACAAACAGAGGCGCCCGGAAAGGGGAGGCGGTGGCGGGAATGAAAGCAGCATAGGGACAACTCGAGTCTGGCTAGTGGCTGTCGGGTACGTATACGTTCGATGGTTCGTTTGTTTGCACGGATGTCAGCAGCCATAACAACGAACAGGGCTGAGGCGGGGGGGACTATGGGGCAGTTGTGGGAGTCGCAGTGCGTGTCGCTTTAACAAACCGGAAGTTACATGCGATGTAATGAAAAACGACAGAACGGAAGTTGCAATGGGGCACCCAGTGCCACAGCCAGTTGCCAGAGCACGGCATGACCATGGACACTTTTGTGCGTAGTCTGCGGGGGATTGGTACAGAACTGGATTGGGGATTGGTTTCTGGATGGGTAGAGGTAGGGGAGTTGGCTACTGCTGCTCGTGCTGTGAGTGAGTTTGCCTTAACGTTCCTGGTATTTATAGACAATTGGTTCGTGATTGTTGACAGCGCACAGCGTCGCGCGGAATGCCATGAACAGCAGCATGACCAATGGCCAGCTACCAGTCGTACCCCTCCACAATCCCCCCTAACACGCACAATCCCTGCTGCAGAGCTGAGCGTAGGCATTTTTTGTGTGTGTGTGTGTGTTTTTTTTTTTTGCATGGGTCATAAAAATGGTACGAAATATGTTCGAGCGCCATGGCAGGCAGGAAATAGTGCGCAGTTCTCTGTTTTGGCAATTGATTTAGCGCTCGTGGCCATAGCAAATACACCAAATTTCGTTAGACAGCCATTGCAAATGCAAAAACATACAAAACAAAAACTGGCTAAAAGGAATTACATATATGTAGGTTTTGGTTTTTTCTGGAATTTCAAGATATGGCTGTGCGTAAAAAAGTAAGTCGTTAATAAAGTTCGCAGCAGCGGCAATTTTTATGAAGTTAATAAGAACAAGTACACTTAAGTTATTCGGGGAGCTTCAGGCCGTGGCAACTGTTGCTCGCATTTTACGAATAAATGGAGGTAAGAGATATCCGCCGGAAACCGCATTGGCAATTCCTTAAGAGATAAAGTTTTTGTTGACTCTGTCTCGATTCGAGCTAAATTAAATCTACCCAAAGTTGACGCCAACAACATTCGATACCCGGACAACCAGGGTTCACCTTCTATATTTAACCGAAAACAAAAGTTGTTCTTAATTCTCTTTATTCTCCTTAACAGTTACCTTTTCCTGAGCAGTCAGCATTTTAGAGATTTATAAAACTAGCTTAGACATAGAGAAAACTTACAAATATATGTTCAAAATTCTATGTTATAGTTACCAAAATAAAAAATAAATTGTGCAAAATGTTTACAAAAACACCACAGAATTCCTGGACACAAATACCGAATAATTCGGAAGAGCAAAAAGTGAAAATTGATCAGAATAGCCCGCCCAAGCGATTGGAATCGATGCTGAAGATAAGCAGCAGCTCGAACTTATCACTCACCAACAGCCCCGAGCAGGCGGAGGTGACGCGAATTGTGGAGAAGACTCTGAAACAGATGCAGGAAGTGTGCCGCTTCGAGGATTTCGATACTATAATGAGCCTGGTGGTGCCGAAAGTGCTATACGATTTGCATGCCTTTGATCAGCTGCACGAGGAGGTGCAGACAATTAAGCAATCTTTAAATTCCTACATACATCATTCCAAGGTGTTGAGCGAGGATATTGCTGAAATATTTCTGGATCTGCATAATATCTATTCGAAACTGGATCAATCGGATAAGCATTCGACGAAAAAACCACGCGACAAAAAGTTCACCAAACGCTTAAGTGAAGCTGAGGAATTCCTTAAGAATACCAAACACTATATCATCAATGATACAGGCCACGAGGCATCCAGTTCTATGCCCACAGTGCCAACCTCTAGCCAGGCAGATGAGTCGAAAGACAAAGATAGAGATACAGATATATATTCCAGTAGTGAGACAAGAAATGCCGAACGGCGTGCATTTCTCACCAACATGATAATGGTTAAGAAATCCGATTTCTCGCTGGAGCTGAATCGCAACAAGAACTATTATACGGAAGCTGAGAGGGTATTGAAGAACAAAGAGAACGGCAATACTGAAACATCATGAGGGAAAACATGAGCATATATAACATTTTATAGATATTCTAGATATATATTTAGAACTTATTTGTGGTCTTGAGTTTAATAAAATTATTACAATCATACGAATGTGTAAAACTTTTGAATCCTGATTAAATACAGTTCGGATATTGGATTTGTATCCTGACTTTAAATCAGCATTTAATACAACAAATAGTTGAACAATGGGTTTGAACCGGCGTACTGTAATTTTGCAAATTAGTAATCATTTCTGATTAGTTGTGCTTTTATACAACAATGTTTACAGCCGTAAAATGCTGACAATATTTGTAAATTTAAGCGATAGACGTTGCCGCTGCAACTCAAGTGCTAACCAAACAATACAAGAGTGCAAAATGCTGTGGTAAGCCACTTGAAGAAAGAAAAAAAAATACAAAAAATACTTGACTGTGAAATGCTTTGATTGTTACCTGAAGTGTATCTGTATCTCAAGCTCTCTTACGTGGGTGTGTGCTTGTAAATTTGCATACGAAACGTTGCCAAAGTGGCAACTCAGTTTGCTTCCTGTTGAATTTCGGGGCACTTCCATTCCATTAGCTTCTGCTTCGGGATCACAACAATTTAAAGTGCGGTTTTTCAAGCTCATTTTCATTGGCATTTTCATTTATGCTGCTAATCGCATTTGCAAACTCCAATCCAATGGAATCATTTTGAGTTGTTTCTCCGTTGCCATGGCATGCCGACAATTGGCTTTGTTATGACGAAATGGCAAAAGAAATCAACAGCAATTTAGATGCCTCGGCAAATGCATCGAGCATGGATGGCTCAAATCATTTTTAGAAAATTACGAGTGAGGGTTAACTTAATAAACATGTGATTTATACTTTTTGCAAAGGATATTTCAGTAAATGTTGTATCTTAGAACCATATTCAATGTCTGAGCTTCATCTAATGATAGTTTAAATTGTAATTAAAAATTCACAATAAACAACATAATAATTTGTACAAATTATTGGACATTTTTTTGGTGTCAGAAACAGTTTAAATTAAAAGCAAGCATTTAGTATTCACAAATATCAATACTCATTAAATAAAATAGAATTGTGAAATTGCCTGCAGAAAAATTGAAAACTCTTTGAACAGCTCCGGCTTTCTGTTGGCGGCAGTTGCCGTTGCTCAGATTGAATTCCTTTGCTCGAGCCATGGAGCTCTTAAACGGCATTCGATATTGTGCCAGTCTGTCGAATGAGGTTAATTCGATTATCGATATCAATAGCAGTGGCAGGCGATAATTGATTTTAGCAAACGCTGCAAACGATTAATTGAACGCAGGCTCTTTGGCCAGGGGCCTGATGGACCGGTTATGCAACGGAGCCTCAAACACCCCATCCTTTATGTTGCACACACACACACACACACAGTCTCACAATTATTGCCAAACAATTGAAGCCCTGGTGCTTGGCCATTCTATTGTTGTCTTTTTTACTGCTGTGCTGGCCATGTTGTGTGTGCGTGTGTGTTTGTGCACTCAAAATAATGGCCCAGCACATAGAAGACAAGCAGCCGGCACCACTTTAGGGCGAACTGAGGCTTGGCTTAGGGTGGGGAGGGGTTCGTTGGCTTGACTGCAGCCTGTAATGGCAGCATTTACTCAATTTTAGTACATAGTAAACGTATTTCTTTTATGGCCCCGGGCTTATTTGTGCACTGCAGACGTAGCTGCGTTCTATATTTATTTTCCAGTGTCCAGCACCCAGTTTTGTAGTACCCGCGCTCCAGTTCCATTCGCATTCACAAACACAAAGCTACTATACTATATCCTGACACAATATAAACGAACTTCGTTTCCTGAGTGGCCATTTTACTGGAAGGCTTTTCATATGTCTGCAAAAGGAAAAAACAAGAAAAAGCTCACCCAACCACCCGCTTTTTGCCCCCCAGTGAAAACCTTAGCAAATACTCGGCAACACAAAATATGATAAAGCACTCGCATCGCTGGGGCTGATGCTGTTGTTCCTGCTGCCTTTGCTTCTGGTTTGCTTTTAATTGCTTTGAAGTAAACACTGCGAATGCCCCTCGGTACATTCATAAATATGTGTATAATTGCCAGTCGGGCGAAGGCAGCAGTTTTCGTAATACTTCTAAATTTAAAGCCACGCTTCCTACACCTAGCCAAGAGCTTTACGTTGTGTGCCGTGTGTGTGTGTGTGTGTGTGCAAAAGGTGTTATTTAATTTAATGCCAGTTTACATATTTACCCCGAAGATTATTGTGGTCGCTATTGTCTGACACGATTTTCATAGAAATTATGAAATTATTTTAATGTTATTATTTCAATATTTTATTTCGTGGAGCTTTATTTTATGTATTTATATTAATTTAAATAAATTGTACTATTTATTTAACGAAAATAAATTTTACAATTTATTGCGCAGCGTATATGATTTTTTTATGTAAAAAAAGCAAAACCCTAATTTTTATAATATGAAAGCGACAGAAATATAAGTCGATAGGTGCTAGGGCAGCTACATTAGGCCATAAATTTATGGCCAAAAAGTAAACAGTAAATAAATGTTTATTGTGTTTTGCTGCATTCGTTAGCTCCCGCAGCTGTTTTAAATAATTATTTAACATTTTACATTGTTTAGTCGGCGTTTTTGTGTGCGAGCGGCCTTTGTTTGTTGTAAGGATTTAACCCGATTTGCATTTTGTGCAAACGTTTCATGAATGATTCATGAGTATTACCCAAACAGATGCTAACAATGATTCGATTTTCTATGGCGACAATGCCACAAGGACTCAACTCTGAATATATGCCATATTTAACGTGTCATACATATATATAATATATTTGTATATACAGGCTGTACAGGAGAGGATATAGAGTACATTTATAAGGAGTTTAAAGCATGTTAAAAATGTATATAAAAAGTTACGAATTTAAGATATTGTTAATATATCAAAATATATTTATAGCATATTATAAAATGTCTATTATAATAGAAAAAAATATTAAGGTAATTCCAGAATTTCCACCAGACTTGGGGGCAAGATTGAAAGTCTGAAACTCCTTCTTCACTTGCCCAGTTTTTTTTTTAAAAAAATTTCATTTAACAGAGAAGTCAATTCAAATCTTTTTTATTTTAAATGATGTACCAGTTATTTATATTTATTATTTAGTTTTTAATATAATTTTTATTTGTTCAATATTATAAATATTTTTATTTATTATTCTTACATTTAACATTTAATTACAATTACCTTTGATATAACATAGTTAATTGCCTTCATTTCTTTCAAGTAAAACACTTAGGAACTTTTTTAAAATAAATAAATGCCTATGATTTTTAGATTCAGAATTTAGTCATAGTTCAGGCTGAACAGGGATAGTTTATTTTATATTTTCGAGAGTTTGCTTTTTCTCAAAAACATACAGGAAGCATTACTCGTATAGGATATACACAATATAAACGATGGTAAGTGCTGGAGAGCCCATTATAATATGAATAATATGGTTGATCGACATCTCAAAGAAACGTACAGTCTGCAAACAACGTTTGGGCCCCGAGGAGCCTCGCCGCCAAACCAAGCGCAAGGGAGAATCAGCTAAGAAAACAAATTCGTGGATCTTTAAGAAACCCAATGCCGGACAAACCACATGGCTTACCACAACTGGCGAATTGATTGGGGTGCAGAACAAACATATTGCTGAATTGGGCATTAATATATACAATTACGAGGAGCCATACATTGTCGAAGTGCAGAACAGACAGAACAAACAGCCAAAAGTCGCCCCAATCGAGCAGAATATACCCCCAGCTGATGTCTTTGAACTTATTCGTGCCAAATGTCTGTATCAAGTGATAAAGCTGAATATGGCTACAAAAACATCAAAGGAACGTGTGCCGCCAAGCTCAGGTGGCCGCGAGAGATCGAAGAGAATCAAATCGAACACAGAAGTGTTCAAATCATATAAATTGGAAAAACTGCTTAGCAGCGAGCATGTACATCAGATATCCAGCAGAGAGCTATTGGAAAGAGTCAAAACTTCAGCTCCGCGTAAGATTCCACGGCCGAGCCGGGTAGTCAAGACGAAACGACGCATAACGCCCATACGCAATATGAAAAGGCAAAAGAAGTTTATGCAAGGCCTAAGGCAGAACTGGCGAAAGAAACACATTATGCCAGGTGGGTCTGGAAACAAAACGTCTAGATCCACAATAAATACCCTTTCTACAGAGTCCAAGAATATGGTGTATTGGATCAGCGTGGAGCAGCAAAACTTGGCTGCACCCAAATTGGCGCGATTTCATCCAGGCGTTACAATTGGCAGCCGAATTGACTTTGAGCTGATTAACGTGAAATCAACTAAGATGATCTTGAAAGAAACGCCAACGTTCTCGGCTCTGAAGAGTTCTAAAACTAAGAAGCTTTTTTGGACCCATCTATGCTTGTTCAGTTTAGTCGTATTTGTCATATCACCTTATTTGGCATCGCTCTGCACATGGTCGTCCAAGTGTTTGGAAACTAGGAGCAATGACACAGCCATGCGCTTGGGTATTTACATCTGCCATATCATTCTGTTAGTATTTGTCAAGTCTATTTAAGTAATGCTGTATTATGTTTCTAAATTGTAACTGCTTTATATAGCATTTTATAATGAATAGAATACAACTTTTGAGTATGCAATTGGTTTATCACGGGTTTAATGCCAGTTTTCAATCAAGGGAAGCTGGGTTTTGAACCAACCCGGCTGAAGACAAAATCTTAGCTCAAATTCCAAAACTATATAATAAAAGGATATAAGAATCATTAAAATAAATCGAGATGCCAGGAAATCGAACTAACAAGCGGGAAGCTGCAGGTACAAATTCACTAGCAATTTAAAATTTGTTTGTCTATTGGACTTATTACTCACAAGAAAAAAATAATAAAAAAATCTATTATATATATATGAGAGCGGCTTGCATCTCTTAGAAGTTGCGGCGAATTTCCCAAAGAATTTAGGTACAATTGGATTTTCCAACGCAAAGTAGTTTCTTGTGTGACCTAATCAGAGGACAGTTTGTTTCCAGAGAGAGCCTAGTCGCTATTTAAAAGTGGCTAGCTTGACACGCTCAAGATACACTTAACACATTTGAGGATGCATTGTATTTTTATCTTTTAGAACCAATCTGCTAAACGCTTTTGCAAACAGAATGTCGCTAGTCGCTGATGAATGCAAGTTAAACAAGTCGTCAGTCGTGAGTTGTTAGTCGTGAGCGGCTTTGTTCGCATTATGAAACGCAATGGTGAGGTGAACAAGAAAGGCCGAAACACCACGGCAAATGCAAGTCAAACAAATTTAAGTACTTTCATGCGCCATAAGAGCCACCTGATAGAAATCTTTTATTTGAATAGGTCGCCCAATCCACCAGGCACCCGGCCCAGCTGCCAACCAATCCACCCCGCTGGCAGCCCGCCTTTGCCACAGCTTTTTTACACGCGCTGCGCGCTGCAGGCGAGCTTTTATCTTAGAGACTAAATGCATTTTGCATATGGCATTTTTTGTATTTTGATCGGTGCAGGGGTTCGGGTACTGCTGCTATCATGTGCGTCTCTCGTATCTATGTGCTTTGTGCGATTTATGAATTAACTTTTTTGAATGAAGTCAACTTGCAACACAAACACACGAACACAAACACACAGAGAGAGAGAGAAAGACATGGCAAATCCTTACAAATGCTGCCAGACATATGCAAAAATAAAACTGCACTGCAATTGCACAAAGTAAAGCCGGCCCCCAAGCCGACCCGGTGTGGCAACCCCCTCAATAAGAATTTGTAAATGGCATATAAATAAAGAAGAAAAAAGAAGAAGAAGACGAAGCGTGCAGCGTAGAAATTTGCAGATTGCTTGGGCACTGATAAATGGCAGCTGCTCTCGTGTCTTTGACGCGATTTCTCAACAATTTCAAACCCCAGCCCTACCCTCTCTCTTTCTTTCACACACACTCTCTCGCTCTCGCTCACGCTCTGCATATCATATTAGTTGAACATTTGTGCATGCCTATAATTGAAATGCCTCTCGTGACTGACTGACTGAATGACTAACTGTCAGTCGGAACTCAACTGAAGAGAACAGAACTGAATGACTTGAGTTGCTTTTGGGTTTTGCGTTTGTTTTGACATAATTTCCACTTGCCTGGAAAAAGTGCCTGCATTATGTATGGCATCCAACCATATTTGCTGATTGCATATAGATAGAATTTGTCTTACGTGTTTACCAAGCCAAGTGTTCGGGGCCAGAGCTGACATTTTGTGTAATGCGGGCAATTGTTTTGTGGCTTAAACCATATACGATTTAGTATGAATGGCATGTGAATCAATGCGTTCAAAGATATTCAAGCTAAGACAAGCGGAACTAGTTCATTTCTATTCAAAAGGTTCTTAATATTTAGCTCAAGCATAGCGATTGCTATTCAAATGAATAGCTTTTGATATGAATGGGAATTTTAATTACGAAAATAACTTAAGCTTTATACAACTGGGCTAAGGATGCTGTCATATCGGAGCTAGTTCAACTGATATGAATAACTTTTGTAACCGGTGGAACTATTCATTTCTGTACAATTTTTTAATGAATTGACTATAATTTCTATTAATTGCCCAACAATAAAATACCTTTTCGTAAAGAAGTGGATGGCAGTGTCATTGTGGAACTAGTTCATTTCTATTTGAAAAGCTTAAGAATAGCTTTTGATATGAATGGGAATCTTAATCAAGAAAATTACATAAGCTCCCTTCAACTGGGCTAAGGATGTTGTCATATCGGAACTTGTTCATATCGAATGAGTATTTTCTGACATTCCAGTCCATAACTGAACTCTAATCTAAAATTATTCTGTAACTAGTTGAACTATTTTATTTATTATATAACTTTAATAAGAGTTTAATTGTTAAAATTATATTAATTGCATGACATTTTCCTACAGAAGTGTCATTGTGGAACTAGTTCAATTAATTATATTAGCCTTGAGCATGAAAGAAACAATCTGTGCGTAATTTGGAAGCCACTTTAACAAGAGTTTAATCTTTCCACATAAATGTATCTCTTAAATGCTTGTATCTGAGTGATTCAACTTGAAATACTTTGGGATTATCACACATTGAACGGCAAAAGTCAAAAGTATTGAGCGGTCGATTCAATCGTGAGTTATTTATATAGATTCCCTGTCATGCAGGGCACTTAGTTCGTAACTTCAACAGCTGCACTGAGATAAGAATGCGATGAGATTGCAATTTACGAAAAGTATCTGCGCCAGTCGCTAATATTAATTTCCCCAACTTTGAGCAAAGTGCAAAAGTCATGCCAAAAAAAAAAATAAATGAAAGAGAGAGAGAGAGTGGCAAAAACTCTCAAGAGTCATAATCATTGTGGCGCAGAGCGTAGAAAACTCACGCGAATGTCAAAGTTAATGCGCTTCAATGTCAAATTGAGAAAAGAAATAAAAAAATAAGAAGAAAAAAAGTAAACCAAATAAATCTATGGGCTTGCAGAAGTGCTTGATTTGGCCAGGCCTAGAGTGAAGCCAGTAAAACAACAACAAACGTATAAAGGGCAGACATTTTATGGCTGTCATTGTCGGGCATTGGATTTGAACTAGAGGGTTCGAGGTTCAAACTCTGTTAAGAGTGGGGCTTTGTCTTTGTGTCTAGCGGTTAAGTGCTTTGACGCCTATGGCCCTTCCAATGCTGTGCCACAATACAAACAAAAGCGTCCTTTGACGCATTGAGCTTATCCTTTGTCATTTCTTGCCACTTTTTCTTTTACTCTATTCCATTTTTTTTTTTGCTATAGGAAGCAACATAAAAATTATGTTGCAGTGGTTTTTATTTATGGTGCGAGTATGAATTGCTTTTCTCGCTGTTAAGCTGAAATTTATGTCTCTATTGTTTTAAGCGCATTGCATGAACAACATCATGAATAGATGTATACACATATTTATATCTGCATTCTAATTCAATAAGCCAGCTATTCAATAAAACCGCATCACAACTAAACTATAATTCATTAAATGTTGCCTCATGTCGATAATAAATTGTTTCACATTTCGTTTAGTACTTTTATGCCGCATACCATGCCAAGCATTATTGCGATCCGTAGCTGTTAATTGTAATGCTGGCTGGGGCCTTATGATTGAAATATATTACCCAGCAAACTGTGGGTATTACACTTTAGTGGATATTTCTACAGAAGAATTTTAGTATTCGGCATTGATCGATTACATTGACTCATTAGATATCGATAACATATTTTTCTGTCTTCTCGGGGAAACGATAGCTTAACTTGATAGTCAGTGTGCCGACCTTTGGCTTATTATGCTACTCAATCATAGTGGAATTTTTTATAGCTGAGTTTTAATAATCTGCTTGCACTGATAACATTATTTGGTAAGATATCGATAGTATAAATAAATTTCTTTTATTTTGAAATACTAATTATACAAATTTTACCTGAAAATGTGTTTGCAGCTTCTAGTTTGAAAACTTCAAAAAGTATTCCTGTATTTTACCTCTTTGTTTTTCCCTATTTTTCTGTTTGTTTTCATTTTGCATATTTATTTGATTTTAAGGGACACAGAGAATCCCATGCTAAGTGCTGGCTTCAACTTGGTTAGCTCTGTTTAATGAACTGTACATGAGGAAATTATATTTTGCAAGCAAGCAGCAGATACAGATACGAAAAGAGTGTGTGAGAGAGAGAGAGGGAGAGAAAGAGAGAGAGTCTGTGTGTCACGCATAGATACAGATACAGATACATGTACAATCTCACATGCTATACAAATGCACAGTTTAATTTTTGCTTGTCAAGCTTAATTTGCGCTTGAATGCATTGCCTGTCTAATGTGTGTGTGTGGGTGTGTGTGTGTGTGTGTGTGTGAGGATTGCATGCACGAATGACAGGACACGGCAGGCGATGCCACAAGAAGCAGAAACAGCAGATGAAGAAGAAGCAACAGCAGTAAAGCAACTTCATTCCCAAGCTGGACGAGAAGTTGTACGCACCGTCAGCATTTGTTTGAGAATGTTGTCATTTCGGATTGCATGACAGCAATATAATTACAGTGAGCACTGTTTAGAAAAAACTTAATTTGATTATTTTTTTTAATTTTTCAGTTTTTCAACCATATTCCTTGTGTATTTGTGGATTTTTGAATCCCCAACAAAATAGATACACGAATTAATTGTATGATTGCTATATAAAAGTTGTTTTGATGAAAAACAAAACCGTTTTCCATTCATTTTTCACGCTTGTGTGTGGAATATGTCAGACGTCGTTTTAGTGAAAAATCCTGTAGATTCTCTGCTCACCTGCTTGATTCGTACTTAAGCAATAACGACTGTAGCTAGCTGAGCAATTGATTAAGGTTTCCGTGTATTTCAGTTATATTATTGAAATTGATGAGCCTTGCGGTTGAGCTAAGCGGGTGGTCTGCTTTCTGGATAAATTGAGTGGGCTTTACTACCTTTGGCCAAATGCAAAATGCGTCGCAAGCCAGCGAAATGGGGAAGCGGAAGTGGGGCCCAACAACCTCTACTTGATATGCTATTAGCGATGCGGTTTGCCGTCTCGGGCAGAGAATAAGATGAAATAACGCCAGCCACTAATGCGCATTGATTTTCACATTTCCACTGGCGTCATTTTCCATTGTTGTTGCTTTTTTGTAGCATCTAATGGCAGCGGATGTGGTTAAAAGCATTTGCCCGGGCTACCTTTCACATAGACCATTAAATTTGCATTTGACGCTGACTGGCGCGATTGGCAACTGAAATTTCATTATACGAGAGGCAAATCAGCTAAAAAGGTAAAACTACCTCTAAATATTTAAACAAGTAGCAAATGCAATACCTGTCGATATAACCTATGTATCTAAATATAAATGCTACTCGCTGATGTTAATCGAAATAAAAAATGATAACTATTGTTAGAAGAAATTTATGAATCTTTTCATAATAAATAAGAAAATAGTTTTTCTCTTTACGCCTGTCTGCAGGAATCAGTTGTTCTATCTAATTTGATATCACTTCAATTGTTGGGAATTATGTTTAAATCTTAGCTTTATCGGTAATGACAAAATCAAACAATTGTTAAGCCGAAGCCAACTGCTGCAATCAGGCATGAAATTGAAAATAAGATGCTATAAGTGGTAACGCTTAACAGCTATAAAATGGCCGGCTTTAACACAATTCAGGCGGAACGGTTCTCATATGTGTGACTTCTCAACCAGCACAAGTGCGACAATGAGGAAGTGAATCCTTAACAACAACACTTGAGGCCAAACAACACAACAACAACAACAGTAAGAAAAAAAGGCGCAACGTTCTTTGTGGCGCATTTAACTCAAGAGCTGAAGCGCTTTTTGGAGAGTTCTGGCCAGAAGCTGTACGTGATTTTATCAAAGAAAAGCAAAATATAAGCCCCCCCTTCAACATTTCCCCTGGCTCAGCTGTCTCAGCTGAGCGCCCGGCGGCTGCGTCAAAATATGCCGCAATCAGGCTGCAAAACATTTTCATTTATATTTAAATACAAGAAAAGCAGCGTAAGAGATGCGAACGCGTTTTCGATTATGTTTAGATGCTTTTCTTTTCCGGGCGGGGGTGGACAGCTTATCGACGCCCACGCACATGCTGCCAAGGGGAAAAGCAAGGGGGCGGACGCAGTGTGTGAGAGACTGTATCTGACTCGATGTGGGTGCCATATTTATTGCGTGCCATGATTTATTATAATTTTATGCATGAATCTGTGCAAAGTGGTGGGCGTGGCTCTAGGTAAAATGAGCTCAGTGGCCAACCTTTTGACATTGCCAAATGAACGTTTGGCTCGCCCAACCCACGCTTCACTTTAGCCCCAAGCGGTGCACTGCAGCTCGCAGCATATTCATGCTATTCTGTCACCTCTGGTCACACTGATTTCCGCTCGTGTACAAATTATGTTGCATGCTTTTTGGGGCACATGAATTCAAGTCCAGCAACGCAGCGGTTACTATTAGGTATGTCGAATAGCTTAAAATTGCTTAAATATTAGCAACTTTTTTTGTTTGCACTTAAATATTTTATAGTTAATTTAAAAAATGTTTTAAATTAAATTAAATTTCTTTTCTACCTCACTGTTTGTTTTCATATAAAACATGTTTCTTTTATAGTTTCTTGATTAATCGCGTGATTTGAACCGCCAAGAGATCAATCAGTAACTGTTTTCTACAGGTCAGAATATATACGAAAGTCAACGTTTTTCCCTTTTTCTTTCTCTTCCACTCTCATTACGACAATCTCTTTGATTAGCTTCTAACGCAACAACATTTTTCATCTCGCGTTGCATCCTTAAAGTACATCAAATATTTTCCCAAAAGAGAAAGAAAAAAAGGAAGAGAATATTTAAGACATTGCTGCATGTTGCTCCCACACACAAGACACTACACGCACACACACGCACGCAAGTCGCACTCAAATAATCCAATATATATATACACACACGCACACTCAGGCAAGCAACACATGAATATTTCACACGCAACATAAAGGCATTCGGCACAAGTGAAAGCAAATGCAAAAGGCCTGCGGATTATAACACTCAATAGTGCCATTTGATATGTACATGTGAATATATGTATATATTTGTGTAGTCGAGGAATCTTGAGTTATAGTTTGGCTTGTTATACCCTGTTGTCAGTTACTGTATGAAACGTGGTAGGAGAATTAACCGTGATCGTTAAAAAGTGAATATTTCAAATTAACAAGAGCTCTAGTTTTATGGATATAGATTTTATATATGTTATGAAATTGATCTGGATAAAACCATCTAATACATAATATGTAAAAACATCCCTTTATTTTTAAAAAACTATTTTTCAGACTATCTCTATCTGAATAATATTCGGTGTACAAAGCTTCATTGATGCTAAACTGCATACATATGACCATGAGTACAGGGTATCTTATAGTCGTTTACTCTATACTAGCACATTCTCAATTGCTGCTGTTATTGCTGTTCAGTACAGTGTCTGCTCATTAATTCATATGACGGCACTTTTGCTTCATCGGCTATTCATGCCGTCTCGTTCTCGCTCTCTTTAGAACTGGAACTGGAACTGGCACTTGGAGCTGGAACTGAGCACAGCGGCAGTAAAAGGTTAAGGGCCGAATTGCGCACTCATTTCGAGTCCCCAGGTTCAATTATGCATGCATAATTGTTTACAACCAGATTGCAATTACTTAGAGGCCACATAAATACAATTGATGCGATTAGCAGTTGACCAAAAAACTATACTAAATATTTTGATTTGCGAGATATTGAGGCATAAACAAACCAACAAATATTCATTTAAAATATGCAAAAAAAATGGAGCTAAAAAATTATTTTTAATTGTAACAAAAAACGGATATAAGCTGAAAAGGAATAAGAATATAGTACAACTATATTTAAGCGAATTTCTAAACCCATTATTAAATTATTTTAAATGTCTTTAATAGAACACAGTAATCTATAAAAATAAAATCATTCTTCAAATTAAGCATTTTCTAATTTAAAGACATTCCTTGTTATTTAAAATTTTTAAATGTAAATAAGGAAACATTTTGAATTGGTTTGCAAGCTTTGTTTGAAGACGTTGTCCCCATTTTGGCCGAAAAGTATGCGACAGTTTGTAACAAATTTTCTTTTGCAAAATACCAAATTTCAATTTGAATTTTGTTGCAATCTTTTCGGCTTGTTAGCGAGCATTTATGCAGAGGGTGAGGTGGCGGGTGGAGGATGGGGGTTTGGGCTGGGCTAGTGTAACGTGGAAAGTTTTCCACTCGCCTCGACTACGTTTGGAATCGGTCTATCTCAAAGTGTTTATGCGGCTACAAAATAAAGTCCAAAGTTTTTGACAAACTTTTAGCCACAGTGGCAGCAACTTCTGCGCTTGTCAGCTGGCAAAAAAGATGCAAAATACGGGGATGAAAGGGGCGAAGGTTTCTGTTTCATAAATTGAAAACTGCACAATTTGAAAAGTATTCTTACACAGCTTTAATCAAGACGGCCAAAACAAAACAAGTCCATGAACTCAGGCGCTTAAATCAATAAGGCACAAGACAATTGTCTTGTCTCGCTCCGACTTTCTATATAGATGGGAGTGTGCGTGCTTGTGTGTGTGCGGGTCGTATGTATTGGCCAGGGTTATTAGATAAATAGGCGGCAGGCACGAATACGTTGGGCAACCGCACGTCCCAATTCGTTGGGCCGGCAACTTGGGCAATGTCTTAATTGATTTAACACGAAATCAGTCAAACGATAATCGAAAATTGCTACGCAAACTGTTTGATTACATGCAATGAGGGAAAGCCTCTCTCTATCGCTCTGTTTCTCTATCTCTCTCACTCTCTCTCTCTCTTTCTTTCGCTGAGCCCATCAATTGACCAGGCAGCAGCCGTTGCCAGTGCCATCTTCATCCGGTTTAGGAACGCTTCGCTGCGTTAGCCACAAATAACGGGCCACGTTGACAAAGTTGCCTTGGCCATAATTGAATTTCCATCCCACCCAACCCTTAAAATTACAAGCGGTACGCGGGGGCGTATAAGCAATTGCCGTAATTGTGAATGTTTGCTCATCATTCATAACCACACACACACACACATGCGCTCCTACACATAGCCACGAATTGATTACATTTGCTGCATTTGCTGCTCTCTTATCTATACGCTTTACATTCAATTTGCAGCCCAAAGACCTTTTGACAAATGCCACTCAATTAATCATACTTCATTGTTTACTTTGCGGCAACTTTTCTTTGTTGCTCTTTGCCCCATCTCACCCATTCTCCCCTCTCTCACAGCTTTTGGTTAATGCCGCACCATTTATATTTGTTTAGTTCATTAGCTTATTTCATTTTATTGGGTGCTGATCGTAGTCGGCTCATAATGAGTGGCCCCATGAAAAGTGTTCCATGGAAAGTTCTTTTAATTGATGGAAATGAATAAAATATTTACCAAAGCATTTTAACCAGCTTTTGTCAATAGACTTGAGTAAATAAAACTTGTAGTATGGTTAATGTAAGTTGTGTTAACAAAATAATCCAAATTGTTCACAAGGAAAACATTCTGTTTTAACTTAATTTAACTCAAGTATAATTTTTTTATAAATAAAATCAGCAAAAATTTAAACAAGTATCTTGTTTATGGAATTGAACATTAAATATAAATAAATATAATTTTATTTCCAGTTTGTAGAAATATAAAAATTCTTAAGCAAATATGAAACAACCTTCATTTCAAGAATAAAAGGAAAATAAAAGAATATACGACACAATATTTAATTATATTATTATTAAATGTTAATAAGGAATTGCGAATCATATAAAATCACATAAAAAGAAACTTTCATGCACAACAAAAAACGTTGATTAACTATAAAACATTTTAGCTAAAAACGGCATTGTGTACAATTGATTTAAATACTTTTTAAACGTAGCCGCTTATGCCACAAATGCCAATTACACGGAACGCCTGTCATTAATGTCAAAATAAACCCGCTTAATCCAAAGGCAACAGCTGTGATAAACATGAATAAATATGAACATTAAGTTAAACAAAACCAAAAAAAAAGCAAAAGTGGGTTATATAAAAACTGTATGTAAATATGAGCTTTTATTAATACAAATTTTCACACAGACCACAATTTTGAAATGCCTCAAAATCGATGGTTTTTTGCACATAATTTACAGGCAATTTATATGCAGCCCCTCCATTAAAACATAAGCATCATCATCACCATCATCTCACATTTCTGTCGATTCCATTAGCTTTGCACGACCACAGAAATATTTGTTTTTATTTTGTTTTTAAATGCGTATTTTATTTTATTTTTTTTTCGTTTCGTTTGCTGTCAAACGATTTGCAAAACCAACTGCCGGCCGTTAACAATTGCATTTCAGTTCGGTTTCAGTTCTGTTTGCGTGGACAGTTTTTTTTGCTGTCTCACTTTCGCCCTGTCTCCGTCTTTCCCATGGTGTTGCTGTTGTTTTAAGCGTTAAATTTAATTACTCAGCAATGGGTGGCAAACTCTATGTATACATACCAAAAAAAAAAAAAAAAAAGAGTTTTTAGGGGAAAGGAGTAAATATGCATAAGAGATATTTGCACAGCTGCTGCATACAAAAACGTTGAAGAAGCGCTGACCACATGCGAATTTCCTGTGAACAGTTTTTATTTATGAAAAAATCAACAAACAGGCTAAAAAATCCTTTCCCCGACTGTGTACTAATTAAGGCCTAAATGAAATATTTAAGTACATAAAAAATAGTTATCTATATTGCAAGTATTTATTCTGAACAAAACTGCTAAGGAATTTATAAAATGCACATAAGAATACACAAAGAAGATTTCTACTATTAATAATTAATTAAGAATCAATTGAACAGTTTATTTTAAAGTAAACTTTTGTTAGTCTATCGCTAATAAAGATAATGATAATGTTAATGATAATGATAATGATAATGATAATGGTAATGATAATGATAATGGTAATGATTATGATTATGATAAGGATAATTATAAAGATAATGATAATAATAATAATAATAATAATGATGATGATAATGATAATGATAATCATAATTATATGATTATGATAATGATTGTAATTATGATATTGATATTGATATTGATATTGATATTGATATTGATATTGATATTGATATTGATATTGATATTGATATTGATATTGATATTGATATTGATATTGATTTTTTTTTTTTTTTGTTTTTTTCGCGAATCCCGATGCAACGTACTGCATCCCACCTCCCGCCCAACCGACCGAGGGGCGCAGTCGTGTAACGTACGACACGAAATGCAAAGTAAATATGAAAAAAAAAAATATTAAAAAAAAGTCGATACAAACTACGAGTATGTTTACAAATACAATTACAAATAAAGATAGGACTATCTACTTGCTAAATAGTTTAGAATAGAAGACTTTATACGAGGAAGAGAAGCTTCCGAGCAGAATACTCTGTAATGCTTGTTATAGTCATCACAGAGAACCCTGAACGGTTCATGCAAGGCATAATTAGTTGAGCAAAATTGAAGCGATAAAGGTACAAAATTACGTGTTAGTCTAGTAGGGATAGAGAAATTTAATTGGCTAGTCAACACAGAAGAGTCGATTTCACCAGTAATTAATTTATGAATAAATATTACACCCAGCATGGTTCTACGATTAATTAAAGAAGGAAGGTTAATCAACAGAAGTCTACTGGAGTATGACGGTAACCGCACACGAGGATCCCAATTTAAACCACTAAGGGCAAACAACAAGAATTGTTTCTGAACGGATTCAATTCTGTCCTGATGGGTAGCATATTGTGGTGACCAGATACATGAGGCATACTCAAGAATAGGTCGTACCAAAGATATATAAAGTGATTTTGTCGTGTACGGATCGTCAAACTCCTTCGACCATCGCTTGATGAAACCCATAACTATTCTGGCCTTATTCACCACGGTATTAACATGAGAGTCGAATTTAAGTTTATGATCAAGGATGACACCTAGATCATTAACTTCATTAGAAGTACTATTAACACGCTCAAGCGGTATGCTGTCAAGGTTGTAAGAAACCAATTGAGGAGGGCTTCTATAGAAGGTCATTACCTTACATTTAGAGCAGTTTAAGTTTAACAGGTTGGCTAGACACCAAGCCTGAAACGCATCAATGTCCGCTTGTAAGAGATAACATGATGCCATATCCTTATATGCAAGGCATAATTTTACATCATCAGCATACATTAATACTCGAGAGTGAGACAGTATCGAGGGAAGGTCATTGATGAAAAGAGTAAAGAGTAGCGGGCCAAGATGACTACCTTGAGGAACACCGGAAGTCACCAGAATACGTTTAGAGAATGAATTTCTGAAAAGAATCTTTTGGGTTCTGTCACGCAAGTACTCTGAAATCCAGTTCAAAAGATTGACTGGGAAGCCGAGAAGGCTTAATTTATGAAGCAGCAAGGAATGGTTGACAGAGTCGAAAGCCTTACTGAAATCAGTATAGATGACGTCAGTCTGCTTTCTTTTCTTAAACCCATCAATTACAAACGAAGTAAACTCAAGAAGGTTAGTGGTTGTAGATCTGCGCTTCACGAACCCATGCTGGGAAGGTGAAATAATAGAACTACATAAATGCTGCAGTTGAGATGTTATAATTCTCTCAAAAGCTTTAGGTATAGCGGATAATTTGGAAATACCTCTATAGTTTTCGACATCGGACTTACTCCCTTTCTTATGGAGAGGGATAATATATGATTCCTTCCAGATAGTCGGAAAAGATGAAGTGTTTACGGACAATTCAAAAAGTTTTAAAACAGGTTTACATAATGCTGCAGCGCAGTATCTAAGCACGCAAGCAGGAACACCATCAGGGCCCGGTGAGTAAACCGGCTTGATAGTGTTAAGGTCGCTAAGAAGCGAACTTTCGGTAATAATGGGATTAAAGATGCAGTTTGACCTCTGTAACTGATAAGGATAAGGCTGATTTTTATTATACCTAGAGGAGGAGTAGGTAGTTTAATATTGATATTGATATTGATATTGATATTGATATTGATATTGATATTGATATTGATATTGATATTGATATTGATATTGATATTGATATTGATATTGATATTGATATTGATATTGATATTGATATTGATATTGATATTGATATTGATATTGATATTGATATTGATATTGATATTGATATTGATATTGATATTGATATTGATATTGATATTGATATTGATATTGATATTGATATTGATATTGATATTGATATTGATATTGATATTGATATTGATATTGATATTGATATTGATATTGATATTGATATTGATATTGATATTGATATTGATATTGATATTGATATTGATATTGATATTGATATTGATATTGATATTGATATTGATATTGATATTGATATTGATATTGATATTGATATTGATATTGATATTGATATTGATATTGATATTGATATTGATATTGATATTGATATTGATATTGATATTGATATTGATATTGATATTGATATTGATATTGATATTGATATTGATATTGATATTGATATTGATATTGATATTGATATTGATATTGATATTGATATTGATATTGATATTGATAGTGATATGATAATTGTAATGATAATGATAATAATAATCATAATGATAATGATAATGATAATGATAATGATAATGATAATGATAATGATAATGATAATGATAATGATAATGATAATGATAATGATAATGATAATGATAATGATAATGATAATGATAATGATAATGATAATCATAATGATAATGATAATGATAATGATAATGATAATGATAATGATAATGATAATGATAATGATAATGATAATGATAATGATAATGATAATGATAATGATAATGATAATGATAATGATAATGATAATGATAATGATAATGATAATGATAATGATAATGATAATGATAATAATAATGATAGTAATAATAATATTAATATTATTATAAATATTGATCATTAATCAATACATTAAAATATTTCACTAAATATATCATAACATAAGACTTAAATATGACGCTGCATTAATTAACCCTGCTTAACTTAATCACTCGATTGCATATGCACTGTAAAATGATAACATATAAATTATAAAATGCAAAAAAAAAACAGTTGAGCAATTCAATTAATTGCCATAAGTTAGCCTTGAAAAAAAAAATGCCATTGCAATTAAGCTTTATTAAAGGAAAGCCTTTTTTAAACATATTTATTGAAATACAGTTATATTTGCAGCTGCTAAAGCTGTGCAAAACATTGTTGCTGTTGTCATTTGCTGCTTAAGGCTGGATACCTTGGCTAAAACAAACCCACACAACTAACACATTGTATTTAGCCAATTACAAGGTCTGCGAATTTATGGCACGATTTGATTTGGCAAGCGTTCAGCAGCTGTTTCGTTTGGCTCTATCGGCTGGTGGTCAAATGTTTGCGGAGCACGCATTGAATTTAATTAATTTAACACGAAAATCATTCAGGCGATATTTCCGAAACTAAGCGAGAGAAGCCCACGAAATGGCTTATTGACATGCCACCAGGGTGCTTGTGGATGGAGTAGAGGAAATGGGAAATCGAGGGGTCTGAGACCCAAAAAGTGGCCAAATCCTGGGCGAAAGCAAACAAAGGCAGGCGCATAAATCTCATACCAGCAATAGCTGGACATACAAAATTAGCCCTGGGTGTGTAACTAAATAATCTTTATCGGAAATTAAGCTCATCGAGTACATATTCGAATTGCCAATTAAGGCTTTTGCTATTGGATAAATCACCAGCAAAATGTTGCAACAGATAAAGTCATTAATTTAATAGGTTATTCCATTTCTTTTCTTTTCGATAAACATATGAAGAACTGAAAAAGTATTTTCATATTTATAATTATTATTAATCTAAATAAATGATTAGTAATTTATTTGTGCAGACATGTGCTATTTTTTGCGTACCTTATTTTTCATATATAAATTTATTTTTATTTTTATTTTATTGTATTATCAATCAACTCTGTTCTGCTTATAAGAAAGTTTCAAAATTATGCTTATATGGTATATATATTTGCTTAAAATATATGTGTTATATAAAATGTAATTAGTAGCTACGCTTGATAATTACTCTACAGTTTTTGTTTAACCTAATAAATAAATTAAATGCCTTGATATTATATAAAAGATAAAAGAATATCTGAGGAATTAAAATTTTAATAAATGAAATATAAAAAATTATACAAATGTATTTATTTTTCTCTATATCTATATCTATATCTATATCTATATCTATATCTATATCTATATCTATATCTATATCTATATCTATATCTATATCTATATCTATATCTATATCTATATCTATATCTATATCTATATCTATATCTATATCTATATCTATATCTATATCTATATCTATATCTATATCTATATCTATATCTATATCTATATCTATATCTATATCTATATCTATATCTATATCTATATCTATATCTATATCTATATCTATATCTATATCTATATCTATATCTATATCTATATCTATATCTATATCTTTATCATTATCTATATCTATATATCCGAAATTTGAGCCCAGTGGAGAACTCCCCGTAGCTGCAAAGTTTTTTTGTTTCAATCTCGGTCTTAATAATTTTTGCATGCCGAACGAGTTGCCATCTCAGATTGTAATTAGCTCTTGGAGCCTGGCACTCAGTGCTAATTGAACATCACAAATAACTGCGCTTTTACAACTCGGCTGAGGACCTTTAGATGCCTTTAGTCTTTTGCATCCTTTTCTGTCAGTTACTGCCATTTGTTGGGCGCTTTTATTGCAGCGCATAAAAATCATTAATTACAACAACTCGTCATGAAATTTAAATGCCGCTCGCCGACGCTCACGAACAAAATACAAAATAAGTGAGACAAATATTGAAAAGCAAATTGAATTTTCATATGCGACGCAAAGGTGAAACGCGTCGGGGATGGGCGGGGGACTTTGCATTGCCTCGCATTGTGGCACGGTGCAACTTTGTACATTTAGCGAGGAGAAACAAAAAAAAAATGGGTAAGAGAAAAGGACAAGGGTTCCACAGTCCGTTTGCTTTTTGAACAGCACAGCATTTTGTACCAGAATGGGCACGGCATACACTCACATACGCACACCTACACACACGCACACACACACGTGTGAGCGGCACCTACACAGTCTCATTTTATGAGGGTGGGAACATTTTTGCTTTTTATGTTCGACAGATTTTCGTGTTGGTATGTGAAACATGCTGATTCTCAGTGATTACAATTGTTGTGCTGCTGCTGCTGCCGTTAAGGCCGCTGCTGTGGGCTGCCCATAGCCGGAACCATACCCACAGCCGTGCCGCCACCACTTGGCCTGATGCCGTAAAAAGCACAACGAAAGCAGATAAATAAAAATAACAACAACAACAACAGCAGCAGACAGCCGTGGCAAAAATTTCGCACACAGAAACAAAATGTTAAAACGAGCAAAAATAAAAATGATTTCTATAAATGAAAGACGCCTACAATATACTCTAAAAAAAATTCAAAGAAAAAATTAATAAACAAAATGATTATACACATATATATACAAATATATAATATATATAAATATATAATATACATAAATAAATAATATATCTAAATATATTATATATACATTAAATCAATATAAAAATAAACATATTTTCTAAAGCTTCAAAGTTTTTCATTTTAAGTACATTTTCTAGCATTTTTTGTATGCAACAAAATAAAACATTTTTTAGTGTTGTTTTGATAGACTATATAGATACTAAAAATATCCCAAAACAATATATTTTGTTAACCATATATCTATCTTTATCTATCTATCCATCTATCTATCCATATCTATCTATATATACCTATATATATCCACATATATTCTTTAAATACATCCACATATATTCTTTATATATATCCACATGTATTCTTTAGATACATCCACATATATCCTCCATATATATCACTATATTCAATATATGCTCTAAATATTCACATCAAATAAATTTAATATATATTCAATTATAACATATATTTTATAAGTTATATCAGCTTTGCATTTGTAATTTTCAAGATTAAATCCAATGAGTTTAGGTTGTCTTACGCCTAAATAAGCTATAATTGACTGCAATTAAATTTATAATTTATGCACTTGTAAACATTAAAAATACGTTTCGTTTTACATAAAGTAAGAGACCCTTTTGTTTGAAGTGTATATAAAACAAAAAGAAAAACATGTTTTTATGTCGCTCGTTACAATTTTCGTGATGTTCTGCTGACAACTCAACAGAGATCAAGTTATTATGTGCGTGTGTGTGTGTGCGAGGGGGTGTGTGTGTGTGTGTATGTGGAGAGCTTTTGGCGCGGTTGTGGCGATCTATATGCTGGGCTGACCCGGCTCTGGCTATGGCTATGGCTATGGCTCTGTCTTTGGGTCCCTGGTCCGGCCGTTGACAATTAAGGTGAATGAATATTTTAATATTGGCAAACAGATTACACATATGGGCAATACGCTGGGCAGGACATGACTTGTAGTCGAGGACCACTACACGGGCCACGCGCTGGGACACGATGACGAGGACAAGCACTCGAGTAATGGCGTTAAATTTAATTCAATTGAATTGAATTGTTGTTGGCACAATGCATCACAAGTAAAAGCAAAAGCAAAGGCGGGCATAACGTTAAGATAGGCGACTGTCATGCAGCAGACGTTATATCAACCTGTTTTTATTTTAATAATCAGAAAAAAGAAAGAAATCAACGGAATAAAATAAAATTGCGTATGCTTATGCTTTTCGTTGAATATTTATTCCTTGCAATGAGTTTCCAGGCACAGGACGGCAATAATTAAATAACAGATTTCTGTTGACTCTCGTCTGCATTATGAAGCCAGAGATAAGGTTCATTTAGGGTCAACATAAGATTTTAATTATAGTGAGCTCTCTTTGGAACTGAGGTGCAAAATGAGATAACAGAAGAGAAGATATTATTGTGGATCAGATTCAAGAAAGACATTTACCAATATGTATCCATGTTTTCCTCGGTGCAAAGTAAAGAAATGATTTTTGGAATACGGATCCAGTAATAAATGAAAATGGGACAATAAATGCAACAGTTTAAGTTGCTAGCAATAAATTTCCATGAAACATTAACATATACCTAACAGCTTCTCATATAAAAGAGCGAATTTCTGTAAGCTACAAACAAGATCATGTTCACCCACTGTTAATTAAGTTGAACTCCCATTAAATAGTATTTTCTATAGAACTGCAGGTTTGACTCTCAAAAGCAATTTATAGGCGAAGTAGTAGGAACACTTAGAAGTGAGTCCTTATATTAAAAGTGTTATAATGATAGCACTAATGTTTTCTACTTAAGTAAGTTACACAACCTAGATAACTACTGTTAAACTAGCATAAACCAAATAAAGAAAATGTTAAAGGAATTAAAGCGTTTGTGTAAATACAGAACATATATTTTACATCTGCCAAGTTTCTTATTTATTATTAAATGGAAATGTTAAATAAATGACAGCTAGTTAACAGAGAACACTGTTAAGTAAGAGTTGTGAAGAGTTAATATAAAACTTGCGCTAGCATAATTTAGCCTCAGTTAAAAGAATGCCCTAATAGATTGTGTTCACGCTTAATTAACTTTAACATTGACAGTAAGCTAACATAATAAGCACAATACAGATTATTTTATTCAATATTATATGATATTTAGTTAATATTATTAAATGATGAATTAAACTAAATGAATTGTTTTTTAATGTCAACTCTTGGCACAATGAGAAGTAATCTGCAAAGCACTTATCGCTTATATGCCAAATGCCGGCTTAAACAGAACTGATGAAGCAGTTGCAATAGGCAAAGTCCAGATGGGAAGTAAATGTAGGAATAGCTGCAGCTACAACTCTCCACAGCTAGCAGATTAATTCAAGAGCGTAAATCTGTTAAAAAGGGTCGAGTAAGGGGGATAAGGCACACAGACACCGGACGACTGACTAAGGGAACGGCCCAATTTCTAATCAAAATGGCCACAAAACAGCAGCGGCACACAAAAACTGATTGTTGGCTCACATCTCTCTGCCTATGTGTGTGTGTGTGTGCGTGTGTGTGAGGTGCGTAATGGTGTTGAAAATCAAAAGGGCTTTGGCAGACTGTAAAACTTGATGAAAATCGATTTTAATTACAAAGTCAATGCGCGTAATTGCTTTTGCACCTAACTCAAGTGGGCAGCGCACTTTGATGTTTCCATCGAACTCAACACGAACACGCAATTTGCAACGAGTTGGCAGCGCCAATGGCAATTAGTTTAACTCTGCTTAAAGCAACTTAAGCTATATATTATACTTATTATGTTGCATGTAAAATAAAGCTAGGCAAGTGGACAATTAGTCGACTAAGAAATACCCTTAGAAGATCTTAAGTATTTTGACATGCGTATACATTTTATGGCTTCATGCAACATTCAAGTATTTGTTAATTATATTGTCATCGATTTTAATTACAAAGTCAATGCGCGTAATTGCTTTTGCACCTAACTCAAGTGGGCAGCGCACTTTGATGTTTCCATCGAACTCAACACGAACACGCAATTTGCAACGAGTTGGCAGCGCCAATGGCAATTAGTTAAACTCTGCTTAAAGCAACTTAAGCTATATATTATACTTATTATGTTGCATGTAAAATAAAGCTAGGCAAGTGGACAATTAGTCGACTAAGAAATACCCTTAGAAGATCTTAAGTATTTTGACATGCGTATACATTTTATGGCTTCATGCAACATTCAAGTATTTGTTAATTATATTGTCATATTATATTATTATAATTATTTATATTTTTATAGATTTATTATTTATATTTTTTATAACATATAATTGGGGTTAAGTGATTGCAAATGATTTATTAAATAATTATTTATATTAATAATATTATTATATATAGAAGATCTTATATATATACTTTTATATTCCAAAGCTTTAAATAATGTCTTATAGGCATTTTATAAAAATAATATTATTTATTAAATAAGCTTTATTCCTAATTAAAAGTTAAGCTAGATCTTCAACAAAAACTAGAGAAAATTGTGTGTAAATATATCTTTTAGTAAATTTATATATTTAATTTTTTCTCTGAATTATCAACATTTTTGTGACTAATGAAAGCGTTAAAAAACCTTAGGCGCAGGGTTAAAGTGACGTAAGTATCAACAAAATGTTCATTGCATAATTTTGTACGCCAATTATTGTCCAATAAGCGGAAGCGGAATGTTTGTATTTGTTTTGCAACCAGTTGCAATCAATGAATTTCATGGACTTGCAACGTACTGCCAAACTGCAAGCGGCAGACAGAGCCGAGAGCAGGGGCAACAGCGGGCCGTGCCAGAGGTAAGAAGTATCGAGAGTTGAGGGCACAGCACAGCAAGAGAATTTTGGCATTTGTGGTTGCCCATGTGGCATGCATGCATGCATTTGCATGCACTGCATGTCTCACTCTCATGCCCACATTACCTCTCTCTCTCGCTTACTCACTCACTCTCTCTCTCTCTACCTCTCTCGCTCTCTCTCGCTCTCTCTCGCTCTCTCTCGTTCTCTCTCGTTCTCTTTGTGTATGTGTTTATATAGACGGACCAAATTTACTGCACAGTTGCATGTCATTAAAAGCCGCGCGTCGTTTGGGCATAGCAAAATGCTTGGTAACACGATTCGATTTCTACTTCATTTCGCCAAAGAAAATGCAAAATGAAAATGCTATGCAAAATTTTACGCAACGTGAATTCTATTTTGGTAGCATTTTTGAGCAAAAGGCTTCTTAGTTGTATAGCCTAATTCCACTATCAACATTTCTTACATTTATTTTTCGAATGTTAGCTGTAATTTATTGATGATTTATCGAATTTCGTATCAATGGAATATATGAAAGTATCATTACCACAAACAGCTGAAATAACAAAGAAGGACAATTAAATAAAAATGTTACATTTTACCAATTCCACAGTTGTTAACATTTTAAGATGGCCAAATCTCGCAAAGAGTCCATCATATGTAGCCTCTTCTTCGAGGCCGTATTATTTGACCTTTGAAATCAAATCAAACCGATCAGCTCTTTATTTAAAGAAGCGGTACTTGTGCCATTCATATCTGAAACTTGCTAATGGAATCGCAGAATGTGAAGTTTGTAAATGTGACATATTCTGAGCATAGTGGAATCCGGTTATTACATTGGAATGCTAAAAATCAGCAGCTCAAAAAACTTTCACTTCATGACTCAAAAAAAAGTAAATAAATTGTACTTTTTGTAACAACAATATTAAATTTTTTCATTTTTCAGTTTTTATTTATAATGTTTTTCTGAAGTGACGAATTTGGAAAGGTTTTGTTTTCAAGAATTATATAGCTTGCAAATTTAATTAAAGCATTCCCAACGTACACACAAAACTTTCAGCTGCAGCAGCCGCATTATAGTTGTTGCAGTAATAGTTGTTGTCGTTGTTGTTTTTGTTGCTGTTGTTGTTGCTGTTATTGTTGTTATTGCATTGTCAACAATAAGCAGCATGCGCACCACTGCACATCCAATGCATAAACAGCCAGCCCACGCCCACTTCTACGCCCACCTGCCTTTCCAATGCATTTGCTTGGCTGCACACACAACAAACGCAAATTGCCAGCACATTTTTTCTTGTCCTGTATTTTTTTATGTTCTATTCTTTTACTATTTTATTTTTGTGTAGTTTTTTCAGGCCGCGCTTAAAGTTCAATTGACAACTCCTTTTATTTAATTTTGGTTCCTTTTTTTGGGTAAGCTTAAAAAAGAGTTAAAGTCATGACAAAACGTCAAGAAAGCAAGCGAAGCCCCCGCAGCAAAACAACGACAACAACAACAGCATCCGCAGCAATCTTGATTTAAATGAAATTTAACTTTGTGCATATTAAAAAAGTTTTGCATTTTTCATGCGAAATAAGAAAAGTTTCGGCCTTTCTTTCTATATTTTATTTTTGTAGATATATATTATGTATATATTTTTTGTGTTATTGTAGTTTTGAGTTTTCAACGGTAGACGGCTGTAAATTAGATATTGCTTGACTTTCAATTTTCATTTCGTTTCGGGGTCTGTGCATTTAATTCAAAGTAAAAATAAATAATGCACATTTACGGCGTTATATAGTCGACACATATGCATAAAATATCATAGAAAAAATTAGGTGTTCATGTGCTATCATTTAAAGGATTTTTAGTTTTAAAAAATCTGTTCTTAATAAAATAATATGTTTATTATTTAGAAAGACTTTAAATTATAGATTGCATTTAGTTATATTTTTTACACCCAAGCTAAGAGGAAAAACATTTCCAACTACCTTAAAATATTGAATGTCAAAAGGTAATCTATTAATATTTAAGTCCTTACCCAAAATCCAAACTATTTCTTGAACAAAACTTTAGACGGTGTTTGAGCCAAACTTGGCCAAGCACCTGCAGTAGCAGCTCTTTTAGCCAGGTATCTGCTTTATTTTATGTTGAATTATGGCGGCTATTGTGCATGTGCATGTGTGTGTGTGTGGTGAGTGTTGTGTGTATTTGCTTTGGGGGCGTGCCATTTGCAACGTGTTTTATTTACAGGCAAAGGCGTGCAAAAAATTAGCAGTTACCAAAGACGGTTAGCAGCTGAAGATGGGAAAGAGGGAAAACGTGTAAGGAAATCGCAGGAAATTCAAACCAAATGGCTGCACAGGTAAAACTAAAGGAAACAACCGAGATACGAAAACTAAGAACCGAGCAGAACCAGAGGCTGCGGTGGCTGCCCCCAACTTGCTTATTAAGATTTATGTGAGGTCCTTTTTGCATTGCTGCCAGCACCAGACAACAGGCAAAACAACAACTATAAAAGCAAGAGCAGAATCAGCTATCAAATACGTGAGTATTGAGCAAATTTCATGTGGCCAAGTTTTTCTGGTTTTCCTCTCGATTTTTCTTCTAAAGCCGCATGCAAACGAAGGCAACGAACTGATCTCTGAGAAAATCTAGCCACAGAAGATATAGAATACTAGATAACTCTTATAAAAGGGATTGAAAACAAAGAGCTGAATAAAAAAAAATATATTTTTAAATTAAACATAACATAAATTAATAGAAATAAAAATATTAGCAACAAACGTGAACGGAGCTGGCACAACGAAAACAGAAAAAAATACGTACAGCTAAACACAAATTTACAAAAAAATAAAAATTTGGTATAAAAAAAAAACAAAATATAAACTTAATTATATAAATTCAAAAATAAATAAACATTTTTATTAAAATAAAATAAATATAAAATATATTTAAAAAATATATATTTAAAAGCTTATATAACAATTAAATTTAAAAAATATAAATAAAAATATTGGAATTCAAATAATATGAATTGTACTTATCAGACAACTAAAGATAAGGTTATACATATTATAAATATTACAAATACATATTATAAATAAAAAGGACTACAAAAATAATAAAACATAAAATAAAATATACAAAAATAAAATAAAATCGTATAAAAATAATAATAAAATATAAGGCTAACTATATTTTAAAAAAAAATATAAAAATGTATTTAAAAATATAATAAATAAAAAATATATATTATGCTCAAAATACAACTAAAGATAAGGTTATACATATTATACATATTACAAATAAAAGTGCCTGCAAACATTCGATTCTGTCTTTGCTAGCTCTCCTTCCTGTATTGGGAAATACGCGTATCTAACGCAATAAATTCCAAGTCATAAACATGCTGAGGCGTTGGCTCCGATCTAACAACCTCCTGCCTGGCATTTGGTCTTTTTTCTCTATACGGATGTGATTTGCGCTTTTTGCTGTTGCCACTTTTTAGCTGGATTCTGCTGCGCTTTTGATAAATCAAATGCTGTCGCCTTTTGTCGCCGACGCAATTGAAGTTGAAGCTGAAGTCTGAGCATCAGCCTTTAGCCTCATCTTTAGCTTTGGCTAAAACTCAAGCACAACTCATTGTGGCGCTGTAAATTGAAGTTCTCATTGGGTTCGACGGTGCTGGGAGGGGATTGGGGGGAGGGGGGCCCTATACTTGAGAGCTGACGATAAGGAAGTGGAATTGTATGGCTGCCGTAGCGGCAACAACAATGGGCGACTGCTGCTGCTGCTGCTGCACTTTGTCGTTTAGAGCAGGCACTTAAGTACATTGCCTTGCCATTTTTCTTGGTATAGATTGCAATGAGCACCCCTACCCCCGCTTGTGTTCAAGTGATTTGAGTGGCAATTTTCATTGTTGCGCTTGTCTCATGACGTTTTTAAAGAATTAGCACAGCGGAACACTCCATCAAAGCCGCTCTCACACTCATGCACCTATGGCCTCAACGTCATAAATCTTCTCAGTTTATTAATAGACGATTAGAACTTCGTAAAGCCGAGTGTCAATTGTAATTAACTGCCAGTTAAATTCTGTGAGGCTGCCCCATCTACTGCTGTGCACACTATGTAAACGTGTTACGTAAATCATTTTCAATTGCTTTCTGTGATATCGAGCTTTCGATATTCATCTGTTCATTTCAATCGCTGCTTGCTTTCATTTTTGTGTTACATGACAATTTGGCTTTTGTCTCTGGCCTTGATCAACCGAACGTATGGGTAATATGACACACATTTGTGTGGAATGTTTGAATTTCTTTTTTTATTATAAAAGTAACGTTTGAGCATAGCGATAACTAGATGAAATCATATTCGACATTTTCTTTTTTAATTTCTTTTTTAACAAAAAAATGTCATCATTAAATCTCAAATACTTTTTGATATATGAGCTCGTTCTTTACAAAATTGTGTAGCCTGCCGCTTTTGCACATTTTTTAATAGGCAAATGTATGTTTATTTATGTGCTTGGATGTATGTTGTCTTACAACAAATTCATACCAACTTAACTTTCCGATGCACTGCGCATAAAACAAATTATTTGTATATATTGCCCTTATATGCGATTCTCATGAATTCAAGTAACTAAATCATGCGTTGCTTGTAAATATAAATATTAAATTATTGCCAAATTAACTTAATCTCAGCTCATTATCCTACTCCAATCAACTCTGGTTGACAATCCTTTGCTATCTCTGCTGATCAAAATCTCACCATATTCAACGTCTTGTTTCTCTTTTTGTAATGTGCATTAACAAAAGTCTTGTGCAAAACGGCAATCAGATAATTGTGCGTGTGTTTAGGAATTTCAGGCTAAGTAGAATTTATCATTATATAAATTTATATACAAATATGAATATACGGTAAGACAACACAGACCTATATCGCATAATCGCCGGCTTTAAAATTTATGATTCTCACATGTGGTAAACATTCCAAACGAAATGAACAGCTCTTAAGTATTTTCTAGCTCAATTCCAAACCAGATATCATTTTAATTAAACTAGCTTATTTTATTAGCTAACTTCCTAGTGCTGTGCGGTATGTCAGCATCATTTTATTTTTATTTTTTTGGCGTAACTATCTAAAACTCTGGGATAAGTCAAATTTGTTCAAGGATTACCTACCAGATGCAATAAAAGTGGTCTTGGCAAATATTCGCAGAGAAAATTCAATTTGATGCCAGTTGCGATGCAAGAAGTGGGGCCAAATTGCAAACTAAATGGCTTAAAATATTTTCAACTTATGGAAATGTTATGGCAAAGTGCAAATGGCCTTATGATTTTTTATATTTTACGCTGCGTCTTGGCATAACTTTGGGTAAACAAAAAAACCTGAACTGAAATTGTTATAAGGCTTACAAAAACAAAACAGGAAGGAACAAAGGATAACTTTATAATTCGAAGCAATTGACAACATTTTTGTTATATTTTTAGCTACTTATGTTGTCAAGGCATATATATGTTAAGTATTAAAAAAAAGCGGACACTGTATAAAGTGGCAACAAAAAGTGGCGCCAAATGAAAAACGGCATTAAAATGCAATTGCCAAATTAACACGCGCCCCGTGTAAAAGGCAAAGAAATTTAATTACTTGCAGCACACACACACACACCCAGTCCGAAAACAACAGTGGTAAAGTTGTGGGCGGTACTTTGTGGGCGTGTCTACGTGATCAAATATGCAAATAATTGCAAAATGAAAATGTGTGTGCAAAGTCAAACGAAGCGCTACGCGCAAAGTATCTCAAACAACAATTTTTTATGCTGTTGTTTTTGTTTTTGGCTTTAAGCAGTAAGAGTGGGGAGAGGGGAACTCCATCCTGTACGTGGGGGCGTGGCTGGTGCCATCAATTTATTTGCGCCACGCACGCGAATGCAAACAAATTAAATTGCAAATCATGATTAGCTGGCTCACAGCTTGCGAACACCCCACCAAAATCCACAACGCCAAAACGCCAACTCGATAAAACAAAAGCAAAATGAGGCATATGGAAGGGAATGGGGGTGTCAGCGGCAATGCGAGTACTTCAATATAATCATATATGTATACCGATATGCTGGCAAAACCTGCTAGCGGGAACTTGTCGGATTTTATTTAGATTTTTGCTTTAAATTTAACGAAAGCGAAAAGTTGCTCTTACAGCAGTTGCCGCGGGAATTGAAAGTCACAGATTCTCTATAATAAGATAGGTTTATATAAGCAGTTGCTTCAGTCACTTACCTTGTATTAAATCTGTCGGTTCACAGCACTGGATAATATTTAACAACACTGAAATGGAAAAATAAATAAGGGATACATTAGTTTGCTTTGGTTTTATTGGGATTGGGATTTATATATTTTACATAATCAGTTATCGAGCCATGTTTTACAACTGCCACATCAGACACATATCTATGTCGGTCTTCAGAATATACAAGTAAATAGTCCTATTAAACACTTTTATTAAACTTGAATTGCACACACATATTTGTTTAAGCTTTGTTTGTTGGTTACCTAAAGATATTCATAGATATTCAGGCGTTGTTAGCTTTACTCTATATTCGTTATACAACACTTAACAAATGTGTATACGCTCTTAACAGCCTATTCACCTAAACTATGTCCATTCGATAAAGCGTGGCCCCTAGGGACAAAATCGCTGGCCGTTTCTTGGCAAACAAATATAAATATATATATAGTTAAAAAGAGTATCCAGAACTCTTTATATGCTTGTTTCTTTTGCTTGTTGCTATACAAACAATTTATGATTTCCATTTTCTATGTATGAGCGCATCGCAACAACTTGAAATCCTAACGAAAACAACACATAACCGAGCTACACCCAAAGCCTCTCCTTACCAACCATTTGAACCACCAACCACCCCAACCCACTGCCATTCCCGGCTTCTACGTGCAGGCATTCGCATCCTTGAAGGCATGTGTGTGTGGTGTGTGGATATTGCGTGTGACACGTTTGATAATATGGTAAATAATTTAAATAAAAATAAATAAAAAACCAAGCGACAAATAGCAACAACAAATGTCCCTGTCGCTTTCGCTGGCTGTTGCAGTCGTAGTCGATGTCAACTCTTTGTTAAATTATGTGTGAATTATTTAGCATCAATGAATGTATCGATGCGAAACAGACAGACAGACAGAAAAGCAAATGTGCTGTGGTTTCTGCTGGGTTAACAATTGAATTGAAATTGTGGTTTCCTGCGGTGGTTGAGTTGCGCGGTTCTTTCGACTCTTTGTGCTTAAACTAAACTACTATCAATATAGAAATGTGAAAAGCAAACGTCTTCAAGCGCATGAAGACATTCACTTGACGAAATGTCAATCAATAGAATAATAAATTTATTGTATCTAAGAAGTGGTTTAAATGAACACCAGCTGGCTGCAACGATTACTGATTAAACTCATTTCGTCAGCAAAACAAATCTTCCACCTAAAGCGGAGCAGAAACAAAACTTACCTGTAATATATAGAGGTATTTAATATTGGAATAATTAAAATTTAATCGTAATTGCGCACTTCTTTTAGCTTAAAATTCAATGACACTTAATGACAATCTCTTTTGGTATAAGATAAACAAAGTTTAAGAAAAATATTATGCTTGGAAGAAAGTAAATTGGCGCAGTTTTAAAATACTTAAGAAACTATGAGTTTATTTACTTAAGTATAAAAATATAAACATTATACCTTTTAGGTTAGGAGGAAAATATTAATATTGGCTCCATTTTTGAAGCATTTAAGAAATTAAGCAGTTTATTTATTTAAGTTAATAAATATTTACATTATTTTTTATATTTTCAGTCAGTGTATTAACTAAATTTTGTTAATATTAATACTTTGCCTCGCTCATTTTGTATGCATTTCTATTCAAGTTATTTCTAGTATAACAACACTCCATATTTTACTTTCTTAATTCAACTTTGTACATAAAAACTTTGTACAAACAGAAAAAGAAGCAGCTTTTTGAATAGGATGTCCGTGATTGAAGGGCAGCAGCTTGGGGATTGCTGCCTTTGAGTGCATCTTTTGAGCTAGCAACCAAATCAAATTAGCCTATGCTTAAGCAGTCTTTCGACAAAGGCAACAACAAGTGAAAAAGTTACTTCAAACTGAATTAACACACAGGCAAATACTTATAGATTATAGGGGCGGGGCTAGCTCCTCCAAATGGCTGTTGAGCTTAACCTCAAATAAATATTTACACAGGCCCATAGAAAAGGTGAGCACGTTCCCAAAAGAAAAAACAACAAACAAACAAAAAAAAAACATTCGCATGTTATTCAAATTGAGCCCCAAAACATTTGGCGCCCAGTGCCAGACCCAATCCCAGGGGCTGCTGGCGACCCATCCCAGAGCATCTTCCAAGCACTTTAACATGACCTACGCTTCAGTTATTTGTTTGCACAGTGTGTCCAGTTATTGAATTCCACTTGTTTAGCTTGATTTTCTAGCTGTTGTTGTTGCTGTTGTTGTTGTTGTAGCTGCTGTGTAAACGTTGCGAAAAACTTTTCCGTGTTAACAACATTTTTCAATATAAGTTTGTAAACTTTTTGCTCCCACACAGACACACACACACGCACACGAGCATTTCCACCGAAATAGTAGAACATTTGCTATATGCGAAAGCCAAAAGTAAAAGTCTATGCGGCAGCCAAGTCAAGGATGTCAGTCAGAAGGTCGTCTTGCCTTTCTGGCCAAAAACTGTTTGTCTGTCTGTCTGCCCGACCGTGAGTGTGAGTGTCCGTATTTGTGTCTGTATCTGTTTGAGTGTGTTTTGTGTGGGTGTAAGTGTGTGCGTGTGTGTGCACTGCAAGTGGCAGCCAAGATGATCAAACAAACAGAAAAAAAAGTCGTACAAACGAAATACAAGCAACATTTAGAAGTTTTCTAAAGTGTCCGCGCAGCAAATACCCTGTATCTCGGGTAGTCAACTAACGCCTCAATGAAATAGCTTGAAATAGTGGTAAAAACCACTCAAAATAGCAGAGCATTTTTAGTAGAAATTGGCTATAAAAAGAGTTGCCGGCTGTCATTGAAATGCAGGCAGATATCTAAATCAGTTTAAAATTTTATCTATTTTCGGTTGACGATATCGAAATAAAGTCGACCTTAGCTAGAAAAAGGCTGAATTTTTAACACTGTCTGTAAAAAGCTTTGCACTTTTATCTGTTAAAAAATTTTGTGAGCATATTTATGCACCATAAGGATTCTCGAGCTCTCACTAATGTTTCAGATGTGCTCATAAAATTGGAATGGAAACCGATATTTATCGTTTTTTTAATATAATATACAAATATAATACAAAAAGTGTTTAACCCTTCTTCGGCTAGTTACAAGATTTTACTGAACACCCCATTTCAAAGGGTAGAGGGTATAAATCGTTGCAGTTGAAACGCTTAGACTGAAAAATACTCTGTTCGCATTAAATAGCTGCTAAAAACAGTGCAAAGCCGCGTCCATGGACGGCAACTAATCTATCCATTTTCTCACCGCGTACAGAGTAAACAAAATAACTCTCAAGGGTGTTTTAGTTAAGGAAAATAGAACTGAAAGTAACGAAATTCGACGCCAAAACGAAACTTTCGCTTGATGAATTGAATTGTTGACAAACGAAAACGAACGATGGAAACGAAATGAATGAAACGAACAAACGAACGAGCGAGCGAAGCAGCAAAACCGAAGAAAATTGTGTTTATTCAGTCATGTTACAGGTTAAGGTAAGGTTAAGTTTTATTTCACCAATACTTATCCTTATCCCATCCTTAGCCAAACGCTTGCCTGTTGATGGCGGCGTCAAAAGTCCATGTCATACAACAAGTTAAGTTGTGTTCTAAGTCAGTAGAAGCTGATCTAATGCGATGCATTTGTTCGTGAAGAGTACTTAACCCAGGTATATAGTAGACACTTGCGAAGAGTGGCTTCTTTGTATTTGTTTCAGTAGTTTGGGATTATTAATGGGTTTATGATTGTAAAAGATGTTCGCACAATTACGAGAGTTAAAAGAGGGTTTTTTTCATATTTCGGACAGAGCACAAGAAATAAATATATAAAACGAACAAATTAAGCAACGATTAAGAAAAGTAATGAAAGCTCAAATAGAGAGTACGTAGATGAGATTTAACTAAAGCAATCTCTAAATATAAAATTGACTGACTGGCCGAAATTTTTATTGTAGTTACCTTTCCGAAGTTGCACGCTAAAACGAAGTTTTTGGAAAACAATTTGAGACGTGTTTCACACTTTTCGCGATATCCGCCCCTCTTGGAGGGTGAAAGGTTTTGAGGGAGAAGTTTAAAAGTTCTGCCTAATAGGCTTAAGCTCAGAACCAATTTTTAAAATCCTACATACAAATTAAATGAGCACGGGTTTCAGCGATTTCGATAATTCCACCCGCAACTGTGGAAATATTTCGGAAATTTGGCAACTCTTTCTTTAATACTTAAAGCAAAGTTTATTTTTCAGATTCACCACAAGACTAACATGGGCGGAAAACGTTGATTCTAAGATGGTACGGAAAAACGTTCCATGGGCAATACGCACTATGTATAATATATATATATATATAATATTTTAAATATTTATATAGTTTTACAATAAATTTCTTGCTGCGCTTTCGTGGTATAATAAGCTAATATTGGAAAGAAAGGATATCCATTAAATTTACAGCCAAATAAATACCTGGCTGCTTTATGTTGTTTAAAATACTGGACAAATCAAACTAATGAGACCACATGCCAGTTATTACAAAACAAGACTTTCTGCTCGAATACCATTTAAAATGAAAATCGCTTCCAAGTAGGCATTACAATATTTGACTGCCCTTAAAAATCCACATGAAATCGATATTAAAATTGCCTTGCACTTTTAAGCACCTGGTTTACCAAAAGGTTAAATATTTAAACTGTATTTGCTGGCGTTGCATAGTAGACGCTCAGAAATCTAACCAGAGGCGGCAGTTGGGCAAATCCAGCAAATTGTCTAGATGAAGTTCACATTGCAACCTGGGTCGCTCGCTCTTGCTGGTCGCCCATAAAAGTAGACTACAAAATATGCTTAAATATGCATTATGCGCTTATGGGTAACAAGTGTGGAAGAGGATCAAAACTGCCCAACTGAAAGCACAAAACGGAACTCAACTCGGCTCAAAACTCGATTGCATGTAATGGCACTTAAGGTAACAACACACCGTCTGCAATGTGTGTGTGTGGCACAGGTGCAAATGTAAATGCATCAAATCTGAATTGTATTGGATGGAGGTTATTGAGAGAGAGAAAGAAATGGCTAAACCAGAAAAACACCGACAACTGGCAGCAATCTGCTGGCTAAAAAGCATTTCAATTTTTCTATACACACCTTTTTTTCCAACGGCTTCTTACTAATATGACAGCCACTGGCCACCGCAGCAACCCGGTTGGAATGGCTGCCCACTTCTGAACTCGCTTTGCAAACATTTCGCACAGCCGGGCGAGATAGAAAATTGCTCAAATAGCCACTGTAGCTGATGCTCGTGACCTTTGCCATAGTGCCCCCCCCCCCCCCCTCAACGACACAACTGGCAGCACATCTAAATTTGAATGTGCCATGGAATTGATATTGCCAAGTACTGAGGGCATAAAGTAGTCTGGAACAGCTGTAACCTTTTCCACTTTCGAAATAACGGGTTAGCGGAAATGTAAGTGCCAAAAATATTGACTATGATCAGGAATTTCAACAATTATACGATACGGCCATTTAATGATCTTTTATATTTCTTCCCAAAAGTTAAAATAATTCTTATAAAATGCATAACTCCTGAGCTAAGCGTCTCACCGCAATTCGGGCTGAAACTATTGACCATCTCCCAAATCAAATATTTTTATTAATATCAATAAGTATTCCTCCAATTTTACTTTGCAGGCAGCTACAATTACCTTAATTACCTTAAATTTCAAATTATAAGATTCCAAGATTCTTATCGCAATTTGGGCTGTAATTTTCATCATCATACGTTATCATCCCAAAAATCCTATGTTTTCATTAGGCAATTAATTAAGGAGTTGTGGCTACTTAAGGAACCTTTTACTGTTTTCCCTTAAACTTCACCAGTTATATGCCAAATTAAAAAGGGTTAGAAACTGACACAAAACAACGCAACTATGCGACTCGGACCAACTGCCTTTGGCTTTAATTTGGAAATTTCGAAATATTCGAGGCGTTGTCCTTTATGTTGTCTATTTATAACACCCCGAACCGAGCACCGCAGCGCACCGTAAACATCTTCAAGTGTAAGTGTTCGCATGCCAAGCATGTGGAAACTGCAAAATAGACACTTACCCAGACCCTCCCACTTTACAGCCAGCCCTTTCATTCTCAATATCATTCTCTTATTTTCTATATATATATATATATATATTTATATATATGTGTGTGTGTGTGTGTGTGTGTGTGTTACTGCAACTGCAACTTTCTGGAGAACCCACAGCGCACATCCCTTCAGCTGTTGGCTGAGGGTTCACATGCCGGGACATAACTAACAAGTCGGCCGCTGCCTTTCTTGCTAGCAGCTCGTATTTCAGCAGAAATACACACACACACACATAAACAGGCACACACACACACACAAGCACAGTCAATGAGAGATACTCAGCTTTGGCTGGCTTAGCAGCGAGATTTATGTGGAAATTCCTAAAAGAAATCCAAGTCAATTACTTGCTTAATTATTTCCTTTGAAATTTATTGATTTTTTGCTAAAGGAATTTGCGCAACGCTTCGCTGCTATTTGTTTTGTCTTTCGCACTCAACTCTCGACTGCAATGTGAAATGAAATCAAATGAAATGAGAAGGCAACAGCAACAACTGGAAGATACAACATAGCAAATGAATCGCATTTGATGTTTGAGTTTCGCTTTTGGCTTTCAGTTTTAGCTTTGAGATTTCACTGAGCTTAAAGTCTGTAAAGAATATTTTGTGGTTAGAAATTTTATTTAATAAATATTTTAAACTATACACATCTTATTCTTTGTTGGAATTTAAATATGCAGAAAAAAGTTATTTAAATATATATAAGGTTTGACTAATCGAGCAATTCAATGAAGACAACTCTGGCAACTTGGTTGGAAAAATACAAATTAACATCAGTTAAGAAAACACAAATCTATGTCAAATATTGACTAAAAGCTTAGTATATGCCAGTTACTGTCTAAATTGTCCCAATTTAAATAGTTTTGTATTTTGAAGGCAACCGCAAGTTGATTTGATTGCGGCTTTACCAAAAGTCTATTTTATTATTGCAAAAAGAAATGTATTTAAATATATTTAAAATTGTAATCCAAACTTATGACGCGTACTTTTTGTACAGCTTTTAAAAATACGTGTAACAAATTAAATGTTTAAAGGATTTTTCGTTTACTTTGCGCTCTGTTCAAGTGTTTGCTCAACTGTGCGTATGAGTAATATGCATATGAGTCAACGCTTCAATGAATTTTAGTTGTTGAAAACAATTTTTATGTCGATGGTTGTTCTACTTGTTGTTGTTGTTGTTGTTGTTATGAATTATTATTCGGAAATTACACTCACGGCTTTTTTTCAAGTAGTTAGCGCTGTCGAGTGGCCATTTCATCCACTTGAGAGGCCTTTTTGTGGAATAATCGAAATATGTTGCAAATAAAAAAAACGGGGGGGTTTAAGCTGCCGCAAACACGTGTTAAATGATTTAAAAACACTCTAGTTAAAGCTCTTTTTCCCTTCTTTTTTCCTATTCCAACCTATTTTTTTTTTTGTGTTGAATCTCTGACGGACTCTAACAATTATTTCAATGCGCTGCTGATGACAATTCCCATAGCGCAGCTTTGTATGCGTCGCGATTGCAAAGCTGTCCCTGGAGATGCTCAACTGATTTAGTTCAGTCCCATGAATGTAAATAGTTTGCACTTTGAGTTCCAAAAAACGATTTTGTTTTTTATGTTTATGCAATCAAATATATGAAACATATATATGTTAAATATTTAATATAGCTTATTATTAATTCTATGCTAATTCCAACTGATTTGATATATATCGTTTCATCGAATAAATAAACTCATATTAATTCAATTAGTTTTCAACCCAAGCTCAGACAAATATCATTCATGTCTGAAAAACCTGGCATCGGGAAGAACTTGCACGCTTTGCTTAAGCTCGAAAACAATACTAAATAACGTAGAAAACATTTTGTGGAGCAACCGGGAAGCTGGCCCCAACACATATCAGAGGCAAAGCCAGACGCAAAACCAAACCAGAACAGCCAGAGCCAGGGAGTTGCGACAATTGTTTACAGATTCAGAGCCAACTTTTGCAAAACCGTTCGTTCAGTTTGTTGTTGCTTTGTCCCTGGGAAATTTTTAGCAGCGCGCTTGCCAACGGGCACCGTCAACGGCAGCCACAGCGAAAATCTCTTTATTGGATTATCCTGCAAAATTTACGCGGCATTAAAAGCGGCAAAGCGTCCGTCCTCCGTCGGCGCCAAGGGGTTAAGCACAAGGTGAGCCATGGCCGAGAGCCCGAAACAAAATAAAACATTAAAAAAAAACACACACACAAGCCAGAGAAAAAACATTTATTTACATTTTAAAGGTCGACGCTTCCATTAGCCCAAAATCCATTAGCGTGCCGCATATTTTCGGCGCATTGCCTACTTACAGGACATTTAAAGTTTAAGTCCCCTCCCCTCCGGCCAGACACACACCCCCCCCCCCGCCCACCCGCCCACCAGCCTAGCAGTTGAAAAAATCTGCTCGGGAACACACACCTAAAACAAAAACAGCAACAAAAAAAAAAGGTAAAAAGCGCCATAGGAATTTCTGTTAGTTGGTCGAAAAAAAAAAACGCGAATTCAATTTGGTAAGTGTAGAATAAAAGAGGAACAAAAAAAAAAACAAACGTGTAGAGCAAAACACGTGGAGCTTTTTATAGAATCTCGAAAGCTGTCTAGGGAGTTGCCCAACACGTTAGCTAAACCTTTTTCGGGACCATAAAGGCAAATGAGTTTTCGCGGCGCGAACAACATTTCAGGTACCTCTGTAACCGAAACTCTTTTGAGGATTTAAGATTGGCGCAAGCTTACAAGGAGATCTATTTCGAATGGAAGTATGACTCTGGTATTGCAATTTCTCGCCCGCGCCTTTCAATGCTCTTATAATTCCATTGACACTATGTTTTATAGTTGAAAAAATTGCTTTTCTGCGCGGCCCCTCAAAACCAAGCAGAGCTTTAAAATCGGAACATTCAACATTTACAAATTGCTTAGAAATCCCAACAATGTCCGCGATACTTCCCTACCAAGCCCAACCCCTCAACCCACAAAAACCCTGAGCTACCGCAAACATGTGAATTTCAAAGAGTTTTGAGCTATTTCTAAGGTTGCATCAAATTGAAAATGGCCACACGACGAAGTCGCAGCAAAACACACACATTATGTAGATTGCACGACAAAAAAAAAGAACACAACAATTTAAATTGAGATGAAGAGCATTTAAGACATTGCCCTGTACCCTATAAATAAACAGCTCGAGTTGAGCTTGATATATGTTTAGATAGAGCTACGATTAGCTATTTTTTGTCATTAACTAGAATCATTAACAACTTTTAGTTTAATTAAAAAGGAAGGTTCTTAGTTCTAAGTAGTAAAAATAAAAATCTTTGAAAAACATAAAAAGAAAACTTGAAAATATAAAATATAAAATTATATAAAATATAAAATTATATAAAATATAAAATTATATAAAATATAATATAAAAAATAATATAAATTATAAAAACTTTGAAAATTTCAGTATTAAAAGATTTATAAACATATTTTTAATCTAACGCTGGATTTGGCGACCTTTCTATGTTATTAACATATTTTGATCATTTCTCATGTTTTAATAAACATTTAATTATTTTAATTTGTATTTCCTCTAGTTAAATATTTAATATTCACGAATAATCGAATATCGATTAAATGTGTACAAACAGCGTGATCATTTTACACCTGATTTAGATTATAAACATATTAGTTACAAAGTTTAAAAACACAAGCATTCCTCAACTATATCTCATGTTTTAATAAACATCTGATTCTTTAATCTTTAAGTTATACTTGTTATATTTTATATTAAAAAATAATCGATACTTTTTGAGGATTAGAGGATTAAATCTAATTCCAATCACTGCATATTTACCTCAATAGAACCCTTATCTAGGCCATTATTAATATTTATCGTTTTTGCATTCAATGTGCCACAAAATTCAGCATTAATTGAATACACTTGCGTTTACACTGCCAAGGACATCCTTTGACAGAGCATAAAGCATTAGTTGCCATAACTACAGTTATTCACTATAATAGGGAAATCGAATAACTGCAAAAAGAAATCAGAAATGCTTTCGAGAAAGTTGGCTAGCTGAGGGGAAAATTCACATTTAAATGCTTGCTATTTATGATTTTTCTATTACAATACGCACAGAAAACTCGGTGAGGGAGTTGTAGATATGCGAGCATTTTGCTTCGCTTTCAGCTCTGTGATATCAAAATGCAAATGCATGTTTCGCATATTTAATGCGTCGTGTGTGTACACGCAAATATATATTACGATATACAGAGAGAGTGAGAGAAAGAGAAAGGGAGAGAGAGAATGAGGGGGAAGTATATGAAAAATTCTTTCTGTTACCCACAGCTGCATCAACACAATGGACCACTGCTTACCAACCGATATACCCCCCAAGCCCCCCGCACGAAACCATTCGAAAAAAAGCCCTAAGAAAAAACCACGCATGACAAAATACCAAGTGGCAAAAGGGAAAATATTTCGAGCTGAGTTTTCCACTTCTTTTTTGATACCCTGTAGCTATATAAATTGGTAAAAAAAGGGTATTGAGGGATGTGCAGAAAAGTATTCAATAAAGCATCGCATAATAAAATATATATTAAAGTATATACATATTGATTGGAACATTCATAGATTATTAAATATATCGAATCGGGTATCGAAATATCGAACAGTGTATTCATTGAGGTTATGGTACCATACTTTTTTATTCTTTTTGAATAGTTTTTCCACAAACTAAAAATCACATTCATCTAATGCTCGTATAACAAGTATAAAAATGAATATATATATTATTTTTCCGCGGTGCGGTATAATCTGATGCCTACATAGGGTATATACGACTCGATCACCCTCAACTCGAGCATTCCTACTTGCTTTTTTCTAGGTGTTTTTTTTTTTGGTATTTTACTCTTTCGGCCAGCAATGACTTTTTACAATTTTCATATGAAATGAACCATTAAATTGAATTGGCATTAAAATTATGTGAATGTGTGTATGGCTGCTGCTGCATAGAGAAAAAGAGAGAAAGGGGGAGAGAGAGAGAAAACTCAACTCGCTTTTGGCACTTTGCATACGCCGCCGACAACGCAACCCATCCAACTTATTTGCATTTTTATTACAACAACAAAGAAGCAGTTGGTCGCTTTGCCACATGCAAGAAGAAAATACTAAAATACATATATTTTATATATAAAAATGTACAAAAATAAAATAAGAAAACTCAAATAAATGTTTGTTAAGTATTTTTGAATTGAGTTTTATGCACACTCACACTCTCTTTCTCTCCCACACACACACACATGCGTGCGCGTGTGTCGCATTAGGCAAGTGAATTTCAAACGGTCTGGCATCCATGGCATGGATTGGCACACCTGCTGCTTCTCATGGCCGCAATAACGGTAAATCGCAATGGCTGCGACAGCTGACAAGCTAAAAAACTTAAGAAAAAAATACCTCACAAAGCATTTTGCTTACATTATTATACATTATTCATATATTTTTCTTTCTTGATCATCATCCATTCGATTGCTCCAATTATCATACAGGCAATCGGCATGCCTCAAAGCTCTGTAAATTGCAAATGCATAACGATTTTTGTTTTAACAGCAAATCAGACTTTAATAGGAACCATTAAAAAAAACTATTTTGCATCAGATTTTAGAAGTAGGTGTAAAATTGTTGTACACTTAAAGATATAGTTCCCAAGTTCTTTTAATAGCTTTTCCTTAAGCTTGTTTTAATGTTTTTTTATGCTTTTAGATTCGTTATTGTTATGTATGAATAACAGATTTTACAACACAACACATTTAAGAACTCAGCTTTTAACTAATTGTTTCTATTAAAATACTAACTATGTTAGACTTTGTAAATATATGAAAAGGAATTAAAGCTCGCGTCTGCCAGGTTTGGTCAAAATATCTTCAAACTTAAAAGGCTTCATTAATAGTCTGTTTTCGACTAACCTGAGCGACCGCCCTTGCACGAGAATCACTTAAGGATAACCAAAGATCACATGCCTAACGCAATGTCCCAATAAGATTCTATTAAGTGTTAAGATACATTATGCTGCACCTTCATATATTATAATTGTTTTCCTAATCTTTCGCTTGGTAATGCGCAAGAAGAAGACGCCGTTAATGGCAAAGGCATTACAGTAGATACGTGGACTTCAGAAGCGTTAAAGCAAGACGATTACCAACTGATCCAAACTATATTCATTTGTTAAGAATTACACCCAACATTTATTTAAACACAGTCAGGACTGTCAAATACATTATGTTCCACAATTTACTTATAAAAAGTGATAAGATATTTGTGTGTCAATAGATTCGACTATGATAAAAACTATGTGTACTACATACGAATTAATTTATTCATAGTCTGCCCCGTATTTATGTATATTTATGTTAGAGCTTAAGTGTTTAAAGTCGAATAGTTTAGCGTTTGGTTAAAGCCAATTTCATCCCAACTACTGCTCATTGAAATATATTCCTTCTATCGTAAAGTCAGCGCAGATTGTGTATAAATATTGTAAAACAATTGATTGTGTAACAACAAATCGATATCATTTAAGTTAGCTATGTTTTTTAAATAACAGCTTATAAAATAAAAATAATGTTCCGAAGGCTTTGCACGATTCCAACTTGCATTGAGATGGGCTTTAAACTAAGAGACTTGTAAGTGTAGAAACAGGCAGGAAAACATATATAGATCAATTCGGCTGTTAAAACAGATTAAGTATATGTGCACCTCAAGGGGACGAAAATGTCTCCTTCAATGTGTTATATATTTTAGAGCAAGATTACGATAAAGTTTTTCATTATTTATCTCAACTATATCCGGCTTATAAGTGCAGCCTTAAGTCACAGTCAAGTTCCCATTTTAAAGCCTTTTAAAGTTGCAGATGCTGATCGCAATCAACGGTCTCCTAGCGACTGTTTAGCAGAACGCAAGTTTAAGTGCGGCGCTTTTCGGGTCGGTGTGTGGTGAAGGAAAAGAATGAGAGAGGCAAGGAAATAAGTGTGTCTCACTACGAAAAACTTGAGAAGTTGTGAACTGCACGCACCACAGCAACAACAGCAGCAGCGACAACAAGTCAGTGTGTACGACGAGAAGGTACCCTGTACTCAACATTGTACATATTATTTACAAAAATATATGCAGGCAGCAAAAATCCAGGCTATATACAAAATGTTTCTTTTTACAAACAAAAGCAGCGCAGATTTGAAAAATTCATTTTTAACAAATGATATCGAATGATATAGGTTAATGAAATAAATAGCATAAATGGCATATATAGGAAATAAATAAAAAAATTAAAAAAAAAATTAAGTTCATAACAATAAAATAAATAATAAAAACTAAATAAATATTAGTACAATAAATAATTAACCAAAAATAATTAGGTAAATAATAATAAAAATAAATAATAAATATAAAGAAATAATAAAAATATAATTATAAACATTTAAGAAGAAATAAATTAAAAATAATGAAATTATCAGAAAAATATAAAATAAATAAAACGTCTATAATAAGTAATATATGATAATGAGAAAATATAAGAAAAAAAATAATAAAGTAAATAATAATGCATACTTTTAACTAGTCTAAGATGTCTCCTTCGGTTGTAACACTTTTCGTACACGTTTTATGTTTACAGGGTACAAGAATCACCACAAAAGAAGAAGAAGAAGAAGAAGTAGTAGTATTGCATGACTCTTTGAGTCTAACAACAGCCATAACAACTAGCACAACATTAGCAGAGCTCGGTGCTCGGTGCACGGTGCTCGAAGTCGTTGCAACCAAATGGATGCTTGGCGGCATCGTTGTCATGGTCACGTGCCGCTGCTTCCGCTGGCTGTTGCAGTTGCGCGCACGAATGGACTAAATGTCGACCATGCTTTTCCAGCCACACCGCAACAATTGTCAAACAAGCCAGAAAAATTGGCGGCCACTTTCGCAGGCACTTGGGCTTGAAAATGTTGCAGGCACTGCGGTCCGCCAATGATAATTTTCGCTGCTGAGCAGCTGACTAGAGGGAGGTCAGCGTGAAAGGGGTGCAGCTTGCTCAAAATGCGTAACAATTTAGCACTCAAGGGCCAACGACATTACAACCCAAAAAAAACTAGTATGCATTAATGCAGTATCTACAATATATGTATATAAAGATTTTATATTGTGAAATTTCTATTGGGAATTTAAGCAACTCACCTTTCTGACTATAACGGGGCTTCAGTTCATTTATTACTTCTTTATTTTTCCCTTCATCCGCGTTCTTCTGCTGCGTAATTTGGCATTCAATTGTCACTCAAATAACTGTATGCATCGTATGCACATACACATACATACATGTCTTCATCAACATAAGCTAAGCAAGTGTTTTACCGTTTCTTTTAAAAGCGATAAAAGCGAAACAAAAACAAAACAAAAACTCCACTTGCAACATGTGCCTGCAATACACAGCAAAGTTATCTAAAATACAAACACTTTTTACAGTTTCGGAACATTCAAAGCATTTCATTAATTAAAATCGTGAGTTTTATCGCACAACACATCAATTTTCTGGATTTCTTCACTACGTAAATTCGCGTACATGTAAAAAAAAACTATCGAAACAATCAATATTGAACACAGCTCGTAACGTCATAACATTTACGTATCGCAACACTAAACTTTTATATATTTTCTTCATTGCGTATATTCGCAAAACCCCGCAAAACTAAACAAAATCCACCAAGCTGTTATTGCGTTGTTTTTAAACTCTCCCACAGCTTGTGACGTCATAACATTTTTCGTATTTCCATTAAGGTGCAGCGGCCTAAAAGCCTAGCTCACCAAAAACAAATAGGGGTACGTGCTCATAGCTTGGAGCTTGGCTGCATTATAGACAAATACAAACTTTTGCATTCATTCAAATTTTAATTCCTTATAAGCCGCGTCACTCAATTTTGTTTATTTTCTTCACTGCGAATATTCGCGGACAAGCAAAATTATTGAAATGAACTGAATTAAATGAAAGAAGAAGCTGTAATTGCACTTAATAGACTCTCACACCGTTTATGACGTCATCAAATATTTTATTTTTTCCCGCAACGCGCAGCGTCAACCAAAGCCTAGCTCACTAAAAAAAAAATAGGGGTACGTATGTACATATGTATGTACGTGCTCGTAGCACGCACAAAACAAGCGCAGCCCACCCGACAGCAGTCTGGCCGAATTATAGACATTTTTTTACAACATTTTGTATTGATTTATACTTTAATTCGCAACAGATCACGACATTTTTTTGATTTTAATGATCAACTCACACACAGCTCGTGGCGTTATAAATAAATTTTGTGCCTTTAGTTGCGGCGGCACACGTAGCTTGGCCGGCCTACAAAATTACACAAGAACATATGCTCACATGTACACTGAACAAGCGCTGCAGCTTATCTGCTGTACAGACAAACACCTTTTTGCATTTTAAAAGATTTTCGTACGCAAACAATTGAATTCTTTATAAAATTGGGATAATTTATGCGCCGCACACTACTAATTCACGTTTTCTTCACTCGCGAGCACGCAGAACTATCGAAACTATCTTTATCGATATAAGCACGAAGAAGAATGCACAAGTTCAGCTATCGATAAATATTTCTTGATCTCCCACACAGATTCGTAAAGGAATATTTTTTCTTATTAAATGCAAATAGGAAAAAAAGTAAGGTATAAAAGTTGTCATTTTATAAACAAAAATAAGTAGTTGATGGCTCAGAAAATAAATTTGGACCCTTACACAAGTACTTACAGCAATATCAATGGCCATGGAAATGACAGGGCACCATGCACCCCCCCCCCCCCCCCCCAACAACAAAGTCGACGATGTTTTCTGGAAAGTTATTTCTCTTCTGTTGGCATTTGTTCATTTGACTTGGGCGCTTCTTGAAAGGATTCGCTGAGACAGTCAAATTTTCGCCAGTTTTCTTGACATCACCTTTTTTAATTGTTTTCGGCGCGTTGGCGGTGAAAATTGACGTGTGTCTGGCGCAAGGGCAAAGGTTAACACGGAACGAGGTTAAAGTTACGCATCGATGCCGCCCGACGCGTCGCCTTGGATGGGCGGCTAATTAGCGACAAGCTGCTGAAAATTGTTTGCTAATTGGAAAATTAAGATCTAATATTGTATTTAATTGCAGAGCATTCAAATTTGAGCGGAGAAACGATTTTGTCTTGTCAAGCAACTGCTGTGCCACAAGCTGTGAGTACATATAGAATTTCTTTATATAAAACTGATTCCTTTCCATTTTTAGCTTTAAAATGTCTAAAGAAATTCGTATTCTTATTTATGCAGGTATTTTATGTTTATAACTGATTGTCTCTGAATACAAAATTTTCCTATTTATATGCCATAGATGTACGAAATTGACTGCTACAACCTGTTGCATGCCACAAATTTGTATGCTACACCCAGTGGCCGGCTCTCCTTAAAGCTGAGCATCCTTCTGAACTGCAACAGCTCGTAGTTCCGATCGGCAATCCAAGCTGCAATTCCGAGCTAATAAACTGCAGTCAACTGGCAGGCAACTGGCTGCCTTTTTGCCCTCTAGGACTGGACCTCGGACTTCGGATTTGGCTCAATTTGGGGCCAGAAGCTTGCTGCAATTTTATGGCAGCTGCATCGGAAAATGCAAAAAGTGGGCGGCAAATCGCAGTCACCGTTGTGCGTCATTAAAGACACGCGATGCGGGAAATGCACGTAATGGAACTGCACAGCAAACCGGACACTGGAACAAACCGCATTTGATGGCATGAAGCAGGCAAAAGAACGCAAGGATGCAGGCTAGAGTAGAAAGGCCAAAGGAAGCCTGCAAAACAAATTGGGTTATGTCTTTGGCCACTTCAACTGGGCATTGCATCAATTTGTAATTGCATTTGCAAAATATGTAAATTGGCACATAACTCTAATATTTTACTTTATACGCGCATATTCAATAGCTCTGCTATTTATTTTTGGATCTCTGTTTATTTCAATTTAACACATACGGTGTCTTCCTTTTATTTAAAATGTTGGTTCCTTTTTAATGTTTATTTTGAATACGTGTTAAATGTTCTGTATTTCTTTAATTTTGTAAAGGCCTTATTAAGCTCTGTTTAACGTCTGGTCATCATTTAATTTACTTTATTATTTACATATTTATGTTATGTCTGGCAGGTTATTGGTGATTCTGTTTTTTATACCCTTGTAGAAGGTTTTATAATTTTGTCATGAAAAATTTAACGCATAGAAGGAGACCCCATAAAGTATATATTGACGAGCTGTCTTAGTTAGTCTTACAACTTTACATGTGTCCGTCTTTCTGTTACAGGCAGTACATATGTTGCCATACGAACGATGGGTCAATTTACATCAAACTCAGCATTTACGAGCTTCACTATTCTCACATATCTGCAAAAAGAAAATATCTACAAGAGTATTTTATCTTCTGCGTGCTGAAGATATCCTTGCTTTTTCGTTTATTATATATTAATTATATATATTATTATTATATATTAATAATAGAATCAGTTGATGTCGGTTTTATATGGGAGACACCTCAGATATCTTCTATAACTAAACCTCATTTATTCATTTTAAAATTTCAAACAACTCTAGCTTTAAATAGGTGAGTCTTAAATGAAATACCATACCCAATATTTGTCATAATATCCTGTAAACTTTCTTCTTTATTTTCCTTTTAGGTTCTACTTTCAACTAACTTGCAATAAAGCTCAGGACCTGCTTATTTTTTTGTCGATGGCCAAAAAATTATAAATCCATTAAAGGAAAAACCATAAAATTGTAAAGGCGCACGCGTAAGGCAGTAAAAAACAAATGCTACCTAAAAAGTAAGGAAAAGGCTAAAAAAAAAACGAAGGCGGAAAATGTGGAACTTTCTTGTTGCGGCACCGAAGGCTGTGCAAATTTAAATGGGGATTCCAAATTTAACTGAGGTTTTTTCATCCAAAAGCAAATGCGATATTGTGTAGGAGAAAGATTTTGTCCTTGCTTTGACACTACTTGAGAAGGCCTTGAGTTGCAGTTGGGAGAGAGAGAGAGAGAGAGAGCGAGAGAGAGGAAGAGCGAGAGAGTTGTTCGGTTAGGTTATCAAGTTATCTTCAATTAGTTAAATGAATCAGCCCAGATACTTGTGGCAAGTGGCTCAATTGGCCCAATTAGGCTGCTGTAGCAGCATTTTCATTAGCCAAATGCACATTTTATGGCCCAAAGTCATTTTCAATTAGCGCATCTCTTGCCAGACGACATCTACAATATAATTTTGGGCCAAAAACTTTGTTTTATGACTTGTGGCTTTTCTCAGCAAAAATAAACATTTACGTAATGCTCACAGTTTGTCTCTCGTTCGCATGTTATGCAAAAGTTGGTAATGCCAAACCATCCCCCCCCCCCACGAGTCAACCTACCCGCCGCAACGAACAGCCGCACAAAATCTCAGCCCTCAAAATCCTGTTTTATGTCGCTTTGCCCCACAAAAAGTTGCCGCAGTAATAAAGGAGATTACCTACACATAACATGTGAGTGGGCTCCAAAGACAAAAATTATTTTATATATATTTTTGTTCTTCTTCTTCTAGGACTACTACAACTATTTTCTGCACTTTTTGTGCCGCTCGTCGAGACACCACAAAAGCCAAAATCACTGAATGGAGCCGGAGCCGGAGCCGGAGCCGGCTTTGAGGCGCAACTGCAGTTGCAGCTGCCTGCGAAGAAAATTTGAATTTTAACTGGCTGGCGGGCAGAGCTGCCGCTGCCAAAAGAAGCTGAAATAGCTTTAAAAAGGCTTAATGCGATGTCTTAGCTCAATAAATAGCTAAATAGTAAGTTCGAAATTTCAGCAGTTTTCGGCTGACGACCTCTGGAAAGCGCCAACACAACTGTCTGAATGGGTGGGTATATGTTTTTTTGTTCAGAAATGCATTTAAATGTGTCCAGAAATTTAAGTGCATTTGTTTTTTTCTCAGGCAAGGCTCAAGGATTAACCCAAATTGCAATGGATAGCCGTAAAATGGTCTTGGCTGAGTTTCCTTGGCCTGGCAGGGCATAAGTTGATGTAATCCACGCAAAAGCAGCCAGATGCGGCCTGCGAGAGTTATTTTACTGGAAATGCTCAAGACAATGAAAATGCACTCGAGACAAACAATGCAGAATTTAAGTATTGTATATGGCCAAGGTGAGGAGGAGGATCAGAAATGACCTCATAGAGTGACCGTGGCTGGTGTAAAATGTATAAATATATAATATATATCTTGTAAGAAATAGGCCATTATAGTCCAATATAATATTTAAAGTTAAAACAATTATAATAATAACAAAAGTAATAATAATAGTAACAATAATAATAATAACAACATTAACATTAATAATAAAAATAATGAAAATAATAATACTAAATCCAATAAAAATTCATATTTAAAATAGAAATAATAATTATAACAATATTAATATTGATAATAAAAATAATAATTCCAATAATAATCATAAATATAATAAAACTTAACATAATAAAATTGATATTCAAACTAATAATAATATAAATAATTATAATAATATCTGAATAAGAATAATTATAAAAATAAAATTTGAAAAATAATAACATCCAAATAATAATAATAATATTACAAAAAAATAATAATAACAACAAAAATATTAATCGCTCAAAATAGAAATAAACAACATAAAATTAAAAATTTTTATTTATTAATGTTAATAAAAATAATTTCATAGATTATTTTGTTTTCAATTTAAACCAATTCACAGTTGCCTTTTGCAAATGGGCTAGCCGTTATTATTATATACATATAAAAATAAGTTTTATATGTATTATTCTGAATCGACTAAGCCATAAAATTTGCAAGCAAAAATGGCTGCTGGTTGCAAAAAGTCTTTTGCTTAGTTTTTAATTGCAATTAAAAAGTTGAGAGAGCCGCAAGAGTAGACAGGCACATGCTCCACACGCCCCAAACTTGCCTTCGCCCCCCCCCCCCCCCTTCCACCCCACATCCAGCCACTCCTCGGTTGAGAGTGTCTCCAAGGTCCAGTGACAGTCATAATGACAATGCCAAACAGTGTATAGCTGGAAGAGAGGGCAGTCTTATACTAAGGATGTAGATGAAAGTCAATCCCGCCCGGAGGAACCACAAAATGGCCATGCAACAAATTTGTTAGCATAAAACAAGCACAGCTAAAAGTTTCTCTCTCTCTCTCTCGCACACACGCACTCTCTGGATGTCTCTCTGTTTAGCATTTTGCACAGTCTTGAAGTGGAAACTCTTTTAGTGACTGTCCAGGCTGCAGACTTAATGATTTTTGGCTTAAAGTTTACCAGTTAGCAGTATTTTTGCAAGTAGTTAAAATTTTATGAGGCAGCGCCGTCCCCGAGGCATTGTTTTTGCATACAGCTGCCCAGTTACTTGACTTGCCTCAGCCTTGCCCTCTCCCTCTCTCTCTCTCTCTCTCTCGCACTCTCTCTCTCACTCTGGTCGCCATTTTACTTATATGGTATATCAACGGCACACAGAATACGATGAAGCACATGAAAAAAACAACCGAAAATAAAATGAAAACTTGATAAAAACTTTTATCATAACAATTTGTGTTGTACTGCGGTCCAGGAACAATGGACCAAGTGTGCCACATAGTGAAGCAACTTTCTTTGTCAGTGTGTGTGTGTGCGTGTGTGTGTGTGTGTATTGCCCTGCGCCTAATGAGAAAAGTGTAAGTGCAACTTCTACAGAAAGCAAGACGAGGCTAAAGAAATAAATACGAAAGCTTCGTTTAAGTTGAGTAAACTTGACAAAACAAAATAACAAATAAGAAGAAGCAAAAGATAGTTTTGTATGCAAGATGCTTGGAATTAAAGATGACGATTTTGATGGATATAAAGGTAGATATAGATAAAAATATATTTATAATTATAGCTTAAAATTTAGGTATCGATCATTTGAACATTAAAAGTCAATCACATTAACCTCAGGCACAAAGGCCGTCAAACTGTAACTCCTTCTTTAAGACACTTTTTCCCTTTAAGTATAAGATATTCTCATAGTTTTAAAGCCTCTAAAGCCACATGCAGCTGCTCCTCAACTGTAAATAGGACCGATCGCCCACAGAAACAAAAGCTCTCAAACCTTAATCACTTCTTTGAAACACTTTCCCCCTTTAATTAAAAGATATTCTCACAGTTTGAAAGCCTTTAAGGCCACACACAGCAGCCCTAAAACTGTAACGTAGAAGATCAATTAGTCGAGACACACAACCAATTGTTTTCGGATTTGGCAAAGAAACTTTTGCATACATTTTTCACTGTTTTTATATATTTTATATGAAAATATTATTAAACAAGTCAAGTGTATAAGTTGTATCAATAAATTGATTTTACTTCGTTTTTTTTATTCAGGCAACAGTTGCTCTCAAACTGTCTTGTATAAGATCAGCTTAGCCGCGACACGAACCCGTCAGCTGTTGAGTCGTGTGCAAAGCTTTCACCTATATTTCGTGATTCGCTCTGCCGCCGTCTTTGAGCCAACAATAACAAACAACGATCGACGCGGTTTTGCGATGCCTGGCACAGTGGGACAAAATGGCAGCAGCCAAACTCAAAATCAGGTTTATAATTATTCACAATATTTGTTGAAATATATTTGCATGCCTAGCACAAACTGTATATATTTACTTGTATATATTTTCTTTTAGGCATATCAATTTCTAATGCATTTTAATATATTCTACTTTTCATTTAAGCATAGTAAATATTTTTTCTGTTCAAGCAAATACTATTTAAAATATTTGCTAAGTTTTAATTTCAAGCGTTTTGTCGTGAGTTTTATTAAAGGCAAATAAGAATTTTGTTCGATTTTATAGTAACTCTTCCCACTGTGCGCGGCTGAAGTCAAGTTCGCCATAAAACCCTCCGAGCTGCGCCTTGGCTCACTCAGTTGGCTGCTGGCGCTTTGCCCAAGCGATCGTCGGTTCACTTAACGGCTTTGCCCATTGTCATACGCACGTAATACAATAACAATAATAATAATAATAGCAGTAATAGTTATAATAACGGGTTTTTTCTTACGTTCGGCATCACATTTCGGTTTCGTTTGCGTGCGCCTCAAAGTGTCTAGCGGAAGTGTCCCAGCAAAACAAGAAGAAGCAGCGTTCAGAAGAGATCTGAAGATGTTTCTGCAATAAAAAATTAACAATTATATAATTTGAATACTTAAGAAATAGTTAAGAGTTCAGCCTTGAAAGTGCGGACCAAAAGTTAAAGTTGAATAAAGGCAAAGCAAAGTGGTTTTTGGCTGGTTCAAAGCGGTTACAACTGGCTGACAGTTACAGCAACAGCAACAACAACAACAACAACAACAACAAACACAACTGTAAATCAGCATAAACTTAATTGTAGCCAAGTTAAAGACAAATAATAAGAAGAAGAAGACGCAGGCAGCTAAAAGTCAAGCAGCGGAAGCTTTTGACATCAGCAGGCGCAGCAACAACAACAACAACAACAACGACAACAACAGTTACATTTAACAGTTAAAGTGCAGGTAAGGCCCAGCAAGTTCTCAACGGTCCATTGCAGCAGCTGCGCAAGCGCGTGACTCGTTTGCCCACTGTGCAATGTCTTTGCTGGTAGATTGACTGGTGGGGTGCGTGAGGGGGGGGGGGGGGAGGGGTGCAAGCCCAGGGACAGCTGCCACTGACAGCATAAAAGCCCAGCATAAAATGCTTCGCTAAGGTTAGTTTTAATTGGCTCTGATGAGACTTAACAAAAGCTTCAGCTGGTCGAATTGAGTGGTCTTTGAACTGAACCCTAGATATGTAAGGTGTACCTAAATATATAAGCTAGATACACATATACTTATTTATATAGTATATATATATCTTTTTTTTTAATTTTTTTTTTTATTTTTTAATAATGTGGGTCGAGGTCCGGGGATTAATTTTATAAAATCAAAATTGAAAACAATTTTGTTTTCATATATTTCTTCTCCGATATATTTTTCTATTTTTTCCGATATTGTTTTCATTTTGTAATTTAATAAATAAATATCTAATATACTAGAAATATATATATATATCTATATATAATATATATGTATATCATACATATATATTTTGTATATGTCATAGATATTTTTTAAATTTATATATATTTTTTATATTTTTATATATATATATTTATATATCCGACTATATCTATATATATATATATCCTATTATATATATATATTTATTTTGAATTTAATTTGAATTTTAAATTTTGAATTTAACAAAAATATAGCGCTTAGCATGTACAAAATTTAATTTAAAAGTGATCCAAAATAAATTTAAATAACAAATAATTGAATAAAAATTATTATTATTTGAATTAAATTAAAAATAAATTTAATTTAAATAAAAAAAAAGTAGAATTGTACTAGTATCTGTGATCTATTCGAAAGGCCGTATATAGAATATAGAATTTATTCCTTGGTAAAAACTAAGCACATCAAACAGAAGCCAACCTAATCAATTGTCTTATACGATATAACACTAACGAAGAGTATATAAACGTCGGGCTTAAAACACTCTGTTTTAAATGTCGTTTTTCTGTTTTGTTTCTTTCTTAATGTGTGTTTGGCTTGTGACGTATACGCAATGTATACAACATGCTCATTAATATTTGTATTTTTGTAGTTTTTTTTGGGCCTTTTTTGGCGACGAGCGTAACAAGCACGCCATGAAACACGTTTTTGCATACTAATGCAAAGGCCCGGACATTGGGGCATTTTAAGACTAACAAGCGTCAATTGAACTGGTTTATGGGCCTGAAGGAGGGGAGGGTGGGGTGGGGGGGGGGGGGGGGGTACTGTTAAACATGACACAAATATTATCGTTTATAATGAGCGTCAAGTGGATCAGACAAATTTAATTGCAGTTAAATAAGTTTATTCTAAATAGAGAAAAATAATGCAAATAATATTAATATTTATAGATGAAATTTTATAAAAACTGATATAAATATAGCTAGCAAAAGAAATCCATTAAAATTATACAATATATTTTGATTAGAAGAAGAAAAATATACAAAATAACTAACAAATTTAAAAAAGGAAAACGAATGGAAAGGAATTTAAAAAAATAAACGAGTACCTTAACTTAACCTTAACTTCTCTGATAGTAACTCGCATTACATCCGTTTCTAGAGTTGTCCGAACAACTTTCAAGTTTTCGGCTTGAAACTAGCTAAAACCGCTCTTAGCTGATTGCGTATGGCAAAAGTGACGTCAGTTTTGAGAATCTTTCGAAGCGTGGTACTTGAAAATCGACATAATTTAACATAATTTCAGCTTGGCTGACTCATCAGCTGAAGTTGATTTAACATTGTTTCCAGCTCTGCTTCTTCTTTTGCTCATTATACAAAACAAAAACATTTTTAAGCAGAATTAAAAACCTGTTTTTTTTCCCAATTTTACCAAAAACATGTGGTTTTTTTTTTACTTTCTTTGTTTTTGTTTTTTTGTAGGAGTTTGTTAACGCCATTTCAGTCAGCGCTCGTTTTGTTGAAATTTTTGTTAATAACTATTTTTGGGTTGTTAAAAAATTAATTATATTCACATTATTTTGCAATTTTTGGCGAGCGTTGCCCTAGCCCTGATCTACTTATAATTACCTGGGAAGCTGACTGTGAACATTTACCTCTTTCTTTCATTCCACATTTGAATGTTAAGAGCTTGATCTTAAGGTTTACAAGAGTTGAGTTGACGGACATACTCGGCTGTTGACGCTGATCTAAAATATATATATCTTATGAAGTCGGAGTTGTCTCTATGCGTTACATATTCCATCTCAATATTATAATACCCTCTGCAAGGGCATAAAAAACGCATTATTTTCGAAACGTTATATGGAACATTTCTACGAAGTCTGTTTTTTTTTTGCAAATTATACGTAAATTATAATTAGATTTTTTTAGTGTACAAAATTACAACAAAGTTGCGGTTCTAGTAGACAATCTGGTAGAAATTAACTAGATAAAAAGTCTTAAAACTATGTTGAATTAAAATTAAGATATAACCATATCTTTAAAGCAGGGTTCTTTCTATAAAAAGTTGTTTATCTGTTATCTGTTCGGCCTTCGGTGTTGCAATATAATGTTTATATGCAATTTAATGTCTCTGCTTGAACATAGCAAATGGGCATTGCTTTGTGTTTTTTTTTTGCTCGCATATCACACAAACAATCCGAAATCTTAAAGCCTTGACCGATTAGTCTTATCACAGACGTATGATAAAACATATATGATATACTAGAAGAAATTATCAGACTTCGTCCGGGTCAACAAACGCGCCAATATCAGAGAGATACAAAGCCGATCAAATTCCCGACCATTCCAAAATTTATTATTACAAATATATAAATCAAAATAATACTGGGTTTGAACCAGTGACCTTCTGCTTGAGGGTTCGACGCTCAAGCAGCAAAGCCAAGCTAGCTCATTTGTTTGTAATGCAGTAATCTCTATATATAAAACTGTTTGTCCTGACTGACTGACTGACTGACTGACTGACTGACTGACTGAATGACTGAGTGACTGACTGACTGACTGACTGATTGGTGATCAACGCACAGCCCAAACCGTAAGAGCTAGGAAGCTGAAATTTTCACTGTAGCTACCTTATGTGATGTAGGTACACGTTAAGACGGGCTTTCGGGAAATTCCACCATCCGATCGGCCTCAAACTTATTTTCAAAGATCTTTGCTCAAATTCATTTGAGGGGTGTTTCACACTTTCAGGAAAATTCGTTCCTCCTTGATGGAAATGGAGGTCAAAGATTTGGTGGGTGACGTTTCGCGCTCAAATTCGTTTTCGGAGATCTATAAGAAAAATCATTTGAAACGTGTTTCACACTTTTCGCAGAATCCAAACTTTTTCGGGTGGAATGCAACTCAAAGATTTTTTGCGCGAAGTTTTAAGTTGTGTCCGATTTGCTTCAAACTTATTTTCAAAGCTCTAGATAAGAATATAATGAATACGTGTTTCAGCGATTTGGGAAATTCCACTCGCAACATTGGTAAATTGGCGGAAAACGTTTCTATGAAAATTGTTTGTTTACCGTCCGATAAGTTTCAAAATCATTTTCAAAGCTTTTTGAGAACGTTGATTTTGAACATACGTTCCACAGGCAAGGCCGGGTTATACCCGCTAGTAATTTATATATATTAATTTTAATAGACATCTAATTGTCCGATGAGAGCAATAAACAAACTAAACGCGTCGATTATTCTCAGAAATTGAAAAACCCGCTTTGAGCCTCGCACACATTATAAAGTTGTTAACCGTCTCCCAAATATAATTAACAGCTTGTTATTGTTAGGTTAATAATCGCCATAAATGAAACGATGTGTAAATTGTTAAAAACAAATCTGCAAATACACAAACAGAGCGAGTTTTTTCTTTTATCATTAGATCAACAAAAACTGCAGTACTCGGCCAGTTATAATGGCTTGTTGGGGATCGTTATCTTTATAGAAGTGCTCGAATTTGTGGCTAAGCGTTTGTTTGCGTGCCGCAAACTGCAGTAAATTTCACTATTAGACATCTTTTATGACACCTGACTGCATTTTAATGGGGGGCACTTATTTGTGTACACTCTGATTTTTATTTAACACTTCCAGACATCTAATCGAGAAATTAGTCAAGTGCATTTCATAATTTTTATTGCACTTTATTTATTTATTGAATTAACAAAACAACATAGCGGCATTTTTTAAAAAGCTGACTTCATTTTTTGCAATACAAATGGAATCAGTGAAAATTGAAGTATTATTTTGCATATACGATATCATATTCATTCTTTTGGTGTAAAGGGTATTATAATTTTGCCATGAAATGTGTAAAGCATAGGAGACATCTCCCACCGATAGAGTATATATATTCCAGATCAGCATCAACAGCCGAGTTGATATAGCCATGCCCAACTCTCCGTATTTCTGTTTCTAAGCGAACTAGTCTCAGTTTTCAAGATATCATCCTAAGACCTTTACCTAGTACATAAGTGGAAGCCGGCCGGATCGTAACACTATATCAAGTAGCTGACATTGGGACGATCGGTCAAGGAATCGAAATCTTGTTTGTTTATCAAAATATCTTGAAGAAACTCGGCATTTATTAGTTGCACAATGCTCCCTACATATTTACAAAATCTTATCAACAGGAAACTTCGGTTAAAAGTAGGTTCCTATATAGTATATAATAACAAGCTCAGCATTTTCGAGTCTTACAATTCTCACATATCTTCAAAATGAATCTATAAAATCATATCTTTAAAATCTTTTCTCGTTTATAAATATCTCTTGCAAATGCTTTCTCAACTTCTGGTGCAATGTGTGAATCATTTATTAAAATTCCATTTCGTTTATCAGCAGTTGCTATATGCAGAACAAAATCTCAAGAGATTATCATGTTTTTTTTTGTGTCTACATTATAATTTGTTTATCATGCGATCCGTATGCCAATCATAAACTGTTGCATTTTTGGTGACTTGCAAATACAAAGTTGTGTTCGGGATGTTTCCGCCCTTTATCTTATAATTATCGCTCAGCTATTTGGCTTGTGAAGGTGACATCATTTAAATACCCTGTACTTGCAGAAATGGGTTAATGGGTTGAAGGAAAGACAATATAAATACTGTATATATTGTCTTTGGTTGAAGGTAGCATAAATAAAAAGTCAAAATAGTTAATTTTAATATAACTCTAAATAATACTATATGTAATATATAAATATATAATTTTGATCTTGATCAATTAGAACAGACGAGCTTATCGAGCCATATTCAAGGCTACAATTTACAATTAAATCCCTTCAATCAATACAAAGAAATGTAAAAGTGCTTTTTTCGGCTGTGACCGACTAGGCGATATCCTCTAGGCAGCTATAAATAAAGAATATTCAAATTGGTTTTTACTACACAACGGAAAATGCATTCATATATAACCTTGTCGTTTAGTGTCCGAAAGATTTCAAGTGTTTAAGGCTTAGATATGGATATTTGTTTTTCATTTTAATCTCTATATATAAAACTGTTTGTCCTGACTGACTGACTGACTGACTAACTGACTGACTGACTGACTGACTGACTGATTGGTGATCAACGCACAGCCCAAACCGTAAGAGCTAGGAAGCTGAAATTTTCACTGTAGTTACCTTATGCGATGTAGGTGCACGTTAAGACGGGGTTTCGGGAAATTCCACCCGCAAGTGTGGAAAAATCGCGAAAAACGTTTGTATGTAACTTTTTTGTTTACCATCCCATCGGCCCCAAACTTATTTTCAAAGATCTTTGTTCAAATTCATTTGAGGGGTGTTTCACACTTTTCGAAAAATCCGTTCCTCCTTGGTGGAAATGGAGGTCAAAGATTTGGTGGGTGACGTTTCGCGCTCAAATTCATTTCCAGTGATCTATATGAAAAATCATTTGAGACGTGTTTCTCACTTTTCGCAGAATTCAAACTTCTTCGGGGGGAATGCGATTTAAAGATTTTTTGGGCGAAGTTTTAAGTTGTGTCCGATTTGCTTTAAACTTATTTGCAAAGCTCTCAATAAGAACTTAATGAATACGTGTTTCGACGATTTGGAAAATTCCACCCGCAACAGTGGTATATTGGCGGAAAACGGTTGTATGAAAGTTTTTTGTTTACCATCCGATCGGCCCCAAACTCATTTTCAAAGATCTATATTCAAAATCATTTGAGGGGTGTTTCACACTTTTTGAAAAATCCATCCCTCCTTGGTGCAAATGGGGGTCGAAGATTTTGTGGATGACGTTTAGTGTTCAAATTTATTTCCAAAGATCTATAAGAAAAATCATTAGAGACGTTTCACATTTCTCGCAAAATCTAAACTCCTTCGGTGGAAAATGCATTTTTAAGATTTTTTTGGTGAATTTTAAGAGTTTTCCGATTTGCATAAAAGTTGTTTGATTCCCGTCCGATCAGTTTCAAAATCATTTTCAAAGCTTTTTTGATTTTATAACATACGTGCCACGGGCAAGGCCGGGTTATACCCGCTAGTGGAAAAATATTTTCTTGAAGCAAAAAATTTTTTAAGCTAGTAAAATACTTTCAAGTTATAATACAATATCCAATATAATACAGTAATACGATCTTAATATTATATTATAAGCAATGTATGTATTTGCTAAATTAAAATAAGTAACAAATATTATAAGCTGTACTTTTATAGTACCCTAGATTTTATACAATATTATAAATGCGCAAAAAAAAGGAAAAAGTTTGGTCTCTACAATGAGAAAATGTGGCTTTTTATGGGAAAACGTACAGGCAACATTCTTCACATTCCAATGTAACATTCGAAAAATGTACGAAATGTTGATGGTGGAATTAGTCTAATACTTCACATTCGCAAAATATGTAAGAAATGTTGATCGAGTAATAGGGCTGTTATGGAAAAACGTCCAGAACACATACTTAACATTCGCAAAAAAATGTAAGAAATGTTGATAGTGGAAATAAGCTATTAAAGCAGTTTGGACATACGCTATGCAGCAATGGGGAACACCAAGCAGTTCCAACATAGAAATCCTGCAAAGGTACCTGTCTTTAGCCCTAAGAACAATTACAGGTGCTGCTTGGTATATGCACAACTATGACATACAGACCCAAACATTCCCTTTGTTAAAAATTAAATAAATATATGTCCTGTTAGCTATAAAAATAGTTTAGACAATCATGAAAATAATTTGGATCTGAATCTCTGGATCTGGATCTGGAGCTTCGTCATAAATTGAGCCCTAATATTTCAATTCATTAGAGCTCAAACAATCCTTACTTTAATTTCTTAGCAATTTATTTACTGTCCTAAGACAGATTACCAATAAATAATTAAGCAAAAAAAATGACTTAAAAACGAAATCAAGGGGCAACTCCAGGTCGGGCAGTCTCGCATATTCAGCTTTTATCTGCACTCGGTTTATCTGATTGTCAGTTTTATGGCGCGTCTCTGTTATGATCACAATTCCGCTGAAAATCTACCAAAATAACAACCAGTGTTAATTGTCAGACCGCAGCTCATAGAACTCTTTCTCTCTCTCTCTCTTTCAAATAATACACCGAGTCCAGAATGAAAATGTCGCAGCGGAATCCAGCGTTTGTGGGCGACGATGGACAGAGCAATACCAGCACGTTGGCCATGTCGGTAAGTGGCCAGAAAAGCTATGGCCGGAATCTGAATGACCCAAAACTAATCGTTTGCTCCCCCCGCACACACACACACACACACACACACACACACATACACGCACACATAGTCGCTGCCGGCAGAGACGCAGACGGAGGCCGAACAGGAAGCTGGCAAATCGGTCGGTAGACCGGGCGAACGGGATACCTGGGGCAAGGGCGTGGAGTTTCTAATGTCCTGTATCGCAATGTCCGTGGGCCTGGGCAACGTGTGGCGATTCCCCTTCACAGCGCTGGACAATGGCGGCGGCGCCTTTCTCATACCATATCTCATTGTGCTATTCCTAATTGGCAAACCGATTTACTATCTGGAAATGGTAATTGGGCAGTTTTCCAGTCGCGGTTCCGTTAAGGTATTCGATTTGTGCCCCGCCATGAAAGGTAAGCGAAATTTCACGGAAATTATCGATGCCAACTTCGAACCAAATCGAAGTTTCTATGCACTTGCAGCGAGAATGGGATGAACAGTTGGCGAGATATTTAAATAGGGGAAGTAATAAATATTTGTTGGATGGAGAAGATTCAAAAAACATTTCTGCAATCTCCTAAAATTGTAGGGGTTAAAAGCTTGGCTCGGCTTGAGGTTTGAACTGGCTTCCAGCCATGATTTTGGCTCAAATTATAATGTTACAATTTATTTTTCATTTATAAGCGCGAATTCTAAATTTGATCTCTATCCCAAATTGGCAGCTATTTTAATATTTAATTTTTTGGGTCAGCTGTTTATAGAGCAACTTATTTGGTTTAAGATTGGGTTCCCAGTGAGTTCTAGGTTCGAACCAGTATGGTTCAAATCCAGTTTGCAGCCCTGATGACATCTTAACATGCTATTCTAGAATAAGTTAATTGATTGATTTTGATTAAATGTGCAACAAAAGTGTGACAAGTTGTTGTCAGTTTTAGTTAAAGATAGTTAACATTTTTGAATTTCCATTTAATGAATCATTTCTGAGCGATGTTGTTGTTGGAGTATTAAAAGTAACTCGTTATTGCTCAGTTCTGTGTAATAACAATATTTCAATTATTATTAACAATGAATATTGTTTAGTACGCTTAACAAAGGAAAATTTAGATTCTGAGGAGTTGAAGTAAACAAAGGTAGATAAGTCGAATGTTGTGAATAATATATTAATCATAACACAAAAATAAATTATTAATTATTTGTGAGATATTCCAGAAGACATTCTTAAGCTTTTGGCTTTTATAAAGTCATGTACAATAAGAGCTAGAGACTAGAGAAATTTTAGTTGTATGTCCTCCTCGTCCCCGCGCAGATCGAGTTTGTTTCCGATATTAGATAACTTGCCCCGTTTCCAAGTAATTGATGATAATCGATATCGAATTTATGTTTTTTGAGCAATTTTGGTAAATTACATAAGCTAGAGTCACCAAACTTGACATGTAGCTTCTAGAATAGTATATATATATCTTTCATTTTATACCTATCGCCTGTTGGAAGAAGAGGGTTTAGGGTATCCCCTAGTCGGGAGCTCCCGACTAGAACCTCTTACTTCTTTATTTTTTATTTTATTGATTTATTGATTAATGGGCAACAAAACCTAAGTATTTAATACATTATAATAGCAAAATAAAAAGCTAAAAGTCTAATCAGGATACAAAAACATTTCTTATATCATCCCCAAAAGAAAAGTTAAGAACTTATATAAAGCCAAATTCTTTACGATTCAAAGGCAGATCTCAACCAACTGCAAGTGTATATAAATATTATTTAGTTAATAATGCAATAGCTGTGCATTTCTCTAGATGAACTTGGTGAAGTACAATAGAAAGCGAAAATTAACAATAGAATATATTTATTTGTTCACTCCGAAAGTTTTATCAAGCTTTAAGACTAACTCAATGAAATAGACCATAGACTATTATCAACATATCGTCATATTTAGATATGGATTCGTAATTGGAAGCTCCAAACAAATGGTCGACTTAAGGTTTGAACCGGCTTCCACAGCCAGGTTGGCTTATGCATCCATAAACTTAGTACTATTTTGTAATGAAATATGTACCTATATTTTACTTAATTTGAAATTGTAATTGAAATCGGGAGGCTGGCAAAATGCACAGCTATTATATCAAATCAAAAAGCTATTCGTATGATTCACAATCTATATTAAATGAATCTATATTATTCATGCACAATTCATCTATCATATTCATAACGAACTGGCATCAACGAATCGTAACTCCCAGGCATTGGCATTGGACAGGTGATATCGATATCGCTAGTCACCACGTACTACGTAGGAATAATGGGTATTACGTTAAATTATTTTTACGATTCGTTTCGCACGCCGCTGCCCTGGTCCGAATGCCGTCCCGCTTGGGGCAACAGCGTTCAGTGTGTGGCCTCCAGTCGGGGCAACATTAGCTCCAATCCGAGCTCCAGCTTAAATTCGTTTGGGCCCCAGTTGGAGCAGCAGCAGCCCGTCGCATCCGCCGAGCTGTACTTTATGTAAGTGGCTTTTCTACCTATTGTCAAATCTAGCTGTTAGTGCTCGTTCCTGGTGCTGTGTGTGTGGGGCATGGGTTGTTTGGTTTTTTGTGCGCTTTGTTGTGGTAATCTTATCGCGGCACACTCTAGCATTCAGCGCCAGATTCAAGTTTATGGTCGTTCAATGCTCGCTTTATTGGCATGCGACATTAATTGAATGAGTCCCGCTACGAGTCCAACAAATCTGCTGGTCCGCCCCGCCCCGCCCTTGTGGCGCCTAAATTGACAGCAATTGACCACTGAGGTTAGACGATGCTGCAATATACCCTAGGCGATTGCAACAGCCAATAGCTGAAATGTGACGCGTTGCAAGGCCAGTTCAATTGACAGACATCTAACCGTGACGGAAGGAACAGGGTTACAAACTCAAGCCTCACATCTATCATAGGAATAACAATTACTGGCTTTTACAAATAAATCACATTATCATTCTGATAACTGAACTTATAATTATTCTTAATTTCTCACTTAAAGTAATCCACAAATTAGTTGTACTTAAGTTCCTATACGAGATGTGGTCTGGACTTTTTTTTAAAATTTCTTTCACCCGTCACAATCCGAAGAATCCATAGAGAAAATTGTAAAAAATTTCAATTATTATAAACTTTTTTTTTAAAAAGAAAATAATAACAAATCCAATAAATAATTTTGATTTTTTTATATTTATTTAATTTAATTTACATATTATTTAAAGTCTTCACTTCTGAACTCTCCCAAAATGAAAACTAGCAATTGAAATAGTAGTCCAGAACCTGTCAGTAATTTCGGAATCACACGGAAATCCCGCCCCTTTCTGAATATTATAAAATCCTTTGCCGTCACAGGATTCCTGTGCCAATCCTGTCTCTAATTTCTATCGACAGTTACAATATCATATAAGATTTCTTATGCTGAAGAAAGTTTATTAGCAATTTGTGGAGAGATTGGAGCTTGTTCCTCAAATAGCTTTCATGGATAAACACTCTAGTAAAATCTGAAGAGGAATAGTTAATAGTCCACACAAGCATATTTCTCATATGGTATCTTCCATTAAGGTTTTTAATAGGGTGGATAGAAATTTGTGGAGTTATTGTATTGGTATTGTATCATTGTTATTATACATTTTCTCAGAGATTATACATATAGTCAGAAGTCAAAGGCATAGAAACCTAAAGTTCAGCTGTTATATTATTAAACAAGACGAACACCCTTATTCATATATATGTTTATTATTATAATTATTATATTTTTCACTCAGAGATTGTATGAAGAGTGAGAGGTCCTACGGTTAAGAGGCATAGATAACTTTTTCTCATGTGGTGAAATATGATTAAATAAGACGAATATGAAGAACTTTTCCGAGTTCCCTAGGGACTTAAATAAATATATATATATATATATATTTAAATTATTATTATCCACATTTTGCTTTCTCAGAGATTATAGTCTGAGTCCTTATGGTTAAGAGGCAGAGAGAGATGATGTTTATATAAGAGATTAGGAATTCCTTTACTCAGGAATTTAAATGTATTTTGTTTTTTTTTTTAATATGAATTATATTTATATCCTACTCTTACGAATGGTTTTAGGTACATACGAGTTATTGCATGGCAAGTTTCTAATTTTGTATTAAGACAATTTATTAATAAGTTTTTTTTAAATTAAACTTTTTCTAAACTAAACACGTGCACTTCCCCAACTCAACTAATATCTCAGCTCAGGCTCATCCTCGCCTCATGTCTCCATCAAAAGTTCACAAACCCAACATTTGGCTATGGCATCTAATTGATCTGTGATTAACTCTTTCCTCCCTACCCCCAAATATCATCAAGGTGTTGGCGTTGGCCAGGCATTCCAGGTGTTCATGTTAAGCACTTACTACGCCTCACTGGTGGCCATTTTTTGTCGGTATTTCGTTGACTCGTTCCACGACCCGTTGCCCTGGGCAGCGTGTCGTACGGAATGGGGCGCGAAATGCATCGACTCGGCGCCCAATAATTGGATGGGAGGACAAAATTCGGTAGAAAATATATCAGATCGCATTATATCCAGCTCGGAGCTGTACTATGTGTAAGTGCTTGGGTCTATTTTGGGCTTAGTTGGGTTAGATCTAGTCTAAAACTCTAGAGGTGTTGGCTTTGGGTGAGCTTTTTGTCGCCAACTCAATCGACTTTGAACTTTTCCTTAGTAAGGAGGTGCTGCGCGAGAAGGACCAGATTGCGGATGGCATTGGTTTGCCCAACTGGGAACTAGTCGTTGGCCTGTTAGTCTCCTGGCTCTGCGTTTTTCTGATAATACGGCGCGGCGTCAAGAGTTCGGGCAAGGCCTCCTATTTCCTCGCCCTGTTTCCGTATGTCATCATGGGCGTACTGCTGGTGCGTGCGGTGACCCTGCCGGGCTCTATGGACGGCATTTGGTATTTCATCAAGCCCAACTGGAGCAAGATCTTGGACCCGAAGGTCTGGTATGCGGCTGTCACGCAATGCTTCTACTCGCTGTCCGTTTGCTTTGGCAACATCATCATGTACTCCTCGTACAACAAGTTCGGTCACAATGTGCATCGGGACGCGACCATTGTGACTGCTTTGGATACGGCCACCTCTCTATTGGCCGGCTTCACCATCTTCGGCATATTGGGACACCTGGCGCACGAGATCGGCACGGACGACATTGGCCAGGTGGTCAAAGGCGGCGCCGGACTCGCATTTATATCGTATCCCGATGCCATAGCCAAGTTCAAGCAGCTGCCACAGATCTTCTCGGTCCTTTTCTTCCTCATGCTCTTCGTCCTGGGCATTGGCTCCAATATAGCCATGACCTCCTGCACGGTGACTGCGATACGCGATCGCTTTCCCAACTTCAAGCAGTGGCAATGCTCCCTACTCATTGCCGTCGTTAGCTTTTTCATAGGTCTGATGTACATCACACCGGTAAGGTTTGCGGAGCTGGATTTGGGTTCTTGATCCGAGGTATTGTTATTCTTTATAGGGCGGTCAGTATATGCTCACACTGGTGGATTTCTTTGGCGCCTCGATGATAGCCTTGGTTTTGGGCATTGCGGAACTATATACCATTGGCTGGATCTATGGCACGGATCGTCTCTGCAAGGATATTGAGTTCATGCTCGGCCGCAAGGTGGGCCTCTACTGGCGCCTCTGTTGGGGCATCTTCACGCCGCTCATCATGACCGTCATCCTGATATACTTCTATGCCACCTACGAGCCGCTCACCTATAACAAGCAGCCATATCCCGCCTGGGCCTACGGTAATTCGAGAGATTCCCTACTCTGCTAACCTAATCCTCCACGCTCACACTCCTTTCTCCGCTTCCTTTCAGGCGTTGGCTGGACCATTACTGCCTTCGGCGTCATGCAGCTGCCCTTCTGGATGCTGGTTGCCATCATTCGCGAGCCGGGCAATACGTGGCGCGAGAAGATACGCGGCGCCTTCAAGCCGAAGAAGAATTGGGGACCCTCCGATCCGCTGCTCCGGGAGCAGTATAATAAGAAAATTGAACACGAGCTGACGCCCAAACGGGGCCAAGGCTTTTGGGCTAGCATTAAGCAGAATATACTTGGTTAAACTGTGAGATCTCTGGTTTTTTTTGTAAGAGTTGTGTGTAAATTAATGTAAAAAGTATTTTGCGATAATAACTTATAAGTGTGCCAATAAAATGTAACGAATTTATAAAAGATTTTATTAAATTTACTGAGATATATTTGAAATTCGACTATTCTTTTGAAGGAAAGAGAGCAGGAAATGAAAATCAGAAGGAAAGGAATGTTGTACGGAGAAGATTTGCTCGAAAATTAGAAGTATTATTTAATCCCACTTTTGAGAAACGGTTTTATTTCTTATATTATTTATCATACCCTTGCAGAGGGTATTATAATTCTGTCGTGAAATGTGTAACGCATAGAAGGAGACATCTTCGACCCCATAAAGTATATATATTCTTGATCAGTATTAACAGCCGAGTTGATATAGCCATGTCCGTCTGTCCGTCTGTCTGTTTCTATGCGAACTAGTCTCTCAGTTTTAAAGCTATCTTTATGAAACTTTGCAGAATTCCCTCTTTCTTTGTTGTACGCAGCTCATATAGTCAAAATCAGCTGGATCGGACCACTATATCATATAGCTGCCATAGGAACGATCGGTCGAAAAGTAGATTCTTGTATGAAAAACATTTTTGTTTAAAAAGTTATCTTGACTAAACTTTTTATTTATTAGTTTTACTACGCTCCCCATATATATGCCAAATCCTATTAAGATCGGACAACTATATCATATAGCTGCCATAGGAACGATCGGTCGGAAATTAAGTTTTTGTATGGACAATTTTTATGTTTTTCAAGATATCTTGACCAAACTCGGTATTTATTAGTTTTACTATGCTCCCTCCACTTATGCAAAATCTTATTCACATCGGGCTACTATATCATATAGCTGCCATAGGAACGATCGGTCGAAAATTATGCTGTTGTATGGAATTTTTTTTGTTTTTCAAGATATCTTGACCAAACTCGGCATTTATTAGTTTTACTATGCTCCCTCCACTTATGCAAAATCTTATTCACATCGGGCTACTATATCATATAGCTGCCATAGGAACGATCGGTCGAAAATTAAGTTGTTGTATATAAACCTGTTTTGTTTTTCATGATATCTTAACCATACTCGGCATTAACTATTTTCCCTGTGCTTCTTAGATACGGGCAAAGCACTATGAGCATTTTGAAAAGGTTGGGTCTGCAAGGGTATTAAATCTTCGGTGTGCCGAAGATAGCACTTCTTTCTCGTTTTTTATTCATTTAGAATATTCTAAAGAAATCATTTGAATCATTTATGTATCACGATCCGAACTTCTCACAAATAAAAAAAAACCGACCTTAGCAATATAATCTCTTACATAAAGGTTCTTAAAGGTTAATATAAAATCTATTGTTAAATTTTGATTTCCAAACAAATCCAAAATTTAGTTCCAAGTAACCTCTCATATTCATAAAAAAATATCCCATCGTAAGCAATATGATATATTGACCAAAGAATCTTCAGGATTCTTTAGCTTTTCCCATTTATAAACCAATTGAAACAATATTTAATTATTTATCCTGACACTGTAATATTTGGGTATATATTTTTCCACACGCTCTGAATCGAAAGACTCAATATTTTAAGAGCAACTTTTCAAACTCCAGCAATAGACAATTACTTCATATTAACTTTAAGGTTCTCAAATATCTAGCTCACATTTATTTGCCATGGCTACCTTCCCATCTAGCACCTAATCAGCTCACTTTTACTTGGCCTTGGTCGGGAAAAGCATTCACTAGCTTCATTTCCCACTCCCGCACTAAGCACTCGCCGTACATTTTTCCACTCTTGGCTGTTGGCCACAAATTGACCATCACATTGACAATTTGGAATTTGGCAAAATCCGTCCCTCGGTGAGGAGGAAAAAATCAAGAGAAATGTTGTGTGCTTTGTCTCCGTTACGTTTTCCAACTGCAAACAAAGACTGTGGAAAGCCGAAATACTTTGCGGGCGGCGACGCCATCTTCGAGATAATTGCTTTGATAAGGACACGCCGGACTCGGACTCGGACCCGGACCCGGACACGGACCGGGAAGGGGACTTGGACCAGAGCAGCGCTACGGTGAACATTTCTGGTTTTTTATTTTTTTATTTTATAAATGTCGCCAAATATTTACATGTCGCGGCATTGTAAAGCAACCCAACTTGGTTTTTTTTGTACCTTTTTTTTTTTTGGTTTTTTTTTTGCCCTATGCCCGCATTTGGCTTGCGGCTTGACTTTTTCCGACTGTCCGGCTTCCTGGCCGCGAACTGGGCCGTGTCCGGGATTCCGGATGGCGGCCGCGTTGCTGCAAAACCGCATAAAAGTCATTGTCACAGCAAATGGATTAATTTTCGCGGCACGTTGTCATATATGTTGCGCTCTCTCTCGCACTCGCGCGCTCCGACTCGCTCGCTCACTCGCTCAGCCGGCATTTCTATAAAGAAATTAAAAAGCACGGCCCGTGGTTACGAGTGGGCGGGCGCTGGCCGTAGGTTGCGGGGCGTGGCTGGCGTTTACCGCAACAATAATTACGTTTTGGCCGCTTTTTGGAAGCTGCACGGAAGTGTATAATGTTGCTAAGTAGTTGCGGTTATATCTTGTTGTTGTTGCTGTTCTTCTTCTGGTTTGTTTGTTTGTTTGTTTGTTTTTTTCATTATGTATATATTTTTTATTGTGTTTGGTTGCGTAATTATCATGAAAGGCAACAGGAGGTTTATTTCATGTAATAAATGCAACATAATTAAGTTTTCTGGCTGCGAAAAGCAACGAAAAAGGAAAATGCCGCTTAGTCGGCTCCCCTTTGTTATCATGTTTCTTGTTTATGTTAAGTTAGTTAAGGCATATTTTTGCAAATTAGCCAATGCAAATGAGAGTACAAATTTTTATTAACCTAAAAGGGGCATCATTTCATTTGGCAATTCAATAAAATAAATGTTTTGTATTTACATTTTCTACTCGATCGCACCTTAATGTTTTCTTATGTAGCATACATTCTGGGGCTACTAAATGACAATAATTATTCTAATGGGAAGCCATTGAATGGCTTTTACTTTTGAGCTGAAGTGTGAAAGAAAAGCCTGCAAATCGGCCGACATGTACAATTAGCTAAGTCATTTGGTCGGGACGCTGCTTTTTAAGTTTTACAATTTCAAAAATTGTCGAAGACGTTTTCCATTTTTTTGTTGCTAGTTTCAATCGGCTAACACGTTGCCAATCAGCAGAAAGTCCAGCAAACACAAACACCTAACACACACACACACAGACACGGCCACACTCATACATTCATATGAGTACACTCATGCTGGCAGAACAAATCCAAATAAAATTCTATTCAACTAAAAGCTAAAAAGCGCGCCAGCATAGAGAACGCTCAATGCGCGCTCTCTCCCTCTCTCTACTATACTGTGCCTCCCTTCTCTTTTACTATTTGCCTTCCTTCTTACTCTTTAGCGCCCACGCACGCATTTGTCTTGCATCAGCAGCGCGACCAAAAAAGGAAACAAAACAGAAAGTGTGCACAAAGCAAAGGAGACGCAAAAACGCAAACAGCTTCGATAGAGATGCGAGCGCATAAAAAACTATTGCACTCACATTAACTAGCGATAGTTGCATACTTAGATATGTTTTTGTTACAAAAAAAAAAATAAATTTATAAAAATAAATAGAGTACAAATTAAAGAATCTGATTTTTAATAAATAATTGTAATTAATGTTGGAAAAGATCAACTTATGTTAAACAAGTACGATCACGTTACCCGCTCGAGACTCGCTCTCCGAAGCAAGCAACCATCGTTCGAGAGAGTGCGACTAGCAGATGCCCTGTAACCAGGTTTAAAGAAAATAACTCTTTATATATTATTTTATTCTACTGTAATTATTTTTCCAGTATCTTTTTGGCAGAATAGCTGTCTACCGATATTTAAGCAAAATAGCTAATGTTGTTCATCTTAAAATACCCGCTATTTAATCACTTGTTTTCTACAGGGTAGAAAAAGATTGCAACTAAAAGCAAAACCAGCATGAAATGAAAGGCAGAAAATTTTGGGGATTTGCAAGAAAAGTTGCGCGCTCATGCAAAGAGCCGCAAATGTGTGCGGAGTGCAGATGGTCTAGGTGGGGTATATATGCTTTTTAGAGCCCAGTTTCTCCAATGGTTTTTCCACTTCTTTTTGGCGTACTGTGTTCTAGTGTGTGCCAGACATTCGCACACATCTTTTACTTGGCAATGTGAAAATTGTCTATGTAATTTAGTGTGGGTCGGGTGGGCGTATACGCGAATTTGTCTGATGCTTAGAAGAGCTGACAGGTGGCGCCACTATGCACGTCCATATTCTTTTCTTATCTCTGTCCAGCTGTGTATGTACGTATGTATTTCTTCTGCAGATGGCAGATGGCGTCCGTGCTTGTATATTTATGTGTGTGTGTGTGCGGCGGTCGAAGTGGTGAGCAAAAAATTAAGTAATTGAATTTTCATAGTGCCTGCATATAAAACCTAACTGCAATTGTATTTCTTGTTATTTGCAGTTGAGTGCTATGTTTTACAGTTTCTTCTCTTTGTGCCATGTATGTACATGTGTGCACAGTAAAGATAAGCTACATTTAACATTTTAATCTAAAATTATTTACCTGATGGGTTTTAGAGGTGAATTCTTTGAAGTAAAGCAGGTTTTATTTAGCGCGATCACGAATCACTGTAAACTTGACAAAACATCGCTCGGAATCTTAATAAAAAAATTAGCACTAAATAAAAATATACTACACTGTATTTATTTTGTTGCAATTGATTTGCACGTTTTGGTAAATAGATATTTAGGTTTATGTGAAGAAAGGCACGCGGTCATCTCTGTTCTGAAGTTTAATTCAAAATACAATCTTTATTTCCCAATTAGCAAACAATTTGCACCGGCTTGTCGCTAATTAGGCGCCCATCAAAGGCGACGCGTCGCGCGTCATCGATGCGTAACTTTAACCTTGTTCTGTGTTAACCTTTGGCCTTTCACCAGACACGCGTTAGCTTGCACACCCACCGAAAACAATTAAAAAAGGTGATGTCGACAAATAAGTCGAAAATTTGACGGCCTTAACAATCCTTTCGGGATGACTCAAATGAACAAACATCAAAACAAGAAGAAGAAGCTTCCAAGATTTATGTTGGTTAACAAGGTGTCATTGCCATTTCCATCGAAAGTGCCTGGATGATAAATTATTGTATATGCTCCCATGATCGAACAAGAGCTAATAAGAAAAATGCTCGTATGACGTCACAAGCTGCGTAAGAGTTGAACATTATTTTGCAATGGCAATAAATAAATAAAACATGTAACATTTTTGTGCTGCGCAGGAAAATCCGAAATTTTAAAGAATTAAATAGTTTAAATGCGTACAAAAACATAAAACAATTGCAAGAAGGTGTTTGCTATATGAACAATATGCAGCTAAGCTGCAGCCGAATGAGTCGTGCTTGTTGAGTGTGAGCTACATGCATATACATATGAATTCGCTGCGAATTTTTTTTTGTGTTTTTTTTTTTGGGCCATGCTGTGGCGGACGCCGCGTCTAAACGAAATCAGAAAAATGATCTTATGACGTCACGAGCTGTGTAAGATTTGAGCAAAAAATAGCAATGGCTGCGCTTAGTGCTGATCGTTTCGATAGCTTTGCTTGTTCGCGAATATACGCAGTAAGCAGAAATAAAAAAATTGTGTTGTGAAAAAACTGTCGAGATTTTAAAAGAAATATTTATTTTATTTAACACGGAAGCTTGCAACAATACAACAAGTGTATGTCTAAATATAAGCCGAGTTTTAGTCGGTTGAGACACAGGGCTGTAGTTTTTTTTTACGTGCCAACCAAATAAGAAAATTGTTTGTCTGACGTCACAAGGTGCTATTTCAAATCGATATTGATCTTATCGATAGTTCTGCTTGGTCCCGAATATACGCAACAAGCAAAATACACATAGAAAATTTGAGTGCTGTCGCTATTGTTAAAAAATAAAATTGTGAATCAATATGAAAGTTTATAAAAATGCAAAAGTGTTTGTCCAGTTGAGCTGCAGTCGGATAAGCTGTGCTTGTTCTGTGTTGGCTACGGACAAGTTGTTTTTTTTGTGGGCCCGCTGTAAGGCTAATAAGAAGAGCTAAGAATTCATATTAATTGTTTTGATACTCAATTTGCTCGCAAATACTCGCGATGTACAAAATGTTAATATAAGTTAATAAAACAATATTGTAATTATGTTAATGTTGTAAAAGTATTTATCATTTTAGTCAGTGAATTCAAAGTTTTCCAGACGCCAGCCAGACGAGCTGCAGCTGTTTGTTGCGCGTGTGTATGTGTGTGTTTTTTTTTCCTTTTCGCTTTGTGTTCGCACAAGAAAAGAACAATAAAGATAAAGAAACGGGATTAATATAAAATTATGTTAAAGCGAATCAAGGTAAGCTTTATTTGAAGTACATATTTCATAAATTTGATTGCTCACGTTTTTTTTTGTTTTTGGATGGCAAAGAGAAAATAGTTATCGAGCAGGAACGGGGTTTGCCGCAGCGTTTGTGGTGTGCCACAAGCGGATGTGCAACCCATGAATTCACCCACACTTTAATATTTGTGTGTGTGCGTAAATTCAGTTAAATGTTTATAAATAGGCTGCGGTCGTTGCTTAAATTTAGCAACGCACATTTTGGAATGATTTCCATTGCACGGAGCAAAACCGCTGCAAATTTTGGAAGTGGTTTTTGTCGATGGCCTCGGTTAATTTTGGGCAAAATATTTGAGAGGACTTGAACCTTAAAGTATTATTTAAAAACAATTTGAAATGTTTTTAAGTTAATTCTAAATTGCATAAACAAATGTATCTTAGTCCTTCCTTGCTTTTGTTTGTTTAAAAATTGTAGTTCAATAATAAATTCGGAAATTAGATCTCGTTCTTTTGCCTGATAAGCTCTTATATATTTATTAAAATAATTTATAATTAATCAAAAAATAGCCTTGTCTAGACTTTTTGAACAATTAGTTTAAAAATCCATGCCAAAATATTTTTTGGTTTCCTTCGACAAAATTGTTATAAATTTTGCACTGTTTACCACAGTTTGTATTTACACCGAATTTCTAGCTGCTCTATTAACTCATGGAGTATATTTTGAAAACGTAACAAACATTTTTTGTTGGGGTTTATGTGGCTTAATGCACAGCGCAAAAATTTACATTTCCCAAATATTTTATTTAATTCGCACGACTGTTTCAACAACAACAACAGCAACAGCAACAAAGTTTCAGTTCAAATTTTACAATTACATATTTAGCAAAAACGCAGAAGTCATTTGCCACACCCCACTGTGGCAATTGTGCCCACCTTTAGTCAAAAAGTTTCGGGCGGCACGCCCCTCGACTTTCGCGCAATGCTCCAGCTCCAGCTCCGGCTCCGGCTCCAGTCCAGGCCGCAAAACTAAACCAAACCAATGGCGACCACAGTGAAACAAATAACAGCAGCAGCGGCAACAGCAACAACTACATATATAACAACTGGCAATATCTGCAACATCTGTTTGAACAAATAACCAAAACAAGGATGCCAACGTGAAAGGGGGTCTGGGGGGGGGGGGGGGTGCGAGAGGGAAGAAAATGGGAACGTGAATGCGGACACCGACAGCGAACCAATTTCCGTTGCCTCTTTCAGGCCAAGTTATGTCTCCATTGGTGTCTGTCAGATTTGGTTGAATGTTTTGCCTGCTTTTTCCTGGCGTGAATTTCATTTAGCAGCTATATACGTACTGTCAGGTCTAACAGTGGTTAAATGGGCACTGATCAGCAAAATAGCGGAATGTGTTGTAAAATATTTAATATTTAATTTTAACTCTTAACTTTACTTGGTTATCAGAGTTTCTGGCAATAAAATGTAACCATTTAAATGGGGAATTAGTATAATATAAGATATGTATGCACACGTATATATACATATATACTATCTGGTACTACCCGGCCTTGCCCGTGGAACGTTTGTTCTAAAAATGTTAGATATTGCCTTTCCACTGGAAACACGCCCGTGGAAAATTTAAATCTACCCATCTTGTTCTCCACTTCTAATTAAAAATATGTTTTAAGTGCAATAAAGAACCAAGCATGGGAATCAACGGTTTCCGCCCATGTTAGTCTTGCGATGAGCTTGAAGATGAAGAATAAACCCTCGATTATTTAACCTTTGACCAGCACCCAAGAACGTATCACACAAATATTATAGAAAATGATTTTGACCCGATCGGATGGTAAACAAACAAATTTTTTCGATTTTTCCTCACATGCTGGTGGAATTTTCCGAAACCCCATCTCAACGTGCACCTTCATCTCAGTGACTCAGTAACTACATTGAAAATTTCAGCTTCCTAGGTCTTACGGTTTGGGCTGTGCGTTGATCACCAATCAGTCAGTCAATAAGTCAGTCAGTCAAGTCAAACGGTTTTATGTATAGAGATTTTATCGTTCAATAGTTGCCTCTATGTTATCGATAAATATTGAAATCAAACCTCAGTCTTTTAAGTAGATACCGAAGATTTAATTACTTGATTTATCGCCAGGACTTTGTTGCACAGTGTATTTAATAACGCAGAAAGTAGTTAGTTTTGTTGCTTTTGTTGCGCTGCATAAATTTTGTGACCTTGAGCAACTTTTTCGACCGCTTAAAATTCTCCAAAAGTTGACTTTCTCACTTTCCTCTTCTTCTGTTATGATATGAAATGGAATTTTGTGGCATAGATTTATTTTTACTAAAGGCATTTGGCAGCTGTTATTTTTGAGTCATGTTATGCCTGGGCGCAATTGTGTCTGCCCGAGCGAAATCTCATTTACGTTGTAATAACAAATGCCACACAAAATCAATTAAAATAATTTCCTGTTCAAAAAATTGTCAATGACAGTGCCAGCAGCAGCGCCATCTAGCGACAGCCAACCGCATTATACACCATTTGGAGCATCTGTTGCCGCCGTTGTCATTTTGCCACAGACCCAACCCCCCCTCCGCCCCCTTGCATCTACCCCCTGGCGCGTTCATTGTTGTTGTTTTACATTTCCGGTAATAAATATACATTTGAAAAATAATAGAGGAGTTCGCATCGGTTTGACTGGATGTTGTGCGGGGGTTGTGGTGGGTGGGGGGAGGGTTTTCGATGTGCCCGTTTGGCAAATTGCCGAATGAGGCGTGGGAAATTGGAAAATTCAAATTATGCGCCAGGTGAGAAACTTTGCGGCATTTCATTTCCTATGATTAATTAATTATAACACGCCGTGTGATGATAGCCTACAAAGTTGCAATACAATTCACAGAGCTGTCATTTTAATTTAAATGTGATTTTTGAAATTTTGCTGCATTGGATAATTAAGTTATTAGCGAGTTCCTTCGAGGATGATAATAGTTTGTTCAATTAACCTACTGTGGAAATTAACAATGTTATCAATTATGTAAGGAAAATGGATTATAATCTTTTAAGTTGGGATAGTTGTGTTCTAGACTCTACTTAGTAAAATTTTAAGATATTTCAAGTGCCTGATCTTTTTTCCTTGTTTAACATTTATTTACATATTAAAATAAGACTTATCATGAAGTCATGAAGATATTTAAAGTTCTTACTCTATTTTCTCAGTGTCAAATTACATAATTTAAAGGTTTTATTAAGATAAACTAATTATTCTATTAAGTTACAATATTTTTTTAAATATATGAAAAAAGACTTTATGGTGAAGACCTGAAATTCTTTAAACCTCTTGATTTGTCTTCTCAGAGTAAAAGTACGAAAATAGAAGTGTTTGATTAGATTAGCAAATTAATTATACAAGGTTGGTTTTAAAATATATTTCAACCAATTTCTTCTTACCTTTTGTCTTAACTTTTTGAAAATATTTTAACCATATCTTAATTAAGTAATTAAAATAGATAATTATATTCAACATTCCGTTGCGATGCATATTTCGGAGCAGCTATCGATAAAAATGCAGCTGCAATAGTTAGAATGGTGCTAAAGAAAAAGGAGTGGGCTGCGGGGGGGCAGGGTGCTTGGTTTGAGTGAAACCAACAAATTATTATAGTCACATATCCTGTTGACATTTAACTGACAGCGCGACTGCACAAAGGTGACACAGGTTGCACCCGGACAACAGACAAGAGCGAGGCAACGGCGAGGCTTAGTCAAGAGGCAGAGGCAAACACCTGAGTCATAACCATGACCAAAGTCACACGACAACGGCGCACACAGTTCCACATCCGGTGACATCCGGTATTTCCTGCCTGGCCTCTCGCTCTCTGTGCCTGTCGTAGCCATTGCCGTTGCCGTTGCCGTTGCCGTTGCTATTGCTGGTGCTGGCAGCATTCCTGTGGCCTTGTCACACGTTCGCCGTGCTACTAACAACTGCCAACAACAACAACAATGGCCACATCATAGTTTATGCGCTAAGGCAACACTATCACGGCATAGACAGGAGCAGCCAGAGTGGGAAGGCTAACGCACATGCGAGTTTGTGTGCGAGATAACCAGAAAGAGAGGTCAGAGATGCCAAATGCAGTTTACGATACACTTTGCTTTGCTGTCTCTCTCAAAGGTTCGCCATGAGATTTGCAATAGTTTAGAAAAGGCAACATCTTTTCCAGAATTGCTAGATAAGAGCTTTATAAAATGTTTAAGGTTTAAAGCTTTGTAGAGCTTTTGCGTGATCGACTGCGAATACCAAGCTTTTTACAAACAAATTATTTTTTGGAAGCTTTAATGTTTTTTTACAAAAACTTTATTTTCTGAAGCTTAAATGTGTTTTTTTACAACAAATCCATTTTTCTGAAGCTTTCGTTAATAACAAAAAAATCGTTGTTTTTCTGAAGCTTTCATGTGCTTTTAACAAAAACATAATTGTTCTAAAGCTTTCATGTGCTTTACATTTTTTTTACATGAGTTTAGTAAATATTAAATAAGAAACTTAACTAATAATTAAATAATTTTACTTTAGGTTTTTTGATAAATGAAAATAAATGTATTAATTTTCATCCTGTATCAAAAATTCCATTTGTTGAGTAAAATATCTTGCTTTTATTTAATAATTTTGGAATTCACAGTTGGAGAATTTTTTCTAAAACTTAAATCAAATTTGTCTTAAAGCTTTTATTTACTTTTAAAACACTTTTTATACAAATTTTGTTTATCTTTTAAATTAGGTAAAATCGCATTAATTATTGTCAACAATACATGAGTTTTCTTTTTAAGTAAATAAAAATTTGCATTAATAAGTGAGAGTTATCAAGCGTCTGAGCTTTAACTCTTTTATTGAATAGAAATTATATTTCTTAAAGCTTAAAGGTTGCAATTAAATACATGATCAAAATTATCTACAGGAGGGCATTAAAACTTCGTTATAGTTAAATGAAGATTTCGCATTCTTGATGTTGTGTATCTCACTGGATGCTGCCTTTGTCATGCATCCGTTTGCAGGATGCACGAAATAATTCTGTTTGTTAGCTGTGCGCACACGATGTCCTCTCATCTCAGACGAGAGCTGCAACTCCATCTCCGACACTTTACCCCCTGCTGCCCGGCTAACCCGCTGCCGCCATTCACCCACCGCCAGCTCTGGCTGACTGGTTGACTGACTTATTTCACTATTTCACCAGGCTTGGCTCTGGGCTGCAGTTGGCGAGTTTCTGCATATTTTTTGCACCTAAGTGCAACGGGGCGCCACGCCCATGCTACCGCCACCGCCACCGCCAGCGCCTCCTAGCTGATCCACAGCCCTGGACTCACGCTTGATGTAGTTGGTGGTTTACTACTAATTTGCAACCACATCGTTTGTTTTGTGTGGCTGCGTCTGTCCCAGCGTCCGCTTGCTCGTCCCTGCTGGGAGTGTCTTTTGTGTCTGACAGCGCAGCAACTAGCGCTTTGGGTTTTGCGCCTTACCCCGCCATCACCTCTCCCCCATCAATGCTCTGCCGCAATGTGCATTAATTTCTGCATTGCTGTTGCTGCAGCCGCTGCAGACGATGCCTTCACAATGGCAGCTCGACGCTTTGGCTGTATGTCAGCTTGAAGCTCGCTACCGTTATAAATGGTCCTGGGTTGGTTCTCCTGGCCGTCGTTTTCATCTTTGGAATTCAGCGTCTTATCATCAGGCAGCAACAATAAACGAGTTGCATACTTTGTGGCGCCACAATAAGTCGCTTTAAGATGCTTAGCATGAATGCAAGCACATTTCAATGGGTTCAAATAAGTCTGCTAGCTGCAAGTATTATGAATAAAGGCTTAATTAATGTTTGAAGTACACACTTGTTTCTGCCTTATTACAATTGCTTAAGGTACGAATAATACCCATGGATAACTGGTTTATTATAGAAGAACTTCTGTTGCGTTTCTTTTTCATACATTAACTTAACTTCATTTTCTTTGTCCTTTCTTCATAGACGAACTTGTTTTCTTTGTTATATTATCTCATACATTTATTTGTCTTCATTTTCTTTCTTTTTTTAGTTGAACAATAATTATAAAAATAAGTGAAAAAGCACTTAAGGCTTATAATGCCCTTAAATAATTATAAACAATTTTGTTTAGCTCGTTGAATATATATTAGCTTATAAATATTTAAAACTTTTGTATTATTTGCAATACCTTTTAGAACTTTATTTTTTATATATTTATTTTTTTTTAGTAGTATTATTTTATTATTTTGATCAGCATATTTTGATCCTTTATGATATTTTTCCTACTTGGTAGGTCGGCAGTTTTTATGTAGTCTTCTGGTGGGTTTTCAATGAAGGAATTTTTGACGTACCATGGGAGGTCACTGATTTTAGTCAGAGAAGATGATTAAAATAGATTTGTTTTTCATAAGAGGCTTTTCTCAAGTCAAATAAACATCTTAGCATTTCGTTAATCAATCTTCATTATTTAGAAATAATGGATAAGAATATAGAATTAAATACCAATGTTGCAAACTACTCGAATTTTCACAGATATTTCCATTTTATTCTTCGTAATTTTTCCATTAGTTGTTCCTTTTTACTTGCAATATATCATCAGTAATAACATTCTATGATATCGATAGACTTAATCACCAATTAGATACAAACTTTTTAGTACCTTAATATTTAATTGCATACAATATTTCAACAATTTGCATAGCTTTTCTGCGTAAGCGCTTCACAGGCTATGTGAAAATACATTTTTTGTGGAATTTTCCCAAATGGAATATCTTACAGTTTTTAGTAGCTGCAATCAGCATTATGGTAAAATGTAAATATGTTATTTATGCTCATAATTTAGCTTTTGCCTGCTACAATATATATATTTGTATACCCTGTATAAATATAAATTATTCAAATGGACATGCTAGAACATACAATCTAGATGCCTGTGTATTAAAGTCTTGGGTAGTTTGAAGGACCTTTAACTGTTTTGGGACCTAAATTTAAAATGTAAATAATTATATTAGTTAACAATCAAAATGCAACGATATTAACATCAAATCTAGACTGTCTCAGAACTGTTTAAAGGGTATTTAATAGTCAGACACTCTCCAGCAGGAGCTGCCTACTTTTTGTTATTGCTCTTTTCATATATGAGACTCAATTTAAGCTTGTTTGCTTGCCTGTTGTCCCCATATCAAAACATAAGCCGATTATAAAGCCAATTTCTATAACATATACATATCGTATAGATGTTTATATTTATGTTGCATGTGTGTTTATCTCACTCTCTATGTGTGTGTGTGTTCTTTAGCATTTACATATGAACTTTGCCTCATATCAATTTGTTATTATTATTTTGATTTTTGCGTACGGCTAAGAACCCACCCAACAGGGCCCTAAAACCCAACGTTGGCTTGTTAACATGCTAAATACTTTTTAATGCCAATTTAAGAACGCAATGCCAGAGCACCACGCCATCGCCTCGAAATTCAGTTGCAGAAGCACCTGCTGTTGGCTACAGCTGAGTATTTTAGCTTGGAAAAACATTCAAAGGGATTTTTGGAATGCATTTAGAAAATGCAGTTACCATAGAAGCACTTAATTAGATCAACGCAAGGAGTTTAATTTAGTTTTCAACAATAAAAATATATACATAAAAGAGCTTGTCTGGAATGCAGCTTTGGCAAATGTGAGTGGAAGAAAAAGATGCTCAAAGTTGCTATGTAAAAAACCAAAGCAAACAAAGAACAATAGCCTAGACATATATGTTTGCTTTGCGTACGTGACAATGAGACTGTGTGCTTCGGACTTACAAGCGAGAGGTGGCTGGTTCAAAGCTGGCCAGCGTTGTTAGACTGTAAAAAGTTTAGGAATCGAACCGAGCTCCGTTTAGAAAAATCTTTGTTTATTTTATTTGAATTAGACTAAATTTGTGGACAAGTGCATAGAATTCGACTTCAGCTTTGTATCTGCCTGGAGTAGGCTTGTTTGTGAGCTGGGCAAAGCCGGGCAATTTTCCTCTAACCTTAAATATATATATTTAAAAACGTATATCAGTATAGTTATTGTTAATATAAGTTCGGGTTTACTTCTAAGGTACATAAAGGAATCGTAACTAATGAAAAGCTAAAACCCATTTTACAAATTATAAACACAAGTCGCAGCTTTATTGCCGCGCCGGATGTCAATTCACATAAATCTCATTCACACACTCCAACACACACACACACACACAGATACACCCATCAAGGGGGTGGCTACGGGGCAACTCAAAACCGTTTGCCCTATTCATCTTCCGCTTCGACGCGCAAAAATAAATGCCAAATTGCGATTACCGAAATACCGAAAATCCACTGCACGGCAATTCACAACTCGAATGGCAATGGCAAAGTGCTAAATGCTAAATGCTCTATTTACGCTTCACTTAATTGATAATCAAAAATTTATTGATAACATTTCTTCTGTGCCATTTGTTGTTGCACTTCGAACCCATTTGTAACGAGTTTAATTTCTCGTTTCACGCGAATTAAGAATTCATTTCGTTTTAAACACAAACCAACCTCCAATATGCTCCAACAACAACAAAAAAAACCTTTAAGCCAGTTGAAGTTTTGACTATACCCTGTAATTGGATATTGCCTTAAGCTTGAGCAGCTAACGATTTCCACCCATATTCCGTGGCTTTACGTTGTCTGCTTTGAGCTGTACAACTAATTAAATGATTTTGCCTCCCGTCCTTTGACTTTTCTATTCCCATCTCCATTTTTATTCGCATTCCCATTTTCATTCCCATTGTCGTCTTTGTTCGCTTTGTCTATTCACATTGGAAAGTCATTTCACTTGGTTGCCAGTTTGTGTTTTTAGTGGCTCAACTTACACGAATCAACATATTAAGTTCAGGGTTGCCAGACTAGGGGAGTTCCCTGGCCCTGGAGGGCTGAGCGGGTATTTACAGCTTAATGTAACAAAGCGGACAGTTTAATGAACTTTTCTGGCGCTACAAAGTCAAGTTGATTGATTTTGAGCAACAGCTGTAACGACTCCTTGAACAAGCACATTTTCAATCTTGTGTTTTAATTAAAAATGTATTAATATATTTTTCTTTGCGATGCGCTAAGTATTAAAAAATATTATTTAAATATATGAAGGACTTACAACTAATTTATAATTGATAGATGATTATGTTAGATATATATATTAATAGATGTCGTTAACAGTTTTAATGAAAAACAATATAAAACTTTAACGGATAATAATTAAAAATAAGTAATTAGTAATATATAATTTATAAATAAATACATAATATAGAAATAATATGTGATATCTATAGGACGATTTCAAAGGCTTGTTGAAAATGTTTTATTAAAAATAACCAAAAAATATTAAAAAATAAATTTATAATAAATTTAATATTGTTATTAATTTTTATTATTTATTTATTAATTATTTATTTATTTATTATTGAGTTATTATTTATGTATTATATTTTTATTATTTAATGTTTATTTATTATTTTTTTTTATTATTTATTTATTATTTTTTTTATCATTTATTTATTATTTTTGATTTATGTATTTACTATAAATTTTTTTTTATCTAAACTGAGTGACGTAGCTTTAATTAAAAAAAAACCCAGGCGTTGCTTAGGTTCACGATTCGTAAGCCTAAGGTTTTGGCTTGGCTAGTTTCATTCGGTTCGGTTCAAATCCTGCTTTGCATACTTGATTTTAATTGGCTAGTTTATTTTTTAAGGGCGCTACTTGCAACTAGATTTAGCTGTATAATGTGCATGTATAAATGTGTATTCATTTTTTCAACGTAGCGCTCCGTGGCATCCACACCAGCTGGCTTAGTGCAATTTAATGCGCAATTGCTTGGGTTTATTTGAGCAACAGTCAGGCGTCCGTTGCGCAACGACGCAGTGTTCCCACCCACTCAAAGCACTCAGCCACTCACTCACACACACACACACACACACCCACCCACTCATACCAAAAACCCCCTTAAACATACCCTCAACATGTTTTGTCTTTGCTGCTGCTTATTCCTGTTGTTGTTGTTGTTGTTGTTGTTGTTGTCGTCGTCGTCTAGTCACGTCTGCTGTTGACAAGCGTCTGTTGAGCTGCGCCCGACTGGCACCCATATTGAATGTTCCTGCACACTTTAGTTGACCATCTCTCTCGCTCTTTCTCTTTGTAACTCTCTCTCTCCCGCTCTCTAGTTCTCTTTTGTCTATCAAGTCCATCTCCTTTGCTCGCTGCATGGTGCATTTTCAACGCCATTGTCCTGTCGTAGGTACTATTTTTGTGTCGCACAATTTACTGCACTTCCTGGCCAGTAAAAACCAGACATATACACACACACACATATATATATATATCTGCGAAACTGAACCAGGAGCCACTGTGGCCCCAGGCAAACTTGGTAGCCTTGCGCGTATTGTCTTCAATAATTACCCATGTCCCTTGGTGCTGCAATGACGCTGGAAAACATGTGCCATGTCCCTGCGCTGCTCCCCTCTGCATTCCCTCTTCTCTGTGTTTCTGGTGACCCTTGTCCCGGTTTTTATCCATCAACAACTTTTCGACAAAAGTTGCGCACGTTTTGGCCAACCGAGTGCGCCAAATCCTTTCCTCACCCGGCATCGTCTTCCATACAGCTCGTTTTCACTCCAATTCCGATACTTGGCAATTGTCAAACGGATTTCAGAGCTGCAACGCATTAAATTCTAGGCGACATCAAGTTCTGCACATCAAAAACAGCCTTAAAGACTGATTTTTGATTTTGAACTGAAAACTTGGCATAATTTTAAAAAATGTGACCCAGATATTTTATGCTCCATTTTGTATTCACCTCAGCAGGTGGGTAGTTTTTGAAATAATAAAATAATTTATAATTATTTAAGTTAGTTTAGAATAGGTAAAACTAAACATTGGTTAAGATTAAAGTCATTTAAAAATACGATTAAAATGTTGTAAATATTTTAGAACTTTCTTTAAAGCATAGCAAAATCTATAAAATATAATTTGTGACCCAGGCAAAACACTTAGGACACCAACAAATATAGGTAAACACACATATACTACATGAAAACAAAATATTCCACATATGCACATAAACATAAATCTCGGCCATTTTGCTGGAGAAAAAAATAAAATGTTGGCAACAGGCTTACTTTTAGGCTAAACGCTGGCTTTAACAGGCGGCGGCCACTCTAATGGAGCACGGCACAAAATTCAATTGTTTTGCAGCACAACAATTTAATTTGACACGTACTTTTAATGTGGGGCTCGTCAGCTAATGCCGGCACAGGCCAGGACTAGCTACAGAGGACGCAGGATAACCGCACACACACACACACACACACACACTGTGCCTGGGCAGACAGAGACAGAGATGTGTAGCTGGCACAGGTTTCAGGCGCATAAATTGAATTTAGATACAATTTCCTGTGGGTGCGTGACTGCCTCCAGTTTTCCCATTCCCAACAATAAAAATCCTCCAGCATAGTATTCCAGCATTTTGCTTCGCTTTGATTTCACATTTTTAAAGGCAAATGGCAATTAAAAAACTCTCCTTTTGGCATCGAAATTTTGGCTAGCGTTAAACCAACAATAAATAACCAATTTATATGCGCAACTGCATTTATCGAACATTGTTTTTGTTGCGCAAAGCGCTCGGCCAAGCACACAATTTTGCCTGTGCCGCATGCAACGAGGCCGCCGCCTGGTGCGCTATTAATTATATTTGTCATTGGATAAGAAAAAAGTCCAAATATTAAATAAATGTTTACGAAAGAAATTATATAGAGGCATAAATTTGGCATCGTTTCAAATTTTAAATGCGCTTTTAAAAGATTTTCATGCAGCTTAAGAATTCACATAAATTTATTTACAATTTAAAAATAATATAAACAAAAAAAAAACAGAAATATTTAAATCTCAAATCTCTAGCGTCTTCAATAAACATGCTTTATCTAGTTCCTATGTCGTTTTTACAATATATAGAAGCCTTACAAAAGGATTTAAACTTTGATTATAAATATTTTGATTAATTTAATATACAAATTGTATATTATACTAAAGGACCAAATAATATAATACCGATAGTTACACATTTCGGGGTTTTTTAATTATTATTTTTTGTTTATTATTATTTATTTTTATGATTATGATTATGTATACAAAATATATTATACAAAATATTATATATATAATTATAATTATTTATATTTTGATTTTTTTTCTCTGTCAAATAATTATTTTTAATTATTATTATTATTATTTAAAAAATTGACAATCTTCGAATTTGACCAGCATTTTTGAATGTCATTAACATTTATTTCCAAGCCTTTTAAATAATAATATTTTAAATCGTCGGCAATCCTATTAAATTTTTGCTTAAAGAATCATTCATATTTACAGCTTCAAAGTGTAAAATGCATTTTAAAACTTTAAAAATATTACTATGGTCACAGTTTCTAATAGATTTCCACAGCCCGATAACCCTTTTAAGAGATTATTGGTTAAAGCTTATGCCAGGGCACTACAAACAAGGTGACAAAACCTAAGTACCCATTCCACAAAGAGTAATAAAATGCGTCAATGCAAATTGCTGTACACCCCAGCGAGCTCTCCTTTCCAAACTCATCAATATGTTTTTTCAACTTGCCTTTTAAATTTTTATTTATTTACTTACTTTGTTTTTTGTTATGCTACAAGGACAACAATTCAATATTTGACTAAAAAATGTACGAGCCAATATCAGGGATGAGTTTAAGAGGTGGTTTCGAAGGAGGGGAGAGGTTTTTGTGCGGCTTGCATGTAAATGCGGCACATTGCGTTAATAATTCCTGTGCTGAGTAGCCGTTGAGTTGCCAATGTTTCCAGCCCCCCGTTCGCGGTGGCGTCCTTCTCCCACAGGTCCTTTGGTCAGCATCGCGTGCGCCATGAAAATTTCAACGGCGATTTTCCGCACTAAAAAATGAGTGGACAACAAAAAAATTGTCCAGCAGTTGGTTACAAATTGGATTCGAGTGGGATGCAAAAACATAAAACGTGATATAATTGAAAATATTGCCGGCTATGAATGATAAACGAAATGAGCTCTGTCCGATTGCAGAATGCACTGCATAAGCCAGAAGTTCCATTGGTTAAATCATTAATTTGTCCAGTACTTTGTGGTTTTTATAGGAATAAATATCTCTTTTATCTGCTAGAAAGGCTTCAATTTGTTTAAGTTCAAAAATCTACTTATGTATAAGCTTATGTAGGAGTGTACATACATACACTAACTAATACCTAGAGCAATCCAAGATTCCGCTGCGCTCGAAGTTAGGAAGGTTATGTTTTTGAACACTGCCCCACTATGCGATTCTCATGAATTCAAATACGTCAGCAGAGTTTCCATTTAAACTTAAGCATTCTGTTGCCTCGATTCTATACTTATTTTCTTGTATTTGAATACAACAGTAATATATGGCTATAGAACAATCATGTGCGTTTGTATGAATATTTGGGTAAGTAAACATTTAGCGCTCCTTGAGGCTGCTTCTGTATTTGTACTTGTATTTGTGTGACTGTGTGTCCTGTTATTCTGAAAGAGAACCATGCCAAATATTAGTTTTGAGCTGCTTGCCTCAGCTGCTTGCGCATTGCAAAATTAATCACAGCGACGTTTTTGTCTGACGTTTTCAGGACTTTGAAGTTTGCATAACTGCTGGCAATTTGTATTATGACAAACGGTGCCGGCAGATGGCGCCACGCATGTCATGCAAATGTTGAAACTTTTGGACACCACACACACTCACACGCACTCACACACACACTCACTCACACACATATGGTAGGCGTTGCACTTGGCCACGCCCAGCTAATAAGGAAAAAAGTTGCCGGCCAAGTTTAAGGCCCGCTGCCGAGTAGCTGTTTCATTTTACCCCACATGTCAAAATAAGTTTTATTGTTTATGATAAACAAACAATGCGAGAGACTCACGTATGAGAGGCGGGAGGGGGAGGCAGGGGGGCGGACTAGTTGGCCGCACGGCCGCGCCAGTATATTTGAAACGGAACCAACTGTCAAAACTTGCGCCACTTGTGTTTTCTATTTCTATGCTAAAAAAATTTAATTTTCCGAACACGTTTCGGACAAATGAAAATAACAGCCAGCTCACATATCTTTCCGGCAGCGGTATCATATTTACCCAAACTTTCACTTACAGTGCCCTAGTCTAACAATATAATTAATATATCTTCTTCTTCTGCTATTTTTGTCGCTTTTTATTGTTTGACGTGTCCTTAGAGTCCTGTTTCAATGTACACACATTGTATTTGCACCAACGACAAATAAGAAATATAGTTAAATATGAGAACAGGATATTTGGGAAAACAATTGCTCATGATCACGAATTTGAGTCCAAACTGCAATTATACGCTTAGTTTAGGAGTTATTTCTTAACAAATTTTTAAATTCTGCTTTGTTTATGAAGTCGGCTCTTTAGAAACTTCGCAGTTGTAGTAGGACAGAGAGAGAGAGAGTTGGTATGAGTGAGAGGGTTGTTGGTAAGGTTGGAGGTCATCTACTGAGGCGTTTACGTTGCGCTGCCGGGATGTGCTGTCTGGGTGTTATAAATATACAAAATAAATGCCAACGCCTCGAATATTTCGAAATTAAAGCCAAAGGCAGTTGGCAAAATGCGAGTGTGTGTGTGCTTGGGCAAAGTGTTGATTGTTTGGTCAGAACCGACAAAAATGTCGTAGCTAACTAAAAGGTTTTTTCTGTGTCGCCGACAAGCCAACAAATTCTGCAAGCTCAGGGAGAGACACAAACGGAGACGGAGACGAAGGTCAGCAAAAATATTTCTCGCAAATTAAACTGTCCACATTTTTGTGTTGTTTTTATTATCACACATAATTGGCTGCTATGGCAAAGAAAAAAAGCACACACACACACATGCACGTTGAAAATGTGCGTAATAACAAATTATATTTATGCACATATAAAAAAGTTAAATACGAGTCTGACAAAGTCGAGCTATAAAGTAACAGACTACTTTTAAACTTACTTATGCACATCACACTTGTCTTGTGTTTAGTTGAGTTTGCAGAAAAAGGCTTGCAACAAGTTTTAACAAGCTGGCATAGGAATATAACTAGGCTGCAAAAATAATTCTTGTAATATTTGTCGCAAATTTAAAAGCTAAATACAAACTGAAAGTTTGTTTCGCATTTCATTGATTCAATATAGAAATCGGAATGTCTGAACTAGTTGAATGGAAAGATGTACATAAGTAATTTATTTCTAATTTCAACCAGAGCCAACGGAAAGAAGTTAAGGCCATGTTTCGCCAAGGCCGTTCGGGTGCTCAGGTTCTGTCGTGGACAACGTGGTCAAAAGCGGCTTATTGGGAGTTGTTGGGACTCTGGAGCGTCTCCTCTGTTGTAGTCGGAGCAGGTCATTAAAGGATCTTCTTTAAAGCCTTCTGACTACACACCTCCCCACGAGGGGAGGCCAACCCTGTTGCTCTGTGGCTGCAAGTGTTCGTTATACCGGTTGGCGAATGCTCCGAATTGGCTGTCTCCCTTCTGAGGTCTTTGTCCAGAGTTGAGATACCGATCTGGAAACCGTATATTCAAGTCGGCTTAATCACGACGTTATAAACCGCACGTTTGCAGCGAAGTGGCAATAGGCTAATAACACCAGTTGGCCTTAGCCATCTTAGCCAAACACTCTATGGCCAAAATGAGTGGCACGCGTCTATTTCCAATTCCAACCAGTTCGTGCCGCTATGCAACTGAAGCCTCTCAAAATGTTTCCTAATTAATTAACAACAATACAAAAGCGTCTGTTTATGTTTAACTTTTGACTTTTGGCTATTGCCAGCTTCCGCTGCTCATGCTCCAACTCAACCGGATGTGCAAATATTTTGAAACGTGCAGCGGCATATAAAAAGTTGATATAATTTCGGTTGTGTAATTTCTTTGTACGTGATGCGTGCATAAAAAATTATGTAAATCGAGTGTGGAGACAACAAAAGTTGCTAATTGTGCGAAAAATTGTGAGCGCAAAGTATTATCAACATTTTGTTCTGCCCGCATGGTTTTACACAAGTTCTTCCCTCTCTCTCCCTCTCTCTCTCTCTCTCTCTCTCTCTCTCTCTGCCTCTCTCTATCTGTGTCTGGGCTGTGTGTCGCCGCCAGGCTGTCAAATTGTAATTTATATGAGACAGCGGCAACGGCGACTGGAGCTTAACTTTTACAATGCATCAATAAATTACATTATCCTTAATTTCCCGCGTTTTTCCGGTCAACACAGCGACATTTAACCCGCCCGCAGTTCGCTTGTCCTGCTGAGCCAGCAAAATTTCTGAGCTCAGAGTGAGTTGCAGCCGCAGGTTCGGTTGGCCTTAATTGCAGTATCAGAAAAAAAAAATGTACTTTATTTAATACACGCAACACAATTTTACAGTTTTAGTATAATTATTTGTATTTGCTATAGACAATTAAATTTACAAAACATGATTTGATTGGGAAATATTTATTTCTTTTAATTTTTCAATCAAATATCCAGCCTGGAACTTCGTTTTAAGTTCCTTGCAAATAGCTTCGAAGCACGTTCACTTCTTTTACAAGTCGAGCTTCAGATATATAATTTAACTTTTAATTTTCAAGAAAAGATTTTCGTTAGAAAGGGGGACGATATATTTGGACTATATTGTACAAAGTAGATGTCCTAGTGCGTTGACTAACTAATATAGTTGTTAAATATAATATTAGTTTTCAAGTCCATGTTTTGCCCACATTCGAAGAGCTAGTCATTAATTAATTATTTATCTACTAATTCGCTCTGAATTTTATATTTAAGTTATTGTTTTTTTTGTGCGCTTTATGGTATATTTTAATTTGAAAACAACTTTTAAACTGGTTTGAAAATGTGCGAAGCGGTATCCCATGATAATCATATGAGTTTGGCACAAGGTAGCTTAAAAAATTGAATTGCTAAAAAAAAAAAGAAAATACTAATAATTCCCAATTGGCCCAGTTTCAACAGGTGTAAAGAAAATAGAAAACATCGAACCTGATCAAAGATTTTAATGCGGTACAAATGAAGTTAAATTTCATTTCAGTTAGCAAATTGTTCGGTTCAAACATAAACTCATTAGTCGACAATCATTTTCGGGCCGCAGGGTACAAAGAGGATGCCCAAAATATTCAATATGCCAGGCAAACTAAAAGGGGTGGTGGAGTGAGGAGAGAGAGAAAGAGAGAGAGAGAGAGGGGAGGGAGTGAGAGGCACGGGCATTGCATGCATCAGATAAACGTGGCACGGGCCAACATCGCTTAATTAAGGTTTAACATTCGGCAGTTGGTTGGCTGTGTGTGTCACGCCCACGCGAAGTGAAAGGCAACTAAGCTATGCACACACACGCACATAGACGCACACCCACACACCCACACACACACACGCACACAGAACTTAATGTAATTATGTGCTAAGTGCTCCAGGCACGAGCGAAATCCATTCGATATCGCACAATAGCCATAGTCGGATCTGAAAAGCGAAGCCCCAACGACCCAACGTGAAGCAGAATGTGCCCGCTGCATATCAATAAACCCATCATCATTATCGATTCACCCGATTTGCCAGCCATGCCAACTGCCAACTGACAACTGCAACGCAACTCCGCTGACTTTTTGGGTTGAATTCACGCCGAATGTCTGCAATTAACAGCAGCGCGTAATTTATAGATCAATTTTAGCGAGCAACGGGTTAGATATTACTAAAGTCATACATGTGAAGACGGAAAAGTTCATTCAATTTCTAATTTGTAATTAGATAAACTGTGTTTTGTAAACTTTAACTTAAGTTTGGTATACTGTATCAAGGGTCTTGGGCTTTAAATATATCGAATCTATATTTTCTCCAGGGTTGCTTACATAAGTAAATGATTTATTTAAATTGTTTTATTTATTTTATTTTTTGGAACATGGTTTTATCAAAAATTCTTATAGCAAGCTCGCAGATTCGCGAAAATAATTTTATTTAACAGCATCTCAGAGCGTGCTACAGTAAAACTTTGACAGCATTCCTCCCACACAGTTGACATTTCAAAAGTTTTGTTTTATTAAACACTTTGAAAGCTGTGTAATTATTTATACGTGCCACACAAATACTATATGTGTATATTTAGCAGAACTGCGCGCAAGTGTCCTTATTGTGGAAACCCCATCAAAAATGTCAACGAAAGGAACTATTTTTGCCTAGCACTGTTTCAGGCAAATAAGTGGCTTAATTTAGGAGCTCATCAATATTGTGCTTCCTTTTAAAATAGATTTAAATGTGTCCACATTTGAGTTAGGAAATGGTTGTCTTCTCTCCCAGCCTTGCTCGCTGCCCACTCGAAACAACTTTCGCCTCAATGCGTAATGGCGCGGGGTAAATAAACAAAGATAGAAAAGTCGCAAAAAGCTGGGGGCGATCGATGAAATGTTATGAAAATAATAGATGCGATAATGTTTCGTTCTTTTAAACAACAAAAAAAAAGGGCGAACAACAACAAAATGTGAACAACGACAAAAGCGAAGCGAGTCTCGCCTTTTTATTTTGGCCGTTTGTTTGTTACATGCATATTTGGGACTTTTATTTTATTTTTGCTGCTGCTACAGGATATTGCGGGGCATGATTATTATTTACATTATTAATTACTATCAATATACATTAATATGAAGATTAAACAGTATTACAAGAGGCTTAAGTTTTAAATTCAACACAGAAAATACCTTTGTATAAAACTATGTTAAATCGAAATAATAAATATAGGCGGAAGTTGAGCCCAATACACTACGCTTATTATGCTTTTGTTTATGTTGTTCTTTGTTTTATGCTGTTTAAATACTTAATAATTCATTTCAGTTCAATTTTGTCGTATACTCACGTACAGGGTATCTATTATTCAGTCACTTGACATTGGGAGCGTCACCTTTTTGTCTACTTTGTCTGCATGTCAATGTTAAAAATTGTATTTTGTACGTTTCAATGAGCTTTTAGTGCGACATTAACAAAGCGTCGAGTAGCCGAAAAACGAAAACGATGACTTTTCCCCCAATTCTTTTTTGTTTGTGCAACAGAATTGTCGTTATTCTAGCCCCCGCAGCCCGCCTACTCTCAGGTTCCTTGCCATTATTTATGTGACTACAACAAGAACAACTTTGATTGTGGCCTTTCTCCTTGTCAATTTGACTTTTTATTTTAAATGCAACAAACGAAATCAAAAACAACTTGTTATCGATGTTGTCATTGTGCCATATTTTCAGGCTCTGGCAAGATGGAGCTTAAAAAAAAGGAAACCAGTCGATGGCCAAATGGGGTGCGGGGTGCGTGCCAGGGCCATTGTCCTGCTGTTGTCGTTCGTCAACATTTCGCGTGATTGACTTTTCGGGTTAAATTAATTAAGCGTGTGCGTTTTTATTGCTGATTGAATGCTTGTGCAAATGATGGAAAGACCGGCCACACCTACTCACTCGCATTTCCTGGAGGAGGCAATAGACAACCGGGATGAAAAAGTTTAGCAGAATTGAAAGGTATTTATAGGCGACAAAAATGGGCTATAGCACAACGGTATTTTTTTTGGTACTCTGATTTGGGTAAAAAATAATTGTGATTTCACATAATTTTTCCCTATTTCATTTTCTTCTATAATTTTTGTGCAATTTTCTCTGTTCAAAATCTAAGCTAGAATGTAAAACCTAAAGAGCTATTCGGTTTCAATTTGAAAAATGTTTAATATTTAAACTAAAGCACGTAAGGGATATGAACTTATCTTAAAGTGCAAAAAATCAACTCTCATGCCCGATTTTATCAGCCTTATATATGAAACTCCGTCGGAGTTGGTTTTATGTTTGTCTGCATTCAAAAGTTTGGCATGAAATTTATTAATTTTATAATGTGGCCGGCAGACATTTATTTCGATGCTAATTACAAACATTAAAACTTTTAATTAGTTTTCAACAACAAGCAGCAATGACAACAACAACAAAAACTACGCATGCGGTTAAAGAAAATCTGGAGGATAGGAAAAATTAGGAGCTGAACTAAAATTGCTTCTTCTCAATGTTCCGCTTGTTGTTGTTGTGGTTGTTGCATATGCAAATTTGATAATTTGATATATCTAGCTGAAATGAAAACTCACTTTTCATTTATTGCTGCGCACAGCCAAAGTAAACAAATAAAAAACTAAATAAAAATAAGCATGAAAATGCCATAAACAAATCTCAGCACTGATTGCCACTCAACCCAGTAAAAAAGCTAAAGCGCAAAAAATGTAGAATGAAAAAAAATAAACTAAAAATGTAAATTGGCTTAAAGTGAATGGCTATAAGCAGCTAACAAAATGATTTTGGCCAAACAGAATCGTAGCTAATCAAATTTCTCTACATTACACATCAAATGTCGCAAATGTTGCTGTTGTTGACAATTTTCGCTCGGACTGAAGCTAATTGAAGGAATAAATTTTGTTGTTGGCAACTCAGAAAATAGATTTTGGGTATGAGTTATATGGTTGTCAGTTGTTGAAGCAGTAAAACGGATAACTGAAGCCGAAGAAAATGAAATTTAAATAAGCAGTAGTAAATGAAAAATAGGAAGAAAGTTTTTGATCGATAGGGAGATATCCTCGGCTCAGCTCTGAAGTATTCTTTTATGCATTTGGGCTGACATTGTAAACTGCTTTGTGACATTGTGTTATTTAGTTATTTTATTTAACTACTTATTTATTTAATAATGGAAGATAAAACGAGTGTCTATCTAAGTATTTAATACATTTAAGGATAGAAAATTAAAAACTTAAAGCTTAATCTGATAACATAAATAAATTAATCAGAAGCATTGTAATGGAAAACAAATGCGAATTTTTTAGCCTGTCCGGCAAGCTGCGCCCTAACTCATAGCTGGGCGTGGTCACTGAGTAGTATCTAGTATATCTTGCTGAATCACTGAAAATATTAAAAAATATATTCCAATGAAATTCTTTAAAATTCTTAGATTTCACCCTAATTCCAATTTGATTTATCTTGAAGGTTTTATATTTTTCTATTTTCAGGAAAAGAAAGAATGAACATGAAAATAAATTTATGGAAATAAATATGGAAATTGTAATCCCAAAAGCGTGGCTTGTACGATAAAACTGATTGATCGAAAATGTATTTTATTGTCTCTTTTATTCAACGGGTAAGCCTATCAAAACATTTTTAACAACATATTTAGTATTTAGTATCTTAATAGGAGTGTTAGGACTATTTTGACTATTATCTTATTAAGAACATCAATCGCTATTCTTTAATTTTGAAAAATATTTCGAAACTTTGTTTTACCATAGCATAACCATACATACCATGTGTGTAAACATCTCTTTTAATCTTTAGAACCCCGACGCTTGCTTTCACTCTTCTTCGTGTGTATATTTTATATTGCATTTATGGCATGGGTAATCCCGATTTATTTTAGAAACTCCATGTTTAACTTCTTGATTAGCCATAATTCGTTTCAATAAACTTGTAAAACGCAGTTTTGAATTTTCGTTAAAACTCACGCATGGAGATTCAGTCCCTAATATAGTCAGTCGAGCACACAGACAGACACACACGAATTGCCCAGCCCAGACACATTATTTGCATTCACTTAACCAGCCGCGGGTCCTTGCATAGACCCAGCCAGGACCTTGCAGACTAGACTAATGTGCCGCCATTAAATCGGCTTGCCCAAAACATTAGCAAAAATGGCGAAAAAAGGATACAAACAAAAAAAGGCAACAACAAACTAAATTCAAATTAATGCACAAGCGATCAGGCTGCAGCAGGCGGGTAGATTGTAGGCAAAGGGGAAAGATGAGGGGTGTGTGAGGGGATTGCGACGTAGACAATGCCAAGCGAAGCGTTAAAAGCCAACGCAGAGCTCGACCTCGTTGCACAGCTCAACCAACCCCTGCACCCACTTTAAATCCCCACTGAATGCTGCGGCTGCTGTAGCTGCAGACAAGTGTGCACTTGTACTTGTAGTTTAGCCAGCGTAAAACATATAAATAAATATGAAAATGAAAATCACACACAAACAACAACAACAACAACAGCAACAAACACCAAATATTGTTGTCGCATGTGTGTGTGTGTGAGAGAGATGCCGCTTCCCCTGCAGTAAAGTGCCATGCATTTGAAATTTTAAGCACAACGCTGCGTATGATCAACGTTCTGCTAGTGGCAAGTTGCAAGTAGGCAAGTGGGTGGTCGGGTCGAAGGGAGAGGGGCGGGGGCGTAGCAAGGTAGGAAGCGGATTCGCTTGTATGGGCTGCAGTAGATGGTTGAGTTGTGGGCGTTGCGCTGCACATGAAATAATGACAAGGGCTATAAAATTTAGTTGGCTTTTTGCGACAAACACAGAAACAGACCCCTCACCAGGCAGGCGTTCCAGAAAATGTCGCCAACGTCATTTCGAGTAATATTAAAATAGTAAATACATTTCGTAGATATTAAATATTTTATTAGCTGGCTTTGGATCCATTTCAAAAAATATTTAAAAATGAAAAAGTCGCCAAAATCAGCATTAAATTTTAGATATTAATATATAATAATAATAATGTAATATACATGTTTTTGTTTTGATAGGCTACTATATAAATAATTAGTGAAAATAATATTTTTTAGGGATTTACTGCAGAATATATGTTTTCACTCAACTTTTCTTATTTCGAGTTTTGAACCAAGTATAATACACTCAGCTAAAAACATTGTTCTAAATTTTAAATAATGGAATGCTCTTCAATTTCGTAGATTTAAAACTAGTTTGTAATGTTAAAAAAAAATTATAATAATTTTAATTTAGTACAACTAGAATTTGCGTTCTGAATAAGGGCTTAAAACTTATTTTTGATAACTACAAAGTATTCTATAAAGGGTACTCTATGAATCTCCTTTTCATAGATGCCGAGCATAAGACTATGATTATTAAAAGAGTTTAACTCTTTTACTTTACTTAAACATATTGTCGCATATCTTCCTAACATACCGTCTCTCATACTTGTATTAATATTTCTTTCTTTACCCTAAACATTTCGTTTGACCAGATTTATAAGATTTCTAACTCTTGACATATGCATTCCCTCTTCTCTATCATACGCCGACACATATACTTTGATTAGTAAAAATATATATTATATTAAGTTAATATTTTCAGAATTAAAGGTGAAATTTATTCCCAGAACATTCGCTAATGTAATCGCATTTACTCAAGTGGCTTTTGACGCAGCATTTCCTGTGGCTGTTCCCGTTCTTGTTGTAGTTGTTGTATTTGTTGTTGATGTTGTATTTGTGGCGCTGCCAAGCTGGTTGACTGTCTTAAATTATTATTCATGAGCGCTTTAATTTATGCTGCAGTTAGAATTAGTGCGCTTTGCATTTTTCGCCGTTGTCTCATATGTATGTGAGTGTCAGGCGCTCTCTTTCACACTTGTGTGCGTGTGCCTGTGTGTGTGTTGGTCTATCATGCATATGTATGGGCTTTTTTGGCATCTGTATGTGTTTAGTTTTCGTTACGGAAGTACTTAAAATGGCATTAATACTTTTATGACTTGTGGCCAAGGCAATCTGCGGTCAGGTGGCACCCACCAACATGCCCATCAAATATTCATAAGTATGTGTGTGTGTGCGTGTGTGTATGTATGTGTGTATGTGTGTATGTGTGGGTCATTGAATATATTCATTGTATGCATTTGTTATGAAGAGCTAGGGAATTAAATTAGACAATTTATGTGATAGCATATGCTTTAGTACTTATTATGTTTAGATTATTGCTTGCCAAATAAGTTTTTAGTAACTGAATTTTACTTCAAATTATGTCGCTTGAACTTTGGCTAATTTCACTAAAAGTGGGCTAACTTAATCTCGAATCAAGTGTTTGCATATGCCGATTATATATAAGCCTAATGTATAATCAACAGTAAGTACATAATAATAAGACAAAACAAGTGGCAGTAAATGTTGTTACTTGCTTAGATAAGACTGTTGCTTGTTTCTGTATTTTACCAGTAAAATGGCATTGATTTAATTATTTTTGATGATTGATCATTTTTGTGGCTGCTTTTAGAGTCTCATTGATTTTGTTTTATCGTGCTTCTCGTTACTCTAGTTTATATATTTTATTAATCGTATGCCTGGATTTTTGATAAGCCCTTGTTGCTTTTTTTTCTTTTTTTTTTTTTTGTTTGTTTATTGTATTGAATCAAAAATAGCATACATTTTTATTACAACACAGTTGGCTTAGGTGATATTACGCCAAGCCTGTTTGGGTCCTCAGGCTTTATCGTGCCTTGTTGCTTTGATTTACTCACTACGTGAAATTTCTCGTTGCTTTTTCTGATTCTTGGCGGCTCTCGCTTATCTTGCTCATACTTTTCTTTACTCTCTTTAAATTGGGGTTTAGCTCAGCACTCGTTACTCTCGTTTTCTCGCTATATTCAACTGTTCGTTGCATTTGCTTGTAACTTTCGTTATTCGTTCTATTTAGTTTTTGCTCAGCATTCGTTAATTTCTATTACTCGCTTCTTATTCTTTTTGTTTGATTCTTTGTGCTCCTCTTCTCTCTTGCTCATAAATTCGATTCTTGTTTGATTTAGTTATGCTCAGCACCCGTTACCTTCATTTACTCGCAACTTTAAGCTGCTCGTTGCTTGTGATTATTTCTTGTTAATTCTTATTACTCTTGCTCGTACATTTCTTTATTCGTTGGACTAAGCTTGTACTCAGTATTCGTTACTTACTTTTACACGCTACTTGTCTCGTTGCATTTGTTCTCGCTACTTTTAGTTTACTTTAGTTATGCTCAGCACTCGTTACTTTAAACTACTTGCTGCTGTTGCGTTCTTTTGGCATATTTGGATTTAAGTAATATTTAACCATGTGACTCGTTTTGTACCATCAAATTACGCTCGTTATTTTTAAACCTTATTTGATTTAGAATTAAACTTTGCTTCAAAGCATACAATAATTAGTTATTAATTTATCGAACCATGGGATTCAAGCGTAATTCCTATGTCACTCTAATAGAAAAATAATAAGCTCTACCAATAAAGTAAATAGTAAATTATAGCACACATATAGGCGAAACGAATGGAGTACTAATTGCCAGTCCGCAATGAAAACAAAAGACAAATACAGTGAGCCCTGTACGCACCCACGCACCCGGCCAGCCCGGCGTGGTCATTAAGTAATATAATAATAGGTAAGCGCATTAGGAAACGCCAACTTGTCGGTGCGACTGTCAAGGACACGCCGCAATCATTACTCAGGACTCACACACACACAAACACACTCACACACGGAGATGTACGCACAACTGCGTTTTACTTTTCAGCTGTGCGGTGCGCAGTTGTGAGTTTCTCGCGCAAAAGTTAATCATACGCTGCTTAAAATTACAAATCACCGCAATCAGCAGGACATCAGCGCAAAAAGGACGTGGCCCAAAACGCAGCCAAGCCAAGAACAGCACAGGAGGACAACACGTGATGACGACGATGATGATGATGATGCTGCTGCTCCTCCATGTCCAGCTCCAGCTCCGACTCATGCTGCAAGGATAATAACAGACGGCCTGCTGTGGCAGATTGAACCTTTTTGGCGAGCGCCGCCTTTTGCGGCACAGCTCTTAAGTGTTTTAAACAGCGACCATTTAACGGTAATTATTGCAACACTGTGGCACATTTTAAGTGCTGCAAAGCGTGAGAGCAGCGCCAGACAGAGCTAGCAGTGGAGCTGCGGCACCTGCTGGCCAACGTCCACCTGGCTACAGTTGGCTGCATAAATTTCCAACGCAGCCTTTTACTTAATCCCGTCTATTTTGCAAAAGGATTATCAAGGCAACTTTTTAATTCGCGCCGCCGCCACCAGCCGCCAGTCGTGATGTCAGCACTTTTCTGTGGTGGCCTTTTAATGGGCCCCATTTTCCAACCTGCCCCTACATCCCTCGTGCACCTCCACTCCACACCACCTTTTCGTTTACCCAACTCGTCCACAGTTAATGCCCATTGAAGGCCATTTGATGCGTGGCCAAGTGAGCGTCGGACTTGGAGAGTTTGTAGCACCAAGTGATAATAATTTGAAATGATGGATTTAAGTAGCCATTAAATTGAAGTGAAGCAACATTGAAAGCATTTCACGCCAAGCCATACCATAAACTGGAAAAGAGTTGAACATTTGTTACAGAACTACCAGGATAACCAGGAGAATGGAAAGCATAGTATATATATAAAATACATAAATACATTTTATTTAATTTATTTATTTATTTTATTTATTTAAGCATTGGATTTTATATATTCCAGAAGAAATATAAAAATACTAGCGAGTACACCCCGGCCTTGCCCGTGACACGTATAAAATAAATTCTCTCAAAAATCCTAAAAAATGATTTTGTAACCGATGAGACGGTTAACAAAGAACTTTCATACAACCGTTATCCGCCAATTTACCACCATTGCGGGTGCAATTTTCCAAATCGAATTGATTAAGTTCTTATGTAGAGCTTTGAAAATATGTTTGAAGCAAATCGGACAAAACTTAAAACTTCACTAAAAATAATTTTGAATCGTACTTTTTACCGAGAAAGCTTTTGTTTTGCGGAAAATGTGAAACACGTCTCAAATGATTTTACATATAGATCCTTGGCCCCCATTTCCACCAAGGTGGAATGCGTTTTTCGAAAAGAGTGAAACTCACCTCAAATTAATTTGAACAAAGATATTTGAAAATGAGTTTCCGGGTTTCGGATAATTCCACCCGCAAGTATGAACAACCGCGAAAAACGTTTGTATAAAACTATGTTGTTTAACATTCGATCGGCCTCAAACTTAAAACTTTTCGAAAACTCTCTTTGAATTCAATAATTAAATCTCACGAGTTTTTAAAAAAACAATTGGATTATTTTAATTTCTTATTCTTTTTATTCTTCGCTCTTTAACTCTAAATTATTTCACCATGTCGCATCGTTTTTCAACACAAAAGAGACCGGCTGTCAACACATTGACATTAAAATTATATTTAATTACTAATTATAACAGCTTGCTGCCGATAAATAAAGAATGTTTATATAATATGTATTAAATTTCCTATGCCTTACTTCGTTTTTAATATGATATATAAAATGGTAGCTATCGACATCTCTGATACATGTCTATTATCTTATCCTCAAGCTTGAATATCAAATGCTATTTACCTTAGCCACTGTCTGCGATTGTTAAAGAATTCTATAACTTTCAATGGGTCAGGTGTCTTGGTTAAGGACCAAAGAGATAATTGGAAATGACGGATTTAAGTACCCGTTAAATTGAAGTGGGTAACAATAACAAAAACAACAACAACCACAACTCGTTTGCTGCCTGAAGCGTGACGTGGCGCAAGTTGGCTCAAAAAATCGCACACACGCACATATTGACTGCCTGTGGGTCTGTGCAGGAGTGTCAGTGTGTGTGTGTTTGTCTTTGGTTTATATTTAATGCGCCGTTCAATCAATTTCTTTATTTTCCCCAACGCCATCTTTTCAACACACCCTCTTGATTCTTTGCAAATAGTGTCGCTTGCATTGCAAGTGAAGCAGCTCGACGAATCGAGTCGCGTCATTATCCTTTCACGCAAACAAAATGTTGCTGCGTGCCAGGATCTCAGGCGAATATTGTGCGGCGGTCCTTTTGTTGCTTGCAGCATCCTGTGACCAACTCAATCTTTGCATTTGCCTTGACGTACACTTTTGCTTATTTATTTATTTATTTATATTTATTGTCATGCTTGTTTATTGTTTTGCCTTTGATTGGCTTCCACTGCGAATTTGGTTTGGGCTTTGGCCACGGGTTTTGGTATTGGTTTTGGGCACTGGCTTTGGATACCTAGGTTTCTTTGCGGTAATTGGGTATCTGCATACTAAACAGTTTTATAACTTATCTAAGCTTAAGCTTAGATTAAGCTAAGAACAAAACATTTTACAATTTTGAAAATTGATAAAATATTTTAAAATCGAAAAGCTCTATATTGTTAATTAAATCCTATGAAAAAGTAATAGGATAAATATAAATATTATAGTAAAATATAAATTCATAAAGTCAATATATTCAATGGATAAAAGCATGATTCATTTCATTTTAAAAAATTTTAAAAAATTATATAAATTAAAATATATTAATGCTTTTATTTGTATATGTCTATATCTCTTATTGTTTTTTATCCTCATATGAACATGGCATATAATTTGTACTTTATAGAGTATTTCTAAATCATATAAGTATTAGAAAAAGCTCAACTCAAGCTGCCGACTGTCCCTTTGCAAATTCTGCTGGCTCATGTTCTTCCCTTATCCCATGTTGCTTCTCATTTTTTTCTCTCTTTATTTTCCTCCTTTTGATGCTTGTATTTTGTATTGCCTGGTTGAAATCCCTCTTATTGCCGCATAGATTTATGGTTTTATGCTTAAATGATTGTTTGCTTTGGAGGGTAAAAACGTCCATAAAGAAGAAGAAGAACGCCCATATCAAATGCAAATGTGATAATCAAGTTATAAATTTAAATTAAAAACCATAAATTTGCGAGTGAGTGCGTGTGAATCATTTTTTAGAGTGTAGCTGGAGAGTTTCCTTTACATATATTCGAAAAGTGCTGCCCTCATATGTCGATATATATATGGTATATATATGCAGAGATATTTATTGCCGGAAATCACATATTTCCGTTTGGTTTTTGGGTCTACTGCCACACGACAGGCCATTAATGAGCACCACAATTAAATTTCATTCTCCAAAGTGACATAAAATGAGGTAAAATAAAAAAACAAAGGAAAATACATAAATGTATGCAAAATATTAAAACAGCAAATCCCTTTATTGTGTGTGCGGCTCTGTGTGTGTGTGTGTGTGTGTGTGTGTTGCCTTTAATATCCAGGCATAATATAAAACATCCTGTTGCCGGTTAACAGCCAGCTGCCGGCCTGCCTGCTTGATTGTTGTTGTTGTTGTTGCCATAAATAACCCAGAAAAAGGTGTAGATTCAGGCGAGTGTGTAAATTGTGTGTGTGACTGGCTTAAATTTGCTGCGTTATTTGCGTCATTTCCGCAGCAAATCAACACGAAAATACCAAGGACAACACACACACACACACACACACACACAAAATTCAACAAAAGTCCCGAAGGCAACAAAAAGCATATATGTAGATTTTAAATGGAATTTATGAACATATCTATAAAAGCGTGTGAATCCCTGTGTTGGTGCGTGCTAGTGTGTGTATGTGTGTGTATGGGTTTAATCAGCCAATCAATTTCATATACATATTTTAACACTTGAATGCACTCTAAAGAATCAAATTCCATGCCGCTTCAATAGCCTCCAAGCTACATATTATTTCACGAAAATCACAACAATAGATTGATTATGCAAAATAGTTTTTGCCTATTCTGAACCATTTAATTCTTTTTGTTCCAAAGTTCCAGTTCCAAATATTTGACAGTAAAGTATAGAGATATAAATAAAAAAAAAAATACAAAAGAAAAATTAATTATCACAGAATTAAAGAAATCAGCCCAAAACAATATTTTAATGAAGTTCGAAGCCAAAATAAAAATAAAAAATTGGACACTAGAGTTTAAATCAATTTTGGCGATAAATTTGAAATATTATTCAACGACATTAAACTTTTAAGATAATATTATTAAACATAATAAAACAATATTATGCTGTGCTAAATATTTATATAATATTTTGTTGTCTTCTTAATGAAACATATGAAATATTACAATCAAATAAAAATTACAAAATAAATTTATATGAAATATTTAAATTTCCGGCAAATTTATTCAAAATATATATACTTCCTTTTGACCTTTTGACCATGAAAGTAATATCTTCTTTTTGTCCTCTAAATAAAATTGTAAATTTACATTAAAATAAATATAACAAAATAATATATGTTAAGTATTAAGATTCAGATGGCATTTATTCCGACTACTTATACCACTTTTTGACCTCTATTCACGACAATCACAAGAACCTTAAGAATGATTAATAAACCAAATTTCTGCGAAAATATTTGCTTTAAAAGGTGCAAAGCCGCCAACAAATGAACGTTGGCTGTAATAACAGTTGCCATTCAAAAACAACAATAACAAGCTATAACAATAGTATGGCGACGCATTGCTGCAATTTTTCCTGCCCATTTTCATGCTCGTTGCCTTCAACCCGGCCGCCGGTGCCACCATTCGCGGTAATGCATTAACTTCTGCTTCGATAAATAAACAAGTTGAGCTACTTAAGATTTAAGTTGCAGTTGTTGTTGTTTTTGCTGTTGCTGTTGCTGCTGCTGTCGTTGTTGTTGTTGTTGTCGAACGAGCGTCGAGTTGTAAGTGTGCACAAATTTATAGTGGGTACTTTTTAACTGGCATTCGCTGCCCCTGTCATCTCCTCGCTGCCCCTGCATATTGCTACAAAATGCACATTACGTATACGCTACGTATGCGCATTTCAGGCATGAAACTCTTATGCACAATGAACAGCAGCGACAGCGGCTTCGACGTCGACGTCGCGGTTGACGGTTTGTGCGTGAAATAATAAATATATATAATAGTTTATGTTAAATTAAATTGAATGCAGAAATGCGAAAATTTAAAAAAATTGCTCAAATGTTTTGCGCCTTGTTAGTTACGAAATGGGCTGCTTCAGCTGTCGGAGGCCGCCGACAATTTAAGATGTATCTTAAAGTGTGCTCTTAACTCTAATTCTCACATACTCGCACATGCCACGCCCCTTTGGCAGGCCCATTTGACTGGCTGGTTGTCTGGCAAAGTGCAGCCATAAATATGTTAACGTTCGATATGTTTCGGCAGGCGGCCGCTTGGAAAGCCAGCTGCAACTAACCAGGCTAAGTGGCTGCACTCAAAATGTTGCCAAATGCGCCACGCCCCCGCCCCACACTTCTAATATGCCACTTGCTGCAGCTCATATGTGCCTGTGTGTATCCATCAACTCGCCCTCATAGCCGAGAGCAACAAAATTGTGTGTATAAATTGAAATCACTTAAGTAACTCGATGCCAGCCGACTTTGGCAACTCCCCCAACTCTCTACAAACTCTGGCTGTCTGTCTACTCTCTGTCGGTGGCATCAATTTTTCAGTAATGTCATTTACACTAAGATCAATTTAATGCCAGCTTGGGAGTCGCAAATGTGACTATGCTTGGAGTGTATAATTGTAACGAAAGGCACCAAAGAGAATCCTTATAATATTGTGCTTATCAATTTTAAAATGCTGTCTTAAATAATGCAATTGTTGAGTTATAAAGATGTAGCTCTTCTGAATAAAATAAGTTATTTTTTTGATATACCAAACAATAAACTACAGTGTTTACTTTCAAGTCCCAGTACGACCTAAAGTTCAGCTCTAGTTAAACGCAAATATTCCTAGAAATATTTAAAATAATTATTTGAATTTTATTTAGACTTCAGCTTGGTGTTAGAAGTTGACTTTTATGCACCAATATTTATTATTTATGTTTGTTTTGAGTTCGTGACTTGAGCTAAATATTTAACAATGCCAAAAGCTTCGGCAATATGTCCAGAAGTCATAGAATTATCAAAACATATTACATGTTCAAAATAAAAACCAAAATAACAAAAAATATGGGAATAAAAACAAACAAGCTTTGATACGCAGAAACAAACGAGAACAAACTTGGGCATAACAATTTGCTTTGCATAATAATTGGGCGGACGATGTGGCAAAGATGGAAATGTGGGGACATGTTGTGGGGACATGTTGTGGGCTTGGCAGTGTGTTTTTCAGGGAATGCATTTTCATTTCGCTTTCCAGACACGTGCCAGCGGCGTAAACAACAAAGAAACGAAATACCAACAGCACTAAAATATGAAGAAATGTCGAGGCCAGCTAGCTTAAATCGTTCACAATTAAAAGGAGTAGTAAGATCTGATATATACATGAATTACTGCAGTTTATTAAGCTTGCGCGCTATAAATACTCTTAGCCGGTAGACTCCATACTGTAAAGTCGAACAGCCAATCAAGAGAAGCATTGTCATGGCAATGGTTCTAATGGCTCTCCCCGGTTTTCTATAGTCTAACATCGGATAAATGTAGGCGTGACCACGTCTGCAATAGTAAAGATAAAAGATAAATTTAAACATACTCATATATTTATATGCTTACGGATCCCGGCAACCAAGTAAATAGAAGACCCAGGAAAATGCTACATAACCAATCGAGAATCCCAGCGGGTAAATAAAATGCATAATACGCGCCGGATGCGCCACCACCATATGATCTACTGTGAAGAACAACGGGGGCAACGCATGAGTCCATATATTATCCAAGGTGCTTAGCCGCATGGGATTATCGTGCGTTCTATCGCTGGGATAAATGAGACTCCAGTAGAGAATACTTATGATATGTGCAACTATCAAATTTATCCAATATAAAGCCCAATAACATTTAACCAAACAGGTGCGACGCACTTGGAGAAGTAGATAAAATTAGAAAAGGGTTAGTAAGAAAGTTAGTAAAATATATGAAAATATATAGATAATAAAATATATAATATTATAAACAGAAACTATTTTCTTTAAGGAATATAAAAGACATGCATGCATAACCCATGTACTTTTCTTTGCAATTAATTGAAACTTAGAAGTTCCCACTCAGCCCGAGCAAAGGAGAGGCTGCAAACTTTAGACTAAAATTTAAATAAATTCCAAATGAGAATTATTTAAAGTGCATGCACATATGTTTGTATAGCTAAAGGAAATGAAATACGCATTTAATACTTACTCATTCTTTCCGGATTAATGTGATATATGCTCACAAGAATTGCACCAGTTATGCTAGTTAGCGAACACAGAAGAAAACCCCAGTTGGTCAGGTAGATAAACCAATAACCTTTATAATAATAGAGTACTAGATTGGTGACCAAACCAGAGCCAAAGAAGGCGGCCAAGCACCAGCGATAGATAAGAAACCCACACGACTTCAGTTCCGATTGCCACTGGTAAATGGATAGTTTAGACTAGATGAAAGATTCTTTTGATGCTGATCTTTTACTTACTTGAGATCTATGAAAGTCCTCGGGTGAATGATGTTTCAGGCCACATTGCTGACCCTGAAACTGCTGTCTAAAACTGATCGGTTCCTGACGAAGTGCTGCCAATTCGGCTTTCTCTTGTTTGGCGTCAGTCATTTATATATAATTCCTTTGAATTTATATTTTAGGAATCAAAAGTAACTACTAAAAATTTTAATCAATTTGAAGGCAATGCCAAAGGCAAAACAGGAGCTTTAAGTAAAACGCTTAAAATTAAGTGGCATTCACATACTTTGTACCTCTCTTAGCCGGTTGCCAGGCTTCTTATCTGCGTTGCATAATTAACAGTTACATGATTGTGGGCCTGGCGCTGGGACTGAGCCTGGGCCATGTTGTGGTCCCGGTCTGGGCCGCCAGCCTGATGCGTTGTGCGGCAAATTACGACATGTGCCTGACATCATTTCCCTTTCCACTTTATACTCCCCGCACATGCTCGCCTTGCTCCTCACCATGCCGAAGATCCCCCGGCGACGACATCCTTTTGAGCCAAGCAGACAGTTTTAATTGAGAGACACTTGGCTGAGTTGTAGCGCGCAATTAAAATGCCATTACATATAAAAACAAAGCTCAAGACCAGGCACTGTGTGGCAAATGCAACTACTGCAAATTTTTTCACTATGAAAAAAAAAATTGTGATGATATTTTGAGAGCTTTTCAATTGTGTGCAATATTCTTCAATTTTCCACCCATTCTCCCTATGTTATATTTTGATTTGATATGTAACGTATGTATTCGTTGTTAAATAATAATAATTTACTTCTTTCCTAGAAATATTATGATTTTAACAGGAAAAATGTAAGGAAAAAACATTTTATTTCTTTTGTGTAACGTGATGCCCAAAGTTCAGTTTGAATGGACTAATATTATATGTATATAAATTAATATATTAAATAGGTATATTAAATCATAATATACAATAATATATAATTAAAATAAAAAAATAATCATATATAAAATATTTTATTTTAAATTTATTTAGATATATTTTTTTTAAATGTTTTACATTTTACTGACTAACAAATTGGGTTTGAACATTTCCATTACCTATTTGATATTTATTTATTCATTTCTAAACAATTGTATGGCCAGCCTTGCCCCACTGCTCAGCATCTTTGTAATTTGTGAAGCAAGGATTTGTGTGTACGTGTGTGTGCTTCAGCAGGCAGCGTGACGCGTCGGTTAGGTGCGTGCAGTTGAAACGGCAATTCTGGGGCTGCCTTTCGGCCATGCAACCATTTCCTACCAGTTTGCCTTGCAGCAGCACAACCTACTCCGTTGTGATTTACTTGGACTGCGAATATCTCAATTTGTGTGTCCCACACTCTGCCACGATGGCAACTATGCTTTGTCAGCGCTGCCAACTTTTTTGCATACATTTTGTTGCCCTTTTTTTCGTTTTTTTTCTTTTGGCTTGCACAAATCACGCAGTTCTATCAAAATCACATGTAACGACCACGCCCACATCCACCTGCGGGCATTAGAAATGCAAATTTAGTGTAAAAAGTTCACCCTGCCAACGCGTTTCATTCCCTCCACCCTCTGTCTATCTAGCTATCTATCTACCTTTCCTCGCCCGTTCTGCTCCATTTTTGTGTGTTAGTTTATTTTTGTGGCATTCCAATTGATTTGCTGATTTGCGCATCAATCAAAGAAAATTTGCGCTCCAAGTTTGCTTTCATGTGGCCCATTGTTTGGGGTTTCCTTTGGATTTACCGTCATCGCATTGTTTATAGAGTTATGGGGTAGGGGAAAAATGGATCGGGACATGACTTGACGTACATTTTGTGTGGCTTTACATTGAATTTTGTTGTTTGTTTTTGTATTGTAGGGGTATCGGGTACGAAATTTCAAAGCCCTGTCAATTATGTGACAGAAAGGAAATCAATGGCAGTTACTGTGCTATGTCTTCCATAGATGTCGATCGGATTAAGCCGAGCCCTTTTTACATTGCGGCTCAGAGTCTAGTAATTATGAGCGTTTATCTTTTTGTGTTGCACGTTTAGTAAAAGAAGGAAAAGGTAACAGATAGGGTTTATTTATAAAAGGTTTAAAATATGCAATTTTTTTGTTGATTCCCCTAACATACACAGTCTCAATTATTTGTCAGTTAACATTGTTCAATTTATTTAATAGTCGACAAAACGAGTGTCTTCCTAATTATTCAGTACATCATTGTACAAATTAAATGCTGAAAGGCTAATTAGAATACACAGTTTTCTAATAGCATCACCTATGGCACTGATGGAGGTGTTTTATTTGCCCGTCCGGCCAGCTATGCCCCTTTTCACATCTAATTTTGTCAGTGACGCTATTAGAGCATACGTCTAAAAAAAAGGGTATTAGTAGAGAAAAAAGTGCTCTTAAGTAAATACTAAAAATAATCTTAAATTAATATATATTTTTTAAGAAAATACAATAAATAGGAAAAATGATAGAAAGAAGTAATTAATAAAGTAAAGAAATTTATATTAAATAATATTATTTTTTTTAATTACTTCTTGTTACTGGCTCACATATATTTAAAATCATTATTTTAATATAATTTCCTTTTTATGATATATTTTATTTGTGTTCAGTTACGATTTCTTGAATAATTAGACTTCTCAATTGTGCTGATCGTCTTGATATAGCTCTTCCCTTAGTCAATTCAACTGTATATCATTTATTTGTTTAATATTTCTATTGCAGTTACTATAATAATCAATATTATGTTTTAATATAATTTAATTTTTTAATATATAATAAATTTCTATATATAATTATAAATTTAATTCAGTTTAGATTCTTTTAATTTTCTACTATGTAATTGTATTAAATGTGCACTGTTATTATATATTCTTGATTGCCTACATTGTTATAAAATTAGATATTCTCTTTCAGACATTCTTTTTTTTTCTCAAACGAATTAAATTCTTGTGCTGAGTGAATTCCTGAGCGCTTATGCTTTCAATTCCATTGGCCTAGCCCCCAACAATGGCGGCCAATAATGATTTGTAATCTGTGCCAGTTGCGAGGTACACAGGACACAGCGGTTCGAGGACATTGGACATGTCTGGCATGCCGCCCACGAGCTGGGCACAGAATTCAATTTTGCAAAAGAAGCGGGGCACATTGGCATGCAGGTCGCAAACGTCATCATCGTCGACATCATTGTCAGCTCTTTGGCATTTTGCCATCAAATTGGCAGATTGGCGGCTTTAAAGTGCGTGCCATGCCGTTTCGTGCAGCTAACTCAAGGGTTAAGTGTGTAAATGTAAGCCAGTTGAGCGCCATTTTGGCCTTATCGCAATTTACCAAGCGCTTCCTTTAACACACCTATATAGTCGTGGTAGACCAAGGAGTCGAGGGTTACTTTGAAAGCAAAGGTAACTTTCCCCCCGAGTCCCGCGAGTCTCTCACGTGTCATTATCTTAATTTAAGGCAGCCAGGAACCAGAAACAGAACACAGACCTAACTACCCCACCCAGTCAGTTGGTGCAACTCGCACCGATAGAAGCTTCTTTCAACTCCCATATCTCTTACTTGAATACACAATTATGTGGTTCACAGTGGGTGTGCATAGGTGGTTGGGTGGATTGTGTGGGTGTGTGTGAATATGTACGGTGTGCGGGTAAAAATTAAATTTCTCATGCTAAGAGACGGCGATATCGTCGCTCATCATTATACAGTCAGGCATGGTCCGTGGCTTGTTACTATGCATGGCTATATCACGACTTCAGATTCGTCTCGTATGCTCTGACCTGGCAGGGTGATTCTATTTTGTGAAAGAGTTTGTCCTTGAACAGCTGTGTTGTTGGGAGCTAAAAGAGTCTTTAAAGGTATATATTAAATAGATGTAAATCAATATCAAGTATCAAGTATATATCTAAGTATCAAATATTTATTTAATTTAATCATTGTCAAATATTATAATTTACAATAATTATTAACAACTCGCCATTATTTGGATCTATAAGTTTATATTATTTATTAATTTATTCTTCATTGGGCATTTTTAATGGATTCTCTTACATAACACCTCCATTCCTATATGTGTATGTGTGCAAGTGTATTCCGGTTTCGGCTTGCTTGTTAAGCTAAAATTGACGCTCTTGTTTTTACTTTGTTATTAGACTCGTGGGAGTTCCCGCATGCAATTTGCAATCTTTCCAAGAGCGTGTGCTATGACAGTTTTTGTATAAGTATATTTATCAAATGAAAACATAAATACATGAGAGCATACCATCTAGAATCTGTGTGTGGGTGTATGTGACTTGTTAATGTGTGTGTATGTGTATCAGTGGGTGGGGTGTGTGTGTGAGTGTGTGAGTGTGTGTGTGGGGCGTAATGAGGCCTGTGCTGCTGGCGCTGGATGTGTGCGTAGAATATCAACATTTTATTGCACATGAATTTCAAATTTCCAACTCGCACAGTTTACACATGAAATCAACAAACTGTGACAGTTGATGTGTCCAATACACACACACACACCAACACCCACACACACACATCCATATAGTATGTGTATTCTGCACATGTCCTGATATTATTGCATTTGCAGTGCCGAGCTGTCAAAATCTGCTCGCAAAATGTGCAAATGAATGCAATTTAAAGTTTTTTTTTCCCCAAAACAAAGACTCAAAATAATAAAATAAAAATCGAACCAGTGAGAGACTTTTAAAATACATATGCCACAGCGGCATATTGAAAACTCGTTATTGTTTGGTAATTTGCAAAGAGAAAAGCGTCAAAAAGAAGAAAAAACAATCGAGAGCATGCCTAAACACAATTATTATTCTTTTCTAGTGTTTCCAATTAAATTTGATTTTAAAAATATATCTAGAAAAATATTGAATAAATTCTGCAACTAAAATCCAATACGAATCTTTTTGGGTAGCAGATTTATATGCACTTTTGTGCATACTTTTTGACATTTCGACTTAAGTTTTTTCTGGTTTCGGTCAGAACAAAACCAAGCTCACGCTATAGAACTTTGTTTTTTGTGTGTGCTTTAAGATTGATCTTTTAATTTTATTTTATTTTTGATAAGCAGTATTTTTAAGCATTTAATTTTGCTATGTTAAGCTAATTTCAGAATCTTCCCCTGGAAATGGTTTTAAAAAGTTAAATTATAAATTAAGCTTTTTGTTTCTTCTGCAAGCGAATTAAATCAGTGCGATTGAAACTGAATTCATGTTGAAAATGTGTTTAAATGAGGGCGAGCAAAAGGACCATTGCACATTCACCAGGATAGACACGCACACACATTGAGCGACAATCAATTATGCAATGCGAAAAGCCAAGTCGTGTCCACGAACACAAAATACAGAAGCAGAACGAAAAATCGAAAGGCATTTGCGTCAATTTCTCAATGATCATTGATGGGGAAGGGGGTAGGGCCTTTGTTCGGAAGGGCGGGAACAAAGTGGACGCCTGCAATGCGCCATAAGCTGACTATAGAACTCGAACCAAGTGGTTGCAAGTCAGGACAATATAACTGGCAGCCCGGCAGGCAGGTTATATATATATTTTTTTTATTGACAAAGTGAAGAACTGTCGACTGGGCGACTGATGACGATGTTCATTGAATATTTGTGCCTGTCGAGCCAAGTGAGTGCGTGCATGTGTGTGTGTGTGTGTATCCTGAGCGTGTCAGAAGTTTGTGCCAAAGGCTACAAAACAGTTTACACAACAACAAGAAAAGCGGTTTCGCCAGCAGGGGTCGCCTCGCAAAATTTAGCTGACCTCAATATTTGCTCAACTTTTCAGCAACAATTTCGTTATGCGATTTGCCCTGCCTGGCTGCCTGCCTGCTTGCCACGCCTTAACCCTTTCGATATGCGGCGAGCAGAAAGTGCATACTGTCATAAATGCCTGCAGTTTGGCAGTTGTGTTGTGTGCAGCGAAAGTGTTTCTGGTTTGTGCAAGTGCCTGAAGTTGCTCAGTTTTGTTGGTTTATTGCTTTGATTTGATGCCAAACTTTTGCATTGCTTATACATCCCACACTCTTTTTACTTCTTGTTCCGCTCCCGCACCTAATGGATAGCGTCTTCGTTCGCTTGGCACAGTCAATTTCATGCTTCAAACTACAATCCATAGGTTGAGCTGTAGATTTAGAGGGTGCATTGGCGTGGATACAATTTAATACCCATCTGGGGGTTTTTTTCATCTTCCTTCTTTTCACTCACCAACATGTTCCCCGTAAAGCGAAACATGAGAAGCAGCTGCACCACTGGACCCAATAAAAAAATGGGCAACAGTTGCAGGCTTAGCGAGAAGCCGCTCAATATCAGCCACTTCCACATGGAGTAGATGAAGCACATGCATATTGTTAAATTCGAGAGTATCACCAGGCTGCTCACATACACCAGCTTGCAGCGCTGAAACGTAGAGTAATCATTATTCGTACTTAGCTTAAAGACGTTTCTTTAATATTTCTGCCTTTCCCTGATCTTTGATTCAACTCAACATGGTTTAAAATACTCCTTAAACTGATATTTAATTTAGCTGAAACTGAAGTAGAATCTTGCTTTTATGGTTTTCAATTCTTTCAGAAAAGGATTAATGGTCTTTTTCTTGAATCTCCTTAAAACTGATCTTAAAATTCCCCTCTTCTCAACAGTTACAAAGACTGGGCTTATATCGTTTTATATGTAATCACACTTACCGGCACTAACAAAGCCAGTATGAAGGGCAACAAAAGAGCTAAATGATGTCTGAAAAGTGTTTCAAGGAAGTTCCACGTTGTGGTCTTTAATACCAAATGCAGATTCTCATGTGCTTGTTGCTTGGCAGGTTCCTCATAGACGAAAGGCACATAGTAAAAGGTGTTTACTGGACCGGAAGAGTTTATAGAAGCTGTCAAAAAAATAAAATAAAATTATATAGAACATGTCCGGATGCAGTTCGAAGATAACTTACTTTGCGCTAAATGCTTAAAGCGATTTATAATATAGTACATAAAAAAATTGTGAATCACGAGCAAAAGGGCTTCCCGCTTGATGGGATTTATTGAGCGCTTTAAATTAATAAAAAATAAATAAATAAATATATATAAATCTATATATTGTTACAGTTGCTACAGTGACTTACAATATATAAAAATAGCTGATACAAGAGTATAATGGCAGTTACTATACCCTCATGCATGTCGGCCATAATGCTCGGCAAGCAATATAATTTTGATCGATAAAAAAAATTTATTTTCTGACTAGCTAAGCAATGTTATATAAGTTTTCCTTAGGTCACCCATAAATACATTAATTTAGCCAGGTTTTGTCATGAGTATCCACAGATATAATGTCTCTTAACTTCTGTTTTTTTTCACTTTTGTACTCATCATTAAATTACTATTTTAATTTTCGTTTCCCTGGATTGCTGTCTTATGCTGCATTGTTTTAATTTGCTTCCCTTTCCTTTTGACATTATTAATGTCCATCTGCACGTCGACAATTTCAATTATTTAATGTCTTAATAAGGAGCAGCTGGCCGCAAGTCTTTTGCATAATGGTTTACAATTACCAATTATCAGATTGTTGCATTTTGCTAACAATCTTTGTAGCTGCATAAATTTCAGATGCATAAATCAAAACGGAATCATTTAATTCAATTAACTAACATGTGTAAATAATGTACAATATCTAGCTCAACATTTAGTTTCCAATCCTATTTGACTGACTGTCAGGGCAAAGCAACTGCACTGCACTTCAAGCTTTAAATAAACATGCTTAATATACTTGACCCTCAAACGAGTTCAGCACACAGCTGCAGGCCAAAAGTTGAACAAAGAAATTTCCTAAGAGCTATGCACATGAAAATATTTAATAAAATTATAGTAAAAGTCTGACAATTAAAACAGCGGTAGCAATAAGATTATTATTTGTTTTAGATTATTATTATTTTTAGAATTAAAAATAGATTATTTGTTTTAGAAGTTAATACAATAATGCTACAAAATGTATAAGCTTAATTGAAAAGAAATGAAGAAATTAAAATATTATTTGTATGATATTTTCTAAGACTCATACGAGGTACGAGGTCTCTATTCGGAAGTGGGAAACAGTGAAGTAAGCCTTCTGATAAGAACAAAAAATTCTCGACAGCTATAAAACTAAAGATACTTGATCTCTATAGACTATTCTAGAAGCTACATGCAAAAATTAGGTACCAGTTATTATTTTTATCATGTTTTCTAAGATATAAAAAGTTTCATAACGTTTAAGGTTCTTTAGTTATTGTTTAATCTTGTAGTTTTATCTTTGTCGTAGCTAAATTTAAATTCATATTATATGTATATCAGCTTGCTCTATTCAGTGTAGATGTGTATCATTTAATTAAAAATAAATATTTATAATAATCAGGCAATTTTTTTTATAAAAAAATTACCAAATATTTAGATAAAAAAAAACATTTTATGAAATATTCTGGACCTTTTTAAGTCCTAATAAATAACCTAATGCTAATAAATATGCTTAAGTTAAGATAGTTTATCGCTAGTTAAAAAAACTTAGTTGAGGATATATAAACATCATTGACATATCGCTATGTTATTTATTCCGAAATAAATATACTTAAGTTTAAAATGATGTATTGCTGTTATAGAAAAATTTAGTTAAGGACATATAGATATCGCTGACATAGGTGTTATGTTATTTATTTATTATTTTATTAGTCGTATGGTTTTTGATATGATTGGAAATCACATATTAAACTGCAAATGCAACTGCAAGTGCAAGTGCAAGTGCAATGGCAAATGACATCGTCTATATATAATGCTCTTTTGGCGATATCGTTATAAATAATGACTGCGATTAATTATGATGTAATCCTGACGGCGCTTGCTCGTGAACATTTCTTTTTTTTATATTATGTTTTTATATAAATGTTGCAAATTTAATTAAACATTAATCATAGCAGCGAGCGGCAGCGAGTGCATTAAATTGGCGTCGAGCACATTAATTAACGACGGCAACCCCAGTAACTGGGCCGTAACGGATTTGTGTTATTAATTGAACGATATGCAGCGGTTTATGCAGTTACAAAACCAGTACAAGCACAACTTAATACCAAAATACTTACGGCTGATTAAGCCCTTCAATCTCTATATATATAAAACTGTTTGTCTGACTGACTGACTGACTGACTGACTGACTGACTGACTGACTGACTGACTGACTGACTGACTGACTGACTGACTGATTGGTGATCAACGCACAGCCCAAACCGTAAGAGCTAGGAATCTGAAATTTTCACTGTAGCTACCTTATGTGATGTAGGTGCACGTTAAGACGGGGTTTCGGGAAATTCCACTCGCAAGTGTGGAAAAATCGCGAAAAACGTTTGTATGTAACTTTTTTGTTTACGATCCGATCGGCCCCAAACTTATTTTCGAAGATCTTTGTTCAAATTCATTTGAGGGGTGTTTCGCACTTTTCGGAAAACCCATTCCTCCTTGGTGGAAATGGAGGTCAAAGATTTGGTGGGTGACGTTTCGCGCTCAAATTCATTTCCAGTGATCTATATGAAAAATCATTTGAGACGTGTTTCTCACTTTTCGCAGAATTCAAACTTCTTCGGGGGGAATGCGATTTAAAGATTTTTTGGGCGGCGTTTTAAGTTGTGTCTGATTTGCTTCAAACTTATTTTTAAAGCTCTTCATAAGAACTTAATAAGTACGTATTTCAGCGATTTGGAAAATTCCACCCGCAACAGTGGTAAATTGGCGGAAAAAGGTTGTATGAAAGTTTTTTGTTTATCATCCGATCGGCCCCAAATTCATATTTAAAGATCTATGCTTAAATTCATTTAAGGGGTGTGTCACACTTTTTGAAAAATCTATTCCTCCTTGGTGGAAATGGAGGTCAAAGATTTGGTGGATGACGTTTTGTGTTCAAATTTATTTCCAGAGATCTATTAGAAAAATCATTTGAGACGTGTTTCACACTTTTCGCAGAATTCGAACTTCTTCGTGGGGAATGCGATTTAAAGAATTTTTGTGCGAAGTTTTAAGTTGTGTCCGATTTGCTTCAAACTTATTTTCAAAGCTCTCAATAAGAACTTAATGAATACGTATTTCGACGCTTTGGAAAATTCCACCCGCAACAGTGGTAAATTGGCGGAAAACGGTTGTATGAAAGTTTTTTGTTTACCATCCGATCGGCCCCAAACTAATTTTCAAAGATCTATATTCAAATTCATTTGAGGGGTGTTTCACACTTTTTGAAAAATCCATCCCTCCTTGGTGCAAATGGGGGTCGAAGATTTGGTGGATGACGTTTTGTGTTCAAATTTATTTCCAAAGATCTATAAGAAAAATCATTAGAGACGTGTTTCACATTTCTCGCAAAATCTAAACTCCTTCGGTGGAAAATGCATTTCAAAGTTTTTTTTGGTGAATTTTATGTTTGTTTGATTCCCGTCCGATCAGTTTCAAAATCATTTTCAAAGCTTTTAGAAAACTTTGATTTTATAACATACGTGCCACGGGCAAGGCCGGGTTATACCCGCTAGTATATATATATATATGTATATATATATATAAATATATAAATATATATATATGTATATATACATATATACATTTTTTTTTTCAGTAATTTTTAGTTTTATATTGAGCACAACTGTCACGTACGACACGGTGCCCCGAACCGTCGCACATTTCATCAAAGGAAATTGAGCTTGAATTGATTTTGCGCACATATACACTCATACCTATGTGTGTGTGTGTGTGTGTGGGTGTTTGTGCCTGTTATATAGCTTGGCCTAATGTGTATCATTTGGCTGGCAGTTATCTGCGGCCAAATACACAAAGGGGCGGTAATTTTGGGGCGTTAAAACAAAGGGCCAACCGGTCGTTGGCAATTTAGGTGCTTCGGTTCCATTTAAGTTCGGCTTTTCCTTTTTCTCTTAGCTTCTTTTCTACCTGGCTAAGTCAATTTCGTATTTGCAATAACATTTATTCATCTTTGATTTCATTTCGATACATTTTTTGTTAAGTACTAAATGGATTTTATTTGATTATCATTATTACTCTTTATTCGGTTTTTATTAGGTGCTTGCTTTTTATTATAAGTTTTTGCAATAATTTCACGTTCAAATAATAAAGAATATTATATGTTTTTCTTTAAAGGACAATTGACTATATATCTTAATATATATTATATATCATTGTGTTTCAAACATGTTTTTTCCAGATTTATAAAAATCACTTTACCAGGAACACAATTCATCAAATTTATAAATGTAAGTAACCAAAATGTTTTAAATATTACACATAAATTACTCACATAATCAACTATGAAAATTTTCAACGGATTTTAATTGTTTGAGCTTTAATCTTTTAATGGCAAACTTTAGCGAAATTATTTTCAAACATGCATCGGGACGCACAAAAGCCCATGCTAGTTTTTTGTTAATACCCAAACTCTGCGCACACAATTTCCTTTTAAGCTGCTCACATATTTCAGTTGGCAATCTCGACCGTCAGCAACAAGTTTCTCATTCCGACCCGTAATCCTAGAAAAAAAAAAATACTGAGAGAGTTGCCCACGCATTTATTTCAATTTCATACAGTACCAGAAAACAGAAGTGTGGACCGAGCCACAAACTCATTTACACTTTTAGGCTAAAACTGTCGGACGCTGAGTAATTTATGCGTACAACGGCATTTAAATGCGTTTAGCAAGGATGGGGTAAGAGAAACTGTCCGAGGGGTACATAGACACACAGTAGAGTCGAGTCAGTCAGATCGTCAGACTCGTCTGTCAGCCAGTCAGTCAAACGGCATTGCCGGCAATTTGGGTTCACTTTCATTTTTCACAGCGTCCCTTTCATAAAAGGCAATGCGGCCAGAGAAGCCGAGGAAGCGGGCGAGAAATGAGCGTAATGGGTGCCAAAAGCCAAAAGAGACACGAACGACATTTTATGCGACTTTGGGGAATTGTTTAGAAAATTGACAAATTATGGTCATAAGTGGCACGATTAGTTTTGTTGCCCAAGTGTCCCAGGGTTGTCGCCTTTTCACTTGCTTTCTTCATGATTTCTGTTTTTTTTTTTTTGTTTTTATTACCACCGCCAACCACATGCCACATGTATATTTATAGATTGTTTCAGTCGCGCTGCGTGTTATTAATAATTCAATTTCGTTGTTTCACAGCAGGCTCAAACACGCAACGACGAGCGTTGCGTGAAATGCACCCCACACTCGTCCTGCCCAATCCTGCAGCTCTCCGACTGCTTTTCGCGTCTACCATTTTCCCCATACAGCTCATTATATATTCATGCAAGTTAAGTGCGAAAGCTCATATGGCGGAATAATAAATTGAATTTGGCCCACAAGCCTGCACAAATGCATAAGTACCTACACGTGCTGCCTGCCGTGAGATACAAATGTATCTAAGCCGTGACACTCACGCGATAGTTGCGCCAGCCATTATGCTACCTCTCCCCCCGAAACTTATTAATGTGAGTCTCGGAGACATTTAATTGATACTTGGTTGGGCTAATATTGATTAAAACTGCCTGATAGTCGCATCAGACGTGTGCGCAACTTGACTGAAAAATGGATTTAACCGAAAAGGTTAAGATTTTTGCGACTAAGCTATACTTTTACTCGCCTAAAGTTTGGATTCAGCACCGATCTTTAAAAATATGCAATTGAAAGATGCCCGGGCCCGCACGCACAAATTTTTTATTTAAAAGACGGTCGAAACGGCCTTACACGAAATCGGAACAAATTTATTTTTTCTTGATTTTGCGATGAACAGATTTTACTTTCTGTTTAATGACGTTTCTTTCAATTACTTAGTTCTAAATATGGCTAGAATAAACAGCAATTTCATCCGATTTTGCTAGGTTATTGTACCTTTGCGGGATTTAACGGGCCTTTATTTGTGGTTATGGATATAACCCAATCCCTACGTTGAGGATTCTTGCAGCTTCGAATAAAGTAATGCTTTTTATTCTTTAAAAAAAAAAGAGCTTGCTCAAGATCCTTGTTCCCATTTCTTTTCTAATAGAAACGTGTTCATAAGTTTAGAACAAGTTTAATCCCTACCATAAAAATAAAATTTGATTAGGCTTCTTTTAAAATTCGTTACGGATTTAGTAAAATGCAAATAGAGTAGACATATAATTTTAAACGTTTTCAAATGAGATCGGGAACGCAGATTTGGACTAGGACACGCAGCACGTTTAAAAGATGGTACGTAGTTGAGGGCGGGATCGCATGTATATCCTCACATTTTTTCGGGAATGTTGGAGGAGTTGGGTGTTATCATCCTCATTGGTTGCAGACACGGCGTTTCTTGTGACGGCAGTTTGTTGTGACCTTACATGCCTGATAAAAACGGAAATTGTGCTGAGCAAATAGGTTTGTGAATGGCATCGGGAACTTACCTGCCGTCTGTAGCGATCCTTCTTGCACTCTGGTAAACGACACCAGGCGCGTGCTGCTTTCATGACCAGATCTTTGGGACTGAGGCCGCAATGTTTGCGCCGATAGACGCGCAGAAAGTTCAAGTATCCGTTGTTTGTGATGGGACCCGGCTTTTGGCATTTATATTTCTTACAGGGCTTGGGGCATGCCCGCTTGCGTTTGCAGCATCTGGGCTTCGGCTTGGAACATTTTGGACGGCAACAGGGCTTACGCCTGCGCGCTGGACATCTTGGCTTTGGCGGCGGACAGCAAGGCTTAGGACAAGAACGTCTAGGTTTAGGACAGCACGAGGGTGGACTTCTTTTCTTCGGGCAACACGAGTCGTCTAAATCCGTCTCGTCGTTAGCATCGACATTTCGATATTTGTTCCGCTGTGCAGGTGACAGCCGGTTCCATGCCTTGCCACCTCTAACCACATCAGGTATATCTAGTCCGCGAGAACGTGCGGCATAACTTCGCATAAAGTTCACAAACCCATTATTGGTCACGGGTCCTCTGAGCAAGCTTTTTTGAGCTAGTAATATCTTGTTGTCGCTCATATCGACTATTCAGAGAAGGAAAAGTATCATGCTTTTGATTAATTAGGATTCAAAGGAATTTCTGTTGCTAGTAGTATACCATTGTGTAATATTATATTCAGTCATAAGATTGCCTGAATACCTGTAAATGCATTATATGTAGAAGCACTTGGAATATTAAGACAGTCCATGCTAGCACACAAAACCAAGTTCAAAGCGCATGCATATATTGTTCACCATTAATTGCAAGAATTTTGTTTGTCTAGCTGCAAGAGACTTGTATTCCTGGCCACACAGTTGCCTCTGACGAAGACGAGTACAAGGGCAGCAAGGAGAATCATGTTGAGGCAACTCCGAGTGCTGTTGCCTCGAGCAACAAAAGCCCATAATTAATATCACTTTACAGTTGCAAACTGCCAGAGATATAGAGAGAACCCCAGGGGTAAGCAGCTTTACGAACTGTTTAATTGTTGAGGCTGCTTTGACTTGCAAGCTGTAAGCCACCCATAGACCGTGTCTGCTAAGACTAACAATAGGGTTTACTTGCGCTGGAGGTAGCCCAAGTAAAATGCATCTCAACGGGTCGGGCAGCTAACAAGTTCTTATTGGGCTTTGCTTTGGCAGCATTGTAGATAAGAAATTGAAGTTGTACCAGCTTAAATTCTCGCATAGTTTGTGGAACTAGTTCCTAGCTTTAAGGCAACATATTGATCTAGTTGCAAGCAAGCATTTTAATCGTAGCAACAATTTGCCATGCAAATTTTCCCAGTCTGCAATTAATTTTAGTTCTGGCAGGCTTAGTATTTTCATGAATAATACTTAGCATGGCTATTTTCCACAGCTGTCCAGGTATTTGTATTTGCATAGAACAATGTCGATATGTGCACCATAATTAACCAAGAATATAAATAATAATTTATCTAAGCTAGTTGCAATTGCAGTTCCAAAAATATTAATATGATTTCTTATGGCCATGCATTAATTCTGATTTATGCCCAGCTGTGCTTGTTGGCCATAATACGCCCCATTTGGCGAATGTGTCTGGACTTTGCATGCAAAGTTGAAATCCATCCTCTGGCACTTAGTTGGTCAAGTCAGCAGCAGGAGCTGCGCTTGGGGAGGGAGAGAGAGAGAGAGAGAGTACCAATTATACGGCATATAAATAGTATTATGCTCTGGCTGGCAGGGGATTTGTTGCTCTGTTTGATGGAACTGCTGACAGCTGACAAGCTGAAAGCAACAGCCAGCACAATGTAGCAAGTGAAGCCTTGACAGTAGTTGCTACTGCGACTGCAATAGACAGCCACTCGACGGGGTACAGTGGAACAAATTGCGAGTATTAGTCAACTAAAAATATTTGTTTATTTAACTATGATCTGGTAAAGCTGAATTCGTTCCGGTGTAATAAAAGCCCGACCCGAAGGGCATTTCTCATTCTTTACCGAATGCTTTGACTATATAATTTAGTTTCTTTTAACCAACAGCGCCTGTAATCCGTCCCATTATCAATCTTTGTGACATTTTCCCTTTGTATCTATCACTATCGTCTTTGCTCTTACGAGTAGTCACCTTAGCTAAGTGCTTCGTGATAAAGCAACACGCTCTAGTATCACGTGCTCGTGATAAGAAAAAAAATGTATAGACGTAGCAGCTATCTGTGCGTTTATGCTTTTGATTAAGAAATTGACAGGCAGCAGCATTCAAGCTGGTAGCAGAGGCTTAAGGAATTAGGGAAGAGCGAGGCGAGTTGGCACAAAAGGTAAGTGCAGAGGGCGTTGAGTGATTATCATTAGCCGCCAGAATAGTTGCCATTAAGCACGCACAACGAGCTGCAGCAGCATCAACAGCAGCGACAGCAACAGCAGCGACAGCAACAGCAACAACAATAACAACAACGTGCAGTTGCAACAATGTTTGAGTAATTGTTTGCCGTTGCTGCAACTGCAGCATTTGCATGCATTGAGCCCACATTGAAACTTGGCCCCCATTTACCCGTGTACCTAGCCTTATCTCATGCCCGCGCTCCGCAACTTGCCGCACTGTCAACTGCCGTTGTCTGCCCGCTGCACGTAGCTGAACAGTGGCAGCAACTGCAGCAGTAATTGCAACAAACAATTAGCGTCACTTGGATTTATGTTTACGAGCGGCTGCCTCGACATTATCCAGCAGAGCCGGCCCGCACCCATACCCCCCCTCTACCCAATATTGTTGCTGCGTGCGAGGATTAAAAGTTGGCTCAATCACAGCGGCTAAACAATTTGGCAACAGTGAAAAAAACACAACCTCACTCTCGCTGCTGGTAATGCAACATTTTCGGTCGTGTATTTCGATTTTATTCACTCACCTCAGTTGAAAAACTCGTCCTTGATAAACTTAAAATCACACATATATAAAATTTACTTTTGCTACGAGCTAAAATACCAAAGAGAAAAATGATAGAAACTTAAAAAAAATGTTCTTTTCTTCGCAAGCTGTGAATGATTACTAAATTACTTGTGAAGCTGGCTTGTTAGCTCTGCTAAACAATGATTAACAACTCTACGATTACTATGTTTTTAAAGTAAAACTGAAAGCAAAGTTTTTTCTTAGTTCACTTAAATGGGAGCCTTCCCAGCTCTTTGAATCGCACAATCTATTGTTGAAGCTATTGTTTTTTATGCGTTATGCCAATTGGGTCACGCATTGGTTAGTAGATTATTGTTGTTAGAAAATATATTAAAAAAATCCTTCTGTCAAACGTACTCTTTGAGCATGAAAGGCTTAGATTTAAAATACATTCAGATATCTCCTCAACGGTCTCATCGTTGCAAGCTTTGAGTATTTACTGCACAGTTGCTTTCTCCTACTTCAGACATTTTTTGGGGCATTATCTATTATAAATGTCGTGAGCAACTAGTGGCCCCCTGCGTTGCTTTAAAAAAGACGAAATTTCTTAAAAAAGGAAAAACCTTTTCTGATCTACGACTCCTGGGATAATTGCATTTGCATAGATGGTAATAGATAACCGCAAACGATATTAGGCTTCTTCACAAATGATTGGATCGACAAGCTGTTTGGCTTGCCCCGGACTCATTAACCTGAATTTCATAGTCTACTAGGATAATTTTTGTTTGATATTTAACCAGCCGAGCCCACAGAAAACCTTCACACCTGTAAAGTGCGTTGGCAACCTACCTATCGAGCTGATCCTTAAGGCTGACATTTCATTAAAATTTTTATTTAAAAAACAAATGGGAGTTTCTAAAAGTTAAAACTAAACATGAAATTTTGCATAAAAAGACCATCCCAGGCAATGCAGATGTCATCGAATATTTGGTGTATTGACTGTATCCTGGCAGGTGTCGCTGGTAAGGTGGGCCTTGGAATTTTCGGGCAAGTCCAAGGCTGAAGCTTACAGAGTTAATGCAGTACGGCTCTGGGGGGGACAGCTTTTTGTTAAGATTTGTGACAAATTGTTTGGAAGGAGTTTACTTGACGGCGGAAGCGATCCTTTTTGTACTCAGACATTCTGCACCAAGCTTTTGCTCCTTTAACAACTAAATCTTTGGGTTCTAGATGATCGTATTTGCGTCGAAAGAGATTCATGAAGTTCAAGTAACCATTATTTGTTAACGGAGCTATAACCGGCTTTCGGCATTTACGCCTGGCACAGGGATTCGCAGGCTTGCAGCATCTGGGCTTGCGCTTGCAGCATCTGGGCTTCGGCTTGCAGCATCTGGGCTTCGGCTTGCAGCATCTGGGCTTCGGCTTGCAGCATCTGGGCTTCGGCTTGGAACATTTGGGTCGGCAACAGGGTCTACACCTGCGCACCGGACATCTGGGCTTTGGCGGCGGGCAGCAAGGTTTGCGCTTGCGCGGCTTTGGACAGCAAGGTTTGCTCTTGCGCCGCATTGGACAGCAGGCATCGGTGTACATCTCTGACATGGCGTTTCGTGCCAGGTCTAGCGTACGATATTTATCCTTTTGCTTGTATGTGAGCTTATTCCAAGCCTTGCTGCCTTGCACAGATATGGCAACTACGTCAAGGCCATAATTTTGCCGACTGTAGCTTCTCATGAAGTTTACGAAACCTTTGTTGGCCACACCCTTGTTAAAAAAACTACCCGACGCAGAAACACTTTTCGCTTCCATCTTGTCTCTTCTGTGGGAGATAAATTAGTTACTGTATAATTTGTCGATAAGCTCTTGATTCATAGAAAATTGTTCGCAATTGCTGCATCTATACATTTTCAAAGAAGCTATTCCAAAAATACACTTATATTATCGCAAGTCCTAGCCTTAATCATCCTTACACAATCCTTGCAATTCCTCTAAACTAACCGGTTGATTTATGAATTATCCGCGCGTTTTCTATATAAACGCCCATGCCACAGGCAGGCGCCTGCAATTCGTGTAATAAATGTTGTTGCACCATGTAAATGACGTCATTACATGTCACGGGGTGTGGCAACACTGTCGGCTGTCTGCACTAGCCAGCAGTAGGCGGCTTCACAGGATGTTATTCCTCTGCCCACACCTCGTATACCGTCCTTATTGATGCCTTAGGGCTGTGTTTCTTTCCACTTACCTAAGCAGCTTTATCCAAACGAAAATACAAAACTATTAATAAAATTTACCATAAAAGTTATTAAAATCGAATTAAAAGAAAATAGTTTCTTTCATAGGAAATTTGATTCGAACTATTCGTCTGCTAAAAGTGTATTGAGTCTCAACGAAAGTCACGAGGATAAACTGTATTAAAAAGTGATTTATAAATGATTGCCTACTGTTTCGAACAGACAGAATAAGCGCAGAAAGTATGTAAGGTGAAATCTCCATAACCGAACATCCGCCGTCTGGTTTTAGAATATATTCGGTTAAGGTAAATCATTATGCATAGAAAGAACGCTAAAAAATTGATAAAATTTGTCTTTTACGGAAGCTTGGCTACCTTAAAGGAATATACAATAAAAACTTTACTAACGGACATTGATATTAGTGGAACACAAGTACTGACTGGATTATTTCTCTGCAACGATTTTTTTTCGATGTACTTTTTATAAATCAGGACATCTGCGATAGTTCCTGTCCGCTGTAGAGAGTTTTCACTGTATAAATATTTATATTTATTACATTCCTTTTTGGGAAGCCGCCTACTCAACCCATACTTATTTATTATTTTCGAATAACTCTTTTTGCTCAATTGTTAGTTATAGGATATATATTGCAGAATGTATTCCCATATATTTCACTATAAAAATGGTATTCTGGGTTTTTCAAGCACACACAAATTTTAAGCCTTGTGCAAACAACTATTAAAGCCCAAGCCCAAAGAAAAATACCTTTCTTCTACCAATCAGCAAAAAGAATGAAAAAAAAAGCAGACGACACAAAAAAAAGTATGCAACTCAGTCGAAGCATTCGTTTTGATTGGATTGAATTGGTTTAGATTGCGGTAGCCTTCCATATGACGCCGGCGGATATAAGGGGCACATCCTGTGTGTGGCTTGTTGCCTTAGCTTGGAAATGTGCCTGCCTTGAAGAGGGGGGCACAGGCAGAGCGTAAATTATGTGTCTGTGTCTGCGTGTGTAAAAAAATTTCATTTTTTATTATTTTTTTACTATAAAGTTTTTTTTTCTGTCTTGCAGTTGTTTATTAAAATTGCAAGCCGCAAGCGCTGCGATTAAAACACACACTGGGAATAGCTCTAAAGGATACTGAATACACGATTCCGTATTCAAGATTTCATGTATGCTAGAAGCCTTTCTATTATCTGTAAAATGTTATGATTTATTATATGCGAGTTCAAGTTTATGTTTGGGCCATAAATTGTGAGCCCCAAAGGGTTACAAAGGCCACATTGCCCACAGACAACCTGGCCCCGCCTACCCGACAGCAGTTAAGTCAATTAATTGGCTTTAGATTTATTAGTTTTATTTTTTCACTACCCTCATAACCAAATACCCTCCCCCGTTCATAGTGTATGGCTCGCGTATGTGTTGTGATTTATTGCGCGAAGGATTTTAACCTAAAAAGAAAGTTTTAGCGCCTTGGCACGCACACAGCCAGCCCCTACTACATGAGTCCAGGTAATAGCGTATGCCCGCGAGGCGTGGCATTTGCATATAAATAGATATGTCACTTTAAATATTAGATACATGCGAATCGCGGCGCCCGTGTTCAACCTTTGGGCCCACGCAGATTTTGCGTGCAGAGCCAACAAACTCTTGACGGTATTCCATTAAATTAGCCTTAGTGTCAAATGTAACGCCCGAAATGCTGCTGACACTCATCTCAGCTATTTATTGTACTAAATTATTAACTAGGTCAAATGCGAAGTCAAACACTTAGCGAGCACGCGAAACGTTTGTTAAAACCCACAACTGTCAATTTGGCAGCTGACCTGGATAAAATGGAAAGAGCACTATTAGGGATGTCTTTATTGTTAGATAAGAAGCCTATAATTACAATGTGACAGGGTAACATTCTAAAAACAATTCACTGATTGCAATTTATCTAGTTGTTTTAAATTAAATGTGGAATTTCGAATGCTTTTTGATAGTGCGTGCACCCAAATCAATTTGAAGAAGGTTGTTCTTCTGGGAAAGCATCGGAATACTATAGCAGGTCTCATAAAAAGAGTTGGCATAAGTTCAAGTTTGGGTGGAATGAATTTTGTAGTTAAAGAAAATTAGGAACTAAAAGCTCGATTTATGTAACTTGTTTAAAGTTATCAAAATCTTAAGAAAGCTCCATACATTTTTGGGCTTTTAAATACTAGAAACGGAGCTCTACCATCTGCAAGCCACTACGCAGTAGTATTATATTTTAAGGGTATTTTAATTTTGTCATGAAATGTGTTGAGGCATCTCCGACCTCTTTAAGTATATATATATATTTAAGATCAGCATTACCTGCCGATATAGCCATGTGCGTGCGTCCGTCTGTCTGTTTTTATGCGAACTTGTCTCGTAGTTATAAGCCTATTGTCTTGAAATTTTGCATATCAAGCAGTACTTATGTTGGAACCGACCGGATCGGGCCACTATATCATATAGCTGCCAAAGGATTGATTAGTCGGAAATTAAGTTCTTGAATGAACAACTTCTTTATGTATTAAGATATCTTACCTAAACTCGGCATATTCCCTAAATATATTCAAAATCTTATCAACATCGGACTACTGTATCATAGAGCTGCGATTGGAAAAATCGGTGCAAAAGTAGGTTCTTATATACTGATTTCCAAGATGTTTTCTCAGATATCTGCAAAAGGGCAATGTCTACAAAAGATACTTTCTTGTTGTTACTTATAAAAACCTTAGGCTCGACATGTATTCAAAATAATTTTGTTTATTATGATTTTATTTAAAAATATCCAAATATTTGTTCAAATTATTGAAAAACTTTAATTCAACCATATTGCCGATTGCAATTTTTTGTTTAACAATCTTTCATAAAGTCAGTTGCGCCCCCTTTGGATTGGTTACACGGGGCGAATAATTCAATGCAATTTTTTGTAGCGTACTTTCTGCACGTTTATAATACATTTGGCTTTCAACACAAAAACACGTATCGTGTGGGGCTGGTTGCGCGGGTGGGTGGGTGGTTGTGCATTGCATGCTCAATAGCTTAAATTATGCGTGCATGGAATATGCAATTTGAATGTGAAATAGTTGACATTGGCCGCACTGGCAGAACCGCAGGGCAGCGCGGCTCGAACCAATTGCACAAAATCAACGCAAAAACCTCAGCAACATTTAGCAGCGATGCATAAATCATAGCATACTTAACTGCGCACGCACACACACACACACACACACACGCACAGACAAATATAAATTGGTTGGTTGTCCTGCTGCGTAACAGGCTCGCGGTTGTTTTGATTTCGTTTGCAACCTTTAATTAGAAATATTGCCACATTCTAAATGAGCCGGTGCCAAAGCTAAAACTGAGGCAACAGCAACAAATTAAATATTGAAAAACGGAATAATAATTATGAGGGCAATCGAATAGAGTCTGGGTTTTGCAATTGCGAACATTAAACCGCAGTCGTTCATTTATTTTTGCATTTATGCACAAAATTAACTAATTTAAGTGACATGAAATATTTTGGTTGCCATTCGGTTAGCAGCTGCAATATTTTTGACCCAAAACCAACGGACAAATTCGTGGCCATGCATTGAATTAGCCGCCAATCGTGTTTTAATTGACTTAGTTCGCGCAATACGGGCGTGTCTAGTGTAGTTTATATCATATAAACAGATCCACACTGCAGCCATCAATTGCCACTCAAAATTTCATTATCAACTTTTAATTGAATGCGATTGCTATTGCTTCAAAGCATGTACTATTTATATTTTTATTTGTGAGATGTTTTTTGTAATATCATGAATGTTTTTTTTTTGGTTTTAATTATCCAAATAAACTTTTTACTACAAACGACCTTGTAGAGCTTAGCTCCGAGCTATATTAGATAATGATTGCAAGCCCCCAGCAATAATGATTGACTTAATGTTCGGAGTGTATTTTTAATTGTTAATAAAAATATTTTTTTAAATGTTTACAAAAATATTCAATTTTGTAATTTCTTTCTTCCCGATTTGTTTAAAGTATTGCATATGGCAGATATTTTTTTATAGAGAAACTGAGGGCCAAATCTTTACCCAACATTGACATCTATAAAATATGGTAAGATAACTCCAATAGCTGGGGCCCAAGTTAAAATTGCTTTTGGACTGATTTTCCCTCAATAGATATTTATTTTCAACAAAGCTTAATAAGTTGGAAATCCGAGCTTGAACCGATTTGAAGCATTGATTAGAGTATTCGTGCTAGTTATTCTCCTTTTTTTTCGTCGTCAATGCTTGACAAATTTTAAATTTTATGCACTGCAATAATAAACATAATCATGCTTTAAATATGACAATTGGGTTTAAGTTGCAATGAATAATTGTTGAATATTTGCTGTACTTAATTTCTCAGAGGAATTCGTTTGTGATTCACATGCCGAGCAGTTTGAGCTGCAAGAGAAATACCTTTTTAAAAATACCTTTAATTATTGACAAATTTTAAATTTTATGCACTGCAATAATAAACATAATCATGCTTTAAATATGACAATTGGGTTTAAGTTGCAATGAATAATTGTTGAATATTTGCTGTACTTAATTTCTCAGAGGAATTCGTTTGTGATTCACATGCCGAACAGTTTGAGCTGCTAGAGAAATACCTTTAATGTGCTTTAGTTATGAATGCAATGCAACGACAAGCATGAACAGCTTTTGTTTCTTAAGAGCTTTCCTGCCAGGACACTAAACAATTGGCACACGCTGTGACTGTGCGTCTTGAAGGTTAATTTAGTTAGAAGCATTTCCAAGCTGATTCCTTAACTATGAAACTATGCGAGTAATTGCACAACACAGCAATGCAGTTGAGAAATGCGGGGACGAGTGGGTGATACTCGGTTGAAGTAGACAAAAGGCAACAAATGCTGAACTGATTTATCTGGAAAACATTTTGGGACGGCTGCTGCTTCACAAATTGCCAACAGAAATTAATAAGAGAAATAAGTTTACCATTTCCTGTCGATGGCAGCCGGACAACAACAGCAGCAACAACAGCATAAATAACTACAAAAAATACTAGAAAAATGCCAACTAATAGTCATAGTCCATTGTCATAGTCGGCTAGTATTTATAGAGGAGGGGGTGAGGAAGGCGGTGGGGCTGCAAAGACATTCCAATAACTGTACAACATCCGGTCGAGCTACACAATGGCAAAAAACGTTTCCAATTTCAATGGGGAAATATTTCTATTTGAACATGAAAATATTTTTAGCAACCGTTTATATAAGTGCATGTGTGTGTTGGCGTGTGTGGGCGAGTAACTGCGTATGTGCGCATAGATCTAAACGACTCTTCACCTGGCGACGACGAGATAACACAAAAAAAAAGATAAAAAAAAAATTTCATAAAAAAAGAAAAACTATGCCGGAAAAAAATTCAATCTTAATCCAGTGGCTCAGCAGGAAATTTTTTACACACAGTCTGAAAAATAACTAAATATAGAAAGTAAAGAAAAAAGGGGAAAAACAGAAGATATTATAGAATGGTCGAAGATTTAATACACTTACTAAATACTAATATACCTTTTCAAGTTTAGCTTACCCTTTAAAGGTGAGTTTCAATCAAACCAATTTTATGCTTTGCAATTATAAATATGATACTTTTTATCAAATAAATTACATGATTTTATTTTATTAAAGTATATTATATGTCTGATTGACTTTGATAAAAGTCTGCCATAAAGTTAGAAGCAAATTAAAATTCGAATAAAAAGGTTTCCGAAGAGGACTTGCATGATCTGGTCAATGATCAAGATGTCTTAAAATTCCAATAAGATTTCCTCTACAAGGCGGTTATGTGATTCATTGCTTCGCATAAATAAATTTTGGGATATTTTCCATCTTTATATTTATGTCTTTAGCTGTGTGTCTGCTTACTGCGCCCCAAAACTATAATAACCCTGCGCAAAGTGTATAAAAAATCAAAAGAAAAAAATGTATGCCATGCACTTAGAAATCTTCGATGGTTGTGCATGATGTTGGGTGGGGGATGGGGGGGTCGTGTATGTATGAATGGAACCGGTGACGTATGCACTTGACTTGACTTGCACATTTGTGGCGAAAGGCTTGGCAAGTCTTGCAGTCAATTCGAGCCACAGTCAAATCCAAAGAAAAATAGTTATTGTTAGATGAAAGAAGAGTGTGTGGAGGGAAAAAAGAGTAAAACCCTGCAACCAAGTTGGCAGCAAGTAAGTAGCTTTATTATGGGATTTTAAGTTATTACACCAAAGAAGAAGAAACTGTTTGCAGAGGGGGCTGCTGAGTGTTGGCAAACATGCAACTGGGTGCCATTGCGAGCACTCACATATGCAGCTCTTTATATTTGAATGAGAGGCTTACGAATGTGATGATATGCCCATGCCCCCCATGGCTACAGAGAAGGGCCGGGAATTTGTCAACATCGTTTCTATGGTTGGGTGAGTGAATTATCAGAATAATGTAGAAAAGACATATTTTTAATAAAAATTGTGTAAAAGTTATGCATTTATGTGCTATTTTTGTGCTATGCTATTCTCTATTTTTCGAAATTATAATATTTCTTTAACAATTAAGTTTCCTTAATTGTTGCTTTATTTTTAAATAGGTGAAAAGCCTTTTGAAATCCAATGAGATTTAGGAGAGTTTTATCGAATATAATAACCCAATCTTCAAAAACGGCAAAAACAAACATTTTGGAGAGGTTAAATAAAGCTTGCCTAATAAAAATTTTGTTCAATCAATTTCGAGGCCCCAAGTTGATAAAAAAAAAAACAGATTTAAGCAAGCGCTGTTACAAAAAAATTGAATTCTGTTGCAGAGTGTAATTGTGTGTACATATACACTTTATATGTTATAGAATGTAAGTAAACTATTCGTTTAGCTCTCGCCCAGCTCTGTATAGTCTGAGTTTTCTATTTTGCCGAGGCAGCGTATTATAATAATATTCTTAGCCTCTGCCTATTTGTAGGTTGCCTCCTATATTATTTTAATTTTTATGCCCCACAGAAAGGCAGCTCTCCGCCTGTTTTTTATTTAAGCGTTGTGCGTTACCTTTTCCGACTTATCGACATAATTATCTTAAAAAATATGAAATTATATATTGTGCATAAAAAAATATACCAGAGAATAAAGGGCAGCAGCACAAACGGGGCGATGGCCTGAAAAGGCAGCGAAAGGCAAGTTGAAGACGAGTGCCAGCCACACCCCACGCCCTTTGATTATGTGGCTGTGATAGCGGCACTTTGTTCTTGTCGTTGTTGTTGTTGTTGCTGTCCTTGTAAGCTGTAGAAAGTTAAGGAAACTGGCAAGCACTTCTCATTAGAATGCTCACAGCGCAGATTTGACAAGGCAGCTCGCCTAAATGCAGGCAACGTTTCCCGTTTCCACATTCCCGCAGCTCCAGGTCTCGGTGTATGTGTGTGTTATTCTTTATTTTATGTGTGTGTGTGTGTGTGTGTGTGTGTGTTTCGTCCTTTACGCGCAGTCACGCAACTTTTCCTACCCCCACCCAGTTGCTGTTGCTGTTGTTGTTACAGCTGCGCATTTTTAAACAAGATTAAAGCGCTCACGTCGCCAGGTTGGTAAAAAGTGCGAGCAACGAAGAGGTCTGAGATGAAATATTGTTAAAGACACAGGACACGGGACACAGGACGCAGGACGCAGGATTTGCTGTCGGCAATTTGTTGACTTGACTGCAAATGTGTCGCATCTTAATGCGTTCTTATTAAATATTTGAGAGGGGCTAAAAAAACAACAACAACAGAACAGAAATATCTGAGATATTGTAGACTCAAATTCCAGAGTAAAAAATGGCAGGTAAAGCTAGTAAAAATACACGCATATTGTTTTTCCATTGTATAGTCAAATATATTTAAGAAAATAAAAAGCAAACAATCATTGAGCGCTCTAGGAATATCTTAAAATTCCTGTATTTTTTTTATAAATTGTGCCGTGGAAGAAAAATCAATTTATAGAGCTACGGGAAACCCAGGCAAATTTATAGAAATGTTGGGTCACAGTTCTTGAAAGAAAAAAAATACTGCAGGATAATTAGGTTGGGATAGCTACATACGAAAGTTTTGCTCTAATTATGGGTTAAATAATGTTCCAAATTTGGAATAGACCAGCCTCAGCACATTAATTTAGCAGTAGTATATTATTTATTAACTTTTACGCGCTCTATTGCATCCCTCGTACAGCTAAATTTTAGCTTTCTACATTTAATTTGCTTGACAACTAGAAACAAAAATTTAATTTTGCTTGTTGTTTTGTGTTTTGCAAACTTATTTTCTTTTGTAAACTTATGTAAATGACGCATACGTGTAATTATATTTTTTATATTTTTATAATTTTATTTTTAATAAATTTTAAAATGTCTATATGTACACAGGCTTAAACCAATAAAGACAGATGTACTAAGTACAAACGCACTTATAATAAAAATGTTGCCTTAATTGAAATAATTAAACAAGCGAAAATGTCGTAGGTGCGCATTTCATTAAACACACACACACACATTGTGTGTGCTTACACACCGTCACACAAACATGCGTATTTGTTTCACTTTTTTTTTTTTTTTTTTTTGCATTTAAATTGCATTTTCTCTGCCTGCCTCGCAATAAATTCGCGTAATGAAGTTTTACAAAAACACATAAAAAAAAATCGAAAATCGGCTGTAAAAATTTATTTAAAAAGCAAGAGCATCAGACTATAAATTGTTAAATACCCTGCAAATTCATTAAAGAAAATAAATATAATAAAAAATCACATAGTAGGAATAGCTTGGAATAGTTTCAAAGTTGTTTTTCTAAAAGTCTCAGCCAAAGTAAATTGATTTGAAATTTTGATGAATGTCAAGCAGTCAAGTACCTTAAAGTACTTTAAGTACAATGATATACTAACTAATAATAATGTACACGGAGAAAACTCAGCAACTCTTTTTGCCAGGGTATTGTTGCGGGCGTGGCCACGTGTTTGGCCCTGCGCCCATACATTAAATGTAATTATTTCTTTAATTAAAATATTTAGCGCAACAGCAAAAAAATAAAAAGAATTGAAAAAAAAAACGTTGACAGTTGCACAAAAGTCACGTCGTTGTTGTAGCTCTTATTATGTTGTTGTAGTATTTAACCGGGAATTGCAATGCATAAAAGTAAAGTAATTCAGCATAATTGAAATCATTAAAAATATTATTACATAAAAAAAACAGGCGTCGCGTACCTGTAAAAATCAATCTGTACCTGCATTTTTATAGGATTATCAAGCATAGTTATGCAGCTGAATGGAATTCTCATTAATAGAATTCAAATTTTGTATAGTAATTCTCAGCATGCCATTGAATATTTTATTCAATAAGGCAATCAAATAAGTAGTCTACCGGGAAAACAGAAAACTATTTGGAATCAAATTTTATGAACTGATTAAATTAAGAGTGTTATGTATGTTTTTCTAGCACTTAGTGTCTGCAGATTGAGTATTTCAAGACATAAACTACAACAAACCAAATCTTTAGTCAAGCCTGGAAACTAGATTCCCACGAGCTTAGCCCCCACCTCAATACTCGTGCCTTCTGCACGGAATCTAAGCTCTCAACAGTAAATCAAATACAAAATACCGGCACGTGCTCTGATAGTCACAGCTTTTCAAAAGCAAGTCAAGTTGCCTTGACCTGAGCTTAATCAGAAAACTTGCGAGTTGCTTTCGTCTCTTTGGGTTTTTCGGGTATCAAAAGGCCGCAGAACTTATGACAAAGCAGTTTGCAAATCCAATTGATAAATTTTTTAAGTTAAATATGGCCACGGCAACAACTTGGCCCGGCCATCCATTCAGCAGCTACCCACAGCATTGAATGTAGCTGGCCATAAATCACAGACCCAAAAAGACTCTGGCTCTGGCATTGCCTTTGGCTGTGGCTCTAGCTGGGAGTCTGTTCTTTCGCTCGGTAGCTCCTGCTCCTGTTGCTGCTGTTGCTACTTCTGTTCTCTGCCACTCTAATCGCATTAAAACCTAAACGGCAGAATCTTTACTACGTGTTCTTGTTAACTTTTACCAGGCACAACAGAAAGTAAAAGCGACTTATTTAACTGCGCCTCCAACAGGACGACCAGTTAACAAGGCGTGCGCTGACTTTTCTGTTGTGTTCTGCTCATGAATAGGATATGATTAGTTTATCATGCAGCTGTGCAACGAATTATGTGTACACTTTAGCATCTACTTGTTAGAGTATCAGAATGAAATCAACTAAATGTTGACATCAAGGAAACTGAACTCCGTTGGGCAGCTTGCAGACGGTCCATCAGAATTTGTGGATCGAAGAGATTTGTTTTCTTTGGAAACGGTGTGCCCGTATTGGTGGTCTTCATGAATCCATAATCACGATTTACCAGCGGAATACGTTATATAGCTATATAGCTATCACACCTCCCTGCTACTGCCTCATAGCTATAAATCAAGTAAATAAACCAGTTTATGCTACCCACCAATATAAGCCACAATTTTAATGAAATTGACTTTTTGAGAATACAAAAATATTCTATAGCACAATAAGATCTACTGTAGTAAATTTCATCAAGATCGGTTAAGAAAAAGTTACTTAAGAATACGTGTTTTGGCTTTCCTCGTATCAGCGGCAGCAAGCGCAATTTCCAACAATTTCTATATACATGTACACACACACATTCATGCGCGTCTGCTGAACGATATATATCATCCCAATGTCGGGAGCTCGCGCCTAGAACCTCTTACTTGTATATCTTGTCTTACGTCACAAATTCAAAAAGAAACTGAAAAGTAATTTGTATATATAAGATTCATTTATTTATTTGAAACATTCTGAGAACGACAAATTTATATGATTTTATATAATTTGTATTTAATATTAATATAAATTTATTGTTGGTTTTGGCGACATTTCCATATATTGAGTATTTACTTGGCTGGCTCTATTAATTTAAATTTAATTATTTAAAGTTAAATTTTAAATTTGTGTACATTCAAATCTTGCTTTCTACTGCCTAAATGCCGCCAATTTCAATAAGTACTTAAAATTGATATCATTGTTAAAGTATTCTTCCGTGGTATAATATTTAATTTTTATATTTTGATGTTGATAAGTTGTTTTGCATTTGAAACATTTTGAAATTATTTGCGTATTTATTTAGCTGCTGAAAATATTGATGGATGCAGAATACTTGAAAAGAGTGAGAACTGAAAGTTTTTTAACGGGCGCAAATTTAATTTAAATTTGCTTTTGGCCTTGTGCTTTTGTCACCAATCAAGTTTATACAAGAGAAAGAGATAGAGAGAGAGAAATGTGACAAGGATAGAAAGAGTAGAAGTAACTGTGGGCGAGTGGTAAATGGATTTTCTTTTATTGCTGCCTTGTTTCCTGGGCATTCTGTATATGTGTTGTTGCTTCATTTCAGCCCAACACTCACCCACTCGCCTCGGGGACTAAGAACTTTGAACTTGCCGCAACTTTCTGGTCGAGGGTTGACTCCCCCTTTTCCTTTTTACCCCGCCGCCCGGCTGCTGTTGCCGCATGTGACATCATTTGATTGCTCATGAAATCGATCGATTGTCGAAACGTGTTGATTGTGTTGCTGTTGTTGTTATTGTTCTTGCTGTTTTTGATGCTGTTGTGCCCCCGCAGAGGAAAAAGGTCAAAAGTTTCAACTCGTAAAATTTGGCATACAAAATGAAGTCCCGGCTTTATGATGAAATTATTTAAATGCGCCCCAAAACAGCTGCAACAGCCGCTGCCGCAAGGCATTAAAAATGCATGCAACGTTCCCTGGGGTCGCTGTTACACCTTCTGCTCTCTCTCACTTTAACCCCACTCCCCCTGGCGCACTCCACTCATTTGCCAACTGTCTGGCCCAGTTTTGTGCGCATGATTAATCACAATCATAACCGATGATATGATTGGAGCCACTTTCACGCGGTGATTCTGTGATTTGTGCAACTGTTGGCATTAAAATCATACTGATAGCCCCGCTAGCCCCTTCTCCCGCCAATGATGGATGCCCCATTTGGCATAGCTGTCCCATGTGCTGTGTACTCAATACTCGATACTCAACACTCGCTCCCATTCACTCACTAATTAAAGTGACACCCAAGTGTCAACGACATCTCAGCATTTGCGAGTACTCTGCCGCAGCTCCAGGGCATGGAGCTGTCGTCACATGTTGCTGCTTAGAGCTGCTGTTCGGCAACTGAGCAGTGGACAAGTTGAGTGATTGATTGCTTGTTGATTGTTGCCAAAGGGATTCCTGTGTCCTGCAGCCAATAGATTTAGATTTCTATATATAGGCTTGGCCTGGAGTGTATGTGTGTGTGTCAAACACTTCAACTCCTATTTTGGGCAACTTTAATTAATCACAAAATTGTTAATTAAATTAAATATTTTCTTATAAATCTAATTATTTTAGGAATTATTAAAAATTATAGACATACGTATTTAGTCGATTAATCGATTTATTTCTTAGATTCTGTTTATAATGTGAAAATTCGTATTATTTTTTATTACCTATTTGTTCTGAATTATTTACATTTTTTGCGGCGCTATTTAACTATTGTTTAAATCTAGATTGATTTATGTATATTCGCGTCAGCGAAAAGATTTTTGACCACTCCATCCGGGGATATTTTATATATGTCAACCCTTCTCTTCAAATGAATGGCACTTTTAAAACTTTACTTAATCTTTAAAATTATATTCGCCAATATTATTTTAATTACTTTAAATAAGAGCGTGTCTTATCATGAGACATAAGACTCATGTCCCCCTTAACGCACCCCTTGTGGACCTTTGGCATCTATTGGTGGATAATATATTGCAATTTGTAAAAGATTGATCCAGAGGCAAAATTAAAAATTATCTGTGGGTAACTTTTCTTCAATTTGTAAACAATTAATGCATATATTTTAGTGAGCATCAAAATGCGATAAGTATTTTTAAGTCCAACATTCAATCAAAATAATATTTGTGTTTAAATAGGGCGCCAACTGTTAAGGTTCGGCTTTGAAGTTAAATTCCTCACTTTAAATATATTTTGCCTACACTTTCTTATGTCTTTTTATACCCTTGCAGAGGGTATTTTAATTTTGTCGTGAAATGTGTAACGCATAGAAGGAGACATCTCCGACCCCATAAAGTATATATATTCTTGATCAGTATCAACAGCCGAGTTGATATAGCCATGTCCGTCTGTCTGTTTCTATGCGAACTAGTCTCTCAGTTTTAAAGCTATCTTTATGAAACTTTGCAGAATTCCCTCTTTCTGTTGTACGCAGCTCATATGTCAAAACCAGCTGGATCGGACCACTATATCATATAGCTGCCATAGGAACGATCGGTCGAAAAGTAGGTTCTTGTATGAAAAACATTTTTGTTTATAAAGTTATCTTGACTAAACTTGGTATTTATTAGTTTTACTAAGCTCCCCATATATATGCAAAATTCTATTAAGATCGGGCAACTATATCATATAGCTGCCATAGGAACGATCGGTCGAAAATTATGCTGTTGTATGGAATTTTTTTTGTTTTTCAAGATATCTTGACCAAACTCGGCATTTATTAGTTTTACTATGCTCCCTCCACTTATGCAAAATCTTATTCACATCGGGCTACTATATCATATAGCTGCCATAGGAACGATCGGTCGAAAATTAAGTTGTTGTATGGAAACCTGTTTTGTTTTTCAAGATATCTTAACCATACTCGGCATTAACTATTTTCCCTGTGCTCCTAGATACGGGCAAAGCACTATGAGCATTTCGAAAAGGTTGTGTCTGCAAGGGTATTAAATCTTCGGTGTGCCGAAGATAGCACTTCTTTCTCGTCAATATTCAATTCTAACTATATATTTTAAATATATTTTCCCTACACTTATGTCTATTGAAAAGCCATTTTTAAATTTATTATCCTGAATTGCAATTAGCATGCCAATCAGATTCAAATCAGAATCTAAACAAATTTACTCTGGCGACTACTCTGGAAACTAACATTTTGGCATCATTAGCCAAAACACTTTGCCTTCAAGTGTGATAAATGCACAAAAACTGTTGCCAAATTGCGCCAACATTTTTGTGGTGCCGCACACCAATTTCCCTTTGTGTGTTTGCTATTGCTTTGGCGCTATTAGGCCGGCTGCTCCGTTCACCGCTCCACTCATCGAGTTCCATCATTTTTGCCTAGTCGCTTTGTAAACAGGCCGCAAATTAATTGATTATACATCATTTATAAGGCACGCGCGCGCCTAAAATTCTCGCCTGCGCCCGACACGAAAAACATTTTTTGTAAACAAAACAAAAAAGTTGCGCATACGCCATGTGCCACAAAATAGAATGAGAAAATAATGTATATGAAAACCCATCGCAATTGCTATGCAAAGTACACGTAAATATAATTTACTTTATTTTGTGCGCTTTCGCAATTTTGTGTGTCGTTTCATTGGTTTCCCCTGCCCCAACAGTGCCCGTCCCCTCTCTTTCTCCAACTCTGTTAGTGTCGCCGCGTATGAGCGTGCAAAAATGTCAGACGACACAAACAAATTTTTCACACATTTTTATGGCCGCCTTTGCGAGCGTTTTGCCAATGCTTTTGAGTATTTCAAATCTAATTTATGACATTGAATCAATTTCAAGAGCGAGTTTCTGTTTGTGCCCGTGTGTGTGTGAGTAGATGCTTTTGTTGTTGTTATATTTTTTCATTGCGGTCAATAACGATTTTTCATATTTTGTGCGGGTTTTCTTTTTATATTTCTTTTTTATTTTTTTTTTGCTTTTGCTTTTGACCTGGTTGGTGACTCGCTTTTGATGTCTGCTGTCGTTCGCAAGAAATCGCATCCAAGTCGCAGCCGGCAAATACCAAAAGCGAGCTTCCGCTTTTCATCCCAGTTTATTTATTTTTTTGTATATATTTTTTTTTGCTGTAGTTTGGCTTGGCTCAGCGGCGAGTTCTGCTCGTTGGCCGTCCGCTCAAATGCCAAATTGAAAATTGATGAATGTCCTTGATTGAATTTGATAGGTGCCAAGCACTCAGTACGGCTATTAATCTCCGTGTAACTTATGATCTGCCAAATGCCCATCGTCGTGTGTTTTTTTGGGCTGCCTGTGTTTTGGCCTGTTTAGCTGATACTTTAATGTGGCTAGAGTATTATGACTATACGATTGAGTATGTGTTATGTGATGTGTATAATTTTCTTACTTTTTGAGTTTTCTGATTCTAATATATATCGTTTACTTATAGATGACCCACTGGACAATGAATGATTGAAGTTCCTCAAATTAAAAGTATGGGAGAATGAAATTCATGGTAAGTTTTTATTTATATTTTGGCTCTCTTTAATTGTACTTATAAGGAATATTATCAAGTTCATTACTTTGATAATTTTAATTAAAAAAAGAACTTAGCATTCAATTTTTTTTGATTTGGAAGTAGAAATTTCCGAAAATGTTCACTTGAGTGAAAGTTCGTACCGCTTACAGATCAGTTAATCAGTCAATATTATGAGTCTTACTCAAATATATAGACTATACTTTCGTTGTATTTACTTTGGTCAATTTGGTGCATTGATTCATTGCTAAATCGTACACTCCACGTCGCCAAATTTGATGTGCTTTAAATATTTTGTGTGCTTCGCTGTCTCGTGAGTTATCGGCAATTAAACATGTTGGGCACGTCAGGTTTCAATGACATCGATGGCGCGGGCGGCAGTCACGTGCCGCAGATATTGAAAATTGAATCGTTGCCATTAATGCGCACAAATCTTGACTTTCAGCTAACGTCAATGCGATAATGGAAGCGGCAGCAGCTTCACCTGATATGGCGGGAGACGAAGACATTGAAGCGACAGATGGCGGTATCTGCTTTGAATATTTCAACATTTCCGCTTATTATTTTACGTGTCGGATTTACGTGTCACGCAGCCTCGTGCACTGGGGAATATTACGGGCAGAATGCCGGCAAGAGGTGTGTGCTGTTAACTGGGTAAGATATTAGGGGGTTTTGGTCGAAAGTGGAACGTTTAAGCCCATCAGTCACTGCTCATGTTTATGCAAATAAAAATATGTGCATTCAAATGCAATAAACTTTGTAAACCAAATTATTTGCATATTACGGCTTTTGTAAATAACCGTTTCTTGGCCAATTTATAATCAATTTTTACTACGCATTTAAACAAAGTATAATTTTTGAATAGCTATATAGCTGTACCTGTTGTTTAGTGCCAGCTTTTGGCACAATTTACATAAAATTTCCATAAATTGATTTTATTGAATTTCTTTTATTGAAGAAAAAATGCACATAAATAAATGTGTATAAATGTCTGCATTGTTTTACAATTTTTTTAATTGAAAATTAAATTATATGCTCAAATTATCCAGTAAATTTTATAAACTGTAATTAAGTCATAACAATATATTGTTTGTACATAAATAAGGCTAATACTGCTTGCAAAATAAGCTAGTATAGTTCCATTTGTAGTACTTGTATTGTGTTTTTAAAGCTCTTTAGCTCAGATCCTTCTTTTTTATTGCTGCCAGGATTAAAGTAGCACTTTTTTTTTTTAGACTTTTTCATACTTATTTCTGTATTTTCTTTCTATTTAAATCTGACCAGAGTCAGACCATCAAGCAAAGCGGTATTTAATTTTCATTATCTTGTTGTGTAGAAACTTTTTTGATTCCCAAATATAATTCTAAGAAATTGTTTGCATTTCTAATGCTAATTTTTCTTGTTATGTAATTATGAATTTCTATTCTGCACTGCTGTAAAATTTTCTGCAAGTCCTTTGGTTTGGCCAATTTAGCCTATTCCCCTTATGCTAACTCTTTATTTTACTTTATCTACGAGAAATATAAATATTTACATAAGCAAAACAAACAAACCAAATTTCTAAGCAACAAAATTACTCTATTCATTGCCGTCTCTTTCGCTCTTTCGCTCTCTCTCTCTCTCTCTCTCTCTCTCTCTCTCTCTCTCTCTCTCTCTCTCTCTTTCACTTACACCAATTGCTATATCGTTTGGCATGAGAGAGTTGCCCAACGTTTTTATGACTGCAGTAACTTTGCGCCATAAAATAGGATTTCCTACTGAGCCTATTCACAACTTTTCGCATTAGACTTAAGCGCAAAGCTCGCCGCCAGCTTCCGTAGTGAACCCCTTCAGCCCGCTTGTTTCTATATTCCCCTTACGCCAACCAAAGGGGTCAGTCGTGGCAATTGCAAAGACAGCAGCGCCAAGCGTTTTGCCTTCTGGCCCGGCTAAAACACACACAAACACACACACACATGGCAATAAAAAACCTATACACATGTGAAATGCTGGCGGGATTTATGGATGCCGCGAATTCACATTCACAGCGCAACTCCCTCAACCTTCACACAGCCCCGGGACAGGCGCTGCCGCACACTTTGCGACTGCTTCTAGCCAAAGTTCGGTTGTCTTCTGTTTTTTTTGCTCCTTTTATTTATTTTTGTTTTATTTTTAATAACCAGTCAGATACCAAAACGAACCGTCAGCCGCTTGTGGTCGTCAGCTCTGCGGTTAGCGGATTTTTGAAATAATAAAAGAAAACAAAAAAAAATTTAGAAAAATGATATAATAAAAGTTCAGTGAAAAGGAATTATGGCACTGGGCAACAAAATGACTTGAGGCTCAATTACTTAGACTCTGCCTGTTAATTATTATTAAACTTTTTTTTATAGAATTTTAATTATTTAACTCTCAAGTAAAACTATTTTTCTTCAAATTCTTAGTATTTTGCTGATTTATCTATTTCTATTTATTTCACTTAATGTATCTCAATACAAAAATTTCGGTTTTAAATTACAGCCAACAACATTTTTTGTTTTTTTATTGTATGAGCTTTCAATTTTAAAAATTTCCATTAATTTAGAATCTTCAACGTTTTCAATAACCTGGTTGGACAGTGTTTATTTTTTTAGTGTCGCTGCGTGTGACGTTGACTTTTATGAGCGTTAACAAAAGCATTTTAATTAAATAAATTCGTGCAAAAACAATTTGGTGCATTTGAAAATGTGTTTTATGTGTGCGAAGCGAATAAAAAAAGGAAACGCATGAAACGTGTTTTGGTCAGCAAAATTGCAAGAAAAACTGAAGGGCAAAAACAAAGGCTTTAATCCAGCAGCCCGTTTAAGCATTTGCCCAGCCCAACGGGCCAACAGGCAAATAAATCAACATCGATAATATCGTGCGTCCCTTTATAATAAAAATGCTTTATATGCTTAGATGCCAGGACTCTTTCCGGGCGGCCTTGCTCGGCCTGGGCTGCCGATACGAGTCGAGTTGAGTCGAGTCGAACAAATCCCAATAAATTGAAAAACAAAATCATTCAATTCAATGGCAGCAAATCAGGCGTAGGCGAGAGAGCCCCATAAAAAGGGTTGAGTTCTTGTGGGAGGGCGGTGTTTAAGGGAATTCCGTTCATGGTACAAATAAGACATCAAGTGTTAGAAAGCAGTGGGAGACCGAATGTAGCTATGCGTCTCGCAGGGAATTTCCGAAAAATAAAGACATATTTTACAAGGATTTTTTTTTTTTTTTAATATTAATAAATATATATGTTAGGCGTGTGTTGGACGTCATGTCGAAAGCATAAAATTTGCTCTTATATATTTATTTTCAATTTATTTGCCTATATTGTTGCATGCACGAGAATAATTTGAAAGCTTAAAACTATGTCTTTTAGTTTTTGGTGCTCGAATTCAAGTCCAGTTTATTTGCCTACACTATGCTAACAACTCTTAAATATATTTCAGTAATAAGTCTTCAGTTGCAAGTAGAAATATATATCCTTAAATTTCTATCAGATCTATTTCGGAATTTGCCAAAATGTAGACTTAAGCTCCTCTATTACTTAAAGTCTATTTGTTCTGTCTTTTAGAACTATGTATACATTACCTTTTCGCTAAACCAGCTTCCCCACAACATTTGCCATTAATAACACTTAAAACCACAAATTTTGAGCATTACCTGGCCCTAATTGTGGTCATATTTGACCTTAACCTGCCGGCTTGCATTTACCTTTGGGCCATGAGGGTCGCGTTGGTGCAAAGGTCATCAAAGTCGTCGTCAAAGTTTTCGTCAGTCACGAGCAAACTTTGCCATAAAGTTAAGTAGCGAACAAATTCTTGGCTGCTGCCGCTGTCCAAAATGAACAAAGAAACTAATTGACTTGGATTAACGCTTCGGCATTTTCTCATAAATCTTTCAATTGAGGGGCAAAATGCGGGGCACACAATTTTCTTTCAAGGTTGTCCACGCTGAAAGTTTTGCTTCGCAAAAATTGTGAAATTGCGAAATTGCGCATACGCCATGTGTGTTTGTTGTATGTGTGTGCTTGTGTTTGTGTCAGGGCTTCTGCTTTAAGTTGCCTAACAAAATCAATAGGCAAACAAGCGAACCGAACACGCCCCCTCTCGAACGGCCCCCATTCCTCTTCCAAGCCATCTCAGTGCACGTATCCGTTTTCGTATACGATTTTCCTGCAAACGCTGGCAAAAATTTATTGTGTGTGAAAATGTGTTGACTTCAACTCAAAAGTTCTCAGCCCTCTCTCTCTCTCTTTCTCTGTCTCGTTCGCTGCTTGTCTCTCTTCGTGTCTCACGGCTGCCAAGCTGGATTTATATCTGTGTCTTTCGCTCATTGTTTGGTCAAGTTATCGTGCGTGGCGCTTTATGGGCTCCTCGCCCGCTTCTGCTTAATATTGCAAAGTGATTTTCGCATTTTCACAGAACTCACACTGACTCCGGGACTCGAGTCGTGCAGTCCACAGATTTATGGCCGCCTTTGATGTATGTTTATCCCCTTTCGCTGACTCTGCATTTTCAACCAAAACAAAAAAAAAATGGAAACCAGACCAAATGCAATCTCTTCTATCAGCTCAGCCTAAATCCTTATACTTTTCTCAGTTGCGAGCATAAACAAATGATTGCTTGGGTAATATGACTAGGGAGCTTAATCTTAAAGAAAACATTTTTCTGCTATTAAAAATCACTTTGAGCGTTCGGCCGTAACTCAAGAAGAAGAAAAACAACAACATGTCAGAAAAAAATATGATAAATTGTAGTTTAATCTGCAGAAAATTATGCAAATGCTAAAAAATAACTGATGGAAAACGACTACAGGAATAATTCAGCCTTGGCATGCCGGAATTTAATTACACTGTCCGGAGAGTGAGAAAAGTCAATCAGAAATGTTTTTTAAATTCTAAGAATGGTTTTTAAATTTTTAAAAATTCATTTTATATAAAATACAAATTATATTATTGCCCTTATATAATTGTTTATTGTTTTGGCTGTGTAATCCTTATTTATATTCATTCTTATAATTTAATCTTCTTTCTTGAATCTATTCAAAATGATTTTAATTTGCAATGTAATCGTATTCTATCAGTTTCGTTTCCTTGATATCAGTTGCATTCGCTAAAATTATTTTCAAGTAAACTGTCAAGTGTTTTTACCCCTTCATAGATAGAGTATTCCAGCTCAACTCACAGAGATCTCGGTTAATGTTAAGAAACGTCTGGGAGCTGGTGAAAACAAAAAAAGGGTTAACGTAAAATGGTCTCAGTTTTGGTCTCATTATTTGAACATTTCATTTATCTTCTTGAACTGATGTAAACGTAATGAAAATTGGATTATGTTGTAATCATTAGGGCGAGTCGTTGACCGACCCAAACCAAAAACGGGGAAAACAAAAAAAAAAGAGATTGAAATTATTTTAGTTGCTGTTTTTCTGATTATTTTTTTTAGTCTGCAAATTGTTGAATTTTCTTAACGGAGTCGCAACATATTTACTTGATTTATGTGCAAGCCACAACAAACCAACAATGTGCCAATAAATCACGCCCATTGGGTGGGCAACGAGGACGATGCGGGGGGGTCCGCTTGCCTGACCGAAAGGTCTTACGACAGCTCAGCCGCGCGCAAATCTAATTGTAAAGTTTTGTAAACTGGGCCAAAAGAAGCACCCAAAAAGCCCCAAGACACAAGCCACCATGGCGTCATTATCAATGCGACGGGGCGCTCCAGCACTTCCTACCCAACCACTTTCGTAGCAGTCCATTTGGAACCGCACATTCTCCGCCTGCTCGACCCAGCGAGCTCTCCACCTCGCCACGGCTGGCGCCTTTTACTTTCACTTTGCTCCGCTGGGGTCTGGGCTCGACCGTCGACTTTACGCTAATTTTAAAGCCATCAATTTGATGGCATTTTGAGCGTTTAAAGTGTGTTTTCAAGAATGTCTGATATTTGATATAACAATTATATAAATGCCGTATGCTTATGTCAATAGACAAACAGCCAGAGCCGATAACAAGGCCGAGTCTCTCTCTCTCCTCCTCGTCAGTAGAAATAATAGCCACAGGCGCAAAAACATTTACTTCCCCTTCCTGCAAAATGCAGCAAATTATTATTGCGGATACGTTTTCAAAGAACAGCAATGAGAGTCAAGTCATTTTATAATTCAGGGATGGAAACCTATGGAATGGGAAATTAATGATATATCTTGCCTGATAAATTCCATTACATATTTAATATTAAATAAAAGATATTAAAAACCAGGTGCAAATAAATATTTTAATCAGAAAACAGTTTTTTTCTTTTCAAATAAACATATCCATCCAGCCAATAATACAACAAATTAATTCCATAATAAAACGTAAAAAATATATTTACGCACGCATATGTACAAATACAAAAATGCAACAGCAGATGGGATAAGCTCGGTTGAAAATAAATATGTTAAATTAATTAAATGAAACGTGTAAGGGACTAATATAGATTCTGCCCACATTAAGTATATATATTTCTGAAAAAAACTTTCCCCAGTCATGTCAATTCGTTCTTTATTCATATATTGTTTGTTTAAGACAAAGAAGAAGTTCTCTTAAAAATGCAGAAACATACGATATAAAGTATGTTAGATTTTCCAACACAACGTCTAAATAATGGAAACGTCTAAGATGTACTTGAATTCATGAGAATCGCATAGGAGAGCAACATTTTTTTAATTTTTATTAATTTTCAGTATAGAAGGTAGTCAAATATTTAAGACATTTTTGTACTATGTAAAAGTTTTTATAAAAGTATATGAACAGTTTTTCCGATTAAAACGTACATTTTAAAAACCTCTGCTTTCAGCCCTAAGACTCAATTATTTAAACATTAGACCTTGCGCTCATACACTGCCGACCCGAGCAACTATTGTAAATCACTTGAGTGGGAATTCGCCCAGCCCTGGGTGTGAATGTCAGAATCGTAGCGAGGGTGTCCTTAGTGCGATACTAAAAATGCGCAGCACAACAAATCCCCAAATCCCCGCTAGCAAATTTATTTTAATTCACTTTTGGACGTAGCCTGTGCTCGTTTGCCTCCCGATTTTTTCCTTCTTTTTTTTCTCATTCTTTGGCTTTAACATTGCCAATTTCCTGGGCTATGGCTACTACCGCTTGAGCCTGCTGCTGCTGCTGCTGCTGCTGCGGCTGCTGGGGCCCACGTCTTGGCGGCTGACACTTGGCGACATTGAAATGAGCACTTAAGGCAAATACGCCAAGGGCCAAAGGCGACGGCAAAGGCAAAGGCAACGGCAACGGGCATAGGCAAACACAACAAACAGACCTCGCTGTGTTATCAAATGTATTTTTATGCTCTTTTGATTTTTATGGCCGGCCCCTGCCAGCAACAATAGAAACAACAACAGCAACAACAACTCTCTGGACAGTTGATAAGTGAGCTGGGGGAATAGGAAAACGCGTACCGCTCTGCTTTTCTATTGCCCTCGGCTGGCAGACCCACGGACAAGTCAAATAGTGCTCCTACAGCTACTTAAAATTAAACAAATTACAACATAGCACACTGCCCCGTTGCCGTTCCCGTGCCCGTCCCTGTGCCCGTTTCCCACATCAGTTAAATTTCTCGACTGTCGTCGAATTGTCCTCAAAGCTGTCAGTCGCATCGTCAAGGATATTCTTACTGTGCCGTCAAGCGCGTGCTTGAATTAAATGTGCCGTGAAATAAATCCAACAAGAACTCCCACACAATGTGTCTAGAAAATGGCCTTCAGCAAATGTTCTGCACGCCAGCCTCCAATCTCCAATCATATAGAGTATCTCCTTTTTCGTTTTTATCTTGTCTGTTCTCATTAATAGAAACAAAAAGTCAATTGAAATCAGGAAGTAGAGAAAATGGTAAAAATGTGAGTGAACCTTATGGCCAAACAAAAGAAGAGGAAACTTTTAAAATTAATCAATTATTGAGAGCATTTGAAATATATTTATGAGTGTGAGCAAGATATATTATTTATATTAAAATTGTCGTATATAAAGACAGGCATATTTGATTTATTCGATGGATGCCATAAACTTAATTTTCTCATATTTTGTACTATTTTGTATTAAGAAATTTTTTCCTGAAATAATTTTGTTTTAAGAAATTTTTTCCTGAAATAATTTATTAGAAATATTTCATTTCATATTTTAATAAATTTGAGCCCCGAACCTAAGGCCAGCTTATAAAATATACTTAAAATAATATATATATATATCTGTATACAAAATATTTGTTTTGTAATATATATTTATGTCTTTAATTTTAAATGCTAAAGCATTTACTCTTTAAATACAACCATATATTTGTTATTTATCTAATTAACCTTGATATAATCATAATCAGAATGAACGCTTAAAATATTAACTATGGAATAGATTATGCGGTTAAATATATCTTCCGTATACAACAGATTTTCCCGTTATTTGTAAAAAAAAATATACCTGAATTGATTATATATCATATTTCTCCTATAAATCCGTATTACAATAAACTTAATAGATATTGGATATTCCCGAAGAGAAACCCTTAGACAATTCCGAATTCTTAAAGCATTTGTCAAATCAACACTTCATAATTATTGAGCGAAAGCCAAATAAAGAGCATTAAATACCAAAACTTGAGGACAAAAGGCAAGAATGCGCCAGGCGTAGAAGGAGGGGCGGGTGTGGGCGTGGAACGCCTTGAACGTTGCCACATGATTTACTTAATACAATTTTGCTTAGGCATTGCTAATTTATGGGGGCCGGACACTGGCCACGAATGAACTGGAATGGAGCTCGAACTCTCGACCACTTAATGCCGCAGCTATGTAATAAAAATCCTGGCTAAATGGTCAAGGGCGCAGGACGTAAGAGAGAGTCAAATAAATGTGCCGTTAAATATTTAGTTGATTTAATTATGTGGACAGTTAGGAAGAGGGAGGGGCACAGGCAAGCGGGGAACAGGCCCATTAAATCAACCCAAACTACACATAAAATTTACGAGCTCCAGAATATCAGGAGAGTAGGCTCTTTGGAATGTGTTTGGTTATCTGTTGCTAGACGCTTATTTATTACAGCTGCCATATGCCATATGACATAAAAGGGAGGCGTTCAGGGGGAATAGTTGCTGCTGCTCCTGTTATTGTTGTTGTTGTTGTTGATGATTTTGTCTTGTGGTCCCTATTGCTGGCTCTATTTTTTGTAAATTAATTAAACAAATAAAATAATATGTCAGCAACAGCAGCAAAAGGCAATAAATACTAATTTGCCTGTTTCAACACAAATGTCATCTTTGTGTAAAGATAACCAAGGCGAGGGCCAAAATCGAGACAAGTCCAAAGACGGACCAGCCAAAGTAGCTCTAGAGATAGGCATATAGAATCACATGTAGGTGAGTGTGGCTGCTTGTGGGTGTGTGTGTGTGTGTGTGTGTGTCCACTGTGTAGGCGAAACATCCTGTTGCCAGGCCAACTAGCTCGCCTAGCCAAGTCTGGCCTGCGGTTGGGATATATATCCAAGAATGTTATGATGGGCATCGGCTCTGTTATTAGTTGCTGTGGTCATCCCGACATTGTTCCTTACTCTGCAATTGGGCAAGGAAAATGGAAATGGAAATTCAATCGTATAGGCTTTATCTTTCAGCACAAATGCTTTTTGGCTATTTACACATAAAATATTTGCTTGCATTTTGTAAGCGTCTTAAGTTTAAGCTCTTGTCAACATTTACAGATGTCAAATGCTAAAATTTTGATTTGTTTTATATATATTATTATTAAATAATATACACACAGTTATCAAGCTTGGCAATTCGAATACAAATGTTGACCAAAAGCTGTTAACAAAACTTTTTCATTTTATTTTATGCATTTTATTAGCCAGTTTGCTAGATAGATGCGTTTGTATATATACATATGCCTTTAATAATTTATATTTTTTTGTTTATATTTTAAAACGGTTTAATTAACCTTTTGGCCTTTTTGTATAAGCTACAAGTTTTTAAAGCTGCTGTCGTATGGCTTCAGACATGCCGCGTTTTTGAATTTTCAAGGTGAGATGATTTTCTCATGCACACGTTGAAAAGTTGTCCGGCCGCACTCACACAACACGCAAAGCATCGCCATCGATATGCACAGCACATTTACACCCGCACACACACACACACACGCACACAACAAACACGCAACGTGTCTTGTGACAAGGACGACATTTCGAGATGTGGGGCAAACGTGAAACGCGTCAAAGGCAAACTGGACGACGCCCACAACAAACGCGACAGGGAGGCGTGACAAAAACGCACACACACATATACACACACACATTTCCATTGTGTGTGTGCGTGTGTGTTGGGTAAAAGTTATTGTTGGTAATATCAACAGAAAAAGTGTTTATGATATGAAAAATGTTGACAGCAACTGCAGAATAGATATGCTGCGCATATCAGCGAAAGAGACAGCCAATGTCTCATACACACACCAATGCACACACTCATACATGTATACATATATATATATATAGTGGCTTGTATTATTGCGCCCGCTGTGCGTTGTTGTTGTAGTTTTTATCGCTGCTGCTGACTTTGATGAAAAATATGATTATGTCCTTTATGCGAATGCCTTGCAGTAAAAATAATAATAACACGCCACACACACGCACACACACACACATGTAAACACCCACTCCCACTTATAGCTGCCTTGTTGGCTCTCGTATCTTTGGCGCTCTCTCTTTATTTTTGGCAACGTTTTTCATGACTTTGTTCTTGACTTTATTGGCTGCCTTTCGCTCGTCTTGCCTTGACTGCAGGCGGAAAAACTTTGTTGTTGTTCAAGTTCTTATTGTTGGTGTTGTTGTTGTTGTTGCCACTGCTGCTCGCACTGCTGTCATATGTTTGCTTTATTATAGCCATTCGCTCAACCCGTAACAGCGCTAACACTAACCATAACAATAACAGCAATAAGTGCAGCCAAACCGTTGACCCATAAAGTGACAATGTTGCAAGCAACGCCCCTCCATAACAACCAACACTCACCGCCCCCCCCCCCCTCTTCCACCCATTCACTAAAGCAGTTTAATGTAAGGCCACGCCCACACACCACCCACACCAGCTAGCAACTTGTCAAATGCTTGATTTTACTAGTTAAGTGGCAGGTACTTTACTCACAGCAAGAATTGTAAATTTTAGCTAGAAAACTTTTAGAAGGGAAAGAGAAACTTTTACGATTTTAAGCTGAACTGTATCTCAGTCTGTTGTTGATCGATTTTAATTGATTTTTCAGCTCGCCATCAAAAAGACATTATATTATTAACAAAATATATTTTCCCCTACTTGTTTTGTACTTTTTATTTATTGTATTTATTTATTTTTCATTTTACCATGGCAGTATATAGTTGATTATCTATTAGTTGTTAGGCATTTCTTAAAAGAAAAGTATTTTATAAATTTTCTTCGGCTAATTACAGACACATTCACATTATACTAAGATAGGGTGGGCGGAAGGGGTTTAAATTCCGAGCATTCATTTGTGAAAACCTTTTCCCTGGCTCTCGCAACACGTGCACCGCAGTAACTTCATTTGCTAGCTGTTAGTATTTTCCGAATACTCTGCACAAAAGTGAATATGCGCTGGTGCGTGTGAGTTGTATTTAATTATAATTAAAACTGTGAGTTAATCTTAAGTGATCTGATCTTCAAAATGTGCTTGAAGATTTTTGATCTTGTTTTGATTTAGTTATCTTTGTCTGTTTTCCCTGCAACGACGATTTAGGAATATATATTTACAGATGGAAAGATTAAAATAGAAACCCAAAGAATATGTTTTGAAATTTTAGTACTTTTTTATGGAAACAATATTATTTTTAGTAAATATATTTTCAAATATTTTGGTTATGTTGTTATTTTTCCTGCTTAGAATATAATTCAGAAAATAAAAATCAATAAATGTTGTTCCTAAATTTTAGAAAACTATCATAAAATGAATATATTCATTCTTATTAAAAACAACATTTTTTTTTGTATAAAATAAATGAGTACTTCCATTTACAAACAATTTCTTAAAACTATCAAGATTTCGAACATATAGATATTATTGTGTACACCATAAAATGATGTAAAGTTTAAAAAACATAAATTTTTTGGGGGTTTTCTAAAGCTGAGGGGATAAGTAGATGCAGATGTAACTTTTTAAAATGTGTATCCCTTTGCATTGGTCGGGCTTGAGCTTTTTTTCTATTTTAATTCATAAAACATAAATTATTTTTTATTAATTATAAGTTGCGTTGTTGTAAGAGCATCTCAGTGGCGACAATTTGAAGTTTTTTTTTCCATAGCATCTGTACAATTTTTATTCTGTTGTAAGTGTTTCCTCTTTGTATTTGTGCTTTTTGTTATTTGTTTTTTGTTTTTTTTTTTAGGTTTTAGAGAGATAATTACAAAAAATGTTTTGCGTGCGGCGCACAGCACGATGGGCCGAGTATAATTATGACTCCTGCTGGGGTTTCTGTCAGGGTTGCTGGAAGATGGTGGGACTGAAGAAGTTGTTGTCTGTGGATTTCAACAGTTGAAAGTGTTTTTTTTGTTGTCTGTTTCGTTTTTTGCGCTGCTTGGTTTTTATGCACTGCGCGTGTGTTTCGTGTTAAATTTGTTGCTTAATTTGAAAAGGCAACCCACGTAGATAAGACATTAAAAAGAAACAGATACCACGGACAAACGAAAAGTAGAGAAGAGTACTTATGGCCAAAGTGCGGGTACAAGTGGTACGGGCTTGATAACTAGTGGGGGGGGCTGACTTGGGGAGTTGCGAAAGGGGGCGGGGCGGCGAGCTGCCACAAACAATTTCTTGTACCGGCTGCATGCCTGCTGTGTCTAAAGACTTTCAGTCAGCACTGTTTATAGAACATTTTCAATTTGCTATGCAAATAAATCTATAAGAGGAATATTGAGACGGGGAAGGGGTCGCAGATCATGCACACATGTTGCACTGTCCGTTTCAATGGCAGATACCAAACCCTTCTCTCCCCCCCGCCAGCCGTCAACCCGTCACCCCCTAAACGCTGCTCGCTCGCTCTCGCAGCACTTCTGACCAACTGCAGTTTTCATTTTACATTTCGTTTTCTGTCATTTCGATTTACGTTGCGCAGCGGTCTAATACCGTTGCCCCAGCAGCAACAGCCCTCCTCCCCCCTCCCCCTCCCCACTCTCCATCAGCAACCCCTCCTGCAGCAACCTTGCACCCTGATGCTGGCCATACCTTTGATGGCTTGCCAAACAGTTGGAATATGATTTTTGCAATTTTCGCATGAACTCAACCAAAAAATTAAACTTGACTACACTGCAAAATTGTAAAGTTTTTAATACGTTTGGGGCAACACCCCCTCTGTGTGTGTGTGTGTGAGAGTGTGTGTCTGGTGTATTAGGGGTGCTTGGGGGCTCTGTGACGGTGCTGGTCTTTGGGGGCGTGCCAGTTGCCTCTGTCAATCTATGCGACAGTCAATGAACAACAAGTTTGCGATTCTTTCAGTCTACCACACCGCCCCTTTCTCTTCCCTCTCTATCAATCCCTCTCTCTGTTCCACTTCCGCTCGCGCTTGCTGTCTCTTGCTTTCCGCTCGCGCTTGCAAACATTTCAAATTATTTTAATTAAGGCATTTTAATTAACACACACGCATACACTTACGACCGCTTGTTGTTGCCGCTGTTGTTGTTTTCCATGTTGTCGCGTTTTGGCATAAATTGTTGAGCCTGCTCACGCCCGCAACCCGTTCCAGCCGCTACACCCTTCTACTGCCAATGACCTGCTGCATGTTGACACAGAATTTAAATTTATATTTCTTGTTGATTTGCGTTTTTTTATACCCTTTCATTGGGCTTCATACACTTGTCAGCAAATGTGTTACGCTCAAAGTTTTTAATCAAAACCGGTTTCAAGAATATTCACGAAATGTATTCAAAACTGCTTTAAGGAGCCTTGTTTGGAATTATTTGGCTTGCAGCTTATTATATTATTATTATATTATATTATTATATTTATAATAAACCTTAACTAAATTACAGCTCTGCTTATACTTTCCGCCAAGGTTTATTGTACAAGCTGCGGTTTCTCAGGGCTCTCTCTAGGGTATCAAAATTGTACTTGAATTTTAAAATCCGCGCTCCTAACTGCTTCTGTAGCTGCCCCTGCTGGAATTGCGAGGGGCTCTGGAGCTGCTATTAGTTCAACTTGGTTACGTCTAAGGCTTGGGGGCCTGTAATTTATTGACGTGTTTCTATGTAACAATTTATATATGTATGTATATGCATATGTACGCATGCATGCCTTATATAAATATATATGCATATATTTTTAGGCCAACATGCACGCTTAGCCATAAATTGTTTTGGCCGGCATAAAAAAGCGTCTGGAAAGAGGCCGTTGCGCTAAATTTCATTTCATGCAGCGCTGCGCTCAACAAAATATCCTTGTCGTTCTCTTCTGCTCGGGGTCAAGTTGAGTGAGTGCGTAGCAAGAAATTTATGGCAGACGCCGCTTGGTAAATAGCCCGCCTCCACGTCCCTCCTGTCCTTTGCTATTGTGACACTTGGCGCTTTTGCTAAACCCTTTGCCCTGCAAGCCTTGACAAATTTGTGCGGTCAAGTCGCCAGTTAATTGAGTTCAAATAAGCAATTACACATGCGTTTCGCAGTTTTTGTTGTTATTGTTGTTGTGGCTGCTGTTGTTTTTTGTTGACCATCATATGCCTATAATAAATCAAATAATAAAACGCTGATGTTTTAATTAAAGTTGCAATAATGCAACAACAAAAAATAGAAAAAGCTAGAGAATAGAAACTAAGTTAGACACTGCGACTAGGCAATATCCTTTAATAATAGGGAACAATTTATTAAAACAATATATATTTATTTTGTATTTTTATATACAAACATTTGTATTAATTTTTATGAATTAAACTTGTTAGTACATGGAAATATATGTAAGTACATATGCGAAATATGTGAATATATCGGTAGTTTCATAAAAATTGAAAACATTCAAAAACGTTCCAGAATTTATTATCTGCTTTACATTAAAATAATAAGATAATAAAAGTTATGCACGCGTATTCCAATAATCAAGACTACATTAAAAACTAATATTAGAAACCCAATATTTGACATTATCAAAGACATTTAAAAGTTCATAATAGTCCCTTCGCCAATTTAATAGGGTATAGCGCATGAAATAGCAAATGTTTCGTTCATTAATTTAGCTAACAAAAAGTGTGGTCAGCTTTTAATTACATATAAATTATAATAATAATTAAAAAAAAACGTATAATTATTTATACATATAGTATATTTTAAATAAATTTCTATTAAATTCTCGACTTTTGTATCATGTCAATGCTAAAAACAAAAACCAATATTAACTTTGAAACTTCAGCTAATTGCGTTGACAAAGCGACTGGCAAAAAAAAAAAGCTGATTCGTTTTTCGCGGGCGTCACTATAGCGTGTGGGCGTGGCAGCGCCTTCTGCTAATGAACATCGATTTGGCCGCAGTCTGGCAGCTGCAAGCTGTGTGCTCTCTGTGTGTCCCACAATCGAAATCGGAATTTAAATTGACTCATTAAAACGAGCAAAAAGCGGGTCGCACGACAATTAAACAAACGCGGCAGCAACATTTCCTACCCCGTCAGCCCCCATCCCGCCCATTTTATAGAAGTTACCCTCGCCGACGTTTGGGTCCGCCAAGATGCCTAGCACCTAATATGGGGTCATTAGTTAATTTGCCAAACGGCTTCTATCGGTTTGTGCTCTGCAAAAAAGATTATTTTGAATTTGTCATGCGGTTTGACATGCTTAAGTTGAGAAAATGCATAATAGTTAGCTTTGATTGACATATGGGATTGGTAACATTCAAACATCTAGGGAAATATTATTTTATATCACTTGCATTTATTCCTTCAATAGTAATCGGTAATTAGCTAGTGTCCTCCATATGGTCAGGCAATAGTTTTGTGATGTGTTGTATAACTGTCTTGGAAAGTATTGGCGACTAAGTTGTTGTTATCTATGGAATAGTACAATATGAAGATTCAAGCTATATTTTCTGTGTATTTTATTTATTTTGTTCATTTTATATGTTCAACGAACTTTATTTCTTTTGGCCTCGTATGCTGGTTAACCATTTAACATTTTTGTATTTTTCCTGTTGGTTTTAAGTCTGTTTAAGGTAATATTCATTTACATTCAAGGCTCAATAAAGTTTACTTAATATTCTTATTGATATTCAATAGGGTAATCGCGTCTTTGAAGACGCCTTAAGGTTCTAAAATTATTAAATTACAGACGTTTTTTAATATAACATTTAAAGAAATCTTAACTCTATAGAATTCTGGCTTTAGTTTTCCTTTTTTCAGTAAAATTAAAAAACATTTTGATATCAAAAAAGATAGCGCGAATATTTTAAAGATCATTCATCGAGAGCATGAATTTATTATATTATTGCGATAATAATATCGTATTATTATGACTTTTTATGAATAATATTAAAATTAATACTATTTAAATTTTACTGAATACTAAAAAACTAAAGGACAATCTAATGTTAAATTATTTATTATTCTTTTTGTTCACAGACTAAACTTCTGGTAACTTATGATTGAAACTCTCTAGAAAGTATCCATACTATACCATGATCTATCAAAGTAATATCTATTATCTAAGGGAAAACTGAAATGTAAGTTAATCAAGTTTATTTTTCATATTTAGCAAATTTGACTTAGCTAGAGCATGAATACTTCGGTTAATCAAAGATCTCTTGGATTTCTGCTGCTGTTTTTATGAGCTTTTGCCACTGTCAAGGACGTTCACGTCCTTGTTTTCCCAATGTTCGTCACCAGCGTCGTCGTCTGGGTCCCCTGTTAATTTATGTGCTCGTACCCAAAGTTCTCGCTTTTCTTGCGTGGTCTCATTGAGTTTTGGATGCGTGCCGAGCCGCAATCTGCCCGGGACTATTAGATTTTATTGAGCCGCTGATTTACACAACGCGCTTCAATTCAATTTTGAAGCGACTCGAAGAGGCGGAATATAGGACAGGGGGGAGACGAGTTGGTAATCACTTCTAACAAAACTTTATGTTCGGACCTGGGCAACTCGAAATGGGAATTTAATTTTCACACGGGAAAAATCAATAAATGTGCGTGAAAAAAATGGAAACACACAGAACAACAATAACAACAAGATAAATTACCTGCATAATTTCGTTACAATTTTCACTATGCAATTTCTATAACAGTTTCCTTTTTTTTTTTGCTTCTCTTGTTGTTGCCCACTTTTTGCTCCGATACCATCCAACAAATGGGGCGTGCCCCTTGGATAGGCGGTCGCGTCCATTTTATTTACATTTATTGACCGCACGAACTGTCTGTGGGATACGCGGCTGGCTCTGTTTGGGGGCGAGTGGTGGGGTCTACGTCTGGTCTGTGTATTGGGGTAGTAGAATGGGATTTCAAACTGGGTAATTTGCAGCACGTGTGAACAGTTTTCTATTAGGCGCTCGCGATGCCAACTGGCGTAAATGTGCAAACGGAAGTAAGCAAAATCGTAACGGAAGTGAATTGAAGTGCCGGGCTAGCTTGGAGGGGTAATAGATATATGCATCTAGATAATCTAGAGACCGCGTTTCGTTTGATAACTAAATAGGCTCAAGCAAGGCAGACAAAGAATAATTCCCTGTTGAGCAGAGTGCAACCGCGTGCTCTATGTATAAATATAAATCTATTACGATGTATATAATACTTATAAGCAGTCCTTTTTCTCTGTTACCCTATCTTATTTTCTTTCATTTTCATGTTAGTAAACGCAATTCGCAAGAGAACTAATTATTATTATTTTATTTAAATTAGATAACTTGGCCAGGTATCTTATATTAATACGTGGCCAAGTTATGTAATTGATATCTTACAAGCACAAGCAAAAGGTTTATAAATTTTACGGAAAATTTTGGAAAAGTTTGCACAATCTAACCCACCTTTTTAAAATATAATATCAATTAAGCGTTTCAGACTTAAATTTCACCCTATATTTATCCAGTAATTGAATATGACAAACAAATTAAAACTCCAAAGCTGGATAATTATATGGCTTGAAAAAAGTTAGTTAAGTAGATTGCGCCACGTGTTTGCCTTGGAGTCGACTTTTGGACAAGGGACTGAGAGCTGACACCCGCACACATACATACATATGTGTGACCTACAAGAAAAATGGACACTTTGAGCGTTCGGTTTTGGTTGACTGGGGGCCAGCTGTCAGCGCGGTTTCCAATTATCCGAAACCCAAATGAATCCCAAAACTTGTCTGCAGAGGCATTTTTGCATGGCATGCCCACAAATCAAAGGCAAGTTTCACTTTTCCTGTCAATTCCGCTTCAGTCCAAAGTTTCATGTGGTCAGCCATGGGGTGTTTGGGTTGATTATTCGAGCGTCAGCCTGCTTGCTGCTGAGTTGACCCAAATATCTCTCACTCGTATCTTGTATAAATTTGATTTGCTAATGAGCCGAGGCGAGACCATATGAAATTTAAAATAGTTTTTTCTACCCCGCCCATATGGCTTCTGCGGCTTATCAAGTGGGGTGTTGGCCAACTGTGGTTTCCAGTGTGAACCACCAGAGTTGGGCACGTATTTGAGTGGCGGTTTTAATTGGTCCAGCTGCATGTGGGGCACCCAAAATTCTATTTGAACGTTATAAACGTATAGGAAAGTAAAAAGTTGTTGATTGCTGAGAGGTTTTGGTTTTGCTGAGAGTCAACTTGTGCTGCTTAATTATTGTTAGTTTAGTTAGAAGCGGCGGGCAGCAGACTCGAAATATACTGTGTACTTACCAATATATTTTAAGCACTTCCCAAGAACCCGAAATATTTCACATTTTTTGCAATAATTAATAATTTTATTTTTACCATTTTCTTAGTATTCTTATTTTTTGTCACAATTTTTGATGACTTAGTTAATTGATTTATCAATTTGTATGCATAGATTTTTTTATAGCCTAACACATTTTTAACTAAACTCTGTCATTAAATTCTGCTTAAACGCAATGCGCTCTAACAATTTGCATTAATTTTACATTTTTACTATATTTACTTTTACTATGCAGGACATTCCCGTTCTCATTACGGGTACTTTCACACATAATCTAACTGCGCTTACAGTTAGCAGCGTCTATATAGATAAATATACATACATACAACAAAAATCGTAGACCAAATACATTTGCTTTATACAAGTTTAGTGAGTTTATTATTTACAACTTGACTTAATCGTAATACTTTTCTTATATACTTGTATCTTCCAGCTATTTTATTTTTTATAATATTTTCTTTTTGTGTTTGGGAACATTTTTGCTACAAATTAAATTTTTCTACTAAGTTTCAGAGTCTTTTTGAAGTTGCCTTAACTTTATTTATTATTTTTATTTAATTTTCATTTTTAGTTTTTATACTCTTTAAGGAAAATTTTAAGAATTTTCAGTTTATGAAAGGACATAATTTTGCTTTGAATTTTGGAAATATTGTAAACATGGCTTAAATTACGCATTTTAGTCGCAAGTAAGGATGGGCAACATCACCTTTCCACAGGTATTACCAATATAATGGAATACTTGAAGAGCCAAGATGGACGTGCCCTGCACATAATTTCTCCACTATAACTTTTCTTTAAACTGAGTCGCATTTGTGTTAAATGATATATTTTTAACGATATGTGAGTACACTGCATTGATTTAACAGTTGATAACATTGCTGTTAAAGTTATCGATAACTTATCGATTTATTGACAGGTTCGCATTTTAGTATATTCGGTTTTTGCTGATTAACGGTATTGATATGACTCAGTATCTCGCAAAAGTTATTGCTAACTTGTCGTTGCGACGTCTTTCAACTAATATGTGGCTACTGCATTTGTTCACAGTTGTTTCTCATTTGATATTGCAAAGGATATGCCATGAAATCTTTGCGGAAGATATGCATATGGTCATAAAGAATATAACTTAGCTATGCACAGCACCTTAACGGGAACATAACTATGACATTCATATTTATTATATATACATACAACTACATACATATAACACGTTCAGCTGACGTTCTAGTCTAGTTCTAGGTGTAGGTGTAGATCTGGGTGATTAGAAAGTCCAAGTCTAGACTTTATAATTCTTAACTTAGACGCAGCTCTCGGGCACACGCTGCGTCATAAGACAATCCTTAATCGCATTTATATTAATGTTGTCATCCAAGTCCTGTGAGGAGTTGCACGAGGTGGTTGTTGTTGAGGTGACGCCCACGCCCATAACGCTGCCAACACTGCCCAGCAACAAACTCGAACCGGAGCCGGGCTGCTGATGATGATGTTGATGCTGATGATGCTGCTGTTGCTGATGATGGTGCTGCTGCTGCTGCTGCTGATGATGGTGATGGCGATTTAAGGTGGCCGTGTGGCCCACACCAGCACCGCCTGGCGGATGATGCAGCCTGCCACTGGCATAGGCATTCATTATATAGCCACCGCCGCTGCCCAGGCCAGGCGGCAGTGTGCCCACACCGCTGCTGTGCGCCGGCTGCAGGTGCGCTGCCAGCGTCGCCGTCGAGGACAGCGACGTGGGAGATCCAATGATGGTGCCGCCCATGCCCAGTGTCAGCGGCTTGCCAGCGCCCAGGCTGCCCATAATGCTGCTGCTGGGCGAGATGACAGTGCTGCTGCAGCCGCCACCGACCGCTGCCACCGCGGCCAGCAGCTGGGCCCGCTGCGCATTGATCTGATTGTAGGTGACCGGCGGATTCGACGGATCGCTGGACAGCGTCGTTGTCGTCGTCATGGTCGGTGCCTGTAAAACAGATGGCAGATAAAAGTTGAAAACGCATTAGACCCATTCAGCTGGAATGTTTTCGAGTTCCAGTTGCACTAAGTACATTAGCCCCACTTCTCTCCTAGCCCACCCACAGAATTTCTAAAAATATAATTCGGTTGTTGAGCGTGCTTTTGAAACGGAAATTAACAATTTACCAATGCAATTCAGTTGGACTTATATTTAATTTACTTAGCCGGCGTTTTCACACACTTTCAAGTATAATACGGGCAAGGTAAATTAATGCGAATATTATAGCTATTAATATAGATGTGTTTTAAAAAGATTAAATCTTGAGCCACATTTTATTTGGAAGTAAAATAATATGTAAATACTTATTAATGAGATTTGATTAATTTATGGAATTCAAATTTTTCAATGCTTATAACTTTGTCGAAGTTTTTAATTGAAATTTAATGATCAGTTTTTTATATTGTTGTCAATTTATATGTCATTTATATATTAGAAATTCAATCAGTATCTATAGAAGAAATATCCAATTAGTTGAATTTCAGGGGATTAAAAATACTGTATACATAAGTTTCGATCGAAATTATTTTTTAATACTCAAATCTTTCATTCACTTTGTAAAATTTTGAAAAGCTCTTTAGCTGTTTAATTTCTAATTTTCTGTTTAACTTTATAAGATGACTTCAAGCGCAGTCAAACTCGAGTCCAGTTTTAAACAGCCTGCTGAATGTGAGCGTATAAAATCCAAATGCTTGATTATTGAAAAATATTTTTTTTTTTCGGTCAGTTGTATTGGAAATTCTAATTGAAAATCTCTCTCATTGTGACTACCAAATTGCTGAATTGCATTGCGAAAAGCTGTTGTTGTTGAGTTGAGCAGATTTCGCCGATGCACCAATGCGGCGTTGCGGCGATTCTCCTGTGTGTGTTATGTTTGCCAATATTTAAAATTATTTAATTAACGAATTGAGTTATGCCCAACATTGGCCATGGCTACGGCAGCTACGGCCATGGCTACGGTTACATTCCACGCCCGACGCCCCCCAATGCCTGTTGGTAATTTAAACGTAATTGAAATCAGCGCAGCAAATTCCATTCATAGTATGCACTGTGAAAACACCCACTAGCCCCCCTTCTGCCTGGCGCTTATCTCTGCCAAAAACCGCAGCATTCGTAATACTTTTTTTGCATTTTTATTTATTTTTTTTTAGCTGGGTATTTTTACACCCTGTTTTATACCCTAAAGACGGCGTAGAATTGTTTTGTGAAAATGTATAAAACTGGTAGAATGAAGCTTTTTTCGAGCTTGCAAAGTATACAAATTCTTGTTCAGCATCAATAACAGAGTCAATCCAGCCATGTTCGCTAAACACAGCTTGGCACTGGCTACAGGGTATATCCCAATCGGGCATTCCCGACTAGAGAACTTCCACTTGCCAAACATGCATTGCACTTGGCATTTCGAATAGGATTTGCTTGCTGGGCGTGGTAACAGTCAGTTTTTTTTGGCAGATTAGTCAAATTTGCTATATATATACATGCATAAATATAGTATATATAGATATAGTATATATTTATTGGGGCAGTTGGTCTGTCAATGGCATATGGTTACGAGCAGCGCTCTAATCGCACTCGGAACAGCTTATGATAATGCCAGAGGCATTTAGGCTAGTCGCAAAATCCATAAATGAACTCTAATTGCAAATTTAATGAAATGAAAACAAATGGCTAAGCGAAATGGTCACCCAGTTGCGCCTATCTCGAATTTATAATTTAAGCTCAAATAAAACGAAAATTCCATAGAAATTATGAATAGTACAAACATTGGTCGAAAATGTATTCATTTATTAAAATTATAATTGTGTATAAATGTTTTAATTGTTTTTGCTTTTCAAAGGCTTTAATTTGCGGTCTCTGTTTAATGGGCGTAATATATAAAATATGAAACAAGTTCACTAAGCCAAGTCGCCATATAGGCATTAGTTAGGGGATTATATTTTATTTAGATATTTTTCAAATGCATGTAAATATTATTTTTATGAATTAAATACATGAACATCATATAAAAATGTAAATATAGGCCACTGTAACCAAGACCAACTGTCTGTCTATCTATTTGGTATCAAGTTCTATTGCTTGATTGAAGCTCTAGCCCAAATATGGAAGCTAGTGTATATACCAAATTCGATCAAATTGTATAACCATCATATAATTGCCATGTTAACTATTGGACTTAAGTTTTGTATGGTAATCGTACAAAATATTATTACTGCCCGTTTAAGAGCCCCCTTTTGTTTGTAAAATTTAACAATTTAACAATTAAAGTTCAATTACATTCACAAAACAAAATATTAACTGGAATTATTCACATAATACAATTCCAATTATATAAGAGTAATATCATTTGCAAGCTCTCAATATTTTCTTCAATTTTCATTTAACCCTTTTTTGTATCTTCATTTAAATCTAAATCATAAAATTAAAATCTCACTTAACAAAGCTAACTTTTGCATATTCCAAATTTGTTAGGCAACTCGATTCTTTTTTCGTTTTCCATAAAACTTACAGCGCACACATGTTGCATATTCAATCACATTGAACTGATTTACGGCCACAAAATCCGTACTTTTCCCCCATTAAGCCCTCCCACCTCTTGCAGCTAGTTAAGAAAGGCAGCCAAAGAATGTTGAGCAATATAAATACTGAAAATATTGATTGATTATGGGTAGCTCGACATGATGTATTGTGTTTGTAAATGGGCGAAATAAAGAAAGCAACTCGCAATTACCTTGTCGCTGTCTGTTGGCTGGTTGCTGGTTGCAATACAAAAATGCTTGCCGCATTATACTCAGTCTTAGCCAATGGCTTTTATTTATAACTCCTGAATGGGGGCGAGCAATAAGACGTGCGCTCTGACAGTTTAAAAGCTTTTTTTAATAAACACCCTTTGGCATGCTTTGAGGCTTGAGTTTGAGGTTTCGGGCTATTGGGGTTTGCGATTGGAATTGGAATTTGATGCCCGTGCTGTGGTTGTCCACACTTTTGCTTAGCAATTTGGCAATTTGAGTATTTGATTGGTTTTGGTGTGAAAAAAGAAACACCCCGAAAGCCCGTTAAAATAATACCCAAAACTGATACGAGACTCATATCCACACTTTAAAAAGAAAAGTAAAAGCCGAAAAAAAAATCGACGACTCAATCAAATAGCAATGCAAATCTAAAGGCAATCACTGGCCCCAAATCTGTTTCCTGTTCTGCTCGAATAGACCTTTTTAATTATATCCCTTCATTTGTGACTGCAACTTTTGTGGACTTTGATTAGTTTCTTATATTCTTCTTTTGCTTGCCTTTCAAACTTGATTTGATTTTCGAATAAATATGATATGGTCTATTCGGTATATTGATTTTTACATGCAAATTGCTAAGAGAAAAATTGCTTTAAATACATGAAAATGATATATTGAAGAGTAACTAAATACCAAAAACAATCAAAAAAGTGTAAAAAGAGAATGATACGAAGATGCCCTATTTAGGCATGTTAATCCTAAACCACACGTAAATAATAACAACTGGTTAAATGAGGTCTTTTGCATATTTTAATTAATTAACCAAAAGGAAGCAGGAAAATTAATCTAACTAGATTCAAATGCTACAGTTAACAAAATGTTAGAAGATAACTTATAATCATCAATTACAATAATTAATAATTAAATACTTATTAAATGTAACTAAAGTAAGTGCTTGGATAGGTCATAAAATATGCACACAAGTGCAACAGTTTTCCTCGATAATAGAAATAGAATTTCAGAAGAGTTTCTCGTTATGAAAATATTTGTTTTCCTATTTTCTATTTATTTTTTGTTCCAATTTAAAGTGATTTATCCCACAAATTTCCCTTAAAATTCTTAAAGTGGTTACCCTTAATTTAAGACAGATTTTATATGGGAGCACTTTTTAATAAATAATTTGCCTTTTTTTTTAAATGTACAAAACCAGCCTGATTTAAATAAAACTAGCTTCTGAAATCTAGGATAATTAAAAAAAAGCATTTCGTCCTAAAAAAACATTTCCCTTATATAGCAAACACTTACGGAATTTGCACCTTAAAAGAATAATTAAAGCGATTGATAGTTGAAACTCCACAAAGCCAATAAAACATAGTAGTAGATATAAATATTGCTCATTCGTCGTAATACAGGGCTGGGTTACTTACATTGCCATTGGGTGACCATTTGGAAATGCTGCCAACGAGTCCAACGGCAGACGACGTCGCTGCTGGAGCTGCTGCCGCAGCAAACTGATGCGCATCGCGGTCGATTGCGGACACAGCTGCGGCGACCGCTGTCGATGTGCTGCTGCCGGTGGCTGTGCCGGCTGTGGTGCTGCCCACATTGGAGGCATTGCTGCCGCTGCTGCCGGCGCTGCTGCCGCCAACTGTGCGATTGAAATTTATTGATGATGGTGCCACGTATGGGGTCCGAGTTCGCGTTCGCGTACGAGATCCGAGTCCGGGTCCGTGTCCGGGTCCGAGTGCGGGTCCGAGTCCGGTGGTCACGTGAGGATGCGGTGGCGTTTTAGATTGGCGTATGCCATCGTTAAAAATATTTACGATTAAAAGAAAATTGCATCCGTTGATTGGATTGGATTGGTTTTGGTTCCGTTCGGTTCGGTTCGGTTTGGATTGGTTTGGCGGGGGGTCGCAGCATGTTCGGTTTGTCGGTGGGTATTGTTGTGTGTTGATGAGATTGATTACGATTACGCGATGTTGGCCGCCGAGCAAGCATCAGCGATAGCGAGACACATGAAAGTAAATGTCAGAAAAGTAACCATAAAATTTGATTAAAGTTTAATGATCAAAGTGCACGTTGTCGCACTATAAAACCCGTGTGACCCTGACAAATACGACAAACAACTTGAATTTCTTCTAATTTTTTCGTCACATTCTTGAATACTCTATTATTTGCTTGTCCTCTACTATTGAAATAGTATTTCTGGAATTATACTCGATATATATATATATATATACATTTTTGTTGTACAAATTTGGATATATCAAAAACTTCAACAAACTGCCTGAAATAGCTTAAGTACCCGAAAGGTATTTGTAGTAAGTGTCAGGCTGTTGTTTATGAGCTTACCGTATTGTGAGGGTATTACATCTGGATCACGTTCGTCTTCGACCAGATCCTCCGATGATTTCGTTTTTATATCAGTGTGCTGCCAGCGCGGTTTCTCCAGGTTGCCGCTCTGCAAAATGTCGCCAAACATTATTAATTGCATTCGAGTGTCAGGTAGGATAGAAGGAAGGAGTATGTGTGCTCACCTTGAAGACGTCGGCCGCTTGGACGACAACGCCCGCTGATGTCGCCTTGTTGCCATGCTGGCGATTGCGTCGCAAATTGTGCACGAATGTTACCAGAAATATTCGTATCGCGATGGCCACCCCAATAATTATGATGGTCAGAACGCTGCCAACAATCACCGGGGACAATGTAAGCGTCACATCGTCGTCTGTTGTTATTGTTGTCATCGGTTATTGTCGTAATTACAGGTTGACAATCGTCGGTCATAAATCATCGTCGGTTTTGGATAGATTGTCATCGCACCACGCACATCGCAAATATTTCACATATGTAGTCGCGTATCAGGGAGGCGTTTCCATTCAGTTTGTTTTGTCGTTTGACAGTTTTATTTTTAGGCGAGTTGTGTCAACGATATGAAAATGAGAAGAGTCGGAAAAAAGTAGGTATGAGTTATCTTAGCAACTGTACAGTGGGACGTACAATGCATTTAAATGGGAAACAAAACTTAATTATTGTATTCATATACCATATAACAACTTAAGCAAGTGTACAGTGAAAGAACGCACTAAAGAACACAATAATTTAATATAAATAAATGCAATTCAAATATATATTTTATTCGAAATGGGAATTGTAATTAGGTTGGTTGAGGGAATTGTTTTTCGATTAATAATAAACTCAGACACCAAGTTAATAAACTCAAGCGAATTGCCATTTAATATTAAATAATTTTGGAAAAGAATACAGGATTTGTTGATAAAGCGATTTATTATGTCTTTCGGATTTTATTTTTGTGGTTTAATGAATATTTCATTAATTAATAAAACAGTTAATTTGATTTACTTTAATTATAGTTCAAAAAAAAAAGTTAGTACGACGATAAATTTTTAAATTTGTTTCAAAATTTCTAAAATACTTTGGGGTATCTGCACTTTTTTCTATAAATAATTTATTACATATTTCGAAAAAGTCTCCAATATCTTTCGAAGAATTCTGGCCTTTTTCAATAATTAACTTTTTTAAACTTCTATAAACTAAGAAAGATTTTATTATTGAGGCTGGGCTAGTTTTTCATTTAAGTAAGAAAATCTATACACTAATTTATATATAAAATGAATTTCATACATTTTTCTCGCTATATGCAATCACTGTGCTCGGCCATATTGGCTACTGAAGTGCAGTTTGACACTTCAGAAAAGTAATTTTATACATATTTTAAGCCGTCAAAATGCGGCCCATGAGGCAGGCATGTTGATTATGTAAGTACTGCAGATGATAATGTTACCTGTCAAGTGTTGCCACCATATGTGTAAGACACACACTCGCCCCTGGTCGGGGCTATCAGGGCAAGTACGATACCCTGGCCTGGGATTAAAACATAAAATCACTGAAAAGCAGCAGTCTGGAGGCAGAGTCAGCCAGAAGGCAGCAGCTTCATGTGTCAAATGCAGTAAGCCCTACAATTCCCATCCATCAATCAAGCCTAGCCATCTAGCACACACACATGTGAGTGTCTGTGTATGATGTGTGTGTGTGTGTTTTGGTGTATGTTTTGGTGTGTGCCACTCACCTGTCTTGTAAGCTGTTGAGCCAATTATGAAATCGGGCAACAGATATGCCGCACTGCGTCCCTTTTGATTGTAAGAGTAAATGCGCATTCTCAGCGAGTTATTCTCCTGCATCATCATCGATGTGAGCGTATCCAGATTCTCCAGCGAGAAAAGAGCCTCCTCCGCATTGGTTATATTAAGTCTGAAAAAATAAATAAAAGAGATGGACCCCCAGGATATTATTATGTATTATTAAATCAGCATGGCAAATCAACAGCTCTAAGCCTTTAATCATGTGCAATCAAATGTCAGGATGGCACAAAACCCCGCCAACAATAAATATATTCTATATGTATATATTTTTGGCAGCTTAAGCCTTTTACATTTCTGCCTTGGACCATCGCCCATGTCAACCAACCTCAAAGCCTATCCCACAACTGAAGACCAAGCCCACCCAACAGAAGCAATGCTCCAATCATGACCTCAATTTAAATTTGATGCCTTTTGCCTTGTTGCGGCTTTCACTTGTCTCTTTTCTCCTTCGCCTTTTTGTTTTTGCCAAACTCTGAAATATTAGGGTTCAATGTCTATATAAATTTTGCATCATTCTTTCATCCTTTCGAATGCCCTTGCCAAGGATGTTAGCAATTTGTGCAGCAGCATGTAACACGTTGAGACGAAAGTTTTGAAAGTCAAAATGTATTTATACAAGCAAAAATATATACTTCAAATTTTGAGAAATTACCTTAAAATAAACAACTTTCGAAATCTAAAGTCTTAATTTCAGTTGATGAATGAATTTTGCATTTTTTTAATATAATACGACATCTATGCTTTTGTTTCGAATTTGCTCGACCTCTGAAATCTCCCATTAATCTGTATTAAATATTTTAAATTGAACTAATTTAACTCTTCTCCTATGTCATAATATTCTATTTAATAGCTGACTTTAGTTTACCATTTTGCAGTGTATTCAAGCTTCTTTATTCTGGTGCTAACTCTTCTCTCTTATTCCCCATATGCCATTTGCTTTAACAAACAATTTTACATTGATGACGACGTTTGTTGCGTTTTGGCGCAATCTTTTTGAATGAGGGTCCTTTGATATTTCTGGGGCTGCCTTCATCATTCCCCCCGCGGGCCAGTGCCATTGTTTTAATAAGCAATATTTATGAAATGTTTCTGGTTTTGTTTCGTTTCGAGGGCAACTGACAGAAAATTTATACAATGCTGCCGCATAATGTTATGTGTGCATATGAATACGATTCGGCGATTTAGGGCTTGGGCCGTAATAAAAATGCGCATTTTTTTAAATACCCATTTCACATGCATATAAATTGTTGATTGCCGCTCACACAATATTGTGTGGAGGGTGAACTTGGCCTGAAGCGCCCTCTCTTACGCCTAATTACACGCCCCCCCAAGGAGCGAACACACACACGCTGATGTGCCAAACACTTGCCTCACACACAAACACACACACACACACACAGACACACGCCGGACAGCACGGCTCATCCCTCGCGCCCTTCATTTCTCTCCATTCACACAATTGTCAAACTGAAACTGATATTGAATAATATTCTGCTGGTATCGCTTTAAGGTAGCTGTCAAATGCAGATAGACTCTATATATTGTGTGTATATGTGTGAGTGTGTGTGAATGCGACCATTCATATATACTAATACCTTACGTATTTATGAACCATATCAAGCAGGCTATGGCCTAAAAAGTATATATAAGATATAAAAGCATCTGAAGAGGCAAGCTAATTTGTTAGGTAGAAGCATTGTGCAAATAGTAAACGCTGAGTTGGGTAAGAATATTTTAACGAATCTATGCAAAGTTAAATAATGATGGACCGAAAAACCTAGCTATATAACCTTGTCTGTTCATACTGATCAAGAAGTGCAGAGAAGTCTCCTGCTAGTCGTTGCAAATTTAATGACAAAATCATATTAACCTCTGCAAGGGTATAAAGCTTACAATTCCTTTTCTAAACTGCAGCAAACTTTTTTTTCTTCTTTACTTCTAAGTAATGCAATGAAAAATTCTTTCTAATGGTCAGTTAAAGTGAATTCCATGTGCTCCATCATAAAATATTTTGCGAAAAGTTTAATCTCGTTTTCTGCAAACAGGAAACGTCAAATAGCTTTTAATAGCTTCAACATGTTTTTTTGCTATCGTCCTTGCAGCATTCTTTTCGTTTTTGCCATACTTATTTCAAGTAGATCTTAAATTAGTGCCAACTTATAATAATACACTGCCGACCCACTTTGATTCACCTGAGGCAATATTAAATCGTATATTCTCAGTTATTTGACATATGGTGAAAACCTGAGCCTTTGGGGGGCTAAGCCAAGTGGCCAAACGTAATCCGCTTATAAGCGAACCAGCGGAGAGAGGGGCGGGGCTATCCGTTGTCGGCGACAGGCAACGTGTTGTCCATGTGCACGTGTGTGTTTGTGTAGCTGTCGGGCTGTACGAGTAGCTGATTAATATGCTTACCTGGTAATGCCGGTGCGTGTTGAAAACATTTCGAGTACAAATATTTGAGGCAGACCGCCGTCGTAGCCGGGTATGCATTGTATGTCAACACTGAGCTCTGTGCGATTGAAGATGCTGCAGTTGCTGACGCCATTTGGCAGAGCTGCGAGTTGGGCATCGGGGTTGTCGGAATCAGATTTATGTTGTCCAGCGTGCGCAGGTTGTGCAGAAAATTAACAAGAAAGACAGAGAAAAAGAAATATATAAACAGTTGCTCTCTCCTTTTGTTTTTTTTTTTGTTTTTGGGTGGATTGGTAATGCTGACAAAGCCAGATTGTTGCACTCACTTTCTGGTCTGTTTGTTTCGGGTTAAATGTGAGAGTCAGTAAGGGCCACGTGAGTGTTTGCTTGTGGCCTTAACTTGTTGGGATCAAAAAGCAAATACTCAAGAAACAGACAGACGCACGGGAAACAGTTGCTGTGTTTATACAATAAGTTAAATCTCAGATAGCTTACAATACTTAGTATATCGCAGTATAAAGGTTTTTTGCAGCAAAGAGCAGCTGTGACATATATATAAAATTTAATTGCAAGCAGTAAAAAACTAAAGCAGCTGCAATATAAAATATCATCAATGTGAATAAAAAGGTACAAAAGTATTTAAATGATTCCAGAGTTTCTAAAGGACAAAAGTATCTATAAGATGCTCAGGTATCTAAAAGATTTACATGTTTATAAAAGATACAAATTTTGCATCTTAAAGTTATTAAAGTATCTGAGAGAGACACAAGTATCTAAAAGAACTTAAATAAATGCATATAAATTAAAAAAATATATATCTTAAAGTCAGAAATGCTGCAGAAAGATCAGAACTATTTGAAAGATAATTTGAAAATAAAGTATCTGTAAAATTCAAAAGTAATTGAAAGTGAAGTATGAACATAATATGAAAGATACAAATGTATCTGAACTATGCGAAAGTAACTAAAAGATGTAATAAATATAAGACCGTCTAGCTGGAAACTTCAAATTCCCAAGTATATGATTCCTAAGTGAGTCACATATCTATTGTATAAATTTATTATTGACATTCGCAAGGATGCGTTCCAGAAATACGTGTGGTTTATTTCTTCTCTTCCCAGTCCCACTCACTCGCTATTTTCTAGATAACCCTTATATCCTGTCAGTTGCAGACTGTAAGAATGTCGGATTCAGCCAATTGAGATAACTGTACCACATACTTCTACAAGATATAATACTTAGCTTGCAAACAAAGTTCCTCTATGAATGACTTTTTTATTTTATAAGTTTTCTTGCTTTAACTTATCAAAATACGTTTTTTAAACATTACTACATGTATAACAAATCGGACATCTAAAATCTACGGTATTCCGTAGACAACTCTTCTTACTTGTGTATTATATTTAATCAATTTATTTTCTCCATAGCTGAAACTAATCCTGAGGTCATTTCTTGGCCCCACACCTCGATTGTTTCCATTTGGACGAGCTGCGTTGGACCCACCGCCTTTCTCTGGGTGGATCATTCCTGCCGCTTAATCTGCGACCCGGTAAGTACTCCTAGACCTATTTCTATTGACATACGAAACTTATAATACTTTCTTTTTCCACGCAACAGTTTAGGTTCCTATCGATACACAAGGATATTCTATCAGCGCCGGCCAACACCCTGGAGAACGAAGTGGCCAAGTTGCCGCTAAGCTAAGCAACACGTTATGCCAAATGACATTTATCGTATAATAAACAAAACGATCTTAAATTTAAAACAGAAAAAATTAAGTGCGTTTTTATTTGGCTGTGGCAATGGATTTTTAGAAGACCTCATTATGTTTTGATGCAGTTAGTGCTTACGATCCTAACGCACTAAGTTTTTCGAAAATCTGCAAGGATATGACCGAATTATGACTATTTTTCTAACAAGGATATTATCACAAAATCGGCCATAACTTGGTCATTTCAAGTACTATCCTGATGTCCTTTGGTCAAAAGATAGTCATTTTACGTCCAATTCAGAATATTTAACAAAAAGGACAAAAATACAGTTAAAGTCTCATAACTCGGTCATGTCCTTGCGTATCCTGACGAGTCCTGTGTCAAACATTCTGTTTGGACTAGGACTATTATGTGTCCAAAGGACATCTTTCTAGTCCTTGTACTTTTCGATTTATGCCTACTTTTCTATAAAGGACATTCTTTTTATAACTATAGCTCGGTCAAATCCTTAAGGATATCTGAAGGATATACATTTCTGAACTCGGGAAGAGCAGATCTATCGGTTGGCATTCTAGGATTTCCAGGATTCGACAAAAAAATTTTCCTTAATATCTGTAAGGGGCTTAGTCAGAAAATCGAAATTTTCAGGACTAAATTCGCCATTTGAAGGACTATCGGGATGTCCTTTGGCCAGTAGATAGTCCTTATCGTCCCATTAAAGAATATACAAACCGAAGGACGATAGTCCTTCAAACAGCTGAGAAATAAGGATCCTTGAATATCCTGACGAATTATGTGTCAAAAAAATTGTGTTGTCCAGGTCTACCAACTGGCCAAAGGACATCAAAATCGTCCTTGCAGTTTCGGAAATATTAAGGATTTTGTGTCAAATGCCCATTTCCTTGCAATCCGGGACTGAAAAAATGACCAAGTGCTGGATTCTTAGATGACCCCCTGATTTTTTGATGCAGTTCGATGCGCTTGGGCCTTACGAGCCTAACGCACCATATCCTTTGAAAATCCGCAAGGATATGGCCGAGTTATAAGCATTTAAAGTTAACGTTTGAACGTGGCTGGCAAAAAACCATTGCATACCCAAAGGGGCATCGTTGGGGATCGCTGCCTGTCGAGATTTTATAAATTCTGCTAAAATACCAGGCCAACAGAATTGATCAGAAGGTAGACAAAAAAATACGCTGTCGAAAATTTCCATTGCATACCCAAAAGGGGCGTCAGTGTCGGCGGCTGGGTCGCGAGATTTGTAGCGAAATTTTTCTTAAATACCAGGCGAACAGAATTGATCAGAAGGTAGACAAAAAAATACGCGGTCGAAAATGTCCATTGCATACCCAAAAGGGGCGTCGGCGTCGGCGGCTGGGCCGCGAGATTTTTAGCGAAATATAACAAAAATACCAGGCGAACAGAAATGTCTAGCAGGTAGACAAAAATCTTTTAATGAAAAATTTCATTGCATACACGTAAGGGGCAAATGTAAAAGGGGTACCTTAAATGTGCCCCTTACGGGTATGCAAAGTTGTATTTTCTGCCGACCAAATAAAATATTGATTTTTGAATGCTTATAACTCGGCCATATCCTTGCGGATTTTCAAAGGATATGGTGCGTTAGGCTCGTAAGGCCCAAGCGCATCGAACTGCATCAAAAAATCAGGGGGTCATCTAAGAATCCAGCACTTGGTCATTTTTTCAGTCCCGGATTGCAAGGAAATGGGCATTTGACACAAAATCCTTAATATCTCCGAAACTACAAGGACGATTTGATGTCCTTTGGCCAGTTGGTAGCCCTTGCTAACACAATTTTTTTGACACATGATTCGTCAGGATATTCAAGGATATAGCCGAGTTATGGGCTATTTTCTGATAACAAAAAAGTCCTTATTTCTCAGCTGTTTGAAGGACTATCGTCCTTCGGTTTGTATATTCTTTAATGGGACGATAAGGACTATCTACTGGCCAAAGGACATCCCGATAGTCCTTCAAATGGCGAATTTAGTCCTGAAAATTTCGATTTTCTGACTAAGCCCCTTACAGATATTAAGGAAAATTTTTTTGTCGAATCCTGGAAATCCTTGAATGCCATCCGATAGATCTGCTCTTCCCGAGTTCAGAAATGTATATCCTTCAGATATCCTTAAGGATTTGACCGAGCTATAGTTATAAAAAGAATGTCCTTTATAGAAAAGTAGCCATAAATCGAAAAGTACAAGGACTAGAAAGATGTCCTTTGGACACATAATAGTCCTAGTCCAAACACAATGTTTGACACAGGACTCGTCAGGATACGCAAGGACATGACCGAGTTATGAGACTTTAACTGTATAAACAAATATCCCTTTTTCTCAGCTCTCAAAAGGACTTTTGTACTTTTTGTTAAATATTCTGAATTGGACGTAAAATGACTATCTTTTGCCCAAAGGACATCAGGAGAGTACTTGAAATGACCAAGTTATGGCCGATTTTGTGAAAACATCCTTGTTAGAAAAATAGTCATAAGTCGGTCATGTCCTTGCAGATTTTAGAAAAATTTAGTGCGTTAGGGTTATTTAGGTTCACTAGGACTACATCTAAGGTATGGTATAACCTTAGATATAGGGGTCATCTAGAAACCATCGAGAGGGGCGTGGCTGCGGAAAAATCATACATATATTTTAAGAACATTTCCTTCTAAATTTTAAAAGAATTTGGTCCTTTAGGTTCACCAGGACTATATCCATAGCATGGCATAACTAAGGATATAGGGGTCACCTAGGAACCAGGAAGGGCAGCTGAAAATATCATTTATTTATAATTTCTATTATGCTCTTATTATATTATATTAAGTTATATTATATTCTAGTTGTTTGTATTATACTATATTATTATTTCACTTATGACAAAATTTGATTGTTGACAAACAAATAAAAAATATAAATAAGAACTTATTCTGACTAAAAATTCTTAAAAAAATAATTACTTAAATTCCTTATTTAAATCAATTCACAAATGAAATACACAAACAAAATCTTTGTACATAAAATAAATAATTTGCAGCTGTAAGACTAAAGGAACTAAGGCTTTGGTATGTATAAACGTAGCAGCATTTACAGTGAGCACTCATTAAAACGGTTGAGCTACTGTGCGCTTACCAGCTAAAACCACTTGGAAGAGGCAGGGCTGTTGCTGTGTGCCCACCTCATTAGCCGCCCAGCAGGATAGAGTTCCATAATCCTGCAAACACGTAAAAAATATGTAAATATAAGTATCGTTATGTGTGAATGTATGTACGTATGTATACATATGTATGTAGATTTGTGTGTATGGCGACGAATATGCTGTGTGAGTCGCTTAATTGGTCGGGGTAGTTATTTACCTGATCTGTGACCGGAGTGTACTTTAAAATGCTGCGGCTTCCATTCACGCTGAATCGTTCGCTGCCCACGTCCAGAGTTTCGCCCGAGTTGTTAAACTTCCAGCGAAATGTTCTGTACATGTTTGTTGTTTTATTTTTATGGTTGTTGTTGTAGTTGTTGTAGTTGTTGTAGTTGTTTGTGTTGCGTTGACATTTTGACAGTTGCGTTGTCAGTAGGAAGCGCGTGCAAAAGGCAGAAACATCAGTCCAGGCGAAAGCCGTATCGGAACAGAGAGGCCAGGCCGATGGGACAGCGGGATAGCCAGCAAGTGAGACATGTTTGGAAAGTTTTACATTTTTAAAATAGCTCGTTAAAATATTAAAGGTTAAACACACCCACACAAATAAACACACCAGCACACACACACACACACATACATAATATCACAGCCTGTCTGTCGAGCTAAAGAGTTGAGTCCTCGCACATGGAAAGCCTTTTAAAAGGTTAATTATCTCTGGCATATTCGGTTGGACGCTTTCGCTTTTCTCACTGCCTTCATAAATTAATAATAACTGTATACAAATATTTATATATGCGAGAGAAATTTAAAATATGTGACAGTAAAAATATATATTAAATTCAAGAAATGAATAAATTTGTGGGACTTTGTCCAAATGAAAAGGTATTTGAATGGAGAAAAGAGAAGCAGTTGAGAGGACATTTATTTATTAACTATTTTAATAATTTGTGCAAAGTTAAAAAAGAAAAAAAAAGGGTTGAAAATAACAGTTTCTATGGTGTTAAATCAGTTTGCAGATGTCAAGCGCATTTTCAATGAAAAAGACAAAAAAATCTTTGCACCACATAGTAAAGATATTTAAATATCACAAAATTATAATGCAAATTTACTAAGAGAAGTTATAAGTCCATTGTTTTATGCTGCAAATAGCTTGTTGATCACATTTTTGCACAATTTTTGTTTTAAATTTAAGTCGTTTGCATTTTCTCAACATGATACTTTAATTTAAAAATTAAAAAAACAAAAAAACAAGAAGGCGAAAAAATAGCTGGCATCGCTGTCAAGCAGTTAAATGCTGATAAATTAACTTGTAGCCGCCCAGCTCGGGCTGGCCGCTTGCGCGTAGATCCCCCCTCAGAGTATGCAGCAGCTTTTTTAATGTTAACGCCGAGCAACGCCCCCAGTGAAGGAACGATTGCCTCCCGGCACACCCCTCGACAGTTCAGCTCTACCACAACAATTACACGAGGCAGCTGCGCTGCCAGCGGCAACAACGCGCATATTTTGCGCCGGCTAATGATTAATTATTTTAGCATAAAGCGTCAACTCAAGACGCAGCCACAGACAACAAAAAAAAAGGAAAAAACACAAAAAAGCGAGACAGAAGGAAAAATTGAAATTAAATACAAGACAAGGCAGCTGGACAGACGCAGAGAAAGCCGTATAAGCAGGGTGCGAGGGCTAGGGCGAGGGCGAGGGCGAGGCAGGCATAAAGTCGCTCGACAGGCCGCAGCGGTGCGCTGTGGTGCCAAGGCGGCGGCGGGCTCATTAAAAAAACATTAAAGTGGGGCAAATGTGGCAATGTGAATTAACAGCGTCCAGCAGTGCCCCACCCCCCTCCCACACACACACACACCCTCCTTCTCAAGAGCAGCAGCTGCATATTTAAAATAAATTAAAGTGCCTACATTTAAGGAATGGCGAGGACGAAGCTTTCAAGTGCCGGCAAAATCAAAATATTGTTGAATTTCACACATTTCCTAGCATATAAACAGCATTTTCCGTTACACACTCCCATTCACACACACACACACACACTCACACACGCACACAATTACAGTCATTTGTCAATTTGGCAATCTTCCATTTGAACAGGAAACCGGAAGCAATTGCCTAAAAAAAGCCAGCAAAGAGGAAGTTCTGCCACAAGGAGGCGGAGGAGCAGCCGTTCTTCGTAGGCAGGTCCCCCTTTTTTGTTGTTGTTGTTGTTAAAACTTACCGAGGCGGCGGATCCGCTTGTATCTCGCATATAACCTCAACAGTCTCATCCTTGGAGGCACCAATTAGTATAACGCGATCCGTGTGCTTGCAAACAGGCGTGTCTGATACGAAGAGGATAAAAGAGAGTTAAAACAACAACAGTTAATTAATTTTGAATATAGTGTTAAGAAATACCCTAGAATATTGAAAAATACACGCATATGCACCGCGCTTAGAAAACTAAAATTTGACTATGTTCTTACAAAGGAATACACTCGAAACTGTATTTAAATTCAAGGAGCTGTGCAATATACTGTAAGTATTCAAGAAATTGCTTAACAAATCTGACGAAACAATCAATAAAAGGTTCAAATCCTGGCTCAAATCGTCAGTGATAGATAAACTAGGGATGATGAATGTTACAATAATTTTACTTATGTATAAATGTTACAAAATATATGCATGTTTGTTCTTTAAATCAGTCAATTGAAGGTCACCGGCTCGAGTCCCCAGCTAACTGATTTTTAAAAACCTGAATAAAAAAAAATTGCTACCTGAAATTTCTATAAAAAAAAGATAATGCAAGTTACAATAATTAAATTGTAAAAGAGTCAACCAATCAATTAATAGGACACTGGTTCAAATCCGCGACTAACTGGTAAGTATATAAAAAAATATAAGATCAATAAACTAAAGATAATAAAAGTTACAAAAATGGCATTGTTTAAGAATGAATCTGTCGTGAGTCTGTGAGTCGGTCAATTGAAGTCCTAACCTTTGGTAAGCTTGACTAAAATCTGCTACCTAAAATTCCTCTAAAATCAGTTAACAGAAGATAATGCAAATTACAGTCAGCCAGGCCGTACACATATAACGACAAACTTCGTATGGGTGGCATAAAAATAAAGGGGAATGTTGTGAAAAAGAGAAAATAAAAGAAAACGCTGAAAAATGAGGCTACGCATTTCCCTGTTGTAAGTTGCCGGGGCGTTAAAGCAAACGCACAAAAGTGATTTAGACAGCAGGGACGCCCACTCATCTGTTAGAGTAGGCGCGGCATGCGGAGAGAACGAGGGAGCGGCAGTTGCGGTGGGTGGGGGTGGGTCGAGGGGGCGGCCATGGCAGTCAGTCAGTGTCAGAGGCAATGGCAACGCCGTGGAAAGCCGTCGAGTGGCAACGCGACGTCCTTGTTTACTTGAAATTAATTGATGTGGCAACATGATTTAGTACTCGCAGGTAAATAAGGCGTTCATAAATGTTAAAGGATTATTAGCTGACAGCACACGTGGCGTATGCGTAATTTCACGTTGTTGTCAACGCCCCCACCTACCCCTACCCCACAGAAACCAAACCAAACCAAACGCATTAGCAGTCAGGCACGCTGAATTTTTGATGAATTGTTTGTCTTAAAAATTTACAAAAGGGCGTAATTAATTAGCCAAAAACAAAAACAAAAACAACCCTCTTTGCTGTTGCTTTTCCTGTTGCTTATTTAAATTGCGAGTTCACGAGGGCTGTTTGATCAGTCGTCGACAGTTAATTAGCCAGCACTCGAGACAGCTCTGGCAAAGCACTTGTTGCCCTTTGTTGTACAAACAGAAAAGTTCAATGACATCAAACGAATTGTTGGCAGGGCGAATTTTACACAATCCACATTGAATGTGTTTCAAAAGACAATTGGCCTTGTCTATGGGATTATAATTCGAGCTTGACAAGTGCCAAAAGTGTGTACAGATTAATAAAATTGACTAAATGCTTCTAATTGTATTATTCTCTATGCGATTATAATTCGAGCTTAATATGTGCTAAAAGTGTGCACAGAATAATTAAATCAAGTAAATGATCCTAATTGTGTTATTCATAGAAAAAAAAGGACATAATGAAAACAAAATATAAGGAAAACCAAGGCTAAAGGGTGAATAAATAATAATAACATGATGACCCATTCAACAAATGATAAATATAGAAAAATATTCTATATTAAACGTTTTCGTGAACATTTTTAACGTCCAGGGTATTTTTTCCGCTTTTCAACCTTTGTTCAAATGTGTAACCAACATTTTGGGAAAACTTACGCAATTTTAAAGATCAATACGTTAAAGTAAAGCTTAGTTTTTTAATTATTGAAACGAGCTTACCAAAAAATAAATAAAAAAAAGTCACTTTGTTTTTCAATTTGTGTTACCTTACCCAATAAAAATAAAAGGCTTAGCTTGTTGCAATGTCCAAATGTAAACTAACTAAATCCTTTGTAATAAACCTAACAGTGCTTAGTTATAAAGAACTTGCCAGCCGAATAAGCCTAACTCCCTTAGCTGCTAAGATATTAAAGTCTCTATATAGAAAAATTGATTCTAAGATCTAATTCGAGTATCAACTGATAATATTTTGTCAAAGAACAAGTAACATTTTAGTTAGATTACCATCAATTAAGTTAAAACGTTTGTTCAAACAGTAGCTGTTAAAGCTGAAACTGCTTTAGGGCTTCAACAAAAACCAAAATGTTAGTGGCCGCTGTCTGCAGCGAAGTTGGCAGCGAAGTTGGCAGCAACGTCGACGTCGACGTCGCCAAGCCATTTAATTTATGGCCCGAGGCAATGCGTCTGTCTAGCTGCATGTGGGGGCGGGGCAGCGGCACTTGAGTTGGGGAGCAGCTTGTTGTTGCAACATGTGTAACGCTCAGAGGCAACAAGAGGCGACTGACTAACCGCTAAGCCCGGCTGCGAAGCTCATTATGAGCGCGATCAGGAGCCGAGCGAAGGCGCTTGTCAAATTGCTTGAATTAAAGCGCAGCTGCCTCATGCAGCAGCTTCTTGCGACAATGAAGGATAAGAAGAAGTGGAGAAGGAGAAAGAGTTGGCAACATTTCGCGGCCTGTTAAATTGAAGCATAATTCCGCAGCAGCTGCAACTGCAGCAACAGCACCAGCAGCAGCAGTGGCAGCAATGAAATATGACGCAGCGCATGTGGCAAGCATATGAAAAGCGACTGGATTTTCCAGATAAGGCGCAAGGGCCGATGCGGAGCTGCGGGTCGGCGCGCTGGCAAAATGTTGTATTTATGCAAAAAGCGGAATGAAAAATATTTTCACAGCCTTGACTTGCAACTGCGCCGCAGCGAGACGACTCAACTCGAGTTGAGCCCAAGAGCAACAATAAAAAAAAAAAGGAAAAAAAAATGCAATACATCAAATGAGGCAAGGGCGTGGCATGAGGCAGGGTAGAAACTGCAGCTTGACAACGACGGCAACGACAACGTCGCTGTCTGACTTTATGATAAGAAAACATGAGTGGGATGCGGATTGCGGGCGGTGCAGACAGCCAGATAGATGACGCATTCAAACAAAGTGCCAGCCATAGTACTCGTAATGCAAACTGATGCAGACAAAACATAAACTGGCAGCAGGACAACAGTTGCTAGGATTATGGGATGCCCAGGCCGCTTGATCTATGCCATCTCTCCATCTCTACAGCCCACTCTCCACACCTCTCTCTCTCTCTCTCTCTCTTGAGTAATGCTGCCCTGAATATTTGTATACTCACATTTAACACGCAGCGGCAACTGATTGCTGACCGTTTCGCCTTCATCATTGATGGCGCTGCACGCATAATTTCCCGCATAGTGTTTCGTTATCTTCTGCAGCACCAGGCTCTGATTGGAGCGTATGACACGAGCCGAGGTATTGTGCTCCAAGTGAATGCCCTGAAAGCAGCCATGAAAAACATATAAAGCGAAAATATTTATTGTTGACGACAAAACAAAGTTATTATTATGGCGCCGGAAACCCGGCGGCTGTGCATGGATGTAAGTTCCAAAATGCATGGTGAACGCTTTTGCACCATCGAGAAAATAAAAGGATTTCTGGTTCAACCTTCCTTGGATTAAAACCTGATTTCAGTCTGGATGCAAAATCAACAACAAGAATTAAGTTGTGGTAGTCTTTAGCTATGCTAGGCAATTCTGCTTGTGCTTTTAGTAGAATTTTTGTCAGAGTTCTAGATACATATTTCTTTTCTTGAGGACTAGCTCTCCCAGAGTTAGTTCGGCTTTTATAACACTTAATCCATAAAATGATTTCTAAAGAATCTCTCAAAATCAGTTTAAGAAATTAATAATTAAAATACTCAAAGGTATTATTTCCAAAGGACCTTTCGTATTTCTCTCAAACTAAGGAATATCAATAATAAATTAAAATACTGAAATGTATTCTATGCTAAAGAATTCTAAGAACCTCTCTCAAAATAGAAAATACTGGGAGAGGCTTTCCAGCTTTTGCAGATTCTTTGGTTTATAAAATGCCAGATACAGTTTTATATCACACAAAGATCGCTCGTTTTTTGTTTGTCACAATAACTAACTTTGGGGTTCGAGTGCTAACTGTCGAAAAGTTCCTAAAAACAAAGCAAATCAAAGAATCACCCAATCTAAAATTTACCTCTTTTTACTAAAATTTAAAAACTCTATTTCTCTCACATTTCTAGAACGGTTCACCATATTTTGTCTGAATCAGACGGAGGCAATTTCCATTTGCAATATGTGTGTGAAACAATCGAGTGCCTGTTAAACCACTCAAAGCCCATCCGCAAACAAGAAGCCATGCTTCTGGGTCCTCAGCAGCAGTAGAAATGGCATTCTACTAGGACCCAGACTTGGCTGACGTCAGTTGTGTGCTCTTTGCTGATTGATTGCGGGCGGCGGCAGCGATTGCGATTGCGACTGAGACTGCGACTGCGAGTGAGCGACAGCCAAAGTGATGCTCAAAATCAATGCCGCAAATCCCAAAACTATTTTGCCCGAAACGGCACATTGTGGAGTTGGTTGCCTGCCCCTTGCACCTTGTGACCGCCATTCTTGGTGTGAAATGAATTGAAATGAGCAAATGCAGCGCAATGCATTCTGGGGGTAGCATCAGCAGCATCAGCAGCAGCATCAGGAGCATCAGGAGCATACGCAACTTGCCAATGTTATTGACACTTAAACAGAAATGAATGGAAGCCAACCAAGCAGACAGCCGGCTCGGAGCCGGGCACAGGACCTGGTTCGACAGACGACCTGGAGCCCAGCTCCTGTTGTCATTGTTGTTGGGATTTCGGCAATGGGGTTTTGGGGTTTAATTTGTGTTAGGCGGGGCATACGGACAGACAAGCGCTCACTTCCAGCTGACTTGACGCGACCTACATTATGCAACCACAACAGTTTCCGCCATTGAGGATTCGATTGTACGTGACACTCGAAGTAAACATCGTCGCCTTCCTTGATATCATCCGGTGTCAGTGTGGAGCCCAAACGCAGCGTTACCAATGGCGGATCTGCAAAGATTTAACAAATAAACAAATTTGTGAGTAATTGGAAGCAGCTAAAAATAGTATGTGATTAATTTTAATATTGGATTAGTCGCTGATTATAACTGGTTTCAGAAGTCTAGCAAAGCAAGTGTAAATAATCGTTATTTAATATGATAATTGACTCTTACTCCTCTCAAGATATTCAATGCATTGCCATAATTTATAATCACCAGCTAATTGATTGGACTGTGTGGAACTATGCTCATTAGTATTGATGAGGGTTAATTAAGATAATATTTAATTCTACAAAGGACGGGTAGCTATATGTAGCTGTATTGGCAATAAGAGGCTTAAGTACCAAGTTCCTTTTTCTATCTAAAAAATATACATTTGTTTTTAAATGTAATCCTCTAACAAATCAAAAACAAGAAAATCCTCTGCTTAAGGCTATTTTAATAATTTTATTCAATTAAATTTCATTTTCTGTTATTTGCTTCAGCGCACATTTTTCTGATTTAGGAGAGAGTCAGTTAAATTAACTGACAGACTTATTCATTTCTTCCTTTCTCCTTTGCCAATAAATGTCTTTGTTTTATATTTATTCAAAATAATTGAACTCATAACAAGCCAATATCTATCTGACATTCTATGCAAAGCAGGCTTCAATAAAAAATCTATGAAAATATAAATAAATACATAAACTCTGTAATATGGTTTACCATATCAGTAAATTAGATAGAAGATGATTAAAAGTCGATATATAATAAATGAACTTTTCCTCAAAGCTAACTAGCTACACTTTATTTTTGCTGCAAATAGACAATTCTATAAAGCAGCTAGCATACGAACTAAACACTCAACATTCGAGTTTATAGAGTTTCATATAGTCCCAGAGATGTTTTGAGTGGCCCTTTCCTGTCATCAGCTGCGCAATAAGTCGAGTGATCTATTTGATTTAATAGCGCCTGCAAATATGAGCGATTTGCTGCAACGACAGCAACATCAACAAAGAGTTATGGGAACAACAATCTAATGGTAACTGGGCACAAGGACCAAGGATCGCACACACTGGTCGGGTCTGGCGTGGCCTGGCCTGGATTGGGCTGGCTGTCTGTGGTCGGGCCTGATTGTGCCTGGCGCTGCTTGTGAACATGTGTTGCCGCTTAAGTCGTTTGAATTTGCTTAACGAGCCACAAACTTTGCGACAAACACAGCACAGGACCTCGAAGGAAGGACGTGCACGTGCCAACCTTAATATTGTTGAGTTATTGGCGGCCAAAGCCAAACGGCGCCAGTCAAGAGTTAGACGACAACAACGACAACAACGACGCCGACGACGACGAGCGAGTCCAAAAGTTTGCTCACTTTAGAATGGCCTCGCAAACTTTACTTAACCCCAGTCCCAACTCTCTCTCCCCTGCTCGCCACATGCAAAGGTCTGACTTGGCAGCCGGCAGCAGTCGCCCCGCCAATCAGCAAAAGTGCTCGAAAGGGGCCCGCAGCAAAAACTCTTTCGCCAAAAGTCGCGCCGCCGTATTTCCGCACACATGTTGCAGGCCATTTTTGTGATTATCATTTATCGTTAGCTGCCACCCTGCCCAAAATGAAAGCTGCTGAAACCAGCCGAACAAGAAAAAAGAAAACCCAAAAAGGTTGGCACTCTTCGCCAAGCTTCTGGGGGCGGCCATCGATCGAGGGTTTGCTGAGTTTCGGGCCTCTCAGTCAGTTTCCCCCGTAATTTATGTGCAAATGAAAGTCGCCTTATTATATCATTTGAGATTTGCAACGGCTGCGCCACGATTCAGCGATTTCTTCACTGAATTAGTGCACTAAAACTAGCCGCGAATAGAATACAGCTTGGATTTGACTATGGCATTAGTTTTGTAATATTTATAAATATTGCTTGTTAAGTTTACTGAGCCCTTGAAAGTGGAGGAAAACATAAATTTTTGGGTAATGTATGTAACAGGATAAAGCAAATCTTCTCCGACCACGTAAAGCATATCTATTCTTGATCAGAAGAACGAGCTAGCCAATTTAGCTCTTGCGTTTTCTGACATCTGCTTAACAAAACCAGTCTTCAAATCGATATTTATCGATATTATGGAAATGGGAGAGGAATATGCTGATTGGGAATAATTCACTTTGTCTTTGGGCCATGAATATTTCCTAAAGATTAGGCTTATAGACCCCATACATTGGATAACGATAATCAATATAATTTAATTGATTAAACAAATGTATGAATAAATTACCATACTTATATTAATTCCCATTCCTTTAATATGAATTAATTTATCAAACAATATCCGTGTTGTTATTCAATTCAATTATTATAAACAGTTGGCATATTCATTCGTTAATTTTGATTTAATTAGGTATATCAAATAACCCATAAACTAATTCTTTTGTGCTTAAATATTATCAGTATTTTCTGTATTTTCCTGATTACCCCATGGCTTTGGTTTCGCATGCAACTACAAAATACAACTGTCCATAATAACTGCTCTGAGTTACTAGACTTGACATGGCTTTAACTTTAACAACATTTATGTAATCTTAAATTGATGTGCATATATATCATCTGGAGGGCATAAACCCTATTGCTATGCTCTAGCATGCGTCCACTTTAAAAATATCAACTCAAATTGCGGCATTGAGAAAAATATCGCGATGCTTTCGCTTTTTCAAAATGCGAGGCACGCACACAGCACAAGCGCCAATGTAGCCCAGCCATAAACAACGGGCAAGGGACATGCACACACATACACACACACACACACACTCGAATACACACAGCTTGGCTCTATAGTGCGCTCATGGGAATCTCTATGTCTGTGATTGCATTGCATGCTTTGTTGTCCTGCTTCCTTGTTTTGCCAGGGCCACATTATAAATTTTAAAACGAGCGTGTCACATACGCACACATCGCGCGCACACATAAAGAAAATAATATGTACAGAATGCAGCAGCTACCACACAACCCCCTCCCCCCACCCCCTTGGCACTGACATAAAGTACGGCAAATGGCCTTGCCAAATGCCGTGCCTAAGAAGCCAAAAACGAAGTTGGCATAATAACTCAGGCTTGATGCTGAATAGAGATATCGTATAGGGACAACAGCAACAAGGACATGACACACAACACAACAACAACAACAACAACAACAGCAGCAGCAGCAGGATCAACAAATGTGAAACGATGCGCAACATATTTGCCAAGTGTGTGCACAAATTAAAAATACGAAAATATAATTGACATAGCCACAGGCGACTCTAAGATGCGCTATGAATAAGTCGTTCGGCTTTTACAGCATTTCGGGCATATTCAAGGAAAGTTTTCCGGGCAATGTTTTCTTTAACTAGTTTTAAGGAGGCAAATTTTGGGAAAAGTAATATTGTAAGAATATGTGTTAAGGTCCCAAAATAAAATTGTCTGGTTATGTAATCAAAGCTTTTGTTAAATTTACCATAAACCTAATTTTCTAAGCTTAGATACCCCAAATGAAACGTTTCAGGCCTACAGCCGATTTCTAGATCGATATAAATAAATGATCCAAAATAACGCTCACTCCTAATTATATATTATCCAAAAATTGAGTAAAATGTAATATTAACAAATATCCAATTTGTAATAATTTATAAACCGAATTTACTCAAGAAACTTTCAGTGTTCAACAGCTTAAAAATGCATTATTAAAATAATCTTTTTTTTTGCTACTAATAGAAATTTTTAAAAGACTGTGAATAAGTGTTTTTGAAGAAAACATGAAAGATGATACCCTAATTCAGACCTATATAGAATTTATTTTTTCTTTACTATGCTTAATTGAGCGCTGGAATTGAGCAGGATCTTCCGATCTCAACCAAATTCAAAAATATGGAAGTAGAGAATAGTAACAATATCTAATGAGATTTTCGGTTGACAGTGTTTTTTATAAATATTTATTTCCTAGTTAGTATATTAAAAAAAAAAAACAAATGTATAATCCCTAATTCACATTTCATATTTTTAAACGAGTTAAAACAAACATTTAAATTTAAATTTTTGTTACCTTTCTCTGTTAGAAATAGTAACTGTTGTCTGGCTTGGTATAGGGAGATTCTTTCTACAATTAAATGTTTGGTTCAACATAGAAACCTATCGAAATAAAGAAACACATCGAAGTTCAATAGTTCTTTCAATGGTTTTTTAAACCATTAAAACGTATTGTTATTTTTTGTAAATATGAGAAAAGCGCTGATTTAAGTGTTCACCTGTAAAATGGGCATAAGCTCTGCCATTCTTAATTAAGACTTTAGTAAGATTATAAAAATGCATATTCATTTTATATGCCCGTTTTTATAAGGTGCGCTTTGTAGTCAGTCAAGGCAAGGCCCGAACGACTGTAGGGTAATATGCTTAAATTAAAAAGCATAATTTATATTTATACATATATTTACTTTTTTCTTCTTCTTTTTTTTTTTAAGTCAAGCTTTTTCCTGCTGCACAACCATTCGATGGATGTGTGTGCGTGTGTGTGTATGTGTGTGTGTATTTATATGAATACTTTGCCGTACGTGCCGATCATAAAGTTTATTTGCGTCAATGTAGCGAACGGTGTTAAGGTAAAAAAAAATGCACAAAGCAAACAAATAAAAAATAATATTCTAAAATATAAAATGTGAAGGCAACAAGTATGTGTGGCGCATAAAAAATATAATCATAACACCTTATATATATATTTTGTTAAGCGTCAAGCCTAAATATCAACATGTTTTTCTTTCTGTGTATTTTCTTTTGCTTACTTTTTTTTTGCGTCAGCAGATTGCAGTAAAAATTTAATATTTGAGGATGTGAAAAGCAAAGAAACAACATTACGTGATGTGCCGCATATACACACACATGTGAGTGTGTTTGTGTGTGTGTGTGTGTGTGTGTGTCTGCACAATGTACACACAGCCGAAATAATAAAATACATTCACAGCGGCAAACGCGACGTATACGTAACGCCGTTCGCCTGCAAACTCAACTGTGACTTTGCCACTTTACGATGTCCGCAGTAGTTACTTTGCGGCTATTGACCCATTGGCTGTACAATTCGGCTAACATGTTTGTTAGCTTGATATGCTTTATTTAAGCCCTTTTATAGCTTTTTTGGTATTACTTTATATACAGGTGCTATGATTTTTATCTTAATCGGAAGGCATAGGTCAGGTATTATTTATAAGATATAAAATATTTTTAAAATATTTTTAATTTAATTTAATTTTATTTTAAATAAATAATTTCATTTTCATATCTGCAGATGGGTGTAAAAAAGAAATATATCATATATTTACTAAAAAATGTATATATATTTTTTTAAATATGCATAGTTTACGATCAAACTAAAAACCTTGGCATATATATGTAGTAAAAAAAAACTTTTTAAAAAAAGCTTAAATAAAGAATATTTAGCTAACACACATGCTGATTTTCTATTCTTTTCTATGCCTTCTTCCATATTAACCTTTTGCAACATTATACCTTTGCAATATTATTGTTTTACCTATTTGATTCTCTTAAAAAGTCAACCAAGCCAAAAATTAAATCCCATTAAAGCATAAGAATGCTAGCCACAATCGAACTCCAAACAGACCTAACCTAAGCGAACCGTATAGAATAAGCCCTAAAATAAATATATAAAATAGTTTACTGCTTTGATCTATTTCTTCCTTTATCATAATATAAAGTTATGCAATTAACTGAATTTGTTTAGACGCGGATAACAGCTGTATCTATAGTGAAAGCATCTACTCTGATAAGTTTTTTTCTTGTAATTTAGTTTTTTTTTTTGGGTAGGGGGGATGGTGCATGGGTACGCAAAAGTCCTTCATTTATTTTTGAGCGGCTGCCATACATTTTGTTAGCCCACATATTTCATTTGGGCGCTGGAGCCGCTGAAGCGCTCCCCGCGGTCCGATTGGGTTATGGGCTGGGAGAGCGGGCTGTTAGCACGGCAGCTGCCTTCTGGCCCATGGCAAATTATTCACAATTTGTCATTTGTCTTTGATTTATTTGCATTTTAAAGGCTTTCAACGGCGACGACGTCGACAGCGCCGACGTAATAAATTTAGCTGGCTGTCTACCTTTCTGCTAGCTGTCGGCAAATGCTTATTTTTTGTTATTTTCAGCGTATACAGCATATATACATATATATATATATATTTTAGACTTAAGCACAATTTGTAATACTTACAAACGACATTCAATTTCCACATGGTCTCCAAATAGAGGCCGTTCACATTTGGATTTTCCGCACGGCATGTTATCGATTTGCCATCGTCGTCTGTGGTGGGCACAAAGCTCAGCTCCGAGCGTGTCGAGTTCTTTGATATGTCGTCCTGGAAAATGTGTTGCTGCATTAATTAAGTTTCGGCTCAGACCAGAGAGTAGACGACCCCCGCCCACCATTTTACAACGAAAATGTCCTTAGGCGCAGTTCTTCGTTTTATTCTTTGTTTTCTTTGTGTGTATGTGTTTTTCTTTTGGAAATTTGTCGAAATATTTTATGTTTGCAATTTAAAATTTATTGCTGCATACTTTGGGTTTTATGTGACTTGTGTGGGTACATTTTATAGCGCCGAGCAGCAACAACAACAACAACAACAACAATATCGTCTGCAACTACAACAACTACAACACATAATTAGTTGCGATGTTGTAGTCGTTATTCTTGCTGTTAGCTGAACGGGTCATAAAATTGTTCATTTTTAACCGTGTGTCGCCCCTTCCCCAGGCGACCAGACGCCAAAACTTGCTAAACGGCTGCAAAGGCGTGAAATATGCCCTCACATATAACTGCTCCGGGAAGTGGGTGTAAGTGTTTAAGCCCTATCGAAGGCGCTAAAAGGCGGACAGTTAGCGACCTGCTTTCACATCGTAAAAACGTTATTTTCACTGTCAGAGTCCAAGGCAAAATGAAAAAAACAAGCTATAAATATTTAAAAGAAAAAACTTGACTTTCCGAATGGAATGGAATTGTGAGGAAAACCTGTATTCAGTAACAGTTGGCAAAAAAGTTATTTAGCATGAAATTTCTTTGGCTCTTCCAAGAATTTCAGTATTCAAAAAATATATAAAAAATCGAAGATAATTATTAAAAATTAAATAACGAAAAAAATAAACTTAGAATGAAAAAAACGTGGTTTTCCGAATAGAGTTAAAATTCTTTCATTCTATAATCAGTTTTTTATAAGAGAACTATACAAACTGCATATTCAACTCTAGGACTTTTATGACCAGGTACTGCTTTCCTTATATTATTTTTTTCTTCGACAATTAAAAATAGTTTAACCTAGTTTGGAATTAATTTGTTAGACTGTCCTCAAAAATATTCTAACAACAATTTCGAGCATTACAAATGGCATGTTAAAGCTAAAGCCATGACTACCTAATTAGCTGCAATTCGTAGCGAGCAACTCGATTGTCGGCGAGTCGTTGGCCTTAAACGTTGATTAATGTCGTGTCCCATATAAAGTTGCTAGACTTTGGCTTGTACCCGAAATATGCACATGTCTGGCAGCACACACACACACACACACACACACACACCCATACACATACAGCCCACCCACAAGGTCCGCATATTAGAGTGGAAACTAAGGCACCAAAAGGCATGTATAACATGTCTAAAGGCCAGTCTGTCTGACAGTCTCTTCGACTGTCTGTTCGACTGTCTGGCTAAACGAGACTGAGGGCGGCCGTTTGCCGCATTACGGCAACTTTATGCCACGTGAAAAACTACTGAAAAACATTTCCGGTCTTTAAAGGAGTGTAGCTGCAAACGGCAAAGCAATCAGCGGCGGTATGCATAAGCGAGTATGCATATAAGACGGACGGACATGGACATAAACAACAACTGTTTTGGGTTCCGGACAGTGGGTAAACGGGGCACTGGCAGCGCTAGCGGGGGCGGGGCGGAGGCGGGGGCTGGGCAAGTCAACAACGGAGCGGCACAAAAATGAATTGCAACAAAATTGCGCTAAAACTCCCATAAATTTGTCCAAAGTTAAAACAAAAAAGGCACAAAAAAACACCACAACAACAACAACAACAACAAATGAAAATGGCAAAGGAAAAGCGTAGCAAATAGTAGAAAATGCAAAGGGTTGCGCAGCCGGGGGTCGCAGGTCGGGGGCGGGGCAATACATTGTGTATTGTGGAGTTTATATCACATTATCTGTGTTTATTCAAACGGTGAGTGCGGAGCGCGGCGAGTGTGAGCCACGCCCAGCGACAACAAGTGGGTGTTACCCACCCACAAGTCCCTTTTCCTACTCGTTGTGGAAGAGTTACGAGCTGCGGTGTGTGTGTGTGTGCCTGTGTGTAAGTGCTTGTGTGTGTGTGTGGCTTGACTGTGCAAATACAATAACTTATCGAGCTGAACGTGAGTCAGTCAACACCCCCAGAAACCCAACCGTAGGTAGGCAGACCACAAGTGTTGGGCAGGGTACGTCAATTGCGGTCATGTGCGAATCACCCCTACCCCTACCCTTTGACAACTACTGCCACCTCACCCCCTCGCATACTCAACTCACCTTTGTGCGTCGCAATTGACGTTTTCCCTTGTACCAAGTGATGATGGCATTCGGACGCGAACCCGATGATTCACACGTGACTTCATAGCGGCGATCGGCAATCATTGAGCTGGGTGGTTCCAGAATTTTTACAGTTAATGGTTTTACTGTGAAAAGAAGCAGAAAAAATTGGTAAATAACATTGGCAATTTGAATAATGGAAGTTGGATAAACAAAAAAGATTGCATAACAGAGAAGTAATGTTAGTTTATTACAGTTGATAAAAAATATATTTCAGCTCTGTATATTCCCACATTCTTTCGCGTTTTAACTTTAAAAAATAATTATGAAGTAGAACCTTCAACAATTTGTAACTAACAAACGTTAACAACTAACGGCGCTGCCTACATCTGACTCCATAGGGTCCCATAGGCCCCCATAGGTCCCTATATATAAATGACCCTCTATGGCTAAGGCAACAATTTGTTGTGCTCTTTGCTGTAAAGAGCTGGCGATATGGAGCGAGGTTAATGTTAGGCTTAACGTCCCGTCATTCGTTCATTCTTGTAAACATGTAATTATTTAACGGCCACTTTGACGAGCTATATGCGCGGTATTTAACCCCAAGAATGACAGGTTTATTTATGTAGCGTTACAATCATGAAAAATATTGAGTATGATTTGTTTATGTTTATACAACAGGCGAGTTGTTTAGTTAACGTGCTGAAAATAACTACGGAGTTCCGATATTGAAAGATAATATTTTCATTGATTGAATATTAATTTAGGTAATTGAGATTGCGGGTTATAAAATGATTAAGGTTTACAAGGTGACAGCGGGAACTATGGAATGTTTTGAGTAGAGTTTGGCCCATAATTAGTTATTATTAAAAATTAAGAAATTTAGATCTAAGCTCAGGCTTTGGTTCCTAGAGAAAACCCTTACTCTAAAATTGATATATTAATTTATTTCAATATCTTGGTATGGTCCCTCTATGGGTTATATAAGCCCGCCTGCTAAGCCTAGGGTTAGGAAGTCCCACAACACATAACTTAACCTTGACGATAGCATAAGTCTGGTCTAGAATCAAACCTAAGCGAACTAGGCTTCTTTTTCTGTGTTTTTTCAGGTCATGTGTGGTTGTTTTGGACAAATTTATTAGCCAGACAAGTTGGAATTGGGTTGGGCACTTACGGTGCATATCGAGTATGAAGCTCTTCTCCTTGGGCTTATCTAATTGCGTATTCAATGCCTGACATGTGAATACGGAATTTAAATCGTTGCGCTGCACCGATGGCCACAACAGTCGATTCTCGATAACATCGCCGGAATTGTGCTCGTTTTGATTGTCGACAAGTAGTCCATTCACAAGCCAGCGGACCTGTGGTTGTGGTCGACCTATGAAATAGAGTCGAATGAGAACAAAGAAAACAAAATACAATAGTTATATACACATCAACATATGGGGACTATGCGAAGCGGCAGCTAGAAACGGCGCAAATTAAAAAGTCAAGTTTTGGACTAAAAAAAAAACATAGCGCAAAGAAAACCGAAAGCAAACTTTGTGATATTTTCATTTTCGGTCAAAGTGCGGCTTGAGGTTTTTCTTTTACTCTCTCTGTTTTTTTTTTTTGCTGGCCAAAGCTTTTAAGGAAATTAACAGGAAATTGTCTAGCCGGTCGAGCGGATATAGCCATGTGTGTGCGGCATAGCAAAAGCAAAAAGGGGGCGTGGCCACTAGCAATGGGGCTAAGCCAGATAGTTGGGCTTACTTACCGCCCACCACACGACAAGTGATAACAATATCATCGCCCTCCTGCTTGGGACCCAATTTTGTGCCATTCAGTTGACGACCCCAGCGGTCCAGTATGATGGGCTGCTCCGGAAGTACTAAAAAGAACAACAGCAACAACGACAACAATTGATAGTTAAGTGTATGTGTATGTGTAGGTGCCTGTGTGCCCGTGTGCCTGTCAGAATTTCAGATACTCACTTATTACAGACAAATTGAAACGGAAGCTCTGCGTTTGAGCTGTGCGAAAATCGACACGACAACGGTAAATGCCTTGATCATGCCGTTTGATATCCTGCAAAATTCCATACGTTATATTATTATATGTGTGCGAAAGGAAACAGATGATTAGCATACACACGCATACACACACACACACACACACACACACACTGCATACACCCACAAAACAGTTGCTTCTGGTCATGTAATTTTCAATTATTGCATGTCACTTAAGTCCTACAACTCTGTGGTCTGTGCTGTGGCCAAGTCGTGCAGGACTTAAGATATATATCGAACCTCCAGCCAGGCAATTATGCACTCCCAGGTATTGAAGCTAGTGCACATTCGGTTCAGTTAATTGTGGCTATGATTAGTTAGTCAATGAATGTGATATATATATTACTCTGATTGGTTCTTTCATTAAAATTTTAATTTATCATTATCTTGCTCTGCGACTTCTGTCAGCAATTTAAATGTTGTAAATGTTGTAATAAATGAACAAGTTCTGTGAAGAGATGCAATGCAAGTTCCAGTCCGTTGTCACTTTATGCATATTAAACACTGCTAGCTGAGACACGTTTTTTTACATTTAAGTATGGGTTGTTTCTTTAATTTAAGCAGTATTTGAGGTAAATTTTTCAAAAATTAACTAGTTCCTAAATGCAGTTAAGATTTTTGTACTATTGCCACTTTTTTCACATTCTCAACTGTCAGTCTTAAGTTTTTATAAAGCCTTTTGATGCTTCAAGGAACTAGTTCCTTGAACTAGCTAGCTTATTAGATCACTAATGTGAACCTGTTAGGAAATTAACAAGTTTTTATATTCCCAAATAAGTTGAATGAACATACATATTAAAGCCGATTCGACTTTTTCAATGGGATGTAAAGATATTTTAATTACCTTTATCTATCTTTCTGAATATCTTAGAACTAGATATATCATTAAAATTTACAAATGCCCATAATATTATATTAAAATATCAAATAATTAAAAATAAAAACTTATTCCATTTAAATTTTTCTATATAATCATAATTAAATTCACCTATTTATACTACCATCTACCCCTTAAGCATCCGTAGCTGTTTTCTCTAACTACTTGTATGCAATTTGCAGTCGGTCTGGCGTCGAGCTAATTGTCAGGCAATTGAAACGCAATTAAAATTAATTTATAAAGTCAGCTCCTCGCCCAGATCCCAACCATTTGTCGCACATTATTCATATTCGAGTTATATATATAAATGTTTTTGTAACATCGTGTTGTGTGCCTCGCTTGCAATATGAAGTTGATGCAACCGCGAGTGGCAAATTTATGGGCGGGATCAGGCTGCCTCTTCGTGTGCAATTCACATTCATTTCCGAATATGTGTGTGAGCGTGTGTGTGTCTGCACATGCAGCTCGTTAACGTGCAGACAGAACCCTCCGCCCCCACCAGGCTGTCTAAGACTAGGAATTGTCCAAGGATTTCAACACTCTGGAACCCGAAGCCAACTCAAGTTGGCCTTTAAAAGTCAACCGCTTGTGGCGCAAAGACATGCCGAGGCGTTGGCTCAAGTAGCTGCCATATTGTGTGTGGGTGTGCGTGTGTGTGAGTGTCTGTGTGTGTGTGAGTGTGCATTGCATGACAATAACGGTAAATCAAGTTATCTGTAAACATGCAAGACATTAATAAACATTTCGCGTGCGCGAGGCAATTTAACAACTTTTGATATCTAAATTTGTTTTCGCATTGCCTCAGCCGCAGTCGGAGTCGCAGTCGCCGTCGCCGTCGCAGTCACAGCTTTCTACTGTTATTTAGCATTCCGTTTTTACTCCATTTTCATGGCCTTTTCCTTCTTGTTTTTTTTTTTTGTTTGCAATATGTTCGGTACATCCGTTTACTGTTATTCGCGCTGGCTTAATTTTTAACACGCATTCGCAATTCCAATTGCAATTTCTTTTTCGGTTATCAATTTGAAAGCACTTTCAAATAATATGGAAAATTTAAGGGTAATTTTGAGAGTATTTCCAAAAGGGAAATTTCATATCATTTAAATTTATTATTCACCAATTTACGCACTGACTTGTCGTTATATCTATGTAGCTTAAATTTTTTTAGTTGTTTAAATGTATCTAAGAACCATAACTGGAACTTCATGTTCCCAAAAGATTGGTTTTCCATTTGTTTATAAATAATTCGTTATTAATTATATTTAAATTAACCTAGAAGCTGTCAGCTTAAACATTGATGATCCCCAAAGATGACAATGAGCTCAGTTCTCGAGCACTTGAGCAGACGATATGGAGAATAGCATATTATTTAACACCCTTGAATTGTTTATAGAGTATACTCTAGTCTATAATTCTACAAACTCTTATTTAGTATTTTTTTTATAGCTATTTTTGCTGAGCGCACAAAATTCAATTGTGTGCTCAATTTTTTAGAATTTATTTCAACGCTTGGCATTATTTTTTTTCAAATGCGCGCTGCTAGTTTTTACCCATTTGATGTCTGGCCCCAGCAAGTGGAAGGCCCTTCAAATAGCTAAAAGCATCCCCAAAAGTCTGCTACAATAAATGCAATGCGATAGGTCGTGTTTTTCACATTCATTCAAGTTCACACCAATTAAATAGAATATTTAAAGAATTGATTAAAGTCGAGCCCGTATTTGCACACACGGCAAAACAAATGGGCCGCTGTAAGCTGTTGGGCAATCATTTGGAATCTTACCTTAATTTCCAAGGTTGCTGGCTGCGAGTCAAAATGGAATTTGGCACGTGAGCCAAAAACCTCCGGAGCTGACCAATGTCGGGGCTGCTCAACGGCCATATTATCGCGCACATCGAAGCTGCAAAGAGAGAAAGAGGGAGAGAGGAAGAGAGCGAGAGAGAGAAAGAGAATTATTATTATTGTGCTGGAACGTAAATATTTCAGTGGGGCGAAATTAAATCAAGTTGATATAAATTCTTAAGTTCGCAGCAAAATATTCACATGCGAAAACTGGGAAGCCTAATGAAACCCCATAGGCCATATAATTCAGCTCGGACTTCAGCTCGGCTTTTATATTCCGCTTCTTCCTTTTTTGTCTTATTTGAAAATTGCGCGCGCTAAACTTAGCCTCATTTATTTTGGCCTGCTCATTAGAAGGGGCGTCGGGCTGGCTGCCAAAATTGAATTTATGGGCCCGCAGATAAACATTTTTTCAATTTTCTGCTTCTTGTGCTTGTGCAGTTCTCGCCGGCGTTGCATTTAATGCGCCAAGTTTTACCTGGCAGCACACACAGCAGGCCATAACACTTAAGACCTGGCCAAATGCTGACTACTGCTGCGGTGCGCAGTCATCATTAAAATGGCCATAAACATGGCTTGCATTGAGCTTTGTTTTTCTATTGAACTTTATTAAGCAATAAATATTACGAAAGTATAATTTGCAAGTGATAAACGCGTTTCCCGCAACCGATTACAGCTTTAAATTCTGTTTGCTTTTGTAAAATTTAACTGAATTGATTCTTTGACTAATTATTTTAATACTTAACTATGCTAGTACGCATAATTAGCAAAGGTATAAAGGTATAATTATTAGGGAAAACACAAACCGGCAGCTCAACAACATATTCATATAATCCTGATTAAAATCTATAGAAATGTCGAGAACTCTGTTTGCATTCGAATGCAATTCAACTTTTTTAGTCCAAGCACTTGACTGCCCATTCCTCAGACTCTTATATGCTCAAATGATTAGCTCTTTACTTTATTTCGCTCCCATTTAAATGATTTTTTAATGAATATTAGACCATTTATATTTTAGCTCTGTGAATATTTAGTTATCCGACTATTTTAACACTCTTTTATTTTATTTTTCTCATAGCTAGTTAGTCTTTCAGTTATTTCTATAAAAACATCTAATATAACATTTAATACTCTTTCTATCAGCATTATAAGTTGAAACGAATGAAACTTTTAATTATTTGCTTTTATACACTGAACCCATTGAAAGTGACTAAGAAGGTTATATTGGTTGTGTGTAAATGTGTGTAACAGGCAGAAGAAAGCATCTCCGACATCATTAAGCTGATTCTTGATCAGCATCAATAACCTGGTCGATCTAGCCATGTTCGTCCGTCTATGTAAACGCTTTGAAATCAGAAAGTATAGAACCAGAGAATGTAGGTTCTCCTAGTGCCCGCTCAGTACAAGGTTATTATAAATAATCGATAGTCCTACCCATTTCCATCAAATCGGTAAGAATCTATATGGAAATACTTTTTTTCTGAGCATGTTTCAGAGCTCTTATGAGCAAAAAAAACGCAAATTTGGTTGGTAGACTCCTCTATAGAATAGACAGATCTAATATATATCCATTTTTGGATATTTTCCACAGTTCTCCCTCAAAAATATGTTCACGTTTTTGTGTAAATTCATGTCACAACAGGTAAGCGCGAGATTAAGGGAATAATCTTGGTCGGGCACTGCCGACTAGAGTAACTCTTGCTCGTTCTTCTCGCTATTTGTTCATAAATTCTTCATGTTTTTCAAAAGAAGTATTGTAACTAACTGAACAAATATTCCATTATCATATTCTCTTTCTGCGAATATACAATATCTTTTTATTGTATTTTAATCCTATTAGAGCTCTTTGATTGTTTCTAAATTTATGACAACAGTTGTTAGCAGAACTCTAGGGCAAAGCTAGCTTTAACAATGTGTACTCAGTGGAGAGGGGGAGTCAAGGGTCGAGGGGTTTTTTCGATTGTTGTTGTTGCTGCTGTTATTGTAGCAGCCACTTTTCGAGAGCCGCTGCGGCAAGTGGGGCGTTAAGCGCCCTTTTGTATGCAACACGCAATAATTTATGCGGGTAACCAACGACGAACGCTGCCGACGTCGACGTCGAAGTCGACCGCGACATCGCAAAATGCAACAACTTAATTGCTGCGTGCCAAGCGGGCGGCAACTCGAGCAAACGAGCGACAGAGAGCGACAGAGAGCGTGAAAGAAAGAGAACGATTTAGTGTGAAAGCGAGAGCAACGTTAACCCAATTTTGTTGCGTTTTCTTGCTTTCTTCTATTTTTTTTCTTTTTGCTCATATCGCTGCCATTTTAATTAAAAACTAAAAAAGTAAAATAATAAAAAAAATAAAGGGTAAAAGAAAAACTGTTGCAGTTGGCTGCAGAGCCTGCGGCTAGAGAAAGTGAAATACTCTAAGGGAGTTCAGGGGGGGTGCAGAGGCGTACGCCTGCGCTTAATAACTGCTCTTCGGGGCCTATGCAGCAAATGTTTATGACCAAATAATATGCTACGTGGACCCCGGCAAATTGAGTGTTATGAAAATGGCCAAAAGCCGAATAAAAAAAAGAGCGCGACTGTGGGTAGATACAGTGAAATGTTGGCTAAAATTAAAGATATTTGTTATGTATGTCTAGCTAAATAAGTATGTTATGGCCAGTTATGTGCTACATATATTGGCGCATATTTATCTGAACTGTTAACACAGTCTGTCAACAACTGAAGCAGACTGGCTTTTAAGAAAATTAAATTGTATAGCCTCTGTTGTCATATTATTGTCACATCATTTACAATGCAAGACTCGAGGGCCGATTCATTACATAAATTTTCTTTAGACTTCATGTTAACATAACTTTGATATAGAATTCACAAACACTTTATATGGGTCAGTTGAGCGACTGTATCTTTGCTCTTAAAAGTTTGCTTCTACATTTGTTCTCATTTAATTGTTTAGTAATATTTAAGATATGTACGCAACCATTATCCGTATATCCCATTCCTATTGACTGTGAGATATTTTACTCCCACTTTCATATTGCTCTGATTTTTTATACATATCTATCTAATAATAATTAATATCAATTTTAAACAATTTTAGGAAATTTATAGACAATGCTTTCACCTAATATTTTTACCTGACACACTTGCTACTTTACTTATCTGCGCCACTGTGCGTCGCCAAGTAAAAGTGTCACATAGTCTTTCAGGTGTCATAGTATATTGCATTTGAATATTGCATTTGACAGCCAAATGGCGCAACGTGGCGTTAAAATGTCGTGAATGCAATTAGTATGAGCTGCTGCCTGGTCGCCCCCTCCAGATGAAGCCTGGGGCCAGCAGGGAGCACTTTACAGGCACTTTCCAAAGAGTTGTTTATGACCTGCCCGATTGCTATTAGCCAGGAAACAAAAACAACAACAACAACAAGAACTACAGAAACAGCAATAATTTGGCCTGGCCGCAAGCTTAGCAACAGCTTAATGCCAAAATCCATATAAAAGAAATTCAACATCATTTATCCACATAATTCTTGTGGCTTTATGTCTGAGGTTAATTACGAAATTAGGTAAATATAATTAAGTTAATTTACTGTGCGCCTGCGACAACAAAAACCCACACACACAGATACACACAGACAAAAGTTAAATCACATATTCAGACCAAAGGCCACTTATCAGCTGCCAGGCAGGTGCAGAAAATAAACAGCTCAAGTTTAATTATAGCAAATGCTTGTATTCGACTTGGCTATACCCTAGGCAATGTGCACATATTAAGAGCTCAAGTTTTATCAGCTAAACAGATAGGTAGCTATACTGTATTTTATTTTGGTGTTTTGTCTTGAATTGTATGTGAATAGCTAAAATACCTATTTGTGCAAACTTCGCCAAGGGTATGTCAAAAAAAATATTGTAGCATACTTAAGTGCAAAGCTGGGCCGCACGATTTAAAAGGCAGCTGCTCTCGAGGCTCGTTTGCATTTAATTAAATGCTTATAAAGACAAACACAAAGGCAGACAGACAGACAGACAGACAGACAGACAGACAGACAGACAATGGGCCAAATGAGGCAGTCGCAACGCACACACAAAGAGAAAGGGAGAGGGAGAGTCAGTGAGCGAGAGGCGGCGATAGTACTCACCTGTATAGAGGTATGCCCGCATTATCACGAAACCATAAGACCATATAAACATCATGCAGGGGCTCGGCAATGGGGCAGGGCAGCGACACTGATTTACCCTCGACGGCATCAATGTCCTTCGTTTTCACTGTGTGCCGATTGTGGTTTGCGGATGTGGTTGGCATTAGTTGTTGTTGTTATTATTGTTGTTGTTCATGTTGGTGGCACAAAGTCGCCGCCATTTTATTTTTGGGGGTCAGGCAAATTATGTTGTCACGGTTTTTTTTTTTTTGTGGTTGGTCAGCATCGTCGAGCCACATGAAAATAGAAAATAAATGCGTAAAATTTGTTAATTAAATGTTCGTTTCTTTTTCAGCATGCGTGGCTGCTCTCGCACACACACTTATGCACATATACATATATATATATATATATATAAATATACATATATATATGGGAGCAGAGCATTGTGCAGCCAGGACACGGCTAGCTGTTTGTATCTGGGCTTTTAGCAATTAAATGTTGATGCCGGCTTAATTTCTACGTAATTACAAACGCGTAAATTTTTATGCAGCTCCGCTTAGAACCCGCTTTATTTATTTATTATGCATGTGCAAATGCCTGTGAAATACTTTTGAAGCCACGCCCACCCAATCCCTCTATCCCTTTGTGACAGAGCACATGGCATTATATTTTTTTTTAGTCTTTGCACAAAATCTGTTTGCTAGCAAGCCAAATAGTTAAGCATTATCAAAATGTGCGTTGTTCCAAATATTTTAGTAGGCTCGGCACTTAATTAATTTTGAACATGAAAAACATAATTATTTGAAATAAATAAAATTATATAAATTTGAATAAATTAAGAAATGTTTTTTGTTACGTTTATGTAAATTCTTTGGGCATATTTGTAATTTTCTTTTTCTGTTAACATTTTTTATTCACATTTGTACCTAAATATCTTTCCCTAATTTGTTATTTGTGAAGTTTAAAATAAATGTATATATATAATAATAACATAAATAAATATAAAATCAATCAATTTTTTGATAATAATAAAAGAACTTCCAATAATTACGTATCTATTCATTACTTTTACATACCTCATCGATAGAAATAAAAGTAGAGATAACAAAAGACACGACAAACAGCTGAACGATGTTAATGGGTGTTGTTGATAAGAAAAGACAATGAAGATAAAATGAATAGACTGAAAATAGATCAAATAAATACCCTATATTTCTATAAAGTAAATGCACTGAACACATTTCAATTATCTACAATTTCTGATCATTTTTGTTGGAAAAGAGAACCCTCAAAAATTAGAATAAATTAATTCTAAAAAAAAAAAAAAAATATTTTAACATTCTTAAAAATTGGGTATATTGCATGCGCAACTTTCAACTGCGTGAGTGACCACTGTACAGCAATTAACATCTGGTCACACTCCCAGCTATGTAATTTTAAATAATTTTATGTTGATACAATGTTTAAGCTTTCTATAAAATTTAAAACTTTATATGGTTAGTAAACACTGTAATATATCTATGTAAAGCTCTGTGTACAAATTCTGTATGTCGTATATACATATATATAAACTGCACATTTGCCATTTTCAGACAAAATGTTTATAAAATTTTCAATATTTGGTTTTTATTGCTTGCTGCGCTTTTAGCCGCGACAACATTTTGGCAGTTGAACCAGCCAAAAGCAGAAGCTGAACTGAAACCCAACAACAAGCAGCCACAGCTGTCAAATGCGGCAAGCTGACACAGTTATTGTTGTTATATTCTTTACCCTTGTATAGGGTATTTGTGTTTTGCAAAGTGTCACATCTTATAGGGCCAAGCTTTTAAAGTAAAGAATCATATATACAGTCCAAATATATATACAGTTACTAATAATCATTCTTAATACCAAAGATATCATTTTGATTAACTACTGGGTTTTAATATATTACACAATAATGTAGAACACATAACTATTGAATACTATATCTGCTCTTATGACAAGTTAGGGTATTGGACAGTCGGCAGCCCAGGGTTGGCTTAGCTTTTTGCTATATTGTTGTTGCTCTGTTATCATGATTCAGCTTTCAAATAAAGAATATAGACACACACCGTTTGGCACATATGCATACACACATCTAAATATATCTTCGTGTACAAATAAAAATGTCTGCGTTGAAAATATTTCACATCATATGAAAGCAAAGGCCATAAAAAATGTAACTCCTCATCCGCCGCCACCAGCCCCCCTGGCTGGTACTTCACGGCAAGGTTTTTGGCATTGACTTTATGTGTAAATATGAAAAAATGTCATTTTATTGCCACAATGCGTCGAAATTTTGTGAAAATTTATTGCGAATACGCCGCGTTGTACAATAAATATACGCTTAAATGCCTAGCATGGGTGTATATTTGTGTGTGTGTGAGTATCTGTGTGTGTGTGTGTGTTTGCTTAGAATTGTTGGTACAGCACAGTAGACACAGCTGGCTTTGAGCTAAAATAAAAGAATCGAGTGCAAACTGTGTGCAACATCTGCCATATGAGATATAAACATAGATCATATAAGGCCTACGAAATGCAAAAAAAATAAAATGTTGTTGCATATGAAACTTCGTACAAGAGCTCTACAGAAGAAATTGGCTTCAGTTGAACTATTACACACATAAATAAATTCCAATCGTACTTTTTAAAATAATATTAAAACATAATATATATGTAGAATATTTAATTCATAAACAAATATTCTTCATATTTTTGTAAGCCATTTTACTTTAACGAAAATAATTAATATACTAATTAAACTGATATTACTAATATAAAATATATATTTCATTCCATTTTATCATTTTATTTCTAAATTTATTTTTGATTTATTTTTTAACTTTTTTTTTTTCAGTGTAGTTGTTTGGAACGATAGCGTTATCATAGCGTGAAAATACGACTAAAACTTTGCATTTGCGACGCCAGATGGCGATAGCGTGAAAGCGGTAATATTTAACTCGAAACAGGTGAGTGGAAGTTGGGAGTAGTTGGCAGTTGGTTTTAGTTGGTCGCGAGAGCTGATAGCTCTGATTGATATTGGAGAACGATGTTCGTAATAAGCGAAATTAAGTTACCGACATCTTATCAGGCAGCAGAAAAAGGCAATTAGATTAATGGACATCCATGCCACGCATTGCAGCCGCCCCAACGTGTTGGCCGCACGGGCCTGAAACCATTCTGTAACAAAGACTCTCTGGCTCAAAACGTGCTGGCCATGGCCATGAAGAAGCGCTATGTGAAACGCCTGGTGCGTAAGTTCATCTTTCTACTTATTATAATCGGCTTCATCTCGCTGCTGACCACGTTGATTGTGGAGAAGCGTCTGAACAAAGCCAAGTCAGCGGACGAACCGGACGAAAGTAATTTGGATATGAATGGAGATCCCCTAACGCCAGAGTTCCGTGCGGCCAATGTTGCGCCGACACGTCGCCCGGCTCGACCGCCCTTTCAGGATCGCAGTGCTGTGCGTGATGCCTTGCCGGATCAGCAAGTGGAGCAGCTTAAGACTGAGACGGTGAAAATGTTTACGTTGCCAACGCCCGTGGGTGAGCGCAGGGACTGGCACGATTACGAGGCAATGGCAGCGGACAAGTTGCGCTCCGGTCTCGGAGAACATGGACTACCCGCTGCGATTGAAGATCCTGCAGAGAAAACGCTGGAAGAGAAAGAGTATCGAAGGAATGGCTTTAATGGTTATCTCTCCGATCGCATCTCTGTGAATCGCTCACTGCCAGATGTACGGCACGAACAGTAAGTAGAATGGAGCAGCAGCTATTGAATTGATTCTCTAAATATGTGCCCGATTCCCCGACAGTTGCAAGACGCGCAAATATCTGGCCAAGCTGCCGAATGTCAGCGTCGTCATCATCTTCTACAATGAACACTTTCAGACGCTTCTGCGCACCGTTTATAGCATCGTCAACCGCACTCCTAAGGAGCTGCTGCACCAAATTGTGCTCGTCGACGATGGCAGCGAATGGGAGACGCTGAAGGATCAGTTGGATCAATACGTCGCCCTACAGTGGCCACATTTAGTCGACGTGGTGCACAATCCAGAGCGACGTGGCCTGATTGGTGCACGTCTAGCTGGAGCTAGGGTTGCCACCGGTGAGGTCATGGTCTTCTTTGACTCGCACATTGAAGTCAATTACAATTGGGTAAGTCAAGAAGCTTACGCTAGCTGACCTTTTAAGCATTAGGTGTGCCTAGGTCATAGCCCGCAATCTCGCAAATTAATTGTAGCTCATATGGAATGCTTTCAAAGCATCTGACATTTAAATGAAAAAGATATTTAGCTTCGCCGAAGCTTCAAGCTCCGTTATATATGCTAATGAAATCTTTAGACAATTTCTATCGGCAGTTTCCATTGTTTGTAGAGCTTGCTTTTATCCCAGCTATATTAATCTATTGATTAGGTGATACTTGAAGCGACTGTCATTTATTTCCAATTATAGCTGCCGCCACTTTTAGAGCCCATTGTCATCAACAATAAGATATCGACGTGTCCCATTGTGGACATCATTGATCACAACAATTTCGCCTATAATGGTGGCTATCAGGAGGGCACGCGTGGCGGCTTCGACTGGCGCTTTTTCTACAAACAGCTGCCCGTGCTGGCCGAGGATAGTGTGGACAAATCTCTGCCATATCGCAGTCCGGTAATGATGGGCGGCCTGTTTGCCATTAACAGCGAGTTCTTCTGGGATCTGGGCGGTTACGATGATGAGCTGGACATTTGGGGTGGCGAGCAGTACGAGCTGAGCTTTAAGATCTGGATGTGCGGTGGCATGCTGCTGGATGTGCCCTGCTCCCGTGTGGCGCACATATTTCGCGGTCAAATGGACCCGCGGCCAAACCCACGCAATTACAACTTTGTGGCCAGGGTAAATTGGGTGCAAAGCGCCTGGCAAATCGCCTGTTATGCCAAATTCGCTGATCAACTGAATTTTCTAGAATCACAAGCGCGTCGCCGAGGTCTGGATGGATGAGTACAAGGAACATGTCTATAGGCGGGATCCTGCAACCTATGACAACATCGATGCTGGCGATTTAACGCGTCAGCGTGCAGTGCGAGAGCGATTGAAGTGCAAGTCCTTTGACTGGTTCATGAAGGAGGTGGCGCCCGATTTCCTCATCAAGTTTCCGCCCATTGATCCGCCCGCCTATGCATCGGGCGCCATACAGAGCCAGGCCTATGCAGATTATTGTCTGGACTGTTTGAACGTGGGCGCCAATCATCCCGTTGGCCTTTACAACTGTGCCGAAAATCTCACCTATCCCCAGGACAATCAGAACTGGGCCTTAAGCTCGCATCGCGAGCTGCGACGCTTGGATGATGCTTGCCTGGATGTACAGGATTCGCATCCGAACGCTACCGTCTGGATGTGGGATTGCCATCATCAGGGTGGCAACCAGTTTTGGTACTATGATCGCCAACATCATTGGCTCGTCCATGGCCTTCGCGGCAAAAACTGCATGGAGGCATTTGTGGACAATGGTGTGACAAAGGTTCTCACCAACCGCTGCGATGAGAATAATGTGCGACAACGCTGGAATTTTGGTCAGGTTAATGACGAGCTGCTGGATCGTTTCTTTGAGGGTTTGTAAGTCGAAACGAGACCTAAACTAAAACTCTTTAAGCTTGTTGTTAAATCTAGCTGGAAAAAGTGTTTAGATACACACCTAGAGATTTTTCTCATTCTTATTAATTTAACTATTTAAACACAAACCCACACACAATAAAATCAAATTCTGTGTACTTTGCTTTTTAGCTGAGCAAACGGAAACTGCCCCCTTAAAATCCTACAATTTCTTACTATATTTTAAAAATGATTTCAATTTGAATACGTCTAAGAAGCTGTCAACTTGTTTGAGGTCTTTTTTATAGCCCTGCCAGCTGTTCGCAAATGCAGTACAGTACGGTAAGCAAAGTGTGGAAGCTGTCAAAATATTTCTACTCCTTCGAACTACAACCAAATGCTGAAAGGATTTTAACTACAGCCGGTTTTAGGCTCTTAGTTCTGGCCCTAAACACGTTTCTAGTTGTCGAAAATTGTTCGAAAATTAGGAATCATGAAATGGCACTAAAGGTTGATAAAAGCTCATTGGCCAATAGCATTTGTGTGTTCGTATTGCCAAAAGTCTAAAATGAACTTTGCCTTTAAATTTGACTCTGCTTGTGTTTTAGCCAGGTGATGAGCAGGGAGTCAGCCATTAGTCTGCCATTTTGGGGCTTGTTGCTGTCTTTTGCCACTTCCCACTCCCCACTCCCAACTCTCTCTAGTTATCTGCTTCTCTGTCTCTCTGGGGTTGGCTGAAAAATGCCAATGCATCAAAGGCAAAGATGCATCACGTTGACTGCATTACTAAACGACTTTAAGCTGCCTGCAACCCGTTCTTTCTTCTTCCACGGCCCGCGCCACGCGTCGCTCCTTGCCCAGGCACTTTGAAAAGTGTTAGCTGGAACCTGAGTTGGATTCTCGTTTTGGTTGCATTTTTGTGTCGCCTTTGGTTGGCCTTCACTTAACTACAGCAGCACCGACAGCTCCACAGCTCTAGAGCTCTACAGCTCGTAAGCTCGGCAGCTCGACAGCTCGTGCATGTTAAAAGCTATTTAAATATGCTCTCTTTGAATGCCTTGATTGGCTCCATGCCAAACCCAAACCATTTCTGGCCAGCCTTTGCCCCGCTTGCTCGTTGGCTCCTTTGCTCTGGCTCTGACTCTGACTCTGGCTTTGGCTATGGCTTCGGTTTCGGTTTCTACTTGGCTACGTTTGCTGCCCAAAATCAACTCTCAACGCACATAAGCGCAAGGCGACTCGAGATGTACTTTCCGCATTACCTCTCCGCATGAATTAAACCTATAATTGTCAAAGTGCGTAAAAAAACTAACAAGCTCAATCATAGTGATGAGCGAAGTCTTAAGAAAATTTTACTAATATAAATATCTAATATAATATTTTCATGCTGGGACTACCTCAAATAAAAACAGTTTAACTGAATAATTGATTAATTTCCAACATCTTTCAGTTGTAAATAATTTTCTTTTTAAAAAGTTGACTTAATTATTTTCACCAAATTGAAAGTCAGAACAAACTAAACCGATTCGTTTCTCTTATAGTTTTCAACACTGTAATCATTAAAGATGTAAAAGCTTGGTTAGCTGCCTCGTTCTGGTGTTAACCTCAAGCTTAACTAACCTCAATCCACTCACTAGCAAAACACACACTCTCACAAATACACTCACACATACACTCACACATACTCTCGCAGTTCATCTGCTCACACGTCTCTTTCAATTTACATTCGCTGCACTCTGTTATCGCCTGGAATTCTCCATAGAGACACGCCCCTTGCGCTTGCCAACACCCCCCCCCCCCCCCCCAACCCACCCTGAACCCACAGCACGCCTGCGCCACGCCCATTGTTGATGCAATTTAAAATGCAAAACTTTAATGGAATTTGTGCTGCTGCGACAATAGTTTTACGCAACTTTGCAACACTGACAACTTTTATTTCTAATGCATTTGTCACATGCACAAATTTTGTTACAGCGCACTTACGAGTTTTCACTGTACCATGCACCTTAAATTTACATTGAAGCATTTTAATTGCTATTTAAGTATGACCGCTGCTGTTGTTGCTTCGCTTGTGTAATTGCCGGAGCGTCTTGTGCCCCCCAATTAGCATACATATATAATTTACCATGACGCAAGCCAGTGACAGCCCCCTACCCCTAATAGTTATTTCCCCCTCCCTCATATTGTACGCTCCCACATGGAATTCGTTTATTTCATGTAAAAATATTTCGTTGACAAATACACGTCACCAGGAGCCCACATGAAAGAGTTTCTCACTCTTAAGCTCTCTCTCTCTCTCTCTTTCTCTCGCTCTGCCCCTCTTTCTTTCATTCTTTTTGTAAATGTGTGTGTGTGTGTGACACTTTGCGATTAATCGTCGGGCTCATTAGTGGTGAAAATATTTATGAAGACCGCTGGGAAAACGCAGCGTTGTACAGTCATTAAATATACATTGAAATCATTCTTAACTATGCATGTATCCCTGTGCGTGTAAATGTATATTTGTGTCTGTGTGTGTGTGGTGTGTGCGGTTTTTAATGGATTTGTCTTCAAGTGGGATGCAGCAGCAAAGAAAATTTCAATTCAATTCGGCAACCTATTCAATGACAGGAGTTGAAAATGCACGATCAAACGAAAAATTAATCGTAAGCTTGCAGAAATCAGTGTTGCATAGGAGTTAAATGTTGCATTTTGCACTTATTTATGCTGCAAATTTCATTGTTATTTACATAGTTCCTTAAGTTATTCCCAATTTTAAAAAAATATTGCTATATATATTTATTTTATTAAAAACATATGAAAATGCACTTTTCAAAAATAAATTATTTTGTTAATGAATGAATGAAACCTTTTAGAATAAGTACATGCCTTATCAGCACTCATTTATTAGTTAGTTTAATTGGAATTCCCCATGTTAATATATGAATACGTCACAGTTCTAACTGATTTCCCTGATTAATGCAAATAATTAAATAAAGAGCAGTGCGCCTACGTACCCTTTAATTACATATGCTTATCTACAAACAAAAATATTTGAGTTGAAATAAAAATTAAGTAATATTTTTCAAAAATGTATTTTAACTATATATTATACTAGCGGGTATAACCCGGCCTTGCCCGTGGTACGTATGTTATAAAATCAATGTTTTCTAAAAGCTTTGAAACTGATCGGACGGGAATCAAACAAACTTAAAATTCACCAAAAAAAACTTAGAAATGCATTTTCCACCGAAGGAGGTTAGGTTTTTTCGAAAAATGTGAAACACGTTTCAAATGATTTTTCTTATAGATCTTTGGAAATAAATTTGAACACAAAACGTCATCCACCAAATCTTCGACCCCCATTTGCACCAAGGAGGGATGGATTTTTCAAAAAGTGTGAAGCACCCCTCAAATGAATCTTTGAAAATGAGTTTGGGGCCGATCGGATGGTAAACAAAAAACTTTCATACAACCGTTTTCCGCCAATTTACCACTGTTGCGGGTGGAATTTCTCAAATCGCTGAAATACGTGTTTATTAAGTTCTTATGGAGAGCTTTGAAAATAAGTTTGAAGCATATCGGACACAACTTAAAACTTCGCCCAAAAAATCGCATTCCCCCCGAAGAAGTTTGAATTCTGCGAAAAGTGTGAAACACGTCTCAAATGATTTTTCTTATAGATCTCTGGAAATGAATTTGAGCGCGAAACGTCACCCACCAAATCTTTGACCTCCATTTCCACCAAGGAGGAACGGATTTTCCGAAAAGTGCGAAACACCCCTCAAATGAATTTGAACAAAGACCTTTGAAAATAAGTTTGAGGCCGATCGGATGGTAAACAAAAAAGTTACATACAAACGTTTTTCGCGATTTTTCCACACTTGCGGGTGGAATTTCCCGAAACCCCGTCTTAACGTGCACCTACATCACATAAGGTAGCTACAGTGAAAATTTCAGCTTCCTAGCTCTTACGGTTTGGGCTGTGCGTTGATCACCAATCAGTCAGTCAGTCAGTCAGTCAGTCAGTCAGTCAGTCAGGACAAACAGTTTTATATATAGAGATAGTTATAGTATATACTAACTATATATACCCTCAGTTCCAATTTAAACTGGGAATACGGGTTTTACACAGCTACTGATAATAAAATATTTATTCAAGTATTTATAATGCATCTTGATTAGAATGCATTAATGCTGTGCTTTTAAAATCAATAAAAAATTACAGACGACAATGTTTTCGCTTTAGTTTATTCAAAATCATTGAAAGATGCGCTACGGGCTGCTGTTTGCAATTACCTTGGCTTGTTTGGTATGTAAATTGTTGAAAATACTCCCAACATATATAAAACGAATTTAAATTTTTCAGAGCCTTGCTAGTGCGTTGACTGCAAAAGATGTGCAACTTATAGCTGAATTAAAGCAGGCTACCGAGCAGGCGAACCAACAATTGCTGCAAGGCCATCTCAAGTTCCTAATACAGGTAAATGAATACATCGCAGATTCGCAGGTTGTGGATCAGTCGATGATACGACAATTACGCGCCCAAAAACTTCGAGCGGAGGCAAAACTTGCAGCGAATCGTTTAAAGGAATCAGATCTGGATGAAATTTTAGATGAATGGGAGAGAATCCTAGATGGGAATAATTCAAATGGAGACCAGAGAAGAGAACGCATTTATTTATACCTAAAGGACAAATATGGTGACATATTTAACATGAATGAACAAAGGCTGCACAGGCAAGTTCAGTTATTCTCTTATGCAATGAATCCAAAAATAAGAGAGCTCAGCAAATCTGCGCAACAAAGCGAACATGAACTAATTACAGCATTCAATAATGTTGCCTATGCGGGTCTTGTAAGCCCGGAAGAGTCATTTACTGACTTCGTAACAGTTATGAATAAATATTAAGTTTTATTACGCAAAAAAACTAGCTTTACTCAATAAGCAACAATCTTTGAGTATGCCGTCGAGTGTTAAAGGTTATCAAGAGTTGTAAGCTATTAGCATATTTCATGTGGGAAAAAATGAATCTGAAAAGCAGCTATAAGCTAGTAAATATGTTTACATATTTGATAATAATTTATATTATTTTATTTACAATATAAACAAGAGAATGCTACCCTATACTCATTATAAAATTGATGCTGCCATCATAGTTAGGTCTTATCATGGACATTTACTAGTAACAAAAATGCATACAGATTAAAAAAAAATGTAGCTCTAATCTTCTTTGCCAAAATATATTTAGAAAATCGTATGTAAATCATATATGAATATATTTTATGTGAGTGTATTTAGTATTCGCCTTGTGCATTTGCCCATTTTATTTCCTACTTATTTATTTCCCTTAATGAGTTGCTTTTTTCGCAAACGTCGCATCATATGTTGACTTTTTGAGCCGCTTTTGTGGTTGCATGATAAAAATCACAGAGCAGCGTGGCAGAGAGCAATTCGGAGTGAGAAAGAGAGAGAGAGAGAGAGAGAGAGAGAGAGAGAGGGAGTGAGAGAGAAAGAGAGAGAGGGAAAGACTCAGTGGAGTGCAAGCCACATTAAGTCACCCGCCTGAAATGATCGCATATTGTAAGTATGTGTTTGTGTGTGGTGCGTGTGTGTTTATGCTTACGCCTGTGTGTCTTTGTGTGTGTGCGTCTGTGTGTGTTGTGGTTTTCACAGTCAGTTACAGTTGCTGAAATTTACCCACGATGGTTCCTGATTGTGTAAAGCTTGTCTCCGTTTACTTTGCTTACTTAACACAAATTCGTTTAAAAATATATAAAAATATATGAATGCATATATTTATATAAAAATAAACGTAATAATATACTAAAAATGTGATAATTTACCGTTAAATAAATGCAGCTGAAGTTTTCTATTTAGATAATTGTCGCAATAAAAGGGGCTAAAAATGCTAACATAGGATTGATTTAACTTGAAATCAAGAAATTAATGGAACACATTAGAAATTAGTGTTGTAAGCTGGTAAAAAGAAAAATGTTACCAAATTAAACAACACTAAATTCGATCGAGCTGTTAAATCAAGTGCACAACTGCCTTTATTCGCCAAAATAAGAATTAAAACAAAAGTGAAAATTATGTTGAACAATTTTTCTTAAAATTAGAAAACTTTAAGGCGCTTTTAAAGAACCCTCATGATTACTCATACAATTAAATTTGTTACTTTCAACTAACGTTAAAATTAGATTTTATTCCATACGCTCAGGCTCAAATGTTAGTAAGGAAATATTTTATTTTACAAGATTAATAACCATAATCGTAGCATTAAAATTTCAATTTATCCTTTTCGTCTTCATCTATTACCACTTTGTGGCGAATTGAATTAAAGATTTTTGGGGGCAAACCGCAAAAAGGACATTGCAAATTCACAACAAGTTCATGTTTATTGCATTGCATTTTAAATTTGATCAAATTTCAATTTGGCAAAAAACAAGAACGAACATTTGGCTGGGGACGAAAATTGCAAATGCCACTGAAATGAAATTTGTTTGAAATATTAAAACACAAAAACTGAATTAAAATCAAATTTAATGTGGCAGCAAGCAGCAAAATAACCACAAAATAAAAAAGGGCAGGAAAAAAACCTGCTAAAAGGATAACACGTACAAATAGAAGGCAGTTGATGCAAAAATGTTGCTTGTTTAAATGTTTCAAAATCACATAATGCCCACAAGAATAATCAAATTCGATTAAATTGTCAGATAGACAGAGAGAGAGAGAGAGAGAGAGAGAGAGAGAGAGACAGATGGATAAAGAGAGAGGGAGAGTGACAGAGAGAGTAGAACAGAATTGGATAAATGTCATGCGGCTGGGTCTAAATGCAAATCCTGATAGCAACAAAATGCTATTAAGAAAAAAACGATTGCAATAAGAAAACTTAACGACTAGTGAATGCCCTGCTGAAATATTGGGCATAATATTAAGAAAGTTAATTCAAAATGAAATAGGGAAATCTTGCTTCTAGAATGAAAAAATTGTTAAAAAAATAAATAAAAAACCTTGTGATGATATCATATCTAATAAGTACAACAGAAAGCACACTCTTTAAGCCATAACACATCGAGTTGATACGAAAATGGAATCCCAATTTGCATATGTATCGCTACAGGGCATCAACAAGCAGCAGAAGCCAAAAGTCAAAGAGCTCAACAATGATTTTTATTTGTGCTTGCCTGCTGCAGAACTTGCAACAGGACCAGCAGGACCTAAAAGAGGACCTAAGAGATGAGATAACAATCAATAAGCAGAAAACAAGAAACTGACAAAGCAGGGGATAAACTTGAGTTTAGCTTACATACAATAAGGTTAAAATGCAGCAACTGCAACTGCAAGGATGGCAGGACACCGTACAGCAGTAGAGCAGGCAGCGGCAGGACAAGTCAACGAGCCGGCTAGCAGTCAAATAAGCCCACTTTTATAATAAAGTAACAAAAATTCGAAATCTGTGCACAACAAAGCCCCACTGCCGCCAGCAACCCCTGAACTGACCCACTGAACTTTTGTGGCAAGGCTATATATAAGTTGTTGCTGCAGCTGCAGCTCCTGCTGCTTTTGGCTTACAGCTGCAGCTTCAATTTTATGCAAAACAGTCAGAAAGTTCAGAGGTGTTGACCATGTTTCGAGCAAAATGCGTTGCGAATATTGAATTGGTTTTAAATGACAGCATAATAAGCTGACAGCCCCCTTGCCCTCCGCGCAGAAAACAAACCTAATTTACTGAACATTGGAAGCCAAGGAATATTTGCCGCTTCCGGCTGCTAAAAAGAATATTCCGTGAAAGCAGTCTGAATGTTCAGCAGTAAAATATTATTTGCCAAAGTCTGATGTCAAATGTGAAAAAGGCTTTTTATATTTATATAAAATTCTTATATTCTGATAGCTTGAATGAGTACCAAGTTAAGATTCGCTACATATGAAGGCTCTGAATATGTTAATTTGCTTTGGGTAGAATTTAAGGAAGATGTTTTATAATTATATTTACTTGCATGCTCTTATGCGTACAATATTTAACATATCAATAAGATCCACTTCCTCTAAAAATATTAATAAATTCATTTTGCTAAAATTTATCCAAATAATTTTTAAATATTTTTAAGAATATTCTCATGCTTAGACTACAGCTGCGATCTTTTGCTAGGATTTGCTCCAATTTGTATGCAATGCTGGACTTGAAACCTTGTTAGAAATTCGAATGCTATAAATGTGCAAGTTTTCGGCTAGTAAATTTGTATTTGATCGACTTCCATTCGCTAAGCAGTAAAACTCACTAATAAAATTGTACTTTGTTTGGCGCAGCGTGTTAAAGCCACTTTTAAGTCTTTGCCCATAAATCTGGCCAGCAAACGGATTCATTAAATGTGTGTGTGTGTTTGTGTAAGTGTGTTGTGAGCTTTGCCAGCTACTGTACAGCCTCCTTCTTCCCGAAACCCCCAAGCCAGCTTACTCCTACAACTTTTGTGCGACCTAAAAATGCAAAAATCAATACGAGGCAAACGCTCAAAAAACCAAATAAAAAAAAAAAGGTATAAACGTGCAACTACAACAGCAACAAGAACAACTACAACAATTGTAGATAGAGCATCGAAAAACACATAACTATTTTGCATAAAATAAAAGTTTTTGGGTATTTTGCGCGCGCGTGTGTGTGTGTGCGTGTGTATGAGGCATACTATTGAGTCATACAAAGCACGTATGTCCTTCAGGTCCCCAAATGCGGATCTGTGTTGTGCTTTTGTCTCTGCATTGTTGCCTGTCGTTTGTTTGTCGTCGGGAGACAAAAGGGTACAAGAAGAAGCAGAGCCCAAAACAACTGTGGAACAATAACAGAACAAGGGGAAACAACTGAACACAATAAAACATCACATACATTGACCCAAATTTATGCAATCGAAACTTTAAAGAATCAAATCAAATAACATGACATAAGGGACAAGTTTTTCTTCTTCTTTTTTTATACTATATATATACATATATATAGTTTGGAATGGATACGACGACAGCTGCACATATGAGAATTTGGGCCAGGGCGAAAAAGAGAAAGCTGCGAGAATTGGGTGACATTAAAGCTGGGTAGTCTGTAAACTCGCATATCCACGAGCTCGAACGTGGGCGGGCGAGGTGAGCGTCAAGTCACGATTTCGCCTACATTTTTTTGCTCCTCTCGCATTTCATTCCTTCTTTTGTGCACTGTCATTTGCTGAATATTCATATTTTTTGATCCCAAAAACTTATGAATTATGAAATATGTATGCATACAATTGTCTCGCTGTCTGCGCGCACATAAAACGAAAGCTATGCATAGAAAAGGGCGGGTAGAGCAGATAGAAAGAGAGAGGGAGAGAGTGACTAAAATTCGCTTTAGGTGTGAACAAAAACTTAAAAAAATAAAAATTCATAGAAATTGCAACTCAGTTGGTTTGGTTGTTCTAGGCGCTTAGCGCACATTTTTCTATATCTATCTACAATACGCCGGCTTACCTGGCGTATGCGTAATTGTTTGCGCGTGTCTGTGTGTGTGTGCGTGTGTGTGTGCGATGATGCGTGGCTGAGAGCTGTTGTAAAATTAGGTGACACAATTTCACTTTTTAACTATTTTTGCCCATTTCTCTTTCTATTTCTCTTGTTTTTTTGTATTGTTTTTTATTTCTGTGCTGATATTTAAAATGCATTTGCTTGATGGTATTTTAAATGAGTCTCGTTAGGCATGCAAAAGTGTAAAATATTGTGCATAAATTGAATCTAGCATGCATTTCATATTTGTGGCTAGCAAATATGGTAAGGCAGCTGGATTTTTAACGATATACAATGGGTGTCTACCCATTTTCTATACCAAATAAATCGAACTGCATTCAAATGAATAACTTATCAATGTGGAAGACAATCTAAAGTCCAATAAGAACAGAGCTGCTGCCGTTAGTTGGTCTTAAATCATGTTGAAATATATATTTCATTTTTATTAGTAGTTATGTAAATAAAAACGTAGTTTAGGTAAATCTAAGAAAATAATTGATAATCAGAAATGGAGCAAGACAGCCGGTAAAAACTACAAAAATGTTTCTTTGTTAGTCCAAAAGGAATTTAAAGATTACTTAAAATAATCAATCTAGACGAAGTATGTGTAAAGTAAATGGTTTTAGTCTGGATAAAACCAAGTTAGTTCAAGGTCTAGGTTGGAAATTAATAGAGTTTTGGGAACTTAAAATGTCGACGAGTTTGACATAAAGAGTCTTAGTCTCTTAGTCTTTTATATCTATATAGAGGGTGTTATAATTTTGTCATGAAATGTGCAACGCGAAGAAGGAGACATCTACAAAATATATTCTAGATCAGCCTACACAGGCGAGTAAATATAGCCTTGTATGAGAACTGGTTTCCTAGTTTTTAGGCTATCGTCTTTCTGTTGCAGGATATATGTCGTAACCAGCCAGATCGAACCACTATATCATATAGCTGCCATAGGAAAGATAAAAACTAACATATTAAAAAATGATTAGATGAAGAAGCACAGTTGAATACGACGATAAGATGGATTATATTTAGGCAATCCTTGAATTTAGACACTTTAACTGTTCAGAATTACTCATAATATTTTTGCATAATTCCTAAAGCTTAAAAATTAGTTTAATAGTCATATTTAATAATTAAATTTCCAGCCTTGTGCCACTGCAGAAGCCTTTTACTTATTTTAAAAACTATACCTAATGCTGTTATTAGAATGAATTGTGAGGTCCGTTGGACACAACATGATATATATCGTATACTATGCTGCAGTTAGTTATATACTCCTTCTTGGCTAGCTTCCTGGCATAACAACCTTTAACGCTCTTTAGCCATAATGATATTCATGCTGGCTATTTCCTGGTGTGCTTCACAAATTTCTATATACTTGTCTTCCATTTTTTTCTCTACTGTTTCTTTTGTTGTTGTTGCTGCTGCTTCTCTTTCTGCTTCTGTTTGTTGTGGAGGAAATAACTTACAATTGACCTCGTTAGCCGCAGTCTCATATGTATGCCGCTTTATGGACTCTGTCTGTGCATCTCACTCACACCATTTCTTGCTCGCTCTCACTTTGTCTTGCTTACCCTGTATGCGAGTGAGTGTGAGTGAGTGTGTGTGTGTGTATTGCACTAAGCCGGCTAGTTGGTCGTATTAGTGTCGTGACCTCTTGACTATATGATTTCCTGCTTTTTTATACGCCGACAGAGGAAGTTGCCTGCGCCAGCTCAGCTAATGCTGATCCAATTACGCTGCAAAAGAGTCCAGCATCTATGACAGTGCAAGACAGATATATATATATTATATATATATGTACATAGCCACATATATTTATATATACTATATCCTTATAACGCCGCTGGCTGCCATCTCTCTCGAACTCTGGGCATAAATGAAACTTTACGCACAACGCGCTGATAAATATATGGTTTTGTAATTATTTCTTGTGTTGCGGCAGGAAAAGTCGTCGCTGCGGTTTGGTTATTATTATAATTTTTTTTTTCTGTAAGAAATATTGCACTGTCAACTATTCCCCTCACAAGGCCCACTTTTGTAGAGTTCGCCTCGTGCTGAGCTAATTAAATTTAAATTACATTTCGTTTGTTGTGCGCGGCAGATTTTAAAAGGATTCCACGCCCAGTTGTGGGGCTTGCAAATAAATTAAAAATGATTGTGTGCGGCGCGGTAAATATGAAGCATACGCCCCGTTGTGTGTGCACGAGCCATGCGCCGTGTGTTCCATTGCCATTCGTTTCAACGCGCTGCAAATCAGCGCGCATGAAATTTCAACAAGCCAAACGCAGCGTCCCCAAGGACAGACAACAGAATAAGAAAAAAAAAATCAAACAACAACAGCAAAATAATATAACTTGTTATCTCTACAATTTTTTTTCGTACTTTTTTGTATATAAATAACATTTCATATGCCTCGTTTTCGGTGGTTCCCCAGTGTAAATGTAAACACGCGCTTATCAATGTATATATACTTATGTGAGTGAGTGTACACATTACACAGACACAAGTGTGCGTGTGTGTGTGTGTGTCAAATGTCATTGGCAGTTGGTTATTCAGCTTCTGGCTAAGCGCCAGGCAGCCGCAGCAACAACAACAATAATTACAGGAACGTCAACACATAACAATGAAATATAAGCACTTTTATTTGATTATTATTTGAAATACCCTAACTAAGTGCTGAAACGAATATCAGTGCTAGATAACAGATGAATAAAAGTTAAAAAAGTTAAGATAAAGGTAGTGACTGAATAGACTGTAAAGTCTTTATACATTTTTTCATAATATTTTTTTTCACAAATATATAAATATATTATAAAAATTCTGGAAAATTCCAAAATAATTTTCCACCGTTGAATATTTTAATACTTATATTCAAAAACGTATTAAAACTAACAAAAAAATTTACATACAAAAGTTTCAGTTGTAGCTCATTACAGCAAAGATCATCATAATGAAATTATAAAAAACATATCTTAAAAAATTGGATCCAGTTAATTCTTGAAGATTTTTCAAGACTTTGAATAACTTCAGCATAAATAAATTTCTATAAAATCAACTTCTATTTGAAATTTAAAACATGAATTATAATCAATACATATTTCATTTTCATTCTACACACAGTAGAATATGGCAAGGTTTATGATTAGGCAAATATATAATTTAAAAAAGTGTATGCCACAGCTGACATAAAAACTGACTTGGCCTTAACCCAACTCACTTTCGTTCCCCTCCTCCCCGATCAAACGCTATTCCATTTCATTTTGCTGTTGCCATTAAGTTGCCAAGTAAGCCGCAACGGGCAAATGTCATAACTACACATTGACGGTGGTTGCTCTTTTTTATTATGGTTGTTGTTCTGTTCTATGCTGTTGTTGTTGGCCCTATGAAAGTAGGTTGAATATTGCAACATTCTGCTTTAAAAATGTCATCGCACAAGTGTTAAAATCGCTCATCATATCAACGCTGACAGCTGCGAGCAGAGCAGCGACTGAGGGGGCAAAGAGCAGCCACATAGGAGCCGCTATTGAACTTTATGTGTGTACACAATGTACATCTATGTATCTATATCTATATATATAAATATATATATATGCACGATTCTGTATTGCGTTGGCAATAGCTATTCGCTGTGTTATGCTGAGCTAAGCATCCTCGACTGGCAGCAGCTGCCACCGATTGTTGCGGCCTTTTAAGTCGGCTCAGTCGTATAAATTCTGTGCGCGTGTGTGCGTGTGTGTGTACTTGTGTGTGTGCGCGCGTGTGTTTGGAGAGTGTGTGGCATTGAAATAGCTTCAGCTGACAACAATTGTGGCAAATGTGGCACATCAGCAATGAAATAGCATCGCGTTCTTATTAGTATGCCAGCCGCAATATTTAATACTAAAAAATTTACCCAATATTGCTGCATTTCAGAAATATTTTTAGTTCAAGCCATGCAACATTTTTGATTATTAAAGCAGTAAAAAGTAAGTACTAAGAAAATTCTTATTAATAATTATGATAAAAATATTATGTATAACTAAAGCACTAGCTTTAAAGTTGACGAAGAGTATCTCAATAATATTATTCATTTTTAATACTTAACGAACAACACCAGGAAACGCAGCGAAAAAAATATAAAATAAATTGACTAAAACCACATAATATAACAAATATATACTAAATATATATAAAGAAAATTAAGTTTATTAGGATTTCATTTCAGTTGTTCTTATTGTAATAAATACAAAAGTATATGAATATATACAATTTGAATTTAATGAAAACATTTGATTAATATTTAATCTTAATAACAACAGTTCGTCACAGGCAGTCAAGTCCTTAAGTCACCCAAAGTCAACTGACTCGAGTCACCTGCTGGAATGCCAAGTTAATAGCAGCAACACCTTAGCGCCCGTGACTGCTAACTTGGCCAACACACAGATTTACTAACTGACATACCGAACATGTTTTAGCGGCGAGCCACAAAACTCAGCCACCTCATAATCTTAAATCTAGGCGTTATGAGCGAATGAAATAGTGTGAGCGAGCGAAGGAGAGAGAGAGAAAGAGAGCTACTGAGTTAACTATGTGAGCTGGGAATGTAGGCGTGTTAGTCCGGGGCTGCTGCTGCTGCTGCCTTTGGCTTGGCCCAAATACACATAATGATATGCAAATGTGCATGAAGAAGTGTGTTGAAGTGTGGAAGCAAGCAAGCACACACACACACAAGACATTTCCATATAGTCCATTGCTAAACTAAAGTTAAAGCAACAACATCAAAGCAAGGACTTTTCCCGCTGCGTCAGCTAGTTAAGAGTTTAGTGGACTGAGAGAGTGAGAGAGGGAGTATAGTCCATGGGGAGGGGGGGCTGGGTGCTGAGGGGAGGTTATGTTCAACTGGCCGCGTTAATGAAATGTGCAAATGTACCAATTGACCGAGGCACATTTCGCATACCAAACCGAAAACCTTGATAGAGAGGGCAGGTGGAGGTCCTTAAACAGCTCGACAGGACTGCTCATTTAGTCATTTGCATATTAAAAGCTTTTGTCGCACAAAGGTTAAATCTAAAGATAAAACACAATATGCATATACAGTCTGCCACATATACATATATACATATATATACAGCTATACATATATATATTGTATTTTCTTGTTCCAACTGCTTGTTGTTAACATGCGAATCGAGTCAAGATAAGGAGGAATGGAGGAGGGGGTACGGGGACTGTGCCTCAATGTGCGTGTCGATAAAATATTTTGCTTTGACGCTATGCGAACACTTTTGTGGCATTTTCCTAGGCAGACTGAAATGTTATTATAGTGTGTCGCATTGTTGCGGGCCGCTCAACAATTTTGGGAATTTGCCATTTGGCACTTCGAGCATATCAAATATCATAGCTGAACGCATGCAAAAAGTAGCTCAGAGTATATCAAATATTCAGAACTAAAGAAAAGAAAGAATATTCAACTGAAAAGTAGCCACAACAATTGCAAAAGTTAAACTTGGGTCAAGCTAAGAGTTGGTCAGAGTTCAACATCTAGCTATAAAAGACTTTGTCCTGACTTACTTATGGGGGATTATTACCCCTTTTTTATAGAAATCCAGCAACAATTTGTATATGCCTAGTAGTCGCTTCTAGGATTTATGTGTTTGCTATAAATTGGCATTTTACAAACATAAATTTTGGAAAGAGCTGAAAGTCCAATATTAAATATTTGTATTACTTTTACTTTCCAAAGGAAGCAAAAGAATTTAAGAAAATGATTTCCAACGCAAAGCTTATATATGAAAAAGGGTATTAATGTAATCCGAAATATCTACTCTTTAGGTATTTTGTGAGTTCTGGTAAGGAACTAATTGCAAATGCAATTTACCTTGGAAGCTTAAAATTCCTTTCTTTATTACACTCAGTCTAAAAGTCATCATAAATATATGTAGCCAAGGCTCAAATTGGGCATATGAAATCCTATTTTCTACTATTTAGTGCGCTCCCTGTGTACATGTGTGTGTGAGTGTGTGTGTGAATACTTAATTAAACATTATTGTTGTTGGGGCTCGTCTCGCAGCGCTGCGCTCAAAATCCAATTAAACTTAAAAAGGCAAGAAGTCGTGCTGGCGCCATTTAGCCTGCCTTAAAAGGATACCCAATTCCTACGTGACATATGCACAATTTAATTTTTTAATTGCCCGAAAAACTTGCCAGCAGAGTTCGAAAAAGAGAGAGAGACTGAGAGGTAGTCTATGTTGCATATATGTGGGCCCCTAAACTCAAATTCAACCGAAATTGAAGGCAGCCACGTTCGTAACCTTGAACCTTGACTGCGTCAGGCAGGGGACGCCCGACCCCCAACGGGCATGCAGTAGGGAGGAGAGGGGTCGAATGATAGGTGGCTGCACAGCGGCAATTGTTTGGTTTGTCTTATAATAATAAGACAAGGACATTGTTGTTGTCGCTATCTTGGATTTCTTGCTGTCCTTGCCTTGTCTAGGCGCCGCTTTTTTGTGCCTGTCTGTCGAGTGGGGGAGAGAGAGACTCCCCTTCTCTCTGTCTCCCAGTCTGTCTATCTAGCTCTCTCTTGTCTTTTGCTTGCTTTCAACGTTTAAGTTGCGCTTTACACTAATAAGCAAAAGTGTCTAACGTAGCGTAACTAAATGCGAAATGCAAACATTTCATTAACAAACACGCACAAAAGTGGGTTGGCGTCGGGTGGTTTGTTAGGGGCTGTTAGACAACCCCAGCCTGGTTGACAGTTATGTGTGTAATATTTTTTTTTGTCTTTGAGTACCCCTACCCAAAAAGGGGCGACTGTCTTCCTTGTTTAGCTGACTGGCGAACATGTGCGTATGTGTTCACACCATACATACATACACACCCACACACCAGCGCACACACACCCACACACACACAGTCAGGCTTTGTGTGCGTCGTGTGTGTAGGGTGTGTTTGAAATTTCATAATATCTTTTATTTCATTCTTTGCTTTACTTTATTTTAAGCTCTTTGCTTGATTAGAAGGTGTTGCCATAAATGTCCTTTGCGTATATGCGTGTGTGTGTATGCGCGTGTGTGTGTATTTCAAATATTATTCCAGCTTTTATGCTGCTTGCTCATGTGTAATTTACATTTGCCAAGTGCTTTATGGCAACAAGGCGGCAAAAATTTAATAAAACTTGGTAAATGTTCAGCCAGCGATTCGTGTTAGGATAAATGAGTTGTCCTTGATATTCATATGCAAAAGGAAGCCAAAGCTTATTCATAAATGTTAATCTTGGTTAGACTATATGAAATGGTTTTACGGGAAACTTTGTGAGATTAGGAAGCTATTATGCAAATCACAAATATATAAATATATATGTTGCATACATTTTTAACCTGTATGGTATAATACATATATAAAGATCTGGAAGATTTCAAGCTGGCGCTAAAAACTATGGGTGGAATGAAAAACTCTTTTTAAAGTTTCTATTTTTTAACAGCTCTTCGAATAGCAAGGTTATGGTGGTCAAATTTTTGTGATGACTGCTTAAGCTAGCTAAGATCTGCTACTCAAGACAATGTAAGAATCACACGATAAATATATATTTAAAAGATGTCGCTATTGCCAAACTATGCTGTTAAAATTTGGATAGAAGGCTGACCTATATTCAAGCCGAAATGTATTCTGTGGCATTCAGCTGAAATATGCTTGTCAAGTTATTTCCCCAGTATATATAGAAGCCAGCGTGTGTTTACCTCGCATATACTTTATCATTTTAATATTATTTCACGTACTTACTAAAGCCCTGAGTGCAAGAAACTTGCATTAAACGCAGACCGTAACTTCAGCGGGCTGCCAGCTGCCAATTTAATGTACCTCCTCCCTCCATAGCTCAATAGAAACCGCAATCAAAATAGCCGCCAGTTGCGTTTGCACCCGCTGAGACGGGAACTGCGGCTGGGGCCAGGGCTGGGGCTAGGGTTGGGGCTAGGGCTGGTGCTAAAGTTACACTTGCAGTCGCACCTCCCACTTTGTGAGTTGCTACCCTAGCGCAGTCCTTATATAAGCTACATAAAATTCAAAGTGCTGCTGCCCCTGTGGCTGCTTCTCAACGGGTGCGTTCAACTTTTACGTATTCGGGCGCTATAAATGTCATATTTTATCTGCTGCTTCTGCTGCTGCTGCTGCTGCGTCATCGTCCTCGTCCACATCTTCGTCGATGTCTGTCTAAAAATAACACTTTCTAGCTTCAAACTTTATTAAAAATTTATATAAACTTAATGTTGGCACTGACTTAGGGCTTGCCTTTGCCTTTGGGTTTAAAGTTTCATCAGTCGCATTTGGTTTTACGGCTGCCCCGAAAAGCAGGCAACCATTTTTTGCTGCGGCTATTTATAGTGAGGGTGCCCAATTGGGCAGCCAAGGGCATTGGCATTTGTATAATTTAATATTTATATATTTATATACATCTGTGGGCAGTGGCCGCAATAGATCAAAGAGCTGAGCTTCATTAGGTGACCACAGTGTTAGTGAGCGATTGAACAAATATTTTTGAAGCGGAAAAGTAAATATCAATACCCTCAAAATGTTTTCAAAGTTAGATTTACTAATGAATACTTCTTAAGCAAAATCACATTTTTAAGATATAAATAAAAAAACAAAAATTATTATTTGTGCTGAAATATAAAATATTTAATGAACTTTGAGATTCATTACTCTGTTTGCAACTGTACGTATTTTTTTTATACTGGCAACAAGTTTAATTTTTATCTGAATGAATTTTCCATTATAGGTTGCCAAAAATACGTGATTTGAAATTCAAATTAAATTAATGTGGGATAATAACTAATTTTAAGTCCATGCCCAGTAAAAATATACAACATGAAAAGAGCTTGGTTAGTTCTGAGAATATAAAAAAGCCATAGAAAAGAGTCTCCTAGTGATAAGTGCCTATAATTATATGCTTAACCTTTTGATATTGGCTATGCAGGGTATACAAAGCAGTATAAGTAGTAAAAGACAAAAAGTACATTCTTAGGCATCATCACCTCAGCAACAGTCTGTCTGTCTTTATACATAAGTAGATTATAAAGAGTTTCCCGCTGAAACTCAGAGACAATAAATTTATAATATTCGTTTACTTGTTGTGGACTTATCGTGTCCCTGGCATTGATAAACATCGAGTTTCAATCACACTTGACTCTTTCTAGAACTACAAAACATAATGTTTTGATTACAGCTAAGACTATACAATTTTTTCTAGAGAAACAGAGGTACATAAACAATCAATTTTATAATGTAATAGCACTATCAATTGAATTTCAATTTCTTTTGAGCATATATGTACAACAAGCATATCTAAGCTTTGTATCAACTCAATGTCATGAAGACGCTGAGCTGTACGGTTCAGTTTCGCAGAAGACGCTTAAGGCGACATGAGTCGACTCCAGACAGAGGCAGCAGCAGCAAATGACCAAGGTAAGAGATCCAACCTCTAAGTCGCAGCCACTGGCAGCACCTGAACTGGGCACAAACCGCTCGAAGGGTACTCATTTAGCTGGCTAATGCAGTCTGCTGGTGCTCGTAGTTTATTTAAATTAAACCTTTTTTGAAGCAAACGTGCATGTGTTAGTGTGTGTGTATGTATCTTTTTCAATTAAGTTTCTAGGCCAGCCACAAACAAGAACAACAACAACAAGAACAACAACAACGAGAACAGCCACAAGGTAGACAAGCAGCTGCTCTTGATATTGTTGATAATGAGAATGATAATAATGATGATGATGTTGGCGACAGCGTCCAAACAGTAAAAGAAGAAGAGGAGCACCATGAAGAAGTCTAACAAATTGCAAAATCCACATCAAGCCACACCTTAAGCAAACAGCTTTGACTGCATTTCGCACCGCCCCAAACTTGACTGCGCACACCGTGCGTATACTTAACGTTAAACCCTAAACCACTAAAACCAACTAAAGAAAACAAGCAGCAACGTCGCCATCAAGTGCTCTTGGTCGAAAAGGGGGAGGTGGAAGTGAGTGAAAGCAGAGAGAATGTGCTGTGGTAACACTTTAGGGGGTTCTGTCATGCTTTTCCCCACCTAAACGTAGCATTTTATTTAAACTGCAGTTAATTTTCACTAAAACATTTTAATTGTATTTTTGTAATCTGTCTTCCACTAGTTTTACATGCGGCCAAAGCAAACAGCCACCAGACAAGTCAGACGACAGCAGTTGCCGCCCAAAATAATCCACAGTGGTGCAAAATAAAGAGTAAAATAGTTGTCACTTAAGAAATAAAAGTTTAAAGTTTAGATTTTCTTGCTAGAATTTTAAAGAATCGTTCGGAGGAACAAATAAAAATATAATTGAAAAATCCAATTTTTCTATCAATTAATCTATTTCTATCTATCAGGTATTATCTTAAGGCATATATTGAGTTGGAAAAAACCTTTCTCTTATAATCCTCAATATATATATATATATATTTAATAAATACCATTGGGAACTTTTCTTAAAACCATCTTGAAGAAATTTGAATTTCTTTAATTTCTATCCAAAGATATACATTTTATTGGAACCTTTTCGCTAATAATATTCAATATACATTTTTTTAATAAATATTATTGGAAACTATTCTCTAATACTCCGGAATATATAAATTCATTTTAAAGAAGAATTTATATTATATTTATTTTATATAAATTTAATTTATTTCTATTTTATTTATTTTATTTTACTTTCGCTTTAGTAAAATGTATTATCTAAAGATATCTTTTGATTTTGGTTCTTTTCTCTGGTAATCCTGAATATATAAATGCATTTTTTTTTTGTAATGTATATTGTATTTATTGAAGATGATTGCCTTTTCTTTCTATTTTGTTGAAATTATTTTGATCATTAAATTTTATATTAATATTTTATATTTTTATTGTTTTCTTTTAATTTTCTAAGAGCTCGAAAATATAGATTTGTTCCACAGGAATTAAAAATTGCTCTGCTAAATATGTATGATACTCAATATTATTTTCTGTTCGGAAAGTTCCTCAATCAAAATCTTTCTACAGACTTTCAACAAACTTTGTTAAATTATTAAGAATTTATCTTGAAAAAGAGGGAGTTGTTAGACTATTAATCTGATTTTCGATTTATTCATTGACAGTCACATAAAGTGCTAACCACAGTTAAAGTGGCGGCATTTGGCAACGCCTTAGCATTTTTTTTTTTTTGAGGGGGCTTCGGGTTAGGGGCAATGGCAGTTTTACAGCTGCGGCCAAAATGGCAAAGCCACTGCCATTTTTAATGCAATAAAAGTCAACTTAAAATATGCAAATTACGGTAGTTTCAAATTTGTGCAGACTGCCGCGACTTTCACTGCAAGCCTCTGCGCAACCGTACCGTACACCCGCCCGCCCGCTGTGCCCACAAATATCCGACGACTCAGTTTGGAGTTGTCCGGCGTTGGTTGCCTGGTGCGAAATGTCATTAACATTTCTCTGGGCCATGGACTTTTAATTGTCTGGTTGAGTCTGGGGTCGCAGTCGGTTCTGGCCCGCTTTGACCTGGCCACAGCAGAGCGCAGCAACGCCTTTGAAGTTGGCCAAGACATTAATGTATATTAGTGTCGCAATAAATTAAAAGCATTTTGCTGTTCATATTTGCGCCAGCAGCGCACTTAAAACTAATTGCAGACTAGCTGAAAATGCCCATTTAAATTGTCCAGGTTTTAGTTCAGCGGCATAAAGCATTTTGTGTAATCAAATACAAATAAAGCCTCAACGTAATTCTCCAAATACAAATCACCTCACACCTCGCCACACCGTTAAATCCACTAATGAGCCATATCACGTTACTGCAACTACAAATTCCGGAGATGTTTCTTTGTATTGTTTGTCAAAAAAGAAAAAAACGGAAAAATAACAGCACGAGGAGCGCACACGAAGCCAGCGCAAGGCACTGGGGCGAGGCGTGTGTCAGCCATAACAAAAGCGTCAAATCTAACAATGCGGGGGAGGGTTGGTAGCGGGTCTAGAGGGTCGCGCGTTTCCATCACTAAGCCGCTTAGCGCAAGGTGTCAAGTTTAAAAATCAATTACTTCAAAGTATAACAATAAGAAATCGAGCTACCCGCACACCCTCCGCCCACGGAAATCACGAACCCTCAAAACTTGGGCGCGTCCTATGGCATCGGCTTACGGCAAAGGCTGAAAATGTTTGTAAACATGAAATGCGATTCGCAGGCAATCGATAAAAGTGCCGCAACTGACATAGCACCTGCCCACTAGCCCCGCCTCACGTTTAAACAATATATAACGCGTTCAAGCTCTTCTCGGCGATTCTCATTGCACGTGTGTTTTGCACTTAAAGTGAATTAAACAAATGACAATTATTGGAATGAATTCCTGTTTGGGCATAATTTAAGTAATCAGATTGAGCGTCTTCACAAAGTTGCAGGAAATTAACCTTTTCAAGCAATTTCATCACTTTAACTCGAATCAAATAAGTTCAAGATTGATTAAATAGAAAATCAGATAAAATCGCTAAGTTAAATTCTATGTTATTAATTTAAGTCTTGATTCAGGTTCTTTTATCGGAACAATGATAGATCTGTTACATAACTCATTAAATAACAGCTGGCCCGAAATGTTTTCCGACCACGTTCAACACGACCCACAAATGGATACGCAACAAGAAATTCATAGCCCACTTTTGGGAACTCGCTTCGTTTTTGGAATACGCTAAAGGCGGCGCGTGTTTTGTACAAGTTCTCAACTTAAATTGCGCAGCGAACGCGTTTTGATGGCACGCACATATAACATCCACCTCCACCTCCACCTTCCCCTCTATCTACTCCTGCTGCTGCTAGCCCCTGCCCTGCTCCTCTTTGGGCAGCTGCTACGACGCATGCAAAATGCGTTGTGTAGCCTTTGATTGATGAAGTTGTTGCGGAGTTGGGCGCCACTTTGGCCCAAAATTGTGGGCCTGGCCGAGTGTTAAACACTAATGGCAGCTTAAATTAGATTAGAGAGCTTTCTCTACCCCCACCCCCGCTCACACACACAGTCGGAGTGAGTGTGAAGCGTGACTAGCGCATTTGCGCCATTTCCGCTTCCGCTTGCATTTGAATTTTATAGCATTATTTTCATTTTTGCGGGCGGCCATTTATTTAAACTATTTGGCAACCCACGCAAAAAAAATAAATAAATATCCCTGTATCAAATATCAACTCATAAAAATAGCACAAAAACACATAAATAAGATTTATTGTTATAGTTGCCACGCATAAACACACACACACACACGCACGCGGTGGCACATTCCAATGGCCATTACGTATACGCAGTGGATTTGTTTTTTTGCTGGGTGTTAAATCTAACGTAAAAATTACGCTACAAATTAAACACAAATATTTGCTTAGAAGCATTAAAATACACTTTCTGTAAAGTTTGCGGACTTTGGCAAGCGTTTTGACCAAATGCAACTATAAAGTATGAGGTATAGTCCAGGGATTTAAGTGAATTGTTTTTTATAAGCTGAACATATAGAACAGTCGCATGGTGTCAAGCTTAAAAGTATTACCATTTTTATACATCTTTTCCCAAAATAATTCAATATAAATTAAACTATTAAACACAGGTGGCGATTTATATCACGCATTAAAATCATCACTATCGACTAGCTAGGGGTCATCTAAAGAATCGTGGAATTGGTGGAATTCGAATGCGGAGGAGATTGCGGAGGTATAAACTAATCGATCTCTCAGCTCGGTTAATATAACCAACCTGTTTTATAATTTTAGACTTTACTGTAGAATAAATTGTATTGTATTTATTCAAATCAGTTTAATTCAAGTTGTTCCTTTAATAACAGTAAAATTTAAAATAAAACAAATTTGAGAGAATAAAATCAACTATTTAAAATGTGTTATAATTATTTTTCTTTTAATTATTTTTTATAAAAACTCATCAAAAAATGCTTCAGTACTTCGAATAATTTTAATATATGTTGGCTTGAGTATTCACTCCAAATAAATATAAAAAATTATGTAATTGAATTATATTAATGTTTTCTTTTTTTTTATATTTAAGAAGCTTGAAATAAACATTTGAATTCAGCTATTAAATTTGTTTAGGCATTAACTGAATTAAATATATCGTTTCAAATAATATTGTATATTTTTTTTAGAAAGGTTAGATAAATAATTTATACAATACACTGACTTGAAAATATTTATACTATCTATGATGTTATGTCCATTTATTTAATCACACTTGTGAGTGTATTTTAGCCCCGTTTTTTATAAAAATTAACAAAGCTTTTGTTTGCTTTTCAGCTATCGTGTCAGCCAACTAAGCACAAATATTTTGAGTAACAGTTTTTTTCCACTGTTTTGTTATTTATTTAGTTTTTGTTTTTTTTTTGCGCTCTGCTTTTGACCACGTGAGCTGCTCTTGTGTGTGTGAGTGTGTGTGTGTATGTAGAATTTCATGGTTACAAATAGTTAATGTACAGTTAATTATTACATAATCACTCGCCCGCACGGCATACGGCAACTGGACATAGCCCCGGCGCTGGAACTCTTGGCCGCTGCCAAGTCCATTGACTCGCTGCTTAAATTTATTTAGGGCTCATTCCAGCTACCGGCCATAAATATTAATTAAAAAACAAGGCAACAAAAATAGAGCACCATCACGAATAATCAACAAAAGGGTTGCCCGTCTGACCCGAAACATTTCCTGTAACTCAATTGTTATTACGTTTTTATTTAGGCTAAGGCGATGGCTAAGAACGCACAACAACTATAACAAATGATGGGGCCCATCCAGCAGTTCGTTGGTGCGAGGCCCATTTTTAAATTACTGCCTATAAATACGCTAATAATTTGTGGTTTCTCGTACTGCTCAAGTCAAGACTTCTGTGTGAAAAGACTTGGCCATTAAAGGCTGCAGCCGATGGCCTATAACATGTCATTAAATTGAGTAACAATCAGTGAACAATTCGATTCATTATCTAAATTAATCTTGTCTAACATACTTGTATAAACATAGAATAAAAGACCTTCACCCACAAAATTACTTGCACACGTGCAGCAAATTAGTTGATTGGAAGAACTCTAGATTAAATCTAAGGGGCCAACTTTTAAATAATATGAACACTTATTTGAACGTTTATTAGGCTATTTTTGAATTCGTTCGTGTTTATATTATATTTGTCCAAAATCTATTCTTAATACACTTATTTGAACGTTTATTAGGCTATTTTTGAATTCGTTCGTGTTTACTTAAAAAGGGTTGACGGTTTAGCTGACTTGAGGCTGAAAAGTATTTTAGGTCAGACGCTAAGTTACTGGTATAAATAAAAGCTAAAGCCAGTGGCTAAGGAAGTTTTGATTTTGTATTTATTTTTCTGCTCAGTATTGATTATTTATCAAATATTAGAAAACTTCTATGCTAAATTTGTCGCATAGCTCATATTATCTATATATAAGTACTTGCTTAAAATACTCCATCTAACATACTAACTAAATATTTAGAAAAAAAAAATATAAAAATTGTTCTTGCTTTTCTTTATGTACAAAAAATATAATCATTTAAATTAATTTTAGAAAACTAACCACAAAACAAATTTGCTTCTTTCTTAGTTTTAAAAAAAAGAAGAATATTCATTTAAATTTTTTCTCCTTATCTTCATATTAACGACTTGTTTTGAATTTACCTACATAAAATAAATTATTTCAAAATAAAAGTTTGCATTTGTCTAAGTTTTTCTATAGTTTAGAAATATATAACTTATCACATAAAATAAAATAATTTGATTTTTTCAAGATGTGGAAAAAAAACTTTAAAAAAATAAATATATTATGTCTTTCTTCAAATTAAGAACTTTAAAAAAATATAAAATAAACATAATTTGAATATTTCTTAGGTTTGGTTATAATAATATAATAAAATATAAAATTAATTTGCTAATGACTATATAAAATTATATTGTCCAAAATAATAATTTGGAAATTCAAATTTTCAAATTTTCTTTAAGTACCAAGAAATAATAATTTGCATTTCTCTTAGTTTTTCTCCATATTAAAGACTGGCCTTGGAACTGTCCACACAAAATAAATTGAATGACATCCCAAATAGAATTGTTCAAAGTATTTGTGCGACCGCTTCTTGGGGCGAAGATTGAGTATAAAATTGCTTTCTAAACGTCGGGCAAATTGTTTGGCTGACAAACTGGAGAGCTCCAAAGGCGGCAAACAGCAGCCGCAGCAGCAGCAGCAGCAAAAGGCAAGTTGATTGAAAAGTTGTTGGCCAACTGGTTGAGGTAGTTACCAAGCTGGTTGGGGACTGTTAAGCTGGGGATTGTGCATGAGGCGTGTGGGGGCTATACTCCCCGTTGGCCTGAAGCTCTGCAGCAGCAGCAGTTCTCTACCCCTCTCCCTCTCTTTCGCGCACAGGTAACTTTTAGCAAAACACTTTGCACATGTTTTTGGTGCGTTGCGAGCTATTTGACAAAAGTGCCAGGCCAAAAGCTGGGCTATTTATTATGCCTGGCACTTTGGGCCAAACAAGCACACACACACCAACGCATACACACAGAAACGCACACATGCATGCAAGTGGGCAACTGCGTAAATCATTTCCACTTTATGCGCTCTGTAAGCCAGACAATGTCAACAAACTGCAAAGACAGAAGACGTTCAGCAGCAGTAGCAGCCAAAGGGGGTCGGGGGTAGGGGTTGTCGTTGGCAGCGAGAGAGACAAGCATTATAACACATTAAAAAGTAGCTGCAGAGTGTGAAGATAAATTTGGGTGAGGGGTGCGGTGCAAGAGCGGGTGCGGGTGCGGGTGTGTTAGCAGTAAACGACAATCTCTTGCCAGCCAAAAACTTTGGCCGTTTAGAAAAGTGTCAAGCATTTTATCACACGAAGCAAAATCCACAACAACAACAAGAACAACAGCAGCCAGAGATGAAGCACAAGCAGGCCATAATAAATCTCGAAGCAAGAGAGCAAACAAGAGAGAGAGAGAGAGAGAGAGAGAGAGAGAGAGAGCGAGTCCGTGCAACGAGTTGCTCCCATAATGCATTGCAGCTTAGCGTGCGCCTAAAAGTATGCAACGTGTAACAGTAAACAGCGACTGAGTCGAGGGACTGACTAACTGACTGACTAACTGACTGACTAACTGACTGACTGACTGACGGACTGACGGACGGACTGAGTGAGTGGCCAACTGACAGTTGGCCATTTGCTAAGTTTGTCCGCACAAACCGAAAAACTTGTCAACATGTTGAGTGCAGCAGCGCCTCCGGGAGAAGTCGCCGCAGTTACCCGCACAAACTTTGTGGCAAGCGAAAAATATATGAAAAAAAAAAGCATATTCGACTGGGAGATACCCTGTAAGCTGCCTAGCAGTGCTGTCAGTCGATGCTTTGCGGACAAAAAATGATAAAAAGCATTATAAAATTATTCTGCAGGGAAAATCAAAGTCTTATAACGTTCGTAAACTAAAAGCATTCTGATTCAACTGACTTGAGTTTCAAAAGTTTTGAGAAACAAATATACAATAGAGAATCTCGAAAAGTGATACGGAAGTATGCTAAAAGTCTAAATCTGTTGAGCCCTTTGCTCAACCAGTGCACAGGGTTACAGGGTATAAAAACAACATGAATAAATAAAAAAGCGAAAAGAAACAAAAAAGAACTGTCATCAAAAATGAGCACGTGTTTGTTATTCGTGCGCTGGTTGCTCTTTTTCTCTTGTTTTTGTTGGCCAGTGTTTAGTTTGTACAGGTGCATTCCTGCGGGAGGCAGCTTAACCATTGTGCTGGCCCGCATCGTGAGTGGATTTTGCGGATTTTCAGCATATAAAACAAACAGCAAAGACAACAACTTATTTGGGCACTTGATAATTGCATTTGAGATTAACAAACAAATACATATAAAGATCCGACAATACAAGTATCTACAGATTAGATATTTGTGTAAATATTTTATACGTGGCCACAAAAAGGAAGTATAAATAAAATAACTCAATTTTCAGCCGATTACTCCCAGAGGAACTATAAGTTATAATAGTCGCATGTTGGGATTTATGTTTGGATTTATCAAAAGGTTTATTTAAGTATTCAATTCGTATGCAAAACTTTTGAAATTTTCTTAACTAAACTAATTTATTTGGAATGTCTCAAGATTTAGGCCTTGCCTTGACAGCTGACGGGTTAAAACTATTAATCTTTGCCAAAATCTCTGGCCAAGACAATGCCTGTCGGAGTTGCTAATAAAATAAGTTGACGTCAGGTTTGGTGACGAATTTTCATTGAATTTTTAATTACAGCTGAGATGAATTGACAAGCGGTTGGCAGGTGTTTCATGTTGCCCACCTGCGGCTTTAATTAATTAAGAGTGAAGCTGAAAATTTCAGCGTGAGAGTGAGAGAGAGGGAGAGAGAGACTTTTTGTGTGTGCGCGGGGTTAAAAGTTTTCCCTTTTCGGGATATTTTAAAACGAGCCGAGCCGGAAAACATCTGCAAGACATTAAAGAGTCTGTTGGGTGTGAGTTGTAATTTTATAGCGTTGTAAATTTGTGGGCAGCTGTAACTTTTTCTGTTTACTCTTAACGACTGCTAATACCCTTTGGCAAACAGGAAAATATATATTGAGCAGCATCTACTAAGCGTAGACAAATGTGTGCATTTAACTATCAGTTGTAGTCGCAATTGACTTAGTTTCATTTTGTAAAAGTTAACTACAAAATGTTGCAATTTGTATTAAAAAGTCTCAAACCTCATCTCTATTAATTTGGCTTAAATATTTTCAATAAATATTGCATTGTAGTATATTTTCTAAAGAGCCATTTGATGGTCTGGCATACCCGTGCTCACACATGAAAGACTTTCTTAACTATGAGTGGAAGAATAAAGAAATCATTCATGAAAAATTTCTGCTTTAAGGATACTCTTAGAAACAAATAGGAACTTAAAAATATTATATTTAATGACCTATAATTTGTATCTAGTTTAAGAAAATGTATTTAATATACTAAAAATACCCTCATCAAGGAGTATCTGAGAGGCGCATATTCCTGCAGCTGAATAATTTTTAGTTATTAAGGCGTGTCGAGACAAAGAGCAAATTACGCCGCTTATCTGCACAATTTACGTGCTCGGGCACAAAGGACCCCGCCAGGCAGGTCCTTTTTGTCTGCAGCGCTGCATTTTGGAGTCTTTGTGCGCGGCGAGCACAGAATTTGTGAATTTCACGTCGAGCGGCAGAATTTCGCCAAAATCAAATGCAGCGCGTGCCTCAAATTCAAAGGGATTCAAAGCGAAAGCTTTAAAACAAAAGACCCAAAAAAGCGAAAGCACGCAAACGCCTTGAAGCCAAGGCTACAAGGATGCGAACGCAATGCAGTTTCCATTACAAAGGACGCAGGACGCATCGCTGCAGCCATTAGAAAAGCGCAGCTTGTTGTCCAAAAATTCCATACAGAATGAAAGTTTTTCTCCCTTATTATACTCTGGTCGTTATTTTTTAAAGGGTATATTCGTCTTGAGTAGAAATTTATACAGAGTGAAAGTTTTCCTACTTGACTATACTAAACTTTTTTTAAAGGGTATATTCGTTTCATGCAAATTTTCATACGGAATGAAAGTTTTTCTCCTATATTATATTCTGTTCCTTATATTGTAAAGGGTATGCTGGATTTGTGCACATTTTATACAGAGTTAAAGTTGTTCTTCTTTATTATACTCCGTATTTTTCCTAAAGGTTGTTTTGTGCTAAAATTCATTCAGAATAAAAGTTGTTCTTCTTTATTTTACTCTGTTTTTTTAGGGGTTTATTGGTTATTAAAATATATATACAGACTGTAAGTTTTTCTCCTTTATTTTTCTCTGATTTTTCTTAACGGGTATATTGGCTTTATGCAACATTTATAAAGAATTAAATATGTTCTCCTTAATTATAATTTTGTTTTTTTTTTTTGGAAAGGGTATATAGGTATTTTATAAATTTATGCAGAATGGGATTACTTAGAGAGTCCCTTAGTATACTCTGCTTTTAAAGAATTTTTAAAGTTTTTTTACTCTCATAATGCTGAACACTTCAAGCTTTGATTATATGTATATTCGTGTTATGTACTTTTGCATTATGAATATTCTGACTTGGTTTGTTTTTAATTGTGAACAGGGTATTGCGTAGTTGTATGCCCCCGACAACAACGTACCTACTTGATATTTTCTACTCTTGTGGGACTCCGCGCGAAGCCAGGCATAGAAATTACGACTTGTTGTAGAAGAGTGGGAGTGTGTAAGTGTGTGTGTGTGTGCGTGTGTGTGGTGCGCTCAAAAACATGCTACAAAATTGTAAAGAGCCGGCCGAAACGAGTTGCCAACTGCCGCCAGTGCCAGCAGCACCAATGGAGCCAGTTCTGCGAACAGAGTGGAGTGTGCGTGTGGCGGAGAGGGGGGAGGAGCCTGTGGGGGCAGCGAAGGGCCAAAGGCATGACTAGCATTTTTGTGACTTTCATGTACCATAAATTATTTTATGTTATTATTATACAATGCACACAACATGTAACGGGTTGAGAGAGTGGACAGAGGGAAGGTCGCGCGGGACGACAAGCAACAAGCAAAATGGTAAATTTTACTTTTATTGCGATTACGTTGACATCTTGTATGTGTTTGCCTTTTACGCTTATTTCGCGGCAAGGCGGAAGATTGGATGAAAATAAACCTTAGTAAATGCTAAAAGACAATAAGTCACATAAACCGAGCTGCCGTTAAAGCCGAGACATCAATTTAATAGACATAATTTATGTGAGATCGATGAGCTATAATATTACCAGAAATTGCGACAAACAGGTAAAATACGAGTAGGGAAGTTAAACAGAATTTTAATCAAATGATGTACTTCCTATAATCAAGAAGTTATTCCAGAAAATACTAACGCTAAATATTATGAATGATTATATTATTAGACTGCAAGTTTCTAGTTGCAAGTACTTAAGTTTATTCAGCTAAATACTATTAAACAAGGCAGCAAGTCGACTTTGAACCAAGCACTGGTTCCAACCAAGAAATTCAATTTATTTATTACTGTTAACCGAATCTTAACCAACATTTTGATCAAAAAGGTTTTGATTTTAAGGGTGAACCAGAACCAAAGCTTAAATAATTCATAACATTTATCTAAACATACTAGATGCCAATTCCGAAGACAATGCAAATTAAGTTTACAAAAATATAACAACATTTCTATAAAAATTCAATTGATTCATTAACATTTTCAAAATATACAAAACAAAACCTTCGTTCATGGATGTGAAAAACCAGGCTCGCGAAAAGAACTTTAAGCCATGGAATAAGTTCGAACAACGAAACGAACTAATAAACTTCTTTTAAAATTATGATTATGGTTGAGCTAGCAAATGCTTTCTTGTTTTCCTAACTAACAATTCCGAACGCAGCTTCAATTAGTAAGGAATGGAGCTCAAAAGTTTTCATTTCATGACCAGTAAATAAGATTTTTAAAGCATATTCAAATCCCGCGATTCGTTTGCTGGCACTGTCATGTGTTTTTTAAAAATTCCATAAGCGTATTTTTTGTGCTAATGGAGAGTTTAGACGAGCAAGTGCAGCCTTTATCGCTCCGCCGAGCGAGCGAGTGTCTGGGCTAAGGCAGTGGAAATGAGGTGGAACAAAGTGCAGCAGGCGCAGCTCAAAAGCTCAAAGACAAAGCGAAATGAAATCATAAATGCCCGGACACGTGCCATGGCAGGACGCAGAGCACCAACCACGTGCTCCGCTTGCAAGTTGCAAGCTGTGAGCTGCCGTTGCCGTTTGCGAGTTGCCACTTGCCCCATTTCGGAGCTGTGGCAACGAGGTGTTAAAGTTTTTGGCAAACTCCTGAATACGAGTTAGTTAAATATTTAAATTTATTTATTGGCGCCGCCTGGCAGCCCCCCTGAAAGTCCTTGCAGCCCGTTGCAGTCCGCTGGACGCCCATTTAAAATAATCAGGAAAACAACAAACAAAGCAGCGTGCAAACTTACCGTGTGCCTCTTTGCCGAGTCCAGTGCCAGCGCCCATGCCCATGGCAGCGCCGTGTCCAGAAGAACCGCCGCCGCCGCCGGCTCCTCCGGCCATAGAATGCTGGTGCGCTAATGTGACCGGCATTACGAGCGCCAGAGCCATAAAAATTTTCCACATTGTTAACGTGGCCATTTGACTTTTATTGCACTTCATTTTCATGCGCTGCTCCTATTTTACTATTTTTTCGTTTTTATTTTTTTGTAATTTCTTTTGGCCAAAAGCTGCAGTTGGCTTCCTTCTAATATTTTTTTTGTTGTTTTTTTTTTCCTTTCTTTTTCTGTGCGCCGCTTGTTGATTTTAATTTGATGTGACTTAAGTTGGATTTGGTTTGCAGATTTCGCCAGTCGCAGCTGCAGTTTTGGCCCGTCTGGTTGCCAGTCAGTTTATGCTTCACTTCTCACTCCCCTCTGCTCCACCTGCTGCGGCTACAGCCTCTGTCTAGTGGTAGCACATTTCGGTGGCGCCGCACCGGCAGCAGCTATAAGAGAATTGGAGAAAGAAAGTTGAAAAAAAAATGCCATCAGTTGAGTACGTTGAAAAGTTTATTTTAGAATGTTGGTTGGGCGGGAAGGAGGCTTTCTTTGGGCGGTAGCTAGTTAAAAAGTTGTGAAAGTTTTCGTTAAAGTCAAATTGAAGCCGCAATTATCGAGTTGTAAGGCGCAGATACGCACACTCACACCCACAAACACACCCCCCCCCCCCCCACACACACACAGGCGTGCTCTATCCCCGGAGAAGTTCGAGCTAAGCCACATCGGAATGAACAATTTTTGAAGCAACTGTTCGGTTTGTCAACTTGTTGAAAAAGTTTTTACATTCCTATTCCTTAAGGGCAGCAACTTCTCAAGTTGTTTAAAATATATGTCAAAAGCATAAGATATATATTTAATTTATGCTTATTCAAGAAAAGAAAATTAGAAAGTAAATTATTCCTAACTTAAGAGTCTACGATTGACCGAGGTAATAATAATTCGGGAGAGAATCTCGCCAAACGGGACGGTCTTTGAGTCCCAATTGGGACAGGGTTAATCGAAAATAATGTCAAATAAGGTCTACGATAAAATATTAAAAATATTAAAAATTAAAATAAAAAATGTATTTTAAATACTTTTAAATTTCTCCCAATTTTAAAAAGTGTTTTCCTGTTTAGAACATTTAAGGAAAAGCATTTGTTTGATTGCAGCTAATATAATTATTTTGTGAAAATAAAACAGAAATAATAATTATTTATAAAAAAAATCTTAAATGGAACATAAATATTTTATGAAATATATATAGAATAATAATGATAGTTATTAAATATGTAAAATAATATATAAATAATACATAAGACACAATACAATATAATACCAAAGCAATTCCAGAATTAACAATGTATTTAGTATTTAATTAATTTTATTTCACTTTAAAAAACCGAACCTGAACATTAGGAGCAAAAAATTTAAAATTCATTGTGCTCTCAACTGTCCAGAACTTGTCAGACCCAATCAATTTAATAAAAAAGATACCCATATCGAAACTAGCAGCATTTAGTCATATATATTTCTGCTCGAAAATCGGGTATTCACAATTTCCCAAGCCACGCAATTGTCACAGTTTCACATAAATGTATTGAAATTGGTTTAATACCAGTTGCACAGAATTCAGTTTTCTTTTCAATAATCAGCGCAATAAGAGTTCCTTTCTTTGGTTTCCATATCCAACACACAACAAACTCAATGATATTCGCACATGGTACGAGTTTGAGTACTATTTTGAGTGTCACAGAGGCTCTTTGTATGGCATCCAAATACCATTCGCAATCGCATTTCCATTCCCAAGTAGCTGGCGCAGATAAAGCCACGACGCGGCAACAAACAAAAATTTACAATTTCCGGCAAGTCCCTTAACGCCCCCCCCCCTCTCTCGCTCTCTTTGAACCCACCTGCAACCCCCCCTCAGACGTAGTAGATTGCCAGCGTTCGATAAAAATGTTGCCGTGGGGGCCAGAGAAAATTCAAAGGGGATGCTGCAAACGCAAATAAAAACAAGAAGAAAAGAAAATAACTAACATAAAAATTAAGGTACAAAAATTTGACACACGACAGAAAAAAAAAATGGGAAAAAGGCAAAAGCCACTCATATATCTTAACGTGTTAAAAAAAAATTCTATAAAAATGCTCAGATGCAAATAATAATGATGATTTGCAAATACAAAATGAAGCTGACAACAAACTTGGCAACAAGAAAACGAAGCGATAAGGAAGGCGGAGTGGAAAAGGTAAAAGAAATGCTGACAAGCAAAAGGTAGCGCTAATAAATAGACACAAAGGCTGATGCCATGAGAAGGTTGCAACAGATACAACACGCCAAAGGGCCAAAAGGTTCACAGTCTAGGCAATGATATAATATTGTAAACGGGTTGCGGCTGGGCTGGCTGAGAAGGCAGCGTAGGAAATAAGAAAAGTCGCCGGCAAATCAATAGAAACGCAACCTGGGCAATTTTTACAGTTTACCTGTCCCTTTTTTTCTGGGTACTCTACAAGCCTTAGGGTATTCCGCATGTGTCTGGTGATTGAGAAGATATTCGATTTCTATTTCTACCTCAAATAGGAATTGAGCCTTATTTTTGATAATTTTTAAGGATACCAGGAAAATGTATATGTTCTTATTGGGCAAACGGAGTTTTTAATTGGATATATAAATAAAATAAAATCTAGTTAAATATAAAAAAATTACAAATAATGTCTTCTTGATCATTTTTAAAGGGTAACTTAACTATGCACCCAAAAAGAGCAATGAGAATTCGTTTTTGGGACGCGTCTGTTAGTTTCCAATTTTGTCGCTGTTGCCACTTCTGTTTCTATTGTCATTTTGTCAACGTGCCCACCGAGTGTCGTCATTGGAATAGAATAGCACAAGGGGTGGGGGGTGGGGGGTGGGGGGTGGGGGATGGGTTGGTATATGGCGAATAGATGCGGGCATGGTTATAGGGGGGAGGCGTTAATAATGATAAGAATGTAAGACATTGCAATAAGCGACCAAATGGCCGACAGATAAGCGCAAGGCACAAGGCACAACAATGGGAAAGGTGCCAATGTGAGAGTGAAATAATAATGCCCCAGATGACAATAATGATGATGATAAAAAGCATTGTTAATAATGATGTTGCCGCTGCTGCTGATGCTGCTGCTCCTGCTGATGATGATGATGATAAAACTAATGGGCCGACGGCAATTAGGTATGAGAAATTTGTGTTTAGGTTTTTTTTTAAATATCGCACAATATGAGAATAAAAACTGAATGGACAGCTTCAACTACACTTGAGCAATTTGCGCACAGTCGAGTGCGCACATTAACCCAGAGAACAAACACAAAAACACACATACCCAGCCACACAGAGACAGAGCACAAAATAAACACAACAACAACAAAGGGCCAGGCAAAATCAACATGGCGCACAAGCGCCGGAAACGGAAACGTCGGCCGGCCAAGCGGGCGGGCAGGCAAACGGTCTTCGGACCAAACGACCCACCGACCGATAGACAAACATTCAGACAGCAACAGGAAAGGCGACCACGACCAAAGCAATGCAAAACAAAAATGCAGTCATTTTTATAGACGAACTGTGTATGCCCTTCGATAATATAAGGAAAGATAGAAAACTTAGAATATATGGAGAAGAAAACATTTAAACTAAACTGTTATGTTAAATAGCTTATCAAATAAAAAAGAAAACTTTGTAATGCACAATTGTGTAAATAATTTGTAATTTTGAAAGGTCAATAATAATAACAAGCTAAAGGAAATATTAGAATATACCCTATAAAAAGAGTCCACAGAGAAAAAATTCTTTCTTATTCAGTTAAAAAATTTGGATTTATGTATATGTTTAGTTAATCTTTCATTTAAACTTTTTTAATGTGTCACATGTATATCTCAGACCAAGATTTTAAGAAAGTATGTAATTAAAAGTGTTAAAAAATATATAAAAAATAAAACTATTAAAAAAAATCTTGAATCTTAATGCATTGCAAATTTACAATAAGTTTCGCGCAACTTTTATAGTCATAAAAAAGTTTTCCCTCAGCTTTTTTCTATAGCATCTAAGCGAATGTTGTAAAAAACATTTTCTATTTAAAAAAAAAAAACTTAACAAAAAATATGTAAGCGTTTCTTTTTTTTTCCTAAAGCCAAGGCAACAAATGCAATTATCCTGTAATACTCTATGCTTTTGGGTCAAAAGGAATAGGACAAAATGGAAATGGGCAACATTTGATAGACACATTTTATTGCTGCATGAAGGCAGCGCCAGTCAGGCAGCAGGCAGCAGCAGCAGCTACTGAAAAGGACGCTCGGCTGGCGATTGTTACAGACATGCACTCATATAGCCCATGCACATGTACATATATATATATTAGAGTGTATATATGTGTGTGTGTGTGTGTGCGTGTTTGCCTAACCACTCTAGACAATGGCGCGTCAATAGCTGCCTCGGCATTTCCTGCTGCCCGGCCAAAACGTAACCCAGCTGCAGCTCCAGCTTCACGCTGTAGTTTATTATTCCCGCTAGTCTAATGCTTTTCTATTTGCTCTCTAACTAAATAAATTTTTATCATGTGCCAAGGTTTAACTGTATGTGTGTGTCAGTGTGTGTGTGTGTGTGTGCTGTAGTCCATCATGCCATATTCATGCATCCGTGGGTAGCATCATTCGGAGCGTTATTCATTTATTCATTCACTTCATTCACTCGCTGCTGGCGCTGTTTCTTATGGTTTTTGTGGTTATTGAAGCGATCATTTGGAACATGCACAGCATTTTCATATTTGTTATTTTCGCTTTTCCTTGTTTAACTTCTTTCCTCGCATTCCGTTTTCCTCTTCCCACTGCTTTTATTATAGTGCCCAAGCGTCTCCCTCTCCGCCTCTCCCCCTCCTCTCTGCTGCTTCATTATTAATGGCCAAAACGTTTAATATGCGAATTTAAGAAAATTACTTTCATAACACGACATTAATGGCGACATATAAATGGCATTACCCACACCCCCAGCCCCAAACCCACCCTGCTCCCCTCTCCATTTCTCCATCCCTCAATCTCTGCCGTCTCCATAACTTGCCGCTGGTTTCGGTTCTTATAGCGCATATATCTGATTTTTAGTGTCGATGAGATTTATCGTCATTGTGGACACACTGCGGAATCTGGACGCGTCGACCGATTCGTGGCTTGACTTATGGCCAGGCGCTTAAGCCGCCGGACTTTTTATATGTACTATATGCAGCTGCTGTTCCCGAAAATGTATGCCCCGCATCACGCTTATACAGATATATATATAAACACATATGCGCCAAGGGGAGAGCTGGCATTGGATGAGTACTCGCTTATTTATTGTCTGTGCGTTGGGACACTTGCGGTCTTGACCAAATAAAATAAAATCGTTTTTAATATTGCCTCGAAATTTGGCATAAACTTAAGAAGTGACAGCAGAAAAAACAAAAGAAAAAAAAGACAATAAGGAAATGTATATTGTATTGTATTTATGTGAGCTATCTGAGCAAATTATTCATAAAAATATTTACGACTATTATTCATTTAGTAAGGCTTTTAATTAAGGCTATATTTTGTTCGTAATAGCTTATTGTGAATTGACATAATAGTAACTCGAATAGTTTATTTAAATTTAGATAAATGAACAACAAGATATAGGGTTTAAAAAGGTTATTTTATTATTTTATAATTAATTAAAATAATAATAGTAATAAGAATAACCATTAGAACAATAATAAGAAGAATAATATAAATAATAATAACAATATTAAAAATAAAAATATCCAAACAATAAAAATAATAATAAAAATAATATTAACAATAATAATAATTATATAAATAATAAAACAATGACAAGCAGCACATTGCTTCAGGACTCACGCGAATAAAAATTTAAATAAAAGTAAAATAACAATAATAAATTACTTTCAAATATGACAGAAATAAAATATGCCTATTTTACATTATATTATGACAATATAAAATCTAAATAATTATAAAATAAATAAGAATAATTACAATACGAATAAAAGAGGTATTTTTTTAAGCGCTAATTTTCTTCCATGTAAAATTCTTAACTTTGTAGAATATAATTTCTGCCCGGGTGTCATAAGAAACTTTATACATTTTTAATACAAAAACATAAAAAATATGAGCTTGTAAAAAACTAAGAATAACTATAAAATAAAAGATACTTTATTTGCCTAGACTATTCTGACTCTAGCTCTTAAAATTTAAGAGATTTGTTCAAAAGACAGTATTTCGACATTGATTTGTACCGATTGCTGATTTAAGACAGGGCTAGTTATCAATTATCAAACTGCGCGGATACTATAACCCTATGCAAAGGTTTCAAGTCTCTCGCTTTTATAGGTTAAGAGATCGACGCTTAGACGGGCAGACGGACGGACAGACGGACGGACCGAAAAATACTGTAAATACAAAATGATATATATTCAAGGAGCTGTTTCCGTTAAATAAACTTAAAACTTACTTCCGAAAGTAATATATTAAAATAAAATTGTATAAATCTTTTCGGTCAATTTCTTACAAACCGGCTTGCGGAGCATGGAACATTGTCAAGTTTCTTTAAGAATTAAAAACCAGAAAAAAATAACAGAAATGGCACTCCTAGGCACTAGGTATTTACTTTCCCTCATTTGCAGATCTTTTGGCCAAATTGAAGAAAATTTCTAAATAATTTCACAAAATCGCAGGAATGTGCTCTGTTTTTTTCGTTCTTTTGCTGACAGCGTTGCCCATTTGCTAGAGTCATCAGTTTACCGTTACTTTTATAAGACGCCAGCATTTCATTTACAGTATTATTTTGTTCCATTCCGGTTCGTTCCGTTTCGTTACTTGATCCTTTGGGTATGCCCATTCGCAATGATGAGCCTCGTATATTAACGAAATGAAGCATCTTTTTTTTTGCTAGGGTGTGATGAGGGGAACGTTGCGAATATTTGCGCCTTTTATGAGGTAAGTTTGCTGAACTGGAACTGCTGCTGGGCGGACGTAGACACAGTTGGGTCAGGTGCCACATTAAAGGGGGCGGGGCGGGGGCGGAGAGGCGTTGCGTTGTTCGGAACTCATCTCGTATTTTGGCTTATCTGCAAGTTTGATGGATTTTTATCCTTTTGGCCTGTCGCTCGTTACGAGAGGGGGAAGGGACGCCTGCTTATGTATTTTTTTTTATTATTATGCCTGTGCTCAGTGCGCTCTCCTACTGCCCCTATTTCTCTCTCGCTCTCTCACTTTCTCTCGTACGCCTTCCTCGTGTTTATTTGTGTTGCTTTGCTGCATTTGTATTTATTTTTTTTTGACGTTTTTGTGTGTGTATTTTTATTATGGCAGCAGACACACGCAGTTTATTTATTGTGCCTGTATTTTCTTTTGGCCATTTTGAGTTCTCTGTCTCAGCCTCTCGCTCTCTCTCTCGCTCTCTCTTCCTCTGCCTGCTCGTCTGTTTCGTTTTCTTCAGTTTGGCATTTATTTATATTCGTTTCCTGTGTTTTCGCCGCTGCGTTGTCGGCGCATTTATAAATATAAATGAGTTTTGCTCGATGAAGGTTAAATTGAAATTTACTTTGTGCACAGCGATGGGTTCCTTTTTAAAGAAAGCACCCAGCCAGGACACGCAGTCCTTTCGCATTTATACATATAGATATATATATATATACAAATATATGTATGTCTTTATGTGTGCTGCATGATGGAAACCTGCTGAAAACTTTTAGACCTCTGCATTTCCGCCTTTATGACTTCCCCCATTCAGTTCAGCTCTCGCTTTTTTGTGGTTTCATTTTAATTTTGATAAGCAAATGCGGCACATCCTTTTTTCCAGCTTCTGTCTCTGTCTGCTGCTGATGCTGCTTCTTCTTAGTAATTCTGGCCGCATGTCCTGGGCGTGAAAAGTTTGTTTGCCTGGCTGCCTTTTGTTTGGCCTTATCATTTGTCAAGAAAAGGCAAAAAAAAAAACGAATTCTTCAAATTGAATATTTGCATAAGTTTATTGAAACAGGCGAACTTCACATTAAATCTTCACTGTGTGTGTATGTGTGTGTGTGTGAGTAGGCGAAGGTGTGCACAGGTATATATTTGCGCCTTCTTTGTGTGCGGCATCTGTTTGATTTGGTGTATTTGATACTGAAGGTTTTCGCCTGATTGATTCCTTTGGCTGTTTCGATTTGATGGCCAGGCTAAATAAATTAACGAAAAAATTCACTTACGAGCTCGTTTTTTCGCTCTTTACAATTTGTCGTTAAAAATATCTCAAATTTGATATTATGCATGGATAAACATATTTTGCTTATTTATGTAAGAGGTTTTTTGTGTTTTTTCTTTACATTTAAGAAAATAAATTCGATTGATTCAATTGAAAATGTATTCACAGCTAAACTTAATGTGAATATCAGATAAAATGAAATTAATTTATTTTTTTAAATATATCCCTTATTTATTTCTTAAATAAAATCCCTATATCAATAGCAATTATGGCCAGACTTAAAGAACATATATACTTTAAAAAAACCTTAAGTATATTACAATTAGTAAGTACAAGTACTAGTAATTAACGTAAATTGTAAAATGTTGCATTAAATAATGTAAAATATTGCATTAATAATATGTCACGTCATGTAGGTCTCTTCTTTTGTATCTCACCAATTGCAAACCAACAATATACATATGGAAAATAAATTAAAAACAGCAATCATTGGCAAGAAACAAAACCAAGCCAATACATCGTCTTTTAGTCAGATTTATTCCTTATAGAGGCTCAGATACAAATTGATATGAGCCAAGTCTTGAATATATTATAATTTGAAAGCACATTACGCCAAACGTATATTAATTAAACTCAAGAGAAAGTACATCAATTAAGATATAATTTTAAAGTTTTATTACGTCGGATTACATATAAATAAATTGCATTAAAAGCTCAGGCCCAAAGTTTTGTGTTTTAATAGAGGCAGAAGAGAAAATTGTCTATTAAATGCCACCCATTTGCACATAGAAATATATTTGAAATAAACAATATACAATTATTTATAACAGAAGGCCACCTGCATTTTTAAGAAATGTGCTCTTCTATACACGAATGTGCACATAAAAATATTAAAATACTTATATAATAAACCAAATAATATTATATTTATATATCTACTTTGATTTTAAGCTTTGAAGCAGAAGGAAGCCAACCTAGTTTTTAAGAAATATTACCTTATATAAACAAAATTTTTGAAATTTTCGAAATTTTTGAAACAGAAGAAAGCCAAATTTATTTTCAGGAAATGTTGTCTTATATAAAACCCGTGTGCACATACAGAGATATATGTATTAAACAAAATAATGTATTTATAAACTGAGGTTTAAAATATTTGAGCAATTTTTGTACAATCCATAAACTCAAACTTACACACACAATTACACACACGCACGCAAAGACTCACGCACACACACTCTCACACGAAATTATCACAATTGCAACTGAAAGCCTCGCATTTTCCTCGAGTTGGGGCTAATTTACACCACCCCAAAAAAGGGTGCTCAAGTTTTATGCGCCCTGACGGATTGTTGCTTTCATTTGTTTTCTTCTCATTTCATTTTTTTGTTTTCTGCGCCCGCCCGTTTTTTCGCCAACTCATGCTAACTGCTGTTGTTGTGGGCGTGGCTGTTGCTCAGATCGATTACCGTTACAAGTGCCAGATACTTGAGCATGAAAACGCAAGCGCACGTGTCTACAGGTGCCCCTCGAACCCAGCCCAAACACAGCCCCCTTACCACCGTTATTGTTGCCCGTCTGTCATTAGGAAGATTGATTTCAAAGCGTGGCGCATTTTTCCACCATTGTTGTGGCAACCGCGCAGCACGCAAAGTCGCAACCAAAATGAAATACTAAAAACACTGAATACTGTCTACCCCTCTGCCGCCCTGCCCCCTGCTCAACCGTGCACCGCTCCCAGCAACGCTCAGCATTTTATTTGGCTTTGTTCTGTCGAGCGGAGATCATTTTTGATTATATTTGCTGTGTGGTATTTTGTTATTGTTTGTTATTGGCAGGTAAATACAAGCTTAATACTTTTCATTTCGTATAAAGCACATATAATATTTTTATGATTTTCTGGCGTTCCGATAAAATATATATTATTTTTATGCCGCCACAAAATATGAAAGTATATAAAAGGTTTTTATTTGCAATAGTCTTTAAATTTGTTCAAGTTTTAAAAGCAAGCAAGCATTATATGACGTTATTTACTCACAATTTTTTTATATTTTTATTTATATTCAAAGACTACTAAAAAACAGTTCAAAATCAAAATTGGACTGCCAAATACTTGCACTTATATGACAACTTTAATTTACTAGAAAAATAAAATTTGTAGCAGCTTTTATTTTCCATTAAAATCACGTTTTGATAAAATATAAAGCAAAGTTCGTGTGTTTGGCTTTGCTTTGCTTCAAAGAACAAACTATTAGACTAAAGATCATAACTTTTGTAAAATTTTAGCAAGCAAACAAACTCTAAACGTAACTTCAACTAAGTGTTAAAGTAAAAAAATTTGTTAAATAAATTACAAATGTTAAATTCAAATTAAATCCGGCATTAATGTCTGTATATTAAATGTGAAATTTCATAAAACTTTGGCAGTTACACCTACAAACAATACAACCCCACCCCCTCCCAGTCACACACACACACACGAACTCAGTTGGGAGTTGGAGCTGCCTAAAAAGTACATTAAAATCACATTAACCCGTCAACGGTTAACGTTGCGTATACGTAACTTTTGTTTATGCGTTTTGCTTAATGCCCTTCTGAAGTACACGAAGCACACGCAAATTGGTTTTTCGCTTTGCTCAGCACTTTGATAAGCCAATGACTATACGCATATATAGTAAGTAACATATATGCATATATATATATATACATATATATAGATGTGTATGTCAACTAAACACCCGCAGCAACCCTTTGTGTGGGCGACATTTAAAACCCTCGACTGTCTGTTCTATCAAGTGGGAAACGTAATTGGCTTTTCGCTATAAATTTCAACAATTGTTTGGCACACATCACGCATACAAACCCACGGCAAGCCCCCGCAGGGACATTAGGCTTAAATTCTCTCTCTCTGTGTGTGTGTGTGTGTGTGTGTGTGTGTGTGTGGTTGCAGGGGTAGCTAAGGGTGTGTGAGTAAATTGTCAAAATTTTGTGGACATTTGGGCGACACAAGCAGCTTATCAAAAATGCAGCATACAAAGTTTGTAACTGTATCGGCTAACACACACACACACACACACACACACCCTCCCCCCCTTGGCTCTTTTTAACCCGCTTGTGCGTGCTTTTGCCAATTGGTTCGCCAAACCATTTGTCGCAACTAGTTTTTAAGTTGGCCCTGTTCCAGCCTCATTTGCATATTTTAATTGTCCACCAAGAAGAGCCCAACAGAAGCTGCCTTTTATTTATTTAACTAATTTATTTGCATTAAACTTTAACTAACTCGAGCAAAAGGCTGACAGACAGGCAGCTGCAGAAGACAGCCCAAAATAAGAAGCAGCAGCTGCCTTCGTTAATCTAATGAAAAGCTACATACAAATTTAATAAACAATGTCCTGGGAGAGCCGAGTGCTTCGTGTTGTAGTCTTGACAGTGTTGCCAACTCGCTTAACAAAACAGTTAGCAAGAAGATTTAGGCATAAAGGTAACCAACACTGGGCGTAGACCTGATTAACTTAACTAAAGAATACTTGGAAAACCTTACTTGCATTGAAGAAAAATTTATAGGTAATTTACTTTCATGTTTTAATTATTTCAATTTACTTTTTGAGAAAAGAAGTTAATATTTCTATACTTAAGAATAATATTACGCGCCTTTCCATATCCAAATTGCTTTTTATTATTTCGATCAACGTCATCCTTATTGCAAAACTTTATGTAATAAACACCTTACAAATTTAAGCGCTCCAAAAGTATTTCGCAAGAGCAACAGAAACTTTTAACTTCATCGACCTTACGAAAATTCAATATTTTATAGTGTTCAACAATAAAAAAACGTTTTATGCACTCCAAATATCGATTAAGATTTCTATAACAAAGGTCCAAGATATCCGACTCATACTACAAGAACTTGAACTGGGATCTGTTGAAAACTTTCTCTCTACAGCTTATTTGAAATGCAATTATATAAATCATATTATCTTCCTACGATTTCTTGGCTTGTTTTACTTTTTTCAATGAGAAAAATACTATTTATTTGATAAAACATAAGCTATTAAGTGCCCTAGTCTACAAATTATTTTCCAAGTAATTCAGACAAACTTAACATGTTCTTTTTTTAATGTAAAAATTTCACAACACAAGCGAGAGGCAGAAAGAGGAAGAGCATTTGTATACGGGCTTATGCCCGGTTATCTAACGGCAACTTGCATGCTTCCTCTTGCTAGACAATATGTAAGAATATATATATTTAAAAAAAAAAAAATAAAATAATAAAACAAGTAAATAAACTTTAGGCGAAAGTTTAGCCAACTTTTTGGCAGTCAGTTGGCGCATTTTAAGTTACGGCAATCGACACGACGGGCAGAGGGAGGAAGCGAGAGCGGAGGCGAGGGCGGAGTGCCACTTGGGTATAAAGGAAACGAGCGAAAGAGGCGGGGACGACAGTGCGAAAGTGAAAAACTGGCGCAGCGAGACAAGAGCTTAAAGTACCGCAACATTTCACAGCTACTGGAATGACGAAAACAAATACAGCCGCAAGCAAAAATTTAGCTTTAGCTGATGCTTTAAAGCAGCTGTTGGAATTAAGTGAGAGCTAGGCAAAAACTCACCTGGCCAACAAATTGAGTTTTGGCCTTGCGAAGTGTTTATCCTTTAGTTGTGGTTGTTTTTGTTGTTGTTATTGCCGCTGGACTGTGTCACGCACAATGGCAACAATGGCTTGGGCGTGCACAAAACATGGCCCAAACTTTTGGCCACGTGACCAAGGAGTTAAACCGGGACTACAATACCACGATACAAAAACGCGCACACAGACACACTCACACTCACAAGACACAGTTTTTGTCGTTGTTGTTGTTGTTGCTGTTGTTTACACGTTTTAATGCATGCCCAAAAAGCAGAGCGCAGCAATTAAAGCATTTGACGAGTGTTATGGTACGAGGGGGGGCTGTGCGTTTGCGACTTCTCAACTTTACTATAACAGTAAACGTGGCGCGTTCGAAATTCTCAATATTTGATTGGCGCTTTAGACACACGCGACATTTACCGTTTTTTGCGCGTACACGAAATGCATCATTTGCATTTTTATATATTTTATTTTGCCTGCTTTGAGTTTTATTCTATGTATTTATTTATTTTTTTCTTTTTTTGTGTCTTCGATTTACGCTGCGTTTATCGCGTTTTACCGAATTCCCGTTTACGAGTGAACGCGATTTATGCGCGAGACAAGCGTCAGCATTTTTGCATACGTTCAAAACACTCCGACGGCTGAGCTTCAACTAAAGCTACAACGGACAACAGCCGCTTCGTTAAGCATCGTCAGGCCAAGCACGAAGCGTGCGAAGCGCTGTAAACGACAATGCGAGAGGACGACGACGCACGAAGCTAAAACGGGCACAACAACACGAAGTGCATAGACGAACATTCGGGCTGCTGAATACGACGCGCAGTAAAACGAGCGAAGGAGAGCGAGAGCAAGCCAAACAAAGCGCACAGCCAGTGGCAATTGGACACAGCAAAAGCTCTCGGCTATTAGCAGCGTTCGAGACCCGAACACAGAATAGGAGCAACAGGATGCGATCAGACAACAATATATATTGTTTAGTTAACTTATAAAAAAAAAATTAACACAATGTACCATATTGTAAATTAATTTATATCTCTAGTTCAATTTTATGCCATCTTCGCCGTTGTACTTCTAAATTGGAAAGTATGTAACTTGAGAGACCGACGCATATAAGTCGAGGTACGTATACGTATATATATATATATGCATGTATGTATATTCGTTCAGTTGTTTTAATTGTTAATTGTTGTGCAGATCTCTTAGTTTGCACATTTTAACAGCGGACTGTAGATTAACATAATGCTTGTTGCGCCCGCAGAAGACCTTGTTGTGTTGTGTCACATTTTGCTCTCCCAGACTCGCAACCAACAGCACGCAAAAGCGCCATCTGTGTGAAAAACTTAGTATTTTACGTGTATAAGAGAGAAGGGGAAATAGGCATAAATGGTTGTCGTCTTAGCTAAAACTATGTTAATAGGTTCTGTTAAAATGAGCTGTTACATTTTTATTTTTTGTGTGTAAATAAAATAAATAAAAAAAGGAATAAAATATATGGATAAATAATAAAATAAAAATAGAACCGTTTTAATGCCACATGAAGGAATACAAGATCTTTGTAAGTTGCAAAATGAAGTAGTTTAGGCAAAATATATTTTCTCTAACCATCTATAAAAAGGACAAGATTTGCATTCTGAATGATCAGAAATTCCAAATCCTATCAATATTTTAAGCGAACAATCGATACTTTCGTTTTCGCACACTTAAAATCAATGCACTCAACTGTTAGCCAATTAACTTGAATGTTTCTCAACACTGAACACACACACTTGAATAACACATGCTGACACATGTACATGTGCACTTGTTTATTGCCTTAGCGAACTTACAAACCCCTTCCTCCTGCACCCCCCCCCCCTCCCCCCACCCTTACAAGCCATATCCACACCCGAAATTACTGTCCCTGTCTCTCTCACGCTTGGTTCCAGCTGCAGTCGATGCGGCTGCAATCACTCAAAGTACAAATTGTCATCAAGTTTCTCTCTAAAAAATGTCACAAAAAAAGACTATGAATACGATCTGCGACGCCTGCTCGACTGCTGAATACCCTGTATTAGAGGGAGGTGCTCGCATTTGTATTTATCCCATTTAATGAATGTGAAAAGGATAAACATTATTTTAAGCTGCATTCTCTCAGATACCCTGTCCTTTCTTTTGAATGCTTGTACTAAGGCATGGCTCATTAGAGCTGCTTTAAAGCGCGCTCTAATAATATTATTTAAATTTATGATTTCATTATTATTATTTTATTTATTTAAATTTAAAGTTTATTTATTGTTATTACCCATTCTTAATTTAATTAAAATTGGTTTTATTGTTTTAAAAAATCCGTAAAAAAAAAGCAATTAGAGGAATCGCCCTCAAGAATTAACATAATAATACGCTAAAAGAAAATCCAGCAAAGAATCTATTAAAATATACATTAGTTAATTAAATATTAATGAATAATATTTTCCTATAGTGCATGATGAGCACAGGCAAGAAGCTAGGCAACACCATGGCCAGCATTCTAATTACAGGGTATTCAAAAGAAAGCAGCAGCAGCAAAACCCAAAAAACGAATTGCAACAAAATGCTCAAACACACTCAACGAAATTGACTTAAATAAATAAATGACATAAAAACAAAGACAAACACATGCACTTCGAGCAGACATCAAGAGAGTGGCCAAGGGGGGCGAGGGGCGAGGGGGAGAGAGAAAGAGATCTGTGGGAGGCGGGGCGAAGCTTGGCCAAAGATAGAGGGTGGGTTAAAGGGTAGAGGCACACACACACACACACACACACACATGCAAAAGTAAATTTACAGCCAAGAAATGGCCAGAGGCGGGTTTAGAGTACAGCGGGACAGGGGGTTGGGGTTGGGGTTGAGGCAGGGTATTTGCAGCTGCCGCTGCTGCTGCTGTTGGCTCGTTTGCAACATTCTCATTTCATTTGATGCAGTCAATGCGCAGAGTGCTGGAACAACAAGAACAACAACAATGACAACATTTAGTAGCTCATCCATTTTCATTTGTATTAAGCGAAAAGCCAAAAGTGGCGTCAACTTTTCGCAGGCACTGTCTCTCGCTCAGACAATGCAATGCGGGCCGCATTACTCAGCGCACAGTTCCCAGTTCGCTCGACGCTTGACAAGAGAACTAAAAATTGCATGCCCCCCCCCCCCCCCCTCTCGGCCCAACCACCCGGCTAACCCAACCAACCCTCTCCATTCCCTCTGCCTCCCCCTCGCTCCGAGGAGTCGCCACCTTTGCCGAGACGCTCGTTAGCGCAGCTGCCATTGGAATTTATCTTATTTTTCATGCCACTCGCCTTTTTATACGGTTTTTCCCTATTTCCCCCCACTCTTCCCTCCCCTTTCTGTTTCGCTTTTGGACATATTGTTAGCCCAGTGATCGATGCAAATTGATGCGTATTGTTAATGCCATCTAAAGAGCTGCCACGAAACAACCCAAAAAGTGGGCTCAAATATTCTGGGCAGAAATTCCAATCGCATCTGGCTAAAAAATGGAAGACTATACGACTTGCAATTGGCATTTATTTATTGATTTAAAAATTAAATCTTTTTAATCAAACGTAAATAATAATATTTATTGCAAAAATAACAATAGAAGCAATTAAAGAAATCGACAGTTTTAATGTATCGGGAAATATACTTAATTAAAAAATTTTCCAGTCCATTCTCAAGCCTGATACAATTAAAATTGATAAAACCCATTTTCACCCAGGGAAGTGAATTCGCCTTAAAATGTTCTAATAACATATAATAATAAAATAGATTTATTTTTTTACCCCTACTATCTAAAACCCCTATTTCCACAAGGCGAAGTGGATTCGCCTCAAATGGTGATACATGTCTTCATTTCATTTCAGAAAGTTCTTGAAAAATAAATTTAAAGTTGAAAAACTGAATACTGAGTATAATATATAATAATTGAATATTTATTTGTTCAGCCCCACTTACTAAAACCTCCATTTCCACCCAAATGAGTGGATTCGCCTTAAACAGTGAAACATGCGTTGATATCATTTTAGAAGGTTCTTTGCAAATAAATAAATATAAGACTTTGGAATTGAAAAACTCAATACTGAATAAATAATAATGGAATAAGCATATTGTTTCAGACCTACTGACTGAAACCTCCATTTCCACCCAGATGAGTGGATTCGCCTTAAACAGTGAAACATGCGTTGATATCATTTTAGAAGGTTCTTTGCAAATAAATAAATATAAGACTTTGGAATTGAAAAACTCAATACTGAATAAATAATAATGGAATAAGCATATTGTTTCAGACCTACTAACTTAAACCTCCATTTCCACCCAAATGAGTGGATTCGCCTTAAACAGTGAAACATGCCTCAATCTCAGTTTTAAAGGTTCTTTGAAAATAAGTTTGACGCAGATCTGATGAAAATATAGGAAAGTTTCATATATGACAGTCATATTAATATCTATCGAAAAAACCCCAATTTTCAGCCAACGAAGTGGATTCTTCTTAAACCATTTGAAGCCAATCGGATAGTAAAATGTTCCATAAAACTTAATAAAACAAATATTTTTTTTACCCCGTCTACCTTAAACCCCCATTTCCACCGAAAAGAGTGGATTCGCCTCAAACGGCAAATCAAGGCCTAATATAATTTTACAAAGAACAAAATCAATAATACTTGTTCCAATTAAGCAAATATAATATGAATATAAAATTTGCTTAAATATATTTATTTCAATCAAATGTTTTCACGAATTCCATATCTCGCCCGTAACAGTAATCTTATGATCTTTGTTGATATCCAGGAAACTTTGCTTCCAATTGCCAGAAATACAGCCACCCTTGCAGGCACAGCCGAAGAGAAAACAAGTACCCCGTCCACAGAAGGTGCCCACCTGTGCCTTGCCGTCGGCGCATATGGTTATGGTGCAGCCCTCGGTGCCGCTGTGTCCGCCCGCATCGCTGCATGTTCCGCCCTCCACGGCATACGACAGGGTCAACGAGTCGCGACAGCAATCCGCCTGGACAGCGCCGATTAAAGCCAAGGAGCAGGCCACGGCCAGAAGGTAGCTCGTCGACGTCTTCATTTTAACTGATAGCAAACCCAAGTGGAGTACTCCATATTTATAGGCTGCTTTTGGGATTAAGCATGAGAGGGGGGCCATTAAGAAAGAGATAGCACGCATCTTTTATCTTTTCGATGGACTCATCTTTCTTCTTTGATAAGAGTTTCTACGGAAATTAACTAATCTTATCATTTTACACAATATTGTTCACTAGCTTGGTGGGATTGCAACTAAATATTTACTTTCTCAATAACTGAGTGTAAATTGTAACTAAATATTTACTTTCTCAATAACTGATTGTAAATAGGTTTTATTTATAGATATTCTTATTACGTGTCATCAGCTCAGGTATTTTTAAAGAAAGCTCAAGTATTGAAGCTTTTGACTTAAAATCAAAACTTCTTCAAATTTCAATTGCAAAAAGTTTATTTTTGTTTTTCCAACAGATTTTTATCAAATTTATTGGAACAGCAAAAACAACAAAGCGGGCTAAAAAGTGCAGCAGTTGCTGCAACAACAACAACAACAACAATAACAACAAACGACAGTTGTCCACAACATGAAGAAGCAGAAGCAGAGGAGGAGGAAGAAGCAGAAACAGCTTGGTAAAAAATATCATAAATAAGAGGCGCTGCAATTTGTTTATATTAAAATGGAGAGTCAAAAACGCGTCCTAAGGTCCTGTACACAGATTTCTGCATTGCATTGCCAAATGTTAGCTGCCAACAACAATAAGTGAGAGCCACCCCCTCCCCCCGGCTATCCTCTCCTGCACCCTTATACCTTACCCCACTCTGGCCAGGCCTGCTGTTTTGTGAATTATGCGCCTTCCGTTGCATGCGGCGGCATCAGAAACCGGAGCCAAGCCTCCGGCTGGCTCAGCCTGCAAGAGAGAGAGCGATAGTCCAACTAAGGCTCTGATGCGCCTGGCTGCATATTTTTAAAGCCAGCGGGCGGGGGCTGCCTGCCGCCCCCACCACAGCCCCGCAGCAGCTTTGTCCTGTGTATTATTTTTACAGTCGCCCACAACAAACGACGCTCGTTTTTGTAATAAAAATGTCATAAATCTTGATTTCTGGAACTAAACCAAAAAGCGTGCGATAAAAACAGGAGTGTATGCCTGTGTATGTGTGTGCATGTGTCTGGCAATATAACTGTCTATTTACAGTTGTGCATATGAAGTACATTTTATTTGCTTTTATTTATTTGCACACGCTTGAACATAATTGATTTATATGTACACATGTTTTTTTTTGTAAATGCAAAGAAAATACATAAAAATATCTTCAAGAGCAAATCTTTTATTGTTTTTAGTTGAAAGCTCGCACCTGAACAGCATTAAGCACTCGAAAAGCTTTCGCTGCATTCACACTTTCGAGCGCCGCAATTGCGACTGGAGTGTGAATGAGAGAGGGAGAGCGACGCACGGCAGCAGCGCTGTGGAGAGAAGAGCGCAGCTGAGCTGAACCGCTGATCGTCTGGAAATGGGGAACTTTGCTGGAAAGTGAGCAAAGCATGAGATTCTATCGTTTATCAGCTGCGCAAAAGAGATAGGCATATAATTTGCATGTGCGCGTGTGCAAAAAGTTTAAAAATCCAATCTCATATCTTTTAAGTGCCGAAGTTTAATTACCGTTGCAAGCAATATCTGGAACAACAAAATGGTTTTTCAGAGAATACTAAAATTTATAGTGTCTATGACAGCTATAAGATATGTATATTGTTTCGATCTGCTCGCATGATATTTTCTTCAAGTCTAATAATGTCATTAACTCAGTTTTAAGTTTTCTTTTAAAATCCTTTAAAAACCATAGCAAACCGAAAACAAATTATTGAACTGTTTCTTCCCCAAATAACATTTAATTTCTTGTAGAATATCTATAGATACCCTAGTTTTAAAATCAATTTGTATCTTTTAACTTATTCTTTCGAAATATTCGAAACAAAAAGGCCAAATAACAAGAGTTAATACCACAATATTATTATATTAATTTAAAATATATAACCACCCAGTTTTTTTTAGGGAAAAAACTTTTTACAAAATATTTTAAAAATTATATTTCTAAAAACCTGTTAGGATAAAGGTTTCCTAATTTTAGAAAAATATTTCTGATAAGGAGAAATTTGTTGTAATAGTAAGAAAAAGTTAGAAAAAACCCTTAAAAGGATCGTATTAATAGATAATTTATATTTTAAATTAATAAAATTTTATATAAATTAACACATTAAATTTTTTTGTGGTTTTTAGAGTAAACTTGAGCGCTTCGTGCTGAGAGTTTTTTGACTTCAAATGCGATATAAAATAGTTCTATACTACTATCTTCAACATTTGTAAAATTGTTTACATATACTAAATTTATATTTATTTAATTATTTTTAGATTGCAATTTATTCAAATTAAACCCGCGACAATGGAGTTATTATTGCTCTTTTCTTGATACGCAAATAACTAATATAGGGAATTCGAGCACTTGTATATCTTGCTAAACTTGACTAATTATTTTGGGGGTCTTATCAAAAAAGAAATTAGATTTTAAAAGAAAAAAATACAACAAATCAGTGAGAACAATGAAACCAATCGACTGATAGAGTCCGCAGACAGATAGACGAGTTCTTTAAAAGCGGAAAGCGTCGATGACCAACAGACATTCAACGTGATATACCCAATATGAGAACTATAACTCTTTGCCTGTTGCTGCTCGTCTCCGGCAGCTGTCTGCTGAGCACATCGGTCAGTCAAATCTAGCACCTAATATTGGGTTTACCCGATAAACTCTCTGGTAAATTTCAGGCCAGCGATGCCGATTCGTTTGACTTTGAGGAGGTGGAGGCCTATGGCTTCATCAAGTCCGTAGAGAAGGCTCTGAAGAAGGCGCTGAGCACGTTGCGTGGCGTTAATTGCACCATCAAAGAGGTGATTGATGTGATGCTTGCGACCACCAATTATGTGGATGCCCTCGATGACTGCGGCGTGGCTATACCCAAGGATATTGCCAAAATCGTCAAGAACTGCAAGAGCATTATAGCCCTATGCGAGGATATCATACATCTGAATAGCACAATTTGCGCCGATGAGGAGGATGGCAAAGTGACATCAGGCAAGTGCTTCTTGGGACTGTTTGAGGCCATCATGAAAGTGACCTATAAGATAAACATCACCCTGAAGCTGATCGCCAAGCTGCCAGCCGATACGGAAAGCTGTTTTGTCGATGCCACCAAAAAGGTGGAGCAGAGCTATAATGACTTTTTGCCAAACATCGATAAGTGCATCGACCAAATGTAATATCAATGCGGAATTATAAAGAACATTAAAAAGTAAATAAAAAAATGAGTAAAAATATTGCAATCGAAATATCAAGAAAGAATACTTGATTCTAAGGGACTCTAAAATTTCAAATTGTGGGAGATTTTATCAAAGTTCTACAAAAAAATTAAATTGTTAATCGAGAATTATTTTATAGTCAAGCGCAACTATAACAAATGTAACCAACAAAATGATATATCTGTTTATTACCATATTTTAGACTATTTCAGGTGTGGGTTTTTTGGACTTCGCTTCGGCTATTTGGCATATCAGTTGATAAGTCGATAACAATTTAATTGTTTTTTTATAAAATCCCCATGAATATCAATTCTTAGCGCAATTTAAATGAGCTTATCAATGCACATAATTAGAGTGGAAGTATGTGTAATAAACGAGAAAGTAAGAATATCTGCGGAACGTTGAGGATTTAAAACCCTAGTAGATATTTGCCTTACGATTTTGCAGATATGTGAGAATCGTAAATGCTCATTTGATGAAAATATCTTGGAAAACAGTATCTTGATAGTTCCTGATGTCAATGTTGATAACATTTTCCATATATAAAGGGAGCAGACTGAAACTTTTAAATGCCTAGTTTGGTTAAGATATCGTTAAAAGCATAAGTCTTTCATAAAAGACCTTAATTTTCGACAGATGGTTCCTATGATAGCTATTTTAATGATAGTCCGAAGTAGATAAGATTTTGAATATATATGAGAAGCATAGTCAAGCTAATAAATGCTAATATATACTTTATGGGGTCGGATATGTCGCCTATGCGTTACATAATACCAAAGACAATATAAACACTAAGATGAGTAACGCCCATACATTTGCATGCGACGCAAAAATTTCTAGCCTGGCTTCCTATCTGGCTTTTACGACTTTAAACGACATGCTAGCCGACTGCTGTTCGTTCAGACGAACGAATGCCGAAGTCGCGGCTTGCTGATGCTGACACGAGCAACAAAGTTAGTCGCTAGCCTGCCTACAGCAAAGCTGGTCGATGGTGCTTTGCGTCGCTCCGTTTTCGAAGTACATTGAGCGAAAAATGTATAAACTTACGATCGACGCAAAGTACTTTTGCTTTATCCATGAAATGCATGCTTAATTTAAATGAACCATTTACCTAAATACTAACGATAAATTTTACAGGAAAATTGAAGCATAAAATAATTTTTGAGCAATTTTGGTAAATAATAAGAGCTAGAGTCAAAAAACTTGACATGTAGCTTCTAGAATAGTATATACATATATATCAGGTATCTTTCATTTCATGGAAATCACCACCTCCCCGCTACAACGTCATAGCTATACATCAAGGAAATAATCCAATTTATGCTGCCCACCAATATAAGCCACAGTTTAAATGCAATTGTCCTTTTGTGAACACACGAATATATTATAGTACAATAAGTTCTACTGCTGAAAATTTCATCAAGATCGGTTAAGTAACACGAAAGAAAATGTGTTTTGGCTGCCAACGTGTCTGCGGCAGCTAGCGCAAATTGCAAAAACTTCTGTATACGTGTACACACACATTCGTGCGCGTCTTCTTTGAATTCTATCAACAGCATTGAGATTGTATTGTTTTCGGTTCTGCTATTTTAATCCGTTTTTTTCTCATTTTAACCCAAGTCTTGGTGTGGCTGTTGAGTAGGGGTGACAAATAGTGTGGTCTGTTACGAGTTCGGTACCTATCGAGGAAACATATTTTTTTAATGTATTGTTATTACTGCTGAAGCAAAAGAGCGCGTAGCGCGAGCTGAATTTGGTGTTGGTAGAAGAGGGTTCAGGGTATTCCCTAGTCGGGAGCTCCCGTCTGGAGCCTCTTACTTGTTATATATATTTTATTACAATTGAGTTAACATTGAGCTATTTTCATATATAAGCAAATTACTAACGAGGGGAATTCTGGCACTTGTATCTCTTGCTGCGGGTGCTAATAAACTTGGCTAATTATTTTGGGAATCTTATCAAAGAAATTAAATTTTAATAGAATATAAATATAACAAATCAGTGAGAACAATGAAACCACTCGACTGATAGAGCTCGCAGAGAGATAGACGAGTTCTTTAAAAGCGGAAAAACGTCGATACCCAACCGACATTCTACGTGATATACCCAATATGAGAACCATAACTCTTTGCCTGTTGCTGCTCGTCTCCGGCAGCTGTCTGCTGGGCACATCGGTCAGTAGAATCTAGCACTTAATATTGGGTTTACCCGAATTACTCTCTGGTAAATTTCAGGCCAGCGATGCCGATTCGTTTGACTTTGAGGAGGTGGAGGCCTATGGCTTCATCAAGTCCGTAGAGAAGGCCCTGAAGAAGGCGCTGACCACGGTGCGTGGCGTTAATTGCACCATCAAAGAGGTGATCGAGGTGATGCTTGCGACCACCAATTATGTGGATGCCATCGATGCCTGCGGCATGGCTATACCCAAGGATATTGCCAAAATCGTCAAGAACTGCAAGAGCATTATAGCCCTATGCGAGGATATCATACATCTGAATAGCACAATTTGCGCCGATGAGGAGGATGGCAAAATGACCTCCTCCAAATGCTTCTTGGGTCTGTTTGAGGCCATCATGAAACTGAGCTATAAGATAAACACCACACTAAAGCTAATCGCCAAGCTGCCAGCCGATACGGAAAGCTGTTTTCTCGATGCCACCAAAGAGGTGGAGCAGAGCTATAATGACTTTTTGCCAAACATCGATAAGTGCATCGAACAAATGTAATATCTATGCGGAATTATAAAGAACATGAACAAGTAAATGAAAAAAAAAGGGAAAGAAGGGCTATCTTCGGCACGCCGAACATTTAATACCCTTACAGACCCAACCTTTTCATAATGCTCATAGTGCTTTGCCCGTATCTTAGAAGCACAGGGAAAATAGTTAATGCCGAGTATGGTTAAGATATCTTGAAAAACAAAAAAGTTTTCCATACAACAACTTAATTTTCGACCGATCGTTTCTATGGCAACTATATGATATAGTTGTCCGATATAAATAAGATTTTGCCTAAATGGAGGGAGCATAGTAAAACTTAAAATGCCGAGTTTGGTCAAGATATCTTGAAAAACAAAAAAGTTTTTCATACAACAACTTAATTTTCGATCGTTCCTATAGCAGCTATGTGATTTAGTGGTCCGATGTTGATAGAATTTTGCATATATATGGGGAGCATAGTACAACTAATAAATGCCGAGTAAATTCAAGATATCTTGATAAACAAAAATGTTTTTCATACAAGAACCCACTTTTCGACCGATCGTTCCTATGGCAGCTATATGATATAGTGGTCCGATCCAGCTGGCTTTGACATATGTCCTGCGTACAACAGAAAGATGAACTTCTGCAAAGTTTCATAAAGATAGCTTTAAAACTGAGAGACAAGTTTGCATAGAAACAGATAGACGGGCAGACGGGCATTGCTATATCGACTCGGCTGTTGATACTGATCAAGAATATATATACTTTATGGGGTCGGAGATATCTTCTTCTATGCGTTACACATCTCACGACAAAATTATAATACCCTCTGCAAGGGTATACAAATTAGTAAACATTTTACAATCGAAATATCAAGTAAAAATACTTGATTCGATGGGCCTCTAAAACAGTGAATAAAAGTCAGTTACCTTCAAACTTTGGGAAATTTTATCGAAGTTGTACAATATCTTTACTTTGTTATCCGAGCATTATTTTATAGTCAAAAATATATGTTGTCAAGCGCAACTATAACAAATCTATATTCTATCTGAATTATTATATCTGTTTGTTCCCATATTTTAGAATATTTCAGACTTTTGGACTTCGCTTCGGCTATTTGGCATATCAGTTGATAAATCGATAAAAATTTAATTGTTTTTTTATAAAAACTGAAATAAGCTTATCAATGCACATAATTAGAATGGAAATATGTATAATAAACGAGAAAGTAAGAATATTGCGGAACGCCGAAGATTTAATACCCTTGTAGACATTTGCCTTACGATTTTACAGATATTTTTAGTTTGATGAAATTATCTTGGAATACAGAGTATCTTGCCGTGCAATTTAAACAATCTTTCCTATGACATCCTATATGATATAGCATAGTGGCCCGATGTTGATAAGATTTTCCATATACATATATGGGGATCGTAGTGGAACTAATAAATCCCGAGTATGGTCGAGTATCTTAATATAAAATAAAATTATAATATCCTCTGAAAGGTTATTTAAAGGTTTCTACATAAGAGCCTTTTTTCAGCTGATAGTTCCTATGTCAGCTATATGATATAGTTGTCCGATTTTGATCAAATTTCGCATATATGAAGGGAGCAGACTGAAACTTTTTAATGCCTAGTTTGATTAAGATATCTTTAAATACATGTCTTTTATAAAAGACCTTAATTTACGACAGATTGTTCCTATGGTAGTCCGATATTAATAACATTTGGTTTATATATCAAAAGCATAGTAAAACTAATAAATGCCGAGTTAAGATATCTTTATGCGATACAGATTTCATGACCAAACATTAATACCCTCTACAAGGGCATCAAAATTGGAGTCTGCAATTAATATTCCAACAAGCGACGGGTGAAGACCGTGCTTCTTTATATTAAAAGAATAACTATAAAATATGACTCACCCAATTTAATGTTGACATATGATAATAATGATTTATATATTGTTTAATTAGTTTTGATGAAAATGTTTCCAATGTGTTTTATATTCATGTTTTCCAAATGCATTAAGTTGAACATGCTGAAATTTTGATATGCGTTTCCAAATGCATTAAGTTGAACATGCTGAAATTGCGTTTTAGATTTATGAAGCAAAAGATATTTATTTTAAAATGATTAAAATTTGTTTTTGAAGTGAGTTTGTAGAGTTATTAATTTGATGTCTTTTTATTTTTTTTTTTGTTTTTTTTTGTTAGTGTATTAGGGAGAAGTTTGGTTTAACTAAGTTACTTACTTGCACGAATATGAGGTTTAAACATGGATTTAGAGAACGGCTTGAGAGATGGTTGAGAATTTAGATATATATAAACGATATACATGTAGATATTTTCACTTGGACTAGATTTGATGATTGCATATATAAGAAAGGTATAACAAATACTCCCGTAATCTGTTTCTCTCCGGTCACTAATCGCTTTACAAGTCTAGGTATTTATATAATCGCTTGAATTTAGGTCGTTGCATTTGCTGCTATACATATACATATATTTTTAAAACATTGTCATAACTTAAAAACTTAGTTTACACGCATTTTATAATAGTTTTTTGTTTTTGTTTTTAAGCTAATCGTTACATAGACTGGCATGGAATTCATTTAAGACATAATTGAATTTATCCGTATTTATCCGTATTTATCCGAATCGTATTGATTTATAATAATATAACTAAAATGCACGCATTCTGTGTCCGTCGTGTGGCAGATTTATCTTATCTTATCACAAGTGAACATCACGTCTCAGATAAATTTATCGATAGTTTTACAAATTAAATTTTGTTTAACTTATATATTTAAAATAATTTAATTAAAGTTAAGTGCATTAAATTTTTTTTATAAGTACGTCAGGTAAATTATGCGATCTTGTCAATTTTTAAGTTTTCCTTTCTTTGCCTTTAAATTAAGAAATTATCACAAATTGTTTTGTAGCATTTTTTTGTTGTTTTGTTTTTGTCAATAAAAGTTTGTTGAATTGTCAAGAATTCGTTCAGGGAGCTCTTCGATGTGCTCCCATTTCCCACTGGACTTCACCAGTGATCCATGTCGCGGATGCGTTCCACGGGCGGATTACTGAGGATAAATGAGTTGAAGATTTTGTTAGGGTAGCTATATGTCGATCAATTCATGTGCTACTTACGGCAACATTCGCGCCATCGCATGTTTATGCAGCGGTGAAATTTGCACCGCAGCCGAGGCTATGCTGGAGCCCGAGTCCTGCGACAGGGTGCGCTGCATGTGGTGCATGGGATGTGTCCCCACCGGACCGCCGCCCACGAACTGCAGCTGCTGCTGATGATGATGCTGATGCGGCTGCTGGCCATGATGCAGCGACGCATGCGAGGAGTGCGGGTGCTGTGCGCTGTGCGGCAGCTGCTGGGCGCGTCGAAAGGGATGGCGCCAAGGACTCTTGGGGGCATCGCCCTGAAACGCCTTATTCTCGACGCCGCTGCTGGAGACGCCGGCGGGACTGCCGCGTCGCGGCGCTGTGGCATGCTGCATGTCGCGCGCCTTGGAGCTCAGGCGACGCAATATGCGCGAACCGAGTCCGGGCGGATCCTCGAGGCCGCGACTGTTGCGCGGCTTGCGATAGCGCACATCGCTCGACTCCTCCAAGATGACATGGCGATCGTAAGGTGTGCCATAGTACACCTCCAGCACCGTGGAGAATGTGTGCGGCCAGACCAGATCAATAATGGAGATCAGCACGCCGGCAATAAAGCAGAGTATACCTAAAAATGCAATACAAATAAGCTGCGGGCATGCCAGAGTCTTGGCTGTCAACTCACCTGCAACCAGGACCAGCCAGTAGCACCAGCCAAAGTGAAACTCCAGGCGGCCGCCCTCCAGAAATATGCACAAAGGCCGCTGCGGCAACAGGCAATGATAGCCCACAGCGGTGCAGACGAGCAGCGCGCCGGTCAGCGCCTTGAGGTAGGCGCCATAACGCGGCACCGCCAACAGCAACAGATTCATCAGCAGCCAGGAGGCAAGCGAGGCCCACAGCATGATGCTGGCAAAGTAGCCCGCGGCGCGATACTGTCCACCCCAGGAGAAACCCTCGCGACCCAAGCTGAAATACTCGGCCACGGTGAGTATGGGAAAGGGCAGGCCACGCTGCAGAGCCAGCCGATAATTGGCGCTCATATCGGTGGCGCCCTCCCATGAGAAGCGTTCGTTGTAATCAATATCCGGCGGTGTCCAGTTGCCAATGGGAATGGCTGCAAGAGTCAGGAAGAAATAGAATGAAATAACATTATTTGCGGTTTATGTTAAAGTAACAGTAACAGAGAGCTATTTACAGTGCGCTGTTAAGCCTAATTAAAAACCGATCTATAACATTGCGCTGTTAATCTTCTTTCTATAACAGTTGTTTCTCCTGTTACTGAAGAAATGTTTAAATTGACACAACGTAAAGCTGTTAACAGCGCGCTTTTCAATTTTTTACAGCACATTAAATACTTATATAATAATAAATAACCATTTAATTATTTGTTTAACTTGATATCGATCTATACGAATAGCGCATTTACATTTTAGCAACTGTTTAGCAATTCACACTTAACATAAATATGTTAATAAATATTCATATTTGGCTGGCTTTTTGAAAATATTCCATGACTTAAATAAATGGTTAATCTTTCGTGCTATTTAGAGAGTATTTTAAAATAAAAAATCATATATTTTTAAATATGTATTTTTAATAGAATTAAGTTTTTGTTTTATTTATAATGTTTGAAGAACTCACTTAAATCGTATTTTTCCCCCGGATATTATTTGCATTAAGTCGCTTGCGTTTTCTTGTTGACTTTCGAAAAAAAAAAATAAGAATATAATGCCTTTTACTTTAAAATGCCGCCAAAAGAGATCGTCTCTCAGCATATGCTTTGTTTTACCAGGTTTTTGTTTCTTAGCTCATTCTTTGATTTTGTTTTTATGCTTTTATTTTTTTTTCTGCATATTTTGTCACTCGGTACCAGACACTTCGGCAACATGCGCGGCTCCACTGTCAAGAGTTAACAACAACAATAATCATATATCATTTGAGTTTTAAGTTTTTGTTGATGAAGACCCCTTTTAACTGTTAAAAAGTAGCAACAAAAAATAAACAACCAAAGCGGAAAAAAGAAGATTTATGGATTGCTTTTAGAATTGAAAGCAAAAATCGGCTGAGAATTAAGAGCGTGGGTTGATGCCGAAAGATCTATAAAAGTTTTTGTTTACATTCGAAAGGCAGGCAACAATTTTCAGGCCGATTTTGATTAAGTTTCTCCTGATCAAAATATACATATTTCTTGTGATTTAGCTTTAAACGATTAGTCAGCCAATGACGCACTAAGAAGCTAAACACAATATACAAGAATATACACTTTTATATATGTATATATTCGCATCAACTGAAGAGTGCAAGAGTTTCTCAGAGAGTACGAATGCGGAATCTTTTTAAGCAAGCTATTTGGCCGCTTGAGAGGCGCACAAATTCAATACAAAATAATTTGCATAAATTATGCAAATTAAATGCCAACTAGTTAAGAGAAGAGCGTGCAAACAAATATAAAACAAGACAACTTTAAATATAAGAGAATATATCGATTAGTTTAGTTTATTTGTTTTTAATATATCGTATTATCTTTAATTAAATTATTATATAATATTAACCATTTTTTAGGACTAATTTATTCAATATACATATATTATATTTTATACCCTGTACTAATTGGCATATACGAAAAGAAGAAGGGTGTAATGCAATGCCGCCAGATAGCAATTCCTCTCAGCCAACAAGGCGTCCGAGCATTTAGCATAGATAAGAAGCAACACCTCAGGCTTTAATGTACACTCAAAAAAAAAAGTCGCTTAATTATGTTTCTCAATTTCCAATAAATAATCTCATTCTTATAGATATTAGTCTATATATATATATATAATTTATATTATAAATATTTGGTTTTAATGCTGGTTTTAGCGACCTTTCCATTTTATAATTGATCTCTAGCCGGCTAAACTAAGATATTTATATATATTCTTTATACATATTATATATATTTTTGAATATATTGCATATCTTTTATAAATATTATACATATTTTATATATATGTTCATATGTTTACAAAATATTTTCTTCTATTCAGAAAATTTGTTTCTACGGTTCATAAAATTAGTATTTTCTACTTTTTAACAACAAAAATTCTGATTTTTAGTAGTTTTTAGAAAAACGAATTCGGATATTTGGAAAATGTTTCTATGTGAGACAAGTTTTTCTGCTTTTCAGAAAAAATAATTCTGATATTGGTATTTATTCTTATATTTCAGAAAGCTGTTCTGCTATTTAGAAAAAACAATTCGGACATTACGGAACTTTTGCTATATTTCAGGGGGATGTTTTGCTTTTTAGAAAAAGAAAAAGCAGATGTTTGGAAAACTTTCCCATATTTTAGACAGCTTTTGTGCATTAAGATTTATTAACCAGAATATATTATTTACTTTCTAGTTTACTACACAAGAATGTTTGAAATGACCCTCGCACATGTACACACACACATACACATAAAGACACTCACACACACACACACACATAAGCTCACGCTAAATTGTAAGCTGGACCGAAAGCGCGTGCGCTGTTGTAAACCGGAAAATGTTGACGAATGTTAACAAAATATGCAAACGCTTCATGTTGTTGTTGTGGTTGTTGTTGTTGTTGTTGAGCAGCAACTGCAATTGATTATGCGATGTTGTTGTTGTTGTAGTTGTTGCACTTTTGAGCCGTTCACTCGACTTGGCTAGTAAATGTTGTTGCTGCAGTTATGTAAGGTTAGCGCGAGTTAGCGTCGAGCCATTGACAATGAATTGCAAGTGCGAACAGCGTGCAACGTGGGCAGGTTGCAGGCAGCGGCAAGGTGCGTTGCCTTTGCACACGTTACGCATACGCCGCGTGGCCGTCAGTTTGACGCGTTTGCAGCTGCAACAATTTCCGGCTGCGACAGGAAGCGATTTTTCAATTGCTTTTCATAACCGCGAAGGTTGCAAATTTGCTATTGCCGTTGTTGAAGGTGTTGCAGTTGCATAGTTGCTGCTGCTTTTTTTAAATTGGTTGCCACGCGTTTGGGCCAGGGTTCCGCTCATGTTACGAGCCTGTCAAATGAACCGTTGAATTGGTTGTTTATCAAGAGCCGGCAGCCGTTAGATTGCGTCTCATAATGTGTTGCACAAATAAGTTATTTAGAGGCTACACTTAGCGAAAAAGTGGGAAGCAGCTCAACCGTTGTATTAATTAAAGCTTAATTGAATTGTAAGCTTTTAATTAAGTAAGAAAAACTTTTTCCATCGCTTCTTTTTATACCCTGAACCCATTAAAAATGGGTAAAAAGGGTTTAATGTTTTTGTGCAAATGTATTTAACATACAGAATGAAGCATCTCCGACCCCACAGAGTATATATATTCTAGATCCGCAGCAATAGCCGAGTAAATATAGCCAAATCCGTCTGTCCGTCTGTCTGTTTCTATACGAACTAGTCTCTCATCGCCTTGAAACTTTACATATGTCGGATCCGGCCGGATCGGGCAACTATATCATATAGCTACCATAGGAAAGATCGGTCGAAACATAGGTTCCTGTTCAGAAAACGTTTTATGAAGATATTAAAACTAAATTCGATATTTATAAGTTTCACTACGCTACTTACAGATATGTAAAAATCTATCAACATCGGCCCACTTTATCATATAGCTACAATAGGAACGATCGGTCGAATAGTACGCTCTTATGGCAAAATATTCTGTTCTCCAAGATATTTGCATCAAACTTATCACAAAACGTAAGGCAAATGTCTAACAGGGTACTTATTCTCCTTACTTTCTCGATTTTATCATATCCATTCTCTTTCCTATAAACCTTTCACATTCTCTGTCTTGTTCGCTTGCCCTTCGCATCGCCTGAATATCTGCATTATAAAAGCTTTAATCCCCAATTACAATTGGCATTCCAAATAGCTGAACAAATTGAACCGGTTCGAAAAAAAGCGATAAATAAAAAACCAAGCCAAGCCCAAAAAAAAAAAAATGTGCTGATTTTCGAGCAGCCACCAACTGGGAAATCATATCAATTCGGCAGTTTAATGACTTTTTATGATCGATCGATCGCAGACACTGCGTAGACATTTAACGCATTTTTATTCGATTGGTTTTATTTTTCGTGTTTTTGCTTTTCCTTATTGGGCGCCGAGACACAACCTTGGTCCGAGTTTAAGGCCGAAATGTGAATTGTCACCGCACATTTTACAGCTGCTGATTTGACGTATTTATGTAATTGTCAATTTAAACAGACTTGAGCATAGGCTGTCAAATTTAAACAATGTTCAGCTTTCAATTTGGGCATCAATTTCAGGCACAATTCATAAGCAGCTTACGTGGCGTATGAGTCATGTAAGAAATCAAATTCAGTATACGTTTATTATAAGCGTGGGAATTACTATAAAATTTTGAAACTCATCAACAGGCGTATACAAAATGTTTAACACAATGTGACTCAAAATATCATTTTACCCTTTTAAATGTGTAAGTCAGGTATATATATATGTATATATAAATATTCTTGATCAGGCTTAAAAGCAGGGTAACCAAGGCAAGCTAGGCTTGATTAAACACTTTTTACATATTATAAGGATAAAGCATAAAGCGAAATAAAATATAAAACGATTTTGCGAATATACTTTAATCGAAAGGTGTGGGCTTTTCGATGTCTTTCACTAATGACAATCTTCACCAATTATCGAATATTAGTAAATATATGGCCATTTTATTTTTACAAATTATAAAGATATAGCATAAGCCAAATAAAATATAAGTCGATATATCGATGGTTGTGAGCTTATTGATGTCTTCCACAATCTTTCAGCTCAAGAATGATCGAATATGAGTATTTTTATATATTAAACGAATTTAATACATTTCAAAAACGTATTCAGACAGTAATTGTTTTTGTACGCCAATAATTTCTATATAAAAATTAAAAAAATTTTTGTTTATGAAGATCTTGGGTGATGCCAATTGTGGGCTTATTGATATCTTTTACAATCGATCACTTTAAAAGTCGAGCATTTAACCAATCGATCATTTTCACAATCGATCATTATTACAATTGATCGAATAGAATTTGTAAAGAATGCTACTAATTACCATATAAATTTCATTAATTTAAATATAATCAATTTTGAAGTTTTGTATATACAATTTTTTGTCCACAAATCTTTAATGAGTGATGACAGATTGAATTTAGTGTATATCAATCAGTGTAAATCTGGTGAATATATATCTTTGGTCTTGGATGATGCCAAGATTGATGTCTTTCTATACTTTACCGATATTGTTTTATATATTAATCGTTTTGTTAAGTTATTTTCCAGTCATACTATTTTACGAATCTAAATGCAGTTTCATTTTAAATTCTAAAAGTAATTTGGTCAACCAATTCGTTTTTGACGGCATGAGAAAACCATTTTATTTAAAATCTGTCATACTTCGACAATTATTAAATTTTTTCGTTTTGAGCAGAAACTAAACTACGCTATAGACGTCATAAGCCTATCAAATAAATGAGAGGAAAAATAAAACAGCGTTCACTCTTTCATTCACCGCCCTCAATAATTTCGAACAGCTACGCAGAACTTCCTGAAACTTGTCGTACATGAAGTTAAGCAGATTAAAAAAAAAATGGAAAAAAAATAGACACCAAAAAATAATTAAAGACAAGAGAATAGCGACAGTAACAAGCAACAGCATTAAGTAGAATAACACAGAAAACAAAAATTACCATATCTGCGGCAATAAAATTGATGTTTTCCTATTTGATACTCGAGGCTCGAGGCACAGGCAACGAGGCAGCTCGCGCTTAAGTACACACACGACAACAGCAGCAGCAAAAAAAAAAAAAAAATACACGCATAGCAACAAAAATTGTAAATTAATAAGAAAAAAAAAGTAAATATATATATATCTATTATTTTTGTTATGACTTTTCATAAATTGAAGTGATGATTATGCTGATTTCTGTATGTTGACTTTGCTGCCCCGCAAAGTGGCAAGCAAATGGCAACAGAGCTGGGATAGCGGGGAGCTGATGGGGCGGGCGGAGGAGGAGACAACTCGCATAATTTGGCAGCGGCAGCAAAAATGAATTAATAATCATTTTTTGACAATAGACCAGAGGCACACGACAAAGCAGCAACTACAACAAAAAAACACTTAAAACTGTTTAACCAACCCCCCGCGCCCGCCTCTGTATAAACAAATGTGTGTAAAAATAAATGTATGTTCCGCATCTGTCATCATTTTGACAACTCTCGAGTGCCGCATGTCCAAATTCATTATAAAAGCTAGCAAAATAGAACTTGACGTACTTAAAAATAACTTTAAAAAATTTGTACAAAAAATAAATAAATATATGCATACAAAATATAAATAATATAATATTTAACATTGCACGAGTGGGCGTGATTCGGAAAAACGCAAGCTAATATATATAACCTAATTACTACGCTAAATATATAATGGTAGGGATTTGCTGAGTTTAATGAATCGTGCCTAAAGCAGCAATATAGCTATATAGTTGTCATATACAACTATGACCGATCTGGCCGATATCTCCATATGCAGTGCCTGCAACCGAAAGACGGACCCTTGCAAAGTTTCAAGACGATAGCCTTAAGACTGAGGGACCAGTTCTCATAGAAAAGGACAGACGGACAGACAAATCAACTCGGCTGTTGATGCCGATTTAGAATATATATTCTTTATGGAGTCGGAGATGTCTCCTTCTATGCGTCACACCGTTCATGACCAAATCACAAAAATACTCTCTCTCTAAAAAAAACCTTAAAGTATTTATCATATTTTTCGCATGCTTTATATATAGTCTAAATGATCTCTGAAGGTCGCTTATTTTATATATTGAACGATATTTGGGAGATTAAAATAAATTAAAATTAAGTATTATATTATAGTATTAAATTTTAAAACAATTACTATTAAATGTAATTTATTTTAAAATTTCAAATAATATATAATAGCAAATGTCGTAAAATTTAAAAATTTATAATAATTCTTAAGTTTTATATTCGAATTAAAATAAAATTAATAATTATTATAAAATATAATTTGTCTGCAAATTTAAAATAATATTTAGTAACAATTTTCAATTTAATTTTTGCTTTATCATTTCCACAAGTCAGCGCCAGTCTACTTCAATGCTTTTTTGTATATCTCCATCCACAAAAATCGCCTACTGCATTCTTTATACATATATATATATGTTAATGGAATCAGACCAAAAAACTCCATAGTTATCATTTATCATTTTTCTATTTCTATGGTTGCTTTAAAGGCTTGTCACTTGATCTAATTTCATTAATTAATTTAATTATATAAGGCTGGTGAAAAACAATTCAAATTAAAAAAAAAATTAAAATATTATTTGTAATTGTATACCAAATATTAATTATTATTTTTGATTATTTTAAGAAAAACCAAATTTAATAATATTTTTAATTGAATTTAATTTATTTTTGCAATACTTTTATTTTCTTTTATTTATCAAATTGATGCGTTAGTTTTGTTTTAACTTTAAGGCAAATTATATTTAACAATAACTCTTAATTTTCGTTTTTATTTTGCATTTCTACAATTTTAACTACAAGCATCGCCAGTTGCATTTTATAAATATGTATGAACGTAAATTGAATAGGACTTAAATAACCATAAAAATCAGTATTTCTAAAGTTGCTTCAAAGCCTCGTTAACTTTATTTATTGAACGATATTTAAGTGAATATAAATAAATAAATATATAAATAAATAATAAATAAATAAAATATGCTTATAAGAATCATTATTAGATATTACTTGTCTTGAAATTAAAAAAATCGTATTTTAAACTAATTTTCTTATAAATACTAATATTATTTAAAAATAATACTACGTTTAGAGAAATTTAATAAATAATTAAATTTGAAGAAAATTACTTTTAAATAGTATTTGTAATTTGCAACAAAAAAATTTATTGCAAGTTAAATTTTAATTTTTTTTAACATTTTTTTTCAGTTTTAATTGCATAAATTCTTCAAAATGTATACAAAAAAAAAATCCAAGTTCTTTTGTGCAATTAACTTCAATCAAAATTGCTATAGAATATCGAAAAGTTAGCCAAAACGTCAGACAACTTCCATTGTCCATTTTCATGCATTATTATGTTGAACTCGAAGAATAATAAATAACGAAAAACGGAAACTTGTTTGCTTAGTCATTTGACTGCAGCTTGGCGTCACACGGCGCAATCAATAGCCTGGCTATATAAGGTCTGAGCAATTCGCAGGCGCCTGATTGGAGCCACTGCAACTGAATCCAAGCCAGGTGCGCTATTAAAAACAAAAAACAAAAAGAATCCAGTTCTAGCCAAACCAAATGCCTCTAAAGGTGGCAGCTTATGGAGCGTGACACACACCCACAACATTGCGGCACGATATGCAAGGCATAGCTATATAAATCCATATAGCAGCAATATCATAAACATAAATCATAAAATGCAGTGGAAGAAAATGGCAGAAAAAAAAAACAAATACCTTTGGCCAAGTGGCAAGCAAATTGGCCGCACAATCACATAAATACCAGCAACATCATCATTATCATCATTATCATCATTATTATTATTATTATGGCGTTTATCTTAGTAGCAATAATAATGCTTTAGCCGCATTCCCAATTATTACACCTAGACATTTGATATTTTTCATGTAGTCTTTCCATTTGACATTGCTTCAAAGCGCTTCAATTTGAATTCGAGGGGCAACAATTAAGTTGTCAGCTTTGGACTATGCTGAACTACCCAATATAATCATCCTGCCACGGATTGACACACGCAATTATCATATTCAAATATGCTCATAAAGGTATTAAGCGAAGATGTGAGACTAGCAAATACCCTGCCAACAGCTGTGCCTACTTCTACTCTCATCATTTTCATACAACGAATAAAGTATATTCTTAAATAACTTCTGTATTACTGTACTTAATCATGTGAATGAATCAAAAATGAATACCTCGTCTCTGACAATTGTTTGTTTTTCGCCCAACTTTTAGGTAAAGATATCTTATAATCAAAACTTTCTACGAGAACCTCAATTCCAAATTTGCTGTCATTAGTTCATATATTATATCTATCTATCTATAATCCCTATAATCTTTAACTTATATACATCCACTTACGAAACAAGTTTTTTGAAAAACAAAGAAAAATTATTTCTGTATGTGGTACACAATTAACTCACAAACTAATTAACAAATTAAAAAACTATTTGAAGGTCTCTATAAATTTATGAGATTAACGCGTCCATTTAAATAAACCGACAGACCAAGAATTATTATACCTTATGTGGATGGATAAATGCGCTTCTGCCTGTCAAATATTTGAACAACTAATAATCCCGTTCTCAACATATATAGGGTATCACTAAATCAACTACATAAAATACTTCAACAGTTTTGCTGCCTTTTGCCAGTCAACTTGAGCGCAGCTACGTTTGCCCTTTTGGCAAGCAACGCCCACAAGCTGACACACGCCCACAATAGCACACACGTCCACAGCAATACACACACACACACCAAAACACACACACACGCACAACAACAACAACGGGAGCCGCAACAAGCGCAATAACAATGGCAACTCGAAGCAGTTTGAAATGAACATGAAGCACTTTTGGCATCAGCGTCAGTCTGTTAACTGCTACTGAAACATTGCGATGGCTGCGGGGGCTGAGAGGTGTTTAGGGGAGCTAAAGGGGCAAGATAAGTTGGCGGATTGGGGCAAAAGGTAAGAATCTGTTATAGCTAAAACCCAATATGGTAACCGACATAATCGCTGGGCAGGCAAATTGCTTGCAGTTATGAGAGCCAAAGAGCTTTTCCTTTTCAGCAAGAAAAAAAACTCCAGCAACAGACAACATTGAAGAGCATGTGGAAGAGAGTATAACGGCATTCTTATAGAGTTGGTTATTGCCGTGGATGCAGTAGAAGAAAATGAAAACAAAAGTAGGTATACATACAATCTGTGAAGAAATAAACAAAGTTATCAGCCTAATTTCTGAATTTCACACATATGTATGAAATGGAGCCGGAACATGGGTGAATAATGTAGAAGATTTAAAAAAAGTCTTTGGACCTGCCAATTATATATATAGTATATAAATAAATATTCATAGCCATATCTATATCTTCATCTGCATCTATACTCTTGTATTTCACCCGTATGTGCTAAATGGGTGAAAAATTTAGAAAATATAAAAAAATGCATTAGCCTTGGCAAACATATATCTACATTAATGAATATATTATAGCCGTATCTATAAAAACATTTGTATGTATATTCATATTACATGTGTATTTATATCTGTATATTATTATGGTTCATAGGGCTGAGGGCTCTTGAATTCCACCCTTATGCGTGAATGTCGAAAAATAAGTGAAAATTGTATATCTATTAATATATTTAAGGCCGTATATATGTCTATATCTGTACCGATATTACCAAGTGTCACTGTGGAATTTCACCCATTTGTGTGAAATATGAGAGTGAAACCAAGCCGAAAAATAGGTGAACAACTTGGAATATACAAAATCATTTCACCAAGGATGGTTGAATTTCACTCATATTTGTGAAATATGAGTATAAAAATCATCCAAAAACTGTGAAAACTCCTATATTATTTTAAAATAAAGCATTACATTAATATATAATATGTTTATATACATTAATACATTATATATATTAATGTAAATATTTGTATATGTATATATATAAGTACATATGATTCCTATACATGCCAAATAGAGCATTTAATCTTTACTTAGTTAAATTACTGACAATAAGTTTATTGTTATATGTTATTTATAAGTTGTAGTTGCAGCTCTTGGCTGACTGGTTGATTTAACATTTGGCTGGGATTACTTCGACTGGGTTGGCATTTCAATTGATTCACTGCGGCAGCTCGAAGCAACCATTTCACCTTTTCCTATTGTATCTTTCCCGTTGTTGTTTCGTCGAGTGCACGAATCAATGAATGAACAAATGTGCGATTGAGTGAGTGAATGAGTGAATGAAGCAAACAAACAAATGCGACTACGCATGAGTATGGGTGCGAGTGCGAGTGCGACTGCGAGTATTATACATATACATACATACATACATACATACATACAAACCCAGCTGAGAGGCAGCGCGTCAGCAGTCACTTGTGCGAATATTTCCGCAGGTGTTGAGTGGCATTTTATGCGATTGTTGTTGTTGTTTGTTTATTGTTGTTGTTATTGTTGAAGTCTATGCGGGAATCGTGACATGCAGCTTGACTTGGCACTTGGCCATAGAGCACACAAATCCAAAAGCCGCGCTGCTGACGTCACGCTCTCAGTGGGCTAAATATACTTCAAGTCGGTTTTATATTTATATATATCTTTTTTACGACTTCCACAGAGGCTAATCAATTAGCCAGGCCCAGACGAACTAGACAAAAGGCCAAATTGCAACTGCAACAGTTGCTCTTTACCCTAACCGAAAATTTAATTAAAATCATTTTGAGTGCCGATTCAAATCTTGAACGAAAATTGCTCAATCGTTGCGGCTTGCGACATTTTCAAGCCGCTGCCTCAGAGTCGTTTATCTTCCGCCTGGGATCAGTTGGCAAAGGGGCACGACAACAGCACCCTAGCTGGGCATATATATATCTATATATACATCTTTGCTAATGAATTAAAACAACTATTTTTGGTAATACATTCATAATCTTGGGCCTGTTGGCAACAAAAGCCATTCAATCAACAGCACGAAAGGGGGCGGGCCGCATGGAAGTTGTGTGGCTGCTGCTGGTTTTTGTTGCTGTTGCTATTGTTGTTGTATTTGTTGGTGATGTTAACGTGTCTGATTTAACAACAACGTCAAACAAATACATTTTATAAAACTCATAACGACAGCCAATCAACACAGATGGGACGAGGGCAGCTCGAAGAGTTTAAAAATTAGGTGCTTCGCATCAGACACTTCCAAGATGGATACATATTAAAATATATATATTTTAAATAATATATAATATTTTTAAAAGATGGAAACTAGAAACTATTTTCGTTCACCTCTACACTAAAAAAAAAGTTTTACAAATTTTAGAAGCTTTGCACAACATGAAAATATTTCCATATTTCAGAAAATAATTTTCTAAAATTTATATTTTACTCGGATTTTTGTAAATGGTAGAATATTAGTTTAATAACATTTTCTGAAACTAAGAACATTTTCTAATTTATGGAAATTTTTCTAATTTAAGTAAAAACTTTTTTTAATGTGTTTGAAAATATAAGCTATTTTTTTATTTTTTTAAACAGCTTTGAATAAAATTGCCTTAGTTATTTAATTGGCTTTTTAATAAATTTTGAATAGCCTAATTTCATCAACAATTCTTAAATTTTTTGCGTATGTGAAGTATGCCATCACATTTGCAAAAAAATTTGGTATTCGCACTCTAACAATTCCACAGTTTCTAATATTTTAAGATAGTCAAATCTCGCAAACATTCCATTAAATGCAACCTCTACTTCGAGGATGTAATATTTGACCTTTGGAAGGAAAACTTTACGGTGCTTAACTAAATCAAATCAAACCGATCAGCTGTTTATTTAGAGAAGCAGTACTTTTGCCATTCAGTTGCTACCGACAACTGACACTTGCTAATGGAATCGCGGAATAGTAAGTTTGTTAATGTAACAAATGTTGAGCATAGTGGAATTAGGCTATAACATAAGAGCATATAAGATCATATATGAATGTTAACCAGGGAATAGTAAAAAGGAAATTCACAAGGTTATGTAAACGTAGTTTACGGTTTTAAAAGGTGATAGCAGAGCTTTGTTAACTTTTTAACAGTTTAACGTTATACATATTTGTGATGACATTGCATATATGTACATTTAACAGAATTTGAATCATCAGCCTTTTTTTAACACATAATTTCCAGAATATATGAAATGTGAGATTTATATGACAGTCTAATATTTTTTTTATAGTTAAACAAATAACATTTAATAACTTACATTTCTTATATATATTTTAGTTTTTTTTTAATTATTTAAATTATATACATAAGAAAGCCAAAAAATTAAAAGTTATTCGTTTACCTTAAAAATAAAATCAAAATATCATACAAATTATATATTTGGAAAATTTAAAATAAATATAAAAAGGAATTTTTCAATATTTATTATCAATTTCTGTTGAAAATATTATGCCATATATTTTTTTCGCAATTTAGCAAAATGTATATACATATCAAAAATCATAAAATAAACCCATTACTTAAATAATAATACTCTGCTTATATACATATATATATACATACATAATTTTTTTTTATACACATTGTTTTATCAACTCACCGGTAAGTGTCACATTGACGTGCATCAAGCCGATGTGAGTGCCGATGCGGGCGGGCAGCTTCTCGCGTGAGAAAGCTTTGTATGGTGCAATGATGGTTGCATGTGCCACATGCCACGCCGAGCCCAGGCGGGTGACTGCAAGCGTGGCAAGAGTAAAGGTAGATGAATAAAAAAGCTGGCGCAGCTCAGAGCAGCGGGGTATACTCACTCAGTATGACTAGACCCACAAAGAGGCTAAGTGTGACCGTCGAGAATGTTGTGAACTTCTGTAAATTTGAAATCGAGATGCAGATTTTAATAAGATGTTAAAGCTATTTGATTGCCTTGGCACTGGGTGTGCCTGTGTGTGTGTGTGTGTACGTGGTTGTGTGTGTGTGTCAATTCATAATTGCAATTATATAAGACGTAAGCGCTTTAAAGCCAGTTATGGCCAACAAGTTGGCCAATTCGTTGGATAATTGAATAAGCCACTCAATTGGCAACTAGGTAACTGGGCAACCGAGCGAGAGAGAGAGAGAGAGAGTGAGATGGGCAAGATAAGGGCGTGCCACGCAAACAGGTTATGGATTTATATCTGACATCTATTGAAAACGTGCCAACGATTATGATTACAGCTGTCAGTTGTCAGACGTAGACAGACAACCCGGCAACAGCGTGAGAACTTGTACCTGACCAGAGCCCAGACCCAGAGTCCAGACCAGACCCCAGAGCCAGACCCAACTGGAGATATCATTAAGTTAATTAAAACGTAATATGGTAAGTGATATAATGTACATGATATGCATATATAAATATTGTATAGAGCAGGTTCTTTGGCATTGTAATGTGGTAGTTAAAGAATACTGCAAATCCTTGACCTGAACGTAAACTAGTTCGAGGAACTAGAATAAAAAGTAACGTTTATTAAAGGTATACAAAAAAAACATATAAAAAACTTAAAGCCACAATTTCCTGTACAACAGGTTTAAATAATCTAAGGCATTTAAAAGTCATTAGAAAGCTCATGGGGTTCACTTTTCATATGTTCATTTGCAGTTCGTTGGTTTAATTTTATTTAGCATAAAAAAACAGAGTCTGCCAACTCTTTAAGTTGTATGTAAAGAAGACAAACAAAAAAGAATGGAGAGGTTTTTCTCTATATAAGTCATGCTTCCGTTCCAAACCCCTTTCAAACTCACCTGTTTTCGTACACCCGGAAATATGACAAGAAATGCCACATAGAATGTGGCAAATAGCACAGATACAGCCACAATGGACACATCGCCCGTGACGGGTGTTCGATTTGAGAATGAATAAAGCGTTGGACCGCCATCGTCTCGAAATGCGTCAAACCAGCCCTTCATGCTAGTTATATATTCTATATATGTCGGTGGTAGCTGCAACAGATTGAATAAATAAACAGAAAATTAATTGAAATGTCTGCCAAAGATTTTGTAATGAATGTAGATGCGAGCCTCAAGACTTAATTAAAAAACAGATTTTCATACTTCATGTGCGTGCTTAAAAAAAACGATGCTTAATTAAGCCAAGACCAAAAACTAAAACCACAACCGAACACATCGTGGGCAGATAGGTCTTACTATATGCAACAACAACAAAATATACAAATAAATAACAAGAACAGGTAAATTAAGGCCGCCGACGATTAAATACCCTTAGAATAGAAATACTTTGTCAGTTCCTTAAGAGGAAATCAAGATTCATTTGATTTTAGTGTTTCGATCTCGAGAAATACCCTGACCGAATAAATACACTTTTAGTTTTTATACAGAAATTCAAGTTTCGTTTTTTCGAACTTGAGAAAATGTTACTTTAATATGGCACATTAAATAGATCATAAATTTACTGCAAATATCTTGATAAACAAAAAGTTTTTCATATGAAATTCTTAAAAGCTTTTCATATGAATTTGGAGCTTTTAGAATTTAAAACTGCTTAGAATTTATTATCGAAATTTTCAAAAAAAAATTTTATAGGATATAAGAGCTCTAACAAATTGAAATTGTTAAGAAATTATTATCAAAATTTTTAAATAAATAATTTGTCAAAGGAAATAAGAAGTTTAATTATTTAATCATTTTCGATAAGTTTTTAGCTGGCTCGAAGTTTTTATAAGTTTTAATTTTAGTGACAATTTCTTGATTTCTCGTTTTTTAAAGAATATAGAAATTGAATATTTGCTTATATGAAAAAGATTACAATATTTAAATTTGCGAGCTTGTGTTCGATTTATTTTATTTATATTTAATTATATTTCTATATAAACTTTACTGCGTTACACACTTTGTGACAACATAATAATACCCTTTGCTAGGGTATGCGAATTATACAGATGCCAGCTGTGGCCAAGTGGCAGATGGATGTGCACTTTTTCGCCTCGGCACGGATCAGTTCAGCTCGTGACTAAGCGTTTAGGTCGCAGATAGACCCCTAAAAATATAAACTGAGCTGGAGACGGCGGCTGCGACTGAAGCTGAGCTGCGACTGAAGCTGAGCTATAGACAAGTGACAGGCAGCAGGCAGCTCAATGCAACCAATCTGAATCTGAGCGCTAAATTAGTTGGATAAACACAGGGCAACTTAGAAGCTGAGGTTGAGGTTTCGATTTAAGACCCCCCCTAACCGGAAATGTAAAGATAGAAATACAGAAAAAATTAAATAAAAACTTTAATAACCCAGCAAAATGAAGTTGAACAAAGAAATTGAATTTTCAGCACTCGACAAAATGAAAGATTCATAATATTAAAAAAAAACCAGAAATGCTTAAGATTTAGAACCGGATTCAAACAAAACAAAACCCGTCAAAGGAGGGCTCGATGTGGTGGCAACAACAGCAACAATAGCAGCGGCAGCAATGGAAATAGCAACGGTAACAATCATCATCATCAGCTGTTTGTTGTTAGAATGACGTAGGCAAAAGTTATAATTAAGTGCCGATCAAATTGAATAAGTGAGAATTAATAATAGCTTACGCGTGACGAATATTTAAATACCCTAGCCGAAATGTGGCATATACTAAATACACTAAATACATAATCTGCCACAGCTGACTAGCTGAAACTTGTAGTTTTTCGTGCATTTTTTTAAATCCGGTTTTTTTTCTTCTTTAATTTAACGCAATAAAAACCATTAACATTTTAACGTCAAGGCGTTGTTTCGTTAAATTCAATAAACCAGATATTAAGAAAACGATACTTTAGCTTTTGGTATATAGTTTAAAGTTTAAAGTTTAGCTGGTTTGGGTTTCTCACTTGGTTGAGCAGCTATCAACTAAATCGATTAACAAAAATGAATATTATCCAAAAGTAAATGAAGAAATATAGTTGAGGCAGAGGAGAAGAGCGAGTAAGAATTATTATAAGGTACAATTAAAAACTAGCAACAAACTGAGTCATTACTTGAATTCATGAGAATCGCAAAGAAAGGCGTTTTGTAATTGAGAAAGGAAACTGCGAGTACCGTTACGGATAAATACAAAATATGAACATGCAATACGAAAATTTAAGCTGGAGTTTAATTTCTGGGCAATTTCTCAAAAAATCCACCCAATATTTTACTCGAATCGCATAGCACGCCTATTTAAACATATTATGTTCTAAGGACGATTGTCGAGGGATTCGACTTCTAATTGTAATTACGATAAACAATGCTACATACGCCTGCTCGCCTTTTGTATACCCTTTTAAGTCATTTACACGGACGCAGGGTGCCGAAACAAAAAGAGAATTAAGAGAATTGCTCATACGCAACTTGTTACGTACGCTGGCACGCGGATGTAACTGAGTCTTTGGGTATTGTTGAGGTATTGAATTGTTTAAGTATCCGCACAACGGGGTTTTTCCCCAACAGCGAATACAACAAGTTCTGACTTTGTGAAAGTTGACGAGCCCCGAAGGGGCAATCAGTGTTTGTGCCACTAAAAGAGATTTAATGAAGCTACAAAATATTACAGCTCAACTCCTTTGCTTCTCTGTGTGAGGCCCTCTAGAATTGTTATGCCCTGTTCTCAATAGGGAAAGAGGGTCGGCGCGGTCTGATTGCAATTAAACACGTAAGTATAAGCCAGCTTTTACTGTACAGTGAGCCGAGTATAATGACGAAAAGGTCTTACTTCTATTTACTCAGAGTAGAACATTTCATTTCGATATTGAATTTCTGTCGATATTGATATTGAACTAAAAACATTAACTTCACAGATAACAAAAATAATTAATTTTAATAACTTTTAAACTTATGCAATTAGAGAGAGAGAGAGAGAGAGAGAGAAAGAGTGAGATACAGAGGAAGATAGAGGGAGAAAGATAGAGATATATATGTAAAGACAGAGGGAGGTGTCGGAGAGAGGGAGTATGTGTGAGAAAGATAGAGAACAAGAGAGAGACGCAGAACATATTACAATTAAGTGGGGGATGATCATATACACTGTGAATGATGCTATTTTAGGTTCGACTTTGTTTTTAATATTTAACCAAACCGTTTTAAATCTTGAGTTCTTACAATTCATGTTTGCACTTAACTATATTTTATTCAATCATTTTATTTTCGCTTTTTTAATTTAATTTCCTTCAGTGTTAAAAATCAAATTCTTATACATTTCTTCTAGCAAAGTTCACTTACCAAACTTGTCAGTAAAAAACCGGCATAAAAATGTTATTTTTTTCTCGTTGTATTGTTTTATTTATTTTTTTTTTGATCTCGATAATTGGATTCACAATTTCGTCTAATTTTTAATGCAGCTTAAAGACGCAGCAGCCGCTAAATAATATCTAAGCGATAAAATTAGCATTTAATATTATCAATTGATTAATTGATTATTTTTGATTAATGAAGTACGTTACACACACACTCACGCACACACACACAAATTGCAAAACGATGCATATAAAATTATTAAGTTGTTTTTATACTTTGTATTTTATAAATTTTAATTCATTGTTTTCGCAGTTTTTTACATGTGTTTGCGAAAGCTTATTTTTCTAAACTTTTTTTCTACTTAATATTTGAGTTGTTCACTTTTTATTTATTATTTTTTGGCTTTTTGTTTATTTTTTCTTGCACCTACCGACTGGCTATTGTTGTTGTTTTTTGTTGCTGCTGCTGCTTTTGGTGTTGCCAGAAACCGGTTTTTGGCTTTAACTAGTCAACGCAGCCAGACTTGGCACATAAATTGCATTTTATTTTTAAAACCCGGTAATAAATTGTTTCATTTATAATTAGAATTTTTCACAAACTGACAGCGCGAAAAGCACGCAAATTTTAATAGCAAAAAAATGTGTAAAACAAAAAAAAATGAAGAAAAACATGAAATCGAAAATCTCATTGGGGTGCCTGTAGCTGTTGTTGTTGTTGCTGCTGACCTTCGCATAGTTGCTGCAGGAGCTGTCGCTGTCGCTGACGCGGTCGCCGTCGCAGTCGTCGCACTGATATGAGCGCATTATTACCTCGATTACCTAACAACAACAAAAACAATGCAACTGTTTCTGCCGCTGCTGCTGCTGGCGTCAACGCTGGACTTGGCACCAAAACGTAACACGCGACGACGCGTCGCGACGCCGCATTGCATGTGGAAATCTTAAAGCGCATTACGTTATTACGTTACTTACTACACGACGACTCAACGAAAGAAAAAATAAAAATAAAAAGCTTTGCGTGTGTCTATCAAGCAGTAGACAACAACAATGGCACAGGCATTACAGTTACAAAATGAAACCGAAACTATGCGATGGCAGAGCAAAGCAAAAACAAAACACATCGAAACAGCAGCAGCAACGCCCCACTAAACCAGCAGCAGCATCCAATGCAGCTGGCGCGTTCGCTCACTCTCTGACTCTCACTCTCACAGCACGCTGCAGCTTTTCAAGTCCAACGAAAGTGAAATTGCTATTGCTCTCCCCTTCTGGCTGACGCTTACTTCTTGACTTTTATTTTTGGTTGAGGAAATGAAGTAAACATGAAATTGACATAATCATGACGCGGCGCGGACTGCAAATGTTTTAAAAGCTCTGTCGACGTCGCGTCGCTGACTGCGTTACAGGTTTTTGTGTTGTGCCGCTTTTGCTTTCTGTTTGCTGCCTGCTTGTTGTTGCTGTGTGTGTTCAATGAGCACTGGTGCGTGTAAATATGTAAGAGTCGCCTTCAACCGGCTTTTTGTGCGATTTTTTTTACTTTTTTTGCTGCTGTTTGTGCGGATAGTTTTTGGCTTCTTGCTTTACAGCGCTTTTTGCGCTGGTCAGTTTTGGCGTGGGTCAGTTACATACGGCCACACAGCATATAGGAAATAAACAACAGATGAAGTAATCGACAGAGAAATGAAAATAACAGCAACACGCGGCTGCAGCAACGCACCTTAAGAAAACGCACCGTCAAAAAAAAAAGCAGCAACAACAATAGCACAAATGGGCGTCTGTCGTCACTTGACGCATTAGCACACACACACACACATAAAGCGATCAAACGGTAAAGTCTACAACACAGAAGCCCACCACCTTCTCAAAAAAAAATGAGCGCGCGTTGTATAAACGACACAAAGGCAAAGGGAAAACGTGCATAAGAAATACAATGCATGTCGAGCGAGAGGGAGAGAGCTTTTGAGTGAGGAGCAATGTATATGCATATAAAGCAGACAGAAGCCTCCAAATTCTCGCATTGATTTTTTTTGCTGTTTATTCGTTTATCTTTATGAGTTTTTAATTTATTAATTTCTTAAATTTTTGTCGTTGCTTTTTCACAATGTTTTGATAGATTTCGTTTGAGAATAAATAAATAAATTATGAATCGTTATTAAATTTTGTTAATTTTAGTGGGAAATTTTGGTGATGACTCGAGTTTTTTGTTTTTGTATTTTTAAGTTGTTTTTTTCAAAATTTTTATAGTAACTTTTTTATTATACGCGCAACTTGTGCAAACAAAATTACAACACAATAACTACAACTGCGAAATACGCTTCAATGCATTTTGTGTTTATTTATAATTTTTCATTACTACGCGAATATTTTGCTCAATTTTTTATTAGCTCTAATTATGTGTATTATATTTTATGGCTGTTAATTGCCTTTGCACACTTTTTTGTGCTCATTTTTTTCAGGCACATCTATTTTATTTTATTTGAAATATGTGTATGTAAGGAAAGACGAAGACAAAGCATAAATACAAATTACTAGAAAGACGAGCATAAATTGTACCGTTACGTTACCGTCTTCTTTTTTTTCGTCAAACTATTACAATTTTAGCTGCCGTTTTGCGGTTTTTGTTTACCGATTTCTATATATATTTTTTGCCAACTTTAGCGTGAAGTTTTGGTTTTTATATGTTTTTGCTGTTTTAAATTTAACTTAGCGCCCGGCACATAGCACAAAACACAAAAGCAGAAAACAAAAGCAAACGAACCAAAAAGCACACTTTATCGACGTATGTACGTGATTGTTGGCTGCGCCTGCGCGCAACGTTCGCGTCTCGTTGCTATTTACTTGCGCCGTCGCGTCCGCATCAAACGCCTGTCGTTGGCTAACTGAGCGTCGTTAAGCGCTGAGCGCAAGACAAAACACACACAGAGAGCGCGCGCACACAGAGAGCGCCAACCTTGTAGTGAGCGCCAAAAGCTTTGATACTTGAAAGCTCTTTAGCCCCGCCGACAAAGTGAGTGTGTGAATTTATGCTCTAATAAAACTGGACAGGCACGAGGGCTGCCGCTCCTGCTGCTGCTGCTGCTTTTGCTGCTGCTGCTGCTGCTGCTGCTGCTGGGACCTTGCCAGCCTATTTAGCTAAAAGAAAAACTCGCTCACTTTGAGGCGACCTCACGCACAATTCAAAACTAATAATCAAGTCAAGAACTAGCAATTAATTGAAAATAAATAGTAATAATATTAAAAACAAAAAATACCCAGCTGTCACAAAAATACCAAACAGAGTAACGATGATAATCGCTGACACGTTGGAACCGTCTGCTAATTGAATTAGCATCCGAATGACCGACGCTTGTGCATTGCATATAATTAATATTTAATTTACTAATTGAATTTTTAGTGCCGGCTACCGTGCAGCAATCATAGTGTCAGCCTCTTTGATCTCTGCTCGAATATCTATATACATATATATATTTATACATATATGTCGATGTCATTAGAGATCTTGAAAGTCGCAAATTTGGTAGGCAAACACGAAACCAGGCAGAACCACACTGAGGAGGCAGACGCAGGCCCAGACGAGCGCATGATGCAACTTTTATGATGTGCCAAATTAGCCATAAAATATATACACACATACACACACACGCAGATCTTAAAGTATAAATAAGTACATTAAATATTTTAGTAGTTTAACTCCAGTTGTAGTCTCTGATGAACTCAGTGGAGATCGAACTAACATAAGATTAGCAAAGAAATAATAGTTTGTTTAACAAGCCAAGTGCATAAGCAAAGTGTTAATTAAAAGTTTATATGCTTATATTGTGATATATATTTTTTCAATTGCAATATGATCAAAATTAATTTTTATTTAAAATAAGATTCGATAAGATAAGGTGAGATTAAATATATAATATTTCCCCAATTTAAAAACAGGATAGTAGAAAAAAAATTAAAAACCATATGAAAAAATAAAAAACTTGAACGATGAAGCGGTATAAGAGCGGTATAAGTAAACTTAAATTAAAAATATGTAAGATATTGTCAATAAGGTAAAAATAGTTTTTTATGATATAAAATTCTAATGAATATATATTTTTTATGAATGCAATATATAATGTTGCGTTTTAAGCTTAATATATGTATTTAAATAATTATCTAATGAATTTACGTTTTAGAAATATAAATTATCATTTAATTAATAATTTTTCTAATGTTTTGTTTTTATAATCAATATTGAGTCTTAAACCTTATACATTTATTAAAATATTTATTTAAGGAATATATGTTTTATTAATGTAATATATAAAATTGAATCGAAAATCTTATAAATCTATTTTTGTAATATATAATAGTACTATTATTCATTATTATTATTAATTAAGTCTTAAGCCTTAACCTTCATTTTAAGATTTATCTAAGGAATATATTTTTATGACATATATCATATTGAAATGAATTATAAATTTATTAATATATTCTAGAAAATATTGAAATAAAAAAATTCGTATCAGCTGGGAGTCCTATTTGATATCTTTCAGATATGTACAAATGAATAAAATTTTCGTACGTGAAATAAAAATTTCTTAAATTTTCCCAAAAGTAGATTTAAGTCAGCTAAATATAATATTAAAATAAAAAAATCTGTATCAGCTGATCATCTTATTTGGGCAGTTTTCCTTAATAAAACTCGTTTCAGGCTGTGACCATAAGATTAAAGATTTAAAGTTCAATATTCATAATATACCGCCAGCTGACTAAAATTTATGATCATGTTTTGTACAATTTAATATTTATTGCTAACATAACAAAAATTGATCAATAGGAACCAGAAAAAAAGCCCATCATAAAAGTATCGAGTGTGTGGCGGCAAGTTCGTTGCCCAAGTCTTTTGTTCTAGCGGCATTTTCATGCTAAATGATTGCCTTGAGAGCAGTATAAAACTTCATGAACTCCAATAATCAATAATAAAAGACGCCAGCAGGTCCAGGTCCAAGAAAAAGCTGCTCAGCTGCTGCTACCACAAAATAATTTAACTAAATTGGCGCGCAAGGTCGCCCACGGTCAGTGACTGGAGCCCAAGCAGAAGAGCAGGGCGGCAGCTGGATGGGTTGGTTGGGGCAACCACGACATTGAATGCCCTTTTTGAAAATTTGTTAAAACTATTATTGTTGATGTGTGCAAACATAAAATTAAATGAATCATTAAAAGATTAAAAAACTTCTGAGCTACGCAAAAGCGGCTACCGGAGTTCATTTAAAGTCCGACAAGATACGAAACAAAATAAAAAGAACGAGAAATAAATGCCATACGGATGTGTCGCCAGTATTTTTGTTGAGACTTGGAATGCGCACAAAACATGCCGAGGACGGTCGTTGGTCCGTCCAGGCCCAAAACTAATAGCCGAAAGAAATATGTATATTATATATAAATACAGTGTATACATATCAAGCTACGTGTTTATGTTCAGAATTCCACGCACGCGCCAACTGTTCCGATTTGCCTCGGATTACTTTTATCCAGAAGCTGAAGCTCAATGTGATTCATAACTCAACTCAAAGTAGCAGAGCACTCGCCATAAAGGGGAAAATACGTTAAAAATAGATGTAACAAAATCAAAAAATAAGAAAAAAGGGAAAGGGAATCGAGGTACTACTGTACCTATAACCAAATGCACTTTGCTCAAGTTCAAGGTGAGCGTCGAGCGCATACGCACCGGCCAGTGGGGCATTCGGGAAGGGCAACAGGTAATTATGATAATAATAATAATAATGTTAGTGAGTTTTATGCTTTGAAAGTTGACTGCAATTGTGATATAGTTTTTGTAGCCAAAGTGAACTGGTTGTTATTGACAATTATAATTATAAAGAAAATCTGTGGGACAAATCATTATACGTTTAGCTGGACGAAAAGTGAGTCAGGCATAATAGCTACAAATTATATATAAAATAATATATATTAAATTACAAAATAAAATGTAATAAGACATTAAAAAAAAGAGTCAGGCATAAAAGTCACCAGAAAATATAGAAAATGGAATAATAATAAATTTATATTTAAATATAAATTAAATATAAAATGTGAGTCAGGTATAATATCTACCACAAAATAAATACAAATAATGAAAGAGAAATACTAATAGATGTATTATTATTAACATGCTACTAAAGTAGGAAAAAAATAAAATATAATATGATACTTAGTGAGTCAGGCGGAAAAACTTCTATAGAACAAATATATATATATAAATAAATAAAAAAAAATGAATCGACTCATAATAAATAAATATATATTAAGATATACTCCTACTACTACTTGAAAAAAAAAAACATAAATAAATATAAATGAAATAAAGTTATAATACATATTATACTAAAATTATAATAATATTATAATTATATATTTGAATTATATATTCTAAAAGTTACCAAGGATATAATTTAGCTGAATGCAGCAAAAACATTTCGATATCTTTTTATTTCCCTTTTATTTACTAATTTTTTCAAATGTATTAGTTATTCAACTTTAACTGGAAATTGGGATATGTATTTGATATATATGCTATTTAATTTTTGTGATATAATTTACAAATTAAAGCTGGCTTGCAGAGGAATTTCTAAAGATTCTCTATTTCTTAAAGGTTACCAAGCAAATAATAAAGAAAGATGCATTCTGATATATTATATATTTCCATTCTATTTATTTGTTTTTCATTTTTTTTAAATTTAAGCTAATTCTAGTTTAATACATTTAACCATTAGCTTATTTATTAATTTCCATTGTTTTCGTTTTATTCTTCAACATTTTATATAATCATATTTTAACACATTTAACCATTAGCTTTAAACATTTATTCAAGGCCAATTTCAGTTGGATAATTATAGTTCTCGGGACGCACCTGAATTCTTCAACTGCTTGCAAAACAATTTGTAAACATTTGTTAATATGCTTCTTCTTCTACATATTTTTAATGATCAGAAATGCCATCTCACTCACACCAATGGCATTTAATATGCCACTAATTACTGCCATTACACAAAAGCGACCCAAATGGCTTCCTCATGTCAAGATTCTATGCAACACGAATCGACTAGCACAGATTAGTTATGGTTGTGCGCCAACGTTCAAGCCCCCCCCCCCTCCCCGGTTTCAAGAACTAACTAATGATTGTATTAAAACATTATCAACTGGAGAGCTGTACACACAATGCCAAACAATGACAATAGTTACGTCAGTTCTGTGGCTTTTTCTAGCGATGAATGCGTAAGATACTTAATGCATATTAAAATAAATTAAAAAATAGATATATTAGATATATAGAACTTAAAAAAATTTAAAAGAAGATTCAAATAAATTCACAAAATATATTACACATATTATATTAAAACATATAATAATATTAATATAATCTAAAAAAAATATTATACAGATTAATTAAAAATCAATAAACATGGTAAATTAAATTCAAACAGCTATTAATTTAAAACAAATAGAATAAATATATAAAAATTGTATTAAATATATATAATTTAAAAAATATATTATACACATTATATTAATTAATTTAAAAATATTATACGCATACAATATATATATTAAATTTTAATAATATATTAATACTTATATAAATTTAAAAAATAGATTACATACATTAAACTAAAAATATATATTGCAAAAATTCATATAAATGTGAAAATTTTGTTTTTTCATTTAATGTATAATATATATAGCAAAAAATATTACTAACTGTAATTTTACACTACATACATTAAATTAAAAATATATATCACACACAATAAGAGTCAATTAAAAATAATATTACAATAATTTTAAAATATATTATATATAATTAGTATATATCAAAACATATTTATTTACATTTTGATTTGAATAAATAAAACCCCGGTACTCAAGCAAACGAATTAAGTTTTTATATTACATATGTTACACTTAAAAAAATATTTTATACATAAAAAATTAGATTTTTTTAAATAATTTAAAAAATGTATTGCATATATTAAATTAAAAAAATTTAACTCAAAGAACATTAAATCAAATAATATTATATAAATTCTTAAGAGATAATCGAAGAAATAATAATTTAAATATTTTTTATATAACATCATATAGCAAATAAAAAAATATATATAATTATAAAAAAGTAATGTTAAATAGAATATTTTTAGTTATTATCTTATATTTTTAAAGATTTTTAGATTCTAGATTTGCTGAGCTTTAACAAAAACGATTTTCCAATTTCTAAAATATATGTATTTCGCCTCCAGCTATTAAACAAGTTAATCAAAAAAAGCTGCCCGAACCAAATAATCTTATAAAAAATACAATAAAAATATTTGAAATAAGCTCAAAAAAGGCGTCCGCAAATTCGATGTCTAGAAACTCGTGTCACGAGCTCATCACGAGCATTAACTGTGCAAAAAGTAGGGGGGCAAGGAGGAAGGGTTCTGCTCACTGAGGCATTCATTGGACTGCCCCTCACAATCTTAAGATTTTCCTTTCGTTTGGTTTATTGTTAATGTGCGCGCTTAACGTCGCACAGCAACAAATTAAAAAAAAAAAAAAAAACTAATAATAAATGCGCGAAATTATTGTGTGAAACTTGAATAATGAATGCGCCCCCAGCTGGCTGTTTATAATCATTATAATAATAATAATAATCGCACTGCACTGTGTATTATATTCTGTGCTGTTTGCCGGGGCGTGGCTACCTCTTGCTAGAACCGAGTCCGTGCCGACCTTAGTTCCATTCAATGTTTCGCGCTGCTAATTAAAACATTATTTTTTTTTTTTGCCGCTAACCATGCCCCGAGGCTGATTTCGCATGCGGCACATGCGAATCGATCGATAGAAGCCAAAATCGACTGACGAAGTGGCCCCAAAAAAAAACAAAAAAGCTAAAAACTATTTAAAAACGGTAGGCAACAGTTGTCAGTTGTCAGCTGTCATAAAATAATAACAAAAACAACAACATAAAATGAAAAAAACAATGCGTAAAATATAAATTGACGAATTTGAAATGCCCTTGTCTATACATTTTTGATGTGCTTAAATGTTTTATAAGCTATTTGTATAAAATAGCCAATTGCTGCTAAACAAAATTATTTTGTAGGTCTGTTAGAATAGTAATAGACATAATTTGCTTAAATTTTCAAATAATTTTATTACTTTAAAAACATTTGCAAAATAAAAGCCTTATAAAAAACTAATTTTTCCCTAAGTGAGATTTAAAAACATGAATTCCTTTCATATTCTAATTAAACTTAAATTTGTAGAAAAATATTTATAGTATCAGCGTCAATATTTCCAGAAGCAAATTAATAATTTCAAGAATAGTAAAAAAAAACAAATAATATTTTATAAAAAAACATTATTTAAAACCTATTTTATACTTAGGCAGATTTTCGAATTAAATCTTTATTTTGACTTTTACTAATTTTAAGCTGACTTATCCTTATCAATCAATTCTTTCTACATGATAAAAGTCTTAAGATTATAAGAAACTTTGTCTTAAATGACACGAACTTTTTTAATGCGTTTATATAGGATATAACAGGTAGACATATTTTTATACCCCCCTGGCAAGGGTATCATAAAAGAAACAGACGACGCACGACAACAACAACATTAATAACAATAACAACAACAACAAGCCAGCCAATTGTTTATTGATTATTTTATGTGTTGAACATGCAGGCAGATTGTTCCAATTTTGATCGGTTTATCGCATTTGCATGCGGGCGCTAATAGCTTTGAACCTGAAACTATATTTTGTTGCTTTTTATTTTTGCGTTAAATTGTTTTGTCCATTTGTATGCCAGGGGCAAGGCTGAGCCAAGACTCGGCATTTTTGGGCAGGGTCTCTATTTTGGCAGGCCGTCAATTAGAGCTTTTGCAAATTATGCGATTAAATGGACTAAAGTTTTGACTTTCCTGCCTTGACCATTTCAACGACTTTGATAAGCGTTAATTAACAAATCAGAATTAGCAAAGCCGAAAGTGATCGATCGAGCAGTCACCCTGCAAAACAGTTCTAGAACATATTAATTAATATGCTCCAAATAGCTTTGGTGTTTATTTGCGACTTTAGGACATAGATGAGTTGAAAGCAAAGATATTAATACTTATAACAAAAAATCAGAGATAGGAGGAAGGAATTGTCAGCTAAGAATGCTTTAATAACTGTATAAGTCTATATAGAAACATATATGGTATATATCTCCGCTACCAATTAAATCTCTTGAGCTCTGAAGTTGAGTGAACTTTAAAGGTTTCTTTGGCGCTCTCAGTGTCATTGTCGAAATGAAGCTTGGGTTGCCTGGGTGGTCCACTGTCTGATTGACAATGATTGACCATTAAGTTGCGTATGTGTCAGGTCTTATAGTACACCAAAACACACAGACACACACACACACACACGCTTCAGTTGGTAAAGCTCATAAAATAGCTACCATTTATGTGGAGCATTGGCCCGGCTTATTATGGCCAGCCGGCGCGAAGGTTGGCCCAAAGTGTGCACCGCATTTGGCTAGGAAGTTGTTAGTTACCCATTGTGGGTGCTTAATTGGAAAACAATTTTTGCAATGCGCGACTTGCGATTCGATATTCGGATAAGACGAGCAGCAAAGCGCGCTCATGGGATTTTCTTTATACACAAGCAAGGGCATCAAATCAATATGAAGGTCGATTTGTCTAGAAAACCACATTTAATGGCTACTATTTTTATTATTTATCATTTTTTTTAATGATTTTTTAGAATTTATTCTGGGATCAATAGGAAATAGGAAATCTATTATATATTAAAATAAAAATATATATATATGTGTGTATATAAAGTATATTTTTAAAGGAAATCTGTCAAGGAACTAGTTTATATATTATATTTAATCTTGAAATATTTAATATTACAAAAGTCTGTAAAATACTAAAATAACTAGAGTAAAATACAAATAAAAAGTACAAAAAACCTAAAAAAAAATATGTATTGCATATACAAAAAAATATGTAAAAGACTTAAAAAACTAGTTAATAGCTACATATAAAAGCCACACATAACTTTTAAGTTAAAAGTTGTGAAACAGCCTACTAAATTAGATGAGCAACTTGTAGCCACCCAAAACGCCATCATGGCCACACACACATTTCAGACACCTCTCAGGTGTGTGTGTGTGTGAAGGGGGGGACACCTAAGTCAAAGCTCAGGCGGAGCAATTAGCCGAGCAACGCCCAAATTGCGTGCCGCTTGTCACATCAACAACAAACCGAAGCGAGTGACTTGCACGGCGAAAATATTAAAAATTAATTAAACAAAAAGTTGGCTACTAATGTAAGAAACAATATATAAAACACATTTATCGTGCACTTGACCTTGGGCGGGCGGCACGAAGCGGCGCAGCCAAAGCCAAAACAAGCGAAAACCAAAATCAAAACACACAAGCGGGAAAGTCAAGAATGCGCATAACGAATTGCATATACACTAACGTTCAACAGAAACTTAATAATAGTTAAGTGTAGAATTATATACGTGTAAGCTTTATATGCATGATCTAAGTAAGGAGAACGTTATTGAAAGTCAACAATGCGCGGAACGAATTGCGTATACACTAACGTTCAATAAAAAATTAATAATACTAATTTCCGAATTGATAAGACAGTTGACAGAAGAATTTTAATTTGTTTACAGTTAAAATAAATTTTCAATTTAAAATATTGTTTTAAATATTCCTAATTAAACACATACTTAAAATAATAAAGAAAACTATAATAAAAAATAATAAATAAAAATAAAAATTAAAATAAATAATAATAAAAATTAATAATTTAAAAAAAATAAACAATGAAAAAATAAAAACAATAAAAAAAATAAGTACATAATTTATTTTAAATTTATCAATAAAATATATTGACAGACAAGGAAAAAATTCTCTTAAAGCGTGTTCAGAAATATTCTTATTATGATTATTATATTTAAATATTCAATATATCATTTTCTATTCAGCCCAAAAATGAGCCTTGAATTCAAATTTCTACTTTAATTTTAAGGATTTCAAACAAAATTTTGAACTTGTAATATAAAGCAAGATTTTCTCTTTAAATGCTGTGATTTTATAGTTGAGAATTTGAATAAATTATACTAAAGTAATTAATAACCTTATTAAAGATTTACTCTGCATTTTAACATTTAATTAATAAACTTATATATAATTTATTCAGATTTTCAACTCTAAAATTCAATTTACAGCATTTAAAGAAAGGATCTTATGTTTTATCATAAAATTTCAATTATTTCTTAAAGTTTCACAACACAGCTGATGGACTTATGGGGAAGTGTATTGTATAGCATGAGCAATATGCTGTTAGGGGCGTATAGACTCAAGGGGCAGCCGCTGTGGTATGCGAGGGAAGGCGTAGGGGCCTGTCCTCGTCGCATGCATGCCGCGTAATACGCTGGCAACATTTGATTTTGATTTTGATTTCGATTTTCAATTCAATTTCGAGTTTCATTTACTGTCCGTATTTGAACTTCATGAATTTAATTTGTGCGCGATGCGGCCGCGCATTCGCAGTCGACGAATTTGATACGAGCTGAAAAAACCAAGGCGAACTGATACGACACTTACATGGCGTATACGCAATCTCTTACTTATTTATGACGTATACCACGCGTTGCGTGTAATTGACATTCGCACTGATTACTTCCCTATTTGGCGGCCCCGACTGACGCATAGGCTGTATAATTATTATTTTTTCTAGACTTGAAGGCAAAAGTGTGTGGAAAACACTTGAATATAAGAACATTTCTAGTCACGTATTTGAAGAGGGGAGTGTAGAGAAAATTCTTCACATTAGACACGAAAATATATTGAGTCAGTATAGATATTGTTTATATTATTAATATTATTTTTAACTAATTAGAAATTTTATTTATGCCGAACTTCAATCCCTAGTTCAACTAATTGATTTACATATTTATTCATTTAAATATTTTTTTTATTATTTTTTTATTTATTCATTTAAATATTTTTTTATTTATTTAAATTTAACTTTTTTTTTTTTTATTTGTTTATTTGTTTATTATTTATTTAATTATTTATTTTTATTTTTTTCGTTTATTTATTTATTACTTATTTACTTTTTATTTATTTTTTCATTTATTTATTTATTTATTTATTATTTAATGTATTATTTTTATTTATTTATATACTTATGTATTTCTATATATATTATTTATTATATATATTCATTTATTTACTGATGTATTATTAATTATTGTATTTTTCATTTATTTATTTCTTCATTTATTAATTTTATTTATTTATTTTTATTCATTTAGTTATTTTCTTAAAATTTACTTATTTATTTAATTACTTGTTTATAATTTAACTAATTTTTTATTGACTACTAAAATTCAAGATGGTTCATCAAAATAACCTAGTTCAATGAAATATAAATCATATTTCGGAACAGTTATTTTCCTATTCTCAATCTCACATATCACAACTAAAGACCTTTAGGATTTTATTGGAACAATTATAGATAGCTGGGCCATTGTTTGGCTTTATTTATGCCAATCCAATACTCAGAATATCCACAATACTCTGTATTTAGCTAATGTCAATTACAGCAAAGATTTATTGATTTTCAATGCCTGCATTAAAACAAAAGACTTGAGCAAAAAACTTGTTATTTGCTGCATGCAAAAAGGTGAAAATATTATATGCAATTGTTGTCTGCCTCGTCTGACCGCACCGCACCGCAGCTCACCTTTCCATGCCGCGCCTCACCTTGTGCGCAATAGAATTCAATGAAACAATTTTCTTAATTTTTAATTGCAGCTACGAGTTAATTTGATTTGTTGTTATTAAAATTTTTGCATTGTTCTCAGCGCGACATCGACTCAAATCGTTATATATAGATATACAGTGAAAGCTCTACCAACGGACAGCTTAATTGGATGAGATTCACATTTTGGGGCTAAGTTCTTGCTAGTTCCTTTGACCAAAAAGTCGACATTTCATTTTGAGCACAAATTAATCTATCTTTAATTTTGTATAAAATATCATTTCAAATTTATTCAAATGAAAATTTGTCTTAAAAATTAAATGGCAGCAGGAAATTTAGAAAAAGCCAAAATAATTATTTTTAATAAACAATTAATTTTCTGGTTTTTTTCGGCATTTTTATCGGCATCTCTTGCGGGCCAAAGAACCTGTAATCCGCGCAAGAGAGCTTTCACTGTATCTCTTGAGCATTACTTCAATTGCGGTCTTTATTAATTATGCGCTTATTTACGATTGTTTTCAGTTACCGATTTTTTTTGCTTTTGCCCCTGGGCACACTTCAGTTTTTGCCTCGCAGCAACTTGAAAAACGATTAAAACGCTCAAAATCAACCACTAAAACAATAACAACAAACAAACTGAAGCTGTGCGCACGCTCGCTACAACAACAGAAATAATAATAATAATAGTAAAAATCAACTTTAATGGCAAATAGATCGTGAGATTGGAAGAATTGGATGATGTCTGCCCAGGCGGATGTGCAGTGCGTGTATTTAAAACTTGATTAGCTTTTTGGGCTTTTAATAATATGGATAATAGCAGCAGCAGAAGCAACAACAACAACAACAACAGCTAGCGCTATCATCAAGGCCATCGTTGATGTAGCTCTGTAAATATTTACATAGATGCCACCAGGGAGATTGGCAGCGCTCAATGAATGCTGCGGCATGGTCAAGGTCGGCTTGTGGCAGCAATCAATTGATTTTTATTTTGTTGGGTGTCAGCAGCTGAAGATGAGCCAGAGTGTGTCTTCAAGATAATAACAATTGACGAAACGACGAATATTACAAATATATATGATCATTTTTGGATTAGGTAATATTTCAAATAGACGCTAACCAATCTCTCTTTCTACACCTCTCTCTTTCTATTTTCCTCACTCTTCTTCAATATCTCTCTCTCTCTCTCTCTCTCTCTCTCTCACTCTCTCTTTCCCCCCTCTATCTCAATCCTATTCACTCTTTCTCTTCCTCATTGTCTCTCTCTCACTCTCTTTCTTTATATCTCTTTCTCTGTGTTTCTCTCTCTTTTCCCTCTCTCACTACCTGTCTCTATCTGACTCCTACAATCTCCATCTAACTCTATATTTCTCTCTCTCTCTCTCTCTCTCTCTCTCTCTCTCTCTCTCTCTCTCTCTCTCTCTCTCTCTCTCATCTCTATCTCTCTCTCTCTCTCTCTCTCTCTTTAATGCTCTTTCTTTCTCTCTATTTTTCCCTCTCTAAATATCTCTCTCTATCTCCCTCGCTCTTACTTATATTCCTTCCACTTGCTTCTTAAATATATATTTTTCCATTTACTTTGTCTCTCTTTCTCTGTCTTCCTCTGCTTCGTTTTATTGTCTTTCATCATCGGCCTATTCTGAAGATATATGCATTCTCGTTCTCTTTCGATTTATGCTTTGTCCGTCATTCTTAAACGTTTTTCTTGCGATTTACTACATAATAAGAAAATTTAGGTTTAAGCTTTTACTCTTTATTTTTCTAAATGACTTACTTTTAACTTTAAAAATATTAAATAAAATATAAAAAAAATACACATTATATTTAATGTGCTTCCACCAACCCTCTGTATAATAACTAACATCAGCAATTCTGAATAGATCAACTTGAGTATAAGAAAAGCAAACACACACTTTCGAGTGCCAAACAAATTTGATTCGTGGTGTTTATTTGTTTGATCATTTGTTCAATTGTTTGTTTGTTAGCTTGCATTTGCTTTTCAATTAAAAGCTGAACATGAACAGCTTCTAACCTTTAGCAGGTTTCAAGTTGAAGTTTAATAACCTTAGGCCAAAGGTGGCAAACCCCGAAGCCTTCAACTGGCGGCTTTACTACAAAGATCAGCCAGATTTAGTTGAAATTGCCAGTTGGTAATTGCCTCCTTTTTTTTCTTGTGTGGCTGCAAATGAATTGGCCAAAAGTTCAAATGGTCAACCGGCCATTTGCTTGACCAAATGAATTATTGGTAAGGTCGAGACACAGTTGAATATCGAATTGCTTAAAACGCAGAACCCAAAACGAAATGGCAAAACAAATTCATTTACATGCACAACAATACGTCGTATTATTAAAGGCGGGCATATCATAATGGATTACCATAAATATGGTTATGAATGTTCTTTGGCATGCAGAACCTGGCATTAACGTCTGACTGCCAATTAGCGAATGTGGCCAGCTGGAGGGCATTGCGCATTCGAGCGTGTAGTCCAAGCGCCCAAGGCCAAAGGGGGCCGGGCAGACCCGATTATACAACGACCAATTTAATTGGAACATCATTGAAGCGCGTATGAAAAACAGAAACAAAAACAAAAACAAAACAAAAGTTTCAACTGAAACTTTGTATGTGGCATGCCTGAGGTCACTTCCAGCTGTTAGTTATTGTGCAATTATTTATCTAGAAATCTATGTACATGCTTTTTTTTTTTAATATTATTAGCAGACGATCTAATCAATGTGCAGCAGCTGCAACAACAACAACAACAACAAGAGCGAGCATAATTGTTGTTCTAATCAGCGCTGCAGTTGCCAACTGCATGCAAAGTTCAGGGTTAACGTGGGCTAAACACCTGCAGTTGCTATGCACCCGCATTTTATAATTGTAAGCAAATAGTAGCATGCGACTAATTAAAAAAAATAAAGTAGCTCTCAATTAAAATATTTATAATTATATGCATAAATAAATTGTTCTATTAATGCAGCAGCTGTAACAGTCAGTTCTCATTTAACGTTGTTTTAGCAGTGGTTGGCAACGCGTAAGACCACACAGTCTGGCAACGCCAAATACACACTGAGCCGCTGCAATATCGATATAATTGTTATCGAAACAGCTGAGCTGGTGAGACTGCCAACGCCAACAATAAATTGCAAATAAAATTAAGCTTTTTTGCACATATTGAAAATAATGGAAATTGCGGATACCTATTACAGCAAAGATGAATACGTTGAAACGGTGCGTGGTAATTATGTGCCACAAATATAAGCTGCAACTAATCAATTTGTTTCACTTCGATGACCTCATCAATTGTTGCTTACAGGCATCCGGCAATAAGGTGAGCCGCCACACTGTGCTCTGCGGCTCCCAGAACATTGTGCTCAATGGCAAGGTGATTGTACAGAGCGGGGCCATAATACGCGGCGATTTGGCCAATGTGCGTACTGGACGTTATTGTGTGATAAGCAAAAACTCTGTGATACGACCGCCCTATAAACAGTTTAGCAAAGGCATCGCCTTCTTTCCCATGCACATTGGCGATCATGTCTTTATAGGCGAGGGCGCTGTGGTCTCTGCGGCCATAATTGGTTCCTTTGTGTACATTGGCAAGAATGCCATCATCGTAAGTGGCCAGCTTAAGCTTTCCCAACTTTTATAAATCTTCTATTTATATGTATTCGATTGATTCCAGGGTCGCCGCTGCACGCTCAAGGATTGCTGTGTAATTGAAGATGGCGCCGTCCTGCCGCCAGAAACAACAGTGTCCAGCTATATGCGCTACACGGCCAAGGGCACCATCGAGGGCGGTCAGGGTAATCCGTATTTTGTGCCCGCCGCCATGCACGATGAGATGGTCAACTATACGAAGTCATTCTATGAGCATTTTGTACGCACACCGGCACCGGCCAGTTAAGCACAATTAAACACATAATTTGTTCACTCATAAACCAAACTAATATTAGGTATTATATTTAATAAAATCAACGACATTTTAGTCAATCAATCCCGTATCGCAGTCGTAGGCCTCGTCGGCAATTTCAAAGATCACATAGCTCATGCCAGTCCGACGTGCAATCACAGCGGCTGTCTCCTCCGAGTTATTCTCCTTGCGTGCCTGCAAATTGCGATCCAGGAGCAGCACAGTGGCCGTATTGCGGCAATTGGAAACGGTTGCCGTAATATGCAGAGGCGTCTGCTGGCCATCCGACTCGGCGTTCACATCGGCGCCAAATTGCAGCAACAATAGGGCGCAATCGGCATTGTTCCATTTGCAGGCCGAATGCAATGGTGTCCAGCCGAGTTCAGTGCGTGCGTTTGGATCTGCCTGATGCTGCAGCAACAGCTTGGCCATGTCGACGAAGTTGTTGTAGCAGGCGCGATGCAGGGGTGTGTAGCCATCGTTGTCGCGCGAGTGGACACTGTCCGCGTCCAGCTGTAGGATTTCGCGAACCTCGCTAATGCGATTCTCACCGACGGCCCACAATATCATGCGATCAATGCTGGCTGCACGTTAATCATTTAGTTTTCATTATTTTATGTATACCGTTGATTTGTACCTTGTGGATTTTTGTCCTCCTCGATGAGCTCGTCGGTGTCATCGTCCCAGCCGCTAACAAACATGCCGCGCGGCACCTTGGCATAGCGCAACTTCTCCACTTGCGATTTTTCATCATCTGAATCGTAGTCGCCCATAATACTGAAACTTTTTCTAAAAATGCCGATTTGTTACTTTCCAATTAATAAATGTTGTCTTTCAAACATATGTTTTGCTATCGATAGCACGTTGAAAACATCGCATTATCGATATATCTATGTTTCTCTGTGAATTTGCAACACTGCAAATGCTAGCAGCAAGAAGCAGCAGCATCGTTGTTATTTATTTTTCTATCAACGAGTTTTGTTTACATTTTGTTCGTGCGCGCAATGTCCAATCCACAGGAGGAGCTTTTGCCACCCAATGCCGAAGACGATGAGCTAACATTGCCCAGGGCCAGCATCAATAAAATAATTAAAGAGCTGGTGCCCACGGTGCGCGTGGCCAACGAGAGTCGCGAACTGATACTCAATTGCTGTTCCGAATTCATACACCTGATCAGCTCCGAGGCGAACGAGGTGTGCAATCAGCGCAGCAAGAAAACAATCAATGCCGAGCATGTGCTCGAGGCACTCGATCGTCTGGGCTTTCGCGATTACAAACAGGAGGCCGAGGCAGTGCTGCACGACTGCAAAGAGGTGGCCGCCAAACGGCGCAGACAGAGCACGCGCCTGGAAAACCTGGGCATACCCGAGGAGGAGCTGCTGCGCCAGCAACAGGAGCTGTTCGCCAAGGCGCGCGAGGAGCAGGCACGCGAAGAGCAACAACAATGGATGAGCATGCAGGCTGCCGCCGTGCAGCAGAGCAATGCGCTAATCCAGCGACAGCAGACGGATGCCACCGGCGGCGGTGGCAGCAGCAGCAGTGCAGGCTTCGTCAGCAAACCCAGTGAGGATGACGACGATGATGACGACGATGACTACTAAACACAGCTGCTAGTTGCAACGAGTTTATTTGCTTTGCTCTTAATGTATTTGTAATAATTTGTTATTAAACTATTGTCATAAGTCGAAACTCAGCTAATTGTGGCCTTCTCCTGCAGCTGCGCTTCAAGCTGCCTGCATAAACTTGTCGGCGCATGTGTGCCCGGCACATATTTGCCCAGTATTTCGGTGTGCTCTCGCCAGAACGCGGCGCCAATTAGATCCTCATGTATGGGCACTATCACCTGCCTGCCCTTATCCTGCTCGCCATCCTGCAAGAGCACCCGCTTGCGCAGCAAGATGGTGCCCTTGCGATACATGGCCGGCAGTTTGTTGTAGTTAATGCCGAACTGCTGGAAGAGTAGTTCATTTTTGTCGGCGGAGAGTGTGCCGCGTAGCCGCTCCTCGGCCTGTTGATTGGTCAGACCCGACTCTAGCACTAGTTTCCAAAATGCCGTATTATACAGATTATTCACATGAACATCCGCCTGCCGCCAGCTCAGATAATCGCGCAGATTCTCATCCGACGGATAGAGCACAATACGGCCATCGAAACAGGGCGCATAGCTCAGCGGCTGCTGCTGCATCCATTGTGGCCAGCTGAGCACATAGCTGCTGGAGAACATGCTCGTCACATAGCTGAGCAGCTTGGCGGCGCGACGCTTAAAGGCCGTCGTATCCTTGCGAAAGACAAACGAATATTCATCGCTCTGGCCGTAGCCCAGCACAATGTCCCGGAACTCCTGCATGACAGCGATACCGGCGGCATTCATCACATTCAGCGCTGCACGTGGTTACAGTTTTTTCCATTATTTATTATAATTTTGCAATTAAATTCGGGTAGCGTGCTCACCATTCTCATCGTTGGGCTTTTCAAATTTGTGCGCATTGGCAAATTTGTGAAATTTCTTGCCATCGATGCGTACCACAATCCACACATTTGGCAATATTCTATCGTCCTGTTCGTAGGACTTAACGTATTCATATCTGCTGCAGGCCATGTTGCGTCTGTCAAGCGCTATTCTGCTTTTATTCGTCAGCAAAAGTTTGAGCACAGCGCGATTAAATGCACGAAAATGCATTTAAATTATTTACTTTTGCCGCATGTGAAACAGGTGTTGGCAATGTGCAAGGTAACGCACAGATAAACCTCCATGTTAGCTGCATTGTTGTGACGTCACGAAGGCGATTATCACGTATGGTACAGATGTACCCAAACTGGTATATTGTATTGGCAATTTTAATAAATATTTTATGAACAAGTTCCTGGTACTAAAATTCATCTGGTTGTTTGGAAAAATTTGTAGAAACAACATAGAATTCGTCGATTGAAATTAACGGGTAAAATAAGTGTGCTGATCATAGTTTGCTCGATCCCGAGCCTCACGTATAATCAAAATGTATATGTTGTACTTTTTTATTTCTTCAATTACTTGTATGATTTCTTCACTACCTTTATTATTTTAGGCTCCTGAAGCAATCTAGACCATTGTACAACACTAGCAGATTTTTCAAGAGACGATAACAATCGATAGGCAACCTGAATATTTGAACAGCTGTTGCAGGGTATCGCGGCCAGATTTTCCATTATTCAGCGGCGGCCGCACAAATTTGCTGTGTGTTATAATAAAATGAGTGTTAATTATGAAAAAAATGTAATGGAAGAAGAATTTGCGCCAGTCAAATTATCAGACGATGAGGAAAGCGAGGGTAATGCCACCACAGAACCAAACGCGGCGACGGCAGCAACAAAACAGCCAGCGGCAACACAAAACAGCTCGGACAACGACGATGCAGAGGCAACAGCTGCCGTTGATGGAGATGAAGGGCGGCATTCAAGCGGCGGCGCCGCCAACACACATGTGGTCGCCCATCACTACAACGAGCTGAAGGAGGCCGGACGCAAGGAGCGTCACAAGTCGAAAATCTATTTTATGCGCAACTTCAACAACTGGATCAAGAGCCAGTTGATCAACGAGTTTATGGGGATAATCAAGCAACAGCAGCGCGTTGGTGATGCACTGCGCGTCCTCGACATGTGCTGCGGCAAGGGCGGGGATCTGCTGAAATGGGATAAAGCGCAAATATCGCATTTAATATGCACAGACATTGCCGAGGTATCGGTGGAGCAATGCCAGCGTCGCTACCAGGACATATTGCAGCGTGCCGAGAGATCAAAGTACGCGCATAAGTTCACAGCCGAGTTTTTTGCCTGCGACTCGACAATGGTTCGGCTGCGTGAACGCTATAAGGATGCATCTCTGCAATTGAATCTGGTCTCGTGCCAGTTTGCCTTTCACTATTGCTTCGAGTCGCTCATGCAGGCGGACTGCATGATGCGCAACGCAGCCGAGTGCCTGCAGCCGGGTGGCTATTTTATAGCGACCATACCGGATGCTTATGAGATTATAAGGAGATTAAAAGCGGCCGGACCGAATGCACGCCGATTTGGCAACGATGTCTATAGCATTGAATTTGAATGCAATACGGAGTCGTTGCCGCTTTTCGGCGCCAAATATCAGTTCCATATGGAGGGCGTTGTCGATTGTCCCGAGTTTTTGGTACATTTTCCAACTCTGGTCAAACTGGGTCGCCGGCATGGACTGCAGCTGGTCAGGCGCAGCACATTCGCCGACTATTTCAGGGAGACGATGTCCCAGGGCCGCCAGCTGCTGCAGCGCATGTCTGGCCTGGAATCGGTCCAGCCCCAGCGCTGTGGCAGCGATGACCAGTTCGAGCATGTGCGCCGAGTCATTGGCACACAGCGCTCTCGACCCGTGGGCACGCTCTCCAAATCCGAATGGGAAGCAACAAGTGAGTACCTAACAAACATTGCAGCGATCCAACTGATATAACTCATATACATGTATATATGTTTATTTTCAGCACTTTATCTGGTTTGTGCCTTCAAGAAATGCAAAAACAGCTGGGATGCCAACGGCAAGCCCCTGTTCGAATTTGATGACTGATGATTCCCATCAGATTTATATTTATAGATATATATATCTATCCGCATCAAATGTTTCGTTCAAATACCTGATTTTTTTTTTTTTTAATTTGAATTTACAACATACTCATCATAATCAGAGCATCTATTTTAAGTTGAAAAGTGTATTTGGAAGCTTTTAACGTCAATATAAAAAAGTTGCAGTTAAACAACGAAAACATTACAAAAGTATTAAAATGATTATCAAAAGTGCGAATGCATTAAATTAAGTGTACAAGCGAGTATAGTTATCTGCGTATAAGTTAAATATCCATGCAGAGATTTTCTATACTTCCACGTTAAAAATATTTAATACCATTTAAGGATCGTCATAATAATATCGGAATTGCTGAGTTTAATTAAAATATGTATATGAATAACCAAAATAGTTTACACAAAAACTGTTTTTCGGCTATATAGAATCGCAACAAAAAGACGTTGTTGTAGTTGACCTTTGTCAACATAGATTGATAAATATATAAAATGTATATATCCATTCATATCTAGTGAAATCGTTAAATAGTAGGGTTTTTAAAAAAGAAATGTTGACTTGTTAAGGGCCAGATCCCGCTCTTTCCCATAATTTTATCAACACTGGCCATATTTTTGTGCGGAATAGCAATTTGCACCTGGTTTGATCTCTGGAATCTAATCTAATCTAATATTTGTCAGATTTGAAAGAGATTTTATACCATTTTCTTATTTTGGGACAATAATAAAATTATATTTGAAATCATATATGACTTTTTTTAAGCTTTTTTTCTATAACGTTTTATATGCTTAGAACGTATATACTATTTATTTTAAATCTTTAAGTTAAGTTTCTTTTGTTTTACATTCGAACCAAGAGTTTCCGTAAAATGGGATTTTTCTGAAAATTTATTGTTCAACTCTCGTCACATAGACAATACCTGCGCCATTCTCTCTACATTTGAGCAGCTTTGATAACGAAGCTTTCGGCCAACGAATTTCGAAACTGGAAGTCCTTTTGGGCGATTACCGAAAGCTCAATGGAAGTACGAGGGGTATATGGACACGGACTTCGCGAGAGTGGGCGAGAGCGAGAGAGTAAAGAGAAAGAGAGCGCACAGCTGTTGCTTTCACAGCGACGGCGCCATTGAAGGACAACGGGCAAAGGTTAGTCCTGACGTTTACGTTGCCGGGTCGTGCCCGAGACCGTTTACCAAGTGTGCGAGCCCGTGCCTGGCATTCAATGCATCAATGAATTATTATAGCTCAAGTGTAAATAAATATTTGATAACAAAAACGAGAAGGTACGAATGAGTATGAGGCAAATAAAGGCATAAATTACGCCCATTGATTGGTTTCTGAAGGCAGCAAAACGGATAAATGTTTGCGTGTATGCGCCTGTGTGTGTGTGTGTGTGAGAGAGACAAAGATCTCAGACACACACGCACAACTTACGCTCTTAGTTATTTTTCAACTTACTCGCTCGCCCTCTCTCTCTCTCTCTCTCTCTCTCTCTCTCTCTCACTCCGTCTCTCTCTTGGTCCGTTTGCTTCTCTTTGTGTAGTGCTTTGCCCATCTTCAAGTTCTTGTCAGATAATTTCATTATTTAAAGTTTTGCTCATAAAAATAAACTTTGGGCGTAAAGTTTAAATTTGTTTTGCACACATATGCAAGCACACACCCACACATACACACGCTCACATTCACGTACCTGCATGTTGTTTACAACAGGGAAGCACGCGTGTGTGTGTGTATGTGTATGTCCGCTACGCTTTGTTTAAAGTAGAACGTGCGTATTTAGAAGGCAAACAACAAAACTGTTTACACACACAGAGGCACACGGCTCGGCTCGTGGCGCAGCATTGGCTCCCTCTTGCCTCTTGGCACCTGCTACCCCTCGCCCCGACGCGCTTTGCACTGATTGGCCCTAATGAATCTTTTTGTTACCTCCTCGTGCAGCAGCCGCCTGCGCATTGTTCCATGCGGTCTATGCAAATTAGTTCACTTTTAACCCAAATGCTCGCCATCAGGTTGCACAAAAAATTTGCTCCTGATGAAATTTACCAAAATGCTTAAAAAGACCAAATGGTTGATAATAAATAAATTTAAGAATTAAAATATCTTAAGCATTTTAAGCATGGTTTAAAATTCAAATTGGGCAAATATTAAAAAAAAAAGTTTATAAAATGTTGTTTCTTTTGATTTTGAATGAAAAATATATATATTTTGTAAAGTATATTTCCACATTTTATATATATAAATTGTTTTATTAATTTTATATATAAATAAAGTTTAAAACTCCCTATACTATCCGATCCCTATAACATACATAAGTTATAAAGTTATATGTATGTAGAACAGCTTTTGCTGACAATCAATTGGCAAGATTTTTTAAACTAAATTTTTCACAGAAAAATCACCCAAACGTGGAAAATTAGTGGAATTCAACTAATAATTTCTATGTGTTTTAAGCTAGGCGCCAATTGAATAAAAATAAAAAATGTTTATATTAATTTATTTAATTAATTTTATATTAATTTTATAAAAAAAATTGAATTAATTCGACTTCGGATCTAGATAAAATACGAATATGCAGTGCTTTGTAGGGGCCAAGGACTAATTCACGTATGTGCGAAATTTAGGTGGAAACTATATCCATTTAATATAATATAATAAAAAAATTTAACAAATTTCTTATAAAAGAAATGTTAAAAAAAAGAGGCAAAGTTCTTTCACAAAAATATAAATTTAATAATAATAAATTATGTTACATTCAATTTAAAAACAAACTCTTGTTAACTTTATTTTTAAGCATTTCTAGATAAACTAAAATATCAATTATCTGATATACTATGTTTGTCTAATCAATTTACTGACTTTTTCATGAAATTGGAATAACATTTTCTTAACTTGGAATAACATAAAACACACTGAAGCTGCAGCTGACAGGAACTAGGATATGGGTTAAATCATTTTGCCACAATGGCTTGTCGGGCTGCTGAGCTCTGCTGCAATATGTGTGACGTGCATTGTGTGTGTGGACGTGAGTGTGTGTGCGTGTATTGTGTGTGTGTATCTTTTGTGTGTCGTTGGCCACTGACAGTCGGCCAGGTGGGTAGGCAAAATGAGTGGCCTTCCATTACGTATACGCAGTGTGTACAAACAAAATACATACCGCAATGTTTATTTTGTAAGCCTGTCGAGGCAACCGAGCGAATAAGTGTCCGTGTGTCACTGTGTGTGTGTCACTGTGTGTGTGTGTGTGCAGCATATAAAATGCATATGTATGGGTGTATGTGTAACGGCTTGTGTTTATTCAACCGCATGGAACAATGTGAAAAACGCATGCCAGGCATTTGCCTTTGTTGTACCCCCTCTAGCCGCCGCCTGCCTCTTACGGCCCCAGAACGCTATGCTAAACTTTTCACAAGGATTGCCCCCAGGGCAAGGGCTCAAGGGGGCGCTGCTTAGGCACGAGGCGTGCAACAATTTAAAAAGATATGCGAATGTGTGCTAGGGCGTGTGTGTGTGTGTGTGTGCACAAGGACTAGAGGAATGAGCCGATCCGAGCTGAGCGCATGTTAATCTTTTGTGGTTCTTGTCCAAAAAGCAAACTTGAACTTTGCCATCAATGTATGAATGATTCATTCCATTCATGATTGATATGAATAATAACAGTGACGTTCGCAAAAGAAAAATAAGAAAGTTTCGGAAAGTTTTAAGAAAACAATCAGTTATCTGAGCAGCTTATGATGTCATATGTCAAATCAAATGCCTTTATATTTATATTCTGGTATTCGAAATTAAGCTTTCATTGAAATCAAAAAAGGATTTCTTTATGGGAATACTTCCATTCTTCAGATATGTATGTATATGTATATATTGATGTATGAATTATATGAATATGCATATGTACTACCAAAAATCCAATTAAAATAAATTAAACAAATAAGCCTGGGTTTTTTTTTAATAATAAGTAATAATAAGTATTTATTCACTTACCCTTATATTGTAAGTTTGTTTGTTAAACTTTTATTTTATTTATGGAAGCCTGCAGTAGAAAGCCAGTTGGGGAGTTAACGGCCTGAAACAATAATAATTAATTAAATATGTATGCTTGTTTATTCATATATATTCGTTTTATTATTTTTTTTTATTTACATTGAAATTTAAATACCTTACAACAGTAAAAATGATATATTTTAAGAATTTAAATCGGGTTTTAATATTATAAAATTATATTTATGATATATCATAATATAAACTCCAATCTATACTGAATTTCCTTTTGAAATTGAATGTGCAGTGTTGGAAAAGAATATTAAAAGAAATTGCGTTGGGAAATTTGGAAATTTTATATTATTTCTATTAAAATTTAAATATTTTAAAACTGCTAAAATTATTTAGTTTAAGAATTAAAAATTTAATTAAATTTAATCAAATTTTAATATAATATAATAATATTAATGCTACTTTATAATATAACCATAATCTGTTTTGAAATTGAAGTGTTTGAAAACAATGTTAAAAGAAATTAAGTTTAAAAATTTGTAAAAACTTCATATTTCGGACAATATATTTAGTCTAATTCTAGGATGTTTTTGGATAGGAATGTGATATATTTTACCGTAAATTGTATATTAATTCGTTACAATGCTTTGCAGCCCCCCTTAAGTTGAGTTTTCTAAGTGAATTAGTCATTTAGGTAAATAAGAAAGAATATCTGTGCTTGGATCCCTGACTAGTGTGAAGGAAAGCCAGGCACACTTAAGAGTTAATATTTATAGCATTTAATAATGATCAAAAAATTGATATGACAGGAATTTTGCTAGAGCAGTTGTCCAACTGATTTCGTTGCGTAGGCGATGAAACAACGAAAATGCGTTGAATCCCAGATCGTTAGTTAATAATATTATTAACTTAGCCCGTTGGCCAAAGTTAATTATAAGTTTATAATAATATTATATTTTTATATTTATATTTATAGTAATATTTATAATTTTAATAAAATATATATAATAATAATTCCTATACTAGTTATAATCTTAATCTGCACAATTAAAGTTATTATTTGTCTCTACCCTCAAGGTCTTTTAGGTGGATATATTAAATATTTACTATACTACAAGCCTTAAGTTTTTATTATCTGCTTATACCCTTGTAGAGGGTATACAAATTTTGTCAAGAAGATTGTAACTCATAGAAGAAAGTATCTGCGATCAAATTAACCTTAAATATTCTAGATATAGCCAAGTCTGTCTGTCTGTATCGATGTGAACTTGTCTCTCAGCTTAAAAGCTGTTGTCTTGGAATTTTGCTGGGGTTCGTGTCTCTGTTCCAGGCGGTACATACTATATATCGGAACCGGCTAGATCGGATCAATATAGCATATAGCTGACATTGCAATGATCGGCAGAAAAGTAGGTTCTTGTACGGAAAAGTTTTTTTTTATCAGCTATTTTGACCAAACTCGTCATTTATTAATTCCACTAGGATTCTTATATACGTGCAAAATCATATCAACATCGAACCACTATATCATATAGTTACCATTGGGATGATCGGTCGAATAGTAGGTTCATATATGGCAAATTATTCTGTTTTCAAATATATATTCAACAAATTCAGCATTTACAAGCTTCACAATTCCCACATATCAGCAAGATGGGAAATGTCTAAAAGGGTATTAAATCTTCTGCTTGCCGAAGATAAACGCACTCTCTCGTTTTTATGTAGAACACAAAATAAACAGATGCACAATTTGTCATTCTCTCGACTTTAGCTTAAATATGAATTTCTCAGTTGCATTTCGCCAGCGATAACTTTCGCTAAATAATGCATAAGGTGAGTTTGCAATGATTTGCTTTCGGCCCGTGTCGCTTATTTATTATGCAAATGTGCAAGTCACAATCCAGTTGTGATTCCTTGCGGAATATCAATTGTGAATGCGTTTGCGTAATGTTTCGCTTTGGCATACGTGTACGTTCTGTAATTACACACAGAGTTGCTCATGATTTATTCAGTGCAATTAGCAAAACTAATTGGCTACACCGGAAATGTATCGATTTAAAATTCAATAACTTTGAGCCCTTGATAAGCTCATCAAATATGCACGTGCCCGTGTGTAGCCGGGGTCTCTGGTTTTCCTTTTTCCTTTCTTTTCTTTTCTTTTCATATTTTTTTTTTTTTTTGGCTCAAGGCGTGGCATTTGGGTATTAGCTGGCAAACCATAAAGTTGTTTTCTTCTTTGGTTGTTGTGAAGTGCACACACGACAAAAGGTCAACTTGGCAAGTGAGTTAAATGACAAGGACCTCACCTTGTCCATGTCCGTGTGGGTACGTGTGTGTATGCATGGGTGTGTGTGTGTGTGTGTGTATAGCCGCGTGCCTGGCAGCGGCAACGTTGTTGCCAGTGCGTGTTTGCATGTTTGACTGTATTACGACCCAAAAACTTTGGCATGCAATGCCACGCCACGCCAGGCCAGGCCAGGCCCGACCATGCCCGGCCAGGCCAATAATAATGGCTTTCGCTTTCAAAACAAACGCCGCCTGACATTGGCCATAAGTTAAAGCCAATCGTCCTTGGCCATAACGCGCTCTGTTCTTCAATTTTAGCGGCCATTTGATAACTCCATAGCCAAAGGCAAAACAAAAATACGCCGGTCACACAGGCGAAAGGACTCAAACGCCCAGAGCCTGCTGGCCAAGTGGCCTCTAGTCATAATTGCGGTGCACACACAATTGACAGTTATCAACTTCGCGCCCACTAAAAATCAAACTTTACCAACACTCACGCATTTGCCTAGCTGGAACGGAGGGCAGCAGCAGTCAGCAGGCAGCAGGCAGCGACGCCTTCCAGTCGCTCAATCGAAAGCTTGCTGCTCAGGAAAGCTCCTGCCTGCCCGCTGCCTGCTGCTGGTGTCTGTTTGCGCGTGGCTCAAGCCAAATGTCGGCTGTGTGTGAATGTCAGTCATGGAGTTCCAGTCGTCGGATACATGTGGAACGCAGCGAATACAAAACAGTGCGCCTCGCCCCCAAATACAATGCGAAAAAGTTTTTTACAAAAATTGTGTATAAAACAAGCCAAGCTAACTACACCCCAGTGCGTGTGTGTGTGTGCACATTTAATTCGCTAGAAATTTAAAAATGTTTACTTAACACGTGCCAGTGTGCAAAACGTTTTAAAAATTGTACAAAATTTATGCATGAAACAAACAAGAATTAAAACATATAAAAACTCAAAGCTAATAGCTGCTGTGGAAAGTTAAGAAAAAGTTAAAGAAAATTAAATTAAAATAAAAGAAAAGCCAAGGCATACAAAAAGTACAAAAAAACGTCGCTTTACGAAATTTAAAATTCAATTCGAAGCTTTTTTTTTTTTTGGTAAAGCTCCACGCCCCGACGGCTGTTGTTGTTGTTGTGGCTGAAAGTGCAGCACCAGCAGCAGCAGCAGCAGCAGGAGGAACAACAAATAGCGCTAGAGCAACTAATAATCATCATTTAAAGGATAATCTGTGGAGCTTACGGCATTTCATTAAAATGGATTTGCGCCAATGCCGTTGCGTTGAGCTGCATTTGTGCACGGGATTATCGATTGTAATGCGCAGTCATCAAACAATGCAACAACAACAACAGCAACAACAACAGGAACAGCAACAGCAACAAAGCCGCCGCAACAGCAACAACAAACATTGAGTTTTGGCCCCCAAAAGAGTTCTTGTGTGTCTTATGAAACAATTGAAGCGCCGGCCAAGTCAGCAGCAGCAGCAGCAGCAACATCAGCACCAACAACAATCAACAAAATCGCATCACATTTTTGAACGGCATACGCAAAGTAAGTGAAATTAAATCAAGTTAAGTGTGAACTGAAGCGTAGCGAGGTGTGCAGCGAGGGCGTGCAGGGTTCAGGGGAAGGGTTGGTTTTTATCCTTTTTTTTTTTTGTTGTTGCTTGGTGCACTCAAGTGTTTAAGTGGCAAAAAGCGGTCTCAGTCACAATCGCAGTGCTCGCGTAATTATTCAACGCGTGTGTGTCCTGAAACTAGGTCAGCGGAAGTTGCCCACCAGCAGCCAAGCCAGGCACAACACGGCGACAACAACAACAATAACCACAACAAGAGCAGCAGCAACGACAACTCAACTCAACAAAGGTGTCAGGCAATGCGTTTGCCGCTTTGCTGATTAACGCTTCGGTCGCATTTGCCGATAATCGCCGCGCAAAATAATGTTGCCTACCTTTCAGGGCACGCATCGAATTGCTATGCCAAATAATATTGCCTACATTTGTGGGCACGCTTTGAGCGGCGCAGCAAAAAAATGTTGCCTACATTTGAGAGCACGCGTTGCGAAATAATGTTCACTGCCTTTGAGCCCGGTGTTATTCACATTACACCCACAACACCTGTACAGTGAGCGCTCGCATATTCTTATTTGTCATAATTACTGACAATAATGTTTATTTTATCAAAAGTATTTTGGAGTTTACGCTTAAAACATTTGCTTTAGCAAACGATTTTGCTTACAACAATTTTCTGTTTGTTAACAATAAAACTAAAGGTGCAAACTTGCCAAATTTTGCATAATAAATATAATTATTTATACATATATATATATATATATATATATATATATATATATATATATATACTATACAAAAATATTGTGTAGTATATTACTTTTTTTTAAATAATTTAATATTTGTTTATACAAAATTAAAAGTTTATGCTTGTAAAAGATCACATTTTAAATTTAATAAACTATTTGGAATATTGTGAAGTTTGATTATAAGTAATTAAAATAAAAGTGGTTTGCTTTGTAATTAGCAAAACTGTAAATTTTAACTTTTTGTAGGAATAATTTACAATTATTCTATAAAAAGTTAAAGTTTGTAGGAATAATTTACAATTATTCTATAAAAAGTTATAGGGTTGAATGAAAAGTTTACTACTATACTTTAAAACAAATGATTTTGATTATATAAAATAAAATTAGTCGATAAAAAAACAGATTCATTAAATATTTATTTTAATTGCATCGCGTTTATATAATTGAATTTAATTTCTGGAAAATTCTAGATGCTAAATATTTTAATTTTCGAGCGTTCACTGTATTGCCTACACGCGTGCTTCATGTGCGCGTGTATGTGTGTGTGTGTGTTTATGTGCCTATCTGTATCTACCTCGCTCACACACACACACACACACACACACACACACACACACACCCGCACGTACGCACACGAGCGCGCAATGAGCGTAGCCTCGCAACTGATTCGACAGCAGCCGCCTCATGAGGCTGTAGAAAAATATTTTTTTTTTTATTTTGTTGATTTTTTTTTTTGCTTTTCTCATTGGCAAGCGCTTGGTGAAGTTTAGAACAGCACGATTGCGGTGTGTGTGTGTGTGTGTGTGTGTGTGTGTGTGGAGGTTAAAGCTATAAAAACGAAACGCCAAACAAAATGACCTTGCTGAACGAAGGAGCGAGCAATTGATATCAAGAAAATGAAGCAGAAAAAAAAAACAAAGCAAAAGCAAATATCTATGAAGAAGAAATAGAATCTAATTATTTATTTATTTGTTGCCACAAATGTCAGTTGAACTAAAGCTTAAAAGCTTCCAAATCAACACTAAAATAGAAAACTGGCAATCAAATCAGAACTATTTAAGGACAAAGCAAATTGGTCTCAACTTACGTTGACCTTAAGATAAAATAAAAAAATAAAAATAAACTAATAACATGATGACAAAAAGAGAGACAAGACAGAAAGAAATATATAGTATTCGGCTATAAATGGAAAAACGAATTTGTTTCCAATTGTAATGCAAATGGGAAATAATATTGGAGATAGCATGTGGAATATATTGATTTTTGACTTAGATACTGAATGACAGACAGATATAAGTGGAAATTGTACAGTCATGTAGTATAAATAGTTCATATTATATAAATCTCTCTTGAGAATAGATTGTGGGATATTTTGATCTCTAATTTAAATACAGAAATATATGACAGTTAATAGATACAAGTAGAGAAAGATGGGTCATATTATATAAATATTCTTCGTCTTAACCCTAAGGGAAACATAAAATTATAGTTCGACCCATAATGCTTATGGCGCAGCTATATGTATATACATGATCCGACTCTCTTTGGTAGATTGCAGCAAAAACAAAAGTCTATTTGAACAAAATATTTTCGCAACTGCAAGAAGTCGACAAGAAGACGAGGCAAACTATAAAGACCCAGCTCGTCGACCCGATCAAGAATATATATGCTTGAACGTTTCTATGCGTTTTAACTCTTAATCTGGGCTTCAAATCAAAAGTTTTTAGTATAAGTATAAGTATATAAGTATAAGTATAGTCGAAGTATCACAAGCAAACGGATGCTAGCTTGTCGAAGATATACAAGGGATCATAAAACACAGTCCTGTTTAGTTCTGTTAATTTGATGGACGATTTTTGAGTAAATATAACAACTTTTTGTTGAGTTTCTATAGAATATAATACATAATATACTACAATAAATAAAATTTATCAACTTTAAGCAATCTACCTAACTAATATAACCGAGATACAAAACTTTTTTTTGATACGAGCCGATTTAAAACCGAAATTCCAATTTATTTTACAATATGAATCGATTCGAATGAATTGAATGTATTTAAATGTATCGAACCTTAAGCAAAACCAGTTGCCCAAATAAACAGCTGAACCAAAACTCAAAACGAAACATAATTATCTTTTAATACCATTTTGTTTAAAAATAAGATAAAATTTAGCGCAGCACTGCACAAAAGCTTGTTAACTTAGACCTCAATCATTGGATTTATCTAGACATATTGGAAAGATGCTAATTTTAAGTAGAGATAAAATACAGCCCGCAGTTTCTAAATATTAATATATTATAATTTATTTATTATATTATGTCAATATTTTCGTAGAAAGGGCACTTAAAACATAAAAAAATAAGTTGTTTCATATAAAAAAAACTAAGGTTTGAACCAACACATGGATTCAAACCTGTATTCACAAGCTGAAGCTAAAGGCAGGCAGTTGGTTCGCAACGTGAACCTTGTTTTTTTTTGGGTCTGCAGCCCTGAATAAGGTTAAGGCTTAGGTTTTCAGCCAACATTTAAATTTAAAGCATAGCTCGGCTCTCGAAGTAATTTCTTTGGCAAACGTGTCGAGGCAACAAATCTGTTAAGCAGAAAATATGAAAGAGTCCAAAATAATTTTATAGCAAATGATGCCCCACCTCATAACAAGGAAGTGTACGAAATTGCTTGCGTTAGCTGTAAACAGAACCGAGGCGAGTCATAAAAACAAAACAAAAAACAAAAAAAAAAACAAAACAAAATTGCCCTGGACACATAAAAAAAAGGCGCTTGAGGTACGTTTTGGTTTCCCATTTCGCGTTTGTCGTATTGTCTAATTTTCTATTTGTATTTGTATTAATATTTGTTGGATTTGGATTTTGGTATGCGGTAATCACATTTGGTACATCATTTACTGCAGGATATGACAAGTGATGGTGCTGTTGCGTTTTGGATATTTTTGCTTTGTTTGATCGGCACACCGCAGCTGGAGGGCAGCGAGGCGGGCAGGCCGGATGAGCTGCATATAGGCGGCATCTTTCCAATTGCCGGCAAAGGAGGATGGCAGGGTGGGCAGGCGTGCATGCCGGCCGCAAGACTGGCATTGGATGATGTCAACAAGGAGCCAAATCTTTTGCCCGGCTTCAAGCTCATCCTGCACAGCAATGACAGCGAGGTGAGTTCATTTTCCATATCAACTTACACTATCATAAGCCAGCCGCTGACCCAGACGTACCCACCCACAAAACACAACCCTCTCCTCCCCCAGCGCCACAATAAAGATAGAGTAGAGATATATAGTTGTGTGTAAGTGCGTCTAGTTTTGAACCCTTGGGTCTCACTTATTTCGCTTCGTTTTGTTTTTGCGTTTTGTTTTTTTTTTTTCCTTCTTTATTTTTTTGCGACCGTTTTACGTATTGTCGTTTTTGTCGGCTGCTACCGCAACGGCACGTTTCCAGGGCGGTACGAGGGTAGCAAGAGCTGCCTGGGGTTGGGAAGTTGGGCGGGGTTGGGAAGTGGGGTGGGATTGGGGCATTGGATGTGTAGCGATTGGTGGGTGCGGGTAAGTTGGCATTCATTAGCATATTTCTCTTGGGGGCCACACACAGTAGCGTTTTATTATGCTTTTGTTATATTGCGCATAAAGGGTATTAAGCGTTCTTCAAATCAATTTCAACTCAATTTCGTACAACTCTTATCGTAATTTACTCAATATTCAGTTAAAGTTGCTTTAATCGACACCAAATAGCAGCATCTGGGATTGCGATTTATTTCTAATATATTGTAAGCATATTTTTTGGTATCAATCTGAACTAAAAGCTTAATTTTAGCTGTGTTTTTTAATCTCAATAAAACTAAAAGATTCCTTTTATCTTTGTCAATAAGTAGACGCTGAATCTTATTAACTCAATTGAAACTAAAAGCTTCTTTTTAGCTGTGTTTTTAGGCAGAAGCTTAAGCCTTTAATCTCAATAGAAACTAAAAGATTCCTTAGCTTTGTTATTATGGAGCTGCGTAATCTTTTAACCTCGGTTATGGTTAGGTTTTTCTTTCTCTATTAGTTCTGATTTACAAAAGGAACTTACGGAAATATTGGGTTTAATTTTCTTTCAAACTTCGTGTTTCATTTGATGACAGAATTAAGAATCTAACTTTAGTTTCTGTTTTAATTATATTCTTCACTTTAAGCCCTTTTTTAAGTCCTTTTATATTCTTGCATATGGGCTATCCTTAAGGATTTTTTTTGTTTCCTTACTTTAACTAATTTTTATGCTTAATGTGTACTATTCAGGAACTCTTCATATTATTTTATTGGTTCTATTCTGTAATCGTATTCTTCTTTGTAAATTCCCGTTGATTAACTAAGTACCTCTGGGAAATAAGTATATGTGCATAGACAATATTATATAATATGTGAATAGATATTTTCATGTTTATTTATTTTGTTATATTTTTGGTAGTATATTAAAGTATTATTATTAACTTTTCCATACTTTTTGTACTTAAATTTTTAATATTTTGGTATTATATTATAGTTTATTATGCACATATCTCTAGTTTCTTTTGTTTCTTCTTTTTGAAAAAGAACACAAAAAGAATAGAGAAAAAAAAATATAAAGATATGGAAATAAAAAAAAAAAATTTTTATATTTTTTCAGAATTTTTTATATTTGTAATGAAAATTTAAAATTTCACTTCATTAATTTAATTGTTTTTTACTTAACACAATTTAACATTAACTATAAAAAGTCGTTTGTATAATTGATATAACCGCGAATGCAGGCACCGATTTCTTTAATTTTTTCTTTAAATATCATTTTCGCATAAAATATTTGAAAAACATTTTAGATACAACCAACTAAAATTTAATTTTTATATTTTATTATATTTATATCAAAGAGAATATCTGCTATTTATATTTTTATATTGCTAAGAAACTTTCAAACCAATTTCTTGACTTGCACACAAAAGTATTGAATTTGTGGAGAAAGCGTTTTTAAGAACAGCACGAAGGAGGATTAGAAGCAGAAGCATATGTATGTAGATATTAATATAAATATATTTACTCGCATAAATGTCATATGTCATAATTAATGGCTAGTTGCTGTCGCAGGCTCGCACGAAATGTTATCAATGCTCCGAGCGAACGAACAGTTATGCTTATGAATAGAGGCGAAAGGACTGGCCGAACAGTTACAGTTACAGTTACAGTTACAGTTACATCTATATTGTTACAGTTACAGTAACGGACCAACTGTGGGTTGTAAAAGTGGAATATGCCTATTTATAGGCGCAGCTCATTAGTTTTAAGTGAGCGAAAGCTTAACAAACTTGTTTTGAGTTTTGAATGAGGTCACTTTGTCGCGCTCGTCTCATCATTTGAGTTTATTTTTATTCAAGGCTGTCAGACAAACCTTTCCACATACACATAATCATATATATATGGGCCATACTATATACTATGTATGTAGGGGAGTATGCTCAAAAGCAGCTTGAATTGAGTTCAGTTTGGTTCGCTTCGCTGGGCTTTACGGTCTGTACGGTCTGTATTATGCTGGCTAGTGTCTCTGGCTTTGGCAAACAGCTTCCGTTAAATGCTGCATAATTAGTTCGCATCTCTGCACCATCTACGTGCCACATGCCCATCATCATCATCATCATCAGTAGGCGACAAGCGGCAAAGGTCGCACGCAATGCTCAACGCTGGCTTTGGCTTTGCCTGCGCCTTTTGCTTGACCTACTTTGATGTGTGAATTGTCCCAAGGAACGCGCTCGCACACACCGAAACGATTAAACAAGTGCGGCCATAATGCGGCGAGCCCCGGATTTATATATATGTATATATAAATACTGGAATATGCTCTCGTAATGCCACAGGATAATATATAACAAAAAAACACACACACACACACAAACAACAATACGACTGGACACGAAGCTAAACAATTACAAAGGTTGTTTACACGCAAAGTCAAGTTAAACAAAGCGTAAATGAGTTTTTCATTAAAGGCATGAATTTAATGATTCATCATCATGCAGCGAATGCAAATGAGTGCATGCTTTATGAGTGCCACAAACAGTTGGCTATTCAACTAAGCACATCAATTATTCATTGCATTTAGATACACAGACGCACTCTAACCCTCAGCGAGGACTCGACGAATTGTTGGCATGAATTAATTAGAAATCAAGAAGGACGAAGCTTTCATTGACTTGCCAAAAATGAAATTAACTTGCAGACAAGTAGCATATTTGCAATATATTTCTTAATTAAGCCATAGATTGGGATTTCTTAAAATGAAAATTTAATTGTTGAACTTTTGTGCCTAAATAGTAGTACAGTTCAGCAACTTTGGCCTACTTTGCAAATGAACAGACAGATACTGTTCTGAACAGACAGATACTGTTCTCAACTTTGGCTTAGTTTGCATATGAACAGACAGATACTGTTCTCACTGATCAAAAGCATATAGACTTTATCGATTTAGAGATATCTCTTGACAGTAAATAAACGAAAAATTAAGGACTTTTGAAGACAATTTTCTTACGGTTTTGCAGTTATCTGAAAATAGTGAAGCTCGTAAATGCTGAACTTTATGAAATCTTTTTGGAAAACAACATATTTTGCAATACAAAAGTTCATTTTTGAACCGATTCTTCATATAGTGTTATATACTATAGAATATATATATAATATAGTGCGATACTAGTAAGTCTTGGCTTATATATCAGCTGCAAAGTTGGTCAAGATATCTTGACAAAAAAAAGTTTTTTGTTACAAGAATCTACTCTTCGACCGATTGGTCGATATTGCAACTTTATGATAAAGTGGTTCGATCGGGCCGGTTCCTACATATGTACTGCCTGCAATAGAAAGATGGACCTATGCAAAGTTTTAAAGGCTAGGTTAAGACTGGGAGACTTGTTCGCATAGAAACAGACAGACAGACGGACAGACGGACATGGCTGTATCTACTCGGCAATTGATGCTGATCTAGATAATATACACCTTATGGGGTCGAAGATGTCTCCTTCTGTGCGTTACGTTAAATTAATTAATTATGTATATCAAAAATATATTTATACCTAAATGGTAAATTTTAAAATTGCTTAAAACTTTTTTACACACGCCATTTTAGACTCAATATGTTATGTTTTATTTAAGTTTCAGTAACTACAGTTCCAAATTTGAGCAAAATTTTTAAAACTGAAAATATTTATTCAAAAGAAATCAGTTTTCGTAATAATTCGTTTAACTTCTTTTCTTGTAGAAGAAATTTGAATTGAAAATAATTGAAAATATATTTAAAAATTGCTGAAAATTTTTACAAGATTCATTTGCATTCATTTTGAATTAAATTCCAAAATATAAAGTAAAGTTTTTCCGAAAAAATAAAAGGAGAAATTAAAATTTCATATAACTTTGAAATTTACATTTAATTCAAGACAAATTTTTTAATATTTCATATATATATATATAAAAAGTCAACATCACATAATATTTTAGTTTTTCTTTCTTTATGGAGTGTTTTCATATTTCCATGAAGAAAATCATCAATCAGTTCTTTTAGGTTTGGAAGGTGCTTTAATGGGTATTCTCTTGGTTAGACTGACTTTATTTTTATTATTTTTTAATTTATTTGTTTTTTTGCATTATGTAAACTTGCATCGAAGTCCCGTTTGTTGGCAGCTGACAAACTGGGTCATGCCCTTTGCCAAATGGCGTTTGTACACATGTGTAATTGACTTTCTCGTTGGTACAGTGCGAACCCGGTTTGGGCGCCAGTGTGATGTACAATCTATTATATAATAGGCCACAAAAGCTGATGCTTTTGGCTGGCTGCAGCACCGTCTGCACCACTGTGGCAGAGGCAGCCAAAATGTGGAATCTAATTGTGGTAAGCAAATTGACAATCATAGAATATAATATGCATTCATATAATTGAATCTGGTCAAATTGTAGCTTTGTTATGGCGCCTCAAGTCCAGCTCTATCCGATCGCAAGCGTTTTCCAACACTTTTTCGCACACATCCCTCGGCCACGGTGCACAATCCAACACGCATCAAGCTGATGAAAAAGTTCGGCTGGTCCCGCGTTGCCATTCTCCAACAAGCCGAGGAAGTATTCATATCGGTAGGTAAACCCCATAAATATATACATATATGCAATGCCAAACAACAGCAAATATGATATTATTTGCAGACCGTGGAGGACCTTGAGAATCGCTGCATGGAAGCTGGCGTCGAAATCGTAACTAGACAATCATTTCTATCCGATCCAACAGACGCCGTACGCAACCTAAGACGCCAGGATGCCCGCATCATAGTGGGCCTCTTCTATGTGGTAGCAGCAAGACGTGTTCTCTGCGAGATGTACAAACAGCAGCTTTATGGACGTGCCCATGTCTGGTTCTTTATAGGTAAGCCATTCGGCAATTATAACGATAGAGTTTCTGCATGTTTCTCTCATCTTCATTTTATAATACTTGCGAATTAAACGCAAACATGTTTGAAATGTGGCAGCGCCGCGCTATTTGATAAGTTTCGAGAATATGCAATATTCGAGACAATATGATATTGACACTTTTGTTATGATGATTATTCGATTAGTTAAAATACCTAACGTTGATTTACAATCACTTTTAACACTATTTTTATGCTGCCAGAAAGCTGCAACAAGGTGGCAACACTGCAGTTCTATTTAGCTAACAACTTCACATTCACAATAGCCAAAATGTCTAAGTCTTTGTTAACTTTAACAGAAACATGACAAAACGAGCTTGTGCATAGAAATTTTAATACATATCAAATTAATTTTCCTTACAATTTATTCCAAAAAAAACGTAATCGACAGGCTGGTATGAGGATAATTGGTATGAGGCAAATCTGGAAAATGAGGGCATTACCTGCACAGTGGAGCAAATGCGTAAGGCGGCCGAGGGACATCTGACAACCGAGGCGCTCATGTGGAATCAAAACAATCAGACAACAATATCCGGCATGACTGCTGAGGAGTTTAGGTAAATTTATTCAAATTGCTTAACCCAAACATCTGTAGTTAATTTCAAATTTGCATTTAGACATCGACTGAATCATGCGCTAATTGAGGAAGGCTATGATATTAATCACGATCGCTATCCGGAAGGCTATCAGGAGGCGCCGCTGGCCTATGATGCTGTCTGGAGTGTGGCATTGGCCTTTAACAAGACAATGGAGCGTCTAACAACCAGAAAGAAATCGCTGCGTGATTTTACCTATACAGACAAGGAAATTGCCGACGATATATATTCGGCAATGAATTCTACGCAATTTTTGGGTGTATCGGTAGGCGCAAATTAGGTCTATACAAATGTTCAAATATTTACATACTTTCTCTGTATATTTTGATGACAGGGCGTGGTTGCATTCAGCTCCCAGGGCGATCGTATTGCGCTCACACAAATTGAGCAGATGGTAAATGGCAAATACGAGAAACTGGGCTATTACGATACACAGCTGGACAATCTAACCTGGCTAAATACGGAGCAATGGATCGGGGGCAAGGTAAACCAAATAGGCTATGCCACAAGTTTAAATTCAAATCAAATCTAGTAGCTGACTAGGCATAGAAAACTTCAAAGCAGCTGGGTGAAATGGATAAAAAAGATAAAGAAGATGAGGATGAGGAGAAAAATGATGATACACCTAGCAGTGACAGAGTTTCTGAGAACTCTGCGGACAATCCTCCAGCCATAAGCAATGTTGAAAGCGTACCAACATCCACAAGGGTCTTTCAAGATGCCAGATCGTATGCCACCGCAGAGCTAAATGAAATTGCCAATAAAACAAACATAAACAATAACGAGCAGGCAAATTCAATTCTCGATGCTCACAGTAAGGCAAATAAAATTGTCAGATTCAAACCAATTATCGCAAAAACAGAACTTGCACCCACAAACCGTGGTGTTGTTACAAGCACACGTCAAAGGCCACACAAAATCCAAATTGTCCAAGGAGAAGAAACTAGCAATAAACGCATGACATTATATGCCCAACCAATTAGGCAGAAGAGTGTTAAATTACCGCATACAAGCGACGATTACCATCTGGATAGCCGTCCTCGTCAAAACTATACCGATTGTGAATACCATTTTCCGTCCGCCTATCGTTGGCAAAATATTTGGTATGATGGCAAGCAACATAAATATTTTTCTCGTCATGTTCTAAATTGGCGTTACTCGGCTATTTATGTGACCGGCTTTATAATCTTTATGCTGTTCTTTAATATGGCAATATCTCGACGTCTAACAGATAATTTGAACATGACCAGCCCAGTGATTCAGATGTCGCAACCGTTTTTGATTTTTGCACCAACCGGCAGCAAAACCGAACCGAAGCTAATCCAGTATGCGCCCCGAAATGGCACACATAGTGGACACATGAGAAGTCGGCTATCTGAATTTCTGAGTCATCATGGACGCAGTAAGGGGCAGATCAAGCGTTTCGGGCCCTGCCAGAAGGACAATAACTTTGGCTATGGCACCGAAGAGCCGTGTGTATTTCTAAAGATCAATCGTTTGATTGGCTTCAAAACCAATCCCTATAAGGATGATGCTGAAGTGGTTAGATCGAAATTCGAGCACGTCGATTACACGGCCCTCATGCAATTACTATTGAGTATTCCAAACGAAGATAAGCGTAAGGATCGCATTTGGATAACATGCACATCCCCAAATAAGCGTGCATACGTTGATTTCTATCCGGAAGCGGCATTTAGAACAAAATATGTTGATAATGAGAAATTTACAGATATTAAAATGCATAATGAGATAATCACATTTAAGAGCAAAACGGATATGAATCGACTGGTTGCACTCAAATTGAAGAATTTGGAGCTAAATAAAAGAATTGGTTTCAATTGCAAAATTTGGGCACATAATATCAAACATCGCAAATATTTTGGACAGACAGATTTCTATATGCTAATCGAAGGAGTCAAGTTTTGCAAGAACTGCTCACGAATTGTACATTTACATTAATATTTTTGAAACATTGATCAAATTGATCGAAAAAGAATAAATTGCAATTACATATCTTACTTAATATATACTTTATTTATAAATATGATTAATGTCTAACAAATTGGATTCTGTTTTAATAATTATTAGGTGCCTCAGGATCGCACAATTGTTACCCATGTGCTTCGCACGGTTTCCTTGCCGCTATTTGTCTGCATGTGCACCATCTCCTGCTGCGGCATCTTTGTGGCCTTTGCTCTGATCATCTTCAACATATGGAATAAGCATAGAAGGTAATTCACGAAATGGCAATCCAATAAAATAACTCATGGCTAACGCGCTTTTCTTTTGTAGAGTAATACAATCCTCGCATCCTGTATGCAATACCATCATGCTATTTGGCGTCATCATCTGCCTTATATCAGTCATATTACTGGGCATAGATGGACGATTTGTCAGCCCGCACGAATATCCAAAGGTATGACGAATATATATGTATATATATATATATATATTGTAAGCAAGATGGATCGGCATTTTCACAATCATTTCCTTAGATATTATATAGTATTTATTAACGATCTTCCTTTCTTCACACAGATTTGTCAGGCTCGAGCTTGGCTATTATCCACCGGTTTTACATTAGCATATGGTGCTATGTTCAGCAAAGTCTGGCGTGTGCATCGATTTACAACAAAAGCGAAAACTGACCCAAAGGTAATTACTCCATGAAAACATTGTTACAATTCTTTAATAATGTATTCTTTTCTGTGTTTGCTTTGAATAGAAAAAAGTGGAACCTTGGAAGCTATACACCATGGTTTCGGGGCTCTTATCAATAGATTTAGTGATATTACTGTGTTGGCAGATCTTTGATCCGCTGCAGCGTATACTCGAAACATTCCCACTCGAAGATCCAGTATCTACAACTGATGATATTAAAATACGTCCAGAGCTTGAGCATTGCGAAAGTGAACGCAATTCCATGTGGTTAGGTAAGCTATCCAGTTAATTATTATTTTTATTTATTCCTTTTAATATTTTACTGATTATTAAAAATATTTTTGCAGGGCTTGTCTATGGCGTTAAGGGTCTGATACTTGTATTCGGTCTGTTCTTGGCCTATGAGACGCGTTCGATCAAAGTCAAACAGATCAATGATTCGCGCTATGTGGGAATGAGCATCTATAATGTGGTTGTGCTCTGCCTAATTACGGCGCCAGTGGGCATGGTCATTGCATCGCAGCAGGACGCGTCTTTTGCCTTTGTTGCACTAGCTGTGATATTCTGTTGTTTCCTAAGCATGTTGCTGATATTTGTGCCAAAGGTAAATTGCATTTTTGATCGTTTTTGAACACTAACACAGCGTTTTTATCAAATTCACACGCAAGTGTGAAAAACTGGTGAGAAACGGTTCACGGCGGATCACCGTTAAAACTTTGTTTTAAAGATAATTTGTATCTATTCTATTTTCATTAATTTTCCCTCGAAACTTAATTTGCAACAAAAGAATTAATAACCTTATTTAACATCTACCATATTTAGGTGATTGAGGTCATACGACATCCAAAAGATAAGGCCGAATCAAAGTACAATCCAGATTCGGCCATATCGAAGGAGGACGAGGAACGCTATCAAAAACTGGTAACCGAAAACGAGGAATTACAACGATTGATAACACAGGTAAAGTGAAAATTTATCGAATTTTGAAAAATTCCCTACATAAAGCTAATTGAGTGCACCGACAGAAAGAGGAAAAGATACGAGTTCTGCGGCAGCGGTTGGTCGAGCGGGACGTGAATACGAAGGGCACAGAACTGAATGGAGCATCGGGTGCCGGCATCGCGGTTGGCGGGCTCAACGGCAACGGCGGCACAGCAACAACCTCGCTGGCAGTGCAGTCACAGGCTGCTGCTATCATCAGTACAGCCGCCTCTGCGCATCCCACGCCCGCAGCTACACTCGCAATCACACAAGGTAAGTGAGCGGTAAAATATATATCCGAATGCAGCAAATGTAGCAGTAGTTGTTTAACGAGCTTTACATGATCTCAACATTTGACATCTTTTACTAGAAATTTTAGCTCTTTTTGCGGGCATTGACAAATTCGATTGATCATTTTTCAAAAGGAGTTTAAAGGGTATTTCCATTTATCTGCATCAAACGCAAACTCACCCAGCTGTTTGTTATTGCAATTTAACGTTAAGTTCATTCAATTTTCACTATTAATCACACTTTTATTTTTGCGTAAACAAAAACGCGCACAAATTTTCACAAATAACGGTTCTATCAGTAACAGAGCCTTAACATGAATAAAACATACGATACTGGCTATCGATTATTAATGTTTGACTGATTCACTGGCTCACAATTGTTTACACCTTGTTTTCGCACCAATCGTGATCGTCTCCGGCAGCTCGATAGTCACTGTTAGCGTAATCGATATATCGTATTGTACCACTCGGCGCGTTCAACTTTGATTTAAAATTTAAATTCAAACGTAAATCAACTGAAACTAACTCATATTTATTTCTCTTGCAGATACTCATGAGCACCGTACATGAAAAAACTTGTCAATTTCCTTTGCGTGATAGGTGAATTATACAAAAAAAAAAAAAAAATGAAGAAGCTAAACGATAACTTAATAAATATGTGTATGTACTTAATGAACTTTGTATCAACTTTAAGCTGAGCTAACTATTGAAAATTGGTAGCAGCAATTTTGTAGATTAACTGAAATATGTATTGTACCTTAAACGTGTTTAGCAAGTACTTAAATTAAAACGAAATACTCTTAACTTACTTAAAAATAATTAACGACATTAGAATGTGAACTAAACAAAATTGTTAGGCTTTAAAGTTGAACACAACCCCAACATAGACGTCATTAAACTAAAACAGAAATTAAACAAAAAACAACAAAAATAGCAATAATTATAAGCGAAATCATGTTAAAGTTAGTAATTTTTAAATGCAAATGTAAACAAATTGTTGTGTTTAGTACATATGTTCTTGTATAACGAGTATTTTCCCCATATAAACCTATTTTGCTCAGCGCTGTCTCCTAGAGCTAGAAACACACGCACGCACACACACCCACACACTCACATCCATTAATGCTGTTTGTTTCCCCTCCCAAGGCGGCCTTTCCCATTTCATGTTTTGTTGAGCCCAGGACTTCTACTCCTGACTAATGCCGTGGCAATATGAGCTCCTAGACTCCAGTACCAGACTCTAACAAGATTTGGCCTATTTAACTTGTAGTTTAGCCTAAGTTAGTGTTAGTTTTTTGTATGGATCATGTTGTGTACGCGTGTATAAATTTTTGGCGCCTGTCCAATAATTGTCGTACTTAACATTTATACTGCACACGAATATAATGTTTTAAATAGTTTAAATTTCTGTGAGTCGTAAGTAGCACAAATCGTAAGGAAAGCATAGCAAATCTTAGATAAATAATTAACATATAGCATAGTCTAGTGTAGTATCAAGGTAAATATATTATTATATTTGGGGGCGGGGTTATGTGCTCAAGCAACATTTTAATTTATTTGTACTGTTATTATACACATAGAAATTGATGATGGGAAATCTGAAAATGGGAAAGCAAAGTAAAATTTTTGAACATACTGTAAGTTCTAAAATTGCATTTATAATATATATATACTTATGTATGTATATATACATATAGACAAAGCAAACAAATCGGAGAATAATGTATAATGTGAAAATAAATGCGTCGTTATTTAAATAGGAATTGACATTTATTTAAAAGAAAAATGAAAAAGCAAACGATAACTGAAACCTATTGAAGAAATTTCTCAAATATATATATATATATAAATAAAATAAATCGAAATGGAACCTTTTTTAAATTCAATCACTCTTATCCATCACGAAAAGTGCTATAAAAAATGAAAAGAAAAAAAGCAAAACATAGACAACATCAAATTCCTACGAAATGAAAGACTTTAAAATCTAAGCCGTTAAATGAAATAAAACTATACACACACACACACACACACAATGAACGATGATGAATAAAATTACACAAGCATTCATAATATATATATACATATATACATCTATTAATATATGTATACGAATTGAAGAAGTGCATAAGAAAATTTACACACTGCAAAAATGACATCTCTAGTATATAAAAACAAAAGTCAAATGAAGAAAGCAAAAAAAGAACACCTTTAATATATTGTTAAGGATCGTTGGAATTTGTAGTTTAATTGGATTGTAATTCATATATAGGGAATGCTGTTAGGGTAGACGTAATTTAAAACATGTATATTGTATATAGCGTGTTAAGCTAAAAACTAAGCGACAATTGCAAGATTTACTCGAAACTCAAATGTTAATTTTATTTTGGTTCTTTGCTTTTCCATCGTTTATCACAAACACAGCCATAAATATAACTACAGCCCGACACCTGCAACCAAAAAGTTAATAAATAACTTTAGCAAAGCTAATTGTTGTAAAAACACGAGTATATAAACCGCATTCAAATTGATTTCCCAAACTTAATGTTAGTGAAAGCAAATACAAATACAATTGTAGCAATATGAAGCAAAGAAAACTCGGTATGTTCTTATGAAAGTAACATTAACGAATTAATTTAAAGTCTAATTAACGGAATATGAGAATTTTACTGAATAAACACACAAAAAAAAAACCAAATAAAAAAAAAAGGAAACAAATTCAATTGGCAAAGATATTGTATACTATACAAAAGAGCAAAACAAATCTCGTTTATTTTTTCGCTTCAAGCCGGCAACCAAAACTCATCCATATTAAAGCATATGCATCATACAAACATCTGGAAGCTGATATTGTGATAAATGCAATTACCATAAGCCCCCTCCTGAGTCAATTGTTGTATGCTCAAATGCCGTGTTTGTCAACGGGTATGATAATTTACATTTTGATTTAAAATGAATCGTGTTTTAAGAGATATAAAGGAAATTTCAATATACTTTATACCCAGCAGCAGCTAAAAATATCTCGTTATTTAAACTGTTCTTGCGTAACTTACGCCTATAGATATTATTATTTTTATTGTTATTGTTTGAATACAATTTTCATCATATAGCTATATGTAGCTAGAATTTATTGTTAAGTTTTTGTTACACTTTTTTTTTTAACCAGAGCTATGTTAAAATTTACAAAAGCTGCAGCTTAATTGCTTAGAGCTGTGTTTAGCCAAGGCTCACAGCTATATTTTCCGCTAAAGTTGGCATTTTAAAGCTAAAAACATGTCAAGCTTTAGCTATGAGTAAAATAGCCATAGCCAAAATGTTTGCTTGTAGCTCTTTTATAAACTCTTCAGCTTTTTATAGCTATATTAAAATGCATAAAGCTTAAAAAGTGTTAAGCTATAGCTTTGGGAATAATAGTTATAGCCGTAATGCTTGGCTTGAGCTCTTAAATATGTTCTTCAGCTTTTTAAAGCTATATTTAAATGGACAAAGCTAAAAAAGTATTAAGCTATACCTGTGTATAATAGCCATAGCCAAAATGATTGGCTGGAGCACTTTTATAAATTCTTCAGCTTTTTATAGCTATATTTAAGTGCATAATAGCCAAAATCACTTGGCCATAGCTAGAATTGTTATGTTTTGGTTTAATTTAACAGCCAATTACAGGGGAACCGGCTTTCTGTTAACTTTTACTCGTAGTTTTCCATGTTTTCAGCTGAATTGAGAACTCGTTTCAACTGTAAACTAGTTTCCAATTGGATTCAGCTCAGAGCTCTATCCACACACACAATAGCATCTGACCCGATGAGTTACGCATAAGTTGTAAGTGACAGTTAAATAAATGCTGTCCATTTATAGACTTTTTAATGCAACATTTATTTTTACCGTACCTTATTCCCTTCCGCCTATGCTAATTTGGCGGCGACCCACCCACAAAAGAAGACAGCTGTCGCCTGCAGTGCCCCAGGCTGCAGTAGAGCTTTAAGCCGTTAGCCGAGGGAAAGCTTCGCAAAGCTTTTAGCTTTCGTCAGCATATTAAGCTCTGAACGGAGCTCAAGTATTGCAGTAGGCGCGCTCAGCTCGAACGCAACGGAAGCCCAGTTTGAACGCGGTCGACGGAAGTTTTGAGATAATCAAAAAAAAAATAAAGAAAACCGTAAAAAAGGCAGCCATGTATTCGGTTAAAGTTCTGGCTTTGTGCCTGATCAGCTGTTGCTGTTGTTTGGGCATCAATGCCAAGCTGGAGGAAAGATTCTCATGGAAGCAGCTGACCTTCGACTGGCCCAGCGCAGAGGCCGAGACGGAGGCCAAAAGCAACGGACACTACATAGCGGAGAACAATTTACCGCTCGGCGTGGAGCGCTGGGAAAACAAAATCTTTGTCACTGTGCCAAGGTAAGCGGAGGCAGCCAAAAATATCAATTACCGCTGCGATTACCTCTTTGTACTTTTTTTTTATATATATTTACTTTTATTCGTGTTGCGAAAACCCATTTGTCTTGAGGGAAAACCGGTTATTCGTTGTTTTTGCTCTTTTTCTCTTTCCTAGTATACAACTATTTGCATTTTAAATAACTGTTATGCAAATAATTATTAATTATATTAATGCTCAGACAAAACGCTTACATGGTAAATTAATTCGTGATCGAACAGGGGACATATATATACGGACGCTTATCACATTTGATCTTTGACTATTTCGACCTGCCCATCTAGTTGCGATGACGTCATCGCTGCGCGGTGGTTTACCTGTTCCAATAATATTTTGACCGAAAATATTAATATGCTTATCAGGTTTGATGTCAACAACATGCTGATTCAGAAGAAGAAAAAAGCCCAAATATATTGTTCTGAACAATGCAGTTAAATTTATCAGAAAAAGGCTGAATGAGCAATATCTGCAATAAAATATATAATATATAAGATTGCATTTGTGCCTGGTTTTGAGAATTCCCGCTTTACCTTTTTTAAAAATTATTTTTAAATAACTTTTGAGTTAATTCTTCGATCGCTTTTATGTTATCAGGTCATGAGTATATCATTCAAATTTATTCCTTACCAAAAACAGACTCAAATACTCGGCAGTTATTTATATTAAATTTAAAACTCTGGAAGAAATTGTTTAAAAACGTAAATATACCTCAATTGAAGTCTGCTCTAAGAGTATATTTGGGCCGAATTTCGATGACTCTAACCCGAATATTCTCAAGGATCGATATTTATCGATTATGGATAAAAGGGTTTTCGAAAAAATAAGCATATTAAATATGTGTAACTACACTCTTTAAAATATGAACACAAACAAATCTCTTTTTACATCAAAGATGCAAACATTGGCTATTTTCGGCATGCCGAAGATTAAATACCCTTACAGTTTCGCAGATATCTGAGAATCTGTATACATCGTAATTACCGAGTTTGGTGAAGATAACTTAAAAAAATCAGAAAATTGTTCCCTTTAAAACTCATTTTTCAACCGATTCCTACTCTAGAGCTAAATCATGGAAGTATTATAGTAGACCGACATTGATATTTGGCTTATATGTGAGCTTAGTGAAACTAAGCATAAAAAAATTTTTCATCCAAGAACTTAATTTTCGACCGATCATACATATGGCAGCTGTGTGATATAGTAGTCTGATCCCGCTAGCTTTGACTTATGTACTGCCAGCCACAGAGAGACGGACCTCTGCAAAAGTTTCAAGAGGATAACTTTAAAACTGAGACCAGTTCGCATAGAAGGCAGACAGGCGGACTTGGCTATATCAACCCGACTTGATGCTGATCAAGAATATATATACTTTATGAGGTCGGAGATGTCTCCAGCTATGCGTCATTTATTTTATGACATTTTAAAACCCCCCACAAGAGTAAAGAAAATGGGTAAAGCGCTCTCAGACTTACCGATTTTGTTTTTTTAATACACTCGCTCAGATGGAAGGCAGGCGTGGCGGCTACACTGAACTACATTGATCTGACGACCAGTGAAAAATCACCGAAACTGCGTCCGTATCCCAGCTGGGAGGCCAACAAGCTGCCAATTGATGTGCAGCCACAGGAGCAGAAGACGCCCGCCGGTGGCCGATTGGATGCGGAGAAGGCGCAAGATGCGGGTGTACAATTACAGGACAATGCCACCATAATTTCCACCTTCCGCATTCAGGTGGATGCCTGCGATCGTCTTTGGGTGTTGGACACCGGTCTCGCCGATATTTTGGGCAATCCCAAGCAGATTACACCCAATTCGATTTTAGTGTTTGATCTGAAAACGGATCAGCTGCTGCGCCGCTTTGCCATACCCGCCGAACAGACCAAGGAGGACACGTTCTTTGCTAATATTGTGCGTACTCCTGGCAAAATCAATTGAGGTTTTTACTTAACAAGTTTTCCCTTCCCCACATTTTGTTTAGGTGGTCGATGTGGAGCGAGAACAGTGCGATGATGCGTTTGCATATGTCCCAGATTTGGGCGCATATGGCGTCATTGTCTACTCCTATCGGGACAACAAATCCTATCGTGTAAAGCACAATTACTTCCACTTTGAACCGCTGCAGGGTGATTTCAATGTTGCAGGCGTGAATTTCCAATGGACCGATGGCGTATTCGGCTTGGCCGTTGGCCCACTGAATCCCGATCACACCAAGGATATATACTTCCATGCGCTGGCCAGCACCAAGGAGTTCAAGGTCTCCAATCGTGTGCTCCAAAACGAAAGTCATGTTAATGGCGGCGAATCCTATCATGATTTTAAACTTGTCGGCGATCGCGGCATGAACGGACAGTCGACGGCCGAGGCGTACGACAAGGAGACAGGCGTGTTGTTCTACACGCAGGTGAACAAGGATGCCATCGCCTGCTGGAATGTCAATCGTCCATATACAGCGGATACACAGGGCCTCATTGATTCCGATTCGCATACTTTGGTCTTTCCCAACGATCTAAAGGTAGACAGCACTGGCTCACTCTGGGTACTATCCGACAGAATGCCCACCTTTCTGTACAAGGAGCTGGACCACACGGCCGTCAACTATCGCATTTTGACCGGCAAGAGTCGTGATCTTATCAAGGGTACGCCATGCGAACAGTGAGCCTTTGATTGTGCGCTATTCATTTGTTTTCTCTTTAATTAATTTTATATTTAATTATGAAATTATATTCACTTAATAAAGTGTCCAAGTCTATATGTGCTGCATTGTGTCCTAAGCCTAAATGTCCGATTTCAGCAAATTATCCGCCAGCTGCACCTTCTCGCCCGGCTTGAAGGCTGGCATACCCAGATATGGGCACGAGGAGCACCTAAACGCGTCGCCCAGATAGCACTGCAAAATAATAGAATAAGAAAAAACAAAAACATGAGAAAATTAGTACGCGTCGGTTACTTAAATGATGCTAATTGGAAATGAACTCTTAATTGGTGAAAGTCCTAGTTTTCTATATAAGAAAATTTAAAAGTGCCCTAATGTTACATCCAATATATTAAAAACTAGTTGCACAGGGTTTTTATAAACTTTTTCATGGACTATTTCAGGTCCATGTAAGGTCTTGAATTAATGTACTTAATTTTTAGCAGATCCGAAATATAATTAGAAGCATGTACTGCCTGCAATAGACATGTGCAAAGATTCGGCTATATAAACGACAGACAGACGAATATGGATTATAAATTTACACTTGCTGAGGTCGGCGATGTCTGTCAGGCGTTACAAACGTCGCGACATAATAAGAACGCCCATTGTTAGGGTATAATGACGACTCAAATTGCTAAAAGTTCCAATTCCCAAGTGCTTTCTGAGGTCGCAGTTGTCTGCCAGGCGTTACGAACGTCATCACAAAATTGAAATGCCCAATGTAAGGGTATAGTGACGATTCCAATTACTAATAGTTCTAATTTCCAAGTGCACGTTATTGTATGGGTTTTGCCTTTTCACACGTAAACATAGACGTTACATACATTGCCGCAGCTGGACTTTGCATTCTCGGTGACCGCTTTTGTTGTCTTCTCGCTTTCTAGCTCCTCGGCCAGGCCGCAGGAACAGTTCTTGCATGCCTTGCGCTTGCCAGTGGTGCTGCAGACTCGCAGCCCAGCTGGATCTGGCTTTTGTTTATCCTCCTCATCGAGCAGTTCCTCCTCATCGATAAGCTCCTCATCATCGCCGCTTATTTTCCATACATTCACGCTAGATGTTTTCTTTGCAAACGATAGCCGGGCCGAGGACCCCGTCTCATAGCCAGGCTTCTCCGCGGTCAGCGTATTGGCAACGGCATCCTCACGGCAATTGATGAATCCAGACAGCTTGATTTCCTGCAACAGACTGCTGCCCGGTCCAATGTAGGAAAACAAATGCAGTATGCCGCTCGGTTTTAGCATGTGGAGCAGCTTTACGTAATTGTCAGTCAATTGGGCGCATTCGATCACAATTAGATCAAAACTCGAATTGGCGTAAGAGGCTAAAATGCATGCAATTGGCAATAAACATGCTGACTCACACTCTGTTAACACTTACAAAATGACAGGCGATGCACATTTTCTACAGCCACCTCGCCGCAGGTGGCCGCCTTCAGTGTCTCTACACGTTTATCCAGATCAGCGCTATCAGTCCATATATATAGGGATTTTTGCAAGCCCTTAAACTGTTCCATTGTCTGTGTGGTTGATTCTAGAATTTTATAAAAATTTTAAGCGCACACAGTTTGCGTTGCTGCCAACTTGGTGGTAAACTGACTAGGAGCTGCCAACTTGCTTGTGAGTCCTCATTTGTTGTAGTCACAGCGAAGGCGTATTAATGTGATGAATATTTTCGAAGAAGGTTGCCGGCAAATTACGATTTAAATTAATTTAATTTTTTGAATTTTTGAAATTCCACAATGATCTTTAAAAGCGTGTAATTGTAAATGAGTTGAAATGAATTTATGCAAGCAGGCCATTTACCTAATGTTGAAAACATTGTAGAATTGACGTCACAGATTTTAACCGTGAATGTATAAACTATCGATAGAACACTCTTGCATACGCATATCGCATACGCTCAGCCACTTATCGATAGTGGCATATTTGAAGATATCGATACGATAACAACAACCCTAGTTTGTTTGGTAGCTGCTGCTTGCTAGTGGGGTTTGATTTCGTTTTTATTTATTATAAATCAGTTACCACAGTTTAGTTGCTAGTTTAAACAGCAGCCAGCCGCAACGAGCTTCAGTCGTACTCGCACTCGCGCTCCTAAGTCTACACTTGTTAATTGTGGCCAGGCGGGCATTCTAAAACAAAAATTAAAAAAAACAACAACAACATCGAAAGCGAAACCGTGAGAAACGACAGCTGCTGCTGCGTGTGTTGTGCCAGGATACAACGACTTGAAAGACGAAAAAAGCAAAACACAAACAAAGTACAAGTGTAAGTGCAAGTAGTGCCAAAGTGTTAAACAAGTTGCCAAAAAAAAAAAAACAAAAACAAAAAAAAAAGCACAACAATAATAGACGACATTAAAACAGCATGTGCTTAAATGAAGAGCTACAGCCAATTTAATTTAAACGCTGTTGCCGCCGCACCGCCCGCCATTGTCTACGAGAACGCAGCCGCAGCAGTAGCAGCCGGCAGCAATAGCAACTCCTTGGAGCATACTCAGCTGCACAGTCACAGCCAGGATATGCCGCACTTTGGACTGGGCAGTGCGCCGCCGCCACAGCAGCAGCAGCTACAAGTGCATCATCAACAACAACAACAACAACAACAGCAGCAGCAGCAACAACAACAACAAATGCAACTATCAATGCTGCCGGTTGCTGTTCCAGGTCCATACCGGTCGCACATTGAGGAAAAGAAGCTGACGCGCGATGCCATGGAGAAGTACATGCGCGAGCGCAACGACATGGTCATCGTCATACTGCACGCCAAGGTGGGTTTAGTGTGAAACAACAACAGAATATTTTGAAAGGTTTCGCTTTGAGAGAGGATTAACAAGACAGCGTGACGTCACAAATACATACAAATTATATGTGTGCATAGTATGTCCTTGTTATCACTGTCTATTGAACTATTGAGTATGCCTGTACATGTATATAAATTTATATTCATGATTATCAGGATCAGCTTGGAGTTGTTGTGAAAGAAATGCTTGACAGGAAATTGAATTAAAATATATTAAAAATATATCTTAACCAAATTTAGCAAATACAAGTTTTAGCTTGCATCTAATATTTTGAAAGTTTTATTAAAATCGGGCTAATAAATCATTTAGCTTCTATAAGATCTATGAAACTTGGAAGATGACTGAAATTTATATATAGCTCTCAAAAGATTTTAAATCTTCAAGAGTTTTTTATGTGGAATACCCCTAAAAAATCTGTTTTTTTACCTAGAGACAGGAAATTTTAAATGAATGTATAAATTTTTTAAATAATTGCACATTTTTTATGGGATTTTCTAATAACTTGAAATATTTTTCGTATCTCAATAATCTTGTTTTCGTATTGTCTTAATTGTAGATAAACATTTTGTTGATATAAAAAAAAAAATTAAATTATTAAAAAATGGCTATTTTTATAAATATAATATTTATATATAATAATATATGCCAAAACAAGAACCGTATAAAATCGTAGGACGGTTTTATATAAAAGTGTGTTAAAACGACGTAAAATTTGGAGTTTTTCTTTTAATACTCCTTTTTATATATACATAGGAATAAATATATTTGTATATATTCCATATATTCAGGAAAGTTTGCCTTAAAATGTTGCTGCAGTGACGTCATCCACAGATTTGGCAAGAGATTGTGGACAGCTTTATATGTATTAATTTATGGGTGGGCTTGGGTTAATGTGTGGGCTTCACTTGCAATTCCGAAGCGAATTGCTGCTCCAGTGCGGGCATTTGTTGCGGTTTGACGCGGCTATCTTCAAGCGTCGGCCGCCGTCCAGGCATCGCATCCTTCACACTTGACTGCACCCAAATTAAGCAAACGGCGGCCACAATAAAATAATTGAAATTAATTATACGACAAATTTAACAGCTGCATTGCTGCGGTTACAGTTTGTTACGATTTGTCTCTGTCGATAATCGAAGCACTGATTTTCATTATTATTACTATTATTTTTACTACTATAAGTTATTTGTTAGATTTACTCGGCTAGTTGGCTAATCGAGTTTTTGCTACTCCTGCAGGTGGCACAGAAATCCTATGGCAATGAGAAGCGTTTCTTCTGCCCGCCGCCGTGTATCTATCTGTTTGGCAGCGGCTGGCGTCGACGCTACGAGGAGATGCTGCAGCAGGGCGAGGGCGAGCAGGGGGCACAGCTGTGCGCATTCATTGGCATTGGCAGCAGCGATCAGGATATGCAGCAGCTGGATCTCAATGGCAAACAGTATTGTGCAGCCAAGACGTTGTTTATATCGGATTCGGATAAGCGCAAGCATTTCATGCTGTCGGTGAAAATGTTCTATGGCAATGGCCACGACATTGGCGTATTCAATTCCAAGCGCATCAAGGTCATCTCGAAGCCGTCCAAAAAGAAGCAATCCCTCAAGAATGCCGACCTGTGCATAGCCAGCGGCACCAATGTCGCCCTCTTCAATCGCCTGCGTTCCCAAACTGTCTCGACTCGGTATCTGCACGTGGAGAACGGGCATTTCCATGCCTCATCGACACAATGGGGCGCATTCACGATACATCTGCTCGATGATAATGAATCCGAATCGGAGGAGTTTCAGGTGCGCGATGGTTATATACACTATGGTGCCACCGTTAAGCTGGTATGCTCTGTTACGGGCATGGCGCTGCCGCGTCTAATCATACGCAAAGTCGATAAACAGATGGCACTGCTGGAGGCCGATGATCCGGTCTCGCAGCTGCACAAGTGCGCCTTTTACATGAAGGACACGGATCGCATGTATCTCTGCCTGTCACAGGAGAAGATCATACAATTTCAGGCCACGCCCTGCCCAAAGGAGCCCAACAAAGAAATGATCAACGATGGCGCTTGCTGGACAATCATATCCACCGACAAAGCCGAATATCAGTTCTACGAGGGCATGGGTCCCGTTGCGTAAGTCCTTCAAATGTGTATCAATATTCCTTTTTATTGTTTATAATCTTTGATTGGTTCCTTAGCTCACCGGTGACGCCAGTGCCAATTGTTAATTCGCTGAATCTTAATGGCGGCGGCGATGTGGCCATGCTGGAGCTGAGCGGCGATAACTTTACGCCGCATTTGCAGGTCTGGTTTGGCGATGTCGAGGCGGAGACCATGTATCGCTGCGCAGAAACGCTGCTCTGTGTGGTGCCCGAAATCTCACAATTTCGCGGCGAATGGCTTTGGGTATGTGTTTTGCTTGGAATGCACGTGAATTCTTATGTTTATACAATTTCTTGGCAGGTGCGACAGCCCACGCAGGTGCCAATATCGCTGGTACGCAACGATGGCATCATTTATGCCACTGGGCTGACATTCACCTATACGCCGGAGCCGGGTCCGCGATCGCATTGTAATCAGGCTGACGATGTTATGCGTACGCGTCACAACAACAATAACATCACAAGCATTAGCAACAATAATAACAATAGCAACAACAACAATAACAACAACAACAGCAACAACAGCAACAGCAGCAATTCACCAGCTGGCGGCTCCAGCTTACAGCAGAGCATGCAACAGCAGACGCATCAAACGCTACCCTCCATCTCGGAAGTGCAATGGAATAGTCATGGGAGCGGCTTGTCTTGAGTGCGGCAGTATTGCTATTATTTGCAATTTCATATACATTTATTTATGCCAAGTTATTTAAAGTTCGTCTAGCACATATTTAGTTTTTAAACACATGCTTAGTTCTTAAGTTGTTCACTCTCCCCCACCCCCTCTCACTCTCTCAATGCGAGGCGAACAAAACGAAAACCAATTTCAAGTTGACCAATATTATCATTTTGTAGTGCTAGCCGGTACCAATAGATGTATAAATGCAAAATATATTTGTAAATAACTCGAAAGAGCTCACTGACATAAAGAATTAAATGTAACTCTAGTTAAATATACATTTATATAGTATATAGAACATTTGATGTATATGCTGGGCCTATGCGTTGTGCCAACTTAATTGGATCGCCCATATAATTATATATAACAACTGTTTGCTGAACATCTTGTACAACATTCCACTTAAAAAAAGCTACAGTCAACAGGCACACTTGAGAATAATTTACATCAAGCCCAACATAAGCCCAGCATTAGACCATATACAGATATATATAAATAAATATATATATATATATATATGACAAAGCATATAATTTTGTAAGATAACTGAATGAAGAAAGTTGTAAGCCTAAGAGAAACCCTAAATCTAAATAAATACCAGAACAAACATAAACTATGTCAGTTAACAATTTGAATTTGTCATGATTTAACATTTTCTTTCTCCGTTGCTTTAAATGACCTACCAGCTAAAAAAAAAAAAGGTACAAATCCCGCCACCAGCCCCCTTTGGTTAGGCGAATAGTCGATTTAAATCGGCATGGGAAAATGTTGCCATGTCGTGTGAACATTTTTGAGACTAAAACAAAACAAGTGCAGCACTTCCCACGGTGGGCTGCCTCTTCAACTTTAATTACAGTTGGTTGGTCGATTTGAATTTTTAGCTGCCATTACGAAAAACGCAAAGTCAAGAAATATATATATATATATGTACATATATAACGCCGCATTGTTTCCGTTTGGAGCTAAAGGAACAGAATATTCACACAGCCCCACAAGGCGTTGACAATAAGCGGCCCAGCGCTGAGAATCTTTTTTCTTTTTCTGTTTTTTTTTTTTGTTTTCTTAACTATCTTTGTTTAATATTTATGCATTATTTGCCAGACTACCTGTTATTGTTGTTTTACAGATTTACAAATTAACAATCGCAGTTTTGCATTAATTATCGCGCTTCCGTTTTGGGTTTGCCAAACTAATCACAGCGTCGAACTTGAAGTTTTCGCCCAATACTCTATACACCTGAACTTATCTAAAATGGGTAACATAATGTTACTCAAATATATATTGCAAACAGAAGAAGAAGTGTCAAAGACAAACAAGGAACATCTCCCGAGACCTTATTAAGATATTCCACTGTGAAATATGTTTGTTCAAAAGTATCGTATATTTTCATATATACGTTAGTATGGGCTTAAATGTAATATTATATATATATTAATTAAAGAAGTGGTCAATGGCTTGATTTGCGTTTCGAACCTACTACCTGAATTAATCTTTTGCTGGTTTACCAAATCCATCAACCCAGGATTTGGTTCGTATCTTGATTTGACATGCATTTTCAAAATTCTAATGAAACAATTCAATTTCTAATTGCCCGTTCTACTAAATATAACCCATTCTTATAGAATGGGGGCTTAAATTTATATCTACCTTAATCTAGCAGTTACCAAATATGTTATTTTTGTACTGCTTCCTCAAGAGTTTTCTATTTTTAATAAAGTCCTTGTTGAAATAAAATATGCTACATTTTCGTGTAAGCTGTTTTTTGGGTAATTGGCTTACTTTAAGGTTCGGTTTATTAAAAAAAAAAATAATTCTAATTCCAGTCTCGAAGCGGCGCCTTTTAAGCAATCCTCGCTTGACAAGCAGCCCAGCGACCAATTTTTTATATATCACTATTTCAGCCTAGAGTTCTTGTGTTTACTAGAGACATCAAATCTGTTACGTAGTTTCGCGTATTTTCTTTATACAATCCCCTGTTTTGCCAAAGAATTATATACGATATATTTCAATCAACGAAATTGTAAAAAAAATCGGACATTAAACACAAAAGTTAGGAAAGAGTGTTAGATATGTTTCTATAAAGAGAATAAAGTTTGAATATCTTGTACAGCAGCTAGCAGCGTCGTGCAGAGTATCTCATATTCGGGCACAACTGATTTAAGCACTCTTACTTGTTTTAATTAGAATTTTTGTAGCTAAGTCTCAAGTCTTATCAGAGTCAGTGAAGCAGGCAGGCAGCAGCAGCAGCAGCGACAGCGGGAACAAATGCAACTCACCCCCAAGTTGATGGGAATTTCTGGAGATGGCAAACGAAAGACTCAAACGACAAACTTGGCGTCGTCGCCTGCGTCGCCTGAGTTGCGTGAGAGATGAACTGAACAGCAAAGGGGCCAAAGGGGTCAAGTTGTAAAAACCACCACCAAGTTTTGTAATTGGAACTGCAACTTCTTTAAGGCCGTTGCCACGCATGACATCTTATAAGAAGCTGAATATGAAATTAGTTGAATTTTTAATGAACATTCACATTTCGAGTGCATAATTTTTGCCCCTCGCTCTGGTCTGGTTGGACAGGTGACTGCGTTGGGTGTTACAGGTACAAGGGGGGAAATGTTAAAAAAAGAAAAATTCTCAGGAGCTTCCACTGCACTAATTATCTTGAAAAATCTGCGTCTTGACTTTAAAGCCGGCTGCCGGTTTTCACACGCTGTGAAAATTCTAACCATACAATGCGTGGGAATTGCCAGCCGGTTGTGTGGGAGCCAAAAAGGGGTTGCATGCAATCAAAGCAGATATAAAAAGAAAAATAAATACATATATTAAGTTATAGTATATATTTTTATATCATTCCAAGTAGTAATAGAGACCAATTGCAATAATTAACTGAAATGATCTTCAAAGAACGCAAATGTTTTTCATCTAGTATCAAACATTACCTGGATTTAACCGGGCATAAAATGTAAAATTTTCCAAAACTAACTTAAAACCCCAATTTTAAGCCAAGGTCGGTTTTGCGCAATCTGTGAATCTTGTTTCAAATCAAATTTTACACAGTTAAATGAAATTGAGAATATTTCAAGAACAACACACGTATTCCTGTATCTGGCTGATGGGGTTCAAAATAATATTAGTTGCTTAGTTTATGGTTATCTACGAGGCATTAAAGACATTGAGTGATACCCCGATTGTGATTGTTAAAATTATAACAGGAACATAACAGCCTGTTATTCGCTATGTTATTGATAACAGAACGCTGTAATTTTTCGCGTAAAATGGAACCAAATATGAAAGGGCTCAGCGTAAAAATTCCACATCTATTTTAAACTTTTTAAAACTCTCAATTATATCTGATATCATTATCAGTTTATAATTGACAGGAGTCTTTAAGATTTGCACATTACAATGTGCAGCCTCAAACAGAAACGTTTACCTTCTATGATATGAAAAATAAATACATATATTAAGCTGTAGTACATACAAATATAAACATAGATATTTCTATATGTATGTCTGTCAGTATTACTCAGGCAAAAAAAGGAATAAATAGAAATGGAATTAATTGATATTCAGTTAAATTTCTAGTGAAAGATTAAGAGTGCATCAGTCAGGAAATACACTACGGTAGCTATGGCCAGGTCTATAAAGAAATATTCGAGAGATAGTAGTATATCGAGAAATGCGACACTTGCAGCTTTGGCATTAGTCTCTGGGAGGAGATGGCACGCCAGAGGCTTTTCTATCACATGGAGTAAGTGACGAAATTTGTTGAGGGCAAACGCCTACTACTGATTTACATAAATATGACGATAAGTTACAAAAACTGATTCAAAATTGTTGTAATCAAGCGATCCATTATCAAAAACATTCAACTTAATGATGATCCATTTTTTGATAATCCACGCAAAGCCCATAATTAATTTTACATTTATTTATTTCACTTAAGCAATATGCCTTAAGATAATCAGAATCTCGAGATGTTTGCATTTTGATATGTAAATAAAAATGCTTTGAAGCAAAAATGTGGATTCGTATTTTTAGTGTATATCACTTTATGCATGTCAAATCACAAAATATAAAATATTTGTATGACGACTTGTAATTTACCTATTAAAGAGTTTATATTTTGTCAAGCGAAAATAATATAATTTGAATCAAAAACAAATTACATTAATAATTTGATCAAAAGCCTCAAAACTTGACCACAAAAAACATATGTAAATAATGCAGCCAAGTTTCGCCACACACCACAAGTCTATCGAAAAGTTGAACCTTTTTAGCCTGTACACAAACCGCGTGCACAGCTAGAAAAACTTGCTAACACTTTACACAACAGTCTGCGCAGAGCGCCGTGCAGTCTGTGGGGCGCTTTGGGCAGTGACGCAGGCGTCAGCGCAGGCGTCGGCGCTGGCAGTGGCAGTTCCTGCCACGGGTTGCTTTTATTATAAAGTTTATAATATAAAGACCGCCTACGCGCATCGAATGACCGCAGGCGCACTTGTTTTATTCACTTTTACGAATTGCATTTCATTTAATTTATGATTACAAATTTTGGCCATGGTTGCGGCCATAAACAAATTTGATTTTGCATTTTGCGAATTCAATTTCTTAGCTATTCCCATTTAAATGTAACAAATGCACACTTACCCACCTTTTCATTGTTGTAATTAAATGGAGTTTTTACACGTTTTTAGTTTTATTTGCACTTTAAAACACAATTTTATTTTTACGTACACAAAAACGCGCACTAATTTTCACAAATAACGGGACTAACAATTGTGAACAGAGCTATAACAGAGGCTTAAGACACGACACTCGTTATCGATAGTCAGTTCATTCACAATAGGTACAGTGGTGGCAGTGGATAAAACAGCTGCAAAAATATTGTTCCACTAATGGAAACCGCGTGAAAAAGTAAAAAATGGTTTAACAGAATTCTGCAATGTCTATGCAGAATAGATGAAGACATAGCACACCTTGTGTATATATATAATTTATTAAATAATTGAACATTTCTATGTATTTGATACAAAACGTCATCAGTACAGATATGCAGTTGAGATATACATAAAGTTATATAGAGTGCAAAATGCATAGATAATATTGCTTATCTATAAGGATAATATGTAAGACCCTCAACTTGATATGTTTAATCAATAATTTAAGTAAACGGAATGTGAGATAAGATACTACAAACAAAAGTTTGCATATTTTTACAAAAGAAATGCATAATATAAATATGAAACAGGGTTTGGTATAAATTATAGCAGCTAAACAAGCCAAAAACGAATGTGTTATCAAAGTAGGGATGCACAGTAGGTAATTGACTATAGGTCCTAGTTATATAAATTATTGCATTTATAATTTATAATTATTATAAATATATATATATATATATTGATATATATATATATGTGTGTGTGTGTGGGAGTCTTTTTAGATAGCTTTACTAGTTGGCTCGTATTGTTCGATTTTTGTTCATATTGGTCAACATCAAAGATATATATGAAGTTAGCAGATCGTCCATCTTATAGCCGAGAGATGTCTCGCAGAGCAGCTTCGAGCCACGCACCAGATTCCCAATTGTCATATGGAAGTATGTATTGCCTGATGACCAGTTCGAGATGCGTGTAAAGGGATGTGTAACCAGTATATCCTGCAATCGTATTAAATATTTATTAATATAATATGTTATTGGGATTATAGTTGTAAACTTTTGAAGACTTTTGTTCTTCGCTTACCTTTGTTACCGGATGTATGAGACTCACGCCGTGCTTGTTAATGGCAATGAGCAGCATTTCGGGATAGTTCGGCTCGGTGGTTTGCTTCACTTCAAAAAAGGCAGAGCCAAAGGTGGGCCATCTGTGATGGAGAAGAGAAAACGATGTTATTAAAGCAGAAAATAAAGAAGTAGAATAATACGCGCTCGCACATACCTGTAAACGATCTTTAGGAATGCAACTTTAGCATCCTCAGAGCTCATGCCGCCATCCTGATTATATGAGGCAACAATGGAGCGCTTCCATTCGCTGGTGCTCTGCATCTTCATTATATCAGAGGGTATCAGTTCGCGCAGCATTTGTCTAGAATATAATAATAGGAATTACAGATATATGGATAAAAATTTATAAATGACACTCACGGTATGGCCTGCAGCTCCTGTTTGTTCTCGCCAAAGCGTACACGAAAGACGAGAGCGGCCAACTTGGCGGCCTCCTCGCGCGAGCACTTGTGATAGCCGCGCAAGAGCTTGGGCAGCTCCTGGTGATAGTGGAAAATGAGATCAGCATTGCGATCCTTGCCTGGCACCGTATTCGTCCATAGTTTCTTCATGAAAAACACCTGATAGGTGAACTGCGGATTGGCGCCATCGCGTATGGGTCGCGCCTTCTTTATCCAGTCGGTCAGATGGCGGACAAAGTCAAAGAAGAAATCGCCCTCCGGCACCGAAATCACCTTGTCGGCGATCTTAACAAACAGGGAGAAACCCTCGCTGGTGCGCAGCGAAAGACGTTGCGAGATATTGTTGCAAAAGTCTTTGGCGCGCGTGGAAGAGTCCACTTCGAAGGCCTCATCGGTGTCGTCCGGGAAGTAGACCTTGTGAAAGATTTGCGTTGTCTTGTGCTGTATGGCCTCGACTTCGACTTGATGCGGCGGATATTTGCGCTGTCCATGGCGTATGGTTTTCTGCAGGCGATGCATCGAGTCCTGTGAGATGGGATGACGGCGTGTGCGCAAAAATAGCAACAGTTCCTTTAACAAGCCCTGCGAGCAGGCGAACAGTCCGGTTGCCAGCCACATTAGCTCCCAGCCACGCTCCTCGGACATCCGATTGCGATTGTCAGTCAGCTGCTTCATCAGCTGGCAATAGATCTCGTCGCGCAATATCTCATGCTTGAGCGGACCATCGAATATGTGATCGGTTATCTCGTTGCCCATGCGTGGTCGCTTTGATGGCAAATCGCCCATATATTTGAGTATGGCAGCAAAGGCGAAGCACGCCTCCTCGACCAGCTCCTCCTTGCTCTGCAGCTTGCGCAACAGCGGCGCCTTGATCGGATCTCTGGCATACCGCCACAACTCCTCGCTGCGCTTCGAACCGAGCGTCAGGGTTTTGGACATGGTGCGCTTTGGTGGCAAACGGAAATGATCCAATGCATATTCCATAAGTGTGTGCGGACGATCGCGCGGCTCCACCACAGCGCCATTTGATACCATGCTGAGACGCCGGCCATGATGCGCCTCCTCGATGTTAAACAATGCCAATATGTCCTGTGGCGGTTTACTCAGCGTTGGCAGCACGTAGACCGTCTCGGCTGGGAAATCGCCACGCTCCTGCGTCCGATCGCATCGTCCAATGCACCAGCCATTGTTGAGCACCGACTCGCCGCACGACTCATCCTCCAGTATGATGAGATCGCCCTTGAAGAACGACAAGAAACTGGTGCCGTCCGAGGGTGCGCGATAGTCCTGCAGCGCAATCACATATTTCGATCTGCAAATGAAGTGAGGAAGAAAAAGATTAGTAATAGCTATTGATTGGCTGTTCGGTTCACCTACCGCTTCTTGAGTCCATCCAAGAAATACACGACCAGATCGCGTATATCCTCCGCATTGGGACTTTGGAATGTGAACTCCTCACCCCGTACCGTGGCCAGGCTGAAGGTCTGGGTGAAGACCTTGTTTGTCTTCTGGCTGGAAACAGCTGTGATCTCGGGAAAGCTAAGCTCGAGCAGCACCTGCTCCTGATCGTCGACCACATAGACGCCCGTCCAATTAACCGCTATGATCACATCGTTTTTGGGCAAATTGGGGCCCGAATTGCGATAGGCCTCATAGAAGCGCGAGAAAAGCAGCGGCCACTTATATTTTGCATAGCTAACGATATCCTCCTTAATCTTGAGCGCTGCTATCTTATCCTTGACATAGTAGGACTTCTTGTAGGCCTGCAGCACAAGCGCCGCCCAGCGCTCAATGGCCTTATCAATGCCACTGAGACAGAAATCGGGTATGAAATTGGGCAAGAGCGTGAACAGCCGCTCCATGGACATGTCTGTGCCGTATTCAATGAAATATTGCTGGGCGGCTATCATAGCCAGATCCTCCTCCTTGTCGCAGCGATATTCGCCAAATTTAACGCCACGCACAACCTGCTGATAGATAAGATTTGTGGCCACCTGATCGTTGGTTGGCTCATGCCATGGCGCAAAGATCTCCTTGCGAAAGAATAGACGCCACGGTGCATTGCGCTCCTGGGCGCCCTGCTCCTTGGCATACTGTTCGCATTGTGATATGGCGTCCATCACATGATCACCGCCGCTGCCCAGCGAGCTGACCTTGTCGAAGAGCGCAATGTAGAGCGAGAAGCCAAACTGATCCTTGAGCGTTATCTTATCCGAGAGCTGATTGCATAGCTCGCGCGCCGTTGTCGCCGAATCCGCCAGCAACGTTTTCGTATTGCCGTCCATAAATGTGATGGGCAGCATGATGGGCTTCTTGGATTTGGTTGCCTGCAGTTCCAGCCACGAGGGCGGCTGATTACGTGTACCATTGTTGAATGTACGCTTCAGACGCTCCTCACAATACGGCGCATAGCCGGGCGGACCCTCCCTAATGAAGGCCCTCAAATAATTAACAAACTTCTCCGATGGCGCAAAGCAGCCGACGCATAGCGACAACAATATCCAGCCGCGTGCATGCGATGATTTCAATGGATTATTGGTCAGCTGCTTGCATATCTGGCAGTAAATCTCGTCGCGCAGCTCTGCCCGCAATATGCCATGGCCAATGATGAAGTGCAGCTTCTCCAGATTCGAGGTCGGTCGCGATTGCAGCCACGACTGATAGCTATCCGCCGTATACTCATCATCCTGCAAGCGCCGGCGCACATCCTCGCCCAATTTATTCTTCCGTTTCAATGTGAGCGAGACCAGCTTGTGGCGTATGGAGCGTGGTTTTTGCTTGAGAAACGCCTCCGGATCGAGGCCCATCAATTGAGCCTCCTGGAATTCCTGTCAATGGAATGCCAAATGAAATAGTAATAATAATTATTTAGAATTCACACTCACCTTGCTCCTAATGAAATTGCGTCCGAGTGTTGCCGTCACCTTGGACATGACGGATGTGGTGTCCATGCGATCCATGGTATGATATTTGGGTTCCTGCATGTCGCCCGTAAAACGCAATATGGTTATCCATAACGCCTGCGCGGCCAGTTGATCGCCTTGCGTGTGCAGCGGCAAAAGCGGATGCTTCAATGCCTTCTTGGCATACTGATGATTCACATTGCCCTGGAAATAGGTGGCTGCGAATTTCTGGAATTTATATTCGGATAGATCCTCCTCATCCTCGGAGATATGCATGGGCGCAATGATGTCCTCCTGATTGACTGCCTGACCATGCGGCAGATCATTGAAAACGGACGTCTCACGGCCGCCATGCGGGGTCGGTGCATCGCTGCTTGAATCGGGCAGAAAATCAAACATGGCCTCGACCAGTTTGCCATCGTCGACGGGCTCCTCCTGCTTTCGGGCCGCATCATTGATGATATTCATTTTAACCTCAACGCGGCGGCGATCCTCGAGCTGCTCCTGCAGCTCCCGACGCTCCAGCTCATGCAATCGATCCCGATAATGCTGTTCGGCTATCTCGCGTGCATGCTTATTGCCGCGATGCAGCAGCTCCTGCTCCTCCAGTTTGCGCAGCTGCAACACTTCCGCAAACTGTTTATGCTCCAGCCGCAGCTTGCGATATCGTCGCACTGCAATCATGCGTCTCACATGCGATTGTATCTTAATCACCGCCCACATCTTGTGGCCATATTCGCGGCGCACCAAATAGCCGCGAGCGTGCGCCTGCAGCCCCACAATATGGCCGCGCAGATGACGGAAGCGATGGGAGAGGACGCGGGAACGTATCAGCGCCTGCAGACGCATATAGCCCACACGCATGCTTCGATAGCGTTTCCGCTGGGCATAGCCCTTCCACACGCGCTGCACACTGATCGCAGCGGCGCGCAGCCTTAGATAGCGGCGTCTATAGACCCAGCCGCGTATGCTGCGCTGCAGTATTAGTATTTTGCGTGTGAGCACACGATCGCGTTCCTGCTCCAAATACAAGTCGTGGGCATCCTTCAGAAACACCTTGGTGTGTCCCAATTGGTAATCGGATTTGCCCAGTACCATGGCGCAAATGCGTGACGTCGCCGCCAGACAGTCGGTACGATGTGCGGGCGGCACGCCGGCAATAAGGAAACGATAGCGTTCAACGAACTCTCGGAAACCGTGTCGTATGGGATAGCCGGCACGCCGTATCCGTATCGTCTCCATCATGCCAGAGTAGCGCAGTTGGCGACAGCACAGACCACGATCGAACATCATTGGCCTTTTCATCTCGTTTGGCTTAATGCAGCGTATAAAGAACGGCTGGCAGCTGCTCAATGTCTTCATCAGGGCATCGAGACTCTTTCGGAATTGCGTCGACAACGTGGGCGTACGTTTGCGCGTCTCGGCGCCCATCTCAATGTCCTGTGCGAATATTTGACGCAAGAATTTATTGCCACTTTGGCTGACCAAATGCAACAGATCGGGACTGAAGGTATCACGATTCTTGTCGAGAAAGCCGCGCGTATCGTAGAAAACGATGCCAGCAAAATGATTCAAGCCGAAACTTGTATTGATATCCGATTTGGGTTTCAGATAATTCTTGTGCGCTCCGTGCGTTTTGTGCAGCTTGGCGAGCATCGTCTGATCGGTGCCCTTGGGGAAGCGCGCCTCCTCATCGATCAGTGCCATTATGTTCAACTGTTTGATGGCAATCAGATCGAGCGCATCCTGATTGTCCACAAATTCAATGTGCTGCCAGTTGATCGCCTCGTGATTGTATTCCTCCTGTTCCAATTTGAAAATGTGCTGTACAAAGAATTGCTGCAGATTCTCGTTCGCATAGTTGATGCAAAACTGCTCGAAACTATTCTGATCGAAGTTCTCGAAGCCAAATATGTCCAGGACGCCGATGGCGTTGCGTGATGTTGCCTTCGGTTTAAATATGGCCGTGTTTATTTTACGCACAATATGCACAAAGAGACGTCCATAGATGCCCTTGACGAAGGCGTCACGCACATCGACCGACTGATCCCTGGACAGCGTCGAGACGACCGTCTCTCCGTGCGCGAACAGCGTCCGGCGTGTCAGTGCATCAATTAATGGCTGTATGGGCAGGCCAAGCAGCCCGGCCACACGCTCCACATTAATATGCTCGGGTATTTCCGTTGCATCCAGATTATCCACAACGGTCGCTTTGTATTTAATATTGCCGCAATGCAATAGCGCCGCCAGCAGCTTGATTATCTCCCAAATCTCCTGATCCGAGAACAGCAGCACCTTCATCGCCGATCGTATGTCCGAGAATTCGGCGGCATCGTCTCGTCCCTCGCACGTGATGCTGTTGCCGCCAGTCAAGTATCTGATAAATAAAATATTTTATGAATATAACATTCTGATTTATGATGTAAGGTGTAAGAAGTTTAATAACGCGTGTACTAAAGTGAGTTTATCTAAGATATCTAGCTTATCCTATATCTTAAATCTTACATCTTACATCTTACATCTTACATCTTATATCTTACATCTTACATCTTACATCTTACATCTTGTATCTTACATCTTACATCTTACATCTTACATCTTACATCTTACATCTTACATCTTACATCTTACATCTTACATCTTACATCTTACATCTTACATCTTACATCTTACATCTTACATCTTACATCTTACATCTTACATCTTACTCATCTTATATCTTACATCTTTCATCTTACATCTTAGATCTTACATCTTACATCTTACATATTACATCTTACATCCTACATCTTACATCTTACATCTTACATCTTACATCTTACATCTTACATCTTATATCTTATATCTTATATCTTATATCTTATATCTTATATCTTATATCTTATATCTTATATCTTATATCTTATATCTTATATCTTATATCTTATATCTTATATCTTATATCTTATATCTTATATCTTATATCTTATATCTTATATCTTATATCTTATATCTTATATCTTATATCTTATATCTTATATCTTATATCTTATATCTTATATCTTATATCTTATATCTTACATCTTATCTTTAAGCAAAGTTATTAAGAGCTTAATTTTTGATCCGGTCGATACATATATATATTACTACTTTATCTTTTATCTCCTCTATCTTAATCTTAAAAAAATCTCACTTGTAGTCGGCAGCCGCGCCCAATTCCAGACGGCTCTTCTCATCGGCGGAGAGACCCGCCAATATGCAATAGAAGACATGATAATTGCGTTCGCTGTGATTCTGCGAGACAATGCGCGACTTCTCCAACAGATATTGCTCGATCTTGGCGCCCTCGATCACCCCATTGGCGCTGAAGTGTATGTCAATGTACTTGCCGAAACTACAAAATCAACAATTATCAAATTATTCAATTAAAAATAATAAAAATAAAAAGGAAATTGTGTTATTTACCGCGAGGAATTATCGTTGCGTATCGTTTTGGCATTGCCAAAGGCCTCCAGTATGGGATTCGCCTCCAGAATTTGCTGCTCGATCCACGAGTGCTTGCCACTGATCGCAGCCAAATATTGCAGTATCAGCTTTGTGCTCTCCGTTTTGCCAGCTCCCGACTCGCCAGATATCACAATGCACTGATCCTGGCGATAACGTTTCATATGCGCGTACGCATTGTCGCCAATCGCAAAAATATGCGGCGGCAGCTCCCCAATTTTGCGCTCCTTATACAGCTTGATCTGATCACCCGTGTAGATGGGCAATATCTGATACGGATTGACGGCGACCAATATGGAGCCGGTGTATGTCTAAAATGTTCAAAATAATGTAAACTTTATAAGCTGTTTATAGGGTATATAGGATAAGCAACAGGTTTCATTGGATAGATTCGTATTAGATTATTTAAATAAAAAAAAAAAAGGATAGAATCTAGCGAAATAGTTTATAAATTGGATAGATTATGCACAAATTAACTTTGTAGTTACTTAATAATTTTTTAAATAAGCTGCTGGAAAAAGCTGATCTAATATTAATGGGTGAATAAAAAGGGTAAAAAAAAGAATAAAAAGAGAGAGAGAAAAATAAGAGAAAAAGAGGATAAATACATTTTTTTTTTACTTTTAGATAATAATTTTTTAACTTAATTAATTCCAAATTAAAAATTTATTTATTTACTTATCCTTTTTTTATTCTTTATTAATTTAAAATGTATCTATGTATAATTTTCAATATATACACTTTATTTGAATATATTTTTTTAGAATAAATAATGAGCGGAAAGTGAAGAGAAAAATAAATAAATAAAAACAAAATTGTAAGTGAAACTATTTTAATATCAAATTTGGATTGATTTTAATCACTTTAGAAATATTTGTCAATTGTCAAATTTAAAGTTTTTAACGTTCTTAACGAAAAGCAGAATATAACAATTAGAAATTGTCCAAATTTTAAAAAAATGTTTTCTCGTAAACACAGTGTTGATTATTATTATTATTAATTTTTGTAATTCATATTTGCATATATCTAATAATTTATGGTAATTTTGAATAAAAATTTATTTTTTAAATTATTTTTTGTTTTATATTTTTTTTTAATAAATAATGCTGATTATTATTATTCATTTTTGTAATAATATATTTCTATATTTTTAATAATTTATGTTCATTAAAATTTTTTTTTAATTTTTATTTATTTATTTTTTTATTTTATTTTTATTATTTTTTATTTTCATTTTTTTTTACTTCTATTTATTAATGTTAATTTTTGTTAAATAATTCGTAAAAATTTCTCCACTTACATATATCAGATTCTCTTTGTAGCGTATGAGCAGATTACGTAAGATGCCAGCTTCGTGAAGATCTCCCAGAGATATCATATCCTCGACACCCTGGACGGATGAGGCGTGCATCGCCTTGATGCGACGCTCTGGCGCAAGCCAGACCTCGTCGCCATCATCATCGCGCACCTGGATGCGACGACCCTCCGCGGAGATGACACGTGCTCCAATGGCCACATCGAATTCCCGCCCCGATGCGGGTTCTATCCAGATGTAGTCACCCTGTTACAACAAATACACAAGTGCTTACAATTTGACATTCCAGTTTACGAGCCATTGGGGTTGCCATGGACATTTGACGAGGGCCATAAAACTTTGCGCAGTGATGTGTTTTTTTTTACAACATTTTTTTTTTTTTTTTGTATTTTAAAGAATCACTTGAGCGTAACGCAAAATGCCAGCCAGGGACAGGCGTGATAGATATACGAGGCATGGGAGCTATCCACACAAGCAAATACAAAACGGAAAACCAAGCAAGAATGCTAAGAGTGTTGCACAATAAGATACCCTGTATTATATATAACCAATTTGTTGACTCTAGCTCTGAGATAGATGCATTATTACATATAGAGAAAGACAAAGTCTGCTTGTCCCTCTGTTCAAGCATATATATATAGAAAAGAGAGCTTCACAAATATCCATTTCTGACTGTTACATAACTATGCATAACTCTATCATAGCCAATTTACACAAACATTCCTTAATAGCTGCAGGGTATATGTTTGTTTGTATGCGTGGACTTCCGTTTGGTATCTGATGGGCAACAAAGTTTTCATGGCTCTCACTCTGTCTCTCTGGCATTGGAGAGCCGTGCTCTTAACTTACACGTGTTACAATCACCATATTCGTCGTCCTTCATTTACTGTTCCTGGCTCTCTGGCATCCAATGCAAAGCCCGTTTAGCTGCTGAAAGAGAGGAGAAGAGATGAGTCGAAACAGTTGCTCTTCGTTTGGACAACCATAAAAACAACAATCAAACAGCAACAAGTTGCTGCAGGCGCTTAAAACCGGCTTAAAGAAAGATGAAAAAACAGACAAGTATAAGAGTTGGGAAAAAAAAATTAAGGTGAAGTTTACGGTAAATTGAAAGAATTTACAAAGTTGTCGCCGTCTTCGCTTGTCGCTTTATTTGTTGTCTTCCCCCTCAGCCACAAGCTGTTGTACAAATGTCTCTACTCATTTCCTCATTTCTATTTTGGCAACCATTTAACACTCTACGACAAATTTGTTGTTAGTGTTGTTTCCACGGGGGGGGGGAATCAAAAGCCCGATCCGAAAACCCTCTCTGATTCGTTGACAATTGATGCCCAAAAATAAAAGCAATACAAATACAAATCGAAAGACCACAAAAGCCAAAACCTTTAGACATGCAAAAAAGGCCAAGGCACAATTTCACTTTTCAAAACTATTGTGTTTTCTTCTTCTTCTTCTACCAATCAGAACAAGCGGCATTCGCTTGTTCCGTTGCAAGCGAAGCTCAACTTTTGCGTTTGTTATGCAAATAATAATTTTATTTCGTTTTCCTTTTTTATTTCGATTTGTTTTCATTGAAAAAATTTACTTTCATTACTTATACGGCAAACTGAGCGATTCGTTTAGGCCATAGAAATTTGTGGCCCAAATGAAAGGCTGCCTGTTCATTGCTGCTGCAGGTGCTGGGGGGAGGGGTCTGTCAGTTTTTAAAATATATACGTATAGGCAATGATAGGTGCGATGGTTCGATTATAAACTAAGTCCAAAAAGACAACAATTTAAACCCTCAATTCTATTTAAAGCCTTAAGATAAAACTTAGATTGCAACCCGTTCTATTTAGGTAAAATCTAAGTTTGCGATCTGTTGCTTTTAAGAATTTCAAAATATCTATGAAAATAAAATTTTTCCTTTTAAATTTATTAACATTTTTTTCAAATCTTGATTTAGCTATTTCCTCTTCTGGCGTAAGCCCAGAAATGGAATTTTAAGATAAAAACAAACAATTACAGAGAAAAACATTTTTGCTTATTGCGAAAAATACAAAGTTCATTAGATCAACAATCGGAAAGTAAGTAGAATCTGATAAAAAGAGGTATGCAAAAGTACTAAGTTTGGAATTTAATTGAAAAGCAAATGTTTTGCCTTGAGTGTAAAGCAGTTACGTATATATTCTCACATATGTATTCCTGTTCCTATCAGTTGTCGAATTTGATACGTTAGACTCGGAAAACAATTGTTCACCTAGTCGAAGCCTTAAGCCAAGTACAAACATGCGTCATAAGATAATTGCACAGTTGGAGGCGTCTCTGGCAACTGATATACTAATCGCATACATATGCATAAGCATGTATGTATGTATGTGCATACCATATGAATGTGCGTGTGTGTGTGTACATTAGTGTCTAGGTATGTAATTGCAGACAGACGAAATAACTAAAGCAGCATTTTTTTGTGGCACAGAAAACTCGAGCCATACACACACACATACATATATACATAACATAAGTATAAAAGTACGTTAAACAGTCTGGTTACGCTCTGGCGATCAAAATACAATGCACACAACAGCACCCCGATCCCACACATAATAGAGCGAGTGAGAGAGAAAGAGAGAAGGGAGCAGGAAGCGGGGGGAGGGGGGAGGAAGAGAGAGAGAGAGAGAGAGAGAAGTGTCGGATGCGAGAGAGTGCCCAAACTGTTGAGTGGACCCTCTGCTCAACATTATTTAAAATACTTATGTATTGCCTAACAATGTTATCACTAGACAAAACTGATAAGCGGCGACGCCTGTTAAAGTGAGCATAATCAAAACTAAACAAATAATAAAAACATTATCATCGTAGCGACATCTTGACTCATTTTTCGATTTAGGCACGTTTCAATTAAAGATATGCCATGACAACTGACATAATTCTAAATAGAAGCAAGCTAAAGATACATTCTCTGATTGGAAATCATTTGCATTTTTTAACGGTGCAAAAAGTATAAGCATGTAAGCAATAACAGGAAAGAAATGCTATATGCTTAATTGCGCTGGGAATGCATCAACGCAACAGTGATAAAGTCTCTGATTAGAGTTTGGTGACAGATTTAAACAGTGCAAGCACAAGCATGTTAACTTTAGCAGAAGCACAAATCTGATTGTGCTATATCACATATTAGCACGTATGGGAAACGCACGTGTGCAAGTGTGTGTGTGTGTGTGTGTGTGTATGCATGTGTGAGAGTTCACCAAGAGTCATTAGTGAAAGTTCGTATACCGCTGCCACGTACATTACGCTTTAAGTATAATATCTATCTGCATACTTCATGATTTCGTTTTTTTATTGTTGTTGTTTTTATTTCACTTTGACATTAACAGTGCTTCAACTGTTAGGCTGCAGTGCAGAGCGCATTTACAACTGCTCTTTTTAAATCTTCCAAAATATACAAAGTGCGTTGTATTAGTTATGTATATGTGTGTGTCTCTGTTTTTTATTATTATTATTATTATGCCGATGCCGACCTTAAAAAAAGTTTCACCAAACAAACAGAAAGTCGCAGCCGCTGGCTGCGTGTGCGGCTGCTGTTGCTGCTGCAAAGTCGCGAAAGCTGCGCAGCCAACAACAATAACTATGTTAGCAGAAACGTAAAAAAACAGACATAAAGACACACACACACACACAAAGTGGGGCTTTTTAGGTGTTTTATTGAAAAGGGTTCTCAGCGCTGCAAGCTACAAAATATCCCGTTGTGCAACAAACCGGCCAAACAAGTGTGGTTTTTGTTGTCGTTGAATTTAATTCTAGCCCCGGCTCAAGCGCAAGCTCAAGGCTTGCGAGCGAGTTATCTAGTTTTTTCTTTTCTATGAATTGAATGCGTGAGTAAAAGAGAAAGAGAGAGAGCGCGCAGCAAGGGGCACCCATGGGATATGATATGCGGCTGCTGCAATGTGAGCCGCTCTTTATACACGGCTCTCTCTTTTATGGGCTCTTTAACAGGTGCGCAAGTATGTGTATGAGTGAGTGTATTGGTGTTTGCTGTACTCTCTCTGTGCCTGTGTGTGTATGTGTATGCGCATATTAGTACCGTTCTAGACAACGAAACCTGAAGCGTAGCTAACCATAATTTGGTCAGAGGCTTAGCCAGAATGCAGCCACGTCTCAGCCACAGACCAAAGCTCATCTGTTGACACACACACACACACACGCATATACAGAGATGAAAACATGTTGGGTGTCAGTTTCACTTGTGACCCTTAAAAACACAAATAACTACGCCCTTGGCAAGCTTTGATACTCTTATTAGATTTTCAGCGCACTTTTCTAGTTTCACACAAACACACACACACACTAACACATGGCTTGCAGGGTGAATGCACTCAATTTTTTCTTCACTGTTGAAAAGTTAGAAGAGAGCTTTTGATTTTTAAACAGCGCTCGATAATAAATTTATTTTTGCCAAGTTCTCAGCTAGCGGCCATTAACGTATTTAATTAACACTTTGTACACTTTTAGCCCGTATTAGTACCAGTTCCAGTTCGAGGTGCACAGTCCCAGGTACCAGAACCAGGCAAAACTTGTAGCTTTGGGAGCTTAGTTAAAGCGGTATATTCTTTTAAAAACAGGTTACATAAATAGGTCACGCACCATCGAGTGCAGCGCGCAACAGGTTAACAATGGCAGTTTGGACTTTAACTTAAACTTAAATTATTGCCACTTTCGGTACTCGAAAACCGTTAAATACACACGCGTTCACACATTCGCTTAGCTAATTTGTTATTGGCTTGGGTGATTTTTTTTCTTATTTTTTTTTAACGGTAGTTACCTCAACAACCAAAATAACCAACCGAGCACAAAACCGAACACGACCGATCGTTGCAAACAAAAATTGTGGACTGTCGGCAATGTGACCGGACTTGGTTAGCGTAAAAACGGCGCGGCAAATATATATCAATGTGACCGAACTGTTTGTTACTAAAGTGCACCAACAATTTCTGACGTCATGCAGCTGTTTTTATTTTTCTATTAAGTTAGTGCAGCTAACTAGAAAATTTAAATATATATTTCCTCACTTAATGTGACTGCTATTATTATGCTAATAGATACATAAATAATTAAAATACATAATACATGAATACTTAAAGCGCGGCTGGCAGCCCTGTTGCCGTGCATACTGTACCCCAAACTGCAAGCGACTTAAAACTGATTAAAAAACAAGAATATTCAATACATACATATTTATATATTAGATATTTATTTTTTTTTATTGAATTTTAGTTATTTAGGTGGTCAGTGAATGCGTTCAAATACAAAATGTATTGTTTTTTTTTGTGTGAACATGCAATATCTTGAATTAATTTTAAGGGGGGGCGCTTGTAAGATTTTGGTGTAAATGAATTGAAGGACCTCGGCTTAGCAGAACTTCCAACGATTGCCGCACTCGTTGCACATGACGAAGGTGGTCATCGGCTCGTCCGCAGAGCGTGTCTGTAGCTGATTGTAGGTGCAGTTGCGCTTTTTGCACTTGCCGCACTTGAGCAGATCGGTTTTGGTGCCCTGGACGGTCGCCAATTGGGCATCGTTGATGGCCTCCTTGACGAACTTTTCGCGCAGCTTCTTCATCTCATCGCTGGCCATTTCCTCGGGCGTCATTTTGGCCAATTGCTTGGCCGAGATGGCGCCGCACATGAAATTGCTGCGCAAGCCGGGATTCTTTGGATCCTTCAGATTGGCGACACGCGATCTAATGCGATTCTTGTACTTCATATCAGTGTTCTTGAACTCCATGTAGATGGCCTCCTCCAGTTCGGCGGCCATCTCTTCGGGCTCGGCACAACCGTCCGGCACTTCACCAATTTTTAAGGCATTCGCCAGCATCTCGCGGCACTTGAGCCGCACGGCGTCCGTCATGCCGCCCGCTGGAAATGATGTTTGTGCCGAGGAGGGCTTCTTCTCCTCGCGCTTATCCTTTGTGGAGTTGCTGCTGCTGCTGCTGCTCGATTTATCCTTGCCACTCGATGAATTTGACTTGGTGGCACTTGAGGATTTTGTTGCGCTGGAGCCGCTATTGCTATTGGTGCTTTCCTTGCTGGCGGCGCTCTCCTTGGGCGTGCCGGGCGGCGCTGGGCTGGCCAGAAAACGTTTCCAATTCTTGATCAGCGTCTTGGCCAGTGCAATCACCTCGTCGTCCTTGCTGCTCTTGCGCAGCTCGTTGACCGTCATGCCGATGCGCGTCTTTGTCAATATCTCCAGATTAATATTGAGTGTCTGCAGCGCCTTCAAGAGATCCAGTGCCTGGTCCTGGCCCTGCACAATCAATTAAATATGAAACAAAGAAACTTGCCCACCTACATTGCGGCATTTTAATTGTTTTATTTACTCACTGCGCCATCGCTGGACGTCGATATTTTGCCAATTTTTTTCTGAATTCGAAACACTTCATCCTCGACGCTCATTTTGACAGCCGCTGCGGATAGAATCTATGTATATTGAGAGTATGATAGAACAGAGGTTATGTTAACTGATATTTAATGCGGTCGGCTTTTGTTTTTTAAATGCTCGGCTACAATAAATAGTCATAATTGGACAATTACATTATTTCCCTCCAATAAATGTTGTTTACTAATTTTTCTTTTATGTATTCTCTAGAGTTGCGTGATTCTATTCGGATCTAGTTCCAATGTCGCATACACTGCTCATTTTCTGCACATGTAAGAGTGCCATTTTGAGTTTAACAGAAGTTATCCTACTGTTAATGGTATGGTATTTTTGTGCTCGTTTAAAGTCGGCCGCACTGCCGCACTCTGTTAAACATCAACAGCCATTAAGGACGTAAAGTTTCGAACGGGCGCGGTAGAATTAATATTTTATTAAGTTTACGCTTGTGTTTGCAAAAATATATATATTTCGGAACTTGTGGTGAGTGCATAATGTTTATTAAAAGTGCATTTAAAGTTAAAAGATGATTGATAACAAAAAATATCGGTTTCTTTTCCTACGCTTGTGGTTAAGTCAAATTTGGAATTATCTTAAATGTAGCCAATGAAGTTTAATTTTAGCTGTGTGTTCACTTTCATTCTATTAAATAGTTTTGCAATGTCAATTACAAAAATAACATACAATAAATCATGAGCCAGCCTACTTACATATTAATTCCGCAAATATGTTTTATGGATGCGTGTATTCAAATTCGTGCACAACTAAAAACATGCATAAATACATGGCTTAAAAAGCATTTCACAATCGAGCTCCCGAAGTGCTCTCTTTCAATTTCTTTTGATCCCAATCGGCATTCTCGTGCCTCGCTTGTATTTCACCGTTATAGTTTAGGGTTGCCAATAGACAGCAGAAATGCCTATGCTTCTTGGTATTCTGACAATTCTGCATAGTCCGGCAGCTGATGACAACACTGAAATTGGCAAATAAAATTAAATCGGTTACTCTCCGATCTGTCGTTTCATATATCTCTACGGATTTCATTCTAACTTTTCAGTCATCCAGCTTGGACGTTAACGGCTTGCAAATAGACAAACAAAAGGTGAGTGCCTGATACAAGAATTTAAAATTAAAGAAAATGGTGAAAAAACGCAATTTGATTTTACTACATGTTTTGGCATTCACGTTTGCGCAAGCTTTCCTCTTCTTGGATATACGCCGTTTTAATTTTACTATTTCGGCATTTCCTTTTATGCATATTTACTCGTTTAGTTTGATTTTCTATTTGCTTTGCCGTTTTTATAATTTTGACAGCAATAACAGTTCTTGTTGCTTCTATGTGTACTTAGGGCAAGCTGCCGATTGTGAATTGCATTTGGTGAACCAGCAAAATTCGTTCAGGACAAACGCGCGCGCATTGTGAATTGGCGAAGAGTGTTCAGAGAGAAAGCGAAGACAATAAATGAATTAATTTTAACAGCTTCTGGATCTTACAGAGTAATTTCACTTGCCAAAATACATAAGTGTATTTCAAATCTGAATGATTAAGCAATTCCCATTCAAAAATGTTCCAATAAAACAAAATACCGTAGATAAAAACATAACCTCAAAAAAATTCAAAAGTGATTATACTGCTGCTAAAAGTTAAAAATAGCGAGTATACGCTTTAATTGTCAGTCGAAACACCCATTGAAAGATTTTTGTGTGTTTTTCTTTATTTTTATCAAATAATTTTTTTTTTTCATGTTATTTTAAACGAGTTTCTCTCAACGATTTTGTTGAATTGGGTTTGAGTTTTGTTTCATTCTTTGGGCTCAAAATACAATACAATATTAGTCAAAAAATGTACGTTGTATTTTTGGATTTGTTCATCTCTAAGTGGTTTAGTCGTAAAATTTTGTTGCCATTCCATGTTTTTTTTTTTTTCTCATTTCCAACTTTTTTTCATGCAAATACATGCACACATACGTGAGCATGCACATACATATATTTATATATATATAGAAGTATATATATGTTAATATATATAAATATAGATTATTTATACAATTTCTAATTGTAAAAGCATAAAACTTTACAGGTTTTACAGGATTTGGTTTTATTATATTTTCTGTTGAAGTTTTTCTTGTTTTTTTTTTTTTTTTTTTGTAAGCGATTTTCACAAACTGATTTTATCATAAGTCGCGTGTGTTTAACTCTACTTAATAAGGTTTTTATATATTTTGCTCCAATAGTTAATATAAATTTGTTGTTTTTAATAATGCTTAAATTAAATTTATTTCATTTTCAGTGTGTGCTTGATTAAATTTAGTATATACGATGCACATAATTGGATTTATAATTAATATAATAGAGTATGCATCATAGCGGTATACGTATACATATATATATATACTTATGTGTATATATATATAGCATTATTATAATTTTTTGTACGAAACAAAATTACAAGTTTTCAACACATTTGTTTTTTAGCATATTTCGTTCTAATTTCCGGACTACCGTGTGTTCGGTTTTTATTTAGTTTTTTTTTCAATAGTTTTTTGTTCATTTATTAATTTTTAAAATACAATTGTAACACAGTAAAAATTAAAAAAAAAATGCATTTTTATATGAGGGCATTGCATATAAAAATGTTTAACAAAAATATATGTATGTATATGTAAGGTTAGTATGCGTATGTGTGCATGAAAATGCGCCTTTAAAAACTGCCTCCGACAATGAGAAACTCGTGATGTTGTTTTACTTCATGTAATTAATATTTTCTTTTTTTTTTGTGGTCTCTCATTTTTTTTTTGTCACTGGAAAGCGGAAGTGTACTTTTTCTGTGTATGTGTGAGTTTTAATGAACCTTGTGTTAGGATAGTAAAATGAATTTTGGGAGGGGGTAAAAATATAAAAGAGAAACAACAAATTTACAATGTATCATAGAAATAGAAACTTTGCTCTCTTTAGTTTGCTCTCCAAATTGCTTTTGCTTAGACTTACAGTTTGCTTTTCATTTTTTTGTTGTTTTTATTTCAATATTTAATTTATTGTATATATATTTAATTTCTCTCATTTGCTGTGTTGTTTTTGTTATTGTTTTTATTTATTTTTTGTTTGCTTTTGGCTTTGGCTGCGCTGCGGCCGCCTTATAATGAAAATTTAACTCTCGCTTACAATTCGTATGTTTCTGTATGTGTGTGTGTTTGTGTGTGTGTTTGATATATTGGTAACCTGTTCTCCTCCTGCTCCTAATACAGACACCAACTCTAAAATTGAATGCACTCCCGGCGCCTGCGACAGCAGCAGCGAGCGCCTTCCTCCTCTATCTTAATCTCCAATCGCGCTTAGGCGAGCGTCGGGAATTGGCGCTCATCGTTGACCTTGGGTGCAGCATTCTGTTGCCGCTCGTTGCCAAAACGCTTGCCAGCATGACCACCGCCAATGCCGCCGCCCAAGCCGCGACGCTCAATTGGTGGCCGACTGCCGCCCTCGAGACGAGCCGATGGACCGCCACTGCCGCCACCACCGCCGCCGCCGCCAACATTGCCACCATCGGCATTGCCAGCGCCGCCACCGCCGCCGCCGCCTTGTGGTCCGCTTTGCGGTCCGCCGCGATTGCCCTCGTTGCGTGGTCCGCCCGGACGTGGTCCACCACGGCCGCGACCACCGAAACCACTGCCGCCTCCGCGACGACCGTCATTGAAATTAAACTGAATGTCAAGGACGCGCTGCTGGCGGCCCACGCGCTGCGGATACATGGCAGGATCGTATTCAAGTTCCTCTTCGCTTTCGTTCTCCTTCTTTTTGTTGTTGTTCAGCACAATCATTTTCTTCCATTGCGAAGTGTCCTCACCTGAAAAGCGTTTTCAATCTTGTTTAATTTCTATGAAATATAACCTCAAAATGTGATCGGATATTAAAATTTATATTCGTAACATTTAAAAATTTCATTAGGGAACCTTTTTTTACCCGTTTTGAAATTCTCAGAAAGCATTAAATTCATATGCTGTTCATAATATATCTAAAATATTTGTAAGCATAGAAAAATATATAATTTTTGAAAATAGAACCTTCTGGAATTAAAGCTTACTAATTAACGGGAAAAAATATTTCTATATATATGCAAATTTTATAGCACTGTTTTTTTCTAGTATCAAAATTTGCAAAATTCGAATATATCTGCTACAAATTGATTGTTGTAATCTATTTGTAGATTTGGTTAATTTTCGATCCACTATATTAATCAATGTTTAGATCTATTTGGTCTCATTTTACCCACCTTCGCCCGCCTTGCGTATGTTGAACTTGGGCTTAATGCGCTGCTGCTGCTGTGCCTTCCATTCGTCCAGGGTCAGCTCTTTGGTCTCCTCCTCTGGCGGTGTCTGCTGCTCATTGGTTTGCTCATTACCGGACTCATCGGCCTTTCCTTCGGTATTGGTATTGTTCGCATTGGTCTCGCCCTCGGTGCTCTTGTTCACATCATCGATGGCTTCCTTAACTGATCCCCAATTGTGTGCGCCAGCTCCGTCGCGTTTGTCGATTGCCTTCACACCTGTTTTGAAGAAACACGAATTAGGTTTTATTGAAATTTTCTAATATGCTTATTAAAAAAAAATATTTTTTCTTTTTCTTTTACAGAATCGAAAAAGTTCTCTTTCTTATAACACTTTCGACATTTCTACAAATCGGTAAGTGAAAAATAAAACTAATCAACTTGTAGATAATGATGGAAAATCTCAGATAAGGAACTAAGGAAAGGGCTATTGTTGCCGACCTCTACTTAGATTTTCTTATCTTCGCTGTAACCAAATGAAGCTTTCGTTTTAATAGGGGTTATTTTTTAGGAAGTTTTTCTTTAAGGTTATCAAAAATTGTACAAAAAGTATTTAAATAGTGAGAAAATGCAGTTTTTTGCAATATTATTATCCAAATTGAGATATTTTAAAGCATGTAACGTCGTGGTTTAGTATATATAAGCAACACACCCCCTGCTGCCCGCCCACACTAATCCCCCTGTTCGCCCCTGTCTTCAATCATAATGTTCCATGGCGTGGAAAACTGTGTGGGCCTGCCTACATTCGTGCAGTGTGGGGCAGGGACGACGGGGGCCTATAGAGGAATCAAACTATTTTTAAACATATTTCTATACAACAACATATCGGACTAATGAAATGTGCGCAACACTCAATTTAGTTTGTGCCTCCTCGTTTTTTTTAGTACATTTTTCTAAAGATATTAATTTTGTATACAAGAAAATGGAAGAGCGACTAGTTAATTTTTGCCCAACCTTTTGTTTTGGGGTTAGGGTTAACACCTAACATGCATATGTATATCAGATACTCACCAGTTCTGTCGGAGCCCGATTGACGATCAAATTCACGTTTACGATTGGCGCCATCAAAGTTGCGGTTCTGGCGTGGTGGACGGTCGCCGCCAAAGCCGCCGCTGCCACCGGCACCGCCGGGAGTGCGATATGATCGAGGATTGCCGTCGGCAGCAGCGTTGCCAGAGTTGCCACCTGGAGCGCCATTCTCGCGCACATTGCGGCGATTGTTGCGCTGCTCGCGCGTTACCTCGCCGCCGCCGCCGCCACCACCACCTCCGTTCTGTTGACGAAAATTGACATTACGCTGTTGTTGCTGCTGCTGCCCTTGACCAGTTTCACGTGTTTTGCCCGCAGCAGCGCTGCCAGCATTGCGCGTAGCGACAGCAGCCCCACCTTGCTTGTTGTTGTTCAGTTTGTCATTGTTGTTGCCAGCTGCGCTCTTCTTGCCATCATTTTTGTTCAATGCACCTGGTTTGTTTTCCTTTTCGGCTTGATTTGGCTTTTTGGCTCCTGCTGATGCTGCTGTCGCCGCTGCTTTTGGTGCCTTTGCCGTTGGCGCCGTTTTTGTGGTGGCTGCTGCGGCGCCAGTCGCTGGTTGCTGCTTCTTCTTGGCCGCGACAAGATTATCTAATGGATCGCTAACATCATCGTCCATGAACAAAAGTTCATAACGATTTTTACCGGCGCTATCCATGTTGTTGTTGGGCTGCTGCTGCTGCTATTGTATGGCAATATATCTTCCAAATTGATTTTTCCACACACAAATGATTTTATGCAAAAATCACACACAGAATTTCAAGAGTTTCTGTCAGGAAAAAACTCGTGTGTGTTTGGTCGCTGCTGCTGCGCCTGTATTTGTGTGTGTATGTGTTTGTTGGTGTAAGTGAGAATAGAAGAAATACGTTTTTTTAGTCTTGCTTTTTGCTATTTTTTCTTTTCTTCGTCGTCGTCGTGTGGTTGCCTGGCTGCGCTCTAACCTTAATTTTCTGCGTTTCTGCTTTGGCTGCTACACACAAACGTGCACATATACATATACCACTCAAACGCACATGTGTTCTACTACCAGAAGGCAAGGCGAAAAAAACGCAAGCATGCTGTGTATACATACACAGAACAGAGCAACTCACGTTTTTCGTTTAACATAATTGCGCCTCAGCACTTAACATTGCGCTCGTTCGCGTTTGTGAATGGCAAAAACGGAACGCAGTGTTGTGTTTAGTGGACTGTTAGCGTTGCTGTTAAAAGCGTTGCGTTTGAATTTTTGCGCTGTAAAATATTGGCTGTGTTTAGTGAGCGACATACAAATTTAACAATTTATTTGCATATAGAATAATTTAGTTGAAACTATTGCTAGCCTCCTAAGTAAAATAAAGCGCTGCCTGTTAAAGCTTTCGTTTATTAACAATTTGAATATAATTTTATTAATATATGTTATCTCCCAAAGCAGTTAACGACAAACTAAAATCATGTCCGACTGGGATGATGAGGTAAGCTAAAAGAGGGAATATTACGAAAAGTGTACTATAATTTCAATTTACATTAATGCTTAGCCTGACTGCACTAACCAGCCTATACACAAACCCCACGTTGATGATAAGTGGGATAGCAAAGAGGCATCATCCAATAAGAAGACAGTGTCGGAATGGAGCGATGAAGAAGTAGCTGTTGACAATGGTCAAGGTGGCGATGGAGATGGCAAGGGCTATCGTGGGGGTGGCCAAGGAGGTGGCTATCGTGGACGTCGCGATGATGGCCAAGGAGGCGGCTATCGTGGACGACGGGAAGACGGTGATGCCGGCGGCTATCGTGGACGTCGTGACGACGGCGATGGCGGCGGCTATCGAGGACGACGTGATGACGGCGATGGCGGCGGCTATCGTGGACGTCGTGATGGCGGCGAAGGCGGTGGCTATCGCGGACGCCGGGACGATGGCGAAGGAGGAGGCTATCGCGGACGCCGGGACGATGGCGAAGGAGGTGGCTACCGCGAAAAACGTGATGACAACGAGGATGGTGAGTATACACATGATATTCCATAAAACTACGAGTGCTAGGCAATTATTTATTGGTTCTATAGTTAAATGGAACGGCTTTGACCAACTATATAAGATAGTATTCTAGATTCATAAATCTCTTAAAGATTATTAAAATTTTGACAGGAAACGTTTATCTAATAAAGGAGAAAGGAGATCTGTTTCGATTCCATACAATAGAGTCATATATTTTTATCAGTGTCAATAGACGAGTCCGTTTTAATACGTTTGTACAGCGTATTAAAATTTTGTCATAAATTTAAATTAATGTAATTTAGCATATACCTTCTACGGGATAACATGAAGAAAATTAACAAAATATCCACATTAGACTACTATAAGCATATGCATATAGCTCCCATAGAAGTTCTCGGGGAATAATTAATTAGAAACTTTTTGCTAGTCAAGCAAACTATATAACGAGCTGCATTGGGCAGAATCTCAATATCAAATAATATATGCATATAAGATATACATATGAGATAATGCTTCCAATGGGAATTATATACTTTTAATACCTGTTGTTTGTTTTCTGTGCAATTACCGAAAGCAACTATCGTAAGATAGTTTTCAATGTGATGTAACTATATATGTCCAACTATATGTTTGTGTGTCGTTTGTTCTTGTATCTCGTCTCGACTATTGTAACGCTAACAGTGGCTCAGCTGATGCTCAGTGGAAACAGCCTTGGCCAGCGCGTGCCGAAAAGCTACGATGCGGAAACGGTGTCTGCATATATCGAAAACCTCAAACTAAATTTACCCAACCAGTCGCTGATCAAGCTGCGCGAGCAGCGCGACTATTTGCTAAAATCGTTCAGTTCGCTGGTGAACAGCGAATGGAATTTGATTCAGGAGTCCGAGCGTAAGCAGCGCCAGGAGAAGTTTAAAAAGTTGTGCGCCGCAGCTGCCGCCAGCTCGGATTCTGTAATGGCAGAAGTGGCTCAATTGCTGGAAGAATCCGAAGATGAGCTGCAGCAGTTTAGGTGTTTGCCATTTGGTGGGGGAGCACGTGCCGAGCAGTTCATCGAGGACGCAATTGTGGTGCCGTGCGCACAACAAAGACGGGAAATGTCAATGACAGCGCCAACAACTCCAAGAACAAGAGCGCCAGGAACAACAACAACAACACCTGGAAAAAGAGCACCAGGAACAACTACGCCTGGTAGAATGTTCAATGTATCGGCACGCCAGGAAGAAACTGTTGCTGCGCCCCAACAAAGCTTGGATCAGGCTATAAAAATTATCAGAAAACTTTTCAAGAATGCCGCACGTGACTTTGAACTAAATAATGGCAAACTGGAGCTTGCAACGGACGAGTCAATGTCAACAACGAACCCAATGCCAAGCGACGAGCAGCGACAACAAGAATTTCCAATACGTTGGCTATCTGAGAATTTTATGCTGATGCGCGAAATGCGTAAGCTGCGCTCTTTTGATCCCAGCGAAATGTACGAGGAGCTGCCCTGGCCGGATCTAGATGACAACCCGGTCTGGCTGTACAACAAACAGCCGCCGGTATTAGCTAAACCTTGGCTTGTGCCAACGGCGCCAGAGCAGCAGCAGCAGCTGGGTGAGGGTCGTGATCGAGATGAGGCAATCAGTTTACCTCCTTTAGCGCGCCAGGCTGTACAATCGCACAGCCAGAACACACCGGGTCAGGACAGATTGCTGCAGGATGTGCAGGACAGTGAAGCTGGTGCAAATGCCACTCCACTGGTCACCAGCAATGCCGCACAGCACATCTCCAATGATGGGTATACAACTTAAACAATTCGCTATCTCTCTCTCTCTTTCTATAGTATCTTCCAGTCTCTGTCCCGCTGTGTGTCTCTTTGCACTTACCTTATGCCAACTTCCTTGCCTGCATTAGTCTATCTATGGAAACAACGGCCAATTCGATGGAATGGTATATTCTTACACACACACAACCTTTATTTTGGGTACTAACAATTTTGACATTCACTCGAAACATATGTGACAAACTTGTAAATGAACTAAATGTATTTATGTGTGTGTGTACTGGCAGAAACACTTGCTATATAAATATATACATTAGCAGGCATTAACCAGCTAAGCTCGGGTTTTATATTTCAAACTATTATCGCCCAAGCGTGGGAATATTAAGATAATTCCGTTCTTCCATTTAGCTCAATGAGTGAACGTCTTGTGGAACTGCATTTTCTCGCATTTACTGAAAAATTTTCCACAAAAGATCTTAAAGCCCTTTGTAGGAATGACCAAAAAAATGTTTGACACAACCAGTTCCCACAAATTGTTCCAACCTTGGAGTCTCCCATAGTCCCGCTTTGGCAATTACTTAGCTTTTCTGATTTTGCGGTTTCCAATTAAAAAAAAAAAGCAAAAGTATAATTTGCTGTTGCCAGCTTATAATTCTCAATGGGTTAAAGCATCGAACTAGAAGACACATTTGTTCACATTTAGTGCTAATGCCTTGATGTTAAGCTCAAGCAAAGAGCTTCAAATTTGGCTTAAACTTGTCCCTTAAAACCCGCTTCAAATATCAGTTATAATTAGCTTTTCATTCTTCCTATTTGCATACCTCGCATGCTCATATATTTTCGCTCCACTTCACATCTTCATTTCAATGTTGATATTCATGATTGGTACTCACAAATACTCACACAATTCACAGCCTACCATCCATACCGACTGGCGACAATCAGGCAGCCAATTTAACGGACGAAGATATGCATACTTTGTACCCACCGTTGCCAGTGGTATCGCCAATGATGGAAGTGGAGAGCATCACATTGCCCATAGGGGGGGAGAGAAGTGCTAGTGGCGGGGAGAACAATGTCTCAACGCCGCTGCTGTTGCGGACACGTCATGCGCACGCATCGACCCCGTTGCAAGCGTATCGCACCCAGTTGCCGGCCATCGATGAGGAGCAACAGAATCAGAATCAGAATCGAGCCACAATGCCGCGAGTGCTTGAATTGAGTGAGGATTACACGACAGAAACAGCAAGAGCAGCAGCAGCAACAGGGCCAGCAACAGCGGATCAAGCTGAAGCAATTTCTCATGATATTCCAATTTTATTCACGCCGCCAGCAAATACTTCGCCACCATTGACTCGTGATTGGACCTCAATCTTTCGTCCGCGAACAGCTTTACCAATTTATGCACCTAGTCCTACCTCAACAACAACAACACCTCCATTACCGCCCAGACGCCGACGCAAACGCAGGCTTCCAAGGCCGCCAAGCGATGATGAGGTCATGCTCGGATTTTTGTCCAATATGTTCCAGGAAAGATGGTCACAAATAGAGCAACAAACGGAAGCAGTCGACGTACCGCAGCATGCGAATGAAATGCCAGCAGGCACAGAGCCGCCGGCATTACCCATGGATCTAGATGAGATTCCCGACAGGCCAGCAGCAGCAGAAGACATAGAGCCGCAGGTTTTACCAATGCAGACGGATGAGCTGCGCGACAGGCCTCCAACAACAGCAGAAGGCATAGAGCCGCCAACATTGCCCATGCAGACGGATGAGCTGCCCGACAGGCCACCAACAACAGCAGGAGGCATCGAGCCACCAGCATTGTCTATGAATTTGGATGAGCTGCCCGAAAGACCGATTGTGACTTCCATTGAAGTTATATACCAACCGCCCAGTGTAATTGCAGATGCTGGACAATTAGTTAATCTGACCGAAATAAGCACAACTGGTAGCCCGATCTTAGTGGACGCCTCACAGCTCCCAAAGAAATCGCTAGTAATGCAAAGTGCAGCTAATCAATCTGCGGGAATGCAGCTACTAACCAGATCGGAACGCGTAGAACGGGAGCTTCGTGAAGATCTAAGCTTTTTAGTGGAGCACAAGCACTTGCTGCGTCTCATGGTGGATCATACCAAGTATTTGAGCGATAAACAGCAGCGGGAAGATCAGCTACGAAATTATCAATCGCTCGCTAACAGATCCCATCCAACAGACGATAGCGATGAGAGGAGCGAGGGAGAACAGAACATTCGGTATGTCGCATTGCCTGCCATATACACATACGATCCAAAAATGATCTTGGAAATGCCCGAGTGGAAGCCTCGTGTTGTGCACAATCTAATCGGAGCACTGATCCGGAACGACCAGATTGACATGCGTGCGACTGGATTCATCGAGACGCGCATGGAGGCAGCATTTGCTTTTCGTGTGCTCCTCGAGCTGAAGGCAGCCAATATAATTAGTCTAAGCCCCGATGCGCGGTATGCCTCGCTGCTTTAAGGTGCTGAAATTAGAACTAAATTAAAACTAAATTAAATAAATAATCCGAATGGAAAATGGGCAAAAAGGATACCCATCAAAATATGTAGAGAATACATTAAAAACATATAATTTAAGATTTTAAGATTTCATTTTCAGATGGATCAAAAATTACCAAAACAAAGAAAAAGTATACATTTAATTTCGACTTTGGATTTCATATTTTTCATATTTCAGTTTATAAATAAAAATATAAAATATATCGTGTGTTAATGTTGTGTCGTTTGTTTGTTTGTTTAACAAATATCTCGTTGTAGTTGTACTGTTTGAATATACATTTAATTATAATTATAATTTTGAAATCCATTAGGCGAGGATCGTCGTGGTGGTGGCCGCGATGGTGGCTTCGTTCGTGAACGCGGTGGCTTTGAAAGACGCCGTCGCGACGATGGCGACATGAATAACAATCAGGAAGATGGGGGCGAGGATGGTGAAAAGAAGGCAAGGGAGTTTTATATACCACCGGAGCCGACCAATGATGAGACCGAGATGTTTAGCACCGGCATCTCTTCGGGCATAAACTTTGCCAAATACGATAATATTCCCGTCAAGGTATGTCGGATCAATCAATTAGAGAAACTTATCACTAATCACGAAATTAATTTCAGGTGACTGGCGAAAATGTGCCGCAGCCAATTAAGAACTTCGAGAATGCGCGATTGCGCGGCATTGTGCTGGAGAATGTGGTTAAATCGGGATATGTGGTGCCCACGCCCATACAGAAGGTATCGATACCTGTAATTGCCGAAGGACGTGATTTGATGGCCTGCGCCCAGACGGGCTCCGGCAAAACGGCCGCCTTCTTGCTGCCCATACTTAACAACATTTTGGAAGAGAGTCATGATCTAGAGATTGGCAAGCCGCAGGCGGTGATTGTCTCGCCGACGCGTGAGCTCGCCATTCAGATCTTTAACGAGGCTAGAAAATTTTCGTATACCACATATCTGAAGATAAGCATCGTTTATGGCGGCACCTCGTTCAAATATCAGAACGAGTGCATTACCAAGGGCTGCCATGTGCTGATTGCCACACCGGGACGTCTGCTTGATTTTGTGGAGCGCACATTCATAACATTCGATGATACACGTTTCGTCGTTCTCGACGAGGCCGATCGCATGCTGGACATGGGCTTCTCGGAGAGTATGCGTAAGATTATGCATCATCAGACCATGCGTCCGGAACATCAGACATTGATGTTCTCGGCCACGTTCCCGGAGGAGATCCAGCGCATGGCTGGTGAATTTTTGAAAAACTATGTCTTTGTTACCATTGGCGTTGTCGGCGGCGCCTGCTCCGATGTGCAGCAGACCGTCTATGAGGTCAACAAGTTTAACAAACGCTCCAAATTGATGGTCTGTCAAAAGCATAACATTTTTATTTGTTTGTTTTAAATAGTTTTTTTATTTTGTAGGAAATATTACGCGAGGGCGCCGATGGCACCATAGTCTTTGTGGAGACAAAGCGTGGCGCCGATTTTCTTGCCTCGTTCTTTTCGGAAACTGAATTCCCGACCACCTCCATACACGGCGATCGCCTACAGAGTCAGCGCGAGCAGGCTTTGCGCGACTTTAAGACTGGCACCATGAAGGTGCTCATTGCCACATCGGTAGCCTCGCGTGGTCTTGGTTAGTCAGCTTTTGCACCCCCTAAAAAAACATTTATACTAATCATATTGCATTCTTTACAGATATTAAGAATGTTAAGCATGTTATCAACTATGATATGCCCACCAATATTGATGATTATGTGCACCGCATTGGTCGCACTGGTCGTGTGGGTAATAGTGGACGTGCCACATCATTCTTTGATCCAGAACAGGATCGCACTCTTGCCGGTGATCTGATCAAGATCTTGGAGGGTTCCGGCCAAGAGGTTCCGGATTTTCTAAAGGAAATTGGCGGTGGCAGCAGCTATTGTGGCTCCAAGTTTGGCGGCATTGATGTTCGCGGCGGTGTTAGTATTTATTTATCATAATTATTGTTATTAGAGAGAGTATGGTAACAGACGTCATGACTATATATATTCTTGATCAGTATCTATAGCCTAATCGATCTGTCCGTTTGTCTCTATGCAAAAGAGCCTCTCAGCTGGAAAATTTAAACTAAATCGTGTCAAGGGAATAATCGGTTGAAAGTTAAACAATTTTTGTTTGATATTTTAAACAAACTTGGAATTAACGAGCTCTGACATGATCTAATTATATCATTATATATATACTATATATCCCAATAAGAAAAATCGTTCGAAAATGGGTTTTTCAAGACCTTTTCTCCCAATTTAATTAATTTAATTTTCGGTTTGCCGAACATGGCTTTTCTTGTAATTTATTTTATTTCTATTTTTTTTCTCATCCACAGGCCAAAAACGGGCACATTGAGAACTTGGAGGATGAGGAGGAGTGGAATTAAATTAGTATTCTATATGATATGCATATATTTTTAAAGCACTTTGACTAGACATCTCTCACACCCAAAAACCCAACAATCTTTCAAATATTTCAATTGTGCTTTCATACAAAACAAAATTCATCGCGAACAAACATTATTTATGTTAACCTTATATAAACATTGATATATTCGTAAAACAATATTATATGAATATCATATAATTTGTATTAGCAATGCAGATAATGAATGATGCATTCAAATTATTCATTTCATTAAATTTAATCATCTTGTGCATTTCGTTTGATTTTATTAATATAAAATTAAATAAAACCACTGACAACGTCATCTTTTAATTGCGTTCTATATTTTTTTTTTACATTTTATTTTTTGCTTGTTTTAATAACCAGCCCTTGATATATTCAAGTTAGTTTTTACAGTTATAATTAACAATTAACGAACGCTTAAGTGAAACGAGAAGAGCACGCGAATACCCTTCAAAACAAAATCATATGTTTGCTCTTTTTAGATGGCGGTCTGCATTCGAAATGCTTGTCACTTTACCAGCTCTTTCTCTTTGCGCGCTTCGCTCTGTGCTTTGCTTTGTTATCTGCCGGCTTTTTGCATGCTGCAGCCGCGCTCCCTTAACACGGACACGCTGTCCATGCCCCCGCCCCGCCCCTGATGAAGCTGTCATAGAGCGTGTATGAAAACAAAAAAGGCGACACAAATTTTGGGTTTCTGTGTTGCTTTGCTTTGTATAAACGCACACGCATACGCACACAACAAAATCAATAAATGAGAAACTCACCACACTCTCTTGTCGTTCTGCAGCCGTGTTGAACATTCGCTTTGTTCAACATTTGCGTGTCATTTCAGTCTCTGACGGCATTTTCCAGCGTGCAAACGAGTTTTAAACCGCGTGCGCATTAAATAATTATTATAACATTTTGTGGTATTTAATAAACAATACATTTAAATTAGCTAAGGGAAAATCAAACAGTTACGCGCTAAAAAGTGTGCTATGCAAAAAGTTACATTAAGTATTTTTCGCTGTTGTTGCTCTTGTTGTGGCATTGGCTTAACCTAAATCGCTTCTTAGCGATTATGAAATAACGGTTTCGAGTGCCACTCACTGTTGTTGTTATTGTTGCTTAAATGCGGCTTTGACGAGAAACAACAAAGTAGGCAAAACAAGAAGCAGTTCTGACGTACACGCAAATTAAAATTTACGCTATAAGTTGTGGATAGGAGGGGGCGGGGGTTATGTGATGGCAAGATCCCGTACATTGTAGCCTTACTCCGCGCGGATATTAACTAGCCCCTCCCCCCCCACACAAGCTTGGCTAGCCGGCGCAGCAAACGGATAACTGTTTGGCATTTTGCGCGAGTTTTTGTTCTATTTTTATTTTTTTTTGCGTTGCGTGTTTTCGTTTTCATTTCCTTTTTCTATGCTGTTTACAACGGGAGTGAAAGAGTTTTTTCCAGGCTAGAGCCTTCATATTCTTAATCTATTCGTTTTTGTTTGTCTTTGATAGTGTTAAAATTTTGTTCTCTTGCAAATCGCGCAAATCTCTTATCCACAGTTTAAGAGATTGAATTAACAGTTAATCCTTCTGGAGGCCTTCTTTAATGATCGAGCAAAAATACAGTTGCAGGGAAAGCTCTCTTCTTTGGTCACAAATTAAGAGTATTGCAAAGACGGGAGTTTACAACATAAACTTCTATTACTTTTATTTTGCGTGTTTAATTTACGTATTCCCATTTTAATCACAAACGATAACGGCGAAAAAATGATTAATGAACATATTTCACAGGCTTCCGTTTTTACTTAATCAACACGCGACGCAATTGTTGAACTCAACATCAATTGAATCCTTTAGAACCTCGAGAAAGCAATTTATCAAAAAAATAAACTAATAACAAAAGTGAGCGAAAAACAAACAGAAAACAAAACGTTTTAATAGAAAAAGAAAGAAACTGAAAAAACAATATTTGTTTTTGGTTTGCTTTCTTATATTTTTATTTTGGCACACGATGAGCCAAAGTTTTGATAGTTTAATGCAAGGCGGCGGCGACTTCGAGGAGCGGCAGTCCTCGGAGGATGTGCCGGAATCGACGACAACTACAACAACAACAACAACAGCCGGCGACGGAGCTGCCGCCATGGCAGGAGCTGCTGCTCTGCGGGACGAAGACTTCAGCGAGGACAACAATTTCGAATCAAATTTGCGACGACGCAAAGGCAAAATCATATCCTGTGCCAAGGAGACTATTGAGAACGGTGAGCAAAATAAATATTACAAAATATTCCATTCTGCATTTGCAACTAGTTGTAAATATGTTGCAAATGTTCTGCTGAAATGTTGTAAATGTAACTTGATGCGTTGACAGCTGCAAATAAAGTTGTAGAATCTATGCAGGACTTTCAGAGATGAGCTGCCTTGCAAGTCGTCTTGCAGGACATGTCAGTAACGTTGTCTGCGAGCGTTCTAGTTTTGGAAATTTGATTGCTTTGGTGGACTTTTCAAATTTAAAGTTACCTTTTATTCTTTTAGGGGGATTTTGTCCCTTCGCTACTCAAGCGATTGGCTGTGCGCTGCCAAATAATACATATTTCCGCATTATACTTGACAAAGAAAGAAAAATATTTAATTTCATTGTTATAATTCCTTACGAATTTGAACCGGCGACCTTCCGCTTGTTAGGTCGACGCGCTGACACAATTCAGTCAGTCAGTTAGAACAAACTCTTTTATAAAGAACTAAACAATAACTTGAGGTACATTAAAGGTCCTTAGCGAACCTTAGTTTAGATAGACAAGAAACATGTCCCAAAAACACTTAAAAAACAAAGATAAATAAAAAATAAAGATAAAAAAAATATATATAGATTTACGAACTTCACATTCTGCGATTCCGTTACTAAGTGTCAGTTGTCGGTAACATATTAATGGCAAAAGTACCGCTTCTTTAAATAAACAGCTCATCGGTTTGATTTGATTTACCTAACCGCCGCAAAATTTTCCTTCTAAAGGTTAAAAAATTCGGTTAAAAAATGGAAGTAGGGTCTCCATTTTAAGGACTCTCCGAGAAAAGGCCATCTTTAAATGTTAAAACCTGTGGGATTAGTAACATTTAAAGTTACCTTCTTGCTTACCTTATTTGTTATATCAGCTGTTTGTGGTAATGATACTTTCCTATTTTCCATCGATAAGAAATTCGATAAATCATCGCAAAAAATATGAATATGCAAATGTGAAAAGCGTGGTTTCTTATGGGAAAACTTACCATGTTGCAAAAATGTAACATTCGCAAAAAATGTAAGAAATGATGATAGTGGAATTAGGCTATTAGTTGTATTTTTACTGATTTTTAAGTACACGTTTTGTGTAATTTATATACCCTGTAACCATTGAAAATGGTTAAAAAGGGTATTACAGTTTCGTGCCAATGAAAGTAACAGGCAGAAAGAAGCATCTTCGACCCCATAAAGTATATATATTCTTGATTAGATATCAATACCCAAGACGATCTAGCCATGTCCTTTGTCCGATAACTCGCCCCTTTTTCAAACAATCGATAAATATTGACATCGAAATCCTGTTTTATGAGAAATTCTCTTAGATTTTAAGAGCTAGCGTCATCAAAATTGACATGTAGAATAGTATATACAAATCAAGTATCTTTCAATTTATAGCTATTTGGTGTTGTTAGCAGAAGGTTCAGGGTATCCGCTAGTCGGACACTCTAGTCTAGAGCTCTCCAACTTGTTTATCATAATTTATTCGCCGTTGTTAAAGGGTTTCTATCGTATTTTAAATTAGTTATGTTTTTTATTTATTCATTTCCTAACTGACTTAATATATAAGTTATAAAAGCGCCATATACACTAATTATTCGATATCACCTAGAAGGTTTATAATGCTTGTTTCGTACTGTTATTTCTACTACTAAAAGGCTTTGTAAATTGGCCATAAAGACGCGTGTCTAACACGCCCTTCAGCCCTCTCCAGAGTATTTCGAGAGCTACCAATTTTGTAGTATGTACATGATTATGGCCAACCCCTAAGCTGGCACCCTGAAAGCCAAGTCATAAATATCACTTGGACTCGTATTCGTATGATATAAAACACACGCAAAGCACTCGGAGCCTTGACCCATAAAAAAGCTAATGAAATTAATTAACCAAACCTAAAACACGGAAAAAGTTCATTGAAAATATTTAACTTAAAGCTCTCGAAATCCCGCAAAATGGGTATAGAAAAAAGGTTTTGGCTTAAATTGAAAGTCACTTTTGTGTTTCAAATAAATAAATGCAAAATAAAGCTTTTAGTTTAATTTAAATCTATGCAAAAAATAAAATAAAATAAAACAAAAAAAATACAAATGAATGAATATTAGCTTTATCGCATTGATTCAACTTAAAATTGTTAATTAAATAATTGTGCTGATGAAAAACTTAAAGCTAATATGATATATGATAAAGTGTCTAACTAAGGCCTTCTTTTTACTGAGCTAATCGTGCTTTAGTCCAGCTGAAAATTTAAGCTCAGTTTAAGTACACTCAGGTTTTCATTTTTCAACTAAAATGCAATAAGATAAATGAACAATTTCATTCAACAAAAGCTCAAAAGAATGAAAATGTGTTGATTTTAATGTCAAAAATTATTTACATTTTCGATGACGTGTAATTAACAATTAAACCAACATATTTAACAATGCAATCAGGTCGATAAGTCGCTGGAGCTAGGACCTGGTACGGGTTCTAAAAAGTTAAATATGCCGTCGGATCCAATCAATTAAAAGGGCAAATGCATGTTCAGTAGCAGCAAATAAATAATTCAAAGTCCCTTCAGCGGCAACTTTCAGTGGCAACTTTTGCAGCGAGTCGCCGTTGCTGCCACACAAGGCGAGGGGGAGGGGGGGGGTGGGTGCAGCTGACTCATTCCTGTGCTGCAAGTGCACAAGAGGCGAGTCCTGCGTGCGCAGTTTTTATTATTTACGTTGACAGCACAATTAACTTGGTGAGGAGGAGGGGAGTATTTACGTTAATTCGAAAATCATTCTGGGACAACCTGATAACCGGGTCGAAACATAAAAAAGTACAAAAAGTAAAAAAACAATATTAACAGAGTAGGATATATGTAGGTAGAAACTGTCAATCTAAGTTTTTAAAAAGTAGCACAGCTAAGGTTCGAACCCTAATATATGCAGCTCATATACAGAACACTGCACGTAATTCTTATTGGACCCTATTGGAATATTTTTAAAGATGGAACAGATTCGATATTGTTTAAATTTGAACAATTTCAACCCATTTGTTAAGCACTCTTCTAATATACATAATTAAGGGATAAAAAGAGTGTAAGGGACAGATAAATATATTATTAGCTAAGAGAGACAGAGAGAGCAGAGGCGATAATTAAATTCTAATTAGGCTTGTTTTCTTTATACATATGTGGCCAATACTAATATTGTGAATGCTTAAAGCGAGAAAGTTTATTTGTATGCTCTCTGCGCCATTGGCATTCGAATCCTTTATCTAAGTTATGTAAATAGCCGAGAGCGCGTATGTTAGCAGCGTCCATTGTGAACAATGAGAGAGCGTTAGCTTTGATGTTTGTGTGCTCTTAACTAGAAGAAGTGCGAGAGCCCATTTAGCATAGACACGCGCTTTAAGAGACGGATCAGTATGTGCGCGTCTTTTCCACCGATCGGTCGTATTCCCCGCGCATGTGTAGCAAATCGGTTACAATAAGACAGTTAGACAGTCGTATATAATATATCCGTCTGTGCTCCGCCCGTGTGCAAAATGGCCACTTTGCCGAAAAGAATGATAGAGAGAGAGAGAGAGCGAAAGAGGATAAAAGGGCGTAATAAAGAAAATATTTTTACTGTAAAACGCGTTTGTCGGCTGCCGGATCACCGCACTAGCAGAGAGCCTTTATCCAGAGAGTAGACATTGCGGATAATGTAAGCGTGGGTTACACACATACATATAAGTTTAAGTCGTGCATAAGCTATTGTATTAGTGCGAATGCCGGCTTAGCAAAGACGCGACCCTATGATGCGACGATGTGAGCGACTGCCCTGTTAACTGGCCGTATTATCCGCGAGTGTGCATTAAATCTTTTTGAAAAGTAGCAATTTCCCGTTTTATGTTCTTCCTAACCGCTGCTAATCGGTAAGATAAGTTTAAAATTCTTTGATTAATATGCTTATAAATATATAGAAACATACAGACATAATCCACATAGCTTATCGTTCGATTAAGAAAATATACATATAGTCTTATATAAAGCCCTCTGCGTTGACCACATTGTCGATCGTGCGTGTTTTCCAAGTGTAGTTAGTTTTCTTATTTGACAAATTCGATACGCGCCCATTTCTAGTTGGAGCTCACACATAGATAAAAAGAGACAAATACAAATGCGCCGTTGGGAACGGTTTTAGCGAGCGAGCTCAGATTTTCGTGGGCTACGAAAAAATCCAAAAAGTGGCAGACATGACTTTTAAACTTTTCTCGCCTGACGTAAACGCTCGTCTCGTCCCGCCACGCCCCGCTCTAGGGAAAGGGGAACGCAACTGCATCGCGTGCGTTAGCCTGGCGTGAAATATTAGAAGTTTTGCTGGCAATTGGGCTCTGGAGAATTTGAAATGGAGGGCTGTATTGATTTTCTAGCTACGATAATGTCTGGCGGCCATTAAAGGATACGTCTGTTTGCAGCGCACCTCGTACGCTCCCCTTCGTAGTTATTGTCATGTACTCCATTTGCCATCACTGTCACAGTGCCCCGGGTTGATTATCTGGGCCCCATTGTCCAACTCGTTGGCATTGTTTAGTGTTTGTTTTTGCCCTTTTGATGATTGTTTTCGTTGCCAGCCCCACGAGGAGCGGCTTCTGCTGCTCCCCTTGCTGTCGACTAGCTATCAATCGAGGCGTCGCCCGCAGACGTTTTATGGCTCCTCGGTCTGGCCATAGATTGGCATTGCCTTCTGTTTTATTAACCCCTTGGCCTTGTTTCATATGTATTAATGTATCTGTTCCTTTGCTGTGCGCCGTTAACTTTTTTTTTTAGCTTTATTATTAAACATGTCTAGTGGCTAGTTCTTAATTTGATAATAACTACCTCGATTTACAGGGCTTTGCATGTACAATTAGGTTTTTCTTAAGTTCCATAACAGATTATAAGCATTTTCCTCTATTTTGATTAACAACTTTCCTGATATCCCAAAAATTACAAAAACTGCTTTGTTTTTATAACCATAAACGAAGAAATAAGTATAAATTAAAAGCATAAAAACAGTTTGAACTCAAATATATTTTCTCTTCAAAGAGATTTGTTTTCACCAAAAGAAAATTTTTTTTCCTTTGCGTAAACACGAGCGAGAGAAAAGCCATTAAAGCAGTTTTACGAAGAAAAACAAAAATGTGTCATCAGCTAATGGATAAATAATGCCCGCCCCTTGGTATCATATGAGTTGGGAACCAATTTGAAGTGTACTTTTTATATATTTTCGGTCCAAGCTAACTTCTAGTTGAAGCAAGATTGAAAAAGAAGTGAAAAGGACAGAGGTTGCTTCGGTCTTGCGGAAAGTGTCCAACAATTTGTTGTTGGCTCGTAAAAAAGGTAACAAATATGCGACACAAATGAGAGCACTATAAAAAACTATGTAGCACAGATACATGCATATATATATATAATATATATATTGTGTCAAAGGCAGTTTAGACAAAGAAAAGTCAACATTGCATGCATTTTTTTTGGTGCTCGAGTGAAAGTATCCTTGGGAAAGTAAAGTTGAATTTGAAATTCCATGCAATGCAACTTGTAACAGCTGCAGAACTAGTTCGTTAAACTAGTTCTGTTGAACTAAATCTCGTGCGTACTAAGAAGTCCTCTTTTTAGTTGTCTAAAGCGTTGCCAATATCATAAAAACTTAATCAAATTATATAGAAAATGTTGAAGGTCACGAAAATCGTAATACGCGTAGCATCTGATTCGACTTTGAGCATATTCAATATGTATAAAGCCTTCAGCTGTTGAATAAAGCCATTTATCGCAAAGTGAATCATTGGCTTCTTGTGCTGTGCGTTATTGTTTGGGTCTTGGCTCTATTGTGCTTTTGCTCTCTCGACTTACATTTTTCACATATTTTGCATATGAATTTACACATTGAGCCACATCCCTAGCACCGCACCGTGCCCTGCGTCCTACCAAAGCCAAAAGCCGATTACATTGGCTTGATAATGAAGGAATGCTTGCGGCTTATTCATATTATTCGTATATGTGCGCTGTGAACCCAAAACTCAACTCGAAATAATATTTGCATACAAATTTTGTCAGCCAAAGGAAAATGATGAGGGGAAATCTTTTGAAATTTAAATGCTCAACAGTAGCCGTAGCTATGACTCATAAACTATACCCTCTCATTGTTTTTTTGTCTACAAAGCCAATTAAACTTTGTAAAAACTGCTAAAAATTTGTTTAAACATAAAATGGTCTTATTTATTTATTGGAAATATAGAAATAATAAAGTTAGTAATAATAATAGAAGTTGGATATGATTGGATTGGATATTTATATAGTATACTTAGGATTTAATTTATCTTATTGGAAAATTTCGTATAACAGAGAAACCAGAGATCGAAACATGGCAAAACTAGCTCAAAAGGTTTTGTGTAGTTCTTTAAAGACTCACATTAAAATAGAAACAAGAAACTTTAACAAGAAACTCAAAATTCGTTTGTCGAACTTGTTTGTGATAGTTCTTCTTAGATAATGTCGGCTCTAGCTGACTATTTGAGCATTGTTCTGTTCTGTAATTCAATTTCAAACTGTTGTCAATGCAAAGTTTTGGCAATTCTGCTATAAATTTTAGATATGCAAATGTTTTCAATATGCCGCCAAGCTGCTGAATTGCAATATCTTTGCGTCCCGCCGGATCTGTGGAGCATGGCAAATACTTGTCCTGTGGCTATGGCAACCTTTCTGCCCTGCCGTCTCTTGCTTATGTGCTTTTTGATACATCAGAGTTTTCATCTTCGTGTGCTGCCTGCAGCCGCTGGTCTCAATCTGCTCAGCCAGGTGCTCAGTCAAGTGCTCACATCTGTAATATTGTTGTTATACGCCTTTTACGACCTATACACTGCACAAAATATTCGTTGAACAGTTTCCCAACAATGTCAGTTACAAATATTGCCAGTTGAAAGGATTTTTGATTAATTTTTAATTATGTGATGTTACATTATTACAGATTTTTAATGCTTCAATCCAGAACTTTAATACATTTTAAGCAAGTGTCAGTTGTCGGTAACATGTGAATGGCAAAAGTACCGCTTCTTTAAATAAACAGCTGATCGATTTGATTTGATTTACCAAGCGCCGCAAAGTTTTCCTCCGAAATGTCAAATAATACTGCCTCTGAGTAGGGGCTCAATTCAATGGAATGCTTGCGAGATTTGGCCATCTTTAAATGTTAAAAACTGTAGGATTAGTAACAATTAAAGTTACCTTCTTGCTTACCTTCTTTGTTATATCAGTTATTTGTGGTAATGTTTTTTTCATTTTTTCCAACATTTTTGCAAATGTGAAAAATGTGCTTTCTTGTTATGTGTCTAGTTATGTGACATTACGTTTAACACATTAACACATTAACACATTTTTTATGCTTGAATCCAGAACTTGTATTGTGTTTACTTCAAATAACATTTCCTAAGCTCTTAACATAAATTTAAATTTGTTTCAATTTTATGAAAATATATGAATATGAAAAATCTTACATATAAAATTTTTTAAAATTTTGATTTATTTCAAGCCAATTTTACATTATTCAAGAATTTGCAGTTTTTTTAAATTTAACTTTTAAAACCTTATTGAACTGCGATATTTTTTTCGGTGTACCTACATATATTTAAATTACGTTTTATTTGAGCAGATGCATGAGCTTACGCTTTGCCAAACCAACCCAAGCCCAAATTTGTTTCCAGTTCAATTGCAGACTCCAAACCAATGCCCAACATCATTATCATCATTGCCAACACCATTATCATGATCATCAGCAGCTTGTGACATTGAGAGCAGCTTAATTTCCGTTAAGCGTATGTTAAACTGCATGCCAAATGTGTGTGTATGCATATACTGAAATACATGCATGTAGATGTGTGGGCGAATGTGTGTGTGTGTGTGTGTGCCTGATACCTTTGATTGGCTGCTAATGCGATTGGCTGCTGTCAGTGCTGTTTCGTGTTTTAATTTCTCATTGATTACCATCACAAATGCAACCCGCACAGCAGCTGCTCGATTTGCCATGTTGCATTTGCCGCCGAAGCATGTAATTCAATTTTAACTTAATGTCTAGGGAATCGTCCTGTGACAGCAAATCCTTTTAAATGCAGCTATTATATTGCTTAGATTAAAGCTGGGAATTTACATATTAAATTTATCTGTAATAAACCTTTTTTATTAGAAATTCTTAATACAAATTGAACTGCCAAATTGCACTTAAATAGGCATTCAAAATTGTAGACAGCCGAGATTTTTAAGCACATAAAATTACTTTTAAGAACTAATGTTCCTTTTAGGCGGAAAATTAGCTTATATTGCTTGGTATAAAAGATATTCAAGATACATATTTTGTTTGATTTTTGATGCAACTTGCGTTAAACGCGTTTTCGATTAATTGAATTTTCGTAAATCTAACAAAAATTGGATCAAAGAGCAGTATCAAATATGCAAATACTATTATTTATATGTCAAATAATTGTTTGCATTATTCATTTGAACTAAATAACTTTCCTTTTTCTAATTTTGTTTGCTTTATTTTTAATTTTACTGTTATTATGGGAACAACTTAAATTAAACATTTATGAATATTTACAAATAAAACTATTCTACTGTTAAGTCTAACATATTTCTAAATAGAATTTCCATTTTGCTTCCTTTAAACTAAAAAACTTTCTGAAATCTAAACAGAATTTTCTTTTGAATTATTGTGTAAGCTCCGCCTTCTGCTAAAGGTCATTTACTTTTGATAACTTTAGTTTACAGTTCTTTTTGTGTTGCAATTTTCATTCCTAGCTAACTATTCATGTGTTAACTGTGTGCAACAATTTCCTGCAGGCTGCTTGGGCATACGTAATCCACTTCGGCATCGAAAGCCACACACGATGCCCAATCCACCGTTGCAAACATTTGACTTCAACCTTAAGCCGAAACATCTTTTGGCAGTGTTTTTTTTTTGTCCACTCCTCGGGTAATCTGTGCCGATCAATCTGCATTTTCCATGCGCATATTCACATTGTTGTACTTTTATGCCCATGTCCGGCGGAAAACCGCATTTTGGAAACAAAAGAAAAACTAACGTAGGAAGTTGCAGCTGCTTTTTCAGCTACCGCATCCGTTGCCACACCTGGCCCTGTGTCTAGCCGACTCGCCCATTGCAGTGAGGCGTAAAATTGCCAAAATAAAAAGGAGTAGAAATCTACCAAGGCACTCGGTTGTCTGTATTTATAAATGAATACTAGATATGTGCCTCATTTTTGGTCCTTGGCAGTCAGCCAAAAAGAGCTGGCAACTCTTTTCCCTGCCCACGCCGCCCGCAAAGCTGAGCTCAAGTGCATTTCTCAGTAGTTGCCGAAATGGAATAATCAATGCGAACAAGTGGAATGTCGAGCTCGAATACGAATCGAATATATTTTCAAGAAATCAAAGTGCTATTTAGAATATTCTATATATGCTCTAGGCGGGGAGATTTTTATACGGTTTGTTTTTCTATACACAGGAGATACTCTTATTTTGTATATATATTTTTTTTTGTTTTATTCTGGTATTTTCCTAATGAAAGTTTGGTGCGTTTTTTATATTAGTCAAATTTTTAGCTAAAAATAAACTTGTCCATTGTGAAAGTCGCATTAAGAAAAAATAAATTAACCAAATTAATTATTAATTACAAATTATTCTCTAACATTCAGAAGTTCAGCTAATTATGCTGATTCAAATTAGAGAAGTTTAACTGCATATTAGCATGACAGTTAATAATTTTAGTTTTGCATTAATTGAAAATCAAAAACTTGCTATAAAACTTATTTTGGCACATTGTCTGCATTAAGTAAATAAAGTAAATCTCGATATTATTTGTTATTTTTAAATTTCTCTCTCTCTCCTTTCTACTCCCAAATGTAGGCAACGTTTTTTTGTTTGCCTCCAATCTCTTGTTTAAATGTAGGCTATGAATTTAATTTATTTCGATTTTTACTCGCCTTGAACATGCCATAAATATGACATTACGACGCCCGCAGAACGCAACGCCACTTTGCACTGCAAAATGTTTTGACATTCATCATACGCCCCATGTGGCGGCTCCGTCGTCGTCATCGTCGTCCTCCTCATGGTATATTTTTTTTTCTTTACCATTAATTCAATTGAATTTCTTGTCGCTTTTTCTGATAAATTTCATATCATATATTTGTGCGAGCACTTTATCATTTCCCAGCTGCCGGATTTACGTAGATGTTACCAATTTTTAAATCGATTGGGCAATGGGTGCGTTTTCCGGAAAATTGAGCCGTTAAATTATTTAATTTCTGTTTGGTTAAAGTGAATATTTATTGAAAGAGTGACTGAAGTTGGGAAGGTTCTGTTTATTCAATCCATTTACAGACAGTTTCATAAGAATCCTTAAAAATGAGGGTGAGAAAATAATTGAGTCAAATATAAGAAATATAAATGTCTGTTAAGAAAAATCTATAGCAATTATTTAAAAAAATATTATTAAAGTAATCGATGTGTTCTATAAACCTCGAAAGAAAACCTTTTAACTATTTTTTGGACTGCTATAAGAATATTTTAATAATAATGTATTATAACCATTTTTTCTAATTGATAACAAAATATTAGTAAGTGCGACGTTTTGGCAGTCCAATCTTCAGTTTTATTTAAAAATAAATATATTAAATATTTGTTGATTTTTTCCCATTGTATCTTCAGCCAATGTGTACACGAATATACTAAGTCAACATGTCAGCGATTGGTCTTTAAGTGCTGTTTGCTGTTGCGTGTTCTCTCTATTAATTCTTAGCCCCTAACGCCATGCAAGACCATTTACCCATTTCCACATGCTTGCTCAGCTGCTTAACACATGTCTGAGTGTCAGCATTCATCCATTGTGCACATCCTTTGTGCTTACATGTGTATATGGACATATTTAACATGTTATTCACTTCTCGTGAACACACCTCAAATTCCAAAGCATGCTTCAATGATGCTTTAGCATTATCTACCAACAGTTCTTTCTGTTCTTCACATCGCTTAATGTTGCCACCACAAAAAGTCCACAAATTATAATAGATGCAAATTGCCTAAGGCATTTTGACCGCACAGATTTCAGTATACTATATGCTTCTCTCTGCTCTGGTTAAACGAGGCTGCCAAAGTTATTTTATATTCTGTTTGTAATGTGAAAAGGGTATATTTACGTTCTGTCTTGTTGTATTTAGAGACTTTAAACTTGGTGTGCAATTGGGGCACCTTGCCAATGCTGCAGAGCAGTCATTGAAACGGAGGCTCCACGTTTTCCAGCGAAAACCATCATCAGAATCCACTCTAACTTATATAAAATCAACTAATCATTTTATATTTTACACTTCGTGTGAACTTTAAACAATGTTTTAATAAGTTAGACTGCGCTTTTAGTGCTCCGCTCGACCTCAAGTCGTCTCTCTGTTTAGGTGCAGGTAATTAACAGAGCGTCGCACTGTTGCCGCCGCTCTGTTAGTTAACATGACGCTAACAGGTTTGTGAGACTAAACATATCTGCTATATCTTATACTCGCGTTTAAAGCTCATCTAAAAATCAAGCCAAATATAGCCCGGTCACGCCAAATATATATATTTCTAAATCATGTCATGATTGGGGTTGCAGCTCTTTGAACAGAGTATTAGGTAGTCGGTTTGGGTTTCTTTTCGTTTGCGGTTGGGGGCATGTCCGCCATGTTGTTCGTGGGCCACTCTAATGAGCCCAAATGTGATTTGCGGTTCACAGTTTTGTGGCTTGGCCCCAATTTTCGGCCAGAGCACAACTTTTCTATGCGCTCAACAAAGTTTTCTGCTGTTGGCCTGTCATATCTATTACTGCCGTTGTTGTTGTTCCATTGGTCATTAAAAGCGGCCATCAATCATTTTCTTTCATTTCGTATCTCGAATGCTGTGTGGGCGTCGCTTACACGCTCATAAACAAGAGCAATACAACATGGTCAATTCAGGAAAACTGTGTTCAATTGCTTGTAAGAGCAATTAATCAGGAATTTTTGGGGGCTACTAATTGAGTTGGCTAACAAGAAGTAGATGTAAACTTAAACGTTTCTGACTTGAGTTAAAGCGGTGCCAAATGGCATAAGAGAATCTTTTGATATAATAAGAAAGATATAGAGATAACTAGTATAAATATATTCTCAACTCTTGGCTCTTGGAAAAGCTCACACACACCCCAAAATTTGTCAAGTTTCCTTTAAAGGTTTTTCCAATCTTATCTCTGTTTGAACACACTCAAGGCCTAATGAGCTCTAATGCCTGTGCCGGGCTGGCCCAGGCGAAGCCTCAGGCAGTTGACAGGTAAGGTAAATGTTAAGACATAATTACAAATTATGCGCGCAAATTAAATAATAAATCGCGTCCCATATATATTCATAATGAAAATCCACTTAGTGAAAAGACACAGCACGAAGGCATAGGAACAAAAATGGGAGTGAGAACCATCCTGGCTCAAGGATATGCATAAAAAGCCTCCTATGTGTGTGTGTGCAGCAGATTATTTTTGTTGCGAGCCTTGGCATTTTCAGCCAATACACATTTCAGACAAATGACGTTGCTTGGGCTTTAATATTTTAATTACTTTCAACAAATGAAGTTGGCAACAATAATTATTTTGTTTAACTATGCTTAAAAGCCTACAGGGAAAGATATGTGGGCGCCTATGCCCACAAACTTGTGGTTTAACCACAAACACACACACACGAGATGTGCCTCGCAGCGTATACGTGATGTGCGTATACGTAAAGTGCGTATACTTAATGTGACAGCCATATGAGGCGCCAAGTAGCGCTTTTCATGTCACTCACGAGCTTTGCGTTGTGTTTGTTTATACCCTGTACCCATTAAAAATGTGTGAAAATTGGATAGCTTGGCAGGCAGACGACAGACTTCTTATTTGAGTAAAGTTTAAAGTTGATTTAAAATTATTAATAACTTATCCCTGTCGCGAAAAACAATTAAGTTAGGCATTACTCGTTGATTTTCAAATCTATTGATGCCAAATTAAATATGATAAATTAAATATGAATCTTAAATAAGGAATATTAAATATATTTTCCTTAACCCAACTCCTTCCATCATTTCTTTTGATTTCATGCTCACAGAAATTATTCAAGATGGTTTTTTACATCGCCCAGAGCTACGTAGAGGGTATATTCTAGTCGGGCTCTGTTGAGTCTTTCGCCCAATTTTATATGTGAATAAATATGCAGACGAATCCCAACTGACAGTTATGAGTTGTTCGATATTTAAAGCTGTCGCTTGACAGATTGATGCGCTTGTTGTGGCCAAAAAGCCAACCATATAAACAGCTACAGTACAGCATAAAAGTACTTATACACTTAACAAGTAAACAGTACAGTAAAATAAACAAACTCACGAATTGAGTGATAATACAATAAACTGACAATATCTTTGATATAAAATAAATATAGATTCTTATTGCAATGGAAATAGTTATTGCATTTTAATTTTTGAGTTCGGCTTTTATTGCCTTTTTAATACCTGGAACTAAATATTAAAATATGCAAAAGTCTTTATTACTAATAATAATAATTGCGGAAAAAGCTCTACGCTCAGCGTTTTGTCATAAAGAAACTTTAATTTATATTCAAACTGTTCAAACTTTTACAACCAAATAAAACCCAAAATTAATAAAAGTTTATTTGGAATTTTTTAAATTAAAAATTGTTCTCTAGGATTAAGTTCAATGCTAAAAAGTCCTCATTCAGACTTTACAATATTCATCCTGCTTCGCCTTTAGCCTTACTTTTATTCTTCTTATATACTAGTTTGTCCTTTTTTGTTGCTGCTGTGCCAACTGCATAATTTCGCTTATGGAAATTGAAATGGGCTGCTGCACTTTGCACAAGTCGTCAAAGTTTTCGCAAACAGCCTGCACGGGGACCCCAGCCCACAGATCTTTTCCCCAGAGCCACGGCAGGGACGCACCGCTTGCCTATTGTAGAAACTTTTGCAACTTGCCGCCGTCAGCGCTCATTAAGCTCTAAAAGCGCTCGTCGAGGCGACATTTCTGCTGGGCATCTTTATATCTATTTTAAGCGGATGTTTGTAGGGAATTACTACACGGTTTTGCTTAATGTGTTTATAAAGACTGTTTGAGATAGAAATAAATCTTTGAAGTGCACGACGATACTTGATCTGTATATACTTTTCAAGAAGCTAAATGTCATATTTGGGGATTCTAGATCTTAAAACCTAAAAGAGATGTACTCCAAAAAACAGGATTTCGACGGACAAACGAATATGGCTAGATCGACTCGGCTGCTGATGCTGATCAGGAATTTATATACTTTATGGGTCATTCCTTCTGCTTATTACATATTTTTGCACAAATACATTATAACCTTTTTTACCCATTTTCAAATACATATTAAATTCTGAGCAAATTCCTAGTATCATAATATTTTTCTTACAGTTTTCCTGTTATACCAACTATTTGCATAGTTATTTTTGCCTTCAGCCTTTTTCAAACCTAATTTCTATTTATGTCCATTTTTTATTATATCACTGCTTTTTCCCTTCATTCCCCCTTCTTGGTTCCATTTTGATTTTCAATTGTGCGCTTCAATTATATATGCAGATCCAATCAATAAATTGACATCACTCGTTCTAGACTCGACATAGTCTCTTTTGTATGATGACCTGCCTCCCTCCGCTCCGCCCTCTTAAGCCCCTAAGAGCCCCTTTTCGAGGCGTCAAACTGCTGGGCGTTTTGACACTTTGAGTGGTTTTAGTTGTCAGAGTGCTGAAAGTGTGAAAAAAGCGTGGCTATAAAAATTCTTTGCATAAAATATGTCCACTAAAGGGTCACACAGAAGATACGGGGGCGAGCTTTAGCGCTGCTTGGGGAATTGTGAACCAGCAAATATTATTGCCAAGTGTTTGATTGAGCCGAAAGCAGGCGACAGTAGAGTGTAAAAGATTGAAAATATTTGAGCTGACAGCAAGCATTGAAAAGTGACTAGCAGGATAAAAATAATGGAAAAGTATAATCAGAAAACTGAGTATCATTAATTGAAATAGTTTATAGATTATAATCTATAAAGTGTTCTGCAGGCAATTGTGTCCCAGAATGTCATCATTCAAACCTTTTAAGTAAAAGAGTGAGGGAGTTTTGAAATTTCAAATTTGAGGACGCAGTGCATAAACAAGTAAATATTACGAGTTCATTGGCATTGAATTAAGTAGAGCGAAACATATAGACGATACGTAACATAAATAAAGTATATTTTCTATTTTAAGAATTTACCAAAGGAATCCATGCTTCAAAAATTTGGGATTTATTAATTTTGTAATAAACGAAAAATCATCTTTATCTAGGAATTGGTAAACATTTAAGTTTTAAATTTGTAGAAATTGGAAAAAATATGTACTAAGAACCATAAGAAAAACTAGAAATGATCTTAGACGGGAATACCGTTAGATCTCTATAGAGGTTTTTCTGTCAGAAAACCCATCAAGTATTAGTATTTTGAAAGGCTTTCAGCTCTGGGCTCAGTATTATGACCCTCTTCTTCAAAAACTAGCATTATTTTGATTAACTTTTGGCTTGATAATACACAATTTTAAATGTTTTTCTTCATAAAGTCATTTACTTTCACTCTTCTTTTGCTTTCCCTTTGAATTTCTATGCTTTCTGTGAATAACTTAAAGTCACAGTCATTTCATGATTTCACTTTTTATTTACCACACGTTGTCGTGCATCCCTTTGCTCGTTCTTTTCAAATATTAAATAGATGACGTGACAACCTTTTACAGTATTTTCGTTGTTGTTATTTTGCTCAGTTTTACACATGGGCACCGTAAAGTCGTTTGGCAAATTGATATCGGTTGTCCAGACAACATGAGTCCGGTGACTGTGACCTACCACTTCAGCTTAGTTGTCCTTTAATGGTATTTGTGGCACATTTTTATTGATGCACTGAACTCTTTCAAGTGATTAATGTGGCATCCTCTTTGTGTGGGTGCCATCAGTTCCTGCCTGAAGTTGGGTGCTTTAGCTGCTGTGCAGAAATTAAACGAGGACCAACAAGGACTAACGCTCGGTCAGCATAAATTAATTACATTTCTGTATGGGGCAGTACACGGGCTGAATAGAGTGTGACAGTTAAGGCGGACAATGTCAAGTGTTGAATGTCCTATCTCTATGTGTTGTGAGTGGTGGTTGTGTATGTGTGTGTGCGTTTGTTTGGGTATGGATGTGTGGATGTACTACCTATGTTGTGAGATTGTTCTGAAAAGTTTCCACAAAGAGAAGAAAACTATATTATTTGCATTTACTGCAATTACGTTCACGCTAGTAACGATAGTCTATACTAGTCTTTTTTTCTTTTGTAATTTCTGTCTCCGTTAATCGCCTTTCTATTCGATTTTCAATAATTTTAGTTTCACTGAAAAGTTCTTATTAGTTATCAATCGCGGACTCTTTTTCGGTCTCTCCTTTAATCGCTCTCTCTTTTTAGTTTCTTTCTCTCTCTGTGTTAACTCTCGTTCTCTTTTTAAAATGTAGCCTTTCAATGATATTTCATAATATTAAGGATGACATTTTTATTTATGCTTATGTGTACTTACATAAAAATATGTATACCATATGTCATAATAAAAGTTATGTTTTTATGTTAGTGATACCACAAAATAGCTTTCTATTTTCCCGAGATTTTTATTATGATTTAAAGCCCTTCGTACGGCTGCACAGCGCTTAGTACAAGATGTTTTTTTTTTTTTTTTGAAAGGACTTAAGGCTGCTTACAGAATCTTGTCTTTGGTTCGACTTGTTTGCTTAAATTGCTATTTTACTACCTAACCTTTTGGCAGTCCTAGCTGACGCCCTCATAAAAATAATTTAAGCAACAGTTTTGGGCTTATGTGAACCCGATTTTCGGAATAACTGACTCGAATAGTTGATAAGCTTGACTTAGAGATGAGCGACAGGATACGAGCTCTAGCTACAAATTTTTAACTTAAACAGAATAGTTGGATCGAAAATACAGATTTTGTATTAAATCGGGCGAATGTTTGTGACTTATTATTGAATTATAATGCAAATATTATATTTATTACCTCAATTTTGAGATTATAGATTCTATATATTTATAAAACGAATTTTCTACGTGATATCGAAATGCGTTAGATCTGCATTTCTATTTTCTTTCTATCTTGATTCGTAACTGTCAATGTCACGACATAATGATGAAAACTTCATCATTTGATTTCAATTAAATGCGTTTAGTCAATTAGAGCATATTGCGTTAAGTGCGCAATTGCTAATGAGTTTCTTTCGTCAGTTTAGACGCTTGTCAATGTCATCAGCGCGCGGCTAATTAAAACATAAACTGCTTTCAGAGTGCTTTCTAGTATGTTCGCAACGGTCTCGGCTCACTCAATTACACGGGCTTAAGCTAGTTGTTGCCAGTTTGAGCCATTTCGTGGTGGGGCTGGGTGCTGCTTGCTTGCGCTTCTAGGTGGCCAGCGGCTTTTGGGCTTACGCAACGCTTACAAATTACGCAGCTCCCAAACCCACCTCTTTGCCTGCCTCGTGCCTCGAGCCTGGAGGCAACCAAGGCTCTGCTCGGCTCTGCCTCAATGCGGTTTCAACACGCCCGCCGATTTCATTAATTATTCAGGGCACAGTTGCACAGCTTCCAGCTGGCATCTTTACCCTGCCGCCTGCCAGCTCCAGTTGCTGTTGATTTAACAGACGAACGCATTTTCTGGCACTTTTCGGCGATGTCAGTTGGAGTGTCAACTGTAGCTGGTGTCGACTGTGGTCCACATAAAGAGTTGTGCAGTTTTGGGCATGGATTCCCTTTAATGCCTTTGCAGAGGGCATGTTAATGAAAATATAGTTTGCAGGCAGTACATATGTTGGACTCGGCCGGATGATATCGGAATATAGCATGGTAGAACATAGTTGATTTTCAAGATATTTTGACCAAAGTTGTTGTTAATGTATTATTACTATTGCTGCCGAATTCGAACTGGTGACCTCCCGCTTGTAAATTCGACGCTCAGACACCAATCAGGACAAAAGCTGTTATATATATAGCTGAATACTAACTTTAGCTCATTAAAAAGTCCTTAAGTGAACTCAAGCTGAAATCGCTCTAAAAATAATTCAAAATAAGCCCAGCATAAAAGCCCTAATTATCTTGAATAAGAGTTTGGCATTTCAGTTAGATTAGGTGCAGTTATTTATGCACAAAACTCATTTAGATAGATTTCAATCTTCATCGACGGCTTTTCATTTAGCGAACAGATCCCATGACCCGAATATTTATAAATTTATAAAACTCATTAGGCTCGCAACCTCTGCCCATTTGGGGGAGACGCTGACTGCTATTTTCAGCATAAATGTATATAAATCACAAAATCCAAAGCGCGGTAATTAATTCCATAAATAAAACCGGAGCAAACTGTGTCCCTGCACGGATTTTTACATATGTATATATGTAGCATATATATGCATATATATTTGAGCTTTAAATGTGTAATTCCGGCCTGTACATACAATGAATATTGTTCAATTTTGTTGATGCCCGCATTGCAAATGAGCTGTAAATTTGTGTTGCCAACCGCCGAGCAAATTATCAATGCAAATTTAAGCCAATAAACCCGCCCAAAGAACATGCGAAATGTCCGCTTGCCAATTTAATATGCTTCTCGCATAGGGTCCAATCCCAAAAAGGGAGCTACAATTTCATTGGCGACACGAACCGCACGCGTTGCTCATAAAATGCAGACAATGAAGGGATTACACACAAAACACACACCCACACACACACACACGCAGCTGCTCTCCCCGCAGAGGTATTACACACACACATGAATAGTTAGTGCGAACGATTAATGTAGGGTTTCAGGAGTAAAGCATACTGCAATGAGTTTCGGGTCCGTAACATGTTTAGTTGATTTTATAGTATTAGATAATATGCTGTGTATTGAGGCTAGGCTAGATATTTATCTAAAGTAACTATATATTTTGACGAAGTTCCCAGATATACTTTAGTTACCTAAAAAAATCCAGAGCAGGATATATGTCTAAAAAGTATGCTTGTAATCATAATGTAGCATATAGGTAATTATATATATATATATATATTTATAGAAAAATTTTAATATAATATATCTGTAAAAAAAGTGTTTACGTAGTATATAGTATCAGAACTGTGTCGAACTGTCCAAGTCAATAAGATAACTTAACACAGGGGATTCAGGTTCATAGGCAATAATAAAATAAGTCTCAATATTAATGCCACTGAAGCTAAAATTCTTGCATGTAAACAGTTTTGCTAACTCAGCTATTTTCAGAGTCTTCAGATTGTCAGTTTTAAATAGTCAGGTTAATGGTCCAGTTAAAAGGTTAAAATTTGAAACTGATTAAGCAAAGCTTTTTACCAATTTCTGCTTAATTTGTGTATCTTATGCAGCTATTTTTAGCTATTTGTGACATCGAATTTAGATAATTTTTGTAATTAAGTTTTAAATATTGTTAGTAACTTGATGCTTTTATGCAACCCAAGATACGCATATGGCAACAACGAGCTTACAAGTCGTTTAATAAATAAGTAAATAAATGAATTTTATGAAAAATAAAAAGCCAAAAAGTTGGCAACATTGTACAGTACCTTTAACTAACAAAAGGAAAAGGTTTTTGACAATATATAGACCAACCATTTTTAATGCCAACACTTAAAAGCTAAAGGTCATAAAGAACCAAACGCTTATATAATTTTCTTTCCCCAACGAACCACTGCGAAGTAAGCTCGCGCCACTTGACCCAAAATTAACCTTGGCAACCATTGATGCAGCCATTAAAGGTTGCCACTTGCATTTGTCATTTGTTTAATGAGGAGTGAAAGCGGTTGATAAACAAAATGCAGCTGAGTTTGACTTTTGCCGCAAGTTTCTAGCTTGCTATCAGCCACGGACCAGGCCTTGACTTATTCTCATTATTAATTACGACCTCGCGTATCTGCCAAATGGTGCTGTAGATATCAAAGTCTGAGGTACACAGTTCCTTCTGGTTCACTTTTGGCATGCCGTGACTTTCGTTGCTGTCATTAGTCAAATTTTTTTGTTGCTGTTGCGATTTTTCTTGTGGCTTTTCGCATTGCTTTTCGCATTTCCTGCGGGTGGGCAAATGGCAGGGCTCAAGTTTTTTGTCACTTATTGTTGTTGTTGTTGTGTTCTTTATTGTTGTGTTAGTTTGCAGCGGGCTGCCACCTTCTCTAATTAAAAGTTGTGGCAAATTTTTGCGGTTCGTTATTTACCTTTATTTTTTAGTTTGTTAGCTTACCGACCGCTCCCCACGCTCGTCTTTTGTACCTGCAGTGGTTATGCAACATGCCAAACTGCAGGCTGTGCGGCTTTTTGTGTCATATTTGAGCTATGTATGTCATGTGGGCTGCTGCCGCTCCTTGACACATAAGCTCGAGAGCTTTTCTATAAATAATAAAACGCGACTTTAACTATATTTGCTCGAAACATGCATAAAGAACGTATATTTACGGCTCCAGGAAAATTCGATACCCCTGTGAAATAGCGACTCTATTCTATAATTGTGCAGCTTATAATAGCTGAGTTGGTGAACGTGACTTGAAGAAAAGAAAATTATGTATACAAGAAATATATTTCCGCCTAGTTTTTCCAATAGAGCTACATGAAGTTGTCTGTTGTTAACAACACATGATTCATATATAAGAAGCATAGTAAAACTAATAAGAAGTGCTATCTTCATAAACAAAAATGTTTTTCATACAATAACTGAATTTTAAACCAATCGTTCCTATGACAATTAAATGATATAGTGACCCGCTGTTAATAAGATGTTGCTCATATATTATCAGTAGCATCGTAAACCAAATTATTCAAGTTTGCTCAAGATATCTTCATAAACAAACGGTTTTCCAACAAAAACCTACTTATCCATGGATTCTTCCTTTGGCAGCTGAATGATATTGTGGTCCAATGTTAATAAGATTTTGCACATATATAAGGAGCGTAGGTCAAGATATCTTGATAAGCAAAAAAGTTTTCCATGCAAGAGGCTACCTTTCAACTGATCGTTCCTATTGCAGCTATTTGTTATAGTTACCCGATGCCTCCAACAGCTCTCTTTACTTTTGTTTAAAAACTGTTAATCTTCAACATTATTATTTATATATTTTATATATATTTTCAATTATAGTCCTTGATTACAATCCCCTAACTGCTTTGCATTGGCTCCTGCAACTTTAAGGACACCCCTCGTATCTGTATCTGCATCCGTATTTGCAGCTGTGCTTTGTATTTGCATCTAATGGTCTTATTGTTTTTTTGCGCTACCTGCATTAAAAGCAGTTTGCACTGCCGCCAATTTTTTATTGTTACCCACAAAATTCTACTATATACTACATCAGACGCGTTGTGAGCTTTTTGCTACAGTCTATAAATATGCATTCGTTCGGTCTAAACAAACCGCAACAGAAATGTATTGCCAAATATTAAAAAAAAAAACAGTCAGCTATTTTGTCAAGGTTTTTTTCCGTTAGGAATGAACCATAACAAAAGTTATTTTTAACGTATTTTTTTATACCCTATAACTATGCAAATGTGTGAATGGAAGATTCTTATAGGCAACATACGATATATTCGCTTGGAATACTCCATCAAATTATCCATTCATAGAGACTATTTACAAACTAGAATTGTGATAAACTTTTTAAAGATTGCTTATAAATAGGATATAGATCACATAATTTATTCTAGAAAACATTTTTTTTGTACCCTACAGATTTTATGCTCTGTACTAAGCAATTAATTTGAAATTCTTTTGCAGCTTCCCGCCAACTACGCCGCAAAGTGCCCTATGCCGGCCATTTAATGACCCCGCGTCGCCTTTGGCTCAACAAAATACCCACACAATGCGATGTGGTGATTGAGTTTCCCGAGGATGCGCCAGACGAGGCACTACGTTGGCTACTGGCCCGCATACGCTCTCAGCCACCAGCAGGTCTGGGACTGTTAGTTCAGGTTAAGGCACACGAGAGCTCCAGACGCAATGCCTTCTATGTGAGCGCGCCAGTTAATGTGTAAGTGGAACAAATATAATTGACAATAATCATAAATTTATAATTATGGGTTTATTTTATGAGTATATTTGAAATTAGAAATTAAATTCATTTGCTTGAGTATTATACATATTAATTTATCAAGGTTCCATTTATGTTTTAAGCCGAATCATTCTAAAACTCAATCAACTCTTACTTCCGCAGCCTGTTTAAAGCGGCGGAGGAGGCACGTCTGCCGAAACGTTTACGTCCGGATTTGGGCGGCGCACTGCGCGAGTTCACCACCCGCGAGAGCCACTGTTTCCAGCAGCTGCGCGGCGATGTGGGCAGCGCCGCATTGTTCACCTCCCAGGAGCGCCAGTGGCTGGTGCTGCAGGTGCTGCAAGGCCTACGCGCCGGTTGCAGCGATATTGATGCGTTGCAGGGACGCGCCACAGTCGCCGAGGGCCAGAGCATTGTCGCCGCCTGGCAGGAGTCGGGTCTAATCACACAGGTCTTTCCGCTGCACGAGACCCGCTCCCTGACACAGCTCCAAACGCAGTGGGTCAAGCAGATCTTTGCGCCGCAGCCGCTGGGTAAGTCTGCCTTCAGTTGCGATACACATTTAGCTTATATAAAAAAAATGTTTTTAAATCATCTTAAAAAATATGAGCATAATGAAAGATATTTTAAAAAAAAAATTGAAATAAAGATCGGTCAAGAATTAGATTCTTGTCTTAAAAACTTGTTTTTTATTCAAGATATCTTTAACCTTAAATATTGAACAATCGTATCCATCATATGTCTTACTATATCACATAGAAGAAGGAAGGAAGTAAGAATCGGTTTAAAAATAAGGTTTTATATGACATAAAGTTCTGTTTTCCAAGATCTTCCCTAAACTCAGTTTCACAATTCCCCTCAAGTATTTGCTAACTCGTAAGGCTATTAGGGTATTTAAACTTCGGCGTGCCGAGGAAAGCTGCCTTTTCTTGCTTAACTGCATATTTCACTTTTGTTTTTTATGTTTTTCAGATGACATAGCAGCCTATTTTGGCGTTAAGGTCGCACTGTACTTTGCCTGGCTGGGCCACTACACCTGCGCTTTGGGCGTGCCCGCTGTCTTTGGCACCATACTTTATTGCATACTGTGGGGCAAGGGTCAAACCGCTCAGGATATGGGCCATGTGCTATTCTCGCTGTTCAATGTGGCCTGGGCTTCACTGTATTTGGAGGCCTGGAAACGCTACTCCGTCGAGCTGGCCTTTCGCTGGGGCACGCTTTCCACGCCCCCAGAGCTGCTTGAGCCGCCCAGGCCCCTCTATAAGGTGAGTAACCATTGATTACCTTACAATTTGCCTGACTAAGCCGTTGATTTGCTGTGTTTTTAGGGCCCGCTGGAGGAGAACAATGTGACGGGTCGCCTGGAGCCGAAGGAAGCGCCCGCTTGGCAGCGACGCGCCTTTCGCTATCTGGTCAGCTTTCCTGTGATTGGACTGTGCCTCTGCATGGTGTTTGCTGTGATGTTTCTCATGTTGCGCTTCCAGGTGAGTGAAGCATCAATTAAATAAAAGAGCACATATTTCGGTTTACCGACTACTCAATACCCTTGCAAAACAAGTGAGAGCATAGTTTGATAAAATTAATTTGGTGCAACTCTAACTTTGTCTTTTTGATAAAGTGTTTGCTCTATATAGAACCTACCTGTCGTATTATAGCAAAAATTGTTATAAACAGGTTATTATTGCAATATTAACATTATTAGTTAAATACATTATTGTCATAAATATCAGTGACTCGAAATAAAACAACGCAATGATTACATAAAAAACCTAAATAAATAACTTTAAATAAAATAAAATGAATAAATAAATAAAATAATAAAATAAATTAATTAAATTAAATTATATAAATAAATCAATTAATGATATAAATAAAATAAAAAAATTTAAAAAATAAATAAATAATAATTATAAATTAAAATAAAAAAAATAATAAAATAAAATAAACAAAATAAATAAAATACATATATAAAATTAATAAAACAAATAAAATAAATGGAATAAATTTAAAATATTAAATAAATAAAAATATAACAAAAATAAAATAAAAAAATAAATTAAATAAAAAGTACAAAATAAAAAAAAAATACATTTTTATTTTATGCTATTAAATTAAAAATGCAAAAATGGTTATCTTCTTTATCGAAGATAAACTGCTTTCGAAGAGCTTAACAAACTGAATTAAGTAGCCAAACAGCTGCTCTTATTGCAAGGGTATTACACATTAAATATTCCTTTCGAGCAATTTGCACGATTATCACACAGTGCGTATAATTAATATTGTTTTACACTTATGATAAACCCGATCCCTGCTAATCTGTGTGTGTGTGTGTGTGTGTGTGTGTGTGTGTGTCTCGAGGGGTTGCGTTTATATGTGAGTGTGTTTATTCTAATGCCTGCGTGTGTGGGGCGTGTTTATCAATTTGCTTAACGGTATCCTTTCGCATTTCATTAGCGCTGTTGTTACTGCTCTTCGCGCTTTTACGAGCACACGCATACAAGTACACACACACAGCCGCATAAGCAACCATACTTACCTACACACACACACACACACACACACACACACAAACATAGCACCCACTCACACACTTATTTGCCCGGCTTCCGTTTGCTTCGTGCTGCTGTATTTGACTTTTTATGCGCACACCATTTTTGTCGCTTGTGTTTTTGTTTATTATCATTTTCGTTTCCTTTTATTTTTGTGCATTGCCAATAAACAAACACAAATACAGTAACAAAAAATCAAATGAAATGAAAACGTTATTTATCATACATCACGCCTCATTGAATTATTTTCTTTCTTTTCCGTTTTCTTTTTCCGTTTGTTTGTTATTTCTTTCTTTCCACAGGATTGGCTGGATCATCATAAAATACCCGACAAAGGAATTGCTCAATGCATGTATAATTTGCACAAGGTTTTTATTCATTTTTTTTACCTTATTATTATTATTAGTAATAAATATGTTGTGCTCACATTTCAACTTTTATATTTTATGCGTGTTGGTCTTGTAGTAGAATTTATTATCATGTCATTATTAACACGCAGTACTCGGCCATAATACCAGACCAAATAATACGAATTTTATTGGTCGTTTATTACCATAACATTTTGAGGTTAGATTTTGTGTGAGAAAGCAATCAAACACTTTTTACTGCTAGGATGAGAAATATAAAGTATTTTTAATTTAAATGAACCAGAATTGTGTTGATAAACTGTTCAAACATTGTTGATAAAGTTCTGGTTTGCTTGAGTGACGTTTCAGATGCTTAAAACAGAGTTAGTTAATTATTCAAAGGGATTTTGATTGACAAAGACAGTGTTAGCAGCAGTATTAGGCAAATATTCAAACGAATTTACACTGAAAACAAAAAAACCGTGTAAACAGCAATGTTAGTGAGTTATTCAATTTAATTATTCAAATTTCAAAATGGCTGGCGGATTGAAGTTAATTAGAATTTGTAAGCCAGTGTTGGCAAAGCCGTGTGTTGAGAAAGTTTTTTATACGAATTTGGAACAGTACGATAAATTCCTATAATATGGAAAGCAGTTAAAGCAAATCATAGTTTTAGCTGGCTAAAACCAGTGGTTAGTTACATATTCCACGAATCTGCGGGTCATGTTTTAATTAAAACTTTTTCCACAAGCTTTTGCAAGACATTTTCAAAATGCTTTTGGCCATCCATTTGCATAGCTATTTTTTTTAAGGCACACACACATACGCACTCTCCACACAGACTTGTCAGTTGACATTAATTAAAATGTTGAGCAGGAAAGAAGAAAAAAGACGCCTGTGGCGAGGACACTGTTTAAATATGAAGAAGTAGCAGAAAAGCGAAATAGAAACCAAAAACTGGCATTGACAAAATGCGGGACTACGCACTGCTCGACATTCGCCATATTTTACGCACAATTGAATGCTTGGAATAACAGCAACAACAACAAAAGCAAGAAGAAGCACAAATAGCTTTAGCAAAGAAATCATTTAGGCTGGCCCGTTGCCCCCGCGACCGTCCTTGAAAGACTAGCAGCTAGCAGCAGCCTCTTATCATAAAAGAAGTAAGGACAGCTAAAAGAAATGCGAGTCATTTTAAGAAGCATCTTTGCGAAACTGAGACTTTTACGAATTGCTGAACATAAAAATGAGTGTAAGCTAAAAAACTATAAACATGCATGTTAAATATACAATGCGCAAAAAATAATTGGGATATTATATATAATATGAATATACACACAGTGCTATTGGGCTTATAATTCACAACTACTTTTAGCTCACAGGACGCTTAGGTTAGCTTAGATTAGTTGCCTAATCAGCTGTGCTTGTGGCCAATTCTGACAAATTTTAATTCACTTAACTCAATAATTCTGAAAAAACGTGCTAGATATATTTAAAGCGGTATTATTTATTCTACAAATTATTTGTAAATGTATACTTCTTACATTTTAAAGCTTTCTAGATGCAACATAGCTGAGAGTTATATTTGCTGCTGTCTCTATGCTTTACTCTGTCTCTATAAAAATGTACTGAATGGAACTTAAAAAACATATACAATTTTTACCCATTGTAAATGGGTTCAGGGTATAAAAACTAGTCTCTCGTGCTCGATTTGGCAATCTAAAGAGTAAACAGTTTTAAAAAGATTTGTTTTTACTATTCTTATTTAAAATCTGTATATCTAGAACAGAAGCACAGCGTGAAAATTTACTTCTCAACACACACACACACGAACACACACACATGCACACATAAGTGTTAAAGAGCTACCACTTCACATTCCGCTGTCCTCTTTTTCAAAGAAACCAAGTCCACTGGGACTATCCACAAGTTGACCTGACAATTGACATGTTTTTCGTTATTCCTGCTGTTGTAGCTGCCATGTTAGATTGATGCACTTTGTTGCTGCTGTTGCTCTTTCATGCAGGGTCCTTGGCTTAATATAAACAAGTGAAAATCTAGACACTGACTAGAAGATACCCTGTATGCTGCTACGAGCTGCTATAGCAAGAAATCGTACATTAACCATACGCTGCCTTTCACTAAAGATAATTCACTCTTAAATAACTTCAGTGCTTATTGTTAGATCTTTGTTATGCCAGATATGCATCTTTTACTATGTATGTACAGCTTAACAACTGTTAGATGCAATCTACACCCATTTTCTTTGGGTACAGGGTATATGAAAGTTTTCCGGCTAACTGAACCTTGGACAATGACATTTAAGCTTTACAAAGCGCAACATTTAGTTGCGATAATGAGGCACGTCAGTTGTTTCTGCATGTGTATGTGTGTGTGTGTGGGGCTGTCACGTGCAGCAGGTTGGGCAGTGTTGCAAAAGAGCTTAATACCTGTGTGGCCAAGTGGCAGCTAACTGTGTTGTGACGCCAGGTTTAATGCGCTGTGCTCGAGCTGCTAATACAAATGTCAGGTGCATGGGATGAAGCTGTGCGTGTTGCACCAAGGAGCTTAAAAACATATTTATTGGATTTAAGCTTTTATGGTTGGCATTAAGTTAATGGCCTTCGACAGCGCCATATTTTAAAGTTTTTATATATGCATATATATCTATTAATATATAGAAGTAATACTACATATATAATAGAATGAGGTTAAACTCTTAAGATTTATTATTGATTTTAAGAAAAGATAATATAAACTAAGCGCTGGAATTCTCTTTGATTTAAAGAAGTAATATCTGTGCTGAAATAATTTCTAAAAAGATTTCTGTTTAGTTTCACAACTGTAATTCTTCATGAATGAGCTGTTGGATCAGCAACAGCTGCTGTCGAAAGAATGAATACTTACTTTTTTATGTAAAACACTTTAATGAAAATGCACGAAACATATTGCACACTTAGTCATTCATTATGCGCTGTCCTTTGTTCCTTTCATTGTCCTTGCTTAGTCCTAGGCTACCATTGCCTGCGAGCTGCGTAAATTATGAAATTCAGTTGGCAGTTTAACCAACTACCTTGCTACAACAAGCTGCTAATTAAGATGAAAATTATGCAACAAGACAAAAGAGACGCACGCATATAACCAAAACACAGCACACACACACACTCACGCACACTCACACAGGCACGCGCACACTCTCGGAAGTGAAGGCAGTTAAAAAAGCGCAAACAGCTTTTGTTATTGTGTAAAATGAGAGCCGGTTTGTGGTAGGCATTGTTTTTTTTTGTGTGCTATAAACACCCAACAAATTGACTGGCTAAAGGGTATATTGAAATCCCTGTTAAGAGCATTGCATAGAAATAATTTGACAAATGTACATTGTGTGGTCAAAAGTGTACAGCTTGAGGATGTCCTGTAACCCGATCTCAAAGAAATCAAATCTTTTATGACTAGTGCTGAAAAACTATTTATAAAGGCGCCACCTGGTGTTGGTGTTAACTATCGTTTTGCAACACTGTGCATTTTTTTTTATTCAACGCTTTGAATATTTTGTGAATTAAGGGCTAATATAACAAGAAATAAAGAAATAAATAAAAAAAATTTTGAAAATTTATAATATCAAAATTTGTAGTTAATTAAATGTAGAACGGTATACCCCAAAATTTGGTAAATACATAGGGACCTATAACTAACTAACTAATATGCGAAAAATTTTAGCCTAAAAATATAAAAATTGTAAAATAGGAATATCCTAAATCTGGTATATATATGAGAAAATATTCAAAACATACACAATTTTACTAAATTATTGAAAATATTTGCAAATGTTTAATTTGCATAAGATGTAGAAATGTAGAAATATTTTAAGATATTTACATGATAAACTATGCGCCAACATTGAAAAAATTGCTCGTATATTTAGCAAATTTTGTGTATGCACTTCTAATAGAGGGTATCTCATAGTCTATTGTTATTCTTCAAATTGGCTAGTCTGCGCAAAAAAAGTGCCAATTAATTGTTGCTAGTTAGCCCCGGAGACAGCATGTCACTTTTGATCCCATGCCCAGAACCGCAAAGTTGTGCACAAAAGCGTGAGCCGTAGCCCTTGCCGAGCCTCTCACACAACGGATATATCATAATGTAATCAAATTAAGCTTCGATTTGGTAAATGAAGCGCGTGTGTAATAAATGAATTGCTGGCAAAATGAAATTATGTATTATTTGTTAATAATAAGCCTACCCGCTGCCTCTTCTTACTCGAAGTAAAGTTGGTTAATTTAGCGTAAATAAGCACTCATTAGCTTTATTTATTTTTCTTTCTTGCTGCGTTAGGATTGGTGGGACTCCAAGCTGCCGGAGGACAGTGTCCTGTGCTGCCTGAGTGTGATACCCAAGGTGCTGCTGGCTGGTGCCATTACCTTGATGGATGAGGCCTACTTTAAGCTGGCCGTTTGGCTAAATGACAGAGGTAAAAGCTTGCACAAACAATTAAGCCATATGGAAAAACTCTAATGGATAATCTATATGTAGAAAATTATCGGCTGCAATCGAAATACGAGAATCATTTGATAGCCAAAGTGGCGCTATTCCAATTTGTCAACTCGTTTCTCTCGCTCTTCTACATTGCCTTCTATCTGCGCGATGAGGATAAACTCAAAGAGGTGGGTTTATTTAAATAAATTGCATTTTTCCATCACTTTTGAAATGCTTCCTCAACATGTTGCAGCAATTGGCTGGCCTGCTCATCTCTCGGCAAATAATTGGCAATTTACGCGAATCGGCTATACCCTATGTCTTGGAGCAATGGAAGCTGGCCAAGCTGAGCTTTAATATGTGGGGCGCTCTCAGTCCCACGCAGCATGTGAATCGTAGTCTAGCCGAGGAATTGGCCATTGCCGAGGAGAAGCTTAAGTCTGAGGCAGCTGCCACGCCCAAAACTGTGGCACAGCAGGAGCAGCAACAACAACAGCAGTCGGCAAGCAAGCGAAACATTGGACAGGCCGAGATCGAGAGCTCATTATATAAGGTAAGAGATCTATGAAAATCCTCGCACAACAAGTTGGATGTCTATGATTAAAGGGTTCTGCAATACATAATGTAAACTAAATAAAAAAGAAAGAAAATCCACATGCAATTATTTAAATGTTATAAAAACGTGAAATTATTTTGAATAATGTTTAACTTGTGTTTTTTTTCAGTACGATGGCACATTCTCGGATCATTTGGAGATGTTGGTCCAGATGGGCTATGTTGTGCTCTTTTCGGCTGCCTTCCCGCTGGCCGGGATTTGTGCGCTAATTAACAACCTGATGGAGATACGCTCGGATGCGTTCAAGCTGGCGCATGTGCATCAGCGACCGTTCGGGCAGCGTGTGGCCAACATTGGCACATGGCAGAATGCGTTGAGCATTTTGTCGCTGGCCGCGGTTATTGTCAATTGTGCACTGATTGGCCTGTCCGGCCAGGTGTCTCGTCTGTGGCCTGGATTGACCACTGCACAAACTATAATATTAATAGTCACACTGGAGGTATGTTCAATGCCGATTTATATCCAATCTGTCCTGACTTACTGACTGATTAGCAATTAACGCACAGTCCAATTGAGACTGAGACAGGTAATGTTGTATTGTGCAAATGTATGTAACAGGCAGAAGGAAGCATCTCCAAACCCATAAAGTATATATATTCTTGATCAGCATCATTAGCCTAGTGGATCTAGCCATGTCTTTCCGCCTTTATGGCCGTGTGTCTGTCCGTCGGTTCGTATATATGAAGGAGTCTTATAAGTGATAGATATATATTGAAATTTTAAACGTATGTCCTCCTAGTGGCGAGTACAGCTACGAGTTTCCTTCCAATAATCGATAACTTGCTCCGTTTCTAAGCCATCGATAATAATCGATATCGAAATCATGTTTCTTTTAGTAAATCTCGTAGGTTTTAAGAGCTAGACAAATCAAGTATCTTTCATCTAATAGATATCTTAAATTTAATATGACACGTTCTTCTTTTTTTTATGCACAGCACATCATGCTGGGACTGCGGCAGGCGTTGACTTGGCTGCTGCCGGAACTGCCCTCCTGGCTGGCGGCGGAGATAGCGCGCGCCGAGCATTGTCGCCGCGAGATGCAGTGCAAGGGCACCTCACCGCGTCCCACACCGCCGACGCCGCCCTCAACCACATCCACACAGCCGGAACAGGAGTGCACGGGCGCCGAAACCACGCACGATCAGTCCATGGAGAGTCAACTGGCCGATGATATGCTGCTGTATGGCCACGAGCTGGCCGCCAATTATGGCCGCAGCATTGAGGCGGATGTTAATATTTATGAGAATCGCGACTCATCGCCCGATTCGCCGCCATCGCAGGTGCGTGTTTAGCTGAGCGTGCTATTAATATATTAAAGCTTACAAAACTAAATGCCTTGCAGACGAGCACAATTCTAATAAGACCGTTGCATGAATCGACACCGCCGCACGGTGGCGCCTCGCTGAGCAGCCTGCATCAGGATGGCAATGGGTAAGTGCTGGCAACTCGGCTAGCGTAACCTGTTAAGTATTCCGCACACGCCAAGTCAATTTGGTCCGTCTAAGGGCTGAATAATAAAGCTCATATATGCCTCAAGCACTCAAAGCACACAAACTCGCACAAGCACACACACACACACACGCATTTATAAATATCCTAGTCGCAATTTCAAAGTACTTAAACAATTTCTTCTGAGTATCGTCGTATATTTATATATATTTAATTATTTCTTTTTGCAATTACCTTTGACCTTCCTTTTAATATAATACCACAAATGCATTTGCCCATAAATCTTTTTATAGCGCTTGTAAAAGTTGTAGGCAAAAATCGCAAGTTTTTATACCGGAAATACCGCCATTTCTTGGATATTCGGTGCGCAATTTGAGTGCTCTGTCAACACACAGCCAAAGAATACAACAACAACAGCTGCTTAGCGGGTAAATTGTCTACATTATAGCTGAAATACTTAGATGTCTAATAAAAATGTAATCAATTGATATATTGTTGTTATATCTGTGCTGTGCTCTCATTTTTTGCTGTGTGTTGTTGTTTTCGCTTTACGAAACGCAAAATTTGTGATGCAAAACATTTCTCTCATTGGCAAATTCTTCACTTTACAAGCTGCTTCTATTAAATATAATCAATTATTATACTATTTAAAATATTTAATATGAACTATGCTGTTTATTTATTTATTTCAAATAATTGGTAGGGGTATTCCAGCAGATGATTTCATGGCAATTATATGCGCTTAATTGAATGCAAATAAATTAATAATTAATTAATAAATCACAGAAGCCCCATCTTTATTTTGTGATTTACTTATTAATAATTAATTTAAAAGTTAAAGGAAATTTTCCAAATTTTATTCATGATGATTTTTAACTAAAAATATAATTAATAAAATATTGAACAATTCTCTATTTTGATAATATTAATTAACTGAATTATGAATATTTCTGTACGAATTCATAAAGTAAAATTTAAGAGAATTACGGATTTAAGAGGTTCTTTATATAATAGATATTAAAACTCAAAATATTTTGATTTATTCAACTCGCAATCAATTTGAAAATTTAAGAAAACAAAAAGTTTCTTTCGGAATATAAACAAAGTTACGTTTCAAACGTGTTCGAAATTGAGAAAAAGGCTAAAAGAAACTTAAGAAAAGGCTAAATTAGTTTATGGATTACTGGAATACCCCTGCTTGATAATCTTTTTTATTCAACATCTTACTATTTACACTCTATATTTGTTCTTTTTTCTCTTTTTCCTCTCGCTTATGAAATATGGCACCTAACAGCGCTTCAGCTAGCACGCTAGGCCTGAACTCTGCCGCTGCCAGCTACGCTTCAAGTTTGCAATCGATGCATATTCCGGAAATACCGCCGTTCCGTAAGAAATCAAGCGATTCGGCTGATCATACTGGCAGCAGTACGAGCAGCAGTCCACAGCGCACTTCGATGCGTCAGCTTCAACTACAGCAGCTGCAGCAGCAACAACAGCAGCAACAACAACAACAGCAACAGGCCAAAATCGCAGAGATTCCGCCGTACAGCAAGACGCGTAAAATATCCGCCGAGAGCGCAACTCAATTGCAGATGAGCGTAAGACATAGCTCAGCATAATTCAATTCCAATTAATTTTCCCCTAGATATACACACACACAAACACACCCCCACACACACAATCTCTTAAAGTGGTCTCACAATCTGATTTTATCCCATAGAAATACACTTTCTTGTAGACTGACAATCAGTAAAAAACTCAATACTTGACTATTAACCTACGTATCTTAGTGCTAATTAATATGTAATTTGACCCCATGCCACAAGAAAATAATGCAATATTTGTGGTTGATGTAGTGAGTAGTTTGATCAACTTTTTATTGTCCCCTGTGTCACTTTCACATGACTAAAAGGCTATGCTATTTCAATAGGTTTAACGCAAAATAGGTTTTATTTGTTTAGATACATCTTGAAAGATATTTTCGATATGTACATATAAGTTAAAGGTCGCATCTTTATACATAAAGTTTATGTCCTAAAGTGAAATATTTATCCGATCGGATTCAAACTCAATTTTTAAGTTCTACATAAAAGTTGAATACGCTATTTTTAAACTCTCCTTTCAAATGGAAAAGCACACAGGATTTCTGTAATGCACATCACCTTGCCCTTTAAAACTAATGTTTTATTGAAGCTAGGTAAACCCTATATGGTTATATGTACTTAAAAAGTATAAGTAAGCAAATTTAATATATTAGTTCAACATTATTAATGACATGTCCACTTATGAACTGATTGGTATTCTGTTTCCAATCTCATAGTTAGTGAGAATACGTTAACAATGTTATTTTCGGAAGGGTCTAATAAGATCTAATTAGAATCATGTTACAGAATCTTAGTATAAATCTTGTAGGCAACACATTCTTAACAAATATCTGTTTACACAACACAAATTGTTCCCTAACCGATAACTGATCGAAAGTGACTTTAACATCCTTCTCCTGTTTAAAGGATAAACTACATATTAAACAACACGCACCCGAATGGATGTCCCGTTTAAAAGTCAACGATAATGCGAGCCTGCATAGAAGCATAGATTGTATTGCCAAGGTAGTGGATAGACGTGTTATACTCATATAAACCGATATAAAAGCCCCATATACGATATATGTTAATCGATTTGCATTCAAATTGGGTTGTGCTAGTTCCTTATATAATCACCATATAAAAAAACCGTATATATATAAAAAATATTGAAATATTAAAAAAAAAAAGTTTGCCTCGCAATTGGAGCTTCATTTTGTTTAGAGTTGAGTCCGATTGGCAGGAAGTTCATATTGTGTTATAAAATATTATCATTGAGGTTTAAGTTCCGGCATGGCAGCAGCTTTATTGCACTCCCACACACTGTATTTTTCACGCTGACTTGAAATACTCATAAGCCCCAATCTCATGTGCATGAACCAAGCTTTGAATGTGTGTGTAGTTATGTGTATGGAGTCAGTTAGCCGATCCAATACTTAATCCAGCCCCTTTATTATACATATATCAATCTCAAGGAACTCGCAAGCAATGCAGATAACACGGATGTATTGAAGCCTGCGCCATCCTGGAGCAATGTGGCACTCAAGACCGGCGCTCCGGGTATCATGCTGGCCACACCACCAGCTACACAGCAGCAGCAGCAAATTGTCGCGTCCTCGTCATCCTCATCAGGAGGCGGTGGCAGTGTCTTCAGTCCGAGTGGTGCTGGTCCAGTCGCCGGTAACAGCAGCATTAGCATCAGCAATTCCCAGTCACGGCCCAGCGTTGGCGCATTATCCAATTCCTCATCGGGTTCATCTCAGAAGCAGCAGCCGCAAAAGCAGTCGAAGGAGGACCGGGATAAGGCACAGGAGCAGGCAGCGGCGGCCACTGCCTCCACATCCGCTGGCAATACAGATGATGAGACAAAGGGTAAGTCAGTGAAGCTATCTAAATATAAAAAAACTGCTTGTTCTGGTTGATTGATCGACAAATTGATTGATTGCTCAACAAAGTACAGTGCAGAAACGTCTTGTCACTTGAGACTATTTGTGTGTGAATTTATTTATTTATTATTTAATTTATTTATTATTTATCGTTTATTTATTTTTTTTTCAAAGACGAGTTTCACATTTTTTGGAAAATTCACCCCACTGGGTGGAAGTGGAAGTTACTGTGAGCAAGAATTAAATTTATTTGCGAATTGGTTTTATCTTATTTAAAGTAAATTAAAAAAGTTGTGTAACACTATCAATTTAACTCGTAATCTCATTAATTTCCATTATTTTTTCACTATAGCTGCCGAGTTGGCGGCCAAGAAATCGCGGCTCAAACAGAAGTTGGTGAAAAGCGCGCGATCTGTGGCCATATTCTCGCTCAAGCTAAAGGAGCGAAGACAGCGCGAGGCGGAAAAGGCGGCTACCATTGCCGTAGAGCATGCCAAGGTAAGAGAGCAAGAATTACAATTTCTGCTACTTCAACGACTATATTATAATCTTTTTCCATTTTTACAGGCTCTGGCTAAGCTGCCAATGCCTCAGGCCGTGGGCGGTGAACTGTCTTTAATACCCATCGAGCAGCTAATACAAATTGATGATATCAGACCTGCGCTAAAGCCTGCACCAACAGTAACAACAACATCAGTCTCGTCGTCCACCCAAGCTGGCTCTTCTCTGCATTATCATCAGCAGCAGCAGCAACAGCAACAGCATCATCATACGGATAATTAAGCTTAACCAAAATCGAATACTAGCTATCCCGAGCGCACATTGTAAATAGTTTTTCTATGCACAACCCCATCTAGTCCATGTTTTAAACGATCTTTCACTAACATATTGATGATATGAGCAATTTGCTGAATGTGTGTCTTGTCCAGAGTTGGAAGCAACTAACTAACTTATACATATGTACTTAATAGTAAACAAGTAATTAACAAAAGTAATTAACACATTATATGGCTAAAAAAAGGAAACAAAAAAGAAAGAAAACATTTCGCATTTGAAATAATGCGTTAAATGTTTTTCGACCATTTTTCACACTCGCAAATCCCATAAATATTTGTTAAATGAAGCAAATGTGAAACGAATTTTGTTTAGCGTTTTTAAGCCGTTACATGTTTTTTGGTAGCCAAAATGTTGAAAGCCTAGAGCTAAAAAAAAAAATTATAAAAAATAACCAAAAACAATTTGTTAAAAGTTGATGTTACGTTTTGCATTTATGTTGCCAGAGTAAGCAATTACTTATTACTAATATTACTAATATTTGGGTACTTAAAAGAGTGCTGCAATGAGTACTTTTATTTTGCGTGTACCTTTCATTATTTTAACATACAAATATTTATTTTATAATATTTTTGCAGGCACGCTACTCATAAACGCACTTATACGTTAATTTGCGCCTCAGCTTTGTATCACACGCATGAGCCCTACTCATTCGAGCTGAATACTCATTTCAAACAAGATTACGCTTTGAATACTCGTTGCAGTTATCTACTTCTCTTAAGCAATCAAAAGACATAAACACACACACAGACACACACAACGACACGACTGTGATGCGTTCGCATATGTCGTCCATTGTTCCTTCCATATCTATATACAACACAGACAAAGTGAGTAAAGAGAAATAGCCAGATTTAAGACATGAATTAATCGCCGCACTCGCTTGTAAACTAAACAAACCTATTTACAAGAATTCAAATTCTACAACAGCTTTCCGCAAGCTATCAAAACTATTTTTGTTGATTTAATGCTTGAGCTAAAACACGAGTTTTTGTAGTACTTAGGCCACACACACAAAAGGACACACACACACACAAACACAACTCTACCGATGGATATTTGTACATAATATTTAGCATTTAAGTGTCAACGAGAAATTTACACGAAAATATTGAAATATAATTATGTGCTCTTGTGTTGAAAACGAAAACCGAAAAATATATAAAACGAATTACTAGGTAAAAGCAAATTTATTTCAAAAACATTTAAAAAGTTCTTTTCGTATAATTTTGTGTTGTGTTCTTTTAGGCATGTTGCTGTTTCGCGAAATGCAGCTTGAGAAACTCAAGGAACTGTTGTATATTTTAAGGAGCTGTTTATAATTTCTATTCCCTGAGCCACACTTTAAACTGGCACGGTTTAAAGAAAAAAGCAGGCGTGTCTTGTTGCCAAGCAGAAGTATAATGTTTAATTGGTAGTGCGTGAGGAGGAGATAATATAAAGGTAAGTACTACAAAATTCCAATTTGAATGACGATATTAATCAGAAGTGCTGCAATAGAGTTAGGTTATTTTAGGTAATATCTTAAGTATTGTGACCATGGAGGATGATTTTAAAGAAATTAAATGTAGACAGTCGAAATTGCAAAGGGCCATTTGATGACAATTTATATACGATTATGTGAGGTAAAGTGGTAAAAAGAATGTGCCAAGTTCTTAAGAAGAGTTGATGCGTCAACGTGACCAGGGAGGAAATTATTATTGATTTCAAGAGAAAAGATAAAGGAAATATATTTAGGTCGATATTTGGATGTAAACAATAATAACTCTATTAAAGAGGGATAAATAGGGTTCTCAGTAGATTTGGCTTCGTTAATAATGTGAGCATGGAGGACGTAATATTTGCATATTAAGGCATCTTGAAACTGGACAAGATGTAAATTATCATGTCATTTATATTTTATATTACAAATACATTTAATTTTACTTGAACGAATGAAGAAAAAGGCCTTGAAAAAATATAAAATATAATAATATAATATATATATTTTATACTACGTGAAACAAAAAGAAAAGTCGTTGAAAAGTCTAAAATATTATATTTAATATTATTTATATTTTATATTATCGCTGAGCTTTGATTCGTATTGGCATATCTAATCCAACAAAGAGTCTTCCAAATATAACTATTTTTTTAAAATTAAAAATAAGTTAAATTAGGATGACAACTTTAAATAGAGTAAAATGAGTAGAAAAATATATATTATATATATATTTTATGTTATCGAAGTGCTATCAATCGAATTTGTATATCTGCCGATTGGGGAATGCACAAAAGAGCTCCACAAACAATTATTTTCTTCAATTAATGAACCTGCCCATATGGCAAGAATTTGTCATATAACAAACACATGCCATTCCGTCAGCTCAGTTGTTACACTAACTCCTCCTAATGTGCATTATATATATGTGTGTGTGTCTGTGTTCGTAATGGCCGTCGACTCGTGCGCCCGGCTGCCTGGTGGGGGCCTTAAAACGCGCGCTAATTAGCGGTACGTGCGGAGTGCGTTTTGTCAGGCGTACGAAATGGGAATGGGAATGGAGCTGGCTCCGAAACTGGGGGCATTGCCGGGCACTCAGCGGCTGCAGCAGAGATCGCGCTGTGTTATCAACGCATTCAAATCAGCAGGCACCGAACAGCGAACAGGGGACAGCTCACCTGTAACAATGACATGTGTTGCTGTTGCTGTTGATGAGAGCGTTCCGAGTGTGCAATTTTGACCCCAGTGGCCGCAACCATTCCCTCCTGCCCTCCTTCCCGTCATTGGGCAAAGCTATAAAACAAAATGAGAAATGTTGTTGCAAACAAAAAGGCATAAGTGCTCTACTGGAAAGTTTCCAAATAGAAGATACCCTGTAGCCAGCCGCAGTATATATACTTTATTAATTATGTATTTACATTCTATGGAGTAATCATTTTAGAAGTAGTTCTCATTAATATTGTCCGATTGCTATAATTGATAATAATTAATGTCCTAAATATTGTGTTCACATAAGTGTACATATCAAACAGTTCAAAATTCCTAATCTACCATATATATAATCGCAAACAAGTTTTGATTAATTTGATTTTATTAGTTAATTATTGATCAGGAGAAAATATCCTAAGATCAGGGTTGCTTCCTTTTGTTATAAATATAATAAGTAGACACTGGTTTATTAAATATATGTATTTATATTTAATATAACAGTATATACATATATATTCTACATGTTCAATATACCCGTCTTTTTCTAAAATTATTATTACAAATAGATATATTTTTATATTTAAAGACTGGTATATATTGGAGATTAAATATATCCGTCTATGAATAAATAGTTGATATATTTACATTTTAATATACCCGCTTTAACCTATTTACCTTGTGTATAGGATATACAAAATTCTGGAACTGGCTGCCCTATTAGATTTAAACGTAATGATTAAACCATAGCCATAGTGCGTGTGTAATCAATTTGTTGTTGTTGCCATCTGGAAAACTTTTAGCTGGCCAATCATTATCCTTGACCCACGGGTGCTGCAACAAACAATGTGTCATTTTAATAGGCTGACATTATTCACAGTTCTGTTCGCTTGAGTTGGTAATTAAAACCAGTTGTCCGTTAAAGCATCGGAATTTTACAGCACGTTTAATATGAGCAATGATATGAGTACATTTTGTAGAGTACTATCCATTTTTTTTTTTGTTGTTTTGTTTTGTTTTGCATAACATACCTCTCAAACTGATTAATATGATTTAGAGAGAGATGCGCGATATTATTTTATAGCTGATGTGCTCAGTTCAAAGAAGAGTATTATCTATGTGAATCAGATGCATAAATGGAGAAATATTGTATTATAGCCGTTCATATTATATCTGTTTAGTAAAATAAAAGAACATTTTTTATGTGAATTAGTTTTTTGTATGTGTTAATATTCAAATATTTCACTCGAAAAACAATTTTTAAAACTAAAGACACAAAGAAGAAGAAAATTTATCTTGAACAGAAAATGAACTTAAAACACGAGCTTCATTTTCTAACTTGTACTCTACGAATAAAAGAAATTATTAGATTTATTTGATGTATTATTCCTAAAAATGTTTCTTTTGGCTTTTTTAAATTAATGTATTTAATTGAATTTTTCACTTTAAATTAACATTAATAATGGGCTTCATTTTTTAAATTTGATCCTAAGAATTAAAGATTTTATTAAATTTATTGTATTGTTCTTAAAATAGTTTTGCATACGTTTCTTTTGGCTCTTTTAAATCAATGAAATTTAAATGTATTTTTCACTTTTTAATATTAGCATATATAATGGGGAATAATTTTTTTACTATCTGATATACTGTTGTCTAGAAACTTTATTATGTTGAGGATCGAGGGATTCATAGTTTACCAATAGCTTTTGGTTTAAGGTAGCTAAGTTTAGATATTTACAGTTAGTAAATGGTATATACATATGTTCATTTAGTTTAGGATAGACAAGCTTATATTATGTTTGGCTGAGGATCTGCCTGCTACACTGAAGGCATCGATCAACTAAATCTGTTGGGTAGGTCCTTCTAAGCCTCCTTCTTCTTGGCCTCCTTAGCAGGTTCCTTGCCAGGACGATAGGGTGGTTGTGGAGCTTAAATAGGTATTGCAACCTTAAGGTCTTTTGCAATGTCCCGTCTGCGAATATACCATTCGGCTCTAGAAATGCTTCAAAAGGTCTTAGACTATATAATGCGAACTTTGCTAAAGTAAGATTTTGCGGCTATACCGTAAACTTGGAGCCCATATCGCCACGGGGGCTAGGATTACCTTATAGATAAGGACCTTGTTTCGGAGCGAGAGCTTGTTATTGGAGCTGAGTAGCCAGCTCAAACGCTTGATTTTACTTTTGACATTCTTGGTAACCTGGTTGGTCAAAAAAATGATTAAATTTACTTTTAGTATTATTTTTAAAGACTTTCTACTTTATTTATGTTTTTTTTTTTTTATTGTTAAAATTTATTTGCATTTTTCACCTATGATAAATCAAGAGCGCGGGCAGGCATTAGGTGAAATTCTCCTTATTTTTTTTTTATTTAAGAAGAAACTTTTTCTGGCACAATTTTTTAAAATTTCCAACGTTTGTACTAAAATGCAATAGCTGTACGCTTAGCTGCGGCGTCTCTTTCACCTTTTTTTTTTTTATTAAAACCGACACCAAATTGGACACAATTTAAAATTTGGCTTCTTTTTCGGCGCCCTGTTCACCGGAAATTGCAGCAAAGCAGTTGACCCAACAAAACAAACGACGGGCAATAAAAAGAAAACAACAACAAAGACTGTATACAGCGTACCAATCAAAAGAGCAAACTCTAAGATAAATCTGCGCAATAACCAAACGAAAAGCAACACCAAAAAAATACAGCAAATACAATACAATAAAATAAACAGCAAAAGGCGAGCTTGTGTAGATATTGCACGGGCACAGAGCCAGGCCAGGCATGTAGAAAACCATAACGAGCTGTGCGTGTGTGTGTGTGTGTGTGTGTGTGTGTGCAGTTGTTGTTGTTGCAGTTGTAGTTGTGTCTAAAGATCAGCGCAAGATGTGCGAAGGCTGACCAAATGATCATCATAATGACGATGATGCTGATAATGATAATGTTGATGATGCCGACGATGATGATGATGAAAGAGCAACATACAAGCAAAAGTCAAAAGCTTTATGTGCGATATTACCGTAAGATAATGAAAACTGTGGGGCGTTGGCTGTTTGGTGAAATCTCGTTGGCAGCACCTGACCCGAAAATGTTTCACATTGCCCACAGTTACAGTTAAACGCCATTTTTTCCGTTGAATTTGTGGTCGTTAAGCGGGGCTAGCGAGCGTGCGAGCGAGATGGCAAATGCTGAAGACCCCAGCATCAGTTTCAGCTACAGCTACAGCATCAGCTTCAGCTTGGAGTCTCCATTCAGTAGCAGCCGAAAAGTTTGTTGCTGTTGGACACAAAACTAATGTTGGCCTCAAAAATGAAACATGGCCACGCCTCGAGGGCGCAACGGTAAATGGCCCAAATGTTGGGTTTTTTTATTGTTATTTTTTTATAATGTGCTTTTTAGTTGTTTTCTTTGATCTGTCGAGTCGCAGCCACGTCGTGTATTTTGTCTCCACTTGACCCATGGTTTATTCACCTGTCGTCATAGTCGCGTTGAAATTAAAAATTAAAATTGCAATAACTCTTTTGTTGCTGTTATTGCTCATACAGTAAGCTGTTTTCGTAGCTGTTGTTGTATTTGTTATTGTTGTTGCTTTGTTTTTGTTTTTTTTTTTTATCTTAATGAAACATTTTTAAATCGCTTTTAACAAACGTCGGGCTATTAAACCATACGCTATTTATAAAGCTCACACTCTCTCCCCACCTGAGCTCCGATTTAAATGCATTTAATTTTGAGGCATGTGAAAATTAATTACATTTAATTAGCTGCGGCGTCCCGCCTCCCAAATCCACCCTAAACGTTCTCTTAAAAAGGCACGGCCATACAAGTTGCCGTTTCATAGACTTTGTTTTGTAATAATTTAAAGTGTTTATATTAGGTCTTGCTGTTATTTTGGAGTAGTTTGTAACAGACATAAAAGACGTCATAGAGTTCTTGAACTTAATAGTTAATAAAACTAGATCAATTGACTTTCTATCCTTCTCTTTCTATGTTCATTGATCTATAAGAGCCAGATTAACCAGTTTTTGTAGTTAGATTCTATAGTATATTTCCCATAGCTGCCCTTTAACCCTGACATATCCTCACAGTTTCTACAGGGTATTGCTGCATCGAGCACCCTCGACGACAACGCTCTTGCTATGTGATTTTTTATTATTTGTGCTCTGTTTAATTGCTTTATAATTTAAATTTTCGTTCATCCGCAGCGATCATAAAATTGTCCGACTGCCTGTCCATGCAGTAGTCGAAAAGTAGCTGAGAAATCGCTTTAATGTGCCACCTGTTGATTGTCTACCGTTTGAGAATGAAACGTTTAAAGGTCAAATGAAACGTTTTTTTTTTAATTGAATTTCAAACGAAATGTACTTAGGGCAGCCAACACTCAGCACAATCACTTGGCATAGCGATCGATGTTTATAAACAAATTAAACGGAAGCTCTGTGTGATTTTAACTCATTGCCGCACCCGACAAAACAAAGATTTGGCCTAGAGATCTGACCAAAACTATTTCAGCGTCTTGGGTGTGCTCCAATTAGACAACAATTAGTGGTTGGCCAAGCAAATGAAACCGGCATAAGTTATCAGATCGACACAATTAAGGTCAGCCAACATATAAACTATTAACTACTGGTATTCATCAGCAACCAGTAAATCGGCTTTCAACAGAAGCTATAACGCTAAACACGCGCTGAATACGCAGCTAACTCGGGCGCTGAGATTTCCATGGACGCAAGCGCTCCATGGGCAGCCTTCAAAAAGATTCCTTTTTTAGCTGACTTCCATGAATCTCAGATATAAAACACATTTTTCCCTTAAAGCTCGTTTAGTTTTTATCAAGATATTTTCCTGTGTCTTTTGTTATTGCGTAGTCAAAATTGTCTTCTCATGTTACAAAGTAATATATTCTGTGTATTATTTCTATATATTCAAGCAATTCTTTAAAGAACACAATGAAAATATGGGTACAAAACTCTGGTCTTAAATGTTGCAATAGCTATTACCTTTATTGGGCTTGACCTGCTTTAAGTCCTGTATATAAAAGGAAATAAAATGAGTTTTATTTGAAGCACTAAATATCTAGGATATAAAGCCCGTTAAATCCAATAACTTTACAGCTACATTAAGCCCTAAGGTTCTTAGCCGTATTCCCATTGTTCAGTTTAAAGAAATAGCTCAGCAGATCCCAACAACTGTCCTGATTGCTTTTTTTTTGGTTTTATTTTGACATAGAGTCTATCTCCATTTGGGAATTTTTGAATTTTTTATGAGCGGAGTCTTTAATAATTACAATTACCTAAGTGGCATTAATCATGATTCTCATATAATTGTAATTTCGCGCGAATTTCGATGCAAAGAATTGAGGCGTACGACACAAAAAGTACATAAGTGAATACAAAAGACTTTCGACTTGCTTAATAGTTTAGAATAGACGACTTTATACGAGAAAGAGAACACTCCGAGCAGAATACTTTGTAATGATTGTTGTAAACATCACAGAGGACCCGGTACGGTTCATGCAAGGCATAGTTATATGAGAAATATTTAAGCGATAAAATGGTATAATTTAACTGGCTATAATTTAACTGGAAGTTTAACTGGCTAGTCAACCCAGAAGAGTCGATTTCACCCCGTAAATAAATTTTTAATAATATTACACCAAGCATAATTTTAAATCGACGGAAGTAAATTAAAATTACTGACATTAAACTGTTTGGCTCATATTCAAAGTCTGCTTTATTTTATGTATAAATACCATAACCAAAATATGAGCAAGTTGTCTGTAAAGCTATTCCAAGAGCCATTCTGCTCTATCTTCAGCCAAGTTTTCCAATGTCTTATGGATTGCAAATGGTTTGTTTAAGTCGCAGCTTTAACCAGTTGCGAATTACAAGCGTCAAGCAACAACAAACGTGCAGCGTGCATACAGGAAACCATTTTCAAACCTAAAAATTCTTTTATTTTGACGCTACTCTACATTTATCAAAAGCAGTCAACTTCAGGCTTCAATATCACTAACAATTTGTTTCCCTCTGTCGCATCTTTAACCAGTTGCGAATCGCAAGCGTCAAGCAACGACAAAAGTACAGCGTGCAAATAGGAAACCATTTTAAAAGTTGCAATTGTTTTCCATTGACGATACTCTATATTTTCCAACCAACTTCAAGCTTCAAAGCTAGCAACTCAATGGAAAGATCTCTTAACTTTTCTCGTAGCCAAGAGTCATCGAAATGCTCGCGACTTTATGCACTCTCTGCAAACATAACTTACACGGCTCGCACAGGCATAATTCGAAATCCCCGAAGTGCCAATGCGCTCATTTAATTAATTTAATTAACTAAAGGATTACACAACAACAACAACAAAACGACACCCAATGGGATGGCATGAAAATGCCTGATAAATTAAGGGGGGGTGTCCAGCGGGAAGACGTGCTGCGGTCTAATCAAGCGGCATGCAGGCAATGGCAACGCTTTGCTATGCAGTCCGCACGCTTTATAAAATAATGAGAGTGTATGCTGCGCTCAGGAGAGGGGCAGGTGAAGAGGGCAGCAGCGGCAGAGGCGGCGGCGGCGGCGGCAGCGGCATGTTGCAGCGGTTGATTGCACCCGTAAGTGCCATATTGTCACCGTTTGATCAATCAAATTGCCGCCAATGCGGGCAAACTGTGCCACAACTGGAGCTCGTAAATGTAACTCAATCCGAGGCACATTGATGAGTAGCTGTCGCTCGATCGTTGCGTAACTTGTTCCGTGTCTTAGCCAAAGGCACTCGCAATTAGCCGTCTTCGCTACAGGCCCAGGTCCAGGCCCAGGTCCAGGGCCTGGCTCCTCCGCTAATTGACAATATTTATGAACACGTACGCATTTTGTCGCCGCCTTAATTGGATCGTCATCGCCGTCGCCCACAGCTGGCCAATTATTTTCATCAAAATTGTTGACAATTTTCAGCGTGCGCGTTTCAAATGAAGATCTTAACTCAGCTAAACAGACGTTTTGGTTATACGAATGCCACACAAAATAATAATAACCGAGCAAAGAACAGTTATGTTTGAGCATAACCGAAGATTCAATACCCTTGCAGACAATTTTGTTAAATGATAACATTTTTTACAAGTTTATCAAGAGCTCCCCGTTTGGTTCGATTTGAGCAGCAGGCTTCAACCTCGTTCCACTTTTCGAAAATCAAAATCAAAAAAAAAGAAAATACTCCACTTTTAAAAATATATTTAAATAATTCTTCTTATACTTTCATATTTTTCTATCGTGGAAATTCCGGCAGGAAATATAATTTTAAAATTTGTTGAATTCGCGGAATTTTCGCATAATTACGGCTTTTGATATTACAACTGGATCCTGGACTAACGTCCGGGTCCTAGACCATTATTATTTGAAACCGCAAGAATAATCAAAAACGATCTTAACGTTAAGAAATTGTTGTATGAGTGTTTAAATCACGTGCAATAACTAAATTAATAAACTTTTAAATAGTTAGACTGAAAGCATATCGTATGGGCTATTATATAAATAAATAAATAAAGAAATACATATATTGAATAAATACGTTAATAAATATATTTGTTAGTATATTAATTAATTAAAGACAATTTTAAAAAATACAAAAATAAATAAAATAATAAATTAAAAAATATTCTAGTAAATAAATAAATATAAAAATAAATAAACAAATAAATAATTTAATAAATTAAGAAATGCGAAATATACATATAAATAATAAAACAAATAAATAAAAATCCATCTACGTATTTGTTTGAACGGTTTGAAGTTTTTCAAACTATTTATTTGTGACTTATTAACAAATCATAACTTAATGAAAGAGACATATTTTCGGGCGGGATCAGAACGGACGGGTTAAGTTTCAAAAACATATGAAAGGAATGGAATAATAATTGTTGGTGTTGGGACGGGTTCGAACTTTCTTTTGCGTGCCAATCTAGAGATGCTAACAAGATAGTATTGAGAACTAAGTCAGTGCAATATAGAAACGGTAAAAACCAATTAATTGTGTGCAGAATATTTATATTTCTATAAAACCAAGCCATCTTTTTATTAAATTTGATTTAAGTCTTTCAAAGATAAATTTTTAGTTTAAATATTGGATAATTTATAGTAATAAATTTAACTTAAAAGTAATGCAAAAACCTTGAGTCTAGCTTTCATAGCAAACACAACTTTATATAATAACTTTATAACTTTATCGACTTCGCTTCGTAACTTCTCTCAAATTAAAAGTCTAGCTTCACAGCGTTACATATTTCATGGCAAATTTGAAATACCCTCGGTTAGGGTAAGCGCGCACAATGTGAACTAAAATGTGTGTCATAAATTGTCGCTAGATGAGATTTCTACGATTTATAACTAGGACCGGGTCTTGACTTGCACTTACGACTGCGCGTATTTGCTTTTTCTTCAGTTTACTATTATTATTTTTGTTATTACTATTATTTAGTTTTTTTCTTTGTTTTTTTGTGGCAATTTAATTCAATTAACTTTAATGACACATAAAAGCATTCTTGACGCTCGCTTTTAGACTTTAAGCCAAACAAGTTCCATTTTCTACGCAGCTTTTGAAAAGTCGTTTTCGAGTGGCAACATTTTTGGCGGCGATTGAGTAAAGGGGGATATATTGTTTGTGGTTTGTTAATTATAAAGTTGCAAATAAGTTTTTATTGGAAAAACATTGAGTACACTCGTGATGTGCATTTAAACAAATGCTAGTTGTCGCGTTCTAAATTGTAAATTGAATCTTTTAAATATTAAAATCAAATTTATATTTAAATTATATGTAAATTACATGAATTTTAAATGTTTTCTGACTTGGGAAATATCAAAAGGGCGAGCAGAAATATTTAGAAATCACAAAGAACTTTTTTTTAGCTGTTTTTTTATGTATATATTTATGATATGTTTTTTTATTTTAGAGAAAGTCTGCTATAGCTATATCTACCTTTACAAATATAAACGATTTAGATTTTGCTTTAGAAATAGAACCTCTATAACAAATTAGTGAAAGTTTCTGTAATCGGTTAAATAGAATTTAATGAAAATATTATGAAAGAATGTGATTCAGTTAAAAAATAAACTGAATCGAATTGTTTCCATGAAAAAGTATTTAATATATATAATACATTAGCGGGTATTGCCTGGCCTTGCGTTTTGTTTGCTATGTGCTAAAATTTTTAGATATTACCTTTCCATAAAGTACACGCCCGTGGAAAATTTAAATCTACCCATCTTGATCTCCACTTCCATTTAAAAAATGTTTTAGCTGAAGAATAAACTTTCGTGTATTAAACCTTTGACCCGCATTTGCCTCCCAAGAACGTTTCAAATAAATTCTCACAAATATCTTTGAAAATGATTTTGAAGCCGATCGGATGGTTAGCAAAATACTTTCATATTAACATTTTTCGCTAATTTACCACTGTTGTAGGTGGAATTTCGAGAATCGCTGAAACACGTTTTCATTAAGTTCCTTTGAAATGCTTTAAAAAAAGTCAAAAAGCAAATCGGACTTAACTTAAAACCTCCCCAAAATAATCGGAGAATCGCACTTTCCACCGAGGAAGCTTAGATTTTGCGAAAAATGTGAAACACGTCTCAAATAATTTTTCATATAGATCCTTGGAAATATTTTTGATTTCCATTTCCACCAAGGAGGAATGTTATTTTTCGAAGAGTGTGAAACACCCCTCAAATGAATTTGAACAAAGATCTTTAAACAAAAAAGTTTCATACAAACGATTTACGCGATTTTATTACACTTGCGGGTGGAATTTCCCGAAACCCCGTCTAAACGTACACCTTCATTACATAAAATTACTACAGTGAAAATTTCTGCTTCCCAGCTCTTACAATTTACAGTCAGTCAGTCAGTCAGTTTTATATATAGAGATATGCACCAATAAAGCATCTTCAGTTGATTATTTCCATTGCGGTAAAAACTTTGACCTAAAATCGTCAACGTTAAACGTTTAGATGATCTTTGAAAAGCGTTTTAGGAATTTTTGTTATGCTGTTTAGCCTCTTTTACCGCTATGCGTTATAGGAAGTGCAACTGGCTAATGGCTGGCCCCACCGCAGCGCGTTTTATGTGTAGTTGGCAGTCGGCAAATGACAGTTAAATGTACGACAATATCTCATTGGATGTGGATTGTCATTTGTCAAAAGGTAGCATAAAGCAAAAATCGGCCAATTAGCGGCACAGTTAAACGTCAACATCCTCACGGCACAGCACAGCACATCCGGACTGGACTGGACCACCGATCGCCGCAGCTGAGATTCAACTGTGGCCAGTTGCCCAGCTGAGTGCTCAGCCGGGCACATGTAACCAGTGACGGTTACATTTTCGCCATCAATCAAAGAGGCGACGGCCAGCGACTGGGGAGAACCCAAAGGTAGACCCGAACCGCATCAAAATGCGGGCGCCTGCGCAAAAATGCGGAACAGACAAAAACAAGAAGAAACACTTGTCCTTGCTGGGCTGAATATTAAATACCCTTTCGGATATACATAAATCAACTATATAGCTAGATATTTATATGTACATATATAAATGCCCTCATAATTTTTCATATATATTTATATATTAAACTAGCGGGTTTTACCCGGACTTGTCCGTGTCAAGTTTTGTGCTACAAATTTCAAATTTGTCTTCTTCAGCCGCCCATGCAAAACTTAAACGTATTCCTTTGACCCGCATTTATCATTTTAAAAGGGGGATAATTTGGGTTATTTCATTAGCTTAAGCTTAGTTAAAGTCATATCTTTAAACCCACAAAAAAAAACCGCTGGTTCGATTCGCAGTTGAGCACAGGATTTCATTCACACCTTTGTTTATATTAACCTTATAGATTCTTACATCTTTAATGTAAGAACTTTTTAAATAATTATTTTTAAAAATTTTTCCCAAAACTGAACACAGGCTTTGAAAAAACTTGCTCTATTTTCATCATAAATATTTTCAAAACTTTTATAAGAGAACTTGTTTTAATCAATAATTGAAAATTTATGGTGAAAATATTGCAGGCCTTTTTAAAATTGCGGCTCAAGTTGGGTCTCCCGCAAATGTGGGCTAGTTTAATTTTAATTTTATTTTAAATATGGTTCAGTGTGGGCTTCAATTCGATTCATATATGTGCAATTGGCTTGGTTTAATGTTGGACTCAAAGTAAAAAATGTATTATAATTCCGGGTTCAAACTGATTTCCAGCTTTATTTAAGATACCTTTAAAAAGGAAAAACCTTTTTGATCGATTGTTTCTACAGGAGCTGTATGATATATTGGTGATTAAGATCTTTATTTCACAGCTAGTTAATGATATTTGGAAAAACATAAAATGGCATAAGGCAAAAGCTCTGTCTTCGACCTATTGTTCCTAAGGCAGCTATATGATATAGTGATATAGTCTTATCAAAAGATAGGTGTGACAGACAGCCACAATTGAAGAATATATATGATTTAATGGGTTCAAAGAAGTTTACTTCTTCAAATGACATAAGAAGATTGCAATACCCTTTGCAAGGGTATTAGGAAACAAGAAGTTTAAGGCATAAGAAAATGTTGATGATGACGATTTGTTGGACACGACGACGTCAGTAGCTGTCCTGGGGATGTCGCGAGACTTGGAACTGACTTGCGCAATTAGTTGTCAATTATCACATAGCTCGTGGCGACCGGGCACTGGGCCAGGGCGGGGTAAGCGGGCCAGGGGATTGTTTTGCTGTAGAGTGCTAGCCGTGAAATTGGGTTTATTGATTTGCTAAAAAAACAACAAAAAAAATGTTTACAATTGTCACGAGTCTTGAATTTATTTATTTATGTTTTACAGCCGCGCAGAGTGTCGTCCCACAATGTGCGCACTTCGGCCCTATCGCCACCCACTCTGTCAGCCATTTTCATTAACATGGCCATAAAGCCAGGCCACAAAACGTATATTGTGTAGCAATATTTCATTTGATCGCAGAGGCTACCGTTTGTTGTGGCTGCTGCTGGACTCGGCTAACCAACTCTCTCGGGCTAACATAGCCCATGGTCTGTTTGTGCACAAAGCGTTGGCATTGTTGTTGTTTTTGATTTTATTTCTTCTTTTTGGCCGCCCGAGTGACACCTAATTAACACCAAAGGCGAGTGCTGTGTTTTATGATTGCATTTATTTGACTTAGTTATTTGAAGATGAACAGCATGAGTAGCCGGAACTAAAGCCGGCAACTGAATTGAGCGTAAAATTCCATCGATTTTTTCTTCTTTCATCGTTTTGTCGGCCCCTTCAATTATGCATAGCTCGGGCGAGTTGTAAATGCTGTGGAATTGCGGTTATTTTGGGTTGTCAATAGACATAGCATGGCTATAAAGTTCCCAACAACATTTTGTGAGTTCCATTAGCTCAGATACATTATTGATATTAGGTTTTCTATAGTTTAAAATATGAAACAATCTACGATTGACATTAGCATCTGCGAGTAACACTTGCTAATCGCAAAGGATATAGTATAGAAAACCCAATTTCAATAATGCATTTGAGTTAAAGTAAAATTATAAAGAAATTCGAATTGGTCTGAAAGTGTTTTCTATCTAGGCTGCAAGCTGTCTTTGAGCCCAATCAACTATTAAACATACCTTTAACCAAACCCATTGCCCCGAAAACAGAAACATTTATGAAGCTTTGGCTCAAATTAAACGAGAAGGAAAGGAAATCTTTGCCAAACCGAAGATTTGATACTTTTGTAGTCATTTTGTCTTACGTCTTTGCAGATATGTTAGCAAAATATTTCGAAAATCAGAATATTTCGCCATCGAAAAACCCATTTTTCCACTGATTCTTTATATAGTGCTTAATGATATAGTAGTGAGATCTTGATAAGATTTGGCAATATATAAGCATAGTTTTAATAGTAAATAGAAGGGGTGGGTCAGGTTTTCTTGATAAACAAAAACGTTTTCATTCAAGAATCTACTCCCCTAATCGTTCCTATGGAAGCTATATGATATAGTGGACCGATCTGTCCGATTCCGGCATATTTACTGCCTGCAACAGAATGATGGACCTATGCTAAGTTTTATCTAGAATATATATCTGATCTAGAATATATATACTTTATGGGGTGGAAGGAGTCTCCTTCTATGCGTTACACATTCCATGGCAAAATAATCGTACCCTCTATAAGGGTATAAAAACGTTTGTTTTAAGAAAGAAGAGAAGAGTATTTTATAAGATAGAAGAGTATTTTATCTTTTAGAAGGGCTCAACTTTATGGTAATAAATATCTTATCCCAGTAATATATATTATCAAAATTAGAATACTCAAGAAAGCCTTAGAACTTTTCTGCTATATTTTTATCTGTGAATATCAAAGGGCATATCGTAAATAGCTCTAGTTATCTTAACTCTTAAAAGTATATTCACAAGGGATAGATAGAGAACAAAAACCCAACAATTTACAATTGCAGAGACCTAAAAAGAAACCTACTCTCAAAGTTATGTACGCAGTGTGTTGTCTTTTGAATTCCAGTAAACAGCAGCAGCAGCAGCAGCAGCCGCTGCTCAGCCTTCCCATGATTGACATGAAAATGCTTAAAGTTTACCTTAAAACAATGATAGAAATGTTGCTTGGATGTGTTGCTCTGTGTTGGACTAGGGAAGGGTGAGGGGGGGCGGTAGCTGGCGACAGGTTAAAGCGAAGCTAAGCAACAGCAACACCTGTCGTCCATTGTGGCGGCCTTTTGTTGTTTGGCTTGGCTCGGGTTGGCTCTGTTCATTAAAAACTCGGCTTCTGTGTAAAACATTTTTTAATAAATATTATAAAATGGGAGCTGCACAAAAACCAAAATCGTTTACAAGAAAAACAATTAAGCCAAACGGACAGACAAACAAAAAAAAACAGAAAGCTACGCAGTTAAAGACCCTAAAAAATGTCAACTGTCGCTCGCCGCAGCCGCCAACTGTTGGAGGCTGTGATTTTGTGGCTATCATGCCTGGGTGCCACATAGGCTACACAGATCTAGAAATCGCTCGCAACTCGGGCCACTGTCGCTTGGCGGTCCCCGGCTCGACTCTTGTCGGCTGTCATAAAACAATTAAGTTTAATTTTGTCACCGTGCCCAGGCCCACAGCCAGAGCCACGGCTCGAAGCACCCAAGCCAAGCATCGTGCCTCATGCAACACTGCGGCACAGTGGCAGGCAGCAGGCAGCAGGCTCTCTATGCTGCACGTAATTAACGCATGCCTTGTAGTTGTTGTTGTTGTAGTTGTTTGTTTAATTGTGCACCTGTTGCCGCCTTTTGTGTCCAATGGTCCAACAAATTGCATGCCAGGGATGTCAGTTTTTGGTGCAACAATTGCTCGGAAAATCGGCTAATGGGCTTTTCCAGCTGCGCTTTATTCAGACAAAAAGCCAACGCAATATCTTGATCTGGCTATCTATGAAATTCTCACGCATATACAGGAATTTTACGGAATTCAATTTTTTTTATATCAAACTAAAGTCAATTGCATTATCTGAGTTCTCATTTCTATATCCATCCAGTCTTATATATTCCTTTTCATTTATTTTTTATTTATTATATTTTTTAAATTTAATTTTTATTTATTGTTTATTTATTAAAAATCATAATTTTAAAAATTAGTACAACATATTATTTCGAGTTTCCTTCTCTCTGTACGACATTGTATAATCTATTCTATCCGTTTAATTACTCTAGCTATCTTTTTTATTTAATCCTTTTTATACCACTGTAGAGGGTATTATAATTCTGTCAACGCATAGAAGGACACATCTTCGACTCCATTAAGTATAAATATATTCTATGCTGCTTAAATTTGATTCAAATCTTAACGAGATCGCGCTACCATATTATTTTTTCTAGAACTGTAGCATAAAGGGCTCAAGCTTTGTCTACATTTCATTAAGCATGCCACATTATACCCGAAAATTTGGGAAGAGAGATATATTGACTATGTATGGCTAAGGTATGTTACTGGCTGTAGAAGTCATCTTGAACTTCATTGAGTATGTTATTATGTATATATATAACATAATCCTGATCAGCAGCAGTAGTCGACTACGTCCTTCAGGCCTTCCGTTAGTTTGTGGACGTGCTCCTTTTTAGAGTCTATAAAGCAGATTTAAATGTTCCCATCTTTTGGTTCCTCGCTTATCACTTCTTTTCACTTCTTTCAACCAAATGTTAAGTTGTTTGCAATTGTCTTTTTAGAAAGTTATATTAAAAACATTTTTTTTTCAATATTTAATAACTATTTGAACTGTTCGCACAGGCTCGTTCACCTATTTTCTCTGAGCAACTGCTGCATTTTCAACTAATTTTGGTTTGTGCTACCATTTAAAGTACTTATTAAAAAAATCCCCAGCTTGTGGTTTTCTTCTTCTCCCTTTTTTTATACACTTCCCAAGCATCATTAAAGACATATCCGTAGCTACAAGAGAAGCTACTGAGAAGCGTCTTTTGCTCTTTTTACGATCCTTTTACTGTCTTCTACTACTCTTTTTTTTTATCATTTGTTGATAATAATTATGGTCATTTGTGATAATTGTGGGCCATTGTGTCATGTCTTGAGGAACTGTTTTTTTTTTCACTGTATTTTATTTTTCCACCACTCGCACTTTAATAATAATTGTCATTTAGATAATTAGTTAACTGGCCGCTTGGGATTGTGACTTGGCCGACGGTCGCCGGAGTTTATTAAATGAAAAGTTATGAACAAAAAGGGGCGCTCTAAAGATTTATGAGCGCTGATTAGCAGACGCTTAGCTGAAGGAAAGAAAAAGTGAAAATCGGAAAATGAAGATCACGGAAAATCCTTAAAGCAGCGGCCAACTCGTTAACTGCGATCGTTAAAAAAAAACCTGGTTATGAATGAAAAATAGAAATTTTGGATTTTAATTGTGTGAAAATTGTGACTGAACTCTGGGAATAGGCGTGACCCGTGTATTACTCAGAAATGTCAAACGAAAGAACGTCGACAACTTCCTGATGTATGGGCAATACGAAATCCATAAATCGCTAAGAAATGGCCGTACATCTTATCGCGATTGAGCCACCCAAATAGTTGCCACACACACACAGATACACAGATACACGCACACACAAAGAACTCATAATTAAATTATGCAAATTTCCGCACTCTCCCAGGCGGCATCTTCAAAACGACACGTAAGACAATAAACCAACACCAAGCAACGACGCTTAATGTGTAGTCCCCCCCATGAAAGGCGTATAACGCCCCGCCAGAAACAGAGAGAGGGGTATGGGGGGAGGGGAGCTTGTTAAGCAGCCACATCGTTAAATTTGATTGATTTTGCTCAGCAGCAGCAGCAGGCAGGAAGCCAAACAAACAGCTGGCAATGCTCACATACACGATCTTAATGAGAATGTAGCGCATTTAAATGTGGCGAGCATTAAAACCGATTTCTCGAGTGTCGCAAAAGCGACAAAAGTTTTTGGATAGCGTTTTACCTTGGCTCATAAGTATTCAAGAGCTGCTGCTATGTCTCACAGCGGACAGCTGCTCATCAAATGAGCTACACTGCGAAAAAAAGCCTTAAAAAAATCTACACTGATCCCTAAAAGCTGCGTTGTCAGCTTTTAAATTGTCCAAAAATTCTAGAAGATGTCTATTCTAAAATGTTGAATATGCTTATTAAATTTTATTATTATTTTCCTGTTTGGCAATTCTTCTTAACATAAATATTTATTGGAAAATATTTTTTTAACATTTATATTTCAATGTTATTTTTCTTATAAATACACTTGATGCTTGAATATTTTTTATTTATTTTTTTTAACATTATTATTTTTTGTATTTAAAATCTGCCCGCTTTTTGGGCAATAATTAAAATGTTTCTGTAATCGTTGGCAGTTAAGTATTGCGTGCATCTTTGTGCTAGAATATGTCATTTAAATTTTTTTTTACCAAATTTTTGAAATTCTTCCTAAAATGAACAATTCATTAAATTGTAGAAAATAATTTTTTAAATTTGTATTTAAAAATTTTAATGTAATATTCCTTAAATGACAGTATTTTGTTTTTAAGAAGAACAAATGTTTCATTTTCAAAAAACTGTTTTATTTTACGACAATTTTCTGATTGAAAACAATTTTCTTATCAGTAACGGAATGTATTTTTTAACAAAGATTAGACATATGTAGATAAAAAGTAAAACATAGATAAAAGTAATAGTACATTTATTTCGTTTATATAATTTATGCATTAGTCAGTTAAAAGAATCTTCTTTTTTCTGTTTCTAAATAATTTGCCAACTTAAAATTCTTAATTTCGAAAAATCTTTAATCGAGCTTTTCATGATTCTTCAAACTAAAAGCATTTTATTTATTTATGAATTTTTGTTCTAACTGTTACGTTAACACCCAATAATATATTATATAATGGCAGAAACATAATTTTGCCATATACTTAGTTTAATTAATACTTAGTCTAGCTAAGTAGAAGGATGAAGTATAAGTAGGGAATATTTATAATTAATTTTCAATTTTCATTTAGCGTTTTTCGCAATTATTCATATAAAATTTCATTTTATTTACAAAAATGTTTGAATTGTTAATCTTTTGTTTAAAAAGCCAGGCAGTTATTTTTGCCAGTGTTGCATAAGGCTTAAACTATACACAAATTTGTATTTAATCGCTCATTTTGTGGCACACAAACAACAACAGCAAAAAAAAGTTGTATACTAAAAAACCTTGTCTACGTTTCTCGACAACCGAAACAAACTTTGTATGTGGGGGATTTATGGGGCGCTCTATAAAATTTCTCAATAAGCAAACAAGATCCTAACTCGCTCTCCCTCTCTCTCTGTCTGTCTGTGTGTGTATTGCTGGCTCTGTCGCACGCGATTCCAATGAAATGTGTTTTTCGATAAAAATGGTCCATGCGATGCGATCGAATTTAAATTGAAAAATTTGATTTTAATTCTTGCCTTCTAAATGTGTTTTCATTAGCATAATTAACGTCGAATTAAACTTGGTATTAATTTTTGTTTCTCGAATTGTAAAAATAAAATAAATTACATTTTACAAGCAAAGAAAGTTACCTTGCGAGTGGGTAGCTGACGGAGAGAGGGGGCCAGCGAGGGTTGGGGACCTGACAGCTATTCGTCAGATCGTTAAATTTTTAAGGGTGTTTTTTTTGTTATTGTTGTGTTTTTGTTTTAAGTACACATTAAAAGTCGGTTTGTGCTCGGTCCATTTGAGTGCGTTGTGTGTGTTTTTCTACACTTTCGTTCGGCTGGTTTTTTTGGATCGATCGGTTGGCCATCTCCGTCCGTTCGTCTGGCCGGGAGGGGGTTTCACTCTTGATTTATGCTTGTGGCTCATTTATATTGAAATTTGATATATTTAAGCACGCGGTTGATTTTGCGAAGCCGCCCGTTTGCCTCCATTCGAGCGCATTTTTTTTGGTTTTCGTATTTTATATTCGAATTAATTGAAATGATTGTGATCTACAACACGACTCGGCGAGCATACTACACACATACCTATATATAGTATATATAGTATATATATATAATTTATGAATATCGCTTTGTTGGCCTGTATGTTAATGTTCACGTGTCTTTTGTCTTGCTTTGTGGCCAACTTATTTCAGCTGCGTATAAATTATACGGCCATACACAATAGTATAACACCTCCTAAATGTTTCCGTAACTTTTTCAGCTTTTGTTTTATGGCAGCGTGGACAAAAACATTAAAAACAAATAATATCGATTGCCTGTCGTGTGGGCGTTTTGGGGAATTTGCATGGGTTTTAAGGAATGCAACTTTACGGTTTTGGGAAAGTAGCCCCCATTTGAAGTTTTCCGCTAGAATGTCTTAACTAGAAGACTCTATTATCTTACAAATCAAGATCGTACATCACGCGGCCGACATTAAAGTGTGTAAACAACGATACGAATCAAAAGGTTTCTGTTGGGTTAAAACAAAAATAGAATATAATTTATGAATATAATTATTATATTTTATTTACTAAGGGAATAATATAATACTAATATAATAATACTAAAGGAATATTATTATTTAAAATTATTTAAATTCAACCCCTTTGGTCGGAAAACGCGGCGCAAAATGATGTTAAAATTTTGGATTCAAGATTCACATCACAAGAATAAACTGATTGACTAATTCAACTTTGGTACTTATTTTTAATGGACTTTTTCAATTTCAATTATTTTTATTAAGCCCTAGATCGATCAGTACCAAGCGAAAAACTGTGAAAAATGATTATTGTTAAATGTTTTGTAGCTTGTTTTTACATTGAGGGGTATTTAAAATAATAGAATATTTACAACTAAGGGGACTGGGGACATGGCCTAATACTGTTAGGCATTTCAATGATTGGAGCGCCTCTCTGTGATGGACGCATACAGGACACTGACGACTGCGTTCGAATGCCTTAGCAACTTACCGAAGTAGCGGATGCTGAAGAAGTTGATCTGATATCCGACCTTTGTTAAGCGGAGATCGCGTTTGATGGCGTCTTTTGTGACGTACCATGGAAGGCCGGTCAGTTTGCGTGCTGCCTTCGCTTGGACTGTTATAAATCGATTGAGCTGGTTCAGACTTGGACGGAGTAGGATGGACATTAAATTCAATGTCAAATATCAATTTAAAATATAGTTGGTATGTGTAGATTTCAATTTGCCGCGGATGGGAAATATGCCTCTAAGTTGAAGCAAAAAGCGAGGACTAGACAAGGCCGTCTTACACAGTCAAAACTCTCTTGGACGAATAGCGCTGGTCGGGCAAAAGTATCCTCTTAAATGGGTTTATAAATTGTAACATTCAAAAAAGGGTTAGAGAAAAAATGTCCGACCAAAAGGCGTGTCCGCCTAATTGGTCCGTTAGTAGAATTTTCACTGTATATAACATTAAGTGTATATATGAAAAACATTCCTTCAATAATATTAATTAAAATTGCCCGCAACAACTGAGGACTCTTTCATTACGCAAACAGCGCTCAAAAAATCTCTCGCAAATCAACACATTCGTCAAGCTACACATTAAAAACCCGAAAGAAGCGCAAGAGATCCAAAAGAGAGAAGAGAGAAGCAATAATAACTGGGAATGGGTGATCACCCGCTGACAGAAAATCACTTGGCAACGGCTGATCATTAACCGATAACACATGACATTAAAGGTTCAAACAAAGTGAAAGAGTTTAAACGCACACAAAATGTGATAAATGCCGACCACCCCATGGAACCACAACAACAACAACAACGACAGCAACGACAACAACGACAGCGACAACAGGAATGACAATGACCACATCAAGTCGAACAGGTGAGGCGAAAAACGAGCGGAAAATTAATAGTGTGAACGAAGATCGGCAAGAGAATACGACGGGCGAGAGCAACAGAGACAGAGACAAAAGGAGTGAGAGACAACGAGATAGGGAGCGAGAGAGAGGCAGAGGTTAAAGGGAGATGATAGCAGTAAGGCACACACACATGGAGATAAAAAAGAAACAACAGATATCAGCATCTCAGATAGGTATCAGCTTACATTGGAGCACCGTTGGTGTCCCCCCCGCCCCTCCTATTCCCCCCAACCACACACACATGACGGTAGTGAGCAGCCGGAAATTTGTCAAAATGTCAACGGGTGAAACAGTTTGTGGAGTGGAGAGTTTGGGAGCACCAGACTCCATCAGACTCCAACGGACTCCGCCAGACTTCAGTTTTTCAGCGCAGGCTCGGTCGGCTTCAGGCTCTGAATCAAGCCACGTAGCTTTTGTAAAACAAACCATTAGCAGCTAATAAACATTAGTCATGCGACCAAAAAACGAGTAAGTGTGCCGCAGTCGCGGTTAGCCGACTAGCAGATGCCCTGCAATTAGACTTGCATAACTATTTAATTTATTATATACGAAAATCTTCATAGAAAATATGTCATCGCGGGCATTTATAATCGTTGAGTTAGGCTTAAATGTCGATACTTATCGATTCAACTTGCAAAAGGAATGAAATGAGTTATCGTGCATCGAAGGAATCTACTTGCTGAATTTCCAACTGGGAACGTTTCTGATGGGCTATATTAACTGGGAATAAATATACTTTATGGCTTCTCAGATGCCTTCACCAGTCTGCTACAAACGTGCTAAGTATCGAAACTTATCTTTTAAGCTATCGATATTTAGTAATTACATCGATCTGGCATCTCTTGTACTACGGAAGAATCTACATGCTGAATTTTTAGCTGTGAAATTCTCTGCTGGTCTAGATTAATACGGATTGTATATAACATATGGGTTTTGAGCTGCTACCATCTGTCTGTTACAAACGTTTCGCGGGTAAATATCGATACTTATCGATTCGATTAATAAATGCCTGAGTAACCGATATTTCTAGTCTCTAGAATATAGTCTCTCTAGCTCGAAATAAATATACTTTATATATCATGAGCTGCCACGATCTGTCCGTCTGTTACAAACGCTAGCAGCAAGCAATATGCCCCTTTGATCATTTCGCAGGGTATGAAAAGTAAGGGGCTGGAGAACCTTAACTCGGCCCGATGATTTAGTGAGTGTAATTAAAATTTAAAGTTTCTTTCGCTCGCATATGTAAATGATCTGTGCGGAATTCCACGAAATAAATGAACAAGTTTTCTTCGCTTCTCTTCTCTCTTCTCTCTCTTTTTTTTTTTTTTTTTTGGTCTGTCCACTCTCTTGTAGTTTTCGTTTATAATTATAATTTATGCAGATCAGGCCGAACCGCTTGTTGACAGCAGCGACCCCATCAATCAGTCTAGGATCGCCTTAGATAGGTCTATTGGCGGCACGGGCAACTCCGAGATCTGCCACCGTTGTCCCCCAACCCTCCCCCTCTCCCTCTCCCCCAGCGATATGGATCGCTTTGTAAGTGAGCCTGGACAAATCGTGTACAAGATAAGCTTACATTAGATTAAAGTGCTGGTAGCTCCACTCTAATTGGCTGTGCAATTGGATACTCACTGTACCCTCCTCTTTGCATCTGCTGCGCCCGTGCTGACTCAGCGCCTTGTAGCTGTAAATGTATATCACTTCATTTATACACATATACACATATATATATATATCGAGCGATTCCTTGAATTTCCCGCTCGAGTCTGTGTCAGCGATTTGTTGTACGTTCTTTGTACAGACGTCCTTTAGATTTATGCACCTTTCGATCCCTACAAATCACGTTGGGCGTTTTGTTTTGCACATTTTTATGGGCGCTACTGATGCTATGCACTCAGCTCCAACTGGATATACGGATATACATATATATGGACTGCAGTCTGCTGAGCAGCTAGCTAAAGTTGTCTAGTTGCTGGAATCGCACGAGCTTAACAGTAGTCAGGGCAATGCTAGAGACAAAGAGATATTGCTGAGATATAAGACATGTGACGGGGGGATCTGAGGTAAGAATGGACAAAATGTTATTGAATACAATGGGTATAAACAATCAGAAAGGGGAACTATTGAATAATAGAATTAAGAAATGAAAAATCTGTCATCTATTGAAATGTTATTTCATGAATACTTTTTTTTAAATGCTTCCTATCGTATAAAAAAAAAAAGAAGTGAGACCATAATAGTCTTGATAATAGATTAAAGAGTCCATAAAATATTATCAAATATTAAAGGATAATAAGTTGATGAGTATTAATATATTTCCAAATTATTGTTGTTAATATCTAAGTAAGATAAACTATCCTGGTATTATATAGTTGAATATAATAACTAACAGTACAGTAATACTCAGTAGCATTACTTGGACCAAGATCCTTTCTTGCATTTTAGCTTATCTATCTTTTAACACGTGGGGAAAATCAAAACTTAGCCGTACATAACCGGATTCCTATTTTCCACCCATGCATTTTCTTAAAACTGCTAAACACGATTTGAATTGAATTTTATAACCTGAAAGAGGGTATTATTATTTTATTATGAAATGTTTAATGCAAAGCAGGAGACATCTTTGACCCCCATCAACAGCTGAATTAATATAGTTATGTTCGTCTGTCCGACTTTCCGTCTCTTCGTCTGTCTGACTCGTTGCGGACTAGTCTCTCAGCTTTATTGTCTTGAGAATGTTGCAGGTAGTACATATATCAGAATCGGCCGGAGCGGACTACTTTATCGTATAGCTGCCATAGCAATGATAAGTCAAACATTCGGTTCTTGTATTTAAAACGTTTTTGATTATCAAGATATCTTTTACCAACCTTGGCATTTACTCTTTAAACTATGCTGCTTAAGAATGTATCATAATCGCATTACTATGCAAGCTTTATACGAAGATTCGATCGAAAAAAGAGTTTATGCATGGCAATATATTATGTTTTCCAAGATATTTTCATCAAACTCAGCATTTATCGATCTACACTTTTCTCACATATCTGCAAAACCGTAAAGCAAATGTCTACAAAGGCTTTAAATCTTCGGAATGCCCCAGCTATTTTTACCTTCTCGATAAGTAGAGCTTTTAAATTTGCTTTTAAGCCGATCGGATAAAAATAAAAAATAGTTGCATAGCACAGTTTACCGAGTACTCACGCAAGATTTCTTTAAATAGGATCAACTTGTATTAATTAATAATTTACCAAACAATTTAAACTGTGCTCATGCAAATTCAAATAAACTGTCATGTACCGATCTTCGGGTTAGATTTTCCAAAATAAATAATAATAATAAGGAACAAGTTATAAGCCGATTGGACAAAAATTTAGCCTTTGCCCATTTAAACTTGGTCTCCCAGTCACTAAAAAAGAGAAATTTCCTAAATCTCTGGCTTAACAGACAAACGGGTGAAAACTGCAAAATGATAAACTTAACAGCTCTTAGATTATGTAAAGCTGATCGACAATTAGCGAGAAAATAAGACGGCGCTAGCCGTGTTAAAAAACGGAAGATATTTCGTATCTTAAACTCCCAACTTATGCGTCGTCTGAGCATTCGCTCTCTTGATATGCTTTTTTCATTGTTATTGACAACAAAATTCTAAAAACATAAAAATGTTCAATTGTTGCTGCATTTGAACCGGCGAACTCTCGCATGCGAGTCCTACGCGCAGACTTCTATGCAAAGCGCGTTGCTTTATAAACTTTTTTCGCTTAAAGAAAATTTTTTTGGGAAATTCTATCTTTTTTTCTTTTGCTACCCAAAAGAAATTTTGAGCGCTGTGATTTGAGCTGTGCCTTGATTGCCAGTTGGTCCGACTTTCGTCTTATGTCTAAGTAGATGGAGATAATAATTCTCAACCCGACTTTCTTAGCCTGATGTGCAAATTCCACAACTGTCCACGCACTACTCTAATTCCTCTTCCGGGCACAGTAGCTCCTTTGCTGGTCATTACACAGAACTGGACAAATGATTATGTCACAGCTTCTAGTTCCCAGCTCCCTTTGGCACGTAAGTCTCGCCTCTCCCCAACACGCGCGGCATAATGAGCTTAGCCACAGGCAGCCCCCCCCCCCCGACCAAAGAGGGCACCAGGTGTATGCGCATAACCGTAAGATTCACACATGCCCAAAGACGAGGCTGCAGCAGGGACAAGCAACAGCAACAACAGCAACAACAACAGCGGCAACAACGTGAAGAAGAACAAGAGAAATACATTTTGAAAATTTAACGATGCGCACATTTTATTACCGCAATTAATTACAAAAACAACGCGCAGAAAGAAATCTCCAGTCAGGGAATCTGAGATCACACGAGCAGCAGCGAGAGAGAGGGAGAGCGAGAGAGAGAGCGACACAGAGAGAGAGGGCGAGGGAGAGAGCAGCCGAAAAGAGAGAATGAGCTTGGAGATCTGTGATAAACATTATGATAGATGTGACTAGTTAAATGCTACTACCAAATAGTTCTCGGGCAGCCACTTCTGGGCTGGTTAATTGGCTTCTCGCTGCAAGCGCAGAGCGTTTGCCTGAGCGCAGCTCTAAACCCGTTTCCTGACCAATTAAATGCCAGGAGAGAGAGAAAACGAGAGCTAGAGCGAGAGAGATGAAGAGCGAGCAGCAGCAGCAGCTTCAATCTCGACCTGGCCAAAAGACGTTGTCGGCCGTTGTCAGCATTTGTAGCCGCACATTTCGTATTGCGACGCGTAGCGCGACAGTTGACCACACGGCACACGGTACAGGTGTCTGTCTATGAACGTACCCTCAAACGCAATGGGCTTTAAGCATGCGATGCTGCAGCGCAGCTACGAGCTGGCCGCCTCACCTGGCCCCCAGCTGCCGGCGGCGCCGCCACCGCCGCAAGTCACCGACTTTAGCATCAATCGCATACTGAGCAAGGATCAGGCTAATCGTGTCAAGAAATCAACAGCAAGTGCATGCAACATACTCGATCTCTCCAAGAGTCGTCAACAGGCGGGCACAGCCGCTCCCCCTGCTGCTCCTGCTGCTGCTCCTCCAACTGTTCCAGTGCCAGCTCTCAATCTGGCGCCCGTTCAGCTCCAGCCGGCCGCTTATGTGGCCGGCGGCTATGCCATGCTGCCGCCGGATTTGCTGGCCATGGCCAGTGCAACCAAATTCTATGCGCAATTCTTTCCACATTTGCTGCCCGCCTATGCGGCGGCTGCAGCTGCCGCCGGCCTGACCACGCCGCCCACCTCGCCATATCAGCAACAACAACAACCATCACAACAACAACAACAGCAGCAGCAGCACAAGCGCTACTTTGCGCCGTATGTTATCAACAGGCAGAGTTCCAGATCCAGTGCATCCACCGCCTGCTCACGCGCCGATTGCCTGGAATGCCTCGACTACTACAAGCAATTTGTTGGCGGCTACAAGCCGACGCCACCTTTGATATCGCCGGCGGCCTCTTCGGTCAGCAGCTCGAGCAGCTGCAGGCCAGCGGCACGGGATCTGCTGCTCAGCACCGCCAGCAGCAGCAGCAGCAGCACCAACAACATTACCAGCAACACCACCAACATTTCATTAACCACGGTAACCAATCTGCATCTGAGCACATCCACGACAACTGCCTCGACGACGTCCTTGACCATGTTGCCCAAGTTAAATGCCGGCGGTGGAGGAAGCAGTTGCGCCGCCGAGGAGATCAGCTACAAGTGTCGCATCTGCGACAAGGTCTTTGGATGCTCCGAAACGCTCCAGGTGAGTTGTGAGTGCAGAAAAAGTCGAGAAGTTGCAGTCTGAAGATCAGGCAGACTTCATTTAGGGTGCTTCTTTTTTTTCCAATTGGTTTTATTAGTCGCTGGAATCGATCAGAACGTTCTGATCTCTACCAAGCGAAAGCAGGGTGTAATTACAATGTTTCGTAGCTTTTATTTACATTAATGGGATATTCACAATGAAGGGCATCGGGAATATAGCCCAACACTGTAAGGGATTTAAATGATTAGCCTAGTTGGTAGCTCGCTGGGATGTAGACTTGAAAGGCGCCTCTCTGCGATGAGAATAGCCTTAAATCTTACTTCTAATAACACCGAGCAACAGTATATGATCTTTATTTTGAGTGTATTATTTTTATTTATTTTTTATTATTTTAATGTATTTGTTATATTAATTTTTGATTTTTATAGATTTAGGTTTTTAACAACGAGTTGGATTTATTTTTAAATTGCTTAAGAAACCGAAAGCCTAGAACTTTCTTATCCAAAACTTTCAACAGGCAACAGGCGGATAAATGCCTAGCAGATGTTTTTTTTACTTCTCCTGAATTTTTACATTCAAAAAAATTTCTTTAAGTTTTGTTCGCAATTTTCCTAATAATAACAAAGCTAGCTTATTAATAGCTTTTTTTTTTTTAAATATTTATACTTACCTTATAATGTGAAAAAAAAAAATTAATTTTTGATATATCTATTAGCTTTCAATTGAAATCGGTTTGGCTTTAAAAAAGGTATAGCCTAATCCGAAAAAGTTCCAGAAAGATATTTAAAATTTTCCAAATTTTCCAAATTTTAACTAAATTAATCAAAATTTTTCTAAATTTTCAAATTTTGTTCTAAATTTTATTCTACATTTTCAAATTGTTTTCTAAATTTTCAAATTTATTCTAAATTTTCATCCTATATTTTCAAACTTATTAAAAAATTTTCAAATTTTCTCTAAATTTTGTTAATTTTTCAAACTGCAAATAAATGTGAAAAACTAAAAATTGAATTCCCAAATACAAAGAAATGTTCCAGTTATAAACTGATAATTCAAGCAAGTCTAAAAAAATGCAAAACACAAGCTTCTTACTGGTAGAAAATTAATAAATATTACAGTCAAGCATACGACTGAGTTTTTAAATAATCACATGTAGTCATATTTTTTTATTTTATTTTTTTCTATTTTACTTTTTAATTATATATTTCTTTATTTATTTTTGTTTATTTAGAGTCTAATATAATAGGTATTTAATATTTATTCAAATATTAACTCTGCTCAGTCATGGTTAAATTCAGTTTAGCTTATCTAGAGTGTTTAATCTTCTCTCTATATAAAATAGGTATTAATATAAATAAATATAAAAACATTCGATAGGCAGCTCAAGGCATTTTCTTGCATTTTTTAAATATATTCAACGTGTTTCAATGTGAACACGTTTAAAAAATAATAAAGCAAGGTGGCAAATGGGGCGGAGTCTAAGGCAAAGGCGGAGCGAAGAGCACAGCAACAGGTTTATCAAAGGAGGGGGGTGGGCAACTGAACTGTTTATGCAAATCTGTAGAGAGTAGCCGCTGAAGATCGTTAAAATGGTGGCGCCCAAAACAGAAGCGAGGCAAAGGCAAGAAGTACGAGAAAAAAAAAGAGAACTGGTTTTACGCATGGGTGCAGCTAAGCCAAAGAGAGAGAAAAAGAGAGAGGTAGTAGCACGCACACACACGCATATCCATAGCCGTTAGAGAGAGCGCGCAATTGAGCGCAGTTGAACAAAATGGCCGCCAAGCCAATGAGCAGCAGCATTATCATTGAATAAATTGTCTTATTCACACACTCACACACTCACGTACTCACCCGCTCACCTTCTCCCTCTCTCGCACATTTTGCAGGCACACGAGAAGACACACAAATCTCCGCGCTACGAATGCTCGGACTGTGGCAAAGGCTTCTCCCAGCTGCGTAACTATAAATATCATTTATCCGTGCATCGCGGCACCAAAGAGTTTGCGGCCGAGTGTCCGGAATGTGGCAAGACGTTCAACGACAAGGGCTACCTCAGCAGTCACATGAAAATCCATCGGAATCGCAAGGAATACGAATGCCCCTATTGCCCCAAATCGTTCAATCAGCGTGTCGCCTTCAACATGCACGTACGCATCCATACGGGCGTCAAGCCGCACAAGTGCGCCGAATGCGGCAAACGATTCTCCCGTAAAATGCTGCTCAAGCAGCACATGCGCACCCACAGCGGCGAGAAGCCGTATCAGTGCTCCGTCTGTGGCAAATCCTTTGCGGATCGCAGCAACATGACACTCCATCATCGCCTGCACTCGGGCATTAAGCCCTTCAGCTGTCCGCTGTGCCCGAAGGCTTTCACCAAGAAGCATCACCTGAAGACGCATCTCAATTATCATACGGGCTGCAAGCCCTATGTCTGTCCACATCCCAATTGCAATCAGGCCTTCACCCAGTCCAGCAATATGCGCACCCATGCCAAGAAATGCCAATATAGACCGTTAGACGGCGCACAGGCATTTCCGGTGCCGCCCAAGCAGCAGCATTCGCAGCAGCAGCAGCAGCAGCAGCAGCAGCAGCAGCAGACATTGGCCCTGGGCACAGCTCCCAGTTTTGTGATGGCCCCGCCAACGTTTGCTGCCGCTGCATCCGCCGCATTTCCGCCGGCTCAGCAAACGCTGCTCAGCAATTTGAGAACATTCTAAGCCGGCATAGTGGCAGCAGGAAAACTGTGACTGATCGATTTCGAGCCATTCTGTATAAGGGTATGAATTAATATTTAATTTATATATTAAAAACGAAAAACAAAATTAGCCTCAAAAAATTAGCCTAAATCAAACAAAATCGGGCTATACAAAAAGTTAAAAAGTTCTGGAAAACAGGATTTGATCTGTTCCAAAGCTTCTATATTTCCTACAAATTCCAAGTTATCTAAGGATTTTACGGAAGAATTCTCTCGGAATTTTCCCTGACATTTCCTTTAAGCTTTTATCTTTAGAGTCAAAAAAAACTATATATTTTTATTTTAGTTATTCCGAGTCCTTCCTTAGCAAAGTTTTAAAGCATTTTCCGCAATTTTCGGATATTTAGATTATTTAATATAATAATAAGAACCTTCGAAAAAGAAAAACTCGAGACAATTTTATGTTTATTATTTTGATGCCCGAATTAATATTTAATATCTTGGTTGATCTTCGTTTAATCTCTGCTACTTGTCACGGCTCAAATCACAGATTTAGAAAAAGTCACAGTTTGAGTCACAGTTGGACACTGCTCAAAAACTGGGCAGGCTTTGTAAATATAATCATAGTATCAAGATTAACAAATAAGTCTATAACTATATAGTTGCCTTTTGCATTTGCATGTGATTTAAGTTAAATGAAAATCAAATTTCATCAAAATAAAATCAAACAAATAATATAATAATTATGGCTGAGCAACGGGTCAAACACTATAAAAGCGCCAATGAGGACTATAAGGTCAGAGAACTCATCTTGTTTCCGGATTACGGACCATTCTATGGCATAATGGGCGTGGTCGCTGCCATTGTATTCTCATCGATTGGTTCCGCATATGGGACAGCAGTTTCTGGCACGGGAATTGCCGCCACGGCAGTTATGCGTCCGGAGCTGATCATGAAATCGATTATTCCCGTTGTTATGGCGGGAATCATATCCATCTATGGACTGGTCGTATCGGTGCTTATTTCTGGACAACTGGATAGCGCTGCAAATTATCCGGTGGCCAAGGGTTATATGCATCTGGCGGCCGGTCTATCAGTCGGCATGTGCGGTCTGGCCTCCGGGTATGCGATTGGAATTGTCGGCGATGTGGGTGTGCGTAATACGGCGCTGCAACCACGTCTGTTTATTGGCATGATCTTGATACTGATATTCGCTGAGGTGCTGGGACTATATGGCATGATTGTGGCCATATATCTATACACGAAGGACGTTTAGACTCTTGTGCTGCTCATTTTTTCTAATAAAATTGCATATTACATGTGAAATATAAATAATTTCAAATATGGCGCCAAAAAATGGTCAAATAAACGATTGTTAATATCGATTAGCGATAAATTGCTGCTCAGCGTTGCCATAATGTTATTTACACGCCATTTAACATAATCTATGCCGGTTAACAGTTAAGAAAATCAAACTGTTGTCGCCAACGAGCACTCCACCTGTTAACAGACCGCACTCGCTCAGTTAACCAACTTTGCTCCACACTTAACAGTGAATAATTCGTTACATTGCTTCAATACCTGTAAAAAGGTAACAGTGCACGTCAGCAACACACACACCCGCCATATATCTAGCTGTCACATTTGCACACACGCGTATACCAGTGTGTCTTTAGTTGTTGTTTTTTTTTTTTCTAATTTCGAGCGAAGCAATTTAACAAAATTCGTGTAAATGTTGCAATTAATTGTGAAATTATATATTTGAAATTGATCGTGCACATTGCTAAACATACACTTTGCGTTTGCTTGCAGGCGCAGCAACAAGGAACACACAAAAACTCGGATCCACTTTTCGCCAGCGTGGGCAAAGCGAAAAAAGAGGAGCGAAAAAAAGCACGCTGCCAAGCGTACGCCATGGCCGAGTATTGGCAGCAACAGCAGCAGCAGCAGCTGGTAACGAACGGTGCTGACGCAGCGCCTGCTGCGGACGCCTCAACCACAGCGAATGGGCACAACAACAACAACAACTATGTGAATTTTAATCAATTTATCACACAACACAACTTGGCCAGCTCCAGTGTGGGCTACAGCATTGGTGGTGGCGGCGGCGCCTTTGGCCTGACGCCCAGCAGCAGCGCCACCAGCAATTTCGGCGGCGGCGGCAACGTAAGTGCATGCTATAATTTAACAGTTGTATTTACGTCAATATTCACCTCAAAATTAACAGTTGTATGCGCCAACATTTTATGCCTCTCAAAATGGCGATGGCGCCGCAAGCGGCAACGGTTATAATGCAGCCGCGGCCGCAGCCGCTGCTTATCCCAATCCTTATACACCTTTTGGAAATAATCCGTTTGCTGCCGCTGGCGTTGGCTACGATTTCAGCGCTTCCAAGCTGCAGGCCACAGCGCCCGAATTTGTGCCCAATTTTGCCAAGCTCAGTCTGACGTCGGCGTCAGAGACGACGGCAACGGCGGCTTCGCCGTCAGCGTCGGCGTCTATCAAAAATCATAACAACAACAACAACACTGCCACACAGCCAAATGCAGCAGCAGCAGCAGGCAGCAATTCTTCACAGCACTCGCAGCCGCAGCAGCTGCCACAAAGAGCCGACCAGAGGCAGCCGCGGCCGCATGGCAGCGGCAACAATAGCCGCCAGCAGCGACGCAACGACTACCGCGAGGATCGCAACGAGGAGCGCTATGAGCGCGGCAAGAAACCGCAAAAGCAACAGCGCTATGACAATCATCGCAGCAATAAGCGACGCGACGATTGGAATCGCAATCGGGATCGCATCAATGGCTATCCACGCGCCAACGAGGAGTTGGACACAAGCAACAGCAATGACAGCGCGCAGCCGTCGCCAGAGAAGCAGTCGTCGCAACAGCAGCTGCACCAGCAGCAACAAATCTCACCAAGACGCGCGCCCGATCATGAAAAGCTGTCGCAGCGGGAAAAGCTAATGCGCGACATTGAGCAGCGGCGTCTGGAGTGCCTGGTCTGTGTGGAGCTGATTAAGGCGCATCATGGCACCTGGTCGTGCCAGAATTGTTATCATGTGCTGCATCTGAAATGCACCATCACCTGGGCAAGCAGCTCAAAATCCGCCGAGGGCTGGCGTTGCCCCGCCTGCCAGAATGTGCTGGAGGAGCTGCCGCGCGAATATTTGTGCTTCTGTGGCAAACTCAAGAATCCACCGTTGACGCGCACCGAACTAGCCCACAGCTGCGGTGAGCTGTGCTGCCGTGTCGAGGGCTGCAGCCATGCGTGCACGCTGCTCTGCCATCCCGGTCCGTGTCCGCCATGCCAGGCGAATGTCAGTCGCAGCTGCGGCTGCGGGCGCACCTCCAAGCTGATGCAGTGCGCCATGAAGCAGCCACTGCAGTGTGAGGCGATTTGCGACAAGCTGCTCAACTGCGGCGAGCATCGTTGCCAGCAGCCGTGCCATGCGGGCAAGTGTGAGGCGTGCGCGGAGCAAGTGCAGCAGCATTGCCATTGCGGCAAACAGCAGCGCGAGGTGCAGTGCACCCGCGAGAGCCAGGATAAGCGCAGCTATTCGTGCAAAGAGTGCTGCAGCAAGCCGCTGCCCTGCGGCAATCATAAATGCAAGGATTCATGCCATGCCGGCGCCTGTCGTCCCTGCAAGCTGAGTCCCACACAAATCACCAGCTGCCCCTGCGGCAAGCTGCCGGTGCCGGCAACGCAGCGCAGCAGCTGCCTGGATCCGGTGCCCACCTGCGAGGGCGTCTGCGGCAAAACCTTGCGGTGCGGCAAACCCGCGCATCCGCATCAATGCGCCAGCAAATGCCACCTGGGCCAGTGCCCGCCCTGCCCCAAGCAAACGGCGGTCAAGTGCCGTTGCGGCCACATGGATCAGATGATCAAGTGCCGCCAATTATCTACCCGTGCGGACGATGCGCGCTGCAAGCGACGCTGCACCAAGAAGCGCAGCTGTGGCAAGCACAAGTGCAATGCCGAGTGCTGCATCGATATCGATCACGCCTGCCCGTTGCCCTGCAATCGCACGCTCAGCTGTGGCCGGCATAAATGCGATCAGCCCTGTCATCGTGGCAATTGCCCGCCCTGCTATCGCAGCAGCTTCGAGGAGCTGTACTGTGAGTGCGGCGCCGAGGTCATTTATCCGCCGGTGCCATGCGGCACCAAGAAGCCCATCTGCAAGCGACCCTGTTCGCGGACGCACGGCTGCGAGCATCCGCCACAGCACAATTGCCATGCGGCGTCCAGCTGCCCGCCCTGCATGATGTTCACCACCAAATGGTGCCATGGTAATCACGAACAGCGCAAGACCATACCCTGCTCCCAGGGGAGCTTTAGTTGTGGCCTAGCCTGCGGCAAGCCGCTCGCCTGCGGTCGCCACAAATGCATACGGCCCTGTCATGAGGGCGAATGCCAGCAGCCGGGCGAACTGTGCCGCCAGAGCTGCACTAAGCCGCGTCTATTGTGCGGCCACAAGTGCGCGGCCGTATGTCATGAGGGCGTCTGTCCTGAAACGCCCTGCAAGGAGCTGGTCGAGGTGCAGTGCGAGTGCGGCAATCGCAAGCAGAGCCGCAGCTGCCAGGAGCTGGCACGGGAGCACAGTCGCATTGCCACCGCACAGCTGGCCTCCTCCATGGCGGAGATGTCGCGCGGCAACTACATGGAACTCAGCGAGATTCTGGCGCCCAACAAGAACAATAAATCCAACAAAACGTGAGTAGCCAAACAAGAAATCTACAGATCTAACTAATCTATATCTATATATAAGGTTGTTCCGACTGACTGTCCAAACCTTAACCAGAAAGCAGACATTTTAACTGTAGTTACCCAGCTTAGAAAAGGGCTTTGAGTTTTAACCCAAAACAATTGGCGGACAACTGTTGTACGCAACTTTTTTGTATATCAACCGCTCAGCTTCAAACTCAGTTTTAAAAATTGTTGTGAAAATTCCTGTTAGCTGTGTCACACTTTTCGGTAATTCCATTCCGTTCTGGCGGGAATCGCCGGTCAAAGAGTTGTTGTGGTGGGACTTTTCGATTTCAAGCTCAAAGAATATCTTATGCCGTTAAAGGTTGGAATTATTTAAACAAAATGACGCTAGCAGTAGTACAAGGTTGATTATATATTCCACTTCTATTCTATGTTCGGAAAATGGGGGAAAACAGTTTAAAGTAACTTGTAAGTTCTCTTTAAAGATCGTAAATACACAGAAACGTAAATACACAGAGATCAATGGAAACTAAGAACTTTAATAACATTATATCACCCAGAGATTATAAATGTAATTTACCATGCCCTGTATTTAAATTTGTATTGTTAAAAACAATTCTATGCCCATTGGTTTCCACCATTGTGAGTGAAAAATAGATGAATAAGGATCGAAAAGGTCGAAAAGCAATGTAAAGGCCAATCTGATATATTTTATTATTATATTTATTTTAGCCTGAACTGCAATGATGAGTGTCGTCTGTTGGAGCGCAATCGTCGCTTGGCTATTGGATTGCAGTCGCGTAATCCGGAGACGCAGCTCAAGTCGCTGACAAAGTACTCGGAATTCTTGCGCGGCTTTGCCAAACGCAATCCGGCGCTGACCAAGAGCGTCTATGAAACACTCACCGATCTGGTCAAGCTGGCCAAGGAGAGCAAACAAAAGTCGAGAAGTCACTCGTTTCCCACAATGAATCGTGAGAAGCGTCAATTGGTGCATGAACTATGCGAAGTTTTTGGCGTGGAGTCTGTTTCCTACGACAAGGAGCCCAATCGTAATGTAGTTGCCACAGCGCACAAGGAGCGGGTGAGTAAAATGTACTTTAATCAATCACATTCAATTCTAACCGACTGTCATATACCCTATTTAGTGCTGGCTACCAGCCACAAGCATCATGGAGGTGCTGGCACGTGAATCTGGACAACGTCGCGTGCCTGTGCCCAGCAACAATGCATGGAGCCTCAAAAAGTAGCAGGCAATATTTCATCCGTTTATCCTTGACAATACACGAACACATTTTGCAGAGTTTATAAAAGGATGGAGAGGGAGGGAGACCTCTTTGTAAACCTCTTAAAACTAGCCTGAACATAATCGAAAAATTTCTAAAACGTTAGTTAAAATATTGTTGCATGGACAATTTTAAGTAAATGAAAGGTTGCAGGATATACCAAATGAACATAAAAGGAAACAGTGTGGAAAACAATACTAAAAAACCGAGAAGAAATGGAAACTGTTAATCAACTTTCAACTGTTTTATGATGAATTTATATAAAGCTGAATCCTTTGACTACGTTGCATATATACAGAATAATAAACAAAATAAGGAAGCGATTTAAAAAAGGAAATATTTTAAATGTGAGCTAAAGAAAACCTTGTGAATACAATGGATTTCGACTGCATGTTCTGTAAGTACCGCTTATAGAGGTTATGTTATTAATACTAATAAAATTTGTGTTGTAGTCTCACATTTTGAAAATAGCCGCGTATTAAATTTTTAAAAATAACACCAAAGCGTTTAGTGTTGCCAAAGATGACAATTTGGCAACGCTAATTGGAATTCGTGTGCTGTGCAACACTGCTTTGTATGTTGAATATGTTTTTTAGCTGGTTGTTGTCATTGGTGAATGAATTCCATAAGTTTTTATAACGCAATTTGCTAAAACAATTTTTACAATATAATATACCAAAAATACAATCATATAGATATGTGAAAAAGAATTGAATTAAATATGGACATAAAATACTATGTAAACTGTGCAAAACTGTTCCCCTGACTATTTTTAGCTGTGTCACACACCATAAACAAACAGAGTTGCAACACTAACCGCGTTAAAAAAATTCGTTGCTGTAACTTTATTTGGTATAGCCAACTTTAAACATTATTGAAAACGCGCAAGCATTTTTTTTTTTTAAAAGTCAAATATTTTGTTATTTTGTTGTATCACGCTCCAATTACCTAATATTACTTTCCAACACTGTTTTTAGCCAAGTCACAAACTATTTATCAATGACCTTGTGCTTCGTTTTGTTGGTATCTAAACGGGTTGTGGTCAAAACTAAATAAAATCCACTTAGTTTTGGTATGAACATGTGCTAAGTGAACTAGAGATAAAATAGAGTAAATATATAAATTGAACTTTAAATAAACTTAAAAAGCTCCAATACATTTTGACATTTTCGCTTAATGTTTGATGTGACAAATAATCTTTAAACAAATTTTGAATTTATAATTTTGTTGTTTTTATTTTAAATGTAAATCTTAGATTCGAACGAAGTCATATCTTATCAAATAATAATAATAATATTAATTTTTTTTACTTAGAAAACATTTTACGTTATCTTATCAAATATTATTATGTGCGCTAACACTAGGTAATAGTAGCAGATATTTAATTTAAAATTTGCAGTATCCAAGGTTATTCCAATTAGAAAAAAATGAATTTTTTAAAGTTTTATTTTTCGAAATAACAAAAGCATTTTTTTAAAAGTTATTTATTATTTAAAAATGATTTTTACATATAGATTTGAAGAGACGTTTAAAAAACCTTTAACAAATGCTAAAAATGGAGCAATTTAAAAATGATATATATTTAAAACTAAGAATTTTTAATGCAAAATTCTAATTAGAATTTTCATTTTTAAGAGCTATATGTAGTCTTAATTTGATTATAATATAAATTTAAATAAACTTAGTAAAATAAATAAATGTTTTTCTCTTACAATATTTGCAGATAATTTCTTGTTTTGGATCAATTTTAATTAAATCAGTCTTAGACATTAAAATGTCGCTAAGCAGCCTACCAAGCTGAAGGATTATTGTCACAGGTAAGTACATTTTGTATGGTTTTAGTTTTGTTTAGATATTTTATAAGCTCAATTGAAAGTCAAGTCCCTTGATTAATTGGGATTGGCAATGCGTAGTGCATGCTGCACGGCACTCAAGAAATGCCTTAGAACTATGTCTCCCATCCAATTAGACCTGGCCAACTGGATGTTGGCTGTTTGCTGCTGCGTTCGTTTCGGGCGTTGGGCACGCTTCTAATTTGTTGCCATTGCCGTTGCCATTTTCACGAAAAACAATAAGCGGCGCCATGGGAATAATGCCAAAATAAAGATGAAATGTTACGACAAGCCAAGTCAAAAGGCGGAGTCGTTCAATGTAGCTTCAGCTGGAGCTTGTGCCAGCTTCTCGAAACGCACTCACGCATGCGGCAATTGGGAATGTGGGTGGGTGTGGGCTAGGTGGGATGGGGCTGTGTCGTATATGAATATAGACCTGACATAATGAGCCGCCCATAAGCGAAATGACTGCCGCTGCCAGCGTCGCTGCCGACGTCGTTGCCTACTTCTATGTCTTAAGATGTGTGCGTAATTTGAATTTAGTCTGCCAGGGAGTTTATTAACAAATACAAAGGAGAAGAAAAAAAGAAGAGGGAGCACTAGAGATTGGGCGCCTGGAGGGGGCGTACGATGAAGACCCAAGAGCTGGCTTCAAGACACACAGTTGGTCTGGGCATTGTGGATTTGAAGGAGGTAACTGGGGGTACATAATGCCACAGAGATTAAATTGTGGTTGCCTTGTCGCTTGGGGTGTTCCTTGATGGGGGCGAGGGGCGGGGGCCGTACTAGTGAGGGTTACGCTGTTCAAGTGGGGACTTGGCTTGGCGCCGAAAGAGTTCATTTTGGGTCAGTTGTGATGAGCGCACCAGAGGTTAGCTCTGGCATGAGGTGCAATTTTAATTAGAAGATTGCGCCAAGCAATAAGAAAATACTTGATATGCTAACATGGCAACACCTAGGAGCTGATGGTCCGTCCAAGGGCTGCTACAAGGGGCTAATTAAACGTTTCAATCTAAGCAAACATATATATATGTCGTAAAAAAAATTATTTTCATTTTTATCTCCAGTTTATACTAACCAAAAAAAAAACGGAAGTAGAACGCAGGGAATTGGATGAAAGGTGTGGCTCAAAAGAATATAAGTCGAATACACTTTTTGATTGTTATTCTATTTTTATTTTATTTTATCATTAATTCATTTTATTTTTATTTTAAATACATTTTATTTTAGTATTATTTAAATTAATTTATATTAATTCTTTATTATTTATTTTTGTTTTTCTTTGAATAAACTTAATTTTATTTTTGCTTAGAATACATTTTATTTTATTGTCTATTTTTTTATTGAGAGTTTATTTCACATAATTATTTATTTAATTATTTAAAATACATTTTATTTTATTTATATTTTTATTTAAAATTATTTCATTTCTATTAAAATACTTTTTATTTTATTATATTTGGGTTTTTTTAGAATATATTTTATTTTATGATTATTTAAAAAACATTTTATTTTGTTAATCTTAGGATTTAATTTAATTGAAAATACGTTTTATTTTATTGGATTTTTAATTTATTTTTACTCAGAATACATTTTATTTCATTATTATTTAGAATACATTAATAATAAAATAATTTTAATTTATTTTATTTTTTTCAGAGCACATCATTTTTTTAATTATCGTAATACTTTTTATAATTTAATTGTATTATTTTATTTTCTTTAGAATACACTTTATTTCATTTCTATTAAGAATATATTTTATTTTATAAAATACATTTCATTTTATTAATTTTCAGAATTCATTCTATTTTATTAGTATTTAAAATAAATTATAAAAAATAGAATGCGTTCATATTTATTTAATTATTATTTAAAATACATTTTATTTTATTACTATTTAATTAAAATTTTATTAAAAACACATTTTATTGTTTTTCTATATAGAATATTTTTTATTTTGTTATTATATTGAAAACAATACATTTTATTGAATATGAGTAAAAATTCGTAAGAAGGCCCACTAAATATTAAGTAGAATTCTTGTCTTGAGGTTCATTGCTTCTGTCCGCTTATGAGAGGTAATTAAAACAAAATTGATCGCGTTCAGCTAAAGGAGTTGTGCATAATGGGAGCTTTTACTGTAGTTAAATGTTTTTCACAGTCTTGTTATATTAACGAAGCAGAAGGAATTGTGTAGGGATATTATTAAAAAAATAAAGCATTTTCTTATATAAAAAATAAACTTTCTAACATCGTATGCGAAGCTATATTACAATAGCCTCAGATCCGAGAGATAACTTGGCATAAAAGCAGTCAACCGAACAGGCAGAAATGACTACAACGACCCGTCGCAGTTGCTGATGCTATGCAAGCATTTTTTGTGCAAAATTTTAGTACTTTCCTTCTATATACATATGTTTCTCTATAATATCTATAGGTAATTTCCCAGCGAGTTTTCGTGTCACTGCGGCACATTCCAAATTAATTTATAATCCGTTTTTGTTGACGTTTGAAAGCCAAGCAGTCACTTAATTTTTTTTTGGAGGGAAAATGTAGAAAACCTGACGACATTTGGATGCTCATTTAGCTTGACATTTAGCTGATGATACAGTTTGTGAGGGGGTTGGAGGAGGGGGTGGGGCGTATATACTATATTAGCACGAGTATGGCAATGTGTATTATATATTTATATATGGACGAGAGTATATGACTGTTGAAATATTCATTAGGCCTGAGTGCAGCGACAAAAATTATGCCTGCGTGTCGTTGTGCGGCCAAAACTGGGATGTCCTGGCCGGAGCACGTGCGTCATACGCCAGGATACCGCAGCAATGTCGGCACGAGGCGCATTCAATTTGCGCATTTGGCTTTTTAAAAAATGCATTAAAGGCGCGTGCAGCGAGCGGCAAGAAGGCAGCTAAAATAACGGGCTAACGTGAATAACGTGCCCCAAATGCAGCCACAGAGAGACAGACTAAAAGACTGGCAGACAAACAGACAAACGGACAGACAGAGCAGGAGGAAAAAAAGTTGCGATGAAAGCGCGAAAATTACTTCCTAAATAGCCGGCTGTCTGACTGGCTGTCAAGACGCTGCTGAAACGGAGGAGCCAACAGGACAGCCAAGACAGCCAAGACCGGAGACCAGAGACCAGACCCAAGCCCAATTCATGTTCCGGGGCCCAATAAAGGCGACACATACAGCAGACAGAATGGCTGAGTAGGGGCAGGCGCTCCAAGGGGATGGGAGTCGAATTCAAATTGCAAATTCGCCGCAGATTTTTTATGCACTTTTCCCAAGACCAAAATTAAGCCAAGCGAACGCTGCGCCGGAACGAACTCCAGACGGGAACAGGCAGGACAAACAGGACACAACCAGGACGACGACGACGACGACGACGACGACGACGACGACGAGACGGCAACGCGGCTGACGTTTTGACGACAAAATAAAAATAGAAGAAGCAGCAGCAGCAGCTACTGCAACAAGGATGACGGCACAACTGAATGCAAATATTATCGTATCTGTATGTAAGGAGGCAAAGGTAGAGGGAGGGGAAGCCAGAGACCGTCAGTGAGAGAGAGGGAGAGAGAGCATACACAACGCCAGCAGGCTTCATCGTAAGACCTTTTCAAAAGCGAAAAAGGTGACAAACTGGCCGAAGCGAATCGTTCTGTGGGATGGGTGGGGGGATTGCGGGTCTTAGCCCTTTTGCACGCCCAAAGCTGTCTATATATATATATATATATATATATGTATATATACACCTGCCAACTTTTCGCCTGCTGGCCCCGTCGCCCAACTAAATGCATTTCGGTTTTATTCATATTTTATTCAAATGTGGCAACCAAAATGGCACAAACACTGCGCAGTTATTTATGTTTTTTTTTTTTTTTGCATTTTTCTCACCCAGCCAGGGCTGCAAAGTGCGGCTTGAAACTTGATATTTGATATTGCGAAATTCAAATAAAGCTCAGAAAATGCCTGATATGGTGCGTCTTAAGCTCGAAACGTTTGCACCAAATTCGATATATAAACAAAAAGAAGATGTCTTAACTTATTGAAAACATAATTAATTAAGTTTCTTCCCTTTTTACCGTCTTTATTTGCGCAGCTGAAAGAGGCTCACATGAACCAGTTCAGCTTTCATGTGCGAAACGGTTCAATTTGTGTGGTGAAATGCTTAAAAAGAAATATTTTTGCATATTTTCTCAGAAAGAGTCGAAAAGTCGATGCCTTGGCTGCAAGTACACTTACATTTTTTTATGAGATTTAATAATTAATATTTTACTTTAATTAATTACAAAAATATCAATTCATATTTTCAACCAAATACCTTACTTGACTTTTTGAAGATATTCAAAGAATTAGAAATATTTTTGAAAGACTTTTTAGTCAAAAATACAAGAAAATAAATTTGAATCAGAACTTTTTGAACGGTCCCCCATTTCCAAAAATAATAATATTAAAAGAATATAATTCCTATTTAACAATAACTCTTTCAGCTTGTTTATCAGTTAAAGATTTAGAAAGAGAATTTCGCGGAATAAAAAATATACATATATATAAACATAAAAACTATAAAAAATTTCAATTAGTTTAAGGAATTTCGATTGATTCAGTTTTGAGGAGCATTGAACGACTCCCTGAATGCAACTCTGTATAGAGTTGCCAAGTTGTTGTGGTGGCCATCTTTCATTTTTATCATTTGAGGCAATGCAAAGAGGAGCCTCCCCAAAGGAGGACGAGGCAAATGCTTTGGTATTCTCATTGTTTCAATTTTGTGGAGCAAAAGAAAAGCCACAGTCTGAGACATCAGTTTTGCCATGAATTGCATTTTTCGTAGCCCCGCTGCGTTCTCTTTTTTTTTCTGCTTCCCTCCTACCCATAAACTTGTCATCATTTTAATATTGGCAGCTTATAAGCCACGTTAGACGCAGCTAGAACAGATCAGGAAAGGGAAGGGCAGGGCAGGGCACGCGAACGGAAGGGCAGGAACGTCGACCCAAAGCCAATGTCAAGCCAAGTCAAGACAAGCCAACTCAGCAACGGATTATCTGCGACAGCCCTATGAAAGGCGTTGACGTGCAAGTGGAACGCCCGTTTTGTTGAGGCGCGGGATAAACGGGGGTGGGGGGGGGGGGGGGGGATTGAGGACTATAGCTAGTTTGTGTGTAGCAAAAATTTACTGTAAAATACAATTTCCCGTTTTTATAGCTCATTTCCAACAACATTTGCTTAGCCAGCTCGTCGACGTCGACGTCGTCGTCGCCGTCTATGGGAAAACAATTTTTATTGCAATGAGCAGAATGAGCGGTGAGTGGGTGAGGGGGTGAGGAGGGTTGAGAGGTGAAGGGGTAAATGGGTGAATGGTGAATGCTGAACAGTGGGTGGACCAATGACTCGTTGCCTGGTTGGATGGATGGCCAGCTGGCGGGGGATGTAAGTAAATATTACTTGGTTTTTTTTTTCTCCTTTCTCTTTTTTTTTTAAACACTTGGCATTAAGTGCAGCAGCTGTGGGCAGACGAAGGGACTCTTGGATAGCAGCTGCCACAAGGCATTGACAGAGCAGCGGGGCGGCGGCAGCAGGAGCTGGAGCCAGAGACGGAGGGGGGGTGGGGCTGGGAAAATGGCAAACGGGAAAGGCAAGCAGTCAGGCAACGTTTCCTGCGTTAGTTGTGCGCTTCAAGATTCAATTATAATGCAATAAAGCGCGAATCAGAGTTACAATAAAAATAACAAGAGCGACTGCAGCAACACACTTCCACACACACACACACACACACTCACACACACACCCACCGACAAAGTCAGCAGACAAGCTGAGTATACAAGAAATCTGCAAAGCACACACACACTCACACACACAGTTGCAAGTCTCATATGCATGTAGCTCGGGAAGTGTTCCAGAAATTGAAAAGGAGTTTTAGAAGTTTTCGAATACAGGCTTAGCCTTTTTTTTCCCAGCTTTCAAAGAGATTTTATGAAATTTCTTTATTTAAATAAATGTGATTTGATTAGTTTCAGCTAAAAGAAATGCAATTTAAAATATTCATATATAAATAATTTTCAAATGGTTGAACATTGTTTTAAATAAAATGATTGCAATTTTAAAGGTAATTGAAATTTCTAAAAAGTATATGTATTTATATATCTTACTATTTTAAATTTAATATACTACCAAATTCTATTGTCTTTTTTTTTTTCAACCTAATGGAAAATATATTTAAAATATCCTAAGCTCGTAAAAGCTGCTTTAAATATTTTCACAAAAATTCCAACTGTATATAGAAAATTTATAAATCTTTTGCTCCCCTTGCAAAATCAACTTTCTACGCTGAATTTAAGAATTTGTAAAATTCCAAACTTTTGACATTTTTCCTCTAATTTATGTATGTAAATGAATTTTCCTTGAATTACGCTTATTAATAGGCCCCGAAAACAAATTTCGTAGAAAATTAGCTGAAATTTGAGTGAAATCAAATTAATATTGATTTATATCTATGGGCCATAAGGAAATAACGATGAAAATTGCCTTAAAACGCAGCGAAATTGATTTCTGGATCGTGCCTAGCATAAGAGCATGTCAGCCAGAAGCTACAGTTGGCCATGGCTAAGGGGATATAAATGGATGGAGCGGGCTGTTCGATGGGAAGGGGGGGGGGGGGGTGGCATCGGAGAAAGTCGGTACAGTAAAATGCATTGGGCGCAGCTAAGTGTTTAAGTGTTCTAATGTAACTTTGTCTCCACTGCTTCGACTTGCATTTGTTCGTTTTTCACTCATTTTCTTGCTCCACTTCAGTGACTGCTGCGCCAGAGGGGGGTGTGCGGGGTGCGTGGGTGGTGGCAGCTGCTTATAATATGATTATTCTTGCTGCTGCTTGCGCCTTTCTTTTTTATCGAGTGTAAACAGTTAGTTTGTTGCGCTCAAAATAATCGCTCAACAATCATAACAATTGCCAAGGCAAAAAAAAAAATGCGCCTAGCCCCAAAATGTATGCTACAAAAAATGGTTCGGCCGCCCTAAGGTCGTTTTAATTATCTGCCGCGCACGCAAAAAATGCAAAGCAGCTACAACAACAACAACAACAAGAGCAGAAACAACAAAAACAACAACAGCAACATTGACAACAAACAGCCAAAAGAAATTCAATTAAAATGGAATCCCCGGAAATTCCTTGTAATCCCAAACTCCCAAAAATATCTTAAAAAAAAAACAGAAAGAAAAGTATGTACAATGCGTAGACATATTGTCAAAAGGCAAATTCATACAACTCACGAAGGTAGCACAAAATATGTGGCCAATAAATTTGTGAGCAGCACGGCTACAAAACGGGGGCGGAGGGAGCTAAACTTAAGCATGTAAATTGCCGCACGTTCATTTTTTGATTTTTCCAGCATGAAATCAGTATAATCTGTTTTGTCAGTACACCCTGACCAACAACAACAACAACAACAACAGCAGCAGAAAAGTCAACGCAAAGTTGCCAGCTGAAGTTGATTTAAAACGCGCGCCCCCTCGCCAGCCTGCACACCCCGCTCGGCTCTCCACACAGCATTCGCTTCAACCGGTGCTTATCCGTGTCCATGCTATGGTCCGTATCCCTGCCCAGAAGCGCTGATTAACGCACTCGAGCGCAATCTGCCTCACTTCACTTTTATGTAAACACAAAACAGAATATAAAGGCATAAAGCAAAATAAAATAGAACGCCTGTCTGTCTGTCTGTCTTTCTGTCTGTCAGTCTGTCCCGTTGTCCCACTGTCTGTACCGTTGTCCTTCTGTTTGGGCGCTGTCTCCGCTGTAGCCGGCCTATCTAGATGGCAGCGCTGGCAATGTGAAAAAATGTTCGACTCTCGCCCTCTCTCTTCCTCTCTCGCTCCCTCCCTCTGCCCTTTTCATATTAAAGGTAATTTTCATATTTTTGCAAATGGCTGCCTGGCCGTATTGGCTATCTCTTTCACGCGCACGCATCTTCTCTCGATTTCTATCTCTAGCTCTCGTGAGCTGCTGGAGCAAACGCCAAATTCAATCATTTAAATTCAAAAATACACATAAATATACTTATGTGAAAAGTACAGAAATAAAAAGAAATATATATAGATATGCAATATATATGTATATATTTATAAAAAGATACTGTTATATATTGTCTGCCAACGTCAACGGCCGACGATTGTATAAAGCAAAATATTATCTACGAGCATTTGCTAAAGCAAAGAAGATTGCAATACCCTAAGGTGCGGGGCTTAGGAAAATTGTTTACATGTGGGCGTGTGTTAACATATTCGAATTATTGACTGTGAAATGAAGGTGATTTTACCAATATGAATTGTGTACTATGAAATATGAGTACTTTCCTAGATTGGGTTTGATGAAAGAGATTAATTAATTAATGATGGAGAATTCTTTAGGTACAAAACTTACAACTTCGACTAGTTCAATTCCCAGAACTTTATTTGATGGTTGTATATTAATGATATTAGTACTTAACCTATTTCAGCAATTTGCTGTGGTTCAGCAAAAAGTTATCGATTTACTCTCAAATTTTAAACTACTAAATTTTTCTTTTAATTCAATTTTTTATTAAGAGAAAAGTTTTGATAATACCTTTCTATAAAATTGAAACATATTTCATTTAAAATTGTCATTGTTGTAAACAATTTAATCCGCTTGCTAAAATCACAACATTAACTAATCTGATAATCTAGTAGCTAAAAATATTTATATAATTAACATTTATTTTTGGCTGTTGCTTTGCTCTAACTAGATTATGATGCAGCTTATTATTATTCGTCTCTTAGCATAGTAATGGAAATATAAATATTAATGACTGCGTGGCGACTTTTCTATTTTGGTTTTGCTGCCAAAATTAATATATAAATATTAATATTATTAATAGAGCTTTTCCTAATTAGAGTTTGGCTTCAACTAATTAATGATGGAGCTCTTGCATTTTTTTTTGCATAAGTTTGTTAAGTTATTTCTTTGCCCTTTTAAAATTGTTTGGTCATGGACTTGTGCTCACAAATTAAGCTTAATTCCCAGCTTAGTTTGAAACTGAAATTTAAATAATACATTTTCTTGTTAAGTTTTATTTTTCTTCCGTTTAGACTTCAAACTTTTTAGACGGTTTTATAACTATAAAACACAATCATAGCTTGTCTCTTTCTTGTATTTTTTTTTAATATTTAATTTTTAATTTTAATAGTTTAGTAAGCTAAGCGTCGGCATACTGAGCACTAAGTTTAGGGATCTAGTCCCTGAGAAGATGGAAGACAAAAAAAAACAGGGTTAACGCCTTGTCGCTTGACATTTTTATAATGTTGGCCAACTCTGTTTTACTCTCAAAAAGTGTTACCAATCTCTTGTTGAAGTTATGTTAACCAAAGCCAGATGGGAGTGCATCAAAAGGGCAAAATCTGAGCTGTGCGTCGCTGCGGGCTGCAAAAAATAAATAAAAGGAAGAGAATTTTAAGCTGAGGCGCCCAAGCGGCGCGCTGCAAAAAATATTTATTACTCTGCCAAGAGCCAAGAGGTGTATGTGTGTGTGGGTGTGTGAGTGTGTGTGCGCTGTTGTGTGGGTGTGCCTGTGTCTAGTGGAAGATTGCTTGCCCTCAAGGTGAAAATATGCTAAGTAACAAATAAAAGCAAGATCTCTATCACAGCCGGAGCGCGCGCCAGCCTCGACGTCGACGTTAGCTGCAAATGTTGCAAACGAGTCGACGTCGTTTCTTTGGCTTTTTACATATTTTTTGAGGTTTTGCAGAAGTGCGGCAAAACTAGCGCACAGCTGTGCGGTGCGAGGGAGCCGAGGGGCAAGGGGGGGGGGGCGGACAGGCGGACAGAATGGCCAAAAGCAAAGCTTGTAAACAAATTAAGAGATTGCTTTTGGCCAGTCGGCCCTCAAAAGCGTTGAACTGAAGGCTAAGCCAATGGGCTTATAGAATAGGGATCAAGGAGGAGGAGGGGGGGGGGGGGGAGAGCTGGAGGGTGGTACTGGAAGCGCATGGGCTGCGTACCAGCAATGGGCGTTTCTAATCAAATCAGTTGCTGCATGCAATAAATTCCAACAAGGAAAAAAAAACATAACGAAAATAGAAAACACTTTGCGGTTGCTGCTGCTGCTGCTGTTGCTGCCACAAGTTGAAGCGACAAACAACAAAATTGATTGGGCGACTTTTTGTGTAGTGCGTGTAAAATTTTTGTTTACAAATTGTTCAACTTTCGTTTCAATGCCCAAAGCGGTGGGGTAGGGGGTGGCGGCAACCCTTATATATGGCGTGACTGCGTTTCTAAAAGTCAACTTTTAGCCTATCATGTAAATATGATTATTTTAAATCATGAAACTCTCAAGCGTTTTGTAAATAATTCAAGAAGCCAACTAAAAGCTGTTCAAGTTTGCCCTAACAACTTTTGAAACAAGCGTTTAGCCTCAAATAGCTAATAAATATATGTATTAAGGTGCAATGAGACGAGCTGCAAGTTTTATAGAATAGTTTGATTCCATAGAGCAGCGCACGCAACAAAGAGAAATAAATTAAACACGCCGAAGATTGAATACTCTCGTACACATATGACTTTCGGCTCTGCACATATGTGAGGAGAGTTGTGAAGTTTTTTGGCTGAGTAAAGTTAAAAATGTATTGAGCACATTTTTTCCATACAAGAACTCTATATTCGCCAAATTCTTTATTTTAAGCTGTGGAATATAACGATAACATATTGAAAAACAAAAAGTAATTACATGCATGAACTTCATTTTCAACTGATCGTTTCTATATGGCAGCCATATATATAAGTAGCTACTAGCTGAAAGGAAGTGAAAGAGAAGTGAAAGGTTTAAGGAAGTTTCAAGAAAGGGTTAAGAAATCGATTTCAATATCGATAAAGTTGCCTGCACGTTCTCCGTTGATTATTATCGATAGGTTCTTTATGCAGCTTCTTTGTGGAGATTAGTGAACTCCTTAATCAATGCTTTCCTATAAATAATGAGTCGATATTCTTCAAGCAATTCTCTTGAAAATAGTCAACAATTTTTCGTGTTTCAACAGTTTTGTATGTCAAAAATCATAGTTATACTCGATTTCTGCCAAAGGGTATATATGTATATATTTTAGGAGAAAATGTCGTATATCAGCTATCGTCATTTTAATGGTCGCACCATCGCATATACCGAGGACAATGTCGAGGTAAAGAAACTCTTTCTGCACCGTGTGCCATTTAAGATGGATATAGAAACGTTGCAGACATACTTTTCCTATTTTGGAAAAGTGCTGCATGTGGAATTGATGGAGAAACCGCTCAAAAAGAAATTCAAATTTGGTTATGTGCTGTTCGAGAGCTCTCGCGATGCCGCCGATGCTCTGCTCAAGGAAATGCATTTGATAAATGATCGACTGATCAAAGTGGAGCCGTATCATAGCTGGGGACAGCCGGCAGTCGAGAACGTTGAGCCCATACCGGAAGAGGCGCCCATTAGAAAGCTAAACGATGATTGCCTGTATAGAATATACCGATATCTATCGCTTACCGATCAACTGAATCTGGCACGCGCCTTGAAGCGTTGCCCCCCGCTCTACAGCTCCATTAACCTGGGCACCTTCAAGAGTATCAGCCTGTGGGATATGCACGACTTTTTCGTGCTCTTTGGCTACAAACTAAAGCAAATTGTTGGCCAAATACCGCGTAATCGTTACCGGCGTCTAATTGAATTTGTTAGCACGCATTGCCACAATCTCAGGGTCCTGCGCATCACCAACAGTCCTTTGACCGTGTGCAATATGTACAAGCTGGTGGGGCACCTTCATCAGCTGCAGGAACTGAAGCTGTCCAATTGTGATTTAATTGATGAGTGTCTGCCATCTCTCACGGGACTGCATAAGCTCAAGAAACTGGATCTGTGCTATAATGATATGTTGACGGGACTGCTTATGGATAAGCTGCCCAGTTCCATCGAGTCGCTGAATCTTTTGTACTGCATCGATGTGGAGTCGATGTTCTTGCCCAGCATTTGCAGTGCCCTGCCGCAACTCAAGGAGCTGGGCATCAGGACGTTGCTTACCGAGCACACGAATGTGTTCCAAGAATTGGCGAACGGCCATTGCTGTGACAAACTGGAGACAATCACTCTGCAGACCGACGCCTCGTTTGACATACAGTTTCATTTGGAATATCTGGCCAAGCTGCCGGGCCTCAAGAAGCTGATCATGTACGAAAGACCCACCCTTATGCTGCTGCAGTGGCTCGTGGCGCACAAGTCCGACCAGCTAACTCATCTGGAGAACAATTCAAGGATGTCGCTTGATGCCCAGCAAATGGAGCTGGTTGCTCAACTGAATGCATTGCGCATTCTCGCCCTGCCCAATAACACTGACATTGACGATGATGTCATGGGCAAGCTGTGCAATCTGCAGCACTTGGAGGAGATTCATTTGCAGGGCTGCAAGAAAATCACAGATCAGGCGGTGTTACGTCTGCTGCTCAGCTGCAGCAAGCTGCATGTGCTGCATCTCGAACGTTGCCGGCTCCTCTCCGGCCAGCTCATCCAGCGCATCATCGGCGAGCTGCGTGAACTGTGTCGCCTCCAGCTCAATTGTCGTCAGCTGCCAGTTAAATTGTATTTCTTTGGTGCAAAGTTTAATGATTTTATGCTAAAGCATTCGGATGTGCAAGCTGCCAGCGATATGGTCGACATTGAACTGACCCGTTGTCCATATTGGTAATATCGTCAGTTGGGCGGGTTGAGGTGCTTTCCCTTGTAGGCCAGCTGTTCGAAGGAAGAAAGGAAGTTGCATCAAATAGCCATTATATGCATATATGTTTAGGCGATCCCACATTAATTTTCAATATTTTATATACTGATTACATTCTTATATTAATATGTGTGTTTCAATCTGAATATTTCATTTAACAAAGAATTATCTTCTTTAAAAAACAGTTTTTCGTTTCTCTGACACACACTTTTTCATAGACTGTAACACTTTGTCCTTACTAAAAGAATGCGTGTTTTTTCTTTTAATAAGCTGAAATTATCCATCTTATAAAACATAAAAAAACTTATATGTATATATAAATTTATTATTACATTTTTAAAAAATATTTTATTCCCTGACCCTATTAAAAATGGGTAAAAAGGGTATAATGTATTTGTGCAAATGTATGTAAGAGGCAAAAGGAAGCATCACCGACCCCATAAAGTATTCTTGATCAGCATCAATAGCCGAGTCGATCTAGCCATGTCTGTCCGTCCGTCTTCACAGAGACACCAAACTTGACATGTAGCATCTAGAATAGTATATATATATCAAGTGTCTTTCATTCCCCGCTACCACCGCAAAGCTATAAATCAAGTTAATAATCCAACTTATATTGTGCACCAATTTAAGCCACAATTTATATGCAATTGAATTTTTGAAAAATACACAAATATTCTTTATTCTATTCTACAATAAGATGTAATGTCGAAAATTTCATTAAGATCGGTTAAGAAACACAAAAGTTATGTGCGCACGTGTTAGCAGCATAGCTGCTGCGCAAAGTGTTGAGTGGATGCGGCGGCAAGTGGTGCGGTTAGTTGCGAGCTCGAACCCTGCCAAGGCAACTTTTTTTTTTATTAATTTATCTTTATTACTACTAAAGCAAACGTAGCGCGAGCTGCATTTGGTATTGGAATAAGAGGGTATCCCCTAGCCGGGAGCTCCCAACTAGAACCTTTTACTTGTTTAATCAAGATTTAATATTTAGATCTTTGATAAACGATTTTAAATTTAGATTAAATTAAGGGCTTTAGAAGCATTGGGCTTGTCCGAAGCTTTTACTTGAAATGAAAAACAAAAATTTTGATAGCTTTTATTATACATAATGCATATCGTAGGACAACGTTTTTGGCCAAGTTTATAGTTAGTTTCCAAGCCATATTCTCTGATGAAAAGCGAATCGAAACGAGCAGCTGCAAGGGCAATAAAAATAATTTGCCAAGCTCGCTGGGCAAATAGAAGCCAGGAGCTTAACAAAATGACCAAGGTTATGCATATATTAAGGATAAACATAACTTTTACGGAAATTATAATTAAACGGCGCTCCTGAATCAAGAGTTGCGTCGCGTCGCGTCGAGTCGCTGGGAGAGAAGTTGATTCGAGTCGAGTGGAGTGGAGAGTTCAAAAGTTGGGAAAGCGCCGCACGCGGAATAGTTTTCTAATTAACTGTGAACTATGCGCAGCTCAGAAAAGACGTACAGCAATAGTCAAAGAGAAATGCATAGAGAAAGAGCGAGAGAAAATGTAAGAAAGAAAGAGAGAGAGAGGGTGTCCAGTGTGAAGCGGGCAACTAGCTGGTTGCTCGGTGAGATAAACCGTGAAATCTCATGAATTAACTGTGCCAACTTTTGGCTCCTGGCTGCCACACGAAACTATTTGAAAAGAAAGACAATTGCAGCTGGGTAGAGCAAGGGGTTGCGGCACATGCGGCGAATGAACGCAGGGGGGGGAGGAAAGGAGGGATGGTGATGGCAACGGCGACAGTTACTCCACAAATGATTTAGTTGCGGCGGAAAGCGAAACGTCGCCAACAAACAACTCGAGTGCGGGCTTGCCGCCATTGTGTGCCCGCCATTGTACCGGAAATGCCGCACAAATGAGAACTGGAAGTGGAAGGAAGTTGACAGGCATGGGCGACAACGGGCCACTGGGCGACTGAACAACTGAGCAACTGGGCGACTGGGCGACCGAGCAACTGGGTGTCCCTCTGTCCCTGCAGGGCGACACGGCAACGTGCGAGGCGTCAACAATGTCACATGACAGGTCGACGCAACACCAGACAGTTCGTGGCGCGTTCGGCACTGGCTCTGACTCAGACTCTGACGCTGCTGGCAGCTCCTCCGCTGGGTCGCTCCTCTAATTAGCTGCAGTAATGGCATGTCAACAGGGCCGAGCATGGCATCAACTTGCAAGCTCTGCCCCAAGACGGCGACAGCAGATGCTCCTCCTGCTCCTCCTGCAGCTCCCACAGCTCCTACAGCTGCTGCTGGAGTGTAACTGGAGACAGGCGCCAGTTTTCCCATGGCGCCCATCCAGACTGTGATATGCGCCTCTTAACCCATTTTACTCAGTGAAAACGCTTCAGGAATTTAAACACAAACTATAAACAGTGGCGAAAGCATTCTTAAGAAAATATGTATTAAGTTCCCCAAGCATCCGAGCTACTAGCTCTGCGCTTCATCAGCACATAAACCCATTCTCAGTTTTAAGACACGAGAACTCTGCCAAGTGCTTGAATTTTTTTGGCGTTCCTTTTTTTACTGTATGTGTTTGATGCGCTTTATTGTTTACTCAAGCATATTTAATGACAACAAATATATTAAAAATAAAGTAAATAATTAATAAATATTTTTAAAAAAATATTATGTCATAAATAGGTTTTTTTTAAACAAGGAGAATCATTAAATTAACTGTGTAACTGGAATTTGAAAGCAAACACTTTGCCCAAGTCAAGTCAAATATATATATTTTTTTTAAATAAAATCACATTTTGTTGCTTCTATTGCAGTCATTTTTTCACAGACTGCAACCTTTTAGCATGACTTTGTATTGAAACAAGAATGTGTTAAGCTAATATTTTCCAGCTAATCATAAAATAAAAAAGCTTTAAGTTTATTTACAAGCTGATATTTTTGAGCTTATCCTAAAATATAACCAATTTTTAAGCTTTCACCCAACTATTTAACTACAAATTTTATATTTAACGTTAATTTCAAATTTTCTCCATGTTAACAAACCCATTTGTTAGGTGTTCAACTTGCACTTTATCCAATTGCATTTGCCTTTTACATTTTGCGGTTACCTTGCACAATCGACCTATTGAAATTTTCGCGATTTTTCGCGGAACATTCAAATTTGGCAGCGTTTTTTCTCATTTGACATAAATAATTGGCGCATAATGAGCATAACTTGAAGCAAATTACAGCGCGTGTGCTTCGAACGCTAAGCAGTCGGGCGGTTGGGCGTAGACACGCCCTGTGGCGCCTCGAGGCATTGGGCAATGGAGGGGAAGTGGCAAGAAACTTAAAAATATGTCCAGGCTGTGTGCGGGAGGTTTTTTGGGGTGGGAGGGGAGTAAGCAGGCTGTGGCAGGTTAGGGCCAAGGCAAAAGCAGCGCAAGCTTTATGTAGATATCAGCTTTCATTCTTGAAGCTGTGTGTGTGTGTTTGTGTGTGTGTGTGTGGGTGCTCTTTTTGTCGTCCTGGTGTTGGTCCTGTTGCTGGCACAGTTTTTGCGCTATTTTTGCTGCGCTCTGCTTCTTGTTAAGCTTTGCCAACGTTTTTCTTTAATTATTCAAAAGATAATTACACTAAAAATTTTTTGTCATTTGCAAAACGGCGTCGCGCCATCCCCAAGTAACCCAACTTACAGCACAAAATCTATATACGCTATTTTTTCCACTCCTTTTGCCATATACAAACATATATATATATGTATATATATATATAATATACATATATATTTCTTTTTATTTTTATTTTCAGATTTGGTTATTTTTCTTATATTTTTTTTTGGAGAAAGTTTGCAACTTGCACCCGAGCGCTAAAAATGCTATTTTTATTTTTGCTTCTCATAATTGCTAGCCAAGCAAACGGAGACAGAGAAAGATAGCTAGAAAGAATGGAAGAGAAAGAGAGAGAAAGAATCTCGTTGCCGGCGCCGGATGCCAGCGGAAAGTTTAAGGAAACGCAGCCCAGATACGAGTACAAGCGGTTTGGCACATAAGATACAGATACCCCCAGCGGTACGACAGTCACATATGCTATATAAAACATGGCTTGCAAACCGAGTGTGGGAATGGCTAAAATAAAGAGGCTGCTGCCAGTTTCATGGCTTTAAAATATCTTGAGTTTTAATATGATTCATGTGGAATATGTGCGCGAAATGTAAGCAAATGAAAAAGTTTTGGAATATCTAAGGGTAAGTGCAAAAAAAACGCTTTTATTAATAATATAATTATAGAATTATGTTAATTTGGCAAAATAAGAACTCAAAGAGTTAAATATTTAAAAGAGAGACTGTTACTTAGGAAAATCTGAAAAAGTTCAGGCTACTTCTCAACAAACATTTTCATGCCTAAATCAAATTTCGAAAAATTCTTAAAAATGATCAGAAAAATTTTAAAATAAGCAATAGTGAAAAACTCGCTTTTAATTTGAGTTTTATTTAAAAAAAATAAATTAAATATTTAAAAGAGACTGTTGCTTAGGTAAATCTCAAATAGTTTAGGCTGATTCTCAACAAATAGTTGTTTTGCCTAAAACTGACCAATTTTAAAAATATGTTTCGTTGTAAAGTTTTTAAGTTAAATATTTTATATATATTGCTACGCTGTACCCGTTGAAAATGGTTAAAAAGGGTATGTTTGGTTTGTGCAAATGTATGCCTATGTCCATGTCCATTTCTGTCTGTCCATGCCACCGTCCGAATATCTGATTGTATGAACGCGTCGATCTCAAAACCTATAAGAGCTAGAGACTGAAAATCTTACTATAGATCCTCCGATTGCCCGCTCAGTTCGGATATATTTCCGATAATCGATAACTTACAATCGATAACAATCGATATCAAAATGCTGTTTTTTGAGATAATCTTATAGGTGTTAAGAGCTATAGTCCTCAAACTTGACATTCACATTATTTTATAGTAAATTCAGTTGAAGTATTTTTAATTTGATATCTATCACCAGAAGGTCAGGGTATGCCCTAGTCGTTCACTCCCGACTAGAGCACTCTTGTTGTTTATTTTACTGAAATACTTATCAATATAAAAATGCATGTAAGCAGCATATTGACAGATTTTATAGCCTGGGACCGTTTTAACATCTGGTTGGCAACAGCTCGACCAGAGGCAATTGCAAAAGAGTTCGATAATTATCGAGACATATTTAATAATAACAAAAAATGATAATAATAAAAGCGCTACAGACAATTGGCTACATGTGCTTCACACATTCATATGTGTATTTAAACATAAGTTAAAAGATGTGCATGTGTGTGTGTGTGTGTGTGTGCGTGCGTGTATGTGTGTGTTTGTTGGCATGTGTGTGAAGCGGTCATAATTGGCAGAAATTAACGTGACCGTACAATCAATATTTATCGTCTATATAAAGTCCATGCATATATTCATACTTTATATAAGTATTTACATATTTATGCATTTATACATATGCGTGTGTGTGTGTGTGTATGTGTGTATATATTTATTTGTATATTTATTCATAGTCGGTTGCCAGTAATTTGCCTTCGCCGCGTTTGCGTTTTAATTTAAATTCAAGTAGAAAGCTGTATTTTTCATACCCTGTAACCATTAAAAAAAAAGAAACTTAAGAAGGGGTTTCATTTAGTTAGTTAGTTGGGCAGAGGAAGGCATTTTTGATTACATCTTTTGTATTTGTAATCAAGCTCTAGAAATTTGTAAACCAGAGCTAACCAATTTGGAAGCTTTAGATATATATATATATATATATATATATATATATATATATAGGCTCTTGTATTTCAGCTCCTCTCAAAACTGAGTAAATGATATTCAAAATATAACTTTAAAAGCAGACGAATAATTTTTCTATATTTTTTTTTTATTTTAACGAATCTCATAAAATTAATCCTAGCTAAAAAAATCTACATTTTATAGACCGACGTCTTTAAACCCGACTACGTGGTATCTTTGAGTCGAGCACACTTCGGCTTGTCCGCAGCATATTTCTTTGTTTGTTGGCTTTGTTGCTGTTGGATGTGTTGATTTTGTCCATCAACAAACAAAAATGGCACGCAAATTATGAACCGCAAATGTGCGTGCGAGCCGGTCCAACATGGGCGTTGAATACGCTTATACGCGTGGGCGTGGGCGTGGGTGTGGGCGTGTCAGTTGATGCAGCATATCGAGAATATATTTACAATCTGCGCGGCCACGAAACGCGATTCGCAATTCGCATAACGGCCACACATCTATTTTTAATGGACATATTTTCATATACGCCGGCATTTCATTTAAGTTTATTTTTTCCATTTTTTTTTTTTGCTTTTTTTGGTCAGCGTGAAAGCCCTCGTTTATATCTGGATAAGGGTATTCACTTACATATCTCTCGTCTCTATTGAATCATTTTAAAGCTGATTAAAGCAAATATTTGTATATTTCCGATATTATTGCCTAATGCAAAACGTTTCAAAAAAATAACAATTTATTATTTATTTAATTTTTCAATATTTTATAAAATTCTTTTTGCTTTGTTGAAGCAATTTTTTGAAGTTGTTTTTGTTTTTAATTTTCTAAAAATTTACCAATTGTCCAATCAACTTTTACCTCAAAACTTGACTCTTATCTCAACACTGTATCAACTTTTTGACCACAAGCTTCATCAGCTTGTCAACAGCAACTGCAACTGCGGCAAGTGGCAAGTGCCCCACTCGCACACACCCGTGCCGAAGATGCAACACGTGGCCCTTGCGTGCCTATTTGCACTTGCCAAGTGCCAAGTGGTAAGTGGCAAGTTTACATTAAATACAATAAATGCTCGCCGCAATTTATGCAATATCAGAATGGGCCATATGAGTTGCTGTTAAACACCGCATTATGCGGGCAACTTTGGCTAAAGTTCTGTGTTCTTTCATGCCACACAGAATATTAATAAATATTCGTGTAAAGAACACCTTAGCATTCTACTTGTAGGAAAAACTTTTATAGATCACGAGATTTAAATGGAATTATCAACATACGTGAGAAGTTTGTCCTTAAGACAAATGGAAACTGGTTTTTCAAAGTCTTTCAATATTTTAAGCACTTAATTTATATAAACTGATCTAAAAGCAGATTTTGTGAAAATAAATTTTAAAATATATTGAAAAGTTGTAAATTGTCTAGTGTTTTTTTTTTCGAAATGTATTGAAGAATCATTAATGAATTGTTTTAATATATGATATTTTCAGTTTAATAATTTATTCTTTAATTAATTTCGAAAAATATTCAAAGAACGTTCAAAATTATTCTAATATATATCAAAATATATTTTAAGAAATGTTCTTATTTATTTCGAAGTATATTGAAAAATGTTAGAGCTTTCTTTAATGTATTTCAAAATATATTGATAAAATGTCAATAGATTGTTTAAATTTATTTCGAAGTTTGTTAGGAAAAATAGTTTATGCATTGCATTTATTAAAGTGTCATTTACTAAGAGCCAATTATAAAAAATATGTTACTTTGCTCTCAAGCTGATTTTATTATTGAAACAAACCGAAAAAGCAGTTAAAAATAATCTCATTTTAAGCTCAACATTAATTGGCCAACTCTTCAACTAACTTTGAGAGCTGCAAATAATAGTTAAAATATTTACCTGCTGCTAAGCTGTTAACAATATTGAAATAGTTTTGAATTATACGTGTATCTGCAGATTGGCAGTGGAGCTCAGAAGTGCGAAAGTTTGGTGTTGCCAGACTAATTGCCAACTAGTTGCTCGTCAGTTGCCACATCTGATGCAACAATGAACTGAACTAACGGAGAAGTGCGCTGAAGCGCATTCAATATTCATATGCACACGCTTACCAACTCTAGTTGCCACTTGGCAAAGTGTTGGCCATATACACACACACACACACACACAAACTCCTACACCCACATATTCACATAAATATAAACATGTTTCGCACGTTGCCAGATCAACAATGCGAACTGTCCGCTAGCCCATCCGGCTACGCCCCACTGCAACAGAGTCCACTGTTTATCGATGATGTGCAAATTAAATTTTGAGTACGGCCTGGCAGTAAACTACAGTAAACACTGGCCAAGGGGGTGACAAGTAAAGGCGGTGCGGGGCAGTGCGGGGCGTTGCCAGACAGCGCACCTTGATGGATGCGATGCGCACGTGTCGCCGACCGCAATGCAACATATTTTTTACACTCCAGAATTATGGGCCAACAAGGTGGCGGGCAGGTTGAACAAATAAACAAACCGAGCTAACGGAACATTGTGGCCAACACACACAAATGAGAAATTTATAAACAAACGTAAAAACAGCAATGTCACTGGCGCCACCTAGTGCCCAGCGGTGGAGTTTGTGTTTATTCGCTTCGCTTTTTATGAAATGCATAAAACGCAGCAACTTAAACCAGAAATAAAACTCAAAATGCAACTAATTTGCGAGGACAAAAGTGGGCGTGTTATTGCTGTGGGTGTGGCAACAACATTTACAGTTGGCTGTGGCTTTTGTTGTTAGTTCTGTGTGCATACCCTGGCGAAAATGAAATAAGGGCGTGCTTAAACAAACACATAAAGCTGAACAATGTAGGCAGTGAAATTGTACCTCACACAGTCTACACTGAGTTCAGCATCATTGAATGCCATAGTTACAATTATTTAAACACTTTTGAATACTAGTTAACTTTACTCGCCGCCGCATACAAGTAAACCGAACCGAAACATGACTAAGCCCAAGGCAAACAGCAAGCGCCGTGAAACCAAGTCCATATTACATCGCATTTCTTGCCACTCAAGTGTCATACGTTTGCCACGGAAAAGTTATAGAGCCACATTGTTGCGTTGTTGGCCCCAGATCGAAGAGAACTTGAATATGGGCGCATTCTATGATCATCGCAAGCAACGTCTCAGCCAGACAAACGGTCTCGTCACATCCATTCGCAGCCAGAGCTCCGAATTTCTATGTGCCCACACTTTTCTCCAGGCGTAAGATTTGCTTCACATCTATGGAAAACCCAAGGAAAAAGAAAAAATCCATTTTAACATGATTGTTACGCATCCAAAATTTAAACCAAGTAATTTTTCGGCTACATAAAGAATAAATTAAAGGTATTATGGTACATTATTAATTCGACTTTGATCTAATATTCAATGGAATTATTTGTATCTTAATTTTCTCGACATTATCTCTGCTTCTATAAACCTATTTGAAAGTGCCGCCAAGTGCGAGTTTTTCAATTATCATTGTGATCAAACTTTATTAAATCTGAAGTCCTTAAATCAATGATAAATAGCGAAAAATTAAAATTAATTAACAGCATTTTGAGCATTCAGCAGAGTATTTCAATTAATAATAATTGATTCATATGCTTAACGCAGTAATACACTTGTTTTTTATTATATTATAATATTTTTATATCAAATAGCGTATTACTGCGTATATGATACAGAATTCACGTACTTTTCTTCAATGGAGAAAAGTGCAAATATTTTAAATTTAAAAATATTAAATTGAAATTGAATATTCATACATAGGCTGTATTAATGAATTTGGGATTAACGCACTTTGAGTAGCCTTTAATAAGCATATTTAACAGCATTAACCTTTACCAAATGTATGTAAAGGGAATAAATATAGGTTATTGGCTAACGACTGGAATTCTGTAGTGAATTCGACCGATCATAAAATTCAATAATTTATTCGTAAGAAAGTAAAATAGTCTATACTTTATATATTATTTAATATATATGCAGTGTTCGTCTTTTGTATTTTAGATTTTTTGTACGTCCAAGGTTTTTTTGACCGAAGTTGTACGTTTTTTTTGCTTCAAACTTATTTTCAAAGCTCTACATACGAACTGAATTTATGTTTCAGCGATTTGAGTAAATCCACCCGCAACAGTGGTAAATTGGCGAAAAACGTTTGTTTACCGTCCGATCAGTGTCAAAAACATTTATAAAGCTTGTTGAGAAAATTTATTTTATACGTGCTACGGGCAAGGCCGGGTTCTTTATATATTTCCGATAATTGTTTCTATTTTGCTAATTTAACTTTATGCATTCGTAGCTAATTATTAAAGTCTTGTACTTTAGCTCAACTGACAGACTGCAATTAATTTTAGCTGTTGCCTTAATTTGAGTTCCCTCAGTTAGAGCAAGGATTCTTATAGGTAAGCCTAACCTAGGGCATTATTGGCTTCGACTTGGGCACTTTGGCCAAATTACACTTTGGCCTCTTCAGTTGTTGTTGTTGTTGACTCGATGGGGTTTCCATGCGTAAGTTTTGTTTGTATAAGCCACGCTTAAGCATGTGTGGCAGCCCATTGCGTCTGTGTGTGTGTGCGTGTATTAGTTACTTGGTCGGTTTGCTGGTGCGTTTGTTTGTGGTTCGCCTAATCCTTTCATTTTCATAACTCGTCATAGAATGTAAACAAGATTAAGTTAGTTTTCTGTGCTGCTCAAGTGGCTTTAGTCGCTTCGAGCTCGGGTACTGGTTGGTGTTGCAGCAGCAGCTGCAGCTGTAGCTGATGCTCTGGCCAGGACATAAGGACATGCAATATGCTTGGGCTTCGGCCTGGGCCTGGTCTGTGGCTGTCGTCTGCCCACAACAAGTCCACCAAGTGACTGTTGCAATTGCCTTTTGTTGTTGTCCTTGCTGTTGCTGTTGCTGTAGCTGTAGCTGTGTTGCCTTTATACTAAAACTCGGCAAAAAGTTTTCGTATTAAAAAGTTGGACGTAAGGATTTCACAAAAGCTTCCGCCGCATTATATTGAGAGCTGATTTTGAGGGTCCCAAACACCCATTCCGCCCATCCGCCCATCCGCCAGGCCGAACGCCCACCCGCTGCGCTTATTCTTATTTGATTGTCAAGTGACACTGCAGTTGTTGTTGTTGTTTTTGTTAGTTAGTTTGTTTGTTTGTTGGCTTGTTGCTGCCAGCACTAATAGTAATTAAAGTTATTACAAATAAAATTTGTATGCAGATTGTTCAGCAAAGTGCGCAATCAATAAATTGAGTGCCACAGCAAATCATTTTAAAATGCATTTATTAAAAATTACAATCAAAAAATAACAAATAAAGCCCAAGGCTATAAATTCAATGGGTAATCCAAAATGATGAAGTGGCGCTCCATAAATAAGGTCTTTCACTTTTTTCTTCAATAATTTTCAACAAAGTCTCCTCTAATCTATTCATTCAATATGAAATTATTAAACTAAAGACATAAACGAATACAAATAAATCAATTCACTTTTTTTTAAATATTATTTTATCTTTTTGTTGACTATTAACTAAAGTTTAATTAGACAATCTTGTTTTTTTTTTATCACGAATTGAAAATAACTTCCTTTATTAATAGTTAAAATTAATTAATAAATGAATGCTAAAAACCTTTTTTAAATTTGAGAATTATAATATTAATATTATTAAATAAATAAATACTAAATACCTTTTCCTCGCATTTAAAAAATAAAATAAAATATTTATATGATTTATAAATAAATACAATAAAAATCGAATAATACAAAAAAAAAAATGTATGTCCTCAAGTTGAAAAAAAAAAGAATAATTATATTTATATAAATTAATAAATTAATACTAAAACACCTGCTAATATCTCAAAAATTTGTATTTATTAATTTATTACAAAAAAAACTGCTCAAATTTTAAAAGTATTTTATTAATATTAATATATCAATAAATACAAATAAAAGCATTTTATTTAATAAATAAATACAAATAATAAATTAATAGAAAAATCGAATGATATATTATGAAAAGCATTATTTTAATTAAAAACCAAAAAAACCTCTAGCTGAAATTTGAATAAATAATTGTAATATTACTTTTGCTACCTTTTGCTTATATTTTGAAAAATATAATGTAAATATTAATTAATAAATAAATACAAATAAAAAACTTTTGCCTCAAATTGAAAAATATAATATTAATAATTATTAACAAAGAAATAAAAAAACCGTTTTATTACATTTAAAAAATATAATATTAATTAATAAATAAATACAGCATAAACACCCTTTGCTGAAATTCGAAAAATACAATATATATAATAAATATATACAAAAACAATAGAAATATTATTTATTAAATATATTCAATTAAAACCTTTAACTCAAATTTAAATAATGGTCTAAGCACAATATTACGTGTACGTAATACTAAATAGGAGCTATGCCTGCGGTAAATTGAATTATTTCGCAGCGTTAAATACGCCTACCTCAAGTACTTTAGAGGAGATTATACGCATTATACATCCTTTAGATATAACACATGCATTGTGCTATATGAGAACATAATCTTGTTAGGTTTCTCGTTGCTGCACCATGAAATGCATTTCGTTTCAGCCAAATTCGACTCATTCCGCTGATAGAACTGAATAATTACTTAAAGAGAATTTACTAACATCTAAGCACAATATTTATGAATGTGTCATTAAAGTTATAGCAAATGTGTATGTTTCGCTTGATTGGATTTTCGGGCCGGAGCTGTCAAACTAAGCTGCTGTTCAATAAACTAAAGCCGAGTGCAACTGCAGAATGCGGAGACAGGCTGCAGGCTGTAGGCATAATTCGCAGGCGTCATATTTGTTAATTGTGCGGCTTTCGGGCTTGCAATATTTAATGCAAGGCCTCTTTGGACTCGAGGGCCAGGCAAAACCTCAGAAGCTCGAATTGGACCCGCCCTGCAATTTCTGGGCCTTCAACCCAGCAACACTTAGACCTTAGACCACACGGACCGCACAAAATAATCAAGTTTTGTTTTGCTGCTCGATTTGGATTTGCCGCATGGGCGGTCCATGCCCACTAACAGCAATTTGTGCGCCCATTCGCTTGCTTGATTGCGGCGGTTTTTGGGGGCGTGGCTGGCTCACGCCTCAACATACCGATGCGTACTCGGCATATGCGAATTTCCTGTAATAGATCTTGTGGCAAACATAAACTGCATGTTAAATGCCTTTGCCTGCGGCCCACACACACACACATACGCTCACTGATGAGCTCAATGGCAAGAGGCAGTGGTGTGCGTGTGTGTGTGTGGGTGTGTGTGTGTGCGATGTGCGTGCGTCATGCTCAAATGATAAATTGTTACAGGCACGACCTGGCGGGCAGGCAACGTTGTTGAAGTATGCCGAAGAGTAGCAGCAGCCGCTAGGGGGGCGGGGGAGCGGGCTGCGGCGTATGCTTTACCATGTTGCAAGCTGAAGATGGAGCAGCAGTTCTGATAGCCAGAGATAACATACAATGCATAATAGTTGATGCCACACAATTTACACATATTAAGTAATACCTACCGGTAACTGCTAAGACGACTGTATGTCTCGCCTCGCCCCCTCTCACTCACTCTCTCTCTCTCCCTCTCTCTCTCTCTCTCTCTCTGTGTGTGCGATAAGTGTGCAGCGGTCAACGCTAGCACCAACTAGACAAATTGCAACAACATATCCTTTGGTTAGCTAAGGATTCAATGCCCTCGTTTGCATAAACGATTATTCTCGATCCGTATAAACGTAACCAAATGAAGTCATGTGAACTACTTATGCATTTGCCCAGCTATAACTTGGGCTTTTCAAGTCGGAACATCTGTGTGTTTTCGAATGGATTACTAAGTTGGCATAATTAAAAATGCTAATAAAAGAGACGGTTAATATGTATTTATGTAACTACAGGCTTCTAGTTGAGTTAACTAAGAGTTGGCACCAAGTGAGCTAAGATTTTGTGTGTTGGTTGTTCCCTTTTTTAACGATATTCTCTATAACTATATCTATAACAAAAGGCATATTTAAAAAAAAAGGATAACTACAAATTCACCTTCCAAGCATTTATCATTTATCGGTTCAGCGCTTTGCCATTACTATTTCCATCCTATCTACTTATATTCGATTACTCTTTTTATTATTATATATTAAAATATATTTATTATTTTATTTACTTATATTTTTATATTATAACAATGTATTATATATACCAAATTAAATATTTTTGTATTCTTATTAGGCTTTTACCTTTATAAATATTTATTCATATATATTAACTACATAGTTTAACACTCGCTTTTTCGACCATTGATAAATAATAGATAAAATTAAAATAAAATAAATTTGAACCGGCAAGTTCTCGTTTGCTAGTTCAACGCTCAGATATCAAAGCTATCAAAGCTCTACGTCACGTTTGCAAAGCAGGTTTTCGCTTGTTGTTGATTACACTCACACAAGCATTGATCAAAGCCTTTGCCCACTTGCAGCAGGAATTTTTTAAAGCCCAAAAGGGATTTATTTAATAAAATTGATTGCTATTTTTCTTGTTCATTTAAGGTTACACTTTTGAGCAAAATATTGTGCAACAATATGCATAAATGTCTTCTCTAATTTCGTCTAGTTAATGAATAAACTTGTTGCTGCATGCCCTTAGACGAATTCAGGTCACAATGACTCATCTTGAAACTATCTGATTGCACATGAGATACAGATACAGCATACCCCTTCCGCTTGCAATTATTTAAGCACAGCCAAATGTACCCTGTTCAAACGGCAAAAGGATGTGCGCTTTAAGTGCTTTGACGCTCTTATTTTGCCAATAAATTGTGTTTTGCGTACTTTGTGGGTCAGCCGGAAATGTATTTTGATTTAAAATGCGTAAAGCGTTGCGTATACGTAATGTGAGCCCAGTTGCAAACCCAATAAACGAGCCAGTGTATGTCTCCCCCAGCTTGGGGTTCGCCGTGGAATAGAGTTTGGGTGCAGTTGCTTTTCTGCTGCCTTTGCCTTTGCCTGGGCGCTGCATGTCAAGTGGAAAATTAAGATTGATTACGGCAGATAAGCCGTTGAATTTACAACGAATTTAATTGATTGCATGTGCACTCGACTGTGTGTGTGCGCGTGTGTGTGTCTGCGCGTGTGTGTGAGTCTGAATATTGTATTTGTGTTACATGTCAACCTTCAAGTGGCAGCCTGTCAATTGCTTAGCGCCCAACGTCGAAATGCTCAACTTGCAATTTAATTGCATGGCCAGCCAAAAGGTTTTTCGATTTTCTTTATTTTCTTTTTCTTATTTGTTGTTGTCGAGTTGCGAGCAGCGAGCTGCTAGCTCCACACACCTGGCAACAGCTCGTTAAGGTGCCAACAACGGGTTCACAAAAGAAATGCTGCGGTAATAAGGCAAAGATGATGGCAGCCGCAGCCACAGCCGTGGCAGCAGCAGCAGCAGCAGCAAAGCGCAGCAGCAGTAGCAAAATTTGTGGCGGTTTTCATACCCTATACATTGAATAGGCATGCCAGGCGGGCTTTATGAAAATTAATAGACAAATAACATTTTTGCTGTTCAAACTGCTTCGTTGTAAAATATATAGATATAGCTAAAAATTATATTAAATAAATACAGATAAAATTATATATGGTTTTCGATAAAGGCACCAAAGAGAGAAGCTACTTACAGATATCATAATTCTGTTTTACAATATTTAAACAAAAAAGTAAATTGAAAGCAATCTTATTATTTATAGCATTTCCTGGAATATATGTTTAATTTTGCATATAAAATATTTGAATAGAATTTATATGTATAAATATATTTTTAAATATAACTTGATAAAATTTATATTAAATTTTTTTATAAAAGTATATCTTGATAGAATTATATAATTTCTTATAAAAAAAGAGATAAAAGTTATATACAATTTTTCCTTATCTCTATATATAAAACTGTTTGTCCTGACTGACTGACTGACTGACTGACTGACTGACTGACTGACTGATTGGTGATCAACGCACAGCCCAAACCGTAAGAGCTAGGAAGCTGAAATTTTCACTGTAGTTACCTAATGTGATGTAGGTGCACGTTAAGACGGGGTTTCGGGAAATTCCACTCGCAAGTGTGGAAAAATCGCGAAAAACGTTTGTATGCAACTTTTTTGTTTACCATCCCATCGGCCCCAAACTTATTTTCAAAGATCTTTGTTCAAATTCATTTGAGGGGTGTTTCACACTTTTCGAAAAATCCGTTCCTCCTTGGTGGAAATGGAGGTCAAAGATTTGGTGGGTGACGTTTCGAGCTCAAATTCATTTCCAGTGATCTATATGAAAAATCATCTGAGACGTGTTTCTCACTTTTCGCAGAATTCAAACTTCTTCGGAGGGAATGCGATTTAAAGATTTTTTGTGCGAAGTTTTAAGTTGTGTCCGATTTGCTTTAAACTTATTTTCAAAGCTCTCAATAAGAACTTAATGAATACGTATTTCGACGATTTGGAAAATTCCACCCGCAACAGTGGTATATTGGCGGAAAACGGTTGTATGAAAGTTTTTTGTTTACCATCCGATCGGCCCCAAACTCATTTTCAAAGATCTATATTCAAAATCATTTGAGGGGTGTTTCACACTTTTTGAAAAATCCATCCCTCCTTGGTGCAAATGGGGGTCGAAGATTTGGTGTATGACGTTTTGTGTTCAAATTTATTTCCAAAGATCTATAAGAAAAATCATTAGAGACGTGTTTCACATTTCTCGCAAAATCTAAACTCCTTCGGTGGAAAATGCATTTCAAAGTTTTTTTTGGTCAGTTTCAAAATCATTTTCAAAGCTTTTAGAAAACTTTGATTTTATAACATACGTGCCACGGGCAAGGCCGGGTTATACCCGCTAGTGATCTATTATAAAGTATACCAAAAATATCCGACACAACAATTCTCAAACAACATTTTTTTCGCCAATAATTAGAAAATTTATAAAATGTTTAATATTATTTATATAAATAAGCAAAAGTTCACTGGATAGAAAGTATATTTAATTATTTACCAAAATTATATTTGGATTAATCTATATTTAATTTTTGATAGAATCTAGAGTTATTTATTTTTTATAAATATTTCTGGATGGATCTGAATATCTGATATCTGAATAGAATCTCTCTTTATTTATATTTAAAAGAGATGTTTTGTTAGAATCTTAATTTATTATTTATTAAAAAATTTTATTTTGATTGAATCTATTTTTAATTTGTTTATAAAAATACATCTAGATAGAGCCTATTTTAAATGTTTTTATTAAAATATGTCTTAACGCAATTGATCGTTCATTTTTTAAAAATATATCTTGATAGTCTCGTGTATTGCTATAGCAATGGTCTATAAACAAGCCTAAAGCAGTTTTTGAAAATATATTAAGCTTCATCCAAGCATTTAGTTTGAAAAAAAGCTTCTTAAATCCAATACAATCAAACCTTACATTAACTAAGCTTATCTTATCTTTTTCGAACTGAACCTAGCTTCACATTCTTTTATTAAGCTCAGCTATAGTCAGATATATCGATGAAGGATCCTTTCATTGATTAAATTTTTTCCAGGGAATTCAAATGTGAGGCATGCCTTGTTTAGTTTTTGGTTTCTTGTGATCCTTGTTGTTGCTCTTGTGGTTGCTGCTTGTTATGCCATTTTATACCCAGCGTGTTGGAGCAAATGTTTATGTTTGTTTACTTATGCATGCGTGCGAGTGTTGGTCGCGTGTGTATGTGGGTGTGTGTGTGGGTGGGTGTGTGCAGCTGTATCTGCAGCTTGTATCTATGAATGTAAGTCGCTCTCTGTAAGTGTGTGTGTAAGGCTCATTTCAATAACAAAACGAGCTCAAGTCACTTGTTCTCACAACTGACGCACTTAACTGAAAATATTATACAGAGACAAACAAGGCGGAAACTGAGCAAACGACGCTTTCCAAGCCTGCACTACCCGTCTCTCTTCCACTCTCCCTCGCTCTGCTTGGCCTCTGCATTTTAACCAGATAATGATGGCTAATCAGCTGTCTCCGCAAACCTGACAACTTAATGCAAATGTTTTTGTCTCCGAATCAATTGGCCTCAAAACGATACACACGAGTGGTGGGCTTTAAGTTTTCCAATTAGCCTGCTGGCTTTTCGGGCTTTTCTATATACACGTTATACTATCTCTCGCCCTCTCTCTCTCGCTCTCTCTCTCTCTCGCTGCGGCTAACAAAAGTTTCTACCTGCATTTGTCACAGCATTTATGATATAAGTGCTAGAGAGGCGGCGGGAGAAGAAGATTCGTTTGCTGTTCACTGGGTTTTATCTAATAAAATCTAGAGTGTTTAATCCTTTGCACTCGGCTGCCGTCCAACCTTGTTCAACTGCTGCAGCAGCACCCACTTTGACTGGGCAACCGATGGCAGTCTTCGCAGCCGCAATCGCTGTCGCAGTTGCAGTCAAAGTCGCAGTCACAGTTACCAGCTGCGGCTGTGCATCCATTGCAAATTTTGTACGTCGTTTGCCTTTTCGCATGCACGTGGTATTTATGTTCAATGGGATATTATAACTATGACAACAGCTTTGCACAAAAGCTTAGAGATATGTGAGTTTCTCCTTAAGGTGAAAAGCTAGAAATGTACTCCGCATTACATTTCTAGCTTACACATTTGTTTGTTATATTTTGTATATTGAAGCTGAAAGATAATTACAAAAATTATTTACATCAGTGTTTTTTCATAATTGACGAAAACCTAAAACACTAACAAATTAGATTTGCTAAATTCCACAAAATATGTAAATTAAGCTGAAGTATTAATTATAAATATTTCGCATTAAACTTAAGAAAAAAATATTTTTGTTTATTTCTATAGTATTCATTTATTTATTTGGTGATTTTGATTTATATTTATTTAATTGTTAAATATATGAATATGAATACTATTTTATTATATTTATTCCAATAGTTATTTAACCTATACAAATAATTTAAGTTAAGCTTGAGTATTAAATTTGCCCCTCAAAATATTCCACTCAAAACTTGCCAAAAATGATGAGTTCTTATTTTTATTGTATTTAGTTTCTTGATTTATATAGTTATACAGTATTTTTTTAAAATTAAATCGTTAACTATATTCAAAAACAGTTTTTAATGTATGTGATTCAAACGTTTTTTCCTGATTGACTGACTGACTGATTGGTGAATAACGCACAGCCCACACCGTAAGAGCTAGGAAACTGGAATTTTCACTGTAGTTACCTTATGCACGTTTTGGAAAATTCTTTAGTATTAAACATTTTTGTTTACCATCCGATAGGCCTCAAATTCATTTTGAAATATCTTTGTTTAAATTCATTTGAGGGATGTTTCACACTTTTCGGAAAATGCTATCCTTGGTGTAAATGTGGGTCAAAGATTTGGTGGGTGACGTTTCGCGCTCAAATTCATTTCCAAGGATCTATATTAAAAATCATTTGAGACGTGTTTCACATTTTCCGCAAAATCAAAGCTTCATCGGTAAGTTTCTCTTGGTGGAGTTTTATGTTTAGTCCGATTTGCATCGAACTAATTTTGAAAGCTCTACATATGAACTGAATACATGTTTCAGCGATTTGGGAAATTTCACCCATTAAATTGGTTTATTTATATATTCATTTAAGCTTTAGCAAACTTTGATTGTTGTAGATATTTTGTGCTCATAATAGATACATAATATTTGTAGTGTATTTGGGGTGCGTTATGTGCTTGCTCTTCTTGCTATTTTCTAAAAATTCATTTCGTTGTCTGGTCCAGCTCGCTGCACAATGCAAAGGCGATGCAATCGCCGACTGATAAAGGCAACGGCAAGCTGTGGGCCGGGTGGTTGGCTTCTCTGGTCCGCCTAGCTACCACTGGCCAGGACACGGCACATTGCGTTGTGCTCCATTCGGCACTCGATCAAATTACTTATTGTAGCCGCGCCGCAGGATGCGCAAGTGCCATTAATACAAATAAAGTGACACAAATACAGGCATGGCCCAGGCAACGTTGGCCGGCGGCGAGAGCGGGGGAACCGCCGGCTGTGGGCAGGTATCGTAGTAGTCGGCTTGCTTTGTGCCATAACTGGCCATGGTGCTGCCATGGCCATAAGTTTTGCCCACTGCTGTAGATTTAGCCAAGTGGAAGACTAATCTCTGAATTCGCCAGCACAAGCGACGGCAGCTACTGCGGCATCGGCAGCGGCCGAGGCAGCGACAGCGACAGCAAAACTTTGAACAATGAGCAAGAAAAGTTTAGAAACTAGTCGTCGGTGAGCATGTCAACTGTGCGCAAGAACAACGAGCAGCATTTTGCTTGACGGCGGGCGGTCCAGCTCCTGTTTGTCCTTCTGCGGGGCGTCGCTATGCAACGAGGCGTTAAAACAGCCAGCCAGCTAGCCAGGTGCGGGTGGGCGTTGGGTGGCGGCACGTGGGTCGGGTAAGAGTATAGCAGAAAAACTAAGAAAACAAAAAAAAACAAAAAGTGTAGCTAGAATTACAAGAAGGTGCAGTCGATTAAGCGCTTTGATAGATTTTTCAATTTGCATCCTTGCTGCCAGCAAGGATAAACAGCTAAAGCGACCGATTTGTTGACCCGAGCGCAGCAACAAAGCGGCCTTCAATTTGCTCTTGCCGTCTGTCTGGCAGATAAACAGTGCCGACCCCCATTCTACCCGCCCCCAGGGAAGGTCACAGGTCGCGCTGACTCGCGCGCCTGCACCATCTCGCGTCCCCGCCGGCTGAGGCGACAACAAGCTGGCGCACAAAAAGCCGACAGCTGCCCTTGAGCTGCTGTCAGTTCGCTTGGTTTTCTTTCACACACATAAAACGCTTGAAGTGGGTAGATTAGCTGCGTGCTGGACCAGGACTTGGCTAATGTGCGTATTTAGTGGGCAAGAAATAAACTAGCTAAGGTATATTCGAGCGTAAGAGGCGAACTAAAGTTTATTTAGGGCGGACCAAAAAAAAAGTCGAACTATATCTAAATGTACACGAGCTAGAACATACTTTTTTCATTCATAATATATAAGGCTCTTAATGCAACTTATGGGGCATGTGAGCTAAATTTATTTCTTAAGAAAATTTAGGCAAAAAATGAAATGAAAACCAGCTAGCTAGACATGTGCGTCTTTTATAATATTTTACATTAACATTTCAGGATAAATATTTGAACTAAGACTTAATTTTTTGCTGGTTATAAAGCATGCCATGCTTAGCTTATATGTTTTTTGATTTTTACTTTTGGCTTGTATTGTTACTTGGTGTAAATTATAAATTATTTTATTTATTTTTTCCGTAAATTTCTTATCACAAATAACTAAAGTTTATTCTTGCACCAACAGTGCGTATTAATAATGCGTTGTACAAAATTTAAATATTTATATGGAACATCCCAATCTAAGTAAACTATTTAAAATAATTTTTGCACATTTAATATTGCACATTTAATATTTGCACATTGAAAAATGTTCGTTTATTTGAGGAGTTTTTGATATGTGAAGAGCGGAATTAGCAAACAAAAAAATCTGAAGCACGCTAAAACTTCAATAATAATTAATTCAATTTCAGTTTAATTATCTGAAAATACATTATATATTAACATATATATTAATGTATATGTGGATCTGTTTAAATTAGTTTCAAGTTTCAGTTTGGGTCACAAATTTATAAATTGCGTTTCGAAATACATTATTAATTCTTTTTTTAATGTAATAATATTTACAAAAGTTTGTTCAGACTTGCTTGTGAATTTATTTAAATACATTTATTCAGCTTAATTGATAAGTATAAATAAAATTAATGAGTATTTTATTTATTTTAAAATAGAGGGGAAAAAATAGGATGAGTAAAAATATAGTAAAAAAATAGGAAGTACGGGAGATAGAGAGAAAGAGAGATAAAAAAAAGAAAAAAGCGATAGAGAGAGAAAAAGAAAGAGAGAGATTGAAAACGAGAAGAAGAAAGGGAAAGAGAGAGAGAGAGAGAAAAAAAAGGAAAGAGAAAGTAATAGTGAAATAGAGAGAGATAGAGACAGAAAGAGAGAGTGAGGTAGGGAAAGAGGGAGAGAGACAAAGGGAGGGAGAGAGACAAGAGAGAGGGAGAGCGAGAAAGCGTGAGAGAGAGAGAGAGACAGAAGGAGAGGGAGAGCGATACATGGAGAAAGATAGAGAAAGTGAAAGAGAGAAAGTGAAAGAGAGAGAGAGACAAAAGGGAGAAAGAGAGAGAGCATTGCTTAGTCTAAGTAAACCTAAACCATAACCATACTTACCAATATTATTTTTACTTGATTTTCTTGAATTTTTATTGCGCTGCCAAATATGTAGGCAATGTTTTTTTTCGTTTGCCTATTTTGCTGAGCTCATTGCCAACGTTGATGGCATGGCCCGGCATATGTCACCCCACATATGCCTCCCTCGCCCTTTTAGAGGCAATGGCAGTCGAATATATTTACAAGGTGTTGCTGTAGCTGCTGCTGTCGATATTTTACTGGCTCTGCGATTGGGGATGAGGACAGCAACGCGACAGGAGGGAAGAGGGCAACGGAATTTATGTTTGCGCCTGTGCGCCAAGTCAATGAATTGCAACAAATTTCGCCTGCTTGCGGCTTGTTAGGCGGCATTTATTTATTTATTTATCGCGCGTTACCTTTGCCCGTGTAATAAAGACACAATTTGAAGGGGCGCGGCGCAGGCGGCCAAATGAGAGAGGGGCGGCTACAGGAGGTGGGCAGCTCTGTCAGGTGACGCCGCTTTCTCTGTGACTTTTGTGTGTGTGGTTAAAATTTTTTAACTCCATGCGGCCAGGCATGCGGAACGATGGGGGGAGAGTGTAATGGTGGAAGGGGCGGGAACTGGTTTGAGGTAGTCGCATTGCGCGTTCATTTGGATTTATGTTGTGTTACGGATTTTTGTGGCCTATAAATTGTAATTACTTTAACGCTAAATGAGTTTTTGGCTCAGGCATTAGCTGACATTTCGCCCATTAAATGTTGTTGCTCAACTTGATTTTTTTTCTTTATTTTCTCTCGAGCAGGTTGTTGCAATGGTCGTAATTAAAATTGGTTGCCTTCATAATGTGATTGGCCTGACTGAACAAAATGCTCGATACAGCTTTGCAACATTGGGTATATAATCAAAAGCCATATATCAACTGAACAGGGCCACAAATAATCTGCCAAGCCGAACGATTTATAGACATTTGCAGGTGAAACGAGCGAGCGAGCGAGCGAGCAAAATGTACAAACTTTGACCTCTGCCATTTGCCACCACTTCAAACTAAACAAATTCACACGACACAAGACATGGCAAAGTCACAGGAGCAGGGAAAGCAGCCTGCAAGGGGAGGGAGGGGGGACAGACACTGGCTGGCACCGACTGATGGGTCTCTGTGGCTGTGCCACTGGGCGCACACTTCAAACCACTCAACTAGTCATAGACTAAATACTTGTGAGGCCATTTGAAAAGCGTCGCGCGGGGTTGATAGAGGGGGGGGGGGCATCGTCATATGCCCAAACCAGATGCCCCTTGGCAAATAACGTTTTGCAAAATCGGCCGCAATTGCCAAACTAGCCAAATTAGAGAATATGCAAATGCAAGCAACATGCAAATCGGATGATGGGGGGAGGGGGTCGGGGTGGAGAGGGGCCACCGGAGTCAATGTGCCTGGGCCATGCAGAATTGAGCGAGCGACAGTTTAGAGATGTGCGAGACAGCTCTGAGAGTCTGCTGCGATTCGCTTGTGAATGTGACACAAGTGACTCAAGGCAGTGAATGTTGCAGATGAGATACATTTTCAAAAGATACTTTTGCCAGATGTGCTCAAAGTATATTTGAATTAAATATCTTTAACAAGCTAGGATTATGTTTGAAATGAAATATCCTTAACAATCCAATATGCATCTAGTATTATAATTCTTTGATCATATTTTTATGAAATATCTTATAGAATCTGGCATGAGTAAAGTTCTATAATTCAATGAATTAATGGAATCCTGGGTATACTTTAATGAAATATCTTTGAAATATCTTTGAAAGATCCTTAAACATTCATCTAGATTTATATCTATGGCTGTGTCAATTTTCCACTAAAATTTTACGCAGAATGTTGTGAATTCTCGCAGTTGAATGCTCCGCAAATTCTATTTCAAATGTTTTTACTTGTTTATCTTATTCCCAATTGTGGCTGCAGATTTTTTAACAAATACATAACTTTTTTGTAGTATTTTTTGGTTGTTGCACCAAATGCCAATTATATTTGCCAGCGAATTTGTATACATGGCTCGAGGGTATTTAGGTCCCCATGAAAACATTTTCAAATGTTTTTTTTTTGTTGCAAATTTGCAATGCTGGCATTTTGTTAAATACAATTTTGCGCAGTTAACTGCTGCATTGAGAGCCCTTGAAAATGTTCTACCAAACTGGCAGACCATTCTATTTAGCTTAAAAAAAAAAAGGTTCTTTGAAGAAAAGTGTTAACTTTTTTTATTAATTCTGGAGTAACGCAGTTTTGGGGACAGAAAATGGTGGAAACTTATGTATTTTGATTATTCAGTTTTATATTCATTATTTTATTTGTGTATTTTATATTCTAGACGATAATTTATATAAATATATATTTATTTTATTTATGTCTTTTATATATATATATTTATTTTATTTAATATATTTATATTTATTATATGTACCTTTTTTTATATTCTATAAGATAAACTAATTCTGAAAAATAGCTTATATGGTTTATATTTTTATTTTATTTAATTTTTTATTGCTAATTGATAGAATCTTATTATCATATTTATATTCATTATTTAATGTATGCCTTTTTTTATATATTTTACAAGGTACATTTTAACTAATACTGTTTATATATTTCTTTCCATAATTGAAACTATAAAAAAATGGAAATTAATTTTTTTTAATTTAAATTCAAATATATTATTTTACTTATGTCCTATTTTACAAGATTCCACAAGATACAATTTAACTATTATTATTTATATATGTATTTTATTTTAAATAATATCATTTATGTATGTATTTTAATTATTTAAAATTTAATATTATTGCTTTTTCGTGCACAGTTACAAATTAATTTATCAAAAACAATTGTCAATTGCTGTTGAATTTGAACAGGCGACTTTCTGCTTGCTGGTTTGATGCTCAGACTCCTAAGCCACGCAACCTCGTGGCTGTTATTTGATTCTTTTCATGCAAAACGTTGGCCATCGTTTTTGATCAATTGGAGTTAGAGATATACAAAAATCCTCCACAGTGCTCACTTGCGACAGTAAGGGAAGTTTTCGTCAAAATCTTACCTTATTAGCTCCTATAGTCTTCTAGTTTATAGTCAAGACAAGTGGTAAAACCCCTCAGCTGTCATTATGACAATATATTCCGCAAGCAGAAATTTTTTCACATATCAAACTCTGCCCTTTGAGCTAACTGAATCGAAGTTTGGGGCGCATCTCTAGGCCAAACAACGTATGTCTTTATTGTCATCACCATTGCCAGCAGTCATCAACATAAGCCCAGCAGCAGCGTGTTGCAAGTTCAACAAATTAAACAAACTCTCTGGCTCTCTCTGTGTCTGCTTCATTATCGTTATCAACAACATTATCATTATCCTTATCATTATTATGATTGTGCATGTCGGAGAGAAAGTGGGAAAAGTGTGCTTCCAACTGGCTGCTGTGGTTCGTTTGTCGTCTTAATCGAGGCTGCAGAACTTTTTGGCCAGCAATCATTCTGGTATGTTGAATGTTTCGGTGTTGACGTGTTGTTGGCCAACCGAAACTAACACTAACTAAAATGGCCAACACGCCCATTGGGCGACAACTATTACATTTTGGCCAAATGCCGTGCAAATTTAGTGCAATTAAAAGTCAATTGAAGCGCCGCAAAATGTTGCAATTTTGAAATGAACTTAAATAACAGAATAATGGTAACCAGCATTTGCAGAGTTCGGCGTGCACGACTAGGCGATGTCCTGTAATCTTTAAACATGGCATTCCACATTCCCTCCATTTCGTGGTTAGCCCACTGCGGTATTCCAGCGAGTGCTGCGTATCAGCAAAGAGTTTTCCTTTTAGCCATTGCCAACTTATAATAACCGAGCTGCTCAGTGAAAGCCCTGGCTTAAGCGTTAAACTCAGACTGAATTTCGTGCAGGCGGCTCAGCCAGGGGCAGTTATGGGGCTGCATATGCTTTTTCTTCTTCTTGTTTTTTTTAATTTTTTTTTTTTTTTTTATTTTTTTGGTACCAATGCTTACTCATAAATCCCAGTCCATGGCCCTGGCCTTTGGGGTCGACACACACACACACATACGCACACACATACACGTGCGCGCGCGAGCAGAGAGACAACGAGAACCGATTGCATTTGGGTATTGGGGATTAACGTTGCCTGAAACTGTTAAAATGAAATCCGTTCGTATGTCGTTCGCCGACAACGCTGAGACCCTTGTACAAACTGTCGCTGCTTACAACAGCAACAACAACAGAAGGAAGCACAATAATAAAAGGCAGAAAGAGAGAGAGAGAGTGTAAAAAAATGACAAAAAGGCATTTGTAGCCATAAAAACAGTGCAATTTGTATTTGAAATTGCCGCAAAATCCCAGCAGCAGTCAACGGGCCCAGTCGACGCAGCAGCTCAGCAGCTGAATATGTATGAAATTGACGTTGGCTCCGACCGAAAACATAAGCCTGCCACGGTTTCACTGCAGCAAATGTAACAGTAGCAGTAGCAGTAGCAGCAGCTGACAGCAGTAGCTGACAGCAACAGCATCCTTCGTGTACTGGCAGTCAAATCCACCCGGGTGTTGTTTTTGCAGCGACGCGTAGCGCGCCGCGCGTTTTACGCTGCGTTGCGTGCGTGCGTCGCATCAAGCTCATTGTTTTTGTGGTGTGCGTGCGCGCGTCTCTGTGTCTGTCTGTCTGTCTGTGCTGTGTGTGCTTGCGGTGTGCGCTTAAAGGTAAGCAATTTGTTCACGTACGTATGAAAGTGTGTGCAAGTGTTCGTTCGAGTTTTAACCCAGTGGCGTAAAATTTAACAAGTGATTTTAATATTTAATTACATTTGCTTAAGCACTACTTAGTGAAACATTTTCTAGTTTTTCGCATGCCCTGTAAATACAAAATTGACAAAGCAGGGTATGATACATTTGCCCCCGGCTATAATTGTAATGTCTAGCTTAGATATAAATCAGGACTAATTATTTGCATTTTTCTATCCTACTATTTCAATTAAAAGCCAATCATTTGGCTTTACAAAATTTACGAAAAGTTAACATATGGTCTATAATATAGTAAAAATATATATTCTTCAATATATGCGCTGAAAGGCACTTTTTTATAATGAAAATATAAACTTTAATATATGCTCTGGAAGATACTTATTATATCCATACATTAATCTATGTATGCTAGTAAATCTATAGATACAGGGTATTCCCAAGTCGATCATTCTTTACTAAAGTGTTCTTCCTTGTTTTTGCTTATCCCCCTTTTGCCTGTTATTAACATTAATGAATTGTTAGGTAGTTCTCTATGCGAATAGGATACAGGATATATTTCTTGTTACTCGGTTTAATACTTTGGGTACGTTGCGGTTAAATTTAATTACTTGTTATCATTTTTAAAGTATTGTACATCCATGAGAAAAAATTATGTGACATATGTGTATATTGTGAATAACAAGGTATAACTATATACATTTTTAAATTTGTATAGTAAAAATAAATAAAGGTACATATATTATATGGTTATGAGGTAATATAATTTTGTCTGAGCTGAAATATGTGAGAGCATGCGCTTATAGATCCGACAAATAAAAACATTTCATTTTAATTAACACTTATTTGAAATATAAGTTAATAGGAAAGTTTTACTTGTAAATCTAAACGTTCGGCAAAATTTGTTTAATAAGTATTTTGTTCCTTAAGGTTGTGGTTATTTTTGAGCACACTGGCTGTCATGGGGTTAACTAGTCGATTTTTGATGGTTGCCTTCGAAACTGAATTTTGCAGCGGAATCTGAAGTAGCAGCTGTTGCATTTGTTTTTGTTGCTTCTGCTGCTGCTGGTGAGGTAAAAACCGCTAGCAACAAGGCGAATGCAGCAACTGATGGAATAGAAGACACTCTAACAGAATAACTAAGTAAAAAGATAAGAGGCTAAGGGCGAAGGGGCTGGCCAGCAGGTGGGGTAAACAGACACGCATCTTGAGCATTACAAGCAAAGCTCAGCGAGGACCGCAATCAATATTTTATCAAAGCAAATGCGCTGCAAAGCAAAAAAAGGAATTATAAGAAGAGGAAGAAGACCGAGATGATGCACAAGTAGATGAAGAAGAAGCAGAAGCATTGGAATTAGAAGTCGCAGAAGAGCCACAAAGAGAAATATGGAGAATTTGAAAGAGAGTTTTTTATGGAACACTGTCTAAACAGTCGAAACAACGCCAAAGATTGAACTGGCCAAAAGGAAGGGCGTGAACGAAGACTTGTTAAGGAGGGAGGGAGGGGGGGGGGTGAAAGTGCAGGGGCTATTTACTATTCATGCTAAGCCATGGCGTGTGCAAAAGAAAACGGCAAACAATGAAAAGCAAGGCACACGAAAAGCCAGACCAAGGCACGAGCATGAATAATAAAAGAATCTGCGCCCATGAAAACTCTAGCTCAAGGCAAGAAAACCGATGTATATATGACCCACGGGAACCAAGCAGGAGAAGAAGAGATAGATAGATAGTAGAGAGAGAAAGGGAGGGAGAAAGGGAGAGCGAGATGTCGGCAGTTGGGCAAACTTTCATTAAGCTACTCCAACAGATTCGTTTAATAATTGATTGAAAACGCAGTCTGCCAAATGTCATCAATCATAAGTATTGCAATCAATTAATTTTGCCCTGGCTTATTGCCAGGCAACTGGCCCAGGAACAATTCCACTACGCTGTAAAGGACCTTTGCATTTCAATTTCAAATGCAGTTCGAGTCAATTGCATGGCTGACCAGTTTACTGGTCATGTTTTCAACTGTTTAGAGCGGAAATGTTTCTGTGTGGGCGGTGAACGTCGGAGGAGATGGTGCGGGAAGCGGGGGGCAGGGGCGTCAACGATGTTAGCAATTTGCCAAAAAGGCTGCTAAATGGAAATTTGCCCAACACTTGAGTTGGGCGCGTGTCAAATTAACATTCGTGACACGAACACGAGCAGCAGCTCGTGTTAGCAGAACGCGTGTTTGTATTAGTCACAACAACAGTAAAACAAGCACAAAACACGAACTGACACGATCTTACACGAGGCAACACGAATCTAAATAACTTGGCATGGCTTATCAACGAACTCAACAATTGTGACACGATTTAACACGAACAGCAGCTCGTGTTAGCAGAACGCGTGTTTGTATTAGGCACAACAACAGTAAAGCAACCACAAAACACGAACTGACACGAGTGTGCACCAGCTAACTCGAGGCAACACGAGTCAACAAGAGTCAACATAACTAAACACTCGACATCTCTAGCAAAGTAGCCCGTACGGGAGTTGGGCTTTCCATGTGTCTTGACTGTCACTTGCAGCACATAACAAAGTGTCAATAAACGTATTTGGCCAAAAAAGAAAAAAAATGAGGCATGCAGCAGCAGCAGCAGCGGCGGCGGCAGTTGCAGCAAAAGAACAGGCAAAACAGCTTCTCAAAATATGTGCCGTACACAATGCTCCTCAGCCACAGCCTGTGGCTCATGTTTGTTGTCTCGGCTACCGTTTCGGGCCAAGTTGATTAAGCTCTTGCCAAAAGGTGTTAGCAGGCACTTGCCATGTGTCTCTCTCCCTCTTAGTGTGTGTGTGTGCGTATGGAACGTGGCCAAAATGAGTTCTGTTTGTGAGTCCTGTGAAGCAGCATGTGATTTGTTCCTGCTAACTAATGGCTATGCAGTAATTGCATTTCAAAGTTGTAATATCTATATGACTGCGATTGGGCTCATTCAGTGGGGAGTCTCTCAACATTTTTAACGGCTCCTGTAATGATATAAAAGTAAAATTTGTATCAAATTGTGAATTTCGATCCATATATAATTTCATAATAAATACAGTGAATACTCTCCTAATGGATTAAGCTGACTTTCTTGTTGAGCGGACCTTAATAAAAAAATAGCTTAAAGTTACAATATCCAAGGTTGAACTTCGTCGTATATACAGTAAAAACCAACGAAAGTGCCAAAGTGTACAAATTATAATATATAATACTTATAATATATAATATAATATAATATGATATGCCTTCAAGAGAGTTTCCACTGTAATCTAATAATAAAAAAATAATATATAAATTATTAAAAAATATTATATAGTATGATAAATAAATATTTAAAAATAATATATAATATAATATTATTATATTATACTAAATTATAATAGAATATAATATAATATAATTTAAAAAAGGAGCATTTTCTTTTTTAAATAAACTTGGGAATTATTATATATATTTCCAAAATAGAATATACCATCTATAATTTTTAGGTATTTAAAAGTATATATAGGGATTAGAATAATATTAGGTTGCTCAGAAAATGCCATCTATAATTTTTAGGTATTTAAAAGTATATATAGGGATTAGAATAATATTAGGTTGCTCAGAAAATGCGCAGCTTTCTCTATGTTTTGTAATTATGCTAGTATATAATTTCTATATTTGTATATAATAAACCAGTTTTTCGTTTCTAAAAGTAACTGTTGCTGCTGCTACTCTTACTGCTGCTGCTCCTGCTCCTGTCAGTAGCAGTAGTCGTAGTCGTAGCGCTGCCCAGTACCGATTTGTTGACCTGACCGCAAAAGTTTTTAAGCCCATTTCACTTGAAAATTATAACTGGCAGTCAGCTGCTAAGCTGAAGTGAAATTGCAGCGCCAACTAACCACATACTGTACGGCAAACTATCCATGCATACACATGCACGCACACAGACACACACATGCTCAAACTTACACACTGATAGAGGGCCGAAAATTTGTCGAGAGCTCGGCCCAAAAAAGTAGGCTAATGCCACTTTCGAGTAGTTGGCCGCAGAGTCGCAGTGAAGTGTGGCTGCAAGTGCACTTGTTACCAATTAAGCTAATCCGTCAGATAATTAGTAACATAACACACACACACACGCACACACACACACACACACTCAGCCACTCTGCTGGCAGCTCTTGTTGCTGCTGCTGCTGCTGCTGCCTCGGCACATGCAATTTATAGCCGCACGTGGTTGTTGCATTGCATGTATCACGTGACACTTGATTTCCGGCGCAGTTCCCAGTTCGCTTTGCCTGCCCCTCTCCCCCGCTCTCGACCCCTTTCTGCTCCCCGCTTCCTGTCCTGCTCTGGCATTCCTCTTGCTCCGCAGGCAGCCTGTTTGCTTTGCTTTTCTTTGCGACTTTTCTAATTTGGACTCTGGCACAACATGCAACCAAGTCATCGTCCGTCGTCGTCGTCGTCGCCGTCGCGAAAATTTGTGGCTGGCACCTTATTAAAAGCGCCCAGCAGCTGAGCATGAGCTGCATCTGTAGCTGGGAGTCGGGACCTTTAGCGTTGACAACGTAGCCACATCCTAAAACTGATTCTCATCCGGGGCTCGCTCGCTTCGTCTTCGTCAACTGCAGTAGCAAATTGGCTGGCAAATGCCGTTGCCTGCTTTTAGGCTGGCTTATTAAAATTTCAGCGTGTTCATTTGCCTGTAAGTCAGCGGCTGCAGAGGGGAGCGCGTTGTAAACTAGGCGACTTTCGGGATTACCCAACAACTAGTTAATGTTTGATTTGCCTGCCAGCCAGCCCGCCCGCCAGCCCGACTGAGCGACACACATGGCTGCATTTTGGTGGCATATCCTTTACCCACAACACCCTCCCTTACGCCTACCCCCACCCCACTTGTGCCTGTCGCAAAGTTTTCACTGCCTCTAAACTGTGTTGCCAACCTCAAGCTGTCAAAATTTGCTGGCGAACTTGCGCAGGCTGTCAGTTTGAAGCTGTGGTCATATATTAAAAATACTTATTACTTTTTGAGGCAAAGCATTAATTTTATAAAATTGTTAAGCAGCGAGCGTGAAAATTAAGCAATTTAATATTTATTATGTTCTTAACAGTTTATACTTATCTCATATATAAAATATATAACGAATATTATTAAATTATATTAAAATATACATGAAACCAGGAAACAAATTTTTAATCAAAAATCATCAAAAACACATTTTAAAGTTAACTCAGCTGTGAAATGGAGTACATTATTAATATATATGAAATCATAAATATATATATATATATATATATATATAAATATGTATATATATTAATATATTTATATTTATTTTCATCACAAAGATTATTTTAAATCAAAAATCAGCCCCTACATTGAAAATAACTTTGAAAGTTATCTCAGCTGTAAACGGGTGTACATTTATTTTTCACTATTAATTTTTGCATATTTTCTGTCAACAATTTTGGCAATATGGCAAAATAATTTTAATATGAAATCATATTCAAATACTGATTAATAAAAAGGAATATGTCAATGCAAGTTGTATGCATGTCTGAATTACAGCACAAAACAATTTTAAATTTGAAGAATTTTTTATAATTGTGCATTGACGCATTTTTATACGCTTGCAGGGGTATTATAACTTTGTCATAAAATATGTGATGCATAGAAGGAGAAAGGTCAAACTTCGTAGAGTATGTATATTCTCGATGAGCATCAACAGACGAGATTTATAAGTTTCACAATGTGCCCTACCTATTTGCAAAATCGTATCATCATCGGGCCACTATATGATATGGCTGCAATAGGAAAGATCGGTCAAAAAGTAGGTTCTTCTTCATTTGAAAAGCTTCTTTATTTAATCACATATTTTGACCAAACTCTGTCACGCTCTGCTCCCTATATATATTCGACATATATGCTTTGGACTACTATATGGGTCAAAAATTAAGTTCTTGTATGGAAACCATTTTTTTTTATCAAGATATCTTGACCAACCTCTGAAATTATATATAAGCCAAATCCTATCAAGATCGCATTACTATATTATACATCTGTCATTAGCTAGAATCAGTCAGAAAACGAGTTTGTGTATAACCAAAAATTCTGTTTTCCAAAATATTTTCATTAAACTCAGCATTCACGAGCTTCACTGTTCTCACATAGCTGCAAAATCGTAAATCAAATGACTGGAAGGGTATCACATCTTCGGGGTGCCTAAGATATCCTTACTTTCTCATTATTATTTCTGCTCCATAATTGTATTTATTAAGCAGAAGGTGTGGATATATTTATACTGCTTTCACCAAAGCTGATTGTGAACTAAAATAGATAAGGGAAAAAATTAAATTATTTATTTAATTATTATCTCTTATAATACACAATAAATAGATGCTTATAGCATTTTTTATCAACAATTTTTTACAGACATAAACCGATATCTTCAACAGGATTTTGTCAAATATTCATATAATCAAAAGCGTTTTACTGTATCGAATAACACAGAGGTAAGTACGTTTGAAAGTTTTTTTGCCATGCTATTTTTACCTGGAATAAATACTTTTTTACTCGAAATACCATATAACATAATAATGTCATAAGAACGTGCTTTATTTTATGTTCATTTCATATACGCAAGCATTTAAATATTATTCTATATATAAACCATTTCGTTGAGCATCCTCACAATTCTAATACTCTCCCTACCCACCATTCCAATTGAGTTAAAAAAATAAAAGAACATTGCTCTAATTTGTTTCTAAGTGCGGCAATCTTCAGCAGCAACAACAACAACAAGAACAGCAATGCAAAACTCGAATGGCTAATTAAATGGCTTGAATTACAAGCCAACAATATTAAAATATTACAAAATAAAACTTTTTCTGCGGCCTCTCGCTGAGATTTAGCATTTGCGATATTAACCCCCCGTCCTTCCCCTCGCCATGGCACGCGCAAATGCCAAAATGTTAGCCCCATGCTTCCAATGAGGCCGAAGCCAAAAATGTTCAACGAAAACTTTTCACATTAAATAAAATACAAAATGCCCATTAACAGTTCGAGTGGATAAACTCGGTTTGCATTTCCACACACAGCCCACACATAGACGCCCACACACACACACACACTCTCACATAGGGGGGCGTTTGCAAACAAAAATTGAATTTCGTTTTGAGGCTCAAAACTCAAAATCGCGCTCGTTGTTAGGGGTAGATTTGAAGAGCCGAAAAGGGGGCGGGCCAGGCCACGGGCGTAGCTGTTGGTGGCTCCAAAATGATGGCAAGCGTCGAAGGCGCATTGTTGTTGTCATGTATTGTTATTGTTGCTGTTGCTGTTGTTAGCTGGTATGGCATACAATAAAATACGAACGAACGACAACAAAGAAGTACAAATTAAATCCCAATTGGAGTTGACCGCAAAATGGAAAAGACCACAAAATTATAACCACAACGATGTGGGTGGCGGGTAGAAGCAGCCGGCCGGCTGTAGGGGGGGGGGGGGGCATGCAACAACTTGGCAGCACTGCCAAAGGGGCTGACGATATTATGGGTGGTCTCCCCTGCGCCCAGCACAACAAATCGAGGCAGCAGATAAGCAGCGCCAACTTGTGTTTTGTTTGAGGGCGTTGTGGCGCGCTTGGGGCACAATTATTGCTGCCACTGGGCGCACCCCCCAGTCCTCTTACCTGGCCCTCACACGTTCTGTTTCGCTCTGTTACACATAGTTGGCAACGTGGTCTTATTTTGGCAATTGATCTGGTAATCGAACCAAAGCACAACGCTCACATTTAGTTTTTGGCTAGGCCAAGCCAGGCGAAATTGATATTTATATTTAACGTAAGCTAACAATAAGCCAGGCCAATCACACACACACACACGCATACTCTCACACAATAGTAATGTACACAGGGCGTATGCTTAATGTGGCCAAGTGACTGGCGGATTTCCTTTTGTGCAGCATTCAGCCTCGATTGTAGCCAGTTATCTATTTATAAAACGCTTCTGCAGCGGGTAGCATGGGCCAAATAGGCCGCGCTCAAGTTTAAGTTGGGCCAACAATTTGTATAGAAATCTTCTATAAACAGTACAAGAAGACATGAGAGTTCGATTAAAATAAAATAAGGAAGAATAACAATTGGGCTATAAATAAATAAATATTGATATACCTATTTATATAAAATTAACAAAAAATAAGAAAACTTTCAAGTTAATGATTGGTAAGAAATTATACAGTAAAAAACAGTTTCACAGCGAAATGAATATCTGACTGTTAAGTATTATTATTTTTTATGGCGTACGTAGGACTACTTTAGAACTGAACTAATTTTGAACTATTTTCTAAGCTGTTTCTTACCCTTCGTGTAATTTCCAGCTGTCTTTAATCCAGAAGTCGCCGGCACACAAATTTTTAGCAGCTGTCGAGAATCAAAGTCTGAACCACTTTTGAGCTAGTTCTTAAACCACACTTTAAATCTCAAAAGGCAGTATTTATAATTGTCGTATAGAAAAGTGAATTCTTTGGTAGAAGTAAAGTTTTTCCAAGCACAGTTTGTACAGGGCACAAAAGAGTCGAACCCTTTCCATTATAATTATAATAAGTTATTTACAGTCTGTGTGTATCTTTAACTGGGCGTTGCGTGTTTCACATTATAATTAGCCAACAACCGAGGCAACAACAACAGCTACAACAACAACAGCAACAACAACAGCTACAACAACAACAGCAACAACAACAATGACAACAATTGCAATGGTTGGTCTCGTATGGCCACGTCAAAGTTTGGCCTATAAATCGTAGCGCCAAAATTTAAATTAAAACCAAATAAATTAAACGCCTTTCATTGAAGATTAATGGCCTTAAAGCAGCCGCATTCTGTGGATGCTGTGTACTGTGGCCTGAGTGGGTGTTGGTCGGTGGGCGGGGCGGGGTGAGGGGGCGCTGCCTGCGCCTGCCTGCAGCGTCTCGCTTTGTACGCTTGACTGCGAATTTTATGGTTGATGGATTTTCAGCTTTGGCGCGAGAAGGCTCCACAGTGCACAGCCGGAGCTGGAGCAGAACCCAAAGCCTGAGCCGGAGCTGGAGCTGGAGCCAGCTCTCTAGTGCCAAAAGGCACAAATGGCTTAATCTGCAGCAATGGCAGCTACCATAATTTAGGCTAGCTTTAAGGCTAACTATTTTGGCTTGGCCAAAACTTAAAGGTCGCCATTAGAGCACGTGCCTAATTCAATTGCCTTGTCTGTTGAATGTTGCCAGCACGTGCCATTAAAGGTTCACATGAAAGCAAATAATTCGATTGCTAAAACAAATGCATTCGAAGTTCCGGGAACTAGTTCAAATAAAATATATATAAATCTGTTTGTGAATTATAAAGCAACTGTTGTGCACATGTTAGAATTATAAAAGATCTGTTCAAACTGTTTTTTGTGCTATGAGAAGATTAGAGTTGGGCTTGAAACGGAAGTGCTCTGGGAATTCGTGGTACCTCTAAAATTGTTGCGAAATGGGCAAGATTTAAAAAGATCGGCGGTGAAGCCAATACTACTGACTTAGCCAGATCTGTTTTTAAGCCCTTGCAGAGGAAATTATTATTTTGTCATGAGATGTGTAACGCATCGCCGAGCCCATAAATTATATATGTTCTAGATCCACATCAATAACCGAGTAAATATAGTCATGTATGACTTCTGACTGTGTCCATCCATCAGTCCGTTCGTCTGTACGTCTGTCTGTTTCTATGCGATATTGTCTCTCAGCTTTACAGCTATCGTCTTGAAACTTTGTTTTGGTGCGTCTCTCTGTTCCACGCAGTACATAAGTATGTCGGAACCGGCCGGATCAGACACCTATATCATATAGTAGCCAAGTGAACAATTGGTCTAAAAGAAGGTTACAATATATCAAGATATATTGACCAAACTATTATTTGCTATTCAAACTATGCTACTTATATATGAGCCAAATATTATCAAGACCGTTTAATATAGCTCTATAGGTAGAATCAGTCGAAAAATAAGTTCATGTATGAGAAAGTATTCTGCTTTCCAAAATAATCTCATCAAACTCAGCATTCACGAGCTTCACTATTCTCATATATCTGCAAAACCGTAAGGAAAATGTGTGGAATTGTATTAAATCTTAGGCATGCCGAAGATATTTTTACAATCTCGTCTTTTTTTTATAGAACTTAAATCTTAATGCAATTTATTGTATAGTAAATATATGTGCTGTGACCATCTTCAGTTACGACAACTTTAAATAGACAGCAGATTGTTTTATTAATATTCACTCAAGACGAACTCTAATGTAAGAGTTCCATTGTGTCCTTAAAGTGCCTTAATCGATTTGTTGTTCGAATATTAATTGTTTTTTATTTTTATTTATTCGTTATTCCCTAATTAATACAATATTTATTTTTATTTATATGTATCTACCTTTAAAAAACATTTCAGTTTTAATTGATGTGGGCTGAAGGCAATGCACATGTTTTGTTTAACAACTTTTCACAATACACAATTGTTGTCGAATTGCACTAAGCGTGCCCAGAGCCATATTCATAATTATATAAATTTGAACTATATCCACTTAAGCGTTTATGCCAAATAAATATCCAGCACAAACTTTATAGAATTCAAAAGTAGACTCGCATATTTTTGAACTATTTAAAGAGTTTTTTATTCATTTACCAAAATCTAAAGCGTAAACAGCTTGCGACATAATATTTATCATCATTAATCAGCATAGAGTACAAAGTTCTCTCTCTCCGTCTCTCTTGAAATATGAAGTTTGAGCCCGAAGATGGCAGCGATAATCTCTGCAAATCGCTTGAGTTTTTACTAGAGTTATGTCTATGGGCGAAAAGTGGGTTAAATTGTTGTTGTTGTTGTTGTTGGCGCATCTAGAGCTCCTTGGCACTCCCAGCTGGAGGAGCAGCTGCTGCCACATGCTTGCAAATTGTCAAGTTGCGGTTGCGCTTTAAATTATGCAGCCGGGGGAGGGTTGGGGCAGGATGCGGCACAAGCAGCAGCAGCCTGGCTGGCATCCTTTAACATAACAGTTGCAAAATTTTGAGAGCTGCAAGCAGCTGAATTTATATGCAGCTTAGTTGCAACCCAAAAATTCTACAAATTTTAATAATAATGAGCAGTACACACACACACACACACACACAGCTGGGTGTGCCTGTGTGTGTTGCTTTATTATTTTAGCAGCACATGTCTACACACACGCTCGCACACACACACACACACGCACACATTGTTCAGCTAAAAATTGGATTGCAGCTGACGCTTGGCAAAGGCAAAGCAACAAAAAAAAATGAATGCAACTACCCGCTGCCGCCCCGCTGCCACCCACATGCCAACATAATAATATTATGTTGCAGCTGCCAAGGCGCAGAGATCGTTGCTGCAACTGTTTGTTTAGCAGAGAGCAGGGGTGCAGTCAGGGGAGAGGGTGGGGGGTATGCTGTGTGCCCGCAGAAGGACGACTGCAGCCTGGCTGCTGCTCCTGCTGCTGCTGCTGCTGCTGCTGCTGCTGCTGCTGCTAAGGACAACACGATATGTATGTGGCGACGTGTGGTCGCAAATGATATTAACAATTCATTAATTAACCTCGTTTCGTTTGGGTTATGATGAGAAGGACAACGACAACGACGACGACGACGACGGCGGCAGAAGGACGACTGCACCTGAGCAGCACCATGTCCAGAAGCCCAAAAATACCGCTCGTCATTGTTCAGGGTACCAGCAACAGCAGCAGCAGCAGCAGCAGCTGGCCAAAAGCTTAGTCGTATGTGCATATTTATACAGTTAGCTGAGTTGATGGCAACGCCCACCTCTCAATCCCCCAGCTGCTTTACGCTAAGTTAACTTTGAACTACTCATAAAGCTCTCATGCGGGTTGTTCCAGAAAACCTGCCAAAAACCAACTGTGAGCAGAAAACTCCAATGAAATTCAAATGTAGGTTGTTCCAACAAATGTACCAAAAGTAAACTGCGAAAAGAAAGAATACATAAGACTTGCAAGCAGGCTGTTTCGGGAAACGTTTTAAAAAATTCAAAAAAGGCGCGAAGAAATGGATTTTTATAAATATCTCTGCAGATTTTTGGATTTGTATTTGTTGCAAATTTGTCGATTCAATAATAAGTCCGATCAATTTTTAGTACTATTGAGAAGATTATGTTGATCAATAGGGAACGGTAATAAATTATGGAAGATTTTATAGAATGTTCTTAAAAAGCGTAAACGGATGCTGAAAATATTTTCATTCCTTTTCTTTATACATTTTTATTTAAATGTATTTAATAAACTTGTTTTTGAAGATAGGTTTTTTGTAGGCGAATTGACAAAGTAGAGAAATTTGGAAGTTTTTGATTTCCGACTCGACAAATTTGACATTTTGAGCAGCGCAGTTCGCTTAGCTATAAATGTGGATATCAGCTTTCAAAGTTAGCTTTGAAGTTGAGCTACATACAAAACGCAAACGCGTGTGGGTTTTTCCCGAAAACGTAAAAGGCTACATTTTAAATTGCATTTTTAGCATATTATTAAATTATAGTCGACAAAAAATGTTTGCATTTGGTAAAAGTTTTTTAGGTTAGTTCTCAAAAGTTCTATAGGGTTGTTTTTGGCAAGGCAAGCCTGGGGTGTTCTCAGTAATGTAGAATACCAAATTGTAAAGTTAACCATTTTTAGCTCATTGTTATTATTTTCTGTTTAATTATTGTTATGAATAGTTAATAATTAAACAAATATTGTTTCGTGTAGTAAAGGTTTCATAAATTGGCTTACAAAAGCGATATTGGGTTGCTTTTGATTTCTGGCTCGCCCCTTTTGGCCATTTGAACTGCAAAGTAAGCCAAGCCACAAACGTTGATACCCATTTTCATTCGCAACCAGCTTCTAGCCTAGTTGCTCTGACATATTAAATAATTAATGTTTAATGCATACAGAAAGAGTGAGAGCGAGGGAGACGGAGAGGGAGAGGGAGCGGAGGCTGAGGGAGACCCAGGTTGCCGTTGGCAGGGACACGCAGCGGGTCTGGGAAACAGTTTCCCCAAAGCCAGCCGAAACTCGGCTGCTGTTTAACAAAAATAAGTGGAAACTAAACTCAACTAAACAGAACTCAACTCAACTCAGCTCAACTCAACTCGCTCAACGCTCCAGGGGGGGTTGGAGACGCCCACGTTCGCTCTTCGCTCATAAATAAAAGATATTTTAATGTTTTTACGTAATTATGGCAAACCAATTAAATATTTTATAGCATTGCGTTAACTATGCTTGTGGCTGCATCAAGCGAACGAGCCTCAATTGCCCCACAAACGGGTCAGAGCAATGCATTCTGGCCTTACCACGGCGGGGTCAACAGTTGACAAATCAATCGGCAAACGTAATCAACTGTAGATAGAACAGCAATTTCAAAGCCCAGACAGACGATAATTTCCGCTCTTCAATTGACGTGTCCTGCTGCTCTAAGCTCCAAAAAGGCCGACGAGCTCTGAACACGCCCAGCTCTGGGGCTATGCCATAATAAAATGCCTGATGCTCCGATAAGCGACGACGTCGCCGGCGACAAGCACTCGAAACTGCTTTAAGCTGAAGCCAAGTTTGAATGCCCTTCCAATTGAATGCACAGCGGTTGGCGGCTCAGTCTCGACGACACTTGAGCGCACTCTCTCTCTCTCTCTCTCTCTCTCTATCCCTCTCTGATATTATCACTTCCTGGACATTATTTGGCGCCATAGGCCAAAAGGCTTAGCCTCGCAAGCGCATCTCAAAGATGTGCAGCTGTATCTACAATTGTATCTAGGCGAGGGCTGTTCGCAAAGTTTCCAAAAATTAATTTGGCAAAAGAAAACAAAAATATGGCAGGTTTTTTACAATAATATTAATCCAACTGGCTTGATGTTGTTTATGTTTTGTATAAGTATGATATGAAAATAGTTAATACCGAGTTTGATCAAGATATCTTGACAAACAAAAAAGTTTTTCGTACGAGAATCTACTTTTCCACCCATCGTTCCTTTGGCAGCTTTATGATTTAGTAGTCCGATGTATATAAGATTTTGCAAAACTGAAGGGAGCATAGTGAAATCTCTAAATGCCGTGTTTTATCAAAATATCTTGAAAGACAAAAAAGTTTCCCATGCAACAACTTAATTTTCAACCGATCGTTCCTATGGCAGCTATATGATATAGTAGTCCGACGTTGATAGGATTTTGCATATATATAAGGAGCATAATAAAACTAATAAATGCTGAGTTCGGTCAAGATATCTTGATAAACAAGAATGTTTTTCATACAAGAACCTACTTTTCGACCGATCGTTCCTATGGCAGCTATATGATATAGTGGTCCGATCCAGCTGGTTCCGACATATGTACTGCGTGCAACAGAAAGAGGGACTTTTGCAAATATTCATTAAGATGGCTTTAAAACTGAGAGACTAGTTCGCATATAAACAGACAGGCGGACATGGCTATATCGACTCGGCTGTTCATACTGATCAAGAATATTTATACTTTATGGGGTCGGAGATGTCTCCTTCTATGCGTTACACATATCACGACAAAATTATAGTACCCTCTGCAAGGGTATAATAAAGATCCCTGATATTATATATCTTAATATCAGCAAACTTTATTGCACAGCTGCAAATATTATTCAATAAAAAAACTGTTAAGCATGTACTATAAGTTAGTCAATAACTTTTGGTAGGGCCCTCGTATCTGCTGTACTGTCAAAGTTTGTAAAGAAATTGCACTTTGACTCATGCTTATTACAATAAGCGATGTTCTCGTTGCCACCTGCTAGTCAAAAGTGGATAGCATTGAAGTCCTTCAGTTTCCATAGATGCCCCCCTCCCCACACTCTCTCGCCGCCAATCCACCTCAGCTTGGAGTCAAGTTCGAGCCTGTAACAAACGTAACGAACGGAAACGGATATTGCATACTTATGCCGAGTGCCAAATGGCAGCGAGCTGCGCCAGACGTTCGGGCAACCCCATGGCAACCCGCACGCCACCAGCTGCACCACCGCGTGCCACGGCTGGGACCATATATGTGCATATGTATATAAGTATATATATGTATATGTATATATATAGTAATACACACAGCGAGCAAAGCGGCAGCCACCGACAAACTTTGTGAAAAGGACTTGTAAAATCAAAAGCCGATTAGATTCCATTTCAATGAGCAGCCAGCTGGTTGGTCATTTGGTGGGCGTGTCCAGGCACAAACACACCACCCACCCATTCTGCTTGGTAGATTGGGGAAAGGGGGTTAGGGGTACGTATTGATACAAAGCACGGGACTTACTTACTTTCGCATTCGTAGTCGAATTCGGATTCGGTTTATTGCTGTTTGCTGCTTTACCTGGAAAGCGCTCCAAAATTGAAATGGCCGCAACGTTAGCATAGAGTGGGGCAATGTGGATGGGTGATTGGGCGGTCGGGTGGTTGGCTTACGGGCTCCAAGCGATTCCTATTCTAAGGGCATGGGCATATCTGGGCACTGCACTTGATTAGTTCGCAAATTCAAGGAGGCAACGTCATATATCAGTGGCCATGGCAACTCCGGAGCCACTGACGACGCACTCGGAACCACGCCAGTGACAAAAGCGGGCAGTAACACAATCATAAAGCGAATCATGGGCTACGTGCAGATTGACTGCTAACTAAAGGTAGACAGCAACTGAACTACCATAAATTATGCTAATCATTAATAAATGTATGTTTCGGTAAGCACATCTTAAAGCAAACTCTCTCAAGTACTGCAGTTTCCGATATGAAGCACGCCATCGTTAACAAACGTGGGACTAGTCGTATGCTAGATATAGATATAGATATAGATATAGATATAGATATAGATATAGATATAGATATAGATATAGATATAGATATAGATATAGATATAGATATAGATATAGATATAGATATAGATATAGATATAGATATAGATATAGATATAGATATAGATATAGATATAGATATAGATATAGATATAGATATAGATATAGATATAGATATAGGTATAGATATAGATATAGATATAGATATAGATATAGGTATAGATATAGGTATAGATATAGATATAGATAAAGATATAGATATAGATATAGATATAGATATAGATATAGATATAGATATAGATATAGATATAGATATAGATATAGATAGAGATATAGATATAGATATAGATATAGATATAGATATAGATATAGATATAGATATAGATATAGATATAGATATAGATATAGATATAGATATAGATATAGATATAGATATAGATATAGATATAGATATAGATATAGATATAGATATAGATATAGATATAGATATAGATATAGATATAGATATAGATATAGATATAGATATAGATATAGATATAGATATAGATATAGATATAGATATAGATATAGATATAGATATAGATATAGATATAGATATAGATATAGATATAGATATAGATATAGATATAGACATAGATATATGGATATAGATATAGATATAGATATAGATATAGATATAGATATAGATATAGATATAGATATAGACATAGACATAGATATAGATATAGATATAGATAAAGATATAGATATAGATATAGATATAGATATAGATATAGATATAGATATAGATATAGATATAGATATAGATATAGATATAGATATAGATATAAATAGATGTAGAGATATAGATATGTGGATATATGAAAGTATATTTTATTATTTGCTCGACTTGCCCTCCAGCATGTCCTTATCCCTACGTTGTGAGTTCAAGAGGGAAAAATATTTATAATTTTGAATGGCTGCTCTCACACAAGTTGAAAATTAACAACACTTACAACACTGGTCAGTCGTATGCACTCGAACGCATTCGTGCATTTCCAATTGACTTTTCATGATCTAATCATTTAATAGCATGAGTTCTCTGCATTCTGTTAAATTAATTGCTACGCTTCCCGCTCTAGCTTAAAAAATCAAATTACGGCTCAGCGCTGTGCAGCACCCAAACACACTCACACACTCACACACTCGCACACACACACACAGATGCCTGAGCTAGAAGCTCTTCAGCTGTTGAACTCTTCATCTGCATTGCTCAGTCATGTATGCGCTTAGCAACTGATTTGAGCTGGGCGAATCCCTGAGGGTGGCAGCTGATAGGATAGATAGTAGAAAGGGGGGCGGGGACTGGTGGGCGGAAATAACGACAAGGACTGCGAGTGGCTCGTCTATTTGTTTTAATCAGTGTAGTCGACCAGTGAGCTAATCGTTTATGATTTAGTTTTTGATTTGCTTAGCCAAGAACTGTCCATAAATCAGATATGTAGACGCTAAAGGCAGCCGAGGGGGGCGAGGGTCCGCAGGTGGAAAAGCTGTAACTGCTAAACTCGACAAACGTTGAACTTTATATTTTTATAGACTACAGCAGACCAACGGCTGCAGCAGCAGTAGCTGTGGCAGTTGCAGCAACCGCTGAGCCACAGAGGCGGCCGCTGTGTGTTTTCGACTATAAAATTAAATTGCGATGTGGTAGAAAGTTAGCAAATGCCCAGTACAGCGGCAGCAACAACAAACTATTGCTTACTGCCCCACATTACACATTTGGCCAAACACACACCACACACACACACACTCGCACACACACACACACACATACACACTTGCTAACTGCAGCTGGGAACAATTGTTCAGCGCATATCATTTGGTTAAAAGGATTCGTTTTACTCGACGCCGCCAACGTTGGTTTGTTATATGCGAAAACCATTGGACCACTATGTGAGAGTGTATGCGAGTGAGTGTGTGTGTGTGTGTGTGTGTGTGTGTGTGTATTGGTATTGGTGTGTGTGTAGTGGAGTGTATGTGTGCACGTACAAATCAACTAATCTACTCCCCACGGCAAAGTTACGAGAAGACCGACAATTATATCCGCTCTCTGCTCACAATTTTTGCATGTCGTAAAGTTTCTAGTGGCGCACAGACCCCAAGCTTTAACCCCCCCCCCCCCTCCCCTTCTCATCACCTTGCACACTCCCTGCCCTCCTCCACGCGGCCCTCTGTAGCCAGTAGTTGCGCAGACGTTGCACCAACTGAGCAGCAGCTTCAAGCACACTGCGATTTTGGCTATATGATTATATTTGGCTGGGGTATTTTTACTTTCCTGTCCTGTTCATAAAGATGATCCATACATTCTGATAAATCCCAAAGCACATTAATATAATTTCTTTAATTTTCTTAACACATACTTTGGGTTTTTTTTTTTTAATAGTTTTTTAGCTTAAGTTTAATCAAAATCATTTCAATTGTTAGCTAACTTAAGATCTACATTTAATTCTGATAGCAGAACATATAAACCGGAAAATCTCGTACATTTTTTAAACGCATACCTCATATCCGTTAAGTTCGACATCAAACTGGCAATCAAAGAAAATTATATAGGTTTTTTGTTTTTTATTTTTATAGTTATATATTTTTTTTTCTAAAGATTATTATTATTATTATTTAATTTCTTATCTAATATTAATCAATATTATATTCATTCAGGTTTTAGTAAAATGTTTTAATAGTTCAGACTTAGATAATAAAGTTTATTTAAACTTATAATTCTAAATCTTTCATATTTTTAAATCTAATACCTTATATCGTATCAAATTTATATTAAATTGGCAATCAAAGAAAACTTCGCACTTTTTTATATTAAAATATCCCGCACCACTTTGTAACTGCAAATTGAAAAGCTTGTCATAGTATATTTTTGCATTTTTTAAAAGATTAATATTAATCAAAATTAAATTTGATTTTTATTTCTAGTTGTTTATTCTAATAGTGCATTAATTTTTGATTTAAAGAAGAGTTGAAGAGTTTTCCCAAATAATAATATTATCATATGAATATATGCAATATTATTATTAATACTATTATCATTATTAATATTTAATATTGTAATTATTATTATTTATTTTTCATATAATTATTATTGTTATTATTACATTTATTATTTTTATTACTATAATTATTATTATCATACTTTAATAAGTTTTTATTTAACATCGGAATTGAAATGTTATTGAAGAGCATTTTAAATTCGTTGTTCGCTCTGGTCGTGCTGTATATTTTTAGAAGCACTGCGATTTTACAATTTGTATATGGTAGATTGGTGTGTGCGTTGGTGTATGTGTGTGTCTGTTGTGCCGAGTGTGAATCTGCCTGGCATTACTGTTTGTATTGCCAAAGTTGTTGTAACTTCGTTAAAATAAGCACTCTGTTAGTTTGCCCGCCGGCTCGATGGGCTGCTCTCCGTCCGTTCAGCCAGGGCCCGCCCCCTCCCCCTCTGCCTGGCCATGCCTCCAGTCGTTGCCCCAGAGTCCCCTTCTGGACAGTGGCAATGCAGCAGATTTGTCGGCGGTTTTTGCCATTACTGCCACATACCTAGCTGCAGACCTTTCTGCTGCTGCTGTTGTTGCCACTGCTGATAGTTGGCATCTGCATTAGTAATGGTGAATGGCGGTGAATGGTAGCGAGCTCTGCGCAAATTGGGTGGATTTGGATTTGACTGTAGCTGTGACAGGCGTTGCAAGTGCAGCATAGACTAACTCAGACCCAACACCAGCCACGCCCACAGCCCACAGCCCCCAGCCAGCTGACGTGTGTGTCGTGTCTGTGCGAAGGTGAACGTAAACTTAGCGTTTAAGTTTTTTGCCCGACTCGGACGTGTTGCAGCTCCTTTGTGGCCATTAAACTGCAACATTTTGCTGCCTGAGAATTCCTTTGTCTTCGCTTTCGATTTCGCTCGCCTTGAGCCGTTGGCTAAACAATGCCGCGTTCCATTACATGGCAGCAACTGGCCCAGTAGCTGCTCCCAGGCAGCTCCTCCCGTACCGACAACTTGTACTTAGCGGCGTTTCCTTCCGCTCAACACGGCCAACAGCCAACGGCGAACGACGAACGGCAAACGGCTCGTTGGCAGCGCTGTCTGAAATGCAATTAAGTCGCATCGACATGCAATCTCCGGCACGGGGCAAGGGGCAAGCACATACGACTACACAACATGCATCAACAGCACCATTCGGCACCACCAGGCAACTCGAGCAACTCGAGCCACTCGAGCAACAGCACCAAGTGGCATTTCCATTGCCGCAGGCACTGGGAAAGCCCCAAAAGCGCTGAAAGGTTTCATTTAGCCTGCATATACGGGATACACTGTCAGAAATTAACCTCAAATTTGCACTCTAAAATGTTAAAAAATAAAGTTATCAGGATAACAATTATCAAATGTATGGGTAATATAGGAGCAGAAAACTCTAACAATGTGGGCACTTTAAGAGCCAAATTTCATGCCAAAGATAAAATCAATTTTAACAAAATATATCTATTTATTTTGGACAAATCATATACATTATTTTAATAACTTTGAAAAGAACGAAAAAAGTGAAACAGTTTATTTCTTTCTTATATACATAGTCAGTAATCCAGAAAACAAACAATGCTCTTAAATCCAAGCAATACAAATTCAGTTTAGTTTAGGCAATAATTAAAAAAACTTTAAAGATTAATAATCGTTTTAATTAACAAATTGTTATCATTTATTTGCCTGAAAAGTTGGGAACACAATAAAAAAATGCTTTAAGCGTTATAAAAACGTTTCAATTTCAGTTTGACTTTCATCGGCGAATACGTATTTAATTTTTTTATTCTTTCAAAGAACTTTCTCTTATTATATTGCTTATTTAGCATTGACAATAAAAAATGGTATTCTTTAAAATAAGAATTTAAGTGCTAAATGGGGCTATGCAAAATCTGCCAGCTCTAATGTAAAATTTACCACTGGCGTCAAACTAACAGAGAATTAAATTGCGAGTGTGCAAAGCGGAGGAAAAAAAAAGGGCGCACAGAAAATTGAAAAAGTCTTGTCCGGAGTTATGAGCGTAATGCATCAATAGAAATTCGACTGAGCGCGAGTCAAAGGTAGATAAAGCACAAGCAACTACACATATGTATGAATGGATACTGCACAGGCAAACACACGCACAAACAAGTTATTGCGAAGGGAGAGTCCCCTTAGCATTATCTACATACTTATCATCGCGCTCAGATGATTTTTGGTTGCTTATCACTCCATGACATGACTTGCTCTAATTTCTGTGCGCCAATTTTTTGTCCTCTGCTTTGCGCATTCGCAACTTAGTTCTGTCACCTTAACCCCAGTAGTAAATTGCACATTTGAGAATATGTAGAATTGTCAAAATGTAGACTAGAAAGAAGTTATTTGAAATACATATTATTCATGTTTGTTTCATTTCTACAAAAGTAGTCCGCTACTTTTTTAAAAGGTATGCATATCATTCCTAAATCGGAACTTCTAATTGAAGTATAACTTAATCTGCTATTAACAGCTTACGGCTGTGCAGAATGTGAGCCCTGCTTAAATGCCCAATTTAACACTGGGCTCAAACTAAAACAGAATTCAGTTGCGAGTGCGCAGAGCAGAAAAAGCTTCGTCTGAGCGCAATGCACAAGCAGACATACATATAAACATATATATTTACCGACTATAATCCGTTGCATTATGTACTCATACATTTGTGTAGTTGATTGTGCTTTATCTGCCGTTGACTCGCGCTCAGTCGAATTTTTGTTGATGCTTATCGCTCATAGTTTCAAATAAGACTTGCTAAAATTGCTGTACGCCCATATTTTGTCCTTCGCTTTGCGCACTCGCAAATCTTATTCTCTATTAGTTTAACCCCAGTGGTAAATTGCACATTAAGCAGGCCGAGCATTCTGCACAGTCTCAAGAGTGCACCTGCTGTTATGAGAAAATTTGATGAATATTTATTGATCAGTTTTTTCTGTGCTAGACGACCACAAAATCACCTAGTTAATGAGCTTTTAAAAAATTCACAAAAATAAAGTTATAATACAAAGATAAAAATTACATTAGCCATTTCGATTAGATTCAATAGACAACCATAGTTTTCAATAGGTGTATATTTCCAAGATCTTACGTTTGTTAAATATAGCCCAATCAGTAATTATTAATTTGCGGCTGTGTAGAATGCGAGCCCTGCTTAAATGTGAAATTTATCACTGGGGTCAAACTAAAACAGAATTCAGTTGCGAGTGCGCAGAGCACAAGTAGATAATGCACAAGCAGACATACATACATATATACATATGTGTTTGTGTGCGCATTATCTTGTCATGCATATGTATAGTTGCCCGTGCGTTTTTTACCTTTGACGCGCGCTCAATCGAATTTCTCTTTCTCAATTTTCTGTGCGCCTGAATTTTTGTCTGCTTTGCGCACTCTCAATTTAATTCTGTTTTAGTTTGATCCCAGTGATAAATTGCACATTGAAGCAGGGCTGACAATTTGTATAGTCGCCAGGTGTTAATTGCTGGTTGAGTCAAAATATGATAAGTGCTTAAGATGCGATAGATTACGCCAGTAGACCAGCTTATGAGAGCTTTAAAAAATAACACACGAAAGTGAAATTTAATATAACGGACTGCTGATTTCCAAAAATATAAAAATATCAAGGAGTAACATTATATTTTACATTTTAATTGGTTCAATAGTCCAGAACCTTCTTAAAAATATTTAACTGATCAGCAATTAACAATATGATTCTATGCAAAATCTCTCTTGAGCAGTGCGATTCACTAATGGGAAAAACTACAAAAAACATTGGTGCAAAGAGAATATAGCAAGCCATTGATCACAAAACAAATTGAGCGCGATTCAAAGGTAGATAAAGCACAAGCAAGTTCACATAGATAATGCACAGGCAAACACACACTCAAACAAGGGAGAGTCGCCAATTATAATTATGTATATGTATGTCTGCTTGTGCATTATCTACTTCTGCTTTGCGCACTCGCAACTGTATTCTGTTTTGGTTTAACCCCAGTGACAAATTTCACATTTAAGCAGGGCTCGAATTCTGTACAGCCGCAAGCTATTCATTGCTGATTGAGTTACATTTTTGAAGAAGGTCCTACCTTAAATCTGTTGCAATGACAAATGCTATTCTACATCTTGTATTTAACTGCCCTTAAAATGATATATAACATTTTTTATTTGCTTAATTGTAAAAGCTATTATTAACTGTGCGATTTTGTGTTAATCTTGCTCAGTAAGATCAGCCCATTAAATATTTATTATATTTTCTTACAACCAGCAGGTGAAAACTTGAGACTGCGCAGAATATTCGGTCTGCTTTCATGTGCAAATTGGCACTGGGGTCAAACTAACAGAGAATTAAGTTGCGAGTGCGCAAAGCGGACGAAAAAATTGGCGCACAGTAATTGTAGCAAGTCATGTCTGGAGCGATAAGCAACAAAAATTCGACTGTGCGCTAAGCATAAGCAGATAATGTACAAGCAGACATACATATAAAAAAAATATTTATATTTGGCGCTTCTCTCTCCGCATGCACATGCTTGTGCGTGTGTTCGCTTGTGCATTATCTATGCATGCATATGTGTAGTTGTTTGTGCATTATCTACCTTTCTCTCGCGCTCTGTCGAATTTTTATTGATGCTTTTCGCTTCATGCAAGAATTCCTCTTGTGATCTATTTTCTGTGTTTTCAGTAGTCAATTGGACTGTTAAACAGATTGACGGTTCCGCGCAGTCGCAATGTGTTGAATTTTCTTTTGAATGAATTTTAAAAGTTCAATTGTGGAATTTTAAGCTAATAGTGTGAAATTTTACTATTAAAATTTAGCTTTTGGTTTGACAAAGATGTGAAATTTGAAAGCCCACGAAACAGGCCCAAAAAGATGCTGCGGTAACTGCTCCAAAATGTAAGTCCACATTTAGCACTAAGACTTCCAGATTACAAGTATATTTATACGCAGAGTGTGTGTGTGTGTGTGTGTGTGTATAGCTACATAGCCGCCGCGCCCCTTAGCCCCCGCACTCAACTGAAGCACTTTGGGGTATCTGGCACTTTTACTTTTATTTTAGCCAGGATATCAGAGCCGAGCCAAGTGCATCTAGTGCACAAGTAGAGCACTCGTCAGAGCTCTTCAGCGTGCCGATAATCCAATTATGGCTATGGCCTGCCAGCATGGCCAAGGGTCTGACCGGCGTTTGGGGAGGGCTTCACTTATTTTGTGGTAGGTGTGGGGAGGTGCTCGGGTAGGGGCACTGCGTGGCGTGCGCGCGTCTCTCACATAATTTTAGCCAGTTTATTTGCCTGTTGGCTTTGCGGGCTGCTCGCGTTATTATCAAGTTACATTGGCCAAAACACTAAAATGTATGTATAAAAGGGTCGCAACCTGAACCTAAGCAGCTGCCAAGGAGTCGACTAGCTGCTCCTGACTGGGGGGCTAATGTCTGCGGCTTGCCGCAGTCGCAGTCTTTAATCAGAGGGGGCGTGTCCCTCTCTCTGTGTGTGTGTTTGGGTGTGTGTGTGTGCGGTATACCCATTTGCTCCGTTTAGCGCATTGTGTTTGTTATTTAAAACACGTAAGCGCTCAGCTAAACGAAGGTATTTTGGATTTTCGGTTCAACCGAAGGGTTGTAGTCACTTACAGTGGGCAGTGTGTTAAGGATGGAAGGGGGGGGGGTCAGCTCTATCAAATTCATTTTAATTAAAATACCTTTGTTGCCGTTTTCCATTATCGAAACACACAGTGTTAATATTTCTAGCATTTTTATTTATTTTTTATTCAATTTCATTTGTATTGATATGGTTTTGGTTTTTCATTTTTTTTTTGTCATTTTCTCCAATTGTTTTTTTTTTTTTAATTTCCACTACTTTAATTTTGCTTTTGCTGTTGGGCATCATAGGAATGATAGAAAAAATAGAACACAATGCAATGTCATAATATTTGTAATATGCGCTGCCTCTATATATTCATATATTTACAATATGATATTTTAATAATAAAAATGTTTTCACAAAAATTGCAAAAACCCAAAAAGAAAATGATTGCTTAAAGGATTAAAAACAGATATTTCATGACCAGCAGCAGTTGAACCCTTCACCCCGCACCACAAAATCTCGTGGGTCTTCGTTTCGGTTATTTTAATTAATTTATTCATTTGTTCTCTCAGTGAATAGTTTATTTAGTTCTTTTTGTTTAATTTTATTATTATTATTATTATACTTGTGCATTTTGCATCATCGTCGTGTAAACAACTACAATTAGTATCACGATTGTCATTGTTGTAACGAAAAAACACAACAAAAAGTGATTTCATTTTGAAAAACAATTAACAAAAACAAGAGCAAAAAAAGTGGTTGGAAAATTGTGTTTGATAATTTATGCCATTTAATTGGTATTCATATTGTTGTCGCGGGCCTGTGTGTGAGTGTGTGTGTGTGTGTGTGTGTGTGTGTGTGTGTGTGTGTGTGTGCACTCTGTAAATGTTTACGCTTTTCATTATGTTTTATTATATTACTTTTGCCAAAACTGATATGTACTTATATGTGTGTTAAAAATTGACTGCCGCCAAAGTTCGTAAACCCCTAGTAGTCCTCGTTTTTTTTTTGCATTTTGTTTTTTCAATTTAAATTTATTTTTTAAGTGATAAGTGTGCAAGGTGGCGCTTTTTTCTACGTTCATTAAAAAACCATTGTAATTGCTATCCAATTGATCGTTATGTTCATATTCGTATCTTTAAATATTCATATATTTAGTTATATTTATTAAATTATTTAATATAGATTTATTTATTTATCATTTACTTATTGGCCTTGCTGCTAAGTTGTATTCCATACTTGTATCTAGAATCGGTTTCAGCTTTTAAAATTACTCATATATATATCATATATATACCTCATGTATACTATTATTAACAACTTAATTGTCTATTAAATCTATAGATGCAAAAGTGTTTATTAACTACGCTCTAATTGTGTGTGTGTATGCATGTATGTATGTGTGTGGGTGTGTCTATAAATAAGTATGATGTTTGTGTCCTTGTCACTTATTAGGAATCAACATATATCCGCTTGTACGTGTGTGTGTGTGTGTTAATGTGTTTGTGATTTTATGTAATCGATTGTATTAATTACCATTAAGTTGGCCAAGACTCAGCGCTAAGCGGACAGGGTGTGTAGCGTCTGCACTTAAATAACCTAATGGTCTTTTGATGGTGGTTAAGTAAATGATTATATGAAAAATAATTGCTAAAACAAGAGTATCGCATGATAAACAATCTAAATAATAATACGGAACAGCTGTGAGCACTAATTAGTGTCGAAAATAGTTTACTGAAGCGTTAAGATGAAGTAATTAGACAATATATTAAGTCCGAAAAAGGAATGAAGAAGTGAATAATAATTTGAATAACAATTAAAATTATGTAAACTCCCGACCGCTTGGCGCTGAAAGACTGCGACAACGTGCCGCAGTCTTTTAAAGTCCTACTTTATATATGTGTGTATCTTCCGTAAATATATACTTTTACATATTTCATATGCATATATAAAACTTACACATTACGAGTGGACATAAACCGATTTGCTGTTTATTTTTTCTCTATTTTTCTCTTTTCCGTTATTGTTTGGGTTCATTAGCTAATTCCAAGTGCTGCCAAAACTCTGGCTACGTTTAGTACATATATATTTATATATATATATATTATGTTCAACTTTATATACAAATATCATACATATATATTATCGTTATCCAACAGGCATCTCAGTTGGCCAGTTGCAGCAACTACTAGAGCCAACATCAAAGGGATATGGTGAACAGAGGCAGCGTTAACGCCGCCGCAAAGGATAGCAGGAAGATGCGCTGACCGGAGCTGCTCAAAGCGCTGGCCTGGCACAGCAGATCTTCGGGAAAAATCTCCAGTATGGGCAGATGGCGGCCCGATGCAGTATCGTGGCAGGTGTTGGCTCGCGCACGCTGTTTAAAGAGGTAAGAAGTTCAAGATAGAATTAAACAAGCCTCCTAGATACATTTTCTTAGTCGATAGGTAGAAAAAATTTAAGTAACTGGGTCATAAATGGGGTATATTCTTATCCGTAAGATTCAAAAGTATCAGTAAGGCACAAAAGTACAAAAGATAAGATACAAAAGTATCTATAAGATACAAAAGTATCTGTAAGATACAAAAGTATCTGTAATTGTCTATGAGATACAATAGTATCTGAAAGCTAGAAAACCATCTGCAAGTATGAAAGATGTCTGTAAAATATAAAAGTATCTGTGAGATACAACAGTGTGTGTAAGATACAACAGTATCTGTATGCTAGAAAGGTACCTGTAAGCTACAAATGTATCTGTAAGGTACAAAAGTATCTGTTAGATACAAAAGTATATGTAAGATATAACCATATCTGCGATTTACAACAACAGTATCTGTGAGATAAAACGACTACAATATTTATGTGGGATTCTAAAATTTTTGAGAATTAAATTTGTAAGGTGCAAAACTATCTCAGTCCATTAAAACGCATCTGGTAGATACAAATCCTTGTGTAAGATACACCAACCTTCTCATTAAATTAGTTTGCTTCTTGTGCGACTTTCAGATATTTTTTAATCACTCAGATACATTAATATCTCACTGATACTTCTTTCTTTTGCATATACTTTTGTATCTCGAAATCGCTTTACTTTTTTTAAATATTTTTGTATCTTTCGGTTATATTTGAGGGATCTGTAGATATTGATCGACTAGAGTTTCCAAGTATCGTTAGTCTTATAGTTTTACCGAAAGGTAAATATTTGTTTGGGTTTATTCTTAAATTACATAGAAACAATAAAAAGCTTACGCGCATATCGGCAACCGATAGAGGCAACTTTTGCGAAAAAAATAAACCAAGATTAAAGATAACGATTGAGTAGTAGAATAGAAATATAGTTATTGGATTGTTTAGACGCACCTGCACCATACGCTTGAGGTCATCCTTTTGTATGACTTTGATCTGCGCCGATTCGCGCAGCCAGCGACGCAGCCAATGCCCGAACCAGACCAGGCCACACTCGCATTCGAGCGGATTGTGCGCGGTTATGAGGCCGCCCATAATGCTGCGCGTGCCCACCGCATCCCAGTAGCTCTTGTTGGGATAGAAGCTATCGGCGGCCAATGCATTGATGCGATTATGCGAGATATCAATGGATAGGTGGGGCACCGCGCGCAGTGTATAGAAAATGCCTGGCGGCAGATCCGAGATGCGCGTATGGGAGATCTTCACCTTCAGCCGCTGATTGCGCGAGAGTCCAGTGAAGACATCGGGTGATATGGTCTGCACATTGCTGCCGTACAGCTCCAGCAGCTGGAGCTTCGTATTGTTGGCCAGCTTGGCCAGCAATTGACCCCCAATATTGGGCTCCAGGCAGTGTACGCGCAGCTCCTGCAGGCCAGGCAGACGGGCCACCAAATCGCCCAGATTTGCATGCGAGCTGGCATGGAGTTTTCGCAACGAACGCAGCTTGGAGAAGGCCTGCGGATTGGCCACCTTAACGTCCAGCAGATTGAGCTCCGACAGATGGCGCAGGCTCAGCAGATCGTGCAGAGTGATGCGACGTAGGGGATTGTGCGCCAGGTCCAGAACCCTTACAGAAGGTGGCAAATGCTCCACAGCGCAGCTGGCATTTATTAGCTTATTGTGGGAGATATTGACGTAGCGCAGGTGCCGCATTCCACCCAGCGGCGACAACTCCTGCAGATAATTGCCGCTGACGTCCAGGTAGGAGAGCAGCGGCAGCTTCAGCGTGGGCAGAACATAGAGGCCCATGTGATGAAGGATTAGTTTGCGTACACGCGGCGTGTGCACGAAGACCTCACGCAAATTGGTGGTCACTAGCGGATTCTCGGATAGATCCAGATTGGTCAGATTGTTAAGGAAGCTAAAGGTGTTATCCGGCAGTATAGTTATGCGATTGCGCGCCAAACTTATGTCGTAGAGGAACTGTGAGTTGACAAACATGGAAGCGTCCAGATACTCCAGACTGTTGCGCGACATCTGAATGGATCTCAGTGTAAAGCCGATGTCCGTAAAAGCCGGCACGGGCCAAACGCTCAGCTGATTGTCGGATATGTCCAGAAACTCCAGGCGCGTGTTCATGAACACCTCGCGCGGCAAAGCGCGCAGCCGATTGGAGCAGATGCGCAGAATTCGCAGCTTGCGCAGATTCGAGAATTGCTCCACCTGTAGCTGGTCCAGCTGATTGTGGCTGAGATCCAGCTCCTGCAGGCTGTTCAGACCCTGAAAGCTGCGGCGACGCAGCGAGCTGAGATTGTTGTGGGACAGATTCAGAATCTCCAGGAATTCCAAGTCCCCGAACGCGTGACTTTGCAGAGCGCCCAAAGCGTTGTGGGCCAAATTGAGGAAGCGCAGCGTATTGGCCAGATTGGTAAAACTATCCGACTTGGCCACATGATTGTGACTGATGTCCAGCTGATATATATACATATAGCTGCTCAGTTCATCATCGAAGCTCGAGATGTGATTGTGGCTAAGATTGAGTCGCAGCGGAGTTGTCGCATTCGAGACATAGTGAAAGGACTTCAAGGATATGCCACACAGCTGATTATGCATAAGATCTAGTGCAGCCAGATTGGGCAGCACGGTAAAAGCGGCATGGGATATGTTGGTCAAGCGATTGTACGATAGATCTATATAGCGTAGGAACTCGAGATTGTGAAAGGCATGACGGGCAATGCTGCGCAGACGATTCGACTGCAGATTAAGCGTCTGCAAGTCGCCCAGATTGTGAAAGGTTTGCGGCTCCAAGCGCTCCAAGGCATTGTAGGAGAGCTCAATCTCAACCAGATGGCTGTGGGCATCCGGCAGGAAGAGACCGCGTGGCAGCGCTTTCAGCTGATTGAAGCTCAGATTGATGTAGCTCAGTTCGCGCATTTGCGCAAACGACTCATTCGAAATGCTCTTCAGATTGTTATTGTCCAGGCCCAACCAAATCAGCTGTGAGAGTGGCAACAGGGCATCCAGCGGATCAAGGGATTCCAAGCTTCTAGCCGGAAACACAGCAAACGAGAGCTCCAGAATTTTCAGCGTATGCGAAACATTCTCAAAGACCAAAGGATGATGTATGGTTATATCGTTAAAGCTCAGGCTAATCTCCTGTATTTGCTCCAGGCCCGCAAACGAGCCCAGATGCAGATGCGTTATCTTATTGTTCCGCAGCAGAATAGTCTGCAGGTTGGCGCCCCAGCCGTCCACGGCAAAGATGCCCTCGGGTATATCGGCTATGGAGTTGTAGCCCATATTCAGATAGGATAGCTGGGTGTAGTTCTTCAAGCCCAAAACGGGTATCATTGTAAAATTATTCCCGCTCAGGCTCAAGACCTTCAGATTCTCCGTAAACGTGGGCAAATTGCTGAGCTGATCGATCTGATTGGAGGTGAGATACAAATATCTCAGGCGATGCAGTGTGGATATGGCCACCGGCACAGTGGTCAGGTGATTGCGTTCCAAGTCCAAGTATTCCAGCGTATCCGTCAAACCCTCAAATGCAGCCGGATGCACTCGGCTGATGGCATTGAAAGCCAGCACAAGATGCACAATGCCCGTGTCCTTGAAGACCTCCGCCGGCAGCTGTCCAACATAGTTTTGCTCCATGTTGAGCGCACGTATGTGCACGTCCGAATAGTTTTGCTGGAAGTAGTCCGATTCCAGGTGCTCAATGCAGTTCTGACCCAGATCTAGCTTCTCCAGATGCATGCGCAGCGGCCGCAACTGCAGCTCCTTCCACTGGACGCTGCGCAGCAGATTGTCCCGCAGACTGACAATACGCAGCTCCGGCAGCTGCTCGAACAGCTGCTGGGGGAAGACGCTCAACAAATTGCTGGACAGATCCATGGTCACCAGCGAGCGTGGCAAATAGTTGGCCGCCACATGGGTTATGCGATTGTTCGACAAGTCCAGCCAAAGCAGCTTCTGCAGCTGCTCAAAGGGACGGCCGCCCGCCCGGTCAGCACCAGGATTAGCTGCATGTAACGTATTGCTGCCATCCAGCCGACTCTGCACCGCAGTCAAGCTGCTCGGCTGTGAGCTGTTATCGCCAGGATTGGCGAGCGAATCCTGAGCACCACCTGGCGCCACTTCCGTAATGTCATTCCCGGACAGATGAAGTGAACGCAGCGTATCGTGCTGCGCCTCCCAGTTGCCCTCTAAGCTGGTTATGTGATTCCTATCAAAGAAACGAAAGAGAGACATCGTATTGAACTAATGAGAAATATATACAGGGATCTAACAAACTTGGTGCGTACAACTCTTTCAATCTAACTAAACAAGATTTTTCGGAGATATTTCTCAGATATTCTTCAAGAATTTCTTAAGAAATTGGTTTCTTAGTTTTTTGTATGTTTCATCATGCACGCTTAGATACTTTTAGAGAAAATCAGTCTTGATTTTTCTAACTTATTGTTTTTCTATGGGTAAAAAGAATATATTGGTTTTGTGCAAAGGTATATAACACGTAGAAGAAAGCATTTCCCCCATCCCATAAAGTTTTTTTATATTCTTGGTCAGCTTTAATAGCCTAGTCGATCTAGCCATGCCCGTCTGTCTGTCCCTGTGTCCGTCCGTCAGTATGTCTGTATATCCGTATGTATAAACGTATAGATCTCAGAACCTATAAGAGCTTGGGCAAATTTTGACAAAAGTCCTCCTAGTTCCCGGTCAGTACGAGGTTCTTTCCGATAATCGATAACTTGTCCCGTTTCCAAATAATCGATACAAATAAATATCAAAATACTGTGTTTTGAACAAATCTCTTAGGTCTTAGGAGCTAGAGTAAGATAATTTGTACAACATATGGCTTCTGGATTATACAGATCATTTCATTGCCATCTCCACCCACCCATCTCCGCCACCGACCCTAGCTATAAATCAAATAATTAAATCAATTGATCTTCTCTGATTCGCATTAATATCAATACCCAATGCATCTTATAAAGCGGACATATTATAGAATCGATAAATTATGATATATTTATTATTATTATTGCAGTTAGGCCAAGATTTATTAAAAATTAGAATATATATATGTAGTTTATATGGCATAATATTAACTGCCTAAGCTATATCACAATTAGTACTAGATTTCTTTCAGTGGAACTTTAACTAAATTTCTCTCTGTACATCACTCAAAAGTGCCTCCCACTTTGCCACGCCCAGTCGTGACAACAGAAATTGGAGTCAATCCACTTACCGTTGCGCCACGAGTCGCGTCAGCGAGTGCAATCTCTGCAGTGCCTCCAGTGGCAGCTGCTGCATCTTGTTGCCCGAGATGTCCAGAGTCATCAGAGAGTACGTCATTGTGCTGAGAGACGGAGAGAGAGAGAAGAAAGTGTTGGTTATCTGTATGCAAGTTGATGTACTTGTGATACGTTTATAATGCTAAAAGTTTTGCTGGTCACGCCCACTGTCCAAGCGACAAGCCCCTCCGCTTATTGAGGTGGCGCCTGCCTTTTGACATATTCAACACACAAGTCAGAAAACAAATATTTAAACTTAATTAACGCACCGCACACCCGACGACGAGTCATGTGACCTGTCCCTTGACCCCCCCTCCGCCTCTCCCTAGGACAGCACCACACGGCATCCAGTTACCACTGCACTCCATTAATAGTTACACATACACGCAGTACAAACAGTAAAGAATGAGAGAGAGAGAGAAAGAGAGGGAGCAAGAGCGCAAAAGAGCGACCTCAATTATGAAAACCACGAGGCTTTGCCAACAAGCATCAGCCTCTGCCCAAAGCTGCGTCGCGTCGCTGCTTTACTGCTGCGCGTTCATGTTGTTACTGCCCTTTGTTGTTCTTGTTATAGTTGTTGTTGTTGTTGTTGTTGTTGTTGCTGCTGACAGGCTCTGCCGCTTATGCGACGAAGAATCAAACGCAAACCAAATTTTTGTGGCTCCTTTGGCGTCGCTCTTGCTCTCTCTCGCTCTAGGCGACTTCTTCACCTCCCATTCTCATCCTTTTCGCCCCGCGGCTCTTCTTGTTGGCGGCGGCTGCTTTTGGTTTGCGTTTTGGTTGCCATTTGCTGTTTGCCGTTTGCCGGCAGCTCGCCGCTTGTTGTTGCTGTTGTTTTACTTGTGGTCGCCCATTTAAGATGTGTGTGTGTGTGCGTGAGTGCGTTTGTCATCAAAAGGCTCGAGCTTGCATGTGTATGCGTGTGCATAAGCCGAGAGCAGTTCGAAAAGTAGCGCTTTAAAAGCGCTTTGCCTACTGCCTTTAAACCGACCATGTCATCCAGCTACCCTCGCATCTGCTTTTTTTTCTGTCTACATATTTTTATATAAATACGTCTATGTATTAAAAACGACCATCTTTAAACGTTGAATTATTTTGAATAAAAATTATTTTGTTTATCTATTTACAGGCCCTTTAACTGTGGCAACCCACGTGCAATGCTTAGTATTTAGTACATTCACATGCATTAACATTTGAACCTCAACACGCAAGAAACACGCAACGTAAGAAGCAGAGGAATCAACACATGCCACACACACACACACACACATACACGAAAACACCAACACAAACACACACAACCACATGCCGTGTGTAAATAATTAATTACCGCATACAGAAAATTGGTCATAACTCGGTGGAAATTTTTCGGAGGAAAACTCATAGGGATCAGAGCTACAAGCTGACCAAAGGACATAAAAATGGTAATTATATTATTAATAAGCAAGCTTTCAAAATGCACATTCTTATGAGCGTTAAGCTATTGCCTAACATTATTATTTATTCATATGAAATAAGCTTGAACATTTGGGGATATGCCATGTAATGCTTAACCAAGATAGCTAGCTGATAGCCCTGGTACAAAACCAAGATAAAAGGATATTTGTCTGTTAGGAAAGTACCCAATATCCAAGCGGTTCGTAAAGAGCCCAATGTTTAACGGCTCGTATAGACGAGCAGAGACAAATTAAAGGACGAACGTCCTTCAGACAGCCAAGATAAAACAACATTTCCCTCTACACAAAGTACGCAACGTCTCGCCCATATCCTCGCAGATCCTATCAAGTCCTGTAGTAAGCAACTCTTGGGAACCAGGCTTATAATCTGCCGAAAGGACATCGATATCGGTCTTTTAGTTTCCAAGATATCGCTAATGTTTTCAAAATGACATAATTCACAAAATCCGCCATAACTGTTTCTTGGGCTATCGTGATGTCCTTTGCATAACCGATTGTTCTTATCCTCCCAATTCAGAATTTAGAATATGACGAACGTCCTTTAGATAGTCAAGATAGCAGGACATTTGTTGTACAGAAAATATGCAATAGCTGGGACGTATGCTAACTGATCATGATGTCCTTTAGATATCCGATTGTCCTAATCCACCCAATTCAGAATTTGGAAAGAAAAAGACAAATGTCCTTCAGACCGTCAAGATAATTTGTTTGTACAGAAAATAAGCAATAGCAGTAGAAAATAGACAAGTTGTATGTCAAACTATTCGTTCGGAATACCAGTATCAACTGGCCAAAGGATATCGAAATCGTCCTTATAGTTTGGAATACAGGGCTATTTTCCTAAAAAGGACATGAAATAGAAAATCGGCCACAGCGTGTCCATTCTAAGGAATATCGTTATGTCCATTGGCCAACCGATGGTCCTCATCGTCAGTATTCCGAATATTCCATTCAAAAGACGAAAGTCCTTCAAACACCCAAGATATCAGAAAAAATGTTATAAATTAAGAAAGCCATAACTCAGTCGTGTCCTTACATATCCTGACAAGTCCTGTGTCAGACAAATTGTATGGGCAAGGACTATTATCTGGCCAAAGGACATTAAAATCGTTCATGTGGTTTCCGAAATATGGTTACTTTTATAAAAAGGACATTCACTAAAAATGTTCACAGGGGGCTAGTCAGAAAATAGCCAAATATCGAAAAATTCGGGACTAACTTCGCCATTTGGAGGACTATCGGGATGTCCTTTGGACAGCAGATAGTCCCCACCCTCCCATTTAAGAATATACAACCCGAAGGACGAAAGTCCTTCAAACAACGAACTTTTATTGGCAAATTTTAAAAGAGAAAATAGACCATAGCTCGGCTGTGTCCTTGCGTATCCTGGCAGGACATGTGTCAAAAAAATTGTACTGACCAGGCCCACCAACTGGCCAACGGACATAAAGATCGTCCTTATAGTTTCAGAGTTATAGCGATTTTACTAAAATTTGATGATTTCACGCAATTTTCCTTGCGGCCCGCGACTGAAAAATTAGCAAGTCCAGGATTCTTAGATGACCCCCTAATATTTTGATGCAGTTGGGCCCCACGATCCTAACGCACCATGTCCTTAGAAAATCTGCAAGGATATGTCCGAGTTATGGCTATTTATTTCCTCAAAATACCCTTTTATCTCTCTTATAACATTTTTGATTCAAATGTGTTTTTATCTTTTCAGATTAAAGGATTCAAGGACTCTAATCGATTCTAAGGACTTTTACGAATCTAACGCGGCTAATCCTTCCAGGATCGGACGTATTTTAAGCCTGATATAGCCAGTTTAAGTTAACACCGAAAATACATGCATAAAACAACAAATTTGTTCATATTAACAAAAATAAATAATTAATATTAAATTTTTAAACAATTTCCCGTTTTTCTACTTCCAAGGGATATGGAATTGCAATCTGTTGCATACCCGTAAGGGGCGTCCGTTGGCGGCCGCTGGCTACCGAGATTTTTCTTAAATTCTGCTAAAATACCAGGCGAACAGAAATGACCAGCAGGTCGACAAAATTTTTCAGTCACCGAAAAATTTCTGTTGCATACCCAAAAGGGGCGCGCTTGTTGGCGGCCGGCTCCCCAATTTGTACCAAAATTCGGCTGAAATACCAGGCAAACAGAAATGCCCGGAAGGTCGACAAAATTTTTCAGTCGACGAAAAATTTCTGTTGCATACCCAAAAGGGGTGCGCTTGTTGGCGGCCGGCTCCCCAATTTGTACTAAAATTCGGCTGAAATACCAGGCAAACAGAAATGCCCAGAAGGTCGACAAAAGATTTCAGCGCCCGAAAAATTTCATTTAAAATGAGTGCTGTTAAGCCACTGAAAATGAGTACTGTAAAGCGGCTGTTAAGTAATAAATTGAGTGATGTAAATAGGCCTTTTAATTAGCAGACGCAGCTACTGCTAATGTAAAAGGGGTGCTGTAAACGGAGTGTTTAGGAGCTGCTGCTGCTACAGCTCATGTACAGGGTTGCTGAAAGAAAATGCATACATATTTTTGGACCATTTCCATGCGAATTACGCAAGAATCTGGTCCTTTAGGTTCGCCAGGACTATATCGATGGTATGGTATAACCAAGGGTATATTTAATCAGCTAGGAACCAGCGAAGGGGCGGCTGAAAAAGCATACATGTTTCTCAATAAGTTACGCATTTTGCTAGTATTCGGCTCTTTAGGTTAACTAGGACTATATCTATGGTATGGTATGACCAAGGATATATGGGTCATCTAGGAACCATCTGTTTTAATCATTTGTTTACCATGAGCGTGAAAGACTCAACTGAAAAAAAATTAAGAATAAATTATTTTATTTGTAAAACTTTAAAAGGCTCTAGCTGGGCTTAATTAAGTTCGATCTTAGTCTTCTACAGAATCGAATGTAATACAATATTGATTTGCCTATGAATAATAATAGGAATAATTATTACCTACTCTTATTAATTATAAAAACAGTATTCAGCTTTCAATTATAACGATGGCAATTTGGCCGTAGTTCAGGTCTGTCTGATCTGTAGGTTAAACATGCGCCACATTCTTACCCAAGCAGCATTTAACAGCTTGGCTCTGTGCAGAATCTGCAGCCCGTTAAACATATCAATCCACTCGGACAAAATATGAGCGCATACAAAATTGAGCTAGTCTTGCTTGGAGCGATAAGCAACCAAAATTCGACTGAGTGCGAAGCATAAGTTGATAATAAACAAGCAGACATACATATTCACATTTTATTGCATGCCCTTGTTTGTGTGCGTATTTGCTTGCGCATTATCTATTCATGCATATGTTTAGTTGACTGTGCGTTATCTAGCTTTGATTCGCGCTCAATCGAATTTTTATTGATGCTCTTCACTCATAGCGCCAAATAACACCTTCTCAATTTTCGATGGCCCAACTTTTTATCCGTTTTGCGCACTCACAACTGTTTTCTGTTTTAGTTTGGTCAATTATACAATTAAGTAGCGCTCGCATTCTTGACAGCTGCAAGTTGATTATTGATCTAATTTTAGATTTGCAATTTTTGGAGTTTAATATCCTCTATGTAACTTTATTTTAATTGCTTTATTCAAAAAGCTTCTATAAAATGGGCTATTTTGGCACAAGCACGCACAATAAGACCTGCAAACTTAGCGTGTATCACAGTCCAACTCAAGCCGCAGTAAAAAACATGTGGCTGTGCAGATTCATCAGCCTGTTGAACAGTGCAATTGACTGATGAGCTTAAACAAACAGAGAAATAAGTTGAGGGAGCGCATAGCGGACAGATAAATGGGCGCACAGAAAATTAAAGAGGCTATCGATCATAAGATAAGTTCTTGCTTGGACAGATAAGCACCTAAAATTCGTGTGAGCACAATTTAAGGTAGATAACGCACAAGCAACTCCACATATGCATACGTAGGTGTCGCTCAAAAATAAATACACACACAAACAAATGCATGCAGAGCGAGCCAGCAGGTGTGTATGTTTGTATGTATGTATGTATGTATGCTTGTACCTTAGACGAATTTTTGTTGTTACTCAATTTTCTATGCGTCCGCATTTTTGTCCGTTTTGCGCACTCGCAACTGAATTCTGATTTTGTTAAGCCCCAGTGGTAAATTGCAAATTCTGCACAGCTAGGTTGTATTTCATTTGAAGAAGGTCAAAATGAGGTGGACTATTGAATCTGCTGATGATCAATATTTCAAATTCCCATGTCAGTTAACTGGCGTCTACTATAAAATCTATCATTACCGGAGCGATTTTGCCGGAATTTCTTTCAATTTTACTGCACATGAAGCATAGACCACAATCCTACATAACCAGCAGGTGAAAACTTGCGGCTGTGCATAATCTTGTCGGCTTAATTGTGAAATTTACCACAGGGGTTAAGCTTACAGAGAGCTAAGTCGCGAGTGGGCAAAAAATTGGCGCACATCAATAAGAGCAAGTCATGTCTGAGAGACAAGCAACCAAAATTCGACTGAGCGCATAAGTAGATGATGCACAAGCACACGTATACGCATTTGAGCATACTTGACTAAATACACTTGTTTGTGTGTGTGTGTTTGCTTGTGCACTATCTATGCATGCATATGTGTAGTTGCTTGTGCATTATCTACCTTTGACTCCCGCTCAGTCAGATTTTTATTGACACTTTTCACTCCAAACTAAGATTTCTCCTGTGATCAAGTGCTTGCTCTATTTTCTGCGCGCTCATCTTTTTGTTCACGTTACGCCCACTCAACTAAACATTGTGAGTAGAAGTGGTTTGCACTGTTAAGTTGTTAATTGTATTGTATAATTTGAAGAAGTGCCAATAAAGGAAAGATATGCATTTTTAATACCCGGTGGACCATTGAATCGATTACAATATAAAAAGTTTTGTTACTTAAAATGTTACACTTGAAACTTTTTTTATAATTTTTGTCAATATTATTGTTATTTTTATTCACTTATATATTTTTTACTGTTTGTATTATTTACTGGACAATTCAGACGCAAGCTTGCGCAATAAGATCTGCGCACTTAGCACTCATCACATTTTCACACAACCAACAGCCGACAGCTTGCGACTGTGCCCGTTTTAAGGTACAATTTATCACTGAGATCAAACTAAATCAGAATTCAATTGCGAATGCGCAAAGCGAACAAAAATTCGGAGCACAAACAAATTGAGCAACAACAAAAATGCCATCAAGCGCAAGGCAAAAGAAGGCAAAGCACAAGCAGCATACATAAACATATATACACACATGCATACTCGTCGGTTCGCTCTGCATACTGTTGTATGTGTGTGTGTTTATTATTATGCGCCTTTCCTACTTATGCATACGTGTTACTTCTTGTGTATTGTCTGCCTTTGACTCGCGCTCCCTCTGTTTCTTAGCTTATGCCCATTAGTCAATTGCACAGCCGCAAGTTCTTGTGAGAGGGTGAAAACCTAAGCTGAATGCACAGAGTTAAATTTTGTAAAACTTTAAATGACTATACCTCGGGTAAACAAAGTCTGGTTACTAAAAAAATACCTTAACAAAATGTATGTAATGTAACCCATAATTTTATTATTTTGCTGTTAAGCAGGTGCCGACTGGCTGCTGTGCAGAGTATTAGATCTGCTTAAGTGTGCAATTTACTACTGGAGTTAAACTCTCAGAGAGTTATATTGCGAGTGCGTAAAGCGGACGAAAACCATAAGCACGAGATATTGAGCACGAGTCAACGGTAGACAAAGCACAAGCAACTACACATATGCATGAATAGATATGCGAAGGCAAGCACATATGTATATACATATGTACATACACAAATTCAGAAGGGAGAGTCGCCAATTATAAATATCTATATGTATGTATGTTTGCTTGTGCATTATCTACTTCTGCTTTGCGCACTCGCAACTGTATTCTGTTTCGTTTGACCCCAGTGATAAATTTGACAATTAAGCAGGTCTCGCATTCTGCACAGCCGCAAGTTATTAATTGCTGATTGGGTTATATTTTTTTTAGAAAGTCCCATCTTGGGTAGATATATACATATGTACATTTTGAAAAGTGGTGGACTATTGAATCTGTTGCAATGACAAATGTTATTCTACCCCTTGTGATTAACCGCCCTTAATAACAAATTTAAAATTTTAGTTTTGCTTCTTTTTAAAATCAATCATTAACTGAACGATTTAATCGCAGTCTAGCGCAGTAAATTTTCCTAATAAATATTCATCATAATTTCCAATAACTAACAGGTGAAAACTTGAGACTGTGCAGAATGTTCGGCCTGCATTAATGTGCTGTTTAACACTGGGCTCAAAAATAATAGAGAATAAAAATGCGAGTGCGCAAAGCGCACGAAAATACATACATACATACTATATGGGTGCACAGAACATTTAGCAAGTCTCGTTTGAAGTCTCAATGAGCGACAAGCATGAATTAAAATTTGACTGAGCACGAGTCAAAGGCAGATGAAGCACAATCAACTACACATATGCATGAATAGATATGCGAAGGCAAGCACATATGTATATACATATGTACATACACAAATTCAGTGGCAATCGCCAAATATAAAAATGTACGTATGTATGTCTCCTTTCTACTTGTGCTCAGCGCACTCGCAACTGAATTCCATTTTTGGACCCCAGTGATAAATTGGACATTTAAGCAGGGCTCGCATTCTGCACAGCTGCAAGATGTTAATTTCTCGTTGGGTTGTTTTTTATTAAAGAAGGGTTTATACCTTTTGAAATAGTGGTTAGTCTATTACAATAACTAATGTAATGTCAACTCTTGTATTTTGATTATTTGTTATGATTTTTTCTTAAAAGTTATCATTAACTGAACGATTTTATCGTAATCTAGTGCATATAGATCTGCCTATTTAAAATTTATCACATTCTCACACAACTAGCAGGTGCCGCTTAATTATGCAATTTATCGCACAGGTTAAACTAACTGAGAATTGTGTTGCGAGTGCGCAAAGCGGAGACAGAAAATGGGCGCACAGAACTTAGAGCAAGTTGCGTCTGAAGTGTTAAGCAAAAAATTCGGCTGAGCGCTAAGCATAAGTAGATAATGCACAAGCAGGCATATAAATATATATACATACATATATATACAAACATACTTATATTTGGCGACTCTCTCCCCGCATGATTATGCTTGTGCGTGTGTTCGCCTATGCAATATCTATGCATACATATGTGTAGTTGCTTGTGCATTATCTACCTTTCTCTCCTTTTATTGATGCTTTTCACTCCAAGCGAGAATCCCTTTGTGCTCCCATGGCTTGCTCTAATTGCTGAATGCCCACTTTTTCTGCTTTAGCTTGACTCCAGTTGTCAATTGCACTGTTAAACAGGCGCACGTTTGTGCAGAGGCGCAAAATTTTAATTGCTGGCATGTGATGAATTCGAGTAAGACGAAAGCGTCGGTGATGCAAAGAGGGCTGCTCTGCATAGAAATTATGTGTAATGCTGATTACATGTAAACAAAGTCGTATTCATACGGGATTAATCGAATGGAATATGCTGGCGCAAGTGAAGTCTATTTCTGAAAGGGTATTTAATCTTCATCATACTGAACGTATCTATTCTTGCTATTTATTTTTAGTATTAATGATGTTTGTGGTTTTCAATTATTTTGTTTTTTGACTCATTGGGATTGATTTTAAGGGAAGTTTCACAGAGATCGTTGCAAGTGTTTATGGAATATTATTACTCTAAACTGATTTTTGACAACCGTTATCAACGAACTTTCGAAAAACACCGACTTTATATGCACCCTTCTAATCAGAAACATTTTAACGTAGGCACAAAGTACAACTGTCGTTAGGTCTACATTATTATATTATATCAATTATATTATAATATTTAAATATTATTATATTATTGTTTTATATTTTAGATGTGTTAAGTTCTTAATCGAAATTTATATATTTTCATAGCACCAAAGATAAGCCCGAAGACACACAGAACACCAAGAAGTCCATAGCCCACGTACGACAACCAGGCGAGAAGCTGAGACTCATTTTCAGCCCCAATGGAATAGTCCCTGGCAACGCACTTGTACGATGAGGCTGCCCCGCCGCAGAATAACTGACAGGTGTCGGGCAGCACACGGCACTTGGTCCAATCGAAGCAGGGCTTTGTGTGGTCGTCCGAACAGAAACTGAGGCAGTTCGTTGACCTAAGCAAAGGCCAGGAAGTATCATTCCGGAACCAGCACTGGCAGAGCCGTGTGCAGTTATCCATTTCCAGTGGAAAGACCCTATCATCAGCCCGGACTATGCGCGTTATCAGGGCGAGTAATGCCCAGAGCCCAATCATGTTAAAGATTTGAACTCTTTATGTTCTTTGACCGTCGTCCAGCACGATCCAAACTCAACTGAATGCGCAACCATTCAACTTCTTTCAGAAACTTCTGATAATATTTATACTATATATTTGGTCGGCATATATGGGTCAACGTCATATCAGTCCCCTTATGTTGCCTTTATGCGAACTCGATAGCATAGTTAAATAATCAAGAATTGTAATGGCTTTTTTGCTTACATCACATATCAAAGTATTTCTGAATTCTGCTCTCTTTCATACTTAAGAGTAAACCAGAAGCGAGTTTCTTAAGATTTTGTTGTTTGGTGTGAAAAATTATGAGGGATGTATTTTTGAATGCAACTGAATGTGGATTGTGTGAATTAGGGCTTACTTAGTCAGCTTAACATGAAAAACCCTTTAAGCTCTCATAAGCTATAATGTTTGCGAAATTACTATTGATTTATTTATTATTTATTTGCTTCCCCTTTAAATCTATTTTATTCATTTTTTAATCGTTGAATGAGGCTCAAAAATATAATAATAAATACTTTTCAAAGCAAAGCCTCCAGACATTTGAATTCTTCGAATATAAGAATCACTTTTGTAAGATTACATTAGCTAGTCAACTCTGTCATTTTTTTAATTTAATATTTATATATAATATATTAATATTATTTATTTTGTATTATTGCTTTTAATATGAAATTAATAATTTAATTAGTGAAATAATACATATAATAAATAATTAATTATTATTACAATAATATTTATATTTTTTTCTTACTATTATTGTAATTATTATTATTATTTCGTATCTTTTTTATATTGTTATTTTTCGTATTATTTCACTGTATTTAATTTTTTCTTTTATATTTTATGTTTATTATTTATTATATTATACATTATTAATTTAATTATAATTAATATTATTAATATTGTTATTATTATTATAATTATAATCATTATTAGTATTTAATATTAGCTTTTTTAATTTACATAAATATTATGTATTTAATATTATTGTTTTTATATTTTTTTCATATTGATATTTTTATATTCAGTATATAATAATGGGAATATTGTCATTTTTTGTATTATTAGTATTATTATACTTTATAATTATCAAATGTTCTGTATTAAATTTTATTGTTTTATTATTTATTTTTATTATATTATTGATTTAATAATTTTATTTTAATGATATTATTAATTGAAATATAATCTTATTATTCGTATTAATAAATAAATAATTGAAGTTATTCGAGTTTAATCCTGTTACTCGCATTTTAACTTTAATAATCATATGAAGCTCTATATGGGTTATTATATAGAATAAAATAAACGTTATTTGAAATAAATTAAGGTTTCCTGGAGTGTGATACGATATAATAAATACATTAAAAGCATGTGTATGTGGGTGTGTGTGTGTCTTCTATTATTTATAGATTGCTCTTTGCTCTGCATATTATGCCAGCATACATATTTCCATCATCATTTTTTAAGTTGGGTTCAGTTTTTCAACTAACTTTTTGATTAACATACGACACAGCCGTGAATGGGGCAGAGGGAGAGAGAGAGAGGAGGAGAGCGAGAGCGAGAGCGTGGGTAATAGACAGCTGGCGGGGGGAGTTCGGATTGCTTGGGGGTAATTTTAGCCACATTTTGCCAGGTTTGTGCACATTAATTAGTTTGATTTAAGTTGAGATGCGGCCTGTTAATGACGAGCGAGTTTGTGTCTATTTGCCAGCACTTGCCCCCGCCTCTGCCCGCTCCGCAGCCAACGCTGTCCCACGTTATCTGTTTACTTATGTTTGGGTTGGGAGAGCGGCAAGCGGTCGGTCGGGCGGAGAGGGCGGGGGGTCTTAAAAACTGCGCAAACTGTTAACGTGCGTCCATTTAACTTTGGCAAATGTAAGGCGCTGCGGAGTGGGGATGCGGTTGCTGGTTTGTGGCGAGCGGGCTGCTAGGCGAAAGGGGGCAGAGGAGGGGTGGGGTATAGCTGGTTTGGGTTCTTTGTGCTCGTTAAAAAATTTTCGCGTTTCATTTCATGCCGCCCAACAAGAAAACCCAACAACTGCCAAATGCGGTCGAGTGGTAAAGAGAAGCAAAAGAGAGTGGGGGAGAGAGAGAGAGTGGGAGTGGGAGTGGGAGTAAGGGACTGAGAGTGGGTAACGGTTCACACACAGTCACATGTTTGATGTGATGTGTGTTGTGTGTTGTGTGGGAGCACAAAAAAGCTGACGAAATATGTGCATGTATGTATGAATGTATGTAGTGTGCGCTTTACAACAGAACATGCATATTTCGAGTCCGTTTTTCACTCGCTTTTGGTTTATAGCCCTGCGTAGGGTATTATAGCTGTCGAACTGCGTAATGCCAGCATGGCCGAACAATGTATACGCTCAACAATATGGGATTCACAAGGTATATAAATATATATTTTTTTGGACTTGCTGCCTTTATAGGTATTAAGAGCCTTTTATGGGACGCGAAATGTAAGTCAAGGCAGGTTAGGTTTCTTTTTGGTTTTGGAATATTATTGTTTTTTTAAAAGTTATCAAAATCTTAATTAATATTTAGGTAAGAGACTGAGAGAGGAAGGGAAGGAGACAGAGAGAGTGGGGGAGAGACGGTCTATATAGTATTTATTCATCTTATTATTCCAATTTTTTTGGTATTTCATAAACATTCTTCTCGCTCCCTCTCTATCTCCCTCTCTCTGTCTCTACCTATCTTGCTTTACCTTTCTCTTGCTCCTTTTTCTACCTGCCGCTATCTCTTTCTTTCTCTTGTTCTTTTTTCCTACTATCTCTATCTCTTTCTTCCTCACTTTCTTTCAGTCTCTCTCTCTCTCTCTCTCTCTCTCTATCCCTTTTAACCCACTATCTCTCTCTCTCTATCTCTCTCTCTCTCTCTCTCAGATTGAGAAGCCCGTCAGCATACTTTGACAAAATATACAAATAAACAGTTAATATAAAGCTGATTATAAATTGTATATGCTTTAGGAGCGTCATAAAAAATGATTAGATTTTCGCCAAGATAGAAGTTGTTTAAACAGATTGTATCTATGGTTTTACTAGAGTATTAAATTGCCGTTTTAGTGTGCTTAATTTTTGTACTCCTTTTTGTAGTTGCTTTATATATGCTTTTTTTGTTTTTTTTTTGTGATTATTTACACTCAAACAAATAGCGCCTGAAAGTTTTTCTTTTGCCCCGCTGTGTGTCTGAATGAGATTGTGTGTGTGTGCGTGTATGTGTGTGTGTGTGTTCTAGTGTGCTCGCCATGTGAGTTTGCATTTCCTGCCTGCATTTGCAGCCTGAGTGCGCATTGAAACACACCCAAACATCGCATACGCTGCACTGCCCAACCTGCCCCTCCCCCCACCTCCCCTCACCATGCCCCTGTTGCTAGTCGTTTGTTAAACTTAATTTTACGCCTTTTTTACAACTTGCAGTTATATGTTGTAAAATATAAATGTGTGTGTGTAAGCACTTGCACTACAAACACATAAACACACTCGCACACACACACTTACAAAAATGCCAAAAAAAAAGCCGTAAAAAATGCCGCACACGGGCCATATAAATAGGCCTGGAAAACTGTCGCATCATCAGAACATATGAAATGTATATGTACAAATGGGTGTACATGTGTGTGTGTGTGTGCGTGTGTGTTTTGCGTGTGTTTTTATGAGGCAGAGTGCATCATCATGGCTCAGCACTTAGGTCGTGATAACCCTAATCGCAAATGCCAGTACACGTAGTCCTTAGTCCCCTAGCTTGACCTAGCTGCCCCCTAACCCTTGCCCCTTGCCCCTTGCCAACCCCATCAAAGGTGTTGACCTTCACACACACTCACCTGAAACTGCGCTCGGATATGTCCTGCAGCTCGTTGTCGATTAACTTCAGTGTCTTCAGACGCAGTCCCTGAAATGTTTCATCGTCGACGCTCTGCAGATGCGTATTGGACATTTCGATGTAGCGCACGCTGCTGTGTATGAACTCTATGAACGAGAAAGAGAAAGAGGGAGAGAGAGAGGGAGAGGGAGAGAGAGTTAGTTGGAGCTGCATATATGGTTGAGGCGATGGCGACCAAGTCAAAGTGACGCTGACTGCCAGCATTGGCCGCCAGTTCATCATTCAAATTGATTTTAAACGGCATTTGAAGCGTTTCCCATAACCCGTGGCAACAGCTCCAGAACCGAGCCCCCCCGATGAAAGGGGGGGGGGGGTGGCGAGCGGGTTGCTGAGGCTAACGATGATGGCTTTTGTTTTGGCAGTTTGATAGCAGGCGCGTTAAAGCAAATGGGTCATCAGCGAGCCATTGGCCCACACAATAGACCAAAAGGGGGTGAGGAGAGGCTCCTCCCCCCACCCCACCCGCATTGGGAAGCAAGCTGCTGGCCAGCGAGCCAACGGGGCCGGACTTTGATTTTTATGCGCTTTTTCCGTTTTCCGTACCCCGCAGCCACTCCCCGCACCCCACACTCTGTCGTCTTCATAATGGCCCAACGACCAAAGCAATTTAAAAAGGCACTTTAGATATATTGGAAGAGTGACATCCTTGGCAAAACAAACAGCGCGCAGAACGCTTTACTTGATTGCCCAGCGGTGGGCGGGGCGGGGAGGAGGACTGCACAAAATTTATATAACATTAAGAGCAAAATAGATAAGATAACTTTGCCAATACCAAATATGTTGAGAAGTACTTCTTAGACATGACAAAAAAAAAATAAATATATATACATATATGTATATAGGAAATTTAAAATATTTATAGAATATTCGTAACTATAAATGGGTTTTGGGTATACCTACGGAAGGGGCGGTCAGAGACAGGCTTTTGAGATATATGGAAATGTGTATATTTTTATGATTCCCACAATTCCTTATATTCTTTATGGGTCCCGCAGGTACTGCCAGGCCCAGGACTATTTATTTGTATGCCCAAAATTGTAATATAAAAGCGAAATTTATGATATCTGCGGCATACAGAACAATTAATGCGGTTCTAGACACTTGCCTTGTGCCTAAGCAGATATGTGAGAATAATGAAGCTCGAAAATGATGAGTTTAATGAAAATAGCTATGAGCGATTCTTCATATAAAGCTATATAATATAGTAGTGCGAAGTTGATAGCGTTTGGCTCGATATGCATATGGTGGGGATAATCAAGATAATTTGCGAATCTACTTTTTACGATCGTTCCAATGGCAACTGTATGATACAGTCGTCCAATCCGGCCTGTGCCGACAACTACAACAAAAAGATGGACCTATGTAAAGTTTCAAGACGAAATGTCTTGTCGGAGATGTCTCCTTTTATGCGTTACATATCATACGGAATTATCCGTTTGTTAGTCCGCCTTAGAGAAGGTAAAATGATCAGATCTTGAGTATCTTTTTCAACGAAAATGTAGCTATCATATTTTTTTGTTTATATAAGCCAAAGCGAAAGTATAACTTCCTGAGCAACATTGTTTTGGGGGTGAAGGTCACGGCGCCTACGAGCAGTTTAAATGGGTGTTACAAGAGCGACTTGGAGCGCGGGGGGAATGTGTGAAGTGTCGCAATTAATTTGCGATTCGCTGAGCATGTGTTAATTAACAATGGCGACAAGGTCCTTGGAGTGCGCCCGCGGCTCTCTCTCGGAGGAGCGGCAGCCGTAACCCGTGTGCGAGCGGCGCCTGGTGACCATGTGTTTTTAGCCTGATTATACGGAATGCTCTCCTCCAAAGGGAATTTCCATGTCATGCTTGTCAGCTTAAATTATGGCCTGGCCTTAGCTCAAGCAAACGGCATTGCGCCGCGCCGCGCTGCGCTGGGCTGCGCTGGGCGTGGGGCGGGGCGGGTTGTTGGGTGTCACATTGCCTGGCCACGCCCCGGCCGCAGCTCGCAGCTAACTCGCCCAAAACCGCCGCAGAAACTAGACAAAAAAGAAAAAGGAAGAAGAAAAAAGCGTCACATTTTTTTCTCGAGTGCGGGGCCGAGAAGTGAGTGCAGCACGGCCGCAGTAGCCGGGCCAGAAAACTGACGTGCAACATGAAAATGCACTTTTCGCTTTTAATTGAAAATTTTTTACGTGAATTGTCATTTCTCTGCCTCTTTTTCTCGCTCTTCATTTGGTTTGGTTTGGTTTGTTGCAAACTTGTGTTTTTTCTTTGGCTTTTTTTTCGTGTATTTTTAGTTAGCAGGTTGGCTGACAGCTTTCAAAATAAGAGACACAGATACACACACACACACACACACACACACACACACACACACACAGACACTCGCACATTGACAGGCTATACAATATGCATGTAGGTGAACAGATAGCGTGTGTGTTTCTCTGTGTTTGTCGGCCTAAAGTCAAAGTGAAATTCGATTGCAGATTGTCAGGATTTTGGCATTGATTTGGCCGTGAACGGCATTTCAGCAGCAATTCCTACAGTTGACTGCACTTAAACAATTAATAAACAATTACGTAGTGTATATAAATTAAAGCCAACAAATTGCTAACCAAACCGAAATTTAATTACAATTTTATGAGTGAAAGCTAATTTATATTAATTTGATATTGTACAAAATATCAAAAAGAAAAATATGTTCTTTTTAGATCATTTTGTTTTTGCATAGATTATTGAAATATTTTCGTAAATTAATTTTCCTATATTTTATGCATTTTGTAATCAAAAATCGAAATATGTTTAAATTGACATTATTGAGTTTCCAGGAATTTAATTTTATTATGTGTGTGTGTTTTTTGTTTTTGATTTCCCATTTTCAGAACGCGAAATTTGAACTATCTATTTTTCACATCCTTCACTTAATTTATTGTAAGTGAACTCTTTAAAATCAGTAAAATATGTTTAAATTGACAATGAGTTTGCACTAAACATTTTAATTAATTGTATTATTATTTTTAGCCGCTTTAGACACTCTCAGCCCGTAAAATAACAAGTGTCTTTTTTGCAAAAGCTACATTTAATTTATTGTAAATGTGTTAGAAACTCAGCCAATTGGACTGTCAGTCAGTCATTATTTTGCTTACCACTTTAGAAGGTATTACAATTCTATTTTGAGATGTGTAACTCATAGAAGGAGACATCTCTGATCCCACAGAGTATATATATTTTAGATCAGCCGAGTCGATATAGCCATGTCTGATTTCTGTCTGCCTATACATACATATGTCCGTCTACCCGTCTGTCTATGTCAATTAATCTCTCAGCTTTAATTAGTTAAAATCTGCTGCTTAAATATTAACCAAATCTTACCAAGATCGCACTACTATAGTTTATAGCTCCATGGGTAGAATAGGTTGACAAATTAGTTTTTGCATGGATATATATTAAGTTTTCCAAGATATTTTCAACAAACTCCGCATTAACCAGCTTCATCATTCTCACACATCTGCAAAACCGTAAGGCAAATGTCTAGAAGGGTATCAAATCTTCGACATGCCGAAGCATTCTCTTTTCTATTTCAATTTAAATGAACTACTAGAATGATGATTAACTTTATAGTTGCATGCAAATTATTTTGAATTTTGTAATAGGACAAATTCATGGTTTCCCCAAATGCAGTTATTAAAAAATTACGAATTCATGGCATAAATAATAAAAATGTATATATTTGCACAGCTCGAAACGATAGCAGGCACAGCTTAAAGACTGAAAATAGCTTTGAAATGCTTTATGTGGCTAAAACATGGCTAACACCGACACACGCACACACACAAACACAGGGACACACGTGCACACTAAACGACGATATACGCAAACAGCTTACATCTTAATTACATATCGCATATTAATACAATATTAATCATACGCCCTGTTGACACGCGCAACGGGCAACAAACGTGGCCAAAACGCATTCGCCATGCACGACGCCCGCTTGGCCGAAACTGTGTGTGCGCGTGTGTGCGTGTGTGTTTATGTGTGTGTGAAATGTGTGCATATCTAAGCTGTACAGCTGTTGCTGTTGTTGTTGCTGCTGCTGCTGTTGCTGTTGTTATGAGTGGACAAGCAACACACACAGACACACACACCCGAACACACACACGCACACAACATATGGCGTTAATAAACTTGAAGCTGTAGCCAGTTGCCTGAGGGGCGGGCAGGGCAGGGCAGGTTGGGTATAGTTGTATGTCCATCGTACGTTGGCTTCTTGTATTTTATGGCCTCAAGTCAATTCTCTGACAAATGGTGAGCATATTTATTTATTTACTTTAGCTGCCAACGTCGCCATTTCCATGCGTCCCTGTCGCCCATTCCCCTCACCACTCACCCCTCACCCTGCCACTCGTTTGCGTCACTTGCCAAGTGTTTATTCAACTCGCCAAAAGCAAGCAAATAAAAAAGTAAGCAACAACATGAACAATAAACTAGCAACAGCAACAGCTACTAGGTGGCCAGCACATGGTCCAAAGGACAAAAAGAAAAACCATATATATGTATAAATATGCCACAAGTTACGAGTGAAAGTTCGGGTAGTCGGGGGCTTGATCTGGGGCTGGGGTCTGCTTTATGAAACTATTGCAAATTAATATTTAAATATGTTTTGCTGCCTCTTGCGATAAACGGCAACTGAAATTGAGCAAAGTACGCTGCTCACAAAGTTTCGCCGCAACATTAAATAGCATACTATTTTTGCATTTAATTCAAATGGCTTGTCGCTATTTTATTTATTTATTATCACTATACCCTTCTAGAGTGTATACTCATTTTGTCACGAGATGTGTAAGGCATTGAAGGAGACATCTCCGACCCCATAAGGTATATATATTCTAGATCAGCATCAACAGCCGAGTTGATATAATATAGCCATGTCTGACTTCTGTCTGTCTATCCATCTGTCCGTCCCTCCGTCCGTCTATCTGTCCGTTTGTCCATCTGTCTTTTTCTATGCGAACTAGTCTCTCAGTCTTAAAGCATCTTGAAGCTTTCCGTCTTTCTATTTCAGGCAATGCATATGTTGGAATTTTCTGGATCGGATCACTATATCATATAGTTGCCAAAGGAACGATCGGTTTAAAAGTAGTTTCTTGAATAAAAACTTTTTTGTGATAAAGAAGTCTTATGCAACCCCGTTATTTACTATTTAAACTATGCTCCTCATCTATATGAAGAATCTTTTCAACATCGGAATGGTATATCATATATAGGCCCGATCCATTGAAAAGTAGATTCTTATAATTTTTCAGCTTTTACGAGCTCAACCATTCTCACATTTCCAAAAAACCGTAAGGCAAAAGGTCTACAAGGGTATTAAAACTTCGGCGTGTCAAAGATATCCCTACTTTCTCGTTTTTTTGGTTTTATTTATTTACATGAGCACACAGCAAAATATGCATATGATCAATTGCATAAAATCAAATAAAATCCCATAATACAAATAATTATAGTTTATGACACGTGGCGCCAAAAAAATACGCTTATGTTTGCCAAAGCTTAGGCTAATGCAAAATAAATTTTAAATAAGTTTTGCCGACTAAGCACAACACAATTTGTTAATAGTATACAAACAAAGATTAAAATAAGAGAATACATTAAAAATAAAACGTAAGCTCTTGAAATAACGAAAAATTTACACAATAAAATTTCATAAAAAAATATAAACAAAAATTAAGAAACAAAATATGAAAAGAAATTCAAAATAAAACATGAACTCTTGGAATAATGAAAAAATTGCACAATAAAATTATGTAAATAACTATGTTCAAAAATCAATGAATTCAAAGAAAACAGTAGAAATTTAAAATAAAACAGCAGCTTATGAAAAACTGAAAAATGTAACAGAAAAAACACCAAAGCTAAAATTTAATAAAAAATAGTGTATACACTATATGAAAGCTGTGTTTATATGAGCTAAACGAAACTTAATAAAGTCTTAATCTGCAGACAATTTGGTTTATAAAATAAGCTCTGAGTAGTCCTTAAAAAGAGACTGTATTGTTCACTTTTTTGGCTTTCTTTTTTCTTATTTTTTTTCCTAACTTGAAAGATTTAGTATATTTTTTATAATATATAAGCATGTTTGGCTAAACATAAAAAGAGCTAGACGCATGAAGCAGTTTTAACATTAATTGTTAAAAAAATAAATTTTTAGAATTCAAATTTATCTATTAATAAAACTGCCAGTGTCTCCTATATTGAAGGTAAATATATTTGGTCGAATTTTATGATGATTTTAACTTAAAAGATTTAATATTTAAGATGTCTGCCATAATATAAAGCAGACAAAAAGAAAGCAAAATTAAAATAAATTGTTTATAATATAAATTGTAATTATTCAATAAGAAATGATCAGTGTCTAAAATTGGCTAAAATTTACGCACAAGTTGCTTTTTTTTTTTTTTGGTTTTTTTTAGCATGAACGATTTAATATTCTTCTTTAAAAATGTAAAATTCGTGGCCAAAACAAAGCGAATGCACAAAGAATGAAATTTAAAAATTAATAGTTTTTTAATTGGTATTTTCTCATCTTTAACTTTTGCTAGACATACTTTTATATTTTAATGAATATTAATGTATGGGTCATTTGCGAGAAAAAAACACGTGCAACAGACAGACGAATGAACAAGCAGACAGCTAGACTGACTTTACATTGGAGACCATTTACTAACAAGATATAATAAATATACATGACTATAAATAAAGAAAAATAAAAAATACAAATAAATAAATAAAAAACTATTTTATAAATTAACTGACATTCAAACACAAAATCCCGAACGAACAAAGTTTAGAACTAACATTTTGAGCTGATATAAAAGTGAGTTGACCAAAAAGAAAAATATATATGAAATATTTCGAAAAAGCAATAAATCAAGTTTTACAGAGAGGGTTTGCGAGTTATCTTTCAACTCAATTTTATCGCTACACACACACACACACAAAGACATACACTTTCAATTTCACAGCCGTATGAAACGCATAGGCCCCACAGTGTAGGGCAGCCAATCGGGCTGGCAATTGCAGCGTTCGCCCTCAGCCTGGCCTTTGACCTCGCAACGTATGTGCTGATGAAGATTACGTCAGCTGAAAAGTTATTGTTTTGGTCCGGCATTCATTGAGCCAAGGCGATGCCTGCTAGAAGCAACTGTGTGCTTCATTTATATCCATATACTTTTGTGTCCTGTGCCACAGCAGCAGCAGAAGGAGCAGAAGGAGCGCCAGCCAAATGGATGACAGCACCAGGAAACATGCGGCAGCTGTGCGAGTTGCCTACCGCTTGCCGCCTGCCGCCTGTTTGCCTCTTGTTCGGTTCGCTTCGGTTCGTTCATTTTGTTTCAGTTTTGGTTCTGGTTAAGAAATAGTTTCGGCATGAAAATTGTGCCCGAATCGCATATGAAAAGTCCGTTGTTGGTGTGTTGCTGCATGTGGGGCAGCTGCCCCGGGGGGCGCATCAGCAGCACTGGCCAAGCGTGAAAATGACCAGAAAACATTAAAAATAAATCTAAATTGCACATTTCTGGCTAAAATATCATTTACGAACCGAACACAACACAAATTTAACTTTCAAATTCACCCAAAAAATAGGCAGACAAAAGTTTGTGTATCTTGGCCTTTTAAAGACCTGACACAGGGTATTTATATTCCTAATGAGAACAAGCTGAGTTGTTTTAGTTAACTAAAGCATATCTGTCACAGGATTCTTCCGTCTGTTTCTATGTGAAACAAAACCAAATTCATTAAACTTTCGAAAGGTTGCCCCATAGCTACAGGCAGTCCATATATATATCGGCTAACTATATCATAAAGTTGTAAACGATTTAGTTTTAAAAGAGATTATTTTATTTAATTTTAATTTTTGATGTCATTAAATTATTATTAAATTTATTGTCTTTCATTTTATTCATTTATTTAAATGTATTATTTTATTTAATTTTTATATTCCCATTTAATTCATTATTATATTATTATATCTTTTTATATTATATAATTTTATTTATTAATATTTTATTTAATTTTATGAAATAATTTAGATTCTATTGTATTTAATTTTTAATTTGTTTATTGCTAATTGCTTTATTTTATCGTTTAATTTAATGTTGGTTTTATTTGATTTTAACATATATTTTAAGTTTATCAAAATATTTATATTATATTTTCCTATTTTTTTTCTTTTTTTATTATTATCATTTTATTTAATCATATTATTTTATAGTTCAATTTTTTATTTTTTATATTTCGTTTAATTTTATTCTTTTATTGCATTTTATTATGTAATTACATTATTTTTTTTAATTTTATTATTTAATGAAATTTTATCATTTTTTTTAAGTTTAATTTTAAGTTAATGTTTCAAACTTTTAATTTTACTTAATCTAATTATTATTACTTTAAAAGCAAAATCTTATCAAAATCAAAGTAAAATTAAGTTTGGCACTCTTAGAATGTTATATCTCTTAAAATGTTATCTCGAAAAATGCAAATCAAACTTTGTCCGTATGTAAGCAACATATGAACTAAATCTAATCAAAATCGGTTCACTATATCACTGGGAACAGGGTGTGTCTGAGCCTAGAAATAGAGCGAGCATTTCAAATATGTCTGCATGTGTATTTTATTCTGCACACATCAAACATAACTATTTCTCAAATATTTTTTTTATTATTTGTCTGTGTCGACAGGACATTTGCTTTTGAGCGGGCCAGCGGCAGCTGCCTGCTGCCTACCCTCTGCAGCTGCTGCCATAGTCACATATTTTTGGCAACACAAATTTTGGAATTTTTAATGAATTTCAAGTCGTTGTCATCGTCATTGCAATTCCCCCGCCACCCACCACCCGCTGCCCGCTGCCTGCTGCATATTTCTGTGTATTTTTGCGTGAGCCCCGAAAAGTATGCAACGTCTGCTGTGTCCTGCGTTCTGCGTCCTGCAGCCTGCTGCCTGCTGGATGGCATGCCACTGTGGACTACGGCCAAAACCTAACCACAGCACACAATGTCCAGCTGTGGGCGCTGGACGGCGGCCGCAATGGGCGTGGCACGCAATTAGCCAGACTGTCAAGCAAAGTGTTTTCCCCAAATGCCCCATCGCCCCCATCCCGCATCACGACCCGCACAGCTCGTTTTTTCCACATTAGAATTGCTAATTGCCAAAAGTTTTGTGCATTTTCTGCACTTTCTTCAATGCAATCCAGCGACATGGAAGACATAAATTGCATTCAAGTGAGACATTTGTTTGAATATATTGTTTGAAGCGAGCAGATTGTAATTGTTGTAACGCCCACAGGGAAAATATGCCACGCCAGACCATCCACAGGCTGCAAGCCCCAAATTGTTAGATTGCTAATCAACAGTTGCAACATGGACAGGCAAACGCGTCAAATGATTTAAGCATTTTGATACTGAATAAAACATTGTTATTATAGAAATATGTACTCATGAATACGCAAAAAATGGCAGATGGATTTTTTAGAATATTTGATTTAAATAAATCAATATGTTAAATAAAAATATGCTCGGGAAATAAATGTAAATTAAGCAAAATGAATCATCTTCGTTGACCTGTCTGAAAGTTTTTGTCATTTATTAATAATAATAATATGCAGAAAACGAAAATTAGAAATTTGTGCACTCTGTTTAAAATGTATGTAACTCTCCGACGTCATAAATTATAAATATTTGTATTCACCATCAAAAGCCAAGTCGATCTAGCCATGTTCGACTGTCCATCCGTCCGTCCGTTCATACGAACGCATAGATCTTAGCACATATAAGAGCTAGAGACTGAAAATTTGAACCTAGGACCTCTTAGTGCTCGTGCAGTACGAGTTTGTTGCCGATAATCGATCACTCCGTTTCCAAGCAATCGATAAAAATCGATATCGATATTTTTTTTTTTGAGCAAATCTCTTAGGTATTTAGAGTTAGAGTCACCAAATTTACAAGTTTCGAGAATAGTATATAAAGATAAAGTATCTTTCATTTTATAGCTATCGTGCACTTGGTGTTGTTAGAGGAAGGTTCAGGGTATCACCAAGTCGGCGTTTATTCGATAATTTTTTTATTTAAATTTATATTTTTCCCATATCAAAATTTATAGTAGCAGATGGATGTGCCTTGTAAGTCTCTTGAGTGCCGCCTGCAATGCGTTACGAATTCTCTGGCAGTCAAAATAATATTTCAACTTAAAGACAACAGCATTAGGAATGCTTTGCCATAACCATATTGGCTGGTGTAATATATATATACATATATATATTATATATATATATTAAAAGCCACATGGCAAATACATGCAAATTCGATAAATGTAAATTGACAAAAAGAAAAAGAAAGAATAAGAAAAAGCATACAAATTTGGTAAGTAAATTTTTGGAAATACGTCGAACATTGTGACAGATAAATTGGCAATGCGGATATAACAGCAGGTCAGGGCAGGGCGGGGCATGGCCCCCTCCCAAAAAAGAAAATCCAAACGCAGGGCCGACTGTAAGCCAAGAAAACTTTTCAATGGCCCAAACCCTCATATCTGGCAGTTGCCTGGCCTGCGAGGGCTGTCAATTTGTGTGTCTGTGTTGCCAGTCAACAGTTTTGTGGGTATTTGCAACTTTATGCCGCAACTTGCAAAAAGGCGGCAGCGGGCGTGGCCAGCTGTTTGCATTCTGCAGCACTGTAGGTAATGGCAATATTTTGTGGCACAACAGGCAGACAACAGGGGCATGAGAATGGAGAATGGAGGGGCGAATGATACGAATGCGGAATGGTAACGAAATGACAATGGAGCACAAAACTTGCCATTCATTACTTAAAAACTACAAAATTAGCGTGGAATTTGCCACAGCAATCGTTAAAAACTTTATGCCGAACGCAGCTGGAGCAGGGCAGACGAAACCGAGGCAGGACACAGCCGAAAAAACTTTATTTTTACAACTAATTGGCAAACTTAAATGTAAGATTTAATTTTGTTGTGGGTAACACAGCAGCAGCAGCAGCTGCAGCAGGAGCAGGAGCAGGAGCAGCAATCGGCAGGACAAAGCCGTTTGAAGCTTCATTAAAAAATTACAATGCGCTGCAGGCGGCAAACAGAGACAAAAGACAGAAAAATAATGAAAGAAGGGGTGGGGGGGAGGGTGTGTGTGGGGCATAGGGGGCTAGCGGCATGTGGCAAGTGGCATTGTCGCCTGGCTGCCAATTTATTGCGCAGCCGAACAAAAATATTTGCCACATAAATAAAACTGAGACAAGTTTGAGGCAGCTGCTGGTTCTGCTGCTGCGTCAGGGACACATTGACAGCAGCTGACCAATGTACATGTATGTTTGTATGCGTGTGTATATATATGTGTGCTGACTCACCTGGAAACTTGTACAGCGCCACCTCGTTGCAATTAATCTCAATCAGCGTGGACGTCTCGTTGGGCAGTCCGGCGCACTGGCACATCGAGTTGAGTGGACACGCGTATAGCACATCCTGCTGCTGACTGCCGAGCAGCGCGGCCGATCCTCGAGCCGGCGGCGGGCCGCGCGCCAAAGCGCGTGCCGTATTCCTGGCGCTGCGCTGCACCGCCCTGCGGCCCGCGACAGCAGCACCTCCGCCATCGAACTGCCAGCAGTGGGCGGTGCACACGAGGCACGAGATTAGCGCCAGATACAGGTGCATGCTGCAACCAGAAAGATGGCAATAAAAACAGTTAGCAATGAGTTGAATTACATTCTCAACATTCTCTGTTCTAATCTCTCAGTTTGGTGTGTATAAACTTTGCTCATAAAGCGGGCCGATGCCAGAGAACTTGTAGAAAGCTAATATTACCAAGTAGCTTTGTGTTTAAACATTTTTAAATATTAATATATATTTAAAGAAATATATACATGAAATACCTGTATAAATACGAATATTATTATATTATTAGTCTAAGGATCTCAATCGCTCTGGCTATATTTGTTTTGTGGAATTTTAAATTAATTTTTAAATAATATAATATCTTGCTTTTAATTTTTTTAATATTAATTTTTAGTTTAAATAATAAAGCAAACAAAAAATATATTTAACTATCGTATACCTTACTTTGTCAAAAAATTATGTTTATTAAAATATTTATATTAAATTATTGAAAAATATAATTTTTAAAATAATTAAAAACGTAGAAAATTATTTAATACCACAAAATCAACTATGCTTAAAAGCACTTAAATAAGTATGTTATTTTAAATCAATTTATATATTATTTAAAAAGTATAAAAACTAAGAGTACAAAATATTTGCTTAACATTTACAACTTTTATTGTATTTAAAGCGCATCTAAATATGTTTTTTATTGAATTTATATTTTTAAAATAGTTTAAGAATTGAGAGCATAAAATATTTGGTAAATATTTTCCTTTGCCAAAGTGTAAAATATTCAAAACGCCTCAAAAGAGGTTTTTGTGACACCGGCAAAATGAAATTTAGTAGAGTACTATCTTAAATAAAATATTATATGCTTCTAAATATTTCAAAATTTGCAGTTTATTTTTGCAAAAAATATATTAAACACAAGCAAACTGTCAGCGGTCATAAAAATTGTTGGGGAATGCATTTATGAAAGACCTGCACTTAGGATAAAGCTCACACAGGCTAAAAGCCCCAGACAACAAAAAAATTAGTGGCCAAAAACGAAAACTGCATGTAAATATTCAAATATTGCAATATTTGCCTGGTTCAACGTTCAACGTTGCGGTTAGGCAAAATAAACAACAATTTCTCAATAGTTTACGATGCAAATTGAACATTCAAAAAACAATAAGTAGAAGAAAAACGGCAGGTGGTTTGTTGCGACAACAAAAATATTTGCAAAAGATGAGATAGAAATAAAGTTTACATTCGACGAATTTCGAGCATTTGTTGGAGCTGTGCAAATTTAATGGAGCGTGGCATATAAAGACGCTCATTAAGAGAGCTCTGTCAGACACCTTTGGTATAGGCATTTATTTATTTGTCGCTGCTTAGCATAAATCGCACGTTAGACCGAATAGAATGGCATAAAATTAACGCAACTCCCGCCCATGGCCATGAGCGCACCATTAAAAGGAGCAACTCGATAGCACAGTGGAGCCCAAAATGTATTATGTAATATAAGGTAAATAAATAAAAAGTAATTTTTATTAATATTTTGTTGCACTCCACTATAAGGAACATTATAGGATTTTAAATTATTATTATAAGGTATTAAATACGATATTAATTATTTTCTAACTTATTAATAAAACAGTTTCAATCTCCACGTCAAAAAGCGCGGACGTGTAAAATATTTGCCCTGGACACGGTTGCCGATGAGCAGCCCAAATATATCATAAAATACATATTAAAAATAAAATTATGTGTCATTTTTGTATTTAATAAACCCGGACCTCGGAACAGCTTAACTAAGATTTTTAACTATTAATATGTTCATCTTAATTAAAAATAATAGAAAGAATTCTTACAAAAATTTAAAGTAAATAAATAAATATTTGGATATATAAAATAATGTTAGCCTCGAAAATGTAACAATAACTATATTGTGTACAAAATCAATTTCAATATAAAATAAATAGATCTTATAAAAATTTCATATACAAAAAATAAATATTTAAAGACTTGCCTACTTTAAAGATTAATTTTACGTTAGATAAAATATTATGTTCAGTATCTGAAGTATCTCTTTTGTCAAATATTATTCAGGTCAAATAAATTTCGGACATTATTAATAACATAATAACACCATTTAATAATATAATATAATATAATAAAGAGTAAATAAACATCCATTAGCTTTAGCTCAAATAAAGTTATATATAAATTATTATTATTAACTAAAAAATAAATATTTTAAGCTAATTTGTAAATATATTTAAATTTACATATTTTTTCTTGATTATTAAAGAGTGTGAGAGTAAAAAAAAAATAAAATAAAATAAATAAAAATAAAAAATGATGATTGTAAATAACAAAGAATAATTTAATGTAAGACCCAACTCTAACATTTAGCTGATTGCGCCAAATATTATACAGTCTCATAAATTAAATTTTTGCGGTTAGCGGGTCGTTTTTAATTATTTTAATAATTTAACACCTGTGAACCTTTATTATAATTTATTTTTTATTATGTTATTTTATAATGTTTTATATAATTATAGATTATTTTATTTATTTTTTGTTATATTATGTTATTTTATATTATTATTTTATTTTATTTATTTCCAGTCATAAATCATATTTCATTTTTTATCTATAGTTCAGGCATTTCAATGCCAGTGTGCACACATTGTCGCCTTGTGGAGAGCTCCTCAGCTCGACTAAGGGTGAAGTTCACCTAAAAGCTTGCGACAATTCATGCAAATGAGTCGCAGTCACACACGAGCTCCGGCACTCACACTCTCCTACACACACACGCACACACACACTTTCACATACTCGCATTCTAATGCCTCAAACCTTACAAAAAAGTGCGCAACCACAGCACGTAGAAGCTCGCACACACACACACACACACACAGTCAGGCACACTCTGGCACAGGACTTTCATAGAGCTCTGGCATATAAAACATGTTTCATGTACGTAGATGTGTGATGTTTATTTGACACGCCAAAGTATATAATAACAAATAAAAACTTTGGCACACCAGACGACGACGCCGACGACGGGCGACAACTGCTAGGACTCTGACAAGGACGACGATGACGACGAGTACGGCCCATTAGCACGATTGTTGAGCTTTAAGGCTTCGACGGTTTGGGTACCTAGGCGCACATTACGAGGGAACATAAAAGTAGAGTCCCCCCAAAAAAAAAAAATACCCATCTACTGATAGGGACTACGAAAGGCAAAAAGAGCGCAGAGAAGTGAGCCAAGCCCCGAGTCAGGCGTGTGCCCAAGTTATTTAAGTCAGCTTAAAATTTGGGTATAAGTAAAATATAGGCTTTATGTTAAGAAGGAGGCTCAAGTCGGGAACTATAAGAAGCTATAGCTGTAACATATACTTTATTCAGCAGAAGGTTTCTAGTGGACTAAATTCAATTAAAGTTTGTAGGAATAATAAATAATAATAAAATAGTATAGTATAATGTCGAGAACTGACTATCAAGGCTTATAGTTGGTAAGCTATAAATCCATTGAATATATAAGAAAATTATATACAACAGAAGGATAATATAAAATATGGATGTCTGAGCTTTGATATTTGATAGGGTCTGCCAATATTAATGTCCGACAATTGCATATCGATATTTATCGTATTCAATGTTTTCGACCGTATTTTGCAATATTATAAATTTCTCAAATATTTTAAACACAGCAAAGGTTTTCTCTTTGCTTCTCTTCCGACACATTGGCTTTTCACACAGTTTCATCGTTTCATTATTTCTATCGATATTTGCAATCTTTAACATATTTCAATATATCGATTAGCGAAAATATGTTATCCCTAACCTTTGTTTTTTACTATCGCACTTCTGAAGCAAAAGTTCGCCGAAGAAAACTAAAAATCAAGTTTGCTAAGCAGCCGTCACGTTAGATTCGCTGTTAGTAAATTAGCAAAAGAATTGAAAGTTCAATAGCGATTAATTGAAAAGTTGCTTTAATATAGAAACTTTCCAATGGCTGAGACGCCGATTGCTGAACAGTTGAAAGTGTCGAATTCCAAAAAATTGGAATTAACGCTGGGTAAGTTAAAACCAAAATATATGTATATGCCTGCCAAATTCCATTACCATCCCACACAGATGAATACTCCGAGCAGTATGTGCACAATGCTCCTGACAATGTGGGCTCCGCAAAGGGCAAACGTCGGGAACATTATATATTCGATAGAAATATTATGGAGCTAACACTTGGTAAGTCCAATTTTGAATCATTTGTCCCAAGTGAAGCTCAAAAATGTCCTTCAACACCTGCAGATGAGTATTATGAGAAATTTGTGCTGCCCAAGGCAAAGCTTCAAGCAGCTAAAGATGAGGAGGAGCACAAAAGCATACGCTATCAACGCACCCATTACTTTGGGCCCAGCTATTTGGACCGCCAGCGTCAGCCAAAGGAACCAGCTGCCACTGAGCAGAAGGGGACCACAACAAATATGTAAACAGATGACGCCAAAGGAGCTGCTCCAATAGACGGAACTCTGAAATTCTGTTTGCAGCAGCAAAAAGAACTCGCATTTAATGCGAATCCCGGCAATAAAGAGACTAACAGAGAAGTCCAGTATTTACTTGATACATTTTTATGTGGTGATAATAATGTGTAAGCAGCTTCTGACTGAGCCCGCAAAACGGCCCCACTTAAGATTCATTCAGAATGACAACGTAGGAAAAAAATATTTTTATGTGATATCCATAATTTGTTGAAAAAACAGCTTTTCGCCTGCGGCTCTGGCAATCGTTAAATGACAGCTGATATGCTTTCAAGCAGGTTTCCATGTAAATATTAAGCTGTTTTTTAAACAGCTCGAAAAACAAGCTCCTTTTGGCAATTATCAGGCTGTTAACAAAACCAAATTCCGTTAAATAGATTCTTATGCAAATCGTTATTTATATTTAAAGCTTATACCAAAAGAGGCTGACCTTTTCGGGCTGTTTGCATAATTATATCTTAACTATATCATAAATATTTATATTTATTTATTTATTTAAATATAGCTGTAGACGAATATATTTATCATTTTATTTTACAATTCTATAAAAGTATTATTATTAATTTTATATAAGCGATCTGCCTTTCCCAACCAATTCAAAGCTGTTTACTTAATTATGCATCACTTAAATAAAAACTGACATAAATGAAAATAAGTTTTCCTGCACATCCATATTTATTTAATTTAATTTTTCTTTGTTTGTTATTCTGCAAATATCTATTTTGATTATTTAATTGTCACCGCCGCACTCAGTCAATTTGATATGTTTGCTTAATCCCTTTCCCTCTATGAAAATATTTATATATTAATAATTCGTTAATTTTTGTGCAAATCTTTGCTCTTTATTTGCATTCAGTTCAACTGTAAGTGCTGCCTTTGTCGGTAAAATCGTATTTGCTTTCCTAATTACAGGGCCAATTAAGATTCATTAAATGACAACTAAAATGCTTGAAAATAGATAACCATGGAAATCTGTATTGCATAAAATTAAATTGTTTCAGCCTCTCTCTGAAATTCTCATGCTGTTTACTTAATCATCAGCTCTCAGCTCTCATATGTCTGGGCAATGGATATCTAGCTTTGCTCAGCAAAATCAATATCAATCTTCAATTGCCGTCTGGCACTTTTGCTGATTGTTTTTCATTATGTTGATGGTGACAAATCGAATCTGCCTCTTGCAACATTTGGGCTGACCATGTAAAACCAAACGATACATCACACAGTTGAGTGGGTGAACGAGTGTGTGTTTGTGTGCGAGTGTGTGTGTCTTATCCACATTTATGCACCTTCAAATATTTTTCTGCTCAAATACACACACACCCCCACACAAAGTCAGTCAGTCACTCGGTCAGGAAGAACAGTCGAGAGTTGCGCCAGGAAAGATAAATATGTCGTAAAAGTTTTTTATTTGCGTTTTATTTTTGATACAGCAAATGACTAACTTGTTGGCTGACAGTCAGACAAATAGACGGACGGACGGACAGATAGACGGACAGTCAGACCTTATGCCCATAGCCAGCAGGTACAGCCGAAAGAGACAGAGACAGACAGTGACAGAGAGCGACAGAGAGGGCGAGTGCGTTAAACAAAGAAAGCCGGCTAGCAGCGAGTGACAGGCCAGCAACGTCTGTCACGCACAGACCGCCAGTTGCCCCAATGCGGGCGCTGCCTAACAAACCACCAACCCCCCCACCCACTTCTAGCCCTAAGCGTTGAGTAGAAAGTTTAAAAAATACAAAAAAAAGTACAAATTTGCCTGTGCTTAGCCGAACTTTGTGTACACTTTGAAAACATTTGTTTGGTAATTGATAAGGCCGAAAAATACATCAAAAAAAATTGTACATTTATGTTATGGGATCTATGTTATTGTTTATTATTGATACTATAAGGCTATATATATATATAATATATATATATATAATTGAAACTATTAACCATACTTTTAAAGAGGTTTTATGGACATTTTTCAAACATGCTTTGAAAATAAACAAATTTTTTGAAGTCATAGGAAAAAATAAAACAATGGGAATTATATATGGTATAAAGAATTATATAAAGGAGCTGTATTATTTCAAAAAACTAAAATTATACTACTACTAACATTTAAAGCCATGTTTATATATAATTCCCATTTAGATCTCCTCAGCATTCGTTTTTTCCCCCAAGATGCCTTGAAGAACTAGGCATAGGAAAAAATAAAACGTTGGGAATTATATATAAAGAATTATTTGAAAGAACTAACAACGTCTTTTTAAACATTAATATATCAATTAAAAATAGTTATAATAACTGCGCGGCCTTGATGGTAGAGATGTTTATGATTTATATATAATTCCCATTAAATTTCCATAGCGTTCCGTTTTTTTCTCAAGATGCCTTTAAGCTAATCTCAACACATTTGATTGCTTAACAAATTCTGCATTATTTGCTTTTTCAATTTTGTTTTTGTTGTTGCTTCAAGTCTCTTTAGCCAAATACCTCGCTGTTTAGGGTATAACAAGCAGCTGGCAAAGCGCAAGCAGGACAATAAACTGTCCCTTCTCACGGCCGGGCTCAGTTTGCCTGGTGCTATGAAAAGGTCAACTGGAGGCAGGAGGCAGGAGGCAGGAGGACGACCGCAAGTTTTTATTACGCAGATAATGCCAGCGATTTGGCCCCGCGCTCACCCACCCGTTCGTTGGCTCAGCTTGGCTCAGGGCATGGGATCTGCATCATTTTTATACTTTTAATTTTTTATGCCGGTGACACAGTGACATCAAATGTCAACGAGCTGCACAAAACAAACAGCAGTCAAGTTCTGGCCAACGAGTCCTGCCAGCAGGGCAGCCACTAGCATAAATATGTTTAAGGCTGAGCGTCCCAATGGAGGACGTAGCGCAGCGCAGCGCAGGAGCGCAGCGAAGAGTCAGCGCAGCAAGAAAAATGCTGAAAAACGTAGCATACATTTGGGAGCCGTTGCGCTCTGGCGAAAATTTGCGAGTTTGTGCGATAATAACATATGTAAGTTGCTTGTATATGCATGTCTGTGCGTGTGTATGTCTCTCTCTCTCTCTCTCTCTCTCTCTCTCTCTCTTTCTCTGTGTGTGTTGTAAATGGCGTGCAGGTTTTAAATTTAGCCCATAAGCTGCTGACTGCATTGGGACAGGCAGCAGCTCGAGCGTGGCAAAAATTTAAAGCTGCCGCTCAGATGCGGCTCAAAACTTTAAATGAACTTAAATGTGTGTGTGTGTGAGTTTGTGTATAGCTGTATTTGTGCGCAGCGTATTTAGCGCATTTTCGTCGGCACGTAGGTGTAAGCAGCATCATGTATCTGTGAGATACATCCGAGTTAATCGCCGTAAAAGCACTTCAAAGTCAATTAGAAGCGTTCAAAGTTCATGAAAATTTCGTTTCGTTTTATTTTTTCTTCTTTTTTTGTTTATTGTTTTAGTTTGTTTTGCTTGGGCGTTTTTTTCACAGAAATAAAGGAAACTTTATACACAGACAGTGGATCAAAGAGTTTTCAAACGAACTCAGATTTAAAACGGTTTTTGGCAACAAATAATTCAAAAGGCTGGCGCGAATATAAAAAGCCAGTTTAATTTAACAGTTTACCTGTCATGTACGCATTTAATTGCACTTTGTAATTGCTGTTGGTTTCTGTTCATGCAGCTACAATTTTTGGTTGCATAAAATATTTACGCATTGGTCGCATCAAAGCTCGTTTTTGTGCATGAATGAAAAAATTAATTCAATAAATAATTAAAAACATGACACGACTGTAATTAAACAGTGTGGCCATAACTGCATGAAAATGGACTTTCAAATTGGAATTTTATAGTGCAGCGGTCACACTGTTTAGGAGAGCTCTTCAAAGCAAAGCGATCCTTAGAATAAACGGATATATGGTATTAACCACATCAATTCGAACTCATGGAAACTTGGAAGAAACTTTAAATAATAAATAAATATAACTGAATGTAGTATATAAAGATATATAATTCACAATATAATATCATATAATATATATATACTTAATGCATTAATGAATAACAATAGAAAATGTGGAAGCTTTGAATTGATTTCATTATAATGCAGTCAGAGTTTAACTTGTTTTAGAATTCTATAGATTCGGCTTAAGCCTAGAAAACTTTTAAGAACAAAACTCATATAAGCTGGCCTCAAATTGCTTTTGCCTATTGTAAGCTATTGACTCGCAAAACACATTGAACATAGTTCACATATAGTACAAAAAGGGATTTAAAATTACAGTCGATTGGATAACTTTGTTTTCTGCCGCTTTTCTTGCTTAACAAAAGCTTAGAAAACCACACTAACACAATTTTTGGAAAAACTCTGCGTGCAACTTGAGCATTTTGAGTTGGGCTCGCTTTAGGTTTTGATTTTAGGTATTTCATGTATTCTGCTTCGGTAATTTACACGCTGGCAGGCATAAAGCCAACATTTCAAGCCCAGAGCAACCTAGCATGCAATTGTTTTTATGGCCACATCTGTTCGCACACACATAGGTATACACCCACACACACACACACACACACACGCGCTCACACCAGCAAATCATATGTCAAAATCAAAGTTAATCCCATTGTGTTATGTACAGCAATTGAAATTATGTGCTTAAAGGCTTTAGCCCAGCCTAACAAAGTACAAATAAAAACAGGGCAAAAAAAATAAAATAAAAACCCACCCGCACAAAGCCAAAATGGCAATGTTGCAGTCGGCGCACAACAATGCCCCAAACGCAGCACACAAATTGCGTATGTTGCGCCCTGCCACATACATGTTTTTTTTTCTGTTTTTTATTTATTTTTTTCAACTGCTGCCATTATTTTTGTTTTTATTGCGCAATACACGAAAACAATCATAAAAAAAGTCGAGCGGCGCAATTTGAAACAACTGCGGCAGGCACTTGAACCCAAACGGCTGACAGAAGCGACAACAACAACAACAGCAGCAACAACAACAACAACAACAACAACAGCAGCAGCAGCAGCAAAAGCAACAATAACATATAAAACAACAACAAACAATAACAGATTTATTGCATATTTCGCACTGGTAATTGAGATTAAACAGTTCAAAAAAGCAGCCGCTTGGCATTTCATAAACCCGCAGGACATACACACACACACACACACATACGCACAATAGCACACACACACACACACACACACACACGCGGGTGCTTGTCCATAAAGCAACGCATAAATTTAAGAGCTCATATATCGTTTTGGCCTTTTGTCCCGCACCAATCGCAAGCAAACCCTTTTTATACCCTTGTAGAGGGTATTATAATTTTGTCATGAAGTGTGTAACGCATAGCAGAAGACATCTACGACCCCATAAAGCATATACATATATTCTAGATCAGCGACAGACGAGTTTATATAGCCATGTCTGACTATCTATCTGTCCGTCTATCCGTCTGTCCATCCATCTGTCTGTTTATATGCGAACTAGTCTCTCAGACTTAAAGCTGTCGTCTTGAATCTTTGTATAGGTCCGCCTCCCTGTTGCAGGCAGTACATAAGTCGGAACTGGCCCGATCGGACCACTATATCATACAGCTGCCATAGGAACGAACGCTCGATAAGTACGTTCTTGTGTGGAAAACTTTTTTTTGGTTTTAAGGCATCTTGACTAACCCTGGCCTTGACGATTTAAATTGTGATTCAGAACCTAATCAGGATCGCACTACTATATTATAGGTAGAATCGTTCGAAAAGTGAGTTTATTTATGGCAAAATATTCTGCTTTCCAAGATATTTTTATCAAGCTCAGCATTTAAGAGCTTCAATATGGTCACAAATCTACTAAGCCGTGTCAAATTTCTTCAAGGGTATCAAGTCTTTGACGTGCCGAAATTATCCTTACTACCCCGTTTTTTTTTTGTTGCTTTTAGCCCTTTGGTCCGAGGTCATCATTTTGGTCGCCCAACTTGCATGTAATTCGTTTTAATAATTGTCAAGTTGCTGCCTTTATTTATGGCAAACTTTTAATAATTTAATTGCCGCTGCCCAGTGGCAAAATTGTTGCTGCTGCTGCAGTTGTTGTTGTTGTTGCAGCCGTTTCAATTGCTGGATTTGCCGCATTCGCATTTAATTGATAAATGCGTCAGGCACTGCGCGCTTTGCCAGCTGTAATTATGGACGATTTGAATAATTCAATGCTCAGCTCTCGGTCCCGGCCATTGCGTTTTGTTTACGCAATTAATTGTGCGGTCATAGGCGGTGCACAGTGGCCTGCACAGTGCGGCACCACCAAATCAATTGTTTGCTACTGATACGATGACAAAGACCAAATCGAACCTTACTCTTTCATTATGATTAAAAATAAAATAACTTATGAAGTAGACTCAGCTCCGCAAAGAACTTTCCCGCCGGCCATTTTATTACGCTAACTATATTTGTTAGCTGCAAATTTTGGAAGAAATCAAGATTTGAGCCTAAGTCTCGGTTGAACCTTGTTCATGAAGCGTAGCTCAAGGAGGCAACTCTGTTTGAACTGTTAGCCATGACATAAACCATTTTTTGGGGGCGTGGTTCGCAGCTGTGTTAAAAATACTTTTACTATAACATTATAAGCATTTGTTTAGCATTTAATTAAACTATATATACTATTTGCGCATCAATTTGTTATAGGACTTTAAATAACTTGGCTTTTTACACCCTGAATACATTGAATATGGGTAAAAAAGGTATAATTGTTCTTTGTATATGTATGTACAGGCGGAAGATCTTGGTCAGCAACTAAATCTAGCCATGCCAGTCTGTCTGTCCGTCAATATTAACGCGTCGATCTGAAAGCCCATAAGATAATTCGATCAAGTGTTTAATTAAGTTTTGTCATTCAACTCTATATATATAACTGTTTGTCCTGACTGACTGACTGACTGACTGACTGACTGATTGGTGATCAACGCACAGCCCAAACCGTAAGAGCTAGGAAGCTGAAATTTTCACTGTAGCAACCTTATGTGATGAAGGTGCACGTTAAGACGGGGTTTCGGCAAATTCCACCCGCAAGTGTGGAAAAATCGCAAAAAACGTTTGTATGTAACTTTTTTGTTTACCATCGGATCGGCCTAAAACTTATTTTCAAAGATCTTTGTTCAAATTCATTTAAGGGGTGTTTCACAATTTACGAAAAATCCGGTCCTCCTTGTTGGAAATGGAGGTCAAAGATTTGGTGGGTGACGTTTCGCGCTCAAATTCGTTTCCAAAGATCTATAAGAAAAATCATTTGAGACGTGTTTCACACTTTTCGCAGAATCCAAGCTGTTTCGGGTGAAATGCGACTCAAAGATTTTTTGGTGCGAAGTTTTAAATTGTGTCCGATTTGCTTCAAACTTATTTTCAAAGCTCTACATAAGAATGTAATGAATACGTGTTTCAGCGATTTATGAAATTCCACTCGCAACATTGGTAAATTGGCGGAAAACCTTTGTATGAAAGTTATTTGTTTACCGTCCGATCAGTTTCAAAATCATTTCAAATTTGTTTGAGAACATTGATTTTATAACATACGTGCCACGGGCAAGGCCGGGTTATACCCGCTAGTTATTATATAAATGACTTAAGTTCCGTTTGGGATAAGGAAAATCAAATTAATTTATCTAGTTAGTTAACTTTTTCTTGCTTTTTTATCAAGCTATCCAAGTGATAAGCAACAGCTTTTAATTGCTTCATTTTTATATTATTATTATTTTTTGCTACTTATTTGTAATTGAGTTTTAATTTCTTGTGCTTTCGCACCACTGTGCGATCGGGTTGCTTGGTCATCATCTGTTTGGCGTTCTCAACTTCAGTTCTGCACTGTCATTTGCTTGATAAGCATTCCACACACACACTGGGCCACACACACACACACACGTCCGGCCACGCCCATTGTGCGACACGACACAGCCTGACACGCCTACCCCTTGGCGGCGCCTCGGCCGCCACCAACAGCCGCTATGTGGTGCATAGTTTGTCGCTCGGCTGTCGCTCATAAGCAATTCATGTGTTTGTAAACAGTTCAATTTAATTTTAGTGCCGCGGGTGCGAAATTGCTGCTCAATTATTAAGGCAAAGAATTATTAGAACGGGGACTAGAGCCAAGGCACTTTTGCGCATCTGTATGTGTGTGTGTTCGTGTGTGTGTGTGTGAGTGTGAGTGTGTGCTGGCCAAGCACATTTGACTAGGCCAAGCTAGCAGCTGGCAACTTCAGGTGTTTATTGTGGGTGGTACAGGGAATTTGAGTTCGTTTCAGGTTTTATACCGTTTCGGCACATAATTGCGGGCAAAACTGGAAGATAAATTACCCAAACTCAAAACTTTGACCTAAGCGCCGTTTCCGTGAGTAAGATTAATGATGCGGCAATTGCCAGCCATATAAACGGCAACTATCACAGCAACAACAGCAACAGCAGCAACAACAACAACATCAAGTCGAACAAGTTTATGGGATTTGAATCAAGGGTTGGCGGCTGCCCGAGTGGGTTGAGTGGCTCACGGGTAACAACATAATCATTTTAACAGCAGGCAACTATGAGGGAGCGCCACATGTGGCCCAGGGCGCCCGACTAGGTGCGAATGGGTGCATATTTATGGATGAGGTGCACACACACACACAGACACACACGCACACACTACTTGGGAGCAGATACTCAGTGAAAGATACATTTATTGCTTTGCCATAAACTTGAGTAATAAATTTTATTTTTATTGTTCAGCTCTCTGACTTCGACTCTGACTCTGACTCTGACTGACTGAGCGACTGTGGCAAGCTGTGGAGTTTTTCGGCTGAGTTTGGTTGAGCAAAGTTTCTGGGTACAGTGCCAAATTGGCATATTTATGACCAGAAGAGGTTCACGAGCGGCGTTTGCCAAAATAGCAAAACGATAAACGACACTTCAATGAACTGAGCGTAGTCGTCGTGATTTATGCCACAGCCTGATCCAAATTTAAAACGAGCCAGAGCATCTCACGCGCAGACCTGCCACCATGCTAATGGACTTGAGAAACGAGCAAATCTGAATGCCAAATGTTCAGCCAACAACGTTAAGTGAAATAAAATATATTACAAACGAGCGACAAAGTGAATTTCAGTGAAGAAATATTATGTTTTTTAAGCTGATAGATCCTTAACAAATTGAATATAATTGTATGATAACAAATCAAATATTTTAATAAGAGTTAAGCTCATTTTAACTTTTTCCATACCATAAAGCTTGAAAATGCTATTTCTCATTTAAGGTGCTGCCCATTTTCGATAAGAAGTGGAATGTTTCATATTAAGTGCTGCCCATTTGAAGCATAGACATTTGAGAACTTATTTAAAGTGTTGTCTAATTGATAAAATTGGAAGAAGTGCTACTCAGTTTAGGAATAGATATTAATTTTCCTATTTAAAGTGCGGCTCAATAAAAGAAACAAAGCGATAGAGAAGAATTAAATTGCTGATGCAATTTCTTAATTTAAGGCGCTAATCATTGTGAATTAAAATCGCAGTGTTTCATATAAAGTGTTGCCTATTTAAGACATATATATATATATTTGATTCCTTATAAAAAGTGTTGATCTATTGATAAAATGCGAAAAGCGCTTCCAATTTTAGGAATATATATAACAATTCTTATGTAGGGTTGCCAAAGACAATATAAATTTATATATAATATATATATATATATATATATATATGTATTTTGGTATTGCTGTATTAATAAAAGAAGCAGTTCTCTCCATCTGTGAAAAAGATATTTGTAAGATACTTTTTATTTATTTATAGAGTTGCTCAATTGATATAAGAGAAGAAGTGCTGCGCATTTAAAGAACAGATATTTGACCTCCCTTTTAACGTGTTGCAGTGTAAAGTGTTAAAAACCCAACTGATGAAATGATATGAGGAAAAAGAAAGAGAACATTAAGATTGGGAATGCTCATATAAAGTTTTGCTCATTTTGTATCAGATGTGCAATTTTCCATAAAAGATGTTGCTCATTTTGAGAATAGATATTAAATTTCCTTTATAAAGTGTTACACAATAAATAGAAAAAGTGCTGCCCATTTGGGAAAGAGATATTTGACTTTTTATTTAAAGTGTTGCCTAACTAATATAGTGAGCAGAAGAATCGCCTATTATTTAAATATATACATAATTTCTTAGTTGCATGATTGCGTGGAAGCAGAAAAAGAACAACAAGATTGGGGATTCAAATTGCTTGAATATCGAATCCTCAATAGAACAACACTCTGTGATTAGAGATTGAATTGCTTTGGTGAAGAGTTACCCAATCAAAGATTGTGGATTCAATTTCTCCAGTGAATCAAGTTCCAAATGTAGTCTATAATCTTCAATTGTTGCTTTAATTAGAAATTAAATTTATCGGCCCAATTCAAGCGACCAAATTTGTCATTTGAATTTCAAAATCTTCAATGGGCCAACACTTGGTTTGCAATAATTGCTTCATTATGAATTAAAATAGAACTCGTGCCCTGCCTCACACACACACACGCACACGCACACACACACACCCAAATAAGTAGGTATTACGTAAAATTTATGAATTCGTGGCATGATTTAAGCTAATCACGTGACACACAAAGCAAAGCGCATAAAAAACAATATTTAAATATCTTAATGCGTTTAATTTACGAGTATATGCCATGTGGAGCAGCATTTGTGTTGGTGTGTGTGTGTGTGTGTGTGAGTGGGTGTGAGTGGGTGTGCGTGAGTGTGCGTAGAAATGCCTATTTACTCGTCTATATGGGAATATTCAAATGTTGGCCAGGTGTATAATTAAATTGGAAATTGCGAGCGACTCAGGCAATATCTGGGCACGCACAGAACCTAAAAAACCAAGTCAAAAAAATAAAAATTATACCCAACAAGGTGAAAACGTTTTTTTGGCCAAGCATTAGAGCGACGGTCTTTGCCGCCTGATGATTATGCAAAGCACTTGACCCGACAACGGGTCAAAATAAAAGCTCAAAGTTGGGAATTTAAGTCGAGACGAGGCGCTTAACTTGTGCTCCTTTTATCAGCCAACTGATACTCTACTCTGTGTGATGGTCTCCGGGGCAATTTTCCCGGTATGTGTGTCAATGACCCCCTTGGGAGCCACCCAGGGGTAATGGTTACCCACTCGCCAATCCACACAAGAACCGACCAACGCAACGGTGATATGCGTGTGCTGTTATAAACCTAATTAATGTATTAAACTTGCAAGATGTGTTATACGTCCCGTGTTTTAATAGGAGGGACGCCTAAATAGCTTTGCAGCCAAAAATACATTTTTTTAAGTTTTACCAATTAACAAAGTATTTTTATATCTGGCTATGACTTAATATTGTATAATTGTATAAGGCACAATATTTAATATGAGATTTTTAAAATATCTTTGTTGTTAGTAAAGAAAAAGAAGTAAAAAAGAAGAAGAAAAAGAAGATATGATAATAACATGTATTAAATTTATTATAAAAATATTCTAATATTGATAATATTGAATTTGATCACAGAAACTAAAAACGAGACTTTTCTACTGATATTTTCTATATCTTTTTTTTTAGTAATAAAGATTTATATAATTAAATTTTATATATGTTTGATTCTATTAATATAATTTACCAGAGAAATTTAACAGAAATAGGTTTTTGTTGTTTTCTTTTAAATTGACTGACATTTCAAGTAAATATTTCCTTTTAATTTTTCTTTTAATTCAAAAAAAAAATGGAAGTAACAATAAAAAAATAAATAAACATCTATAAAATTGTAAAACGAAAAATCAAATACGAATAATATAAATTAATAATTATGTTTAACTGCTATATTTGCCAGGATAGTTAAAAGTGTTCTCCAACTGAATAAATTCGTTCGCAATTCAAGTTATGGAACAGCCCTCGTATGTGTATGTCGTTTATGTGGCACTTCTCTCATTAAATGCGTAAATTTAATTGGCTCAACGTCGCACGCGTCGTATAATTAATGACGTGAGTCAGAGCCAGAGACAACACACAGCAGAGCTTGAACAGAACTAAAACTGAACTGAAACTGAGAGAGAGCCAACATCATCTGAATAAGTCATAAGGTCTTGGCTTTTCAAACAACAATAATAACAGCAACAACATCAACAACAACAACAACAACAACAACAACAACAACAATAGCAGCACTCGGCACAAATAAGCCATATCTGTTTCTGTATTCGTATTGACTGGCAGTTAACATGGCCAGGCAAAAAGTTTGCTTGAGTTTTCAACTGCTAGCAAAATTGTCCTGTGCATACCAAAAAAGCTGCAACAACAAACACAATTGCAACTGTCACCCATAGACACACACACTCATACACAGACACAGACACGCGCACACACACTACTTTATAGGGTAGTCTTTCGTATGTATTTGGCAACAATTTATAAGGGCAATACGTGCAGGGCATATGCCGGCGAGACTTCCTGTCGAGGACAAGCGATGACTGCAACGACTTCAACTACAACTAGGACGAGCTGGAGGATGTGCATGAAAGGGGACAGTGAGGGGTATAAAGTATAAGGTTGAGGACAACTATGCGAGGTCCACGCGTGTGCATACCAATTGCAATGTTGGCAAACATTTTAAAAAGCCAAAACGGAACTCGCAACTGGTAGCTACAAATGCAACTTATGCGGGGAACCTGTGCTGCAACTGCAGCAAAGAAATTGACAAGAAATTCAGCAGGTAAAGTGAGGTATGCACGACCCAAAAAATACTCAATACAAGACTTGACTCGAAAGTAAGATTTAAATTTGGATTAATATAAATAAATGAAATAAAATAAAAATAAATATATTAATGACCATTGCCTTTAAGGAACTCTGAATAATACTTTAATTAGTTATTAGAAGTATATTTATTAGGTAAAAATTGTAAAATTTATGATAATATGTATATATAAATGAAAATTATTATGACCACTTCCCACTAACACTTACTTCAGATTAAAACTTTCAGTAGTTATTAACAGTATATTAAACAGGTAAAAATTATATTTATAATTTGTAGGTAATAAAGACTACTTTATAAATATATATAATACATATAAAAATAACATAGTATCTGAAGAACTAAACAATATATATATATATATATATATTTTTTTTTTTTTTTGTAAAATATATCAATATATATACAAAAATATAAAAAATGTATATACTAAAGACGAAAAGAGAGTTTTTATTAGTGTTTTGCTTAAATGCAATCGATATCTACGCTATAAAAGAATTATTATTAGTATTTAGAATTAGTATATTGTCGTAGCTCCTATTTATTTCATTTTCAATATCTGTTGGTTATTACAATCAAAAAAGAGAATTAATTTAGAAAATAAATATTAAAAATGTATTTTAAAATATATTTGAAATATTTTAATACATAAATTTAATATTAAAAAATCTATTAAATTTATAATAAAAATAATTAAAATCTATGCATTATCATAGAAAAAATCTTTAGATATGCTCAAACTTGTCATGCCCACTTATTACAAACCTTATTTTTACAGGATATAGTACAGGAACAGGCAAAGGCAAGTTCCTGAAATTGCTCGCACTGCGTTGGCATGTGGCGCTGCTGCCGGTTCTGGTTGCTGCTGCTTTTACACAATTCGATAATAAATATTACAAGCTAGACTACAACAAGAACAACAGCAATAACAAAAAAGAAAATAAGAAAAGGAAAATTCAACATCTGAACAAAAAAGAAAAACAACACAAAAACGAAAAGTTGAGCGCAAGAAAAGAGCGAAAACAAATTAAATTCGGTTTGCCGTTTCTCGTTTTCTTATTATTTTCTTTTTTGCTTCAGCTTTTCACAAAAATTTCAAGCAATTATGAGGCGTAGCAGGGGGCAGGGGCACCCCAGCCGGGGGCAACAATTTGCATAAGTTGTCAAAGGGGGGGGGGGGGGGGCAGCGCAGGGAGCAAGCGTCGCATTGATTACAAGCGTGAAAATGTATTTCGAATATGCGACGATGAGCGCAGAACCACAGGAAAAACGTCAGGAAAATCGACAAAAAAAAAAAAAAAAGAAAAGAAGCAAAAGAAGAAAAGTCTCATTGTCAGGCAACGCCGCAGGGCATGCTAGGATTTTTGGTTGTGGCCTAGTCCAAATTAAAGCAAATCCCCAGCTTGTTGTGTACTCTTACAAAAGAAAATAACCATTGTGATTTAATAAAAGGGGTTGACTGCATTTTATTTCAAGTAAAATCAAATTTCAAATTTCAAACCAAAAGGCAAAGTTAACTTTCAAAAACCAGATTGAGCACATGTCAGTTGAATAAAAATGGGTGTAGAGTAAAAAGGAAAACATTTATAATCAAAGGGACAGAGAACTTTATCATTTGTTATGCCAGAAAGGTAAAATCAAATTTTAATCTAAGAGACAGAGTTTACTTTAAAATTTGTGATATTACAAGCAACCAGATTGAGTACATGTGAGGAAAATCAAAAAAGGTGTACAAATATTCAAATATCAAATAAATATGAATAGTGTACAGAAAAAAAGAAAATAAATTACGATCCTTTCTTTTAGATTGGAACTATTTTATTTCTTAATAACAATCCCGAAGACAGGATTGTATTTATTTCCTTTTTTCTATTTTAATATTTTAGTTTAATTTTTAATACACAAAAGAAAATTAATATTTTAACCTAAATGTCAGAGTTAATTTTCAAATATGTGAACAAATAATAAAACGGGACTAATTATAGCAAATAATTAAAATACATATGAATATACAAAATTCAAATTGTGTTCAGAAAAAATAAAATATTTGCATTCATGTCTTTTAGATTGTAATTAATAAATAAATAAAATTGTTTAAAGAAAAATAACTACAATCTCAGAGACAAAATTGTAATTACAAGAATCTGTATAAAACAATTTTATAATGCCTTGAATTTCCCTGCTTAGAGTCTTACTACTTAACACTATTTATACCAAAGGTGTCAAAAGACACCTTTGCAATTTTTAACTTGAAATTATTTTCTAAGTTCATTAATTAATTGATTGTGAAATTAATTTAGTGGTTGCATAATCCTCGACAAAGAAATAAAAAGAGAATAATTTTAAAAACTTTTCCTCTCTTATAAGCTAAGGTGTCAAAAGACACCTTTTGGTTGAATTAGGTATACACAAAACCTTGGTAGAAATAGTGTTAATATCCATAAGTCTCAACATTATGTAGGGAATAAATATTTTTTTTTTTTAAATTTTGTATAAATTTATTGATTTTATATTTAATAAAGTTTGAATATTTGCTTGAAAGCTTCTAAATATTACTTTTAATAGAAATTCAAAATCTATATGTGCACAACAGTTTCTTCTTTTTTATATCGAACATAAACTACAAAAAATATTTTTGATAGGAGGAAAATTATGAAATGCCAAAGATTTCTCTGCATAGAGCTTTACTAGCCATACGTAACCTCTATAATATTAATGGAGTTTTTTTGTAATTTGGAATCAGGTTCTTAAACTTTAATTTAATGTACTTCAAATGTTAGTTTTAAGGTTTTAATGGATGCATTTATAGTCAACGAGTTGCACAGTTTATAAACAAATCAAAATTTTTTCTCTTCTCATCTTCTAGTTTTTGTTTAAGCTGTTATAATGAGCTAAAAAAAAAAACAATTTTGATGGAGAGAAAATTTTGTTAATGTAGAGATTTTTATGCATAGAGCATTACTAGTTGGTAACCATACATAATCTCTATAATATTAATAAAATGCGCGTATTTTTAAATGTAAAATAAAGTTCTGGAACTTCAGATCAATATATTTTAAATGCTTTATTTATATAGAACATAGAACTATTTAAATAAATTTATAATTTGTAGCAAAATAATGAAGTTTTGAAAAGATTTCCAACATATTTCTAATATAAGAATTTTTAAAGGTCCTTCAAATATATGTGAATCTTTATATATAAAACTGTTTGTCCTGACTGACAAACAGCCAGTCGAACCGTAAGAGCTAGGAAGGCTGAAATTTCCACTATAGTACTTTATATATGATGACTGACTAAAATATAAATAATATAGTTTTTAATACTCCCTTTAACTGTATCTAAAAAGTTTTCTTTTTGTTTAATTCGCCTACAAACAGCACATATCACACCAAGTAAATAAATAAATTGAATATTACCCTAAAAAAAAGACAAGCCCAAGCGCAAGATATTTTCATTTTCAATCATGATTACAGCGATTTTGAAGAGTATTCATGCTTCGGTTTTAAACAAAAGTATCCTTAATTTTTGGCACATTTTTTATATTTTATTTTCCCCTGTCGTTGTTGTTGTTGGAGTCGTATGTATTTGCAGTCGTCTCGAAAAATGTACTTTTTATGCTTCATTACGTCGCGTCTTCCTGTTGTCAGTTTTTCTTTACATTTCGTTTAACATTTGTCACTTTTATAGCTGCATGTGTGTGTGTGTGTGTGTGAGTGTGAGTGAGTGTGGTTGTGTGTGTGTCTGGTTGTATTAATGGTTTCATGTGTTTGTGTAGGATATATGGGCCCGTCTGCATATTTGTACATATGCCTCGCAGCTGCCCATCTTCATTTTGGTTTGTATTTTTTTTGTTGCGTTTGTCGCTTCTGTTATTGTTGCTATTGTTGTATTTGTTGTTGCTGTTTTTGTTATTATTGTCGCTAGCATTTCATCAACAGCTGCTGCTGCCAGCCCCTGAACACATTGCCCAGCCTCTTTACAACTTGATTTAAGGTTCAGTTGATATGTCGCCATTTCGCTTCGCTCCTGTCTTTATATCTCTCCCTGTCTGTCTGTTCGTCTGTCTGTCTGTCGGTCTGTCTGTCTGCCTGTCTGCCCCGTCTCCTGAACAAATGTCATGTTCAAATTGTAGACTGAACTTTTGACTTTTGACAGCGTCGCCGGCTTGATAGATAGACTGGATAATGTGTAGAGTCAAGGTCGTCAGACATTCGCCCCAAATGCGCTGCCAAAGCAGCTCAATCATGATATGGTTCAACTAGCATTTTGGATTATGCCGCCAGTTTCTTAATTTGATTGAGTCAATCCTGATTGAATTGTGTGGCAGTCTTTGTTGTTAAATATTCACTTTATATGTGGTTCAAAACTGATTGATGACATTGGCAATTTATATTTAAATGTTTGAAAATGAAATTTAGCTGAGCTAAACGTCAATCTAAATTTATAACTGATCAGTTATTAAGTTTTAGTTAAGTAAAATGTAAAGATATGCTGTCATTAATTTTATTCTGATTTATAAGTTTTCTTGCATTTTCGAAGACGAGTTTAATGAACTTTTTATATTTTATTTTTATTAATATTAGTTTTATTTTTAAACTTAAAAATTTAGTTTAATTATTTTATAAAAACTTTATTTACGGAGAGACAGGTAGAGATTGCCCAAGCCAATATACCCGTTTTCACCTACTGAAAACACATAACATACTTCACATCTAATTTTAGACTTGTTTATTTTAAGTTATTAATAATAAAACTTGAGCTGCGTCTTTTCAATAGATTAAACATAAGCCTGTTGTTCGATTGCCTTAAAAAAATTGCATAGCACAGTCCAACAAACAATTGGGCTTAGATTTGTGTGTTGCTAAGGGTCGGCCATTAGGCACTCATGGATCTATCATCAGTTAAATGGAACAGGGTTGGGAGGGGGGGCTAAAAGCATCCGCTCAGCATTGGGCTGGAATCACATTAGCGTGTTAAACTACTTGACACACACACACAAAAGCAATGAACCTGAACGTGAACCTGAACCAGAACCAGAACTACAATCGTAAGACAAATCTAACCGAAACCTAAACATGGCTGCTTATGGGCGCAGCATTTGTGCCATGATGTGGGCGTGCCTCAGTTCGCCTGATTGAATTAATCAGCTTCATTATTTTCGTGCTATTTGGCTTTAATGTATTTGCGAGCATGTTTCAATTAGGACACGAGCTGGCAAACAAAAGCCCAACATAAATTCCAAGACGCCGAATGCCTAATATATATACATATATGTGCATATATACGCATTAAAGAAGAGCTCAAAGTGTGTCTTGGACACGGCAATTTATGTGGCTACGTGCAAGGCATTTGGCCAAAATCACAGACACAAGCACACACACATGCACACAAACACACACAGTGCAGACAGACAGGAACTGTGTGCATGTCCTTAAGTGTGCAGTGGCATTTGCGGCATGCATATTTAATGTTGATCATGAAGCGAGCCATTATTGAAATTGATTCACAATAAAAACACAGACAAATTACCCAAAACTTCACCTGAGTTCAAATAAATAAATATTTGCATGTGTATGTCTCTCTCTCGTGTGTGTGTGTGTGTGTTTGTATTTGTGTGTGCAGCACACACATTTGACAGTTAAATCAAAGTCCTGACAATGTTTTCATTTCATATTCTATTTTGGAAACCAATAAATGCTCTAGAGCAATTGGCGAAACTAGCTGATACCCTGTAGCTTGACCAATACTCGTGGCAAAAAGTACTCAAGGGAAAAAAAGGAAGTTCTCAAAACGATAAATAAATAAACTTGACTAGCTTGGGTCTTATAAAAATCTACTTAGTAAATTTCTTATAATTAGTTCTAAATAATCTTTTCATAAACTAAAGAAAATCGATAATTATCGATGTTGGAGACGCGTTAGTAACATTTTCTTAATCTTGACCTGATCTGCGTATGATATAAAAGAAACCATAATAATTTAGTTTTACCTATAGACTCTGGATATGTATGAAATATATTTTCAATTTAATTTATTTATATTATAATATAAGTTTATTTTTTATCATTATAAATTTATATTACTACTCTTTATTTTTTTATTTAATTTAATATATGGAGCTTGTTCATTTTTATATTCCCATAATAAAGAGTTGAGTCAATCTCGCTTTTTCTGATATACATTTAAATTAACATGAAATGAAATTAATATAATTAACTTAAACGAATCGCCTGAAAACGTTCTCTGCCTAGCAAAGGTCGCAGAACAGATCAACTTTTTCAAGACGCCGATAAGCTGCTGCGGCACCTGAACGTGGTCGCCAGGGTCCTAGCTGTCCCATTTACAGAGACAGGTTAAAGGGTCCAAGGTTACACCCTGCGACTACCAGCGGGGTGAATCATTTCAATCCCTAACAGTATTAGCCTGTGTCCTCAATTGCCTCCTTTCTAAATATCCCGTTAACAACATTGTAACATTTTATTATAACTAAAGCCTTCTTTGATAGTCTTTTGCCTGGTAGAGATCAGAAGTTTCTGATCGATTTCAGCGCATAATAAATCAAAGTGAATTGAATGTATATAAAAATATAAATCGCTAGGCGAGGACAAGTAGCAAGTAGAATTGTAGAGCTCTAGGTGTCTATCTTCTACAGTCTCTGAACTTGGCTGTCAATCAGAAATATATTTATATATATACCTTAAGGTAATAAGCCTCGCTATTCTTCAAATACAATTTCTCCGGCGTGTGCGACCCGCTTTATTCGTTTTCAATAGCTGCAGGGTATTAAAATGACAATTGATGCTGCTGATGATGATGATTACAAGATCATCATAATCAGCTGCCGCTGCTGCTGTTGCTGCTGCTGTTGCTGCTGCTGTTGCTCCTTGTTGTTTTTATTGTTGTTCAAATTACGCAAGCAATCAATGCCAAAGTGCCGGCCCAGACAGGTGACAAAGCGCAGTTACAGATACACGCATTTGGGTATTGGATGGCGCACCGAAAGTATCTACAAGATGCGCACACAACAAAGCGGGCAACACACGCACACACACACACACACTCACGTATATTATATTATTTTCAATAAGCAAGCGACATATTGATAACAAAAGCTTTGAAATACACACAGGCTACGTAGATCCCCCCCCCGCCTCCCCCCTCGTCTACGACAGAAAATATTGAATATATATCCCAAACAGACACACAAAGGAGCTGAGCAGCTCGTAGCATAAAACATTTTGAAATTGTGAAAAAATTGTATGTCTCTGGCATTGTATTGAATTTTGTATTGTCCATGTGGGTGTGCGCGAGTGTGTGTGTGTGGTTGAAGTAGAAATCTCATTGAACATATGTTGATATGTCTAACGCTGCCGTGGGATTAGACTACGCTATGCACCAGAATTTCTATTATATGAAAAACGAGCAATAGACTAGGTACAAAGAGATTTACCGGCAGAGACTGAAGGAGTGCGGGAGAAAGCTGAGATGATGCCAAAATGATATGACTATGAATGCAATCCACTAACCACAAAAAACCATTTAAAACTGCCAGGCTAAAGTAGAAAAAAAAGAGAAGAAAATGCACACGACGATGCAAATGAGAGCATGTTTTCGACAAAGTCAACGGCATCTCCAACTGCTGCTGCTGCTGCCGCCTGCTTCTTGCTGCATCTTCGTTGCCACAAAACATTGGGTGAAACGTCGCTTTGTTGCACATGCCCCAAGTCCGCCCACAACGCCCCGCTCACACGCTTCTACCATGATATCTGTGTGTGTGTGTGTGTGCTGTGCTTCTGCTGCTGTCACCTAATCCCCTTTTTCAATAAGATTTAAATTTGCATTTGACACATATTGGACGACGACAACGCCAACGACAACGCCAACAACGACGACAACAACAAGAACGACGACAACGCAACAAACAGCGATTGCGATTCCAAATGCGAATAAATATTGAAAACGGGCGAATAAAAATGCAACATTTGACAGGTCGAAGATTACCTGCCCTATAAAGAAAACATTCGCATTGTAACGGCACAGATTCCACCTGTCTACAAGCTGTGAAAATTATTTAACCAACATTTGTTTTAAAGATTACAACTCTATTCTTTCATGTAACATAGGGAATCCCCATAATACATATTTAACATTTTGTGCAAAATGGAAATTTAAATCGATAAAAACATGTTATTTTAATATTTTGAGGGAGAAACGCTCAAAACCATATCACATTAAAAAAAAGTTGTATAATAAAGACATAATATGAAAAATATATATTGTGGGCGAGCCAAAAATTGATATTACAATAAAAAAAATGTGATGTCAAATTAAAACTATATAAAATTAGAAAAAATAAATACAGAATATACAAAATGGGCGAGTCCAAAAATAATGTCAGCTAAAAAAATACAATATAGTTATAAAAAAACTGGATAGCTCAAAAAATGTTATGAATAAAATAACAATATATAATATATATATATATATATAATAATAAAATGAGCACTTGCTGTGAGGCTTTATTGTGTGCAAGCCCATTAATATATTCAACTTACAAGAAAGTAATATTAAAATAATAAAAGAAAAAGTTTTAGAAATGTTTTTTAAGATTTTAGGTTCTTAGCTTAAAGAAAAGAAAAAGAAAAGCAAGTATAATATACATATAATAATTTATATCAATAAAAAAAAATTTTAAAAATATTATTTAAATATATTATCAGCATTTTAGGTTTTTAACTATTTAATAGAAATATGTAATAGCGTTTTAAAGTTTATAGCTGCAATTTATACATAAAGTAGCTTAGCCCTTATCTCAAAGGGTAATTCATATAATTTAACAATTTTTGAATATAACTAAATATAAACTAAATAAATTCTTGACCAAAATTATGTGGGAGTCCCCACTTATATCAAATATTTCAAAGACAACCTACTTTGTAATATGCAATAGAAATATTTATTTAAATGATACAAATGGATATTGGCGATCAAAATGCCAAGCTATTTAAAAAACACGCATTTGTTTTAAGTATTATTATAGGTTTAAGCTGGACAAAAATCACAAAAATGTAATTAAATGACATTAATAAAGTCAACCAAACCCTAGAGGTTACTCAAATATATTCGGCAAAAGATACAAAATATACATTTTGTATATCAAGTAATATCGAAAAAATGCAAAATGCCATAAAGCCAGCGAAAGATGCCAAACATACCCTAAGAAAACAAGTGTATAGCAAAGCCATAAGTGGGCGTGCAATGCGTTGCAAAAGAAAGGTGAAATATGTGAACGAGTGGGCGGGCGAGTGGCAAAATGGAGAGGGTTATATGTAGAGAGCTGCATAACTATCTAGGCAGCTAGCAAGCGTCAGGTGAAAAGCGTGGCGTAAAAGAAAATGCGCGTTATTAGCATAGCTGGGGTAAAACCCTTGAATTCGGTTTGCTTTGGTTAGTTGGTCGCTGGGTCTGCAGTTGGGTTCGGTAGCCGGGTAGTTGGATGGATATGCTGACAGGTCGGTTGGCTGGTAGCTCGGTTTAGTTGCCGGCTCTGGCTGACATGTTATGTGATTTGATTTGGTTTGGTTTCACTCGATGCCAAAGGCGAGACCATTGCAATGGGGTAAGTACGTTTTGGTACGGAAACCTCATTAGCTGGCATTCCATAAGTCAGCGTGTGCAAATGGACATGACAGACAAATGCTAGTTTGTTCCAAATAACTGACAATACCTTTAACACTTTGCGAAGGGCAACGGCATTGAGCCAGAAAGTCTAAGAAAGCAAAAAGATTTCTTGGTAACATTCAATTCATAATATATTATTTGATTTAGCTGCCGTTTTGGAGCTCTTAGAAACTTAAGAACTAAGGCAATAAATTGCCTTGGAAATAATCTGGCAACGAGTTTTTTTTGTCCTTAGCTAAATTTGAGTTCTTCAGTTGTTTGTATTTAAAAAGAATTCAATAAATTATTAGATGAATTATATAAAACGTAGAGTGAAGATATAGAGTTAAACGAGAAAAATGTATTTGTTTTGTAAATTTGAAAAAATAAAATAACTTTAAACACGTATTGACTGGGATGAACTAAACTGTATATAAAGAAGTTTTTTAAAATCTGTAATGTTGAATAATAATTTTTATAATAATAAGAATATAGTATATATAAAGAGTGATGAGAAGGAATGTGTTTTTAAAGTGAAGAACTAACAATTAATTTCTTTACATTCATTCTCAGATAAATTAGACGGACGAGATCTTAAATTCTACCTTTTAAGTACCTCCACAACTTTAAGGAAACATGAAATATTTTCTTCTTAAAATTTAGCCAACACCCTTGTAAACTTGGAAAGCCAACTTAAGGCAAATAAAATTATTTATTATTATTATTATTATTATTATTAATTTTTAAAGTGGATATCTAATAATTATGAATATTAATTTTTATAATGAATGCAATTTTTTCAATTATCTCCACATATGTATGTTCTAAGCAAAGCGAAACCTTCCCCCTTCCCCCTTGAAGACAACTCCTTTTTGTACTTCACTTTTATCTACAAATCAAAATTTAAACTGATCCAACTTAACTTCAATTCTTTTGATACGACATTTACCTGTTCCACCTCATGTCATTGCTCACATGTTTCTAAAGACATGTAAGTAATTTGCCCATTTTGTCATTGTCTGCTTGCATTTTGTGTCATTTCCCTTTGCACTCTCAACTTTCTCAGATCAATCACACTCCGCGCGCGCACTCCCTCCATGCAGATGTACATCATTTATGCCGAGCTCTTTGACTAACAGATTTTCCATCATTTTTTTATAACATAATTTAGTCGCTTTTCAATTTTTTGTTTTTGTATCCCTCTAATTGTGTCTCGTGTAACATTCAATTCGTTTTTCCATTCTGCAGCGATAGCTTCTCAACTTTGTAAAGCTTTCGTGCTGACTCTTCTATCCCATGTGTAACTCGTGTATTCCTCCAGCATATTCGTAGCTGCTATTGTGTTTCATGTATCCTACTTGGCTCGCTTCATTAAAAAGTAAGTCCTTTTAAATTGGTCCTCGCATCAATTGGAATTCATAGAACGCAACGGACGCTCTACTATATGTTTGTGTTTCCCTTTTTTTTTTGCTTTATTTTTTGTGTATCTTATACTCTGTGTATTTTCAGAAAAGTTTTATTAAGGGGTATAACAAAATAAACAGACGTAACCGAAAAAAAATATATATATTCTGAAGAGCAGAGTTTATATCTATCGGTCCATCTACGCATCCTTTGCGCCCATTGATCCCAGGGATTATATGAGTTGTGTAGATAAATAACTTTCCATGTTCCCGACATATTGATAAAAAAAAAGGGATTTTTACATCAACTCTTTGGGCTAGCTCTAATTTGGAAAATTAGATAAATATCGATAAGCAGCATCACTTCTGTAAGTAGATCTAGAAGTTAAAGTGTGAAACTACAGAGGGTATCTATCAGTTATGCACTCTAAAGTAACTTTCACTAGCTTCGTGTTTTTCGCTTTTGCACTCAAATCTCCACAAGCACATTTTTGAATCTTTTTTCATACCCTAAAAAGGCAAAAAATGGTATAAGGGTTTTGTGCAAATGTACGTAACAAGCAAAAGCATCTGTTTGCTAATTGGGTTTCTTGGCAATATCTCGGAGTTCATTAGAACTAGATACAACAAATTTAGGCTTTAGGATATCTTAGAGTTCGCACACATTCAAAATATTTCGCTTTATAAATACCTCAAGTCGTTTCTCCTATAATTGAAAAAAAGTGTACGAGGTATAGCCTTGGGCTTTGATATATGCACACTTTGATACTCCATACTTATGCCCCGAAAATTGCATGAAGATCGGACAGTAAATACCGAAGTTACTATAAAATACATTTCCCAATAAGATAGAAAACTCTAAGCAAAGAGCAAGCACAGCAGCTGCACAACAAGAAGGAAATGCTAGTTTCAGGGTATCTCCTAGTCGGAGCACTCTTATTTTTCTTCTACTTATTTTTTTTTTTTGCCTTGCGCGTGTGCCTTTCAATTTGCCGACTGCGTGCCCAGTTAATAGAACATAACTCGGCGAGCTGCGAGGCCGCTTTTCCAGCTGTTTGGCTGGCAAATATTTAAGACCAAATTGGCTTCTGGCCAACGAGCCGTTGGGGCGTTACGAGGGAATTGTCAAAGGGTACGCAATGTGCCGCGTTTTCAACCCTCAGCACCTCAGCAGCCCCCCTCCAGGCAGCTCTGTTTGTCATCCATGTCTGGCGGGCAATTTCCATAAAGGACAAGAGGCTGCCACGAGGCGCCGTCAAATATGTTAAATAACAAACTATTTTGCATTTTTATTTTTTATCTGCCTCGCCCAGAGCCCCTCCCTCTCTCTCTCTCGCCGTCTCTGTCTCTCTCACTCACTCTCTACATTTCTTTGTATTCGTATCAATGGCCAAGCGTTGGGCATTAGGCAAATGTGAATGTGAATGCGAATGTGAATGTGAATGCGGCTGTGAATGTGGCTCATTCGAGCGTTTCGAATTCCTTGACGCAAATTTGTGCGGCTTGCGCTTGCCACATGAGCAGCGTCTCCCTCCCTCAACCCCCCTTTAGCCCCACCCGCCCGCACCCCCTCGATGTTTTGCGTTTTTTGTTTGCACAGCCATGTCAATTTAAATCTATGTCAAAACACACGGCTTAGTTGAGGTTTATTTATGTCGGTCTGACTCCGACTCCGACTCCGATTCCGATTCAGACTCTGGCAACGGCTATGGCTATGGCTATGGCTATGGCTCTGCCACGCCCACTGCTCTTTGTGGGCCCGCCATGGCAACCTTAACCCCGCAAGCGCTTTTAACCGAATTCAATAAAAATGCAAACGCTCTTTATTTGCCTTTTCCGACGTCACGTAAATGGATCTTTTGCACTATCTGGATAATATTCGATTTCCACAAATTTGTGAAATTGGTTTGGCAAGCGGTTAAGTGCGGTGTTTACCGTCCGTTCCACCCATTCCATCCCAACCTAAATACCATTCCGCCCCTGTGATGAAATTCTAATTTAGCACTCGCCTCTTGTATTTATTTGGTAAAAGCAGCAGACGGAAAGTTTGATACGCACACCAAATGCCCTTTAGGTATATGAGAGGCTTAAGGTATCCTAGTAATAAGATATATTATAGTATAATAATAACAAATATACTATATATATCTTTAAAATATTTATTTATGTTAAACGTTATAGTTCTCGTTCCCGGAGAACTATTATCAAGAACAAAAATATTTGTATTAACTGAACAGAAAGTCTCTATGGAAGGTATTTAATATAAAAATCTGATGATTTTAACTAAATGCCCTTTGGATATCATAGGAAGCATAAGATTCCTTATGATTGCTTTATAACACATGCCTATGGAACTATTAACTAGTTCGCCTGCGAAAACTTATTTCAGTCTTAAAGACCAAAATGTTTTTATCAAGACTAAAGGCCACGACAGACTATAGTATATTTGCTAAATAGTTTAGAATAGAAGATTGTATACGCAAAACAGACGAATCCCAGCAGAATACTCTGTTTATTATAATCATCACAGACGCCCCAAAGGTTAATGAGAGATATAGTTAGCAAATTTGAGAGATAAAGGTGTATTATCACGTCTCAGTCGGGTACGGATAAATAAGTTAAAAAGGCTAGCTATCCAGAGGAGTAGAATTTGCATGAAATTAACTTTTGAATAAATAAAATTTAAAAACAATAATAATGAACCAAGCATAATTCTACGGTTAATTAAAGAGGAAAAATCGACTGGCTCGGATCTTAGTTTAATCCAAGCAGAGTTTTATAAACTCAAGAGATAGTGTCTATGAAAGGAATTTATATAAATGATAATATTTATTACCATAAAAAGGAATTGGGATATCTAATAAGCATAAGAGTAAATAATGCTAAAACCTAACGACGACAGCTATAATATTATCTGCCCGATTATGGATTATGGTTTATATGATACAAAAAGTTTTGAACGCAAAAACTGAATTTTGTGAAGATGTCAGCTATATGATATAGTTCTTCAATCTGGCTGATTGTAGATTTTACTTTCATATAAAACAAAAAGTTTTGAATATAAAATCTCAATTTCATAACGATTACTGCTTTATGATAAAGTATTTCCATCGGGCCAACGTTAACATATATGCTATCAGCAGCAAATATAGCTTTATGCAAACTTTTAATCATTTTGCTTTTCAGACTGACAGAGTTGACAACTTTCTTCCTGCTCAAGCATATATCTTACTTATATTTTCTCTAATAGCCTCTGTCGGGCCATTAAAACGGATTTGACGTGTATTTGCCACAATCACAAATCGTTTCGTTTTTGGGTCTGCCCCGAAAACGTCCAACTGCATTCATATGATTAACATCAATCAGGGCAGAATACAGGGTACGCGGTACGGGGGTGGGGTTGCACTCGTACTCGCACTCGTAATTAAAAATCAATCAGCGTGTGACATAAAGCTCAGTGCCGGACAGCAGATAGGCCGATAGGCATGGCATGGCTACTTACTCACTCGACCGCTAGATGGCGTGTGCTATACGATTCGATAGTTGGGTCGTGGCCCACAAATTTGAAATGTTGGATTAAGTCCGGTTCAGCTGAGATTCTGGGCTGGAAGCGAATTGTGTTTGTGCCCGACTGGCAGAGAACTCAATTGAGACACAGATTGATGAAAATTAAATGTCAAGGAAAATTGAGCTTAGGTAACATTAGGAAAGAGAAGGAAAATTAAATTGAGATAGGTTGCTTCGTATGAAGCTTCTATCAAATTATGTCAATCAATATAATGGTCTAATTGAGCTTAGTTTAAAAATAAAACAGTGTATTATTCGTTCGAGTTAAGTTGGCTGCGCCTGAGTATTTAATTTCATCATTTAATCTGGCAGCACTGTGAGTTAAGTAGGCTGCGCTTTAATATTTCATTACAAAAATTAACCTTACGAAATAAACTCTTAAGCATTAACAAATGAAATTTCTAGAACAATCAAAACCTGGGCCTGGCAAAGAGAAACAAAAAATATGAGACAAATTCAGAATTCATATACAAGACTTCTTTCTGATTTTACATAGTATACTTTTGGGGGTTGGTTAGAGTTAATCAAAGCTGAATGTCTGTAATTTTATTAGGCTTCAAAACAAATACACTTTTTCCTTAAGCATCAAAAGCAATATTCAATAAATTATTACTGCTATATACTTGAATTATTTGTGTAATCATTTTGTACATAATTTAAGACGAGTCGACCAATATGCTTAGCAATTGCAATCCTTATGGATTACAATTAGGAAATTACCTAAAAGCCCCGCAGTCTGACATTTTCAGAGCGCGTCGGAGGCATTCAATCATTCGGTTTCGACTTTGGCTTTGGCTAACGCCTACAACACACATCAAAGTCTGTGTTTATGCCAGATTTGACTGACAGTTCTTCACGGTGCTTGGTGCTTGTTGGTTGGCTGCCTCAAGGGCCCGACCGACAGTCGGCTGGTATTTATTTGTTTATGAAATGTTAATTAGCTGCAATAAACCTGACGAAACCAAAAATGGAATTCTTTACACAGAGTTAAGACAATGGCATGTTGGGCGCATGTTTTACCTAAAATGATACACACAAAACTCGGTTTATTATCATTTTCACGCCTGTCGGAGCAGTAACCTTTTCCGTCTGACTCTCTCGGCTCCGATACGGTGACAGCGATTCAACCTTAATCATCGCATTGGGTTTTATTTGCAACATTGGAGACCCCAAAGAAATAAAAAGAGTTGAAATTGTTTCCATACCCTTCTAGAGGGTTCCTGAATTATCTAACGCATCATGTTACATGTTCATGACAATGTATGAATATACACTACGCACATATATATTTCTGATCAACATCAAATGTTGAATCATGTCCGACTATCCTCAACTGATGGAAACTGAGGATAGATAAATGTATCTTAAATCTGTTATAGCATCTTTAGGATCGAGAACCGAGTTTTATTATGATCAAAGTTTCCCCATTTAACATACTTTGACCAAACCTCTAGATATACATTTTGTTTCCGCATCGACACCTTTTTAAAACGAACTAGAAGTTCATAAAGCTCCTGTCTGTGGTTAGAAATACCGAAATATTTCATTGTAGTTCTCCTTTTGCCTCTGAGGGTATTTAATCTATGGCCGACCCCAAAGATAACCTTTTTTCCTTGTCTTATTTTATTTTATGTCCTTATAGTTGGCACTCGCATTGTCCAGAGGCCAAAGCATAAACAGATCAATAAAACAAAACAAAGTTTTTGGGGGAAAACTACTGGCAAGAGCAAAGAACAAGCCCCAAAACAGAGCAACTGTCGCAGTTCCCATGCAAATTTCGCAAGCGTCCCTTAGTAACCCCCCATACACCCTCACATCCCCCCCTTGATTTCCCTAGTTCCCGTCATAACTGTGGCCATGTCTATTTGTTTGTACAAATAATGTGTAAGCAGGCATATTTTTGTCAACGAGGCTAATTTCAGTCAGAGATTTACGTGACAATGGCCCCCGGGCCATGCTGAAACTGTGAGAATTCCGACAGCATTCTTGGGGAATTCCAACGGACGGGGGATAGGCTATAAGAAAAGCCGAAAAAAATGGAATTGCCAACAACAATATTCCACACAGCTCGACACAAAAACAATTACAAAACAAGTTCCATCAAAGCGCTGCTGCTTTTTGTGGGTTCCTCTTGGTGAGGGGGGGAGGGGGGCAGCGGGCAGCGGGGCTACATACTAAACCAGAGGCTCGTCTTCGTCGTTTTGCGGCCAGTCAGTCGGGACATAAAAAGAAATATAACGGCAATGGCGTAGAGGTAGGCCGTGAAGAAACATCAACAAACTGGGTTAGGTGGCGGGATGTGTGTTGCGCCAGGTTGAGTAGTTGCATGTGGGCGTGGCAGTGGGGGCACGGACAGGCACTCCTCCATTGTTACCGGCAGGTACGTCTCTGTTACATTGTTTTTTCTTCTTTTTTTTTCCTGCACCTATGTTAACGCTGCGCCTCTGCAAGGTACTTGTTGTCTCTGCTGCTCTGCTGCTCTACTCTTGGTTATTGTATTCTAAAATGAATGTATGACACATATTTCAGTCAGCCAGTCCACAAATGCGTTCCACTTTCGATGATAACTTACAAGCCCCAAGACCTGAGAGCAATCACTTGACTCTTATATGTCATATGTCATGCATATTGGGATTAATTCAGACAGACATCCATCCACACAGAGATTTCAACTGGATAAATACATTTATCACATACTATCCAAATGTCATGTATCGGATGTAATTCAAAGAGACAATCGCAAGAGATATTAGCTGGGAAAATTTTTGTAAGTATTACAAATATTATTCGACTGTTCCTATATCTCTTTCTATATATATGTATCTCTTTGGGTTTGATTTTTAAAAATTGTGTGCGACACGTTTTGAGTTATTTATTTTTTATTTTATACCTTCTATATATTTTCATTTTTGATAAGCCTAGCACATGTCTTGGACTTCCAGTTTCAAGTTTCTTCTCAATTTCCAATCAAGTATAAAACACATTCTTAGAACATTCAATGCAACATACAACCGTTATAGCACAACCTTTCACCTATGCCGAGCCAGGGTCGAAACGCCAACCCTCTCCCGTTAACTCCCGTTAAATATTTGCCCTGATCCTGCACACGCAGGCTGAACAGTTCTATATATAAACGTGTCCCTTGTGATATGAGCATTTCATTCATTTTTGTGCATCACCGTCCCCCTCGCCCTCGCCCACACCCTTGCCCGGACCACTCGCACTCGCACTCGCACGTCCGCGTTCAACGCTTGTTTATTGGCTGACAAGTGCTGTGCGTCCGGCTACTATTGCGGAAATGAGCAAATGACTAATGACTGACCAAGAGTCAAACGCCTCCCACCACACACACTGGACAAACACAAACCCTCCCCTGCCCCCTTCCCCTTCCCTGTCCACCACTCACATCACAGTTGGTGGCTTGTAGAGTGCGAACAAGTCGCTTGCTGTGTGCATTGCGCTTCAATTAAAGGAACGCAGGAAATTGAACTTTTAGCAGAGAGCTCATTGAGTAGTGGTAGATGAGGGGGGCGGTTAGAGTAACAGCATCAATCGTTACGTTACGTTCTGTTTATCGTTAAGTTGTACCTACTTGTCGTTTAGCTGGTTGGTATGGGCTGGTTTATGCTTAATGCAAGACGCGCGTATCCGTATCCAGTTGTTGCATACAGTACAAGTATTTAAGTATGGGCTGCTGTTACAGTTTTAAGAGCACTTCACTTTAGCACTTTACACTTGCCAACAAGCACACGCACGCACACGCAAACACACGCACACGCACACAAAAACAATAATCACTCTGTGTGCCTTGAAATATCTTGTGCGATTTCTTTGTACCGTTACAACTGCAACGACACGTTTCACGTTTTCACGCTCGCCGCATGCCGACGAATATGACGCGCGCGCCTACGTCCACGTCTACGTTTCAGGCTACCGCTACCGCTGCCGCTGCCGCTGTTGTTGTCTCGCCAAATAACAAACGTGCACTGACACATCCGCACAACATTATGCGCATTTTATGGCCGACGACCTTCGCCATGGACTTCGGGCGCTTTTAGTACACCCACGAAGCTAAAGTCGAAGACGCAGCCGAACAACATACAATAAGAAAAACATTGGCCTAGGCGCGCAACAGACGAACGGTAAACGTGCCAAAAATGCAATGAGCCGCATTTAAAGCGTACGAGAGCGTACAACAGCAGCTGAGAGCGTCCGAGAGAACGCCAAACTAAAACTGAAGAGCGCCGGAGCATGCGCATTAGGCAAATAACTGTTAAATATTAGCAGCTGGCAATGCTGCGGCATAGCATCGGACTGAAATTCAAAAAACCGGACACTGATTTGACGACGCTTTGACAATGAAGATGAATGAATGAGTGGTGTGGTGTAGACGGGGGGTGTCTGTGGATCATTGTGGTTGTTGTTGATGTTGATGTTGTGTTTTTTGTGTGCCCTTTGACCGCAGGTACCGGCCGACAGCTAATAAACTCGAAAACCCAAAATGTTCGTCGAATTTATTGTAAAACATTTCTAGCCCCTGGCACTAAGACTGACAAATGGCCACGCACACAGGCAATTTGCAAGTCTCCCCCCTCTTCCATCCCCCTCGCTTCACTCTTACGAAACAATCCTCATCCTACTCCACAGCTAACCTAACCTATAAAGTTTATGCTCGTCTTTTGGTCATTGCATGTTTTATGCTCAGCCATTTGTTGTTGCTGCTGCTGTTGCTGTTGTTGTTGTTGTTGCTTGGTTTTTAATATACAATATTAGCCGGTAGTGATGTTTCAATTAATTTTTAAGGAGCAGCAGAAGCAGCAGCATCGGTCAAGAAATAGAGCTCCCCGGCCGAGCTCAGGGAGAGAAACTTCTAACCGCATGCTAAGATATGATGGCAGATGCCAGCAGACAAATAAATGGCTTGCTGCAAAGGGTAAATTTTTCATAGTTGGGTGGCTCATCGAATTGGGGCAAAAGAAATTGGGCTCTGAGCTGAGGTGGAAATTGCGGTTTGGCGTGTTGTGCGGTTAAACTGCGTTGGACAAGCAGCTACATTTCAAGACTTTAAACAACTTATTTGAAAATTGGCAACTATTTCCGAGTGCTTAAATTTATCGCCAGGCAGACAAAATGGCGATACCATATGGCAATACATTGACCGAGGCGAGTATTTGACCAGACCAAAATATTCAATCATGGAGAGTTTCATTAAACTCTGCGGTAAGAAACTTTAGTAGATAACTAGAAAATAGCTGCTATTAACGATATATCATTGGATAGTATGGATGACATATATATTTTCTTATCTTTCAGGCGAAACGTTTACGTAACACTCAAAGTTGTCAAAGGACAGAAAGTTTACTTTTTCAGACAAATATGAACAGAACAGAACAACGTATAAAGATTATAGTTAAAGAGGTTTAAGATCTATCGTAAGTTAAAAACATCTAAACGTAGCTATTGTCGCCGTGTAGCAACATATTTCTATCTTCCAGGCGAGATGCTTTCCCGTGCTTAAGAAGTGTATCAAAGTCAACTGTCAAAAGATAACTGTAAGATACTTAACTGAAAGAAAAGCTTTAAGAACAGCTTTAGGGATGAATGTGGTTTATTACTATAGCTAATCTATCTTCCAAGCGACAAATGCTTTTAGCACAGACAAAAATCTCTATTATCACCTATTTTCGATTTCCCAGAAATGTCGCAAAAGTGAGCTGTGTCTCAGAGCTGTTTGATAGGATATTCCCTATCCTATCAAAGATTACCGTAAAACCACAAAAAAATATATATATAAATAATTCTTGATCTTATAAATTACCATGGAACCAATACTCGTATCTTGTAAGTGCTAATACGCATGGGACTACATATTAGCAAATACCCTGTAAAAATATTTATAGTGTGTTTCCTATTTCTTGGTATCCTATATTTACTAAGGCAACAATACTCGTACCTTTGAAGAGCTAATCCTCAGCGGGTCGAACATTTGCAAATACCCCGAAAAGTTATATATAGTGTGTTGAGTACTTTTTCATCATATAAAGTTCAATCTTATATTTACTAAGGCCCCCATACTCGTATCTTTCATACGTTTGAAAATACTGAAAAAAAATATTTATAGCATGTTGCGTATTTCTTGATCCTATAAAGTACAATCCTCCACTTACTAACTCACCAATACTGATACCTCTTAAGAGCTAATCCTCAGCGGGTCACACATTTTGCAAATACCCTGAAGCTGCAGCAATTTTTAGTCAATTGTGTGTCAGCAGCTGGACGCGCCGTGTAGAAGACAATTTAAAACTCTCACTCAATATCTGTATTTACCTCTCTCTCTCTCTCTCTGTCTATCTCTTCCTCACCCTCTCGTTCTTCATCTTTGTCCACCTCTCTGAGGCTTTTATCTGTGCTCTTGTTGGAGTTCCCCTAGCTTGTTGTGGTTTAATGGATTTGCAGTTTGCAGTTTCTTAACAATTCGATGTTATTTTCGCTCTTTCACTTCCTTTTCGCGCTTTGCCCTTTTCGTGTTCAATTTTTTTATACATTCCCCCCAAACACTCTCTAGTTTTTCAGTTTTTTTCAGTTTTTCTTTTTGGTAATTGCTTCCCATTGTTGTGCTTCGATTGCAAAGTTGCGCCCGTTCCCAGGACCAGCTCAGCAGACCCAAAGGATTCGAAGCATTGCAAATTGTGGTGCATTGTGCAGCCAGCTAAACATTTAATGTACCTACCATCAGGACAAAGCTTAAAGCATCAAATATTTATTTGTCCATATGGGCACTTCCGGGAAAAACCCTTTAGGCTGGCCAGCAATCAAAACTTTTGTTTTTATCTTCAAGGTAAATATACTTGAGATATATAAATATAAATTTATATGAAGTCCTTTACACGGGAATCAAAAAAGGGTCTATCAACACTTGCAATTCTATTATTATTTAAACTGATTAATCTTTGAATCTTACTCTTGAGTTTTTGGGACAAAAATATTGCCATAGAATTACTCAACCTAAAATGAGCCCTTTCAAAAATATTTATATCTTTTTTTATTCAAATGGATAAGGTACGACCAAAATGTGCTTGGCTCTGTAGTTGTTCATATGGAATATCTGTGTAAATCTAAAAGTTTTGCTATTTGGATTTGGAACTGGGGGCTATCGGAATCACAGTCTTGCACAAATTAACTCCCCAACCAGCACGTATCTAATTTCATTTCTCACTACATGAGTGCCACATAAAAAACTAATTCAAAGCTCTCAATATAATTTATATCGTTTCGCAGGCTATCTAAAGGACCTGGGACCGATGCTCTTTCAATCGCACACACACACACACACAATCAGTCCAAAAAGGCGAAAGAAATTTTTGTAATTTTTATGACCCCAAAAGACACATCAATTCCAAAGCAAACCCCCGAACGTGGCAAGGTGGGGCTTAGAATGCTGCAGGGGGTTGTCTGTAGGGGAGGGGGGAGCGGGCTTGACTCAAGCAACAACAAACATATTTAAAGATGTAAGCGCAATAAAATAAAATAATAAAAATACAACTTTTGTCCAGCCAACCCACTTACTGGCCCCCCCGCCCCCCCACACCCAAGAACTTTCCATGTTTGTTTGTTTGTTTTGTTATTGTGGTAGTTAGTTGGATTGGGAAGGTGTGGGAGGGGGGGGGGGGGAACTCTACTATAAACTGTTCCAAGTTATCTAAAGTGTTAAATCACCTGATGCCGTCAGCATGAAATTTACGCACATAAATCTTTTAGGGCAAGCCCAAGCTCAGTCCGAGGCCGAGAATGAGCCCGAAATAACATAAACCAAACATAAGCAGGCCCAAGCCCGAACGAGGGTGGTTCGAAAAGTTAACGGATTATGATAAATTGCTAGAAAATAGCCAATTAGAATTTACCACTGGGAAAAGTTATAGTAAAAATTATATAATACAAAAATTAATTATAATAAATATAAATAATATTAATGGAACATGCCTAATAACAATAGGATATATTTGACGATAATAATAAAATGTATAGTACATCAAGAACTAAAATTTCATTGGGACTTCCGTATCTTTCTTTAGATGGATTGTCTTCCGAGAAGACCTATTTCATAGTTTTAGAGAATCAGCTTACAATTGTTAAAAATTAGTTAAATATTTATAATAAATTTTAATTAATTTTATTTTATACACATAAATTTATATTTGTATGTTAGATTGGTAATTTTTAAATAATATTAGTATAACTGAATAATAATAATAAATTTTAATATAAATAATTTTATATTTTCAGGTATAAAATTATATAGAAATTTAAAAAATATTCAGATAATACGAAATTTTAATTAAAACAATTTAACAAGCATACATTAAAAACTATTTATTCATTTAATAGAAACTTTAATTTAAATAATTTAACATTTTTGTCATATATATATATTTTTATGTTAGTCTAATAGTTTTTAAATATTAATAAAGTTGTTTAATTTAAATAATTTTATACTTAATAATTTATTGAATTTTCTATGTATTTCTTTGTAGCACTCTTTCAACTGCCCTCGCACTTGAAGTTGCCCAAAAAGGTTGCCAACAGGCCGTTGACAGTGCCGGGCTCACACCCCCGGCGGCCCGGCGGCCCGGCTTCCACTTCCCAGTCCCCTGGCCATCGATCGCTCTGAGAAAAGGTTATGTGCGTGCTCGTAGGTTTATCTAGGCGGGGTGAGGGCGGAAGGGAGTTTCGTGTATATTTTATAGCTTTATAAAAGTGCCTACACCTGATGAAGTGAAGCGGGGTCAGCGCCAGCGATGAGACGCGCTGTTACACATGTCGGGCCTCAACTTTTGGGGCATAGTATCACATGCTCATTGATTGATGCGGGGCTCGGTGAGTAGGAGTGCGGGCAGAGGGTTGGGTTTGCCGCTGCAGGAAGCTGTTCAAATAGTTGGCGATTGGTTGCGATTCAGCAAATTCAGCTCGATTGCTTTGCTTTGGCTTTCCTCGTTTTATTTCACTTCTTTGAAGGACAACTGCGTGAAACTTTGCCAAAGCACCTGGCCAGAGGGTTGACGGGGAAATTGGGTATTAGGAGCTGGATCAGCAGCAGAAGGTGCAGCAACTGCAACAGTAGCTGCGCATTAGAACACAAACAAACAGCAGCAACAATTGAAGGGCAGTCAGTGGGCTGGCGGGGGCTGTATGAAGGCAGCAGACACATTGGGCGTGGCGAACCGTTAATGTAATGAAAATTGTAAAAGCAGCGACAATAAAAACAACATTCAATGTGGGCAATGCGAATGTGAATGCGGATTGCGAATAAAACCGAGAGCCTGGGGGAGGTTGCGGTAGGGGAAGGGGGTGGAGGGGGGGGGGGCTGCTGAAGTTGTTCGCGACTTGAACGTTTATGGGACTGGCAATGGTCAAAAGTTTTTTTGGTCGCAAAGCGTTTTAGAGCTCAACAATCAACTCAGCGCAGCAGGAAAACAAGTTGATGGGGTCAGAGGTGCGCGAAAGAGGGAACTGCCAATCCCTAACCCCCTGTACCACCTTCCGCCCCTTTCATCCAACTAAATGATGAGCACACTTGCATTTATTTAACAGGCAACTGAAGCAGCATTACCTAACCAAATCTCATAAAACCCTTAACTTATTACACACAGCTTATTAAGAGTGCGTAAAATGTAAGCGAAAGTTACGAAGTGTAAACACAGATAATTTTTCTAGCAACTGCTTAAGGTTGGAGTTGGGATTGACTGTCCGGCTCATATACTTACTTAGACTAGTAAATATAGTAAATAAATATTTGTGTATATTTATATTAAACGAGAAAGTAAGGATTTAAAACCCTTGTAGACATTTGCCTTTTGGTGATATATATGAGAATCGTAAAGCTCATAAATGCTGAGTTTGATGAGAATATCATGAAAGAAAGAATATTTTTTGCCACATAAGAACCTACTTTTCGACCGATCGTATCTATGACAACAATGTGATATAGTGAACTGCTGTTGATAAGATTTTGAGTGTCTATGAGGATTATAGTGGAAGTCATTCATACCATGTTTGTTTAAGATATCTTGAAACACAAAAGAGTTGTCCGATATATATGGACTGCCTGCAACAGAAAGACGGATCTTTGCAAAGTTTAAATACGATAGCTTTGAGACTGAGCGACTAGTTTGCATAGAAACAGCCTGATGGACAGATGGACGGACGGATAGCCGGACAGATGGATAGACAGACAGAAGTCAGACATGGCTATATCCACTCGGCTATTGATACTGATCTAAAATATATATACTTTTTTAGGGTCGGAGATGTCTCCTTCTATGCGTTACATATGTCATGACAAAACTATGATACCTTCTGCAAGGTATTCTATAAAATGTGTGATTTTAAATTAATTTAAGCAGAGGTATTCTCTTTTCCACTCGCATTTTCAGCATTATTCATACCGAATAATTTCATTTACATGGAATGAAATAAATGATTGATAAAAATATGTCAAAACTTACCAACAATTTTTAAAACATTTCTTTTTTTGTATTTCCTCAGTTCCAGAGCCTATGAAGTGCTGAAATTTAAATGATGGTTAATAAATGACTATTTATATATTTATATTATACATTATATTTATCATATACTATTTTTATATTTATATTATCTTTGAGATGAGTGAGTATTGTATTAATTATATAAGAAGGTTTTGCAAATTTCCTGAGCTTACCGCCTTTATATCCAACTCTAGCAAGCTTTCAACTGTTTAAAAGTCTTTCTTACTATGTGTTTATATATTTATATGTATATTTTATATACTTATATTATTCGATTCTCAAGTTTAATAGATCTCTGCTGCTTTTTGTTTTTAGGGACAGGCTGCTGCAGGCTCATGCATAAACCAAAGCTTAGACAAAGCCTTGAGAACAGCGCGCTTAACGTAGATGCTGAAAGATTTGCCCCAGTTGTTTGGCTATCTGGTTGGAATGTTACCCGTGAGACCTGCAGCAAAATGGCAGAAGCAGAGCGAAAATAAGTGGACTTGCAACCGGGTGGCAAGTGGCCTTGCAAAACTTGCCGACAAGTTTGCATTGCTTTCGCTGGCGCCAGTAAATGTTAAAGCAGCTGCCCCACAGCCCACTGAATTACCTCCGGCTGCTGCTGCTGCCGCCGCCGCTGCTGCTGCTGCCGCCGCCGCTGCTGCTGCTGTTGCCGTGCAACAAGGTAGAACCAATAATGAAAACTACTTCAACATGCAATAAAGCAAAGTGGCAGGTTTTGAAAACAGAATACGAATAATAATGAATTAATTGATTACAGTTAAATGGCGCATGAGAGTGGAAACTTACAGCGGCAAGAGGGTGGTGCTGCATGGCGGGAGGGGGGTACGAGGATTGGGCATGCCACTAATAACAAAACTAAATAAAGCTTTTTGCCGAGTACAGGCCACATCAAGTGTATAATACAGCGCAAAGCCCCTAAGCGTATCAACTCTAATGAAAGGTATTTTGTTATAGTTGAATGTTTAAATAGAAATCTATTTACCACACGCTCCAAAGAGAAATTGGAATTGAAAATGGAAATGAAAATGGAAACAGCTATAGATATAGGATAGCAATGGCAATACAAGAGACAGGCTAATTAAAATTTAAGTGCACATCTAAACGAAATTTACAATAAACAGGCGAAACAACGAGCCGTCAGCCGACAAACACCAGCGGGGGGAGAAAGAGACAATAGCACACGAATTATTTAAACATATTACTAACACGGCCCAAAACATGAGGAAAACATAATAACTGGCACGCCGAGCGCCAGATGCTCTAATAAATAATAATTGGAGGGCGACTAAGTAAATATTTCAACACGTTTAACAAATTTAATAGTGAAAAATATATTTACAAATTTTTTTACAGGCTCTATTTTATTATTAATTAGTTCAACAAAAATTATACAAAAATAAATATTTTATGGAGATTTTGAATACAATAAAATAATCAAACTAGTTAAAAAAAAAAAAAGATAAAATCGAATATTATATAAACATATAAATATCAGAAATTTAAATACGAAATAAATATAAAAAGTAAACATTACAATTAAGCAATAAGAAAAGCGATATAAGAAAATAAATAAATACATCAAGATAAATTTTAACTTTAAAAAAAATAAAATACAGCACAACAAAATATTGCACAATAAATAAATGTGCAATATAAATTCGATTATTAAATAAAAATGGAAAGAAATCATAAAATTCGCAAATAAATGCAATTTATTCTGAACTTTTTATTAATTAATGTATTAGCTATGGGAAAGGCTAGGTAAAAATAAATATTATTATATATATATTTTATTATTATATATATTATAAATAAATATGCTTTACCGAACACAAATAATATTTTTTCAAAAATGTATATTTTACCTAATAATGTTTATTTTTAAGTCGATATTATTTTCAAATTTCTTAAAGCGAATTGAATAAATAAATAATTGCTGTAACCAACATAATTATTGCTATCGAATTGGATTTGATTTATTGAAATGTTTTTTCATCAAGCTAAATGCCCTAGTAATAATACCCATAGACAATTGGGTGTATGAAAAACCTATCATTAAATGTTAAATTCAATTGCATTATGCATTTGGCAAGTGGCATTTAGTGTGTTGCACAAGTTCTGAATCGCACCGCGTTCCCCCCGCAATGCCGATGCGCGACCAAACACCTACTTGTGTGGATGCAACAAATTTTCGAAATGCTTTTCAACAACATTGCTGTAGTAGTTCATAGAAAACTGCGCCAAAAACTATTCTTTACATAATTTATGCGAAATTTTGCACTAATTGCAATAGTTAATGCAGATTTCAACCGCATTTGAATTTCGTACGTGCCCCAGCGCCTGCTGCCCCCCCCTCTACAAACCACAAAATATCTCATTTACATACGAACCCCTAGCACAACAAGCTACCCTCAAAAAAAAAAAACCAAATAGAAACGAAAACAATAAAAAATAGAAAGCTGACCAAACAGCTGGAACCAACTCATGAAACACTCATGTGAATTGCATGAAGTGCGGCACGTGCACCAAATGCATCCACCGTCCTATTGGCAGGCCCCAATATGGGTGCCCCATTTGCATCCGCCCCCTTCTTCAGCCTTCTTCTATCCCCGTTTCTGGGCACGGCACGCGCAAACAGCAATTGATTTTATGGCGTCTCTTGTTTTGCGTAGAGCTCTTTGCAACTCTATTGCCACTTTATTTAACTACTACACAGCGTAGCATAAGCTACACAGTCCAAAATAAAAACAAGAAGCACCGACTGTCCTGGGCAAGTATACAAAATAGTCTTGTCGAAGTTATCTTGAGAATCACGACAATTTTTTCATATACAAATTCATTTTATGATCGATTCTTCCTATAGATTTACCATATATAGAGTATGCATACCGTATATCAATGTATACCAATATAATATATAAGTATAGTATATATAATTGATGAACATATAAAGTATATTAAATATGTATACCACATTTTAATATACCTCAACATATTATTGATATATAGTATAGAACATATAGTTGATATTAAGGCTGCATTGTATAACTCATAAATGCGGAGTTTGGTCAAGATATCAGTAAACCTAAAAACATTTCATTTAAGAGTTTGATTCTCGGCCGATTTTTCCTATGAAAACTACATAATATTGCATATAAAATTAAAAGATTTGCGGCCTAAAACTCACAGCAGTGCTATATGATATAGTAAGCCGATTTATATGAGAAGTCGCACATATGCTTGCAGAGAGACACTAACATTTGCATAGTTCCTTATTTTGGATATCTTGAAAAATAAGAACATATTCCTCATGGGAGCTTTATGATATTGTATTCTGATCTGGTCCATTTTGATATATATTTGACTGAACTATGCTGCATCGAGACGCAGTTCCTGCAAGCTACCTTTACAGTGAAGTAATTCTGTGTTTTTTTTTCGCTTGAAGCGTTGCAATTCTCAACCTCTTTTAGCTACCAGCCATATGCAGCTTAGGCAAATGTAAAGTCTACTGCAAAGGGCTGATAGAGCCAAGGGATTCTTAAATGGATATATAAATAAAATAAATAAAATTAGGCTAAATTGGGTGTACACTAAAAAATATATTACAAATATTTCTTGTCTTTTAAAAAATTATTTAAAAAATTAAACAAATGCCAAAGGTGAAAAAAGGAAAAGCAAATAAAATAATATGCCAAGTAGAAAATAAAATAAAATGTATATAAAAATCAACTGCAAGCCCTTTGCCTCAGTTAGCTTTATGCAAACGTTACTGATGAATACGATTAAGTAGAGGACACTCGATGGAGTGCAAACAATTATTGAAAAGTCAAAAGTGTGGCAACGAAATTGTTGTTTAAAACATGAGCGTAAACACAATTTGGATAGCTTTTTGAAATCATGCAAAAAGTTGCTGACACTTTTTATGCAGAGCTCACAATATGCCATCAAATGTGCCATATATTTTTATCTATATATTTATATATATAGATATTTGTCGCCGGGCTGTAGGAACCATCCGTTCGCCCATTTAAATCCACGACTCCTGTGTCCGCTTGGCTTGATTAGATTGTCACCCAACTGACGGATGTGTGTCTGCAAGTTTGGTGTTGGCATTTGGCAAATGCAATCAAGATCAGTCTAGCTGAATGAGGGGCGGCTACGGATGGGGTTGGGGCAAGGGTTAGGCGTAGGGGTGCGGCTGCGGGTGCTGGCTGCTGTTAAGGCTTTGGGTTTTTGGGCTGCAGTTTTTGGGTTTGGTTACGGTTTTGGGTTTTTGGCATTGCCCGCCAGCTGGCACGCCTCGTGATGCAGCGACAAAATTGAAAATGCCGCCACGCCCAGCGCATAGCAGCTGGCCCATGCCCCCCTTGACAGCCATGCCCCCAATAAATTCAACGATTTGCTGGTGCGTAAATCTGCAACCAAAGCAGCGGCGCTTAAAACAACAACAACAACAACAACAACAACAACAACAGCAACAGCTACAAAAGTGAACAACGCCCTGGTTCTGGATCTGGTCCTGGTCCAAAGCAGCTGTTCGTGTGCTAGCTCAAAGGATTTGTGCGGGATTTGGGCATAACGACAAAAACGAAGCACAGCCAAAAACAAAAGCGAACTTTGAAATTAAATTTAACCCGCCAGCTAAAGCCCGGGTACTCTAGAGCCGTAGCCGTAGCCATCGCAGTTGTAGTCGGAGACGCTGTTGCAGCTACATACATACATATATACTAGCTACAGCTCGAGCTGAGGCTAAGCGTTTTTCATTTTATACATATTCTAGATTGGCTGGTGGGAAATATACAAACAATCAAAAAAAGAGGAAGAAAATAGCAAATTTTGTTTGATAGAATTTTTCAATTTAAAAATGGCAAACACGCTTTGGTCGCGCGCATTTTATTGAAAAAGTGCCAAATAGATTTGTGAAATTGGTAATTTAACATAATATCAGCCGCCCACACACGCACGCACGCACACACACGCACACACACACGCCACATATTCACAATCAACCACAGATGCCAGCACACACACACACACACACACACATTCGTGCCAAATAACCACACAAGCACTAGAGATGTTCCATTAAATCACTGTGCGTTAAAGGGAATACCATTATTGAGCTGCCAGTGAACATTTAAGATTTCGACAATTTTATTTATACAGAAAATATATACACTGGAATGAATTTTTTAGAAATATTCATGAGACTACAAACAAAGGAAAACTTTAATTTGAATGTGAATTAGAATTTCTGCTAGTTAAACTGATTCGAATTTATAGTGTAAAATTTAATTTAATACTTTCTGGTTGCAAATACTTTTTTATATTATCTCAAATGTTTCATTAATTTATTTAATAAATTTCGAAAATATTTGCACGGTATCTACTTCAACGAACACAATGTTAATAGTTGTTAGATAAGAAAACCAAATAAAATAGGCTGCAAATTTAATGTAAAATGAGACTCTTGACATATAAGATAAAAGAATGTGCAGCTAAGCAATTGTCAAAAATATATCGTGCAAATATGATTTATATTGTTATTTGGCCTTTAGTATGTATTATTCTACTCTCAATTCATTTATTTATTAATTTTATAAGTATAAGTATAAGTATTAAAAGCCTTTTCACAGCATCACTTCACATCAATAGAATATAAATATTTGTTGGATATATTTGTTTGTCATAAACAAAATGAAATAAGCCACAAATTTAATGTGAAATAGGACTTATGCTAAGTAGTGTTAAGAGTTGATATATATTGTGATTTTAATTAGTTGACAAAAATATATCTTTTAAAATTGGATTTATTGTTTTTAAGTTCCAAATATTTACTATTATAATGTCGAGTAGTTTATAAATACTAAGAACAAATTGATAGCTTTGGTTGGAAGAGCAGAAAAATAATATTTGTTAGACTACAAAACCAAAATAAGTAGATTAAAATTTAATTTGATTTAAGAATTTAATATGATACAGGACTCTTGTCACTTCAAGAAAAGATTAAAGATTGTGGATTTAAGCAATTAATATATCGCAACTGATAAATAAATTCAATTAATTTATTAATAAATCACATAAATATTTTTTAATATTGTCTTAAATTTTCAACGATTTATTTCATGAAAATATAAAGCATTTTCACCTATCACCATCATATACTTAAACGAAAAACACATAAATATGTTGTTGTAAAAAAATTAAAAATTTAATATAATATATGGCTCTTGTCAGGTACGATTTAAGAAAAGATTAAAGGAATTTAAAAAAATGTCGCTCAAAATAATATTTATAATATTTAGATTGTCCTAAAAAAATATTTATATTAATATTAACTAATATTGTCTTCATAATCCATTATTTAAGCAACTGTAAAAAACATATTGAGTATATGCTCGCATAATTGGTATAACATGCAATTATCATTAATTAAATCAAGTCCTATACATTCTGATATTAAAATTGAATTATTTATATGTGAATGGTTCCTATTATTCAATAATAATTTATATCAATACTCAATATAAGATTCTATTTCTATTTCTATTAAATCAGATTCAGATCCCGAATGTTCCTGTTAATGTGTCTGTAAACTTAAACAAGACTATAAAAATGATTTATTTTTCGTTTTGAACGAAATCCAAGGCTTTGGGCTCGGTTCTTGACAATATAATCATTATACTTATATTCAATAAGGAAAATATTAATTTAACCCATATATGAATAAAATTTGAACAGTTAAATTTCAAATTTTTCTGCAGAAAAGAAATTTCCGTGCATTTTTTGAAAGTCTTTTGCAATTCCAGACTTTTGTGTAGACTAATCACAGTTTAGAGACTATCGCTAGCTCCAACAAATCACGTCTAAAGTTATCCCTCCCACACGCACACCTGCATATATTTTTATATATATATATATAGATACATCAGTTGTCTCATCACTAATCCCGCACACCTGGAAACGCACTCACGAGTCTGAATTTGGCTGCTCGCCTGCTCGCTTCTCGCTTCAGTTCCAAAGTTCTATTTGCTGTGTGTGTGCGGGTGTGTGTCGGTCTGTCTGCCGCTTTCGATTCTGATGCCGATCCGAATCGAGTGATAGATGTACACAATTTCGCCCATTTGCATACGCAGCGCAAAGCGTAGCAAAAGGGAGGGGGAGAAGCGGCATTCGAAGATAAGTTGAAACCAGCAAAATGATTTTCATTTCAATTATTTATTGATTGATTTGCAATTTGTAACCGACCAAAAGCTGCACACCTGCACATATGTCTGTGCGTATATATCAATCGACTTACTGTGGATTGATGGACTGGGCGCTGCATTGATTGTCTGGGCGTGGCAGGCATGGCGGGCGGGCGGGCGTGGCAGCTCTGTATGTGCGATTGTGCAGCTGTGTTTGCGGCGTTGCGCATATTTAATTGAAAATGTTACCGCATTTATGAAATTGTCAATATGCAATACAAATACATGTGTGCACGCACACACACACCGACAGGCACGACCACACACACACCGCACACTCAACCCACGCACACACACACACACATACGCCCACGCATGCAGGTGTTGACGACACACATTTGACATATTTACATACAATTAGTTTGTGAAATGTAAATTCAACACACACATACACACAGACCGCACACACACACACACACACGCAAAAAACTTTTTTGCAAAGTTAAATGCGCATAAAAAGAAAAACAAATTGAAAATCGCTGCGATAGCAACAACTTTTATCGTTGCCACTGACAACAGCAACAGCAAAAAGAATAAATTTTTCAAATTCATAAATAATATATGCATTTACATAGATTTTGGTTACTTTCAATTAGCATGTTAAATAATCATATGGAATTGCATAGAAAATTCAAATGGCAAAGGATATTCAAGAGTGTTTCATATTTTCTTAAATAATTTCAATATTTCTCTGGGATTAGCACAGAAATGAACAAGAAAACTTAAATGCTCTGTACAAAAGTTAAAATGTTTAAGCATTCTATCATGTTGCATAGATTCTTAATATTACAAAGAAAATTAAAAAACTTTTCATATTTTCATTAATTATTTCAATATTTCGTTGAGTTCGATTAGCATAAGAATTAATTAGAATCCTTATACGCTCTATAAAATTATATATAAAACTATTTTAAAAGTTCCTTTTTGTAAAAATATTAATTAGGAAATCATATCTAATTTAATGGGGATTTAACTGCTTAAACAAATGATAATATGGCATTGCACAGAAAATTGAAATTCAAAGGAAATTCAAGACTTTTTCTTACTTTCTTAAACTATTTCAATATTACTTTGAGTTCGATTAAAATAGAAATGAATTAAAAAACCTAACAGCTCTAAGATAAATCCAGCTCTTGTTTAATTTACGAAACTACTTCGAAAATTGACTTATTTAATAACTATATCGAATTTGATGAGGATCTATCTGCTTAAAAATGCATCATATGGAATTGGAAGGAATATTGAAATGACAATATATTTCTTAATATATATAATAATATATATTATATACTTATATTTCTTTAGTTTCGTTTGATTAGTAGAGAAAACGAATAAGACAACTTTAATGCTCTAAAAAGAGTTATTTTAAGACAAACGAAAAGTATTCAAAAAATTCCATTCAAAAACTAAATCATAAATCATGAAATTACATCATTTTAAATATTTCCAAATTTCTTTGCTGTCAATCAGCACTCGATTGGAGTAGAAAACTGAAATGCTCTAAAAAATTCTAGCTCTTGTAAGATATTTGAAAACAATTTCAAAAATTTATTTCTGTAAAATTTTCACTTTAAAACTATATCACATTTGCTGAAGATTTTACTGCTTAATCATTTTATCACAAAATATATAAATGTCAATAATCACTCATGTATTCAACATATTTGGATGGATTTTGAAGAAAATTGTGTTATACAAATTAAACTGATTTAAATATATATTTTCGATCTGGTAGTAAATAGTGGTTAATCTGATATGAAAATGTATATTACAAATTGCAGAATTAAATAAGTTTGATCAAAAAGATTGTTATAAATTAATTAAAAATGTATTATAACTATTATTAATGAAATATAAATAAGATAAAGGATATCGACATCGATTCTTATCGATTTCTAAGCAGCAAGAAAAGTTATCAAACATTTGAAATATATATGAACTACGCGGCTAATAGAAGGAATTTGTCTCCAGCTCAAATGGTTGCCGAGATATAGGCATTTATGCAGCTGGACAGACGTTAAGAGTATTATATATATATTCTGCTGTAAGAGTAAGCAGCTCCTTTCACCTGCAACATACACATGCACAAATCTATGATAGCCTTTTTGTTGCACATTTTCGAGGCATGCAAAAAGTAATTTCTTTGCTCCCAGTAAGTGGAAATATATAACGTTACATTTTACATAGGATTATCATGTTGGACGAAACGAGAAACCGTGCCAAGCTACATTCTCAGATAGACTCGCGCCTCGGGCCAAATCAGTTCCATGGCATGGCGCGAGGTGAGAAGTGTGCAGAGAGTTCTCACGGCAGCATTGTTGCTGCCCTGCAGGGCCTGAATCTTGGGCCAAATGTTGCACTGCCACATGACATGCAGCAGGCACTGTTTGCTGTGGCAGTGCTTCTCGCCGAGCAGAAAGAGCACCACAAGTATATTGCGCAACAGTTGGACGGGCAACTCCAGGCGCAGCAGATCGCATATGGCATGCAGAGCGCCGCAATCAATAAAATAGTCCAAGTAGCAACGGCAGAGGTGCAGAGCGAGGCTGACCAGTGTCCAGCCAGCGGCCAGACGGACCTCGGCATCCTTCTCCTGCTTGCTGGCGCACTGGACAATCTTCTTGAGCAGGCCCAGCTCCACGAAGTGCTCCAGCTTGATGCATCTGTTGTCTATAATGCCGCCAAGCAGCTGCAGCACCAGGACACGTATATCCGGTCTGCCGCCCAGCACCAGGCCATGCACATGCAGCAATATGCTCTTGGGAAAGCGAAAGAGCGCCTGACGCCGGCGATACTCCAGGCACACATTGGCCAGCACAAATATCGCCTCGCGCTGCACCTCCGGCAGCGGGCTGAGCACAAAGCGCACCACGCGGCTCAACAGCTTCGACTTGACCATGGCCGGGACCATGGTCGAGTGGTATTCGGAAATTAAGCGTGCCAGCTGCAATGCGGGCAGCAGCAGCTCCACATCCTGTGAGTGGTGCAGCAAGACGGGCAGAACCTGGGCAATCTTTCGGATGGCCGTCAATGTGGGACCGGGCACCTTGTAGCGCAGCACTTGGTAGAGCAGCCACAGAACTTGCCCCTTGTCGCACGGCTGCAACGGCTGTTGGCCGCGTCGTCGATGCGTCAGCATCTGCAAGAGCTCCGTTAGAAGGCCCGACTCCACGACCGCATCACGCAAACGCCAGCCGGATACCAGGATATTGCTCATCAGCGCCAGGCAACAGCATTTAATGGTGCCACGCAAACGGGACAGCTGCAGCATGTCGCGGAGGAGCAGCAGCAGGTCGGTGGTCAGCACCAGACGCTTCAAATCCACCTTGGTGCAATGGGTGGTCATCTCGTGCAGCACGCGCAACGCCTTCACGCACTGGCGCGGCGAACGCTGCGGGCCCGGCTCGCGCAGATAGCCCAGCAGACCTGGTATGAGGCCGCCGCGCCAGCATAGCTCGATGTTCGTGAGCAGCCAGTGGGCATATTCCTTGGCCGAGTCCAATTGATTGTCCAGATACTGAAAGCTGACCAATTTTTCGCAAATAAAATTCAACTCCTCGGTGGTCATGGCGAGGAGAGATGTGTGTGTTGTGGATGGGATAAAACGCGGAAGCAACAGTTATCGCAAAGATTTGTAATATTATTCCGGAATTAATTGTTAACTTCTAGAATTTCAAAATATTGTAGTTTTTTCCTATTTAAGTGCAGTTATGCTAGATCTTTTCTTCTGCTTTCTAGAAGTTTTACATTAGATATTTATGTATTTAGCTTCAACAAATGTTTTAAATTTGTGATTAATTTTGCATGACATACCAGGGCTGACGAACAACAGACATACATATATCGATAATTTAAAGTCTGTGGCCCATTTACAAAAGTTGCTGACAAATTTTGCCAAGCGGATAAATTGTAAACAAGAAACTCAGTGCTGGAAAATACGTATTTTCCAACAGAATCTTTCCAACAAGTCTACAGCTTAGGGCTTCTGAGTAGATCCAAGTAGTGCAAATTCATCTAAGAAACATCTTTGTTCCAGCTCAGCTCTACATTGGGTTGGCAGGCAACTATAAATAACCTAAAATTTTGTGCGACAGATAAAAGAGCTAGATATATAGACTTTAATCGATAAAACAAAAGCTTGTTTGTTTGCGTACTTATCGATAATTGTGCCTTTCTATTGATTTGTCAAAAGTTTCGTTTTCATTACAACTCTATTTCCAGCCTGAGTACCCAATGGAAATGGGCAGATAAGTTAAATGAGTTACTCAACACTGTGTTGGTATAGACACTGTTGCCACAGAAAGTTTAGCTTAAAGAAGTTGTAGCACTTGACAGCCCTATTTGACCTTCAGTTTTATAGGCGCAGAGCAAAAGTCTGCGGCACTTGAACAGCTCTGATGGTACTTGAAAGTTTTCTTTCTTATATATATGCGATGTAACTACTGTATGTCTACTTAAAGTTCAGACCAGCTTCTTTCACTCTCTGCCCACTTGGTTTACTTAATTGCCTTGACTACTTGCTTTTCCGTTTCAACCCCGGCCAGCCCCACACAAATCTCGGTCGAGCGCAGAACGCTTCGTCGTCCTGTCCAGAAAGCTGAACAGCTAGCTACGCCTGCCCCCTCCGTGGACCACCGCTCTCTTCGGCTCTTATTAAATTTACAATTGCATGGATTATGTCAGACTGGAAGCAGCGTTAAGGAGCTCAGCTGTGGCTCAATGTAGCCACTCCACTTCGATTTTTGCTGTCAGCCAGACCAGACCGGACCGTTGCTCCTTCAAGAGCTAAAGATTTCCTAAAGAGCTTTAAATGCCAATCAAGCGGCTGTGATTGCAGAACTCTTTGTATATGTGCATGTGTATGTGTGATGAAGTGCTTGTATGTGTGCGGGTGTGTTTGGGTGGATGGGTGGTCGGCTGGTTGGCTGGTTGGCAACGAGGTCGTAACTAAAGTCCACTTGATAATTAATAAATTCCTGGTGTTGTCTTAAGACCATTCTATATATATACATACATATAGACACATACAGCAAAACATTTATTTATTTATGTATGACATGTATACGAGTATAATTAGGCAGATACCTTATACACTTTAAACATATATAATGGGTATGAATGAAAAGTTTACCAAAAAGAATGGGCCATAGTTAAGCAGAGCTTATCAAAAATTAAATATATGATATCTCGCAGTCGACCTATCTGTAGTATGTAAATATAAACTTGTTCAGTTTTTTCAATCTTTTATGAGTAATGCCTAACTACTCTAATCAAAAACTAATTGCAGGATATCTCGCAGCATAGCCATCAATTTATCATTTCATAATATTGTAAGCCAATAAGAAATAATTTTTCAGCAAAAAATAAACAAGAAGTAAATACAGGGTATCTTATTGCGTGCTAAGCTTATACTTAACATTACTAAAAGAGTTGAATTAGCTTCCGCAGCAATGCAAATGCTTAATCAACTTAGCGATATCCTATATTTCACATTTTGTTCTTATTCGTTTTCTTAAGGTATTAAGACAGCAATGTTGCAAAAGCTTTTAGCTAAGCTGGTGTACAGTCAATATATATAATATATATATGTTTTTATATATAATTATATATACATAATAATAATGAACAAATGAATACAATTAAAAATTGTTTAAATATAGGATATCTTATAGTCATTTTATCAGTAATCTAACTTAATTTTTAGCGTTCTAACGGCTTAAAGAGCATGAAGAGACTTATTCTACGTAAGTCATAAAAGCAGTCAACAACAAATTACAGGATATCTACTAGTCGAACCATCTGCAAGGAAACTTCAATTTTTGGCTGATTGAGCAATAATCAATAGAGCTCAGTAGAGTAAGCAAAGGTAATTAAACTTGTGATAAACTATTTACTGGGTCAAAGTCTAGCTCGATGACATTTCAGATATGATATCTGGAAGAAAATCTTAACTTCAGCTCACTTTAGACAATTTACAGTTGATATAATGTGATTCTACAAAGCAAAGGCATTTAAGCTTCTGATAAACTATTTACAGGATATTTCCAAGTCTAGATTTATGTCTATGCACATATAATAACTGCAAATTATCTGCAAGATGTAATTTTTCAGATAGTTTCAGGCAATTTTAAGCTGATATAACAATATTCCATAAACCAAAGACAAAAAACGTATGATAAACATTTAACAGGATATCTTTAAGTCTAGCTTAATATCATTGTACATATTTCTAGGTGCATTTGTGAATGTGTGTGTGTGCGTGTCTTTTAAGCTCTAGCAAACAATATTTTAGCGCTTGTCATTTGTCTCACGTTTCTTAATTAGCTGCAGGATAATGGGCCGAAGCACGTGCTGAGGTAAACAAACGCAGGCGTCGCTGCCAGCGCGTCGCCTCAACGCCTGCGCAGCGTATGCAGCGTACAAAATTTCTGCTCATTAATTGTTACGCATATAATTGCAAAGTAATTGGGAAAATTTCATTACAGCCGCGCGGAAAGGAAGCACAGTAAAAAAATAAATATATATATATAAACCAAAACAAAAATAAAGCGAAGCAACTCGTCGCAACTTTGAAAGCAGCGCCTTATATCGGCTCCTGTTCAGGATATTCGAGACAGGATTATAAATCAATTTGGTAAAGCTGCCAGAATGACAGTGTAACGACAAGCAATGCAAAAAGTTGGCTCACACAAGCGTCTTTAAGCTGCTTTTGATACAGCCAAACCCCCCAAGCCCAAGCCCCAAATCCATGTAAGTATGGCTCTTTGTACAACAGCATAATGCATGTATTCAGAGATAGATTATATGTATATATATATATATATATATGTCAATTTATATATATATATATATATATATATATGGAGATATACATAGTCGGTAGGCGTCGGCGATTTGTTTTGTTTGCCATTAGGTTTTCAGCTATTGAATTTCATTGTGCTGCTCACTGTGCCATAATAAATTTAATATGGGTCATTTGTATGACATTCGGGGCGGCATACTCTGCCTATCCCCCTCTTTCGTGTTATACCCCTAGCCCAAATGCCGAAATTCTCCGGCTTTTATTCACTTTTTGCTTTTCTCATCGTCTATCACGTTGTGCTTACGTGTGTGTGTGTGTGTGTGTGCGAGGGTGGCATTATAACTTCACAGCAGGCAAAGAACCTAGAGACAACATTGTAAAAGATCAACTAACTTGAAAGTACTTTGGGCCATCTAAAAAAATGTTATTAAATTAAAACCTCATTTTAATAGATGTCAGCTGTGAAAATCGACACCTTTCACACTCCATAAATATACATATAATGAGCCTCTATTTTTTATTCAGGCAGCCACTTTAATTATATTCACAACTTTCCAATATCTACTTGATAGAAAAAATTTTAGTTTAAATTAAAGTTAGTAAGGAACTAATACTATTATATATTGTATTAAGAAAAGTAAAGTTAAAGTTTCTCAAAGTTAAGTCGAATAGTTTAGGAGAGATATTTCTTATAATAAGCGATTTTATGTAATAAAGAAAATCAAATTAAATTAAAATCAATAAATTCTGATTACAATATAGAAAATTTGTAGAACAACAATGATAAAATATATATATTTAATAATTAAAAACTTATGTATATAATAAAATGTATAATATACTAAAATATAATAATATAATATAATGAAATTATATTTTTTGGGGGCATATATATTTTCTTTTTATTTGGTAATATATACCAAATGATAAATGATAAATTATCTAGATTAATCATTTCAAAATAATGCTTATATTAAAAAAAAAAAAATAAATGTATATACTATATTACTATTATTCATATAATAATGGACATATTTGCACAAAATAAATATAAATATATATTTTTTAAATTTGAAAGAAAAGTAATAAATATATTGACAAGGATGTATGTATGACTATTAAAAAATATCTGCATAAATGAATATAAATAATTTATATATAAAAATTATTTAAAAAAATTTCTAATATTTAAAAGAAACCAATATATATACAAAATAAATATGATAGATATATAATACAAAAACCTAATGCAACTTTATTTTGAATTTTAAAATATATATTATTAATTTTATAAAATATATATATATTTATGAATATTTAAAATAAAATTGTTATAAATGTGCAAATATTTAATTATTTTATATATTAGTTTATATATATTTGTTTGTATATTAAATAGAAAAAACTGTTTCAGCTCTATTTGCTGTTTCAATATTAGAGGCAACTTAATATTTGTGTTGAATGTAAGCCGAATAGTGTTAGACAAGTTCATTTGCCTTGTCTTTACTTTTGAACTGGAATATTCTTCTTTTTTTTAAATTGTTCAAATATTTGTTAAGGTCAAAATGCCTTTTCCTTGGCTAACATTTTTTTTCGCCCAGTCTTTTTTGCGCCTTTCTCAAGACCAACATCTTCTTTGCCATATTCTGAGCTTCCTAAATAGTTGTTGATTTGCCCTCTCTCAACTGTTCTGGGCTGTTTTGCCTACGCCGTTTCTGTGCTTTTTTGGACATTTTTTTTTTTGTTTTTGCAGTGCCGCTGCGGCTGCTAATTTTGGTTTTTGCTTCGGTTATTCGGCAAAGCCCAACAAAAGGCGCAACAAAGCGTGTGCGCTGGGCGTTGCTCAGTCTTTCGGTTTCTCGATTTCTCAGTTTCTCAGTTTTTCGGTTTCTCGGTAGCCAGTTCTCAGTTGGGCTCAGTTTTCGGTTAGCCGGGCTCTCATCGATGTGCCACGTCCTTTTTGCTTGTCTTTCTGCCAATGACATGTTGCAAATTAAAAAAGGGTATGCCTGAGCAATCCTGTTGCGGTTAAGGGCTCCAGCGTTGACACAGGGTGGAGAGCGGTTGCGGGCGGTTGCGGGCGGCAGCAAAGTCCGGTCACTTGTTCAGCTGGGAGTCGGGAGCTCTGGTTCTGTGTGTCCGGTAACAGCATTTTAATGATGCCCATTTTTGCGGCCAGGGTCAACAGCAACTGGCCACATAATTTGATGACAAACAATTTGAGCGTGAGTTTTGTCTTTGAGAACGTTAAAGTTACGCAAAATATATGCGAAATTGCAACAGCTTCAGCTTTTTGTTTAGCTTAGCTCTAGTCTCTCTCTCGCTCTCTCTCTCTCTCTCTCTGTCTCTCTCTCTCTCTCTCTCAGCTAGCTGAGCTATTCCAGGACTTTTGCATAAAACCAAGACGAAACAAACATCCTGAATATGCCAGAAAAACTTTATACAGCTGCGTTATTTTGCTGAGAATTTTCAAAAGACGCTACGCTGCTTATGAGCCAAGTGCAAACGAGCGGAATTTAATAAATTCCACTCTCTCCCTCTCCCTCTCGCTCTCGCTCTCGCTCTCGCCTCTAGTTTATAGTTTGTTCACAGACATTGCTTTGAAGTTGCCGTTGTCACCACAAAATCTGTCAACTAATGAAATTTCTAAAGAATCTAAGCAAATCTTTGATTGACTCTTAACACTAGACAGCTATTTCAGCTATTTGTTTTAAAGTTGTGCCAGAATTAATTGGAGAAAACAATATACACCTTATATATAAGTAGTTGCTTGTTCATATTTACAAGCACTTACATAAACTAGCTATGCTAGCTATGGATTCTGATTCTCTGTAGCTTTATTTAAGCCTCTTGATAATTAATATAACATTATTTTATCGGAATTTTGAGCATAGTTAAAAGAATTGAAATGAAATATTTGTAATAATAATAATATGTGACTATTCAGAATTAAACGTGGCTAAATAAAGATATTAAAATAAACGATTGGCTTATATCAAACTGTATGCAGTCCACATAGAATTGTATTTTAATATATTATAGACCATGGAGTATTTGAATTTCCTAACACAAATGCTTGGCGGTTAATCGTATCTATTGTCTCTCAGAATAAGTCATATATTTAAAGTTTTAACCCATCCTATGCACAGGTATATTTCAGATAATATGTATACTATATAAATAATACAAGAATTGTTGTTACTTTTGATCATTTATAAATTATAATAATAAAATGTATATTTACATTTTTTTTTTATTTACACATAATTTTTTTATAGTTCATATTAGTTAACCACATATTATTAAAATTTTTTTTTTAAATATATGCCTAAATGTATTTATAAATGAATTATAAATATTTACTTTCAGTTATCATTAGTAAATGATCACTTTAAAATTATTAAATATTTATTTTAAGATATTACTCTAATATATTATTTATAAAATTTATATGTGATATTCGTTTTTGGTTATTATTGAATATAAATAAATGATTTGTAAGTTGCTTATTTTAATCATATGCAAATTATAAAATATATAATTTAATTATTTAATTCATTTTTTTTATTAATTTGTATATAGTAATAATATAATATCCTTAGATTTAAATAATATTTTATAGTTATTATTAATAATTTACAAATTATTTGTAAATTGTTAATCAATAATTAGCTATTAAATATTGGTTTTTAATTATATTTAGTAATTTAAAAAATTAATTATAATGACATTTTTGTTCAAATTATTATGTGATTAATAATAAATAGCTAAATTATAATTAATTATTTATTTTTAGAGATTATTTCCATTATTGTTATAAGTAAATATACCTGTTATATTTTAATATGTTTAATATGTTAATATTATATTTCTTATTTAAAATAAAATAGACTAAGGATTTAAAGAAAACTAATCAAAAGAAAATCAAAAACTATCAAATTTGATTAAAATCAATATTTGTACATTTTTTGCACAAATTGAAGACAAAAAGTATTTATAAATCAAGGCATTGTTGTTTCTTATGAGGACCCTTTTGAGAATGTCTACACTAATAAGGTAAATAAAGGATTCCTTATATTCCTTAAATGTGCAGAGTTTTGTTTGCTCCTTTTGATGTTGGTATTTTGAAAATCTGTGCAGCACCACAAAGCCTGTCAACCATCACAAGTGGGTCTGGTCGGGTCGTCTTCGATTATGCCATTTAGCAGAGCAAATAAATACAATTGCCGAGAGCCGCGTCTCAATTTCAATTGGGCGAAGGATGAGTGGGTGGGTGGTTGTGGATGGCATAACTAAGACAAACAACAACAAGAAAAGCTCAACGGCAGAGCCAGAGCAAAGAAAAGTAAAGCGAGTAAAGGCCGGGTGCAGGCAGGAAGTAACTTGGCAAGCAACGTGAAGCGAGAAACTCACAAGGAGCTTTGTTATTTTTAACAGCAATTTCCAAGAAAAACAACAGAAAGCCAAGCGAAGCAAGCGTTAACAGAGAAGTGGAGCAGCGTGAAGGGTAGGATGTGAGAAGAGTAGCGTCTGGTGCTACAGCTGAGCAGCAAAGTATATTTGCCGCCATATTTGAGACAACATCGCGTATGAGATACGTGTAGCAGCAAGCATGTGTGTGTGGCTGAGTGTGTGTGACTGAGTGTGTGGCTGTGTAGGTAACTCGCAGCACAGGCAGCAGCTACGCATTGTGCTTCCGTTTCCGCTTTGTTGAATTCCACTTGTTTACTCGATTTAAGGAAATATTACCGGCACAAACAAACAAAGTGCAACGCCGCCAACAGCGCGCATGCAGCACGAGCCCCAGCTCATTGCGTCTGTGTGTGAGTGTCTGGTCTATCTGTGTGTGTAGGTATGTGTGTGTGTGCGAGTGTGTATGTCGAATAGACAAGTCATAAGTTTTTATGCTTCGTTGGAGCCAAGTAGTAAGAAATTTTTATGCTTTGAAAGTTGCCGTAATAACTCACACAAAAATACAACTGAGCAAGTAAAAACGCAAAAAACAAAATATGTAAACATCGATAAAAGAACGAAACTCTTATGCTCTATAAATAGTTGAAAGCTCAAAAAATAAAAGAAACTATATGCTTCAATTTGAATATCCTACTAAGAGATACAGATTACAGATTTAGAGTTTCAGCATTCAATAGGATTTAGAAATTTATTCAAAATGTTGTGCTCTTTAAAAATGCAAGCGTAGATTTGCTCTAAAGTTTGGAATAATGCGTAGAAAACTTCAGAGTTAAGAATATAGCCAAGTCCGATTAGTTCGATTACATAACTTGCAATAATTCAAAAATATTTGATATTTATCGCTGTATATCAAACAAAATTGGATAAAATGTATATTTTAATTAGCAACAAAACTTTAGATTTCAAAACTTGGTTGCTTGTTTAAGCAAAACAATCTGAAAGAAATTTGATTGAAATTTTTGAGAAATAATATTGAAATCTTTCGGAATTGAATTGCAAAACTGCTGAGAACAGGCTCTTAAACAACTTACAGCTTTCAAAGCATACAACAATTGAAGAAATTTATAAACCTTTTATAGTCTTAAATTATTTTGGTATGCCTTAATTTAAACTTTCTAAGAGTGCAAACAAGTCTTACAGGAATTGAGGATATTTAAAGCATTATATTATAGTCTTATAATATAGAAGTATTGTATTAAAATAGACTTTTTTAAAAGGCAAAAGAAGTTCAATTAATTTCTGCAAGCACTTACAGCAATTGAGGAGATTTTAAATCTTATTTATAGTCTTAAAATATTAATGGGTATTATTAAAAATTTTGTCTTTCTCTTTCTTTAAAATTTTAAAATAATTAAAAAAAGGTAGAATATCATCTACTTAAAATGAACTTCTTTAAAGATGCCTTGAGAATTAAAGCATATCTTTAGAATATTTTCAAAGATTTCAAAGAATTTGATTACACTCTTAAGCACAACCCCTTTGGGAGAGCTTGTTAACTAGCATACGTCGAATGAGGGTTTGTTAATTGTGCTGCAGAAAGTTTAACTAAAGATTAACGACAATTGTCTGCTCGTAAATAACAAGCTAGATAAGAAAATACATTACATACTTTAACAAGTGAGAGCATTAAAGAAAATAAAAAAGAAAAACTCTACAAGAAAAATAACAGAGAGTAGTTGGGCGAGAGGGGCAAGCGGCGTGTGTTAAATCACAGGATTGAGTGCGGTGCAGGACGAAAAGGAGCAACAATAATAACAGGCAAACACGTGTTTATGCATATGTGTGCGTGTAAGAGTGTGTGTGGGTGGAGAAGGGGGATTGTTATAAGTTGCAGTTGAGCGGATATTTTGTACTTCAGTGGCTACGGCAATGGAAGAAGAAGCAGCAGCTGCTGCAACAGACTGTGGTAAATTAAGTGGCAAATAAACAGAACCTTCTTGAGGCCACTAAAAAATGCATAACGATCTTTAAAGTGGGCCGAGCTTTTAACAATTTTAAAACGAATTTCACAATCTCTTTTTTTTTTTGTTTTTAAAGGGTGGACAGGGAAAAGGTTGTTTCCGGCAGGCCCGCCGGTCTCCTCATGCATATAAACATAAAAAAAGCCGCTTTATTGTCAATTTTAATACGTTTTGCATTTTATGCGATTTGCCCAGGCAGCTGAATAATCCTTTGCCTTTGTCATAAAAAAAGTGCACAAGGAGTTGGCGAGGAGGGCGAGCCAGCAGCAAAATATAAGAATGAAATATATATAGACTGAAATTTACGAGCATCGTAGCTCGTCTTGAGTGTGCCCTTTGACATGACATTCAACAGCTTTACGTGCGCTCGTGCCTAATTTAAGGATAAGGCGGTAAGGGGCGGCGTGGGGTTGGGCGCGGTGCGGTGCGTGCTTTGCACTAGCATGGATGTCTGAGATTTAACCTTTTGGCATTTAATCGAATTTATGCATAAAACAAACAGCGGACAGCAGTTTACTTCGCTTCACGTCAGTTCAGTTGAGTTGAGTTGAGTTCACAGCCTTCACTTCCGGCCCGTTCGGCAGCCACTTAAAAGGATTAAAACTTTCCATAATATAATGTCATTTCAAATTGACAGTGAAATCAACTGAAATGTTTACTTAACACGCCCCCAAATAATACTGCCCCCACCCACCAACGCCGCCGCCTGCCGCTAACCTCTTAAAGCCAGGTCATAAGATTGCCAACCATATGAGACTTGCCATTCCTCTCTCATAGCTAATCCGCTTAGCATTACGATAACTTAACTTTTGAGCCATTTAAATCAGTGCTCGGGCTTCTTTGTGACTTTTGGGTCGCGATAACACAGTCAACTCTCTGGATTTGAGGGCGATGTTGTCAGTTGGGGAGGGTGTGCCCTGTTTGTCGGAGCATCAATTACAGCGACAGACGGCAGTTTCGCCTAATAATGCAGAAAATGCCAAACAAAGTGTTTAACGTTGTCAATTTAACAACCTCGAGCGCTTTTTTATGGCACACGCTATCCCCGTACCGCAGCGCTCCGCTCTTTCTTGGCACGCCCCTCCCACCCCCCGTTCGCTATCAACACCTTTTTCGCTTCCATGCCCAACAACACAAACAGGCGTACAATAACAACACTTACAACGCAGCAAAAACAACAACAAGAGCAACAAAAGCGTCAACGCTAGAGAAAACTTAAACAAAGAACCAAACGCACAGTGGGACAAGAGTTGAACAGCAATTTGTGGGCTTAAAATTTGATGTAGGAAATTCAAAGGTGTGTTATAATTATTAGATTTAACGTAATATCCTTTAATTATATTTGGCTCCAATTAGAAGGAACCATAGATTTCAAACTTGAACCTTATTCCTCATGCTTCTCATTTCGAGGCGTCATTTACTGAAGTGATTGATTAAATTAAATTAAATTAAATTATTTCAACCTAAGTTAACTTGTTGCTTAGTTTAAAGTAAAAAATAACATAAAATAAAATAAAAAATGTAATATAGGAAATAATAGTAAATATTGATAAAATGAAGAATATAAAAGTAAAAAATTTCATAACATAAAAAATCAAAAAATTTAAGTATTTTAAACAGCTTAAGCTATGCTTAAAAATAATCAGACTATAAAAAAATTTCCTTTTATATTTAATAGTAATATTTTTAATAAAAATTTGTATAATATAATAATATTAAGAAATTCTTAAATATTTTAATTTTAATTATCATTAATATTAATATTTAATACATTTATATTCTTAAAAACAAAAGCAATTTTATAAATTATTATTATTAGTATTAATATTACTCAATGTTATTAAAATACTTTTATTTTAAATAATATATATTAACTTATCATTATTATTATTATAATTATTATTATTATTATTATTATTATTAATTGTATTATTATTATTATTATTATTATTATTATTATTATTATTATTATTGATTATTATTATTATTATTATTATTATTATTATTATTATTATTATTATTATTATTATTATTATTATTATTATTATTATTATTATTATTATTATTATTATTATTATTATTATTATTATTATTATTATTATTATTATTATTATTATTATTATTATTATTATTATTATTATTATTATTATTATTATTATTATTATTATTATTATTATTATTATTATTATTATTATTATTATTATTATTATTATTATTATTATTATTATTATTATTATTATTATTATTATTATTATTATTATTATTATTATTATTATTATTATTATTATAATTATTATTATTATATAAAACGAACTTTTTTGCAGTACAACCAATGCTTTTGGAACCTTGCAAGTTTGTTTTTCTTCCAATAAACAGCTTATCTATATTCCTAGTTTGGCTCGTATGTATTTAGACATAAAATCAAACTCAATTGCATCAAAGAAAGCAATATGGATTCTGTAAATTCAACGCCGATATATACTTATTCAATATTTTTCAGTTAATGGAACCATTTCAAAGAGTTCCCTAACAAATAAATAAATCCGAATTCCGTGCCTTTTAAAAAAGATTAATTTAATTTATTGATTTATCTGATTTGCTATCGATTTAAAATAATTTCAACTGTTAGCAGTCTTTGTTTGTATATTTGTTGCAATTCACTTGTAATTTTCCGCCTTTAACTTGATTTATATTATCGACGAGTTCATCAATGTGTGAATTTTTGATGTCAACTCAATATTTACACACTTAATAGCTTCATTTGCGGCACTGTGGCACATGCGGAGACAACGCGGTGGCAGCCACGCGAGCGATACGCAGACAGAAAGAGGGGCAGACAGACAGACAGTGGGTGGCGCATAAAGCGGAAGGTTGGAAAAAGCTGTGGCAACTGGGCTCCTCCAGCTGGATTCTGGCACGCCGCAGATGCTCAAACACACAAGCACACACACGCACACACACACACGTACACACACTGACAGCAACTGAGACTGAGATACACGCATCGGCAGACAACACACATGTTAACATAAACGTCAAACACACAAAAGGCCGCCTACAACGATGCCGCGGCCTAGAAATGGACCCTAGTTGGATAGTCGTTACCAGGGCCAGCCAGTCTATGTTTATGCCAGATCAAGGAGTGCGGGGGGGGGGGGGGTGTGTGTGGCAGCTTCGATATTGGATTGTGTGTGGGCCAGGGGAATATGCCGCTGCTTGCCGCACATTGGCTCTAAGTGGCGCCGTTTTTGCAGCGATTATCTCGAAACATTCGCAACGAAACGTTAAGACTGTTCAATTTTGGCAATTGATTGCCCGTTTTTCTTGGCCAAAATGTCTGCGTATCTTTGGCTATATGTGATTGCTATCTAATAGAGATGGCCACGTGCCAGGCACGAGCACAAAACATTCAGTTGGGTAAAGAGCCTCATCTCGCAAGAGAGATTTTGTAAAAAGCCAGGCCCGTCATGTAACCCTTAAAAGTATGCTACAATTTGTGTATATTAACAACCGATATTCACTTTAAATGCTCAAAACTTATCGATAGTCTTTCTCATGGACCAATTACGCCATTTGACTTAATTAAGTTGTGCGGACTAAAATCTTAAATAATCAGCCGCAAGCTAATGATTTCGTTTTGTTTTTGGATTATAGAGACCAACATCTTTTATTAAAATCGTTGTATTTTGCAAAATGGTTTTTGAAATATTGTCCAGTTTTTTTAATTGTCTAAAAATATTTATTATTAAATTTATGTCAATTTTTTTCTGGATGAACAGATTCTTAATTCTTTTTTGTCGAGAAATATAATATTTTTACTGTATTTCTATAAGTTATTCATTTTCTTGAATTTTTAGTCGAGAAATTTTGTAAACTATGATAATTATTTTGGATTTTGGTTAAAAAAGCGTTTCTTTTAATTAGTTATATCGTTAGTTTAAGCTAGATTTGGGATTAGCTGCAATACTTAGTTGTTGCACAATATTTTATGTAGCTTTTAATCGGTCGATCCATTGTTTTTCGTGTTTTTAAGGGCGATGTCCGAGCCTGTGAAAAAAACGGCACGCACTCACCCCTAGTATCTATAGTTGAACTGCCCGCTAAAGCTTTGTGTTAGCTGCTGGCCAGCTGCCTGCCTACCTGCTAGGCCAAAATGGGCGTGGTCATTTAGCCTGGGTACACTACATTAAGCTAACTAATGATGCATGCCAAAGACAACAACAACAATAGCAACAACAATGAGAGAACAACAACTTGAGAGCACGCAGCCAGCAGAGATAAAAAATTATGAACGCAAATCTTCAATATACACGCTCACACACACACACACACACGCACACACCCACCCAACCAACATTATACTGGACCCGCAGTTGAAGCTGAACCTGTGTGCCACAGTTAATTGAAGTCATAAAAAGACAACAACAAAAGACAACAAACAAACATCTTTTATCAGCTTTTGTTGTTGTTGTTGCGCTTGTTGTTTTTTTGTTGTGCGTGTGAATTGCTCTCCTGTTTTCGTATGTTTTTATAACTTGTTTGTTTGCTTTTTCTTTACTTCGGTTGCTTTGCCTTCGGTCTATCCACTTGAAATACCCTATAAAAATGGGTATTACTCGAATAGGGTAACATAACATTGAGACAGACAAGATTTATTAGCTTTAACAGCCGTGTCAGGTCTATGCCCAAATTTATATTGGATTTTGGCTGTTTATGAGCTAGTCTAAGATAATATTCTTAAATATAAAGGGTATATAAAATTGTATAAGCTTTTAGTCATAATGCGTTCAATTATGTAACAATTCTTTACTTATAAACAAAAAGTGTATTGTTCTCTTATGCAGCTTAGAAAGCGCACAAAAAGTTGGCTAATGTTAGCAGCCAGCTGATGATGGCACAGAGAACGCTCTGAAGGCAGCAAAGAGAAGGTCACTGGTTCGAATTCAGCAGTAACCATATTATGTATTATGCAGTTTAAACAAAACAAACATTTTTAGCAAAGGATGCCTGAAGTTTCGATGATTGCCAACATTGGCTATAACAACTTTTAGTTAGCCAAAGAATTGTTAAGAAATTTGTATAAATTTTTGCTCAAGTGATATTGTCCACAAACATAATTAATATTATAACAATAATAATGATATTATAAGCCCAACCAATAAAGGTTCGTACACTTTTGAAAGCTGAACAAACAACTTCTCCAATTTTACAAAATGTTCTTGTTCTCATAAAAAGTGTGTTTCCAAATTAGCAACAATTAAAAATCCTCACATTTAGCAATATGAAAACCTAAAAAGCTTAAAACATTTTAAATAAATCAGGCAAGTAAGTTAGAACCTAAATGTTTGGTCAATGTGATCCAGCAGCTAAAAGTGTGTTTGTATAGGCATCTATATTAATCTGGTCAGGAAAATATATATCTATAGATATATATAAACCTGAACAGTCATACGGGAGTATATAAATCTATAATAATCTAGACCATTCTACAGGATATTACTCAGTCAAAGCATGCCCGAGACTCTAATATGCCCGCTTGTTTCTTGTTATTATTATTTTGTTGTTGTTGTTCGTAAAACGATAAGGACGATTTGTCATGGCAGGACACAGAGATTAAGTTGCATTGGCAATTTCCTCTCTCACTCTCACTCTGTCGACGCCATTTATGGATAGTCACTCGGCCAGGCCATATCGACGCTTCATAAAACTTAAGTAGCTGCCTGGCTGACAGTCGATGGCATTAAATTGAATTGCCCGGGCCCTGAAGTTGTCAAGGAGGTGGAAATTATTACAATGACGACGACGACCATTGCTTATGGCTGCTGATCAAAGGCACAGAATTCTTGCCTTAACACTGCAGTGCATTTCAGCAAAAAAAAAAAAAAACAGAGAGTAGTTCACACAAAGGACACTTGCGTAAAATGCAATACAATATATAATAATGTATGCATTATATATGCACACAAGTACCATGAACACACTCATATAATACCGCACACTCATCATGCACACACACACACACTCACCCAAATATATACGTGAATATGTGTGTGTATTATATAGTAAGGCACCTTCGACATAGTGCTGGGCAATAAATGGAAACTGTGATTTTATCACAGCTAAAAAGCGAACTTCCACTTTTGAGCTATACTAGCGTTAGTTTATTGTATTGTGTTGCCCTTGGCGGGCGGTAAGTTTTGAAAAAAAAGTATTATGTTTAAAAAAGATTATATAAATATATATAAAATAATAACTATTATAAAAGTTGCAGCATTTAAATTGAAACTAAATTTTAATAAAAACATATTTTAGGTAAAAACATATTGCTATTTTAAAATATGGAATATGCATTATACATAACAAATTTTAATAAATATATTAAATAAGATTATAATGCATAACAATTTAATAATAATATAAATATAAATAATAATATATAGAAAAATCGCAATAAATTTTAAAATAACATAACTTAAACAAAATATGAAGGTATTTAAAATAGTTATAAGCTTAAAATGTATATGTATATAAAGAACCCAACAAAATATATTTTTATATATACATACAAAATAAAGATTATTAATATATATATATAAAAAATAAAAATAACTTATATCGATTAAAAAATTTCATATTTAAAAATATTAATTTTTATAAAATATATTCAAAGCTAAAACTACATAAAATTTTAAAATAACTAATTTTCAAACGAATATTTAAAATATATGTAATATTAATACATATAAAAAGGTAATATTTCATATATAATATTAAAATATATTTATACAACCGTTTTCCAATTTACCACTGTACCAAATCGCTGAAACACTTATTCATTTAGTTTTTATGTAGAGCTTTGAAAATTAGTTTGATGCAAATCGGAGAAAGAACTTAAAACGTAGCCTAAAAAATCATCGAAGTGCATTTCCCACCGAGGAAGCTTGGATTCTGCGAAAAGTGTGAAACACGTCTCAAATGATTTTTAACATAGATCCTTAGAAATGAATTTGAGTGCGAAACGTGAACTACCAAATCTTTGACCCCCATTTCAACCAAGGAGGAATGCATTTTTCGGGTGGGATTTCCCGAAACCCCGTCTTAACGTGCAACTACATCACATGAGGTAACTACAGTGAAAATTTTAACTACTTAGGTCTTACGGTATAAGCTGTGCGTTGATCACCAATCAGTCAGTCAGTCAGGACAAATAGGTTTATATATTGAGATAAATATACGTATGAATATAAAATATTTATATATATTTAAAATTTTAAGCATATTAAGTTTGAAAATAACTCACTATAAATTTTAATAATAAATATATATATTATTGGTATGTAAACAAATTTTTTATAAAAAGCACATTAAATTTTTTAAAGACTTATTTTAATTTAAAAATAATATACACAAAATACAGAAATATATTAAAATAAAAGAACATGAAATTTAAAAAAAATATAATGAATAAAGAACTACTTGTTTTTAAAAATATGGAATGTATAAATTATAATTTTCAAAATATAATAATTATATATTGCTTGAATTTAAAAATATATAATAAATATTTTGAATATTTAATATTTTTAATGGAGGAATATTAATATTTTTCTCAGCCTACTACTTATTATTCATTTCCTTAAGTTCACAATAGAGTTTTTTTTTATTGTTTATCCGCCTATAAGCAAAATGTTTTATTTTTCATACAAGCTCTACAAAAGGCAAACAAATTTTTTTTTAATTACAATTTCTCCAAGACTGGAATATTTAGATTATATATTTTACATCTTCCCAGCGATACATATAGCAATATATATGTTTTTCACATATATATTATTTTATATATTTGTATGCATTTCTACCTAAAAAATCTTATTATTTTATAATTTCGAAACTTGCAGCTAAAATGTATTCCACCAATGCAATAACTATCTAAACTTTTGTACCACGGTACAAGGTGGCTTGCCCTTTAATAGGAGACTAAAAATATAGTTCCCAAAAGAATCTACGTTTATCCAATAATAACATTATTCCAAAAATTTATCAATTGTGCTAATCTTTGTTAGTTTTCACAAAAACTTTATTTCTGTTCATCAGGGAGTAACCGCATAACAATTGCCACATTTATAAATATACAGAACACACCTATTTTAATCATGCCACACACAATTCCAGCACTTATCACATAATTATTTATTAAAATCAAATTCAGATCACAATCGTTGTGATTGGGTAAGCGTGTGTGTGTGCATGTGTAAAGAAAGCACTAATACTCATCACTGGCTCACATGCACAAATACATGCGCAATATGTATGCAATTTAACGGCAACAACAAATGGACGAACTGAATATTTTTAGTTGCATTAATTATTCAAAAACCTCAAAATGGAATAACTTGTTTTACACAAGTATGTACTCCATATTGTTGGTTTGACTGCATCGTGTGACCAGGACTGATACACACAAACACACATACTCACTACACACACAACACAAACATACATAATATAAATATATATTTAGGACAACGATTTTATTTTATATGCTCTGCCTCTGCCAGACTAAACGTGTGAACGTGTGTGTGTGTGAATGCCGCCCTCCGGCAAATATTGCATGTCCAAGCAGTTGAAGCATTCGTCTATGCTCGAATCTGAATTGCAGGGCATGCATCAAATGTGTGCGGCATATTGGGTCAAATGAAAAGTTGAAAGACATTAGCTCAATGCTCTAGCGGGCAAATAGAAATGTCTATCTGTCTGTGTGCACACATCTGTGTGCTAACATGTATGTGTTTATATGTGTAGTATCTATGTGTGTGTCTACCTGCATTCGTTTAAGATGATAGCACACCATTGACAGACATCACTATGTAAATAACATTCCTTATTCGCTTTTTTATTTTTCCTTTTTTTTTTATCCCTGCAACAGAAGCAACTTTCAATCAACCGCACAATTTATGGGACAGGTTTAATGGATAAGTTCGTGCAGGGGTCTGCTGGGATATGTGCTAGAAAATGTGGCATGTTTTGGCAAATCTTAAATGCATAGAACGCTTAGAAATGAAAGTGCACACAGATCTGGTGAGATATTGCCTCAGCTTAGCAAAGAAGAAGTTTTAAACATTATTAAAATAATTAAATAAACTATGGTGAATACATTTTAAAATGATTTTTTTTAATTTCTATTTGCGTTTTGCAATTTAACTTCCCTACCTGAAAACTTCTAAGTTATCGATAACTTAATTACGCTGCAATCGATTAGTGTACTTAACTTAAATAAAAAAAATTAAAATAATGTATTTTATATTGATTGATTTATTATGTATTCTACATATATAATAATAGCATATCAAGTCATTAACTATTTTTACAACCTATCGATAATTTCATTTTATACTTATTATATATTTACAAAATATATTTATAAATTTATATTTTGATTTTATTTTTATTTTAATATATTTTAACATAATAAAATCATATAAATATAAAATACAATTTATCAAATCAAATAAATAAGTTTATATTTTATTTATATGCTCTCCTTCATTAAATATATATTTATTTAATCAAATATCATAAAAAATAAATAATTTCATATTTTATTTGTATGCTTTATCAAAGTAAATACTCAAGAGCTTCAATTTATAATTGTGGTAGTCTATCAAATTTAGACAAATAAATGTTATCGATAACACAATCACATCTCCGTCTGCAGTTATCGCACGCTGTAATCGCTGCAGCGCATTCACAAGTGCAGCCAACTTAACAAACCGTGTCGCATGCCCATTGTCATTGTGACAAAAAACAATTGTTAATTTTTGAGTTGAAATGCGAAATAAAAAAATAAAAACAACAACAAAATAAAAATATACTAAAATGCACTTTGTTTAATTAGCGCTTGTCGCAGCGACTCAAGTGGCCCGTGGTTCTGTGCAGTGTGCTCATTGTTCATGTTGGACATGAATAGGCCGTTAAGAGCGCAATAAACAGGCAAACAAACATACAAGCCATACACCACAGACACGCCCACCAATTATAATGAATGGGATTTGTGTCCGTGTCTGTGAGTGTGTGAATACAAGTGTACATCAAAGTGTGAATGCTGCCTGGCAGCAAAACGATAATAATCTTCGTTTGGGACTGGTTTCAGTTGGCTCCAATTGCAGCTCGTAGATCTGAGCTTAACTCCAATTGTGGACTGTAAGTTGCGGACCCCGGGCGGGTTGGACTTGTTTGTCTGCTGCATGCTGGATCTGTTTATGTCTGGCCAACATGTCCCTAGTCTATTGTTGTGCGCCATGCTGTCTGACCAAGGTCTGAGTGTGGGTAGATGTTTGCCCGGCAATTGATGTAACTGTAACTGACCAAAACGTCGGACGTCTTTTTGGTTGCCTATTTACAGCCGTGATTTGTCTATGCCTGTGAAGCCTCTCTGTCCCGCACCACCCCAAGCATCTAATGCTATCTCACTAATTGGCAGTTTAACAGCATAACTGTCCGAACTTGACTTGGAGTGGGAGTATGATTATGCAATTTCAATTAGAGCTGACTAATGGCCATAAGCACGTAAAACCCCAAATCAACCGCCTATTCTTATTTTTTAATTGGTTGATGTGTTATGTTTCGGATATCAACTTACAAATTATTGAACTCCCGCAAATAAATTGAAGTTTTCTTTTCAATTTGTTTAACGTTAATCGATTAGTTTTTAATTAAGGCTGTGTGAGCTTCTCATATAGTGTAAATAATTTAATTTAGAATTTAATATAAGCATCGAATTGGAAGCTTTTAAATATTTGCCGTTATTTAGATTGAATTGAATGAATCGATTACTATATTCGTAATATTTTTGTTTTCATTTCATCGATAACAATATTTTAGAATAAAATATATCGATTTTGTATCGATCCAGAAATGACTGTATCATAGTAAGATCGTAAAGTGCATCAAGTCGAATTTTTCAAAAATATAATATTTAAAATATTTTACGGGGATCGTTTTCTGCCCAAGAGAAATTTCACTGTATATCCACACTTCAATAGTCCAAACATAAATATTTGGAAAGCAAACTTTAAAAAACCATAATATACAACGAAAGTTAATTATTATAAAGTCGGCTTCAAGTAGGTTAGCTCAAGTGCTCAAAAAATTATTGAAATAACTCCATAAAAGTGGATTGGATGATGCTGAAAGCAATCTGGAGATGTGGCTGCCTGCCTGGTGGTGTGCCGTGATGCATCTTTTAAGCCTGGCGGGCACAAAAATTTTAATTTCTAAATAAACTTTGAGAAGCTTTTTGGCTGGCGTGTCAAGAGCAGCAAGCCCTGAAAATAAACAGGGATACCCCGCAGCGGCCGTTCCCTCTTCCCCGACAATCCCATCACCCCTGTGAACCGAAAAATCCTTCAGTTAACTTTTCTTCATGCAGCGCGCAAATGAAGTGCTGCAAGAGTGTGAATGCGAGTGTGGGTGTGAGAACTGAGTATGAGTGTATTCAAGTGTGCATGTGTGTATGCGAGTGTGCAAGTGTTTTTATTAAAACCAAATGACAAACTTTTGCCTGCAATGGCAGCCCTGAACCAGAAACAGAGAGAGAGAGAGAGCTGGCTAGCTAGAGACCCGGAGCCAGAACGAGAGCCAAACCAACAACGTCAACAACAGCCGAAAGCTAATTTACACTTTTGTTGTTTCGGTTACTTTATATATGCCTTTAACTCCCAGCCAGCCGCCCTCCTATATGGCATAATGGAAAAACTATTTCAGCGAGTGGAACACACAAATGTTGTCAAAAAATTTTTGAATACTAAAAAACAGTCAACAGACAAGTGGAACGGGGCAGGCGCTTAAAAGGGTGAGAGCTGAGAAGCGCGGAGAAGAGCGTGTAAAACAGAAATAGCAAAAAACACAAAAAACAAATCAAATGTGTGAACTTTAACACTATTTACCGCCAAAAGAGTATGCACGGAAAAAGTTTATTCATTTAGTTGAACGAGCGCAGACGGCAGCAGCCAACCAGCACACATGCCACATGCAACCCCTATTCACCCCCCAGGCACACCCTCGCCGGCGACGGCCCTCAAAAGGGGGCAGGTATGGCAAGTGCATTTCGAGTTCATTTTGTGCACAAGTGCCATGCAAGTGGGCTCAATTTAAATTACTTACAATATGGCATATAAGCTCATTAGAATGACAGCAGATACAGATACAAATACAAATTAATATATATATATATATACCTACACAGATACAGTATCTGTGTCTTTAATGAGCATTTGCGGAGCAGGAGGCGTTTTACAAATGAAGCACAAGCAAATGAGGCGTGATATTAATCAATGCATTTTAAACAAAAGGCATGGGCGAGCATGGAAATACATAGTACATGTTGATTATCTAATCGCAGATAGAGGCGTGCCCTCGGAGAGCTATCGAGAGGGGTTTTTGTACATGGAGTGTATATCAATGAATATGTGCATATAATTAAGAGGAAATGAATATAAATTGTAGGAAATTAAAATCAAGCTTATGCATTTAACTTCAGATTATATCATTAAATCCTTAATATGAACACTTTAAATAAATTGCAAAACCCAAAAGGTATGGGTAATATTTAGTATAGAAGAAAATAAAAATATATTAGTTTGAGTTACAATTTAGATTAAAAGGGATAGAAGAAAGTTGATATGAACCAAAAACTCTAAGAAATTTCCTGAAGAACTAATTTCGTAGTATTCAATATTCAACTTTAGATAATGATAATAATAATGATAATGATAATGATAATGATAATGATAATGATAATGATAATGATAATGATAATGATAATGATAATGATAATGATAATGATAATAATAATAATAATAATAATGATAATGATAATGATAATGATAATGATAATTATAATGATAATGATAATGATAATGATAATGATAATGATAATGATAATGATAATGATAATGATAATGATAATGATAATGATAATGATAATGATAATGATCATGATAATGATAATGATAATGATAATGATAATGATAATGATAATGATAATGATAATGATAATGATAATGATAATGATAATGATAATGATAATGATAATGATAATGATAATGATAATGATAATGATAATGATAATGATAATTATAATGATAATGATAATGATAATGATAATGATAATGATAATGATAATGATAATGATAATGATAATGATAATGATAATGATAATGATAATGATAATGATAATGATAATGATAATGATAATGATAATGATAATTTTTTTTTTTTTTTTAACATAATTATTATTTATTTTATTTAAAATCTGCCCCCTTTTTGGGCAATAATTAAATGTTTTCTTTGACCTATGGCAGTTATGTATTGCGTGTATCTATGTGTCTGTTTTGTGTGTTTAGTGTAGGGGAAGCAGTGGAATTTGTGGAGTTAGACTCTTTGGGGGAGGTCAAGTGGGTGTTTCCTTTTGAGCCGTCTTGTTGTTGAGTTGTTGTTTAAAAGGTTGGTGGCAAGATTATTTGGGTGGTTGCCTAGTCTGGCGATGTAGCGATCACTCAACTTGGCAATTACCTCTTTAACCCAAGGTATATTAAGCTGGCTGTGAATTGTGGTATTTTCATGGTAAATATGCGCGTTAGATAAAATTCGCAGAGCTTTATTTTGAAACCGCTGAATAATGTTCAGGTTGCTCTTGCTGGCGGTTCCCCAAAGATGGATGCCGTAAGTCCATGTTGGATAATGATAATGATAATGATAATGATATTGATAATGATAATGATAATGATAATGATAATGATAATGATAATTATAATGATAATGATAATGATATTGATAATGATAATGATAATGATAATGATAATGATAATGATAATGATAATTATAATGATAATGATAATTGTAATGATAATGATAATGATAATAATAATAATAATGATAATAATAATAATAATAATAATAATAATAATAATATTAATAATAATAATAATAATGATAATAATAATAATAATAATAATAATAATAATAATAATAATAATAATAATAATAATAATAATAATAATAATAATAATAATAATAATAATAATAATAATAATAATAATAATAATAATAATAATAATAATAATTATATTAATATTAATAATAATAATACTAAAAATCTCTTATTTCTGGAAGGATATAAGGATAATAAATAGGGATACGATAAGCAGAGGCTAATATAAATATGCTCTGGCATAGTTCCTTTCGACTGACGCTCTATCGAACGCTCAATCCTTAGGAATCCTTAAGAAATTACTAAATAAAAAAAAACTTAAAGCCAAGCTTGACAACATCATTTAAGATAGTTTTTAAACAGGAAGAGCTGAAAGTACTTTTTAAAAGACAATTTGGACATGTTATATATTGTCTTGTTGCACCCACTCGTTACACGCTTTACACGCTCGAAACTGTCAACTCTATGACAAAGTCATTACAGCAATATCACCTTCTTCCCCACCCCTTCCGCACATCTACTGCACTCTTCTTCAACCCGCTGGCTGCCAGTTAACCAGAGACCAGCAGCAGAGTCAGTGCATCCGGTGGTGGCTGTGCACTAGTTTCTTGTATCCAGCCAGAATTCTCACACGCCTGTCCCTGGCAGCGGCCGTATGGTTGACACCACGTCAGCGGTGCACAATTTATGTGCGTGTGTTGCATGTGGCAAGCGGCGCGAGGCGTTAGCTGTGCGGTGAGTGGGTGGGTGTGGAAAAGGCTAAACTGCAGCGAAAGCGCGCAGAACGCCCGCATGGTGCGCAAAAAAACCAAAAAAAAAAACAGAGTAAAGCGCTTTGTAAAGCGTTCGCGGACTAAGCGGGTTGCCACCGTCACCGCCACAGCCAACCCCGCCCCCCTCTATACTAGAACTGCCCCCGGCTCGGGGTTCGGGGGGGCTGAGCACAATAAAAACTAGAAAATCTGTGGCCAGTCAATGCGGCAACAGCAAGTGAACTGAGCGGTCAGCACTCTTTGGGTGGCGGGGTTGGCTTGCTGCTTGAGATGGGGCTGCAGGGGTTAAAATTAGAGAGGGGAGGGGGTGGATTAGGTGCTGCTGAGTTCAGCTTCAACGGGTTAATTGTTTTTTGCTGACTGTCGACTTGGCAAAAAAAATAAATAAAATAAAAAAACTCGAGCAAAACAAAATGAAATAAAAACCACGCAGAGCTTTGAATAACTTTAAGCAGTGTTGGCTTCGGGGCTGGCCACAAAATATTGGCTTAACGTGCGGGGCGTTATATAGTAAGGTTTTTTATTTCATTTTTTTTCTTTTAAGGGGTTGGCATGCAAAGCAGCCGTTTGCAGCTGCAATACACCCACTTGCCACCGCCCGGCTACAAGTGCGGTGAGAGCTAAGCGACAATATGCGGTGGGGCTAAGACTAAGCCCGAACAGCAGCAGCAGGAGCAGGAGCAGGGGGTGGGGGTGGGCAGACGAAACAAGCACGTGAACTAACGCAGCCGACGGCGTCCAAGTTCATTTGCAGTTTTTCGCATGTGCTCTACACCAAAAAGTTTCGATTTGAGGTAGTCACGAACATGCAGGTAATTCGAGATGAACAAACCTTCAAAATGTCTGGATATGTAAGCAAAAGATTTAACAAATTACATGAAATAAACGCAAGTTTATTTCGAAGCACTTTATCGGAGATTGTGTTTTGTGAACAGCAAAATAAAATAAACTTTAGGAAATAAATATTGACAAGATGCTAATGTGTTCATTTTGTTAGGTTTGAATAAATTTGTTAAGGCTTAAATTTCTTTTGATTTCTTTGTCCTTGGATCTTAAATAGCATTTTTGTACCTGGGAAACTAATTGTGAATTAGATCGTAACACTTCTTATTCAAGGTAATATTTTACCTTTCAGTATTATAATCATATTTTAAAACAAAAAATTTAGATGCTTTCACAAATATTGGTTTGGGAATCGAATAATCGAAATATTAAATTAGAATTAACATTTTCCTGCTCAACTAATTGAGATAAATATTATTATAAAATTTTTTAAAATAATTGCACTTTTTATTAAAGTCAAATTGCCTTTTAATATTGTAATCAACATTTTTAAAAAGAATTTAGATGCTTTATATAAATTATATACTGAATTTGTTCAGGCAATTAAAGATAAAAATTATAAACAAATTCTTAAAAAATACTCGCAGCACCTTTTACTCAAGGTAAGATACTGCCTTTCAATATTAAAACCAAAATTATAAAAAAGAAGAAGAAAAAAAAGAAGAAATTTAATGTAATTATTTTATTTCGGCTTACCAATTGAATGGGAGCTGAACATTTTGCCGTTTCAGGTAATTGAAATTAATAATATATTAAAATTCTTAAAAATCCAATGATTTTATCTATAACTGACTGCTTTTTAAACAAGATATTATTACATAGCAAGATACAAGTTATTATAAGCATAATTTTTGATACAAAAGCAAAAATTGTATGCTCAAAAAGTTTTTAAATATTACAAAAAATTACCACAGGGCCTAAAGAAATATGAAGTTTTTTCCTAAATATATCTGAGTAAGAAGATAAAAGTATGTATAAGCATAAATTTTTAGCAAAAGATTTATGAGAAGTACTTTTAGACAAGAAAATCTTTAATCTACAAATAAACTGCATCTAAATTTGTAAATACGAAAATTTTTTTAAACATATTAAAATTATTACTCTCTAAGAAATTTTTTTAATTATTCCTAATTATATTTGCTGTCAAAAGCTGTTCATAATAATTATATATTTAACTATTTTGATGCGCCCAAATTTTATGTCTTATTTATTTATGAAACAAAGCACTTTAAAGTGTAAAGCTCGCAAAAAAAATATGGGACAGGTACTCTATGCTATGTTTTTTATAGCACTCTGCTTTAGTCGCCTATGTGGCATCATAGCCGTGTTTCCTATTTCTTTTTTAGTTTTTCTTTTTTTTTCACTTTCAATCCCCGCACTGTGCTCATTTTTTAGACACTGCTCGCAATGGCCTGCGTTGCCTTCGTATATCCCCGGAGCGCATGTATTTCCTATAAATTTTTTACAATTTTATGCAATTGTATAGTTTTGCAGAAAGTTTGTTGCAGCTATTTTTCGGTGCCGCTGCCGACGTCGTCGTTGTTGTGGCATTGTTTTAAACAACAACAACAACAGCAACAAACAGAGCACAAACAATGCAGCAGTCCAACTAGCCACGCCCACCGCCCAACACCGCAACGCGCCGAACAAATGAACTCGAATGTCCTTTTATATGCGTTCAGTGTTTATTGTGCCATTTCCTAAGCACAGCTAGAAACTTGGCCAAAATGTTCCCAATGTTGTTATCGTTGTTCTTGTTGTTGCTGTTGTTGCTGTTGCAGCTGCAGTTGGCTGGCAACGTCTTCAAGGCCCCGCTGTGCCCGCTGTGCTTGCCATCGATCCCCACAAAAAGCACTCGGATTAAAGTCTAAATAATTCATTGCCATAGGCGTGGCCCCTCCAAAAAACTACTTTAATTTGATATCAAAATACGAGCATCAAAAGTTGATTGCTTTGAGATGCAGCACAACGCTGGCACAAATCTGCCTGCTTTAAACATAAATACAAATATAATATAAATTAAATAAATAATAGCCGATAAAAGCATGAAGCAAATAAATGAACTGAAACCATAATAAAAAGTTGTTTAAGCTAAGTCAAAACTGACCAAACCTAAGCCGGATCAACAATTTTTTGTTGAATAAAAAAACTTTTGATGTACAGCCCCAGCTACAACGCATTTCTTACCAGCCAGCAATTGGATTTATCTAGCTATATTTGGTAGATACAAATTTTGGATATGAATCTTATTTTGCGCGCATTTTGTATATTAAAATAAGTATTGCTTGCAATATTTCCAGTGGAAAAAGCACGCAATCGTAAACTAAACAATAAATATTTTGTTTCTTGAAGATTTTGAAACCAATTTTTTGGAACTGAGCTCAATGTGAAAAGCCTGTCTTACGAATTGCACCTGAAGAAAGGTAAATATAAATATAAATAAATAAATTTGCAGCCCTGATTTAAGCGTAGGTATGAATATATAGTATAGTAACTTGTACTTAACTAAAACAATGTTGCTGATTAAATTTGGTCTATTTGGAAGGGCTTAAGCATAATTCTTATTCGATAGATATTCAATAGAAATTGCTGGAATACATAAATAATATATTTTTTTAATAAATATACTAGCTAATTTAACTTGGGACTAAGTGTATTTAGTACAGCGCTTGCTGCTGAAGCCTTTGAGATATTTATAAAAACAATAAAGTTTTTATATCAGCAATTGACATTTCCGCCGATTACCTCACACGGCATTTAAGTAATTGATGTATCATATATTTTGTTATTAACAAGTTTGTACAACTGTGTATAACAATAAAATAACTCAGGTTCTATATGGGCTATATAGCTACGAAGCAGTCCGTGCACAAATGTTTATTGCCTTCAAGAAAAGCCATAAAAGCTGTTTTACACACAACTATTAAATAAATAAATAAAAAAGGAGCAAATAGTAGCAATATTCAAGCTCAGTTCGAGTTTAATTTGACAGCTTATCGCTCAGATCCAGTAGCATAAAATATTATAGGAACGAAATTGCAACGCTCGAGGCGTTACCGATGAGAAAACCAATATGCAAAAATCGTATCTCGATTAAGCAATCAAGTTTTAAGCAGCACAAGGTGAACACATGGCACCTATTTACCGATAGATACAATCATAGAATACTGTCAAAAATGGCAAAGCAAGTGATTTATAGCTGACCTCATTCAAGCTAAAGGTATTACGTTTTGAGCCAAAGATTTAAATATAATTTATTTTATTATTTATTTTATTTTGGTTTTTTTTTTGTTATTTTTTGCCATAACTCGAAATTCCAAAGAGTTTAGCAACTTTAATAGCAGGCGGCAAACAGCTGTCATTTCGGGGCGACTGATTAAATAAAATTGGAAACTTTTTAAGCCGATTTTGGCCAAGTTTATAAAGCGTAAGTATTAAATTTTGCACACAATTTTGCGTGTGGAAAGAGAGAGAGAGTTGCGAGATAGAAATACAAGTGGATGGGGCAGTGCCGGAAAACATTGCCATTGCATATTTTAATCAAGAGAAAATTGCATTGAAAAATATTGTTAACAATAACAGGCAACGGCGGCATTTAAATGTCCCGGCTTACAATGTGAGGCCGCGACAGCGTCACGCTTCGGGGCAGTGGGGAAGTGGGGGAGTGGGGGAGTGGCAGAAGCGTCGACGTCGACTGACCAGCGACAATTAAAAGTTTTTACTAGCATTCAAATTTTTCAATATAACCGAATGCCAATGCCCATGGACCGCTGGCAAACCAGACCCGTAACTGACCACTGGCATGAAATATAACAACACGAACAGCAACAACAACCAGCAGCACAGACAACAACCAGCAGCATCAGCAACAAATAAAAGCAAAAGGAAGCAAAGCCGCGACATTTCCATGCAGTGTAAAGAGCGCCGCAAGCGAGTTGCCCGAATCCCGAAGGGAACGAGACACATTCAAAAAAAAAAAAAAGAAAAAACAAACAGACACATAAACACAAACGTGTCCTGCCACACTGTAGCTGGGGAAAGTGCCAGCCCGCCAGGCACATGCCAGCGCAATATTTGTCTATAAAAGGAAGCCGTGACAACTGTAAAGGACGCCCGAATGGCTATGAGTAGGGGCAAAGGCCACTGCAAATGGCAGGGCAAATGCAATGTACGCGCTGCAGCTTCTCTCTCTCTATATATATATATGTCTATAAGCTTTAAGACTTTAAGGGTTAGAAAATCAATTATCATTTGCCAAAGATCTAAAAGATAATCAAGTTAAAAAGGTAGAATATATATATAAAACCTAAAGAAAGCAGAAGAAATAACGCTTGCAAATAAATTATTTCTGGCATGCGAACATCCGATTTGGAATTATATCCTTTCGCTAAGACATTATCCAAATTTACTCTTTCCAGGCGTCTTAGCAGACGAAGCATTGGAGGAGTCCGAGTGAGGAGGAGATTGTGGAGTTCTCATCCAAACGATTTCACAGATTGATTCATATAACCAATCTTATTAATTTAAATTATTCATTTAATACAACTTTTCGGCTTCAAGATTCTCACCAGCGTTGATTTGAAGGTTTGATTCTTTATTCTATATTTATATATAGAAGTAGAGTTTAGGATGTTAATTTTCCATGGGCGGAAGTTGAGTAGAATAGTAAAATTTACAATTTGTATCATAAAACTTGCTATGTGCATAACCCGCTGGTATATTCTTATACTATCTATTTATATATATATATATATATATATATATATATATAAAAGATCTCAACAAAATGGACTTGTTTCTAAGGGGAATAGACAGATTGACAGATTGATATATCTACATAAACTCAGCTATTAATACTGCTCAACAATATACTATTCATCCGGAAATTTAACCTCTTATGCGTATTACAATTCCTGGAAAGACTGACAGATAGATAAATCTATATCAACTCAGCTGTTAATACTGATTAAATATAGATTATGTATTCCGAAATTTTACGTTTTATGCGTAATACGAATCCTGCAAAGGGTATAGAAGAAAAATGTTCACAAGTACCAAATTTAGTTAGTAAAGGCTTTTGCTAGAATTGAAACTGACAAAATGCTGTCAAACTTCCCTCGATAGAAAGTTTCTTGCTTATAGCTCATCTTCTAAACTGTATGTTAAGAGTTCATAAATTTTAACTACATTGGTCGATACCATTTTAGTCTGTTACTTCCATTAATGGCTTCATTTTTTCTTATAAATTGAGGACTAAATGTATATGCACTGCCTGAAACTGTTAGCTTTAATTGAGGGTCGCTTTGGCTGCGTTACCTAGGCTCTGCGTATTAATTTTCACTCATCAATGGGAAAATTGCATGGAAAATTTGACCGGAAAACAATGCGCCAAGAACTTGCAACCTTTGGTAACGCTCTGTTTGCCAATTTATACCCATTTTTCCCGTGTTTCACTTTGCAATTTCTTATCCGCTTGATTTGCATCTTAGCAACAATTTTAGCGAAGGTTTCACTCGCAATTCGCTAACAAGCAAAGCAGCGCAGTCGCCGGCGACGTCCGTTGACGTCCAACGTCGCCGCTGCTCATTAAAAACTTTGCGCGAGTTCGAAGTTTGCATCAGTTAAACAATAGCAACAACAATGACAACAAAACTCGCCGGAAAAGTAAACGAAATGGCGCCAAAATTTCAATTTCGAGGAGCTGTTCACAACATCATAAATACGCCGCACGGTTATTATCGACAACTCCATCAACAAGAATTTATTGCCAGTTTACGATTTAAGTCAAAACTATCCAAAAATGCTGAGTTTTTTTTAGCAATGTCTCTAAAATTAATATATATTTGGTTATTCAAAAAAGAAATTCAATTATTTCCAAGTTCATATTATAGCTATAAATATAATTTCTTAAAATAACTATTAATTAATTATAATGCCCTTTATATTTTTTTCTATCTTATAATTATATCATCAATTGTGTACTTTTTAAATTACTTATGAATTTAAATTCCTACTAATCCTGGGCCTTAATGCAATTAAGGTAAGAATACACAACAAGGAGTCTCTCTTAATTTTATTCTACCCAAAAAAGTAGGCAACACATATTTTTAATGAAATTGATTCAAAAACAGAATGTCAGAGTTGCCAACTGTTGCATTTTTTAATAGCTAGATAATAAGTAGCCAAGATTAATAGCTGTAACACATAGCTTTATAACTAATGCCTTCTGTGCTTCATGATATTTGGTCACCCTTTAGACTTAAATATGGTTAATACTTAAAAGCATATTTGAACAATAGCTTTATTTGATGGACCGCAGATTCGAAACACAATGCTACAAAAATGCATATTTAAGAAGTATAAGCATTTCTTATGGCTTCTGAGCTTTTTGATATTTTGTCATAGTTGGAGCACACAAACAGACTAAGCACAAGTACTTTAGAGATTTGCAGTCTGCACTTCTGTGCGTGTGCCTGATCCTGTTCAGCTTTTGTGCTGCTGTTCTCAGTGTCAACAACTCGTTGGCAAACGATGATGATGATGTAGACGAAAATCATCATGATGATAATGATGTTAATGCTAATGCCGCTGACCTTAGTCGCTAATTGAGCGCATTTAATATTTGGTTAAGCAAATCAAATGGCACTGAGTAGAGGCCAAGTGAAGAGTTGATAATCTAATTGCACTCTAACTAGTCTGGGTCAAGGTGAGTTAGCCAAGTGTATGCTTGGGTGTGTCTGTGTGTGTTTGCGTGTCTGTTTGGATTAATAACTTAAAGCTTAGCTCTGCGTTACACTTATGGCATGCGATGTGCATCAATTGTGGACTGCAGGTCAAGTGGCCGCCAAATAAATTTAAAAAAAGCCGCAACACGAGAAAATGAGCTAAAAGCCAAAATCTTTGGCGCTCTCTTTGACGCTCTTTTTTTCTTTAGTACTTCCCGAGCTGCGCCTGCGCCAGCTTTGTTCAGTTCGGTCCAAAACGCGCCGCCAACTGAATTGATGTTTGTTGCAGGTTTTTTGGCCAAGACAACAAGTTAGTTAGGCGGCACGGTTGGGGTGGGCGGGGTAGGGGCGAGTTGCTGGCTAAGATTTGCGGCATTTGTTGCTCGGCTGACGTTGACCCACACCGCGGGGCATGCTTAAAGCATGCAAAGCTGTCAACAAATTGGCGCCGATTAGGCTTCAACGCCCACGTTGTGCGACCGCCCGCTCTTGTTTGTTGGCCCACGAATTCAGACATAATTTGAAGCGCCGCCGGCGCCGGCATCGGCTACGGCATTGGCAACTGTCGCTTACGCAATGGCCGCATGTCAAATTATGCATGGGCTTTTTGCAGCTAGCCGGATGGAGGGGGAGTGGGGCACCGTCCAGGTGAGCCGCTGTGGCCAGCTTTTCTGCAGCTTGCGGCGTTAGACGCCCGCTCCATAAATTGGCATTAGTGGGGCTTGGCTCGCACACTGTATGCATATACGATATATGTGTAGAGAGGCCCCCCCCTCTGCAGCCATGCCGCTTGATGCAATTTTTGTGCAACGCCAGCGGCAGCTTAATAACCTTTATGCGTGTTTGCATATCGGAAAATGCATCGAACTGATGGAACATTTTTCCGAACAGACAATTTGTACAGTGGTTCTGATATCTATGGGAATTCTAGGTCAACGTATAGATATAAAGCGATAGATTGCATTTGAAATTTGTTAGCAAATCATACATTTAAGCATAACTAGAGTTTCATTAGGCTGGCAAATACCGCTAAGAGGCAGCTATATATAAAAACCAAACCGAATATCGTTTGTTGAAAGAAATATGAATATAGGAGCTCTTCATTTTATATTTGCTTCTTTAAGCTATGCATAAATATATGATATGATTATTCTAGTGTTATATTTAGAAGAAAAGAACATTTTTTGAACAAAAAAGGAATTGTTACTCGAGAATTACCTATTGAGCTATATGATATAGTAGTATATTATATCATTCATTAAGCAACCTCTCCTCTAGAAGAGATCTCTCATATATTAGAATCAAACAAGTTTAATTATATGTTGAAAATAAAATAAAAGGTTGTTCATAACAAAAGTAAAATTTTTCACCGATTGTTTTTCTAAAAGCTATAAGTTATTGTGTGCTCCGAGTTTTTTCATGTATAAGGATCAAACAAGTTTAATTATATCTTGAAAACAAACAGAAAGGTTTTTCATAACAAAAGTCAAGTTTTTCATGGATTGTTCCTATATAAGCTATAAGATATAGTGATCCAATCAGACGAACATATACATATTAACTAAAAGACGGAAGGAGTAGCTCCTAGTGCATAGAAACTGACAGAAACGGACAGACAAGTTTCTGTATGCATATTTCTATAGTATATATTGTAGAGCAAAAAAACATTAATTTAATAAAATATTATTATTATAAAAATATAATTAATAATTTATTATTTTTAACATTACTTACCCCACTTGTTATCCATAATATTTTTCTTTCTATTATCCATTTATGACTCACTTTCAATTAAATGAATTCCATTTTAATCCATTTCTCGTGGATGTTACAAAAAAAGTTTATATGTAACATCTTCATGGTTAGATTATTCAAATGTTTTTAATTATAGTTGATTGTTTTTTCCAATTTTTTTGACTCAATGAGTAAATTGTAATTACACAAATCACACTCTCGATTTCTTATAAGCAACATACATGGTCACATTAATGTGACTTAACGCACACACACCGTAAAAAAAATATGTTTTATCCAACGATCCTTTCACTAGCAAAGAAGCAGAATTCCAGTTAAAATGATTTTTAATTTTATTGATTTTTATTTTTGGCCAAAAAACTGAATATTCTAAACTTCAGTTTTTGTTGTATTTATGTTATTGGCAGACGATCGAGTGAACCACTGTGTTTGAAAATATGATGAAAATGTTAATATTATGTGACGTGATGGAAAACGTGTCGCATTATATTTAGGATTATTGTCTCTCGTCTGGCCAAAGCCAACTGATGGGCACTTGTTTGCACTTTACATAGCGTGTGTGTAAAGTGAAGGCGTGTGAAGAGGGGGAGCTTATCTCCTAGATACAGATACATTTTGGTAAGCGAATGTACGGGGCTAAACAGTATACATGTTTGTGGCTTTACGAGCTAATTGAACAATAAACTTCAGTGAGCGCTTTCAATAATACATGTGGTTACTTCTCCGGCACCGAGCACTGGACACAGTTCTCCATTTCGGCCGTATAATCCTCAATTTGGATGGTCGTCTCGAAGAAATTGTAGCGCAAATGAACCGCTGAAGTGGCCGCATCGAGTATCTGCTTGGCATTGGCATTGGCGCCTGTAATAGAGAAAGAGAGACACAAGTTGAGCGAGAGAAAGTGAGCAACGATTAGCGAAACGAATGCTGATAACATTGATGGGCGCCCCGCCGAAATTGGCCACTCTTAAAAAGCCATTTCAAAAATAATTAAGCTAATTGCGCGCGTTTGCCGTGGACATGATGCGATGCGCCTAACCCAACGGACAGCAGCAGCACCTCCGACAGCCCCACCAGTAGCAGCAGCAGCAGCAACAAAAACAACAGCAGTGAATCCATTGGGATAATTACCATGCCGAGCACACACAGTCGAAAATACACACATGTAGCTACCCCCTCCACCCTCTCTCCCACATACACTCTTTCAGCTCCCAGTAGGTTTGTTCGGTTGATTCCCCGAGGCTACTCACCAATGGCCAAATGCGCAGATAGCGCCACTTTATTAATGCTCAGCGCCCAGATGCGCAAATTGTGAACACGCTCCACGCCTTCAATGCGCTGGAATATCTGCAATACCTCGGCATAATGCATATAGTTCGGGGTGCCCTCCATTAGTACCTACAAAAAAGCAAAAAATAGCAAGTAACAGAGTTAAATTATAATAAGTGTAATAGAAATTATAATAAATATAATTAACATATAATAAGTAAATGTAATAAAATGAATTAGAAATATAATACGATATTCTTGGTGAATTTTATGTCTGTACACATTTAAATATACAGAAATTATATACTTAAATATTGCAATAATAAAATTAGCTACATTTAACAAGCGCAAAAAACTCAAACTTTTAAGTTTTAATATACAATATTTCCTAGGCGGCTTTAAACCCATAAAATGTTGAATAAACAAGAATAATATTGTAATTATAAAATACAAACTATATTAATATTCATTATACTATATTTTATAATTGGAAAAATTCCTAAATAAACATAAATTTATTATAATTTTTTTGTACAATTATGTATTATAAATGTTAAAGAAAGTTATCTTTCCATGCACATACATTCAAAATTTATGTTATTAAATTTTATTTCAATTTATTTGGTATTTCAACAAATTTTTTAAAAACCCTATTAAAATTATCTTTTGAAAATATTTCACGTAAAATGCAGCATTATTTCCCCTGTCGAAGCAGTTCTAAGAAATTATTAAATTTTAAATATATCTTTTCTTTTCTTTCTCTTTTTAAATAAATTAAACGTAAACAAATTTTGTTTATATATGAAAATAAAAACCAGCTCTAGACTATAAAATCTTTAAAGTGCAACTACAATCGAATTTCAATGATTATTTCAAAATGTTAATACAATAAAAAATGCTAAAGTCCTATAAATTAAGGTAATAATATATAATTGTTCGGAACTTAATCGGTTAAATGGGTGGTCAAAGATTTAAACATATATTCAAATTGAAGTAGAGTTGAAGATAGTACGGGCAGAATTAAATTTCCAAAGCGGAAGCTGGCTGAAAAATTAACATCACAATTTTAAGCACGGGCAAGGCCGGGTAATGCCTGCTAGTATTATATCGTTTTATATAATATAATATAATTTTAGCAAAAGTGTTGAATTATTTAAATACACAAATACAATTAAAACAGAAAACTTATTAGTGTATGCAATTTGCATATTCTTCATGCAATACAAAATAATTGTGCACGTAAGTAAATTGACTTTTAGAAAAACTATTTACTCTTAAAGTTTATAATTCAGTATTAATGTAAATGGATGATTTCATTAAAGGGGTAAAAAAAGTAAAGGACAATAAAAGTTAATTAAATTTAACTAATTGATTAGATCAAAGCTAAATCCAACTCTAATTGGGCAAACCACGAAGGGTAACCACAAATTATATTAGGCAAAATTAGGAACTAAATACTATTGCTCACTAACTATTTTTTAGATTAATGTTATTTAATTAAAATAAATATATTTGGCAAATTAAAAAATTATATATGCTTCCAATAAGTATTTTGCATAATGTAAATGAAGTAAAAAGATGTTTAGCAAAAAAGATTCAAAAGGGAAAGCATTAAAATATTTTTCGAGAGAGAGTTATTCAAATTTAAATACAAATATTATTTAAGCAAAAGTTATTTAAACTCTTATCTTTTTGTTCAATTAGATTAAGTTGAAAGATTTAACTCACCAAAAGGGCATCCTTCATAATTGTAAATGTGGTGAAGAGCACAATAATGGAAAAGACAAACGTACAAATTGGATCGACAATTGCGTATTCTGGCCAAAAGAAGATCACGCCGGCGGCCACAAAGACGCCGACGCTTTGGATAACATCGCCAATTACGTGAATGAAAGCGGCCCGGACGTTCATGTTGACAGCCTCGCGGCCCACCTGGCCGCCATGATGATGGGCGCCAGGTGCCGTTTCCGCCAGGACGGCGGCTATTTCCAGATCCAATCCTGGATCCACAAGTTTGGCATTCTGATACGAGTAACTGGGCAGACCAGCGGCGGGCAATTCGGCATCCTCCGGATCAAAGGCGACGCCGCCTTCGATGCGTTTCGTCGGCGATGCGGCACAGGGCGTCGATGTGGCACTCACATGAGCTGTGGCCTTCTTATGCTTCTTGCCGCGCTTGTTGCTCTTTGAGCTGCCATGGCTGTGACCATGCCCGCCGCCCAAGCCGTGCGAGTGGCCGTGCTGCAGCTGCACGCCCATGCTGAAATGGTAAGAGAAATTGAAAACGTTATCACAAATATTTAATATACTTGAAAATGTTGCAAGCCAGGCGCCGCCAGTCTCCGGTGTAGCCCACACACACACACACTCACCCACCTGCATTTACCTGCCCGCGGGCCATACGGCCACGGGACTCCGGCCGCAAAACAAAAAACATTCACAATAGCAACAAAAAAAATTAAAAAGAAACTTTTTCGGGCATGCGGCGGACGCTTTTGCATTGTTTGGCATTTTATTTCAGCATTTTAATGCAACTGCAGCCATGTAGCCAAACAAACACACTGTGCACAGTGGTGAGGGAAACACAAAAAAATAGTTTTGACAACAATAATAATCCAATGGGAAATGTAAAAGAAAGCCTTATTCAATTTAAGAATTTATATATTAATTTTATAATTAATTTAATATATTAATATTTTTATTTATTATTTTTTTATATATTTGTATTCATTATTTCCAAAATTCATATGTAACTGTGTTCATATTTTGACTATTTATTTATTCTTTATACCATCAATATTTTTATTTTTAAATTTTATATATTATTCATTATTGGAAAATTCAAACGAAATATATTTTTATTTATATTTTTAATATTCTGTTATATATATTATTATTAATAATAATAAATATTTTATATTCATATGAAAGATATTTTAAGTTTATTCATAAATTTTATATGATATTTATATAAAATAATATATTATTTGTAATATAGGTTTAATTCAAAAAAAAATTATGTTTTAGTTTTATTGATTAATTTTATATATTATTAATATTTTTATTTATTAATTTGAAAAATTCAAATGAACATTCAATATATTTTGTTTATTTGTTAATATTATATATTATTAATAATTCTTTGAACAATTCATATGAATGTTTGTATTTATTTATTAATTTTATATATTATTTATATTTTCATTTACATATTTATTTATTTTACATATTATTAATATTTTTAATCACTTTATATATAAAATATATAAAACATATAAAATATATATTTTTATTTATTGATATATTTAGTATATTATTAATATTTTTATTGATTCATTTTATATATTGTTTATATTTTTATTTATTCATTTTATATACTAATTTTTCTTTCGAAAGTTGACATGAAACTTTGCCAAGTGGCCCATATAAAAAATCTAAATCTATTTTCATTGTATTTTTTTCATTATTCATTTATAATTTTATATTATTTTAATGCACTGCGAACAACTAGGTATCTTGTGCCTCTTTATCAAATTAATTCCAGCCTAGTCTCGTCCAGTCCTATCATAAATATAAATTCAATTTTTTCCACTGACAAAGCTCCTATATCTCTAGTATTTAGGCTGAGTACCCCCCGCAGCTGAGAAAATCTCAGCCTGTTCTAGAGAAAGTGCTTTAAACTTTTATTGCTCTCAAAAACTTGAAGTTTATCCTATGCAATATAAAAAATTATGCATTTAAAGCAAACGAAGCAGTTTTAAAAATGACTACAAAGTGCTCCATAAAACAAAAACTTGGCAGTGCAGGTTGATTTAAGATATTGGGAAAATCATATTCCAAGCAGAATTTCCCTGAAGTCAAATCTAACACAAGTCTAAGCATACATAAATTGAATAATGGCTGTTTGGCTCTTGTTTTAGCTATTTTCAATTTTATAATTTAATTAAATTGAAATATGTTTAAGATATTGTCACACTGTAAGGCCGTGTATTGGTGCTCTGTGTACCGGAAGGTGTGCGAGCCGCTCGACCGCCCATTCAACTAGGTCCGTCCGCCCGTCCGTCCGTCCGTCCGTTTGACCCGCTGCTGTGGATCCGGATGCACCGTCGCATGCAAATACAAATGTATTGTCGAAAATGGCGACCGGTTTACTAGCCCCACACCAGCACATACTCACACACCCACACACACCCACAGCACACACACATTTTGGCACATCCCTGTATGGCCCACCCCCCCGGAGCGATATGGTGCCTCGGTGACCGGCTGGTTGGATGGCATGCATCAGGCAGTTAATAGCTCGGCACATTGACTTTTTATTCATTTTAAATGCTCCGACATTGCAGATTTATGGGTTTTCTATTTGGGGGAAAAGGCCATGACCAAAACTCTGCCAGCCAGCAATGCCTGCCGCCCAGTACCCCTCTCCCCCGTTCTCTCTGATCTGTTGTGGCTGTCCATAGCTCTTTGCCGGCTGCACTTAGCCGGCTTTTTGGAAACAATACAATGCCAGTCCGGGCATCAATAAATAAACTGGCATAAATTACGCACAGGCCAATGGCATACACACAACCCATACACGAACACACACACACACACACTCGCACAATGAACAGCGTCGTTTGCGGCTAATTGACGTGACGTCACAGTTGAACCCAAGATACCATTGCGCAATCAAAACAAACTGCTTTTGGGTATTAAAAGTGCATACCAAAACTTCAAATTAAAACACTTTCCCGGCTCAAAAACAACAGTGACAAGAATCGCACGAAAAAACTTGCTGCAGCCGTGTGGAAATCCGGATAATACTGAAAGGGATATTTAAACCATGCTCCGAACAAAATAATTGCTTTTTATAAAAAATCATATTACACACTCTTTGAGTACGTATCCGAAAAAAAATATTGTAAAAATTATTTAGTATACTAATTCGATATGTTTGAATTTTAAATAAAATAAAATAAAAATTGTATATTATTTTTGTATGGTTAAAAAATGGGTGTAGAACATTTCACAATATTTTTATGAGCACCTCAGCATGTGCAACAAGCGGCTTGTCATATGCCCTGTTCGCAGTTTGCAAACAGTTGAAACGGGCCAATATGGCTAAGGCATTTGGGCGTAAGGATTCGTATTTTAAAATGTCTAGCATCGTTTTTTAGCCTTACAGCCAGATGCTGGTAAAATAAGAGAAACATTAAATAGAGCCAATATGCTCGTCTTATACTCTGTTAGCAAAGTGTGCGTTTTTTCAGGTTAACCAAAATGATTAGCTTCATTGCGTTTTCACAATTTTTTTTAAGGAACTTTTTAAAAGTAAAATATAATTGTATAGTAATATCTATCTCAAAATGATCACATTTATTGACACATTTTTTTAGTTGGCTGCATTTTGCATCTATCTGAAAATTAAATTGAATATGCGTTTCTTTGACTCTGAATTATGATATATTTTTTTAAAATGCTTAACGCTTGCAATTCCACACCATTTGAAGCTTCGTAAAGGCTTTCTGTTATTCTAGAGTCTATAGCAAACACTGCTTTTGCTAGAACTTGGAGCTTCTTGAAATAGTTATACAGAATACCCGCTCATAGTTAGGTAATAATATCTTGTTGGTTCTTTTATTTATATAAAAAAAATAATTGAAATAGGTGAAATCTTTAAATAAAAATTTACTTTCTTATTTAAATCATATTTTATTTTGCCAGGCTTTTTATACCCTTGTAGAGGGCTTTATAATTTTGTCATGAGCATAGAAGGCAACATCACCGGCCCTATAAAGTATATTTATTCTAGATCACAGGAACTTTCGCTTGAAAATTAAATTCTTGTATGGAAAACTTTTTGTTTATCCAGATATCTTGACCAAACGCGACATTTACTATTTGAACTATGCTTCTAACATAGGAGCCAAATCTTATAAGCATGGCAATTCCATATTATATAGCACTATATGACTAATCCGTAGAAAATTAAGTTCTTGTATGGCAACAAATTGTGTGTTTCCAAGCTATTATTAAACTCAGCATTGACGAGCTTCACAATTTTCACATATCTGCTATACCGTAAAGCAAATGTATACAAGGGTATTAAATCATCTGCCAAGGTTATCTTTACTTTCTCGTTACTTATGCTTCATTTATTTCTAGATGATTTAATTCCTGCGCCTTTGCAGTCTTTTTTTTTTTGTGTTTCTTTTCCTATGCCACTTGAGAGTTATAAGAGTACTGAACCTGAGCTTGTTAGCCTGACAAGTCAATTTCATTTTCAATTTCTAGAAGCAGGCAGTGTTGGCGGCATTCCCTAGAAGAACAACAAATGCGGCTATAATTTGTCAAAAATAAAGAAAAAAAAAAGAGCACCCTCTCCTCCAACCACGCTCGGAGCACAGCTGGGTCGCAGTTGGCGCGTTGATGGGCACTAAATAAATTGTACAGGGCAGGTCTTTGGTTTCTCTTGGTATTTCTTCTGCTGCTGCTGCTGCTTCTGCTGCTGTTCCTACTCACTGCCTGTGGCTACCACCCGTCACGCGGTCAACAACAGCAACAACACCACGGCTTGGCCGTGTTGGCTGCATGAAAGTCCTGCGAGCAGGATTCAATGCCGAGCACATACGCTTTTTGACTTTGAACATCCGATTGCCAAGGCATTTGCACAGAGCGCCAAAAGCGCTGCGAGCTGCGCGCTGCGAGTAGCTGCGTGTGTGTCCTCGAGCGCAAAAAATGCCAATGTGTTGTGTTGTTGCTGCAGGATTTCTAGTCATTCGTCTCGCTCTAACCATTTGGCGCCCCATTGTTGTTCCAACTGCGTCGCTGTAATTTGTAGCGCGCAATGAAGCATTTCCCTTGATTTTGCGGCATCTTTACTCGCCTCGTTAGTGGCCAACAAACGACAGCAGCCATGACAACGCCAACACCAGGACTACGACCAGGACGCAGGACGCACGACCCAGCACCAAGGACCAGCCAGCAGGACTAGCTAGCTCCTGGCAACATCAACGACAACGACAACGGCAACGGGAACGGCGACTTGCGCCAGGCAACATGTCCTGATTTAATTGACAGGAACATAAATATTAGCGCATATCTTGGCTGACGCACCCCGCTCACCACCTTGTCGCAGCACGCCACGGCGTATGTGACTGGGACAAAACCATGGATGTCGGGGGCATGTCAACTCCGACTGAGCAGCAGCAGCAGCAGCAGCTCGTTAAGCTGTCGCCCATTGAAACCGGACCAGCAATGGGCCACGTTTATTACGCTTCTCTTAATGCACAATTTTACAACCGAGTGTTGTTATTTATTTGCCCCGCACTGTTGTGCTCCTGTCAATGGAGCACGTAACCAGCAGCACCGAAAAATCAGCCAAAAGGCTTTATCCTGAATACTATTTAAATACAATCATTGGGTAAATGTGAATGCACTCGAGACATGAATCACTTCATTTAAATGCCAGTTAATTCATTTCGCTTGCATCGATTTAAAAAAGTTTAATGAGTTGAACGCTTCGGTTTAAAACTTTAAATGATTTACAATTTGAATTGCAAAAGGTCGTTTTAAGGCAGAAATATAGATATATAAGGCCTGTTTATCGTACAAATAACACAATACGGACGGCTTAAATAAATAAAATAAAAATAAAAAGGATTCTAAAAGTAAATACGCTAGAATAATTCATAGCTGTCAATTAACTTGGATTGCAATAAGTCGAAATGTTTTTGCATTATATGAAGAACAAAACAATTAATTCCAAGCTTACATTTCAGCTTTTCTTCAAGCACTGGGAAATGCCTTTATCTGTGTATCGCCAATTTAATGTATAGAAGTTGATTTTTTTTTTTAAATTTTGACTTCAATAGAAGGAAATGTTTTTGGATTAAAAATATAAACAAAACATTTCATCCAAGCGTTCAAAATATAAACTTTTTCCGAAAGTAATTAATCAACTGAAACTGGAAAGCTCTTTAATCTATCTATAATTCCCACTTTAATAGCAGTTCGAACCTTAGGTTTATCTTCACATAATAATTAATTTTAATTTTCAAAATTTGCCGATGAACTTGCAGTTGTTTTGCACTTTGTGTGCATGCGAATTTCAATTGTTCAATAAGTCACAATTTTAGCTTCAGGCTGGTTTTAAACTTAGGCGTACAGATTGGTTTTGAACTACATTTTAGGGAATGTTGCAAACTTCCAATCAAATTGAGATCCAAACTATCCAAAACTTTCACGGCTAAAACTAAGCGCTAAATTGCTGCAAACATCTCGCCACTCGCTCGCTGTCTCGCTCGCTCTCCCTCTCTCTCTCTCTCCCTCTCCCTCTGTCTCTATTTTCCTCAGCACATTCCACTCTCCCGACCTACGCGTCATTCTCATATTTCAGCTGGTTTCGCTAATGTCCCACCTGCCATTTACGGCTCTAGCCACGCTTTTGTGTGCATGCGTGTACCTGTGTGTGGTTGTGTGCCTGTGTGTGTGTGTATGTGTGCGTTCCTAATGGCCGTTTTTAACGATGTGGAATCGTCGACATTGCCACTTTACGCTGCCACTTTGAGCGGCTAGAGGTAAATCTAACAAAGCCCCACGCAAAAGTTGTTGCCTTCCTTCTGGCTTTTGCTAATTGAACTTAAAACTCGACAAACTCTTAAATGAAACTAAGTAAAAAGCCTTCAAAAAGCAGCCACTGGCACTACACCAGCTACTATACCATTATTGATGGTCTAGCTAATCTCATGGGTTGACTATCAGATACCCTATACAAATGCAAAAAGAATTCCAACAAAAATAACAAGATGTGACAATATATCTAGACTTAAAATAGTTGCTTAAATGAAAAAACTAGGTATACTCTATAGAAGAGGACTTAAGTGCTTTACAATTTCCGGTCAAACAGTGGAAGGCATTCAAAAATATAACTATCCTGAATCCTAATATACCCAACGATTACATACCAAAATTTGGTGCCTCTAGCTCTTATAGGCTTTGAGATATGCTCAAGAACAACATCCCAATATATCGATTTTTATCGATTGCATGAAAAGTTACCGATATCGGCAAAAGATATAGCTGATCAAGAATATATATACCTCATGCCATCGGAGATGCTATCTTCTGCCCGGGAATAATATTAACACAACTTCAATAGGGTAAATTAAAAAACGAACAATTTTAAATGGATTTTTAATTTTCAAATAAATAATTGGCACAACTAACATACCCGTTTCCAACACTCTTTCTCGTTACAGAACACTGCAATGGGATATTACAACAATTGCAACAATTACAAAACGAGCTTTCGAGATCGCATAACAGCAAAAGGTGACCATTTAATTTCGCTGCTCGCCGTGCAGCCAAACGCGTTGGCGGCGGGGTGGGGAGATAAGTCAAGCCCCCGCGTTAACTTGACTTTCTATTCTGATGACCTACCTCCCCGACCGTACCTAACCGAACTGGGCCGGACTATTGCCACGCCCCTTACTTAGGAAAAAAGCTCTCGGTAAAGTTGCTGTTGCTGCCGCTGCACGTTTTTCACAATCAATTCACGTAATCAAACAATTCAAGTGGCAAACACTGAAAATGCCAACGTCAACTGGAAAATTTGCGCTACTACCAACAACAAGAAGACCAAAAGGGCATACAACGGCGGGTCGCCGCACACACACACCCAAACACATGCACACACACACACTCACAAGCATGTGCCGAGCATTGAAACGTTTCGATTTATGCGCCAAAAACTATGCTTCGACAGCCACAGAAACGAGCAGCATGCAAGAGGGGCGGCGGGTCGGAGGCGTGCTGAATAAAGACGTTGAGGAGCTAAAGGGAAGGGGGCTGACGGCTGAGGGGTGTGCCAAGTGGCAGCTACAGTTGCAGGTGCTGCATACGATGCAATCAAAACAAGCAAAACAAACAAGCCTCAAGACAGCCGACGAAGCAGAAATACTCTACTTTAATGGAAGTAATCGATTAAATAACGATAAATCATCATAAAACTTAGGAAAGCTTAAGAAATTAAACTTTTTAATTGAAATAAATTTGCATTCAAATAAAATCAAAATACTGTTAAAATGGTTGATTGATTATACATGCTTAGTCCGTATATAGTTAAAATGATGACTATGAAAATCGAAAGGTATCGATATTTTTCAAATACAAAATTAAAAAGCTTACTGAATACATAAATATGGTGTGCTAAGATATTCATAAAAAATCGTATATATTAAAATATTTGAATAATTGAAAATCGATAATCGGTAATCGATAAAACGATAATTTATCAAAATCGATAACACAAATTCTATGTGAAAGTACAAAAAGAGTAGTTATCTTCATTGTTCCACTGTCAATTCAATTAGTTTGAACTTTTAAGGCAGGTAAATCACATCGTAAAATTATTATACCCTTTCAAAAATAAATTTTAAAAAAAGCTAAGGGTAGAGAAGAACTCCACCTTGGGACAAGCCCAACACAAACACAAGCAAAAATCGTCGCCGTAGTCGCAGTCATCGTTGGCGTCGCTTTTGCCTTTTGTTGACGGAAAAAATTCGAAACTTGTGGATAGAAAAGTTGTCGCTAAAATGTGGAGAAAGTTACCGCAACAACTGGCGGATACGACTCGGCAAAAATAAAACTAAGGGAATGGTATACGAAACGGCATAGGAATGCCGTGCCAGGACAGTTGCATTGTTGACCCATTTGCTGGCCCATGCCCGGACAAGTTGATTGCGGCAATTGCAATTGGAAAACTGCCCAGGGGAGTTTGGGCCCAAAATGCAGGCAGACAACAAACAGACCCAAGTTTCGGCCAGACATTTACAGACAGCTACAGCGACAGCTACTGCATCCAATGGTACTTACATGACATTCACCAAAATTGCTAGGCCCGATGTGATCAGCATGATCTTGGCATCCACCTCATAGTCGCCACTAATGAGCCGTCCAATTGCCAGCCAAACGAGTATTCCAGTTATGACCCAGATCATAAATACGGAGGCCATGGCGCCAATTACCTCCGCCCGATACCAGCCAAATGACATTCTGTCGAAGATAAAATTATAAAGTTTTTAATCAAGTTCAAGTTAGAAAAGTTCAGATTGTGTCAAAGATATTATTCTTAGTGAGACATATTCGTGGGCGAAAATTAAAAGATATTCTGCATAGAGATAAATTTGGGAAAGAAGGGAAAATAAAATAGATAAGAAATAAGTTGAAATGTTGTTTTTTTGAAAGAAATGCCTTAACATACATTTTATATTAGGAGTTGTTGATATATGTTGACATAAGGAGTATTTTCTAGCTAAGCTCGAGCCCAATGGAAAAATAACGAAACATTTCCTGAATCATTTAATATTTTATCTACATGTTTTCTTTATGTTTTATTTGTAGTTAATAAATAATTATATAAATAATAATTGAGAATATTTACTAGCTAAATTTGAGCTAAAAGAAAAATTATATATTTTTGCGATATCAAAATCATTTTATATTTTTTTTCATATAATTTTGTTTTACTTTTCATTTGTAATTGACAATTAATTAAATAAATAATGAATGGAAAATGGAGAAACTTTTCCAGAACATAAATAAAAATATTAAAAGTAATAACTGTTCTAAACATTATTTAAGTTAACGAATCGAAAGAATCAGACATAGAAACGGATGAGTATGCTTTGGAACGTCCCGAAACGTCGATCCTTATGTTAAAGAGAATATTTTTTTAATATGGACCATTAGAGAATTTTCTTATATATATATATAAATTATATATACTATAGACTTAAACTATAAAAGATAAAGAATTTTAGATATAATTCAAATTTAAATTATAAAAGATGAAATATTATAAAATATAAAGAAATATATCTATATTTAAATTTAAATTTTAAAAGAAAATGGTTATATTAGTGTGAATTCAAAATTAAAGAATTATATAGTTTTTTAAATTCAAATTATAAATGAATTTAATCTATATTTAAATTCGAATTATAAAGAAACAATATTTGGAATTGGAATTTGGAAATATCTTCCGAAGTGTTACTAGAATAAACAATTCTTTCATATTGTTATCAATATTAATAAACAACTAATATTCCTCAAGAGTTTTTTATACATGATTTCGAAGAATTTATTTGCCGAGTTTGCATAAAAATTACCTTTAAAAAAAAAACTACAGTGAACTAGATAGACGTATAAGAATCATAACATTAAATCAAATGATAAAGCAATTTCCATGAGCATGTCCTACGCCGCATTTAAATGATGATGAGAAGCCGAAAGTCCGTGGGGAGGGGGAGAGGAGGCGGTATAAAATTAACATAAGTTGATAAATGCGCCCCAAAAATTTGTCAAATGCCATTTTAATTTGAGTGTCTCGGGTTTTAGGGGCGCGCCGAGTGTCCAGCTGCGTTGGGGCGGTCAGACACAAGGGGCGGGCGGGGGTGGTACTAAAGGTATGAGATATTTTGGGCTGGGTTGGGTTGGGTTTTTTTTGGTGTTCCCTAATGTAATGAGCGCATTGCATGCGCGGCGTGTTTGTTTTTTTTTTTTATATTCATTTTTTTGTGGCTCCAAAGTCAACACCTGGACGCGCGTTCAATTAAAGCGCCGTCCGCAAGGGGGCGCCACTCTCGTTATAAAATTGAAATAATGGCAATGCCAACAATTTTGCCAGCCTGCCAACCCGTTGTCCCATTTTAGAGCTGCTAACTAATGCGACACACCGGCAGCCAACTACAACAACAACGACAACAATAACAAAATGCTTGCAACGAATGTCTCGCCATAATAATACAATTTAATTTCCAGCAAACATCCGTCGCATAGCGCCTAACCCCTCTGCCCCTGCCGCATCAGCAGATTGTGTCAATGTATGAAACGCTATATATATAAGTATATGTATATATATAAGTATATGTATATATAATTGTGTGCTGGAACCCTTGCAAGTGCAGCCATTTGCTTAATGACCGCCTGCCGACTCTCTGGTTTCGGCTTCCATTGCTGCTGCTGGTGGAGCCAAAGGCGCGACTGGAGGGAGAACTGGCTGCTGGGAGCGCCGCCAGCGTAGTTGCCACCTTATGCACTGGCACATTGGTCTGGATGCTGGCCAAAAACTAACATAAACCAGCCAAAAACAAGCAGGCGTGCTCAAGTCAATACTGCCCGACTAGCAGATACCCTGTACCCAGCATGTGCGCATGCTAAGCGTGATTTTTATTTTTATAGACCTTTTGACAGAGTATCCGCATTTTATAATAATTTGATCTGCGCGAAAAGCCAAATTTAGTCGCTAGTTCTTATAGTCTATTGGACAGATACGATTATATTAACTGTGCTTTTCAGACTGATCGAGAATATATACACATGTTTATATCTGTTTATACCAAGCGAGAATCTACATACCATACATACATAGGTCTTGTAAATCTCGAGATATGTAAAAAAAAATCGCATTTCGATATCAATTTTTATCGAGTATATAAAAACGCTGAAAGTTATCGATAACTTGCGAATGACTGAAGCTGCAAGGGCACTTGTAACAGCTTAGACCACAATTTTTAGACTTCAGCACTTGCAAGTCTCGAAATATGCTTAAACCACATATCGATATCGATTTTTTATCGATAATTTGAAAATACTGTATGACACACAACAGTCTACATACCAAATATAATGTATCTACATCTTGTAAACCTCGAGATATGCTCAAAAAAACTGCTATTCGATATAGATTTTTTTTACGATATTACTATAAAGCTGACTGTTATCGATAATTTGCAACAGACAGAAACTGCAAGGGCACTAGTAGCAGCTACGTCCAGAGGACAGACAGATGGACAAGGCTAACATATAGTATCAGATTATCAGATACAAGGAATCGAATCGGATCTGTTAATGCTGCGCTAGCAATAATATACGTTACGGGCTCGCAGATGTTTCTTCTGCCTTTTAAATATCCCTGCACAACAACATGCCCTTTGTAAGCCATTTAAAGGGCATTAAAAGAAATACGAGTGCACATGATATATAGCTGAACGAGTGTGCAGTAGATATCATTGTGTGCTGTTAATTGGGTTGCACTTTCCAGCTGATACAAATTAAAAGCAGCAGGCGAAATGTTGAAGATCATAAAATAATTTAAATAGTAGGGCGTGAACGAAGCAACAAGTAATTAAATAAATTACTAGCAATTATAATAAACAATATATATATGTGATATATTATATATAAGACATAATATTAATAATATATTTAATGTATATTTTAATATATAGTACTGCACATATATAGGTTTATATAAAGGCCTTGGGCTGAGCTCTGATAGGTCATATAATAACCCATTATTCCAAACTTTAAAATTGTCATAAGTAATACATAATCTTAAGTGAAGTTATTTTCTTTTAGGAAACGTACCAAAAGTGTGAAATATTATTTATCTCTATATTTTACAAATTATTTAAGAGACTAAAACTATAATTAAGAAGACTCATGATAATATTTTAAAAGCTACTTCAAGTTTGCAAACCTTAGCATTATTCACGGAACCAACTATTGGCCAATGCATTGGCTCAAAGTACGTTTCATTAATCTGGTTCTTTAGTTCTATGAAGCCAGGTTTTGATTCGAACTTGTGATTTCACATTTTTTATAATTTGAATATATTTAATAAATTTTCAATGACAATTCATTTTGTTATAAATTAAAATTATTTTTTTGTGTATGCATGTTTTTAGGAAAACAGAAGCAAATATATAAACGCAATAATATTTTAAAATATTCAAATAAAGAAAACAATTGTTTCAGATCAAATGGTTTTTCGAAAAAATATGAATCGGTCTTTCAGCGAGTTATTTTAATTAATTTCTTGGTTTTTTTTTTTAGCTGTGAATCATTCTAATTAATAGTTTTTGAGTTTCTTATCTAATTGCGAACCAGTGTGCAGTGTTTGGCGTTCGTTTGTGTTCAGCGTTTCTGCGTTTGCCTTTGCAATTGTGCAAATGTGTTTTGTTTTGATAAATTAGGCTTGTCAACTTGGCAGCGGCAATGGGAGCGAATACGAGAACCAGAACGAGAACGGCAACAGCAAGGCTCTGTGAACCGCACGGAGCCGGAGCTGGAGCAGTAGCAGTGGCAGGAGCTGGTGCATGGAGCACCGCACAAGGCTGAGGCTTGCAACCAGGCGCTGCACATGCTGCAACAACAGCAACAATAACAAGAGCAACAACAACATCAACAAGAGAAGGCACAAAGTCTGAGGCAGCGGCAGAAAATTTACAAAATTACCATGCAACACGCTTGAAATTGCAAAAGTTTTTCATTATTCACTTTGTGGCTGCAGTCGAGTCGTCGAGTGAGTGAGATTTTTGCATGAATGAGCAGAACGTGCCGGGTGGGGCCCAACAGCCAAGAGAACAAGCAACCAGAATGAGAACCAGAACCAAAACGAGAACGAGAACAAGCACGGGAATGGGTAAGAGAAACGAGGAACAAGATGGATGCAAAGCACCCACTCGATGGCTCAGAGCCTCAGACTTGAACCAGCCCCTTAAGAGGCGTGTTGGAGTGAGGGATACGCAGTTCCAAAAGACCAATTGAAAAATGTGCAATGGCCAAATGTACGCAAGAGCAGCAGCAACAGCAGCAGTACAAACAGCAACTGCAGCAGTCAGTGAAAATTTGGAAACAGGCTTTTCGCCTAATTAGACGAAGGCGAAGAGAGCAGCCGGGGGGCGTTGCCAAAAGCTTCAATGCGGACATAGCTAGCCAAGCGGCAGAAATGATGCCAAAAAAAGAAAACCCAAGCTAGTCGAAGATTAAATACTCTAGCTGTTTTAGAAAAAAGTATAGAAGTACGATAAATGGGTATAGCCACAGCACAATGTTCTGTTGGCATTCGATTATTTCTGCGACTGCTAAGTATCTAGAAAAGATTTAGTTGTCCCAACTACAATGTTTTAAGAGCGTAAAAAGTCTCTTAAAGCCCAAGTTCAATTAATTATTTTTAAAAATAAAATTTAATTTCTCCTTTAAAAAAAAAACCTATTTATATTGGAGAACTTAGAGATCAATTGTGTTTTAATTAAAGCACAGAGAAGAAAAAGCCGGACCTAAAGCCGGACAACCTCATTTAGTATCAAACCTCAGTTAAATAAATCTGAAGGATAAAACTGAAAATTATCAAGTTTTTGAAGACCAAACCCTTTGGACAGACATCTATCTCTACATTAAGCCTAAGATTCGAGCCCAGAGTTTCATTGCACATTTGTCTAACTGACAAACTGACTTTCTTCTAAACTTCTTTCAATTATCGAATAAATAGCGATAAATTTAAATATTGTATGCATTATCCATTAATTAAAAGTTTTCGACAAATAAGTTCTTCACACTTTCAATTTCAGCATCAACTGACGAAAGATATCATTGAAAAGAATTTCTTAAAATAGTTTTTGCAATAATTTTAAGCGTTGCCAACTACTTGAAATATGCATTTTAGCTGCTCTTTTGGTAGTTTATTCAAAAAAAATTTGTTGCCTCACTGTCGCACAGGTCAAAAGTTCGAGTTACGCATGAGGAAACCCAGCATATTTGAGCGCTGTGTCAAAAAGTAGTTTGGCAATGCACAAAAAAAAAAAAGAAATAAAAGAAGAAAGTTGAACGTTTTATTGATTTCCCTTAGACTTTGTGTCAGTTCACGGCAAGGAGTTGGCGAAAGTCCTTCACCGAATGCAAGTGTTTGGGGGCGTGGGATGTTGGGGGGGGAGGGTAGTTAGACGGCGCATACATACCGTTGCGTAGATGGACGTCCGGCTATCCAGATGGCAAACAGTGAGATCATAAAACTGGCGAAATCGGTTAGCAAGTGTGCGGCATCCGTTGCAATGGCCAAGCTGTTCGATAAAACGCCACCTGTCGGCCAAAAAGAGAAGAGCGAGAAAGTAAAGGGTAAATAAATGCAAGAAGAGCAGCAAGAAAAAATAGAAAACAAAACAGCAAAAAAATTAACTTGCAATCTGCGGGAATAGTGCATGGACAAAGACAAGCCACCAGCCATCCCTTCCAATGCCCAAAGTGCCCCCCCCCCCTACCCTTTGCCCCACCCTCATTGAATGGTTAGCAAAAACAGCAAAAAGGAGGTGCCGCATTCAGCCAGTCAACAATTTCGATTTAAAGGCAATGAAGGAATGAGGCAAAAGTGGCAGAGAAAGCACACAGCAGGTGGGAAAGGAGGGGGAGGAGCGAAGGAAAAGCAAGCGAATGTGGCCAACAGCTCCGATGGCACATTGTAGGTAATTGCAAAGCGATTAACAGCAACAGCCGACAATGGGGACGACAGCGTCGCATTGGCATTGGCAGCGCTTGGAAATTAAATGTTTATTGTATAACAGCCCACTCTATAAAGTGTGTTGCTTGGTTAAGGTACGGCAGCAGACAGTAAGCCCTTCCGGTCGCCATATTGTTGCACTTCCGGTGCTCAGTTTTTAATCGTCTCGTCGTCTCGTGCTTTTCCTTCTGCTTTCTACTTTCCCCCCGTTTTTTTTTTTTTTGTTATAAAGCTTTGTTTGACTGACATTTTAACCAAGCTCTCTGGAGTTGAGCGAAATTAGTTGAGGGAATTCAAAGTAAACAATAAAAAATCAAAGCGAAATGCAAAAATGTTAAGAGAGAAACAACAACAAAAAAAAAGAAGCAGAATTGTCAGCATATGACCCTTGCCCTGGGCTTGACAACTGGCTTGATTCCGTACACCCAAACTCACCCACAATTTCAGCAATCATGAAAACCAAACACAAAACGCTGGCAATGATCAGCTTACGGCGCGCCTTCACGTCTACGCCCTCGCTGCGCGCCCGATGGCAATGATCCCGAACTGGAACGAGAAAAGTTGGCGGAAAAAATATTAATATAATATATAAAATGAGCAATATATTTATAAAATGTATAAAGTATATATTGAAGGGGAGCTGGAATATTAGGAGATTTAATTTAATATATAATATAATTAATAAATAATAATAATAATCTATTTCCAAGATAGCTTGATAGATAAAAGACATTATTTTAATAAATACAACAAAATGTAGTTTTTATAGAAAAATTAAAAAGACTTATAGTTTTAATCTACAAAATTGAATATACAATTAAATTAAATTGAAAAGGAAGAATTATTTCGCGGAATATTAATAAGGATCTTATTAAAATAAATATGAAAAAAATTGAATTTTATGAGGAAAGTAAAAAGAACCATAAAATTCATAGTAAATCAATTTCACAGATGAGAAAATTAAATATAATTATAATAAGCATAAATTAAATATGAAGAATCAATATCTCAGAAAAATTTCATTTTAATAAATACATACATAATGTAAGTTTTTTAGAACACTTAAAAAGAATTATAGTTTTCCTTAATTAAATAAAAATCTATTATAAAATTATAACAAATTAAAAATGGAGAATTATTTCTAATTTTTAATATAAAATAATATGAATTTTTTAAGAAATATAAGAGGAATTATAAATATAATAAATGACAATAAATATATAAATATTACCGAGATATTTTGATAGACGAAATATTAAATTTATATAAAACAAAAAATAATATCAGTTTAAAAAAAAAAATAAAAAATGATTATGGGAAAAGTAAGAAATATACAACAACGCAAAATCTAATGTACAAACATTGTAATTAAAATAGGAAAAATAAAAGTCCACGATATCCTGATGGACAAAATATTTAATTTTAATAAAAATACAACAAATAGTATAAAATATGGGAAAGAAACAAAGGATTATATGATCGCAAAAACCTACCTAGAATTATAATAAATTAAATAAGAAAAATAAATTCATAAGATATCTTGGAAAAAGGGGAAATCGATTCCCAAGACAACATTACATATAAATATTTGATTTTATTAAAAATACAACAGTGCATTCTAATATCTTATATATAATTATATTAAATTAAATAGGAACAGGAATAAAATTGAAAATTCCCTAATTTTTCTTAATAAAATAATTTAAAAATGTATCAGTTTTATGGAATAGGTAAGAAAAAATATCAGTTCGCAAAATTTATAATTAAAGTAAATAAGAAGATAATTATAGTAAATTAAATAGGAAGAATAGACAACAGTTATCCACAAGAAAACTAAATTGAAGGATATTTTTTAAATTCTGTAACATTAATAACTCTCTCGAAATGATTTTGAGCTTTAGAAATCCGAAAATATTTGTTAAATTATATCATAAAATTGTCAGTTAGCTTAAAATGAGATACTAAAATTCTTAAATTTCAGGGAAAATCGATTTCCTTTTTCTTATACGCTGATCCCATTGAAAATGGGTCAAAGGGGACAATGTTTTTGTGCAAGTGTATGTAACAAGCCGAAGGAAGCATCTCCGAATCCATAAAGTATATATATTCTTGATCAGCATTAATAGCCAAACCGATCTATCCATGTCCGTGTGTCCGTCCCTTCGTCCCTCCGTCCGTCTGTCCGCATGAATGAACGCAAGGATCTCAGAATCTATAAGATCTGGAGACTTGAGAGCTTGTACATAGTTCATTCCCAGTGCCCGCGCAGTACATGTTAACGATAATCGGTGAAGGGTATCCCCTAGTCGGAAACTCCCGACTAGAACTTGTATTTACATATTTCTGTAGAAATGTTAAAAATATGTGGCTGGACCATGTGGCGTATGCGTTGCACGAGTTGACCCCAGGGAAACTGTTACCCCAACCAACTTCACTTACTTTCTTCTCTGTCTCTCCCTCGTTCTTCTTCTTCCCTGCCATCTGTTATGCCGTTTACATATTTACAAAACAGGCATTTAAATTTATTTAACATGGTACGTGAATAATGACCACCGACGCTGTTTGCTATGGTTGCCACGCCTCGCATCTGCATGCATGGAGCTGCTCCTGCTGCTGCTTCTGTTGCCCATGTCCTGATTTTGCCACGGCACAGACACACTCACACACACACTCATACACACACGAGCGAAGTTGGACCTGGAATGCTTGGGCAGTCGGTACCCAGTTTTTGGTGTCAGTGACAGACTCGCCCCGTTGGCCGCTGGCTAGGAGCAGTCTATTAAATACTTTATTGCATTTGTCGCAGCCGTATTTCATGCTTTGTCATTTCCGCTGCATTTTCTTTGCACTCTCTTCTTCTTCTTCTTCATTTTTGTTTGTAGCCCTGCCCCCCGCGCCATCGTGTTGTGCAGTTTTCCTTTGTTCACTATAGCAATGCGGCTTGCAGGGAAGACTGGCGGAGGTGAGAGGAAGAGATTGTGCATATGCTTCGCTTGTAGCTTGGCTGGTTGCGCGGTTTCTTCATTTGAATTCAGCACAAGGACGTCACCGTCTGCGTCTGCGTTCGCCCTCGGCCTCCTGCACAGAGTCCCACTGAGTCTCTGCTGGCGCCAACTCCTACTGCACAATGGCAGTAACAATGCCGGCAGCGAAATTAAATTCCAGTGCATAACCAGCCAGTCAGCCAGCGAGTCAGCCAAGCAGCCAGGCAGCCAGGCAGCGTTCAGGTACGAATTCCCAATGCCACATGAACATTTCACCTATTAGACCCGCACAACAACACACAGTTTGCCGCCTCAGCTGGCAGCTCCTTCGCCTGGTTGTCCTCCATTGCCGTCGCCGTCGTCATCATCGCTGCAGCTGATGCATAAAAATCATCATACCTGCAATTTAAACAACTCCGATCCATCTGCATCTTTAATTGGTACGCCTTGGACGACCTGTTTGTTTGCGTCAATGTGGAAATGTTTCCCCATTTTCCAAAGGTCCTGCTTGCTGCTTGCAATTCATTGAAGTCTTTCGAATGCCAACAATGCGCACTTCTTATAAATTATTAATGATCAGGCACCTTACAATGTCGTAATTATGTACAAATAAAAAATTGAAACGGACTGCTGTTTAAAAATACTTGACTTTAAGACGAAACTTAAGTTCAATATGATAAATCTATATTATATATACATGCAGATATATAATATATATATATCTCTTTTATTTTTATGTGTAATACAGCATTTTATAAGCACAGACACAACACTAAACGATAAATTGTAATACTTGAGAATCGCATAGAAAGGCGAGTGAGGCACAAGGAGAGAGGGACAGAGCGCGAAAAAATAACTTCCGCATTTATGACATATTATATTATAAAAATATATTTTACAGGGCATATGAAATATCTGAAAAGTTCTTTAGCTTCTTATTTTGTTAATTTACTATACCACTTTTTTTAACAGTGTATTCTAGAGATACGCATATGAAAGCACAACCGCTTAATGCATTGACTTGTGAGCTACTTTTTTAGTTTGCCCACTATCAAATTTTACAGGGTATATACACATGTACCTTCACACTTCACTAGCTCCTTCCGCAACGTAACCATTTCATTTAATCTTAGATAACACTAGAATTATCGACTGTTGCGCAAGATTACTCTGCTCGGACTAAACGCATCTGGACCGGACTTAACAAGCGACTGTTGCTAGTTAGTTAGTTAGATTTAGCTTGAGCTCAGGTAACTCAGCTGTTTAGTGACATGCTGCACTTATTATTCAGCTGCTTGTTAGCTGATGCACATGGTGCAGCAGATGATTAGGCAACTAGATTGGCTGCTAGCTGATTGTTGATATTGGCCACAAGCCGACTTGGACGCAACTCGGAGGAACTTCGTCTAGACATGATGTAATGTCATTTAAGGTCGTTCGTCTGCCAATAAATCCAATCAGCAGCAGTGCAAAGAAGACGCCACCACGAAAGCTGCGCTGCAGACTTATCGAAGAGGAAATTAAAATGCAGACTTGATCGAGGCAAAGGAGACCGTTGCTGGACGGGAAATGGGTCTGGAACTGCATAGTTTTGGCAATTTACTATATAGAAGAAATACGTGTGCTCAAATCGAGCGTGAACGACTTGTAAATGCCCTATAATGAAGAACAAGCTGGTCAACTGTGTATATGTATGTAACAAGATATAATCTAGGCTATAATCTAGGCTAAAAATGTAGAGGAAAATATGACATACAAGAAATAATATTCCAAATTTGAAGCAAGTTTTTGCAGACGAACAGAGGGAAGGACATGCTCGGCATAAAATAAATATGTTGCATACATATGCACATAGATATTCAAGCTCACTTTTAAGCCATTTTTAAATGGGTGCAGGGTATAAAAATGAGCCAGTCATTTATTTGGCTGCGTTGTCATACGTAAATTATGTCCCAGTTCTGGCAATTTATGGCATATGGCAATAGTCAAGCGGCGATCCGAGCATAAATTTTGATTATGTCCAGGCGAGGCAGCTGTGCTGCTTTCGCCACAAAATTGCGACCAAGTTAGCAAGCTTTGGAAAATCATCAACTGATTGATGACAGGGCGTTGGGTTGTGCTTGGCTGGGTGGGGTGGGGTGGGGTTGGGTGGTTGATTGGACGGGTGTTAAGAATATTTGCTCACCGTAACCAGTTAGACGGACGTTCTCTAGACACGGTGACTTCAACATCGTCATTTTTGACGTTGTCGTCGTCGTTGTCTTCGTCATCGTCGTCTGTTGATAAACACGGGCGTTGTTCATTTCCATTTCCGTGTCGTCTGCCAATTAGCGCACATTACCGGGTAATAGCACACAAATTGCGCTAAAATTTTCGATTTTCAAACTCAACTGAACACAATCAACATATAAACCTGACGAAAAATGCTGTGAAAACTAATTTTCCTGTTGTTTTTCACCCTCTCTCTCTCTCTCTCTGTCTCGCTCTCCCTCTCTCTTTCTCACTCTGTCTTCGATGTTTGTTTTCCTGCATTGACTTTTACTGCAATAACGCAAAATGTTTCTGCTGCGTTTTCTTGATAATTTATGAATGACTGCAAATTGCTTTGCGCTGATTGAAAGCGACACGAAAAGTGCCAAAGTTTATCAACACACACACCCCCCCCCCCCCCCCTTACCAAACCCCTGCAGACAAGCTTACCTTCAATTTCAACGTTGTTGGAGCGGCCATGCAAACAGAAAATCTGCGAAGGTGTTGCAGGTGCATTGTTGTTGTTGCCATTGCCAGGGACGCCTCCGTCGCTGCCGCCGCCGCGCTCCACAGACGGCAGCGTTGGCGTCGTACCGTAATTGTTGCTGCGCCTGCAAATGCAAAAGAATGAGATAGCTATATAAGACACATACATATACATATGCATTAATGTGTGATCGCAGCGAGTATATCGATACTCAATATATCGATATCGACGCATTTAATTGTTTTTGGTATTTTATTTTTGCACAGCAAAACTTTTAACTAAAAAAAAATACACAATAGAGCATTAAATCGCCTGATGGCTGGCAAGTACGCCGCTTAGCCAACACAATGTAAGCGCACGCTACGTCGCACCCCGCACACCGGCCGCTTTATCCTCAATGCGCGTAATGAGCAGCGGGAATAAAAAGAAACGAAGAAAATACGCCGAGGCGAACGAAGCGCATGAAAAGGGTTTTTTTGATAGGTGCTAAAATGAAAACTGCAACGAAAAATTCAATTTGAAGTTTTGTTACTTAACCCAAACTACGGCGACTACTTAATGCCACGCCCCCGCTTATAGCGCCCCTTCATCAACGGCACGACAACAGCGTGGGTGCACACACACACATGTGTGTGTGTGTGTGTGTATGTGCCTGTGAGCGGCTGTGTGATGTGCCCGTTGATAAGTTTGCTGTATGTGTGAGGATGGTTGGATCGGAGTGCGGGGGAGGTGCGTAATTTTTACTACGAAAAGTGCAAATGGCGCTAAACTACTTGCTCTGCAAGTTTGCAACGCAATTGCAGCACAAAAAGAAAAGGAGGAGAAAGAAAAAAATGGACCGAGTATTTTCTTTAGAGACTTTTCTTCAGCCACTTCACTCGTAGCCCGCTTCTATCAGCCAAGTTTCGAGGCCTTTTCACACCTCTGACAGTTGTCGCGGATCCCACGGTCTGGCGCTTTTACGCCTATTTAACAAATCAGCAGCTCATTTGGCGACTTTGCTGCTCTTTATGGTAATTTGTCTAAGATTTTCAACTTATATTTTGTGCATGCAAAAAATTTGCACAAAATCTTTCGACTGCAAACTTTCTGCACCGCCCAATAACACCCGCTGTCAACTTACGTCACAATCGGCGTGTCTTCACTTCTCGACATTATTGGAGAATAACAAAATGCACAAAAAACAAAGAAAAAAACAATTAACACACAACTTTAACTGCAACTTCACAATAGAAGCGCTGGCAATCAACTGTTTTGAGTGCTTTTCCTATGGATCAACCATGTCGAGAAGCTGCGAAGACAGGCGACGGATCAGAACAGCGATAAAAATCAAAGCAAACAGCAGATAAGTACACAGATAACAAATCCAACAAAATTAACTGTACAACTATGCATTGAGAAAGCAGAGTCGTGTGCATACACACATACATACATACATATACGTTGGTACGGACAGACAAGGAAGATCGTGAAACGTATACAAAACAATGGTGTAAGAAAGGGGGGAGGGGATGCAGGAGAGCAATCTCCTAATCAGCATAAGCACACGGGCTGCTGCTTATTTTTCGCCAATGGTAACGTGCGCTATGTATGCGCATCGCATTGTTTACATTTTAGCACGGCCGCTAGAGGCGTACCACAATAGCGTGTGCAGATACAAATTTGAATGGAATTGAAATTCGCGCCAAATGTGTGTGAGCGAGACAGTGCGACAGCAGTTGGTAACGCTATTTAAAAACATGTGCGTGTGCTGCCAGATAGTTAATAAAACATTTGTATGCGATATATCGCAGCTGCAGCTAAGCGATAGTTTTTAAATTATCAGAGAGATATTTATGCAACAGCTTATAAACCAGACTTTTGGGAGCAATTGAAATGCTACGATTCAACATAGCTGCTGCTAATAGTTATTTACTTTAAACAATTGTCTAATAAATGGAAAATCCTTGTTAAATATCACGCAATTAGCTTATAATATGGACTTTTCTTTGACAAAGTTTTCGGAACAATTGAAGTGGACAAAGAGCACAGCGGCAGCTAGGCGCGCCTGCAGCTCCTCTTGACTAAAATCGTGCGCCCACTCAACCCTGCCCCAGAACTTGAGCTGATACTCCTCCTCCAGACGGGACAGAGCCACCGCCCGCTCCACTGTTATTTTCTGATCTATCACAGCGCAGGCGAGCACAATGGATTTCAGCGTGTCAACGGCAAAAATGAAACCTGAAAAGCGATTGGTAATTATTGTCTAGGTATAAAAAATGTGTCGTGTCCTTCGAACCATGCAACGTTTCCAAGCTGTACGATTGCAAATGTTTGGCAATTTTCATTTTATCCTCATCGCTGACCTGGGGTGGAGTTATGTTCATGGTCTTTTGCAGATTGGTTTCGAAGCGCTGATTAAACCAGGCAATCAGCGGATCCCACTCATTACGCTGCAGCTCGTGCAGATCCTTTTCATCCTACAAGAATTCGAATGTCCATGCAAAAGTGTGATGTATCGTAAGCGATCCAATAAGAATATGCGTACACTCACATCGTATTGGAAGAGCACCGTATCGGTGGCCACAAAGTTAAGCAGATAGTTGACCATGTCAAGCTTTGTCAGCTTATTGGGGTTGTCTAAGGCCGTGAAACAGAGCGCGGAGATGTGCATTCGCGAGCGCTCAATGTGGTCCTTCTGGCCGTCAAACTCGGTGGCCACGGCAATGGCCAGTGGCTCGCTCTTCACCGTAAACAATGCGCCATTGGGCGTCTTCAGCTTGCGATGATCCAATGTCACCTCATAGCCGGCGTCTGTGCAGAGCACATTTGTTGTTTTGTAGAAACGCTTGGGCGGTGCGGCTAAAACGAAAGTATCGATACCGTTGCTGCCGGCTGTTATGAAATCTTCCATTTGCTGTTGCCGTTTCTGCTTGCTTACCATATCGACGCACTGCAGCAAAGGTGGGCATGTGCCATTTAATGCTGCTGCTTATGCGCAGCATACGCATTGTATTTGTTATTAAAGTTGAACTCATTTTAATTAATCAAAGTTGTTAATACAAGACAATATGATGAAAATGCCACACAGTGTGACTGTATGTGGTATTGCAAAAAATATCACTCTCAAAAATACTGATAAAATACCAACAGCCGCATTTATCGATTATATCAGAGCTAAGCGCGATATTTGCAGCCATATGCAACGAATATTCAATTAAATAAATTGTTAACTTTCAGGGGATTACAGTATTTGGCTTTATTAAATAATATAAAAAATATTTTGCGCTGCTTTCCTTAGCACCTTTATACCTATCATTAACAATAAAGGAACGCAAAAGAGAAACCAAAAGCCAGCGCCGGAGATCATTCAATACATTGGCAGCTGCTCGAAATTAAAGCTCAACCTTCAATTCATCATTAACTTAACTAGTCGTATTCAAGTCGATTGTCATGCTAGAAACTACAAAACGTTTGGCACACGGCACTCACTTGATGCCACGCTCGTCGAGGTAAGCCATCCACGTTTCCTGCTGATGCAGCCAGAAGTCAAAGGTCTGCTCCAGCTGCTGATATTCGCGCTCCTTCATCGCCAGATCCGCGAGATTCGCATCCCGCTGCTCGGCCAGCAGCTCGTTCTCCTTGCGCAAGCGCTCGATTTGGGCCAGCGATATCTGACCCGTGCGCGGCATTATGGTGCGACGACGCGAGCGACGTCCAGCGCCCGGCGGCGCAGCGGCAAACTCAGTTGCCGGCGACAGTGGTGGCAACAGTTGTGGTTCCAGTGTGCGATTGGCGGGCGCCAGCGGAGAGCGTTTCTCTGCGGGAACTGCCATTGACGGCTCCACATCAAATTCGGGCTTGACTTCAGTCTTAATGTTGGGCGGGGCGTGCTGCGGCAGCTCTGTCTTAATCTGTGCCGCCGCCGCCGCCGCTGCTTGCTGTCCCTCAAAGAAGGGACAAGTGTTCGGATCCTGTTCAAATTTCATGGTTCTACAGTCGTGGCGATTGAAACGTGGCAGGCTGGGCAGCTCGCTGCGTATGGTCGACTCGATGTCCTCTATTCGCTTGCGTTCCGTTTGCACAACGGGCGTGGTCTTGGGCGCAGCTGTTTCTGGCTGGAAGAGGCAGTCGACGAGCGCATAGAGACGCCACTCGGTTTTATACTGCGGATCGGTCTCCATGCGATTGCGTTCGACTCTGTGCGGAGGCGTGTGCCAATTGGGTGAATTATTGAATCAATGTGAAATATTGCACACAACTTACAAATACTTGTTGCGGTAATTGCAGATGCGACGTCGCACCTCCTGCTTGTTGAGCCTGATGCGATGCTGTTGCAGGCCAAAGGCTATTTCACGAAATATGGTCAAATTCTCGGTGTAAGATGTTATTTCGTGCAAATGCTCGCGCCACAATTTCACAATTGTTGCCTCCTCGTACGATGTATAGTAGCGCAGACGCATATGTTTTGGCCCGCGTCTGTTGGGCTTTGACTCATTTTCCGGATCACTCATGTTGTGTCCAAGTCAAGTAATTGCTCAGGTGCCGCAATTCTTTAAAGTAACATTAAATGAGAATGGCCCAAATGCCCAATAGAGATGGGCATTGGAGAAGCACTAGAGATGTGCCAATTACGGGTATTTTGGCAATATGCCCTTACCGGTTACAGCGCAAGGCTGCAACTTTGTAAGTCTATTGCTTGCAGAATTTTGGTATTTTTTTTTGGCATTTTATGTTTGTTTGTACAGGGTCACATTGTTATGTGTATAAGCATTGTTATGGATGTGCTAAGTATATAAAGTTTGAAAAATATCGATGTTTTGATAAGCGATTTATGCATAAATTGTATATAATGATGCCAAGTTAATTGTTGCACATTTAGGGCTTTATGCTTTACTATTTAGCAGTCTGTTGTGCATTTTTGTAGCCAAATGTTCACAGAAAATTTCGAACTTTGCCGCCTTGGTATGCAAAATAATCGAAATGAAATCATCGACTTTTGTGTACTAATCGATATTCGCAGCCATCCCTAGTTGTTGATTTTTAATGCGAAAAAATTGAAGCTTGTGTTGAATAAATGTGGCACAGCATTGTATAAACGCGCTTAGGTAATGCAGTGGACTAATAAGTGACTTCTGCTTCGATACAACTCCAAAACCGAGCCCTGGCGTTCGCATGGACTACGAAAATTTGGCCCTGAATCTTGGTGGAGGGAGCGCTGCGGCCGGCGCAGCAGTAAATGCGAACGTGATTGCGAGCACAAATACGAAGGCAGACGCCGAGCCAGAGGGCAATATGTGCGGCAGCCAGGAGCTGTTGGAGGTGAAGTCCAAGGAGAAGGCGCGCCGCTATTGGACACCCAGCGAGGAGGAGCGCCTCTATGAGATTTGGGGGCGGGAAAATTGGCGTCTCACACGCAACGGCAAGAACACCGTTTACTTTGGCCAATGGTCGGAGGAGCTGCGCGAACGCTTCTCGGTGGATGTGAAGCCCGAGGAAATACAAATGAAGGTCAATCAGACAAGGGCCAAGTTTCGGTAAGTGCATCAGACAGGTGTGTGGGCGCAGTCTGCTACAATAGTATATAATGTACGTTCGATTTTGTATTGCAGACAAGTTAAGAAACAGCTGCAAAGTGATCCAACCAGCTATCCCTTGCGCTGGAAAAAATATGACCTAATCAATCGCATACTGAAGAACATACACAGGCCCAAAAATGCGGACCCGCTGCCGCCAGAGGTTCTGCTTAACAACCGCGATGTGTCGCCGCCACGCGAAGAGGAGCAGCAGCAGCAGCAACAACAGCCGCCGGCGCAGCCACATCCGCCGCAGCCGCAGCAACAGTCGGTGCTTAATTTGACTGCCGAGGCAGCGGGCAATAATTATTATAGCAACAATAGCAGCAACAGCAACAATAGCAGCAGCCATGCCCAGGGCAACACCAACACCAACAATAATAACAGCAACAACAATAACAACAGCAGCACAATGAGCTTCAATACGGAACTGTTTACCGATCAGTACGATGATATCAAGCAGGAGTACGACGATGAGGACTATCGCTCGATGCCATTTCAAGAGCAGATGCAACAGTATTCACCAGCGGAGCCCGCACAGCTGCTGGAGCTGCAAACACCACAGCAGTTGCAGCAACAACAACAACAACAGCAGCAGCAACAACATCAACAGCAGCAGCAGCAGCAACAACAATTTCAGTCTGGCTATGAGCAGAGCGTGGTCAGCTATGCTGGCAGCAATCCGGCACACTACAACAACAGCGGCGGCAGCGGCAGCAGCAACTGCAACAATGTGGCCTCAACGTCAGCCGTTAATCATCAGGCCATCACGGCGGTGGCCTACATAAATAGCACCAACAACACGATCAGCGTGGCCACCAACAGCAGCAATGGCGGGCCGATGCAGCCGCCGGCAATTGCAGCCGCCGGCAGCAGTAGCAGCTGCAGCAACAGCAACGCGATTGCGACACCGATACCGACGCCCAGAAAGCGGGGGCGGCCCTTTGGGTCGAGCAATCCGCCGCCGGCCGATTCGTTGGAATCAATGTATATGGAGGAAGTGCGTCGCAAGAACCAGCTGTTGGCGGAGCAAACGAAAATCTCACGACAGCGCCTGGAACTGGAGGAGCGCAAGCTCGAGCTGCTGCAAACGTTCTTCCCCAAATGCCTGGAGCAGCAAGCGCACATCCTAGCGCGTGTCATGCAATTGCCACACCTGCAGCAGCAGCAGCAGCAGCAGCCGCCGCCGCCACAGTAAAAACATTTTAAATTAAATATAACCCGAGCCCCGGTAGCGTTCTATGTTTACCACTTAAATTAGTTGTCTAAGTTAAAAACAAAACAGAAAAACAAAACCAACAAATATATTAACAAAATTAAGAAAAATATTGAAATTTCTAAACGTAAGCAACAATCGACAAAATGATCAAAGGATCATGAATTGATGATGTCTGAGGTTGCACATTGCTTAAATGTCCGTAAAATATATGTGTTTATCTACTATCGTGAAACAAACTCTGTTTATACCACTAAGCATAACTCTAAATAAAGATTGTAAAGAAACAAACGTAATTTATAATTTCCAACGAAAATGAATTTTGAAAAACCTTTCACACGCTAATATTTTGTATATTAAATTTTAATTTCGGATCTATTGTTTCGATGGAAGCGTAATTAAGCTCTTTTAATTTAATTGCTCTGATTAATTATAATTTCTTAAAAAAAAATCACACAACTTATCAAAACGTTTTTCTCCAAGCTATCCTCCCATTTCCAGCACTATGATATATATCTACACATTTCTTGACAGAATTATGATACCCTCTAAAAACGTTTGCACACAAATGGAGACTACTTGCAATTTCCAAGACTGCTTCAAGCAATCTTAATTTTTCATTCAAATTTTAGTTAATTGTTTTAAAAAAAATTAAAAAATATTTGAATATGTAATTCAGGCTATAATTTATGTACAATATATAATTTTATATGATTTACACTATATATATGATAAATTCCAATGCAAAGATATATACTATTTATGTGATATAACAGTTATTTGGAGCATATCCCATATCTCACAGAGTATTGGAACTAACTGAGGCGTTGCGACCTTTTGCATAACCCCGGTAGCAGCTGCTCGTTAAATTGGTAATCGTGAAAACATTTAGTTAGTTTTGGTTGTTCTACGGTAAACTTCAAGCTTTCTTTAATTAAATTTTAGTTTTCTTTTAACCGAAACATTTGATTAGGCGTGCTAAAATGTATTTACACGCGCTTTTATTCGCCTTGACGAGGGTATAGAAAAGACGGCATGACAATTACGGGAGTCACTTTATAGGTAATATAAAGATATTTTAAATTTCACTTGTTCAACAGGTGAGCTTATATCTAACGTTTAATTCGAATTTAACTGCTAGCGCTGTTATCGATAATTCCAGCGATAACGCGTACGATAACAGCGGGCAGCACGGCAACACAGCCGCGCGCGCTCTCACTAACTGTTGTTGCTGCGCTTGACTTGTTGCTTACAATACCCTATACACAGGGCAAACTCAAGGCTGTTCTCGTGAGCTAACGGGTAGATTTGTATATGTGTATATATATATACAGCTTAGCGGCAGTGTAGGCTAAAAAGCATGTGCAAGCAAGTGTTTGTGTTTGCGTGAATTGTGCTGCATATTAGTTACTTGTCTTGTGCAGGGTATTTATGGGTCGACTCTCTGACTGTTGCTAATTGTTTTGAATTGTCATGAAGACGCGGCGACAGCGACGCTAATTGCTGATTAACATTGATTTTGAATTCAGTTGAAGTTCTGTTGCGGCGCCGTGCGCTGCTTTTTACTTTTTAGCGGCGTTCTTCTCACTTTCGTTTTGCGAGTGCTTCTCCGCTTTGTTGTCATTGTTGTTAGTGTTATTCGAGTTGTTCGTGTTGTTGGTGTTGTTATTGTGACGTCCAATTATGCATGGTAAATTGCATTTGAGTGCAGCGCTGCCGCTGCTGCTGCTCGCTGCCGCTGGCCTTTGCCTGGCGCACGCCGCGATTCTCAAATTACCAACAGACGATTTAAAGACGCCGTGGGAACTAATCGAGGCACTTTACGGTAGCTCCGGCCTGCGGGGCTTCAATGGCACCTGGATAACAGGTGAGCTCAGGGTCACTTGATTAATTATACAAGCACGGCTTGTTATCAAGCCCGGAATTCCCCCCGCATAGGCTGTGGTTTTCCCTATAACAACATCAGCATGTTATTCCCAGCATGAGAAATTCTTATCAATGTGCCAACAATGCGTGTGCTTTGCTTTGCGATCTGAATAGAATAATTTTCACCGAGTTCATTTCCCTTTTACTCTATTGTATCGGATATCTAGGTATGTACAGGGTATTTGGTTGTGCTTTATAAATTGATGTATGTATGTATGTACATCATGCTGTTTAGCAGCTGATAATTAGCTTTTGATAACTTTTAGCAGTCGATATATTTTTTAAAATTATTTTTAATTTAATTTTACCCTAATTTACAAAATATTATTATTTATATTATTTCATAAATATACTTAATATAATTATATATCGATTTTATTTAATATTTGCTTCGTTGACTTTAACCACGAGTTATAGCTCTTAACAGACTCTATCTTCAGACCCTAAATAATCATATAGATGTTGCTTTTGGGCAGCTCTATTTGAACGTGCGTACTACCAAACAATCTAATCTATATGGTTTCTATATATGTCGTTGCTTATCTTAACGAATCGAATTAATATTTATTGCATTAACTTTGTGTAGTTAGAAAGTTAGATAATGGCAGTATATAACTTTCATCTCTTAAGCTTTTATTTATTGTTATTTTTGTTTTGATAATTTTTGGTCAGGTAGAGCTCTTGAGTTGCCGCAATTATGATGCATGTCAGGCTACAAGTTGAAAGCTCTGAAAGTCGTCAAAGATAAAAGCAGAAAAAAACCCTATACAGTGTTCTGTGCGAGTTTGCCCGACTAGCAGACACCCTGCAGTCGCTTCTTCTTCATTTGTGAGATTAGCTATCCGGCGAAATTCTTCTAAAATAGCTATTTGTGGTTATTGATCGTACATTATAAGGTTTAGGATAGGGTAGAATTTGTGCTAGATACATATGTATATGGCATGTGCCATAAAACACGACGATTAACATGACGATGGATGTCTATCAAAATTATAGAAAATCAAAAATGTCGCCAACAGCCTATTGCATTTATTTCCCAACTGCAATATATCATTACCCATTTTCAATGTTTAAAGGGTATACAAATATTTAAGCAAATAATGCAAACAGGTTTGCAATTATTTTTGATTCGGAACGTGTAAAAATGTTGGCCAAAATTGCAATTCTTATTTTACCCAAAAATTGTTATTTTCATTTTACCCAAATACCTCAAATTAATTTAAGACCAAAAAGAAATGCAATCATTCAAATAAAATTCCATTTTGCCTTTTTTGTGTGTTTGTGTGTTTTTTCACAAATGAGACTCTTAGTCAAAAGAAGGGAAACGTGATTCAAACGTGATTTTATTTTAAATCATATTACAGGTTTGTATACCCTTGCAGAGGGTATTATAATTTTGTCGTGAAATGTGTAACGCATAGAAGCAGACATCTCCGACCCCATAAAGTATATATATTCTTGATCAGTATCAACAGCCGAGTCGATATATGTTCGTCTGTCCGTCTGTCTATATACTATACTATACTATATCATATAGCTGCCATAGGAACGATCGGTCGAAAATTAAGTTGTTGTATGGAAAACTTCTTTGTTTTTCAAGATATCTTAACCATAATCGGCATTAACTATTTTCCCTGTGCTTCTTAGATACAGGCAAAGCACTATGAGCAAATGTTGGGTCTGCAAGGGTATTTAATCTTCGACGTGCCTTTCTCGTTTATTCTGTGCGCAAATTCAGTTTCGCTTTGCGCCTTTCAGTTGGGTATTTGCCCAATTATATCTACCACATCAGCTTTGGTAATTGGAATTTGGCAAGCTGTGTAACCGAAACAAATGCCGACCATTTAACGCAGTCAAACAACGAATTTAACAACAATTAACTACTGAGTAATACTATACATGCTCTAAATGGGGGTTTTCTTAGGTAAAAACTCATTTAAATTTGTTATTTCTTGTGAGACACTCTGGTGTAAATGCAATGACTGTAATTTCATATTGTCGTTAAATTGAATTTATTTAAATTGGGTTGAATATTGATATTTTTATTATGGATTTGAACCAGCAACCTGCCGCTTGTCAGTCAGGAAAAACACTTGCATATATTCTGATAACAGCAAGAAAATTAATTTGTTGATTGCTATTTGTAAAAGCTAATAAATATATCAGTCGGAACAAAATGTTATATAAATACAATTAACAGCATGAAAAATCATTTGTTGATGGATATTTGGATAAGCTAATAAAAATGTTTAATAAGCTTAACAACATTATGGCTGCTGGATTTGAACCAGCGACCTGCCGCTTGTCGGTACAAACTCTATAACAGCAAGATAATAAGAGGCTAATAAGAATGTGTGTTGCGGGATTTGAACCAGCGACCTGCCGCTTGTCAGTCACGACAAACGCGCTTATGCAGACAACAGCAAGAAATTTCATTTGCTGATAGGTTTTTCACAATCTAATAAAAATGTTTGTTGCGGGGTTTGAGCCAGCGACCTGCCGAATGCCAGTCGGGACAAAATGTTATATTAATACAAATAACAGCAGAAAAATGCATTTGTTGATGGATATTTGTATAAGCTGGTAAAAATGTTTAATAAGCTTAACAACATTATGGCTGCTGGATTTGAAACGGCGACCTGCCGCTTGTCAGTCAGGAAAAACACATATATACAATTAACAGCATGAAAACTCATTTGTTGATGGATATTTGGATAAGCTAATAAAAATGTTTAATAAGCTTAACAACATTAATGCTGTGGGACTTGAACCAGCGACCTGCCGCTTGTCAGTCACGACAAACGCGATTGTGCAGACAACAGCAAGAAATTTCATTTGCTGATAGGTTTTTCAAAATCTAATAAAAATGATTGTTGCGAAGGTTTGAGCCAGCGACCTGCCGCTTGTCAGTCAGGAAAAACACTAATATATGCATATAACAGTAAGAAAATTAATTTGTTGAAGGATATTTGTATAAGCTAATACAAATATTTCATAAACTTAGCAGCACAAATGCTGTGGGTCTTGAACCAGCGACCTGCCGCTTTTCAGTCCGGAACAACTTGTGTATGCAAATATACAGATAGCAGCAAAAGTTCATAGGTTTATTGCTATTTGTAAAGGTTAATAGAAATGTTTAATAAGCTTTGCAGAATGATTGCTTTAGGATTTGAGCCAGCGACCTGCCGCTTGTAAATACAGATAACAGCCAGAAATTTGTATAACCAAATCATGAATTATTTCAATCCGCAGATGAGGAATTCTATTACACTGCCAGCGATAAATCTATACACAAATACAATGCGGCCACCAAGACGGATACAATATTTTTGGAATCCACATTTTTGGTAATTACGAAAATATGATTTTATGTAAGCTTTTTAATGAGTTTATCCTTTTCTAGAATTCCTACAGTGGCGCCACATTTACGCTCTCGGCGGACAATACGAAAATTTTGGTGCGTCACAATTTGACAGAGAAGTTCCGGCACTCGTATGTGGCCCAATATGATGTCTATGATATTGCCACAAATACGGCCATAAAGATACACAAGGGAGAGAAGTTGCAGTATTGCGGCTGGTCGCCGCTGAAGGATCGCTTGGCCTATGTCTACCAGAACAATGTGCACATACATTTCAATGAGAATCTGGAGATACCCATTACAGAGGATGGCAAGGATGGCATTGTCTACAATGGCGTGCCCGATTGGGTGTACGAAGAGGAGGTGCTGAGCAGCGGCAGTGCGCTCTGGTGGTCAGCGGATGGCACAAAGCTGGCGGTGGGCTTCTTCAATGATACCAAAGTGGAGACCTTTAAGTATTTCCTGTATGGCGACGCGGAAAGCGAGTATTCGCAGTATCCGCACGAGGAGCAGCTCAAGTATCCCAAAACAGGCACTTCCAATCCGGTTGTCTATCTGCGTGTCTATGATCTGTCCAATGATGATCCAACTGTGCAACGCATCGAGGCGCCGGTTGATATTGTGAGCGCTGATCACATCTTACAGAATGTGGTCTGGTCGAATAACAGCCATCTGCTCATCACCTGGATGAATCGCCGTCAGAATCTGTCCTCGCTGCAAAGCTGCAGTCACCAGGGCGCCTGCGTCGAGGTGAAGCGCATCGAGGAGCCCGACGGCTGGGTGGCCATGAGCACGCCCAAGTGCCTCGCGAACGGCCTGAACTGCATATTTGCCTACTTCATTGATAACTGGTATCAGGTGTGGAATCTTAATCTCCAAACGGGCTTTAATAGCTGGAAATCGCGCGGAGAATTCACTGTGCTCAATGTCTATGGCTATGATGAGGCCAATGATAAGCTGTAAGTGTGTCGAGGAATACCTGAAGTTTTCAAGTTCAATTGCAAATTAAGCGCAATTAGAAAACGAATATTTTGTTGTATTCTAAATGAGAGTAAGAGTCTTAAAGTGTTTAACAATCCCTCAACCTTTGCAGTTATTATCAGGCCACGCAGGTGGGTGATCCGGCGCAATACCATGTATATAGTAACAACGACTGCCTGAGCTGCGACAAGGTGGACGTGGATGGAACGCTGTGTCGCTCCGCTAGCGCCACATTTAGCAAATCCTACTCCTACTACACGCTTACCTGCACCGGGCCCAATCCGTCGTACACAGAAATTCTGGAGACTGGCGCACACAAAAAGATCGTCGACTGGGAGCTGAATAGCGCGTATCGTGCAAACTTGGAGACCAAGCTGCGTCCCAGCTATCGCTTTATCAACGTCACCCTGGCGGATGGCAGCACTGGCATTGCCAAGCTGGCGTTGCCACCTAATTTCGATGAGAACAAAAAATATCCCCTGATTGTGGTCGTTTATGGTGGTCCGAATTCAGTGCGCGTTACAAATGCTTTTACACTCGGCTATGAGGCGTTTGTTACCACCACCAGAGACACTATCTACGCCTATATCGATGGGCGTGGCACTGGCAATAAGGGCAAAGAACTGTTGTTCTCGGTCAACAATGATTTGGGTGATCATGAGGTGGAGGATCAGCTATTAGTCACCAGCTGGCTACAGAAAAATCTGAGCTATGTGGATCGCGAACGCACAGGCATTTGGGGCTGGAGCTACGGGGGATATATGACAGCGAAGACTTTGGAGAAGGACGATGAGAACATCTTTCAATGTGGTGTTTCCGTGGCGCCAGTCACCTCCTGGCTGTATTATGGTAGAATCTTGAATTTATAACCATTGATATGCAGGAATTAACAAAGTCTTTATTTATTATAGATACCATCTATACGGAGCGTTACATGGGGCTGCCCACAGTGGAGGACAATCTGATCAAGTATAATGAGAGCAGCGTTTTTGGTCAGTTGGATAACTTTAAGACCCATGACTTTCTGCTAATTCATGGCTCCGGCGATGATAATGTGCACTATCAACATTCCCTGCTGTTGGCCAAACTCCTACAAAGGGCCGACATTGCATTTGAGGAGCAGGTGCGTTGGAAAAGAGCGTGAGAACATTTGAATTTGTGTGTGAATTAATTCCACTTCGTTTTTATAGACCTACACCGATGAGAACCATAGCATTGGCAATGCATTGCCGCATTTGTATCATACCATTGATCGTTTCTGGATCAACTGCCTTAGCATGAATGTAACTGAGAGTTAAACTATGCCAAAAGCCTGTCTAGTCAACGAAAGTTTTTATATTTGTAAATTTTGCTTTAAAGCAACGTAACATTCCAGTGTACATTCAAATGCTGTACAAATATAATCAAATTTTAAAAGAATGTTTTAATAAAATGTATTACAATGTAAAAGGAAAATCTAGCTCGCCTGTGAGACATGCAACTATTTATTATGATGAAGGGTACAAAAAAATAGAGAATATGCCAGATGATATAAAACGGACTTGCATTAGAAAACTCGAGATTTTTTCGTAGAATAAAGTACTTTTAAAATAGTAAATCATTTTAAAATGCAAAATAATCTTTTTTATGTCCAAAAATATTTTGTTTTCTTGCTCTAGGTCCGGGTTTGTTAAAATAAACAGTTGAAAACAATTTAATTTAATATTTTGCTTCCATGACCTTCACATTGAAGACGTATGTTTTTGAAGAATGTAAATATTATGTGTTACCAATTCGTATTCAATACCCTTTCAACTACCTCATTCTTATATATTTCAAACATTTGTTATTCATTTGGAAAGATTTATTCGTTTTTCTTTTTACTATATATTACAAATGCATTGATTCCAATTGAAAATCCATTAAGAGTAGCCCATAATAAACAATTCAGGCAGCTCAATAAAAATGCAGAGTATTGTGGCCAGAGGCCATTTTACGGCACATTGCAACCGCAATGTCACAGCCAAATTAAAAAACTATAAACAATTTAATAACAATGCATTTTGCAGCAGCTTTGACCACAATACGCAACAAATGATTAAAATACAAAAGTAATACAGATATACAGACCGAAATCTGAATAAATATTGTTTGAATTAATGAAAATTGTGCATTAATTTATTGCCCCAATATATCTTTATCAAATAGCATGGGTTAAACATAATTCAACGAAAATTATTTAAATCACTGAACACGATTACAAAAATTAAAACATCATTAAATTTATCTGTGTGCATTGTCAGGCCTTAATCACAATACGCTTTAGGGTTTCGAACCAGCGACTTTCTTTTATTTTTTAGAAAACTACCTGACAAGGTTTTTTTTTATTTAAAACGTATCAGAAGACTTCAACACTATAAAATTAATTAATATTTATTGAGCCAGCGATTATTTTCATGCTTTAAACACAATATGCTTTCGAGCGTTGAACCAGCAACCTTCTTTTTTTAGACAACTGCCTGACACGGCCTTTACCAGAAAGCTTAAACACTATTAAATAAAATAATATCAAATTAAATAAAATGTAATAAGCCAGCGAGTACTGTGTGCATTGTCATGCTTTAATCACAATTTGTTTTCAGGAGTTGAACCAGCGAACTTCTTTTTATTAGAAAACTATCTAACAAGGTCTTTATATTTATAAGGTACCAAACGTAGATTTTACTGAACTGATTTGATGCTATTTAATCTGTTGCCAATGCAAAACGTTTTAATTATTTATTTAACTTTGTTGATTTTCGTTGCACTTTGTTTTATTGACTTGCTTTTTTTTCAATCTGTTAAATTTTCTGAAACGTTCTTTGCCCCTGTCCCTCAGGTGTCGCGTCATTTATGCATCGCTGACCCAATGTGTGCCATGTTGACAAAAAAAAAAAGAATGAAAATAAAAACAAATCCGTAATGTTTAAAATGCCGAGGGGCGCGTTGTGGCATTAAAGCCACGCTGCGACAGTCGCTCTTTGCGCGACATTTTACAGCGTTTTTTTGCTTTATTATCTCGTTTTTCCATTTATATTAAATTGTCGCTGTAAAATGGACGCTGTGACAATAACATTATTTTATTTTCATCCCCCGTTGCACTTGTTGTTTTTTTTGCAGTTCATCAGCGGCAACTTAATTAAAATAGAAGACATGTGCGCCAAAAAGTAGGCAATGCATTTAACATGCACTTCATAGTCTTCTGTTAAAGGGAAACTCGATCTAACAAATTAATTTACCAATAATAAATAACCCTATATATATATAAATGATGAATAAAGCTATTTTCACATAACTGAAATCTAATTTTTTGACAGGCAACTGGATTTTTTTAAATAAATTTAAAAGTAAGAAACTAAAAACAAAAAAAAGTTTAAAAAATGTATAGCCGCATATACAAGGTCACTAATAAAAACTTTTTATACCCTTTCTCTTTTGTAAAGGGTATTATAAATTTGTCATGAAATGTGTAACGCATAGAAGAAGCCAGATACTTTCCTCAAGCTCAGCATTTACGAGCAGTTCCTAAATCTTCGGCATGCCGAAAATATACTATACTAAAATTACTATACATACTAACGAAAGTAAGGACCAAAGATTCAAGAAATTTATATCAGCAGACACAAAGCTCACTAAAAAATACTTTATAATAAAATAAATTTCTACAAAATATTGCACATTAAATATTCCATTGGATATCTTTATTGTTAACACGTCCCAGCTTTTTTTTTCTGATGAAAAATGAACCTACATCCAAACTGTCCCCTGGCTTACTTGATATGCATTTTATTTGTATTCCTTGAAATCTCGAACAAGGGTCACAAATAGTTGACAAACTGCCCAACTTGTTCATTCCTTTACTGCCTTAAAAATCTACTTACAGACGCCCACACAAGCGCAATGCCACAGAGTTCATTTCTAACTAATATTAAATTATGTTATTGATGTGTTTTTTCGGGCTAAGTTCAGTCATATGTAAATATTCGAGTAGAAAATAAAAAACGTGTAACAGGAATGCGAGTGAGACAAGGTCGAATGACAAATGTGCTAGAATGTGCTGAAAATATTCTCTGGGAAGACATTTCAAATATGCTTTTACAAATTATTCGAGTGCATTAATTTAATTTACCAGAAAAGGGTCTATAAACAGTAAATATTGTACTTAAACAACAATTGAATAGTAGAAAACATTTATTTTAATTAAATTATTTTTTAATTTAAAATGTATAGTATTTATATATTGAACCAGATTTGCGTAAAACAGCAAATATTTTGTTGGTTTTATGTAAAAGTGCATTCATTTAAGTTGCTTAAGACTTATTTAAATGGAAATTGTTAAAATAAAGATAAGAAGCAATTAAACAGTGGAAAGAAATTAATAAAATTTTATTTTATTGTTATTATTTTATTTAATTTGTATTTATTTATGAGACCGGAATTGCACATAACAGCAAATATTTTTGATATTCCTGTTGTAAAACATTTTTATTATTTATTAAAATATATTTAAATATATTTATTTAATTCAGTCAATTTATTTTTGTAAAGACTTGAAACGGTTCCAATTTAAAAATTAATTATTGTACTTTAATAGCAACTAAATAGTATATATCAATTAATTATTTATATTTTTAGTATTATTATTATATGTTATTTTTATTTATTTATATTTTATGTTTTTTCTTGCACCTGTTATTTATTTTATTTATTTTTATTTTTGTTTATTTATTGTTGATTTTGGCGAACTTGACATTTTTAAAAAATTTAGTTAGCTGGCTCGTGGTTCGGTGTTTAATTTAATAAAAGTTAATTTTATTTAGTATTTTTATAATACTCTCAACATCTGATAATGTATTTTTTTTAAATAATAATTTATAACTTTTTTTGTTTTATTATATTTCCAAAGACAAAATACATTGAAAAGTTTTGAGTTCTTGCATACATATATATTTTTTATTTGGTTTATTTGGAAAGTGTTCTTTAGTTGATAGTTATTTCATATATTAAAATAAGAAATATATACAAATAATATTATTTAATTTATTGAACAAAAAAACTAAATGATTCAACAATTCTTAAAAAACTATTATCTAATTGCATGGCCTAATGCCTAATGCCAGAGCTCCTGAACAGTCCTCTATGCTTAAAAGGCTACTCTTTAGCTACTCGTATCGCAATTTCACGCAGAGAAAACCCATTCAACTAACATCTGCAAACATCTGCCGAATCCTCAGGGCACTGTGTGAAAAGCAAGAAAATAATGGGCACAAAAAGCCTTTGATATCCTTTTCTCCCTCACTTTCAGTTTTTCTACTTATTTTTTTTTTTGTATTTATTTTCCTTTTTTATTTGCCATTTTCAGCGGCGAATCAATCGATTTGTTTATTGCTATTTTTAACAAATTTATATGCAAGGCGGCGAGCTTTGATGTTTTCTTTTTTGGGTGGCAAATTTGTGGGCTTGAAAATCATATATAATAAGCAAACGTCATGTGCGCGACAAGCAGCCATTGGAGTTGGCTTTTTGGCATTTGAACGTTTCCAGTGCTTTATGTGGCAATTTGTTCGGGCCACATTGCGTATGCGTAACACGCGGCTTTTGCAAAAACACAACTCTAAACCTACTTTGCACATAAACAAAGCACATTTTAAAGTAGCTCAGCGGCAATTTTTGATTGCACAGCACAACATTTTGATACGAATACAAAAATATTTCACATTATTTAAATAAAATAATAGTAAAAAAAGGTTTTTCGTTAAGCGAAAACTTCATATAATTGAGAGTGAGTTCATTCTAAGCACAATTTTAATTTAAGTTTCGAATAAAAAAATTGGGAGCACAAAATTTAAGTTAAGCCCTCATGTTATTTTTAATAAAAAAAAATAAATATGTTTAGTGTGACATTAAATTCCACCTAAAAAATATATATAAACAGAAGCCATATAAGCATTTATAGTCATTTTTAAAAAAAAGTTTATATTTATTTATTTAGGCGAACAAAATATAATATAATATTTTAAATAATTTTTGACATTTTTTATTTATGATATTTTTACACAATTTAATTATAATTTGCACAAAGAAAATTAAATATTTTTTCATCAATAAACATTTTAATACAATTCGCAAATTATTTTATTTTTTTTTTCCTTTGTTTTGATTTAGATGCCTTAGCGCAAAGTTATGCAAAATGGTTCAAAATCTAACCAAAACTTATATGCAAGAAATAGAGCATATAAATAAGTTTCTTGGAACATTTTGGAAAGCAAAGTTTTCTGATTTGCCTGCACTTGGAAAACTTGTCTAATAGACAACTTAAAACTCAATTATATTAATTGCAAATATTTGCATATGTACAAGTGGCTAGCAAAGTGGCTTTCACATAGCACAGGGCACCCAAAATTTTGAGCTAATAAACTTTTCGGCGTAAGTCCAACAAAGACAGATACGAGTACAAACAAAATGCTTTACAAAAATTTAATTAAAACATCACAAAATCTCTGTGTGCTTAAACGAAGAAAACTTGAACTTGTAAAAGCCGCAAAACAAAACAACTTTTCAGATAACTTGACGCCCACACTTTGGACATTGGCTAGAAAAATGGCAAGAAATATTTTATAGTCTTTTCATACGAATATATATATAAATTTATACGAATATAAAACTAAAAATATTTTGCCTGAACCCATTGAAAATGGATAAGAAGGGTATACTGGTTTTGTGCAAATGTTTGTAACAGGCAGAAGCAAGCATCTCCGACCCCATAATGTATATATATTCTTGGTCAGCATAATATAGACGAGTCGATCTAACCATGTCCGTCCGTCCGTTTGTATGTATGAACGAGTCGATCTAAGAACCTATAAGAGCTAGAGCCTGGAATGTTGAATGTAAGTCCTCCAAATGCTTACGCAGTACGAGTTTGTTTCCGATAATTGTCCAGTTTCCAAGCAATCGATATTGAAATCCTGTTTTTTTACCAAGTCTGTTTGGTTTTAAGAAAATATGTTAGAATAATGTATTCGCCGTCTCCGTCTCGTAGCTATAAGTCAAATAAATAATTCTATTGGAACAACTTTCCAATTTGAATCCACAATTTGAATGCTTTTGTCTTTTTGGCAATATACGAATATTCTTTAGCATAATAATATCTACTGCTAAAAATTTCATTCAGATCGTTTAAGAAACACAGAAGTTATTAAAGAAATCTTGTGGTTACATTGCCTAGCCACGTGGCTGCAAGCGCAAAGCGCAAGAGTTTCTGTATATATATGCACACATACATGCATACACATACATGCATACACACAAGGAGAATCGCAATTGAGTTTGTATCGTTTACCGTGCTCAGTGTATGTGCTGTTATTTTAGTTCAGTTTTTTTTTCATATGTGCTGCATTTTTGGTATGGTTGTGAGGTATGAGGCGGTGGCAAGGTTTAAATGGAGTTGCGCGAGTTCGACTCCGCAAGGGGCAACTTAATTTTTGGCTTTAAGAGTGATTTTTACAATTGCTAAAGCAAAGGAGAGCATAGTGTGTGCTGCATTTGGTGCTAATAGAAGGTAAGGAATCCCGTAGTCGGGCAATCCCGACTGGCGCACTCTTAGTTGTTTTTTATTGAATTTCGTGCGGAAAATAACAATTTGCACAATCATGGCAAAATGTTGCACATGTGGGTAAGAAAGAAGAAGCAGCAGAAGCAATTGCAGCTTGAGCCAAGTTGTGCCCCACTCTAACCGCTCCGGCGCCGAATGCGCACGTGCTGGTTCAACTCGGAGTCGTTGCCAAGTGTTGCATGTTGCACACTTTAGGCCCCCCCCCCCCCCCCCCCTCTCAGACCCACCCTCTCCCCATTCAGCTGGCCAGCTATCAAAGCACTTGTCCAATATTTTAGCTCACATTCCAATTGAATTGTGTGTCAACTATTGAAAATATTTGAACCTTTTTGAGAATTGTTTTTAAGCGTAGACTCAATTTGCCCGATTGTTTTGTATACTTTTTGGTGTTTCGCTTAAGTTTTGCGCGTTTGTTTTTCAGCTTTTTTAAGCTGTACTCGGTTTGAATTAGTTTTTGTAAAACTTATTGCAATGCACGCGCTCTTTTGTTGTTTTCTCAATTGTTACGCTAAACGCTAACTAAAAGAAAACTTTCATTAAACTGCAAACTCAAACGGTTCCAAGTTTGAACTGAGTTTTTTAGCTTTTCTCTATCAATTTATATTTTAGTTCAATTATTTGAAAGAAAAAAGTTATTTTAAAAGTCATGAATTTTAAGGAATATTTACAAAATTTAAAACAATTTTTAAATGAAATAAATATCTTACACTGCCTGCATTATTTATTTATTTTGATGAGCCTTTTATTTGTTCTACTTTTTTCCCAATTGTTACGCTTAATGTTAGCTAAAAACAAACTTTGATTAAACTGCATCTGAAATGGTTCCAAGTTTTAATTGAGTTTTAAAACTTTTCTCTATCATTTTTTCTCATTCTTTTTTCTCTATGATTTTTTTACGATTAGCTTCAATTGAACTGAAACTCAAATAGTTCCAAGATTCAACAGAGTTTAAAATCTTCCCTTTAACCATTCATTTTTACATAAAAAAATATTCCATTTTATAGAATGTTAATAAAATTTAGACATATTTTATATTAAAACATATCAGTTTTTTTTTTGTTTTTATTCAAAATTTCTAATTTTAATTGACTTAATTTTCTTCTAGACAAATTTAAGATTTTTTATATATTTAAGCTGAGCTTTTTAATTTTTATTTATTTTTCGATTTCTCAAACTCCAGCTAAACATTTTTTTTAAATAAGCAGGAACTTAAATAGTTTTAACATTCAACTGAGTTTCATAGTATTTTACTATCAATTCTTATTTTATTTAAATGGTCATAAATTTATTTTATGTAAAGTTGATTTTTGCAAAAAATAATTAAAATCTTTCAGACAAAAATTTAGCTTTTAACCTTGTCACAAATTTTCAATTTAATATGGCTTAATTTTCTTGTAGAATAATTGAGGATTAATTATTTATTTTTTTAAGCTAACCCTTCTAGAATAATTGAGGATTTATTATTTATTTTTTTGCTAACCCTTTTTTTAATTCCTGGAATTAAGGGGACCCAAGGGCGGCACTTAAGTGCTTGGGTATCGCACCTATTTATGTTAACTCTAGCGACTCCTGTAAAATAAATTTCAGCTTTTGTGCGATTATTGAACCTTTGCCAAATGCTTTAACGGCACTTGGCTAACTTTTAATGGTCCGCTTAAACGCAAAAACAAGCAAAAACTGTTTTAGTTCTCCGTCATCTTTCACAACACGAACACTGTTACGTAAATTTTAGCTGATATTTCTTTTACACTGTTCTCAAAATCAAAAGGATTAGATTGGCTTTGCGCAGTGTCGGGCTGACTGTATAAATGCCCTGTTGGAATATTCACTGATATGCAACTTTTTTACACTTTTAGCCAAAATAAGTGTTTGTCAGAAAAAACTATTAGCTCTGAGCAGAGCATCGCACAGTCGGTTACATCCGATTCATATATATATATTTTTTATGTTGTGGTATAGTCCCACACAGGCTACCTTTCGACCCATTCAATATTCATACGCTGCAGCATAATTTTGGGCTAAATGAAGCCGTAGACCAGGCTGTCCATAAATAAACAAACGTAACGAACACGAGTGCACGACGAGAAGTTACCCTCTAAAAGGGTTTCAATTAACAGTTTTAATACAATTTTGTAGCTCTTACTGTGCCTGAGTTATAGATAAAGTCTAGATATATATAAAGTCTGGACTCTTGCTGATATGGAGTTTATATGTCTGATAGGCTCTAAAATATATCTTGCTCTTAATCTTATCAGACTTAGATTTAGGTTTGATTTAAATTTAGATTATTTATTGATATTATACATACATTTTACATAATTATTGTTATTTTTTGTATGGAGAACATGAATGAATACTCTGCTAATATTTGTATAAGTACGGGGTATTTTATGTCGATGCTTTGCGGTTGCTTCGTGCAGCGAATGATATATGTGCTTGTGCATATTACATATACATATATTAAATCTAGCGGAGTGTAGTGCTCTGCGGTGCGCATTGTTTATGTTTTTTGGAAAGCACGAATTTTATGCGCCAAATTAAAAGTCAAAACTGGCACAAAATGTTGTTAGAAATTTAAATGGTTGCAGTTGAGAAAATCCAATAAATAGTGGAAAATATATAAATTATATTTTATAAAGACGCGAGTAAAGTTTAAGAAAATACGAAAATACTGAACTTCATTTCCTATTCCATTGATTGCGCTGTTTGGCCCAAAAGAACGGAGAAGAAAAAAATATTGAAATTAGAGGGAAGAAAAGAGACAGAGACAATTCGGTAGCCGCAATCGGCTCAAAGCTCTAGGGAATTAAACAACTGACAGTGGCCGACCAGAAGTTTGACACGCAATCGATAGGCTGCCGCGGCATGTGGTTGGGGGTGGGGGGAGGTGGTTGGTTGGTTTGGGTGGAATCAAAGTTATCTGAATGATTTTCTGTGGCTTGCCCTGAGGGATTAAAGTGTTAACGAATGTGCAAAATCAACCGAATTAAATGCTGAAAAACATTAAAGAACCAGCTGAAAACAAGCAGCGCTCAATTTAACTGCCAAGAGACAGAAAATCAGAGAATAAAGTCTCGGTTTTATTGTTACAAGCTTTTCAAGGTCTTAACTTGGCTTGACTAACGGCAAGTCAGAGACAAGTCGCGACATGTCCTGCGAGACATGTAAACGAAAATATGTAGGTGAGACGAGAGCAAAGCTCACGAACCCTACCCTGCCTCGCCCACTCGCCCTCCAACTGTCAGGTTTACCGAAATTTGAACGCTAAAAGGACAGCAAACAGGGCTGCACAATTGCTCAGTTAATAGTTGTGCACCCCACCCCCTTCCTGGCATCACATCACATCACAGACATTTACTGTTCATTTTGCGGTTAAGTTTTTGATGCTGTTCCGAGCAGCAGACGAAAGAGCGGGAGAGAGAGAGCAAGAGGGAGAGAATACAGAGACAGACAGCTAACAGCTTTACGCTAAATTTGCATGCCAAGGACATTGCTCAGCTTCTGGCTGTCCCCCGTTGCTGCTGACTTCCCCTAAACAACACGTTATCCGCCTTAAACACTTTACCCAACTTTTATTACCCCACATGGTTTAAAGCTTTGTACATTACGCAGCGTTGGGGGCGTGTTCGGCGCTAAAGTTTTATGGCGTAGATTTTGTTCAAATGTGTTTATCCAATGCGGACAGACATTTTAATTGGCATATTATGGCCAACTAAAGTGGGCTTTCAGCGGTTTTAGAGCTTTTGTATGCCACCAAAACGGAAATAAAAAGATTTAATACATTTTATAACATTTCTGGAAATTGCCCAAGTGGTTAATATTTAAAATGTCTATAGAACAAACAGACAAAAAACAAGATAACCAACATAGCAAACGACATCTCGCTCTCTATTTCCATAATTCAAAATTAATTGATACACAACCGATCGAAACCACAGACGCGAGCAGACTAAATCGTCTCCTTTGACAGACTCCTACGCTAAGCTGGCACTTGCACTAATACAATGACAACATAGACACAACCTAATTGCTACGCTCACATTTTCTCTCTCCTGTTAAAATCGATCTCTGCTGTATACGTAAACAAAGTGGACAAAGCACTTACTTTCTCACTCATACAAATGTGGTTTTATCCACGCTGCTCTGTCTATTGAAGTAGCAGATTCTGTTCAAGCAACAGCTTCATATAAATGGCAGTTAACAGTGGACAAATCGCACTAATACAATGAACTCTCACTTATCCGAAATGTGCACTCTCGCATATGCGCGCTCTGATCCGCAAAATAGCGCCGAAAACAGCTGACAAACACACGGAATACCGCAACGTACAAACATATTATTTTTGTTGGTTTTTGTTTTACGCCTTCTCACTTCATGAATATAACTTATATATGTACATACATATGTATATACGTGTGCTTGACCAAGCTGTTCCCAGGGTTTTTTGGTTTTGCTTTTCGCCTGTCATTCTTTTACATCGATCTTATGAATTTATTTTCATTTCCAATTAGCGGCACACACGATATTCAAAGTAAATTAAAATGTTCTACCCAAGAAGGAAGGCTTCTGCAGCTGCCTTTAAATGTTACGTTTGTTTTCTTAATGGTCTGTAGTTCAATTATCATAAGTAAATAAATGTTTATAGACACTTACTTGCATAAGATAATCTGCAGACATGTCTCTCTCTCTCTCATTTTATTTCATCATTTTCCTTTGACAGCTGTGTATCGAATTTAATTTTGCGCCATTTTTTTTTTCTCTCACTAAAGCGCTTAATAACAAAACTGTGTATTTTACCGATGTTAAAAGGCTGGATAACTAATAAACGGCACTTTAACAAACACACGCAATACGAACTAATTAGGTTTAATACCATTTTATTAAATTACACAGGATTTATACTTTGCAAGAAACCAACACACACGCTCCGCGGACCCGACCGATCAACAAAGCAGACGCGCACAAACTAAATCGTCTCTTTAAGCTCGCGCCTACGCTAAGCCGGCATTTGCACTAATACAATAACAACCTATGGGAAGTGTTGTCTATTCAGCTATTATCTTTTTTTTTTTTTTTTTTTTTTTTTTTTGGTTTATTTTGCGCTGGAATCGATCAGTGCCTTCTGATCTCTACCAAGCGGAGTTAAGGGTATAGTGTATAGTTATTATTTAATAACTTAAATGATAATTGCAGACTTAAAAATATATAACAATAATGGGAAAGGGATGTTTAAGTGATGCGCCTCGTTGGTAGGTCGTCGGGGTGTAGCCTTCGGAGGCGCCTCTCACTGATGGGCTCAGCCAGGGCCCTTGCGGCCGCGTTCGGATGCTGCACCAATTTGTCGGAGTATCGGCTGCTGAAGAAATTGGGCTGATCTCCGACCTTTGTTAGGCGGAGATCGCGTTCGATGGTGTCTGTTGTTACGTACCATGGCAGGCCAGCAACCTTGCGTGCTGCCTTGGCTTGGACCACTCTTATGCGACGGAGCTGGTGTGCTGATGCCGTGCCCCAAACTTGGATCGCATATGTCCAGATAGGCGTTACCATCGTTTTGATAAGCAGTGTCTTCGTGGATATGTGCAGCTTGCTTTGAGGCTTTAGTAGCCAATCGAGCTTTTGTAGTCTTCTCAGGCATTTTGCTCTCGTTGCTGCGATGTGAGGCCCCCATATGAGCCTTCGATCGAGGTGGACACCCAAATAGCAGAAAGAGTTGGTCTGCTCAATGGTTCCTCCATCGAACCATAGCCCCTGGCAGCTGTCTGGGCGCAGCGTAAAAGTGACGCAGGCGGACTTGGCTCAGTTTATAGCGATGTTCCACATAGCTGTCCAGGTTTCGATCTGCAGCAGCCAGTCCTGCACTGCACTTGTAGCAGCTTGCAGATCTTTGTGGGAGGCTAGGAAGGCAGTGTCGTCCGCATATGTTGCCACCAGCAGTCTCGCAGGGCTGAGGTCTTCATTGCTTTGTCCTTGTGTGGGCAGGTCCGCCGTATACAGCGTGTACAGCGTCGGACCGAGGACGCTGCCTTGTGGGACACCTGCTCTGATGCCCTTAATTGCCGACCTTTGGTCTTTAACGGCCACATTAAAGGTGCGTCCTGCAGCTATTATCTAGCTTAATGCGGATGTTTTCAGAGACAGTCAGCCGGAAACTCGTACATATTTATCTCTATATTATTTAGAAACCAGCATTTTTGAAACGAAGAATTTGAAAATACTTTATTACTAATCTCATAAATGAACAAAAAATATTGAAAAATTAAAGTTCCCTTTTCTTTGAAGTTGAGGGTGGAGTGTGTGTATTAAGTGAATTAGTTGGATCCGGATCAAAATCATGGGCAGAAGAACTTTCAGGTGGTTCCGACTTGTCCAGATTTTCAAGATCATCGAGACCACTGCAAGTTTTCTGATATGACAAACTCTCGTCAGTCGATAGTATCTTGAACGGATAGTCCTTGCCCACGATTCCGATACAGATGCTCATCTCCTCGTCCAGGGGAGCTGCAAAGCTAACGGCCTGAATGCCGTGGCAGATCAGTTCGTTCATGGTGCAGTCCGGAAACGCCGCCTCGTAGCGCCCCAAATAGGTGCGAGCGCCCTGCGAACGATTCCCAATGGCCATGGCCTTGCAGTTGAACACATTGGCCGAGGGCATTATCTGGTATATGTGGCTGCCCTTCTCATCGTAGCCGGCCAGCAGGAGACCCACGCCGATCGGGCGGCGATCGTAGCGCTGTGTACTTATCTGCATTTTGTTGCCCAGATTTGTGGCCAGTCGGGAGACGGGATAACTGGAGTTGTACGAGTGCCTGTAGCTGAGGCATTCCGTGCGCAGATATTGGCCCAGGATGCGTGCATCCGCCGTAATGCCCGCCACGCACATGCCCACATGCCGGTCGATGGACATGACCTTCGGATGGGTTAGGCCCACCTCGGCGGACGGTTTATAGAGGCCGACAACAACCGCAAAGTCGACACTCTTCAGGCCCACGCTGGTTGTGCCCAGATTGACCGCCTCCATGGCGTACTCCACCTGGAAGAGACGCCCCTGTGGACTCCACACGGTCACATCGCTGTCGTATTGGTTTCGAAACATAATTTTGAAAATCTTTTAAGCCTAAAGTTAATGGGGGTTTTTGGTAGTCCAAGTCTTTAAGGCTATTCAGTGCTATATCTTAAAAAATATATATTTGTATAATGAACGTCTGAAGCACCGTTGATAATGCTTAAATATATTTAAATGAAGTCAAAGTATAGGCAACCCATATTTTAGATATATTTTTGAGATAATATAAAAAAACTTTCAGCTTGGAAAGCCTTTTGACTGAAGGGATCCGCAGCTGAAAAGTTTTGTATAGATTCAGAGAAACCGCTTGAAAAATAAAATTATCTAGGAAATTGTTTTGTTAATGGATTCTAAGAGGAGAATATTATGTTCACCCAATACAAGCTATATGTTCTTATTAATTTTTATTTATTTAATTTTAGCATTTTTTGTTTAGATTTTTATGTGAAACTAAGAGATTATCCATAACTTCAGTCTAGGGTAAAAAGTAAAACTTGTAATTAAGTAAATCCAAAGAGAAAGCAGATGAAAAATTATATGACAGATAGATGTTATATTGTATAAAAAAAAAATGCAAAATCAAGTTAGCGTGCTCTAGTCTATACAGATATTCTTTCGCCTTGGCAATCTAGTCACACATTTTCTCCAATAACTTCCATATTTCTCAACCGATCTTGATGAAATTTCCACCAGTAGATCTTATTGTGCTATAGAATATTCGTGTATTCTCAAAAGAGCAACAGCATTAAAATTGTGGCTTAAATGTTTGGTTCCAACGAATTTATAGCTAGGGGCGAATTCGGAGGAGCATTAGCTGCAAAATGAAAGATTTCTATATAATATTCTATATATTTGTATATACTATTCTAGAACTCTGCCTCTAGCTCTTTAAATCTTAGAGATTTGCTCAAAGAACAAGATTTCGATATCGATTGCATGGAAACGGCGCAAGTTATCGATTATCGGAGACTGCGCGGGCTCTAGGTACATCTGCAAAGATATTCGTACTTTACCGTACTTTACTATAACATTTACACTCAATTAGCCGGCGGCAATTGACAAGTTGGCAGCACTCTCGAGATCCACAACACAATGGGCAGCACTGATGACTGATGTTGCTGGCAAACACTTAAACTTTGCTTTGGGGTTGTCATAATTATTTTTGGGGTTTTTTTTTATTCTATGGAATTGAGATTTTTTTTTTTGGGTTTTCTTCCATGAATTTAAACAAATATCTTATAAACAAAATTAAATAAAATTGAAATAATAATCATAATAAATATATTAATATTACTAATATTAATTATAACAAAAATAATATTCTACCCCAATTCTAGATTCTATATTTATGGATGTATTTTATTCGGAGTGTAAGTCACAAGATTTTTATTGGGCATATTTGTAAAACTGAAATGACTTGGAAAATTGTTAAAAATTAAAACTAATTTTTTTCTCATATTTTTTTCATCATATTTTATTAATATAATGTATTTATTTTTATATTTTATTACAAAATATTTAAAGCTGGGCAACAATATTATTAAAATAATATATTATTAAATATTATGTATATTATTAATATTAAGTGTGTAAAAGTCAGAGGAATAAATATCAAAAATTCTGACTAAGAATTAGGAAAGTTGTTTAATTTTACATAAAATATATAGAAATTCCCCTAAATCCCTTTGCTATAGTTCTTGGGGGTCTACTTTTGGAGCAGCTTAATAATTGAGTTTATTTTTAGAAATAATTAAAGTCCTTCAGTCGTGGCTCAAAGCGCAAAGCTGTATTTCTTAGAGCACTATTCATAAGTGTTGCAAAGGTCAACAAGTTTTTGCCGTCCGGTTCACACACTCACACACACACACACATCATTTTAACACATGCCACACATGCAAAAACTATTCTCGTGGGTTAAATTTCCGCCGCCGCAAACAAAAGGCGCCCAGCCAGACGCAAGCTGCGCAAAAATGTCGCCTCGCAGCGCGGAAAATTCGCGCCTTCCGTTTGGCATTTTCTGGCTCTGCCGCGTCACATTTGCATTAATTTCATTTAGAAAATGCGTTGAGTGAGCGCAAAAACTTAAGAAATCACATGAGACGTTAGCCAGGGCTGGGCAATAAAAGTGTGAAATGAACTTGTTCAAAATGCAGCCTAATGCTGTGTGGCTACAGTAAGGGAAAGTAGTCAGGAAAGAACTGTTATAAAATACCTTAACTAGTTCGCTTTAGCCTTGCATACAAATGCTCGAAGTAAACAATACAAATTTAGGCGAGCGAAACGCATATGTGTGTATGTAGATGCATAAATATTCGGATAATGGTTGCAGAGAGTGGCTATTGTGGATAATGAGCGCATGGCGTATTATTCATTTGCTGCTTTTAATTTTATTTTATGTTATGACAACGGCTGCAGCTACTTCGAGAGCGTGAGAGGGATTTATTCATCCAATGCACAATGCTTCTGATCCCGTTATCTAAATTTGTATGCAGTCGGGAGCGCTTATGAATGCGAAAGAGCAATAGCTTGCTCTAGGTTGTTATTGTATTAGTGCAAATGTCGGCTTAGCATAGCTGCATTGAGTAATAAAGAGACGATTTAGTTTGTGCGCGTCTGCTTTGTTGATCGGTCGGGTCCGCGGCGCGTGTGTGTTGGTTTCTTGAAATGTATAAAAAACTGTGTAATTTAATAATTCGGTATTAAATCTACATTTTTCGTAATGCGTATGTTTGTTAAAGTGCCGTATATTAGTTTTCAGCCTTATTAAATCGGTAAATTACAAAGTTTTGTTGATAAGTGCTATAGTGAAAATTAAAAAAAATGGCGCGAAATGGAATTCGATACACAGATGCCAAAGGAGAATGAACAAGAGAGAGAGAGGGAGAGAGAGATGAGCGTAGTCTGCAGATTATCTTATGCAAGTGAGTGCATATTTACTTTTATTTTTTTATGATAATTTACCTGGAATGCATTATATAAACTAACGTAACCTTTAAAGACACTCCAGATGCCTTCCTCCTTGCTTAGAACATTTTAATTAACTTTGAATTAATTCTGATATTGTGTGCGTCGCATGCGGCCATATTTGGCCAGCCGTATAAAATCTAATTGGAAATTAAAATAAATTCATCAATTCAGTTCGATATAGAAGAAAGACAGGCAAAAGGCAAAACCAAAAAGCACTGGGAACAGCTTGGTCAAACACACGTATATACATGCGTAGGTATATTAATTATATTAATGAGGAGAGAAGGGCGTTAAAGAAAAACTGAAAAATGTAGATGTATGTAAATTGCGGTATTCTGTGTGTATGTCAGCTGCCTTCGGCGCTGTTGTGCAGATCAGAGCGCGCATATCCAGAGAGAGGATATTTCGGATAAGTGACAGTTCATTGTATTTGTGCGATTTGTACACTGTTAACTGCCATTTCTTTAATGCTGTTGCTTGAACAGAATCTGCTACTTCCATAAAATGAGAAGGGTAGATTAAACTACATTTGTATGAGTGAGATAAGTAATTGAACGTATTACGTATGCAGAAGAGATCGCGTTTGCAAGCAGAAAGCATTGGCAGAATTTGTGAGCGTGTTAGTTCTGTGCTCTATGTTGTTATTGTATTAGTGCAAAGGAGACGATTTAGATTACAGATTAATTTAAATTTACAAATATTAATTAGTTTTAATTAGGCATTTACTAATAAATTGCTCACAATTTTGATCTAGCTCATTTGTTACACATCAAGCGCATCTCTGTTTTTATATAACATTAGAAACTTGTTATATGCGATCTCTAGACAGCCGGGTGGAAAGTGGAAAAGTGTAAAAGTTGGCGACACTTTGACATTTATTTGCAAATGGTTACACAAACGTTTTAAAAACCGTCGTCAGCATTTCCTAGAGCTTTTACATATAATTCGTTTTAATTATGCTTTAATTGTAGCCTGCTTTGGGCCAATTGCTTGACAGATTTTCTTCTTCTTCTTCTGAGTTTTTGAGTAGCCGCAGAAGCAAGTAACAAATTTTCTCTTCCCCAACTCGCTTATATTGGCTTTCCTATACCCCCGCCCCCTTGAATACAGGCACCACGACCTTGTGGCAAATTTTTAATTGATTTCAAAGCGTCAACTTGGGAAATGCCCCCACTTCTCATCAGGTTGTCTCTTATATTAAGCACTGAATAATTGACATTTCCGCTTCAAGTTAATTTAATATTTGAAGGCAATGATTTTCCATGAAAATGCAATTCAAACACAAATTAACTTGATTGAAATGAAAATCGATTGATTACTCATAATTGTTAAGATAAACATTATTGTTATCAATTGAAGTAACATTTTTATTTGTATATACATATATATGATTTGGGACTTCCATTTTCTTTTCTTCCAACCTCGTCTCTTCTTCTCTTCGATAGCTAATTTTCTAAAAATAGGTTGGCTTTCAATCTCAATTAACTGCTCTTTACAGTGGCCAGTGCTCAATTGAGAAATTATGGAATAATTTCGTCTAAATTAAAACAAAACATCAAGCTAGAGCCAGACCATAGTCTACTCCACCCCCTCCCCCGTTCATACTGGGGACTGGGCAGCATGCCGCATTGCTGCCGCAGCGTGGCGCCCCACAAATCGCACGCAACGTGCTGGCAATTTGCATGAGATGCCATTTTTCAGAGGGCGTTGCATATTTTTTTTTTTGCTGCTGGCGCAGCTTGCGCCTCTCCCAAATGTATGCAATGGAATCCATTAAAGAGCCGCATTATGCGCACATTTTGATGCCGAAACACGCCGTTGATGGCAACCCCCCGCCCCCCTTTGATGGCCATTAAAAGTTGCGAAGCGTAAAATCAGTTTTGGGCTTAACTCACAACTTTAACTTTCATTTTTCAACTTTAATCAGCGCAGGAAGAGGAAGAAGCAGATAAAAAGAAGAAGCAGCGAGCAGAATGAAGAAGAGCAATGCGCAAAATATTGTTATTCTTTCAGTCACATTGAGCACTTATTAATTATGATTAAAAGTCAAACAAGTTTTATTACTTGAGTGAAAATAACATTTCACTTTAGTTCTGGGATATATATTACAGGGTATATGTGCTGTAAAGCTGTCCTCAATATAATACTCAATATTAAACAATGGGTACTTGTTTATTATTTCGTATATTATATTATTTATAGTAATATATATATTGCAGGGTATATGTGCTCTGTGCTCTATAATACTCAATACTTAAGTATGGGTATTAATTTATTCTATTATAGGGTATTAATCAATCCATTTGTTAACAACATTTTTAAAACAGCTTTTTCAAACAGCTCAGCTTGTCCTTACTAAATGGGGCTTAAGTTAGGCTTACAGAATGATTATACCCATTTTGCACATGTTAATTAGTTACAGGGTAAGCTTATTTAAGAGAAAATACAAAAAATGACGCCAATTCACTTGAGACTGACAAGTGACAAGCAATTTGAGAGCTGTTCAAAATGGCCTTGGCTCGTTTATCAAAGACGGGTTAATAATAGAAAATAATGTGCGGGCTCGTTACAAATTCTGTTTCCGCCTCTAAATAATTAGCTATACATATATAAGTCACTAGCGAATATTGTCGGTCCTTGCCCGTGGAACCTTTTGCGCTACAAATTTTAGATATTATCTAAAATCAACCCATCTTAATCTCCACTTCTATTTAAATGAGATCTTTGAGCTTACGAAAAAACTTTCGTTTATAACTAACCTTTTATATACCTTTGACCCGGAAGCTTGGATTCTGCGAAAAGTGTGAAACATGTCTCAAATGATTTTTCATATAGATGCTTGGAAATAAATTTGAGCACGAAACGTCACACACCAAATCTTTGACCCCCATTTCCACCAAGGAGGGATGGAAAATAACAGTGTGAAACACCCCTAAAATGAATTTGAAAAGAGATCTTTAAAAATGAGTTTGAGGCTAATCGGATGGTAAACAAAAAGTTTCATACTAACGTATTTCGTGATTTTTCCACACATGCGGGTGGAATTTTCTTTACGTTTTTCCCTTCATCTCATAAGGTAACTACAGTAAAAATTTCAGTCAATCAGTCAGTCAGTCAGTCAATCAGTAAGTCAGACAGTCAATCAGTCCGTCAGGACAAACAGTTTCATATATAGAGATAAATATTCAATCTATTTTTAAACATTTTTCAACACCCAAGCAAACAGTTGAACAACTGTTAAGAATTTGAAAATATCTTTTCGGGTCTAAAGCGCACACTGACAACAATCAGATGTCGTGACAATGTCAAATTACTTGCCGTACATTTCATAGATATTCACAGACAGTCGTAAGCAACCCAACCTGGAGCTAGGTAGCCGCTGCCAGTTGTGTTCACGTGCATTTCGTGGCAGCAAGTTTATTGGAATTTTATGCACTTCTTGCATTTTATATATATTTCGAATTTCACGCGAGTGGGTGGCAGGCTTGAAGGCGTGGCACATGCGGTTTCTATAATGGCATTAAAGTTTGTCTTCAATTCGGGCCACAAGGTTTCGGCTGCCGGCTGCCAAACGTTGCTACGAGTTCTGCTTGTGGCAAGAGCTAGAAAACTTTTGCAGCACGTTGACGGGTATTTTTGAGGTTTTCCATCTGATATTTATGCGTTGAGCTGCGAAAATGTAATCGTGTTGGAAACTGTTGAAAAGATTTCAAACTAATACACTGTAAATAGAGAAAATTACAAAAGAAATTGTCAAAACGGTTTATAATAACAAAATACTGCAGGTGTAGGTAGATCCTTTTTTATAGTTTTTTATTTTGTCATGAAATGTGTAACGCATAGAAGGAAACATCTCCGACCCTACACAGTATAAATATTCTATAATATTCTATAGCCTAGTCTCACATCTGTCTGTTCAACCATCTGTCCGTCTATCCGTCAGTCCGACTGTCCGTCCGTCCTTTTTAAAGCGAACTACTCTCTCAGTTTTAAAGGCGTCGTCATGAAACTTTGCATAAGTCCCTCTTTCTGTTGCACGCAGTACATATGTCGGAACTGGCCGGATCGGATGATTATGATTATATCATATAGCTCTGATAGCTTCAGTTTTTCAAAACGTCATACTCAACATTTATGTTTTTCACTATGCTTCTTATATATATGCAAGATCGTATCATTATCGGACAACTATATCATATAGCTGTCATAGAACGATTGTGCGAAAAGTAGATTCTTGTATGGACAACTTTCTTGTTTATCAAAATACCGTCACCAAACTTTTCATTTATGAGCTTCACACTGCTCCTCATATATCTGCACATTCCAATGAATTTCTGAGTACTATATTATCATATTGGAACGATCGTTCGGAAAATAATGTTCCTTTACTTATAAGTTAATATATGCTGCTTACTCCCACATTATATATGCTGCTTACTCCCACATTATATATGCTGCTTACTCCCACATTATATAGTACTATATGAAGAATCGGTCTAAAATAAGTTTTTGTAAGGCAAAATATTCTGTTTTCCAAGATAATTTTATCAAACTCCGCATTTACGCCCGTCGAGCTCGATCTCCGCCTAACAAAGGTCGGAGATCAGATTATCTTCTTCGGCAGCCGTTACGCCGACAAAATTTCTAGAAGGGTATTTCATCTTTGGCGTGTCGAAAATATGTTACTTTCTCCTTACACTTCAATTTGGAGTTTTGCAGATTTAAAACTCTAAGCAATAAATATTCTTGTATTTTAAATTAATTAGATTATAGTTAGTTATACTATAGTTTCTTGGTTTATTGGACTTTTTGTATTTATCTAAAGGTTTTGCTTATAACTTGACACCCAAATGATATGTTTTTTTATGACTTAAAGAAAGTCTTATATTTTAATTACTCTTCAAAGTTCAAGAACCCAAATGAACTCTATTACGCTTTATTCTTTAGCAGCCCTCTTATCACCTGTGCGTGTTTCAGGCAAATATAGTCTGGCAGAGTATTTGACAGCTCGTGTCAAATCTGGTGAGCAAAGCAGAACGCTTGACAACATTAAACAAAGATGACGGGCTGAGTAGTTCCAAGAATTGTTCCAAAGTTGAATGAAACAGTTTTGTTTGTGGGGGTTAAAGGACGCAACGAGTTTTAAGTATTAAATTCAACATTTATTGATAAACACGCATATCATCTGGCTGTACTTACTTCAGACCCAAAGACAGCTCCATTTAAGTCCCGAGGCGAGTCATTTACAGTTATGGTTAAACAGCTTTCAACAATTAGTAAACACTTAAGCTGCAAAATGTACACAAAAGTCCTTGAGCTGGCATTATTGGAGGATTGTGTGCGTGTGTGTGTGTGCGAGTTGCGGCATTCGCCCAGCATGGCGCTTGGTCCTTGCTAATCGAGGCTGTCGTTGTTCTATATCCTTCTAGAGATGCTGCCACTAGCTCTGCTTGCTCTTCCTCTTCGCCTTATATTGCTCCTATTTTGTTATTGTGTCGGGAATTAAGCGTACAACTTATTTTGTGGCCCGTGCTGTCCGCTTAAGCTGCACGCGTGTGTCCGGCTTGTGGCCCGGACAGATGTCATGAGCGCAACTTTTTAAATTTTAACAATCAACTGAGCGCATTAAACTTTATCTTATGTTCCGAAAATAAAATAATTATTTTCTAGCATTAGTAAGGGAAATGATACAAAAATATATGTGTTTTCTACACATCTTCAAGGGGACTCGATCTCTAAATTTCCTACCTATTTAAAATAACATTTGCTTAACATTTATATCGATGTGAATGCACTTGAGCTGTATTTGCGAAGCTTGACCTATTCGGCATACTTCTAAACTGAGCTCTTTTGTCCATGTTTCAAGATTTACATGCGACGCCTTTGGGCTGTATTTTGATTACAAATTCCTGGGCTTTGCGCAAGTATATGTTATATTGCCAGTAGATTTTACGACTTGCTAGCTGGCAATGTACTCAGCTTTTCAGATTTTTCGTGGGACTTCGGAGCTTATTCAAATGTCAGCAGCACTTCTTCTTCATATTTTGTCTGCTTTCGTATGCATTGGGCTTAGTTAAGGCCATAAAAATGATGGCCGTCAATGAACATTTGGCCAATACAAATTCGTCTCGCTGCCTTAAGTTATGCAACAGTAAATAGAACGCGCCAATTTTATGACCGAGCAAGATCTTGTCGTTAATTCAGAGAGAGATAGAGAGGGAGATAGAGAAAGAGAAAGTAAGAAGGCGGAGACCAACTTGGCTAATAGCTGGAGGCTTTAAATTGACCAAAAACTCATCTAATTGCAGCCCTGAAAACTGTCTTCGACTTATAGTTCATTTAACACTCGACTCTCGGCAAGTTTGACAAATTGCCTGCCCTACATTATAATGGGCCAATTGAGCATGGGCCCGGAGGCATGCAACAATAAATCACACTGGTTGTGGAATTTGTGCAACGACTTGCGCCCAAAAGTACTTAATGACAGTTGGTCGGGCCAGGGCACGGCCAAAGCTTTGGTGAGGCAACAATAAAAGATATATATTATAGACTATTTTACATTGTATTTTCTATATATATTTATATAGAGGAGCAGCCGAGCAATGCATTGATTTATTCACCCGAAATCGTTTATAAGGCCAGATTTTTTGAGCCAAACAATAAGAAACCAAAAGGGCTCTCTCTGTGCATTTGAGCTGCTTGAATACATTTTGGCTTAAATGTGCAGAAAAGTGTACAGAATTTAACAATAGAAATGCAACATTTATGTAAGTAAGTAAGTACTCTGTACTTGGCTCGGTGGTTCAGGAGCTAGAACGCTTTTATGTAAAGAAGAAGGCTAGGAGTGTGTTAAGTATATATATTTCCTCAATTCGCCAGTCCTTTGGTGGGCGTGGCAAAACATTTTACACCCTACACTGCTTGTCAGAAAATATAAAGTATATTGATGGGCAATATAGTGAATATGCTCACCAATAACTAGAGTATTTGCTTTCAATATACCTTATATTTTCTTATTTGTGCACTCCTTTCACCCCTCCTTTAACACCTCCTCACACACACCACTTTTATGGTGTATAGAGTTAAATTACAGAGTGTTTGCAGCTTGTCATTTGTTGTCTTTGGAAACTTTTGTTACTTGACTTTTGGCAATTAGCCAACCACACAATAAGCCTGATTTTAAGCCAAAAACCCAAATGTCACATTGAATATTATATTTCGTGCTGTCAAATGGCATATTAAATGGGAATTTGCAGGAATTTATCAAAGAGTTGAAGAGCATACAATTACACAAATTATTTCTGCACCTTATTGATTTGTAAATATTTGCTTTAAAAGGTTTCACTTATGGCTGCATGCGTTGGAAAGTCGTGATTACGCACATTAGAAGTGAGTAAAGATAGGGTATATTTAAGTTGTGTAAGTGTGTGGTAGAAGCAGCAGGATAAATTTAATACCACATTTGGTAGACGTATTATTGATCAGTATCGAAAGCATATTTGAGCTCGCCATAAAATCGCTAAATATAAACTTTTAGCGACTTTTGTTTGGTTTCTTATAGCATAGAGTTCAGTTCAGTTCAGAGTAAGCCAAATTTAAAATCAAATAAGTTAAAATTGTGTTATTAATAATATGTTTTCGGCTTGCGGCAACTTTGAGCTGTATACAGAGTATCTTAAAGTCGATCATGCGCAATTAGCGAATGTTGCAACACCTGCAGCTTCATTCCATTTGCCACTCGCCGTTTTGTCCCATACTAAACCGATTTTATTTGGCGCTCAGATTACACAGAGCTGGCCATGATTAGTGTGTTGCACAGTTTTGTAGCCTTTGTGCGGCTCGGCAAAGCTCGGACTGGCCAATTGGCATTGCGGATTGTTTGGCCATAAGACTGAAAATTCATTTTGCACCTGCCACGCCTATCAAAAGCTGTTGACAAACTTGGTGTTCATGACGCCCACAACAGACTTTGTAATTTGCGCTGTCAATATATGAAAATTGAATCTCTGAGTCTGGGTAAAAGTGTGTTTATATGAAAAACAACGCTGCCATAAAGACGTGCTTTGCGTCTAGAAATGCTGTAGCTTAGTTGTCTGAGCGTCGAACTAACGAGCGAAAGGTCGCTGGTTCAAATTTGGCAGCAATTGTTCATTTGCTGTCAATGATTTGAATTTGTCTTCTGCTGTCGCAAATTAAACAAACAGCTTCGATAACATTTGCATAATTGATTTGTTCCGAGCAATGCCGGGTAATTTCTGCTAGTACTTTATACATTGGGTATATTGTATCATTTCTGTAGCTTAAACACATTTTATTGTCGAATTACATGCGATAAAAGCAAAAAGTTCTCCACGTTTTGCATGTTCCTAGGGTAGGGCTTATTTTCAAGGTCATATCTTTTATGTATGTGGGCTTATCAAATCGCAATTTTTGGTTTTTTTTTTGGGTGCTCCGCAGATAAGCATCATATATATATGTGTGTGATAAAAACAAGTGTGTCAAGGTGTTGTTTAGCTTAAGAAAAGTGTACAAAAACCAGCTGCGTGCTTTGTATTTTATTCAATTCTAACTCGTTTGAAGTAGCGAAAAGATGTCCACTCTTGTATATGTGGTAAGTGTTGCGAATATGGCCGATATACAGCTGGATATTAAGCTATATAGAAGCTTACAGTTTTGGCTGCACTGAGCTGGCAGCTGCATCTGGTGAACAGCAGCTGTAATCTCTGTCAGGCCAGCAACGATGCGGCCTGCATTAATCAGACTGCATATCAATTGTGCTTTGGCCAGGATAGCCCCAATACGAATCAGATATTCAACTGCCCCGACGGCCTGGTCTGCACGGATAAGCCGCAAATCTGTTTCCAGCGCTCCGAAATGCCCGCCAGTTGTGGCGACACCGACAGCTGTGGTCTGTGCAACGAGAACTATGTTTTTGCGTGCACCTCGCGCACCACATTCGCATTCTGTTTTGGCGCCACGACGCCCACCAGTGTGAATGGCACCTGCCCCACGGGCCGCTTCTGCGACGCCTCCAGCGTGGATATATGTGTTGCCACAGCCACAGCCGACTCGATCATATGCCATTTGGATTGATTCAAGTGAATATTGGCATTCAAATTCATGTGCTTCTCGACTATGAAAAGAGAAAGTTGGCAAATGACAGTCGATTGATATTTATATCATATAGTATATTTGGATCGCGCAAGCGATTGTCTAATTCTATGAAATATTTCACATTTTTTGACGAATTTGATTACTTGAAATATTGCTTGCTGCAGACTGTCATATCCTAAAGTTCTTAAATTAATTTATTAATTTATCTTGGGAGATAAAAGATTTTACCACACGCTTAATATAACTTTTTACAATTAATTTCTGAAATATTACGCTATATAATCAAATCATGTATTTAAGTAAAAAGACAAATCAAGTGAATAATAAAAAATGAATATTATTCAGAATTAAAGTTCCAACATTTACTCTTACTAAAAAATGATGCAGCTGCTGTTGTCATAAAGTAAAGAAAATTTGTGAAAAAAAATAAAATAAAAACCTGCATGGTTGGCGCAAAAAAATTCCATGAAGTCAACAAGTGTAACAATAATAATAATATTTGATATGCAAATAGGAAAAATGTTATATATATATTTTTTTTGGCAAAAACTTGCGAGCGCAAATTGGGCATACGCTGAGTGGAACGTAAGCATAATGTGTAAAAAACTTTGCATATGGGGGAAAGAAAAATAACATAAAAAATAAATATGCTGACAAACTACCTTCAAGCTGGGAACAATATTCATTATGCAACATAAGTGTTATCTTTGGTAGCAATAATATTGTTAAAAAATTGGTCAAGTTTCGCTTAACACAAAAATTAAATCAGAAATAAAGAACATTTAAAGACTAAGCCACACCTCAATCTCTGAAAACCTGAACAAAATCCATTTTATCTATTCTGTTCATTATCTGTGCTGCGTTAAAGTTATCTCAGTTATCAGAGGTTACGCACATTTGTGCAAATTTCAAATGCTGTAAATTCGGCTCTTGTTGCTTTTTTAGCATTTAAAAATAGTTCTGTTTAACTCTTTGCTCTGGTTTAATATTTGCCTTTTCAATGCTCAGTGTTCTGAGTATTTGCTATACATGTTGATTTAACAGCACTTTCATAACTCAATAGCTATTTTTGTGTTTGTGTGTGTGTGTAGTTGTGTTTATTTATGTGTCACAAATGTATCTCTATTAATTAGAGCTTGTTTACTTGGCAAAGAGCAATAGTCAAAGACACGCTGTGATTGCAATACACAGTCTCTTTCCGCATCAGCAGCCGCACCCGATGCACTCGCAAGTGGCAAAATGAGTTTCTAAATGTTTCCTAGTATGCTTAAAACAAAATTTAGTTCTAATTAAAGTAGCATTCTTTTATGTATATACCGAGCTGCTGGTTTTGGTATGAATAGAGTATGAATAGTATATTGTGGTATTTTATAGAGTATAGCTGTTTTTCAACTAATGAGTCGAACTAGTGTTCAGTCTGTTTCGCGAAGGGTATAACATGTTTTTTGGAACGTTTACTGATTCCAATGCATTTATTTTAAAATCAAATAAGGTACATACTTCTTAATGGAGTAAAAACGTTTTTAAGCTATTGAGTCTGAAGCTGGATAAACACACATAGCAGGGGCATAGTTTGCCGGACAGGCTATAAATTTTCCCCCACCGGTGATTTCCCGTTACTATCTCTTTATCCTATCCACTTAACACTCTATTTTTCTAGCATACACTTCATTACTTTGTTAACAACTTCTTACTTTCTTTTTTCCTATTTATTTCATTTTCTTAAATAACATAGTAAATTAAGATTATTTTTAATTTTACCCTTGTTCTTAGCTGTAGTCTCTAATAGCGTTACTGACAAAATTGGCTGTGAAAAGGGGCACAGCTGTCCGGACTGGCAACTAAAACACCTCCATCTCCGTCGATCGGTGATGCTATTAGAAAATTGTGTATTCTAACTAGGCTTTTAGCATTTAATTCTTTTAATGTATGTATAATGTTTTAAATAATAAGGAAGACACTCGTTATGTCGACCATTAATAATATAAAAAAAATAAATAAATAAAAATATGCATACACATATATTATTTTTGAATGTTAACGTTTGAGTGTTAGTAATAAACATAGATTTTTACAGAAGCTACTGTTATCCATTATTGCTATCCTACTTGTATTAGGGCTGCTGAAAGCATGTTGTGATAAAAAGGAGATAGTCTCTGCCGAGCATGGCCCAAGAGTGTTGTGTACCGTTCAGTTAAGTATTCAGTGTTGAGAAGAACATAGAATGGGAAGAGCACGAGTAGTGCGCTTCAGGACTAGAAAAATCATCCTATTCGAACGTGCAAGTCATATTGAAGGGATTGCTTTAAAAAATACACTTTCTGATTACGACGGCACTCAGGACTTGCTGTGCTGCCAGTATGCCGAAATATAAGGAAAATGATTTCTCTGCTCCGACATACACATTACTCAGTCCATGTAAAATAACTATTCAAACCCTTAACATAAGCGCTAACATTGACATGCTCTGTAACATTATTGAGTATGAGAGATGAAGGTGGAAAAAGAAGAAGAAGCACAGAAGAGAGTGCTAAATAAGTTAAAATAATTAAGCTCTAATTTTCTTTTTGGCTTTATAGCAGTCGGCCTTTCGCAAGTCGAACTAGTGTTTTCTCTTTTGTCTGTTTCGTTACCATTTTTATATGCTATATATTTGGAGCGCTTACTGAATCCCTTAAACTTCTCACTGAAGAAGGTATATTTATGTGAAGATAAAATAATAAACATAAGGTACATTTTGCATTGTAATAGAGAATAGCCGTTTCTAAGCTATTGAGTCGAACTATTGTTTTCTCTTTTTTTCAATTCTCTAAATAAGTGCATTTAATTTAAGATAAAAGGGTATCTCTTAGTCGTTCACAATTATCTAGACTATCTTATTTCTTTTAATTACACACATTAAAGAAAACTTAATTGAGTAGCACATACCTGCAAGGGGGTATAGGAAGCATAAATGGAGATGCATTGGGAGAACTAAAAGGAGAAGGAGAAAGAGAGAAAACTACTGAAAATATTTCAAAGATTTCTTTCTTGCTTTTGCCCAACCTAGTTAAGTGGTTTCGTGTGCAGAGAAATGAAGTCAAAATAGTTTTGCTGCCAGGCAGCTTCTGACGCCTTTCTTTAAGTTAATTTATAATAATAATATTTACTTAAAGCTTTTAAAATTGTGGGCAATTAAGCTACGTGCCGGCTTTAAGTCTTAGCACACCTGTGTAAGCCCAACGCAGTTCCCAAACTGGCCAACCTGAGGCTGTTTCTCTTAACCGAAGCAAAGCCGTTGACCAACTTTGCTGTTTGCCAACGTAAAGTTTGGTTTAAAAATTTACGAGTCTTTGCTGGCTGCTTTTTTTTATTTTTTTTTGTTTTATCTTTTTTGTTTTTTCGTCCACTGTACTTTTGTGTAGGCGTGTCTGTGCGCGCACGTGTGTATATATTTCCACTTGTGTCTGTGTGCGCGAGTTTCCGTTTCCGGCTGACAACGTTGCGGGTCTGCCGTGTGTCCTGCTTGGCACGTTGGTTCACTGGCATTAAGTGCAGCTCACACTCAGAGCGCAATACACAAACATACCCACACACGTCTGCAAAAGGTGTGCACAGTCGTTTGGCCATTTTGTTTTTTATAGCCTCAACAGAGAGTCGCTTTACTATTGCAGGCGTTTGGTAAGAAAATACTTGCGAGTGAAGTTAATTACTTTTTTTTATTTTATAATTTTTTTTTATTTTAGAAAAGCAAATTATTTAACAAAGGAAAAGTTGGTAGCTTATTTATTTGTTCATTAAAACTATTTTTTTTTACTCAATGGGTTTTTCTCTTGGGCTTGTTTTGTTGTTTATTATTATATTGATAATATATTATTTAATTAAAATATTCATTACCGTTTAATTATTTATTTATTTATTTATGTTATTGCACTATTTATTTATTAAATGTTTTATGATGATGATGATCATATTTATTGTTATATTTACAATTTAATATTTTCTTACGATATTTATTACAATATTCACAAAATGTAATATATAAAAATTGATTAAATTTAAATTAAAAGAAAGAAATATACGAATTCATAGCAAATATTTTGTATTGATTTTATTTAAATAAACTTACTTTCGGTTTTTTTTTTAATATCTTAAATAATCTTTTATAAAGTCATTTATTCATAGACGTCAGCATCGATTTTGTGGGAAGCATATACTATTGAAATTCTTTTTATTTGCCTATATTTTTTTGTTAAAATTTTTTTTATGAATTTTTAAAATTCGTTATATGTTCTAATATACGCCTGGATAATATATATTGGGTTTTATATTCATTTAAGTTGCCAGACATCGACGAACAAGATTACTGCAGGCCTTTACATTTTGGCGCATTCTGATTCCTTCTCTTTCTTTCCCCATTTTTATTAGCTAACTCTCTCTTTCATTTTTATCTGCGCTGTTTACTGCTTGTGTGTGCTGGGGCAAATGTATTATTAAAATTACAAATGTAGCATTTTATTTAAAAGTAATTTGTGGGCTGTGCTTTGGTGTCTTGTGTGTGAGTTTGTATATGTATATGTATGTGTGTGTGTTTATTATTGTTGTACTTTATATAAAAACTAAGCTTTCGTTTGTGTCTCTTTGACCCAAAAGGTAGCTTTGTTTGCCTTGCCTGCTGTGATTTGGCAGAGCTCTTTGGGAAACTGGTTTATGTTGTTTTACATCTTTGATTTTCCTGCACTTTGGGAAAGTTTAATGTTTGTGGGAGCCACCTAAAAAATTTGCTTATATATATCTGGTACTTGCAGCATACCTGCAGCATACCTTCTACCACATTTAAGGGCCTTACATAGTGCAAACAAATGCAGCAAATGCTTTCAATAAAATTGTAAATATTCAATTATTCTTTCATGGGAATGCACACATCAACCGTCACCCCTCTAAATTGCCTTGCCATTTGCACTTTCGTGAAAAATCCTAAAATTGTGGGTGCCATTTCGCCCAAGCACCAAAACCAACCCATTTGGCATCAGGTAAGCCCTTATTCATTTGTTTACCCGCTTGGCTACACATTGAAATTTATAGAATTTCTATGTAAAAAATGTTTTTTTGTTCCGGTTTTAGACAGTTTCTACCCAAAAACATTTTAGCTGAATTCAAATTGAAAACACTTGATTTGCTGTCAGTTCAGCTCTGACTGCTCTGTCAATTATTGGACTGAATCTATTGAATTGTTTTGGTTTTGTCCATTCGGTTGGGCAAATGAATTGAAAACATGTAAATAAAACCTTATCTGAAGTAAATTGGAGTGGAATTCCATTATGTGTCAGAAATTTCAGCTAAATGTCAGAGCAAGATATCTGTTTCAAAAGCTCACAATTTCTTTTATTTAATTTTAAATCTAGAAAAGATTATAAAACATTTATGGATCGTTTGTTTGCAGTCTTTATGTAGTTTTGGTTCAGTTACCGTCAAGGAAATGGCTAACAAAAGTCGTTTATTTTTGGCAGGACTCAAGAATCACAATGTCGTCGACTTTGCCAGCCGGAAATTATTTTGACGTTTGTTGTGGTTGATAAAGCAGCTCATTTGCCTTAACCGCCCCCCGCCCCCTGCCTGCCCGTTGACCACGCCTCTGCCTATAACTAGTTGTTTTATTCCTGCACGGATGTAACTTTCGCTGTAAATTTGTTATTTCTGTTGACTTCATTGGCCAACTGAGCTTTGGGCCTGCCCACGTTCCACGCCTACTTCCCATTTTCCTTTACATTTAGCGACATTTTCAGTTACCATAATTTCAATTGTCTGCCGTTGCTGCATATTGTGTGTTGAAGTAGACTCAACTGCCAGTTATACAAATGAGTTTCAAAATGTGCTGGATTAAATCGCTTAATAGATGCATTGTAAAAATTTAATGTAGCCCTATGTACAGAACTATATGACGTTGTGGTAGCAGTTCAGTCAGAATAAGAATTGAAGGCAATGTTTTGGCCAGGCTATAAGGAAGTTCGTCAAAAGTTGAAGCATATGGAAACCCCTTGACACGACCTACTTAAGGGTCAAGGCTCAAGTAGCTGACATTGATCCAGGGCTAACATCGGCAATGCGTTTATTATGGCTTAAATAATAAATATGAACATTTTAAATGTGTGCATTGTCATTTGCTATGATTGCCCGACCAATTGCATTACGTATACGCCGCGTGCAAGCCAAGTTGTTAAATTCAACGCGCAAAGGCCATGTGAATGAATGGATTGTTTACATTCGTATATAATTCGTAAAGGAAATTGCAAGTAAGACAATAATAATATTAATTTATTGTGGAAATAAAAAGCTGCAAGCAGGGTATTCTAAGAGGTTATAAAAAGTCGAAGGTAGTTAATTAATTAAATAATTAAAAACGAATGATAATAATATAGTATAGTAAGTTAAAAATCTATGTTCATAGATATTTTTAAGCACAGTTTTATTAATTAATAAGTCGATATAAAAATATGTTTTAGTATTCGAAAAGTACCTTTAAAAGTACCTTAAATAGATGCAAGACAAATATTGTAATATAAAGATAAAAATCGACATTTTCGCATATGGAAATACATATGTATACAACCAGCTGCTTACCATCCAAAACACATGTTCATTAATATGCGATTCGCATGGAATCATAGCATACATTTGGGCGCTGCGAACTAAGCCTTTGACCTCAGTTTACCATGCATAGAACGGACATCGGCAGCTGCCATAACAACAGCTACACAAATGTTCATTTGGTTAATTACCCACACAGTCAAGAAGCAGCGCAACATATTATGATGAGTTGATGGTCATTGAAACATAAATAGTTGCTTGAATCAAGGCAAACAATAGGCCAAAAGTCAGCAAACCCAAATGGATTTAACATGGCGATTATGGTCAAGAAATTTGTGTAGGTTGGAAAAGCAAACTGCGCGTGGGGGATAATCAAATGGGGGGAGAATTATGTCCGGCTATGCAAATGTATTTAGTTATGATACACCCAAGACAACGATAAGCCAAGCTGATCTACTTTATGAGGGGAAGTGAAAATCGTAACTCTGTAATCATAAATTACATATTTAATGCATAATAGAAATATGTTCATAAAAAGCTTGCCACAAAAAGGGCAGGCCAGCTCTAAAGCAGCCATAAAACACTTACATACATGTGTCCAACTATTTATTTATGGAAAGTAGAGATTGTTTTAAATAATTTTTTAGCCAAAATTTCTCCCAGTATCAACACAAATTGATACAAACGTTTGCAAAACTTGAAAATTAATTTTTTTAAACTATCTCAAAAGTTTTTAATGCATCTAATTGAAAGAAAGTGCATCTATTAAGCGAAACAATTTTATTTGCCTGCTCTTTTAAAAGTTTCCTTTTTCTATAATTTTCTTAGATTTATATTTAAATAATTTCGAATTGTGAATATTTTATTATTATTTTCTTTCAATAAATTTTGTATCAATAAGTTTAATCTATTTAATTTCGACAACATTTTTTCATTAAATAAAAAAAAAACGAGAATGAGAAATATTTTCGAAAGTGAAATAACAGCAACGCAAAAGGCCATGCGTCTACCTTCCGCAAAGCCTCCGCGTCAACTGTTATTGTTAACAGCGACGTCTTGTTGAGAGCCGAATGCAGGCTGTTATGTTTTTACAGCGTGTGGATCTAACAGCGCAGCTCTTTAGCAGGTGCTGTTAATTGGCAGCGCTGCACATTAACATCGCTACTGTTGGCGTACAGCAGACTCTGTTAAGTTATTTGCTTTGTGTTTTGGGCTCTGTTAAGGCCATGTTCGGTGTTCGCTGTGCTTTCATTTGTTTTTGCATTGAACTTGAACTAAACTAACGTTGTTGCTTTTGTTGTTAGCGCGAATTTTGCCGGCTATGATCTTGATGCCGCTTTTTACGCAGATGCCTAGAAGCCAAGGCCAGCTGCGCACTAGCGACTGCGCTGCTTTTGCTAAGACAGCTACTTTTCCTAGTGTCCGATTATCGTCCAATATTTAGAGCATATAGAAGAAATTAAGATTAGATAAACTGCATGCTAAAGTTAAAAACCTTCGGAAATGGTATTAAAACTTAAAGGGAGTTAAAGGCAAGAAAATAATTAAGGCTAAACGAAAGCCAACATTTCACATATTTAAATTAATAAATGAAAATCAAAGAAGGCCCTTAAAAGTATTTCAAATGCAAAAGCAGCTTTGATCAGTTTTATTAATGTTATGAATTTGCTAAATATGAAATAAGGTATTCCCACAAATAAATGAAATTCAGATTCTCAAACAAAATAAAATAAATACGATAATTTTCAGTTAAATACCTTTGTTGCAGTCGTATTTCAAGTGCAGCCTTTGAAATTGAGTCCTTTAATGTGGTTATGCCTGGGGATTTATTGTAAGGGACGAACGTCTTTTGATTTTAATTAAATATGATAATTGATTATTTTGCTTATTAGTTTGCTTGCGTCATTTCAAATAGGTTAAATTGGGAAATAAATAAATACAATTTTAATTGAAGTCACAGTGTGATGCTGGCAAAAAAGCATCACATCTGCAGCAGCTGGGTAATTGATAAATTAATTGCGTGCGGTTCCAACAATTGGATCAAGGACAAAAACTCTAATGCAACAGGCAGGAAGGACATCATGTCCTGAGCGCTGCATGCAAAAACCCAACTGGCAACTTCCGCCGCTGCAAATGTGTGAATTAATTACGTTAGAAATCAGACAAACTTATTGAACAATATCTACATCATTTCAACTTATTTGTTTTTGCTTAAAATTAAATAAAGCACTTGGGTACATCGGTGGAAAATGAAGTTATTTTATGATAAATATTTGTAAATGCCAATTTTATGCCAGAGCTGGGAAATTGTTTGTTAGCTACGCCTATTAAGACATTTGTTACATTTAAACCAAACATCTAAAATGATGTTCCTCAGTTCATAAAGTTCTCTTCCCCAAATAACATCAGCATGAAATTGTATTTGGCTATTTTCATGGGTTAGAATCCAAGCAGCTATATATTTATTTTGTTTATATTTGAAGTATCTCTTCTAATTTGTAATTTTCTTTCTTTTTAAGTCCATTTCACATTGTGGAATGTATATGCCGCCGATTTACAAGAGTGCACATTTGAATGTGACAAGACTAAAGCTCCAATCTGCAGTTACGATGGCAAAAGTTGTTATTATGAGCATGCTAATGATTGTTTTCTGGCCCGTGAGAAGTGCGCTCGTGAAAAATTGAATCTTAGTGGTGAGTGGAGAGTAATCAACAAATAAATTAAATTCGTTTTCACATAAACAATTGCATTTCTTACACTAGTATTGCAGCAAGGCACTAGAACAAAATGCTTAGATAAACAAAGGCCAATATGCCACAGCCTGACTACAGTTCCGAAAGTAAAAGAGGCAATGCGGATGCATTTTAAATAATAAATCTTTGATTATTATTATTAATTGTTTATTGATTAAATATTTCAAAGCATCGTGTATACTCTCAATTTTTGTTTACTCACCAATATCTTTGCTATCTCTTGTCTACAAGAGAGTTCAATTAGCCACAACACAGCAAGCCGCCATTCAGATATCTTTGGCACGTGCAAATATAGCGCATACGCCACGTGGCGCCGGTTGAACCAACAACATTTGTGCGGCTTGGTGGGCGGACGCTTTAGTTGTGGCCACACGGCATGAATGGTAGCTATTTTTAAGTGAACACCGTCTGACCGGGCAATTGATTTAAATTCATCTTTACGGCTGCCTCGCCTGCAATCTGTCAGCCACTTTGTGGAAAAGCGAACGTTTCTAACGCTCTTATTTCATTGTTAGCTTCTTTCATCTGCGGCTCATTTATCACAAAAAGCTGTCTTATGATTCATTGAACTCTAAAACGACAACATGCGTTGCATTACGCTAAAGTACCTAACACAATTGTGCTACTTTGTCTGCATAATTGTTCCTCAAGGTATATGCGTATATATATATTTGTATAGGCATAAACGAGCCCAAGTTCAAGTAAGCTAAGAAGCGGTAGGCTGCCAATTTCAATATCTTTATTATTCAATTTGTATCTATTCACAATGAAAATATTACAATTTTTATTTTGGGCTAGAAAATGAATTACTGCGCGTTTGGAAAGTGGAGTGGCAAATAAAAATGTGTCAAGTGCGGAATTATTTGACGACTTATGCGATATATGCGAAGCAAATTATTATAAATGAAAAAAAGGCATCCAAAGTATATATACCACTGTATTGAGTATTTAAAAAAGATATTATGGTTCACTTTAGGGTATTCAAATAATCATGTTTATGAGTTTTATTTTATAATTAACCAAACCCACGCAAAAGGCAACAGGGACCTTTCAAGCCGTTCGGTAAATAAATAATTAAAATCAAATAAGAGTGCGTGGCTTTGGCGGCAGCTATATAATGAAAGATACTTGATCTGTATACACTACTCTAGAGGCCACATCTCAAATATTCTGAGTCTAGCCATTAAAGCAAAAGAGATTGGTTAAAAAAACAAGATTTCGATATCGATTTTTATCGATTGACAAACAGACAGACAGGCGGACATGGCTAAATGGGGTCCTATGCCTGTATTTTACTCTCTTTTACCATTTTTAATGGGCTCAGCGTATATCAAGGGTATTCAAATATCGACACTCCCCACAGTACTCCTTATTGTTATATTTGCATTTACTTTGGCCACTTTACGTTCATGCAAATTTCTTGCGCTTGCGATTTATTTCGTTTGTTAGTTTTGCCTGAAAAGTTTTGTCATTTTTCAGACTGTGATTTGCACCCACAACTGACAGTTGAAATGCGCCAAGTCGTTTGCACCTGTTCAGGTGATTTCTTGGCTGGCCAACTTGGCTTGCTGTTAACTCGAATGCTTGCCAGAATTACTTGTGCAATAAAATGTCTGTTCTTTTGCATTATTCTCCTACTTGCTGTTCCAAAGTTTTCGCTTGGGGATTTCGAGTTGGTAAATTAAATTACCAAGAAATCTGTGAAATTTGTCTTTATTTTAAAATATTTTTGACTTTTTCAGCTGACCATTCAACTTTGACCGTGCTGTAAGATTTTAAAGGTTTTTTTTTGAATATATTTGAAGAGTTATGGAGCTCTGTGCAACGTTCATTGAACCTTGCTTATTCAGAGACTGTGTTCATCTATTTGTAGCAAGCCTCGTGGCATTTCTAGGAATCCAAAGTACATGCCTTGGCGTGCACTCTTGGTGTGTCTACCATCAGTCAAAGCTTGCAGCTCTTCGGCCATAATCAGCTGCATAGAGCCTGCCACAAGCCAAACAAAGACGAATGTGCCACATGCCACCAGCGCATGCCGTGAAGCCTTAATGTGGCCACAAAGAATGCAAAAGCCACTTAAATTGCTCGCATTAGGTTTAAGAGTTCTGCGGCTGCTCCACAATTAGAGCGCAGTTATTAAAGGGACTACTATTTCAATAATTTAAATTTCTATAAATTTAGTAAATTAAATAAATATTTGAGCAAGAAAAGAAGCTCGAAACAAATTAAATCCACTCGCTGGCAGCTCTCAAGACTTTTGTTCTTCTTGTAAGCATTTGTAACTGCCTTCACGAGTTTCTGCAACTCGCAAAGCATGAAATTTAATTTTACATAATTTCCTTATTTGCGTCCGGCAAGAAACATCACTAGAAAATAAATAATTAAAAAAAAGGAAACAAATAAACAAACAGGAAAGAAGTAAAGAGAAGGATAACTGAACCTGGCAGCTAGCAACATTGTAAACAATTATAAAAAACAAACACACACGTAACTGGGCTTCTGATTTATGCGTGGGTCTGCAAAGGGGAAAATATAGAATAACAATGTTGACACTGGGGTTAATTACGCAATCCAGATATGTATCCTCTAGTTAAAATGTATTTTATAACAGCATTTAAACCTGACAACGGGCATTTCACAGCTGAACTCTAACAATTGCTATGAATTTTGTTGTATAATATAAAAGTGCTTACGTATACTCATACAGAAGTATTTACGTCATAAACATTTTTTTTTTGTTTACTTTACTCATTTTGTTATGAATATAAATATGCGTATTATTATTTTTATGATTGATTAATTGTTATTAATATTATTAATTAGTTTATTATTATGACTATTATCAATTAATTAATTATTATTATTATTATTTTCTAATTATTATTGTTCTTACTATTAATGGATTTTATTATTTTTATAATTATTATTGTTATACGTTATATAAAATGTTTTACTTTTAGTAATATTTTATAATAATTTTTCTTTTTATTGTTTAAAACAATTCTCAACATTTATTTATTAAATTTTATAATTATTACTAATTAATTACATAATTTCATATTATATATATATATATGTATATATTATTTATAATATTATCATTATATTCTTATTATTGAAATAATTATTAATATATTTACGAACTTTATTATTATTAGTATAATTGCAATTTATTTATTAATGTTTATGTTTTATGTTTAAACTTATTTATGTTTTCTTTTTATAAAATTCACAACATTCATTAATATTGTATTGTTATTATTATTATTATTATTATTATTATTAATGAAATTTTATTATATTTATTATATGTTTTATAATATATTTTACTATTGTTTTTGGTATTATTTTTTTTTATTATATTTATAAAATTTGTACCATTTATTAAAAATTAGATTAAAATATTTGAATAGCCTTGAAGTGCAGCTATCAGTCCAGTCCACTCGTCTTTAAGAGAGTTTAACCACAAGCTACCTGGAAAACTTAATAAAATAAGTTTAATCAAAAGATCTCCTCTTTTTAAAAACAGGCTAAAAAGGAAAACCATATAGAATAAAGCGGTCAGAAACAATATAATCTAATTGTTTATACTTTGGTTAAATAAGTTCAAGTTGACTTTAAACATGTTTGGTTTGATACCCAAATATTTGCTCAGTTTTTTCAAGCTAAATTTTACTGTGCTCTCGTGTATGCGTAAGGCGTGACACATTTATAACTTAACTCGAAAAAAATAAAGTCCGATTCTGATTCATCTTCGTTCTTGCACGCAAAGCAGATTTATGTCAGCATTTTCTTTGTTTTTTGTTTTTGCCTTATGATATTCCCAAAGCGAGTTGACTTTGCGCGCGAGTTGTTGATTACAGGCCAAGGGGCAACCCACGCCCAACATATGTCTACACATATTCCCCGCTGACACGTTCCGCGTAAATTTTTTTGAACCTATTTTGGGCCTTGCCTAAGCTGAAATTCTTTGTTTGTTTGTCATAAATTGTGGCTAAAATGCTTACACGTCGCGCTATTTGTATATTTTCCGGGGAATTCTTCATTTTCCCTACTCATATTTTAATTATTTAAGTTCTGAGTGGAAGCTGCTGTATATGCCCGGCACGTGCTGGCGGCTCTCGCAGAGCGTTTGGTAATGAGATTGCCCTGCTAAAGTAGAAAGTAGAGTGCACATGTTGGCCACTAGCTGTGGCAAATATATGTTTATGTGCCCAAATAGACTGCAATTCAGAAACTTATCGGAGGCGCTTTTTAAAGAACAAACATTTTTATTTTAGCCCAAGACCCTTTTAGCTCCAGATAAGCAATAAATAAAAATATTTCAAATATGAAATAATATAACATCATTTTCCGTACTTTAAAGCTGTTAAACAGAAAATTTCTTACATTTTAATCTTTTTTTTTCAGCTAAGAATCAGCAAATCAAAATGAGAACAAAATATTTGCATACACTTTTGTGTGGGATATTGAAAGGAATAGAAAACGAGATGTCTTAAAAGATACCCTGTATTAAAACTAGGTAAGTTTTCTACACACATTTACATAAAGTGCACAGATTCTCTTTTAAAGCTCGTTAAAACAGAGAATTTTCATTGGAACTGTCTGAGAAATATATTATTTAACGCCTTTTGGCAGTGTACATTAAGTATGAGGAGCTTGTCCTAGAACCCGTCCTTTTCAAATTTGATCCCTTCTTCAGCTTCAATTTTACAATCACAACTGACAATAAACAATGTTGATTAAATGATCGACTGAACCTTTTTAACTGTAAGTCCACAGCATATATAAAATAAACTTAAACTTTTAAGAAGCTGTTCAAAGCGCTTTAATGGCACTTGGCAAACTTTACGTGAAGTGTTTATAAATCAGGCACGCCTTGCTGTTTGGGCCCAAATAATTTAATCCCAAGTCTTTAAAAATGCATTGCATTTAAAATTATTGAAAGTCTTTGGAAAATCCATTCGATTAAAGCTGCTGTTAAATATTTGATGACAGGCGGCAACTTTTTTGATACTAAAGCAAAAAAAAGGGCAATAAAAGAAAGTCGAAAATAATAAAATAGGCAAAATACTGGCACAGGTGTGCGGCAAAAAAACTCTTTGGCAACAAACAAGCGACATCCTTGGCCAAAAGTTCTGACACGCAAGCTGGGGGCAGGCATCCGGAGGTGAAGCGTGGCATGTGGTTTTTGGGCAGGGAATCACATGTGTCTGAATGTGAATAATGGCATATATAATGCCATATATATATTTGTTAACGAAGGCGGCAAAGACCAAAAAATAGGCGATGCGCATTGAATCAAAGCTCAGCTAAAATATATAGTAAACAACTGCTCGGCTTTAAGTCACATTGCAAATATTGCGCATACGCCCCATTGAACAGCCTGGCTGAAAGGCAAAAGTCAGGGCATGCCCAAAAGGTCAGCACGATAAAGAAATTTAAGGCTATGTTACTTATATTTATGGCTGAGCTATTTTATCTGATTATAAGTTTGTTTCATCCTAACGAAATATGTTCATATTTCCACGTTTAACTAGCTTAAGAGGCTATGAATATATCTTTCTAAGCAATCTTTTATTTGCAATGCACTATTGATGCAATCCCGAATGCATAAAATATTTATTATATTGCCAACTGGTTGTAAACATATCCCACATGAAATTTCGATTTGTTCTATCGAAAAAAATTTAATAAATTATATCCACTCCAAGGAAAACAGTTTTAACTAAAACCTGTAGCTCTTTAAATCTTTTAAAACTCAACGCATACCAAACATAACGTCATCCAAGCTTGTTACACATCCAACCCGAATAAGCCAAATGTCAACGCGCTCAACTGAAGACAAACAGGGACAACAAATTGCTCACTAAATATTTTGACTTACCCTTGTTAGTTCTTCTTATTTATATTGTTGGTGTTATTGCTATTTTGTTTGCGGTTTGCTTAAATGAAACACATATCAACGCTCAAACAAGAAGACAACTTAACAACAACAACAAGAACCGTACGCTAAATTTGCCTGCCAAGTATTTTATATGGATAAACTTCTAAGCCCGATTAACCTTTAAACATCATTTGCCAACAGAGCACGCTTAGCTTTTAGTTTTCTCTGTGGTTTTGGGGCGTTGGGGGCCTCATTATTTCTTTCACTTTATAAAGTTTTATGTCGCATTTTGATTGACATGTTATGGCCACACATAACAGCTATTATAGCGGCAGTAAAATATAGATAAATAGAGTCAAAGATACAGAGACAGATTTGTAGAGAGAAAAATAAAGGGGGAAAGGTATTTCTGATTATAATAAAAAATACATCAATTATTGATATTAAAATTGAAGAATATAAGTTTCTCAGTTCATAAGCAGGCTATATTAAGGAGCCAGATATACAGAAAGAGAAACTTTTAAAAATATATATAGCACGATTTATTTTAGGACTAGAAAACCAAATTGTATGTTTCTATTGTAACTATGTACATAATATTTACTGTAATCAAAATATCAGACTCGCTAAGCTACATTATATTTATGAAAATCGCATAGAAAGGCGATTCGTATTTTTGGGGGATAGCTGCACAGAATGGGGCTAGAGAAATGTAGAAGAACGTAAAATATACCACATTCTCTTCTTATCTAATGTAAAACTAAAACTTAAAACATGAGTTTAAAGAACAATGAAATTTTACACAGCGTTAAGTTCATAAAATTAATTTACTTTCTAAAAATACGCTCATAGTTTTTATCGTACATTTTATTAAGGCAAAAAAAAACGATGCCGGAGGTCGACCAGTTTCTATGGCTTGTGTGACGCTTGTGAAATACACATGCAAATCGTATTTGAATGCGGCATGAAAATGTTTGCCACACAATAAAATTGCAGCATAGTTTTTCTACACAGGGGTTAGACCTATTTTCACCTTGACGCTGCCAAACAAAAGGCGAACAGGCAGCCGCCAAATGAACACACATTCACACAATCCGACGGCTGTTTGCCATTTTGTATTTTGCGAAAGGTGTGCGAATTCACGCCATCCGTTTGCCATTTAAAGGCAACACGCTTCGGTTTTCTATTTTATTTCATTTCAGCATATTTCAAGCTGCAGAAAAACATAGGGCAGAGAATCTAAAAAAAAGTCTACAAAGCGATGGAAAAAACTTTAACTGACGTTAAAATATTTACAAATGGCTTCATTCAACTTTATCATTTAGATAGAATGTAAGTTTCTTGATGTATTGTCATCGCATTAACTGGCGTCAAGCCTTGACTTAGCCGCGAAAGTCGCTAAACAAAGTGTCGATAAGCTATTTATAAAGTTATCGATAATTTGTGATAAGTTAAGATCCAACAGCATTACCACACACATTCGTCTTCTGTAATTCTAATGTTTAACAATACTGGAACTAAATTAAGCTGGCAGTTTTTATAGAATTAATGCAGATCAGCTCATATGAATAAATTAGTCGTATGCTTAATTATTTACAGCCTATGACGGCGTTATAATACATTTATGTTAATTTGTTTCATGCGTAATTCAATATTCATCCAACTATTTACACTATTTTAAGCGAGTGCCCAATGAGCATTGTTCCTCACCAGTTACAGGTTAAATTAAAAACGTATTTCCCATTATTTTCTTTTCAATTATATGTGGTACATATACAAATACAAATGTAAGCCACGCCACCCGGGGGCAGACTGTTTAACACACCGCAGGCCACGCAAGTTGCAAACGCCGCCCTCATTATAATTCGCTTGCATACTTTTCAGCTGCGACCAGTGTTGAGAAATGCATTTGTTGCTCGCGAGTCGTTTGCCATTATTATTCGATTTCTGTTTTAACACGCTGCGGGTGTCGCAGCTCGCTTCCGTAATTCATTTACTGTTTCATTTGAGACTAAAAAAGTACAAGTCCAACAAGCAGCAAAAACTACGCATGGTTGTTTAGTGAATATATGTACATTCGCATTATTTATTCATGACAGAGCATATGCAGTTTTAAATAGCATTTTCAGTGGCATGCCGCACTTGATTTTGCATTCAGTGCTTGATATCCCTTTGGGGAGACAAGCTGCTCCTAAACAATGGGCCTGCCAGCCGTTCGAAGCGGACCTTTCAGCCAGACTGCCAACCAACCAACCATCTATCCATCTGGCTGCCTGGTGTCAGGCCATTTGATATTTGCGCTCGTCGAGCACTGAGGGAAATCTGAAATCTCACCGTAGGATTTGTTTCACGCCACAGCGGATTGCCTTAACATCAAATATGCACATGTGTGTGTGTGTGCGTGAGTGTGTGTGTGTGTGTGCATGTGGTGTGAAAATGAGCAAATTTTGTGCGTGGCTGAGTTAAGTTGGCAACTATTGCAGGATATTTAACCATAGGTTGTACTTAATGTGGCTTAAATGGCTTTGAAGTCAGCTTTAATTAACTGCTTAATGTACGCTGAAAGCAGAAAATTATACCGGTCGATGATATTTATTATGAAATACTGTTGTGAGTGTTATGAAGCCTACGATCTTGGAAACGGGTAACTTTTTATTGTAATTTACTGCTGCAGAACTAATTTTATTTCACTTAAGTTTAATAGTTGATAGGGCAAATTTTTATTGTAATCTTCTAAGTCAACTGCTGCAGAAATATTGATAGATCGCTTTATTTTTATTTCAGTTAATTTTCCTTGTCAAAAGGTCAACATTTTATTGTTAATTCATTTAGTCAACTGCTACAGGATTATCGATAGTTCGATGAAATAATTGCTCAGTTAAGTTTCATAGTCAAAATGTGAAACTTAAGTTCTGGTTTTGGCGACCTTTCCATATTTTAAATATTTTGTTGGCTGGCTCGAAGTCCGGACCTTTTTATTGTAACATAACCAACTGCTGCAAAACTATCGATAGGTCGATTTAATTTTATTTCAGTTAAGTTTCAAAGCCAATAGGGAACCTTTTTATTGTTATTTATTTACTCAACTGCTGCTATACTATCGATAGATCGATTTAATTTAATTTTAATTAGGTGTCATAATAAAACGACAACTTTTTACTGTAATTTCCCTACTCAGCTGCTGCAGATCTATCGATAGATCGATATAATTTTATTTCAGTTAAGTTTCATGGCCAATAGGGCTGAACTATCGATAGATCAATTTAATTTTTTGTCATCGATCATTTTAATCTGCAGAGTAAATATTAAAAATATTTAATGATTATATTTAAAGCAGTTAATAGTATCGTTATTATTTTGCTATCGATGATTTTGCTGCACTTAAATTTGTGTAAAATTTTCATTCATTGAATTTATAAGTTTTCACAATTCTTTTTGCTTCTTCTGCATTTCCACACATAAATCATTGTGGCGGTAAAACCCAATTATGTATGTTGATTATTGTTTCATAATATGGGCTGCAGAATTTCGCTACGTCAGCTTCCTCTCTCCCGTAACAAATTTTTTAATTATTAACCCGTCTGGTTTTGCGGCAAATTTACTCCATGCATAAGTGGTAAATTAAGAAATCATGGAATAAAAGGCGAAACAAATTAAATTGCGTGTCGAATGACTGCAAAAAAACCACAAGAAATAAGAGAATATTGCAGGCTCTCATTGCAAATTAATTTGTATCAAGCAAAAGTTTATAGTTTTATTGTATTTATATATTTTATTTCTTTGTGGATTAAATATTTAAAAATTTCCCAATTAAATGAGCGGCTTTGAATTCCTGCGTATGCTTTACATTAAATCAGAGCACAAAAACCAGCGAAAAAACCTACAAAAATTCAACATCGAAAGTTTTCTTGTTCTTGTGCGGCAAGCGCAACGCGGCAGCTTTTGACAGGTTGCAACAAACATGCGGACAGAATCGAAGACAAACTTTAACCCGACTGCATATACGCTTTTTAACTTTGAGCCTCCCCTTAACCCGCTTCTATAGCATGCATTTCTATAAAATGCAAGAATTGCACAAAATTTCAATAAACTGGCAACGACGACACATTGTATGAGAGTGGGAGAGAGAGGGGGACGAGAGGGATTGTGGCTGGGACTTACTGTTTGGTGGGACTTTAACAGAGTGCCAAGTCAGTGAAAATATAAAACTTATTGCTAGCTGCATTTTCATCTTGACAGGCATTTTTACAAATTTCCTCATTTGCTGACAACAACAACAAGTCTTCAAGATTTGAGTTCATCCGTTTTATGTAAGCTCTAAACAAAAGCATCTCCCGATTTTCTGCTGAATTTTAACTCCATATATATATAAGTGTTTAAATGCGATTATAGTTGATTTCGCATCTGTGATTTGATTATAATTATAGTTACTGCCCCTTTTTAATTTGTTATCCAACACTCTCAAAATGTACGGGGTAAATTAAAATAAAACTACAAATTACCATAATCCCTCAACTAAGCTTCTAATCGCAATTTGGGCTAAAATTAAAATCCAATATTTCTCCTGATTTAATTTGGTAGATCATTTTATGTATAGTTTCTTTCCTCTTTTTAATTTGGCATCTAAATTTCTTTAGGGAATGCAATTTAAAATAGGTAATAAAATTTTAAATGGCTAGAACTTGTCAAATAATCGCAATTGTGGCTGATATTGATCGAACATACTTAATTTTAAAACCAAAACGCCTAGACACTTTTTAAGAAGACCTTTTTAGTTGTTCTTTATACCACCTTTTTTATTTGGCATCCAAATATCTAGGGTATAACATTTAAAAAATTCAAATGGCCATAACTCCCCAATTAAGTGTCCAATCATAAGTTGGCCTGAAATTTGTGATAAAAAAAAAACTAAAATTTGTTTAATGGTCATCGTCGGAATTGGGGCTGAAATTCGTGATCATATTTTATTTACAATTAAATTGCCTACAAATTAATATTTATTTGATTTTAACTTTAAATTAGTTAATATTCTTTACATTATATAGTATCCCCTTTTAATTTGGCCCTTTATTTTCTAAAAATGCCCTTTAATTCCTTAGAGTGGAAAACCATTTTGAGGTCTAGTTCTTCTGCTTCATCTTGTCATTTCACATCCTTTCAAACTCGATGTGTTTCGGCCTGTTGGCAAAGTAAACAGAAATGTTTCTCGGCCACACGTCTTAAAGTACGCCACGTATTTCTCAGGCTGCAAACACAGCAAACATTTATAACACCGCCACGGTCTTAGATAAATGACTGTGTTAAGCGTCGTAAGTGTTGTTTCTCATTTGTCAGCGCTTGCTTTCCATTTTTACCCTGTTCCCATTGAACAAATGTAAAAAAATTGCCATGCAGAGACACGCATCTGTTCTACGAAAGCTACTCACATTTAATAATAAATAATTAATTGATGATAAACATTCTTTTAAGACTTAAGGGATCCGTTTTTGGGGTACAGGGTATCTTGTGTGCTCTAGCACACTCTGTTTTCTTTCTGTTGTTGTTTCTTTTCTTTTTTCTCTACTAGTACTTTTTTAGCCCAACCAAATCCGCTTGCCCCACTGGATTTAGTTGTGAGTTTATCACTTTTTTAAATCTTTGAATGAAATATTGCAAGAACTTGCAAAAAACAATTTATACACTTGTATCTTATGCCCCCGGTCATCTTATGACACGGTCCTGTCTTACTAGCCAACTCGTCTGTGCAGATCTAACCTTCCTTTGACTATTCACTTATTTAAGAGTCAAGATGTTTTGTTGCTTTGATTGTGACAATCATAGCACGTCTTGCTTTTCGGCTCAGTTGTTAAATGATTGTTATTCAGTTCTCATATATTTTGTGAACGTTACAGGTATTACAAGTATATTCCAAAATGTCGAAGGCACAGGTTTGTAAAAATAAAATAAACCCATAAAATATTTAACTAATTGTTCCTTTTCTTATGGCAAGCAGCCGACTGCAGCGGTGAGTTCTAGTCTATGTTTTTAGATATAATTAAAGTATTCTTATTCTTTGTTCATTTTGTTATAAATCGTGTAATACCTTTGCGATATTTAGCATAGTAAGCCGCCGCCCAAAATCAAGTTTCCCATTCACGACACCCATTTAAAGAAGTCACTGTCAAATTTGAAGACTGCTTGCGTTTTGGCATTGATAGCCCCACTTTGTTACTATATGTTGCATAATTTGCCGCGAAAAATGACATATAAGAACTTTTATTCGAACTATGATCCGTTGGACGCTTTTGATCGCATGCAAAGCGGTGGCTATTTGACCTCATGCCCCAAAGAGTCTAAATCGGATAAAAAGGATGACAAGAAGGATGACAAGAAGAAGAAATAAGTGTTAATTTCTTAACTATGTGAGGAACAAGTTAAAAACATTTAAACGGGGCGGAAAATTTGAAACTTACCAAACACAATGCATCAATGGAAAGGAAATTCACAACGCAAATGAATTCTAAGAAATTGTAAACTCAACAAATCTTTACATTAAGTTCTTACACACACACACGTACACAGATCATATAAATGGAGCATTGCAAATACTTGACGCCGTGTCTTAAGTTATGTGTAGCACATCCTTTGCTGCCCCGTAAATCGCTCCGGACAGCTGCCGCTCACGGCCGTGTCTACTGTCTGCTATTGATGGCCAATAAATACTAAGGCCACCGACTAGAGGGGCAGAGGTCAAGGGGTTTTTTCTAGTTTAGAAAGCTTGCAACCGCTATGCAAGTGGCAGTCGTCCTGCTGTCGTCCTGCCGTCGTCCTGCTGCCTCCTTGTCAGGCATCTGACACTTGTCCTTTGACTGCTTGCTATGTTGACCGGTTGCTTGGTCTGCCTGTTTGTGCGGAAAAATGATTATAACATTCTTATGCATTTAATAAGTGTGTAAATGCTGCAAAATGTATCTACGCATGTGGGGAAAGCATAAAACTGCTGTAATATACGTTTTTATCTAGTCCTTTACATAAATACAACAAGTTAAAGCTCAAGTTTTGTGGAAGAACTTAATACCATTGCAAATAGTAAATATTTTTGTTGAAGGAATTTTAAGAAATAGTTTCGAGTCATCTTGGACGCCATAAAATACTAAGGTCGGTTCTGATCAACAATCCTAGATTCTATATATATTCCGTTGACAATTTTTCTGTGGCAAGCACTTTTATATGTTCTTCATCTTTCGAGTTTTGTTCTAGGAAAAAAAATACAATTGGCCTGCATTTTATGGCTTTCGGGACTTCGTTTCCATTCACACATTTCTTGGAAGCTTTTATGCCAGCTTGTTTGATTGGCATTTTCTAGCCCAATTTAATGCTTCTGTAACATTTTTTGCGCATTCGTATCGAATACCCAGGTCTTAAAGAAGAATTGGTGTGAAAGGTATTCTAAAACTGTGAATATTTTTGCTGCACAAAGTAAATGACAGCTGGTATATCTCTATATATATAACTGTTTGTCCTGACTGACTGACTGACTGACTGACTGACTGACTGATTGGTGATCAACGCACAGCCCAAACCGTAAGAGCTAGAAAGCTGAAATTTTCACTGTAGCTACCTTATGTGATGTAGGTGCACGTTAAGACGGGGTTTCGGGAAATTCCACCCGCAAGTGTGGAATAATCGCGAAAAACGTTTGTATGTAACTTTTTTGTTTACCATCCGATTGGCCTCAAACTTATTTTCAAAGATCTTTGTTCAAATTCATTTGAGGGGTGTTTCACACTTTTCGAAAAATCCGTTCCTCCTTGGTGGAAATGAAGGTCAAAGATTTGGTGGGTGACGTTTCGCTCTCAAATTCGTTTCCAGAGATCTATTAGAAAAATCATTTGAGATGTGTTTCCCACTTTTCGCAGAATTCAAACTTCTTCGGAGGGAATGCGATTTAAAGATTTTTTGGGCGAAGTTTTTGGTTGTGTCCGATTTGCTTCAAACTTATTTTCAAAGCTCTAAATAAGAATGTAATGAATACGTGTTTCAGCGATTTGGGAAATTCCACTCGCAACAGTGGTAAATTGGCGGAAAACGTTTGTATGAAAGTTATGTGTTTACCGTCCGATCAGTTTCAAAATCATTTCAAATTTGTTTGAGAACATTGATTTTATAACATACGTGCCCAGGCAAGGCCGGGTTATACCCGCTAGTAATATATATGTGATTATAATCATATTTACTTATGATCTAACTTTAATTATTTATAGATCTTATCTAGCTGGATTATACAACACTGACATATTGAAAACGACAGTGTTTGAACTGTAATCTATCTATATACATATATATATATATATATATCTATACAAGAACTGAAGACAGCTGATTTATTTAAATTTTATTTAAATGTGAATCATTCATAATCCAACTTCTATAAAAGCTATGTTCTACTTTAGAACTGATTAAATCAGCATTTCTCTATTTGCTAGCTTTACTTTCCCATATTTAAGTGCTTATAGCGCATCTACCAAACGCTTACTTTCGGTTTCCTTTATTTTTTCTTACAGTTTTTGCCTGACACGCTTCACTCAAGCAAGGTCTCAACTATTTCCCAGTTTAGGTTCTGCGCCTTCTCAGTTCGGGGTTTGTTATTAAATTTCCGTTAAGCCCGAACCCAATTTGTTCAGCTCGTTACCTCTGGCTTAGAATTTGCATCTGGCAATTAGATTACCAGTTAAATGCTTGACTTTTTCGGCAATGCTGACCATTCAACTTTAACCGGACTAACAGATTTTTAAAATTAAAATACATGCGTTCTTTTACTTTTGGCCAACTCTTAGCTGTTAGTCGTGCATTGAACCTAGCTCAAATCGAGTAGAGAGGGGCAGGAGGCAAGTTCAATATGTTGCATGCCACATGGCATTGAAGGCGATTAGAGGCACGGCAACGCCTTATATAAAAGCTCTGACAAATCGCATTGCATACTTGGGGGCGTTTTCTTAGCTCTCATTCCGCCAGCTGCTTGGACAAACAACTTTTTCGCCTAGCCTAGCCAAACAAATCGAATCAAATTTAAGTGGAATATTGAACTTTTAAGGGTTTCTAGATACGCAAATCTTTGAGTTTATGCGAGCTTGGGTTAATATTTGAATAGTTTTCTCATAAAGATGGCGTTTACACAGAACTTTACGCTGTTCAATTTACGATAACGCATGCCAAACCCAATTGTACATTGTGCCCAGAGAAAATGCGCTGTGCGGCATAAAGATAATAAACAGTATATAAAACTATTATATATAATACGAAATGTATAATAAAACATGATTTATTATATTTTTGTCTGTCGGCTTTCTCGTCTCCTTTGTCTCAGAGTCTAGGAGCTGGAGAAATTCAAATTTTGCATGTAGCCTATGTTTTTATATCTTTATGTGTACAAAAAAAAATATATTTTTGGGAGGTCACTTCTTAAGGCGCTTTATATAAAAGTCCCACTTATCGTACATATTACTCATATTATTATATGTGCGATTAAATGTCTAATTTGAGTTTTAAATTTAGGATAAATCGGACCTATATATAAATATAGTATAAGCACATTAAAATGTGTTTGATCGTAAAAGAAATTTGTATATGATATAGTTCAGTCAAGATAGAAATAGAGAGTCTCATGAATACAATCACGACAATTAGCCTTAAATATAATAAAGTATAAAGTAATAAATATAACAACAAGTAAGCCATTCTTATTAGTTCTGCTTTTTTAGGCCACAAACTTCCTTTTATTTCCATCGCATTACTTGCCTTGACTATGTTTTATTGATGATATTTCCACCTATTTGCTGCAGGCTGTAAATTTAATAAATATAAATGAGCATTGCTTGCTTTTCGGCAGCCACTGTGTAAATATGCAATGCACACACTTCTATTTGGTGTCGCTGAACTCTGCCGAAGAGCGCTTTGGCTACACACGAAGGCAGCACTTGAAACTGAGCCATCATTATTATCTATTTGTTAAGTGCACAAGTGTTGGGCACTTCGACCACGCCCTCATCTCAAAACTGATTTGTTAATTGTAAGTTATTGATACGCCACGTGCCAGCGTGGGCGGTTCGAACTTCTGACACGCCCACCTACGTGTTACACCATTTCGCCGTAATTATAAATTTCCAACAGCTATAAAGTTTTGTATGCGCGTGGGCAGTTTCTTAAATTTTAATTGAATTTTAAATTGTTTGCCAGGCTATTTACATGGACCTTGGCAGAAGAAGACGCTTAGGCTCGGGGCGGCATATTTAACTTTTGAGTAGATGTCTATGAATTGAAATGTTGGCTCAAATTTTTGGATAGACAAGCTGCCGCCTAATTTGTATTTATTATTATTATTCAATCCTTGTTCTTATATCTTAAAGTTGTCAAGTGATTAACTTAAATATGATAATTAAATTTGCATGATGCTGCTCGAGTTGAATTGCAACTGTTGTAATTGTAACTGAAATGAATATTTAACTAACTTGTTATTTGTTTTTGTCATTTTACCCTAACGCCTTGAGTTAGCTATATATATATATATATATCTAATGAAATCTGCCCATACAGCTCCACATCTCAAATAATTTTTTACATAGAGACAAACAGTTTTATAAATAATTAGTTTTGAATTGGCATTTTACATAACTAGAAATATTTTTTCTAATAAATTTTATTCAGTTTAAAGTTTTTATAAAAATGAATTTAAAACAAAATCGTAGTTTTATTATGCTTTAAGTTTATATATATCAACAAACGGATACACTTTTAAATTTACCTAACATTTTTTTCAAGAGCATAGCCTAAACAAATCTTGGCAAAAATAATATTTTAAAGGTCAACCAGGAAGGGATTATACAATTTTGTAGAAATTCAAGTGCACAAATAATATAAAAATAAAAAAAACGAAAAAGGAATGATGACTTCGGCACGCCGAAGATTTTATACCCTTGAAAACGTGTGCATTTCATGAGAATAGTGAAGATCGTGAATGATGAATTTGCCATAAAAACAAATTTCGACCTATTATTTTTAAAGTGCTATATAATATTTAGTGATATATAATATAAAATAATACCATTGAAAAGATTTGGCTCATGTGTAAGCAGCATAGGTTTGGTCAAAATATCTTATAAGCAAAAAAGGTCTTCAATGGCCGCTATATGATATACTGATCCGATCCCGAAGGTAACGTCATGGATACTGCCTGCAACAGAAAGACGGACCTATGCAAAGTTTCAAGTCAATAGCTTAAAAACTGAGGGAATAGTTCGCATGGAAAGTGACAGACGGATAGGTGGACAGATGGGTAGATGGATAGACAGACAGAAGTCAGACATGGCAATATTATCTTGGCTGTTGATGCTGATCTAAAATATATATAATTTCGTTAGCATAAGTTGTCTTTTTTTATGCTACACACTTCATGACAATATTACAATACCTTCTACAAGGGTATAAAAATGATGGTGCCACATGCGGCATCCATGGCTCTCGTTATTTTTATTCCAATTTCCAGTCAGATTTCTAGACAGATTGGTCTGTTGCTGGGCTTCTCACGCCATGGTCGAATGTCACCATGAAATAATACACTCTCTGGCCGATTCAGTTCTTCGACCATAAAGCTATGAATTTAATTTTGCATGCAATGCCCAAACAGAAATTGTTTTTCAGTATCGCTGACACGCATTGAATTCCGTTCGCTGTGCCAGTGACTGCAATTTCCGTTGAGAGAATGCGTGGCCAAACATGACTCAATCAAAGCCGCCGCATAGCTAGAAAATGGCCAGCAAGCGTACGCTTAGGGCAAAAGGCCAAAAGGCCAAAAGTTGCCATTGGCAACAGTCTCATTATTTGTTTATCTCCCCTAAACTTAAATAATCCATAAATTTGGCTAGTGACAAAGTCCGTCTGTGCGCAACAAATGCCTGTTTAATGCGGCTCAATGAAGCTGAAAGTGAAAACAGATTTCAGTTTGAAATTATTTATGTCTTTTTATTTGTTTAGAAATAGGGCTACAGTAAATATTTACATATTTGCAAATTAAATATTTGTATACTTGTGTGCCGGAAGTAATCAGCCTTAATTAACTAAAAAACAAAAAACCGACAAATTAAAAAAGAATTAAAAAAAAAATTATTCAGGCACTGTTAATCCTTCCGTAATATTATTTTAATTTACAGTATTTACCATATTAAAATTACTCGATTATTTAATTTGTTAATTTTCTTCTTTAAAATAAATTGACATATCCCTGAGTTGGCAGAGCTCATAGCTTTCTAGTTCAGTGCCTGCTTTGCCAGGCTGTTGTCATGTGAATGAATTCCCCCTCAGCTGGCCGTCTAACTTTTTTTCTTGCATTGGTTCAAGTTACTTTTAGCACATTTGTTTGAAAAATTGGCCAGATTTCGCTAAATGCTTATGTCTCCTTATGTCTGTGAAGCCGTGGCAACGCCTCTTTATTTCTGCACGACATAAGGAATAAACTCTAGAAATTGTCATACTACATTTTATTCAAATTTAAAATGTTAGTCCAATGAATGAATTAAAATGTTAGTCTTGAATTCAAAATATAATTGAAATAAATAAATTGATATTAAATAGCTGAGATAAACGATCTTTACTTATTGTACTGCAAATTTCGTTCATTTAAAATTATATTTAAAATAAATAAATTGTAATATATACATATATTATAACCCAGGCAAAAGCTGATATATTCTTTTGTACACAAATCTATGTGATGCAGTTCTTAAGGATTGAATCTCAGGCTCGTGCAGATGCGTGCTAGACGCATTTCGATAGCTAAAAACTTCATCCTATGCTGTGAATTGGAATTGTTATATATCCCGAAGTTGAGAAAAATGGGTTCAAAGGTCACGTAGAGCTCCGAGCGTATTGTGCTGTGACAGGCGCTACTTTGTACATTTGCCAAAGATTTTGTCAGCTAGCAGAAAAAAAAGCACATAAATTTAAATGCATAGCCACATACAATGACATCTTAAATACACTTTCAGTGTAATGTGCATGTGCGTAGATGCATGTGTGTGTGCGTGTGTGTGCACGTATGTATCTGTGTGTTTTTTGTTTGTTTGCGTTTGTGTATGATGTTCTGCTTTATGCGCCTCTGCAAACGCAGCATCCCATCGCATCGCATCGCAATTTGCCAAGGGGTTCATTAGACTTTCAACTTTTGTTTTCTCAGTGCCGCCACGAAACGTCAAAGCCAATGGTCGAAATACATGCACAAACGGTAAACAAAGATGTGTGTGTGTGTGTGCGTGTGTGCAAGTGTGTGTCTGTAAAAACAAGCAGCGTGAGGGGTGGCATAAAGAGCTGCTGACTGCGACTGCGGCAAAAATGGCACTAGGCACACAAAAATACCCAAAGTAAAATGCAAAACGAAAGCAAACGTGCCACATGCCGCATGTCGCACCAGGCGATAGAAGTTCAGCACTGTGCCACAATCTATGCTTAAGGCCTGTGAGCTGCTAACGCTTGGCCACGCGGAATGAGAATTGGGGCTTGTGGATAACCGCATTACGGGCAACCGCTGGCACTAAAAAAAAAAGAAAGTCGACCAAAACCTGTTCCCTTAGGCTCAATAGAATATTTGTACCGGGCCGCAGCTGCTGATGCTGCGCAAGGTCAGCTTCGATTAGCGCAGAAAGTGTTGCCAGCTTTCGGGCGCAGACACTTTTATGCCATTCGCAGCCATACTTATTCATTAGGCCAACGTCTAAAAGCCGGCCATAACATTTGCACGCGCCAAAACTTTATTTGTACTGCCTATTTTCCGGCGGCTGTCCTAATTGCGCGAGAAGGCGTTTACGGCGTTTACGGAGTAAATAGCTAACAACTTGTAGCGTCTTTTTTTCTAACCCATTCCAGAGAAATAAATGCGAAAGTGAAAGATAGAAGAGAAAAATGGCGATTTAAATACTTGGATGGTGGCGATAGGTATGCAAGCCGTTTTATTACAAATATTTGAGATATATTGTTGAAACTATCTTTTAATGATACGTAAAACTAAAAACATAGTAAAAGAATGCTTAAATGAGCTTTGCACATTAATTATTTACTTTAATCTAAGAATAAAAAAGTGCTTTCAAAAAGATTTTGAACAATTTCGTTCTCAGCTCCACTTTTTTTATGGTTCGAGTACAAAATTATTGTTTTATGTTAATTTTTATTAACTTTTTTTTTTATGATTATGTAGTTAAGACACATGGACCATGGTATAAGGATCAAATTATTTATTTTATAAGTTTATTTATTTTAATTTTTGTTGAACATTTGATATATATTTTGTTTGTTTTATTTTAAGTAATTTCTCAAAATTGTTGTGTAACAACAAATTGTTTTAATTAATAATTCATTTTTAACTGCTATTTTTATTAAGTTTTTAATTAATTCCTAAATATTAATTAATAAACTTAACTTTACATAAGCATATTCTTTGTATTTGTAATATAACTCTTGCAGACTCTTTTATTTAACATGTACAGCTGCATACTCCGCTTACTCTTTAAATTGCCGAACGCCTTTCTATGCGATTTTCATGAATTTATGTCGTGCTTGCAAGGCATTTTCTTGACCCTCTCACCCACTTGTACTTCAATTCTTACTACTTTAAACATATACGTGTGCATGTATACATATGTATGAATGGATTCGTTAGCATCAGTTTTCTCTGCTTCGCTTACTTTAACTGCAACAATATTTGATATTTTCTACCGTTTGGCTGAGTGCTCCTTGCTTCCACTCGTTTCTTTACACCGTTCGCTCAAATTAACATATTGCGCTTTTGCAATTTGCTGAACAAAAAATCAATTAACTTATTAATTGAGCAGCTGCTGTAGCTGTGTGCTCGCTGGTTATTTGCGGTTGTGTATGTGCGTGAGAGAGTGTGTACTTGAGTGTTCTTCCTTTACTGAAATTCGTATTCACCGCGTCACGCAGCGACACAAATTAAATATTTTCTGAAGTTGCCGCAAACTCAAGGCCAAAGGCAGCCATTTTTTCTCTTTAATGACAGGCCCCCATTTGTTTCCCCTTCCAAGCGATGTCTAAAGCTGAGCGCACACATACTTAAATTATTTACCAATAGCTTCGTGTTGGCGTATGCTATTGTCCAGCCAACCTCTCGTTGTCTTGCTTGACTGCGACTTATGACTACTTTTCTACTTGAACTTGACCAACGCACAAAGGATTTTAAATGCAATTTGCTTCTTAGCGTGGTATCAGTGCATGCGAGGGGAGCGTGAGGAAATTTGTTAGGGTTTCCTTGTTAATCAATATTGTTAGAAAGCTTAAAGAATACCTTGAGAATTTAATTAATTTTTTTTAATTAATTTATATTGTTATAAATATGTGTGTATTTTTGATACAAAATAAACAAATTATCTTAACAAAAAGTTTTTTGTACTTAATCACAAATCTGTGCATCCATTAAAATTATTGAATTTTTTTGTCAACCTTTAAAATATTTTGCTAAATTGTATATTTTTTCCTAATTATTTTCGGTTTAACATCAACCCTTCACATCTTTTGTCTACATAATATATATTCATATCTAATCGGCTGAATATATTATTGTCATTACCCTAATATAAATCTTTTTGTCCGCAGGTCTTTAATTTTAGGAATTAAAATAGATAGTTACTTGCGTATATTATTTATATAGTTCCTTCTAAACTAGACGCATTTAGATTAAACGCTTGAAACCTATATAAAATCCTTTCCGTTTATTTATTATACAACCCGTGCCCGGCTAAGGTTAAGCCAAGGTGAAGGTTAACTATACTTTAGCTAGTTTGCGGTTTATAACTGGCAAACTTACCCTCTAAGCTCGTACCCCCTTCATCGGCCTTAGTACGAGTTTTACAGTTTCGACAGCCAATTGATTTTTGTTTGTTAACTTGGATGCACGCAAATCGTTGAGCCTGTGGGAAAAAGCACTTCCTGGTATCCTAGGATCCATTTAGCCTTTGTACACACACTCGCACACACACACACACATATATATATATTCTGCTCTCGCTTTTATGCCTCTACCACAGCCATTGACGACTTTTAGTTCTCTGAGCATGCTGTATTCATTGTCAAGTTCACGTTGGCTGGCCACTTGACTCAAGCATTTCAGTTATGGAACAGCCAATCGATAAAAAACTATTTCCAGCATGTCATGCACGTCTTTTTTCAGAAAAATAAAAAACCTCACGAAAAGGATGCTTGAATGCTATATTATGAGTTTTTATATATCCTTTGTATAACACAAGCTTACAAAATTGAAATGGTAATTTTTTAGAAAATTGGCACTGTGCAAAAAAAAAACCAAATGTATGTATATAATATAGATGATTACATACAAACAATATAAAATTATGTTACATATTTTTTTTAGTTTTAAAAATCTGCACTCAACAGTCAAATTCGTGCTACCAAAGTTAATTATATCAGCTTGCAAGGCAACTGATATTTATAGACATTTTTTTCGTTTTATTTTTTCATGAACACGCGCCAAAACTAAGACCCCTCAATGTAGCCCCAGCACGCCTCTACGATTCCCACTTAATTGCAGTGTCCATAAAATGTGCTCAGTTGTCGGTGTTGTCGGTGTTCTAGCTGTTGTTGTTGTTCTGGTTGTTGTTGCACTTGTGGCCTCTCTTACGCAGGAGTCGCGCACATGTGATTGCATTAATTACGCCCCTGACACGCCCACAAGACAGAGCAAATGCTACCTTCCGCTTTTGTTTTTGGCATTTAAAGCATTTTGTTGATCTGCAACGCACGTTGCACGTTTGTAGTTCTCGAGTTTTAAATTGATTTTGACCGCTGCACAAAAACTTTCCACTTGTTGTTGCACGTGGCACTGAAACCGCAATAGTGTTCCACATATGTGTTTTTTTTGTCTAAGGCTAAATATAGACACGTGCGGCAAGTAGAAATTGGTTATTCAAGTTTAATGTGCCTTATGAAATCTAAAAGAGCTTTGCGTGCACACAGAAGTTGTCTAATTATCTGCTTAATTAAAGAGGAAAAATAAAATGTAAAATATAGAAAACTAACAACGATTTTAATGTTAAGCATGAAATGAAAGTTTTTATATTAAAATATGCAGAAATGTATTTATAATTATATAAACGTATGCCCCAGAACTAACAGACAGATTAACATTAAAGAAAAGTTTAAAAAAATTATCATTATAATTGTTTTTAAAACATTCCCTAACAAGACGAAAACTCTATTCGATATTTCCAGTTTTTTTTTTTTATATTAGCTAAATTCGTTATATTAGCAAAAATTTTCGTATTCAAGACAATTGATTTCGTTTAGTCTGTCCACTCTTGATAAGTCATTCAAATATTTTTCTAAAATCTTGGTCTGTCTCGGGCAGAGCGCCTGCGTCAGCAGCACTTCGAGCAGCGTTGCCGGCAAAATGTGCTTTAACAGCAGCAGAAAACACAACAACAACAGCATTTTTGCCGACTAGTTCAAGTTCAATGCAAAAACCTAGCGAAACAAAACAAAAGCTAACAGCGCCACTTTCTATTGCCAAACAGCAATTGTAACAGCGCTGTAACGCTCGCTCGCTCACTCTTTCTCCCTCTGCTGTAACAGCTGTAAACAAGCGATGCTGCTAACGCCAACGCATATGCATGTTAAAAGCCCTTACAGCTGTAAACAGACGAAGCTGCTGCCGCTAACACTACAGTACGTAACATAATCGTTGTTGGTCGGAACGCCGCGGAGTCAATGCCGACGAGGACTTGGCCGCAGCCGTTTAGTCTGTCGCGACAACTCAAACGATTCGGAAGCGAGCTGCTAAAGTGCTGTTATAGTTCGGATCAGAACCGAAATCAGATTTCGATTGTACATAAATCAAACATTGCATATTGTGTTTGCAAATTGATAGATTTTGGGTGCATACTGTGCGAAGCGTGTAAAATACATAATAAACTAAAATTATATGTTTTTAAAAAATTGTGCTTAAATATGCTTCATTAAAAATAGTAAATAAACGTGCGTCGTTTAAGGACTGTTATTAAAAATATTTTAACTTAAAAAATTAATGGTAAAATAAAACTTTTTATAATTTATACCATTAAATCAAAGAAAAAATTACCAATTTAAATAAAGAAATAGAATAGTTTATAAAACATAAAACTATTCTTAAAATATGAACTCAAGTTTTTAAAAGCTAAAGAAATATTTTAGAGTCATAAAAAGTAAAAATTATATGTAAAAACAATAAAATAATAAAAGTTACAGTGCTTAAAGTTAAAAAGTAAATATATCAATAAAACAAATTAAAGGTAGATTACAAAACTAATATGTATTAATGGTGTTATATAAAATATATTTATCTTAAAACACCGCTAGAATTAGCGTAAAAAAATGGTTTAAAATTTTTTCAATTAAAGCTATATTTAATTTTTTATTTAAATTGAATAAATTCCAACTCTAAAGGCTATTTTTGCCCAAATTTGAAGAGTAAATTGAACGTCTTTACGGCATGGCTCAATCGATTTTTAAAGTCCCTGCATTGTAGCCATCAATTTGTTGTTATCCACTAAATTGAATTGAATAACGATTGATTGTTTTGCGTTGTCAGTTAGCAAACAAAACGAATTAAGTGGATCACAAAGCTGTAAAAACGATATCAAATAAATGGTGTGAAATAGTATGTTGCCTTCCGGCAGCGAGTATATTTTTCGTTACAAAGAATTGGAGGCGTGGGTGCTCAGAAATATTGTAGCTAATATTTTGCTATTGTCTATTTTTAGAAATGAATCGTGCAAAATAACAACTTGTGTTACATGGCGTATGCGCAGTTTTTGTAGCTGAACAAAACATGCAGCCATTTACAGAATATGGAATTACTATAAAATCACAAAAATTAATAAACTTTAATTGTTTTAACGTGTTTATTATATGCTTATGTATGCGAAACAGAGCATTTCAATTGTAGCTGCTTAAAATAGCTCCAAGAAAAAAGGTACAGAGTGAAATACAAAGCCCCCCAAAAAAAAGGGCAGAAGTAAAAGTCGCCCAAAAACTTTAAAGTTTGCCCATGCATAAAACTTGCCAGTCAAATTGCGCTTTGCAAGTTAAATCATGTGAAAAACTAGTTATTCCGAGTGCAGAGCTCAAAAAAAAAAATCGAGAAAAGAAAAACGCAAATCAAGAAGCTGCCATGCAGGACAATGCTGCAACTAGAAAAAAAAATCTGTAGAATTTAACCCAAACGAAAAGTGAAGAAAAAGGACAAACGAGTGCGAAACCCACTCGAAAAGCAACTTTAGCGTGCAACTGCAACTGTCAGCAGCAGCAGCAGCAGCAGCAGCAGCTGAAGAACAATATAAAAAAATAAAACAAAAAAAGAAATACAACACTTGGTAAGTAAAAATCTCCAAATTCATGCATCTCACAAAATTTTTCAATTAAATTTTGCGCAATTTATGAACTTGAGTACCTTCAATTTGCTGTGGCTTACGTGTAGATGCGAAAAGCTGGCACATGATTTTCAATTGCTTCAGCGAACATTTCGAGCTTATTTTGTCTGCCGCTCATACAGCAAACAATGACCCTTGGTGGTGTGGTGCAAAGAGAGAGGTAGAAAAAGGGGGGGGGGGGGTGGGTAGGGTTATGTACCTGTGGCAGGTGCAACTTCTTTCGAATTGCTGTGCGTGTTTAGATTAGCAAATTCTGTTGCTATTTGCGTAACATAGGTAAGGACAAAAAAGTCAGAACAAGCGGCATTCATTAAAGCCCATTCGTTTGCTACCAAATCTATCTGTTTACGTTTGCTAATACCCTGTTTTCGAATGCAAGCTTGGGGCATATTGATTTTGTGCTAAGTCTGTCTGTCTGCCACAAGGCTAGAATTTGATTAGGGTTAAGAAAGGGTTGGGAGGTTGAATGGTTTAAGACTTTAATATTAATATGGCCCCTTGAATAATATTGTATCTCAGGCAATTATCTTTGACTTGAAAGCTAAGTATAAAGAAAATATTTAATATTCTTATATGTTCGGAATAAAAAACAAAGCATAAAATGTAAACAAAAATAATTGTGAAAATTTGCTACAACCAATTTACTTGCCAAATTATAAAATTTAAACTGAAACTTTAAGTCATCGGTTATAATTCAAAGAACTTTCTCGGATTATAAAACATTATTTTGATTATTATTCAATTAACTATCTTTTGGTTTTTAGTTTTTAGCGGTACTTCGTATGCGCGCCATGGTGGAATAGTTAATGTGCAGAAAAAAATCTAGATAGGGTTAAGAAACTATATCCAACACAAGAAATTTATCATTTAAAAATTTTAAAATCATTTTAATTGACCCAGTTTGTACACACTTATATGGATACAAAGTCCTTCCTTCCCGTTTAACATTTTCTTTCAGAACCCAGCTTATAATATTTATTGCTGCCCTGTTAGGGTATGTGGTCTTAATCAACCTTTTATACTTATAACCAATTGCATAAGAAGCTTGTGCTAGGAAATTGGAGCTGAAAGGAAAAATTCCAAGAATTCGCTATAATCGAGCCGCATGCGACTTTTCTGAGAACTCTAGAAACAGTCTGAATTTTGTTGTACGCTGCTTTTGAAAAATTCATTAAGTGCTTAACTCAAATTAAGACATTTAAGATCTATAGCTGCCTAAGTATCAGCATCCACTTTTAGGTCAAGTTGAAAAAGATCTTAATATAGGCGCAATGAAAAAATAAATCAAACTCAAGCCTATTTCTAAGTGATTTCAACTGAACGCAATTCGAAACCGCAACGCGCAAATTTCCGGCAATTTCCTGGCAATGCCAAGGCTTGGCGGCGAGCCTCCGCCCAGCTGCTGCTCCTGCAGCTGCCTCACCCCCATCCGCACCCCCTACACCCACAGCTTGATTTAGGCATTAAGCTTGGCATCATCGGGTGTTCAGTGGATAAAACCAAATGTAGCGTGGATGACAAACATTGTCAACTTTGCTAGTTGCTTCTATTCACACGCTCTAATTGGATTTCCATCACAATTCTCTCGAGTAATGATTTTAATGAAGCTCGTTCAGCTTCCACTTATTCGCACCCTCTTCCAATGGGCCGACCTGCTTCCAGTAATTGACTACTCATTCATTATAGATTGCGGTTCACAATTTTTGCGCATTTCCTCGGGCAGCGAAATCAAATTGCCATCGTTTCCGCGAATCGAGTTGCTTGTTTTAATTTGCTCAAACAAATTCTAATTAATTTTCAACATAGCTTCGATTTTAATTATGCAATTAAATTCGGAGCTTATTTTTGGAGGGATAAGCTTTAACTGGTCGAGGGGAAACATACTTAGAGGATGAGAACAGATTAATAAAGCTTATATGAGCATTAGCAGTATTATATTTTCAAAGTCTACATCCATATAGCCTCAAGGTGTTGCAATACGAAAACTACATAGGTTGAAATAAAAGTATAATCTCCATATATAAAACTGTTTGTCCTGACTGACCGACTGATTGGTGATCAATGCACAGCCCAAACCGTAAGCGCTTGGAAGCTGTTCCCTTAGTTACCTTATGTGATGAAGGTGCTCGTCAAGCCGTGCTTTCGGAAAATTCCACCTTAATGTGTAGGAAAATCGCGAAAAGCGTTTGTATGAAACTTTGTTGCTTACAATCCTATCGGCCTCAAACTTATTTTCAAAGATCTCTGTACAAATTCACACTTTTCGAAAAATCCATTCCTCCTCAGCGAAAATGGGGGTCAAAGATTTGGTGGGTGAGGTTTCGCTCTCAAATTCATTTCCAAAGATCTATGTGAAAAATCATTTGAGACGTGTTTCACGTTTTTCCCAAAATCAAAGCATCCTCGGTATAAAGTGCGATTCTTAGATTTTTTGGTGAAGTTTTTAGTTTTGTCCGATTTGTTTCAAACATATTTTAAATACCCTACATAAAAACTTAATGAATACGTGTTTTTGCGATTTTAAAAACTCCATCAGCAACTTTTGTTGTTTATTACCAGTTTCAAACTCATTTTCAAATATCTTTTAGCGAATTTATTTGGTACGTTTTTCGCAAAATTCACCGCTTTTGGATGGAAAATGCGAGTCAAAGGTTTATAAAACAAAAGTTTATTTTTCGGTTTCAAGTTTCTCACCACAATATGGGCGGAAGCCGTTGATTCCTACATTTGGTTCCTTATTCGATGCACTTTAAACTTTTTGTTTTAATCAAAGATGAGATCTAGATGTTTCGGGTATATGTAAATTTTCCACAGTCGTGGAAATGTAATATCTAAAATTATTAGCACCAAAATTTTTACGAGCAAGGCCGGGCAATAGCCGCTAGTAAATGAATATAATACAGAAAAGGCTTTCAAACAACAAAGCTTGCTGTTCTAAGCAGACGCACACTGCTGAGCACAAAGTTCGGGGATCGAATCCCTGAGAACACGAAAGACAGATTATTTTCAGGGCAAACACATAGAGGTGGGGTGATGATTCGGTCTGGGCGATTGCAAATATTTATTAGACTTGTATTCGATTTAATTAAGTAGTATATGTACTAAAAACTTCATGTCTAATAGCCCGGAATTGATAGTTATAATAGAGTAAATAATATACTGTAATATGAGGGTGCTGCAACTCCGACAAGGAATGTCATATTGTAGCATACCTTTGGGCATAGCGGAGCGATATTCAGCCACAAAATAGTCAAGCTGGTCTGCTGCAGAACAAAAGCAAATGCCTTTTATTGCCACAGAAATCCGGGCCAGTGAACGGAAGCGGAAATGCGTTGTTATGGCTGCACTGGCGCATATTGACTTGTGTGGCTGCCATAGACTAAAAAATGGTAGCTTAGAGCTTGGGAGCGCTCAGTCAGCTCGCCGCTTTGTAGGCAGCTTTGCTTTTATTTTGTCAGCTCAAGTTACAAAAATATTTTTCAGTAAATTTATCTTACTGCCCCACAACCCAAAGAACACTCCACAGGCAACAACAACGTTGCAATAACTTTGGGCGCGGTCTGTGGTGGGGGGTATTAGATGCCAAAGGGCAGAATAAGTGCCAACAAGTGCCCTAACCTCAGGTAAAGCATTGCTTCGCTTTGGCTCTGCCGCACTCGGCGAGTGGCCTTTGCAATCGAGTGAGAGTAATATTAAAAATTCCACAAGTGCAGCAAAGCTTGTATCGCAGGTACAATTTCCTGTTGACGTTACGATTCTATGGAATTTTCTATAAGGTGTATTCCTTTACGCTTGTATAAGCAGCTTGTCAATTGCGGTTCTTTTTTAGTTGAAAAAAATAATTTTAAAAACGATTGAAATAAAATAAATATTTGATTTGATAATTTTAATTGAATATACAATTAGAACATAAAAAAAACGGCAATTTAATAAATAATAATAAATAAATGCTTATAAAAAAGTGTAAAAAATTTCAAAAACAAAAATAATTTATGGACAATTAATATTGTATTTTGATTAAATAGATATTAAAATATTTTAAATCAATAATTACTTAATTTTATATTTAAAATATTTAAAATTAGCAGGAGTTTTTCAATTGATTAGGACTTTTAATCCTGCAAATATAAATATATATATGTATATATTTATTCATATACAAATATAAATAAATAAATATTAGTGTAATCAACTAAACATATTTATTCCTGAAAAGTATATACCTAGTCTGGGCCCTGTTTAGCTCATGTTTATAAAGGAATATTATTTTTGAAATTAAGTTATTTTTATTTGCATTCATAGCCAAAAATTATATATGCATCTAAAAAAAAGTATACATCATATATTTTTAGTACATCGTACATGTTTAGTATTCAAAGTTTTTCCCTTCTCTGGTCTTTTACAACCCTTTTACCTGTTAACCTGCTAAGCTACTTTTAGCTTTTTTTTTGGCATACAAATGTGTTAGGCTAGAATAACATTTTCATACCAATTTACTTGAGGCTGTTGCATATTTCCGTCGCAAATTATGCGCATGGGAGAAGTTTATGTGCCTATGCATAAGCCTCCAAGGAGGGCAATACAAATGTATCGTTGTGATTTGCATATATTTTGCATGGAAATTGTGGGTGTGATACGATCTACTCTAGCACGTTCACATGCCTTTCTCTCACAACCGCTTCTGGGGGCTCACCTGTGCACCTTAATCTATTCTAATTATTCGCACCCATTCCCATTTGGGCGATGTGACTTTTGGTCTTGTTTGGCTCAATTCAACCGAATCCAACGATTCAGAGTTCAAAAGCCATCGATTTATCATATTTAGTTGCTTTTCTTCTTGTCTGTTTGTATAATGACCCAAATAAACATTCATTTTTTTTGTGTTCTGGCCGAGGTCCTTAGCCAGAGTGCCTCAGTTTATGCCATGTCTTGCTGCTACTCGCATATCAATGAGCCCGTCTTTGGATCTGGAGCAGCAGGGCATATGCACTTATATGTATTCAAATGCAATTTTTTGTCTGTTTATTATGCTTAAATTCATTCATACGTTTCGTTTGAACTGAAGCCAGAAGAAGCTTAAAGTTTAAGGAAATGTTAAAATGTTACTTCTTATTGTAAAACTTTATATATGTTATACTTTTTTAGCTTTACTGGGATAGCTTTTGTGATTCTTTCACTATTCCATAAAACATTTTATTTCCTAAATAATTTCCTGTACTCCTTATCATTCGCTGTGTCCGCTAATTATCCTTAATCAATTACACAAATTGTCTTCGACATTTGCTTTGCGTGCCCCGTTAACGTTTCTTTTTTTTTCACAATAAACACGTGTGTACTCAACTGTGTGCTTAGAATTCACACATCAATTTATTTGCTTGCCCGTTGCGTGTTGCATTTAACAACGTGGCTTGCACGCTGCGTATACGAAATGCAATTGAACTGGCAACCATTGTAAATGACAATGCACACATTTATAAATTTCATAATAATTATTTATGCCAAAATTAACGCGTTGCCAATGCCAATATCAGCTACTTGGGCCTTGATCCTTTTGCAGGTCGTGTCAAGTGGTTTCCAAAATACTTTGACCCGGCTTTAAACTTAACACTTTGTCATACTTTGGCCGAGATTTTGTCTGCAATTCTGGTTCTGTCTCTGACTGCATTGCTGCCACAGCGTCAGGCAATTCTGTGGATTTAATAAGCATTCTTATTTTTTTGTTGGCAAAATTTAATTAGCATGACTGACAGTTGGGTCTTCTAGCATAAATTAGGTTGGCTGCAAGTGCGTTGTGCAACATGAAACATGCAAAAAGGGCTGGCGACATAAATTATGAAAAAGGGATTGGCAAATGGGTGTGGCACAGGAGCAAGTGCCAAGCTCAGTTGGCCAAAGAAGTTAACGGAAATAACAAATTCACAGCGAAAGTTACATCCGTGCAGGAATTAAATAGCCGGTTATAGTCAGGGGCGTGGTCAGTGGGTGGTCAGGGGGCGGATATGGCAAATCAACTGGTTTATCAACCACAACAAACGTCAAAACAATTTCCGGCTGGCAACGTCGACGGCATTGTGACGCAACTCCTGAGTCTTGGCAGAAATAAACGACTTTTGTTAGCTATTTTCTTGACGGTAACTGAACCAAGAGTACATAAAGTCTACAAAGCTATGGGCACGAGAGACACAAACGTTCCATAAATGTTTTTAAGACCATTCTTGACTTTAAAATTAACTCCAAATGCTATTCGACTTGGAATTTACGATTTGTACTTGAAGAACTTAACTTCAATTAGATTATTCGTTTTAGGAGTAACGTTTAGTTAGGTTTATATACGGTTCATAATATGTTTAAATTAAAATTGAAAGCTAGTTATATTTACATTAAATTGCGTCTCATTTGACAGATAAGTTTTTAGCTGTTTAAAATATTTGTTCACTAATATGTCATATTTATATGATTTATATATTGATCCCACTTAATAAATAGTTATTTTTATTCTTCTGCATCTTTATAACATATTTATGTATATTTTTATACAATCTTCACCCCAATATTCAATGAAAACTATTTTCACTTTTAAACTGAAATGAGCTTTTGTTTCCTATAATCGAGCCAACCAATCACTGACAAGGTTTTACACACAAGATTTGAATTTATTTGACTAAACGAAGAGATACAACCAAAACCAAAACAATTCAATCGATTCTCCACAATAATTGACAGAGCAGTCAGAGCTGAACTGACAGCAAATCAAGTGCTTTCAATTTGAATTCAGTTAAATTGTTTTTGGGGAGAAAATGTCTGAAACCGAAGCAAAAAACATTTTTACATATAAATCCTATGAATTCCAATGTGTGACCAAGCGGGCAAACAAATGCATAAAACGGCTTACCTGGCTGCAAATGGGTTGGTTTTGGGGCTTAGCCGGAATGGCACCAATATTTTTTAGACTTCTGACATAAGTTAGGGTGAACGATTGCATTTCAGTGCAACAATAATTGGATATTTACTAAGATTAAATGCTTTTCTACTAGATTTATCATTAATTTATTATCTAAAGCATTGTCTGAATAGGTTTCTAACACATATTTAAATGAAAAAGTGCTTAAGCTAGTAAAAGTGGGCAGAAGAGTACACAATTTCCTTTAGGCCAGTACAATAAATCATGAACTTGAACAGAAGATAAAATAATATAAATAGCATGTGACAATCAAAAAGAGAAAAAACAATAAGAAAACTGGGCAAAGTTTTTAATAAGGTAACAAAACCAATTACAAAGTAAAAATATAACAAGATTTAAAGAGACACATACATTAAATTTTTAAATAATAAATATTATTTCTCACGCTTAAACATAACTACAGAATTTAACCCATTTTATTTTCCGAGTCGAGTGTGCACTGCTTTTTCCCTAGGTCTGTGTATGTGTATGCATACATTTTGTGGCAAGTGTGAGTAGCACTTAATGCCAAAGTTACTTTCGTAGCAGAAGAGATAGCAACAAACGGTTGGCAAAACGGAAACGGAAACTCCCGCAAATACATTTACACAGAGTCAGAGTCAAGCAAAAACTTGGCACAAGAAATTGGGGTAATTGCTGGCTGCACAGTCGCTTGGCAGAGCATTTACTATGTGACTCGTGGGAGCTTTAAATAATGCAATTGATTTTTGAATTTTGTTTGGCAAAAGTGTTGTTAACCAAATATTGAAAGACGCTATTTATAAATAAAATGCGTGTGACTGAATAAAAAATCAATTCAAATATTTCAGCAAAATATTTTTCGCCCAGATATGAGAAGAACGAACGTGTAGAAATAGAGTAGTTAGGCATTTCTTTTTTTGCCGAAAAATGTCAACATTAAATAATGCAATTGATTTACAATTTTTGTCCACACAAGTCTTGATTTAACTTGGAAACACAATTAAAAAATACTTAAAAATTAAATATGTCTTTATTTAATATATTTAATCAATTTCATATTTAATAATTACAAAGAATTTAAGCCACACATGAGAAAAATGAATGAATGTACATATATTTATAAATATTTTCTCTGTGAGATATCGTTCTTTAATTCCTTGTAGAGGGTATTAAGATTTGGTCATTGAATGTGTAACGCATTAAAGGAAACGTGTAAGGTATACATAAAGAGATATTCTTACTTTCTTGCTATTTATGTATATAATATGCACATTAACTTATATAGCCAATGACTCATTCAATCGCATTTATGGCACAGTCATTAAATAATCAGTTTAATGATTTGTTGACTTTGTTCAGCTCGTCCACTTGAACAGCACATCTTAACTTTATTGAACACTTTGAACGAAATGTGATCGTTAAACCCAAATACCCTGTAATGAAGGCTAACATAAAGCAAGCCAAATGATATGCTTAAGAGGCAGCCAATTTTATAAGCTTATATGACTTTTTTGACCACTGTCCTTGGGCATTTTATCCTGAAAAGGTTAATGAACTTTTAAATAATAATTAAATTTGTTCAAATTATAATATTTAACAAAAATATTCCCCTGGCCATCACATCAAAGGGCCAATCAGATGAATGTATTCCTTTCGGGTTTTCTGTTATAATTTGCATAAATATATTAATTAAAATTATGCAGATTACTTTCAATTGACAGTCTCCAAAAACTAAAATGTATTTGATAAAACTTTTTCCAACAAACGCTTGAATAACCTGACAGGTTAAAAAAAAAAAAGAAAATTGCGCTCTGCAGATCTTCCTCCAATCCCATACGCCAAACGAGACAAATGTTTGGCCATAAATTTTGTGGCTCTTATACAAGCTCATAAATTTAGGTTAGTAAAACAGGAACAAACAAAAAAAAAACAAAAAACAAGCAAGAAAAACAACAAAAACAAAGTAGCCATCATAAAAGCAGCGGGTAAATCACATTTGCCGCTGTGGCTAAAAGTCTCGAGTGCATAAATTAAATTTAACGCTAAGGTGCAAAAGCAACAAATAAGAAAATACGAAAATTTATGCAAGAAACAAAAATGTATACATATAAACATGGTGAAACGAAATCAATTTGCGACCGTTGAGGTATTACCTAAAGTTAAGCGGCAATTCCCAGAAGATGGCACTAGCCAAACAAGGTTATGGTTACCATATACATAACATATATGTGAATGTATGTGTGCGTATATTTGTGGGTGTATTTGTGCACCTGGCTAAAGGTGACGTGCGAAGGATGTGCTGCTAGTACAAATGATTATGCTGCCTCGAGCGCATATTGTTAAGGTTTTCCAGAGCAAGCTGCTTTAGCTGAACTGCTACAAACAGGGGTATGTTACAATGAGTATGTTCGAAAATAGGTTACCGTAGCAAGGGGAGACTACTCCATAAATATATGTGTATGTATGAAATGATTGTATATCTTGAGTTTGAACTCTGTGCAAAGAAGATTCCTTTATGAGCGGAAAAGATAGAGCCTAACTAAAGTTTAATAAAAGATATATTAAGATTCTTTTAAAAAGCTCAACTCCTGTCTGGTAAATAACCTACATATTAAGGATTTAAAAAAAGAGATATGCGTGGCAATATACTTATATATTAAGCCATAGGCCGGAATCAAATAAAGATACATTTTATATCTTACATTACATTTAAAAAAGAAAAACATATTAATACTAAGACCTGGATCTTTGACATTCAATATGCCTGCCAGCTTATCAGTCGAAAGTGTTGAATGCAAACTAATTGAATGAGAAGAGGAGCTGCTTTTCGCTGCTGACAGCTCAAATGGGGTGTGAAAACTTGACACGGATATAATGTTAAATGCTTACACACATTTAAGAGACGTGCGCGGCATTATTGCGGTAAATGCGTCGTCATTTTGCCAAAAACTTCTAAATTATATCCTTGTCAATCACATTTGCTCTTATCATTGTGACAACAGGCATATCCTTGTGTGTGTGTGTAACATATTCATTTCGACCCACATGCTCACAGACACTCACAGACACTCACACACAGCCACAGCGGTGCGCACAAGGCGTATGCGTGACTTTATTGTCTTTTGCACAAATTGTTTAGCATTAATGTGCGACATTTGCAATTTGATTAGCGCCAAGAACAAGGACGACAACACTTCTCTCCCTCTGCCATTCCATGCCACATTCTTTGCGTGGCAACGTCTTCGTTATGGGTTTTATGGATTTCGTCTCGTCAAACTTCGTTTAGTTCCCGGCTAAGTTCCAGACGCCTTGCAGCGTAATGAATTGCCCAACAGTTGCTTATTATTTTAACAGTTGTTTTTTTCCTCCATTTGCTTTCTTTTTTCATGAATTTATTTGATTAATTTTCTCGAGTGAAGCTGAAAAAGTTTTATTTCTAGCCTCAGCTGACCATTATTTTCATCATAATTATATTGTAATATCTATTAGAGCGTTGACCAAAAACCTTAACTTGATCATGATTAATGGCCTTCAAGAAAATCCTCAAGGTTGCCAAGACCATTGCTTGTCCGCCTAATTAATGAGCTGCATATTTTCAAACAATGGCCAACGCGCCTATTAATATGCCAGACAATGGGCCAGTTGGCCAGCTCCCAAAATAGCACGAACAGCACTTGAGCCTGCCTAAGAAAATCTTGAATTAAAGATTACCATTTAACTTGCAATTCGAGGGTAATCTTGAATGAAGCTTGCGCCCTCAAATATATTGGATATTTGATTTGCTCTAAGGAGCCAAGAATTAAATTCGTGTTGACAATCGACCGTCAAGGCATGAAAGGGTGAAAAGATACATTTATTTGTAAATTATAGCTCATTTTACTTATAAGCTGCATTAATTAGATATTAAAGTTACATATTTATTTATTTTCCCATGTGCTATGCTTCAATTTAATAAATGAGAAAGCTGGAAAGAGGAAGCAAGCCAGAGTCAAAGCGGGAGAGAGGGTATATATATAAACACATAGAATTATGCACAAGTCTGAATTGACAATTCGAATGAGATTAATGAAGACATGGAGGTGTATCCGTCCTTTGAATAAATATGTATAAATAAATATATAAAAAAAATAGTCTATTAGCAAAATCTGTATCTAGGGAAAAAAACTCGGATTTTAATAAAAATTATTGCTTTTAAAATTCCATTTTTTGTATTCAAACTTTTAACAAGGCCTTAAATTGATAGATAGAAAAACAGATTTTCCATAGAAAGGAACTATTTCTACTCCACAACTTGGTGAAATCAACAATCTGTAAATGAAAATGTAATTTTATAATTTTAAATGAGAATTGTACAGAAAATTACACACCCACACTCATGAAGGACTTGACAGCATTTGCGTTGTTAAGAAACCACGGCAATTAAATTGCAATCCAAGTTAAAATTTTCAAAGGCCGCAAAACTGAGACAGCAACAACAGCAACAAAAGCAACAATAACAATAACAATTAGAGCAGCAACAACAAAGGCGCTAGGTATCTGCCACTTGGCGTTATTTGCGTAAACAAAAGGACAAGGCAAATGTCAGCAATTGTCAGTTGGTGTGGAAAGGGGCAAAGCCTGTTGAGTGTGTGTGCGTGTGTGTGTGTGTGTGTGTGTGTGTGTGTGTGTGTGTGTGTGTGTGTGTGTGTGTGTGTGTGTATGTGCGGGTCGTGACATTGCCCTCAGCACTCGATAATTAAAATGTAGCCCTTGGGTCGACAGAGGCACACACGCCCAGTGGGTCGAGCTCGGTTCGGGCCGGGTCGCTCGCCTCTGACCTAAAGAATTGACCCTCAACATAAATCTTAAGCGAATATTTATCAAGCGAATAGCAATTGAAATAAATTTCAAATGCATTCTTTTTTCTTGACTCTTTTCATGCACATGGTGACCCGAACTAACCGGAAACGCTGTGAATTCGATCACCATATGCACAAAACTATGCAATAAATCTCGTGTCATACGTTTCAGAAAACCCATAGAACAAGGCGCAGGCCAAAAAGTGTTGCCTACTTTACAGGGTTTGAGTAATTTTGGCCCAGCCGTTCCGTTATTGCACAGTCTCCGAGTTATTCCTTTCCATATTGAGTCTAAAGTTTAAATTGTATGTGTGGAGAAAGATTAAGATATAGATATATAGATTTATAGATCTATAGATATATAGATATATAGATATATAGATATATAGATTTATAGATCTATAGATATATAGATATATAGATATATAGATATATAGATATATAGATATATAGATATATAGATATATAGATATATAGATATATAGATATATAGATATATAGATATATAGATATATAGATATATAGATATATAGATATATAGATATATAGATATATTGATATATAGATATATAGATATATAGATATATAGATATATAGATATATAGATATATAGATATATAGATATATAGATATATTGATATATAGATACATAGATATATAGATATATAGATATATAGATATATAGATATATAGATATATAGATATATAGATATACTAGCGGGTAAAAACCGGGCCTTGCCCGCGGCACGTATGTTATAAAATCAATGTATAACGGTAAACAAACAACTTACATACAAACGTTTTCCGAAAATTTACCACTGTTGCAGGTGGAATTTCCAAAATCGCTGAAATACGTATTCATTACATTCTTATGTATAGCTTTGAAAATATCGGACGCAACTTAAAACTTCGCACAAAAATCTTTGAGTCGCATTCCACCCGAAAAAGTTTGGATTCTGCGAAAAGTGTGAAACACGTATCAAATGATTTTTCTTATAGATCTCTGGAAACGAATTTGAGCGCGATACGTCACCCACCAAATCTTTGACCTCCATTTCCACCATGGAGGAATGGATTTTCCTAAAAGTGTGAAACACCCCTCAAATGAATTTGAACAAAGATCTTTGAAAATAAGTTTGAGGCCAATCCGATGGTAAACAAAAAAGCTACATACAAATGTTTTTCGCGATTTTTCCACACTTGCGGGTGGAATTTCCCGAAACCCCGTCTTAACGTGCACCTACATCACATAAGGTAACTACAGTGAAAATTTGAGCTTCCTAGCTCTTACGGTTTGGGCTGTGCGTTGATCACCAATCAGTCAGTCAGTCAGTCAGTCAGTCAGTCAGTCAGTCAGTCAGTCAGTCAGTCAGTCAGTCAGTCAGTCAGTCAGTCAGGACAAACAGTTTTATATATAGAGATAGATATATAGATATATATATATAGATAAAGTTAAATATGAAATTTTTAAAAAATATAAATAGGCACATTTATATTGAGTGCTTTTTGTCTAGTTATTTAATAATTTACAATCAGCATTGTGTATTCCAGTTAGTTACTATAGCACTGCATCTTAGTTACATTAATTAATTGTGTTTCCTCTGAGAATTGTCCAAAAATGATAGGGTATTTGGTGTAACGGATATTTTGGAATCATGTATTCCATTCGCTGGTGACGTTTCAGGGAACACTCCAAGAAGCTTCGCCAATCTCTATAGTCAGTTGTGTGGCACTCTTCAGAATTGCCATTTGCAAATAGCTCGGTTCGCAAGTCCATTTGCAGTACCCGAGCATTTAGCCAATCCTTATAATTATATTCATTCCAAACAGCTACCAGAATATTTTCGACATCCAAATATTTTTCAACTCTAGGTATATTGTATATAGTCGACCTATCAATGCACACGGATGGAAGAGCACCTTCTCTAGGGTAAATTAAATTAAGATCTGTTAATTATTATGACATACCAGAAACCAAAGAGAGCAGTGATAAACGATGTGGCATTATGATGTGCGAATTTAAAAATGTCTAATTTTTTTCTGCAAGGCATTATATTATAAAATATCACTTAAACGAACTATCATTCAGAATTGCGAGTTTTTGTGCTTATAAAATAACTTCTTGGAGTAAAGCTTTTGTATGTATGCAAGGATATTCAATCTTCAGCGTGCCGAAAATTAATGTTTCTATGAAATGAATTCTGTATAGGAGATATCGGTTTTAACAGCCGAGTCGATATACCCATCTCCATCTGTCCCCCTGTGTGTTAGTGTAGAATGCCGTTGTGGCTCGGCTGCAGAGAGATGGGAGCATGTTATCTGTGAGTGCACAAGGTATGCAGATCTTCGAGATCTGAAGGGTATGGGCATCGTTGAGGTTAGTGGCGGGTTTGACGTAAGTCAATCACTCTCCACTAGTGATAGGATTAGAAGAATGAGTGAGTTTGCAAGAGCTGAATTTACAAGGCGACGTTTGCAATTACAGGAAGGAATTCTATGAATGATGATGGATGGTATATGTACAAATCTGGGGGTACGAATGTTGGGGTACGAACGTAGGGGGTGTGTATGAATGCGCATCTCGTTGAACATTGTGTTTGTCCGGGGCTACCAGTCCCCAGCTTCATGGATACGAGTTCTGACCAAAGGACTGATCTGGTACCGCGGGCGATAGGGAACACAGAGGCGGTCTCGGCTCTCCGCTCTCTCCGCCATAGCCTTTTGGGACTCGTTGCCGTCGTTTGCGGAAGAGGCAGGAATAAGCCTCGCTCCCGACAGTGAGAAAACCATGCCCATGAAGCTGGCGTATGCTGTTCCACCTGTCAGTTGTTGCTTTACATCAATTGCGTTCTATTCCCTGCAGCAGTGTTTTATCGTTGCTGGGGCCACCAACCCTTAACTGTTTTGGAGTTTAAATTGGAAGTACTATTCTGGTACGAGGCCTGACCAGAGGCTTGTCCTGATTTTTGGTTCGGCCCTTCGGGGAGTATCGTGGTGGTTGTGGTTTGACACCCAAATGCGGGTAGAGCCTCGCTCGACGTGAAGTTGCGTTATACAGCCGGGTTCCGTGATACACAGATCCGAAGGGGTTTAGATGGGCCTCGTGCCAAACCAAGGTAGAAGATTCAACCAAACAGTCGGTTCTTTAATTGGTAGCTGCGGAATTGACGTTCCAAGGGGCCGGTGAATGACGCTTAAATTAATCCTATACTAGGAACCGTGAGATTAGGCCATTGTGGCAGGTGCTCACGTTAAGCCCACTGACTTTCAAGTCCCCCTGTGTGTTAAATAACAGCAATAGGAAAAAAAAACGTTTTTCTGTTTCTTTTCAATATGACTTATCCCAAATCGAAATTAATGCTCGGCGTGCGGAATATAGTCTGTTTTTTATCTGATACTAGAAGTAACCATATTTATATATATTACGCAAAAATACATACTGTGGATTGTATGCGTCACCCGGGGCTCTCATATATGGATTCATTCTGAGGTTTACAAAGTTCCTTCGTTCCATAACTCCTAGTGTCGGTAAGGTTATCTCGGATTTATCGACATTATTTTTATTTGGTTTATCGCGGTTTGATTCCTGATCATTGGACTTGGCTTTGATCGTCGGCATTTTTTTATTTTGGCGCCTTCTTTGGGAAGCTACATACTTCCGTGGCTTTTTTTTTCTTTTTGGGAGCTGTTCGTGGGTTATCGAATAGTCCATTACATTTGTCATTGCCTTCTCTATCTCTGGCATTAGCTCTAAAAAGTCGTTCCTTGAAACTGGTTCCGGTTTGATTTCAATTATTCGTTTTATCCCTGCTCGTACTGGCGCCGCATCTGTGCTGTCTCGCGTTGCTAACTGTAATAGAAATAATCATTCAGCTGAAAAAAATAAGGTTGTTTCATTAATTTATGCCTACGATAATTAAATAAAAAATGGTCAAATAGCCAAATAGTTCGCCTTTAAACATTTCAGACAAAAAAACTATCAACTAAAGATTTATACACGTATAAATTTATTTCCGTTTGAAGTTTATTGAAGGGAGTGTATGTTAATTTTAATCTTTTAAAATTAAATGTATCAACTTTTCTTTATCTTGCTTTATAACTTGGCCTGCAAAGCCTGCTGAAAGACTAGCTAACGCCTTACCTTACCCTAACGATTTGATAACGAATATATGTATGCATTTAATAAGACCAAGGATATATTCTGCAATACGTCCTGATTAACATTTCCTTAATAAATAAGATCTATACTTTCAATATTACTTTCATAATATCTGGATCATTCAGATTGATATTGATATATTTAACAAATACCCATCTACCCCACGCTTGCCAATCTCTAGAATTATTAGCTAATATGGAAAAAAAGATTCGCATGGCCTTGGCAACTTGCTGTAGCCAAACTTAGAATGTAGATTAAATGAGAATTGGTGATAATTTCGTTTGCCAATTGCCGTCTGCTATTTGAGCTATATCAATTGCATTGGTGCCCATAAATATGCAACACGAGCTACGTTTGACAATCGCCGCTGGAGTTTTGCAAATCGAAAGCACAAATTGGCCGGTCGCAGGTTGTTTCTGCTGTCGCTGGCATTGGAAAGTTGTTCCTGGGATAATTGCCTAGCCAATAGCTAAAGTAATGCCATTCGAACATGCAACGTAGCCACAAACAAACTGCAACTTCTGCTGCTGCATACTTTTTTATTTCGGGGTTCAAGGTCAACTGGGTAACTGCTCGTGGAGCGGAGTCTGCGGCACGTATCTATTTTTCTCTTACTGTAAGCCTTGGCCGGCTGATGGGTGTCGTTGCGGCAGCTTTTAAGCAGCTTACAGGACAGCACAAAAACATCGACTGTCAAAAGCATAAATATCTTATGCTAAGAAGCCTTCAAAAGCGCATACAATTTGAGCATATTATTTAATTATATTTTTGGGATAAGCTATATACACAAAAGCGTTTGTCTTGATTGACTCACTGACTAGTTCGACTTCAAAAAAATTCTGAAAAACATCTATATAAATGAAAATTCATGAGCCTTTAAATTGTATTATTTGTTTATTTATGTTTTTGTTTAAAAAGATTTAACAAATAATGCTAAAAATTGTGAACAATAATAAAAAACAATACAATTTTAATGATGTGATGAGTCAGCTTAACTAAATCATCATATTCATACATTCAATAGGTAAGCGACAAAGTTATTTACTAAACTTTTTTCTACTTTTAGACGAGCACTTTGTAGAATTGTATTCCAACATGATTTAGAGTTGATTTAAGTTAGGTGCCCAGATAGACATTTTTTTTGAGCAAATGAATGCAACCGAGCTACAAATAGCCTCACACACCGAGTCACTCAGTATATTTGAAACCCCTTTTTGGCTGCCAAGAATTGCATTGCATTTTGGCTACCAAGCCAAAAACCTGGCAACATAAATCAAAGCTACCATGAAGAGCCGCCACCCCCGCTGCGCAGTCTGAGCTGCATTTTTCCCAGTCGAGTTTTGCCTTTTGCTCACACATTTCTGGTGCCATTTTCCTTCATCTTGTTTTCTTTTTTTTTTTTTGGACAACATATTTCGCTTGATGCACAGAGGGAACACTCAATTACCACTTAATGTCCGTACTTCAGCACAATTTACGCAAACATGACGTAGCCAAAAAATATATATATATATATTTAGGGAGCATTGGGAGGGGCGATTGTGGCGGGAAACTGGGTGCAACAACCACAGCAAGTGCAAAACAGTTTGTTACAATTTGTAATGAGTTTTTTTTTTTTGTACATTTTGTTATCGGGCACAAGAAAATTGCCCAAGTTGTTCGCCATTTGGTTTAGAGTTTTCGCGTGATTTTCGAGCATTAAGAGTCAACACAATTACAGTGAATATTTGCCAAGAGGAAATTAGCAAACAAGCTTTGCAACGTCCAAAATACTCGACCAAGTAAACATATTTCATATGCTCTTTATTTGCTTGCAAGGCACTTGGTTAGAAGAAGAAGAGCTCTTAATTAAGTTACTTACCAGCACTGATAACAATTAGTACTAAAGAGAGGGGTATTAATTGTTTTGAAAAAAATAAATAAATAAATCAAGTAATAGTCTAGTTTAAGTTCAATAAATCTTCAGTCAAGTATATTAAGTTTTCTTTCCCAACACTACTGATTAACTTATTTACACTGCTACCGAAAGAATGCTGTTAAGTCAAGGAATATTTGATATTATTATAAAGAACATTGTTGAGCCATTAATGAAAAAATATTCCTCAGTATACTGCGGATTAGTTATATTTCATTATTTATCAGTTTTCACTGTACACATACAAAAACTGTCTTAAGCTTTTGATTTAAACTGTGCTTTCTTTGCATTGTGGCCATTGTTGGTGTTTGTCATTTGTTGGGCTGCATTTTAAATATGCCCCTCCCCTCATAGCCCGCACCCATCGCTCTTACTTAAGCCCCGAATTCGCTTGACTTATGTACACATCGCAGTCCTCTTAGCTGCATATCGGCTGCATGACTGGGGTTTTCATTGTGCTTGCAGCTGCTTTTTAATTAAATCAGAATCGGGGAAATCAATTTGGCTGGCTTAAGTCTAGCGAATGTCAGCTTTCATTTGCCAGGCAGCCTTAGTTGCCAGGCATAAAACATGAAAGCAACCCCTCCACCCGAACCGCTTGCCTCATTAAGGCGTCAAGCAATTTCCCCCTGATAGAAGTTGTCGTCATTGCCAACAAGGCTCGCAGACAAACTATTTTGTTAAGCCAGGTGCTTAGACTGCAGCTCGAGTAGCTGTCAGTGGCATCCTTGAGGCATCTCTAAGAATTCTAGCATTAAATCCCAACCACTTGACAATTCACTTTGGTTTAGTTTAGTTTAGTTTCAGAAATTTGCCATTTGTTGCTGTCACACAACTTGCTTAAAACCAATTTGAAATGTTTCTTTTTTCTGCCTGGCTCGAGAAATTAGTTAATTGCGCTCGCTCTAGCATTTGGTTGCCTCTTTGCCCACACACAAATTTGTTGTATTTGCTATCAAAATAATAGCAAACCCATTGAAAAAACAACTGATTTTTTAGTTCATACGCATGGGCAAATAATTTGCTGCTGAAAAACATTAGTCGAGCAGAATTTCCACATTTCAGCTAATGGCAAAACAAGCTCACAGATAAATACGCTAAATATATGTACAAATGCTGATCAATATGCAAGATACTGATGTACACAAATACATATAAACGACTAGTAATATATATATTTAATCGTATGCAGATATATATGTTGCTATATATAAATGTATATATATATGTACATCTAGAGCAACATAGATACTTACAAATGCTTGATAATATAATAATGCAACATACAGATTAATATAAATATATAAAGTCGACTTCAGTTATAGCTAGATATATACTTAGATATATATTCTTATGCAGTTATATAGACATCTACACATCTAGAAATACTCAGATAAAGATGCTTTATAATATAATATACAAATATATATAATTAATTTTAGTTCATATTAGTTCATTTAAACAATTATTTTAAAATATCACTGAGAGCACAAATAATATGAAATTATAGGAAAAAACTGCACATAATAAATGCCAACACTTAAAACAATCAAAATTCAAAAGCGCATGAAAAACTCACGCAAGTGTAAAATATTAAAATAAAAAAGAAAAAATTAAAAACAAGACCTCACAATCACGGACCATAAACCAGGCAAAAAACATTTCTATGAATAGACCTAATGAAAGAGGGGTAACCAAAAATGTATATTAAGTCGAATTCTAAAAAAATTTTTTTGTAATATCTAAATCTAGGATTCATGGAAATTTTTTTTTTAAATGCGCTTTAATAAATGATTAAAGAATAATTGCAACATAGTATTTCAGTTGCAAGTAGCAATTAATTGCTTACAATAATTCGAACCTTAATATTTGCTAATATTTCAATTTTAGGATTTTTGGGCATTATATTTACATTCTTATATATTTATATTAAGACGCATTTACTTAATTGTAATTATTATAAACGGATAATTACAGTATGAAATTCCAGTTGCAAGTATTAAAAAATGTCTTGCAGAGAACAACACAAGCTACTTAAATAAAATGTTAACTTTTAGCAACATATTCTGCAAATAATATTTACAATTTGTACAAATTAAATATTTAAATAAAGAGTATGTCAATTTCATACGAGACAACTAACAATTGCTTTCATGAGATTATCTTCACTATATTTTTTTTATTATGCAACTCGACAGCTTACATACAAAATAAGGCAGCAAATTGCCAGGCTTGTTTTTATATTTTTTTTTAGCAGTTCACGAGGCAAAGGCAAAACGAGGGAAAACTGCTAAAATAATACAAAAGGCTATAAACCAATTAATTTTTTAATAGGTGTAAGCCAAGTTTTATATATAAAATTGATATTTAATCAAGCCCTTTTTGTGTGTCTACCAAATAAATCCTTTGATATTATATTAAACCGCTTATTTAAAGAATTACAACTTTTATAAATTTTTATTTTTTGGAAATTTGTAAAAATATTCGCAGTAGCTTGCATTAAAATGAAAACTTTTTGAACATATATTTAAAATTATATTTATATTATATTTATATATATAGGGTATTTACTTTTTACACTCCAAATAAATCGTATCGTTGGTAAAAAAAATTTCCCATCGACAGTTTGAAGTGTACACAAGTGAATATTTCGTACGACTCTTGACATGAAGTCTGAAGGGTGTGAAGTGTCTGCTGTATAGCAGGAAATACGATGGCTTTTTATGCTGTATGCTGTTGCATAACAAGCTGCATGTGGCAAGCTGCTAGTTGCAAGTTGTATGCAGGAAATGGCATTAGGCTGTTGAATGTGGCTTCCCTGTGTGTGTGTGTGTGTTACAAACCTACACCTGGCGTGGAAATTGACGCTCAAGCAGCATGTAATATCACTTAGAGGCAAACTAATCCCAATGCCTGCCACAGCAACAGCCACAGCCGCTGCCACTGACATTGCCAGCAGCAGTCGTGACTCTGCACTAAGCCCAAACAACTGTCGCAGCAGGCACTTGCAACTGGAGCCGAGTGAACGTTTGACTTGACCTTCCATACCCCACTGTCGAACAGCTGCATCTGACATTAGTTGACAGTTTTGGTAGGATGGTGTCGGAAAGGGGTATGTTTATGTAGGGACTGGCAAGGGCAGGCCGTGAGAATCTGTCGGTTGAGTTTAAGCCAAACATTGATGAACAAACTGCAGCTATTCGGTATCAGAATGCTTATTAGATGCCAATGGCAGTTGTGGCAAACAGATACCCAGAATACCAGCATGTTGTAATCCACGTCTTTGGCAGGATATAAACAAAAAGGCATTTCATAAGGAATAAAGTGCATTGCATATCGCATTGGCAAGGCAATTGCTTACTCTTCTCTATATATATTGATAGCATTCATATGGGGTATTTGATCGGAGTATGTTTGAATAGTGTCAGCGTACTCCATGGGATCTATTTGACCAATGCTCGCCTTTGCCAACCACTCACTCGGAAAATAATCAACTGGGATTGCAAAAAGATAAATGGACTATGATGACAAGTGATGTAAGCGATATCGTTTAAAGTATAAAGAACTCGTTGTTTCCAAAGTTTGAATAGGCAATAATAATAATGAATAATAATAATAATAATAAAAAAATAATAATAATAATAATAATAATAATAATAATAATAATAATAATAATAATAATTATAATAATAATAATTATGATAATAATAATAATAATAATAATAAAAATAATAATATAATAATAATAATAATAATAATAATAACAAAAATAATAATAATACCAAAAAATATACTGATAATACTAAAAATAAAATTTATTATAATAATATTAATAACAATTTTTTTTAGCTTAAAGTACATATCTTATATATTCCTCAAATACGTTTTAGATAGGACTTTGTTAATGCTTTTACATATATAAATTATATAAAATGTGTTCACGAAATCCTTCCCAAGAACTAACTGGAATGCATTCAGCCAATACGAGGGCTGTTCAGGGAATTAAAGCGGCTTCTTTGTTGGCCTCATTTCGCTTTGTCGGCCTCATTAATTATAATTTCTGGCAATTAAGTGTTACCTTTAATTGTTGTTCTTGCTGTTTGACCCACATTCTGTTACTGGCAGTCGCAGACACATCGAAGCAACTTTTTGTGCAGCCGACAAGGTGCAATCTTGGATGATGGGCTGAGTGTGGGGAGCCAATGGCTGCAGAAGCTGGTGTAAAGCTGAAAAGTTTGTTAGGAACGCTTCATTCTGTATTTGATTGCCACTTCGGGCAATTGTTTTGTTTATGTTTTTCCATTGGGTGTTGTTTGTTGGTTTTTGTTTGTTTTTGCTTTGCTTTTGCCTCTTGCCTTTAATTGAGCGAAAGCACAAAAACTTTGAATAACATTTATGAGTTTTTTTCGGTGCGGGGGTTGTGGTGCAGCTTATGGGTGTTTTCTTTGAGTTGTCTGATAAGCGGCTTAATTGATGATAAAACATGTCGCAAAATAAGTAAGTTTTTCGAAGTTGATCTGTCAAAACATTTCAAAATTTTGATTCTGATTTGTTTAACTGTTGGTAATGTATTTAAATCAGCTTTTATTATTAATATTCAGTATCATTTATATTGAAATAATATACAAATTCACTCTAGGTTCCCATAAAGTGTTGCCCTGCAATTCTAGCATTTTAACCTTTGACATATCAGGAGTATACCATATTGATTATGGCCTTTTTCTTTATTTTACAAATTTCAAATATTTGAGATATTTCATTTAGAAATGTACGCATATTTCAAAGCAATATTACTTTTCCATTCTGCACAATTTCTGCTCTGCACACATTTTTTTTCATCATTTTTAATATGCAACACGTTGCGCTGCTAATTATGTGAGTGCAGAAAGTGCAGGTTGCCCTTTCCCCATTCCTTCTGCCTTTACACATCGCTCTCAACTTATGTGTCGCCCAGCAGGATGCTTTGATTATTGCCCACTTCAGTGTTTGTTCCCCTTTGTGTACGTGCTCTAATTAATAAGGACTCGTGTTATTCTGTACTCCTATATGGAGACACACACGCACACACAGAAGACCAGCAAATATAGCTATCAAGTAATTAAAGCCCTGTTGAATTGTCATGCACTTCAAACACGCACGACTCGGTACTTTGTAATATGTCCAATGTTAAAATTTTGCTTTCAAAACAGTCCAAAAAAGAACAATAATAACAATTATCACATAAGCATTTGACAGTTGGATTTTAATTTTATGGATAATTTAAATACAAAAGCTTAATTAGCTGTAAATAAATATAATAAATTCGTATGAGCTATGTTTATACCCTGCATTTAGTTAAAGACTTTAACAGATATTATTATTATTATTATTATAATATTATTATTAAAAAGGAATTATCTAGGTACATATATATTTAATTATTATTAGACACGCATTTATTTGATAAGTATATTAATTAACACCAGAGTTATTCTAAAATATTTTTGACATATATAAGTACATAAGCCAAGTACAAAATATATTTTATAGCTCAGTAAAGGGTATCTGTTAGTCTATCTCGGGTTGCTTTTAAATCCCGTGTCCTGTGTGATTTTATATTATAAAAAGCATTTGTGCGCTTTTTGACAGCTTTCAGCATAGTAGTCAATTCTGCGTATTCAATTAAAATTGTTATCACTTATTATATTTAAACTTGTTTATAAAATTTAAATTAAATTTCCGGCTAAAATGTCTGTTAGCTTGAAATTAAAATTACGAATTATAAAAAGTGTGCGTGTTTTCTTGACACCTTAGAACCGATATAATTAAACTTTAGTCACTTTTGTCTGAAAACAATATCTACATCATAATTTTCTCTCAGCATAAATTAAAATAAAGTTCCGTCTCAATTGTTGTACAGCTTGAAATTAAAAGCTCTTATAAAACGTTAATTTTCAGGTGCCTCAGTACATTTTAATTATAAAAAACCGCTTCGCGGTTTCGGTGCCTTTCGCTGGCAACTGATTGCCGCTCACTTTGCATCCACTTATTCATCTTTTTCTTCTCTCCTCTGCTCTCTCTCTCCCTCTCTCTGCTTGCAGCTGCAACGCATTATTAGTCGTTAGCATTATGAGCGCTCATAGCCTGCAGGGGACGTCGACGTCGACTGCAACGTTGCCAACATCGTGCTGGCAGAGGCAGCGGCAGCGACTACGACGCCGGCGTCGACAGGAAGCGGAAGCAGCGACGCAGAGACGGGCACATAAACAAATGCGCCAGACTGGCAGCGCCAACATATCAGCAGCTTATGAAGATAATGATGACAACAACAACAACAACAAGGCCAACAACTGCAATAACAACAACAACGGCAAGGCCAGCAGAAGCCCCACTGCAACTACAACTTATAGCATTTCCGGCTTACCAGATTGCCAACAACAACAAACGGAACAAAGCAGCCAACACAAGCTAACAACTAGCATACACCCGCGCGCATTTCCGTGGCTCTTTCTGTCACCGCTCCTGCTGCTCGTACTCTTAGTTGACCGCTCTTTGTCAGCGACTGGAAATTACTCGAGCCTGGCACTCAATGAGAGCGGCACCGAAATCGCATTAACCATAAATGGGACAACAGCCACATTAGCAACAGTTGCACCAACCAGCAACAGCGGAGCAGCGACCACAGCTCTGGCTCTGAGCGAAGTGACCACCACCGAGCCGGCGGATGAGGAGGATGCTGAAAATAGCAGCGAATATGTTTTCGATCGCACCGATGTGCGTGTCATATTCATCACGCTCTATACGATTGTCTTCTGCTGTTGCTTTTTCGGTAAGTACTCATTGTTGTATAGATTCGGGTTAAATACTTTCTTTGACTATTTACTGCAAGAAACACAAACTAACAATTGGTGCACCTACTTCCTTACTTGCTTAAACTCAATTCGACCCATTTATAATTCCAGTGTTTTAAATAAGTGCATTAAGCTCGGAACGATCTACGAAATTTAAAGCTTCCTCATTCTTCATTATTTCACTAGAGTCTGCTAGCTTTGACTCCTTTTAGTTGCTTACAATTCTCAAACAGTTGTAGCCTAGGAATGAAGGCAAAACCTCGCATATCTAGAGTCGATAACAAAGTTAACGACAAAGTTAATGATTGCTAATAATAAAACTCGGAGGTTATTGAAAGAATTATAAAGACAGCCAGCTCAAATTTTTTTTCAATACCTTGTTGTTGTTCGTGGCCATAATTAAGTTTAGTTAATACTAAACAGATTACTACAAATTTTCTTTCAATTTTTGTCTTGTTAAAACTTTGTTTTATCTATTTGATTTCTTACAACCCTCTACAAATTTATGCTTATCGACTTAGCATTTCGAATGGTTCGATTTCATAAGCTCTTTCTATCTGTCGAAGAAAATTTAAAACTAAACCTGATAAATATCTTAAACTAATTTCTCAAATAATAACCCTTATAATTACTAAGAACTGCAGGTCACAAATAATAATGGAATCTTATATACCAAATTCGGAATCTTATATACCACAAGCTAAGATTAAAAGTTGAATAGTCCATAGACTCTCACCTCCTAACTCAATTGGCTTTTTCCTTTCATTTTGTCAGTTTCCAAGCCAGCAAAACCTAATTGGCCTGCCCCTGGTTTTTCCTGGCATTGATCCCGGTCGAGACATCATGTTATTTAGTTGCCTTTTGTCTTTTCGTTTGTATCCCTTCTCTCTCTCTCTCTCTCTCCTTTATCTCTTGGTGTGCCTTTTAAATGCACACTTACCAATTACTCAGTGCTGCTGCTGGCCATAAAAAATGGCTACAGATGCGGCTAAGGAATAAAGGACTTCTTTGTGGCTTGACCACTTGACCGACTCTGAGCTTGTGGTTTTGCGGTTCTTTATTCTCAGTTTAAAAGTTAAAAATTGTTGATGTTGCGGCTTGTGTGGCCTGCAAATCTATTGCCAGTTAATGCAAATAAATGCAAATGTAGAGTTTTAGAATATTCCTTAGATTCTGTTTTCCTATTTTTTGTTCAATTCATGCATTAAAATCTTTATATAAAAACTACTTGTGCAAGGGCTTTGCATTTCAATCAATTCAACAAATGCCACAATCCACAATTAGCTGTTATTTAGTGTTTTTGCAATACATAAATCCGCACAAAACCTTCGAATAAAAAAACATTTATTATATTTCAGTTTTTATTTTATTTTACGTAAATAAGTACTATTGTACATAGTGCCTACAAAATGTTTCGGATCCAATAGTCAATCGCACACAGCAGCTTCCCAAATTTATATTTAAATTTTATATCAAGAGAAATAACTTAATATTTCAGCTGTCAAGAGCGTATTTAATGAGCGGCATCACACCGTTAATTGTTATTTTTTCACATTTGTTTATTTAAATTGTTGGCTTAGTTAATTCAAATAAGCATAAAAGCAAATGCAATGCCATTAAATTAAGTGTTTTGTTCGCAAATGCGTCGACTACTGTAAATGGCTGCCAGGCAGCAGCGACCCAGGGTAACAGCAATTAGTGGCAACTGGAAAATACACACACACACACAAACAGACAGACGCACACACACATGGCAATGTAAAACAACGGCGGCCAAAGAGCAATAAAGTGTCGTGCCATCGCATGAACAACAACATTGCCTGCTATGGCTGGATGTGGCTGCAACTTGCAAATTTCATAGCCTAATGGTTTAATGATGGGCACACTCAACGCTCCCGCCCCTTCCTCTCCATAGACATTCTTTGTCCAAATGTTTTTTGTTGCTCTTGAAGCAACCAAAATGCTTTCATTTAAATCCAAGCCAAAAAAGATAATGTCGAAAACCAGCCGAAAAACATAAATTCCAACAAGCGGTTGGCTCGACATAATTAATGCTGTTGCGCAGCGCCAGATCAACCAAATGCCTATTGAGTAATTAATGCAATCATTTATAATGAGCTGTCACACGTGGCGTATGCGCGATTTACCGAAAAACTGTTAGCTCAAGGTCAACGTAGGGAGAATGCAGCCTATTCGTGTTTTCTATTTTACAAATTGATTATTTAACTTGCATTAAATTGCATTCAAAATTAGGTTTGTCGAGCTGAGGTTTTAATATAAATCAATTACTTAATTTTTGTTTATACCACATTTTTAATTTTCCGAAACTGAAAATTGTTGCTATCTATTCAGCTTGCTTTGCTCTGAATTTGTTTAGATTTATTTAATTTATTTTTGTTTTATTTTTTGTCTCAGCCCCCATTTAGCTTTGGTTTACAAAAACTGTTTTTAAATATTCAATACTCTTGGCTTAAATAGTTTAAATCTGAGCATTTTGGTACAGATTTTCACAGTTTCCCTTGCACACAGCTGCAGAGATCCTAAAAAGCCTTTGTTTATTTTATTTAAATATTATTGTTTGTTCAGGCTTCTTTATTATAATTAATATAATTAATTTTTTGTTTTTATTAGCATTAGAAAGTTAAATATATTAACAATGTTTAAAATCGTTTAATAGATTCTTTATATTTCTTCGGTTTTTTATTATTTCATACAAAGAACAAAGTACTAAGCATACTGTCTTATTAAAAATTTCTAGGTTCTAGGTCTTCGATTCGCCATTTTTTTTTATAAGGACTCCTAACTTTCCTTTATTTAAATATAAAATAGACAGCAGTAAATTTCAGCGTCTTCCCTCTCTGTCTAACATTTTCTTCAATTGTACTTGAAGGAATCGCTTTGCAGTTACAACATGCTCCAACACCTAGACACTGACACATGTGCACACACAGAGGCACACACGCACATCCACCCACACATACTCACAAGAAACAAACCGCTGCCAGCCAAGCAAACATCAACCTGGGCAAATGTATTTGATAGTCCCAAACGCATTGGGCCAACAATTGTGGCCAGAATTGGCCTGGAAATTTGAGCCCTGAAGGCTAAGGCAAAATGTTAGCAACTGCGGTTAAAGGCAAACGAATCGTATTTCAGTCACCAAGGCTGTCAGAGCTCTACGAAGCCCAAATAACAATATGTTATATAATTAAGTGAACTTGATGCGCCACTACATTTTGTTTTAAATTACTTTACGCAGCAACTGCAGTAGAAGTGTTCTCTAAAATGCTTCAATTATATAAATTATAATATTCGATATTTCCCTCCCTTTCTCTCTAACTCTCTGTGTGTCTAGCCCGCTCACGCTTGTTGTGCACACATTGCGGTCTGGCGTGCACTCGAGTAGAAAAAAATTAACAATTACAAATATAATGTAAATTTGGAACAATTTGCGACTAGTTGAAACACCCGCTGCTACTCGCAATAGCAGAAAATATTAATTAGAGCTCAGCCAAAAGCCCATAAATTTTCCCAAATATATATTTGCCGAATATATGCATTGCCCCCAACCTCATAAACGAACAAAAACAACCAGACACAAAATATTTTATATATATATTTATGTTTTTTTTTATCGTTTTCATTTTGGCCTCAAATATATGTAATAATTATTTGTTGGCACAAACATGACAAGCACAAAAAAAAAGAGAATAAAACAAAATGTTTTTCAGCCGAAACTTTTTTAATTACTTCAAACAATTCCGAACTCACAGCGGAACAAAGCCGTACAAAATGTTCTCAAGGCTGAGTCCCCAGCCCAACCCCTTAACTGAAGGGTTATCCAAATGTAAAGAAGGGACTAATAAAGGCCGTGCCGGAAATCCGCTTGATACATGTGTTGCAAAAGTTACACTGTTTGCGCTCGTTTCATTTGTTCAAATATACGAGGAAGTATGAAGAAATACACAAAATTTAACAGCCAATGTTAATTCATATATGCATACGTTTTTTCTTAAAGTGTGCCTTTTAGTTGGCTTTTTGTACCAAACGCAGAGAAAACAGTTCTGCAATGTTCTTTCGTGAATTTAGGTAAAGTTAAACCATAATCTGCTTTGGTTAAAGACAAATTGTATTTGTGTTTAAGATACCCTAAAACCTTAAAATGATCAAAAAGGTCATGCTAAAGTTATGCCAACGTATGAAGATGGAAATTTTGTAGGTATAAAAAAAATCATATATGAATTTAATATGACAAGCTGTAAACTAAATAAATATATTTAATTAATAAATAAATATATTTATTATATTTACAATTCGAGGAAACCCAGCTTTATCAAAAAAATACCCTTTCTACCCACTTTCAATATATATTATAACCTCTTTTTTGGTATTAAGCATCCAGTTATCTAGAAAAAAACGTTTTTTTTGTTAGTTATTATCGATAACGATAACCCTATGCAAACTATATCGATAATATCGACCACTTTATTTTGTGATTATCAACAATAGATAATGTTTAACAGTACCAATAATAAGTATATTAGCTTAGAGCAGTCAAATACTCTTTGTCTGCGTCTGGCATTAGCATATAATAAATGAGCACAAATTTAGACCTTTTTCACACCAATAATCTAGTGAATCTGACAGAGTTGGACATCTGGGCAATTAGCTTAACTGTCTGCACATTCTATTCAATTGTTAGCCGTAAATCATAGGCCCTTGGCTGCTGTCACTTAAATCCACTTGGCAGGGTTTTCATTTAATTAAGGCTAACAGACATCGAGATGGCAACACACACACATACACACACACACACGCACACACGCACACATGCGATAGATGTGGCCTGAACAAAACCCCTAATTAAAATAAACTTTCAACGCAACATTAAACCAAGAGTCGAGGGAATGCGACGAAAATTCTCAACCAGAATGTGTACACTGCCTGCTGAAAGTTATTGCCCCCAATGCACGCAGCCAGGCATCAAGTAAAACTTTCTGCCCTACTATGAAATAAGAGCGTGTCGAGGAGCTGGGCTTGTCGCCTGGCTTGCCAAAATATTTTGTTAACATTTTTAATATCTCCCAGTTGGCTTCGGCTTTTGTTTTGCATTTGTTGCAGAAATTTAATTGACATTTTGATATCTGTTATTCTTAATCTACTTCGTCTTCTGCTTGCAGGCAATCTACTTGTGATATTGGTGGTCACACTGTCGCGTCGTCTGCGCTCCATAACCAACTTTTTCTTGGCCAACTTGGCGTTTGCTGACTTTTGTGTGGGTCTCTTCTGTGTTATGCAGAATCTCTCCATTTATCTTATAGACAGGTAAGTCAAAAAGCCAACACATATTTTATGCCGCGACTGTGCTTATTCAGCTTCTTCGGTGTTGATTTTTCGTTTTTTATGAAATTGTCTGCACATAAAGCAGGGGAGGAGGTGGTTAAACAGTAAATTATTCTTGATTTGCTTATGCTTTATGAGAGCCATGGCAGTCTCTAGCTCCTATAAGCTTCGAGAGATGCTCGATAAATCAAATTTCACATTGATTATTATCAATTTCATGGAAGAGAGGCAAATCACCGAGGACTTTAAATGAGTTTGACACTCAAATCGCGCTCAAAGTCCTTAATTTTAAATGCACTTTTTATATTGATTATAGTTAATCAAATCTGTATGAGCAGGGTATCGTTTGATTCATCACTCCCAAGTTGAACATTAAGTGTTTATTTTTGTTTGTTTTCTGGCATTTGATTTGTTGTTATTATTTTGTTATTTTGTATTGCGGCTCGTTTGCGCTCGAGACGAATAAGTCAATAATCAGCCGAGAGCGAATAATAAACAAAGACAAGCGAATATAAATTTTGCACATATATCATTAGAATTTCATTTTGAGTATTTGTGTGTCGGAATTTTCCGAAAACAAATAACATAAATCATACATCCAAATTTATTGACGGTCAAATGCGAAAATGCACTTCATTGCAATTTTTCGGGGAAATTATCAATATATTTACTTTTAGTTGGTTAATATTTAATCAAAATAAATATTTAACATTAAATGCAAGTATTAGATATGGAAAAAATATAGAAAATGTATATTAAACAAATATTAGATTTAGGCATTTATTTGCGCTTTTAGCATATTTCTGTTTTAGTTGAAGAGCTTGCTTTGCGCATACATTAAATTCTCTCATTTATTTTAAATTAAATAAATATATTTGTTACATAAAAGTGTTGTTTAATGAAACACTTGTGTTCAAAATAAATTTGACCAGCAGCTGTCAACGAATTATCATATGAAAAGGTCAATTATATTATGGCCACATAATATTGCCAATTTATGCACAACGTGGTCCTATTCCGTAATTGGATTTGATGAGTGGGTGTGAAAATTAAGTCAAATATTTAAATATGTTGATCCTAGTTATTGGCGTGCTCGTCAAAAAGTTGGCATAACTCATTTGCATAGTTATTTATTTATAAATGTTGATACTGCACATATAAATGATTGATTAGGGTGTCGAGCTGTGGTGATATATGTAAATTATAGCTACATAATTTATTAAATGTATATATCGCAACAATATATGTCAGACAACTGTTAAGCACAGCTACCTTAGGATAAACTTTAATATTCAGGCTTAGTGTATTTATCACATTTCAAAGTTATTCTTCTTATTGAATTGTGAAAATAATTCCCAGCATTTACAGCCCAAATACTTTTAAGGCCAATGCCTTAACGCTCACTCATGCTTCTAATGCAGGTTTTAGTACCTCAAGATTTTTATGTCTTTCACAAGAGACTCCATCAAATGCCTGCATTTTTGAATAAAATGTCACGTACATCTATCGACAAGAGTACATCAATTTCCTCTTCCGGCAAAACCTTTAACAACACCCCCTCCACCCGCCCCCCTACCAACTCAGCACTTTAACACTCCTGTAAGACCCACAGGTCGCACAAAATAGAATTACGTGTTAATCCTCAAGCACAATGAGCCCAAAGCTTTAATTTCAGACCGAAAAGTGCAATAATAAAAATAAAGGCCCAGTGCGAAAGTCTCTGGCAACCTACAGTAAAAAGACACCTTAATGTGGCATTAGTTAGAATGTGGCATCAAATAGAATTTGTGTTGGCAGCTTTGATGTAGATTAGGTATCGAGGTTTAAGGAGAAAAAATAAAATGTTTATAAATGTTTATATTCACATTATTTTTGCAATTCTTTTCAGCTGGGTCTTTGGCGAGTTCCTCTGTCGCATGTATCAATTTGTGCACTCGCTCAGCTATACGGCATCCATTTTCATCCTGGTCGTTATCTGTATGGAGCGTTACTTTGCCATTGTGCATCCAATAACCTGTAAACAAATTTTAACAGCTGCACGTTTAAGGGTAAGTCATCGATAGAAATCGATTTCCAGCACAATTTTTGGAATTGAATATTATAATATTATATTAAAAGAATATTATAAAAACTAGAGAAACTTAAATTAAAAAATACGTTTATCATACTTAGATTAAGTTAGTTTCACTTGCTTAAAAGATTTTCTTTTTCCATACCCATTCGTTTACTATGGCATAGTTAATAACAGTTAGTGAAAATTTTGTATAGCATATATTTATATGGTGACATTTTCATGGAATTAAGGTATATAAAAGGTATTTATTATTATTTTGTAAAGCACTGTGTTTCCAAAAAATGTATTCGCAATGTTAGGGTCTTTCGAACCTAAGCGTAGAGTATTTCTTAGCTGAGTTACCATTTTTAGCTTTGCTGCGCTGTTGTTGAATGCTCTACATACAAACTCTTATCGTCAGTTTAACTAGCGTGCATATTGAGTACTTAGCCCTTGCCGTTTGGGCTGTACGTTGATTATCAATCAATCAATCAATAAGTCAATTATTTAGTCAATTAGTCAGGACAAACTCCCTTTAGACACACAGTAGAAACTTATTGCATGACAAAGGCAACATCTATATTAATAATGGCTAATTAAGTGCAGGAATATATATATAATACTATATATGATTATTGTAACTCATTTTAATAGATTGGCCAATCTTGCATAAGCGAAAGACATTAAGCACGAGTAGAAAGAGAAAAATTAAGCGCAGCTATTTTCAATAATATTGTACAGAAATGAAACAGCTAGTTGATTATATGCTCTTGCAGAAGTTGAGAACTCAAGCATCGGACTTTTATGCATATAAATTATTCTCTGAAATCGAACGCACCTTAAAGAAAAAAATAATAATAACAGTGAAGCTCATATTCTTGATATTCTGGAATTGTTTATATTTATTTTGCAGCGTGCAATTATACGCTGTCATAAACAGTGTTTTATAAAGTCTGCCAAATATGCATGAATGGTTTTTCAAAGATATAATATTTGCATATATAGCTTAATTGGTCTCTTCCGGTTTGGGGCGTATCATCATTTGAACAGACCTTAGGGACGTGCTACCATCGAATACGTTCCATATAATGCCCTCACCATTGTAACCAGCAGGCTTATACTCTTTATATTCACCATTAAGGTTGGCAAAACTATGGGTGCATAATGGCATTATTATTAATATCTTTCCGATTGATAAGTTTGGAATACTTACTAATCAAGGTTGTCGCATGAATTGAACCACCAACCGCCTTTAAACGCTTTAGCACAGTTTTTTACCCAATAGTTGTCATTGTCGCGGTCGTAGGTACTGAATTTTTGTCGTATATTATATGTCAACGCTCGTCCGTTTCCATCGTAATAACTGCCATTAAATTCGATTTGCTGTAACTCGTAATCAGTATCCTCGCTGCCAACAAGAAATTTGGAAAATGTAATAAATTTAGTCCGAAATGTAAAAGCCTCCAAAAAAACAAGCAGCTCGTGCGGCTGTGCAACAGTCATTCGGTGCAGCTTTTCTAAGCCAATAAAGAATTCTCCATTCAAATCGCCGAAGCCATTTCGATAATCGTTCCAGTTTCTATTGAAATTAACGCTGCCATCCAAACGCCTCTGAATCACCGTCCAGCCGGAGCCCTGATAGCGAGACTCGCAGGGCGCCAGAAATGGTCCAACGCCAGGCACATTTAATACCTGAATATCTGAGGAATTGCCAAAGGTAAGGCAGCTAGATGCCGCGAGTGTGTTGATGCGATCCCTGCACTCGGAAAGTTGATCATTCTTTTGCCTAAGCTTAGCCGCGTCTGCTTTAGCTCTGACCTGCAGATCAGTTAGCTCAACATCCTTATTGTTGCAGGTGGTCCTATAGAACGCGATGCTATTATTTAAATACCCTATCTGTTCTTGCTGCTCGTTCAATGCGGCGACATTGCTATCGATCTGCGCCTCGTAGGCAGCGATAAGATCTTTCAGTTCCTTCACTTTCCCAGAATCGGCCGTAATCTTGGACCGAAACGCAGCCACCTGTCGCTTCATTTTCGACACTTCCTCGGCGTTCACCTCGCAGTTGACAGCAACGATATCTGAATTTGATTTAAAAATGTTGAAAAAAATCAAATGTTAATGGTTGAATATCTAAGTACTGAAAATTGGTTGCCCTTATACTTTATATTTAAAATATTTTTTTCATCTACAATTTATATTTATATACCAGTACCTTCAGTTTTTGCTGAGGTAAAACTTGTAAAAAGCATCAAATTTCACATCGAGCTAGCAAATAAGCTGTAGGCAAAAATTCAAAATTTTTTGATACGTAATGCAACTTGTATTTGCAGTCGCATTAATAAAATAAAAATATAAATGATTACATCAACAAGTTAATTAGTTGATTTATATACAAGTGAATTTGCAGTGTACTACAAGACAAGTCCTCTAAATTAAAAAGTCAGACGACATTGATTATGCATAATCGATCTAAAATCACAAAAATTACCATCTTTTTCACTGCTGCTCACGTTGAGTTTAAGAAGTGTTTCTTCTTGGCTTGTCTGATCGTAAGTTTCGGTAATTCCTTGTCCATCAACCACAATCATTTCAACCGATTGCGGCTGCTCCTCGGCAGGAATAAATTCGAAATGCGAAAAAGATTTTGTATCAGTTAAGCAAACTTGCCAGGTTAGGCATAAAATGATTAACCCTAATATATATCTCATATCGAAAAATATATATTTCTAAGTATAAATGTTTATTCACTGGCTGGTAAGGAAATCACAATAAGACACAATCGAATGGTTCTATAGCTTCGGCTGTCGAACTTCAACTGATTGAAATCAGTCAATGGCAAAGACGAAGAAATGCTCGACGATTGTCGAAGTCAGCATTTATTGCAATAAGTAAGAATGCCTGACCAGGAGTTACCCTAACATCAGAGACATAAGATCTGCAAAAAGCACATCTTTAAAACTTTAAACACAAAGTCATGCCAATTAATAAGCTATAGAGTTTATAGAAATGACTTCTAGCGATGTCTTTTCTTAAAATTATAATACCCGTTATAGGCATTTAAGGGACTACAGGGTAGATATGCTTGCATGCCGTATATTCAGGCATGACTCAAAACGATATATTCTCGCGTTAAATCGTGCTTATGCCTTGCGCAGTACACAATGCAATAAAAAAACATAAATATTCAGGTCTTGATATTGTTTGGAAATATTAAAATAGTTTTTTTTTATATGAATGAAAATATTGCGTGCCGTTTCGTTTCGTGCCTGAAGTCTGTGCCATCTCTTGTACTTGCTGGTACAAAATTTAAAGACCCGAGTCCATCTCTAAATGATAACAATAGATATTTGTTTATTTAAGGAGTCACAAATAAATTCTGATTTTATGACAATAATTGAAATCTAAATGCAAAATGTAAATTGAGTTATTAAACATACTTTAATTTAAATTTTCTTAGTAAATTTAAATTTAATTCAGCTCCCAAAAGATCATTTAATTTATTTATTTGCATTTGCAAATTTGTAAAGATTCTTTTGCTTTTCGTTTAGTTTGACAGGCACAATTAAACATTATTCATTTAAATAGCTTTGATATTCATACTGACCGCAATTTGCACGCTAATGGAACTTATTAAAGTGAGCCCAAAAAGTTTATGTGCTACTAGCCAGCCAAAAGGCTTAATAAGCCATGGCAGACGAAAAAACTTTGGTGAACACAAAGCTTTTGCCTGTACGCCCGGCGGCCAGGCAAAGCGACCTATTCAAGATCATATCGTTGGCTCGGCGGCCTGGGTACAAACATAATTATTGACCCATTTTGTCTAATGTAATTTCCTATGAATACAAAAAATAAATAAAATTCGTGCTCATTGACCAGGCAAATGAAGCTATTTACAACTAAATAGGCGTTTGTTAATGTTAACAGCTCTAATTAAACTCTTGCACAAAGACATGGACGTTAAAACGTCCAAATTGCCGCGCTACATGGCAATTTGTGTGTTCATTCGCAATTAGAGAAATTTTTTGCGTGTTTGGGGTATTCGTCTAACCGACTCATCGTCTCTTACAGATGGTCATTGTCACCGTGTGGATAACATCGGCTGTCTACTCAACGCCCAAATTTGTCTTTAGCAAGACCATCAAGAACATTCACACCGAGGACGGGCAGGAGGAGGAGATCTGTGTGCTGGATCGTGAAATGTTTAACTCCAAATTGCTCGACATGATTAACTTTGTGCTGCTCTATGTCATGCCTTTGCTGGTCATGACGGTAAGTATGCAATAATGGGGGGTTTTAACATTTTTGTTTAATTATTTATTAAGATATTCTCATATGAGTTAAATTACAAAATTCAAATTCATTTTATTTGCAAAAAAAAAAAATTATATAGTTTGGTCAAAATAATGAAAATTTAATGATCTAGTTGCTTTATTTATTTCAAATAAAAAATTAATAATTCGTTTAGTTTTAAATCGACCATAATTCGCTATGGTTACAGTCTATTCAATTTATGCACTTGTTAACATGCTTTTAAATTTCTATAGTTGATCGAAAAAGAAACAATTTCTAGTTCAATTTATATACAAAAGTATTTCAATTGATTTATTACTTAAGTTTATCACTTTAAGGTACATTACAATTCAAATTTGTGAGCGCTGGTCATGTGTAAAAATTTAATTTTCTATGCCAATATTAAGATGTGAGGGAAATGTAGCGTAATGTTTAACCAAACAGAACCGTTTCTTGTCCGTGATAAATGGCACGCAGTACCAAATTTTTATTAATTCTTTGCGTTCATTTGCATTGTTTTGTAGCGAACCGATTTTTAACTGAGCCGGCCTAAACACGACGGATTTTCCGAATCAGCTGTGTGAAGATCAGGCGAACCTTAACCAGAATCAACAATATATTTTATTTCTTTAATTTTATTTAATAGTATTAAAGAGCTGCGAATTAGAAAAATAAACAGATTTTCAGAAAGACAATGTATAGAAATATAATATATTTAATTGTTCTAAGGGTAAAACGAAAATATGCTTCGAACCAAGCTTTGACAGAAAACTAAGTTCAGAGCTTAAGACAAAGCTAACTCACGCTCATGGCCTAATTAATTTATTGGTTGGGTTAATTATTAATAATAATATTTAATTTATTTTCTAATATGATCTACACTTTTTGTCGGCAGGTATTGTACAGTAAAATAGCCATTGCATTGTGGCGCAGCTCGCGTGGCCTCAGCCCGCATGTGACACAACATCAACAGCAGCAGCAACAACAACACCAACAGCAACAGCAGCAACAACAGGCTAACCAGGAGAATAGCATGAGCCTGCACAACAGCATGTACCATCATCATCATCATCCACAACATCCGCACCACCATCAACTCCACCAACAGCATCAGCTGCCAGCGTCGGCAGCAGCAGCAGCGTCGTCGCTAGCTTCCGGCAGCAGCTCCACGTCCTTGTCACGTAAACATAGCAGTAAATATGAAAAGCGTGGAGTCAGCATCACCGAGAGTCAGGTAAGTCCACCAACAACAACAACAACAACAACTGGTCACAGGTGTGCCACATACCAAAACAAAGCGAATGCCCAAGAGCATATATATCTATATGCAAAAGATAGAATACCTAATCCTAATGTCCTCGTATATATTTAAGATGAGAAAAAATGCTTTGTGCATTGCGCTCAGCCCTGAGCAATAAAACTGCACAGCAACTTAAACAGGACCGAATACCTAAAGCTTGCCATATATTTTAATCAGACTAGGATAGCGAAGGATCTGCGAACATCTTGAAACTATTTTCAAAACTCACAACCTTTCTTCTTAAATCTATTATTCGACCAACAATTATTTTGTTTTGTTAAAACATGATAGAGAAAAAATTTTAGTCCGGAGTGTGATTAAATGCTTAGTTCAAGAGTTGTTGCTGTTCAAAAATAAGAGAACGCCTATTACATCTCACATAAATCGGATGTATTAAAATGAATACCAAGAATAGTGAAGATTAGTTAAATATTCAGTTGAAATAGGATAGTTGTACTTTTGAATCAATTGAATGCGTTCAAGCAAAACATGAAAGCCTTTTATCCAGCTAAGTGCTTCAAAGTTCTTCGGTTAAAATACATAAAAGACTTGGAGAACAAATTTTAGTTGGTCGTTTAAAACTCACGTTGCTTGGCTTTCAGTTCGAGTTACGCTTTGTCCGGTTAAGTTGGTGTGTTTTAGCTGTTGGCAGTTAAGTTGGTAAGTAAGTAGCTCGCTGTTGCTTATAATAGTTAATATTTGCTGAAGTTGAGCGAAAGGCTATCGCAAGTTTGCGCTGAAATTGCAATTTGGCCAACTTGGACGTTGCCTTCACCTGGCTGCCGGGCTGCCAGGCTTCCGGTGTGCCGACCAGCCAGTTTCACGGCAGCAGGTGTCAAAGCGCATTAGGAAGTATCAGTGAACGTGAAGTTCAAGTGAAATATCTAGTTTTGAGCAGCTGCATTGAGTTGGCAGCAAGCTGGCGGCTCATGCGGCGTATACGCAATATTTCAACTTGCCACTTACTTAACCCCAATTGACCGCCTGACCAGGTATCTGGCATTGAGTTGAGCTGTAGTAATGATTATTCGTTTATGCACAACAACTTACGATATGCACACATCCATCAAGCGCATCGCCTGCTCTTTGAAGTGGCTCTAATCAAGTGAAAAATGTGCGCTAACAAAAACAGTATAGAGTATGCGTTATGTAATCTATGTATGTACTCAAATGATTTATGAACGTAAATTGGTTGCCGAGCAACGGGTTGGTAGTGGGGGGAAAAGGTAAATCACTAAAGTGTTGTGTATATTTAGTACAAAGCGTAAACACAATAAAAATGGAAGCTATTTTGAGTGCAGCGAAACAAACGCAAACATTGATTAATTGAATATTTTTTTTATATTTATATAAAATATTATCTATTATATAGGATATATAAATTTACAATAATAACTTTCTAAATATTAATTTAATATAAAATATTATTATTATTATAAATATTTTATATTTTGCCTATTTATTTTAATAGTAATATTAAGATTATCTTAAACATAAATTATATATTTTCTAATAGAAAGTACAAATTTACATTGATAATTTGTATTTTAAATTTTAATATGAATGTAAATATAAATTTAGTAGTAATAATTTTTTAGGATAGGTAATCTTACAATATGTTATTTTATTAATAGAAATTTTAATTTAAATATTAACTCCACAAACTTACAATAATAACATTTCTTCCCCAAATATATTTATGCATAATTTAATGTACGCCTATTTAAAACCTTAATCCTAAGCTAGCTGTTTAACTATCTTTGTGTTTCAATGTGTTCTCTCTCTCCCTCTCTATCTCTCACGCTGTCTATATGTGTATCTCTCTCTTTTTCTCTTCCGTTATTTGGGTTTCTATTTTACCACTAACAACAACAACAACATTTTGTTTGCCTCTCCACTAACAATATCACAACGACAACAACAACAACAACGCAATACACAACACACACACAAAAATTAGCTTGATAACTGCAAGGTGGGTATGTCTGAATAGTCCTTAAGCCAATGCCAAAATGCTTTAAGCTCTATACGGCACAGACTAACGGTTAATCGTATTCCTAATGCTATAACATCTATTACTCATGCAGGTCTCGCTGGAGGCGGATCGGCCCATTGTGAGCGCTTGTCGCAAAACGAGCTTCTATCATCACTCCCACACGCACAATCAACGACAGGGCAATGGTGGCGGCGGCGGGGGTGGGGGTGGTGCTGGCGGAGGCGGAGGCGGCGCCACACACATGTCACATTCGTCGAGCAATGTGCTACGCGCCCGAAGGGGCGTGGTTCGCATGCTGATAATATTTGTGCTGACATTCGCGCTCTGCAATCTGCCGTATCATGCGCGCAAAATGTGGCAATACTGGTGAGTACACAGTAAAAAATTTAAGAATATATTTAAAAGCATATTGATATTTCTATGAATTAAGTTGCAACTTTTCGTCATTGCTTGCCAATTTTTTGAGTCTTATGAATTAGAGAGCGTGATTAAAGACAACTGTGACTTAAGCGATTAGCTGAAATATTAACTAAAATAGTTTAATTATGAAATCAAATTAAATTTCAAAAATAATTGAAGTTAATATAAACAATAGGGCACTTTTTCTTGCTGTATACTAGGGTTGCCAGGCAGCGCCCTTGTCTTTCCCGTCATCATCATCATCATCATTGTCGTCATCCCGCCCATCAGCGCCATTTTATGTTATGCAAACAGTTGACAGTCATTTGCATATAGCGTGCCCATCTGCTGTGCCGTAAATAATACAAACAATTAAACTGAAAATTGAAGTGGGCCAAGCGCCAGACTGATTGCCGAAGTGCTCCTTCCGTCCCTTAGCCACAATTTTGTTCTAATTGTTATGCAGAGCTCGTCTTAACGTTTTCCATACAGTCCGCTGCTCAAATCGAATATATACTTCAAACACTCTCTTAACAATTTACTGACCAGTGCTCTGAATTTCAGCATAAATTAAGCAGCTTGCCAATAGTCTACTTGCTGCTACTCCCTAGCAGAACCTGTGCAATCGAAAGTAAGCTTATGAAATCCGTTTGTAGGCAAAGGCGCAATTAAATGTGTTTTAGCCAAATTCTCCTAATCTTTTCCGTTGCATAAGTTTCCAAAAACTTGCATCGTTCTTAAATTATAATCTTACCTTTTTATCTTGCCTAATTTGCATTAATAAAAACACTGATTTTTTACTTAGCATAATTTTAAATTGTTTTGCAACTTTGCTGTTCATGTATTTTATTCAGTTTTCCTTTATCTAGATTTATTATCCAAAAGACAAAATATAAGAATTGAATATAAGCTTTGATTTTGATATTAAATTTGGAAATATTAAATATTGGCAAAATAAGAGTAATTTATTATTAATTTAAAATTTGTTTAATTATATTATATATCATATTAATTGTCATAGATAATAACCATTATTTTATTTTCCGAACATTTTAAAGTTGGGGCTAAAAAGCTTATATATTACTTTATCCATATATATACCTGTTACACCTTTTTTTGAAAATCGTATTTAAATTATAAATTGTGAAGTGTCACAAGTACTGCCTCGTCTGCCCAGAATGCTGTCAAATACAGAACCAATCTCCATTTGGTGTCAGCTGTGGCATCCATCAAATTTAATGCGCGTCGGCAAATCAGCAAATATATTCGGGCATTCAATATGAATTATTGCTTTAAATTTGCTTTGAAGGGACTTTTTGTGATCACCTTGAAGCTTGCCGGCAATTTATTCCATTAGCAACAATTATTGGGCATCACATGGCAAATAGTCTAATAAAAAAAAAATGGTAAAGGTCTGCTCCTGTTATTGTTTCAACCTTCTCTTGGCCCCTGCTGTTTTTGTTTGCGTTTTCCTTTTACTTTTTCCGCTGTATTCAAACATTTCAGTTTCGAGCTCGCCTTGCTTTTATTTTGTGCTATTGGCCTTTGGTTTTTTGTGCGTCTCGTTTGATTTTCCCATTATACGACAGCTTATGGTCATTTGAGTGAGGGATTCAATGGCCAATGGCCAGTGGTCCGAAGATTGGCTGCATGGATAGCAATGTCATGGCAACAACCCAGATGATTCGATATAAACAATTTAACGCCCACAGACTTATCTGTCAAAGTCTTAAAAGTCGCACAGAAACAAATAAAATAGCGAAATGGAAGCAAAATTGAAAATGCGAAATGCCAAGAAGTAAACATTTATCAAAGCATGATTTGGACATGATTTAGACAAGTCCAGATATATCTCAATTATTTTTGCTGACATGACACGTTGCGAGTACTCTGGCCGAAATTCGTGTATTGTTTTTATGTGGCAGACGAAAATAAATAAATTTTATTTTATTGCCTTTCCAGCAACAGCAAAATCCCAACATATTTCACATATTTCGTAAAATTCGCGAAATAACCCCAAGCGAAAATGCATTTCAGCTATTTTGTTCCTGTTGCAAATTAAAATATATTATATGGATTAAAACTAATATTTTTCGAGTGCAAGTCGAGCAAATCGGCCAGATTGTAAACAAATTTTAGCTAAAATATATAATAAGTAAATAAAAAATTGCGTATTTCGCAAAGCGCCCAAATTTAATAAACGATAATCGTAAATGGCCAACATAAATAAATAATATATAAATATATATGTTAAACTGCCAATAAATGAAACACAAATATGACAGCTTGACAACCAGACTTTTGGGACAGTTAATTTGGCACTGTCTTAGCCAATATATTCTTAAATCTAAATATAGCTTTAAGCTACAATTCTTAGGCATAAAAAAATCAAATTATTTTTACCCAATGCGCAGTTCAAGGTATTTCTGATATTTGAAATATTATAGCATTTTTGAGCTTTTTATATTGCAACCGCTCGGAATAAAAATAAAAACAATCGGGAAAGTAGGGATATCTTCAGCAGGCCGAATATTTAATACCCTTGTAGACATTTCCCTTTTGCAGATATGTGAGAATATATGTGAGAATAGAAAATATATTGGAAAAACAGAATATTTGGCCATATAAGAACCTACTTTTAGATAGATCTTTTCTATAGCAGCTCTATGATTTTGTGGTCCGATGTTGATAAAATTTTGCACATATGTAGACAGCACAGTGAATCTTAAACTTTGGGTAAGATATCTTAATAAATCAAAAAAGTTATCCATACAAGAACCTACATTTGGACCGATTATTTTTATTGGAGCTATATGATATAGTGATCCGATCCGAAATACATACTGCCTGCAACAAGAAGACGGAAATATGCAACGTTTCAAGATGAAAGTTTTAAAACTGGGAGACAAGTTTGCATAGAGACAGACGGACGGACGTGCGGAAGGACATGGCTGTATCAACTCGGCTGTTGGTGCTGATCTAGAATATATATACAGGAAAAAATTATAATACCCTCTACAGGAATAAAAATTATAAATACTCAACTATTTGTAAATTAACTAGATCGAAATATTTATTGAGCCTTGCATTTCTATTTTAACAAGACAAAGCCTTGCAACAAATTGAATATATCAATCTATTATTAAAATGTAAGTCCTTAATATTTAATAAAATATTTTTTTATTTTTATTTTTTTGTTAATTACATATATTTAGTATATATATACATATGTATAAGGAAATCAAAAATAAAGTAGACATAGCTTAAATTTCAAAGCTTAATATTGAAGCTTTTACCTTTGTCCAAGTTGAGCTCCTACCTAGATATTTAGTAATAGGGTATTTAATGTCCAAAAAAGGAACACAATTTATGTCTGAGTTCCGGTCATTTAGGTGGAGTAACTTTAATGAAGTGAAGCTTATGTAATTGTGTCATTTGGTTCATTTAATGCTGTCATGCGCCGTCAATTGCTCCATATTTATATTAATGCGTTACCAGACAGCAACAACAAGGCTCAGCGTGCGCCGAGGCACGTGATCATTATTAGCCCAGGAAACACAAGTATCGGAAGGTCAGAGAGGACGCATTCCAGAGTCCTCGCAGCTGGCTGCTGACTATGGGCTGACGCTGGACTTGCCAGCCATTATACTAGCACCTTATGTCGGCCTATTATATGGACTGCACTGGGTCAGGCGAATGTTTACCCCATGTGGCGACAGCTGGCCACCATGGCCATTGCTTCATGGGTTGCCAATTTATATTTAGACGAGTTTTGGACTTGCTTTTAAATTTGCAAGTCGATTGTTAAAGCCACTTGACAACTCAAGCTGCGAGCAGAGTAGCAGCAACAGCAGCAGAAATGCAAAAAAGACCTCTGAGGGTGCCAATCAGTTAGCCACACCCCCTCCACTGCTTACACGCCGCCCACTTTTGTCAGTTGCAAGTGCAGCGCAAATTGTCAACTGGCAAACAACGAAAAAAACATTTTGACAGTTGACTCAAAGTTTTGTCCACTTGGAAATGAAAATATATTGTTAGCGACTTGGCAATACCCTGTTAATCTATTTAATAATTCAAAATTCATAAATCAACAAGACAACTAAGACACTTAGCATTAAAATATAAATTAATATAGATTGGGAAGTAAATCCCATATTTAATATTTGTATAACACATTTTAATTATAAATATTTGTAACTACCCCGAAAAGTATAAAGAACTTAGAAATGTTAATTTAATACAGAAGTTAAAAAAACGTATACACAGCTTTGGACAGGGAATGCACAAGTCGGGCAGCTGTTTTACGGGCTGCTGCCCAAAGTGTTTGTTCCAGTTATGCATCCTACTTAAAGACGCTGAAAAACTTTGCTCTTCTGGCAAAGTTACGCGAAGCGTGGACAGTTACGAAGAAGCAGGTACAAATCAGTTCAAATACTTGTCAGAGGTTGTCAAATAGCTGGAAGAAAAAAAAGAGACGCCACTTTAAATTTAACGAAAGGTAGCAAGAAGTGCGAAAAGAACTGTTTAAGCAAATGCTCCTAATCAGAAGACTAAATCGATAAATAACGAATTTTAACAATTCTAAAAGATACTTTTGATTTAAAATTGACTTATTTATTTCTTACCTTTTAATATGTATCAAATATATCAAAATAAAAATTTTGAGCTGAGCATAGAATAGGCAATCTTTATGAAAATCAACTTGAATTGTTTCAAGAAGGCTAGACATGAAGTGCTTTCTGGCACATGTTTATTTAGTTGCTGGTACATAAATACATAAATGCTAGCTATATTTACATATACTAAGACTTAATATATATATTTTATCTATGCATAATTTTAGGTCACGTTCATATCGCGGTGATTCCAATTTTAATGCGCTGCTAACGCCGCTCACTTTTCTGGTCACGTACTTCAATTCGGGTGTTAATCCCCTGCTCTACGCTTTTCTCAGTCGCAATTTTCGCAAGGGCATGAAGGAGCTGCTGCTCTGCTCCTGGAAGAAGGGCAAGGGCAAGTCGTCCTCCAATTCGTCGATGCATCACAAGCGCAAGGCGCTGCAGGTGAGTGCTACCCCCAAAGATATTCGAGTTACTTTAAGTATTTGGCATTGGGCAACACTCGGTCTGTGTTTCGACTCTCTGCAGACCCACTCGCTGCCCACGGATACCACGCACATTGGCAACGAGCAGCTATGATGCCCGAGCTGCTGGAAGACGCACTTCAAGCTCTTCGGTCGTCGCTCGTAGAACCCATCGGTGGCCGCTCGTGCTGGTCGCATCTAGCGGTAATCTCATTGTGATTCTCTAAGAAGCCCTATTGCTTGGTTGGATTAGCAATTAAAATTACGAATTACCTAACCATAGGTTTTATTATCATTGTCATTGTTGTATGATGAGAACTAAGCCAATTTAAAAAGCCGCATTCGTTACAGGCTAAATCGAAAAGCTCTTTAAGAAACTGGAGAAGCTACTCTATAGCTCGTAAATTATAATTAAATTATTCTATATCTCGGTATATGCTGCGTGTGCATATTTTTTAAATGTATGAAGTCATGTTTAAAGTGATACAAAATATACGAATAAATTAGCTACAATTCAAAATAAATGTCGTTTTCCAGTTAAATTTAATTTTTACAGTTTGCTTAAAATTTGCTTTAAGGATTTGCTATCCTTTTTTAGTTTCATTTAGTTTCTTCGGCTAATTTGAGTACTTATTTAACAAAGGCTTTGTTTTCAAATCCTTTTTGGATTGATTATCCTTTATAATTTTATTCATTTTCTTCGGCTTATTTTAACAATTATTTAACAATGGCTTTGTTTTCAATGCAATAAACATGATATAAAACATATATGGAACAGAGGTAAGCTCATAATTTTGCTTGAGTTATATCTAGCAAAATTTCTAGATGTTGTATGGCTGCCAAAACTTTATTTCATCAAATTATTACGAGATATACTACTATTCATTTATTTATACTCTTATTCATACTCTTTCATACTTTTCGGACCCTCAAAGCATTTATTGCATGTAACAACATGTAATTAATATTTTTTCTAATTTTTAAAGCTTAAAGCTACATTTAGAAAGCACATTATGTTTATAAACCTCCTTTATGATCTTTATTTGCTTAATTAAATATACAAACAGACAGATATGCCACAAAGCTAATATTCCAATTTTTCTTTTAGCAAGAGAGCATAAAGAAAAAAAGAAAAACATCAAAGCTAAAAGTCGAGTGCCGCAACAAAATTGAATCAAACGCGCAGTCTACGCCAGATACGTGCCACAAGCAGCTTAAGAGTTAACATAACGATTTAAGTTGCGTGCCCAACCGCCCCCACATTCCATTCAGAATTGCAACTCACGCGTTGTGTGTAAACAGCGCCAGTTGGCAACGTTTATATGGCGCTGAAAATGTTTTCGTTTAATTTTGATTCGATTTTGCATAATCAGCAGCTTCAAATTGCGTTTGCAATTTATAATATTTGATTTCGATGCCGATTGCCGATAAAATCCGCTGACAACTGCTTTTCACGGCCGGTTAGAGGTCTTTTATAGCTGAGGCTGCTAAAAAAGTAGAGTCTGTTAGCGCTTTAAAACACTCTTAAATCTTTTCGTTGGCTCTCGAGTTCATCATTTGTCAACTGGCGCAGTGCATCCGCCAAGAGCTGCTCCAGAGCACAAAGCGAATCGCTGAAGAAACTCAATTACCAGGCGACTGCCTTTGCTGCAAATTAAAACAACGAAAAATAATAAAGAAAAGAAATGCAATCGCTAAACAAAATCTGCAATGAAATGCCGTGCAAAACTGCAAGGAAAAAAAGAAGTCTACTCAAGCACTTGTTTGTTTTGGCCATTTGTTAAGCCGCGTTGGCGGCCTTTGTTATGCAAAAAGTGACCATAAATTGTGTCAAGTGGCAGCGCCGCCGCTTGCGTCTCCTCAAAGGATCTCAACGTGGGTCAGTTGAGCGTGCAATTTCTCATAATTAAAAGCAAGTTGAGCGGCTGCTGCGGATTGGCATAAATCACAGTAGCTGCCGCCAAATGGCGCTCAAGATAAGCTCCCCATGATATATGCAAACCTCACGTCTGTGTGTGTGTGTGTGTGTGTGTGTGGATATGGGCTTGTGGGTGGGTGTGGCCTGCCTGTTCAGCTTTCAATAACTAAATAAAACCCGTGCAGACAACATAAATCATACGCCCTGTGTACGCTCGTACATCGCTGGCAACATGTGCTCAGCAGCATATGCCCAGCAACATGTGCCCAGCAACATGTGCCCAACAACATGTGCTTGTTTACTGTCCGCAGCCAAAGCCTGCCTCCCCACTCAGCCTTCAGCAGGGAGATGCCAAAAATAAAAATGTGAAAAAATGATTGAAATTAAAAAAATCAAGTAACAGGCGAACAGCCTACGACAGCTGCTCGACAATTTGTCGAAAGAGCCCGAGTCGAAAAGTTTACGGAAACTGATGAAAAATGTTTGTCATGTGCGTGCGAGTGTGTGGGGATGTGTACGTGTATGTGAGTGTGTAAATCCTTGATGCGTGTGCGTTTTTGTGTGTGTGTACAACAGACAGTCACAAGCAGAAGATGCATAAGGAATTAGATAGCTAGACTCGCAAATACCCTGTACTAATCAAATTTATTATTATATCGGTTATTAGGATCTTTGATAGACACAACTTCTATAAGCAAAGCTTACTTTAGGTATATAAAGAAATATATTTAACATATGATTATTCCCTAAACTATATCTTTAAGCGTTTGTCCACTCAATTATGATGAGGTAATTTTTTTTTTATTATTTAAACTAAATTTCCGGTGAATTTATCTTTTTTGTATGACAAAAAATTTAATTTATTGTTTTATTTATTTACTATGCAAGTCCATATAGAATACAATTTAGAGAACAATCATTTATTTTTGAAGAAATTAATATACCCATTTTTAACCACTTCTGCAGGCCGAGGGTATTTAAAGAGTAAAGAGTTTTCCACTCGTTGCAAGTCAAGTGCGAGCTAAATGGCAATAACGAAATGCTGCTGAGCATCAAGACTGGCAAACAGCAAGAGTAGCAGGCGAACCAGCAGGCAAATGCTGCACACATGCTGCTTGTAGTTGCACAAAATCCAGATTGGATTTCTGGCCCAAAGTGTCTGTCTCGCTCATCAAACTAGCCCGCTTCCTTGCGCATCTCTCTCTCTGTCGCTCTCCTTCTCTCTGGTTTAATCAACAACTATAAAGCAGGGCTGTAAAATGTTGCTCGTTTGCTGCCCGGACTAGTGCTTGGGTAATGTGTCCACCTGGCGTAGGAGTTACTTTGTGCTACGTATTTTAATTCATACATAGCCAGCGGGTAGCTAATGCCGTGGCAAGGACATGCGCCACAACTCTTGCCTATTTTTTGTATGATGACGCAAAACGGGCTTTCAATTAAAACGCCAGCATCTGAGCTATTTAAATATGTTATTATGAAGCGTTGGCCAGTGCAATTTGCACCAGCAGCTAATTATAAATTTCATTTTGTGTGGGTTACCTCCGTCAAAGGATTAAAAAGCATTCAAGTGCAAAATCGCACCAGTCAAAGAAGTCAATTGCAACAATGGCCCAGCCATGCATAACTGTGGCCGTTCACCCGGCGTGTCTCTGCCCCAGTAGCTGGGACACTAAGCCGATTAGTTGCTCGCAAAACCGTTTCAATTGGAGCAAGTTTAACAAAAACAACTAAAAAAAAAAAGAATTTTACCTAACAGATTATGGCAATTAGCTGGGCGAGTTACAAAACGAGCTAAGCTTAGTTTAAATGCCGGTTACGTAGCGCACATGAGTGTCTACATGTGTGTGTGTGCGGGTGTGTGTGTGTGGGTGTGTGTGTGCAGTCTGTATAAAACTTTGAAATTAGTAACTTATAACACAAAGGAAATCCTTTTTAGCTAAGAGCAAAGCTTAAAAAAAATCTAAGCCCGAGCGTCGCAGTTCGAATTCCACTCTTTTTTATGATCGCAGTATAGTCCTTACCGAAGGCCATAGTAACCAGTACCGCATATAAAAATTCTAAAAATGGTGCTTTTATAATAAAAATAATAATAACATTTATAAACCCGCCTAATCCGGGTTTTTGGCCTTCAGAATGTACACAACAGTTGCACATGCAAACATTGTGAAGCACAGAAAAAAACCTTATTTGAAATTATGTTTTGGATATTTAGTTTTTATCCTTGTAAAGTTTTTTAGTATTTTAGTTTTAGCAAACCAAACTTGGCAGTTGCGAGCTGTTGCTTCTTACAAATAAGCAAAATCTTATCAAAATCTGAAGTCTTTATCATTAGTTCTATAGGAAGAATCGGTCGAGAACCCTGCTTTCTGTATAGTAAAATCGTATGATTTTCAAGATATTTTTACCAAACGCATCAATTACTTCACAATTCTCCTTACATTTCTGTATTATCGTAAGACTTATGCCTGTAAGGGTTTTTAAACTTCGGCACGCCGAAGAGAATTGCTCTTTGTAGCTTTGTTTTTTTTTTAAACGACTTTATTTATTTATTGCATTATTTTTCTCATAATTATATACATAAAACAACATAAATTCTTTATCTCGAAAAGTAACAAAGTTAATATCGAATGCGACGTGGAAGGTGGCCTGCCATGAGCAGCACCCAAGGACGTTACGCGAAATAAACATAGGTGAGATGCCGAATAATAATTAAAGAATACAAAAGCTTTGACAATTCACAATATTTTATTTAAAAAACAAAACGGAAATTGGCTTTTAACTGCGCTTTTATCATACGTAACCCAATTATTTCGGAGCAATTAAAATTTTCTGTTAACAGCTTTAAAATTCGTATAGAACTAAAAAGCCTGCATACTTTTGTGCGATTTACTTATTAAGCATTAACTCCATAAAAAATCAACAGATGGCGCAATTCTGCTTAACATATTTTGTATGATACATACTTTTCTGAGCAATAATATATAAGTTGTCAAAAATAGCACTGCATACTTTTGCGCTGGCACACAAAAAAGCTACTTTAGCACCACGTCAGAAATTTTACAAATCCTGGATTCTTAGATAACACCCAAATGTTTTACTGCATATCCATACAGTTGTTTCTTCTGTGCCTAGCGTACCATAATCTTTGAAATTCTGCAGGGATATGGTCGAGCTTTAGCTAGTTATCCCAACAGGATATCAATAACAAATTCTGCCATATCTTAGCTATTTCAAGGATAAGCATGAAGTCCTGCGGCTGACAGATGGTCTAAACAATTCAGAGTGTTCAAGTAAAAGGAAAAAAGTTCATCATCTTCACGATATAGTCATATATTATTTGAAAATATATTAGCCCGTAGCTCAGCTGTGCCCTTGAGGGTCCTGACGATAGTCCTTCAAACGGCTAAGAAAAAAGGACACTTTTGTAAACAGAAAATAGCCCCTAACTCGGCTATATCCTTGAATATCCTGATGAGTCATGTGTCAAAAAAATTGTATTAGCCAGGTCTGGCCAAAGGACATCAAAATCGTCCTTGTAGTTCCAGAAATATTAAGGATTTTGTGTATAATTGCCAATTACTTCCAATTCTTGGCTCAAAAATAATTACCAAGTCCAGAATTCTTAGCTGACCCTATAATAATTTGATGCAGATCGATGCGCTTAGTCCCCACGATACTAACGCACCATGTCCTTTGAAAATCCGCAAGGATATGGGAAAGTTATGTCCACTTTACTTTACTCAAAATGACCTTACAACATTTTTACTTGTTTTAAAAAAGTGTGTCTTTTTCTTTTCAGATTAAAGAGTTCAAGGACTTCAAAGATTCTGAGGACTTTTACTATTTATAATTAGTTAAGCGTCAAAATTAGAATTAAATTTTCTTATTTTATAAGCATTTATAAATAAAAAAATAAATAAATAAATAAATGTTTGCAGCTGCAGCTAATGGAAAAGAGCCGGACGCCCCTTTCGGGTATGCAATAGATTTTTCGGCAGGCCACAGATTAACTTGATCTTTGAATGCTTATAACTCGGCCATATCCTTGCGGATTTTCAAAGGACATGGTGCGTTAGGCTCGTACGGACCAAGCGCATCGATCTACATCAAAATATTGGGGGGTCATCTAAGAATCCTGGACTTGGTCATTTTTTCAGCCCCGGATTGCAAGGAAATGGCCATAACACACAAAATCCTTAATATCTCTGGAACTACAAGGACGATTTTGATGTCCTTTGGCCAGTTAGTAGACGTGGCGAATACAATTTTGTTGACACATGACTCGTCAGGATATTCAAGGATATAGCCGAGTTAGGGGCTATTTTCTGTTTACAAAACTGTCCTTTTTTCTCAGCCGTTTGAAGGACTATCGTTTTTTGGATTGTATATTCATAAATGGGAGGATGAGGACTATCTACTGAGCAAAGGACATCCCGATAGTCCTTAAAATGGCGAATTTAGTCCTGAAATTTTCGATTTTCTGACTAACCCCCTTGCAGAAATTGAGGAAAATTTTTTGGTGGAATCCTGGGAATCCTTGAATGCCAATCGATAGTCCTGATCCTCCCGAGTTTAAAAAGGTACATCCTTTCGATATACTTAAGGATTTGGAAGAGTTACGGCAATAAACAGAATGTCCTGTATAGAAAAGTAGCTATACCTCGGAAAGTGGTAGGACTACCGGGATGTCCTTTAGTCAGTAGATAGTGCTTATCCACAAAATAAAGAAAATATCAGAGGAAGGACGAAAGTCCTTTAAACAGCTGAGAAAAAAGGAAGATTTTTTTCACAGAAAATTACGTATAGCTTGACTATATCCTTAATTCTCCTGATAAATACTACGTCAAAAAAATTGTGTTGACAAGGGCTATCAACTGGCCAAAGGACATCTCGAAATTCCTTTAATTTTTGAAGATATCACGAATTATGTTTTCAGTTTACTTCCTTGCATACGCCAAAAATTTTACTAAGTCCTGGATTCTTAGATGACCCCCTAATCTTTTGATGCAGTTTGATGAAGTTAGTCCTGACGATCCTAGCGCACCAAATTTTTCAAAAATCTGCAAGGATATGACCGAGTCATGGCTATTTTTCTAAAAAGGATGTTGTTACAAAATCGTCCATAACTTGGCCATTTCAAATACTATTCTGATGTCCTTTGGCCAACAGGCAGTCATTTTCCGCCCAATTTAGAATATACAAGAATATACAAAAAGGACGAAAGTCCTTTTAACAGCTGAGAAAAACGTACAATTGTGTATACAGATAAAGTCCCATAACTTGGTCATATCCTTGCGAATCCTGACGAGTCCTGTGTCAAACATTTTGCATGGACCAGGACTATAATCTGGCCAAGGGATATTCCGATAGTCCTTGTAGTTTCCGATATATGCCTATTTTTCTTAAAAGGACATTCTATTTATGGCCATAACTCGGCCATATCCTTAAGGATATCAAAAGGATGTACCTTTTTGAATTCGTGAGGATCAGGACTATCGATTGGCATTCAAGGATTCCCAGGATTCCACCAAAAAATTTTCCTCAATTTCTGCAAGGGGGTTAGTCAGAAAATCGAAAATTTCAGGACTAAATTCGCCATTTTAAGGACTATCGGGATGTCCTTTGCTCAGTAGATAGTCCTCATCCTCCCATTTAAGAATATACAATCCAAAGGACGATAGTCCTTCAATAAGCTGAGAAAAAAGGACATTTTTGTAAACAGAAAATAGCCCCTTACTCGGCTATATCCTTGAATATCCTGACGAGTCATGTGTCAAAAAAATTGTATTCGCCACGTCTACTAACTGGCCAAAGGACATCAAAATCGTCCTTGTAGTTCCAGAGATATTAAGGATTTTGTGTGTTATGGCCATTTCCTTGCAATCCGGGGCTGAAAAAATGACCAAGTCCAGGATTCTTAGATGACCCCCCAATATTTTGATGTAGATCGATGCGCTTGGTCCGTACGAGCCTAACGCACCATGTCCTTTGAAAATCCGCAAGGATATGGCCGAGTTATAAGCATTCAAAGTTAAAGTTTTTTAAAGAAAAAAACATTGCATACCCAAAAGGAGCGTCCGTTGGGGATCACTGGCTTTCGAGATTTTTATAAATTCTGCTCAGGCCAACAGAATTGATCAGAGGGTCGACAAAAATATACGCATACGAAAAACTTTATTGCATACCCAAAAGGGGCGCCACTTCGGCGGCTGGGTCGCGAGAAATTGTACCGAAATTTGACTAAAATACCAGGCGAACAGAAATGACTAGCAGGAAGATGAAAATCTTTGAATGAAAAATTCATTGCATACACGTAAGGGGCAAAAATGTTAGGTTTGATCGTCGGCTGTTTGCAGCTGCAGCTAATGGAAAAGAGCCGGACGCCACTTTCGGGTATGCAATAGATTTTTTCGGCAGGCCACAGATTAACTTGATCTTTGAATGCTTATAACTCGGCCATATCCTTGCGGATTTTCAAAGGATGTGGTGCGTTAGGCTCGTACGGACCAAGCGCATCGATCTACATCAAAATATTGGGGGGTCATCTAAGAATCCTGGACTTGGTCATTTTTTCAGCCCCGGATTGCAAGGAAATGGCCATAACACACAAAATCCTTAATATCTCTGGAACTACAAGGACGATTTAGATGTCCTTTGGCCAGTTGGTAGACCTGGCGAGTACAATTTTTTTGACGCATAACTCGTCAGGATATTCAAGGACATAGCCGAGTTAGGGGCTATTTTCTGTTTACAAAAATGTCCTTTTTTCTCAGCTGTTTGAAGGACTATCGTCCTTTGGATTGTACATTCATAAATGGGAGGATGAGGACTATCTACTGACCAAAGGACATCCCGATAGTCCTTCAAATGGCGAATGTAGTCCTGTAATTTTCGATTTTCTGACTAACCCCCTTGCAGAAATTGAGGAAAAATTTTTGGTGGAATCCTGGAAATCCTTGAATGCCAATTGATAGTCCTGATCCTCCCGAGTTTAAAAGGGTACATCCTTTTGATATCCTTAAGGATATGGCCGAATTATGGCAATAAATAGAATGTCCTTTTAATAAAAATAGGCATACAAGGACTATCGGAATGTCCTTTGGCCATTTGACAGTCCTGGGCAATAAGCGTATATTTTTCTGTGGGAGTAAAAATACGATTTCTTTAAGCACTCAATCGTATCCTTACATATCGTCAGACTAAGGACCTAAGGACGACTTTAATCGATCTGTGACAAAAAGAGTCCTGAAAAAAAAACCCAGACATGTTTCTGGAGCATTTCCGTACAAGTTTTGCAGGGATTTGGTCCTGTAGGTTCTTTAGGACTATATCTATGGCATAGCATAACCAAGGATATGATGCATTTCTGCTGGTGGAGGCTGAAAAAATTGTTATATAGATTCACCAGGACTATATCCCTGATATGGTATAACCAAGGATATATGGGTGAACTAGGAAGCATAAGGTGTATTCTGTGTGCGTATACACTTTCACATTTTCAGGATTTAACCAAAAAGTTGTACAAACAAAAATGAACCTTACCCAAGACTTTTATTTACGGGAACCCTTTCGTATATACTACGCTGAGCTATTGTTTTAGGCAGCAACAAATTGGATTTTATTGGCAATTTGTTTGTTTTTAATTCAGTCTAGCGACCTTTCTTTACAAATTAGTTGGCTAAGCTGGGAGACCAAAAGGATTTCGGCTCGCAAAAAGGTCACTCACTAATGGACCCCAACGAAAGTCCTGATAATTTGTGCAATTTAAGCGAAAGCCTGCTTTGCCTGCTGCTTAAATTTTTACACTTTGCTTCCTTCTCTCATTTCGTCCTTTATCAGGCTGCCGCACGTTAGCTCTTCTATAATGTAACCGTTCGTTGCAAATTGTGTATACGCCGCGTAAATCATTTAACTTAAGCTGAATGTCGGGGCGATTTTTAAATACAAATTGCGCGGTCAGCCGCCGTATTAATTGCTGCTTATTTATATGGCCGATTGACGTTAGCTTTCATTTATGCGTATGTTGCGTGCATTAAATGCACTTAAAACTGCACATGATGTGCCATTAAATACTCTGAACATAACTATATGTCTTTCTAGAAGAGTTGTGGCTGATAGACTACTTAATGTATTACATATTTCTTAATTCTATGGGGCTTGGGGGTACAGGGTATCAGCTAGTCGCGTATTGCTTACAATCACAATTAATTTTACAATCATTTCAGGTTTTCTTTGTTTATATTTGTGAGTGCATTATTAGAATATCTTTTGGTTTCTACATTTATCTTATGGGTTAGGCTTTGTTAGGTGCCAAGATCTTAGACTTAGTTAAGCTTTAGCTGCGCGACTAAAGCCTTAAGCTATATAGACTCCTTTTGTATCCTTGGATTGAATTTGCTTTAGTTGCCTTCCTCTGCTGGACATACTAAAAGCGAATCTTCCTCGGGTGCTTAACTCTATATATATCTATTTATATACATGCCTAGGACTTAAACTACAAATGCATCTTTGGTCCAAACGGTACTCGTTTTTTTGGGGATTTCCTCTCTCGCTGTCTTCCTTTCTTTTCTCCTTTTTCCTTTCTCCTATGTACAACGCGCACGGCTTGACTGGAGCCGGCGCTACAAGTAGACAAAGTGGCCCAGACCTTTGGCCGGATTGTTGTTAACCGCTTCCGCTGCAAGTTTCGCTGCTGCAGCTGGATTTGTTGTTGTTGTTGTTGTGGCTGCTGCTGCATTGCCATTGACATCCAGGTTGTCCACCTCGGCGACGGGCAGCAGGCGGCTGTAGATGCCAGCGGGCGCATAGCGCGCGTTCATGTGTATGTCCAGCAGCTTCTTGTCCTTGCCCAGCGAGGAGAACGAGTGCGTCGCGGTGCGTATTTCGCGTATGTTGTAGACGGGGCTGTAGGCGCGAGCGGGCGGCGATGCGTTGCCGTTGCCATTGCTTTGAGCGTTGCCATTGGACCCAGCAGCGGGGGGCGTGGCAAGAGGGGTGTGGCGCTGAAAGAAGTCGCGACGCAGCGTGCACTCGGTGGAGTTGTCCGATGAGCCGGAACTGCTGGCGCACTCATCGTCCTCGGCATCCTCGCTGCTGCTGCTGCAGCTGCGCAGATCCTCGGCCGGCTCCGAGTCGAGCGAAAGCTCCAGTAGGCTAATTGCATCGGCATCCTCGACCGCAGCAGCGGGCACGCCCGTCGCAGCGCTGTCGTAGCTCTGGCTGATGGCCTCGTTCAGATTGGCCAGCAGCTGGCGACGGCGCGCATAGTTGGGCGTGCGCCGAACCAGAAAGTGGCAGCTCTCGCCGCGCCTCAGGCGCTCCGATTGGGCGCGCAGCGGCAGATCGTCCGGATGCAGCTTGCGCTGGCATTCCTGGCCCGGGCACACCTCGTACAGGGCAAAGTTCTCGACGGGCTCCAGCGAGCTGTAGCTGCCGAGCAGCAGCTGGAGCAGCTCATCGCAGTTGGTCTCCTCGCTGATGACCAGCGATTTGTACTGTGAGCTCGGCTGCAGCGCCGACGTGTGCACCCGTATCAGGCCGCCCGGCTTCAGCTGCAGGCAGAAGCGCGACTCGCCCTTGGGATGGCACGCCTGCAGTATGGCCGGACGCGTGTCCTCGTCCAGCACCAGTATGGTCTTCACGCCCGCACGCCGCACGGCCACCTCCATGGAGAGGTAGAAGAGTCGCGGATCGCGATGCCGCATCTTCAGGCTGCAAGGACACAAGCATTTAATGGCCGCAATTTAGGGAAATAGTTCCGTTCACACTTACCGTCGCAGCAGCTGGGCAATCACCTCCTTGCTGGTGGTGTCCCACTGTATGCCCAGCGTCTTGTACTCAATGTCGATCTTCAGGCAGTTCGTGTACACCTTGATGGTGGTCTGTGCGGGAGAGGGGGGGAGAAGAGAGTGCTGCATTAGTCTCCGCCAGGTGCAAGCTGGTCAATTCGAGTGCACTTACCTGCGGCGGCTGCTCATTCAAGCTCGAGTAGCTGGAGGCGCGCGATGGCGTTCGCTGCATATCGCCGGGCGGCTCCGGACTGCCGCACATCGAGCTGGCGCAGGAGGAGGCGTTGCTCGAGGAACGCAGCGAAACTGAGTCCGAGCGATTGCGCAACGGCGAGATTTGAACGTGCTTCAGCATCTGTAAAAGAGGCAGCAAAAGGGAGATCAGTTGGGATGCAAATTACAAAGAGGAAGAATGATTGGGAAAAAAAGATGAACTAATTGAGGCATATTTACTGCCTAAATGAACTAGGAGTTCATTTAAATCAAATTGAGACATAATTACAGAATGCAAAGCAAAGATTTGTTAAGGAACTACTCCAAGAGATTTATTGAGGAACTAGTTCACAAGCGGAACAAGCAATTCTGTGAATATATATAAAATTAAAGAATTTACCCGCAATAGAAATAAGTTTTTGCTTTGAGTGCAATGCAAATTTGCTCGAGAGCTTTGATAAGCGCTATGCAAATCGGCTGAGCTGTAAGCCTTTTGGCTGCCCCCCTCCCCCGACAAGTGTGTGCCATATGCTAGCCCAGAAATCCTGCTATATATATATATGCATAAGTATATATAAGTCAGTCCGTTTCGCAATGTCAAATGCGGCACTTGAAGCCCAGCGATGCGGCTCGGGGAGTCTCTGCCTGCCGCGTCGACCCTCGTGAATTTGTAGCATTTGCCGCTGCTAATTGCGGGGTCAGTGCAGACGAGGGGCAACACGAAGGGTGGGGTGCGGTGGGTAGGGGAGGGGGGCCAGTCACCATGCATCTCGTATCGTATCGCGTTGCATTGCTCGAGTGCCTCCCGCTTGAATCTTGCGCTGCGTTCGTTGCGGTTCACTTGCTGCTCCACTTGCAGCACTTGGCTGGCAGCCGGGGGGAGGGAGGAGGGCGGAGGCGTGGCATGGCTTGGCATGCCTGCTAGCCGGCATATTCTAATTAATCGTGTGAAAGTCGCGCATCTTGCTCTTCCTCACATTTAATAGTTGCAACCATTTTAATTAACGCTGAGCCCAGCGCCGCGCTCCTGATTAATGCAAATAATTGAGCTCGAGAAAAACAAAATATGTTTTTGTGAATAAGCGTATAAGCACATATATATTTTTGCCGTATGCTGCGCTCGCATTGCAGCAATTAGCAGATGCCCACACACAGAGTGAGAGAGGGGGAGAGAGAGAGAGTGGGCGGAGTGCGGGGGGGCTGACCGGATGTTGTTGGCCCGTTGGCAACTTCCGCTTAGCACGAGAATTTACAATGCGGCACGCCTCGCTCTGGGGCCCGCTCTGCAGCGCACTTGCATTCAATCAGCTTGTCAGCCCTGATGTAGGTGATGTAGGTGTGCTCTAGGCCAAGCCCTCGGCTCTGTATCCAATCCTCCCCCCCCCCACACAGCAGTTCGCTTTCATGGCTCATTGTCAGCGCGTCGCGTTCCATGACGTGCCCAGCCGTGCCCTTTTCATAATTTCAATACATCACCAATTCAGGCGCCCGCACACACACGCACACACACACACATTCGCTTGTTCAGCTGAGGGCTCTTCAACTCGTCTGTTTTTTGTGTGTGTGCCCCCAACCATTATCTTGTTGCATGCTTCACTGCCGCAGCGTTTGTCAAGCAGCAGCGATTTTCAACCCTGTCGGCGATGCCCCTCTTTAAGAGGGGCTGCGGGCAGGCTCTAGGTAGGCAGGGCTGGGGCTGGGGCCCACATCTTTGCCCACAATTCGCCTCAATGAGCCGGATGTGGCAACTTCATTAGCGATTAACAGTTGGGCAAGGTTAGAGTTACAGTTTAACGAGCATTGGACCAGAGCCAGAGAGCGGGCGCAGAAAGCGCAAGATTAAAAATTGAAAATGACTGAGTAGGGAAAGGGAGAGGGGAGGGCAGGGGAGGCGCATAGTAGTTGTGGCCAGAGGGAGAAGTAGAGGGGAGCTGCAAATTGAAATGCAAATCAAACAAATTAACTTTTCGCACAGTCCAAAAGTTGGGCGCAACAAAAAAGGAAGAAAATTGTAATAAATAAATGAGCAGAGCAAAGTACAAACGCGCACACCGACTGTCAGATACCCTTTACGCATTAGCAGCTAGAGATGTCAACATATTGATAACAATATGATAATCACATTGTGATTATCACAGAGTATAAATAGTTTTTCTAATGTGAGCACTATTGAAGCTTTCCCCAGACAAGTGCATATACCCTCTTACTCATTTGACAACAGGGTATATACAAAAAAGCCAAGAGAAATGCAAAAAAAATATCGTTAAAATGAAATTGAATTAGAAAAATCGCATAAAATGTGAATGCACGCACGTGTCGGCCCATAAAACAGCTCCGAGCTAGAGAAAAGAGAGAGCAAGAGCTTGAGAAAAGTCAGCAACAGAGAGCCTGAAGTAGAAGAGGAAGAACGAACGACTGCAAATATAGATAATCTGGCTGAAAGTTGACTGAAAACTCGCATTGAACTTTAATTGGCGCATTGTGAATAATGTTACGGCCAAGTCTGGCGTTGATAATGCCAAACTTTGCCAATTACGCTAACGATAACGATAACGATAAAACGCATAGCACACGGCAAAGGACACTTGTTCTCTCACATGAGCTCAAATTGGGCAGTTTTAACCAACACCGCGCCGGACAAGTGTTGCAAAAGACGCATAAATTGCGAGGGGCATAAGGACAGAAAAAAGAAGACAATAGCAAGAACTGCATGAGAGAGGGAGAGAGAGAGAGAGACTTGTTACCACTGGCGAGAGCACTGCAAAAAGAGCACAGGCAAAGGCTAGAGTGGGTAGATACCCTGTATTTTTTATAGAGAGTGATTACATGTGCTCCGAAGTTTAAGACCTAGGCATTTCCTTAAACTTCTAAAAAGTGCAGAAAACAAATTAAACTGAATTTCTAGGGTATAATGTGATGTACCCATACCTCTCTTGAGAGCAATTTGAGTATAGGGCACAGATACCCTGCACTTTGAATAGTGAAATGCAAGACGACATCATGTGTCATTGTTTTGTAACTACTGAACTGCGCTGAGATTTATCACGAAATTAATATACATTTAATTTCTAGGGTATAGGAGATATTCATACACAGGGCACAGATACCGTGCAGTTTTGAATTCATTTAATTTTTAGGGTGTAAGAGACATACCTACCAAACCTAATATAACTAGCTCTTTTACCTCTTGAGATCAATGGGTACATTTGGGCACAGAACGCAGATACCCTGTATTTTGGATAGAGTGAAATTAAGGACCAATGCGTTCTTGTAACTACTGAGCAGCGCTGGGATTTAACATTCAATTTAATTTATAGGGTATAAGAGACACACATACCAAACTTAATATAACTAGCTCTATGGGGCAGGGCGCAGGCGAATAAAATGATTTAACTCTAGCAGTTATTGTTGATTACGAAAATGCAAATTGACCAATTTGTTTACCCTGCCTTAACCATTTTCTATAGGGTATCAATTGCCTGGCCAAGATGCGTAGTAAAAGCAACTGGCAGACAAACAAAAAACTTGCAGATTTTGTATGTTTGTCGAACTCTAGAGCCTCGAAACTCATCGAGACGAAAGTCGAACGCCGAATTTCAAGAGCTTGTTCCCAGTTCAGGAATGTTTTAATTTGAAGTTTTGGCCCCGGCTTGGCCCGAGCGGCACACACACGCCCCGCTGCGATTTATCAGCGAATGGTGTGATAAGGGCGCCAGCTGTGACATTTACGACTGGCGCATGTCCTTGAACCGACTCCTGTTGCTGTTGCTGTTACTAGGGAAAAAATGAAAGAAGCTAAAATAGAAGACGAAGAAAAGTAAATCAAGAACTGATTTTCGCACTTGGTGACTTGTTGTCTTGTGGGCTTGTCAAAGCGCCGCCAACGAGGGCATCCTTTATCATTTGCACACACTCTCTCGCAGGGCAATGTCAACGCCTTATTGATTGAATAACCAGAAGACGCAACAGTAACAGAAACAGAAACAGAAGCCGAATCCGAAATACCCAAAATAGAGGCAGCAGCAGCAGGAGCCTAGCCGTAAAGCCGGAGCTAAATATTTTCATGGTCAGCAGAGCAGAAAAAAAAGGACCTTCATCATGGAGAAAAAAGGGATTGCAAAATCTTGTTGTTGTTGTTGTTGTTGCAAGACAGACACCAGCCTCGCAAGTTGTTACTTAAATCTAAAGCATTTCCACATTTTAACGCACATTGTTGCGGGCCACGCCCCGCGTAGGCGTTTACACGAAACACACACTTTAAGACTTCAGACGAGTTTGTGCTTTCCTCTTCGCTTTTTCGCATATGCCTCAATGGGTTGAGCCTGATAAGATTCTGTTGTCCTGCCGCGTTGCCTTTATTAATCAGCGACTGTGCAACCAGAGAGCGTATATGCCGAGCCGAGCCTAACAAAAGGCAGCATCTATCACACAGACATCCGCTCTATTCTTTCAGGGGGGGTGGGTTTCCATTTCCCGACAATTCGTGGCCACCAAACACATTTTTCGAATATTTTTGGAGCAAATGAAAAGGCACAAAAGCAAATGAGAAACAACAGAAATCGTGTGGGTAGCAAGGAATTCAGCAAGGGTTGGCCAAAGAAAAAAATATATTTATACTATTATACAAAAAGATATTGCTGAACAGATATTACGCAGGGCATAGATTACAGAGTAATTGGATAATTCAATTGTTTTTAATTTAATTAAATGCATATTTGGAGAGCCAAACAAAGTTTAATATAATGCTAATCTATGTTTGCTGGTATTATTTATGAGTAATTATATTTAAGAAAAAATTAAAATTTTTGCTACAGAAACTCGACTGAAACTTCTGAACCCTCTCCTAATAAAAAAAAATCAAATGCCAGCATCCTCTTTGCCTCAACTAAAAATCTAAAAAATTCAAATTGTTATAAACATTTCTGTTTATATTATAACTAAACTTTATAGAGTATACCCCACTTTAGTTAAACATTGTAAGACCGCACTCTGAGGGATCTCTACTTTTTTTTTGTATTAATCCAACACAAATGAGCAAATTCATGACCCGTTTAACTTTGCGGGTCTCGCTTGCATTATACGAATAAGTTTGGTGAAAAACCTTGCCACAAGCATTTTCCTATGCCAAGCATAGCTGAAAAGCCGAATCTCTATGTATTTAAAAACAAAAGCAAAAACAAAGAGACTTGCATAAATTAAGCGTGAAGCGAAACATCAGAAATCACTCAACTAAGAATGCAAAGAAACTGAAAAATTAACGAAAAAGCAAAGAATAAATGAAAAAAAAAAACGCGAAAAAAAACTTTTGTTATGCTTCGACGCATATTGGGGCAAAAGTTGCCCAGAATAATGCATAATCATTAAAGCAAGAGCAATAATAAATAAAATAAAAAAAAATTATATAAGTACAGCTCGTAAAAATCATTAAAGTTTAAACAAACAGTTAAGTAAATTGCCAACTTAATTATCGAATTAAATATACTAAATATATATTTTTAGATAATAAACGATTAATTTGGAGAAGAATTCAAGTGCACTTCAAAGGCCAATTGCGAGCTTAATTAATTAAATTAAAAACCAAAATGTTGCATATAAATAAAAGATCTAAACAGAATCAAATTCAAACGATATTCCCATGCAATATCTAGGCAACAATCGAATTGTGCCTGCAAATAAAACAATTCAATGGAAAATATTATTCAAAGGCATCTTTACAAGGTTTAGCTACTGTCTATATATTTAAATTCTTTATTGAACAATTCGTGGCTTTAAAGGATGTGATGCATAAAAATGGTATTTGCTGCCTTTGGAGGCGGATTTCCTGCGTGCATTGTAATTGTATTGCAATAGCGCGATTAATTCCCATATGTGGGAGGCATATGTACTCTATTTAATTTGTGCTTTATCTGACTTTGTCCGACTTGTCGGTGCACACTTTAAATACTTCATGAGCTGCAATGCAAATTGTAAGCGGATGTGGCAACAGCTTGTTAAATGCATGAATGTGCATTTAAACATAATATTTTTTCAACTATTTGACAATTTTAAAATCCCAGGAATTAAGGCAATTAGGCAAAGTAACTGCTTGTGCGTAAATAATTAATGGAAATATATTCGCAATAAAGTTTTCTGCGTGTGGACTACGCAGTGCATGCAAAATAATAACCCTAAGTTAACCTGCTATAAAATCAGAATTACGCTTGGTTTTTATGCAGTCGGGCAAAAATAAGAGAGCTAATGAAATAGTTAAGCTTCAACAGCCGAATATTGAATACCCTGCCAGCTAAAATTACTTTCAATATATTTAAATATGAAAAAAGATTTAAAAAAAAATTTGAACAAATTTAAACAGTTTTGTGCTTTTATAAAATAATCAAATTAATTATTTGGCTGTCAATTTCTAGGGTATATTGTAGATGGAAATATATTCACTTTATACGCCACGCACTTTGCACTTCAACCTAAATACCCTGCAAGCGTTTTAAAATGTTAAATGCATTTGCATGCAAAAAACCAGCAAAAAGAGCGGAGGACGAAGATATAAAAAGTAGAGAATTAAAAAGTGACTAACTAACATTTGCTCGTATAATGCAATGGTTAAGCGTGCTATTTATTTATTTATGCCTGGCATTTTTTGCCGACAGTATTTTTTGTTTGTTTTTCTGTTTTTTCTTTCTTTTCGCATGCAGTCTATTTGATTGCATTGGCCTTTTTTGTAAGCCGCTTTGGCGACGCTTTGCTGCTGCTGCTGCTGCTGCCGCATCGGCCAATTTGGTACGCAATTAAAAAGTGTTGCATAGCAAAAGGCGCAAAAGCCGCAAGCAACGCAAAGCCTCAACAACAAGCAAAAAAATCCGACCTAAAAAATGAAAATAAAAAAACTTTTGTTGGAATCGTAACCGAGCGCAGCAAAAATGTTAAATGCATTATTTTCTAAGCTTTTTCTATACCCTTTACAAAAAAAAATATAATAAATTGTTGAAATGAATATTCCATGAATTCTTCTAGTATCAGATATAAAATTATTTATATATAGTCCAAAGTAATCGGCTAAGAATTTCGATATTTCAGCTCATCTAGTTGTGCCCATTAAACTCAGGAACTATTAGGCCTACAGCCCCAAAATTTTTTATGTACTTCTCTCATAGTTTCTAAAGCCAAATAATACTTGACTATAGGTTCTTTTTAATATATCCCTCTGTTCTTTATATTTTTAGATATACTCTCTTTATATACATAAATTAGTTAAATAATAGCACAAGTTTATAAACAAATTTTGCATTTTGGTACTTTACAGGGCATCGCCCAGTCAAGCACTGCCAGCTAGACTTATTTCACACTTGTTTTACAATTATTTTGAAAGCGAACTTGTTCGAAATGCAAAACGAATTCCATTATGGTTAAAGTTCCCTTGGGAAAAAGATAAGTGCACGCCCGGACCGGACCGAAGCGTGTCCCAAGGGTCTCGGACCGCACAGCCCCGCAGATTAACTGCTTTTTAATTGCTATGAAAAAAGTGTTGTGCTTATTTAGCAGGCACGCGCTTTTGTGCCAGGCAAAGCGAAGAGTCCATTGCGAACGCATTGCACTGGGCATTGTTTAAAATGCAGTACGAATAGAAGAGCAGCCGCCCTTAAAGCGGGGCCGCAGAGTTGCTCATTAAAAATAGCTGTTGTCATAGACAAAAACCAAACCGCGAACGTGTGGCCCACAAAGTGCTCGTATAATGTAGGATGTTAATTCAACAGCATGGCTAAAAACAGCTAAAAAATGCTGAACACTTTAAAGTAGTCGACCTGCAAGTACCCTGGACAAAGAAAACCATGTTGGGTTCTATAATAAATAAACTTGAATAACATGCTTTTACATTATAATTACATTACACACATTTGTTAGCGGGCAAAATCCTGATACTGCCTGAAAGCCAACCAACCCCTTTGCATATGCTTACCCCACCATGAGGCTAGCCTCGCCAACAACTTCGCTACTTACAGGGTATGCGAATAGAGTGCAGCGAACAAGGTAAGCCCACAGCTGGTAAGGCAAGCGTTAAGCAAGTTAAGAGTGGCGTAAAAAAACGCGAACTGCACCAGAAAAGAAACCAAGAAAAGGCAACGCGAGAATAAGCCAAACGTGTTGCAGCTAAAGCTCTGAAAAGTTTTCAAAAATAGTCAAAAGCAAAAAAAAAAATATGCTGCTTAAAATTCTAACGTTGTTGCTAGAGCAAAACTTAGCCAGGTATTGTCCATGTAAATATCTAAAATTCTAAAAACTGGCAATTTTCTATCTGATCAGCAGCAGTTCAAACTTTGCATAACTTACCGAGTCATTATGCAAAACAAGAGCGCAGATTAACCCTCCACACATTTTTATATTTTTTTTGTAGCCTGCAACAGCAATGAAAATTACTTTTATACCTGTGCTCAGAGGTGAGGCCGACGAGCATATACACACAGATATCAGACTCAGTTCCGACCCTATGCTAAATACTTGAGAGTGCAAAAGCTACTCTAGATATGTATGAATAGCTGGCAACATACTTAAGCTCTCAGCGCAGAGAATAATTTTTGTGTAAATATATTTTAAATGGTTTTTAATTGTTTTTGTTTATTTTAAGAGTGTGATTTCTTTAATTGATTATTTTTCAATTAAAAATATTTTTATTTTATTAATTTATTAATATTTTTAATTAAAAAATTTAATTTTTTAATTTATTTCATTTATTTATTTTTGAGTCTGTTATTTTTATGTTTATTTATTTATTTTCTCATAATTATTTAATAAATTTTTAAGCTCAACTATTTCCCGATATTTATAAACATAATTCAAATGGATTTTAATTGTTTATTTTTTTTTTAATTGTGATTATTGGTTTATTTATTTATCAATAATCTGAACTGTCCAATTTTTAAACATATTTTAAATGTATTTTATTTAATTTTTTAAATTAAACTTATTATTTATTTTAAGTTTCAATTAAATAAATTACTGATATTTAATTAGTTAATAAGTAAACTTTTATTTTTATGAAAATATTGTTGAACAACATGAATTGAAGAAAAAAACTAAGTTATATCTATCAATAAAACGTTTTGGGGTATTTGAAAGTCGCGTGTCTAAAACTAATCGCTTCGAACTGAAAATACTCATCACGCATACGCAGCGTGTGCCGCTTGAAATTGTGTGGACATAAAGTGCAAGATAAAAATTGCAGCGCCACATGAAGCAGCAGCATAATGTGGCAAGCAACTGCAGGTGAGGCCAGCGAATGTCAGCGAATGTCGTTGTCATCGTTCTTGTTGTTGTTGTTGTTGTTCTTGTTGTGGGTGTCAAAATTGCATAAGTGGCGCCTCGTGTGGCAGATATCAAAAGCAAAACCAACACCAAATGGGCAGCTGTGTGTGGCGCGAGGGTGGTCAAGGGGGATGGCATAGCCAGCACGCAGCATGCTGTCAATCAAGGTTGCCAGACCGCTGCACTAAAGTGCAGTTGCAGTTACATTTTGTGTTTTTGTTGCGTTAATAACATGACCATATTAAGGCGAGCGAGCGTGCGAGAGAGACAGATAGAGGGGAAGAGCAAATTCAAGGCTGATAAAAAGAGAGAGCGGAAGTGGGGCAGCGGCCGGCATGTGTCACCTGATGGCAGCACAAACGAATTGCAATTATTTAGAGCATGCTTTTAGGCATTGACGCCACGCCCCCAAAGGTGGAGGGGGGGGTTGGCTGCAGCTCCCTCAGGCAAATGTCAGTTACAAATTTTGCGGTCAACAAAATGGCTTCGCTTGTAATTTATGTGTGTGCGTGTGTGTGTGTGTGTGTGTGTGTGTGTGGGTGTGAGAGTGTGCGTGTGCGTGCGCTTTTGCATTTTGTCACCTAATCATTTGCATATTTTGCGGCATTTAATGCGTATTTATTTTACAAAGGTTTCCACAGAACTCGATAAAGTACATTTTTAATTGGTTTTCAAGCGCCGAATTTTCGGAATTGAATATTAAATAAAATGCATGCGAGCATAGTTTAAATATGTTTTGATAAAAATAACATAGCGAAAATTTATGATTTAAAGAAAACAAATGAATTTTCATGGATTGCCTCGATTGATGAAACTGTATAAATATTGTGAGTACATCAAATTTCAGTCAAAGATTCAATTTAGATTTTTCATAAATTTAATGTATCCTTCTCCAAATAAAGACAATTTGGATGATAGATGATTTAGGTACACAAATGATTGCCCAATTTATTAGGCGCTTTACTTCGGATAAGCATTAACTGCCAAATGTATTTGAATACAGACAAATTTGCAACTATTCATTCTTTAAAGTTTTTTTTTATTTCAGTTTACGATTGTTGCATTGTTTTTTTCTTTTTTTTAATATATTATTTAACAATTCCGAATGCAAGCTCGAATAGTTTTACTTTTACGTTTGCATTTATGTAAATAATAACTTTTATATCATGTTCATATCAATCATTTTATAGAAATCCCAAATGTTAGTCTTATCTAGCCAGACATCTCTTGTATTATATTGCCTATAATAAGACCCACTTTATCCTTAGCTGCATAAGCGCAATAATGCTAAAAGCGCAACGCGCTCTTTCAATACAATTTTTCATTATGGCGGCGGCAGGGTAAAGACTGCCACGCCCACACGCGGCACGCCTGCAGGCAGAGGTAACATCTTTAAAAGTGCCGTAAATTTTGTGTAGGTGCGAAATTGAAACGAATACCGTTAGGCACACACACGCGCCCACGCGCACCTTTACACCCTCTCGACTGATACTGCACCCCCCCCACCCACTCTCCCGCACCTTTTACTTCAATTTGCCAGTGCATACCTTTGGGCGCAAAGTTTTTGGCGGCGCTCATAAATTTAAAGTCAAGTTCTGCAACACATGTTTATGTGGCAGGCAGCAGCTCTGCTAGAGCGGGGCGTGGCAGCAACTAAATTTATGTTTTCGATTCAAAGCATTGCTAATAATTGCACATGATTCTATGAGCTACAGCGGAAGTGCAATTGAGAGAAAGAGAAAAGTATCTCAAAGATCTCAAAACTGTAGCCAGGCGTGACAAAGAGCAATTAAAGAGGAGCTGAGTATGTAGCATGCCCCGTGGCAGCGAGACATCGAAATTAAGTGCATCCTTTGGCGTGGCACACACTTGGAGACACACGCACACACACACACGCACAAAACAGGAAGTCAAATTGGAGGAAATCACTTCCTATGCACAGAACCATATTAAAAACGTCGCGACAGACGCAGCTAGAGCGAGAGACAGAGAGAAGCGCATGCCTCTACATACACTTATATACAATTGTATTTATATATATATATTACTTATCTGATACATAGACAGTTTTCTAGTCACTTCCGTTGGCAACTTGTTGCAAGTGTCGGCGTCTTAAAACATGTTTGCCTCATGCTGCAAGCTCTGGAATTTGCCTGCCTGCATAAATTCTTTCGATATGATTTATGCCCAGAGACACAGAGAAAGATAGAGGGAGAGAGACAGAGAGGGGAATAGCTTTGTGACAAAACTGGTTCGAAATGCATTTGGCATCCGGTAGCACACACAAAGAAGAAGCAGAAGTAGCAGAAGCAGAAGCAGAGGCTGTGGTGGCAGTGAAAAAATAAAAATAACGCTACGAGGCGTGTTGCAAATGTTTAAGCATTTAAATTGCCATCTAAAGTGAAGGAAATGCTTGTCGCATTGGAGTTATGTGCGAGGAGAACGTAGTCAGGGAGGGGGAGGGGCGTGATATCTGGGTTTTCTATTTGGCATGCCAGGCACAGGTTACGTCACAATCAGCGTCAGTTAATAACGGTTCTTCGCTCAAGTATCTCTCGGCTTCCACTTCGGAGCTCTCCACTTTTTACTGCCGTCAGCTGGAATCGGGTGGGGTGGGGCTTTGGGGATTGCTCAAATAACTGTGCGCCCGGCAGGCCTCAAGTAATGCCTGCCCCCCCCCCCCTCCCGCTGCAATCGGGCAAATCACTCGCATTATATTAAAGCGCCACGCCCCAAATAGCACGCCCTAACTACTAGGTTCAAGAGCCGCCCCCCCACGCACGTAAAAGTTTTTCCATTATCACATTCGCAAACCCAAATGTGCAATAAAATGGCAGGCAGTGCACGACCGTGAATACCCTGTAACTGAAACAGAAATCGAAAGATAGCTTATTGTTCAACCAACAAGCATTAGCCTAATCATTGCCCATTAAAATGCCACTCATAAGCAGCTGCTGCAAAACCCATATAGCCCCTTTTCACTCTCTCCCAAAGGGTATTCAAATTGAGTTTGAGTTTTGGGTTCTCGCTTTGTGTCGCATGTGTCTTAAAGTAGGCTCTTCAGTTAAGTTTTCCAACTTTGACATGCGGCAGCGCTCCGGCGCCTCGTTAGAGCTGGCCACACCTTCAAATTATACGTGGGCGTCGTAGAGAGGGTAGAAGGGGGTTCAATTACATTTGGGCTCGGGAAAATAAAAGAGAACATGCTACATTAGTTTTACGGGGTGTGTTGCGTACGCGCGTGTGTGTTTTCGGACAACAGGAAATGTAAGCATTAACGGCCAAGGGGGAAATTCAATTAGATGCCCAAAAAAGCGTTAAGATAACGAAACAAAACTAAAATGATATTCCCCCAAAAACATGTTTAGATAAATTCTGATTAAAGCGAACAGAAGTGGAAGCGCTTTAAGTGTTCGCGCGCTCATTAGGTAATGCTCCATTTTCAGTTTTGCATTTGGCTGTCAAATTATTTGCTCGGGAATTTAAGACTATTTAAAAGAAGGGACAACAACAGTTTCGGGCCTTGTACGCATTAAGCAAAACATATTTTAAAATACATTTGTACACTGAGCGAAAATCGAGGCGAACAAAAAGGGAATTCTCGAAAATACTTTAGAAATTCCTCATGTTGCTTTAAGGTTCCATTTATTTTGCTCTTTTGGCTACTTTAAAGTTCTGCCTTTTTTCGCTCAGTGCAGGTATGTTTAAGGCCCTATATTTAGTAGCGACGGCGGCGTGCGCACAAAATCAACAAAGGGCACACAAAGACAAACCTCAGCTCAAAGGTAAACAAAAGCCGCCAAAGGGACACACGAACACGGGGCGTGGCGCAACAGAGGGGACTACAGCATGGTGTACACGAGGGGGACGCGGTGGGGCGGGGTATGCAGGAAAAGGAACAGCCCGAGTCCAAGTTCGCGTCTCGCCAGCCACCGGCTATTAATTTTTATTTGTCTTGTCATTTCAAGAATTCCACACAGAACTCGCGCTGCCTGTTGCCAAGCGAGGCTCAAATTACCTAATAAATAGTTAGTCGAGCACTAAAAGTCGCTGACGACTTGCGGATGAGATTCTCAACTGAGGCTTACCTGCAAAGAGAGAGAGAGAAAGAGAAAGGGAGTGAGAATAAGAAAAAAGTTGACTAATCGTTAGATGAGTTAACAGCTAAATGTTGGTTCCATTGAAAGAATGCTGTACTGAATGTGTAGCAGCAAAAAATACCAGCCGAATTTGGCAAAGATATCCGAACAAGCGCACAACTGCTTATTAGCTATTACAGGGTATGTGCACAGCGTGGTATATTAAAGGTATAAGTAGAATGGAATTGTTTAATACTTTTAAATGTATTAAATATTTCTAATTAAAAAACCTAAGAAATCTACTAGAATTGTTTGGTATTTGAATTGGTATCTTTTTAGTATTTTTTTGGCATATTGCTGGTATTTTCTCTCACGCGCAGCATAAAATAATGAATGTTTGAACCGAGCTACTTTGCGGACCCTTTTTAATATTTGCATTTTAAATTTTGGTATTTTTGGTATATTTTAAATACATTTTGAAAAATGTTCGCCTATACTTGCGCATATGCATATTAAATAATTTTCTTTTGGTATTTTAACTAAGTATTTTAGGTATTTTTCTAGTTTTATAGTATAAGCTATTAATCTCGCTATCTCCTATTAATTCCCACCCACAGACAAATTGAAAGTGCATCTGTTTTGGATTCCCATGCCTGGTGATGGCCACGCGACAGCTGCCACAGCGCAGAAAAATATGAAAAGCCATATGGGAAAATGTGCCAAAAACAAAAAAAGACAACAATAGCAACAACAACAGCAACAACAACAGCAACAACAACAACAAGTGCTGCACACACTCGAGTCATCAAAACAATCCGGCCACGCACATATGCTACCAGTTCTCAGTTCTCATCTCGCAGTTCCCAGATATGCGTGGACGATGCACTTGATGCAGAGCGCAGCTGACTTGCAGTCCTTGCCCATAGCTGTAGCTAGATAGCGATAGTGTGGGAATTTCGCTATGAGAAATACGAGTCGAACTGGAAGGCAGCTGCTGCCGCTTCACATGCCGAGATCTCCGAAGTAGCAGCACATAGGCAGGTAGACGGGAGGAAATGTGCGTGTGTGGAACATGTGGAAATGTGCATAGAAATGGAAATGGAAATGGGAAATGGGTAGACTGAAATGCATTTGGTGGATACACGAAATCAAAGTCAATGCCGAGTGCCGAATGTGGAGCAAAGATTTTAATTTGCCAGCTGGTTTAACGTATCATTCGAGACTTTTTCGTTTATGGGTTTCCGGTCTAGGTTGCAGTTGTCTCTGTTTTTTTTTCTCTTAATTTTTTGGAGCGGATGTTGGAGCAGCAGCACTTTCGTTGGGTTCAGGGGTCAGCACTAACGAGATCTGCTGTTAAGTCAATCTTTTGTTCGAGCCCAACACCCACAATTAGGGCACAAAAAGAAAAACAACAGCTGAGGTTCTCGTAGGTGTGAAAAAAAGAGTTTGTCTATTCATTTTCCTCGACTACTGCTGCTTTGTGTCTTTTGTCTTTTATCTTTCCAGGTAGAGGGGCTCTTGTTGTCAGCATATTGTTTGGGCTCAAGATTGATGCATGCGCACGATAAGCGTGGGCTGTTGCCGCTCTGCCATGGAACGCCTATGAATATGGCCTCAGAGCGTTGACAGGTTGAGCTGCAGTTTAAGAGCTTGCGTAACATTATTTTATTTTTCCGGAAAATAGACAGAAGTGCAATGTGCAAGTTTCGGTTTAACGGGTTTAAGTTGAACGAGGTAGAAATGACACAGTTGCATTTGCATTATCATAGCTTAGGCAATGTTAGAACATAGAACTAGTTCACTTTTAGTGTAATCGCATAAGCTTTATGTAAAGCCAACTAGTTCACAGCTGAAAAGAACTAGTTGAGATGAAAGTATAGATTGTAGGAATGTCGCTAAATAAAGAACTAGCTCAAGTATTACTGCTTTGTCAGAGACTAGTTCCATTGGGGAATTACATAAAAGAATTGATTGCATTTAAAAAAACTAGCTCAAGCATTATCATTCAATATTACATTTCTTTTTGGTATTTTAATTTATATATTTGACAAAAAATAAATCAAGACCAGATTTCCTCTCACTTTTATTGAAAGTTCTCACCAAAAAAAGAACTTTATTGAGCAAGATTTCTCTCATTTGTTCATCAGTTTCTTTGAATCTTTTTTTTTCGACCAATGTTCATTCATCTTTCTCAGTTCGAACTAATTCCATTGTACCCATATGATCCTTAATTATGTTTATTTTCTTTCACTCTGGATTCTTCAACTATTCACGTAACCCATCATTGTGACTTTTCTCTAGTATATTTACGGTCTTTAGCTATTTATTGGTTCATGCTCCTTGCTAGAAGCATTCTATAGAATTCATTTGACTTCCTTTTATAGCATGCCCACAGCTCGTAATCCTCCCTGTAAAATGCCAATCATCTAGCCTTTTGTCAGCGCTTGTTGGCCCTGTTTGTAGCTGACTTTTATCAATTAGCCAAAAAACCCTAACAAATCCTGTACACAATTTGATTGGCTCAGGTGCACACTTCCCGTACTGAACTCTAGTCATTTTCAACAAGAAAATGTGTCAAACTTTTGGCCAAGAAGTTGAAAATTTATGAGCCCTTAAAAAATTGATAGCGATAATTTGTCAAAAGACTCGTCAAATTTGTGGGCATGAGTGGGCAACAAATTTTCGACAGGAAGTTGATTTTTATTGTGCTAAAGAATATGTTTCGTACAGCTTCTATTTATATAATGTCTGTGCTCATAAATTAGAAAATGTTGCTGGGCAAAAAATAAGTGAAGAATCTACTGCGCATTTTAATGAGTCTTTTTTTTTTTTTTTGCGGACTTCTTGGGAATTACTGCGGCCCAACTGCGAATTAAACTAAACTAGTTTTCAGTTTTCCGAATGGCCAAGCAAAAACACAAATTCCTATTTTCAGTCTTTTTTGTTTTCTTCCTCTGCTTTAGTCACTTTTTGCTGTTGCCGCCAAATTTAGCTGGCTAACCAAAATGAAGTACAAATGAAATTACACAATGCTCGTAAAATGTTGTAGTTGCTGTTGTCGCGTTGTTGTTGTCGTTGTTGTTGCTGTTATTGTCAAGGCACAAGTTTTGACTGCGGCTTTTGTGCTAATGGGCAAGTTCTTTCGTCTGTGGAGTCTGCGACGACAACTTGGGTCTGCTCTGCCTGTGTAAATATAATTATAATTTGTTATTTTTTCTTCATTTTTTCCCATTTGGGCTGCTGCTGCTTCTTCCCTTTTTTCGGACAACTGTTTGAGTTAGCAACTGCTTAACACTGGGCTTAACAGTTGCATAAGCAAATAAGTATATGTAAAATGTGTATTTGGCCAGCAACAAGTTTCGGGCAACATTGTTTGCACTCCATTAAGAATGTCAGCTTAACATGTTGCTCAACATGCGCGAAGGCTGAGCAAGTGCAGACGCATGCAATCGCCGCAACCATAACAAACTACAACAACATTTAGCTATTTGTCACGCTTTGACGTTGCTGCTGCGCTGCCGCTGTCTCTGTCGCAGTCGCAGTCGCTGACGCTGTCCATAGCAGCACGCGTCGACGCGACGTCAACGCTGCCGCTTAGTCATTTATTTATGCAGCACTCTTGTTGCTGCTGCTGTTGCTCTTGTTGTTGTTGTTGTTGTTGGTCGGTCTTTGACTTTGCTTTGCGCTTTTCCGCGTTTGTCAACAAAGTTTCTATGCAGTTGCTCTGACCGTAGCTAATTGTTGCTGGCTTGGGCCGATGTTGCTAAGGTGAGTGTCCCCTCTGCAATTTTGTTGCCATTACGTTGGCAAATCGCTTTCAACTTGTTGACGTGTCTGCTGTCTAAATTGTTGATGTTGTTGTTGCCACGCTGGGCAACAAAAAAAAAGAAGTTGTACCTGGTATTTAGTAACTGTTAATACGTAAAGCTTAAGCGCTTTTCCTGTATTTGCAGCTGTCGGAAAAACTAATTAAAAACAGAGAATCAAAAATCTGTTGAGTTGACCATATGACACTCAATTAAACTCAATTACTGTCAATTAATTAATCAATTATTTTCTTAATTTTTTCTCATTTTTCACTTAATATTTGATTTAATTTGGGTGCAACTTTTTGTGGGTGGTGTCTCTGCGATACACTCGACAGTTTTTTACATTGAAATAATAAAAGATTGGTGTATGTGTGTGTGTGTGTGCGTTTGCAGTGTGTCTGAGTGGGCGTGCGCTGTGGTTGTTTCTGTTTTATATAGGGTATATATAATGGACTACTACAATAAATTAAATTTACGATTTACAAGTGAACCGTTGAGTAAGAAAAGTATATGAGACATGAAAATATCTTAAATATAGAAAAGCATCAGTGAGATACAAAGGTACATGTGAGATTCAAATGTATCTGTAAGATACAAATGTATCTGTAAGATACAAACGTATCTGTGAGATACAAAAGTAACTGTGAGATGCAAAAGTACATGTGAGGAACTGAAGTATCTGTAAGATACAAAAGTATCTATTGGCTGAAAATGTCAAAAAAATATGAAAGGGTACATTTCACATAGTTATTTAAATTATGGTTTATGATCCAATTTCTAAAAGTAATTTGAAAAAAATACAGGGAATTGGCCAGTCGTTGACTTGGTTTCTTTACCTTTTAGCTTCGGCAAAGGAGTGCTTTACTGGACAAGCGAATTGTTGCAATTAATTAAGTATTTCTCTTGAATTATGCACAACATTTGCAGTGCCCTCTCATTGAAGTATGTCATTTTAAAGAGCTGCGGTTAAATATTTTCACAGGCGCTGCACCAGAAAGAGTCTCATAAATTTATTGAAAGCCTGTCACATTTTATGGCATTTGCTATAACACACAAAAACTGTTGCCGCATCATAAATATGAAAAAAATATAAAAAATAGTAATAAAAATCAAAAAGCAGAAGACAGGCGGCGTGTAAATCTAAAAATCGCATAAAGCTTTCAGCATTCAGCGGAAATTATAAATTCAGAGCAAGCTTTTTTTTGTGTTGTTTTTTTTTGTGGCTTACACAATTACAAAAGGTACAAAAGCGGGAACAACAATTCTATAGAAATGGTTTAGGGTATTGTTTTACACATTTGTGAACTTGTTAATAAATGATTGCAGCAAGCGAAAATTGTAGACAAAAAGCGATTGCTAAATGGATGCACAATCTATTTTTGGCATCGGTTTTTCTCGAATCTGAATAGAAAATTGTATTGTAGCCAGATTTCACATAGTTAAACGCTTCCATTTGAGATTGTCCCAGGCCAGGCAAGGTCGTCGATTGTGTTGTGTGAGAAACAAATTGCACATTTGTTAAAATAAATCAAAAGTTGAAAACATTTTCCATATTTCAAGTATTTTTCACTAATGCACACAAAGTCACAACACATAAAAACATAAGACGTCCTCTTAAAAGCGTGCAACTGCCGTCGCAGACTGCGGCAACAACAACCCACATGTATCTGATACGAACAAAATATATAACAAAAACAAAGCCAATTCCAAGAAGAACAGGAGAAGCAAAACAACAACAACAACAACAACCGAGCCGCATCTTAATGAAGTTATGAGGGGATCCGAAAACTGAAACAGCCCAGACTCAGAGAGGGTAGACAGCATCATATTATAAGATACGGCAACTGTTCCACTAGCTACATAAATATATGCTTAAATGGAATACAAGAAGCTGAAGCTGATGCTGATGCTAATGCAGTTGTTGTTGTTGTTGTTGTTGCTGCTGCTATCCACTTAAGCGTCAACAATTAATTTTCTTTCTTTATAAAAGTGTCGATTAAGTTGTTTTTATTTTTAAAATTCCATAACTCGTAAACTATTTGCAGGCACAGTGTGTGTGAGGAGAGAAAAAAAGACAGAGAGAGAGAGAGAGAGAGGGGGGGGGGGGTAGAATTTTAGATAAGCTTCAATGTGAATTATGTGCCTTGACTGAGTCATTTGTGGGGCAGCATCTTGCACTGGTTCAAGGCATGCAGCCAGGCAAATGATATGAAATATTTGCAATTGCTATTATTAAACTTTGCAATTACAGCGAAATGAATGATATGCGGGGCAAGCCTTGAGCCTGAGCTTTATTTAACAAACCTCTCGAAAAAAAAGAAGAGAAACTCACAAAAACAACAATGTTAACTGCGGCATTTCCCATGCAAAATTTGCGAACGCACAATTAAGTCGCCCGGGAGCATGGCCCAAAAGGTTGTTTGGAGCTGCCCGGCAAAATGCTTCCTGCTGTGCCAGCAGCCACCACTCACCACTCCCCGCCGCCTCCGGCCATCATCAGGTGATGTGCCAAGCAAGACGTCAACTTGTCACTTGACTGCAGCAGCAGCAGAGGCAGTGGCAGAGGCAACAGCAGCGGCAGCAACTGCCTTTAAGTTGGTTAATTTGTCAAAGAGAGCGGGGCATAACTGGAATGCCAAGGCATTTCGGCGCACAACGACGCATGTATGCCCTAACAAATGCATATACTTTTGTCAAATAAAACATATCTGAAGAATCTATATAAATTTATTAAGAGAGACTTTTAGATTAGATAACCTACATAGTTACAAGTGAGCTTTTGTGAATAAAATTATTAAACATTCGGAATTTGAATATTCAATTTTCTAGGCTCTGTAATCTGCAAATCGGAATTTGAACAGTAACTTTTGAGCTACAGTTAAGAAGTATATCAATACCTTTTTAATATAAAGAAGTGTGTGTTTCTCTGTCCTTTAATAAAAGAGTTCGAATTCACTTCATTTCCATTAATCTTGCGAATTCGAATTTTATATAATATATTTAAGGAGGAGTATTTTTATACCCACATTTAAAAAATATCTATTTTTTTTGGTGCAGCAATAAAAGAGTTTTAATTAAATTTAATCTCTATTGAACTTTGAAATTATTTGGAAGTTTTCTTACCTTTCTTTTATATAAGAGAAAGCACAGAGTCAATACAATATAATCATTCTATTAAACATAATTTGCCTTAATAAAATCTAACATTTCATGGGTATAATAAGATTTCTCACAGTCACAGTCAAGTGCATGTCAAGTTCATGACAAAATTGTTATACCCACGCTGGCCCTAGTTTAAATCTCTTGACAAAAAAAAAAAAATGCAATTGCGCAGAGTTTAGTATAAACACATTTTTTTAAAGTTGTTTTTGTTTTCGCTGCATTTTTTTACGAGCTGTGATGTCTGTGCCAAGTGTTTGTGCATTTAGCCGCTTGGCAGTGACTGATGTGCAGAAATTAATCACGCTCAAATAGAGCGCCAAGTGGCCAACAGCTTTTTTTTTTTGTTTTTTTGGCGATTTGCTTTGGATTTTGTTGTTAAATTTTGATTTTTTTGCCGTTTTCCTGAGTTGGGGCGTTTACAGAGTCTTTAAACTGAGGCGCTTCCGGCCTTAACCCTAACAGGCGACGGGTGCTAAGGTACACGCATATCGATTACGACAGAGACAGAGCGAGAGAAAGAGAGAGAGAGAGGAGATAGGGACGGGGCGAGAGAGAAGCGACTGAGCGAGCAGGCTGGTGTGGAAGTCGAGCTGCAGTTGTAGTTAATGAATCCCTCAGTTGGCCAAGACTGAAGGAGAGTGAAAATACAAAAAATATGCAAGTCAATCAAGTTGTGTGCCAGGCATTCCCACAGTGCATTAAAGCCAAGGCAACACCAATCACACACGCACACACACACGCACACACACGCATACCGTGGCATAGCTTTGCAGCCAGGATTGCAGCTGGGAACTGACGCACCGCACAGCGGTCGCATTTTGCGGTTTACATTTACTGCAATCGGCGTTGGGCGTGAGAATTTGTCGCACTTTTTCCACTTCTCTCTGTTTTTTTGTTTCAGGTGGGGGCGCGCGGGGGCCCCGTGTAGAAAGTAAATCTTAAATCGGATTAACGGCTGATATGCGTACTGAAAAAGAATGCCCCCCCTTCCAACGAAAGCTGAACGCGGCCTTTCCAGAGACCCGCACTTGACCCTAATGGCAGAGCCGCGAGAATCGCGAGTCGTTTGACAGATGAAAGTTCACGTTGCAGTTGATTAGCCATAAAAGACGAGCCAGCGCAATTAATGCTTAAATCTCGCTCTTAAGCCAAGATCTAGAAAGTGCTTGAAACAGCTTTTTCCGCCTCGGGTTAACACAGCGAACGCAAGAGCGTGAACAAAAGAAAACAAATGTCGAAAACAAAAGCCAAAGTAAGACTTCAAATGCACTAGAAATGATTCGGACTCATATCTATCTATCTCAAGATCTCTAAATCGCAGCTATCTTAGAGTATTTGCCTGGGAGATCATTTTAACATGTGAACTAAGCGAAAAGCTGGTTAGTATCATGGGATTGAGTAATATTGGGCAAACTAGAAAGTCGGCTAAAATGAAAACTAGTCAAGTTTTTTTTTTCGTTTTGCTTGAATGGTTTCGCGGCATGGAAAAACTCGATGAAATATCACGTCAGACAGCTAAAAGTAGCTTATCTTAAGTTAGCTAACTAACTTCTTTTGCAACCATTAACAATCTTGGACGTTTGTTAAAAATAGCTTGTCTACAAATATTATTCAATTCAAGTCTGAGCACGTTTCAAATGTATGTCAAAAAAATATTTAAAAATTGCACACAATTTTAGAATGGCTTGTAGTTTAAAATAAGTTCTAAAGCGTGCGTATCTACAACTCAATTAATATTATCTTAAATGCATTAAAACTTAGTTCTAGAAAAAGCGAGATAAAAATATAGCAGATATTAAACTCTTGTAGATATTAAATAAGAAAAATATTTAATTGTTTAAACATATCTCAACTAAAGCTGTAGAAACGTATCATTAGGCTACAAAAATTAAATATTATCTGCTAACCAATATCAAGCCTGAACAAAAAATGTAAATCATTAGTATATAATTGTTTATGCATATCTCAAAAAGCGCATCAAATGCTAAAAGTTATTATAAAGAAAAAACTATTAAATGTATGCGAACATAAGCCAAGCTTTATTCTATATTTAAAATGATCTTAGCTTAGATTTAAGAAGTTGATCTATACCCTATACAAAATATAAATGTACTCTATTTTAAACCAATAATTTAAAATGTTAATCTAAACATAAACTAACTAAAATATAATCTATGAACTACGTGACACACCAGAGCTGACTATATTGTTATTAAAAAGGAGTGTATTTTTGATACAATATAAAGAAATTCTATTTTAAACAAATATTTCAAAATTTGAATCTAAACATAAGCTAACTAGATTATAATCTTAGAACTACGTGTCATTGATTGTTATATATATATTTAATCTATTGTAACCCCTCTTGTGGGGCTTTATAGATGTGACAGCTCCCGGATCAATTACGGGCCACGTCCGATCAGATAACTGTCTACGCTATGCCATAAAAGCGCGCCATAATTGTTTTATAGCACGCCATTTAACGCATTATTTCACAGCTCTTTTTTTATTATTCTTCGTTGTTGTTGTTGTAGCAAATAGACAGTTTACAGATATTTTGGCTCCCTTTTTCACTTGTTTGTTAATTAATTGTTAACAAAACGGCGTGTCAACAAAATGCAGAGCTAAGACAAAAAGGCCAAAAGCAAAAGCAACAACTGTCTGTCAGAGACAGCGCCAACATTCAGTTTAAAATTTTTGCTGACGCGTTGCCATGAAAATAAATAAATAAAAAAATATCGAAAACAAAAACAACGAATCTTAATGTGCATATTATGGGCGATAATTTGCGCTTTAAAAGGCGCTGACTAAGCTCGAATTTAGCTGTAATTTAGCCAAGTTCGCGTGAATTTGAAAACGAGCTGAAAAATACCCATTTTTGGCCTGTATTCAATTCAATTGAATACTTTGCATTTAGCTGTAAATACACTACGACGTCTGCTCCGACTCTGGCAATGGATCTTATTGAATTGCAAATCACTTTCAAATTTGCTTATGACACGCGCGACTTTTGGCGGGATGGGGGGCGGGGGGTTATGGCATTTGACAATATGTTGCTAAACGTTATTGAAAGTCCGGGTCGTTCAGTTATTTCAAATGAAAAAACATTCCCTGTACCGAGCACACATACATATGCAAATTCTATGACAATTGCCCCTTGTTTTTCTGTTGTTATTGTTTTTGTAGTTCTTCCATGTGCGGGCGTGTCTTTAATTTTACGAGAGACCCAACAGACAATAGACATATAAAAAGAAATCGAATATTGTTATAATCGTTTATGGTAAGTGAACAACTTCCTGGGTGCACTTTAAAAACCAAACAGAAAGCAATGCTCGCCGAGGTCGATAAAAAGAAATCGTTAAACAAAAAATTCTATTATAACTATGCAGTTTATAGAACTCGAGGAAATATATACTATATTTGTTTATTCTAACCATGGGATAGATATGAAAATTGTTAAGTTTAAGATGTTTTTATTTTGAAACCCGGTTTGGACTTTGGCATAAACAAATCAATTTCAACTCTCACCGATCTCCAGTTATAGATAACAAAGTGAATATCTTTATTAGAAGAAGAACTCCCTCGTCGCTCCCCTCGTCTTCTCTATAAAACTGTTTATTCCAATACGTGCTTGTCATTGGCAATATCTGAATCAAATGAGGCGCATGTCCTTTTAAGAACCAAGCCTAGAACACGTTTCGCTAGCCTCTAAGCCTCGTCTAAATAGCCGTAAAAGCGAGTGCGGCTTAAACATCTACCTGTTCGAGGGCCAGGGAGAGAGGGCGCTAAACCGTAGCAAACCGCACTTGACAGTAGCCGGACGGAGGGAGGCACAGGTCGCAGGTAGTGCTCACGTAGGACCCCCTGCCTGGCATTGTTCGCGTGCATTTCCTGATTTTTAATTAGCCAAAACAATACAAAATGTTGTCCTGAAGAGACCTTTTCCCAGCTAAACGTGAGCACAACGTGAGCCGCATTTTATAATCCTCAATGTCCCACAGTTTATTTTATTTCACTTTTTTTTTTTTGGTTTTCAGGAGAAAATTTGTTGTGCGGCACAGGAAATTAATTCAATATCAATAACAATTGACAACGAGTACGACGAACTTCAGCGAAAGATGCCAAATTGCCCGAAAGTGAAGTGAAAACCGCGCAACAACAAGTTCCCCAGATACCACACTATCCCCAACAACAACAGCAACAACACGTGAAACTATTAAGTTGTCAAGTGCTTTAGCGAAAATTTCATAATCAAGCGAGGAGACAACGGACTAAAGTGCATTTTCAAGGTAATCAACATCACATGGTATACTATACATATATATCATTATCATCGTAACATATCATAATCATCATCAACAGCATCTGTGGCTGGGAAATGTGGCTGAGAGAAGACAGTCTATTAGCTCAGGCGCATTTCATTTCAATATGACAAATTGCCGTAAGAAATTCTTTATGTCTCTCGCTTGTAATGCACTAGTATAATCTGAAGATGGGTATATTGGGTTGGTGCATGTGTGTGAGTGTATACAAGTTATCGATTTATCGATTAAATATTCATATAAACTTGATAACGACTATTGTCGATTGTTATTATCAATTATCAATCGATAGGCTGCGGATTCGGAACAAAAAATCTTTTTCTTATTCGCCTTGTTTTTATCGTAAGAATAATCGTTTCTTTTCACCTTCTTTTTAACGCATACAGATTATTATAATTAATATAGACTTCAGTTCTAAAAACGAGCTTTATCGATTAATCCATATTCTTGTTTGGCACGATTAAAAAGCACGATACTTAACGATTCGAAAATATCGATAAGTTGTAATCGAATTATTTATTTAATAAGTTATCGGAAATATTTATCGATTTCAATAATTGCCACAAGCATAGAATTTTCATATTTCGTCTCTTACAACTTAAACAGAGTAGCTCGCAGTCAGTAACAGCTAACTTGAATATTCTGGCCTCCTGTCTCTGTTATTAAGAAGTTTCGTAAATAAGATTTGCGTTAATTAGGCATCTGTTAAAGTGGATGAGCTGTGTTTTTGCTATGGATGAGTAATGAGCTGTGGGCATATGATGATGGGAACTTTGTTGAAAAGCAAAAGTTGCCAAATGATTTGATGAGCTGATAAGAACCTAATGGAACCTTTCAAACTTTGCCATTTGTTTCAGCTAATGATCTGTTAAGTGATGCCCAACAAAGGTATATTAAGCGTGAGAAGCATTTGATATCCAACATATATAAAAATATGTATTAAATATATACATAAGCATAAAAGAAAGGAAGCCCAATGCGAGTTACGCATCCATAATTTGTATAGATTTGATTGGACTAAAATTTATGTAAACTATTTTGTTATAATCAAAATGCCTCGGGAAATCAAGTTTTTATGTCTTTCATAAACATTCAGACAACGTTGCGACTAATTAGGCAGGAGATTCATTTTAGTAAGACAAAAGAAATATATATGTATACACATATATACTAAAATTTCCATAAAAATGTTTATGCTTTTTTGTAAATAGTTGAGAAGGTCTTAGATGCGTGTGGCCCTCGAAGTCATTTGAGCAGTTTGCAGCATTGTAAAAAATTATATATTAATAGAGTATTATAATGCATATATCATTCGCTTAGCCCGCCGGCAATGACATCTAACAAATTTATAACAGCGCGCGAAAATTTGCATTATAATCGCCACAAGATGATATCTTACATGATTCACGGATTGCTGGGAGAAAACGGAAATGAGTTGCCTGGCTCTGGAGTACCGTTTGTGGGGCCAAAGCTGAGGTTCAATCAACTCGGACTGAATAAACAGTTTGAAAGCTCTCAAATTCTTGGACATCAATTAAAATACTTGAAAACATCGATTGGATTAGTGAAAATTCTTAACTTTCGCCAATGAATGAAAAGAAAACCAGACCAGAGTGCTGGGTAAACAAGTCTGAAGATAAGACTCTCTCAAGACTTTCTAGCGGAAACCCGAAGCCAAGTGAATTATCGCAATAAATCAATTTCGGTAGCCAAGACATAAACTGGGTTAGACGAAGAATAAGAAGAAGAATTAGAGATCACTTAAGATCGTTTATAAACTGAAAGCTGAAAATGCCAAAACTCACCTTTCGAAAGTTCAATGGGGTTCAGTTTTATTTCTGTTTATCTTTTTTTTTTTGGTAATCCAAAGTGTATTTATGTGTGTGTGTGTGTGTGTGTGTGTGTGTAATCCCAAAACTTTGATGGATTGTAATACACTAAAAAATGCACAAGGCCGTTTATTTTTTTTATGGTTTTTCTTTTCCACTTGTGTTTCTTCTTCGCCCTTAACTTATCATGCACTTCACAACACTTGGAACATTTTTATGCGTAGCCAAAGGCCCGTACGTGCCGCATTATGCTATATGATTCCGACTGGGGCGCGCATCTGTTGCGGTTGCGGCAGGAAACGAACAGGTGCAGCAGCACCGATTTGTAATGCCCTTTGGCTGATTTTTGTAATTGTAATTGAATTTTTGTCGAAAAATGTTGGATAAATGCACTTTCAGTTTCGCTAATTTAGGCTTCGATTTGCATGCGCATTGCTGATAAGCTTTTAACAGTTATTCAAGCGATGCGAATTTAAAGCGCAAAGAAGACGACCGCAACAACAACCGCACTCAACAATGCTTCGAACACAACTGAAGTCACAGCGCTGCCAGCGGCAAGGGCTAGTCTGCTAGCTAACGCACGCTCTCGCTCGCGCTCGCGCTCGCGCTCTCAGTCTCAGCGCGCAGATCGAGCTAACTGGCGAGCGCAACAAAAACAACAGCCGGCAAAGGCTAGCAACATTTGTTGCCAAGACTGTGAAATGAAGAGAAACAGCAATGCGCAGCTTAAAAAAGGTAATATAAAAAATCAAATATAATAATACATTTAATATAAAACCAAAATCAGTTTTAATTAACAAAATAATTGTAATACTAAGAGCCACTCAAAATGTTTATAAACAAAACAACTTCAATGCAAACACTCTCGCTCTCTATCTCTCGTTTTCTTCACTCACTAGCTAGCAAGCGTGGGTGCAGGGCAGATGTTGCTAGCTGCTCGCTCTCTGACCAGCGTAGGTGTGGGTGTGCGTGTGTGTGAGTCTGTTAGTAGTCGCTTGAGTGTGGGTTGTTTTTAAAGTTTTGCTGCTGAGCTATGGGCGACGCTGTCTGGGCGAACTAGTTCCACTTGCTGCGCTGTTCACTTTGAGTAGGCAGCGAACGTTTGCGATGCCGAAAAACAAGTTTCCAATTAGAACTGAAGTTGCGTCCGGCATGTGGGTTTTTCATTTGGGATGGGTAATTGCAAAGAGAGATAGAGAGAACGTGAGAGAGAGAGCGTATTGCATCGAGGCGCGGTGCGTGACCAGAGACATTGAGCGCCGGATGGGCTTGAATATATAAATGCAAGTGTGTGTGTGCGTGAGTGAAGTGGAAGTGAATGCAACAGCACTTGCAGCGGCAGAAGCGCAGCAACATTCACTAGCAACATGTTGCTAGCGGTGATATAAGATAAACATAAAAACTCATAGAAAATACTAGAGGTATTTATTTAATTAAATAGTCTGTATGCCGTTAGCCCATACGGTTAGCAGTTAGAATAGTTAGGAAAATGTGGCTCAAACAGTTGCCGCGATTTTTACCTAGAACCTTAGGTATTATGCGCACGTTCCTAGCCATTTATGGGCTAAAGACTCTTATGGCCAACACAATTGGACCTGCTATTAAAAGTTATGGCCATAAAGCATAAAAACGCTTGAACTTTGGTGCCGCACAAAGAGACCGAAAAGAAAGTCAAATGCCAAATGTAATTTGCAGGCAACACGGCAAACATATTTTGCCATGATTTATTTAACAAAACCAAAAAAAGACGACTCACAAAAAATTAATTACCTAAAAGTCAAAAGGCCACATACAAAAAATGTTATTAATGAAAGTGAAAATTTACACAGCAGTGGAAAATGTTAATCATTTTTTTTTAATGTGACGCTTGTAGCTCTGCGATTTGAAGCGAAACGACAAAAAATTAAATATAACTTGATTTATTTGTAATTTTTCGACTAACAGATGTGCTTTAAGCTTGAGTTTATTTAAGATCTAATTTCTAGTTTTTATGTATAATATATAAATAATGTTTGTTTCATATATATTTTTATTGCATGTAGGGTATACGTGAGCTATATATACTTAATTTTGTAGCTGTTGCTCTTATGACCTCACAGATTGATAAGCTCGCATTTGACGTACTTGATTGTTTGGGGAATTAAAAATATGTGTCTATAAATAAATTGTAATACCCCAATCTTTTTCATATTTAACATATTAAACTATTATAATGAGATTCATGCAAATTATGCAAAAAAACAATTGGGGATTTGTACGAGATTTGTACAATTGGGGATTTTGTGTGAGAACTTAATTATGTAACGAAATCAGAGCGGATATTAAGTTTAATATTCGCTTCCAATCAGAAAAATACCTAATAATTATATACAGCAGCTTAAATATTTACTAAGCGCACATCCTCAACATAATCTGGAGAACTAACTATGACAATTATCTAATAATGTTGATAAATAGATCATTTTCTCTCACCCTCTGTCTCTCTCTCTCTCTTTCTCTCTGTCTCTCTCTCTCTCTTTCTCTCTGTCTCACCCTTTTTCTTTCTCTCTATCTCTTTCTTTCTCTCTGTCAGCATTTTCTTTCTCTCTCTCCGCGGTTCTTTCTATCTCGCCTTTTCTCCCTCAGCTACTCCATCTCCCTCTATCTCACCCTTTCTCTCTCTGTCACTCGTTCTCTCTATCTCACCCTTTCTCTCTCTGTCACTCGTTCTCTCTATCTCACCTTTTCTCTCTCTGTCACTCGTTCTCTCTATCTCACCCTTTCTCTCTCTGTCAGCCTTTCTCTGTCAGCCTTTCTCTCTCAGCCTCTCTCCCTGTCATCCTATTTATCCCTCACCCACTCCCTCTCTCGCTCTTTAGGATCTCTCTGAGCACATGAACTAAACAGATATACTGATTTAATGATCGCGAAGTCAACTCCTTTAACTCATTCAAGATTTAAATCTTTAACATTTTGTAACATAGCGTAGGGTCAAAATCAGATATTTAATTACCAAAATCTTGAACTTAAGAACTTACAAAACACAAAACTCAAGTAAAATCCGTCGAAGAAATGTTTTACTATTATTGCAAATTATTTACGTTTACATTAAATAGGCGTAGTTTATCCAAATCCAAACTTAAAGCCAACGAAATTGTGACAGCAAAAAGAATTATATATGTATAACTAAATCTTATATAATTATCAAGAGTGAATTCTCTGCGAAATTTGTCAATATTTCTGTAAACTGCTGATAAGAAAAGCTGTCTTAAATTAAATTAATATAAAACGAATAATATATGTAAATAAATGAAATTGAGAAGCTCTCCCTATATCTGTCTCTCTCTCTGTATATAGGCAAATATTTAAACTAAGACAGAGGTGAACTTTTTGAACTGCTTTGAAGATTGGGTATTATTATGGTTGTTAGTGTTGGCATTCCTAAAGGTAAACAGTTAAATATTTGTTTAGAATTGGATCGTATCATAGCACGCTTTTCACATGAGCGTGTGAAAAGCATACAATGGAAAACAAAGTTGCGGTGAATCTGTGCGCATGTGGAGCGTTCAATGCTCCACAGTTATAGCAGTAGGTATAATATATACTATTTATACATATATATAAATTTGATGTTGAGTTATGCGAAGAATGAGAACCGAAGCATGCTCCAGTTACAGCTGCAACCAGCTTCAAATTGTGTAATCCCAAGCCCTAGCTTGCTAGCTGCTCTCTCTCTCTCGCTCTCTGTGTGTCTCTCTCTCTCTTTCTGGGCCGGCTGCAAGTTAATGGCCATCGGTCAGCAGCTGCCGCAGCCAAAACAGACGTGCTCCAAATGTAAACAAAGCAGCGGCAGACGTTGGGGCTGTGGCATCGCATCGCATCGCATCGCATCTGCAGCATTGCACTTGTTGCCAATTGCTCGAGTTGCATCTGCCGGCGGTCGGCGGCCAGCGGCCAGCGGATGGCGACGTCTGCCAAGTGGCAAAGCCACTTCCTCCTTCCCCCCACCAATGGCGCGTGTTTTTTTCTGCGTGCACATTTCCTATAAATACTCGCCGTAGCTGTAAATCAAAAAGAGGCAGCAAAGCAGCAGAGAGAGCAGAAACAAAAACAGAGACTTGCATCTTTCATCTCGCATCTTGCAAATGATGCTATCAATCAAGTTTTATGCGGCGGCACTTACGTACGTACTGCATGCTACTCGTACAATTGTATCTGCGAGATACAATTGTATCTTCGGCTGCTGCGCCCAGCATAGCTGAGTGGCCCGTTGGCTAAGTGGACGCTTGTTAGACGTACTTATCGGCCATAAAGCCATAAAGTATGAATAGACAAATCAATTGAATTGACTTGAATTTATGTTCATTGTTATGCATTAGGCGCAAACACCTCAATTTTAGAGATTACGTAAAACGGCAGCGAGTACTTAATAAAGAACTTCTAATAAAAATAACTTGAGATTTTATTTTGTAAGAAAAAACTTTTAAACAGATGCACAAAAGATTTGTGTAAAAATAGAACAGTCAGCTTTGGAGCGCTAAAATTTAAATGCCTAGAATCGAATCTAGCTTTTATACAATCAAACAATCTAAATCGATAGTATATGTTCCTACCGCAGCTATATGAAGCAGTCTAATTTTCAACATTGTCAACAAAGCTCGTAATTGCCAGAAAACAATAAATTTCTGTCTATAAAATAACTCCATTTTCTAGCAATTGCTGCTATGTGGCGAATATTTTAACCGCCCTCAGCAATTAATAAAATCAATGGCAATTTTTATTAAGATAGATTTAAAACCGAATTCCGGAGCTAGTATAGAAAGAGACAAACAAACATTCAATTATCATCAGAGAAAAAAGACGAGCTTAGATTTTGACCCAAATTAATATTTTTACTAATTTAAACACACAACATTGATATAACAAAAATAACACAAAAACAATTAAATTCTTTGAAAATATATTTTTCTTTAATGCGGGGACATTTTTTCGGTTAAATATTAGCAAAAGTATTTATTTTTTTTATTTTTGATTTAAACAATTTCAGTTTCGCCAGAATAAATACGCGAACTCAATTTTTTGCGACAATTTAATCCCCCAAAATCGAATAAATAAATGTTTAAGGAAATATATTTTTTAAATGCTCGGACAAATTTTCATGTCACAAACTATTCCAAAAGCAAATGTTTTAAAATTACTTACAATATGATAGAAACAAAAATGAAAGTTACAAATCATGACCAAGAAAAATATACTCCATAAAGTTTTCGAATATTTGTTAGGTAACTCCCACAAGACAGAAATGTTGCAAGTCTTTTAAGCCAAACTTTGCAAACAGCCCGACAGCAGCTACCCACACCTGTTTATGAAGTCTACACGTGCATCTAGCAGTATTTATGGCATGTCTTATCACACTCGCAAAGGGGCGCTTAGGGGCAGCGGCTGACCGCAGCCTTCTTATGGCGACCCTAACGAGGGGCAACAGCAGCGGCTACCTCAAGTCGAAGTTCAAGCGTTGGCAGCTGATTTTCAATGCTGATGACTTTTTGTTGATTTGCACGCCCAGAGGACGTTGCTGAGCGTATCATAAACATGAACTTCCGATTGCGGCCGCTGCTCAAGTGGCAAGTGCCACGAGCTGCCGCAAAAGCCATCAGGGCACATAATAAGAAGCTGAAGCAAAAAATGCAAAAAAAAAATACGAAAAAAAAACTTTAGCAGCTGAGCCACAACAGCTGGAGCTGCAGTTAAGCAAACAGGTGCCCAAGTGTCCGACAACAAGCTCGTCTTGTTCATATCCGCTGTCATCGTCGGCTTGGGGAGCTCAAGCGGAAGGGCGCGTCGCTTTGCGGCCCCAACATCGATTGCGAGCTGGATTAGCAGCCGTGGCCTTCAGAGCAGGTATCGCTGGGAGCCCATTTGTCTGCGACCTTTGAGCACAAAAAACCCACACAATAGAATTAGTCGAAATATTGCAAATTTTAATTTGCATGCGATCTTGGGTATTCAAAAGGTTTTGCTTAGATATCGCAATTAATTTTCAGAAATTCCCAAAAAAAAACTCCAGCTGAAGTGGCCTTGAAGTTGTGGATCATAAAACCATATTATAGTGAAGAGGGAATGCGTTGGAATCCGAATTTGTTAGATTAATAAATATTAATGAGAATCCTCAGAAAATTCAAATTAGATTCGTTTAGAAGACACATAATATGTTAAAAGACCTTTATAGTGCAAACTAAATAAAAGCTGGTCAGCTTGGCTTCATCTGTTTGTTGCTTATAATTCTCAAGTAGTTATAGCTTCGAACTGTGTAGAAAAGTCTGCTAATGACATTCTGCTTATTCTTAGTGTCTTTACCTTCTTGTTGTCGGTCTTTATAACCAACTTTGACCTCGAATTGGGCATTTTGAATAAGTTCAAACACAGTCAGCTGTTTGAAACACTTCTATTTAAAATAAGTCAAATTATTTCAAATTTGCATTCAATTAATTAAATAAATATTAATAGCTGTTGCAAAACTATTGACTGGAAAATAATGTGGCGATATACATGAAATTATTTCAGATATATATATATTTATCTATTGTAATCTCCAAAGATGTAATTTATACAAACAAACATAGAATAAATCTTGTGCATATAGAGATGGGGAAAGTAAAATTTGCAACCCTTTACATTGCACACCCTTTAACCATACGAATTTAAGATCTGAGTTATGCTGGGACATTAACGCAGCCCTCTAGACTAGAAGAGTTCACAAAGACCCTCAGCTCAGTAGGAGCTCGCTTTCATATATTTTAAATTTCGTTTTCCATTGAAAAGATTTGATATATATTTGTTTTGTCTGCGTTTTGGGCATATATTTGCTCATGCATATTTTGCTTGTCTACGTTTTCATAATTATGATGATAAATTAACGCAAAGTGATTTATTGTGCGAAATATTTCTGTGTATTCGGTAAATTTATCCACATAACGAGTTCAGGCCAAGAACATGTTAAATAAGCTTCAGTCGGCAGACACAATAACGACCTTTAAAGTTAGCTTTGATCAAATATTCACTTTCATATTGTTTATTTACAGAGTTGACAACGCGCCGCATTTACTTTCAATTTTCAATTACATTTGAGACACACACACACACACACACCTGACACATTAGCAACGCCTGCAAGATATTATATCTAACGCATAGCACACAATAAATCAGCCCTAAATGCCAATTTGATTTGGTACGTTGGTACGGGTAGGATAGGGCGCTGCGGCGAGCGAAAGTGGAAATAAAATATTACCGCAAAATGTTTGTTGGCAGCAGCAACCGCAAATTGCACGCAATATAAAAAACTCTTTCTTTTTCAAATCTGGCATTTCTTTCGACTAATCAAATAAAATACTCTCAAGCGTTGGGAAAGAAAAAAGTAAGCCCCCAAAAGAAAACGCTTTGAGGTACGTTTTTGCTGCGACAATGTGAAAACGAGGGCAGCTACAAAAGTTGTTGGGCCTAAAGTGGACAAATAATAAAACGCAAAATACAAAAATCAAATAAAAATAAACCTATATTAAATAGAAGAGAAAACTTGATCATATCTTATGAAATATGGAGAGCTCATAAAATATATCACAAGACATCTAGGTATATAGAATGAAAGCAATATTTTGAAAAACTATTTATTTTGAGGTTATTTAATAACTTATACAATTTAACAAGCCGAAAAGATTAACAATTTGTAAGTACTTTATTTAAAATCTCTAGCTCTTTAAATCTTTGATAGATTTAAAATTGGATAAAAATATTTAAAAAAGTAAAAACGTTATGTAATCCCAATAAATGTAAAAATGTCAAAAAAAAAAAGTTTTACCAACTGGGCTAAAATTCGAGTCCCTTTTCACACACTGTAACTTCTGGAATTACCCTCGACGGGTATTTAGCATTAGCCACACTTCAATACTTATTATTTCGCTGGCTCTTGTTGAATGTAGTGTTGCAAAACGGTTGCAGTCGCGCAATCGTCTCGCTTTTCATTTAATTTCGATTTAAATAGAAAACGAATGCAATTGAAAAACGATTTGAGTTGAGTGTGGCATTTATGTTAATGTCCATTTAACCACAAATTGTGAAATGTTGCATGTAATTTGATTGCAACATGCCACATCCATTTGCAGTGTATATCAAGTCGAAACGAGTATGTATGTCAGCAGCGGGCAGCCACGGCATGGGTTAAGTAACAGAACCCAACCGCCCGCTGTTTATAAACAATATCATTTACAAAAACATTTACACTAGCTTCTAGCTAGGCTCGTATAACCAAAAACTTTCATATTCCCAATGCATAGCAGACGCGCACACAAATCAATCGAGCCATAAATGTTATCAGAATGTCTAAATTATGCTTGGAAAGACAGAAAGCTATGCAATCCCACGTTGAACCTGCTGCGCTTTGCATATGAAAACCGAATACTTGGGAACTCTCATGTATTTACAGTATATTTCTTATGAAAACAGATTTCTAGGGTTTTTGTTAATATCGTATGAAGTACAGCAGTTAGAGGCCTTTTAAAGCCACTTCCGCTGTTTGGTTTATTTATTCTTTTTTTTTCTATATGAAACAAAGTCTTATAAGGTTAAGTTAGGTACTCAGAATTGAAAATATATTGTACTACAGACGATCTTCAAAACCAACCCTAACCCAGCCAAAGATTTTGCAATCTCTCAAAAAATTAATATTAGATCTGGCTCAAAACAATTGCGATTTCGGGTAAAAACTGAACCACATAATATAATATTTTGTTCTTGCTTTTATCTGCTGCTGACTTTGACTCGTCGCAAAGTTTGATTGGCTTTACCAACAGCTTACATAAAAAACAAATTGATTTAGTCGCAGTAAGAACAATTATTACAAGCGGAAACGACAATAGCATTAGGTTAGGACACTGAAACTAATCCAATTGACTTAGGCATATGTAAGACTTTTATAAAACTGAGAGATCGTCCAAGACGTGGCTTAATGCAATATTAGGCATCAACATGCTGGCCATGGCAAGAGCACAACTGTTGATATGCTGTAAGTACGCGAAATGAATTAAGAAATATAATATAAAATTGGAATATTTTAATCAATTTTGATTCCAACCAGGTCTTTGGCTAGTACTTGGCTCCAAGTATGTCCATATGTTGCCGTGTAAGGAGAATGCTTCACATAATCAAAAACTTGATGTTGATTACCGTGAAGAAGGTCATAATCGCCAAGCCAAGTCAAAAGAGTTGTCGATAAAGATTAAAATTTACCAACCAGAAAATGAACGTGAAAATCCCTGTTCTACGAATGAAGAGAACGATTGCGAACAATCCGGAGAGAAACAGCACGAGAATCAGCAAAATAATAAGCATGATAATAAGAAAGAGAATCACCAAGAGAATAAGCAAGAAAATCATCAACAAAATAAGCAAGAGAATCAGCTGGAGAATCTGCAAAAAAATCAGAATCCAGGTCAAACAAATGGTTTCCAATGGATCTTCAATTATATAAGCCATTGGGAACTTCCTCTGCCAACGTATAGAGAATCTGAAGTATCCAGCCTAAGAATCGAACCTGGCACAGAAACTACCCAACATTCCCCTGAGAGTCCACCTACAAGCGAGACACTTCCACCAATTTATGGCGGCTGCGTAGCTTTCTGTCCTTAAGAAACGTTATCAATTCAAGAAAGCACAACTTGATGTAAATCAATAAAATATCTATCCCTGTGTATACATATATTCTGAATATTTACGAATGTTGCTGACTTCCTGGTTTACTAGAAAATATAGGAAAATCTTGTTCTTGCTTATGAAGAAACGTGGAAACCCTTATTATATATTTCATTTTATTTTAAGGATTAATTGTTTTTTTCACTTTTTCTTTTTTTTTCACAGAATAATATATAATAAATAAGCCAACCGTGTTGTAATAAAAATGTATGCTATTTTTGATTCAATACAATAAACATTTATAAAAAATAATAATATGTTACCATATTATATAAAAGAAGTATGATAAATATATTTATCTTACCCTTTACATAACATACATATATACGATATCTCTGCATATGCACATCTATAGTTTATTCTGACGCAAAACATTTAAAATGTTTGCAACTTTCCAGTCTGTAAAATAATGTTATTTAGAACCCTTTTGTCCATAGTTTGCTGTGAATAGTAAAATAAAATTGGGTTAAATTTTATAAAAAATAAATAAAATCCAGTTTTTCAAGCTGATTGAGCTGTCATATATCAGTTAAGGTCAAGCTGGTTACCCAACAAAACGGAACCAACCTAATTAGCATGCGGAAACGGACTATATTAAATTGCTGAAATATTGAACATATCTTCGACCTTTCATAAAAGGCATAGCGAAAAGTAGAAAAGTTATCCAACCAACCGCAACAAACGCCAATCTTTCTCGGTTAAATCTACAGAAGCAACCAACTTAAAGATACACATTCACTTACTCTATTCTGAGTGCTCGAGCAAAATGCTTATAAACAAGGTTGTTCTCTTCCAAATATGCAGTAAGTAAAAAAAGAAAAATGACAATAAGATAAATGAAACGTGAGAATTAAATAATGCCCGAAATAGGTTATTTACTGTTAGTTGAGCTGACATACGGAAAAAATCAGATGTTTAAGCGGAATAAATTAAGGACTCGAGGACGATCTGGCTCAAGTGTTAATAGATGCAAGCATTTCAAGAATCTATTCAAGCCAAAACTTAGCATATTAGCAGAAGCACCTAATACTTCTCCGTGTAAATTAAAAAAAATCAAGAAACAAAACTGTACGCATCCCGTACTGGATGGAAGCTACAAAGAATCAGTATACCCGACACGTGCAGGATATCCAGAATATGAAAGACCCGCTCCGGATGCAGCAGGTATACAGTCAGTTCAAATACCGACTTTAAACCTATTATGGGAGCTAATTCTTCAAACATATGGTTCTACTGTGCCGCCAAGGAACATTTCTTCTTCATTTATTCAGTCAGTTCAACTTCCTAACGTGAATGATACTTTCTCCTCGTCCACCGAACCATTTACTAAACCAGAAACAGAGGCAAATTCCTTGGAGTCATCACCTTTAAATCATCTGCCGTCGAATAATAAGCAGGATTCCGCATCAGGTAGTCAAATAGTTGCAACACAGACTTTAAATCCATTATGGGAGCTGATTCTTCTTGCCTCTGTTTCTTCTACTGAGCCGCCAAAGAACATTTCTTCATCATTTATTCACTCAGTTCAACTTCCTAATGTGAATGATAATTTCTCCTCGTCAACCGAACCAGTTACTAAATCAGAAACAGAGGCAAGTTCCTTCGAGCCAAATCCGTCATCACCTTTAAATTCCGCATCAGGTAGTCAAATAGTTGCAACACAGACTTTAAATCCACTATGGGATCTGATTCTTCAAAGAAATGATTCTACTGAGCCGTCCAAGAACATTTCTTCATCATTTATTCAATCAGTTCAACTTCCTAACGTGAATGATACTTTATCGCCGTCAACCGAACCACTTACTAAATCAGAAACAGAGACAGGTTCCTTGGAGTCTATTTCGCCTTTAATTCTTCCTCCATCCGATAATAATCAGGATTCCGCATCAGGTAGTCAAATAGTTGCAACACAGACGTTAAATCCACTATGGGATCTGATTCTTCAAAGAAATGATTCTACTGAGCCGTCCAAGAACATTTCTTCATCATTTATTCAATCAGTTCAACTTCCTAACGTAAATGATACGTCCTCGCCGACAAACGAACCACTTACTAAATCAGAAACAGAGACAGGTTCCTTGCAGTCATCCTTGTCATCATCTTTAAATATTCTTCCATCGAATAATACGCAGGATTCCGCAACGGGTAGTCAAACAGTTCAGACTTCCCAATTAGGCCAACAGCTTCCTGATAGGAATGGTCAAACTGATTTAAAGGAGTCTTCTTCAATTGCTCAATCCATTCGAATTCCTGATTTAAGCACCCCGCTTTCTCAATTAACTAAAAACGCAAGTTCCTTGGACTCTGGTTCTGCTTCATCATCAGCAATTATCCATTCTGTCAAATTTCCAGTTATTTCTAAACCCTCAAACTTTGGTCTTGCACCTAAAAATGAAACAGAGACAAGTTCCTTGCAGTCTACCTCGTCATCACATTCAATTCTTTTTCCACCGAATAATAAGCAGGATTCCGCAACGGGTAGTCAAACAGTTCAGACTTCCCATTTATTCCAACAGCTTCCTGATAGGAATGCTCACACTGATTCATCGAAGTCTTCTTCAATTGCTCAATCCATTCGAATTCCTGATTTAAGCACCCCGCTTTCTCAATTAAACAAAAACGCAAGTTCCTTGGACTCTGCTTCTATTTCATCCCCAGCATCATCAATTAACTACTCTGTGAAATTTCCAGCTATTTCTAATTCCGCAAAGTTTGGTCCTGCACCTAATGATGAGTCCACTGCAACTCCAAAAAACCAAGAATCCAAATGGCAACCTCAAACATCTAATATCTTGAAGTATGCTTCGTCAATAGTTCAATCACTTCAAATTCCTATTGGCAAGGAGCGTTTATCGCGATCATCGCCAACAGTTCTTCCGTCAGTTCAAGACAGTAGTTTACCGGAAATCACAGCTCGTTCTCCATTAGTCGATAAGCCTGATGAATTGAGCGCTTCTCTTCTTTCTGACCCTAGTGAAATGTCCGCTGAACATCTTCAAGATTACGTGGAACCTTAATTAAACAATATATTATATATTATCCCAAGTCCCGTATTTAATCAAAATATAAACTATGATTTCTTGATCACAATATCCCAAGCATCTCTTACACAAACAATAATATTGTATTAAAATCATTTTTTGTCGATATTGAAAGCTGTCGGAATTACCATAAAACATCTAATAGGGAAATACTAGTAATAGCTAATCCATTTAATACCGATTTATGATTGTGCAACAATAAAATTCTATATATGCTTAATATTGTATACGAAAACTGACTTTTGGGTATCCGATTAATACGATCTCTTCAAATAGAATTGTATAAGTAATATATGTTAATAGATATTAATCTATTACCATCTACAGTAAAAACTTAAATTTGGATCTTTAATATAAAAAATTGAAAGAACAATTGCTGACCTAAAGACAATTGCGCTTTTATCGCAAGCCCTACTCTTGGACACTTTAACGCGAACATTCAATAAATTGTACGCTGTAAAAGTTTATTGCTATAAAAAGCGGAGTATTCGAATTGATTTTATAGCATAAACGCGCTATAAAAATGCCATTGAAACTGTCGTATAAAATGCAAAATAAATATATGAAGCGCATTTGCTGCTCAGCCACAGTTGGAAAATGAAGCTCATATTTTTGCTTTTGGCTTGTTTGGGTAAGTAACATGTAAACCCTATACATATATTGTTTCTTTTATATCTCCTACTCTAACCACATAGTTGCGCTGCTGCAGCAGGTATCTTATGATAGAAATCAAGTTCTGGCCTTGCCTAAAGGTAAGAGCACCACCAAGGAGCCATGGAACCACGAGAATGACCGAACAACCCATAGACATCCATACAAAATCTCTGAAGATATATGAGCAGCAGCCGATTCAAATATATAGTTGAAATGTTGGCAAAATATATTAAATAAAATTTAAATTTCAAAAGCATTTTATGAGGTTCAAAAAGTCCTGTAAATATATATTTGTTGTAGTTGACATTAATTTTAATTAATTTAGTTAACTATTCTCTTTTTTCGTCACGTTTTGCTACTCTTTTAAATATTTTTAAAATTGGTTCATCGATCCTTGAATTCAATTTTTTTTAGATAGGTTTAACTAATTTACATAAGATTGAAAGATTTGTTTGGTATATTATTAAAATTTCTTATGAGCATTAAAATTGCTTTAAAGAAGTTATCCTACTGATTTTTATATGAAACATCAACTTAAAAATCCTATATATCAAATATGAAGTCAGTATTGACTTGTGGGCAAAGATATTAGAAAATTATATATACTTATATATAATATAATATAATATTAAAATAGATAATAATAATATATATAATATGTATTAATGTATATAATATTAATATGTATAATATAGATTTTGCTTCTATATGCATGTCCTCTATAGGCACTTCTATGGTTTCTATGGCTTCTATGGTCACTTTTTTACTCAATTTATAAATATCTAAAAATTTAAATATATTTAAAAGTTCCTCTTTAATTTACATTTCAATATGTCCTCAATGGTTCGTTTATGTTAAATGTATTTAATGTAAGTCTTCTTTGTATTTTAAGATTTTATGATGGGCACACAAAGCTTTCTACTCTCTTCTATAGTTATGTACATTCACATGACCTCCATGGTCACTTTTTCAGCTGATCAACAGCACAAATATTGTCATGAGCTAGTTTTCTAACCGAATTCAATGTCCCACATGGCCTTGCCTCCTGTTTGGTATAAAGCAGATGTTCCTTCACGAACGCCTGTTGTGCGAAACTTTTCTTGGTAAATTTGACCCCAGTTCAGAAAATATTATTGATAGAAGGAAATCAGAATTGCCACTGGTTCTTATCGTAATTGAATATAATCAAATTTACTTTGAAGTGGAGCACAGCCAAATGCACTCTTTCGCAAGGCCCATTTGGTGTTTACCTTATCAGCAATTATGAAGAGCCATAAAAGTTAATTGATTCTTGCCACATTGTTTGGACCAAGTGGCTGCAATTCTGTATAAAAGCGGCCCAAACGCTGTGCACGTTCAGGCCCATTCCGAGCGAGAGAGAAAGAGAGCAACATGAAAGTTCTAACAGCAGTTCTATTGACATGTGGTAAAGTAACAAATAGGCTTAGACAAACGTTAAATAAACTAAAATCAGTCTCGGTGATGCTTATAGTTGTGGCGTCCCTTGCGCTGCTGCACAGCGTCTACGGCACGCCGGTGCCAACACCTATTCCGGCTAATGCTACGGAAACCAAAGCGCCGCCGCCCAATGATGAGCCGCTGGTCGTGGAGGCGTCAACAATCAATCTACTTGGCAACTCGCCGTCTTTGGAGGTGCCTCAGATGGAAGTGAATGACCAAAATGTCGCTGCTAGGAGCGTCTTTAATCCCATTGTCGTGCCACTCTCCGGCAATGCTGAACCTCCGGCCGTTGCAGCCGTAGCTGCAGGCGAGCAGATTCCATTGCAGGCAAACCTGGATTATCTAATTCCCGATGAGCCAGCCGAGCCCATAGCAGCTTAGGGCATAAAAGTCGCAAAAGCAGCGTAAGGTAAATGCACACATCAGCAAGCAGAACACACACATACACATACATTTACATATAACTACAGGTATATGCATATAAATCTTTTATAACTATGGTTTATGTATCTATCGCTATATACACATTATGTATTCCTATCAGCACGGGCGATTAATAAATTGCATTGAAAAAGGAATTTAATAATTAACGCTCATACATAATGACAGTGTTGATCAACACTAGGTTACAGTGTTTTCAGTCAACAGCTGCCTTTGACTAGTTACCCACACTGTTCACTGGGGCATGGCAGTCACATAGTATTCACAGCGATCAAGCTACCGACCGGATTTGTATAAAAACAAAAGAGTACGTGTAGCCTAAAAAAGCCGAAGCTCAAATACCCTACCACACACAGGGCATTCGATATATTTTAGTTATCTAATCGAAGTCTAGTCATCCTGACTAGAACAGAGAACAAAGAGAGTTCTTTAACTAAAATAAAATTTATTTGATATTGCAAGCCATTTGGGTTCAACAAAATTTCACCTACAAGTGTGAAAGTAGGCAATTTTTAATATCCACCGATACGGGCGGAAAATAGGTGGGAAACAAAATTTAAAACAAAAGAAATATGAAAGAACTATGATTTCCAATAAAGCATTTTCAAGTTATATTGACAATTAAAATACTTTTAAAAATCGATAAAACAATGGCTTTAAAGACTCTCGCCCTGATAAAGAATATTTATTCTCCATATAGTCGCAGTTATCTCAGACACGTATCACACATTGTTTTACAAATTCAAACTACTCCAAGCTAAAGCGGCAGAGAAGAAGAAGTAAAAAAATCACTTACAAAGAGGAAGCGTCAGCTACAACAAGTTTTATCAATGAAGTTACGAATCGGTGTAAGGTTGACGACGGCGACAAGAAAAACAATGCTGGCAACTCAACCACAATACAATGTCGACAACGGAAGCAGCAGCAGGAGGGGAGACCATAGACCACATAAAACCGCACAAAAATTCATTGATCAATGGACAGGCCATGTGGAAGATGGGGTCTGGGTCTGGGCCTGTGTCTCGGTCTTGGTCTCAGTCTCGGTCTCTGTCTCAGTCTCGGTCTCAGTCTGTATCTCCGTCTGAGCTCAACCGCTGGCAGGGCCATCATTACAGATGTGATTTAAACACGTTCGTCGAATAAGATACGATTTAGTTTTTGCCCCATCAATAATATGGGTTTATGTATTGTCGTTCTTGAGATATCAATTTGCATGTTAACACATCGTGTGAGCATCTGAATGACTGACAAATTGCCAAAAGCCTAATGACTCAATCCTAATATGTAAACTAGTTGATTCTAAAGACGGCCCATGTATGGGAAGCCAAGCAAGAGACATAAATATATATGTATAGACATTTATGCCTAGCATATAAAAGCTTTAGGTTGGTGAATAAAGCGAATATGAATATAACAAGCGAAGTTTAATGCCATTAAATATTTTAAATAAACATATTTCTTTAAGAACTGAGGCTAACCCAAACAGTAGCAAATCTAGTTCATAAGCTTATGGTCAAATGTAAATTCTTACACTTAAGATAGACTTAAGGTCTTTCGCCTTAACTTCTTGAGCTACCTTTTTTTTCATTTGGGAATTACAAGTTTAAGCAATATTTTACACTAGTTTAAGATCAGATCCATACATGCAAAATAGTCGACGGGCTGCTTAAATATTTTGTACTTAAATTTAATCTGTGCAATATATGAAAATAGTAAAATGTATTAAAATGACATTTGATTGTCTTTAATAGAATTGTTACTACTTTGCTGTGCTAGAGCCTAATCGTACCAATATTTAACTGTATTCAAATTCAATTATTTCAATCATTTAAGCCAAAATAATTTGCTATACTAGAATCTAGTTGCATTCTTCTTGCTCTTTCCTTGAATCACACAAACCAGATCCTCCCCAACAAATAATACGCTTTATAGTACAAGCAATTACCGACATTTTAGTATTCAACGCATAAAGTTCTTTATTAAAACATTGTATTGGCTTACTGGAATACTAAACGGTCGGGCCTATGATGGGCAGATGTGGTCTGGAATGAAAATCATACCAATTTAAACCTGCTTCAGCAAGCCCCAGAAACAGCGTCAGGCCAAGAAAGACTATTGGGAAAATTACTAATTTAATTAAATATAGATTAATTAAAAATTATAATTTACTTGTGGTTAAAAGAACTCTCATGGCGATTAGTTTTGTTAGAACAAGTGGACGCACGTAAATATTCAATGAAAGTGAAATCTGTTATATGAGAACTCAAACTCGTGTTTAAGTTAAAATATTTAATTATCTATGGTACAAATAATAACATTATTTATACAATATTTAACAGTTTATAACTGTGGCAATTGCAATTTTACAGACGTTAGCTGGTTACATTGCCATAATATATATATTTTTTAAATACCTTATAGCGATTTCATGCTCCACAAACCTTAATTCGTGTAACCACAAATTAGAGTTCAATTTAATTTGGGCCCACCTAATTGCGCAATGTGAACCGCAAATACATAAATATGTTATAAATAGTGCAAAAAAAACACGAAATACAATTAATTCGAAATAAATATGAAGTCGTTTGCAATTATTATTTGTGGCTGTTGCTTTTGCCAAAATAAGTATAATAACAAAAAAAAAAACATCAAAAGCGGCATAATTAAAACAAATACGCATACCGTTTAATTATATTACCAAAAAAAAATATTAATACTGTAGGTAACAAAAACAATGCGCCACGTTTAATGACAGGCAATCAATGTTAATGGCCACCAAAAACAAGAAATAAAACAAAATATGAAATAAACAAAACAAAAAATTTGACTAACCCGAAGAAATAACAGCTGAAAATGAAATACTCTTGCAGAGTCGTTAAGATTAAGATTGAGGTAACATTTTAATAGCATATATATAAAGTATTTATAATATAGAAAAATATTATTACAAATATGTCAATTTTGATCGATATCTCCTTTATGCTGCAGTCCGAACAAGCTGACCTTTGCAGCATATGTATATCTGTCAAGCTCCATTAACATAACCCTTAAACTGAGGAAGTTCTTATAGAAAGCTGTACAGCTGAACCCAACTGAATTGATTCAACAGTTCATCAACATATTCGAAAATGTGACAACAATTATGATGTACAAATTTGGAAGGGTATTGAAGTGACGCAGCTGTGTTTATAATCATTTGAGCAGCCATCAAAGAGTTAATAATAACAAGTGCCACTTGCTTTGGCGCCCAGAAGTCGTCGCTATGCTTATGAGAACCATTAAATATACTCTTCACTTTATTGGAGTAAACACTTGCTGTTGAAGACTTGAAACTTTAGACATTGGAAAATTGAGAACGCAACAAAAAAAGTATGAAAGAAATTTTATATAGACGACTTGACAATTAAATATATATATTTCTAGATAAAGGTAAAATTAATATTAAGTGACAAAGGAATATTATGAACGTATTTATAAACAGTTCCGTTGGTTGCAGTTTAGTTCCAACTATTTTAAATATTACAAACAGTATATTTCTTTAAAACAAAATAATTTTTCAACTATGTTTTAGTATTTTTGGTTAGTGTAAAAAAAATGTGGCTGTCACTTGGATACTTGGGAGCACATTTTGTGGTCTGTTTGTTTTGTGGACATAAACGAGAATATTCAAATTTGTCAACTGATGCGGGCAGCCGCCGCAGCACTCAATTGACTCAGGCACTCAAAATTGCATAAAGCTCTCTGGAAAATTTCCCGCCAACCGGTCGGTATCATTAGAGCTAATCATGCTGAATGCTGAATGCTCTAATCAATGTGGCTTTTGCGCGGCAAATCAATTTGAACTCACACTTTCATGTTTTCACTTTCGATTCAACTAATTGAAAACAAATAGGGGCGTGCGTCTGTGTGTGCAATGGAAACCGCAAAAATGACAACAGCACACAAAACACAACATCAATTACATTGGCGCAGGGAAATTGTAAAATTAATGACTCGAAATTGGGAAAACGTGAACAGCGCCAGCTCGAAACCGCAAGATATAGATGGACAGGCGTGGGAGAACGCGAACAATCTGATTGACAGTGGGCCCCAGGTTTGTCTCAAGATGTGACAGCTCAATGCGCCCAAAAGAAAGACGAGCCCAGAGCCAGACAGTGCTGCTAGCAGAAAATAAGTCTACTATTCAATATCGGAAATGGCAAGCTTATAAAAACTGGCTTCTAAGAAGTTCTCGCCAAAATATTCAAATATATGTTAAAAAGAAAAGATAGTTTTTTATGAAATTCAGATCTATAAGAAATCGGAAAACAAAAGAAAATCCTTGTCAAGCATATGAAATATGGTATCTGAAAAGATCTTGCCAAAAGATACAAGTATATTTTCAAAACAACTTTTCAATAAGTCAATCAAGTTCTATTATTAAATCTGAAAACCCTTCGCAAGCTTATGAAATCTGGCGTCATATAAGTTTATGCCAAGGCAAAGAACATATTTCAAAAACAAATTAAACTTTTGTTTATAATAAATAAGTTCCAGTTAACTCTGGTATATGCACTAAAAGAAGAATCTATTCCAAATTGTCCTTAAAATACATCAGCACTTAACAAGAAGTTGTAAATCTATTTAGACGGGGTTGGCTACTTGCTTTAATTTCTTTTGATGCATTGCTCGACTCTAAAATACATAATACAGCTTAATTTGATTATTAATTTGATTTTGATAAATATTTTATAAAATTATCTATATATTTCTATCACATATTAAATATACACTCGCTATATGTATTTTAAGGGACATCATTTTATGACGAAAAAGGCTAGATTTGCTAGAAATAAAAGCTGAATTGCCAGCACTATTGGTCTGTGTGATAAGTGAGTGACAAGGATGCGAGTGGTCCACTCTGTTTTATCGCTATTTCGCGCTTGCGTGATTTCTGACCTGCCATTGTTGAAATTGAAGTTGTCAAAGTTGTTTTTGGGAGCCGGCGTTGCAGAAATTCTCGCATTCACGCACAGCTATCGGTGGTGAGGTGCCCCTTACATGACCGGCGGCTTAAAGCCAAGCAATTAACTGATTAGCTTTTGCCTCAGTTCCAATTCCAGTTCCAATTCAAGAGATCAAACAGTAAAACTAATTAATTGACTGAAAACCCGAATGACAACATCAATAAAACTGCAGCAAAATGAAAATAAAAACTGGGCCATTGCGAAGGGTGAACGATCTTTAATGTGGATTGACGGGACAATTAATATGGTTCGATTAATAAGCAAAGAGCTTTAAACAGTTAATAATATAATTTATGATTAATTCAAGTAATTTAAAGAAAAAATGTGCAGCAAAGATAAAACAAGTCGCACGCAATATGGAAATTGTTAAATTCATGAAAATGTGCAAAAACAAAAAAAAATGAAGTATGTTATGCAAATCTGTAAATAATGATGTTCCAGATACTCTGTCGCTGGCAAAAAATGTTGTTAAGCAGTTTGTGGAAAATGCTTGAAAGCATTCCAATGCTTTTCCAAATTACAGCGCAATAAAATATGTCCATAACCAGCTTAAATGCAATCGAATGCTAATTAATAAGCATTGGCCATAAATTGCATTTAAATTCAATTAGGCTTAAATAAGATATGTATGCAACATATTTAAATTGCATTGAATACAATGAAATGCCTGCAGAATCAGAGTTATCACTTAAGTATACCCTGTAATGACAGCTGGCTTAATTAATATACGCATCTAAAATTTCATCAGTTAAAGGGTTCTAGCTAGTTCAATGGGTTTATGCTGGCAACATAGGAACAGAATCTATTGGAAAATTGTCTAAAGAAAGAATACATCGATTTGAACGCACCTTTTGCACATTTGAAATGCATACAGGGTATAAAATTTATGCTGCTCAAATAACATTATGAAAATAAATAAAAGCTCTTGTTGTTTGCGTCGTCTCATTTTTCAGACAACCAACAATATTTTGGCAAGTCAGCGCAATTAAATGTAAATATTTATTCAGAACCTTTAGAAAAATACATGTTCTGAGCATATATATGTATATAATATTAATATAATCAGCAATATCCGTGGAGAGCCAAGTGTAAAGCCAACATTAACAAATGAGATTTGATTGTTATTATAAGGCGGCTGCCAATAAAGTAACTATTGATTTGAGGTGAGCGGAAGTTAATGATTGATAAGCAGCGTCAAATGACAAATTAATTGATTGACTAACGACTAAGAATGGGAATTAAATGAAGCTTTGTGCGAAATTAATTTCCAAAATGTGTGTCTTTGTCTGCCCCTGTGTGCGTCTGTAAGTGTGTGTGGTCGTTTACAATTTATTGACTAGAAATTGTTGACCATCACCAGTTAATTGCCAAACGATTGCATTTCACTTTGAACCTGCCAAATTGATGTGGCAAACGCAGACAAATAGATGGTCTGCTACTAAGTTCAATAGATTAATTTGACAGGGGAGATTAAAACCACACGTGTTTAAGCATTTAGTTAATTTATGTGGCTTTAGAACTGTTTATCATGGCCTGCATTGGAGCGTCGGGAGGTGGCCGATTCAAATCAAGGAGCATATTTTAATTTTTTTATTTGCTTACTTAATTTGTATTAGGCACAAGGAAATGCGTGGAATGCGTTGGCCCACTGAAGAAAAATATCAGGGACTCGTGAAGGACAAAATATTTTAAAATTTGATTGTAGGGCAAATGCATGGAGGAGGCAATTTAAGGTGTCTATTTTATATAGAGTGTATAGACAGTCTCATCTTTATAGCTGAACTTTTGTAGAGTGCTAGGCTCGAAGATCACACACAGCAAGTACAAAGGTGCTCACCTTTGGGAGTGCTGCCCAACTAGTCGTTGGCCATAGACACCACTGGCAAGTGGTGCTTGCAGGTAGCTAACCGAAGTGCACACCTGGCAGAGGCCTCTCACAGGCCGGCACTTCAATGCTGAGTGGCAACAACTTGGCCAACAGCTCGACACACGGCACTACAATCCAATGACTTTTTGAATCGATTCCGATGACAAAAGAAATTAAATCGCATTCGTTGCGCCGCAGGGCAGGAAACGGAAACGAAAAACAAAATGCGTTGCGTCCTTTAAAGACGAAAAGCATCTAATATCATGCGGTGTCTTTATATAGCCTGAAGTGAGTTTTATGAATGGTTTTTTTTTTTTTTTTTTGGCAAATTGCCCGCAGCAAACTCAAAGGTATTGGCCCATTGATGTTAAATTCATTTCCATTCATTGTTTTACTATTTGAAAATATTTTAACTCAAGCTGAGTGCGATGCGTGCTAGTGACAGCTGCTTTCATTCAGTTCAGAGCCCAGTTGACAAAGTCAAACAGAAAAGATGCTCGCATAGAAAGATACGATAAATCGATAAATAGATGGGATGGATGGCTTATTGTTTCTCTTCTTGTTTCGCTTGTCTGCATTGTGCTCTGTTTGTCTTGAGCTTTGCTTAGCTAATTTGACTTGGCCAAACAAACAACATCAAGAAAATATTAGCCCTACAGCAAGTTCAAACAATTCAATATAAACACTGCCCAAATTTGTACCCAATTTTAATTATTATTGCAATTGTCTTAGATAATGAGTTTTTGATTCTTTCTTTAACTTGTTCAAATAAGAAATAAACGATAAGCAATGTTTTTATCGATATACCAAATTTTAAAAATATTTCCGTAGCTGCTGTACTTTCGATGCTCAACTTGCAGATATCCTATGTTCTGAAACTAATGCGAATATATCTCTATAAAATGTTTGTATATATCGTTTCGAGCAAACAAATTTAATGATATTCAATTTTTACCTAGTATTGAAACTAAACTAACAATTAACTGAGGGCGCAGAATGCGTATACAATTACATTTTCCTCGATGCGGCCGAAAATAATTTTCCGTAAATAAAATATTCAGGAACAACAATTATATGATGATTACATTTAATTGTTAATATATTGGGCCATATCTTAAACAAATATACATACTTATTTAAGCAAACAAATAAACACAAGCTTCTATTGTGTATATTTATATATACATATTTATATATATTTCTTTTAATTCTTGTTAAAGCAAAGCTGTTTGAAATTAAATAAAACTCGACCCAATATTGTTAAGGCTTCACTATTGCTTTATTATATATTTGCCAGGCAAACAAATAAAAGTTGTTTGCTTAGCTGCAGGCGGAAATTCGATAAGATTTCGACTTGAAGTCGTTTTGTTGATTTTCCTATCAAGATTCAATTACAAACACACGCGTTATCAATAAAGCTAATGCATAAATCTCTACTAAATTCACACAATGGCCTTCATTTTGTGACGTTTTGTATCTGTCGGCGAGAATAGAATAAACTTCCTGTGGCCAAAGGTGCCCTTTAAATCAACACTCGCAGCTGTGCTGGCTTAAAAGCTCCACTGACGAGGCTCTGGACAAAAGTGAAGTGATTCGACACTTTTATATATGTCGTCATGATTATGTGAATAAATACTACAACATACTATTTGAGCGGCTTAAATCAGCGATTGAAACGCACCTTGGTACTAACTCTCGTTTCCTTAAATATTTTTGATACATCAAAAACGATTATAAATGAAAAGATGTCAGTAAGAGTATAGGTATGAAGATATATGTAACAGGCTGAAAGAACTAACTTTAGCAATTAGGTTCTCGTAGTTAGTACCTCCACTTTTGTCTAGGTTTACGAATATATATATAGTATATTATTAGAGCTTCAAATACCAAACTTGTTATGTAGATACATATAATCCAGACCCAACTTTTTAAATGAATTTATTCCAAAATAAAATAAATACATGTCGGCTTGAAACGGAATATATTTCAATATATAAGTAGTAATATAGATGGTAATCCAGAAAAAATAATTATTGTTATATTTCATTTCATTTTTAAGTATAGAGTATATATAAAATATGCATAATTAAAGAGAACTTGTTAAATTTCTAGAAATATAAGCAACAATCATTTCTAGAAACATTTACAACAATTAATTTTCTAAGAATTTGCTAATTATACATTTATTTCTCCTTAACATACTGACCACCCATTTCCCCACACATTTCTAATCTACAGTCCATTGTATGCTCAACTTATAAAATGTTGCCGATAAAACGCGGCAATAGCAAGATTTCGGAATGCATTCCTTTTCCTTAGGCGGCAACATTCCAGAGTCAAAGTAAATACACACACAGACCCTATAAAACGAATCAAATCTGAAAAGAAGCGAGAAATATCGAGCAAGGAAAATGCCTATCATAAATAACAAAAGGAGTAGCTACGAAAACTGAACTGAATTGAAAGTATGCATAAATCTGTCAAACGAAACGATTTCAAGCGGCGCATCGTCGCGTCTGAGCTCATTTATGTTGGCCTGAAATGCGACACTTTTGGGCCTGAACTATTTCCAGTTAACAACGACTCGACAAATTAGAGCAGCAGCCAACAGGTAGACGGCGGCCTGACCAATGCAAAAGATTGCGTCAAGGGGCGCCCAGTTCAGACGCAGATATTTATTAGGGATTGCATATTTTAGGGAACAAATCAAGTTTATGATTTACGTTAAGAGTTGTCCTAGAATTGAAAAAGAGGCGCCCTGCTTACAGCAGAAATTTATTTTGAATTGCAGATTTCCGAAATATAAACTTCATTATTGTAGGCATTACCGCATAGATGTCCCTAACCAAAATATTGCGTCAAAGAGGCGCCCAGTTTATGACAGCAATAAAATTGCGATGGGTTGCACATTTCCGTAAAAGGGTTATTGTTAAAGGATAACATTGGATGAGGAAACGCAGAACAGGGTTGCCAAGAGATAATATTGCACCAGTTAACAGCAGGTTATGATTTACAAGCAGGCCTTAACTTGCTTGTAAATCATCTGAGTATTAAGGCTGGCAAATTAATTGCGAAGTAATGTCGCCAGGCAAATAGATAAACTTTAAAGACGTCCACTATAGAAAACCTATTTTAAGATATTTTATATATATCTCTATAAGTAAATGTTTAGATTTACAAGCAAGTTAAGTGTTAGTGTTTATTTCCGTCATTTTTTCTCTATTGAATCGATCCAAGCTCCATTTATGTAGCGCAGTCAGCAACACATATTCCAGCCTTGCAATACCACTCATATCTTTAGTTCTGCTGCAAAATTTGTAACGTGAATTGGTTATGGCTTTTGCGTAAGAGCCAGCAGACGACAACATGACGATGATGATGATGATGATCATTGATGGCCGTTTCCCACACGCTGAGAAAAGACAATGTCTCGTTTCTCATTTTGATTAGATTATTATGATGCATTTGGGCGTCTCACTGCTGTTTTGGTCGCATCTTTTCACTGAATTCATGGTTTCATTTTCACATCCATTGCTGAGCGTATCCCACTCACAAACTATCCACAAACCCATCATCATGCCAACTCGCAACTCGCATCTCCCATATCTCGCATGTGTTGCGATGATTTTCAACGGTTCGCAGTGCGGGGCGCACGCTTTCATTTGCGTTTGGAAAATGACCCACTTCCGGATTAACATGCTCCGCCGGGACGGACAACAACTTTTACTGTCACTATAATACTACAACACAGTATTGTTGTTTTCGGGTGGGGATGCACACGAATGCTCTAATATTCTAACAACAACAGTTCTGTGACAGTGTGGGGAAAAAGGCAGATGAAGCGGGAAAGAAAAAGTAGAGTGTGAGAGGGAAGAGGTTAGAAACGAAAGAGAGACAAACAGAAAGAGAGATGGATTAAGAATAAAGAGAGATGAATTGAAATGAAAATGGGCTTAGAAAAAGCTAGAGGGTGAGAAAGAGATAAGGATATACATAATAAGAGATAGGGAAAAAAGAGAAAGAAAGAAAAAGAGAGAGAGTGAGAGAGAAAGAGAGAGAGAGAGAGAAAGAGAGAGAGAGAGAGAGAAAGAGAGAGAGAGAAAGAGAGAGAGAGAGACATAGAAAAAGACACAGAGGAGGAGAGAGAAAGAAAACACAAAATGGGCAAGAAAAAAATATATATAGCCGAATAGAGAAATTGGAGAAGAATAGAAAGAGAGATACCTTCTTGGGAAGGTAAACGGGTTGGGACGGGGGAGGGGAGAAAAAAACCCACCGATAAACATTACTAACTCTTGATGCGTATCGGTGTGCATCGTTTTCACCCCTCCCCCATCCCAACCCTCTTTACCTATCCAAGAAGCTATATTCTATTAAATATAACTGACTCTTGATGTGCATCGGTGTATATCTTTCTTCCTCCTGTATATAGAGAAGAAACATAGAGTGTAGGGAAAAAATTTGATGAAAGAAAAATAAATAGCCATGAAGAGACATATTCAACTATACAAGCTCGAAAAATCATAGGGTATGTTAAACAAACACGATCCCCAATATATGTCCATGTTAAGCGAGGGTATTCAAACTTCGTCGTTGTAAGCTCAATAGTTATTTGCAGCAGCGGAACAAGAGCTCCAGAATCATATTCGATGGCTCGCAACATAACCAGGAACTAGGGCCGAGGGCTAGAGCTTGGGTTAGGGCTGGGGCTAGCTAGCTAATGATGTTGTCGCTTGGCTTGGGCCAGACCGTGCATCCGCTGGTGCATAATTGTTGCATGTTTGTTGCATTTAATTGTAATTTATTTGCCATGCCATAGAATTGAGATAAACAAAGAACGGAAGCAAATATTTTCCGGTGGAAGCACAGGGAAATCTTCATTGACAATGGGAAACAAAAAACTAAATAATAAATAAAAACAAAGAAAAGAAGAAAAGTGCGCATTGATTGATTGCAGGGCTGGACCAGAGTCCAGAGCTGGCAATGCGGCGGCTCGCTGGAAAATACTTGCAACTACCGAAGTCCAGAAAGCATTTAACCGAATGCCAATTGGCTTAAAGAGGTTGCTGTTGCAAAATTGTTGCAGTTCGCTTGCATTTTGTCGGCTTTTGCTAAAAGGCAAAAATACCAATGCAATCGACTTGGCCAACAATCAATCATCAAAAGGCGCAACAGAAGCCAAAGCTAATTGCCAGCTAATACGCGAAAAATGCGAATGCGAATGCGAATGCAGCAAAGAACGCGTCCGGCAAAAGGAAACTGCACTTCCTATGGGCTGGCCCAACACCTGAAGCTTTCAATGGGGCATCATCAATCAGGCAGGCCCAGCTGACCCAAGAGCTGGGTCACAGCTCGGGCACGGGTGTCGTTGCGGGTGCGGCCAGAGTTTTCACACTCAGCTCAGGCCTAATTGAGTGGATGCTGCTGCTACACACAGACAGACGCACACACACACACACACACACTAGACACAACAACCAGTTAATTAGCTAGCAGCATCCGAGCCCTCGTATAGAAATCAAAGCGGAAATTGTTTATTAAACAAATCTAGCACTGGGTCTTAGTATACAATTACTATATATTGTGTGGATAATGATATTTTGATTGACTTCTGGTATTTTGGGTTATGTGCGTTAATAACACAACGATTCCCTTTTAAAGAATCAAGTTACGTAGCGAGCGAATTTTAACAAGCTCCAAAATAAAATAAAAAAATAAAGAAGAATACCCAAATAGAGTATCGAATTATTGAAATGGCTGAAATTTGTCCCATAAAATATCGAAATTCTTATTAATTTTTAACAATTCCGTTTACTAAATTAGCTTCCCTTAAACATATATAGAAGTTCGTAAAACAGCTCCGTTTTCATTACCCAATCTTATACTTCAATCCAAAGATCATTTATATCTTTTTGATCTAAAATATAGGTTAGTGTCTCACCCAAAGGAACATATTTTCTAATACTTGTTTTAAATAAAAATTAAAAATACACAAGAGAGTGAGGATAGTGAATCTTTAATTCAATTCAATTCTATAGTTTCAATTCTGTTCTATGGTTTTGGAATTTGTCCCATTTCTGCGACATTTCTTGACTTGAAGGATTGAAAACTTATATTTATATCTGTCTTACGTCTTTTAGGTGTCCGAACCTTTGCTCAGCGTGCAGATGCTAAGCCTACTACGCTAATCAATTGACTGGTGAGTTGCCAAATAAAATTAAGAGTAAATATATATTCAGACACATATATGCACGGATCTCATTAGTCAGCTTAGCTCATTAATATGCGCACGAAGTACACAATTCACACAAAAAATAAGTAGATGTGGGAATTCGAAGACAAACAAATGAAAAACTGAGGCATTGTCTCTCTTGCTGCACATGAAAAGTGAAACTGCAGTGGCACGAATTGGAAAAGAAACCAAAAATTGTCAACATCCGTTCCAGAGGCACATCAAAGGCCCAAAAACCAGATTAACAATAAACATAAAAATTCTCCCACACGCGAACAGCATGAACTAAAAACAAAAATATTTCAATTATGCAAATGAATTTTTGCGCCTGCGCACGCGCCAAGCCAAGCCAAGCCTAGCCAAGCAGATGTGAGTGGGCGTTGCGGGGGCGGGATCGCTTGACCAGGGGCCAGAAGCTGCAGTGGGCGGCGGCGAGTGGGCGGGCGAGCGTGCGGCTAGATGTCTTTCCGCTTAATTGATAAAACGAAAGAAAAAAAACGCTGCTGCTGGAATTAGGCGCAAAAATACATGAAAATTGCGTGGTGTCTGAGCTGATATTGAACATGTGAGCTAGCGGCCATTAGCCCAAGCCAGGCATGCCGCAAATGGTCAAAAGCAGCGTGCTCTGTAATCAGAGTGCCAAATAATCTGTGCTGTCTAAATTCGATATGACCGTAGAAGGTAAACGGCTTGTAAATTGCTTTGTTTATCGTTTTTTAAATTTCAATTTAGCACAGATGCGGGCCAATAGTTGTGAAATGCGCAGACAGAGACTAATGATAATTATGATTGTAATGATAATGGCCTTTTCTTTTCTGCAGCAAAAAAAAAAAAAGAAGACAACCAGAAAAACTTTCTATAATGCCGAGCAACAGCACCCACAATCGTTATGTCATCAGCATATCAACGCAAGATCAGCTTCCGTTTGCAACTGAGCGAAAGTTATCAACAACTCATTACAATCAACAATCAACAATCAACAACTCGCTTCAGTTTCTGTCTCTACCGCTCCTATTCCACGCAGTCTCCCTCTGGGGTAATTTCAAACGCCGAAACAATGACACATAAATCGCTAACAATAATAATAAAAAGATATATACACACACAACAAAAAATCAAGCGTAACAGCATGAGTTTTCAGAGTCACCCATATATCATAGCCCATGTGAAAAGCTGCAAAGGCTGTTTGCAAATTGTCTGGCAATAGAAAGCAAGGCAACAAGTTGCACAGTTGCAAGTTCCCCCCACTCCTATTTTCCTATTGAATTACTTGCTCGTAATGTGAGAAAAATAAGTGCAACGTTGTCACAATTGCGACTGTGAGAGAGTCCGCCCTCTGAGCTGACATTTGGCTTTTCGCTTTTTTTTTTCTTCTTCTCCATAGTCAAACAATTGTCTATCAAAATATAAATCAAAGCAATTCCATTTGGATTGTTTATACTTGTCAAACTGAACAATTGTGCTTGTGTTCCAAGCTGCTAGCATAGAAAATGACATTAAGTTGTTTTATTCAAGCTCATTTTACAATCAAGCCATTAAACGTATTCACTTAGCTCGTTTATAAACAAATGTGGACTACTCGCAGGAAATTTGAAAAAATATTTAAACTGGCGCATAAAAAAATAAATTTGAAATTACGTTTTTAGTCCCTTGTAGCATGTACATTTGTCAAGCAGTGTGTAATGTTAAGATAGAAGCACCTCCAACTTAAAGTATATATATTCTTGATCAGTATCAAATGTCGGGTCGATCTAGTCATGCCCGTCCTGTCTGTTTCTTTGCAAATAAGTCCATCAGGTTAAAAGCTATTATCACTTTGAAAAGGTCCGTGTTTCTTTTGTGTTTGTGTCTGAACCGGCCGGATCGGTCGACTATATCAATAGCTGCTTTGGTAATAATCAGCAGAAAATAAAGTAATTGTATTTTTGTTTATCAGGATTTTGATCAAACCTGACATTTGACAGTTTAACTATGCGCTCTCAATATAAGCAAAATATAATCCATATTGGACCTCTTTCATATATGGCTCTTATATAAATGTTTGTTCGAAAATTAAGTTCTTGTTGAGAAAAACACTTTTATATATAAGGATATCTTGACCCAACTGGGCATTTAATAGATTAACCATGCTCCTCCTATCAGCTTACTATAATAATGTATATCTACAGGAATGTTTTATCAATAGAATGAAATGTGAGTTTTCTGTTCAGTTTTTTTCTTTAAAGATATCTTCACAATGCTTTACACTTATCTAAAAGGTAGTTTTCCACATATTAGTAAGGATATTTGACCTTTGAAGCATAATGCTAATATATGCAAGTGAGAAGCACTAGATATGTTGTCAATATAAATTGTTATAAGATTAATGATAAATGTTGAGCAAGTAATTTTTCTAGAAACCAAAAATAATTATCAAAATAGAGAATAATAAAGGCGACCTATTGAGTGCTATTTAGACTAGTGAGAAGATTTAGAGGGTTTTATGGCCTTCATGCTTTGCTGTTAATTTCAAGACAAGTCGTTTGGGTTTTAATTTGACATTTATCGAGGGTTCAAATACGTGTCTGGCTTAGATCGTCTAGCAGCTTAGAGCTTAGTGGGGCCCACAGAGATACGCCCACAGCGCAAGCGTGAGATAATCGGGTCTTTAATACAATTACATATAACATTGACGTAGGTCGTCGTCTCGTTTGCAGCTCAACGTCAACAACTTTGTGCCATTTATGGCATAAGATACCCAACATATGGCCGCAAAAATATATAAATGGAAAAAACATCTCTCTAGTTTTTATGTGGCAAGAAACAAGCAAAAACGCCCGCACAAATGACGACGTTTGATGATGATATAAGCTGCTGTTTTTTTTTATTATTATTATTATTTTAGTTTTCTTTTTTTAATGCTTTTAGGGCCACAGCTGATGCTAACTTGATATGCGCGCATATGCTTATATATAGCCATATAAATTCCCCTTAATTCTTGGCCAAGTTCAGCTCCATTTTGGCAGCTAATTAATGAGAAGCCCAACAAGTTGCGTGGCGCGTGGCAGGTTTCAAAACTTTGTTTTTTCTTTGTATTTCCACAAGTTTTGTACTGCATATTGTTTGTGGTTTTGCATTTTGGAGATTGTTTGCTGCATTAGTCGTGTGGGTTTTTTAGTCGTTTGTTATTGGCCCCAAAAAGCGCATTGAGCGTTGGTCGTAGCCGCCGCACAAATCAAAAACTCATTCATTCACTAAACGCCAACAGATTTAAAGACTTGGCAGTCCATTGATAACAAGAAAAATCCGCTTGTGAATGGGGCTTGTGGCTTGTAAACATGGCCAAAAGGTGTTTATGGCTTCAAAACATTGTATTTGCATATGAAAAAGAACCAAACTAAGCCGAACTCCAAAGAAATGCTAAGTGGCTGTTATTCTTAGTAAAAAAAAATATATACATATATAAAATAACTAGAAATTCTAACCAAACGCTTAAAGCAATCTGATGGCAGCTTAAGAGAGCTCCTATTGTGGGCCCAACCCATGTGGCTTTTAGGAATTTAGAATTAACATAACTTTTAGAAAGGAAAACTTGCTGGAATTTAAGCGTCTCAAATTTACTTTTTATATAATTTTAAAATCATATCAATGACTGATCGGATTGCATTACATTGAGAGCACAATGTGGAGCCCAAATTTCAGCAGCCATAACAAGACAATTCAAACAACGCAATTTCAGCGCAGATCGCTTCAGGGCAATTTTTCGAGGCTTCATAAATCATTACAAATTGAAAAACTGACTAGTTGGCCGACTGACTGACAGACTGGCTGACTGAGTGACTGTCTCACTGACCCGAAACAAGGCCGAAAAATGTCACCAGCGTACGCCATACAAAGTTTTGTAATAAAGTTCCAGAGCGCAAAAGCAGTAGCAGCTTGCAATACCCTGTCGTGCAAAGTGTTTAGAAGGGTATCATAGATTTGAGCATAGATATGTCAAAGAATATACATTTGTATTTGTCACCCTGAAATAAACTAAAACTGCATTAAAAAAAGTACAAAATTTGTTTAATTAACTACAGACAATAGTCAAATTCTTGTAGAGTAACTATAAGTCGAGTTAAATTTAACACAGTATTTGAATCTTTAAGAGCATCTCTTGATAAAGCTTTTTCTCTTATTTGACTATTTTGTTAGTAGATTAAATACCGTTGTTAAACTCTTGTAGAGTAACTTCTAGTCGAGCATTTCCCCTTTTTTGACTGTATTTTTCTTTCGGTTTTTGTATCAACAAATCATAAAACGCACTTAACCCACTGTGTACGCATACTTCGGCAGCTGCCCCACACCCCACAGCTGCGCTCCATAACAACAACAATAGACAGTGACCCCTCCCCCCCCCCCTGAACCCATTCGTCCAGTTGACCAAACAAATTGAACACCACTCCCACCCCTCCTGACACTGTTGGCCAACAAGCAGCAACTTCGCTTTGTGCTCAATTGAAAACTCAGCAAGTTTTCAACATTTTTGGGGTAACTATTCGAACTGGCTGCGGGGTGAGGGGTACGAAGCTGGGCGGGGGACATGGAGCAGGGAGCACCAGTGGACTGTGCCGGCCGGCAATTGTTTTGTCAGTTCGAAAAGCGCTGATTAAAGCGAGTCTGCGGCTCGGCGGCGCAATAGCGTATCGGCCTCTTGTTATTTCGCTCGCATTATTGTCATCCCCAGCCACGACTTTTCATATGGTCCAAAATTCGATATGAGGAGCTTCAACTATGTGCTATATGATATAGTAGTCTGATGTTGATAAGATTGCGCTCATAAATTGCTAAAAATGATGATGCCAACTTATAAAGGGGACGAAACTAAGATCAAAGTAGTTTATCGGATTAACATCCAAGCAGTATTTCTCAGAATTTATATTTGTATTTATATATTAGAATTTATAGGCATTTGGGATATAATATTCTGTATTGACCGACTAGAAAATACCCTGAGCCCATACACACATCAAAGACCCACATACATACATACATAGCTCACGCTGAAAATTTTTGGTTAGTTCTAGTAAAATTTTTGTGCACCAATATGGCATCAAAGTGTGTACTAAAGATTAGACGCTTGGTGTAAAAGTAAGCATTATATGCTACTTTTTTATCATGCGCTCAGAATATAAAAATGAATGTTTTTTTAAGGATAAAACTTCATAATTATATAATATGCTTTTTCTTCTTGTTTTTATATTAGTAGACGAACCTTAAAGCCTTTTCTTCTTATGAGTTCCATACCCCACACTACAATTTATTTGATAGACAACAGTTCCAATATTTTATACTCAAACTTCTTAAATACAAAATAGTATACCATGTGATGCAAGACTTTTTTAAACTTTGAATTAAATATTTCGCACAAAATTTATTAGAGACAGCTCCCAAATCTTTATATATTTCATAATTTATATTTCATTTATTAACGAAAGCTGCTTTATTTATATATTATCTGTATATTTCATTTATATTGAACTTGCATGCGAAAGGGTGTTCATTTGTCGTTTTGCTTTTATTTGGGTTAAGCGCTCCAACAAACTTCAAGTCATGCATGGCCAGTAGCAGGGTTCAAAAGAGTTGTCTGCTTTTTTAGTTGCCATGGTTATTGTTATTATTGCTGTTGTTGTTGTTTTTGTTGTTGTTGCAGTGTTTGTTGGCCTATCAACAATCGATGCATTGCAGTTCTTGCTGCGCTTCTAGATAGCACCACGAAGATTAATGGGGCTCTGCCCAGGGTATTATGTCTTAACATATTTGGAATTTTAATTCGAATTGCGGTTTCGTTTCGTTTCGTTTGCTTTAGTTCAATGAGCATTTGTGGTGCGTTTCATTAGGCGTGAATTGTGGTGCGTAACGCCCAGTCTTAAGTAGTTAATATGGGGTTACCAACCACTCAAACAAGAAGAAGAAGCAGCAGCAGCGTCTATGTATGTACCCGTGTCTCTAATATTATATAATTATAGCTTTTGTACAGTAAAAGCTGCGGGTATGCGTTTGGGAATTTCTAGCTTTTCATGGAGTTCAACATATGAACTTTAAACTTAAAAATATATACATAAATAAAAAAAACGCTAAGAAGGAGAAAATTCCACACGCAACTATGGAAAATGAGCCGAAAACGACTGCAGGAAACTTCCATCCGATCTTTGAGGAAATTAAAGACGGTTTTCACACTTATCGTAAAACTCCACATTTGTGTAGATTGTGAGAGCCAAAGTTTTAAGACGTATTTTAAGCCGTTCAGCGTTTAAAATAAGGGACGAAGTTTATATAAGCGAAAACATAAGTTTATTTCGAACTGCTCGAAGCAATGACTGAATGTCTCTTTCATCGATTTGGAATCTCGTCTTCCTTTTCATAAATCTAACTCAGCGATTGTGGAAATTCCACTCCACTGAGTGAAAATGGAAGCTCAAGCGGAAATGTAGAAGAAAAAAGCTGGTCCGGTCAAAGCCGGGCAATTGCCGCTAGTGATTATGTAAAGCAGCAACCGGAGACAAGAACCAAAGGCCAGGCCCCAAGACAAAGTTTTGAGCAAAAAGTTAGAAAAAAGAAAACCATATGCAGCGGCTGCTATTTTTTAGTCCCGTTTCAGCATCCGTCAAATAGAGTCATGAATTCGGAGCGTTACAGCAGCAGCAAAAGCAGCAACAACAATAACAAGAACAACAACAATGCCAATGGTCAAGCGGCTGCAGAAGCTTTTTAACTTGGCTTTTTTCCATTTTTCTTCTTTTTTTTTTTGTTTGAGCAGCGGAAATTATTATTAATTGCTTGGAATGTTAGGCCCACAAGCTGCTGCCCCCTCACCACGCCGCATAACATCTAATGGCTTCCGTTGGCGTGGCAGCTTCTGTTACGTTTGTCTAATCATTTTGATGACGTCAAAAGTCGTTTATTCATGGCCAAAACGCGGCGAGTTCTTGGCCTCAAATGGCAGCTAAAAGCCGTGTGTATTGGGCGGTTTTCGTTGCGTGGATTGTATAGATTAATGTGGAGTAACAGAGAGCGCAGTTCATTGGCCTTGGCAAAGTTGGGAGACATTTGACAGGCAAGCAGCCCCCTTCCAGCAGACAGCGTGGGTAAGAATTGTGTGTGAGTGCACTTGAGACTGGCCAAGCGTGGCCAACTTAATAGCTAGTTTTCAGCTCCAGCTCCAGCTCCAGTGCAATTGCGATTGCAGTTTTCTCTAGAAGCAAACCTGGAGCCAAGGGAAATTTTGCCAACGCCAACGCTTGTGCTTGTGCTTGTGCTGCCATGTGGCCGTTTCATATGACTGACTGCAGTCGGAGGGCGGAAGCAGGCAGGCAGCCAGAGTTGAAAGTGGAGCTGCAGCCAGTTGTTGCACGGTTCCAAGTCAAGGTGCGCCAGCCATTGAAGCCTGCCAGCTGTTGCCCCAAGGCACAAGAAGTGGCGTCTCCAGTCCAACAGCAACAACAGGGGACGTTTCGGGGTGCGGTTCATCGGGGCGATTGTGTTACCCAATACAAAAAGGTGAACGACTGACATTTGCGTAATTGTGTTTGAATGCCGGAACGAACCTATCTTACTTTTCTTTTTTTTTTGTGCAGCCAAACAAAATAGCCAAAGCCTTTGCATTTGGACCTAAAAGCTCAAATTGATTGGAATAGGCTGAAACATGGCTTTTAGCTGATTAATGTGAACACAGAAAGTCAGCAAAAGAGCGTGACGACGGGCTACTTTTGAATGCAACTGTAGCTAAGTTCTGATTAACTAATAAAGGCATATTTATTTAGCGCTCTTAAAGACAGTATTATTATGCTTTTATTTATCCCATTTATTTTGTATATATGTTTTATTCACAAACTATGGGCAACTTAACGTTGCGAAGCTAAAAGGCTATAGCAATAGTTGAGCTGTTTCGTAGTGCAATATTATGTTACGTTATATACAATATAGTATAGATCTTTGGGTATAGCATAAAGGTCTGTTCACCGTTATCGATTGAGATTGTTTTGCAGCGCTCGTGTATCTCAACTTATTCTGCGTTTATCAGCGTCGTCGAGCGATTTGTTTGTTGTCTTTCGCACAATGTTTGTTTATTTTGACACGTTCGTTGTTGTTGCTGTTGTTGCTGTTGTTCGCTTGGTCGCTGCGTTGGCGACTTCAATAAATAATTTTTTTGTATTTCCGTAAGCCGTCGCCTCGTTTGCCCCCATTTTTATGGTCTTCATGTAGATTTTGGGTTTATTTTTAGGCACTTGACTAGTGGCAGCCGCAGTTGATCTGTTCGTAATTTGTTTATGGCAACTGTTGGCTCGATTAGACGCTGGCGTTGACAGCTTCACAGCTGATGAACTCTTTTGAAGCAGCAACAACAACGACGTGGACGACGTCGACAAGCAACATGTGTGGCAGCAGCTATTTGTTTTTTTTTTTCTCATTTTTTTTTTGTTTATGCCGCGTGGCAAGACAGGCAGCATGCGGCAACTGGAAAACTGTCTGCTCTAATGATTTTGACCCTGAACGAATTTGAAGTGGTTCCGTGGCTGCAACGCCTGCCACTGCTTACAAATATAAACATGTCATGGGCTGAGTCTGAGTCTGAACCGGAGTCGAGTCCAAAAATCTTAACTATTTGTATGCACCCTATTCACAATCAATTGGGTAAGAAAGGTGACAGGCAGCAGTCGCCCTAGAGAATATATATATTTCACAAACGCTCTGATTACAGCTAAAACGCCTGTCTGTACGATCTCAAGAAAAGAGCTAGAACTAGGAGATTTATAATAGTACGTGGTTATATCAAAGCTAAAACACGCTCAATGTACATTTTCCTCTATTACAAACACAATTTTATGGAGTATTTTATCTACAAACCAATTTTTGCAACTCACTTCTATGTTAAAATGTTATTAAAAAATGATTACAGGGTATTTTCTTGTCACGCACACTCGCCTCACAACATTCCTGTTGTAATTGCTACGACGAAGCTATAAATTTAGCGGCCTGCTGCTAAGCAATTGATATCACGGCAGGCAGCGCAACGCCTTAAAGATAATCACAGGTGTAAGAGATACAAAGATGAGATGCGGGGGGAAAAGCCAACAAAAAGACAGCACAACGGAATATTTCACGATGGAGACAAATAACCTCTAAACTTAGAAGATGCGGAGATTAAAAAGAGTATTACTTTTGATAAACTTTACATGAATTGCTACAAAGCTATTTGATAAATTGTTGAATAGGTTATTCAAATTTTAAGAGCATTTACCCAAAAATCTGCTCACAATAAAACATAACAAATGATTCGATTTTAAATAGATATTGAGCAGCAGTTAGCAGAATAGACACAAAAGTTTATTATTTGAGATGGTTGAAGAAGATATTGATATGAGAAATAACATTTTAAAAACTCTGGTCAAATATGAAATAGCTAGCAAAATTGATGGTAGTTATTCGTCGAAAAGTCAGCCACTTAAGATTTCCGTCTCACTGCCCAAATCCAGAGCACCCCAACCGAGTGCATTGGCCACCAGATTGAGCACCTGCTGCAACGGCACGCCGGCCTTTTGCAGATCATCCCGCACCGCACGATACTCTGGCAGAGCGCGCACATTGCTGAGCAGGCGCCGGAACTCAGTGCCGCGTATGCGACGCACTGCTTCGGACAGATCCTTGTCGGACGCCAATTGGCGTCGATAGAGCTCCCGGAGCTGTGCGCGCGGCAGTGCATCGCGCAGATCCTGCAACAGTCCACGCACGCCCTTTCGGCGATTCGGCAAAGGACTGCTGGGAGGCTCCGAGGTCTGAGCATTGAATAGCAGGCGCACATACTCCAAGTAGTAGGCGTGGTTGAGTTTCAGGGCCTGGCACACGTAATCCTGCAGCACGCCCTTTTCCTTGGTGTTGTGCAGACGCGTTACACGCTCCTTGAACTGATCGCTGCGCAGCAGCTCGAGCAGCTCACGGACCTCGGCGTCCTCCCTGGCATTGGCCAAAATGTTGCGCAAACGTTCCGCGGGCAACAGGGGACGGGCACTGCGTATGAGACTGGTCAAACCACGCTTTGCGCTGCTGGGACATGCGTCGCCATCGCGTGGCAGCGATGATTGCTCCTCTTCCGTGTGAGTTGCCCCTTCAGTGGTTGAGTGCGTAGCAGGAGTAGGCAGCTGCTCCGGCTGGTGCACTTCCCGCGCTTGCCTGCCCAAACCCGTATCATAGACGCTCCAGTTGATTTTATGCGCCATCATCAAGTCCGACCCCTGAGCACTCGGCTCATCCAGCTCGGACAATGTATAACCTTCGGGAAACTCAAAGTCGGCATCTGTTGCGATTGTCTCCTCAGGCAGCTCGGTGACTGCAGCCACCAGCAGCATGGAGCAGCTGAGATAGACGAGGAGCTGGTACATCTTGGCAACTTATCAATGGGACACTGTGCCTTTGCCATTAAACTGACGCAGGTTTTATAGCAGAAAAAGCTCACAGAATCCCAGCCGAGTGCTAACTTATCTGCTGTTTAACCAATACACTTCTGTATTTGTCCAACATATTTGCAGGCAAACACAAGCAACGAAAACAAAACAAAAAGTGGAACAACCCTGAGATACTTTCGAGCTCATCAATCTTTTACATGGAAAAGCGGCATCAAACTCATCAGGAGTAATCATGTGACAAATACGTTAGAAACAATACCCTGTAACCATTATTGAAACGGGTACACTCGACTAGCACAAATGCTCGTTAGAGCTAGAATATTATATTATAGCCTGCTCCCATTAATGTATTTTACGCCCATTTCAAGCAGGGTATCTTACAGTCGTGTCATCTTAATGACACTAACTTGCCAATTTCTGCAGCTACTGCTGCAGCTTAAGAGAATTATTTATGACTGCAAAGCGTGTAAAGCTGCTTATGTGCTGCTCTATAAAAATGAACAACGACAAAATACGAAGCACTTGACATTAGCCTAGGACTCGCGACAGTTTTGTCTATATTTGCCAAAGCAAATTTAGCAAAGTCGTTTTGGGGATTTGCTAACGATTTTCCGGAATGTGTCCTTGGCAATATTATCCTTAAATATTTATGCGTGAGCACTTGTCATGAATTCAATAGAACTGAGCACTTGGTGGTCATACTTATTAGAGATAAAATAAATGTATATATACTCAAAAATAATTCCGCGTATGTATAAAATTTGTTTGCTACAAATTTAAAAAAATTTAAGAATATTTTTGTTCATATCAGATAACAGCTAAAATGAAACGAATTTATTTTTGTTAAAATTGCCAATAGTAAACTTTGACTATCATAATTTAATTCACAAGAATTTATGTATCTAAATAAAAGGGCCACAGATAAGTATAAGACAAAACAATCCCAAAAGAAAAATTGAATCTGTAACGATTCCCGAATCAAATTTAAGACCTGCTTCACTGCTGATATACTTAAGAACTGAATATATACATGTTTTATTGCCAGGCCCACGTTCGACCTAATCAACAACAATATATTTCCCAATACTTTCATTGTAAATAGAACATCTCCCAGTCAAAATCTATTCATTTATCTCCCACGAATCCTTCCTCTGGTTTGTTCTGTTTTTGTTCATCTCGCATAATTTAGCCATTCCTTTCACAACTGGCAATATCATTTTTACACCCAATATTCAAAAAGGGAAAAATAAAAAGTTTATTTGAAGGCGTCCGACCAGAAAGTCATTTGCACAGCATTCATGTGGGACTCATTAGGCGGGTATCTTTAGCTTTTTGCAGAGCTCGGCAGGATTTACTTGTGTTTGCCTTGTATCCTTTTTTCGGCCTGTTGACAATGAGCGAAACATTACAGTAGAGCGACATTCCGCAAGGACTAAAGCTTCTGCCATGAATATTCATGTTGGTAGGTTAAAAGACAATTTTCACTTGCCGCACTTGAGGCTTTGGTTGGGTACATAAATTAGCTTCAAATTGTATTTGATTGTCCTTGGAGAGATTTCGTTTATTTTTTGTTGCCTACAATGGGTTTTAAATGAATATCCTGATGTTTTATAAGCCATTTAAAGTTGAAAACAGGTTTGTGAACAGGACAGAAATGATTTTTTGATAACTATCTGAAGATAATTTGATAAAGCAGCATATAAAAAGCTGCCTTAAAACACTATTTTCTTTAGCTTAAATTTCCAACAATGAAGGAAATTTAACAAAGCTTTTGGTATGCCTATTATGTCGTGTGCATAGGAGGAAAACGCAAGGGTGCAGCTTTTCCAACTACTCACATGGCACCAAGCCCGAAAAGTAACACCAACACCGGGGCCAGGGCCAGTCTCATGCATAAATATGTGACTTAAATCGGAGCATTAAAACTTAAGGCCAAGTTACGCATCCAGCACAAGCAGGAAAAGGAGCAGGCCCCAAGTAAAGTCACGCAAATGAACAAATTGAAAAGCAGACGATTCGGGTTGGGTTTCCTGGCTGTTTGGGGGTTGACCAGGGAGCCCAGCCCGGCGGCACTAAGGACAACGCCCAGTTTCAACTATTTTAATGCTTTTATGCTCCCTCGGGGCTGGACAGCTGTGTAAATATTTCATTTGACACGCCCGAAAGCGCATTTTACTTAATTGATTCCTAAGCAAAAAAAAATAATAATAATATTAAAACGGCAATAAAGAATATATTGTAATTTGATCAAAATTAAATTTTCGATAAGACGGCACGTGTGCTTCCTCCTCCCCGCGCTTCCACGATTGTCGACGTGTTTACCGAAATGTCAATGCTCGATTGCATTGCGTTCAATTCAAATTAGGATACACTTTGGAGCCTATTAGCCGGCTCGAACGTGAGCCGCATTTTAGCCAAGGCTTAAAGCGTTCCGTTAACAAATCGAATTGTAGGATTAACACTCGAATTTTCGGCCCTGCTGATTGGGAGGCTCTAATGCAATATGCAAATCGCAAAATATTCTTGTTTATAATAACAATTACGGGGGCAATAACTGAAGTACATTAAACCCAATCTGAAATGTTTAACAATGCGGACTGTATTTTAGGTTACCCTAAAAGCAGACGATCAGCACGAATTCTATATGCTCTGTAAACAATTCTTATTCTAATTTTCTATTAAGCAAAAATCGATTGATTTAAAAATTATATTCCGACCATGAGAATAATTGACATTGCCAAAAGCCCTATATGCTCGTTTTCACTTTGTGCACAGAGTATAATTTACAGTTTTGCTGGAATTCTGAAAACCACCGACTTAATGCAATCCACTTTCAGCTAATTCATTTCCAATTTCTGACTGCACAAACGGCAAGAATTTGAACTTACTTTAATCAACCGAATTCACCCACACACATTATTATGTATGTATCGGTATATTAACCATCATTTGAGTGCTATGCATATTGCAAATTTGTTTTTGAAAATAGTATCCTGTTACAAAACCAAATAAACTTGTCTAATTATTATGCAAAATGTCTGCAAAGTTGCTGAGCTACAGTCAGGTGTAGGAACACATGAAATGCATATCATATGTATGTATATATATGTATATAAGCATATAAAACTATTCCAGCCAGCCAACAGTTAATTCAGCGCACGCAAGTGATCTGATGTTGCAAAAGCACATAGGGAGAAAAGTGAGTGAGAGGGGGGGGGGGGGGGCAGAGTCTGTGAAGAGCAACAGGCAAACAGTTTGCGCATTAAAATTCAATATACATACATACATACATAACTATACAAAAATGCAGTACGCAATAAATTTGTCATGTATGTATACACATAAGTATATTTATATATGTATACATTGTACATACAAATATGCTAGTATTCCAGCCTGGAACAGTTAGCTTACCTTGAAAATTCAGCACAATCAAGTGATCTGTGCAGAATCCCATGCAAAGGGTGCAGAAAGACAGTAAAAAGTTGGCATAGAGCAACGGGCACACATTTTACGCATTAGAATTTACTATATATAACCAGCTTTTTAAATATGCCGTACGAAACAGCTTTAGAATAGGCTTGCAAATGGCCCAACAAGATTTAATTACCAGAATTGACAAAAATAACTGTAAATGAAAAAATACGAAAACATGTGCATATGTACATACCTGTGTGCTGCTGCTTTTTATAAACTGCACCGCTTAGTTTTATATCAACTTATAGTCAATTCACAAGTAATTATGCATAAGTAACACAAATGCCACATAAATAACCAATTTGAAAGATTATTTTTCACCATTTTCAATTGCGCCACTTTTCACTTAAAATTTCACGTTTTCTTACTCCACACGCGCAGCTGACTGATATTTGGTTGCGTATGGCCAGCCCAATTGACTAACATGGTCACTCTAATGACATGTATCGCATGCGAAATATCGATAGCAATTCGATAACTGCTAACAAGCGTGAATTTGACGCGAAAATAGCCGCTATGGACGGCGAATCGTGTAAGTAGGCACCAGATCAAGGATTATAAAAGAAAACGGGATAACTCACGCAGTTAAAACGCCGCACAGCCGCCAACGCAAGCGTGGCCATGTCCGACATGGAACAGACATCGCCGTCCCTGCTCAATCACAATGTTAGCTTTAACAGCAGCATGGAATTGACTTTGCCCGCAGCCGAGAGGACCTTTCCAGATCTGAGCTTCTCTCTGAGCGAAACGGAGCGGCGCCAACTGAAGCAGTACAAGGCGTCGGCTGAGGACAGCAGCATCAATCGCAGCCAACGCAGCGCACTTAAGGATGTGTCCAACAATCTGAGCTGCAGCATAGAGTTGGAGGAGTGCAGCGGCATAGAAGAGGAGAGTGAGCATGTCATAAGCGTGGACGACACAGTCGATGAACTGCTACAGCCGCAGGAGGAGGAAATGGTGGAGCAGGAAATAAGCAGCACAACAGTCAAGCCACAGTCGCCGCTGCTGGCACCGGCGACGTTGTATTTTGAGAGGCAGCTGCTCGAACTGGGTCGCCGTTGCTGGCCATCCACGGCGGAGGCACAGCACTATACGAAGGGCTGCTACTGGTCGCCAGATGGCACTTGTCTGCTGTCGCCTGTTCATCTGGATGGCATGCATGTGATGGAGCTGCCATTGGATCTATACGAGGCCAGCGACGTCTCGATAATGCGCAGCCTGTCCCAATTGCAATCGGCTGTCCATGTGCCCGAGGGCGGCACCGTCTACGATTGCGTCTGGTATCCGCTGATGAACAGCCAGCAGCCGGAGACCTGTTTGTATGTACATATTTGCTGTATATGGCTGCTGCAGTGCATCCAGTACTGACCCAATATCTTTATTTGGCTTCTAGCTGGCTGGCCACGCGCCAACATGAGCCCATACACATGTGGGATGCGTTTGATGGACGACTGCGTTGCAGCTACAGCGGCTACGACCAGGTGGACGAGGTGGTGGCCGCCATATCGCTTGCCTTCGCGCATGATGGCCAGAAGATCTATGCGGGCTATAAGCGCTGCATCAAGATCTTTGACACGAATCGACCGGGTCGCGTCTATGACGAGTATGCTGTCAAGTTTGCCATCTCCTGCATGGCTCAGACCGCGGAGCATCCGCACACGGTGACCTGCGGCAACTGGAAAGGCTATATACAGCACTTTGACCTGCGCTGTGCCCCCAAACAGGGTCCGCTCTTCACGCTGGGCGGCCACACGGCGGGCATAACACAGCTGCGCTATGGCACAGATGCCGGCGCCGGCAATTGGCAGCTGTTCAGCGGCGCCCGCAAATGCCCGAAGCTGCTGCAGTGGGACATGCGCAACTATAAGAAGCCACTGCGCGAATTCCAGCGTCAGGTGAAGACCAATCAGCGCATACAATTCGACCTGAATCCGGAGCAGACCTGGCTGGCCAGCGGCGACACCGAAGGTGGCCTGAATCTATGGAATCTGGAGGCTAGCGGGGAACCGGCGGCGCTGCAGCTGCCGTTGCACGGCGACTGCTGCAATGGCATCAGCTTTCATCCCAACCTGCCCATATTGGCCACCAGCTCCGGACAGTATCATTTCATAGCAGGCGGCGACAAGCACGAGGATTGCAACAGCACAAGCCTGGCGGACAGCACGGAAATTCAGCAGGAGCAGAAGTCTACAGTGTTATATGAGAATGCCGTATTATTGCTGTGGTGTGGGCACAGCTCTGAAAATTAAGAAATTAATTATTTAAAATAGAAATTAAAGTTAAACCCTACATTTATTCTACAAGTTTTGCTAATGCTTTTTTTTGCACTCGGCTGTGCTGTTAAGTGAGCGACAGTTATGTTAAACAACATGGGGCTGCTAACGCAGCTACGCTTATTAACAGCGCTGTAATATTAACAGCCTGCTAACTGAAGCGCAGCACGAGGCCAGCTAAACATGTTGTCAGCCGTGTAATGTTAACAGCCTCAGCAGAAGCCAAGCTCACACTGTCAACAGGCAAAAACAGTTCTGCTAATTGAATTACAGAAGGCGCCACATTTAAAAGTAAAGTCAAATGTCTACCAATTATAAATATTTCATTTATTTTAATTACGCATTTGTATTACACATTCATTATTAGAATTCACTTAATGTTCAACTTCGTTTTAAAAGTAATTCGGGAACGTAAAAAAGGTCGTTTATGCATAGGCTGCTTTAAGAAGAGAACATTTATCATGATAAAACGCAACTGTTTTCGCATTTTTCTCATACAAAAGGTTTTGTTTTTGTTTTTTTTTTTTATTTCGTTGGTTATTGTTGTTGATTATACATTAATATATCGTTTATATATCATAAATTGAGTACATATCGAAGCGTTTTATCAATTGTATTGATTTGATGCATGTAGTTTTAATCTCTTTGCTTGTAATAGATTCAAAGTTTCAAGTGTCGGGATTTTGTGGGGACTGTGTGTGTTATTTGCTTTTATTGTAATGCATGTATTATGTGTATATATATATATATATTTAGATTCACATATATGTTGATTTATAGTAGCCAAGGTTAAGTTATAGACACATTTATAACGGCATGTCAATTTAAATTTAAGCTATTCTCAGCGCTTTTTGCAAAAACAAAATGTGAAAAAACGAGTTCGCAGCTGATGCAAAAAATTTGCCTAAAAATTCAAATACATTTAAATTTCCCAACCCAACCCGATAAATTTCATTTAAACCATTTTCTTTTTCTCTTCAGCTTCAACTTCATCTAAATATAACTTGACGTTAGACAAAATATGCATTTCATTTTACTTTAGTTTCTATAATATAGATTTATTTCTATAATATAGATTATGTATATATATATATATATATATATTTATGTTTTATTAATACCTAAAGTGTTTATATTGTTTATGTTGTGTAAATGAAACGAAAAAGTTTGTGTTTTGTTTTACTTTGTATTGGTTTTTTATTGAGATTTTTTTTTTATTTTTAATTTTTATATATAAGCATTTCTTATGTATTTTTCTGTTTGACATTTATTATATAGATAGAAAATGCGAACTTATATAAAATTGTTATTTATGTTAAGAAGTGTCCAAAATCGCAACTTCACACAATGTTAATAAATTAAAATTAATGTTAAATTATATCATATATATATATATATTTATTTTATATCCTTTTTTTTTCTTTAAGCAAAGCATACGAAAACGACAGGCAAATACAATTTCTATGGCATTTCTATTGAACTTTTTCCTTTCGAAAATGCGCTGCAAATCAGTGAAAAACACACTTCGATTTATATTTTATATAAGTTATGAAAAGCTTCGCAATTAAACAATTAGTTCTTTTATTTTCATCAAATTAAAAGTGCAAAAAATAACTAAAATCAACTTGAACAGACTTTCACATTAACAATTTAAAAATAAGAAAATTATGAAATTTCGTAGAAACAATTATAAAAAAATAAACAAAATGAATTTCAAATATGGAGTATTACAATAATTTAAGTATATATGATTTGTTAGATCTTATTGTAGTTGGTTTTGTTTGTTTTTTTTTTTTTGCGTTTTGTTAGTTGTAAATTTGCTTTACTAAATGTATTTCTTATTAATTTGCAGTATGCATTCGCTTTGCTTTTCTTGTAGTGTAGTGTAGAGTTTTGAGTTTTAAATGTTTTGCTTGGCGCTGTAGTTGTTGTTGTTGTTGTTGCTGCTGTGGTTCTTCCTCTTTGTTGCCTGCGCGTTTTGCTCAGCAAAAATGTTCTTTAAGATTTTTAATTTTTTTTTTTTTTTTTTTCTCTTTTAGTTAATACTTGAAATTTTTGAAGCAAATCTGTTGTTGCTTAAAGGTTGCTTGCTCAAATATGTGTTTGTAGTTGTTGTTGTTGTTGTTGTTGTCGTATGCTGGGTGTGTGTGGGTGTGGGTGTGTGTGTGTGTGTTGCAGCCGCCGCTGTGCGCTTTATTGAGAACGCTCCACGTGCCCCAGCAGCAACGGCAATTCCTTGCAGCATCGCCTCTAACCCGACGAGGCAATGGGACTCTGCTGTCCGTCCATGTCCTGGGTCTGAGCCTTGTTCTGACGCACAACCTCAGCGCGACGTTCCTGCAAAGGAGAATCATTTAATTAATTGGAAAATTGCATTTTTCAGTGCCTGTGTGTGTGTGTGCAACTGCTACAAATGAACGGCGGGCAAACGATGCAAACAAGCGAGAAGCGAATATATATACAGATATATCTATATATATATAAGTATATATTTATATAGGACCTACAAGTTGTTGAGCTTTCTCAATTTTCTTGAGCAACTCCTTTTCGCGATTCTGCTCGGCGGTGTACAATTTGTTTTCAATAATGCGCGCTTTCTCCTCGAGCTTTTGATTTTCCAATTGATTGTTCTGGGTTTTGATTTCGGCAATTTTGATTGTGTTCTAAATGAGATTTAAGAAAAACGAAACAAATAAGAATACCATAAATTATATCGATGGATGAAACGCAAAATCTTTACTTAGTACACACACAGAGATACATGAATGGAATCAAGGAGCGTACGTGTTTTCAATAATTCATTATTTCTTATATTAACTTAATATTAAATAAAACAAAAAAAAAAGTGGTTGTTGTATTCATTGAGCTATATAATTAAGTAAAGAACTATTTACAAAATCAGAAAAGAAATATTTTTAAATTTGAGTCCCTTAAGAACATTCATTAAAAATTAAATTAAAAACAAAGGCGAAAAAACGGCAAAAAATATGTTTTCTTAAATAAGATAATTTTAAATTAAAACAAAATAATAAGGTTAAAAGCGGTGTTAATCAAAAATTGTAATATCCTCAAAAAAAAATATTCTTAATTAAATGAAAGGCAAACTAGTAAAATAAAATAAATATCGAAATTGATCAAAATACTTAATTAAATATAATTTGAAATGAAAAGAAAGTAAGTAAATTGTTAAAGTATTATTTTATTTCTTTTGTTATGTTAAAATAAATAAACATGAAATAATTATTAAAATATATTATTTGACTCTTATATAAATATATAATAATATAACTTTATCCTCATTGTTAAAATAAATAATTAATAATATACTATGTTTATATTTAAGGTATTTTTTTAAGGAATTAAATTGTGCTATACAAAAAATACGTGCTAATTTTGTGGTCCATTAAATTACAAAAACTAATTAGTTAAACAAAAACAAAAACCCGAATATTATTTTTAATTTCTTATCTTTTTTTATAGGAAATCATATCCTCATATTATTATATTATTATATTAAATATAAATTGAAAAATATATATTTAAAATTATATTTTGTTATAATAAAATAATACGTGTTGATGTTGTTGTCGGCTAAATGATATAAGGAAATAGTGTAAATAAGTTTATAAATATATTTAGAATATCATTTAAAAAGTTGGTGTTAATGTATAAGGTGCATTTGAATAGAAGACTATTTGCTATGTGCGCAATTGTTAATTTAGAAACGAAACGAAACAAACAAGCTAAGCTACGATAGAGACCACAATATCAAATATTATTAATAATAGTTTAAATATTAATGATGTACTATAAATAATTTAATATAAATTGAATATATTCATTTAACTCACATGCTCCTTGAGACGATTCAACATTTTCTTAATGTTCTCATCGCGCAAGGCCTGAGCGGTCTTCAATTTCTCCTCGATGGCCTTCTGCTCATTGGCCTTTTGCTGCTCCAAAGTCTCGCGCGTTTTCTCAATCTCCTGGGCATGAATCTGTGTGAGGGCAATACAAATCGATTAGTAAACTCGGAATTTATAGACACGCAGCACAGGCACCTTTAGCTTTTCCTTCATGTCGCTGATAATAGCCTCGCGCTTCTCCACATGATTCTCCATTTTGGACTCGAGCTGCTCCTTGGTCTGAGTGATGAACTCGTTGGTAATCTCATCCTTTTTGCGCGTGGCCTCTTCGACCTTGGCCAGTTTAATCGAGATCTCGGCCATCTTGCGGGCCTCCAAGGACTGCAAGGAAAAGCGAATTATAATCGATTAATTGATCGATCTTAATTATCTCTTTGCTCAATTCACACTCACAATTCGACGCTCCTCGGCGGCCTTTAGCTTCTGCTCAATCTCCTCGACACTGACATTTTTGCCAGGGGTGACGGGTCGCTTGGGCACGGCCACATTCGGTGCCGGCTCGGCCAAAATAACCTCATAGCTGAGGCCGCCGCGCGACTTCTCCTGGCAACGGATCTCAGTGGCTGTAAGGCAAATGAAAGCGAGAAATCCGTTTAGTAATTCAATATTTGTGCACTTTGCAAAGGGGCCCGCTTTTGCTTATTGTTACTTAGTATATATATATATATATAGCAGGGTAATTCAGCTGGGCAGAAGTCACCCCAGGCTGCACACAACGTGACGTCATTCGCACAAAGTATTTACAGCAAAAAGAAAGAAATGACATTTCTGGGGGTGACCAAGATTCAAGGCCCTAGCAATAAATTTCTAGAAGGAAAATGTATTCATATATATATTTTTTGGCAATATTGAACGATTATTTCGATGGATATTTAGTATTGATTTTCAAAACATATTACTATTTTATTTCATTTAATTTTTGTGTTATGGTCAATTCATTGACTAAGATTCAATGGCAAAAAGTAAACTTCTGGGAGAATAGTCATATTCACTTTTGGCAATATTAAATTTTATCCCGATTTAATGTAGATTTATATATGATATATATATATATGTATATATATTTATATTATATATTTTATTTAATTGTAATATTCTTATAATAATTAAGTATATTCTATTATAATATATACTTATATAAAAATTATTATTTTACTATTTTATTTCTTTTTTTTAATATGATGTAATGGTTAATTATTTTTTATAGACACCTTATAGAAGATAATTAAGAGAAATAATACGAGGACTAGGTATACTCAATGCGAATTGAGAGATGTTTACTAGACATCCCCGAAGTTCGCATTCGACAATCAACAAGCAAAACAGTCGATAAACTTTAACTTTGGCCTTCGTTCGCGGCTTTATACCAGTTGAGAATTATAAGCGCCAAGCCAGGAAAAACAGCAAAACGAACAAAATCAAAGTCAAATTCTTGTGTTTTTGTCAGCTGAATAACTGTGTTTGTGAAACAGCTTCGCATTCGTAGGAAAATCATTTTTGTAGATTGTGGGTAGTTAAGAGATTAAACAGAACTTATTTAACATTTAAAACTACAAGTTTGTATTAGATTAGTTACTAAAAACATAATTAAAAAAACAATTGTTAATCAACTAAATGTATTTATTGAACTAAACTGTGAACTATGAAAATATCTAGCAGCTATTTAAAAATCCTTCTATTAAAGGCTAGTAGAGTTCATGGAGGCAGTTTAGATCGACTTAGCTAAATATATATTTATAAAAAATTGTATACTAAACTAGTTACTAAAAGCCCTTTATATAATAAAAACCAGCAGCAGCTGCAGCATAAGCTGAGCAGCTGTTAAAAGTCCTTTAAAATAATTAAAGTCTGTGCGAATATTTGCAATACATTAACATTTGTTGCCATCTTTGGCCTCGCCCAGCTGCTCTTGCGGCTTTTTGTTGCACATTTTAAGCGCAACTTTGATTAATGTTGCATTCGCCAAAGCCCATTTTCGCGCTTTTTATGCGACCATTTATCATATTCATATATATATACACATATACATATATAGATATATATATATATATACAAAAAGTGTACGAGCAGTAGGAAAACTGCGTGCAAACCGCGGACAAAGAGAAGTGCCTGGAATAGTGCCACAACAGTTGTTGATTCTCAACGAGTAAACAACAAAGTAAACAATATGCAAAAATGTAAAGAAAATAAAGAAAAACATTTCTCTGCACAATTATGATATTAAATGCAACGGAAAATGCATTCACACAGCTGCGCATTAAATGGAAATGCCACAAGAGTTCCTCAAAATGTTGACTACTCCAATTACAACTGTGGTAAATGCAAATTCCAAGGTGTCGAGCTCTTTGATAATGAAATTCTTGAGTGTAGAACTGTTTTATAAACAAATGAAATTTTAGATATGGAATTTTGCACATTTACCTAGAAGCGCTTTATAGATAAGCTATTGGAAACTACAAAGCCCACGATTCTATATTTTAATCGCGAGCATTTCCAACTTTCATTGAATGTCACTTCAATTTTCTTATTGGGTAACCTGGCTTCAGAACCTACAAAAATACATTCATTCATGCACTCATTGTCAGGTTCATTAGAACACACAATTGACTGTTGTGAGCCTACTAAACAGGTTGAATGGAGACTTTTTCAAGAGTTCCCCAGAATGTTAACTCCTTCATTTACAAATATGGTAAGAACAAATTCCAAGTTGTAGAACTGTTTTCACAATAGAATTCCTGAGTGTAGAACTCTTTTATAATGAAATGAAATTTTCGAGTTGGCAGCCAAATAATGTTGGAAATTTACCAAGAAACGCTTTATGGACTAAAACGATTATTAGAAGAGCTATTCACAAATGCAACTTAGCATTGCAAGCCGGGATTTCTATGTTTTATCTAGTTAAATTCACCAAAATACTTCTGTCCCCAATTTCCATATTTGATCTTCAACAATTCGCCGAATTTCTTTTGGCCGCGATTTCCATGTTTACTCTTAAAAATGCACCAAAAATTCTTCTGGTGTTATTTACAATATTTCCGATAAAGATATCGAACTAAGGTTCAAACCGAAACAGTTTCCTTCGAGCTCTCAGTTCGCAGTTCGTGAACCCAACCCTACAGATTATCATCAAATCAGAAAACACACCCTGTTATTTTGGCCAAAATTTGTGCAAATATCTGTGATTCGAATGCACGGCGCTGAGCAATACAAAAGACAGCCTGAAATTGCAAAGCTAAGCATAATAGAAACTACAATATGAGAGGCAGAGGAAAAACAACCCCCAAACAAAAACTAAATATAGCTTGCAAGACGCTCAAATGAAGTGGAAAATTTGTTGGCAAAACACAAGCAACAAGGGGATAGGGTATCCAACGCGGCGGGGTGGGGCACAAACGGATATTGTGCAGGTGTCCGAACAAATTGTCTCGTCTGTCCAACTGGCCAACATCTGACGGCGTTGACACCTAATTTGCCATTATTAGTGAGTGTCAATCGCAAACACGTTTGTGGTTTCGATTTTGATTTCGATTTCAGTTTATTTACACATTTTTTTTGAGGCTTTGATTAATGTTGGTTAAAAGAAGCAGAAGGTGTGGACTTCGCACAACTTAAGCAGCTCAAGCGATTTGCATTTGACTTGCAGATGCGCAAAACCCTTTTTTTTTGGGATGAAAAAAGGAAATCGAGGAAGCACAATTGCATTCGGTCTAACGAAGTGCGAATACCCTTACAAGCCTATCCTATCATTGCAATATATTAATATAATTTATTATCAATTGGCTACTGTTTCCGTTTTGTAATATATAAATATCATTCATAATCTATTACCTTTAGTCTAACAAAGAGCTAATACTCCCACAATCCTAACATGGAATTGTGATAAATTAATTAATTAATTATCTTAGATCTGACAAGGAGCTTATAGCCCGTTTTGTGAGATATTTATAAGCTTTTCACACCAAACAAAATTGATGCAGCTTGTATAAGAAGCTAAGCTTGGGTAGTTTAAAATCCCTTTTATATATCATAGCCTGCAGGAGGAATCAATGTGGATTCTTCATAAAGAAAAAGCGAATATGCTTGAAATTCTAACTAATAAAGATCATGTATGGCATCGGCATATTTAGTGACAATATCGTGATACCCTAGCCATAGAGCATCAAGAACATTCCAGCCTTTTGACCATTCGGTCAACTGTGTGTGTGTGTGTGTGGCAAGCAATTTGGTAAAGTGACTTTTGCGGCACATACACTCCATTAGGCCGGAGCCGCAATCAGGCTAAGAGCCGAAGAGCCGTGCCAACAACTCACCTTTCTTCTGCTCTTTCATTTGCTCCAATATGTCGAGCAGTTGGGGTGCATCCGGGTGACCGCTGTGCTTTTCGAGCACATGCAACTGCAGCTCCTCGGCGGTGAAGCCGAGCTCATCGCAGAAGGCGCACTTGTAGCTCTGCGGCGCCTCGCCGTTGACCATCTCCTCGCCGAGGAAGTAGAGCTCAAAGAAATCTTGATTGTAGATGGCCTTCATGGGATGGTAATACTTGTGCTTATCGTTCGGCACATTCTTGCCCTCATCGTAACAATTGCCGCAATAGGTCACCGACTCGCCGCAAACTGTGCACTCGTAACGCCGGCCCAGATTGCCATGGGCCTTGCAGCCCAGACATTTGCTGATCTCTTGCGTGGCAATCGATTCGTTCGAAGACATTGCACTCAAATGGGTTAAAGGGTTTTCGATGGAAGGGTTTATCAAAAAACAGTAGCAAAAATTTAATTACTATAAAAACTCGAGGGGAAAACGGTTTGAAAACTTTGCCGTTTGCTTCTTGCTGGTAGTTTGAAATTATTTCGATTTTTTTTCTATTTTCTATTTTTTTTTTACTATTTTACGTTTACGCTCTTCAAGCTGGGCGAACAATGTTAACAATGAAAAGTAGAGTTGTGCCGCAAAGCTAACGTTATATTTGTGCAGCGCTGCCAACTTGATTTTTTAAGAAAAAAAAATAAATAAATTAAAAGCAACACTTCAATTTGACGATTGTATAAATCCGTTAAATATGAGGTATGACAATCAGAAATCGATTTCGAGAATACCCCTGTACTAAAAATCTCTGCGAATTAGACATTTAACTAAGCACGTTTTTAAGGATAATTATTTCGATTTGTTTAGTCTCTTTGACAATACAAGAGTAATTGTGGAAATAGACAGCTTTGAACAATTATTGAACTGGTTCGCGGAGGATATTTTGAGAAGGAAAAAATAAAAACTCTGAAATGTCAGCATCTAAGGTTCCGAACTATTTTGAACTAGTTCGTAAATGATATTTTGAGAATGGATAAATTTAGACACTAAGCGCCGAAGCTCTGAAATGTCAGCATCTAAGGTTCCGTACCATTTTGAACTAGTTGCAAAATATTTTGAGAAAGGAAAAATAATAGACACGTGAAATTCAGAAACAAAACACGTCAGCTTCTACAGCCCTAAACCTTATTCAACTAGTTCGTAGATATTTTAATAACGGAAAATAATAAACATGAAAATCAAGAAAAATATGTCAGCTTCGAGTGCTCTGAACCACTTTTGAACTGGTTCGTAAAAGTTAACTTGTATAGGAATAAATGATAGACAAGTAAAACTCCGTACACTTAATTAGTTCATACGATATTTTGAGGATATAAACATGTCATCTCTACAGCTCTTATCCATTAAAGAGCTGGTTCATAAATAAGAACTATAACCTTAGACATTTGTTAATTGGCTTTCAGATATTTAAAACAAGCTTTAAATATGCTCAAGTGGAAACCTTGATATAACAAATATTTAATACCACGATCCAAAGCAATTACTAACAAGGCCTTCAGCATTAACTGAAACATGATTCCGACGAGCCAGATCGCACATAGAAATAAAACAAACAGCAACTTTTAAAATTGCAATAACATTGTTATGACAGCTTTATTCTTTGCATTAAGTATATTGTATATAAATCTATATGCCTTCTCTTCCTTCCCTCTATATGGATCTTTAGTAGCCGTAAACCTGATCAATTTCATTGACGAGCATGGCGATGGTCGAGTCGGAGGTCTCTGAGCCAGAATTATCGTCGTAATCGTCTTCATCCTCATCCTCCACATCCTCGGCATCGACCTCACCCTCGCCAGTTTCCTCCTCGTGCTCCTCCTCAGCATCACATTCGGATAGCTCGTCGACCACGTTGACAGTGACAACTTTGGGTCCGTTCTCGGCTTTGTTTGCCGGCCCAACGATCGTTACCTCATCCTCCTCGTCCCGCTCATCGGTGTCCGGATCCATGTCGGAGTCGACGCTGACAACAGGATCGTGTGTCGCCTGCAAAATCATGTCCGGTATTGCCGCAATCTTTGTGTTCTTCTCCAGCTTTTTAATCGAAAACTCGGCCAGCCATTTATTATAAAGATCGAGATTCTTGTAGAAGCGTTCCATAATGCCGGCCGGAGAATTGGCGCTGCAGCTGGGCTCGTCCAAAGGATCCTTTTTGGACTTGGGCTTGCGTGGGGCATTTGTCAATTTGGGAATTGCAGCTGGCTGCAGTGCGACCGGCTTAAGCTGCTCATCGGCCAGCATGGAGCAGAGCAGGGCCTCGATGAAGAGCACACGATGCGACTCCGGTGGCAACAGATGTTGGTGCTTACGTTGTGCCTTCTCCAGGGGCACAAACTTAAGGCACAGAAATTTGTGCAAATCCGATTTGTCAGCGCCTGCCTTGTCCTTGCCTTGCTTGCTCTTGCTTTTGTCCTTGTCCCTATCCTTGCCTTTATCCTTCTCCTGGTAACGTGCCTCGCCTGGCGCCTCGCGCAATATATCCGCATAGCTGGTCAACAGACGTTCGGCTCGATGCTGCTGATGCTGCTGCTCCAACAGCGTTGAGGAGTGGGCCAAATACGAGACCCAATCATCCTCGGCGGCCCGCCTGGGCAATTGATTATTCGGTTTGGGAAACAAACTGCTCAGACGCACAGCTGGCGGTATGCTGCGAATGCGACTCACTTTCGGACTACGCATGCCTCGGCCGTCCAGCACGCCCACATCGGGCCGCGCAGGCGGCGGCACCGGCTGTTGCCCCTGCTGCGAATGATGTGCCTGCTGCTGCTGTTGGGGCTGCTCCTGGGGCCGCATCAACACGTTCATGCAGTGGCTAGAGTAATATCTTGGATTGGTATTGCTCCATCGCAGCTCCTCCAGCACATTGAGCGCCTGCTGCTCCAAGAGGGCAGCACGACGCGCCTGGGTCATGCGCACCGCCTCCCGAAAACTGACAGCCGGATCCAGCACAGCGCGCTGCTGGGAGACCACCGGCAGCACAGGACGCGGCAGACTGGGCACATGTCTCAGGAAGGCAGACGCCGATGCAATGGCTGAACGCGAAATGGTGCCCGAACCCGACACCGAACCGGAACCCGAACTGCTGGCAGTCAGACGTCCAGTCGCCGCTGATGCATCGGCAGCATAGCGTGTATAGAGTATGCTAAAGTACTCATCAAAATCCTTGTGACCGCGATGCATATCGGACAAGTGCTTATAGAGCTGCATGCTGGTAAATCCATACAGATCGCAGAGGGCGCACTTATAGCTCTGCGGCACATTCGCTTCCACATAGGACTCGCCGCCAAAATAGAGCTCATATTCGGCGCGTGTATAGTGCGCCTCCATGGGATGGAAATACTTGTGCTCCGGCGCCTCGGGCAATTGCCCAGAATCGTAGCAGCTGCCACAGAGCTGATAGCCAATGCACATCCAGCAGGCATAACGACGTCCGCCAAAGGCCGCCGTCTGACACTTGCAGCACACATAGCCAAAATGACGCTCCGGCGGTTGGGCAGACGATGGGGCCATGGCTAGCAAGACGACAGAAAGCATTCCAGATTCAAAGTGCCTTTAAACAGGGCTCAAAAAAAAGAAGCTAGCACAAGTTGAACGCAAGCAAATCACAAAATACATATATAGGCAAATTATAAATAAATGCACATATTGATATATCTGTCTATGATTTTGTGTACATTGCACTCGTCAAACAATTTGTTTATGCAATTTGAGCAAACAAAGCGAGACTTGCGAGACTTTAGGAAGAATTTTCTGTTATGTGCTTGGCATTCTCCTTTCTTTCTTTTTTTTTTTTGCGCCCCCAGAGAAATTTACAATTTACTCACGTGCAAATATGACTTTAATTTAGTTGAAAGCAACTAAATGAATTCTCTGTATATTATTTATTATTTCCGTTCTTTTTTCTTTTCTCACTGACTTGCAACTTGCCGCAAGCGCTGCCACTCGCAACAGCCAAGCCCAAGAAAGCGCTCGACGCGTTCCACAAATAATCCACACGTTCCACAAGCGCCTTTTCAGCACTGCCAACTGGCTCGAAGACGTGAATCGCACTGTTTAGTTTATTTTGATGAATTTTAAAGTTTCTTTTTGTTCTTTTCACACAATTTAGTTAAATTCACAGTGCACACAAGTCAATGAAAAACTGTAAACTAATGTCTGTCTGCTTTAGTCCTCCCAAGTTAAAGTAAAAGCAAAGCCTACTGTTCACATATTTAGAAAACATATAAATAAGTTCAATTCAATGCTTAATTATCAAATATATCGAAACAGTTGGAATTGAAATTTTGACAAATCAAAATTAAGCCAGAAATAAGAAACGGAAATAAAGGCAATAAGAAATAATCTTAAAAATTGTACTACCTTATAAATAAATTGCATTTTATAACAATAATATATTATATTTATATTAGTTATGTGATATTTTTAATTTAAATAATATTTATTTTTTTTTATTAAAAAAAATTTGCATAGTTGAAAACTTAAGGAGGCAACAAGTTTCAAGTGCCAATTCTCTGACTTTTCTCTGAGTTCATTTAGGCGGAGTTTATAAAGGCGGACAGACAGATGGATTTGGCTAGTTCAACTCGACTGCTGGTGCTAGTCAGGAATATGTATATCTCTATATATAAAACTGTTTGTCCTGACTGACTGACTGACTGACTGACTGACTGACTGATTGACTGACTGAGTGACTGACTGACTGACTGACTGATTGGGGATCAACGCACAGCCCAAACCGTAAGAGATAGGAAGCTGAAATGTTCACTGTAGTTACCTTATGTGATGTAGGTGCACGTTAAGGCGGGGTTTCGGGAAATTCCAACCACAAGTATGGAAAAATCGCGAAAAACGATTGAATGCAACTCCGGTCGGCCTGAAACTCATTGTCAAAAATCTTTGTTCAAATTCGTAGCTAAGCTAACTTTCAAAAGTGTTTGATTTCATAATTCCGCATTTAATAAATATGTAAGCTACACAAAAATTTTCAAAAAAAAAAAAAATTATTTGTTATTTAAACGAAAAAGTAAAAATATCTTCGGTACGGTAAAAAGAAGTTTCAAAATGAGAGACCAGTTCTCGTAGAAACAGACGGACGGAGAGACGGACATAGCTATATCGGTTTTGCTGTTGATATTGATCAAGAATATATACACTTTATGGAGTCGAAGAAGTCTCCTTCTATGATGCTGATCTAGTATAATATATATTAGCCTTTTGTGTCCCATTGTCTCTTTAATCGTTGCGTTTGGACAGATATGTCGGACAGGCAGAAAGACAGACGGACACATCTAGATCGTCTCTGCTATTGATGTTGGACAAAAAGATAGACATATAGAAAATAAAAACTAATATAAAATAAACTTTTCTTATTCTCAATTATTTATAAGCCAAACAATTGCTTACCTTTCTTTTTATAATAGCTTTATAATTTGCTATCATATTAAGTCAGATATTTTGTATTTTCCAATTTTAACTTTTAGCACTTTCACTTTAACGCTCATAATAAAAAACCTTCATCAATGTTGAAGATTTCTTTTTTTTTTTATCATGTTGTATGTTACATGTGTGTAATATTTTTTGGCCGAGGGCTGGTTTAGACTACACTCCGAGCAGGTGCAGCTGTTGGCCAGTCATGCGATTATCCTGCCACGCCCACCGCCCTCAAACATAGATATGGTGCAAAAGTAATGCTAAAAACTCTCATTAACATAATAAGCCTTATTATAGAAATGTAAAGCAGCGTAAAATGCAGCTACATAAAAACACACACGCGCGCCAGGTTGACCTCAATTAAAATAATTTCGCCTTTTTTTTACATATTTTGTCAAGAGTTTTGCCAACTTGCATTTGGTGTATATACAATTACATGTGTAGTATAAACAGGTGAGTGTAGAAAAAGAGCCGTTGACATTTCACGCTTTTAATTAAAAATTGCGCTAGATGAGTAGAAAGAGAAGAAGAAGCAGCAGCAGCAGCAGCAGCAGAACAGATCCAAGCAACAACAACAAAACAACAATTTGTGCTAAACGCAGCTTAGAAATGTTGCTATAAATTTCTAAATAATTTGAGTTTGTCATTTAATAAAGTTTTAATGACATGATTTACATTTATTACACACACCCACGCACACACTTGCATTCTAGAGCCTGTTCGTAATTCCCAAAAATCTGCTTATGACAGCTGAAACAATTTGTCAGATCCCCAACAAAAAGGGGTCAGGAGGGTTTGTCTGAGCCACATGTGGATCAGGGGTGCAGCGGGGTCATGTGTTTGTTGCCTGGGGGGGGCCAAAACAAATACACGAATTAAGCCATGTTCAGAAATACTCAATTACACGAGTCCAAAATGAAAAGAAAAAAAACCCAACTGAGCGGCGAGCCAAAACGGATTAAATGGCTTTATTGGGGGCTAAAGTCTCGCCATACCCTGTAACAAATAAGTGTACAGGGCATGAAGGAACTTTGCTTAAATTAAATACCATGTGATTTTGAAACATTCCCCAGCAAATCTTTGATCCCCATTTCCATCCAAGGAGCGATGGAATAAATAGTGGCAACACATCTGATCTATCTTCTAATAGATATTTATTATCTCTATATAACGATTGTTGCAACCATATAAACCAACTTAGACAGTAACAGGGTATATTTTCAAGCAAACACGCACATAGAACAAATACTGAGCCTAGGCTTAATTCACATTCAGCATGTTTTAGCTCTAGTTACAGGGTATTTGCTCGTGTAAGCGTCCATCTAGAGCACTTTAATCTCTTCCTTTTCTTCGACCTTACGAGGCCAATCGAACAATTATAAGCGTATTTTTGCGTAACGCCCAAGTTGAACCAATTAGTTAAGTAGTTTCATAAATTTCAACCCCTCGAGCTAAACGAATAGTTAAGAAAAAGCTAAGCTAATGCAAACTCCCCATGAGCCCCACGTCTAACCCCAATTCTTAAAACATTATGTAAATTATAATGCAACTATAAACAAATTAAAAACTAGAGCTAATATGCTTTTACATTACTTAAAGTGCTCGAAAAAATGTGCTTTTCGCCAGTTGCCACACAAAAAAAAACGAAATAAAATTGTTCCATTGTCAGCAAAAACTTTTGCATACAAGTGCACAGGCATTTTGCAATAATTATTCCTTAGCAAACATAACGCAGAAGAAGAAGCAGCAGAAAATAAAAGTCTGGGGAAACGCACACATATACATATATATAGAATATATATATAATATGGCTGAACAACTTTTCGCCCTGGTAATATTCATAAGTGTCTGCTTAATATTCATAAAAGCATTTTAATTTGCATTTAATTAAATTATTTTGTGCCACTGTAGATGGTTGTTTTTTGTTTGCTGTGCAGGGGGGGGGGGGGGAGGGCGGGCGAGGGTTTCTATTAAGCACATGTAACTTACGACAACTGAAGGGCGCACTGGGCGTGGCACAGGGGCTGTGCCATGTGCACGTCAATTACCAAATAATTTGCGCGACATTTTGTCGTCGCCAAATTAAATTAAAAACCATTTTCTGGCCAGAGTTGCCATCAACACCTACAAACCCCCCCCCCCCCCCCCCTACTCACAACCTCCTCCCCCATTAGGCAGACAAGCCTGCTCTTGAAACGGAAAAAAAATGACAGAGCATAAGCCCTGAAGGATCTTATACAAAGGCAGCCAACGGGGCGTTAAATCGGGACGCACGATTTTAGAGCTGTCAAGAGCTCTGCAAAATAACTTTATCTCCTTTACTTACAATTCAAATTGATGGCCACCATTTTGAAGACGAGAGGGGCGCGGCGCAAATCAATGCAAAACGGACACACACACACAAAAAACTCGCGTTGAATTTTTTAGCAAAAATGCACAACTTGCTTTTTTTTTGTTTAATCTGTGTATTTTTATTATATTTTTTCGGCTATTTCCGTAGCTGTTGACGCGCAGAAATTCGCTAACCAACTGAACTGAGTGAATGGCTGACGACGGGCTGAGCAACTGATGTGGCCCAAAGCGAGCGACACATGAAAAGAGGAGGAAATATTGCAAAAAAAAAAAAATATGTTAGCCCGGACACAAACACAGTTATGGACTGTTGCAGAGCCCAGGACGAGTGAGTGCATGCAATTTTAATTCGTGTCGTGTAGCATAGTGTTGTTTTTCGTTTTTTTGGCAAGCGCTGCCAAAAGAGCTAACGACGGTTTTTGTTGTTGTTGTTGTTAGGAAAAGTCGCCGGCGATAGTCGTCTGGCAGCCTAATTGCCTGGGCGGCCGACCAGCCCAGCCGAGCGGGTCGAGCCAAGCAGCTGATGAGTCAGCCGTCATTTGAGTGAAGACTGTAGTCAGCAGTGGAGCAATTGAGTCAAATGGCAAATATATATTAAAAAACTATAGCTGTAGAGTAAATTGTACTTACCTATTTAACAATTGTTTTGTAGTTATATTTTTTGAAGAAATAGATTTTTGGAAAATGTTTGCTTTTAAACGACAAAGAATTGTTTTATCGATCGATAAAACTACGAAAATATTCCCAGCGAAATTTTGTATCATACAGTTTATCTGTTCGCAAAAAGTATTATTTCTTAAAATTGATTTTTTCAATAATCATGCTTGAAGGAAGTATTGGCATATGATAGAACTGATTTATCGAACGGTTGTATCGATAACCTTTCGACGAAAGCTGACGAAGGACTTACAAACGGATTCAAAATGATCTATGACATAGCATTTATGTAGCTAAATCTTTCCTCAAGAAGTCTTACAATCTCTTAATACTTATTTATGTAAACAGCAATCTCGAAGACTGGCTTATCGAACAGTTAAATCGATCAGCTTTCTACCAAAACGGACTAAAACCGATCAAATAAATAAATGGCATCAACAAATCTCCACAAAAAATATATGGAGCTCTTAAATTTTATTTATTTAAAGTTAGAATTCGCATATGAAAGAACTGACTAATCGAACAATTGTATCGATAAGCTTTTTACCAAAGCTGACTAATGGTTTAGAAAACGGATTAAAAATGATCTATCACATGGTTTAATCGTACCTAAAACTCTTCGCAAAACATCGTAGAATATTTTATACTGAATAATATAGTTCTAATTAGAACAGCTGTATCGATAAGCCCTAAAAACAGACTTAGGCAACCTATCAATTAGAATACTATTAATAGGAGGATAAATTGGAGGAAATTTTCAAAGGTCTTTTCATCTTTTATATCAGCCTTTTTGCAAATATAATCCACAAACATTAAACCTGACAAGCCACGCAATTTTATCGATAGTCGCTAAGCTTACACAGAGAACATTTTACACTTACTTATTTCTGCAGAGGGTATAAACATTTCATAGAAATTTTTAACGTCTTGCAGTAGCAATGACTGCCTTATATATTGGCTCATCTACTTAGAGAGCGAGTCTATATAGGATAAGCCTTCACTGAGTGAAATTTGTGTCAGTTAAAATGTATTTTAGTAGGAATTTCGCAAGTTTTTAAGCTTTGCAGACTTTGGATATCGCAATTTCTGTCTACATCAAAGTTTCTGCCTTTTAGCACAGTGTACCTGCTGCGTAAAAGAACATTGATTTCTCGCTCAATAAAGCCAACTAAAGCTTTGAAATTGAAGAGCAAAGCTAACAGCAAACAGAAAAACAAAAAGAAAGCGCATTTCGTTTTCAAATGCCACGCCCCGACTAGTCACAACTGCGCCCCCGTCTATGCCCCGGCGACGTCTCGGCCCGCGCCACAAACGTGCCCAGCAGCCACTTTGGCATTGATTGGCCTCAGCGTTGGCCAAATGTCGCCGAAAGTCTGACACAACACACATACGACACGTTAGCCGGGCGGCGGGCTGAAGGGAAGGCGCCTTTGTAGCTACCCAAAAAATGTCGGTAAACAGCACTAAAAGCTGCAAAAAGGCATTGCATACGACAAGGCGACAAAACAGCAGCAGCAGCTGTTGTGGCATTCGTTGTTGTTGTTGTTGCTGCTGCTGCTGCTGTTGTTGTTGTTTTAAAGGATTTTATGCCGTTGAGCGGCTTTTGCGAGTCGAGACATGCTCGACGATGATTCATTGAGAGTTGCTTCGAGTGTTTTTCTTGCGCCTTTGCAGACAAATTACCAAACAAATGGATGGGCGGAACTTACCTGAAAAGAGAGCAAAAAATGGAAAGACAATTAGTGAATAAATCGTGATAAAAAGGAGGTAGCAAAAAAGTTAAAAAAATATTGCAGTCAAACATCGTAAAAAAGCACGCACATGCATGCTTCCATTTTTTTTTAAGAGCGACCTAAGTGACTCTGGGGAACAAGTTATTTAAGAAATAAAAAATGCCAACTCTGCAGGTTGGCAAAACTGTGCTAAAAAGTAGCTCGTAGTAGCTGCATTCTCCTAACATTCATTTAAATAATGTCACCATAGAGGACAGACGGATAAACAAGAGAAAATTAAATACTAACTCCATTAAGTCAAGAAATATGTGCTAAAAAGGAACTCCTCGTAACTGCGTTCTCTTAACGTGAAGTTAAATCATGTCACCATGGAGAACATATGCGACACACATATGTAATAATATAACCAAAAAAAAAAAGAAAACATAAAGAAAATTCAACAAATCAAACTTATAACCGAGCAAGAGTGCTCTAATAGGGAGTGCCAGACTTGGGGATACCCTGTAGATATAATAAAAGATGCTTGATTTCAATTTACCATTTCAAATTTGGTCACTCCAGCTGATAAAACATAAGAGATTTGCTTAAATAACTGGATTTCGATATTAATTTTTATCGATTGCTTGAAAACCGGCCAGTTTATCGATTTTAGTAAACAAAAGAGGACCTACGTTCTCTACGTCTCTAGCTCTTATAGGTTCTGAGAGCGAAGCCTTTTTATATACGGACGGACGGACAGACAGACCGACGGACAGACGGATATGGCTAAATCGACTAGTCTATTGATACTACCCAAGAATATAAATACATGCTTCTGTCTGTTACAAACATTTGCACAATAACATTATACCCCTTTTCAATGGGCTCCGGGTATAATAAAGCCTCACATGGCCACAAATAAAGTGATAAAAATGCTCTTCAAAATATGCGTCCATTAAAAAGAAACATAATAAAAAAAAAGTACAACTGATTTAGAATCCAAACGCAACAGAATGAAACACAACTCAGTAAATATTTCTATCCGAAAATACAGTCAAACTGCATTATAACAAACGCGAATGGTGTAACATGTAAAGACTTCCACAGAAATAAAACCAATAACAATAAAGAAAAGCGATTTCTTGAAATCTCTTTAATAGCGAAAAGTTGGCAAGAAAGTTTGGTAATTCCTTAGAAAACTCAATTTGTGGAAGAATTCATTATAAAGAAGTTCGACTGTAACTCTATGAAAGCCTGAGTACATTCAGCAGCCCAGCTGTTTGTTAAAACTTCCTTTGCCGCTGCCCAACACTTTTTTTGTGTGTGTGTTTTTTATTTTTCATAAGTGAGTGCCGTTAGTTAGTGGCAGGAAAAACTTTTAACCAATGTTACGCTACGTAGAATGCGGCGTCTTAGATAAGAAAAAGAGACGCGACAGCTAAAAAAAAAAATTCTTGCACTTATTGTTGGCTGTTGCTGGGCAAAGTTGCTCAAGATGTTGCGAAGGCAGCAGCAGCTCAGACAGAACATAGTTGGAAAAGTTCTATCTGCTGCGAGGCAACTCAATGAGCTCTTCTTCTTAAAGGAGGTAGCAGGAAAAATCAGGCGCTTTAATTGGACATACATGAGCTTTGCTTATAATTACTTTCTTTATTAATGTTGACATAAGTTTGCTAGCTAGGCATGGTTGCTTTTTGTGGTGGCAGTTCGATAACTTCGCCAATGATTTTTGTATTTATCGATATCGGGCAATAATGCGATTTAAAATCGAACTATGCTCAATTTAATTTACTAGCAGCAGGAATAGTTGTGGTATATGAAGTCTTTAAAACTTTAAAATTCGAATGCAAACATAAAAAACTAACCGTAGCATGTCTCTAGGAGCTGGCATCATTTTTCTTTCATTCCTGATTAAAACTGACACAACATGTTATACATTTTCCTGTCTTAACCATTATTCTTTATTTTTTTTGCTGCTACTCGGCTTCGGTTCTGTCTAGTTTCTGGGCGATTACATAAGCAAATGCCGTCTGCACGTGCAGCTAATCGACTCCTTAGCTGCCTACCACTCGCTGTTGGTATCCAACTGTGCGCGACGTCGCCAAATGAAGCCTGGCGCCTTGGCCCAGACAGCCAGGGGGGAGAGAGCTACCCATCCGCCTATATATGTATGACCCCTATATATGTATATATTTATATAGTACTGGGGTAAGTAGCCGACCAGGTATATCGCATTGCAACAACTGCAAATGACGCAGTAACGTGACGTGTTTCGGGCTTCTCTTTGTGTTAGGGTGAAAAAGTCAGCCGACCCAGCTTGAAATGGCCTCAAAGGGGGCGAATTGTTGAGGTAGAAACGACAGGGTGTTTCAAGTTTTGCTGCACCGACTGCAGTTTATCACCTTGGGAATGCGGCTAGTTGACGTCGTCGCCGTCATTAGCTATATAGTATATATACATATATATATCGAACTTTTTTGTATGTTGCAAAGGCTACTGCACTATTGATTTTTCCTTTTTTTTTCTTTTACCTTTGCTGGCCATTTGGGAGGCCACTTGATATTAGCATAAGTCAATAAACTGTTGGCAAAAATTACGCCAACTACATGCGCGGCTCAACAGGAAAAGTCTGTGACAAAACAGCACTGCGAAAATTGTTTGGAAAATTGGTTAACCTAATGATGATTACAAAATAATAATGTTTAATGATTGAAAAACATTATGGAATTAAATATGCAGCGTGTAATGGCTATAAAATTATGATTATTAAATATGCAGAATTGCATGTGATATTAGGTCAGGGCACATCTAATAATGAGAGTTAATAGCCCAGGAGCTCGGAAGGTTGATTGACATTGTTAACTTTTTGTTGTAGATATTCTTGCACTTGCAGAAAAGAATTTTTAAAAGTAAGCCAACGAAAGAGGTCCTGGTGCTGAGTACGAAATATTAATCGGACAAATGTATTTTGAAAAAGATCTCTATTTGCAAAAAATGCGGTAATCGAAATGTAGCCTTAAAAAATATATTATATTTCATCTGTTTATATACATATATATACCATGTAATTTTTAAATGAAATATATTCCGATTGGTAGAAAAATCCTGGTAGTTCTAGAGTTAACCCAAATTAAATGCTTTTAGTTAATGTTCTATCTAGGTACATGCAGTACGATATTTATCACACGTAACTCGGATCAAGTATAAATAAATCGTTTTGCCTCCCTCACAAACTAAATTCAGACTTTTTCAACTTTTTTTTTCACAGCTTTTCCACTCTCTCCCCGTTCCCTGTTACGTTAAATTAGCAACAGTATTCTGTATTTCCCTTTTGTTTTTCCTTGCTCTTTTTCTTTTCATCAATCCCAAGCCGGCGTCATATTCAACAACAAAAAATTAGGTCTCCATTCTTAACGCGTCGCTTAAAAGCACCACCCAATCCCCGAGTGTTTGCTCCAGTTCTCACTTCGAGCTCTCGACAGGAGCGTTAGGAACAGACCGTCTTATGCCGTTTCCTTCATTAAGCGCCCGTAAGTATGCCTCAACTTCTTTTACATCCTTGTCGCGTCGCCTGGCTTGTTATTATTTGCTTTGCTTTGCTTGGCTTGGGGCTTAGTTCTTTGCGCCATATGTGCACAGTCAGCAGCTATTTTGAGTCTGGAATTGGGCTGCAGACACGCCCACTTTTTGTGCATTGCATTTCAATTAAAGTTAAGTCAAGTAGAAGAGCAATAAGCGTGTTCAGCTGATGAATATCCTGTAGGCAATACACCTATTTAGCGCTCTGTACAAGTTATTAAATTTTTTTCCCTGTTTAAAGCTTCATGCAGCCTAAAAAGGGAGGTATACCCTTTACTTGGCTAAAAGACTCTGTAAAATATTACTGAAATAAACTCTGTTAAAAACCCTTTAGAAATATTACAAAAAGATGAAATAAGTCTAATAATTGGTCTAGTTTTAAAAAATATATCTTTTCTCCTGTTAAGAACATTTAGAATAATTTAAAAACACCTTTCTTTCAATAGTTTAGACTGGCTACAGGGTAAGGCAACTCTTTCAATCAAAAATATACCCTGTTGAGCAACTTTAGAATAATTTAACAACACCAAAAATATTCTACTAGCCCTTGCATTTATTAAAAACAGCATACCATTTTATATTAGCTAGGCTACAGGGTATCTAAGCTTTTTCATTCAAAAATATAAACAAATCTTGTACCCTTTTTTTCTTCCTAAAAACAGCATGTCCTTTTTATGCACAGGGTATATAAACTCTTTTATTTTAAAATATACCCTATAAGGAGCTATTAGAAATACCATAAAACATTTCTATGAGCCGCATACCCTTTATATATAAGTAAGGCTACAGGGTATTTAAACTCTGTTCTTCAAATATTAAGCAGCATACTTGTTGGTTTTTTGGACATGAACATATATTCTCTGCGCAGCATGCCCTCAAATTGCTGCGACATTCTACAGGGTATATTAATGCTTGATGAACTTGTCTGCAAAAATTAAGATCGATATCGTTTGGACCACAAATACGGGTATTGTGTGCACAGAGTACAGGTTATCTGCCCCCCATTTTCCCCGCCTCTGCTCAGCCTCTTGTATTCGAGTGCTATTTCATTCTGCATGCGGGGCTTTTGTTAACTGTTGCAAATAATAATACACTTCCTTTTTGCACTGCAAGCGGTTACCATTGTTTATTTTTGTTGTTTGTTTGTTTTGCTGCTTTGTTCTTGGGGCTTGATTGTTCTTCAACTTTTTGACTGCCAGCTGCATAGCTAATTAGCTGCTGTTTATTATTTTCCCTATACCATAATCTTGCCTGTATTTTTTCTTTACCTTTTTCTTGAATATTGCAACATCTTAAATTTTGAAAGAAATTCAAATGAGCAATTTTGCACTCTCTGTTTGCGATGGCTGGAAAAATCTTTAGATTTTCCCGAACATTTCGGAACCCAATTTTGCCGTGCTATTTGTGCAGCGTATTAAGTACACCGAAAATTGACGTCAATAATTGGACGCATTAAAATGAAACTTGTTTCAATAAAAAACAAAAGCTCTCAAGTTGTTCAGGTAGCCAACTTTATTAAGACAAAACTTTTAGGTTGGCATTAAAACTTTTAATAGCATATAAAAACTTTAAATATCAAACAATGGCTTGAATGCATTGATTATTGCTGCAGTTAACACTAATTTGAAAGTTTTTTTATTAAAACGTTAATGAATAGTTTATTTTTTACTTAAACACCTTTTATCAAAATGTTAGGCATCACATTTTTAAATATCAAATGTTTCGTAGTATTTTTCATAATGCCTTTTCATTTAAAACTCTTTCATATAAATAATGATTCCTTTTAGAATGAAGTTAACATATATAAGAAGATCATATAGCTTAATGCCTTAGACACAATAAAATATCAAATAATTTATATTAGGTATTACACTTAATTCTTTTTCAAGTAACACCATTCCAAATACAAAAAATATACCATGCTTTTGGTAGACGACGTGAATCAGAAACACGATTCATGATTTAAGAATAGCTGACTTGTTGCTTTGTTGCAGCCCATTCCCTTTCATAAAAAATATTAAGCACAACAAAATGTCAAAATTGGTTCTTTATTTTTACTTTACTAAATTCCTTATCATATAATGCCACTCCAAATAAAAAAGACTATGCTTTTGGTAGGAAGCATGAAACATGAAACTGAAGCACAATTCACGATTAAAAAATACTTTCAATAATTGTATGTCATCTTATAATCCCTTCATAAATGTATATAACCCCTTACATCCTTTTTTATAGCTGCTGACACCAATAAATTATCAAATACTTCTTGTTCAGTATTTTACTTAGTATTTTTCTAAATGCCTATTCATAAAATACCAATTCATAAAATAATTTTAATATGCTTTTAGTTGAAGAGTCAAAGTGCAGTAATAGTTAAAAATTCATAAAAAACATTAAGCAAAAATAAACTATTAAATACTTAATATATTGCATTTTGGTTGGTATTTTTATAAATTGCTTTTCATTTAATTTATAATTTCCAAAATATACTATTTTAATAGGAAACGTATTTCTGCAACAATCAAAGAAGAGTAAAAACATTAAATTATTATCTAATAAATCCTTTCTTATACATACAACCCTTTCTTTAATTGTAATTTAGTATTATATTTAGTATTTTCTTAAAGTCGTTAAATACCGTGCTTTTTTTGAGAAACGTGAAACTGAAACACGATTCATTCAAACGGCGCTAAAATGCGGAAGGGCACGTCGCCAAATATATCGCACTGATTATCGATAAAAAATCAAAAATAAACAGAAACTTCTGCTGTAACTTCTCTAGTTTCTTCCTAGTCGCACAGAAAGGGTCCCCCAAATCGCAATGAATATGGCAGAGACAAGCACTTGGAGCTGCACATTACCGAAATTCTATACGTTCACGCATATCTGGACCATCGAGAACTTTTATTTGGTCTATAATATGTGTGAGAAGCTGGAATCGCCGACATTTTTCAGTGCGGATCGCAAATGGAGGCTTTGCATCAATACCAAATACGAAGATGATTTGGTTATGTTCGTATTCACAAATCTGCCGAATGCCAAAGCGGTTGTCACCTGCTCCATACTGGATCGCGAGGAGACGGCCATAGCCATATCTCTGAAAACGGCCTGTGAACGGGCCTTTAAGTTCATGGAGTGCGGTGAACTATTTGATAAATCCAAAGGTTATTTGCCCAATAACAAGCTATCCATATGCTGTAAAATCATAATGCTAAAGGAGACGAAAAGCAGCTGCGGACAGACGAATATGATAAAAGTGCCCGAGTGTCAATTGGCCGAGGATATGGGCAATCTATTCGATAGTAAAAAGTTTAGCGATGTGGCCATTGTTGCCAGCAATGGACGGGAAATAATGGCTCATAAGAGCATACTATCTGGTAGGATATTACATTTTTACTATTTATATATATGCAACTATATATAGAAATATTCCATTCATTTCGCAGCTCGCAGCGATGTTTTTTCGGCCATGTTTAAGCATAAAACCGTGGAGAATGAGGAGAATCGTGTCGTTATAGGCGATTTAAATCATGATATTATTAAAGAAATGCTCAGATACATGTACACAGGCAAATCAGCCCATTTGGATGTATTCGCCAAGGATTTACTAGTCGCTGCCGACAAATACGCACTCGAGAAACTAAAAGCGATGTGCGAAAGTTCTCTCTACAGCAAACTATGCGTTAATAATGCGGCACAAACTCTTGTCCTCGCCGATATGCACAGCGCAACGCAACTCAAGACACAAACAATTGAATTCATTAAGGCACATGCCAGCAATGTTAAGGCCTCAGCGGGCTGGAAGAGAATCGTACACACTCATGCCAATCTAATTGCTGAGAATTTTCCATAGAATGGGCTTCAGAAATCTCCCAGAAAACAAACCAAAAACAAATATTTACTTATATATATATCATTTTGCTCAACTTTTGTTAACACAAATGTATTAAAATGTCATCTCTAGTCTGTGCTAGGTTTTCAAATAAAATACGAATACCTAGGATAACTTTGCTAAATGCTCGATTTGAGACTTGGTCTAGTTCTTGAGACTCAGTCACGCAATGTGTATTATATCTTGTATCAAAATAATTTAGTATATATAATTGACAAGTGCAAGCCAACCCTTGTTGTCAATTTGAGCTCATATAACTTTTTCAGCTGCTTTTTAAAACTATTTTTAACACTTTTTTAAGGCGACACTTTACAACACTATATTATTAAGCAGCCCAAGCAAACGTCGGTTGTTAACTGACGCTTTGTAAATGTTTATATAAATAATTAAATGATCTTTGAGAGCCAATCAGAAAATCACAATTCAGCTTATATATTTGTAGCTCTGGTTTTTAGTCAAATTTTTAATGTTTTATTGTTAACACTATTTTATAAAGCTGTCAAAGGCAACAATCGGCTGTCAATTGAGGTTTTGTAAAACTTTTAATAGGTAGTAAAGCGGACTTTGAGAATTAGTCAATCAGAAAACCAATTAGGCTAATATTTTTTGAGCTTTAATTTCCTTTGAATTTAGCCACATTTTTATAAAACTGTTTTTGGGTCACTTTGATATAAGTTGTCAAAGGCAACAATTGGGTGTCAATTAAATATTTAAATAAATGACTAAATAAATAAGAGTCAATGAATCATAAATCTAATTCAAATAATATTTTTTGTAGTTACACTTTACAGCACTGGTCGTACAGCAAAGCTGCTATTAAAAGCAACAATCGGCTGTCAATTGAAACATTTTTTAAGAGACAATCAATAAGAAAGATAATTCAGTTCTTATTCCTTTCAAGCTATAAGCAACAATCGACTGTATATTTATATTTCGTCAATATATTAATAAATAAATAAAAAATATATCACGTTTAAAAATGTAGCAATATTTAAAGTAAGCCTCGGCCTCGCGTTTCGCGTGGCACGTAATTGTTGCTTGCCTGATGAGAGCCATGGAAAGCACATTTCTGATGCCATTTTGTTGCCACTCATTAAGCCAACAATTATACTTTATTCAGCATATATATACATATATACATGCATCATTCAGATATATATGTATGTATAAAGCTATATTCATTTATCTAGCTAGAAAAACATTGAAGGAAACAGCAGCTCCAGCCAAGGACATGTTGTCATAATAATGCCATACAACTGGCAACTGGCAACTGGCAAGTTGCAACAAGCAAATGGCAACGACCAGCGGCAACAAAATTTCATTGTTCAGATCATTTTGGATGACGCCGTTGTAAGGCGGATGTGTCTGCGGATGAGGATGCATTAATGCCAGCCAGCAAAGGAAGAGGCAAGAGTCACACAGAGAGAGAGAGAGAGAGAGCGTCAGTCAGTTAAACATTTCTGTGTTGCCTGTTTATCGCACAACAGCAAATTTTAATGTTGCAACTGCAGCTTGCAACAACGTCGGGACATTGCCATAACAAACGCTAAAAGTGTCAGTGACATTTCAACAACATTTCGCCAACGCCATGCTGGCTGGCTGGCCATGTGCTCGTCCTGCTACGCACACAGACTCATGCTTAACCTCCGCTCCAATTCCTCCCTTTGCCCACGCCTTGAAGGCCTCAGCAACAACGTTGCAAGATAATTTTAAACCAGCAAACGAGAATATGTTGCATGCAGCAGCAGGTTCCCTGGGTAGGGGGTAGGTATGGGAGAATTAACTAGTGTCTCTGACAGTTGCCAGTTGCCAGTCTGATTAACTATCCAAGCGGCTTAACATGGTCGAGTAAATTATGTCCGACCCCGGACGCACACAAAAGTGTAGAGCGAAAGCTTGGCAAAAGGTTGTAAGTTGGTTTAATTTAGAACTGGCCACTTCCTGGTGACAAGTATTAAGTATTTTGCAGGCATTTTAATTAAGATTATCTTATGGTAGCTGTAAGGTCTAGTACAGTACGAAGATATTAAATCTACAATTAAGATAAGGTTTCTTTACAAGAAATGAATTTTATAGATTGTATGTGCGACTAACTTGGTTAACAGCAATATTTATCATGCCTTCAAATGCCCTAAAATTTGGCCAAGAATCGGCCAGCAGTCCATCAAATAACATTTTAGTTTATTCTATTACGAACTTTACAGGATATGCGACACGTTTGCTTTTTAATTGCAGCTTAAATAGCTCTCATATATTCTACAAAATGTTGTAAGTTTTTCCGGAATTAATAACTTTAGCTAGATTGAATTTCTTCATAACTGCACTTTAATCTAATATCAATTCTCTTTTCTATGTTCCCCGATAAAATGCCATTTGCAAAAACTTTTGGTGCTGGAGACAAACTTTTGGCCAGCTTATAAATAATGCCCAAAAGGCTGGCACACTTGGAAAAAGTCATATAAAAATGGAAGCGTGACTTATAAATTACAAATGACATTCTGGCCGATACGTAATTACAATGAAATAAATACTATTTATCGATTTTCTCTATCGCAAATTAAGTTTCGGTTTAAGCTTCGAGCAGGGGTAACTAATAGGGTTGTATATAACCATATCTATAACTATATCTGTGTGTCTGTTTGTGATTTGTATTTGTATTTGTTGTTGCTGCCGCTGTTGGTTTTGGTAATTCAGGCACAACTAGCATGGTTAGCTGCCCCTTGGCAAGTGCCACCCAACCAACCAACCACCCAACCACCCATCCACCCAACAACAGGCCGTTTCCATTTTGCGCGTTCAGTTTTATGAGCGTTCAAATTAGTGCGTTTCCATTGCCATCAGCTCCCGTCCCATTGTTGCTAGACTCCCCTTCTTCCCGGCCAATAGCTCGATATGTCAGCTCTTCGTGTTTTGTGTCCACTTCGAGCAAAGATTGCTTTATGGCCAAAGGCTGTTTAGTTTATTAGCCGCCAACATGCAGGTACAGTTGTAACCCTCCCTTGAGAGGCGCTGGCCGTATGTGCGTGGGCGTGTTGAATTGCGGGTAATTAAAACTATGCACCCACACACATCCACACACCCCCCGCCCCCTTTGAGCACGGCACGTCAATGTGGCGCCTCATGTGAGTGGACATTTGTGGCAGCCCTTTGAGTTAAGGTTAAGGTGGTTGCGCTCAAGTTTTGGTGTCCCCTAACGAGCTGCTGACAAGAGCTAATTAGCTGGAGAAACCTGATTGAACTCTGTGTCGCTGTTTGTTGCCTGTCCGAAATTTCGGATATTTGATTAATTAGCTGCAACGTGTTCGATTTAAGAGAAAACCCATTGCAAGACCCTGCTTTAAAAATCAAGACTCTACGAATTCTCCAATAGTTTTTCTTAGGATGCACAAATATTTTAAATTTGAGTTGAATTTTCACCTTTTTCCGAATCAGTTTAACGGGGAGATTAGAAAATAATGCTGTCAAAACTATAATGCTGGAAAAACAGATCTTTTAAAAGACGACAGAGTAAATAATAATATTGCAGAAAATGTTTTTCTTGAAAATATAAATTTTAATAGTGTAATAAAAAATATATATATATGTTATATATTTTATATACTCTATTAATTTTTATTATATTTCTTAATATTTTCTTTTTATAAAAAATAGTTATATTAAAATCGATATTATGCAATTGTCAATATATTTGCAACTGTTCACTGTCCAAATAATTGATAAAAGAGTCAATTTTAAAGTTTAAATTGAATATTATAAGAACCCAATAAACTGATTTAGATAATACAAATAATAAGGCTAAATAAAAAAGAGTTTTCAATTTGATCGGACAATTTCTTAGAAAATTCAGCTTATGTCCCTCATGTTTATAAAGTGCACTCAATTTCTCTAGCATTCAAAATGATTGCGTAGTGAAGCATAAATCTCTTTAAAAATCGCCTGTCAGGCACAAGCCACAGGAATATGCATAAATATTTTATACAATTTTATGAAAGTAATGCAAGGGACAAGCACAGGTAGGCATAAATAAAAGGATATGGCTTGGGCTTAGAAAGGGATAGAGAACAGGAGAGGCAGAGAGAGAGAGAGAGAGTGAGGGAGGCAAGGACGACACACACTTCACTTTACCAACTGCGCCAAGTGTGAAAATTATGCGTTCAATGAAAATATTTTGCTCGAGCAAAGGCTTGTCCCCTAAGGACAAGGGGGGGAAGGGTGCTGCGCCAGCTGCTGGTGCTGCTGTAGCTGGCTGTAAGCCTTTTAAATCCTGCCCGTATGCAAAACATGCGCTTGCTGCTAGCCCATGGCTTAGACTCCTGTTTGACCACAATGCAATTTTGTGGTTTACACAGATACAAAACCCCCGCCACTCGCCCCTCGCCCCTTGCCACTCGCCCTAACCAAAAAATCCGTTTGAAAAGGGTGGAAATTTTCGGAGCTCACTTGAATGCGCAATCAGCAGGACAGCAGGATATGCTCTGTATATAATGCATGGTAATAATAAAATTGTCAGCTCCACTTGCGGCCACTTAAGCCCGCCCATTGCCATAAATAAAATGTTGCATGCAAATGGGCGCAGCGCCCTTCTATGGAGAGACACACAGCACGCTGCAGCAAGTCCAGAGATAACCAGTTGACCGCATTGCCCAACCGGATCCCTAACCCATCCAGCCGCATCACATAATAATTATTTTTTTAGGTCAAACTCGCTGCTGGAAAGTGAAATACCAAATGCCACGGCATTCATACCCGCTGCCAATGGCTTTGTGCGTGCTTTTCCCATAGTCTGAAGTTGGTTTTTGTTCGCTATTTTATTATCAGTTCCAACAGTTTTCCTCCAAACCCACCCACCATTTGCCACAGTCACGGAGGATGCATTTGCGTCGGTTAAATGAACTTTGGTTTTTAGCTTGCCAAGCGCGTAATTTAATTTTATTATTATTCGTGTTTATTTGTATATAAATATATTTATGTTTAAATATATAATTATATATGTGTTTAAATATATTTATATACCTTGTTTATCAGAGACACGCATCGCTGAACAATTCAGAGTCCGACTGAATAATTTACTTGCATTTAAAGAGTGACAAAAAAAAAGCCTGATAAAATTGAAATTTGTGTTATAATGCCCTGTTGCCATAAACACCAGATTCACAGTGTTGAAATATGACTAGGTGATCAAAATAATAAAAAATAATACAAAATTGAATAACTCAATTCCGTAAATATAAATATAAATATAAATCATATAAATCAAGGCGCCAAGACCCCAGAAAACAATTTGTCTTTTAATATGGGACGAACCTGGAACCGAAAACCGAACTGAAGCATATTCATTTTTAAAAACTTTTGACGGAGACTGAATCTCAAACCATAAATAGCCTGGACCCCAACTATAGCTAACCGTATTTTAGGTAAATGACAATTTTTGGTACTAAAAAACTTTAGACCGCATTCTGGGTATAAGAGTGTAGAAAATCAGCTACACCAACCCAACTGTAAGACAGATTATATATGCATATGATTTATATATACATATAATTATCATATATCATTATGGAACATTTATTCAATCGAGTTACCTATCAAAATTACGGAATCGAATGCATTTACTTAACAGGAAAACTATTTCTCAACTGGATCGATTTGATTACGTTGAACGCCCAAGTTTCAATCAAATTAGAAACAAATCAAGTTAGAGCCCAAGCAGTTGACAAGAAATCAATGTTGGCTTCAGGACAATTTACTACATGGAAAAACACAATATACAACTAAATTATAGACGTTCCCTGAGGACCTTGTATATATGTATGTATGTACATATATATCTATTTATCATTAGGAAGCTGCTTTTGCCATTAGCATAAATAATTCGCATTATTATTATCGTATTTTGTGTTGTTGCTTCTCTTCGACGAGATTCAATATATTCGCAAATTTTCGCATAATAATAAGTAAACGGAATACGAACACAAATGGCAAAATATTTGTATTCCGTTTGCTGTGTGTGGCCAGAGGCCCCAAGACCAAAAACATATTTGCTATGCAAATGATGACAGCTAAAAGCAGTTTAGAGGCAAATAAACGGGGGAAGCTGACGGGGAAGCCCTGCAACTATGCGTTCATGTTCGGCTAGCAAACACGGCACAATAACACCTTTTGGCCCGTTCGCTGTACAATGTGTGAACACGTCAAACATTTTATCCAAAAACTGGCCACAATTCTCGCACTCTCAACTGCTTCTCAATCTCTCCCTCTCTATCTCTCTGTTCGCTGCTCGAATCCCGCAGGCATTTGCCTTTCAGCTTGAATGCATAATTGAAGTTCTGTGTCGGGCATCAAAAGTTTTCACCAAGTAAAAAGCGCAAAATCGTGCTCAAATTGACGGCATTTGAAAGCGTTCTTAAATAGATAAAATGAAAATCTACTAAAATAAGAGCTAGGTGTTTAAAAAGCGTCGAAAGCAGAGCACACACAGTTGCAGTTTGGCTGCAGGTTAAAGAGGATGACAACTTTAACAGGCACATAAAATACATTATAAGCATTCCTGATATAAGAATCATGTTCAAGAATATGTTAAAAAAAAAAACAGATACGATTTATAGTGCTGCCACCTCACGTTAATATTTGACAATCAAAATGGTGGACAGAGTTGCCAGATCGCGGTGTTGCCAGTGTTGATTATTATTATCATTAATATTATTATTATTATTATTATTATTATTATTATTATCATTATTATTATCATTGTTATTTTTATTATCATCATTATTATTATTATTAGAAATATTTTTATCATCGTTATTATTATTTTAATGATCACCATTATTATATGTATTATTTGAATTATCCTAATTAATATTACTATTATTATTATAAGTATTTTTAATATTACGGAGTATTATTGATTATTTAGTAATTCTATTTAAAATTTTAGAGAAACAAAATTTAGGTTTATCCAAAGCCAAATATATATCTGCTAAGCATAAATGGGGCGATTGTAAAAGTGTTCTTTTCAAGTTTTTAAATTTTAGCGATCGAATTGATTTTCACTTCATCATAAAATTGCGTTTCTCTTTGGCAATATTTCATTTTAGCCCACAGGAATCATTTCTCAGCTGGTTTATTAGCCATCAGTACAATTTGTAGACCCTCATGAATAGTTGCTGGCACTTTTTTGCACATTTCTCTTGGTATTGCGACAGGCTGCACCGAAGATTAATGCCTTGGCTTGCAAGGCAATCCACTCACTTTCCACTCTTGCACTCTGCGTAACACTCCACGGTGATTTGTCATCATAAACAATAATTCACAATATCCGTTTAGTTCGCTAGCGGAATTTTTCTTTATTCGTTTTTTTGTTGCTCTTCTTTTGAAACGTGCGCCATTTTGTTCAAAGGCGTGGAAAAACTTTTAATGGCGACAGTTTTTGAAGTGTCGGCCATTTTGTATTTGTTTGCTCAAACACTTTTGAGTTCGGCCAACTTGGTCCATTTAATTGACTTGCTTCCGTTTTTAATTGCATTTTTCCTCGTTTTTTTTTTTCGGTTGGTTGGCAGAGTTTCCAAGAGCTCTTCAGTACTGTACAAATATGCGGGAATGAAACGACTGCTAGGCTCGCAAATACCCTGTATATGTTGGCAAATGTATTAGCTAATGTTTAAATGTACTAAGAAACTGATATGTGCTTAATAACTTTTGTATTTAGAATTCCAGCTTTTATGTAATGCCTAGGGTTTTTATATAGTAGCATAATTTTCTGTAAAACATTTCAGGAGTATATCCTTAAAGTTTTTAATTAATACAAAAGGTTTTAGGAAAATAATGAAATCAAATTCTCTTCACTTAAATAAGTTGATGTTTAAGAGCTTTCAAACAATTCTGTCCATTTTTTACAGGGTACAAACATTAACTCAGGCTGTCTGCCTGATAGATAGAGAGCCTGCCCTTTCCCGCAGGCGAGTAAGAGAGAGCGAATGTAGTAAAGGATTTTAATTAAAGCAAATAAACACTGTTAATTAAAAATGCGCATACGCATAATTGAATTGTGCCGCATTGTTGTTTCCTTTATATATGTATAAACATATAAAAATATATATATATGTATGTATTTTATAAATACGTAATAAATACATCCGTAAATATTTCGCAGTCGTTATTAATTTTTGATTGCAGTTCGAGTGTTGTTTATTGATCTTTTTTGCCATTTTACACGTTTATTGCATTTGCATTTGCCTCGTTCCCCTCTTGATTATTCGTTTTTCAATTAATTTGGCTGCTAATTTTTGGGCCTAATTATTATGGCATTGCTAACTTAATTAACATTTAATTAGTTCGCATTTTATTGTAAATATTTAATAACAATTTCTGCCCATAAACGTTTCCATATTAATTTAAATCTACTCAAATTAATTGCTGTGCAATTTGCCCTAGGGCAGGAAAGAGGAGAGAAGGGTATTTTTCCGGGCTTAGTCGCTGCGTTAATTAGCAGTTGGCTTTATTATTTAATATTTAATGCAATCATAATTTCCAATGAATTTTCTGCGGTCAACGACAAAGCTTTATGTGAAAATTGAGATATTTACCGCTCGGTCTGGTCTGGCTTTTCGTGGCATATTTCTGGGATTATGTGAAAAGCGTGCGGCTTTTATTCTCATATTGGATTGTTGTAAGCATATAATTTACGCAAATTGGTTTTCTTTCTTTTGCTCTTCGGTTAATAATTAATTTTTGTTGAATTTCGCTTACTTTAATCGTCTAATAAGATTAATAATATTGTCTATCATTAAATAATATTGTGTACTGACTTGTCAAGTACTTTTGAATATGGGCAAACATATATCTGTAGCCAAGTATTAAATATGCACATTTTGCTTTTACCCCTTTTAATGCTCTTATAAAACACCCAACTATGAATACAATTTTTCAATTGCATTCTCAATTTGTTGTTAAAAATTTACCCCAACTGAATATTCAAGTGAAGTTTTGCATAGTGCGTTGCGCAATTTTGTGCAACTTTCAGCTTACAGCTGATGCCCCAAAGTAGACCAAGAAAACTAGTTAAGATAAATCAGTTTTCCCTTTTCACAAGCACTTGACCAGAACCGTCGCTCGCCCGTTCTCAAACTTAATAGCAAACTATGCGCTTAAGTTTCTCAAAGCTTTTCGCACTTTAATGACTTTTGCGCATTTTGGTTTTTCTCTCTTTTAGTTGAGCCAAAGTGCTTGGCACAGCAGAAACTCGAGCGATTGGACGAGTTCCTTCTTAGGGGGAGGTTGCATATGGAAAATTAATGAACTCAATGTGTTCCAAAAAAAAAAGAAAAATTGAATAATAGTGGCATAAAAGATAAATGAAGAAAAGCTGACACAAAGCGCGAAAATTGGCAGATGGCCCTAATGAAAATGAATGCGAGAATCTCAAGCTAAAACAAAAATAATTCAACTTTTTGGGCGTAAGGCGGCAAATTTTAAATGAAATTTGAATAGGTCGAACATGAAGATTGAACGAAAGATTAATTGAAAATGAAAATGGAATAAATAAACTGTGGGCTTTGCAATTAAATTAAATATTGTCTTGGCTTTTCATTGGATCATATAACAAACCCATTTTCACTGTATTTATCTGTTTTCCATTCAGTTCATCGTCTAGCCAGTAAATTTGATACATATTTATCAACACACACACAATTCAGACTGTCCACAAAAACCACATAAACACATACATTTTACCTGCAGTCTTAATTACACCTGACCGCAGCAGGTGCAAATGCAAAGACGCTAAAGCGCGACTAACGAATACCCTGTACAGAGCACAGTTTGCTGAATATGATTTATATTCCTAGATCCCTTTGACAGTTTGCCATTTTCTCTAGCAGCTTATTATTTTAATAGTTATTTATTGAGATGATAAAATATAAAATTCAATTCCCTAACTATTTTATAATATACTTTCAATCTATTTTTATATAAAAGGGATTAGTTTTAAATATACTTGAGCAGCAAAAAAATCTGTCTTTAACTATAAACGCTATCCTAGATTTAAAAATAAATCAACTAAAAAAAATTACCTTAAAATTCAAAACTGTTTTTTAACTATTGAAAAATATTTTAATATTTGAAGAAAATTAAATTTTTTAACAAGAGATATGTCTCTAAATGTTTGTTTAATTTTTCTTAGTTTTTGAGTTTTGGGCTATTTGACAGACGAAACAGAATACCCTAATCGTTCGTTTATAGGGTATTTACATAAGAATAAAACACTGTCACCATGGTCCAACAATTAGCTACCTGTATGTTCCATTCCCGCAGATACGTTTATCAGCTTACTAACACGAATACGAAAATCTGCGCAAAGTATTTAAAATGTTGCAGCAAACCATAACAAATTATATTAATACGCGACCATGTTCAGTGTGTGAGCACGTATACGCCGTGTAGTTCTCTAGGGGCGTAAATTTGTTAGGGGCAGCGCGCGGGTATTGTCCGGCTAAAGCTACTTCATTTAGCATGGCGCCGGCCAGACGATTTTGACATTTTATTACCTCACAAAAGGCAACAAAAAGCCAGGGAGCGCCTCGGGTGGATGATTTACTTGAGGGGGTGGGTTGAGTTGGGTAGGGAGGGGCGGGGTTTGAGCCATGACTCAGCTTGGCCAGCGGCGTCTACCTGACCGGCTTAGTTGATGTTGGTAACAAGTTTTGTAGCCGCGAGGGGAATTGGCGACCATGTTGACTGTGTGTATATATATATTTTCTGTGTTCTTTGGTTTTTTCCCTGCAGCTTGTCTGCGTACTTTTTGCTGCTTTGCGTGCTTTTTTTCTCCTAAATTGCCGTTAGTAGTTTTTGTTAAGAATATTAGACCTCGATGCTGCGTTTATAGCTGCCTATCAGGGCACAACTGCACGTACGGCCCATCAAACAGTTGCCGGTTCACTGTTTGATCTATTCAAGCAAAAACTTGTCTCGTTATGCAATTAGGGGATGAAATGCAGGAAGGCAATTGAGTGGGACACAAAACTGGCATTAGCTATATTTAGTCTAGCTAGACGACCTAACTTACATCTATGTAATTTGAAATGAGCTGACAGCAAATTTTAAAGGTCGAATTTACTTTTAACTTTTCTGTTGTTAAACAGAAATTAAATATTAATAGTTTTTTAAGTATGATGAAACATTATTTTCTAAAATGATTTAAATATTAATACTGATTATTATAGATAATAAATATTATTAATATTAAAAAATAAAATATTTAAATACGACAACAATAAAATATTAAAATTATTTAAATATTAATATTAATATTCAAATATTTAAAATAATATTAATATATATAAATATTTAAATTTTTTTAAATATGGTAAAAATTAATTATGTAAATTATTTAAATATCAATATTAAATTTTATTAATTTAATAAAAATTAATATTAAATATTAAATTTTAATATAATCATTTAATGAAATGTATTTAATTGTGATAAAAATAAAATTTTAAGAATATCAAAATATTTATTTTGGTTTTATTTGATGCAGACATTATATATATGAATAAAACAATATTAATATTTATTTAAATATTTTAAAAATTCAATGTTTATATTTATTTTTGTATATGAACAATTAATAAGAAGCATATTTTTGTGTTCAAATATAAGTTCGGATTTTTTATATATATTTTGTGTACATCATTTCCGAAATATTTTCCGTACTTACTTATAAATTTAACTTTCTTGTTGAGTCGCGGCTGCTTTGAGCGTATTTTATTATTTTTCTTCATTGGCGCCGATCTTCTGGATACTACTTTAAGTGTTGTCACCAGTGTTGGTTAGCATTAGAAAATAGAATTGTACAAAACAGATTGCAACATGTTAGCTTAAAAGCGGTTCTTCTTTCAGCATAAAAACAAAACCTTCGGTAACAATTCGACATGGCGTTAACTTTTTGTTATTGTTTGTTGTAGAAATTTTCATTTTAATTATGAAATTGTTTTTTATTATTTCAGTGCTGTCAACCTTCACAGAACACAAAGCGAACAAAAGCGGCAAATATAATAAATGCAACAAGCAAAATAACGACAAGTGCATAGAAAGTTTTAAATAAATATTTTGGTTTTAGTCAAATGCAATAAAATCCAGCTTTACGCAAATCCAATTAACTTATGTATATTATGCAATCAACAAGCATAACAAACAGACATAATCCTAATCTGTTATATAAATATCTACGTACTTTAACTGCGGCCCCTTTTAACTCATTTTACATTGACAGCATATTCTATATTATGAATTTCTAAATATGCCAAGCAAACTTTGGCTAAATGCCTGGCTTAAACTATTAAAAGCTGCTTAAGCAGCCTATTAGCATAAATTCTTCAGAGTCTTCTTTGCAGTTTTAAAAACTAATAAACAGCTGCATTAATTAAGTTTCTTGTTTTTGTGGGCCAACATTTCATTTACTTGCCGCATTTTCATTTACTGCCTTTCGCTTTGTGTACTTTGTGCCCCTTTTTGCTGGGATCTACAGGGCCAACCCCTCACCCCCTTTTTTGGCCACGCCCAGCTGCGTACTAATTATAAAATTATGCTTAATCTAGCATAAAAAGCGAGAGACCTCGTCCTGCTTTAAAGGTCGCAGGCAATATTTCACTTGGCCGCCTCCAAGTATGCTATAATCAACGTAATTTCGTTTATCAGACAACCTACCCGCGCCCCGCGCCCCTTGCCCCGCTTCCCTACTAACCCTCCCCAGCCACTGCTCCATTTGGCATCTTAATGGGCACCCACAGTTTTGGCTTCCCCGCTTCCTCTAGCCCCTCGCTTCTCAGTTGACACTTGCCAAAGTTTGGACAGGCTTCGATGCGTTGCTGTGGTCAGCGCAGTTATTGGAAGAGAAGTTTTTCCCGCATTTGGCCCAACCCCCTACCCCCCACTGGGCCTCATAAAAATGAATGTTAATTTCTAATTAACGCTTAAGACGCTGGCAGCCGTCTTAAATGCCACGCCAAAGTTTGCACTCCAATATACAACTGTCATTAGGTATCAAAATAATGACGGCGCGCGCGCAGACAGGAGGCAGGAATTAAAGGCAGACATTGGAGAGGAGACTTGCAACCGAAGTTCTCCTCTCTCCTGTATAGCCTAATTCAAAAGAGATTAAAGTCGAGAAAGTAGGCATATCGTCGGCCCGCCGACATTTCTTATAGACATTTCTCTTTTGCAGATTGCGGGGAATTGTTAAACTGAGCTTTTGATGAAATATCTTGGAAAACATAATATTTGCCATAAAAGAATCTCCTCTCTGCTTAACAGACGGACGGATGGTCTTGCCTATATCAATTCAGATGTTGATGCTGATCTAGAATATATATACTTCTCTTATGCGTTACACATTTCCCGACAAAATAATACCCTCTACAATGAAATAAAAATTATTTATTGCAGTCCCTTGGTCAACTTGATTGACAAGATAACTCCGCCGCACAGATGGATTTATCTTAGAGATTAATAAAGCTGGAGAAACCAAGTAACTGTTGTTTTATGATACATACAAATCGAGAATATTTGGCTTAAACAACGACTTTCCCCTATCCCGCAAAAGTTTCAGCAATATTAAAGTTATAGTCTTGATTTTTGGTATATGCACACATTTAAATAATGAAAAGTTCCTATTGATCGTCAAATAAACATATCAGTTATACAATAGCAATTTTTGTTCTAGAAGGAAGAAGCAGCAAGGTCTACTTAAAAATCGCACCTTGAGTCGAGCCTGATTGTCTGTTTGTGCGTAAATTAGTACAGGGTATTTTCTAGCCATTCTGCTTGACTTTAGCTTGGCTTTGTGTACGTGTAATTACCACAAAATGACGCACAACTTTTGGCCATATGCTTCACTCTTGCCAATCAACCCGCTTCGACCTCCTCTTTGATCGCTGCACTGTCATAAAACTTTATGCCGTTTGCCAAATATTTGCATAAAACACTTGGAGCCAGCGCGCACTCTTCTCGTCCACATTTGTCGTTTATGCTTCAAACACACTAAACGTGTTGCCATAAAAATTCAATGTTATTGTCAGAATACTTGGGCGTAGCCGACAGTTGATTGTTGTTCGCTGGGCAGCGCCGAGCGGGACAAAAATAAACATGCAACCAAAGAGTTTGTTGTCAAGGAGGCGCAGGGTGCGGGCTGCGGGCTGCGGGTTGGCGGCGCGTTTCGCTTTGTTTGCTTGAGGTAAAAGGGACCACAGCAAGAACAACAACGAGTAAAACAACAATGCCCGTCGTTCTAGTCACAGCTGTTGACAGTCGCTGTTAAAGTAGCTTGCTCAGCCCTCAGACCCCGTTGCTTAGTGCTGCCTGCTTTATGCATAAATATATGAATTCATTTTAAAGCAGCTTTTTAGGCGCGCGCTGAAGAGCATTTTTTTATTTGCTCTTGACTTGAAAAACAGATGCATAAATAAATAAATGTATTTTAAAGCTGCTTTTTAGGCTGAAAAGAAATTTTTATTTGTTCTTGACTTGCAAAATAAATGTTCCGTCTTCAGCTTCAATTTTTGCAGTGTTTTTTTAAATTTTATATTTTTTTTTTAAATATTATTTTTGCAGTGTTAGAAGGGTATTTTTTTAGGTTTTAGTACTCACAAAATGTAAGTTTAACTTTCTTAAGTGTTGGAAAAGTCTAGTTTCGTAAACTCTACAGTCGGATTTCTAAAACAATTTTTCAGAGCTAGAAAAGTCGATTTTAAGATTTTAATACCAACAAAACCTAACTCAAATCTCAGTAGTGTTGAAAAAGTCGTGCTTTTAGACAGAGTGGAATATAAATTTAATTTTTACAGTGTTACAAAATTTTTTTTTTTATATAGATTTTAGTACCCACTAAACCTATGCTCCAATTCACTTGTCATGTTTTTTACATCATTCGAGTTGGCTTTAATTTCTTCAGTGTTGAAAAAGTCCCAATTTTTTAAATTTTCCAACTCTATGCTACAAAATGATAAGCCACATCCATTTCTCACTTTAGCGAGAACATAAAGCCAGACAACGCCCCGGACAGTTTTGATAGATATGCATACCATATGCCAAAGTCAGTTGCTGTTCTGCCTCTTCCCCCCCCTCTTCTTCTTCTTCAGAATCATCCTCATCTTCCAATCCCTGTACCATTTCAGCTGGTACGTGCTTCTATTTCGTTGTCTGCGGGCGCCTAATGCAATTTTCTTCAACTTCGGCTTTGACTTCTGCTCCTACAGCTGCTTTTTCTATACATTTTCCGCATTCCCTGGACTATGTTGAGTTTTTATTTGCATTTTTTTTCTGTGTTCGCTGGTTTTCTTTATGCTTTGGCTTTTGTGTGCGCGAAAACTAAATTTGCACAATTTATACCCTGTTATTTTTTAGAAACACTACGATGGGTTGTTAAATGACCGAGAAATATGAATGGAGAGTATTGAGATTAGACCTTGCACAAGTAAATAAATGCTACAGGGTATATGACAGTTTAATAAGTTATTGTTTTGGTTAAATAAGAAACCTAAACATAAGATGCAGCAACTGCTTATTTAGAAACAAAATAATATATTTGTCTTTTACAGGGTATCTAGCATTATATCAATACAAAACAACCCATATTTTCTCAATTTATACCCTGTAATATATGCGAAACCAGTTCACTTAGTCCCTCAATTATGCTGCAAGAGCATTTAATGTTTCACTTAACTTCAGGGCGAAATAAATTCATGGCTGAATGCTTCTAATTTACAGGGTATCTAGACCGTTAACACTGATTGCTCGCCGTGTGGGTATGGAGTGGCTGGAGGCACCTCTCGGTTGCTGCTGCTACTTGCTTATGCTGTTCATGTCAGGTTCACGACAGACTTGTCGCTCACTCACCGAGGGGGACATTCACGCTGTTAAATAATTCATTCATTCATTTCCACTCGTGAATACTGCCCCTACCGTTCATTTGGTTTTGCACTATGGAATCAAGCATCTCGACAATGACACTGACATTTGTGCATATTGTGCTTGTGTTTGGTTGACTGCGACTAGGTTGGGGGGTCGAAGAGGGCGTAAGTTAGGGTTAGATTTGAAGTTTAAGTTTTATTTTCTGTAAGAAAAGTGCACTCAAGGCAAGATAGAGAAGTTGATTTTAGCAGGGGATTTCAAATTGAGCGTCGAGCTAACGAGCTAGAGGTCGCCGGTTTAAGTTCAGCAACAGTTTTCAATTTGTATATAATTTTTATAAGTAAAAGCATTGATACAAAAGAGGAAATAAATAGATGTTTTCTTTGATTTGTATCTGTCTTTTTTGACCAGGCAATGCCGGGTAATGTCTCCCAGTAACATATGCAAAGGACATAGGCTATCAAAGTAAAACAATAAACATGCTTAACAATGTTTTACATGCAATTACTGGAGTTCATAAGGGTCAGAGAGAGAGAGAGGATGAAGTCAAAGGCCAAAAGACGATAGGGATTACGCCCACAAAAGAAAAAAAAAACAGACGCAACTGAAATAATGAACCCCGCAGCTATTCACACATTACTCGTTATCTCAGAGCAGTCAGGCGGGACAGACAAGATGGGCGGGAGAGGCGGGGCACGCAGGAAGGGAAGAAGGACACGCATTGAGTGATGATGACTTTTTGGCGGGGACCTGTCATCTGGCTTTATATATGAACAGGCTTTTATCTGTGGAAATTGCGCACGCATTTAAATGTTAAAGACACTTGCAGCTGGTGACCTGTCAGCCAATTTGTTGACTTTTTCTGCCTTTCTCCGACTCTCCCTGTCTCATTCGCCGGGCATGCCAAGAATTCGCCAAAATATGCAACTTCATTAATTTGTTGGCCTTTGGCCGAAACAAGAAAAAAAAATAACAAAAATGAAAATTAAGTAATGTTATGTATGCGTCTGTTACGTGAGAGACATGCACAAATCTTAGCCAGCACAATGCTCTAGCCTACTGGATAATATGGAAAAATGTGCACGCTACGTGACAGCATGGCCTAAATAGTTCTGACGCCTTCCTGGCATTCTCTGGCATTCCCTGGCAGCTGTGGCAGCCTTCTGTTTGGCTGCAGAACTTCAGAAAGTTCCAAGCGGAAGCCGACCAAATTTGATTAGCTTGCGTGGCAGCTGAGTTATGTAAGATGTTTCGCCAGTTTGGGTAAGTTTTTTGGCCATAAAATATGACAAAATTGTAGCTAAAATAGGGATTGAATATGGCAAAACAAAATTGGTATAAATATTATAAAATATAAATTGAATATAACTTTGAAGCTAAGACCTAACATCAAAATTTGACTTTTATAAATCTGGCTTGGAGTTCTTTGATTGTGTACACTATGATATTTGAATATGTATTCATATCATGATTATTTATCTTCTGATTTATAAACAAAAGAAAAACATTAAATGTGTTACAAAATCCAGATTCCCCATGTTAAAAATCCTTTTACTTTTATCTTTAAAATTTTTCCCTCTCACTTTTCTTCACAACTCCTAAGTTTACTTTTTATTTCTGACAAATGTTTCATTTTATCGTTTCTTCTAATGATTTTACTGTTCCTTTCTTTAGTCGAACTTCTAACAATTCCTTTATATTCCTTTTTTGTGTACGGCTTTTAAAATTGTTTCATGTGTGAGCTTAAACGAGAAAATTACGCATCAGGGAGCCAAGAACTCTCTGCCTTCCGGGCATTATTTATGACTTTCGACAGTTTGATGAAATACAAGAGCTTGTGTAAAAGGTGTTGCCGCTGGCAAGTGGAAATACGAGAGTGTGTTAAACAGAACAAAAAAAAAACACACACACACTCGCACACAAAAAGGACACCAGCATGCAGTTCATCCACGGACAGGACTTTGTCAAATTTGACAGGCCTCGAATAAGCCGCACACAAAAAATACATGTCAAAAAAGTAGATTATGTAAACGTGACTGTCTGCTTTTATTTATTGTGCAGCTTCCCTTCACAAAACAGTCGACGGAGAATGTAAATCATTGGCAGAACGCATTCGAGCTCCTGGCAATTCTAATTGAAACATAAAAGCTGCTTCGGGCCTGAAATGCCATTAAATGCATCACACGACGTTGAAATCATGAATATAAATAAATGGAAACATGAAGCAAGGGAACGAAAACGCCAGAAGGCAAATATTTAAATGTTAATTAAAAAAAAAAAACAAAAATAAACAAAATAAAAAGAAGAATTAAAAATATATAAAAATTATTTCGTGCTGCCGAAGACTTAATACGCTTTCTGATATGTAAATGCCGCGGAATACAGAAAATGGAAAAGGTTTTATTTTTTTACGATCGTTCTTCAAACAATATATAAGGTATACCTTTATATTACGGTTCAGTATATTCTAGTTCTCTTAAGCCCGAACCTCGAGCAAGTTAATAAAATATATTTAGATTGAAAGTTTGCCAAAATCAGCATTAAATACTCAAAATATAAGAAGAATATTTGAGCAATAGTAATACTCTACTTTCATATATCCTATTTCATACTGCACATACATTAAATATATTATCTATATAGTATTACGATTCGCATTGTAGTACTATATACCGTGGTCACAGATTTTAAGAAATGCTCTGATACTTTATACACAAGCAGAGAATATCAAATAAAAATTGGATTTTAGACAGGGTCCTTATGTAACATATGTACAAATTTATATAGATATATTTTTTAATAGCCACAAAACTTGCCGCAGAAGTTGAAATACAAAAGAAACAATATATTTTGAAGTTTATCATATATCTATAAATATTTCTTATATATATTAAATACATATTTATACATATATATTTATGTTTTATATGTTTGAAGAAAAGCTCTAATACTTTACACATAATACCTAGTCTAAAATCCCATTTATATGTGATAGTATACACTTAATGCGCATAAAGTATGAAAGCTTTTCTTAAAACACAGTAACCCCCGTTGAATTAATGACTTCAAGCTGATGCCTTTTTTACCAGCTCCCATCTCAGTCAGCCCATTCATTTCCTGTCGATACTGCTAAAGGATTTCCGCTTTACTTAGCTCAACATCACGGCCCTAATGAGCCACCCGTCAGTATGCATACATACATATACATATATATAAGTATATATATGTGTATATATCGGTAAGCCAGCTATAATTTCTACTCACAACAGACCTTGCTTGAGTTCCTCGCTCAACTCATTTCAAGGACAGCTCTAGAATGTTAATGGCTGACAAATATTTTTTTTTGTTTTTTTTTGCACGACTTATTCGCCTGTGTATGTAAAGTAAAAGTCACGCAAGACCTAAAGTGTAGTCGATATATACAGCATGTGTACTCTGTTATATGTACAATACACATGTTTGTGTATTATAAGTACAATTGGGCTTTATTTATTACACAAGTGTGTTTATATAATTTTTCAGTCAATCTAGCCGCTAAGCAGCTGTCAAAGGTCAGTTTTTCAGGAGGGTTGTCTCGGCTGGTAATTATAGGACCTAAGCCCGTAGCCGTAACGCCAGCTATAATAATTAAAATGCCGGTTGGGGTCTTTGTCAAGGTTTGTTGGCGTGCCGATTGTTAACGGGCGCCTAAAAGTCGGCAAGGGAAACAGAAAAAAACCATGTCGGGGGTTTGCTTTTCGCTTTCATAGATAAAATACATTTTAGCATAATTTTAGCGACTAAAAAATCACATTTTTAATGATTTTTAACAAGAGATAAATGTAAATGACGATCAATATTCCAGATATCCCACCTTATACCCTGTAACTGATAAACACAACCGTTTTTAAACGTTAATCAGACTATAAATATGTTTCGTACGCCTTATAATTATTATTATTTTTTAGGACCGTCTAAAATTGCTTGAATAAAACAATTATTTTTAATATTATAGAAAAAATCGTTATATGAATAACAATTAAAAACATTTCATGAATATTTCCGAATTGCAATACACTATTGAAAGTAGAGAACAGGGTATTAGGAACCGGTATAGTTTAAGCCCCATGCCTGAGATTTATCTACATGGGCATTTATATATATTATGTGCATAGCATATTGTGGTCTTTATATATGCAGCACGAGATTTGTTCCTAGCACAGCAGCTGTTCATGGACATTTTTGGCAAATGAAGCACATTCGCAAAGTTAATTTGAGTTCAAATGTGTCTTTCTCTACTGCTCTCTCCCTCTCTCCCTCTCTCTCTGTCTCATTTGCTAGCGAAAGTAATTTGTGGACATTTACAACACATGTTTAGCTTTATGGGCGGTCCAAGCCCAACTAATCCATCATATCAAATGCCACGCCCTGCACACACACACACACACACACGCTCGCATTCAGCCGCAAGCTGTCGAGAAAATTTGTCGCATCACGCATCCAAAAGATGCATCAAATTATATTCACATTGACTCAACTCGACTTCATTTGCCTGTCGCAACGTTCTGTGCAGCAATTTGTCTTAATTGATTTACGCCCAAAGCAAACCGAAGAAAATGGCTCAAACTATAGCAATATTATATGTTACGATAGTTTTGTGGTGCTTTTGTGTTTGCAATTAAACTAATTAATTTTGGATAAGCAAAGGCGACTAATAATGCATTAAATTTTTATTGTATTTAATTGAACAATTCAAATCGTTTGTGTTATGTTAATCGAAGAAATAATGGAATTTGTAGAATATATAAGATATTTGCCTAAAATCTCAGAATATTGGATTTTATACCATGGCAGGCGATTCATAATTTGAGTTTGAAACCCATTACTTGAGAGACTTTTAAGAAAAGGTTTCGAGCTCTAGGTTTTTACAATGAATGTTCACGGTTCGAAAACCTGGAATTCGTATTTGCAAGCCCAGGTTGTGGAATGGATCTGGATTGGAATATCATTATTTGAAAGAACTTTCGAGTTCAAAATCCAAGCCTAAGGTATACGTTTTTACAATTAATGCTCACGGTTTGAATCCCTGCATAGGCAGCGAACCCTTTCAAAAGTTTTAGACCCGAAATCCTGGCTACCATAAACAGGTTAGATTTAAAATAAATATTACTTAATATATAATATACATCATAATTTTGTAAAAGTTGTTTTTATCTTTTCTCTAATCTGTTTCATCTCTTCTACAGTTATACTCGTTATCTTCAAGTTTCTGCCCTATTTTAAATTTATCTCTGTTATTCTAAGCCACACATAATTTATCAGATCAGCTTACTGTGCTTTCAACATTATGGCAAACCGAGCACACATTAAATTTTCTAGAATTTTGCAATGCTGGCATTCAAGTCTTTACACATGCCACATTTTAACACCAATTCAAACAATTTGCAGCCCCTTCCGTTGCCTGCGCACAATTTTTGCACCAAGTGCAGCAGCAGCAGTCGAAAAAAGCATTTTGAATTGCAATTTTGTAGCTAGGAAATCTAATTTGCCAAGCCGAAAAGCAAAGCGACCCCCAACAGCCCCAACGACCCAAACCAAAACCCAACCAGGCGAGGCCATTACAAAGCGCAGAGATGCGAAAGAAAGAGATAGAGAGAGAGCGAGAGAGATAGACAAAGAACTGGGGGAAGATGCTGAAAGACATGTGTGGCCCCCCCGAGCACCGGCACTCACAATTAGAGGCGCCAAATTAAAAACCAGCAATTTCAGCTCTAACCTTGAACCAAAGGCAAATCGTGGCTGGGGACAGGTTGGTCCCTATTTCTACCCCCAAAACGAAAACCATCTTCGAAATTAAGATGCTTCCACACATACACGAGCGTCGCTGTGTCTGTGCCATAAATTAGACGTGTGTCAAATGATAATTGAGCTGTTTGCCTGTCAGTTGATGTAATTGAATTTACACTTAAAAATAAACTCAACCTGCATTTTTATTTATTTTATTCTATATTTTATGCAACTATTTTTAATTTTTTTTTGAGTTCCCAAAAGCTTTAACTAAGAGATTTAGTAAAAATACGGAAAAAATACTAAAAATCATACTAAACAGTTTTATGTATAAAATAAAATATTGTAACCTGATTATAACACTAATAATATTAGGAATAATTATAATGTTAATAACATTAAAATCTATAATAATAATGATATTGATAATTCTAATGATAATGATAATGATAACGATAATGATAATGATAATTATAATGATAATGATAATTATAATGATAATGATAATGATTCTGATAATGGTAATAATAATGATAATCAAAATAATAATGATAATTACAATGATAATGATAATGAAAAAAACTTATAATGATAATGAAAATCATGATAATGATAATGATAATGCTAATGATAATAAATATGATAATTATATTGAAAACAAGAATTATAATAATACTAATAACAATAATAATAATAATAATCATAAGAATAATAATAATTTTATAATAATAACAATAATCATAATCATAAAAATAAAATTAATAATAATGATGATAATTATAATACAAATATTATTAATAATAATAAAAATGATTATTACTATTCTTTAGTATTTTTAAATTATAGAATATATAATTTTGTGTTTAAAAACTTTGATTTTGAAATTAACTATAACAAACTCTAGTTTTCTATATCCTGCTAAATAGGTAAAATATACTTTTAAAAAATTGAAACATACAATCCAATTTACAAGACGCTGCTGTAGCCATTAAAATTTCTCATTTATTTCAGCTCATTTACTTTTACTGGGAACCCATTTTGAATGGGTATTATATCTTTTTCACACGTGTCAAGTGCAAATTGAGCTGTTTTATTTGGTTTTGTTACCACAACAGGCGTAATTAGGTACAGTTACGCGGCAAGATTTATAGTCTTAGGCTGCAAGCATGCAAGGGGAATTGCGAAAAATACCTTCGTCAATTGAAAAATGGCTAACACGTGTGGGTCGAAGATTGGGAAGAAGGTAAACGCATGTAAGTAATTTGTTGTGGTTTTTGTCTTTTAACTTGCCTGTCTACCCTACTTCGAAACAAGCAACTTCTGACTTTCAAATGTATACATTGATATTTTCCAAAGCAGAAAAACACACTTGGTATTTGTGGTTAATAACTGTGAGAACCCATTTAAATTTTGGAATGAAAATATAAATATAAATCACCTAATATACCTTTATGTTCAAGTTTTCAACATGATATCACGCTTAAATAGATATTCGATTTCAACATAGCTTTTTATCAAGTTTTTCGCTCCATATTTCATTTAAAGCTTACCATTTTAAGGCTAGTTTAAATTAACAATCTTATTGGTACAAGCCGATAATTTCGTTTCCACTCTTATTTCACTAATACGACTTAACTAAAATTATCCGATATTATAATAGATATAATTTGAACTATATGAAGCTTCTTTTTACAATGTTTCTGAATAAGACAATGTGCTTCCTCAAATTGATTTTTACTGTTTCACCCTTTTTTTAACTTTCACCTTGCCTGTGCGAATTTGTTTCCGCAAAAAGGAGTGGAAGTTAGTATTAGAGCTGCCATTGTACTACTAAAACAAATGTAGTTTATCTGTTAGGGTATTTCGTCCTCGCCTGCGTGTTTTTTCATATTGCCCACCTTCTGCTTTTTTTTGCGTAATGTGCCTGTGTCAATAAATCAATATACGCCTCCCACTGTCAACGTCGTTGTTTGTGTGTGTTTCTGTTTCGACTTGGGCTTGTACTTGTGCTTGTGTCTGTGTCTGTGGCTGTGCTCGTTGGTCCGTGTGCATATTGCGCAATCATTCCGTAGTCGTATGTGCGATTGTTTGCGGCGATTATTGCATTTTAATAGCCCAATACAATATAAATAAAATCATCGGCATAACTGAGCTGTGTGTGCGGCCGCCATTGTCCAGTGGCCCAAAAGCGCATTGATGAAATGTAATGTAGACATTCATATGCATTAACACAAAAGAAAAGCGTTTGAGGGCGCTTTAAGGCATGGCTAAAATTAAATTCCATGCCAGCTAGGCTATGTGGCATGCGGCAAGCGGCATGCGGCATGACTCATCGTTGCCGGCTGACTGGCGCCATGCGATGTCATGGCGCGGGGCACCATAAAAAGGCGGCAACAACCACAACAACAACAAGAAGAACAACAACAATGGCCAACAAACAGTCATCCACGAAATTGTTATTGCCTACTTGGTGGGGCATTTAGTTTTGCCTTTCCACGCGGCATCGGCAAAAATCAACGTCATATTGTTTGTCTTTTCGGTTTTTATAGTTCAAGCTCGCTCTCTCCCGCCCACTCGCTGACGTTGTCTTTCTAGCTGAAATTGATTTTCCCCACCAACGCCAAAGAACAACGAATGGAAAACTCGCTGAGCAACTTGAACTTTTCATCAGGCATTAGAATTAGAATACATGTGTGTTGGTCTTTCGTGCTCTTGCTCTTGCTCTTGTTATATTACATAATTGTCTTGGGCCTGTTGATGACTTAATGGGCCTCAAACTGCGTCCTTGACTGTTGCTAGACAGCATGTGAGGTGGCTGGCATTATGATTGATGACTGTTCGAGACTTGATTTGCTTAGACAGTGTGATCTAATAGACGATTATTTGTGGAATATCAAGAGAAAATGATGAAAGATCTGTGCTATACTTTACATATCTAATGTATAACAAATGTCCTAGTCATCATCATCATTTTATTGTGAATTTAGTAAAACTCTTAATACACATAGACTTGACTTAAGCTGCATTAGCAACTATAGAATTCTATCGGATCATAGATTATAGTGCTAATATTTCAAGGTTAAATTGTATATGAATTCAATATTATTTTATTGTTATATATATTTTTTCATTCTATTGTTATAAAATATATTGTTGCGATGGCAAGGGCCAACAGCTTTGATCCTCGGCGCGTATATAGATTATATTTAATGAAAATCTATAAGAATTTGTTAAACTAACTATGGTCTCTAGCTAAGAGAATATCCCATACGCATACATAGATAATGCTGGTAAACAGAAACCAATTTCAAGCATTGTTAACCTATGTATATTTAGTGCAGAAATGTGTTAATTCAATTCAGTTCAATCGTCATTGAAGAAACTCTTAACTAAAAGAAGTTAGAAATGTTCTTTAGATATCTTAGTCAGACTTAATTCACTTGTGAATTGTAGTCCGAAATTGGTTTAGGCTGCTCTTAAAAGTCTGCCCCTCTATGCCCACGTCTGTTACCTTTGGGCCCTCAAACGTGATTATTGCTAGAACAATGCACCACTTCAGGAGCCTTCATCAAGTGTTCTGTGGAGCTCTTGAGCTCAAATTTCTGTGCGCCCTCGAAAACATTGTGCGACCAATCAAAAAGTTGAGTGTGCAACAAATTGAACCTAATTCTAAAAACTACAACAAAAAGAAAACTAAAGGTCAACTCACAGAACGGTCAAGAGCGAACTACAACAATAACAAGCTGGGGGAATAAGTTCTGGTCGAGAAACAACTTTGGCACACGTGAGCAGTTTAAATAAGAAGAATTGTGTCCTTAACTTTTATTTATTGACAAAACGAACACCCTAACAATATACCAATAAATAAAAACAAAAAAAAAAATAAAGCTTTAAATTGCGTTAAGCTTCACAGGAAAAAAAAGTACATTAGAAAGGTAAAAATTACTTTTATATTTAATTAATAAAAACGCCTCAAGTCGAATTGTTACCAATTTGGTCAGGTTTTTGGTAGTAGCACGTTTTCTACTACTATTTCTACTACTATTTTTGTATTTATTTTGGCTTACCCGCTGGCAAAATGCCCGGCGCACGGCAGGTGTGGCAGAAGCACTGCATCACCGAATCGCGTACTAATCCAATCAACATTTTGATACCTTCTTATGGGTTTTTTCCCTTTTTATAAATAAGTATATATATTTGGTATAGTTTTAGTTGGAGTATTAACTATTTGTTGAAGCCGCGGGCTGTTAGCTGTTCGGATATGTGAGTGTTGGGAACTAGTTTTTTAGGTTGCCTACTTTTGAGAGCGCAACGCACAGTTATATTATTTTGTTTTAGTATTTAATTTAATATAATTTATTTAATAATATTTGTTTACTATAATTGTCTTAAACTTGCGATTATTTGTGCCGCGCTAAATAGTATGCTACGAATTGTTTGTTTTTGTTTACAAAACACAGCGGCGTTTTGTTGTTGTTGTTGTTGTTGATTTTTTGTTTGTTTGCGTATTTGCTTTTACTGCGTTATTTCAGCGTCTTGGCTATTACTATGGAATGCAAGAACGACCAAGACAAAGAGAAACGACGCTTACGACAACAGCACGAATACGTAACGAGCGCAACGAACGACGAAGACAAACTAAATTATGTCGATGTTAATTTTTCAGCAGCAGGCGAACAACTGACGACGCTGACGCTGGCGCTAACGTTAACGTTGACGCCAGCTGCGCTGCCGCTATCGCTGTCGCTAGCGTTGGCAAGGACAATGCATATAGCAAAAAGGACAAACCACTTTGGGGCGCAACAGAGCTGGCGGCATTCACAACAGCTCCCCCAAGACACAAGCCAACCAAAAATAGAAAGAGAGCGAGCGAGATTCAGAGAGCGCAGCTCAGCAGCGCAGACTGAGGCAGAGCGCGTGTGTTTTTGTGGGGGTGCGTTGCTGCTCCATGCGGGAGCGCGTGCTTTCGAAGTTGTATACAAGGGTTGAGGTAAGCTGAGCTTTTTATTAAGTTTGCAATTAAATTTTTAAATATTTTCAACTGTAATTTGCATTAAATTGTTATTAATTTATTTGATTATTTTCATAGAATTAAGCATTCCATAACATTTTATGGCAATATTTTTCATTGTCGACCTTGCTGCGTTACCTTAATGTGCGAAATTTCGAAAAACTAATTTCGCACATGCGCTGTGAGAAGCGCAGCGAACTTTTGCTGCTTTGGCGACGGCGGCAGAGCCCGAATGCAAGAGAGTAACAGTGGAGAGTGTCACCCACAGACAGTTATTTGACTGCAACAGTGAATGCAGTTTTGCTCAGCAAAGAAAGCCGGTTAATTTTATAAAAAAAAAAACATTAAGTTTTCGAATAAATGACATATATCGAAAACTACCGATTTATATATAAAATAATTATGTATCGATGAATAATTTATAATGTGCAGCAAAATTAATTATTTATACTGTGTGATAATATTTATATTACAATATTAATTTAACCAATAGAAAATTTAAATAGATAGTTAATTATAGATAAATCAAAGGTTTACCTTTAAATTATTAAGCTATATACATTTTCAATATGCAACATACATTTGTTAATCAATAAGAAATTTGAGCATATGTATTGAATAAACCAGTTCTATATTCTTTCGAAATTCGAAAATTTTCAATTTATTTGAAAGTTGTTTGCTCTGTCCAAATTTACAACTGGCAACGCTTTTAGTTGCGCTCAAAAGAGAGCGTAAACATTTTCGGCAGCTGACATGCACAAGCTGCGTATGCGTTTGGCGCTCTCTTTCTCTCTCTCTCTCTCTTTCTCTGTCTTGCTGCTGCAGGTTGTTTGCAGAGTCGAAAAACACGTATTTTCGAATATCGAAAATATATTAACTGCAATTAAATTATATGGCAACAGAGCGAGCGCCAGCGGCTGGCGACAACAACAGGCAAAGAACAATAAATAAAGCGGCGATGACTCAAAAAAAAGCCGAAAACACGCAGAGAGCAAGAGAGAGAGTGCAAAGACAGAGAACAGTTAAAATATCCTTGGCACAGTAAGTAGTATGAAGCTGGCGACGTGCCGGCCCTGTCGAAAGGCGGACAAGGATATAGAGCGGCAATTTAAATAGCAGAACGGCGCCAGCTCCGAGAAACCAAGCCACATGGACGCAGAGCAGAGGCGTCTCGGTGCGACGATGAATCACAATGGGACCTAGGCCAGAGTCGGAGTCAGAGTCAGAGTCCGTGTTTTGGAGTCGTAGTTGGAGTCGTTGTGGCAGCCAGAGTTTGGGCCGTAGTCCGAGTCAGAGCTGGCGGCGCAGGGCCTGAGGGCCTGTCAGGCGACACTCTCGCCCACACGATGTTCATGTCTGGACGGGATGTCTGACAAGGGGGGGACAAAATATGCAGCTGGAGGCGGGAATATCATGACAGCAGCTTGTCGAAGGCATCGAAGCACAATGCTTCCTACAATATTAGTTGTTGATTATACGCAGGGGAAGCTTTTAGTTGCGAGGGGGTGGCAAGGGGAACGCTTGGGTTACGGGGGTTACGGGGGTTACGGGGGTTACGGGGGTTACGGCTCTCGTTTTGCATTTGAATTGCTTGGGAAATCATTTGCCGGCAAACACAACGTGAATGCCGCCATCCGTCCGGTGCGCATTGATGTGAATGTGTCATGCCACATAAAGGGGCGCGCTTAAAGGGGAGGGGGGGATGGGGGGGGGGGGGGGGCAATAGGTGTAGGGGGACCCACACACACACCTGCATATATAAATATGTATATTATATAATGGCAGCAAAGTGTGAACATTTGTGTGTTAAACGGCCAACGGTTTAACACAGACAATTGTGTGTTAAGTGGGCAAAAGGTATTTTAATGATTATGTCAATGCACATGGGCGGGGCAAAAACAGGGTTGGGGAGGGAGGAGGGGGTCAGTTCGGCAATATAGCTAAAGTTTAGATTTGCAATTCAGCGGCAAACTTACAGAATGTGTGCTGGCAGGTGGCCATAAAATTCAAGTGGGGAAATAAGTGCAAATAGCTTACCTGGAAAGAAAAGAAAGAATTATAATTATTAAGAATTTAACATATGTATGTGTAAAACTATATTAATAATAAAAATATATACCCTGATTGAGGCAAAGCTTTTTTTTGTAGATATTTTATTTGTTAAATAGCTTCTTTTTTTTAATTATGATAAATTTAGTTAAAATTTAGGTATTTGTCTGAGAGAAGCTTGAAAACTATATACGACAATATTCAACGATATAAATAGAATAGAAATTAGAAAGTTAGAACATCTTCGGCACAAACATTGAATACCCTTGTAGACATTCGCCTTAGGGTTTAGCAATTATGTAAGAATAGTAATGCTCGACAACGCTGAGTTTGATCAAAACATAATAGTTTGCCATACAAGAACCTACTTTTTGACCGATCGTTCCTATGACAGCTTATGATATAGTGGTCCGATCTGGCCGCTTCTGACATATTTACAAACTGCAACATAAACACGGACCTATGCAATGTTTTTTAGAGGATAGCTATAAAACTGAGAGACTAGTTCACACAGAAACAAACATACGGATAGACAGATAGCTAGACAGACACAAGTCCCAAGTCTGACTATATATCAAGTCGGCTGTTGATGTTGATCTAGAATATCTATACTTTACAGGGTCGGATATGTCTTCCTCGATGCGTTACACAGTTCATGTCAAAATTATAAGAGGGATATAAAAATAGTTGAGAGTTTATATAAACTTAACTAGTCTATAAATTTGAATAAGCTAAAAAGCAGCTAAAACTGGCCAGTTGTATAAAAATAATAGATTTAAATGTGACTAATTAATCGCTTTTGTAGCACTCATTTGCGTTTCAGAACACGTGTCCAGGTGTCAGACAGTCGCTGCCTTCTCTATCATTCCCCATCATTAACCATTAGCTGCGGCATCTGCTTGGCAATTGGCAAACATTTGCGTCCAACTGCGGCTCCGGTTGCCACATTAGCCCCTCGGGGCGAGTGGGGCCACTTGGAAGAGAGTCGGTTGAATAGCTCACTTAATTACATCTAAGAGCTGGCTCTCTCTCTCTCTCTCTTCCTCTATCTCTAGTTATATGCTTACTTCTCTTTCTCTCTCTTTTTAATTGAAATGCATTTCTTTTGCATGCATTATTGCATTTAATTAAGCAGCTAAACATTCTGAGCACTCGACGTTGACGATGACTAAACGAGTCTTTCGAGTGCCGCAAGTTGCAAGAACCAGAACCGCAAATCATGTGCAGACCTATGCAACCTCTTACCCAACCCCCTCCCCACCTCCCCCCCCCCCTTTCATCTACAGTGCACATAATTATGCAGCACTTGGGCCCCGCACTAGACGTGAAATTAACTGCTTAGCTTAGAAATGGAAATCATAATATTTTCTTTTGGCACAACACGGCGTATGAGGCACGCAATGTATGCACACTTTGGTCACACTCTCTCACTCCCTCTCTGTCTCTCTTTCGCACACTGTAGTTCTCTTTGCGTGTGCTGATTGGCACCACGTGCCGCCTGCCACCCGACATGGCTTATCCATAAATTTTCGCATGTTTCCAAACCAAATATGTACATTGATCCTTTCGTATATATATATAACAGAGGGTTGCACGATGAGTTTCTGTTGGTTTAGTTAAATAATAATATTTTTAACAGGTAGTCGTAGACTGTCCATAAAGTATTTTTAGAAATCGCTCGCAAATAAAAACGCGTTGACTTAAAAACTATTTTTAGTTCAAAATGAACAACTTTTAGTTTTTACTACAGAAAAATTGATAAATTATGAATATAATATTGCATTATTTTATAGTACAATTTAATGCATTTAAAAAATATATCTTTCAAAATTTGTATTTACAGACGTTAAAGGCAAATTGTTTAATTTATTGCACTATTTTCATTAAATGATTGTTAAATGCAATTTGATGATTTTAAATTGTAATACTAAAATTTGTAGTTATAGACGTGAAAAACAAATTGATAAATTATTAAATGTATTTCATAATTTTTCTGAAGCATCCTGGAGTATTTACGATCTATAATCAGAATACAGAGTATCTCTCAGTTACACACAATTGCGCTCTTCTAGACTCTTCTAATAACAAAATGCTGTACATCTATATATACTGTACATACATGGAGAATAATGTGTTTAACTGTCTCACCTTCTTGGACACAAAAAATGGGGCAGTTATTCCAAATGTGCAATTAAATTAAATAAATTCTTCTTAATTTTAAACTTGTGAATATGTCACCAACATATATTATTTATTATTATTATTATTATTTTGTATATATTATTACTATTATTTATTATTATTATTATTTTGTATATATTATTACTATTATTTATTATTATTTTTATTATTATCCTTTTTAAAATTATCTTTTTTATTATTTATTTTTTATTTTTATTTTTTACACATTTTACTCTTCAAATTTTTATTGTATTATATTTTTGTAAAATATTGTAAATTAAATTGCAAAACAAAAAAACTATATGAATCTCTTGAGCCACCCTCGTTTTAGTTATTCATATGAGTGCACAAGTACTTTGTAGTTTCAGTGTCTGCTGCCGGCTGATTTCGTCATCACTTCAGGCATGAGTCACAGCCTCGACAGCCACTTGCAGTGAGAGGGGGTGGGTCAGGGGACGGGGGAGGGAAGGGGGAAGGGGAGGGGAGATTTGGCAGTAGGGTGCACACGCCACTAAAATGTTGGCAATAACAACTGACGCCGTCGTCGCCAGCGCCGTTTCTTATCTGTTTTTTTTTTTTTTGGTTTGCGCAAATATATATGGCCAACCCCCAGACTGCAGCCACCCAAAACTAGTTGTTGTTTCCTCTCCTTGCTTTTTTTCCTCACTTTCCACTTCCACTTATACATCAACTTCTGCTTCTTCTTGTTTTTGTGCCTTTTATTCGGCTTGCCGGGCCATGCAACATTAACAGCTGAGCGAGTTTGAAGTTCGATTGCATGTTAAGGGCACATTTCAGAGGGCAGCTACTTTTTGGCTTGCCTTTTTTTTTGGCTTTTTTCGCCGCTACCTTTTAGCAATTTTTATTTTACTTTTATTTTTTATTGAATTCTCAACTCTGGCTGAATTCTCACCTACTGCTTGAGCCACTGTTTGTTTGCGCTGCGTGACAATCAGCTTGGTCGGGAGTTCGCATTATACACCCTCATTTTAATAGGGAAACGGGTATATTGAATTGCTACAAATTTTGACAATTTTAAAAAGTTTAATATCGCGAACATCTCTTAAGTTTTTAAGCCTGCATTTAGCTTATATACCCTACTTTAAACAGGGGAAAGGGTATATTTTTTGGCATGGTTTTTCGATATTTAAAGAGATAACTACACTGAACTTTATAAGCTTCCATTTAGTTTATATACCCTATTTCTTAATAGAGAAAAGGGCATAATTGACTTTTTACAATTTTTAACATTTTTAATATCGCGAATTCAACTCAACTTTATAAGCTTGTATTTAGCTTATATTCCCTAGTTTTATATACGCGAAAAGGGTATATTTAATTGCAATATTTTTTGACAATTTTAAAGCGAAGAATATGGCAAACTCAACTTAAGTTTCTTAACTTGCATTTGACTTCGCTTAAAAAAAATTGTTAAAATTAATTATCCAATAAAATATTAATAAAAAAAATAAAGCTTTTGATTAAATTATCAAGAAAAACTTAAGCAATTTGCATTGTTAGCATGCTGTCTATAACTTTTTTACACAACCTACAGAGTATCTTATAGTCGTGCTTTGCTGTTTGCAAAGCTACTCCTTGTTTTATCCGTAGTCGTCGCCTTTTGTTTACTTCAAAATTGAATTTTCGCCATTTTATTTTGTGTTCGTTATGCTGTGCTCCTTGCATGCGTTTGCCATTTCATTTTCCATCGATTTAAAGTTGTCAAGCTCTGTGAATACCCTGCACGCTAAGCGGCATATTAGTTGCTAACCAGCAAGTTTGTTTAGTGTGCATATTATTTGCAATTGAAGGAATATTTTATGCGGATAACTAAGCTCGAATATTTCTTTTGCTTATTAGAGCCATTTAAACATGAGCTGGGCTTAGAATTCCCAAAAGGTTTTGGCGCAGACTTAATGAAATGGCTCGCTGGAAATTAGAGGTCTGTCTTAAATCTGGGGATTTGTACAGCTAAAACCTTAAAAATGAATTACATCTATAAACTCATTTAGGTCTTGCTAGGGCATTAAAGCGTAAGCATAACATTTTTCACATTTTCCTGCTAGTTTTCGTTGGGGTTTTCTTTGGATTTTCTTTTCGGTAGCCACTTAATGGATTTTTGCCCTGGCGGCATACAGCTACGTCTGAGCTTGTGCTTGAAATTTTGAAGCTGTCGCGGAAAAGAAAATTTTGTTTTTTTTTGTTTGTGGTCCAGCAAAGTTTTTCGACAGCGGCAACTTTGCAGCTAATTTGTTAGCCAAGCAAAGTTGTTTGATAGTAAAAGAGCTTAAGGTAACAACGTGTCATGGTCAGGGACTCGAACCTGCACCCACCCCCAGTCGCTCATTTCCCCAACATCTTCTGGCCATAATCAGCCCAATCAGTTGCCATAAGCCCAATGCCGAAGTGTCCTTCAGTACGAGGCGCACCTCAAATCGAATTTGCAGCCCAGACAAACACACTAAACATCGACTCACAAACACAAACAGGGAAAAACATTGACAATGTCCTTCGTACGCTTTACAGGCACGTACCACGCACACACACAAACACACACAGGCTCACACACATTACGTCGTTTACTGGCAAGCCGGTCTTTATGTAGATTATGATCGGGCATTGTCTGCCGCAGCTGCCACTGCAGCAAAAATACGCCTAGTCATCGCCAGCGTTGTCCTTCGGCATTCACAAGGCACCTTTGTTGCGTTCCACAGTTTAATGAACCTCCGGAAATATTCTTGCGAAACAAAAGCCTAGAGGAAAGCTTTTAGTTGAGAATGGCAACTACCAAAATCCTAATCGAAGCTTAACAGATTTTCTAAGCTTAACTATTTCTTATAGATTTAAGACTAGGACTTTGTTTTTTTAGGTGTTTTTTTTCCAAATTTTATATATTTGTTTAATATATCATTTATTTCTCGTCGGGACCGACTCCTCATACGGATAAAATTTGCTCTGTAGCTGGTCACACCGGACAATTATCTTCCTGCCAGACCGTTATTTTTTCTGTCAAATTTTTATAATACCCTTCCAAATCAGACATCTAATTCATGCTCATTCAGATCAAATGGAACCAAATCTTATAGAATATGCCAATCGGATTATGGTTTATGCTCTATTTGAATTCTACATATTTAAGGCTTATCTCATTTTATGATTAAATTTATAGTCTAAATATTGTAAGGCACTTCATTTCCATTGTGTCCTTAAATTTAGTCATTTATAAAACGGAAATATCTTTATAGCTTCAACAAAATCAAATCAAAATTTAGACTTGTTTAGTTTGCTTCTGTTTGCTTTAGAGGATTTATGTAATATGTCCTGGGCAGTTGGCCTCAACAACGCTTCACTGAGCTGGCCAACTAGCCGGGCAGGCATCGTGGAGCAGCTCCAGCTAGGTAGACTGCAACCAAGCTGCTTGCAAGTTGCGTACAGCCCTCGTAGGAGATTGAATGAGTGGAGTGGAGTTCAGTGGAGAGAAGAAGGACCGCCCTCCGCCCATCGCCGTGGCTGTAACTGAAAACCAATTGCCGGTTTTGGACTGCAGCCACATCACGTTTGTGTTGGCTGGCAAGGAATAAAGGACGCCAGGAGTTGAACGACGTCGCTTGCGGTTTAAGCCAAAGTGCAAGAAACCGAAACAGGAGCGCGAGACGGGAAAGGGGCAGGGTGACGGGGTTACCCCACGAGCTGTCGCGTGTAAGACAACACCAGCTGCGGTGGCAACAATAAAAAGGATCAAAGGGATAAAATGTCTTGCGAGCAAGCAGCTCGCAAAACTATGCAACGCAAGTTGCACAAGACATCGACGGGGCTGGAATATTTGTTGGCCTGCTTGCTGCTTGCTGCTTGCAGCTGCCATTGGTAATAGAGTAATTCAATATTGGGTGTGGCAGCAGCGACCGCCACACACACACTCACTCACACACACACACACACTCACTCAGAGCCACACTCAAGTTGCATGTTATTGATTTCTTTCCGAGCGACTCCGCGCCAGCCACTTCATCAGGCAACAGCAGCGTACTTTAAGGCCTAACAATGGGCCACGTTGGCTGCTTCTTCTTGCGCCTTCACACTTGACAGACAGACAGTGGGCGGGCGCTTGTTATTAAAAAAGCAAAACCAACAGGCATTATATCGTACCGATATTCAACAACAGTGCGAATCCTTTGCTAATGTGGGCATAGGCCCAAAAGTCAGAGGCCAAGTCAAAAGAATGTCTGGCAAAGTATACTACTTGAGAGTCGACGATAAACGCGAGACGTCGGCATTGTGCGGCAAATGATGATGAACTTAAGGACGACAGCCGAAACTGCGAAGTGGGCGGGGTTGTAGGCAGCTGAAGAGCCAGTGCATTTCTTGAACAAGGGCTGGGCCGCATGTGTTTGCTCGTGTGTCGCTTTAAAACCACACACAAGCCCACCTTACTTTTTTGATAAAAAAAAAAAATTTTTTGAAGATCGCCTCTCTTTGCGATTCTCATGAATTCAAGTAAGTCTGATAGATTTAGCCTGATAGTCTGATGTTTTGATTGCAAATAAGTGCGATTTAATAAATTATGTTAATTTTTGATTTGAATATAAAAACAACAACAAAATTCGAACTCTTATAATAGTTTACCTATTTAATTTACAAATATTTTGATGTATTCTATCTTCTCGAAAATCATAATTTTTAGTTCGATATCAATATCTGCCTTAAATATGTTTTAAAATGTCATGAACATATTTTTCAGCCCTGGTTCTTTTCAAAGACAAGTTCAAATATTTTTATTGGTATTTTCTTTTCGGTTTTCTTTTTTTTTCTGTTGATTTTGTTATTGTCTTTTGTTTGCTGTCGCAGAAACTTGAAACGCTGCTTCATTTTTTTTTTTCATTTAGACACGTACCCAAGTTGTCGGCTTATGTTTGCAACCCCCTCAACCGTCCCTCTCCCCCTCCCTCTTTTCAATCGATATTGATGAGATAACTTCCTCTGGCAGGTCCCAAGTGTTTGACTTTGTGGCTTAACGGCAGAGAGATTATTAATAATATTTGGCTTGAAAACGCAATTTCAGGGATTTAAAGAAGTTTCAGCGCAAGATCAAAAACTGGCCAAATATATTTTTTATGGCGCCGCTTTTTTGGGGTCAGGCTCGATTATGAGTGGCTCCCAATGTGGGTCAATGTGTGGCTTCTTTTCAATTTATGCGCTTATTTGTCAAAAATATTTCTCTCCGATTGGCGGTGTGCCAAAGTTCCAAGTCAAAAAAAAAAGACAAAATAAGACTTCACTTCTTTGCACATTTTTCAATTTAGACAATGACAATTCCGACTGCCAGCCACGCCCCTTTACATTCGAAGGGGGTGAACATCAAATTTCGCAGTTGTGATTTTGCGATTCGTCTTTTTTTTTAATATTTTTTTTTTTGTATTTTTTTACATCACAACGCATAGCAGGATTTATTTGTGCAAAAAATTATTTTTATGCTTGGCTTTCGCAAAAGGAGCAAAAATTGGAAGCTGTTCTCGAATACCCAAACTTCAGAAATAAGTGATATTTTGTTCATACAAAATTATTTCTTCAGGTTCGAGATCTTTTTGAAATTATTATTCCGTTGCGAAAATAATTTGAGAGTTGTCGCTGAGAAAAAATCGAATCCGTTCTCATATACGGAATATTTTTTGTTTATCTAAAATTATTTCCTCAGTCTTGATATTATTGTGATAGTAACTTCGGAGCGAAATAAATTTGACAATGGGAAAAAGGCATATTCGTAGTTGAGTATATGCTAATTATAGATGTTTATGAATTTCGAGAGCCTATTTGAATTTAAATTTAAATTTTCTTACTTTATGCTCTGGCATTTCATTTAATTTTCATATATTTTTTTTGGTTGGATAAAGATTTATAAATTAAATTAAAGATCGAAATCTGGGCGAAATACTAGCAACCCTTTTTATTGGAACACCAGCATTTACTATGGCAGACTTATTGTGGTTCAAATTGCGTCAATTCATCAAATTTTGCCCTTTTGGTCGATTGCGTTGTGGGCGCTTGGGGGAGATTTCCACATGTTTCCATTTTTAATATACCTAAAACGTTTTATGACTGCCAACCAAAGACACGCAGCACTTGAAATTCAAACGTTATTTTTGTATGTATGTATATCTGTATATATCTGTCTTTTAATGCGCATAAAGGGAGCGCCAAAGGGTCAGAGGTCAGGTGAACCCTTCGATTTTTGTGCCCCGTTTGCTTTAAATACTTCTTGCTTCAAGTTCTTGTGTGGCTTTAAACCGCAAGAAGAAAAACACAACAGCCTGTGATTCAATTTGCAGGCACTGCGTCAAGCATTTTTATGCCGTTCCGCGTTGCATTTTTTCGACGCCATTTTCCTTAGATTTTTAGTGCCTAATTCCCGTAGAGGCCGTAAAAATGTCCAGGTAAGTGCAAAAAAAATGAAAGAGGACGCTCAAAATTGTTGTGGAAATTGTTTAAAGTCATTCGCATGTGTAAAAGTTGGCGTAGAAATATAAAAATAAAATGAAGAGAAAAAAAACACATATATATTTTAACGCGCACAACACTTGTCAGCATGTGTGTGTGTGTAGTGTGTGTGCGTGTGTGTATGTCTGCTGCTGGGAAAATGCCCGTTTATGTCACTGGGGAAATTTACGTGCTACCCATCAACGTCAGCAGCCTGAATCTGCTGCAGCATAGACCACGCACAGGGGCTGGCTGGCGGGGTTTGCGGAATTGCGAGAACTTTGTGTGGCGTCATTTTGTTGCTTGCGAATAAAGTTTCATATTAAAAAGTAGTGCACGCATCAATGTTTGAATTTTTACTAAACATATACGGTTAATACGGAAGAAGAACATATGCCGGTAACATAGAAGAAGGTATAGAACATACTTATACGGGTAATATAGAAGAAAAACATATACGGGCAATGTAGAAGATGTTGAAAAATAAGTTAAAAATGATAAAGATGCTAACAATTGGAACTTATTGTATTCTTTTCAAAGTATATTCTTCCCCCAATATGTGAAATGTCATCTAGCATAACTTCGGTATTTAAAGTCCGATTCTTATAAAAAATTGTAGGGCCCAAATATGGCACCCAATTGTCTGTATATACCAAAGCGCAAGGCGCTATATTAAATTATTTCCAATTTTTTCCGGAAACGGAGAAAGAATTCCAAATTGTGAAACATTCCTTGTTCATAAGTATATCCTATACGATAGCCTGAACTCCAAATTAGGTTTATCTAGCTCTTATTATCTTCGAGTTATGCTTCAAAAACGATTCCTTAACATTGATATTTATCGATATATTGAAAATCGAAGGAGACATCGGTAAAGGAAAATGCATATTTCAAATTTAGAGTCTCTAACTTTTTTAGTTTCCGATCCTTACAAGCCTGCCAAGTTTCTGCGCTTTAGTTTCTTAACTCAGGAATCTTGAGGAATAATTTAAATTATATTAGTTGCCGCGTTTTATTGTATTACTCCGCTTGGCATCCTAAACATAAAATTAAGTTGTGCACGTTGTAAAAACAAAATTGCGGATTCAAAAGCCGCAAACAGCTAAGCTACCATTTTCCACAACTTCCGCGCAACTCGACTCTTGGCTAACTGACGGACGGACGCATTGACGAAAGAACTGCCCCAGGTGCGGCTTTTACATCCCTGTTTGACGGGATCAACTACCGCCAGGTACGTAGCAAATTTGCTGAAATAAGAAGCTTAAGACAATTAATTGAATTTATTGCGTATTTGGTGCGTTTATAGCAGTTGGGCGGCAGTGCGGGCCGGGGCGTGGCACGCTGTGTAAATAGCAATGGGAAGCCCCATAAACAGCGACAGGAAAACAACAAACACAGGAAAAACCAAGGGAAAAATAAAACTATGCGAGAGAGAAGCGAGGCACACCTGTAAATAAGAACCGGCTAAAGTTTTATGTGTGTGTGTGTGTGTAGCAGGGGAGGGGTTGGGTTTGGTTAAACGCGTGTCTAGACGCAAGAGAACACACACACACACACGCACACACACACACCTAAGGAACAGCCGAAAATATTGTGTTGGCCTTAAAGTAAGCCATGTTATGGCTATTTAAGACTTTCTTGTTTTCGTCCAGTCTTCAATTTTGCTACCTGTTTTCAAGCTGCTCTCACCTCGGCCAGCAATAAACCTACCCGTAATGCGAAAAATTTCATAATTTATTTATGAATGCAGCTTTTACTTGTTTTATATATTGGGGGGGGGTTCGTATCCCTACCGTGTAAGCTCCATCCCCAACAAGGGGCACACACCACCTGCCCAATATCCCCCCACCTGGTGCACGTGACGCATTACGTGCAGTGCGTCGAGTAACGTGTGTTGTGCACACACATCATTATTAATGCATTCGCACACGTAACCCGGTAAGCAAACAGCTTTGGCGAACTGCGTACAGCTCCAAATATAATAAAAATCAACCCCCCAAAGTGATTAGGGTAGGGAATGCTGCCCAGGCAGCTGACTTTGGCTATTCCCCAATGCCACTTGTAGCGCTGGCTTCTTTGAACTCTTGAACTTGAAGTGCGTAATCCTGCCTCAAAGGAAATGAATAATGCTCAAGTTGTAAGTGACAGACGAATAGATACCCTGTTGCTAGAAATGTGCTTCTAGCCGTGGCATGAAGAGCTGCGTTTTACTTCAAAGTGCTTAAAATACACAGGACATACAAATAGTTTAGTTTAGATTGCAGATACCCTGTCCATAAACTTAAAATATATATAATTTATTTAAAAGCATTGCGTTTTATTATTTATATTTATTCTGTATCTAGGCTCTACAGCTATAAAACACTCGATTCTTTATGCTGTTAAACAATAGTTTCTTTGTTCTGCTACTTTCTAAATCCTTTTTTTTAACTACAGGGTATACAACTAAACTTTGATGCCACATTTCGTTAGCCTTTTGGGACTGCTTACTATTATATGCCTTTAATTTTATTTATTTGTTTTGTTTTCCCTTGATGAAGTCAAAGTCCAGCTTAGCTAAGGCGAGTCCACATAATGCCGTCGGATCAAGTTTTTTGTTTATTTTAAGTTCTCTTTTTGTCTTGTAGTTTGCCCCAAACAAACAAATTGAATGCGCATTTTGTTTTAATTTACATAAAGGGTTTACGAAACGGCTCGTAAAATGTCATTGGAGCAGCTCTCAAACATGCGCATAAGATTACAGCAAGTCACATTTCGGTTCCTTGACAAACAAAAAGCATGAAAAAACCAGCAAAGTTTGGACGCGCGCACACAGCAGCCCGGCCCGAAGCTCGTCCAGCGCTCGTCTAGACATCGTCTGACGTCCGGGTAATAAAAATGTATATAAAGGTGTTTCTGGGGGGGCAGCCCGTGAACATGGCCCTGGACCAAACGATGGCATCGTTACGCGATGCTGCCAGTTTGATTTTATACGCATTTTTATGGCTGCATTAAGCACGGCCGACACCGACATGTCCTGTCAGAGGTCCTGCTGCGGGCTGGGCAGCTGCAGAAGCTCGTGTCGTTTAAAGGACACAGGTTGCAATTAGGAACGATACGAGATTGCTGGAAGAGTAGCTAGTTTTTTTTTGGCGATGTAACAAGAGTTGAGCAATTTTTATTTGATTGTGATGTCATTGTTATAGTCGATCAATGGGAAACAAATAGCAGAACAGAAGCTAATGTCCAAGTCAAGGTTAATGTTAGCTGAAATTGTTAATGAGAATAGGATCTGGTCTCAAAATATGTTCCTTAAAAACAATTTAAGCAAGCTGGCAACACCTTTCGACAAGCCAGCAAATTTACAAATGGACAAGGCATTTTCTTACTGTTAAATATGCAACAAGTACATAAACTGCCTGGTATATTTAAACAGTAATTAAAGCAAAAAAATTTAATCCAGTTTCAAAAAGCTCAAAAGTGGTTGTCAACTTCAACAGGAACATGTGCATAATCAAAAGTTATCTTCCTGTTAAATATGTAACACCTAGCTAAACTGTATGCCAAACTGAAACAGTAATACAATACAGAGAAAATGAAATTAAAAAGTGTTTGTCAACTAAAACAGCAATATACACATACTTAAAAGTTTACATCCTGTTAAATATATAACAGCTGGAACACCCGTCTGATATATTTAAACAACAATACGAGCTGTAGTATTAATTTGAAATAGATTAAGCGCGTCTTCCCTTTAAATATATAACAGCTAGATAAACTGCCAGGCATATTTTTAAAGAAATTAGAGCAATAAGTCAAAATGCTCAAAAGTGTTTCTCAAATTTGAGTTCCTGTTAAATATATACCAGGTAGCTTAACTATCTGATATATTTTAACAGTTGTACGAGCAAAAGCCTACATTTAAGAAAATGAGATTATACTTGTAATAGCTTTAAAGTATTCGTCAACTTTAACGGGAACATGTCTATATTTATTTCAGTGGAACATATACCAGCTAGATAAACTCGCCGCAAATTTTCAATAGTAATACAATCAATTGCATAAATTTTCAAAATATAAATCTGCACGACAAGTCTCAAAAGTGGTTGTCAAACTTTTACAGGAACATGTTCATATATACATCACTGGAAATTCGACATATTAAAACAAAGATATGCATTAATTTTATAATTTTAACAAGATTAAAGACAAACTTTTAAAGAACTTCAAGAGCCTGCATAGCAAATTTAATAGCTCCAACTCTAAACTGCTTGAATTCAACATATTCACACACTGGGCCATTTGCTTTTCTATTAGAGAGCACTTTATAAAAAAACTTTGGAATTGTATGTAAATGCTATAAAACTAATAGTCCAGACCAAAAACAAATGACACTTTTATGGCGCATAAAAATTGCCACAACAAATTATTTCCCATGAGCGCGGTGGCGACAATGCATACCAAAAACTGGAGTTCAAGTATTGCACTCTGTTGGAAGTTGAACTTAAAAACACACGCACACACACTCACGCACTAACACACACACACACACACACACACACACACACACACACACACACACACACACACACACACACACACACACTCACACACACACTCGCTGCTTACATATGAATATGCGACACCCATAATTATCATGTGCATGCAATGGGTGCCCAGGGACTACGGTAACCGAGAACCGAGAACCAAGAAACAACAACCGACGAGCAACTCGACCATATGTTTTGGCATAAAAAAATAAAGAACCAGGAAAAACAGTTAGCTTTAAACTACAGAATATTAAATACTCTTGCAAACTACAGCCTAAAAAATTTGTATAGAATCCTGACGAAGCAATTTATCAAGAATAGTTCATATTGGAACTTCCTAGGCAGTCGATGCAAAGGTGTTTTTTATACAGCTTAATTTAAGAGCAATTTTTCCAATTGGAGTTTATATTTTTATCCTAGGTCATATATTTTTAAGAAATAAAATAAAGAAACTATTAAACCAGTTCTAAATCCTAATAAAGCAATATAGTAATAAATAATGTTATGATATTTAATGCTTATTTTGGCGAACTTTCCAGTTATTAAAATAAGAAGAAAATAAGAATTAAGCTGGCTCGAGCCATTGTAACCATTTTTAAAGAGGCTCTTTAGGTCTCACAAGAACTCAAAGTTGAGTACTGACAAAATAACAATCTGCTGAGAAAAATCCGCCACTTAATGAACTTATCTCTTAATTAAAGCGAGTTCATATGGACAGGTGGGCTATATTGAAGCGTTTAAACGTTCTAAATGAAATCGATATTTATCGATAACACTTAACGGAAGATTTATCGGTCTTTTTTTGCCTCTGGTATGCGAAATCTTGAACTCAATATTTGCTGTTGCTCAACGTTGATCATTCAGAATAATTCAACTTCATATATTTCAGAGTTGTCTCCTAAAATGCGTTACATCTTCTTTCATTTTATCAAAAAACTCTCTCATAATACTCTAACGAACAACTGCAATGTTGGGCTAGCGAGTTGGAGTTCGAGTTCCATAGAAACTGTGGCCCATTGGGGTGACAATTTAAAAGAATTGATTTTTATTACAGGGTTCCCGGCCACTAATGACGTTGTTGTTGCGGCTTTGCCAAGTGTGCTTGTGTGTGTGCGTGTGTGTGTGTGGGAGCTTGGTGCAATTTATCAATAGCAATGTATGTATATGTATGTACTATATGACATGCTCGTACATGCTGTTAAACAGATATGTGCAATATTGCTTGTATCGAGGCAGACAAGGGGCACGCATATTTCATACACGACTTCCCCCCAACAACTCAACTCCATCCAACCCTCTACCCCCCCACCCCCTCCCTGGCAGTACAGCCTACTCCCTAACCCCTTTCCGTGGAACGTTTGCGTGCAAACGACCCCGCTGGGCATGGAAATTTTGCCGGATCCAATGGACGCCAGCGACATCGACATATGTTTGCTGTCGCCAATGCAGCGTAAAATTTGCTATTTTTTGCCCTTCCCCCTCCCAATCCCCTCTCCCACATCAATGGTTGGGCCTTGGTTTTGTAGCTAGAACATGTGTTTTTGTCTTTTCACTTCAACCCCCCTTTTATCGGTAAAAGCTCCTGTTTGGGTTTCTATTTTTGTTTGCAGAGTTCAAAAATTTTAGCATTGAGCAACACTCAACACTGCCACGAATATATGTGTTGTAAAATGACAAACATGTGTTGGATTTTAGAGGGCTTCAAGGAGTGATATAGTGGGAAAATGAAATATGTTTGGTAATATTCTAAAGACTGAAGTGTGTAAGAGTAGAATAAAAGAAGGGAGAATCAATCAGAGAAAAAAGAGAAAGAGAAAACCATATCAGATTAAAATTGTAAATATCTTTTAGCTCATTTAATCTATAAGTACACTTCATGAGAATCGCGTAGAAGGGAAGTACTTTTCAACCACAAGCTTTGCCTACATTTCTCTTAATACTCAATACAAATCGTTACGTTACATTTTTCATTTTCGTACACATACTTTCAGCATTTTGTAACACTCAATTTTGTAGTGCAGTGAACGATATGTCAACAAATGAATTGCATTAATAACTTTGGTCTGGCATGGAACGTGTCTTTTTGCTGTCCCAGCGGACCAACTTTTTGCCAAACAATCGAATGCAATTTTCGTTTTTGTTCAAACACTACGGGACTAAATTGCATTTGAGCGAAGGCTTTTAAATGTTTAATACACTCGCCAGACAGATGACAATCAATTTTAATAAACTTTAACATTGAACATTGTTTAACAAATTCAAGTGCAACTCCCATAAATCACGCAGTGCCACATCTATATACTTTTTGACCCCATTAACAATGACAACAGCCGCATAACATAGCGAAGGGTGCGCTCCCAACAGCAACAACAACAACAACAAGCACTTTTCTCCCTCCATTAAACTGACAGCAGCAGCCCAAACAATTTTTCGAAAACACATTTTTACTCACTTCAAACGAAAAGCTGGGGTACAGACAAGTGGAGTTTTCCCAGTGCTACAGAGCCTGCGGCAGGTCTTTTTGCTACTGTTTTATATACCCTTTCGAGACTTTTTACAAACAAGCTACAGCTTGAGTTTTGTCACCATTAATTTTAGATTTATAATAGCAAAATAAGAATAGATTAAATTTGCATCATTTTTAACATAGCATGTCGATTGTATATATTTTGATTTATACGAAACTTGGAGATCGAACCCGCTAAAAAAAAAAGTAAAAATAACCTTTAGAAGGTTAATTCGCAATATTCTTTTAAATACAACAAATATTATTAGAGAATCGTTTCTTATATCAATTCTTTGTTAATTTTCTAGACCCAATAAACAGTCTTCTCGGTTAACATAACAATTTATATTAATTAATTACATCAATTGTTTATTTATTATTGAATTGTATATATCAAAATATATCAAATTTAAAAGGAACATTTGGCATATCTTAAAGATCCTAATCGACACAAGAAACAACTTTAAACAAATATACTTAATACTTAATTAATATCAATAAAATAATACTTTTAGTCCCCTTTTGTAAACTCGGAATAACATAAAAGTTATAGACATCTGTCTGTCTGAGAAGTACCTATATTAATATTATTTGTTCAGTACAAAAAGAGTTTAAAGAGGACTTCAACGTTTAAGTAGATGTATAACTAGATAAAAACTAAACAAATCTATGTGCATTATATGGAATATTACAATATCTCATATCAGATTATGTCTTATAAATGTTTCGGTTTAATTCAGTTTACCAAAATCAAAGAAAACAGCAAAGAGTATTTCAACGTTGGCTTCTTCAGGTCACATTTGCAAGCAGCTCTCATCTCATTGCTGTTTGTTGTAGAAACGCTCATTTGCATCACTTAAACAACAATTACATGCCCTCGAGGGCCTGAGACGTGGCCAGACAGTGAAGCTCAGAGAAACAATAAACGTGGCATTAAAGTGACAGACGGCTGAGCGTACAGTAATACCAATTCCAGACGCGGGGCATATAAATAAGTAATACAATTTGAACGACTGAAAGAAAAAACCCCAATTGCATCAGCTACAGAAGCGAGCGAAAATCAAAAATGTGCCTCGAGGCGGTTTTTGGGAATACAACAAAAAAATATATAAAAAATAAAAACAAAAAAAAACAAATTCTTGTACTTTGCGGGCAAATATGATTGGCGGGGCACAAAAGTTGAGGCAGACTTGGAGCAGACGAATCCGACGAGGCGCAACGCGGCGGGGCAATCATTTCGCGCTTTGTTGCCACATTTCACGGCAGCGGCAGCAACTGCCGCCCAACTTCCGGTTCAATAAACTTTCGCAAAAAGTGTACTCGTACATAGTTTGCTGCCCCCTAAGCTCCCTGCATCTGTGCATCAACCCCCTCCCCCCCTCTTTTTCTATATACACATACAATAATGATAACGATTTTTCCTTCAGTGCCGTCGACTGCAGGCAGCTATGTGTGTGTGTGTGTGGCAACAACAGCAAATAATGTTTATTAACTGGTTTTTAGCTAACGTCTGACTGTGTGCGTTTTAGCCGACTTACTTGTGCGACCAGACCCAGGATAGAATGTGCTGGCGAAGGGATTGAAGTGGAAGTGGAAGGGAAGGTGAGGGGAGGGGAGGGAGCATGTGCAACCGCGCGCACTTGCTGCGTATTTGTGTCGTGCGGCAACTGCAGCAATTGCAGCAATTTTATGCGGCACTCAAATGGTTTTTCTAATGCCACAAAAGCGACTGCGAGTAAAATGCCTGTTGATTGCAGCCACAAAGCGTGGCATACTTCAAGGCGCAATAAACCACATAGAACGATATATATGTATATATATATATATATATATGGAGGAGGAGTTAAGAAAAAAGCTAGGAATACAGATAGCAGTTGTAGATACATAAAGCTTATTGAGGTTGATCTGAAAATCTTACAAGATGTAAAGGAAATACAAATAAAGTATTAATATTGGATTAAAAATATACATAGATCTTAAAATGTAATCTTTATTTTTTATCCAATATTCATAGTTTCTTTGTATTTTCCCTAGATCTAGGATTGTAATCTATATTTTTAATCCAAGTTGTATACTCCATAAAACTTAGTTTAAATATATTATGTTGATGTATATTAATTTTGAAGCCAAGACTACAGACTAACAATTATAGCTCCAATTCCAAATTATGCACATATATTTCCTAATATTTGTATCATGTTAATTTTACCTGAGTGTCTAAAAGGGAAAGCCTCTCTGGATCTTAGAGATTGTAAGAGTTAAAATATTAGATAAGTTTTCTGAAGATAATAAGTTTTCTTTCCATATGTATATTTTCTATTATAAGATTTGCACCAAGGCTCCAATTTATTTTTTTCCATAAACCGAACTCTAATCCAAATTCAATTGCCCCAAAAACGTGAGTTTAAAATAAGTTTGGCTTAAAATTTAAAACTTTTGAGAGAGACTAAGTTCCAAAGCATTAATAACTTGCGTCCCGACAATTAAATTTCTATAACCATATTTAACAGATGCTAATTTTGAATAGAGTTCACACGTAGCACGCAAATTCCAATTAAAATTTATCTACGGCCTCGTAAATAGAACATTAAATTGTTTCCTAAAAATTTGGAAAATATATGAAAATCTATATTGGAACTGAGTTTAAGTAAGTTCAAAGCCTGTTTTACAAACTGGACCTCAAGACAAGCAGTTGGTTAGAGCCATCGACTTCTTTTTAAGGTTTGAAGCCTGTATTTAATATCGTTTGGAGTATTTGTCTTATAAAACTAAGATACTTTTCACACCACCTAAAGCATTGACTTAGGTCTGTACAGATTTTCTAAAATTCTTTGAAGACGCCGTCTGTAAACATTAAAAATCTGGAATCAATTCAAGTTATTCTCTGAGCTCCTTTAAAAACCCAATTAATATGATAATAATTTGCCAATTGTTGCTAAGCTTTGTTAAACAAATTTGAACAGTTGGCCAACAACAGCTTGAAGAGCTCCACAATGGGCCAATTAGTCGTGGTAGGTAGCTTAAATTTATGATCCACAAAATGAAGTGCACAGTCTGCACATTTGAAAGCCACAAGACACTTCATTTATTAAATGATTTCACTCATAAAAGCTGCCCAGTCGGAGCCAAAACAATCAACTGGGACAGACAGAGACAGAGACACAGAAGCCAGAGAGATGGTGGGATGGCAGGATGGCAGGATGGAAGGATATCTCGTACGGTCAGACTGTCAAAAGGGATAAGCTGACAGCAAATGCAGCCATCAAGCGAATTAATCAAATTTTGTGCCAAAGACCATTCTGCCCCAACATGCCCCGCACTTGCCACAGTTTGATTGTCAATTAAAAACGTTTGGAATGCCAGACGACGACGACGACGACCAATATGAATGGGCTAGACCAAGGGGCAGGGGCAGGGGCAGCGGTTAGGCAGCTCCTGAGTGGGTCGATCTGTTGCTGTTGCCTGAAGTGCCAGCCGGCAGCTGACAGATAGCAACGGCAGGCTCGGCGGGCTGAGGTGGGCTGAGGTGGGAGTGCCACACAAAAGGGTGCTTCGTTCTATAAATTGATAGCACACCAATTGAGAACCAATTGTTGCATTCATTCTCTTACCCCTTTTTTGCGAGCAGGGTTGAATTGAATTGCTGGCAATTTGTTTGCCAGCCGCTAGAGATTTTAGGAATGGGAGCTGTACTCTTGCGTAAGAGGATATTTTATTTAATATCCACAAGTCCTTGGCGCTTAATTAGTGTACAAAATGAAGCGTGTGTAAGAGCTTAAAATAAAACAGTTTACAAAGCTGGCAAGGGTTCAAAAATAGAACCAGCTTGCATTAGCGTAAAGCTAGGTTGCCTTTAAATAAAATCAATTTGAAATCCAGCTAGGATTCACACTTAACTAAATGCAGGCATTGACATCAAGAACATTTAGAAATTTCTAGATCATTTCATTTGCGTTTGCTTGCAGCCCTTTTCAGCCGCCCTTCTTCTTTCCCCCCGTGTGCAGGATTTCCTTAGCCTCATTAGTCGCAGCTTTTAAGCCACAAAACCCCACAGTGACCGGCACCTGGGTAATGTCAACTGAATGTTGGACGTGATTGTCGGAAGAGAACACAAAACCAAACCGAACAGGGCAGGTAAGAATGCTTCAGTTGCGTGGCACGACTAGCAGATGCCCTGTAAACGGTTCACTAGTAACTTTTTCTTGCACTTTTTCCAAACTTTTCTGTTTGTTAACAGCTTGTTCTGCTTTCTTAAACATTTACTTAATAATTTTTTTGTTTATTCTAGCTTAGCTCAAGGATTTCATATATATATGCAAGCGTATTGAATGGCAAGACAAACTTTATTGAATCGAAAATGTCTTTCAGCCACATCAAGCCCCATTTTGCAGATTGCTGGGATGCAGGGTATAACAAAGCGATTTACAAAATTCGCACAATTCAAGCTGACACGCACTGCGCCAAAAATTATGCAACACAAATACGACAAACGATTTGCTTCAATGTTTAACGCACCATTTGTCCCAGGAGGTGGATGATGATGACGATGGCGCTGGGCATGATGATAATAATGATGATGATGATGATAATGATGATGGTGCTGACCAGGCTGAAATATTCACCGCACATTTTGCGGTGACATTTGCGCGTTATGGTTTTGTAATTACCTGTAGCAATATTTGTTTTTTTTTTTGGGAGCTTGTGGGAGCTTGAACCGTGGAGTTTTCAGCAATTTTATGAGCATTTGATTGCTGTTGACCAAGCGCGTGTTTATGGTTTGGACATTTACGTAGTTGTTTTTTATTTATTTTTCGCTTTTCTGCTGCTGCATTTAAATGTCATTAATTGGCCATTAGGCAAAGGAGCGTGCGCTGATCTTGCACTGGGTCAAGGTTGTTCATGCAGCAGCAAGTTTTTAGTCAGGCTTAGTGCGCTGTATTAGGCTGCCTAAGAATGACACATTATAAAGAGTCCCATGGCCTTTCAAGTATATTCAGCTAATCTACTTGTCATTATCACTGAGTGCAAAGATACACACACATAAAGACAGCACAGGGCACTTTTCACACTTGACCCAAATGGATTTGGGCCTGGAATTTGTGCACGAAAACACAGTCACATAGGAAGAAAATCGCATTTTGCTGAATCTCGACACGTAGCGTTTATCTTGTATTAATAATGAACATCATTATAATTTAGCACACAATGCCACAAAAATAAAAACAACAATAAGATTGAAGATTTCTCAGCGTGTTGATGAAGCTCAAATGCCCTTACGATAATATTATATATGTTATATTATATTATGAATAAAAGGTCCACAGTTCAGTCAGCAATATAATATAGTTGGAGCTAATCCAACCGAGCCCGATATATATACTGACTATAGCAAAAAAATGGAATATTGACTGAATTTTCTTATAAGTTCTGTACAACTAACAGAGTTCCTTTAGACCGATTATCAATCGGAACTTATAGATTCATATATAATTAATAAGTTCCGAGTTGTATTGTTCCACGAGTTGCACAGCTTGTAAGAAAATTGAAATACCCGCTAGCCAAACAAGTGTAAATATAAGCTGTTGGCTGTTAAGATATACAATGAGATACATGCATATAAATACGCACATATATCTACTTAAACATATACGCAATATAACCCAGGCACAAGACACATAAAACACTTGGGAGTTTGGCTTTAATGGCACTTTTCACCCACACACACACACACACACACACACACACACGTAGGTGTATTTTCTGAGTTGGGCGAGTTGGATGCGAGGATATGAAGGAACAGGAGCAGCGCATAATAAGCAAGAAATCTGTTGATTGTCTCTCATGCCCGTTCCTGGGGTAGAGTGTAATCAAAGTTTTACTTTGGCCCCGGCATCAAAGTGACAGGCAACAACCAGTTGCTGCTGCCACAACACTTGGGGCAAAAAACCTGGTAAAAGTCGAGAGAGGGACTAGCAAATACCCTCTAAACTAATGACAGCAAGATAGGCAGTGGCTGATTTGTGTCTTCTTAAATAACTTTGTTGTCTTTAGTCCGATCTATATAAAATTTTCTGGACTCAGATATGATATTCAACTATGTGTGGATACCAATGCTCGCGGTAGTAGCCCTTAAATTGGGCTTAGATACGCCCCCTTCCAGCTTTTGTACATTTTCAATGGGTATAGGTTTTTAATAGACACGAGCAGCATCAGCACCCGCACACCCCCTGTCGCACAGCTTTAAAAACAACAAATGAAGCTGAAATACTTGCGTTGACATGTATTTAGTTTGTGCATGTTACCGAGTTCAAACTCAGACCTAACCTCAAAAAGTCACTTGCTCTTGCTAGGACATAATTAGAAATAGGAAAACTACTGCAAAAGCGAACTTCCTTCGCTTAGTGCAGTACACCTCTACACTCCTTACCTCCCCTGTTGTTCCAGTCGAAAAGATGCGTTAGGCATTGCAAATGAGTTGTTCGTGCATCCTTTGCAACTGTCTCTCTCACTCTCTCTCTCTATATATATATAAATATATCTTTCTCTTTCTCTCTCTCTTAAGCATTAGCGTAGCATGCCATCTCAGTCGACGGCGACATGTTTGCGACGACACTGAGACGTTGACATTTTGTGCGTTGCTCTTATGCTGTCTCTCTCTAACTCTCTTATTCTCTCTCCCTCTCTCTCTCTTTGGCCTGACATGACCGGAATAGATAATTATTTATACAACTGTGGGCATACACATACATTCCTATATATACAAGCATATACTGTATATAAGCATGTACTTGCCTAGATCTTGTGCGTAGTTGTCCTATGCGTTCTTGCTCCTGTTATACCCTGTAGCTGAGAACCAAAGTGGCCATACGGGACTATAAGTTTTTTATCTTTAATGACTTGAAATTAGGTATTAAGCATTTTCGAAATATTTATTTCAATTAACCTTTATAAAGAATAAGAATATAAAAATAAAAACAAAAAATATATTTCCTAGTAAAGAGTCAAAATTAGTCTCTCGGAAAGTTAAATTTCTTTGATTTTTAAAAGAATCTATTTTCAAATATAGAAATATGTTTTATTTTTATTCACTTTAAGCACTTTAATTTATGGAACCTCTAATAGAATAAAACAATAAGCTATTCTATTTCTAAAACCCTGTACTATAAAATGAACACGCTAGTTTAATAGTTTTACAGGGTATTGTTATAGTCTAGCAAGCACATCTGCAACATTTCCACATATTTGTTACATTTGTTGGACTTGTCGCCGTTGCGTTGTGCAAAACTCGTATTCTTACAAGTGCTACCCCAAAAAGTAATTCAATTTATGTTCCTGTTGCAGTAGAAGTAGAAGGAAACACAAAATGCGAAATACGAAATACGATATACAGTGAATAGTTGGCTACTCGAGAATAATAATGGGGTGTAGCTGCCCCTCCCAACGTACGCATACATAAACATATTCCCTAATGCGATTTGCATGCTTCACAGCTTTAAACTAGATTTTAACAGCTTGCGCTTCGTGCATTTCTTGAGCTCTTTAAAATGGGCGGGGTGGCGATTTATACATAAATCTAGCAGCATCCATTTTATGGACTGCGAAATTTCTTGATTTTTCGTATCGCTAGTTTGTGCATGTTAAACATGGCCCTGTCATAAACAGGCAACGTTTTATGTTTTCGCGAAATGGAGGCAACACATCAACAGCGAATCAAGTTGTACGGCCAAAAATTCATGGCGCTTCTCACAAAGTGTGGGGGCAAATAATTCGCAACTGGTTAACGTTGTGGCGGCAATATAGTTGCAGCTGCCTTGAATGATACACGTGATGTTAAGAATAGAATAAAAAGAGATTAACTAGAAGTTAACCAGATATCCCTTTTTCTCTGCTGCTTTTGACTTCTCTCTATCTTTATAATTTTATTTCTCTCTACCCCTTCATATTATGACACTTTCCACACAAGGCTGGCACAACATTTTTCGCGACTGTTTCGCTTATTTACCATGTTTTCGGGTTCATAAATTATGAAGACCGAAAGACCAACGTTTTGTCATGCATAACGTAACGACTTTTTAATAGACGCCCAATTTCGAAGACTCGCCAAATTGAAAAGTCAAATGCGGAATATAAATAAAAGCAGGGCAAATCTAAGAGGTGTTGCTGGCAAATCCTTGGTTCTCCTTTCTATGCTTGCTCTCAAGGGTTTGTGTGTGTCCCAGAGTAATTTACACGTGATTATCGCGGGCTGTCCCAAAATGGGATAACTTTGTCAACAGGATACTCAGGCAGGCAGGCGGCGACCGGTGGTGTGGTTGCAATCATTATTCCGCCCGAATGACGGGCGTAGTCTGAATATACGCATACAGATACAATATATTACCATATGGCTGGCAGACAATAATAAATTCAAGCGTTGTACGTGCCGCACGTAAGAAGCGTTGCCTACTTACGGGCGCTCATGCATAATTTAAATGAAGTCTGCGACAGGAATCAGCTCGAGGATGGAATTCACCCGAAACTGTGACCTAACACTGCTAATGCTGTGACTGAAAACAGTGACTTTCGTGACTCTGAAGCCTCTTAAAAAAAGGTCCATAAAGGTGTTCAATAGATGTCTTTTTTTTGTTTAATAATCTAATAAACTTTTAAAAACAAATATAATGTAATGTTGTGTTAGTGAACGGATCTCAAAAATCTTAATGTAAAAACTGATTCGACTTCATTTTTTTAAAGTTCAGCGCCACGAGCTTTTACTCAATGAAAAGCCAAGATTTAAAGAGAAGAAACGGCACTTACTCTTCTCATTAAGATCTCCTTCTAAGCCCAATTCAGGACTATTTTAAACCAAGATACGCCAGGGAAAACGCATCTCTAATCCAACAATAGATACATTTTGCCTGCCTATCAATGCGTTGTCATCTCAATTTAGTCTAACAACGCCTTCCCCCTCGAGCCATGCAACACATCGGCTGTGCGCGCTGACCTATTTTGGGAGAATTTCCAGCGTCGTCTCAGTTGGTAAGCAGAAGTTGGCAAATCAATTCAAATCAAATTCAAGAAGAGTTGAAAAGTTGCAATTCAATTGCTCAATCGAGCTTAGAGAGTGCGTCTTTATTTCTGTCTGACCAAAATAAACTGCATGAACTTTCGACTCGAAATACACTCACACACACACACACACACACGCCATGACAATAAATTGCAAAACAAATTTTTTTTTTGGCTTTCATATTGGCAACTTGAACCTGCCAAAAGTTACTCCCAAAGCAATCAATTTTTACGGCAGTTTAGTTTTTGCCGAACTTGACAATCAATGGAAATAGTTTAATCAAATGCGACTGACTGCCAGACAGTGGGTGAGGGGTTGTGTGTGGGTGGCTGGTTCGGTATTTTGACCCGGTAGCGGAACTGTCGACGAGATTTGCATACCATTAGCCCAAACTGGCAGCTAACGAGCATGTTGAGTGCATTAACTGAGTGCAACAACCGCTGCCAACAGGCAACAGGCAACAATAAATGCCAAACAATTTGCCAAATCATGATTTACAAAAGACAGCGCATAGGAAAACTGAATGCCCAAAAGGGGAACGAAGGTTGACTCAAAAATCAGTGGCGGCGACTAAGAAGGGGTGTAATATGTAGCAGAGATACAAAAGAAGCCCTCATCTTCGTAGCTTATATATTTACATTTAAGGGTAACAGTTTTCAATAAACACAAGTATATTTAAATTTCGGATTAATACTATATGAGAAATATAGAAATATCTGTTTGAGCATCTTATAGATAAATCTTGTAATTTCTGAATGTAAAACTTCTAATAATGCAAGAATCTTCCAAGGAATTTCATATATTAATATGTTTATCTAGATAAAATTGTAACTGCTGCTTTCAAAAATATCTTATAGATACTATGTGGACATATATGTCAAGTAGCTACATGTGGGCTTTATGGAATTGATATCCGTGGTATCTAAATGGGCTAAGATTACTCATCTTACATTTATTCACTATGTAAATCAGATCATTTTTTATAAATAGACTTAATACGTGGTTTTCTCGTATCTTTAATATAATATAACATCTATAGCCACAGGCAGCTAAATGTTACAGCACTCTGCAAGAAAACTTTTTTCTATTAAACTTTGCCGGTAACGACAACGCCACTGGCCTCAAATTTGCCGCAAATCTGTGCGCATATTTTTATATACAATATCTTAATGCGAGCTATTGTGCGCGAGTGAAGAGCGTCGAACAGGCGACGGTATAGATAATAATACGGGCACAAGCCAAGCGGCAGGCGGCAGAGTCCTAAACACTTCACGTCATTTCCAATAAGATTGTCACAATGGCGCTGCCGGCTCTACGCCAGGGGGAACGAGGTGGGCAGCGGGGTAGAAGTAGAGGGGTTTAGCTACAGTTGCAACTTTATGCAAGTGTATCTGTTGGATGCGCATTCAACGTATTTAGGCTACAATAGCGCGTAATCTATGCCACTCGACTTGCACAACAAGCGGCATGCAGCTGTGGCAGTTGCGACTGCGACGGCATCGCTTTGCTTAGCATTTTGCATCCAGCAGATACTTTTACCCAACACAATGCAGCTTAATGCTAAAAAGTGCACAGCGCATGAATTTCATTTTATTTGCCTTGCATTTTTATGATTGCTATGCAAATGCAGCACAGCCCTCGGCAAACCTAACTACAACTAAGTGCAGTTATCTACGAAGTGCCAAAGATTAAATACCCTTGCAGTCATATTGCAGATATACAAACTATTTCCGGAGTTCTCATAGAAAAACTCCATAATCGGTTCCTCTATCATATAGTTGTTGATAGTAAAGATGCGTTTCACATCGTATAACAAAACATTTACTCTCTCTCTCTCTCTCTCCCTCTGGAAGGGTATCACAACAACTCTGCAACGCAACGAGGCGTGGCATCTTTTGTTCCGCCCGCACTATAAAAGAGCAGCACAGAAAACAACATAAATCGATTTGCGAACTTGTTTGGGGCGGAGGACATGTTTTGCCATAGAAGACACAAACAATTGTTGTTCAGTTCAGCTAGCACTAAGAAATCAACAAAGTAAACAAAAAAGTATTTAACATAAAAGAGACCTAAAGAAAATTTATAAAATCGTACACACTTTTAAGAACTGTGGGAAAATATAAAAAAATAATGAACTTACCTTCTGTATTAACGGTAAGGTTCTCCATATTGTTGATTCGTTTGGGTTTAGATGAAAAATAAGATTAAAGTTGTTACTGAAAATTAATATTTAAAAATGATAATTAATACACAAAATATAACAAAGTGTTTAAAGGGAAGAATTTATCAAAAAAAAAGTTAAAACAACTAAAATGTTGGTCACCTGCTATTGGGGAACTTTTAAAAATTTAACATAAATTAATCAGCTCATTAATAAAACAACTAAAAAGCTGTTAACCGAAATTTAGATATGGAACAATTTAAAGAGCCAGGTATTTAATAAACATCCCTCTTAACAATGTACTCGTTTGTATGTACATACATCTCATTTATCTCATTTACGCAACTATTATGCATTTAATAAAATATAAATAAATAAAAAACTATCTTTATTATATCTTATCATATGCACACAATGTCTCACGTTCATAATTGAATCAATTAAGCCCCAAGTCAGGTACTTTTTAAACTCCCCTCGTTTGTCACATCGTTTGTGAACACATACATAAATACATAGGCTGCTGCTCCGTTACAATACTGCCCACTGCTGCAAGCGAAATGCATAAAACACTCGAGAAAGACGCCCTTGCAGAACGTAAGGAGCAACAAACAACGGCAAACAAAGAGCAATGCCAATAAGAAGAGTGACAGGCCGTAACAGCAGCAGCTATAACAAGCACTCGCTCATTACTGTATAAAATAAGAGGAGCAACAACAATAACAAGAACTGCAAAACCGAACGCCGGCCACTGGAAATTGGAAGCAACAAAGCGTGGGCCAAAAAGGAAAAGGAAAAGCAGCGCCTGCTGTCAGGGCAACGACAGCGACAGCAAAAGCAACTGCAACAACACAACTGCAAATTTCAAAGAGCTGCAAAGTTGTTGGCGTCGGCGTTTTGCAGCTGTAATTGTTGGTGCTATTGCATTTGCGCAGTAGCAGCAAACAGCGAAAAAGGGACTGCAGCGAACCGGATAAAACTCTTTCCAGTTTCCAATTGCTGTAGCGCCTCATCTACTTACCAGTTTTAATAACTACAAATTTCCACAAAGTATCCAATTAACGTTTATAAAACACACGAAATTTAGTAATTTCTTTATAACTATACTTTACACAAACAAATTTATTGAACTGCACTTTTTTTCTCTACTCTTTGAACTTTATTTTATCACGGCGCTCAGCGCTATGTAACGATCGTGTTGACGCAAATTTAACGACTGAGCGACTGAGGCGCCCACCAGGCTGCTTTGTACTCGATCGCAGGAGAAGCGGCACAGTGGGCAATGTTTAATAAATACTCACTCAAATGCAATACGGCTGCAGAGCAGGTATTGTGTGAGAAAGTTTAAGTATTTAAACTTGTAGAGCTTAATAAATAGTGCTCCGCACTTTAAATCTAATTACATTATTTTTCTGAAATATGTTATTGTAAACTAAGAACATAACAATTAAAATTGAATGCAAGCTTACAATATTTATATGATTGAATTTAGAACAAAGGAGTAAACATAATATACATTTATATATCTTTTGCCCACGGTGCGGCATTGGCAGCTGTGCTCTTCAGTTGTTGTTTTAGCTAAGGGAAGCTGCTCCAGGCGCCTTTGGTCTGCTTGTGCATTAGCGCGAGTGAGATGACAATTGAGACTGTTGTGTTGTTCGGCACAAACGGTTAAAATTCAAATAACAATTCAAAGTAAAAACGACGTTAGGCAAACCGGTAAATGACGCTTTTAGGGTAAAACGAATGCCAGGAGAGAAGAGAGTTGAGCTGATGAGCATACTTTTTGACAGCTTAGACAAATATTCCATAGCTCAATTGAGGCTTTTTTTGTACCTTTTATTGCTGTTGTTATGAACTCATCCACTTAGATTTATTACGAAATGGAGCAAAAAACTCAAAAGACAGTACACATCTGTATGTATGTACGAGTGAGTAGGAGAATTGAGCGACTTTTTCGCTAGCTTATCTGTGAATGCAGCAATGTTAACCTTAAAGCAATAAATCAAGAAATAGCAAAGTGCACATAGTTGACTCGAGATAACTGTTACTTCTATGGTTTATGGCTGTACATACTTATTGACAGTGCAAGTGCACTGAACCCAAAAGCACTGAGACTTAATAAGCTGAGACCCACGCTGAAACAAAAATTAAACAAAGTGCCAGCGAAATTTTCCACCTACACGCCCAACACTCAATTAATTTACCTTTCTTCTTTCTCATTAGACCAAGAGGTCAACACAGTTGAAATTTACTACATGTACATGTATATATAGAGTCTATTTGTATGTATGCGTGCAAGTAGCATGTATGTATGTAAGATGTGTAACAAATCAAATTGAGATCACATAAAAGTGAAATTTGATCGAACTGCTGTAAAACTTGAAACTGCGCATACGCAGCAGGGCGTGGCGGGGCGGGGCGGTAGCTTAAACACGTTTAGGTGCGTAGACAGACGTTATCAGTGGGGCGCCAAAAAACAAATTGCGCGACAATTTTCATTTTCACTTGACGGTCATAAAAATAAAACATGCGATCAATTCGAATTTGCATTTCTTTTTCTTTTTTCATCATTTATTAATTGGCGCCGCCGGAGCAAACGCGACTGAGCGGGTGAGAAGAACCGAGAGGGAAGCTTAAGCGCTGTTTTGTTTCCCCCGCTCAGACGCCGTTTTACCTTTTGCGGTTGAACAAAAGCAGAAAGCAAAGCGCCGCTTGAAACAAAGATGCTGCCCGCGGCTGATTCACAATGAAACAAAAACAACAACTGCAGTAGCAGCAGCAACAACAACAAAGAATGGGAGGCAATAAAAACCGTAATTGACATACAATGTGCGCTGGTGGCATTAAAAATTGCCACCCGAGATCAGCGGCTGCTGCGCCTTATTTGGCAGTGGCTCAAGGCAAAGCTGTTTTTTTATACCCAGCGAGTCCATCCGGGTTTATAACGCGACCCCAAGTCAACGAAACTCTGCGCCGAAGTCCTTTTGGATTATCATAAAACAAAAAAATGACAAAAAATTCATAAATACTTATAAATTCATTAAGGTAGATAAACTCAGTGGATTCGCATTGGAAGCGCAGTGTTTAGAAAGAGGGAAAGATAGACAGATTGGAATTTACAGTTAGAGAGAGCAAGAAAGAGAACACAAATATGCAGACGATGTAGGCTGTAAGTTCGATTGCAATCAAGAGAGGGGAAGGGGAAGCTGCGAGTTGTTGGCGATAATAATTCTGTTTAAAATATTTATTAGTCATTATAAATAAAAATTATTAAAATAATGATAATAAAAGCTATTATTATAATAAAATATAATGAAATAATAATAGTATTTATAATAAAATATAAATATATACTAAATTTATATCTATATAAATATATATATATATATATATAAATATTTATAGATAATTACTTGTATTTTTGTATGTGAATAAGTCATTGATATTGATTTCTCAGCTACATTTTGGGCATGAAAATTTTCGATAATTTGTTTTTTCTTGCGTCAATTGCGAACAGTGCGGATTCCAGTACACAAAATGTTCCCTTATTAAAGCAAAATGATTCTGCGACATGTCCTGCCAGCCCGCCGTCCGCCTCACATCATCCATATTAACCTTTATAAAATCAATTGTGCGTGCTTTCAATTGGTTGGCATTGTATAAATCAGCGAACACCAATGTTTCGGCGGCATTTTCAATGCTCAGAGTGGCAACTAGAGACTTCTCACACATGGCCTTGAGTTTAGGGAGAGAATATTTCTGACTTGCCACCAGTAGGTCCCTGGACATCTTATCCAAATTGGGCGCGTGGTCAGTGTAAATGAATCGTAGCATTTCGGTTTGGACCTCCGGATCCATGTCGTCTATGGTCACAACACCCCTTTGATTTTCTTCCGTTGCACTGCTGAACATGGCCTCGAAAACCGGGCTGCGAGCTGTTAAAACAATTTTCGTTTAGTTAACGGGTCATCTTATTAAATGGCCAACATGAGATCCGGCTTACCAGCAAGTATATTCTTGTGTGCATATATTTCCATTCCTTTGGTTACGATCTTAACATCACTGAATTTCGGATTGTTAAAGAGCTTACCGAAATTGTCCGATATTTTGGAATCGGGCACATCGATGGTCTGCGTTCGGCCACTGGTGCTGACCGTATCCGTCGGCAATATAATCTCACAGAATATGCTCAGCTTGTCGTTCGGCAGGTAATTGTTGGTCTTATCCAAAAGTTTATAGCAATTAATGAATGTATTGAAAGTTACAATTGCCTGATGACTCATCGTGAACATTCTTCTTTGTTCCGTTTCCTCGTGACTCATTATAGAACATCTGACTATAGTTTTTTCTGTCGAACCATCCCATTCAACTAAATTTAGGGTCAACGTCAAATATTCTCTGCCCCTGAATTCCTTATCGTTGACCGTAAGCTCGAGATACCATTTTAGTTTATTACTTTGGTCAACGGGAAAAACGCACGATATCCATTTATTTTCACCTTCCCGTGTCACGCTAAAGTTCTCTATATTCCAAGTATGCGTAATTTTCGAAAATTTGGTTTGCAAATTGGTCCAATCGTCCGAATGGACTTCACTCATTCGGCTTCTTTTCACTGCAGACATTAGTCTCCTGGTCGGCGAATATTCAAGTATCTATGGAAAAGGTTTTCACTAGTATTTTATTTAATGCTTGATTTTATGTACTTCACACAGATCGCTCTGCTTATTAGTAGAGCTGGAAAACAATCGATGGGACAATCGATTATAGAGATTTTCTTGGTATTTTGCGAACTATCGATGAGTTTTTTGGAACCAATGTTTTCCAAGCTCTAACACTTTCTGAACAAAAGAGAGCGATAAGTTATAGCACTAACCATACAACGCATTGTTATAATTTTCATTTTTAAATTATTGATACTGTCGATGTTTTGCTTAAAAGCAATCGAAAACATAGAAGATCTCAGATATCGATGTTTTCCCAGCTCTAGTTTACGTCATTGTTGCCTGCTCTTTATACATTTATGCGCTATTGTGATCGCATTTGGCAAGTAAGAGGAAGAGCTTTGCAGTGACTGGCAGCAGCTATAAGAAGCAGAATGCTGCATAGAAATTCCAATTTGTTAGCAGTGCAAGCCTTGACGACATTTTAATGAACTAAGTAAATCAGTTATAAATTATTAACATTAAATTTGTTAAAATATATGTAAAAATACATAAATATAAAAATTATATATATCTCCTTTAGATATGTGAGAGTATTAAATATTCGGCACTTTGAAGTATTGGATAGTAGCATGTCAAACAAAAGTCGATTTATTTCAATATATCAAAAAATAATAACTAAAAAATCTTTATAAAAACAAGAGAATTTCCAGGTCTATTCATTCAAATCTTTTGAAAACTCTATATATGTACTATATACTATACTATTTTTATAAAGCGTTTGTTTTAGTTTATAATACTGTCAGATTGTGAGTGGTTTTCCAAGAAGTATTCGTGTTTTCTATACGCGAGTACATTTGTATTGAATTTTGATTTCTCACCCACAGTTTTAGTATGAACATTTACGATAATTTGATCTTTCGTTCGTTGTTGCGGAAAGTTCGCATTCTAAAAATTTGCCTGTATTACAGCAAGATGATTCTGCGACATGTAACGCCAGCCCTCCGTCCGCCTCACATTATCCATATTAACCTTTATAAAATCAATTGTGCGTGCTTTCAACTGGTTGGCATTGTATAAATCAGCTAACACCAATGTTTCGGCGGCATTTTCAATGCTCAGAGTGGCAACCAGAGACTTCTCACACATGGCCTTGAGTTTCTCGAAAAAATATTTCTCACTTGCCGCCAGTAGATCACTGGCCATCATTTCCAAATTGGGCGCGTGGTCAGTGTAAATGAAACGTAGCATTTCGATTTGGACCTCCGGATCCATGTCGTCTATGGTCACAACACCCCTTTGATTTTCTTCCGTTGCACTGCTGAACATGGCCTCGAAAACCGGGCTGCGAGCTGTTAAAACAATTTTCGTTTAGTTAACGGGTCATCTTATTAAATGGCCAACATGAGATCCGGCTTACCAGCAAGTATATTCTTGTGTGCATATATTTCCATTCCTTTGGTTACGATCTTAACATCACTGAATTTCGGATTGTTAAAGAGCTTACCGAAACTTTCCGATATTTTGAAATCGGGCACATTAATGGTCTGCGTTCGGCTACAGGTGCAGACCGTATCTGTCAGCAGTAAAATCTCACAGAATATGCTCAGCTTATCGTTCGGCAGGTAATTGTTGGTCTTATCGAAGAGTTCACAGCAATAGATGAATGCATTGAAATTTACAATGGGCTGTTCACTCATCGTGAACGTTCTTCTTTGTTCCGTTTCCACGTGACTCATTATGGAACATCTGACTATAGTTTTTTCTGTCGAGTCATCCCATTCAACTAAGTTTAGGGTCAACGTCAAATATTCTCTGCCCCTGAATTCCTTATCGTTGACCGTAAGCTCGAGATACCATTTTAGTTTATTACTTTGGTCAACGGGAAAAACGCACGATTTCCATTTATTATCGCGTTCAAATACCACGCTAAAGTCCTCTATACTCCAAGTATGCGTAAACTTCACAGTTTTTGTTCCAGTATTGGTCGAATCGTCCGAATTGTGCCGATCGTCCAAATGGAAATCAGGCACTCGTATTCTGTTCATGACAAACATTCTCCTCATGTGCGAATCCATATTTTATTAAATGCTTGATTTTATGTGCATCACGCATTGCACATCGCAAACTACGTCATTGCTGCCGGCTCTTTATACTTTTATGCGCTATTGTGATCGCATTTGGCTAGCAAGAGGAAGAACTTTGCAGTGACTGGCAGCAGCTATAAGAAGCAGAATTCTGCGTAGAAATTGCACTATGTTAACGGTGAAAGCCTTGCCGACATTTAAATTAACTGCGTTATATATGATTAACATTTCTGTTAAACTGGCTGCTTTTACATTTTCATTTTAAATTGTAAAAATATAGCTATATATAGCTACTTTAGATATATACTACTACTATATATATAGCTACTTTAGATATATACTACTACTATATATATAGCTACTTTAGATATGTAAGAGTATTAAATATTCGGCACTTTAAAGTATTGGATATTAGCAGGTCAAACAAAAGTTGATTTATTTTAATATATGTATAAAAAATAATAATTAAAAAATCATAATAAAAACAAGAGAACAGAGCAGAATATCCAAATCTGTTCATTCAAGTCATTTGAAAACTCCATATATATATTTATGATATATATCGTATATATGTACATATATATATGTATATATACATTTTTCCTATTTCTTATATTGTAAGTTTGTTAGTGGTTTTCCAAGAAGTAATCGTGTTTTATATACTTGAATATGTTTTTAACAAGATTTCTAGAATTAAGGTGTATTAGTGACAAGACTTTAGAAAAATTTAGAAACTCACAGATCAAGCCAAATAAGTTTTCTGTTGTGGGCTACTGTGCCTGGTTAAAAGGATTATTCCAGTTGTTTCCAATGGGAGCATGCATCTCCTCGACGCCATCAAGAACTGAATCCAGCTGTGTCAAAATCGAGTTCCAATCGTTGCCGGGCATCTGATCAGTCGAGTTAGCTGAATTAAATTGTTGCGCTGAGCCGCAGGCTTGATCAATTGGAAATCTGTTGAAGTTGAGATTCAGGCATATGCTGCCAAAGCAGTAGGATATGTAGCCGCCGCAGGCGCCAAGCTTGCGCATGGAATCGTCATCTATGGCCATGGACAGGTGCAGAATATGATCATTGACAGCTCTGCGCATTATTCTCCACTGTCTGGTTTTAATGGGATTTTGTGCGTTTATTAATGCCAGCACTTTGTCGTCTGGCAGCTGCGCACTATTTGGAAAGTAGCCATCGATCAGATTTCTTGGAATGTGCCTTTCCTCCAGCAGCTCTATGTTCAATCCGCTCTCGTTCCGTATATGAGCGAAATTGTGCCGCACCCAGTCGGCCGTCATTCGGTTGGCGCAGACGAGCAGCAGCCACTCGGACTGCGGCGCACAGTCCTCGAATTGTGGGAACACATTCGGCGTTCTGTGGCTGACGGTCACCTCCAGTATCACCTGCTGCAGCCTGGCCATGTGCTCGGCCGTGAGTGGAGGCGATCTGTTGGTCGCTATGAAGGCCAGTTTGATTTGACTGCAGCATCTCGTTGACGGCGGCTTCTTAGCTTCCTTTGCCTCTGCTTTAGCCTTTGCTTTCCTCTCTGCTTTCTTCTCAGCTTTCTTCCTAGCTTTCTTCTTTGCTTTCCTTGTCGCTTTGAGTTCGGCTGACTGAGAACGCTTTTGCTTCGGCTGTGCCTTAGCCGCCGCACCGGACCGTCCATTGGTAATGGCTGCTTTGATGCGTTGCTTCTCCTGTTTTGTCAGTTTCGCCAAATCTACTTTGGTGTCTTCCTGGGCCGGCGTTTGCGTCTCTCCTGCATGTTCAAGTTTCGGCGGCTTTGCGTATAAATCGAAATCCTTGACTTCCTTTTTGATACTGCTGGCATCCAAGAAATGCTGCGACATTTTATAAATTCTATTTCTGGTTGAGTTTTAATTTAAACATAAGTAATTATTCAATTTCTATATACAATTTGAAAGCGTGCTCATGCACTATTGTGACTGCATTTGGCAAGTAAGAGGAAGAGGTTAACAGTGACTGGCAGAAGCTATAAGAACCAGAATTCTGCATAGAAATTGAAATTCGTTAACAGTTCAAGGCTTGGTGAAATTTAAATTGACTACAGATTATAAATTATTAACATTTGTTTGAAACTGACACTGCCGACTGCTTTGGCTATTTCATTTTAAATTTTTTTACTGTTTTTGTAGAGCTTTGATTTGGATATATAAAATATTCGAATAAATTACATATTTTTCAAATTAAACAACTTAAAAATTATCTTAAATTAAAAAAAAACATCCCTTAAGCTGCACTAACAAATTACAAAAAAAGTGTAGCATTTTGTTCATGATTAAAGACAACATAAATAATAATATTTATAAATTATAATATTAAAAATATTTATATTGTCTTTGGTATTACAGCATATACCATACGAAATGGAAAAACATGCATTGCACTTATTTATATATAAACTATATATAAGCTAATTATTAGATTCAATTCCTAATTGTATCAATAATACTTTGCACTATTTAAAAACTACCATTTGCCTTTAGTAAAACTAGTTTTTCTATGGGGTAATCGGCGGGATCAGATCTTCTTAAATATCTGTTAATATGCACAAGCGATAAGACGCGTTCAACTGGCGCTGATGAAGTTAAAGGCGTATTATACTTTAGCGCCAAGTCATGGAGTAGAGGATACTTTTCCAGTATCTCAAATGTTGTGCCCGTATCCCGCAGGTAGCTATGAAATTGTGCCTCAACATCATCCATAAGTTTTGTTGCAGCCGGCAACGGCGACGGCTGCGACATGTCCAAATCGCTCGTCTCACAGCCATCATCTGGGGATAATAATTGAAAGGTTTAATATGGGATAATCATAATCAAGCTTATGTGAATCTACCAGTTTCATCAAATTCATAGAAATCGTCTTTTTCCTTTGGGTAAGCTGATTCCATTGCACTTTGATAAGCATTCTCTGTAGCTTTGGCATGCCGCACTGCCTCGGCAATAACTATTTTATGTATGTCGTCAGCGCTGCGATCTTGGGACGAGACTTTGGCTAGGGCATTGAACCAACGCATTTTAACGCTTGGACATAGAACTGATGCTATAATTGCATTATTCGCATCCTCAGCGAGGCGAAGATATTTCGCAAAACGTTCCTTTAATTTTAGCTGCAGCTCAAGCGCCACAATTTTCAGATCGATAAGCTCTGAGGAATCCGACACCCTTTTTAGCTTAACGCAAAGGGATGTCAAGGCGGGTATGAGACAGCCATAAAACAAATTGTTATCCATCCGCAAAAACTCAATGGTCGATGCAATGGGACACATTAGTATTCGATATTCCTCCAGATATTGTATATCGCTTGCCGAGAAGCACGAATTGTGCAAAGACAGTTTGCTGCAGAGTTCAGCCAGTTTTTCCTTATGTGACAATATGCAGCAAATGGCATCATATATGGAATTCCAGCGAGTTATGGTGGGAATAATTAAAGCTTCGCCTAATACTGCTGCGATAGTCTCTGCTGACTTGGAGCAATCGCATTTACGCCACAACGAACTGCATTTCGCAAAAATCTAAAAGAATCTACAATTAAACAAATATGTTTGCTGGCACTAAATATTTACATTACCCTTGTATGTCGCTCCTTCAGGGCCCTATCCATGGAGAGGAGATGCACAAAATCTGTAGATGCTAGAACATTTAGCGTATGGCTTGCACATCGAATATGATTTGGTAAAACATTGCACGTTAATTCTATTGAGTTCGCATTAGCCTCGCAATCGCTTTCATACTCATGCACATATTCATTTTTTATATCTTTGCTATTGATGCCGAATTCTTGAAAGGCTCTTGAGAAATCTGAAAAATTGTGCGTTACTGTGGCCACAATCTTCAGATTATTGAGCTCGTAATCGTTGTTAATGCTGCTTATCACTTCCAATATCTGAGCATAATCACCCGAGAATCTTTTGCAGGCTAAAGCAACTGAATTCCTTTGGTACTTGTGGTCCAGCCAGTGGCAGGTATAGCCGAAATAGCTGCAGTCTCTAGTTGGCCAGATATCGGCGGATGTGCATACATATTTTTTTGTGGCAATCACATTTTTAATGCTGTTGACAATCTGCGCAAAGCGCGCATCCAGACGCATTTCCAGTTTGGAGCGACTAACGAGCCGCAAATTGGTGCCCTTAAACAAATTACGAAAACTATCCGTTTCGACAATTGACAGAGGCGAAGCCGTGTCTATTATATAGCACATGACTCTATGATCGAACGATTCGGTTTCTTGTGCTTCTGGCGGTTCGGTAATGCCGCTCTGCTTGGCTCCTATGAATGCAGCATGGATTTCCGTATGCTTCAGACGCAAATGCTTTATGAAATTTGAGGTAACTGTCACGAAGCCTTTGATGCGACTGTGACACGCGTTGCAGGTAGCACTTATTGCACCCGGTTTGGCACTGGACTCCTGCACCTAAAAGCATTTATATAATACGTTAGAGTAGAGTAATATGTTTTATATTTTACCATGCTCACCCTCTCGATGTTGCCAAAAAATCGAAATATTTCTGGCAATTTCATCTGTTTCTTACGTTTTGCTGACACATTTTCCGCACTCCTCTTGCCAAGGCGCTGCATGGGAGTAAATTTTCGTTTTCGAACTGAATCATGCGGGTCCATATCATATTCGGATATATACTGAAGGAGTAAAACAATAAGCAATTATATTCGAATGGCTGCAGTAGCAATAATTAATGGTAATTATAATAATGAGGCACAGCAGATAGAAAAAAAAACTGTTAGCTTAATTAGAATTTGTGAGAGTATATATTGAATAAAAGTATGGATAATGAAGTTAAGTAATTGCTAGCAGACTAATTACTTTTACCAAGGCCCAAGCAAATGTGAGCTTTTAATCATTTGAGAGGTACAAAATATAAACAATTAATTCGAAACGTCCCACAGAGAACAGAAGCACGTACATACCTCCGTTTCCTCAGAGCCAGTGTCTAGCTGTTCCCTTGGCGCTTGCCAATTGGCCATTGCCTCGCTGCTCTGCCAGACTACGTCCGGATGTTCCTGCTCAATCTTAATGCCAACCTTTGATGGGCTGCTCTGCGCCAGTTGCCAGTTTAATTGCTCGGTTGCAAATTCTCTGGTTGCATTGCAGTCCAGAGCTTCTATCTTGATGCTGCTCACATCCGTCATTTTGCCGATGTTTAACATTGTTGTTAGCTCTTATTGTTGCTTAAACATACATGTTTCACAATGCACGCAAACGTATTTAAAAAATGTTTTAAAATATTAATCAAGCACTCAGTTAATAACAATTATGTGCTGTTGTCAACGGCATGCCAACTTGCGCTAAATGATGTATTGATGGGAATGAGCGCAGTGAATGGCAAAAGGTGTAAGAAGAAGAGCCGTTTACAATGCGCGCCATTATAGAAATTCAAATTGCGTAACAATGCAGCGAGAATAAAACTGTGATGCGAACTATTTTGATAGCAATTCATGCCGAATGCAATTGTTTGTACTATAGATATATATGTATATATATTAAATACAAAATTAATGGTAAAGCTTTATTTTGTATACATTTTTTATCGTGTTCCATAGGCCAGGGAAATTTCATTTATGAAATTTTAAAAATTTCTTAACATCGTGGCCAAATAGTTAAGGAGCCAAGTTTAAAAATATCGTGCTGTCAACAGCTTTCGGCGCAATGCAGTTGCTTTTACCAGCTACTATTAGGTTTCCAGCTAAATTGCGTATACCCTGTGTAGCTGCAATGGATGCGGGTATGGAAAGTATAAAAAATGCCAGCTTTGATAAATAGGGAAAATTCGTTTGGTTTTGCTGCCACCAGGTCATGACATCAAAATATCGGTCATATTCCTCTATATGGCTTGAGTAACGCTCAATTTCATAGTTAACCCAATCATCAAGTGAAAGCTTGGGCGTATGGATTAGGTGAGAGAAGAAAAACTTGAAATCAGTATATTTATCTTCGGGGTTAGAGGAGTCTATTGATTGCATCGAAGTATTTGAATTGTCTTCGTTTAAATCTCTCGATTTCCAGGCATTCGTATTATCTTCTTTAATATCATTCAAATTGGAATCTATTGTTTGAGTCTCCGTATCAGACTTTTCTTTTTTTATATTATTTGAGCTTAGGCTGAGACGCTCTAAAATTTCTTTTCGGCAAAATGCTTTTGCCCCTTCGTGCTTGTCCTCTATGTATTCCTTTGCGGGTGGATATAAAAAATTAGCGACTCGGTGATAGACACTCAACTTCGAAGTCCACACACTTAAGTTACTTAAAATATTTTGTTTAAACTCAGCAATTGCCGCAATATCATTCGGATCTACTGTACAAAGTACTTTCAATTTGTTTATCGATGGCAGGACAAAGCACAGCGAAGGATAACTGGCGTCCTGTAATTTATGCGATATTGTATCGAAATCTTGGTATAATCTGAGTAGGGACTGAATTGTGCTTATATTAATATCACCAAGTAGAGCATCTTGATTTGAGTCCGCAAGTATCTTTGTTATTTTTAACCAATGCTCTGTTATAAATTTGAACATAACAAAATTTGAATTCCAACGTGTCGTGCACGGACTTCTCAATATTGATGGTAAATTATGATAGCTATTCGAATTTTTAAAATATTTTACCAGCTTTTTACAATTTTGAATTATCCCCTTCAGTTCGCTTGAGGCATCTTCCGCGAGCTCCAAAACATTTGAAAGCAATTCGCTGGAACAATTTATGCGTGTCAAATTAGACAAAGGTTTCCTTTTCTCGTCTTCATTCTCAGTTACAAATATCAGTTTATCAAGATCCTTGATGCCGAATTCGGCCAACATATTTTTTAATTTACTGAGAATGATTTCGTCGTTTTTTCGACCCAAGTCCATGGACTTAATACCGAGTGCAATGTTTTGCAGCCTGTTGTCTTTTTGAAAGTGAAGACTAGCACATAGAAAATTACGCTTTACATACATATCTGTCCACATGTCCATGGTGACGGAGGCTTCAATTCTGTTGTCAATTCTCTGCTCCAAATATGCTTTCATCTCTGTTTTTTTCATTTGCGCCGTTTTGTTCAGCTGGCGTGAAATGGTTCCCGCTTCGGGTAGCAAATCATCTATTTTTATATTCTCACCGTATTTTGCGCCGATTTGTACAAGAAACTTGGCCAGCTTATGAAAACCAGCACCTTCTATAATGCTATAGGGACGGCAGTCAGCAATTATCCACTGAGCGCAAGCCTCAAGAGCTGCTTTCTTATCCTCTATTGTTATGGGCTTATGGTCCTCCACGCCGACATAGAAACATCTATGCCGATTCAGATTTGATGTATGTTTGCCATCATATTTAAAGAGTCGATTGCATTTACGGCAACACAGATAACCATCCAGAATGGTGCCATCGGATTTGCGTACATCTGCAAATAGATCCCAAACAGGGCTTCTGCCCATGCGCTTGGGTAGGAGCACGTATGTTCCGTTTCGTATTTTCTCCGAAATATCGTTTGGCGTTTCCATTCTGGAAAACAAAAGGGAAAATCATAATTATAATAAGCAAATATTATTATAAATATAAGCACTTATCAATTTATACATACTTTTACACATAAACTTATTATATATACCTATTAGATTTGTATGCTCATCTGTCTAAAAACTAAATATATACAAATTATTATAACAATACATTTAAAATTGGCAATAATGTACAAATTTATTAAAAGCTTACACATAATTAAAAGAAGAATACTAACTAAGGACAATAAAAATATGCTATTTCTTAAAACATTTGATCGCCTCCAGCTTTTTCAATTCGATTTCCTCCATTCTTTTGAAATGCTGTAGCATTACGTTCGTCTGCTCGGCCATGTTGGAGCGTATTGCGTCCAAGCTATCGGCAACGCGCGTCATTAATGCATTTTGCGCAGTACAGAGCTCCTCCAGATTTTCCGTGTGCCGATTGCGTTTGCGGTTCTTGTCCGTAGCATCTTCATCCAAATCTGCGGATTGATCACATTTCGCTTTGTCAGCGTTATCTTTGATTGATTTCTTGGGCAGGTCCATGGATGTGCTGTTATTTCGCTCATAGACGTCGACAATTTCATAGGAATCGCACAACTGGGCCAGCGTGTCGCCCGTGGGCTGCAAGCTAGGTGCACCGCTAAAGGAATAACGACGCTCGGGCCTTGCACTTGGCATGTCGTCGTGCTCGCTGGGATAACCAAAGGATTTGCCGCATCTAACTACTTCCACCTTATCGTAGAAGCCGCACAATTGAGCAATTGTCTCCTCGGCGGGCGTTAGGACCACATGCTGGGTACCGCCTCCAATGCCAGCTGAGTCCTTTTTAATGTGCAATAGCTTCTTTTTAATGGATATCTTCCAGTCCGACCAGACCTGTAAATAATGTATGCATTAATTTATGAGACATCTCGAAATCCAGAAAGTATCTATATTCAGGATATGTTATCTGCTTCTATGGGAATTTGTATCTCAGCTGATAAGCTTTCTGTTGCAGTCAGTCGGAATCGGCCGGATCAGAGTACTATATCATACAGCTGCCATAGGAACAATCGGTCGAAAATTAAGTTCTGGTATGATGAATTTTATAGTTCGTCATGATATCTTGACCTAATCCTGCATTCACTTCCTCCTTAAGCCAAATCTTTCTAAGATCGTATTTCGGTTGAAAAATGAGTTTTAATACGGAAAAAGTTTGGTTTTTTTCTAGATATCTTCACCAAATTCGACAAGGGTATTTAATTTTCGGCCTGTCCAAGATATGTGCTTCTTTCATTTGTATTTGTTTTGATTTGCCTTAATACCTTTTTCCAGGAAGATACATTTTTGAATGGCGGTCCCTCGGCGTTCAAATCCACTGAAAGACTGCACCATTTTGCATCGACGACAAAGCGTTCGCCTTTGAAGAGTCCTTTGGCAATGTCCGGATGTTTTGTCATGAATGCGATGAGTATATTGCCCTGCTCTCGGTTTTTGTGTGTGCGCCTGAAAAAAAACTGAGTGTAGTTAGTAAATGAGACCGTGAAATTGACATTTAACTTACATTTTTGATAGTTAGTTTTTTTTGTATTTATATCAATTGTGCCATTGGCAGTGTTGCACATTGCCAAAAGCAAATACTTTATTTTATTTAGATATTATTTTTATTTTTTAGCAGGGCACAGTGTTTGTTTGTTTACACAACCAATTTATTTACATAAAATAACACAACTCTACATTAAAGATAGACAGATCGACATGTTTACATTATATTGCATCAATTTTGTTGTTGCCAATTTAGTCACGGCGTTATACAGCACTGTGCGCACAAATTATTATCCTGATGCCACCCCCAAAACAATTCAAAGGCGGCACCGAATTTACGTGTGCCACACATTTTTTCTTGAAAATATATGTACGCAAATCAATATTGTTTAATTATACACCAGGGCAAGCTAGAGAAATTTGAGAGAGAAGTGGATTCACTTGGCAAAATGAGGGCGGAAATTAGAAAACGGTACAGTTGGCGGAATTGCATTGCCGCAAATTCGTACCGAAACGGGAAATAAATCCGCAACTAAACTATGATTAAAGGCATAGAGGGCATATATGTATATATAGAAACACAACTGGTAGACTATGTTAGAAATTGCAACTACAAAGAGACAGCACTGCAGATCGATCAGGCTCGATATATGTTTATATACAAATGCACACGTATGTAACGTAGGTAGCTTAAATTCTCACTCACTTCTTTGGTCGATCTTGCTCGATGCGGGTCTTCTTGGATGGCGTCTCCGTCTCCTCATTGCTCTCATAGTCTGTGCTTATGTCCTGCTCAATTTTGATGGGTCCAATGTCGAGATGCGCCGCCGCCGCCAGTGGGTCATCCGTATCCTCGCAGTCATTGTGCGGCAATATCTTGCGGGCTTTTGCTATGCTGGCCATTATTCGATTTTCACCACTCAAGTATTTGTCGACCGACTAAATGCCACAGCGGAGCCCGTATGCTTTGTTTTTGTCAGCGAATTCGCAAATGCAGTACTGCAATTTCTCGGCGGCTGTGTGCAGCTCGATAACTCGAGTAAATTATCGATAACAATCAGCTGTCACTGTAAGAGAGGGAGAAAAAAAACCTATCAACACATATTTCAAAAATATGTTATTATGTTATTCAGTAACATTTATTTGATGTGTTAAAAACTGTAAATTAGAATGAGATGGTGTATTTTATTAATAAAACAAAAAATACATATCTCTACAGAATACAAAAAATATATAAACTATTTCAAAAGTAGATACTTACAAATGGTATTCTATTTGTTGTTCAGTTTGTTAGTAATTGTAGGCAGTTAATGCATTGTTGTATATAAATACAATATATATAATGGATATTGACATATTAGACATCTAGACATATTAAAATAATACTTATGTTGGATACGATACGAGACTGTAAAATATTCGGCAAGCTGGTAACACTGACGTTTGTGTTTTGCTGTGAATGGCTTGCAGGCTGGCAACTGCCTGGCAAATTTGCCATGTACTACTCAGCAATAAAATTATAAAAATTTTCTTAACTAGCTTGAATAATGGAAAAGAAATAATATTAGTTTTATCTATTGATTTTGCTCGGTCCTGATTCGATCGAGCAGCAGCATTGTCACCGCCATTTCGGCATTTCGAGCTCCTGTTGATGACAATCTACCCAACAAGCTGTCCCAGTACTGAAGAGCCGGCAGGTTTCTCAAGGTTAGTTGGGAAGGACTCGCAGATGAGTGTGGATGCAACACAATTTTCTCAGGTTTTTTAAGCGATCCCTCAATCGTATTATCCGGCTTATATGACTTTCTCGCGCCTTTTGATTTGCGCAGCTTTTCTGGCGAGAATCGTGTCTGGTGTAAAAGAATATTTATAATACAAGTCCATTCTTATGATCTGAGATAGAGTCATATCTTACACATAAATTCTTGTACGATGTCAACGTGGAGCTGCTGTCATCTTCACTCGCAAATCGTTTTGCCAGTGGAAATCCTTGAGGCAGTATTTTCTCATGATTTTGAAGAGGCAGCTCAATTGGATCGTCTAGTTTATGTGACTCTCTCGGTCCTTTTAATTTCAGCATATTTTCCAGTGGAATTTTAGCCTGAAGTTAACGAATATTTATAATAAACGTGCGTTCATTTGGTTTATGTTTGTTATCGTCATATCTTACACATGAATTTGCATTCGATGTAAAAGTTGAACTGCTGTCGTCTTCATGTGTGCTCGCAGGCGACGCGTTGCAGGACTCAGAGGATGAGTCCCCAATAATTCTATAATGAATATATTTTTTTAAATTGAAGGGTGCGTCTATTTAATAAGTATATAAATCCTACCCTCGGTGCTTGGTAAAATTGGGCAAAAACTTCATATATGAACCAAACTCCCAATTGGCTTCGCTGGCTTGAGCACCAGCTATTGTGCGACTGCAATTGAATCTCTTTTGATAGTATTTAAAGCTGGCGCGCAGCGATGCCCAGGCAGACCTGCAGTCCTTTGCTAAAACAGACAATTTAATAGTCGATTTAATATGCGCAAGCATAATTATTAATTATTTACTTTCTTTGTGCAGTTCGGCGGTGACGCTCTGCCATGCACGGCCAACCGTATATCCATCGTAATGCTGTTTATGATTCATGTCCCAAATCACTGGCCTCACCTCGATGGCTTTAATTAGCGCAATTGTTTCGTCAATTGTGAAATTCTTCATTCGGGTTCTGCGTTCCAATGTGCCCGAACGGTTGTGGCGCCTTGTATCAAAAAGAAATTAATAAATGTAACTTATTTGCCCAAGCTTACAATTCAAATGCCTTTATGCTCGTTTATCCAGGTGCATGGCAAGTTTACCACCCAGTTAGCCAGCAGAAGCATCTGGTATAATAGGCAGCTATAGCATGCACATTTAAATACAAGATCTTCTTAAATTAAAATCACATTTTCGTGTGGTCAACTAAAGTACATTTGTGTTTATTTGTTTACTAATTTTGTATTCAGTATTCAATTTACGTCAGCATCAGCATATTTATGTAATATACTTTCTTTTCTATCTCTTATTTAAAGTCTAGTTTGGCTTTTATCTGTTTGACTTCGATCTCCAAGAGCTCGATGCGCAGTTTACGTTCTCGCGCCTCATCATCCAACTTGCTGCGTCTTTCGAGCATTTCCATATCGTGTTTTTCCTGCGCTCGCTCATTCTCGCATCTGCAGAAATTCTGCTGCAGCTGCAGCAGCTTCACTTTTTCCTCCTCCAAGCTACGTTTGCTTGTTTCAGGAACTTTTTGCGGCATTTTCTTTTTGAGAATTGGAATGCGCACGGTGCCAGTGTTACATGTGGCCCACCTGGAACTCGTGCTTGTCAGATCATCTTCTGATAGCGTAATATCGTTATTCTAAAATTTAAAGATGATTTCAATTTGCAAAGAAAAAATCAATATACAATTCTATTTGATGTGCCTTACATCATGATCCCCTCTAACGATATCATATAAATCCTCCTCAGCCTCATAGCTGTGCTCATTTTCCAGAGTGTCTGTTGAATGAATTTGTAATTTAAACTTTTTCAATGCTCTTTCATTCTCCACAACAAACAAACGATACTTACGGCCATCTGTCTCCAGTGCTTGCTTGAGGCACAGTGCAGCATCTCCGATCATGGCCACAATCTTCTCGGATACCGTGGATACTATGGGCGTGACCGGTTCACCGCCCATCCGCAAGCTGTGCGCCCGCTCTTTGGCCAGCTCCACTTTGGCTCTGCGTTTCATGTGTAGATATTTATCTCGTAATTGTCGCCATTCCCGCAGAACTCCCGTTTTGGCAACGAAATTGTTTGTCAGCTCTGCCCAGACCTCCTCCTTGTGCTTCCACGTGAAGGCGTCCGATTTTTTGTTATTCAGCACATCGTTTCGCTCCTCGACGAGCTCGACAAGTGTTAGCTCTTCCTCCGGCGAGAAATTTTTACCACGTTTTTTAATTTTTTCACTGGACATTTGAATTTTGAATTGAGATCACAATATAAACAATCAAAATCAGTTTATTGTTGTTTATTTACAAGCCTGGTCATTTATATTTTTATGACCTGCTTTATTAATTATCGTACGCGATTTGTTTGGTTTAACAATACGATAAGGAAAACGCATAGAAAGTAAATCCAGCTGAAAGTAAATCCAGCAGAAAGCTGCCATGAACTTTGCCAGGAACATGAGAAAACGGAGCATAAAATAGGCAGCTGTTAAACTTGTGAGTTATCGGAAAAATGCTGCACGTCTGAGGCAAATCCTCTTTTTTTTGCAACCTACTGCTTAGAGGGAAATATATTTCCGAATATTTCACACAAACTGTTGAAAACCTGACGTGCTCGCAAGTGGTACGCATAAGCCTGATCCATAAACAATAATTGTATTGTTTTGCTTGACTTACTTCTTTGGTTCCTGCTGCTCCGTTGTCCTGGCTATTTTAGCCGGCGTCTCCGACTCCTCGTTGCTTTCATCATCTGTGCTCGTGTCCTGCTCAACTTTTATGGGCCCGATTTCCATATCGTTCACTGTTAGCGGATCGGCTTTTTTATCTGTGTCCATATGCGCCAACTTTCGACGAGTTTTTGTAATGCTTGTCATTGCATTACATCGAATTTATTGTTTGCCTTGTGCAAAACTAATTCGAGCACAAACTGGCAAAACATAAATGCAATACTGCAGTTTCTGTGTGGCTGTAAAAGTTCGATAGGTTTTCGATGGAAAACAGCTGCCGCTGTTAAAAACGCAACAGTGCATTTATCTGTGTGCGCAAATGTTTGAATTGTTTCTTAAAGATTGCAACTTGCATAAAATGTGATGTTATTGCTTAGAATGCTTATTAAATTTTACATCATACAATATGCACAAAATAATAGATAATAATACGATGCTTATTTCACTTAAATTTATGCGCTACTAAATACTTAACATGCTGTTAACACTGTTGTGTACGTTTCGTTGTGACTGGCAAACAGCTGCGCTGCCCAGTGAATGTCTGAATCGGGTCAAGTGTACGTGGATTTTAGACGACTTTCACGACACCGACACGACAAACAAATTAGAAAATTAACAAATGTTAGTAGTGTAAACAGTAAACAATTCACAATAACAACTAGGATATGAAAGCAAACGTTTGACAACAACAAAATTAATATAAATTTATATTTTCTACAATAACTGCAAAACGGTCTATCACATTAAATGCGCCTGACTCAGAGCTGCAGATAAAACGAAAAGAAACCAGCAAAAGAGAGAGGCACAAACAATACGCTCGATAATTATTAATTATTGATAATGGCACCCACACGCAGGCCCAGCGACGGCCTGCTGGCGCGAGTCAATTTTCCGCTCTACGCGGTGGACATGCTCACCAGTCGCCACATTTTGGTTGCCGGCGGCGGCGGTTCCAGCAAAACAGGCGTCGCAAATGGCTTTGTAAGTGTGTCGATTATATCAAATTGGTCAACTATGCGGGCCATAAATATAGAAGAACCACACTCTTCAACACAGTTAAATGCAGCTCTCTAACTATGGCTTTTGGTTTAGGAAATCTACGAGCTGTATCACAATGGCAGCCACTTTTGTGCGGAGGAGGTGCTGCGCCACGAGACGGGCGCCAATGTGGTCATGAATTTTGCGGTTCGCAACAGCGGACGGCGAGCGTATCTGTGCGCCGGCCAGGAGGCGCACTGTCAAATGTATTTCGTTCAGCCACGCATCGCATCCGAGGATGAAACGGATCGGGACAGAAAGCCAGCGCCAGTCGAGCGTCCGCATGAGAATGGTGTGCGGCAGCGGGGCGCATCACATTCCGGCGTGGAGGCGCTACCCAATGGCCATAACAGACCCAGCAACAACAAACCGGCCACTGCTGACGATATCCTAAAGCAGTTCCAGCGTCTGCATTTCGATATCCAAGCGGCGGATGTGGTGCAAACGGATTTCCTGAGCAGCGCAGAGCCGTTGCAGCGCGTGGTGCGCATCAGTGGCAATGGACAGCTGATGGCCACGGGCGGCACGGACGGGCAGCTGCGCATCTGGAGCTTTCCACAGATTAAGCTGAGCGCCCAGCTGGCGGCGCATACTAAGGAAATCGATGATCTGGACTTTAGTCCCGACTGCAAATATATTGTGAGCATTTCGAAGGATGCGCAGGGCATCGTTTGGGATCTGAGCACGGGCAAGCAGCATCACAAGCTGCAATGGCAAACGCCAGAGGGTGCCAAATATTTGTTCAAGCGCTGTCGCTATGGCACCGTGGAGGCGCACAAGGATAACTACAGGCTCTACACCATTGCCAATCCATTCGGCAAGGTGGGCAAGCAACGTGGCTATCTGCAGCAATGGGATTGCGCGAGCGGTCAGCTGCGCGCCGCGGTGCCCATTGACGAGAGCCTGTCCTCTCTGGCCGTCAGGGACGATGGCAGATTTGTGGCCGTGGGCACCATGTTCTCGGGCAGCGTATCCATGTACATAGCGTTTAGTCTGCAGGTGAGCGGCGTCGTTTCGAAAGAATTTGCACTAGACTTTAACATGTCTTCTTTGCCTACTACAGCGTGTGCTGCACATTCCCCATGCTCACTCAATGTTTGTGACCGGACTACAGTTTCTGCCCATTACCAACGAGGAGGGACCGCCCATCTCCAGCGATACCGAGGCAGCTGTGCTCTCCATATCCGTGGACAATAAAGTTTGCATACACAGCCTGCCGCAGCGGCGTAAGTAGTTCTTGGAAATGCCCTCTAAATCAATACCAAATCTCATGCAACATTTCTTTGCAGGCACAATTCCCGCTTGGCTTGCCATTCTCTTCATGATCGTCATGATATTTGTGGTGTTTGTGTTCTGCTCGTATATTGGCATCTGAAGACTGCCTGGTCGACCAGCTAAATCAATTTGCATTATTAGTTCATAAACAATGTTTAGTTTTGCAATAGGCTACACCCTCCTCACCATCACCTACACGAACCTAGCTCCCACTAATTATTTTAAGTGTATAGTTGTTTTTTTGTGTCGGCTGCCTTATCTCCTACACTCACTGTAGCTTTCGTTATTGTATCATAATTTTGCTTCGATTATCTCAAATTTATCGTTCATAATTGTTATATGACAGTAACTAGCTTGCAATCGAATTGATATTTGATTATTATAAAAAAATATAAATTAAAACAGGTGAATGAACTGCAGTTATATAGCAATAAATGGAATATACATAACGAAAAACTGTGAATATTTACTTACGACTTAATTCCCGCCGTTAGGCAATAATATCGCCGTTAAAAATAAAGTTCACTTATTTTTCTCAAAGCTTTCAAACGCGCGCGTTATTTTCTAAGCGTCTGTTAATTAACAGTCTCAACCGTATATATTGCTGCAATTTGGTTGGTTGCCGTTCACTGAAAACGTTGACATGTCTGCTCCAATTGGCAGCGCTCACTTCACTTACTTTACATTTCCCGCCTGTTTGCAGGTTTTCATTTTTATTCTTACAAAAACGCACATACACTTGATACTTTCCGACATTACATAAGGATTGCTTGGTATATATGTTAAAAACAAGCTTAGCACTTCCATTAATAAATTATTTTGGTTTGTACACTTATTTTTCACAATTTTTCACACGCGCGCGCAGGTAATCAAGCGTGGCCAAACTAACAGCCCCTTAACATTCCGATTCACTGTAACCGTAAAATTGCCGTTCACTGAAAACGTTAATAGTTTTACTCAATGGGCACTCTTTGGCCTTATCACTTTACATTTACCGCCTGTTGCTGTTCCTGTTTGAATTTGAATTTTCCTTTTATATTTTTATGCAATTTGGTTTTTTATTATTTCGCTTGCGCTTGCTTGTAATATTTCATGCTACAATTTATAACTATATGTATATTACTTAGCGTTTACAAAAAATTATTTATGGCGCACAATGAATATGCGTTTTACATAGATTTTTGTTTTTTTTTTTTTGTGTTTTATTTGTTGATTTTTGTGTGTGTTAAATTTAAACTTAATTATGCTTGCTTGCTCTTTGCTTATCAGTTCATTATTCTCCATATAGTAAAATAGTGTATTAAATTGTTGTGATTTACATTTCAAGTGAATTTTGTTGCGTGTTATTTTTTTTTTTTTGGGTTTTCTTGTATCAAATATAAAATGCATATCAAATTGATTTAGATTTTGGATGATTACTTAAAAGTATAATGAATTGATGGGCGCGCATTAGTTACATAATTATATAATTGCAGTTATATGTAATATGTAGGTTTAGTTTAGAATTATATGTGTATGTATTGTATATTAATTGTATTTAGTTGCTGCTGCTGCATATTGCCAATATGGCCTTAATTAGCATAAATATTTAAATGTATTTCATTATGTACGTAGCTTATTATTGTTATGTGTTGTTGTTTTTGTTTTTTTTACGGTTGGATTTCATTGTTGATTTTGCTTTAAATTTAAAGTGCAATGCCAATTGTTGCAGTGTGACTTGAACGAAAAACATAACGCACAAATTAAAAATTAAAAAAAAAATATATACGAAACATTTAACAAAATACACATATTAAAGGTATATAAACGTAATAGGACAATTAATTTTTGTTGTTTTTCTTCTTTTTGTTTAAAAACATATTTCTTTTTTTTTTTTGTATAATACTTTTGGCATTTCTCGCTGCTTAGAAAAGAAAACAAACACAAACATTGACGTGGGTTTGCTGCATGCAATTTAAACATTAAATTTTTAAACTAAAACTAATTTCAGTTAGAATTTATTGAACAGTCTTTATGCTGATTGGTTGCCGCTGCCGCTGCCGCTGCTGCTGCCGCTGCCGCTGCTCCCACTACGTGGCCTTGGCAAACTGGATGACAGAGCTCATGCGCATCACCTTGGCGCCGGCGCCGGCAGCATTGGCGGCAACATCTGTTGTGGCATTTGGTGCTGTGGCCATTGTTGCCGCCGCCGCCTCGTTGACGCCGCCCGCTGCACCATTGTTGCCCCCGCTGCTGCCGCCGCCGCCGCCGCCGCCGACAACAACGCTGCTGGCCTCGGTCTCGTTCATGTAGTGCTTGCGCTTGCGCAGCGGCAGGGTCAGCACATTGCGATCGGCCATCATCAGGGAATCGCTTTCGGGCGAGGAGCTGCGCTCCGGCGATTCGGTGCTGGAGCGTAGTCCAATGGCCGCCTCAACGCGACGCACTATGTCCGCATTGGGCAGGGCAGATCTGTTGTGTGTGCGGAAGAGAGAGATTCAGTTAATAAAGGGCTTTCGTGTCGGATTGGCAGCTGCTGCTACTTACTCATACATGGGCACCGGCACGTAGCCCTTGTGCAGTCCATGACGCGCCAAATCGCCGCGTTTGAAGTGCTCGATGAGCACATTCGCCTCGTGCGTGTCATCATAGTTGGCCGCCAGATCGCTCACATGCAAAGTGGGCTGCGATTGGGATTGGGATTGGGACTGTGGTTGTATCTGTGGCGTGGCCGCATGACCGCGTCGCAGCTGCATCATTTGCAGGGCAGCCGCCTGCACATCCTCATCGTTGTCATTGTCATCGTCGGCGTGTTCGTCCCGCGCCATGCTGGCCGCCTGCAGCAGCGCGGACAGGCCGGAGGGCGCAGGCGCGGGCCCGGGCGCGGGCGTGCTTGGCTGCAGCTCCACTAGACTGGGCTGATAGTAGATCATTTGCGGCTCCGGCTGCTGCTGCTGCTGCATGCTCAGGTCCGTGGGCAGCTCCTCGTCCGCATAGCCGGAGAGCAGCTGTGGGGCGCTGGCGACGCCGCTATCGCGACTCAGTGCATCCGGCTCGTTTGGCGCCGATGTGGCGGCCAGATATTGTGGCGGCGTCGAGGCCTGACTGCTGCCCGGCGAGTATATGGACGAGACGGAGCCGGGCGAAAGCGGCGCGGCTGCTGCTGCAGCTGCTTTAATGCTGCGCGGCTGACGCGACTTCTTGACGGCCGGCGGCGATGAAGGCGGCGAATTGTTGCTGCTCTCCGAATTGCTGGCTATGGATGAGTTGGAAACGCTGCTGGCAACGGCAACTGCTGCTGCTGATGCCGCTGCTGCTGCTGCTGCCACGGCTGTCGCGGCCTCCACCTCATCCTCGGGCAGCTCATTGGCATGGCCCTTGATGTGCGCCTCCATCTCCTTCTTATTCTTGAAGGTCTCGTCGCAAATGGTGCACTTGTAGCACTTGGCGCCGTAATGCTGGACACGATGCAGCTTGAGCACATGATTGTAGCCAAAGTCACGGAAGCAGATGTCACAATGGTAGGGCTTCTCGCCGGTGTGGGTGCGCGAGTGCACCTTCAGCTGTTTGGAGCAGGTGAAGCCCTTGCCGCAGCCGGGCTCCGGGCATTTGTATGGCTTCTCGCCGGTGTGCGTGCGCATATGGATAACCAGCTGGCCGGACTGGATGAATGTCTTCTCGCAGACGGAACACTTGTGCGGCCGTTCGCCCGTATGGATGCGCATGTGGCGATGCAGTTTTCCGGAATGCTCAAAGGCGCGTTCGCATACGTCGCACTTGTACGGTCGCTCCTTCGTATGGATGCGCCGATGCACCTGCAGATTCTCCTTAACGCTGAACAGCTTGTGACAGAACTCGCACTCAAATGGACGCTCGCCCGTGTGCGTCCTGTAATGGCGGATCTGCAAAAATTAACAATTGGATTAGGCATGAGTGGAGCTCTTCTTACTCTACCACACTAACTAAAAGCATATTTAAATTCATACTGTTAATAATTCTAGATTTTTAGTTAAAAATCACCCTTATGAGTGGAAAATAAGTGAAATCTCTGAAAATCAGTTTGTTTTTTCTTTACGTATTATGCGTTAAACAATTGCAATCGGTTATATCACAAAAGAAATTGCGTGACTTAGAGCGGGATTTCGTTTAAGTGGAAATGACAAATCCACCCGTAAGAGTGGAAAATGGGTTAAATCAGCAAGATGACGTTTTCTTGTTTTCGAACAATTTGAAAGTTGTTTTTAAAGATTTATGTAAAAATTATTTGCAAAGCCGCTTAACGGTCGTTCGACAATTCCACCCATCTCGGTGGAAATGTACGTGAAAGTTTTTATGCCAAAAAGTGAATTATTTGCAAGCACATTTGCAGAGTTTTTTTAGTTTTGGCAAATCCGCGCGAACGTGCGGAAAATGGGTGAAAAAGAGGAAATTCATTATTTTAAAGAACACCCCCCACACCACCCCTCTCCCAGGCTAACCCCATTTAGACGAGCTAGTTATGACACTTACCAAACGCGCGGGCACCGCAAATGTCTTCTGGCACACATTGCACTGATAGGGATCGGCGCCGGCGGCCACATTGGCCAGCGGCTTGATGGTCGGACTCTTGGGTATGCCCAGCGGCAGGCCCGCCTCGTTCAGCTCGATCGGCTGCATGCCGGAGCTGCTGCTGCTGGCGCCCATTGTGACACCCCCCTTAAGGCCCAGTGCGAGATCCGCATTCTTCGCGTGCGATTTCGTGTGCGAGGTGTGCGCCGATTTGCTGCCAAAGGTCATGCCGCACTGCTCGCACTTGAACTGCGGCTTGTTGATGTTGGGCTTGCGGGGCGTGGCAAGCGTTTTAGTTGTCGCCGCTGAGCCATAGGCCAAGGGCAGCTCTGTTTTGATGCGCTGCTGTGTGGTTGTTGTTGTTGTTGCTGCTGCTGCTGCTGCTGTAGTTGCTTCTGTTGTTGTTGTTGTAATACTTTCATGTTGTTGTTGTTGCAGGGCCAATTGATAGCTGGCAAGTTGCTGTTGCTGTTGTTGTTGTTGCTGCTGCTGTTGCTGTTGCAGCTGTTGCAATTGGCGCTGCTGCGGCGTCTGCAATAGCTCGTAGTGCTCATGCTGACCGCCAGGTGGCGCAACACCAATGCCGCCACCGCTCGTTGCGGTGAGTGGCGTCTGCAGGCAGAATTGCGTCTGACTGGGCTGCTCCGTCTTTATAAGCAGCTGATTAGCGGGATAGTAGACCATGTTGGCTGTGGATGAATCTGCAAATAGATGAGGGCAAGGGGAAGCAGAAAGTTAATATAAGTTAATTTAATTTGAATAAAATAAGAAATTTTTAAAAGATTTTCAATCTATTCAACACACTTAAAATATATTATTAAATAATACACTTAAAAAATATAAATATCTATTAAAATTTAACATAACATAAAAAAATAGAATATATAAAAATTAAAAAATAATATAAGTACAAAAATATACTACCCTAAATGCAGCAAAAAAACCTTTAAAATTAATAAAAATTTAAAATAAATCAAATACTAAAAAATATAAATCTCTATTAAACATTATTATAAATTATAAAAAATATAATATTAACTAATGTAATATAATTTATAAAAATAAAAATATCCTAAAAATACAAATTTTTTATTAATCAAATTCACTCAAAGAAAACACTATTTAAAATTATTATAACATAAAAAATATAATATATATTAATAATAAACTATAATATAAAATTATTAAAAAAACCTACAAGAATATTAAAAAATATTTTAAATTAATGTATATGCTATAAAAACTCTAAATTTATAATAAGTGTAAATAAAATGTATTAGCTTTGAATATTTAATTAAACAATTTAAAATATTAAATATATCTTCTAAATATATAATAAAATAAATTTTAATTTAAATTTTAAAAAAAAATCCCTAACAACAGTAAACTAATCTTAAATAATTTACTTATTAATATACTTATTAAAAAAATTTAATTAAAACAAAATAATTATTTAAAGAAAAGAAAAGATTTGCAAACTGTGCACAGTCTTCACAAATGTTATAGCTTCTCTTAAAAGAAAACCCTATTTGATTCTGTTCATTGAACTTTCCAATAGTCAATTCAAAGCGTATGACGAGAGTTGTTAGCCAATCTAGAGAGGATTTGAGAGTCTTTCGAGGTGTTTGCAACCCTGGACTTGGACTTGGTCTTGTCTAAGAACTTGACAACCTGCATTACGCATTTTCCTTGGCAGAGCCAGCGATGAGTAACAACGCAAAAGCCCAAAAGGTAGCCGCGCATTAACTTGCTTGGTGGTTGGGAAAAACCCATTAAGGGTGGGGGACCCCCCTCGCCACCAACAACAGCAACAACAACAACTGGAAAAACCACCCTACGCACTCGAACTACGCAATTTTCTGTTATTGCCGGCCCAAGTTTTCACCAAAAAAAAAAAAAAATAGAAAGGAAAACGCATAAGCTTGAGGGGTAAGCACTTCGAGGAGTGTCAAAGAAAAAGAGAGAGAGGCAGGGTGGGGGGGTTTATTTTCGCCCGAACTACGCAATAGAATGAACGGTAAATGCGGGGTTTTTTTTGAAAATTTCCCTAATTTTGGGATTTTTTTTGCATCTTGTAAGCTCGGAAACCGGCATTTTCGACTCCTCTCTTTTGTTTGTTATTTTGATTTGCTCCCCCACACACACCCCCCCTCTCTCCCCTTATACAAACATGAAAAACTGAACTTCGTATACCAAAACAAAATGGCGTACGCTTTGTGGTGGTTGGGGGGCCGCTTATGGCAAAGTTTTTCCCGGCTTGTTTTTTTTGTTTTTTACCTTTGCCATTTGTTTTCTTTGGCGCTAGTTTAGCCTTAGTTTTGGATACATCGAGTAGTTCCGTGCCGGATTTGTTAAGCGCATCCTTAATCCAATTTTGCTTGGTCCCCCAAGTCTTTTTCTCATTGGGCCGCTCCGTCATAGCGTCCGATAATAGTTACTTTTTTATGCCCAAAACTAAAGATGTACAATATTTGATTTTCGTGTTTTTTTTTTGCAGTCTAGTTTTGCGTTTCTAGTCCAAAGTTTTGAAGCAGTCCATTTTTAGTCTTAGGTTATCTTTGTGCTCGGAGATCTTTTTGGGTATATTATATAGTATTATAAAGTTCTTGAGTTCAGACTTTTTCGTTGTTGTTGTTTTTTGTACTGTTTTATGTTAATCAGTCCTGAGTTTTAATTTGTATAGCGACAGTCTTAAGTTCTAGGCGTATTTTATTTGAATTCTTTTTATGACATATCTTTATTATATATATATATATATTTACTATATATATTTTTATTGTATTTACTTATAGTTGTATATATATTTTCTTTTGCACTTTCTTGTTCGTAAAACTTTAGACAACAATTTTCATTTTTCGCGTAATTTTTTGCTTAATAACACTCTTTTTGATAATTTTGATAATCTTTTTCAGATCTTTCGACTGTTGAACTGGCGGCTGTTGATAGTGCGGATAGTTTTGGGGCTGCTGCTGATGATGATGATGATGTTGATGATGTTGTTGATGATGATGTTGATGATGCGGAATCAGGTGACTGCCTTGACCGGAGCTCTTATGCATGCGCATTTTTCTAAACGATCTTAGTATATCGTTCATTGGGAAATCGGTCATTTTAGAGCTCCACTCATGCACACACACACACACGCACACACATACATGCAGGCACACACACGCACGTACACACGCACAACTCAAGTGGGAGGCGAGGAGTGTGCAGAGTTCACATTGCCGCACGCGAAGTTCTACGTTTGATGGTGCACCGGAGACTGGTGGGTGAGTTGCCGAAAAGTATGCCGAGAGCCCGAACCCAAACCCAAAACCAGACCAAGAACAGAAGAAAAAAAAAGCAACCACCACCAACATGAGACGTCGGCCCATTGATCTGTGATATGAACAACAAATTTCCCAAGTGCGCGACGCGCATTCAATTTGGAAAAGCGAGTTTATGGTATTTTAACCGAATTATGTTGAGCGGGAAATTATTTGAGTGGTTTCCAATTTGAGCTAGTCTCTTTTTTGAGCTACTTTGTTACAGATTGAGCGAGTGAGAGCAAACAATCACGGACAACTTGAGTGGGAAATTTCTGTGATTGGTTTCTTATTTGAGCTACTTTGTTGGAGATTGTTAGAGTGAAAGCAAACGAGTATGAGCTACTTGAGTGGGAAATTACGGTTCTTTAAATATTTGAGCTATTTTCATATTTGAGCTACTCTGTTAGGGATATTAAGAGTAGAAGCAAACAGTAAGGGCAATTTAAAAGGGAAATTACGGGAGTACTTTTTTTATGTGAGTCGAGAAACATATGACTAGGAAAATACGAGCAACGCTATATAAAGTGGGATATTATTTGAGCTAATTTGTTAGGGATTGTTAAGAGATAAATTAAAAGAGAGAAACTTGAAAGGAAATTATGGGAGTTTCTGAGTATTGACTCTTTGAGTAGTTTCTTATTTGAGCTTCTTTGTTGGAGATTGTTAGAATAAAACCAAACAAGTTAATGCAACTTAAAAGGGAAATTATGGGAGTACTTTCTTGATGTGAGTCGAGAAACATATTACTAGGAAAATACGAGTTATATGAAGTCGCATATTATTTGAGCAAAAACATATGAACGACTGCTATGACTCATCCAACTCCAAGTCTTATCATATTGGCAAACAAAAAAAAAAAGTATACCATCATTTGGCAACATTTTGATTTTCAACTGAGTCATGCTGAATTTGATACATTAATCTACATAATACCCTTTATAAATATCATTCAAATAGATATATACATGTATACAGACATTATTTAAGAGCGCCAGAAATAGTAACGATGACATAAAAGTTAAAGCGACTAAAATACTATGTAAATTGCGAACATTTTTGCAAATCAGTTGATTAGATTAGATACGACTGGACGGACGGGCCTAGCGCAATAGGTTTGAAATAGGGTAGAGCACTTGTAGATTACCGATCGCATATGTTATATATAACACTTTTTTTCGATTGCCATGTCAAAGTCTCAATAATAAAAAAGAAGAAGGAGAAGAAGAAGCTATTAATAAATCACTGATAATCAAAATAATCTAAAGATTCGTATTAAAATAATAAAAACTATAATTATTAAAACACTTTTTGGGTAATTTAAAATTAAGCTAAAAAATCTTTGAACTTGCACGAATCTCAAAAAATCAATATAAATAAAATTACAGATTCTTCTCATTCTTATTAAGAACAGTTCTTTAAGTAGAATCAATATTTGATGATCATTTCCACCTTCGACAACTTGAAATTTGAAAAGCGCCAAAAGCATGAAAAATCCAATGGTAAAAAAAAACGAATAATTTTTTTGATGCACGCAAGTTCAAAAAACTTTTTCATGTTTTTTTGTTGTTGTTTACACTCTGCATGTGTGTGTGTGTGTTTGTTGGACTGTGCCTCACACAATTCGTTAAACTGGCGCAAAAGTTCATTAACATTCGACACAAAAACTATTTTCGTGTGTCTGTCGAAACGAAATTAAATACATATAAATATGTATGTGTGCAAGTGTGCATGTATGATCTCTCTCTCTCTCTCTCTCGCCCTCTCGCTCTCTCTCTTTTGCGCTCTTTCCCATTCTTGCTCTATTTCATACTTCGCTTTGAAGGTAAACCAAAAAGAAACACACCAAAATTATTTTTTTCTTTTTTATCTATTTATGAGGTTAAAAGCACGACAAGCGGCGCACAATAAGAGCTCGGTCAATGATCGTGTAAATCTGCTGCCCCCTCCACCCCTCCCCCACTCGCCCCCTCCCACACACCCCTCTTGACACTTGTTAGGTGTACGTGTACCCACTCGCACATTTAGTGCTGGGAAATGCTCGTATGTTTCGTTTGAAATCAAGCTGTTTACCGTTATTTTTGTTGGGATAGCTCAGAAATAGAGCGCAACGCGCTTGAAACTGGTCTTGGAACAGATCGAGCGCCGTCTGGACAGCTAAGTATGTATGTACATATGTTGGATAGATCAGTTAAGCGACTCATAGCTGATGATGAGAGCGAAAGATGAAAGAGCGTTAGCGACGCGAGAGTCGAGTCAGAGAGAGCATAAAAGATGAGAGCTACAAAAATGTGGAAAATTTATGCAGACAAGTGAGATTTTTGAACAGATAATACAAATGGGAAATTAAAAAGTTCTATTAATTTACCCAATTATAATTTTTTTATGCTGTTTAATTGGTGTTATATCAAAATTTCTATAATTTAAAGCTTATTATATCAGAAGTTAATTGGAATTAGCTCTGAAAACTTCACTAGGAATATAATAGAAACAGTCTCTTTTAACTTTTAAATCTATTAAATGTTAATTGTAAATTTTCGTCAGAGTATTAGTCAGGAAAAAAAAAAAAAGAATTATTAGAAATTTAGTTGTATACACAGACAAATGCAATTGATATTGATATCTGATAATAACAGCTGGCATTATGTGAACTAAAACTTCAGATTTTATGGGAAAAAAAAGCCCCCTTGTTATAAGACTCGCTCGAATTTAATAGTGTTATTGTAAGTTTTAATGGGCTATATTTATAGAGAAGGAGATGTTGAAGAAGAATATATATATATATAGAATATATATGAAGAATTGATATATATATAGAAAGAATATATATGAAGAATTTATATATATACGTATAGATTAAAGGAATATCAACCGATTGTTTTATGATCATAAAAATGGAAAATATTGGAATTGAAGTTGAAATTGACAAATATCGAAACGATATATTCTTTTAAAGATATACCTAGTATTACGACTGAGTTATACTTAAGTAAAGCTCTAGTCTAAGGAATATATTTTGTATTATAATTGATTTAGGTCTTTTATATTTTATATATATGTTTTATACACAAATAAGACTTCAATCCACTTAAAATATGCATTAGCTCTTTAAGCTACAACGCATAAATCCCACAATTTCAAGCAATTAGTGAGTGCTCCTCAAAATAGCCGAGACCCAGACCCTCAGCACACAGCTCTACGAATACAAACAGACATATTTACATATATACATATATACATATAAATACATATATGTGTATGTATGGGTATGTACTCTGTGTGCCATAGAGTCTATGTTGCTTTTTTGGGAGGTCAATGAACATTTAAATAGAAGCAAATTGTTAGCTTTTCTCGCTCTGTCTCTCTCTCTCTCCCTCTCGCTCTCTTTCCCCTTGCCTTTCTCTGTCTGTCGCAGTCTCAGTGATTTGTTTACATATTTTCTTGCGATTTGTCTGGCGTATCCATTACAATAAACTCTTTTTCTTATTGTTGCTGTTGTTGTTGTTTTTTTTTTCTATTTGAGCTTTCAATTTAAAATTTTTGCTACGTTCGCGATAAGATAGAATTCGCCTGGCGTATTCATTAAGTTTTTTTTTTCCCGTTTTTTTTTTGTTTAGTCTAGTTGAAATTTTAATGTGGGAAAACTACTGAATGAAATTTTGTTGCGGAAGCTTTTCAGGGACGCACTATAAAAAAAAAAACGAAACTGTCATGACCGATAAGATAGTGATAAGAGAAGAATCGTGTGACCGGGAACTTTGCGCATGTTTCTGGAAATACCCAGACGGACTGTTATTCCAGTAATCAGAATTGAAAATAATATAATTTATGATTTTATTCTTTTTAAATATTCTTTGAATTTCAGCTTTTTTAAATCTAAGTTTAAGACTTAAATTATAGTTTCCATTAATTTGTTTTTAATTTGACCTACAGAAATTCAAATTTTTATCGTATCATAATTACGTCTATAACTGCTCAAGTGCCTTCCACAACAATCTTTAATAAGAATAATTAAAAAGTTCAATTAAAAGTCAATTTATAAAATCTCAATACCGTTTGAAGGATGTGCATTTCCAGTGTCCGCAAAAAGTTGCGAAGGTCTAGACGAAGAGATTAACAGAAGCGTCAGCAGAGGACACCTACACATATACACGCATAGGTGTGCCTATGTATGTGTGCGTACATGTATACCTTGGTGTAAGCGAGCAAGCGATTGAGCGAGCGGAGGCAAAAGGAGAGAGGGCATCAATCCAACAAATTATATGTATGTATGTATATACATACATATGTATATAGCCTAGCGGTTGGCCTAGGTCAAAACGACGCGTCGCGCCGGCAGCGAGACAAGACGCGACGTACTGAACGTGTACGGCTACGGCTGATGTTCTAATAGGCAACGGAGGGGGGGTGGCTGTTTGGTAGGTAGCTGTTATAGCGGCGCGTGTGCAAATTAAAATAATAACTTTAATATTCGACTTTTCATAACAGCATGACTAAACAGTTTTGCGGCAGTTAGTTAGTCAGATAATAAAATTTGACGCAATTTGTCATTGCAATAACGATTTTTATTTATTTTTTTTGCGTTAGTTTGTGCACTTAACTATTTTCCATGTCAAGGTAGAAGGCGAAAGGAAATCAAGGCTGCAGCAAAAACAACCCCCACAAGGAGAATTTCACTTTCGCAGTGGCAGCAGCCCCACATGCAAGCGCTTCCCTTTCATTTAGCTGTAGCTGTCTCTCTTTCCAGTCACCTTGCCATCCGCCCACAGTCCAGCCTGCAATTCGCAACAACAACAACAACGGGCAACGTGCTTACTCACTGCATATACAATTAATACAAACACACAAACACATGCACACAGCGACAGCGACAGTTGCGCATTGCCTGCTGCGGATGGTGTTGAAAACAAATGCACGGCCTCCTTATGGACGCGCACGCGAAAGCAATGTAAAACGCCAGCCACCAGGCAATGTGCTGTCGAAAACACTTGCACGCCCTCCACGTGTAGTTCAAGTTCATGACAAAACGACGAGCAAAGCACACGAGCGATATGCAGGCGAGAGAGTGTGAGAGAACGTTTCGTGTGGAGTGTGAGATTGCGCTGCTGCCGCTGTCGCTGCCGTTGTACGCTGCCTGCAGCTGACGCTAGCGTCGCTGTGGACGCTAGCAGCGCAGTGCAGTTTTCTGCTGCTAATGGGGGTTTCTATGCGCATGTGTGTGTGCGTAAGTGTATGCATGTGAACGTTGCAAAAATTTGCATTGCATACTTTTTTCAAGCGCTTGTTAAATAATCTGGAATAGTGCATATGCTGGGCATTTTCATCGACAATAGTTACAAAATTACTAAATTTCATTTACATTTTGATAGCACGAAAAGACGCTGCGCTCAGCGCAAGTCCAAGCGGCGACAAAGCAACCTCATTCCGCGCTCGCCACACAAAAGGGTCAACAACCTACGAAAAGCTCATTTTTTTTGTATATATTTTCGAAAAATGTAAAGAAAAGAAATCCGAAAACAAAGTGAACATGTTTACACTCACATGCGTGTGCGTGTGTGTGTGTGTATAAAAAGAAATGTGAAGCTTCCAGCCAGAGTCGAAATTTCAGCTGCTGCCGGGGCTGGGATCGTGTTGTCTCGGCTGTCGCCTGGATCGACACAACAAAAACAGCAACAACAACAACCTCAGTCAATACATAAAAATTTGTGGAAACCTCAAAATAAATATGTACATATGTATGCATCTGTACACGCACACACACACACACACACACACATTTAACAAATAATTCGAAACGGAGACGACAGCCGAAAAAGAGGCGGCATGCACAAGTGTTTTTTTTTCTTTCGCCGCTTTTTTTTATACGTGCCGAATTGAACTTCTTCTTTGTTCGCTGCATTACCGAAAAAGGGTAACAAAGATGGAGAGAGAGCGAGTGAGCGAGAGAGTGAGAGACAGTGCAGCAGACATATTGTATTTGCATTTTATATTATTATTGTTGTTAAATAATTATATTGAATGTATATTTATAATATGACATATCGAAAAAAATCAAGCGAGGAGTGGTTCCAGAATTTACAAGCACTTGAGGGGGGGGGAAGCAAAAAAAAAAACAAGTTTGCAAATGTAAATAAGCATGACATATAAGAAAATATATGTACACATATGGGCAAGTGAAAGGAGCTGGGAGCAGGAGGGGGAGGGGCGGGCGGATATTGCCGAGTTTCCGGTAATGAAAATAACATTATGATTTAATTTTTGGGGGCGTTGCAGCTGGGCGTGTATGGGTAATCAATATACATACATATGCCGCAATATATATAATATATGTACTTGGGGGATTGGCAAGAACTTAAGATAAGTTGCACTCGCTAAGCGGAAAGTTGAACATCATAAGGAATGCAGATAATCAGTTGTAAATTAAAAACATGCCCTTAGCCGAAGCGCTTAAACTTTATAACTACCACTAATTTGTATAACTAAATTCAACAGCAGAAAATAAATGTATTCCTATATCATTGCTTATGGCAACGCATCACCTGTTATCAACTATCAATGCAATATCCTGTAGATACATTTTAAATGTACATAAGCAAATACCAGTTTGTTTGCTGCAGAAGTATATACAAGTATGCACACATACATATGTAAATATGTATGTACATTCTACTTTTTTTTCGGCAAAACCCGTTTTGCAGGTTGTTTGACGACAAAGCCTCGCACTAAGCTTATAAAAAACAACTTTTTTTTATTAGAATCTGTGACTTGGTAAAGGGCAAAAGCTTTAGAACTGATGCTCGAAATACTGACCAAGCCTAAGGCATAACTGTTTATACACACATACATATATGCATATGCATTAGCTAACTGATCGGGCACGATGCTGTGGGAAATAGGAAAAAAAAAAACAAACAGCATTTACATAGTAGGCAAATGTTAATTGCATTAGAAAGAGACAGCATGCATATATGTATGTATGTATGTATGTAGCAGCTACAGCTGCGCCTTGAACTTGAATTTAAACAGCAGCAACTGCGACTGCGATGTGGCCTTCAAATGAAGTTCGGTACAGTGAACAAATTGAAAATTAAATGCGCATAACAAACGCAAGCATGCTAAAGGCTACAACAGCGAAGAGAGACAGAGAGGGAGAGCAAGTAAGTGTGTGTGTGTGTGTGTGTGTGTGAGAAAGGGTGTGGGGCGAAAATGAGAGTGAGAGTCGGAGAGCTTCTGCAATGCACGCGTACAGCCAACGCCAGCGTCAAAAAGCGACGACGCCGCTGCAACTGTCCTTGAACTTGGCAAACATTTTTTTTGCAGTCGTTATTGTTGCTTGCCCAAACGAAGGACAGCAGCACTTGCCCACACACACACACGTACACACAAGTAGTGGCAGAGGCAGGCAATCGAATGCAAAAGCTGTGTCCACCATTTGCTTTATTAATGTGCAGCAGCAGCGACGCCAGCAGCGACGCCGAGCAAAGCGCAACAGCAATGCTTTGTGCATGCATATGGCTTCAAAGTGTTATGCCTATAGGCCTGTGTTGGTACATTGCACGAGTGTGCGTGTGCGTGCGAGTATCGATGAATTCTGTTAAAACTACATACATATGTAAAATGTATTGTTGTATGAGAACAAAGTAAAATGGCGGCCTGTAATTGAAAACAAGGATATTTTGAAGTCAAGGTTAATTATTGGAGATGTACGTATGTATGTATGCATGTACATACATACATAATTATGTAGAAGTACATAAGTAAATGCAATTACGGAAAACCCAGAATGTTTAGGAAAGATGTTTGAAAAATTCCAAGATATATGTATGTACATATAAATATATTAAGATAATATAAAACGTGTAAATTTTCCAAAATCCTGTTGCGCAGCATTGAAAATGGAATTGGGAATGTACATATGTACATATAGTATATGTATGTACATATTTGTGTTCTGTGAACGAAACTAAACAAAAATACCTACATATATGTATATGCATTTGTTTATAAAATTCCCTGGAGACTTTCAGAGAATTTGTATGAAAAGGCATTCTTAACATTCTAAACATATTCACACATTCGTACATACATTTGCGAAATATACCATGCATAGGACCCCGTTGACATCTTTAATTCTAAAAAGTGATTTTTAAAATTTCCACGAAAGTGACGATAATACATAGGTCTATGCGCCGTTACTAAGCGAAAAAAAAACACAAATCAGCGATTTCACAATTCACAAAAAATATACAAAATAAAAAAAAAAATAAAAAAAACCTGACCACAGAGCACAAAAACACTATGAATCAAACAGAAAACCAATAGAATGACGGGACAGCTCACTTTATTTAGTCAGAATTGGCAATTAGAACAAAGAAATAAACATATGTATGTATAGATGTATAGATGTACATACATACATTCATATATATGTACATATGCATATGTATGCCATATAAAGCTGAAAGCGATATAAGTAAATATCGGCTTTTTATATAAGCAATACATGCGCAAATTGTTAACCAAGGTCAACAATTTTTTATACATAGAAAATTATTTCACAAATAAACCCAAAAAAACAAAAAACCGTTTGGTTAAAGTATATACATATGTTTATATAGTATCATGATAAAGCGGAAATACAGGCAAAGAACTTTCAAGAATTCTTACAGTAACAACAACAGCCAAACTAACGTGAATGTTACGAAGAGAAAAAACAACAAGAGGGCAGACTAGGAGATACCCTGTAGCTGGGCTCCTAGTGTGCAAACAGTGAAATATTCCTGCCCTCTATGAAAACTAAGATGCCTAATCTAGATCTAGAGCTCTAGATAAATATCGATATTTATCGATTTCGATAACAGGCATATGCTCGTTAATTATATAAAAACTTATAGAACCAGACGAGGATATATAATATATGTACATATAAATAACCTTATTAGATTCCAGAACCTAGATCTAGAGCTCTTCATCAAAAAAAGATCAAACGCTCGGCTGAATATCGATATTTATCGATATCGATAACACGCAAGTGCACGTTAATTATATATAAGCTGTTAGGCTCTAAAATTGAGCTTTTTATAGAGCCAGATTCGTAGAAGTCTTCTTCTGCCTTTTACATACAGTTGCAAAAGCAACAATATACCCTTTTTTTATTCATAAGCAGTTCGTATAGGGTATTATAAATATGGCGGATCGAGTCGGCAGTTTTTGAGGAAATGCGACGGGCTGTGCGGGCTGCTATATGATATATATACACACACACACATACATATGCATGCATGTATATAACATAAAATTTCGGCAGCAAGCACACAGATACACACACACACACACACGCACACACACAGACTTAAGCACAAAGCAAACGTTGCTTTACGCATGTCTGCGAACCGGCTTTTTGTGTTAGAATCATCTTTTGGGCAGTGTGTATCCGTCAGATACTCAACTGAATTTTTGTGTGTGCTTTGTGTGCTGCAATACGAAATTTAATGGGGTAGGCAAAGGGTCGGCGAACACAATAAAACCTATTTTGACATTTCCTTCTGCAACCCCCCCTCAAAAAAAAAAAAAAAAAACGTTTCTCTTTGCGGTGTGATCATTGCAAATTATTGATAAGTTTATGAATTAACTGTAAGCTCTGCAGATAAACAAATTTGTTGGGTAAGAAACGAAATAAAATTTGCTGATAAGCCATAAATGGAATTTTTATGCTATTTTTCTCGATTTTTTTTTTTGTTACTGCTAAAAAGACTTTTCGCTTTCAGCGCAAACGTTTTGGGTGGAAAGTTTACGTGTTTATTGGCGGCACTTGAGAGTCGTTAATCGTTGGTTTCACTGTGTGTGTGCTTAAGGAATGCTTCATAAGTGAGAGTCAATAGTATTTTACGGTAGTGCAAAGGTTCTCGGAATTTCAGGGCATACATAAAAAACAAACGTATAGAATATAAATCGATTAAGACAGGACAAATTGTGCTTATAAAGATTGAAATATTGTGCGATTTGGGAAAGCATATTTACTAGGGTAGATATTATGATAAAATACGTTAAATGAAATGATCTTTAAATTGTGCTTTGCAATGATAGGAAATTCCTTAAATTGTGTGAATTAAAATAAGAAAAATATGTAAATAAATTTAAACTATATTTGAGCATAAAATAGATCTACTTTGAAAACTGTTTTTTTTTCTTGCTTATGTTTATGTTTTCATAAACATAATTTAATTAAAATAATTACCAAATATCGGTAACAGTGACAGTAACAGTAACAATAACATAGTCAGTAACATTACCATTAACAGTAACAATAACTGTTAAACTAACAGAGATTTAAAATGCTCACATATTTCTAAAAAAAAAATCAAACAAGGAAGTGCATTAAAAAATATCTGCACATTAAAATATGCAATTCTTTAAATTTAGAAGCTGTCATCACTTGACTATATAGTTATTGTTCGATAACCGATTGTAATCAAGCTGAACACAATCAATTGGGCTATAAAAAGTGAAAAAGTTAACTTTAAGCACGACAGAGCTCCCATTCATAAAAAGCAGCTCAGCACACAGCAGATACATTTAAATGCCGCATCGATAAGACAACGATAACAACAGGTGGAACGTGAATGAACGCAGCTATCAGAGAGAAGCCGCAACACGAATTTAGCGAGCCGTGCGCCACCTACGCAAATCAACTGTCGAATCGGTTCCGATAGCGATAACAAAGCACACGGTTCTAACCGACGGGTAGAGCTGTAAAATGTGCTTTTGCTTTTGGCTTTTTTTTGTTTGTTTTTTTTTTTATAACTTAACAGTTAGACGCGCCGCGCATCGATACAATTTCCTGTGCAACACACATAAATACCCCGAATATCAATTTCAAAGATTATTTCGGCATTTCATGTGCTTGCTGCTGTTTCTCGCATTATTTTGTTATTGTTTTTTATAAATATATACATTGTTTTTCTTCTTTTTTTTTTTTGCCTTGTTGACGCTGGTACTGACCTTCAGGCACAAAATTAGCAAATAGATAAAAAAAAAAAAACGAAAAGAAAACGAATTTTTGAGCACGGGACTTTTTTATCGCAATAGAAATTGCACAAGTCAAAAGTATTATCAATAAATGTTATATAGTCTATTTAACAGAGCAGATATTTTATGTGCACAGATTGATGGGTAATTCCAATTAATCGCATAGGCGAAAGTCCAAATTCTAATGCTGGGCATTTGAAAGTTTTAGACTTTGGAATTTTTGAGAAATGGAAAATCATTTTTAAGATTTGTTATTATTAAGAAATTCGTTTAATTTTAAACTCAATTTTTTGGTAAATATATCATCTACTTTTTATTTCTTGAAGTTTTGTTAAATCTGTAACTGCAGAGTTCTATGTGGATATTAATCGATTAACTTAAGATATTCACAGTTATTCCATCTTTAATCTAAAGCTGGCTCAAATTATTTAAGCTCTTCATTTTTTAAAATACTTTATCCAATTTATATTTCTTAAGATTTGTAGAAATTTGCAGTAACAGAGTTCTATGTCGATATTCATCGATTAACTTAAGATATTCACCGTTATTACGATAGATATTCCGATAGAATTTTCAGAACTAACACTGACCAACACTATTGATAATACATTTTGGGTGCTATCAACCTTTATACAGTAAATATGTATTATCAGTAAATAATACACGAGCGCTAATTAGTTCGCAAAGAGAATCGTGTGATCCTTACACACTTGAAGAAAGTGACTCATTCGATTGCAGTAAATGAGTCACAATTTTAGGAAACCCCTTGATATAACGCCCCACAATTGATCATTACCAAGAACCACTTAATATTAGGTTGAACTTGGATGATGATGATGGTGATGGTGAGTCAAGAGGTGCCTTCTATGGCCTATGGGCTGAGTCATCAGGAGTCTAGGCGAGATTGACTCTTTCAGTGGGCGGTGGGTTGGGTTGGGTTGGGTCTGTATTTTGGTCGATTAGGCATAAATGCCATTGCATTGCTCTAATCATAAATATAGAGAAATTCATCATCATCAGAGTAAAACAGATTTCTTTTCTGCGAGTCATGGGGCGTATGCGTAATTATAGCCTGATGTAATAATGATTTCTTAAAAGCTTAATCTAGTGTATTTCCAGAAATTGTGCATTATTGTGAAATCTTCGAAATAACAAAAGCTCTATATTAAGTATACGCAGATGCGTTTAATTGAACAAGATTATGCATTGAAAATATTTCTGTTTATGATAAACCAAAAAAGTATTAAACTTATATTTGGTTAAAAATATTAAAAAAATAATACGTCTAAAGCAAAATAGTTGTAAAGTTTTTTTGTTTGGTTGAAAGATTTATAAATGTGGATTTTTTTTTAAGGAAAATAGTTCTAAATTTTTCTTTTAATTTTTAATTTAAAATAAAAGTTTTATGCAAATTGCAATAAAAACATATTTACATATTTTTTTTTTTAACAAATTTTTGATTTTTTAATCTTTATTTTTTTTTTTTAATTTTATATTAAATGTTAAAGTTTTTAATTTATTTGTTGTTAAAAAAGTTTTTATTAAAAATTTTAATAATTTCATAATTTAACAATAATAATAGACAATTTAATGAGTGACAAAAAAAACATATACGTTTTCTTTTTAAATATTATATACGTATTTTTTTTAAATATTCTGTATTTTTTCTATAAACTCACCATAAAATTGAAACAAAATCCACAATAGAAGTTAATATAATACTCCTTGCGCCTCTCTAAATAATTCCAAATTGCAGATCCAAATGTTTGTTTTGCTTTAAGCTTGTTTTTTTTGTTTATATATTTAAATTTGTGGATATTTTTCTTTTGTCACAAATATTATGTTGATTGTACTGTTATTTTGTTAAAAAAAACACTTGTTGTCGCGCGAATAGACAAGGGGCAAATGTTTTGTAGAACTTTTTCGCTGTTGCGCACTCGAGGCGAGGCGTCAGAAAAAAAAGAGTCGCCGCAAATCGTGAATCGTAAGCGTCGCCCCTCTCTCTCTATTGGCGAATTCGAGTTCGCACTTGTCGCTCGGGCAAATTAGCAAATGCGCTTAGAGTGTGTGTCCGTTAGAATCAGAAGTATGTTACGCGAGGCGACAGCGTCGACTGGGCGAACGAAGCGATCGTTGCGGTCTGATATTGAAATTGTATAAGAATCGAGCGGCGCAGTTGACGCAGCCAAAAGTTGACTGTTCTTAATCGTTGTGTAAGCGAGAGCGAGAGATTTGTGTTTTATAATTGCGAGCCGTATTTACGAATTATATTCACATACGAACATATGTATGTGTGTGTGTGTGTGTGTGCATGTGGGTGTGAGACGCTGCCTTAAGCTTTAGCGGCGCGCTGCTTGGCGTTCGTTCTGCTGCTAACGTCTAATGCCAGCGTTTTTATACAATTTTTGTATATGTATGTATATATTTTCAAGTTTAATTTGCGCTCGTTGTTGTTGTTGGTGGTGGTGTTGCTGCGGCGGCGAATTTCCGTATCAAACGTTGGCATGTGCTTGTGTGTGTGTGTGTTATTTATTATCTTTGCTGCTTTTGATTATTTGCATGTATGTGTAGCTGCGCAGCTCTATGATTGCTGTTGTTGTTGTTGTTTATTTTTGTTGTTTTTGCTGTTGCTGAGCTATTAGCGCTTTGTTGTTGCGCACATTCACACGCCACTATAAACAATATTGACCTAGGTTATATACTATGTATATGCGCATACATACATACATACACGTATACTTCAGTATTTCTGATTTTTATACTTTGCTCAGTTGTTGTTGTAAATGTTTGCCTATCGCATACTATTTTATAGCTTTTTTCTAGGTTATATTTTTAGCAATATTCTTGATACACTTTTGCATTTATTAATTTATATTTAATATTAAAATATATATTCGTTATCAGTCTTTTGTTAAACAAACAATTTACAGTTTATACAAAAACACAAATTGATTTAAGAATTGCACTTTTTTTGTTAAAGAAAATATTAAAACATTTGCTAGATTTAGTTTTTGCGTTGATTTTTTTTTTGTTTTAACACTAAACAATAAGGCAATGGAGATCATATAACGTTTATAATTTTCTTGTTCTTATGTTTAATTATTTAAACAGCAGCTTTTGCTTAGCTATGCACAGTTAAAAGCTTTCTAATACTATTGAAAGTTCTTCCAAGAACAGAAACGCTGCCGTGTGCTGTGTTGACGCGTCGCCAGCTCGCTGAGAAATACGAAATGGCGGCCAGCGTTCAAAATTTGCCGAGAACAACGTGCTGGCAGCGCAGCTAGCGGCGGCGTAGCTGTGACTGCGCAGCTGGCGTCGGTATTGAATGGCGGCAGCGACGGCAGCAGCAGCAGCAGCAGCGACAGCGCAACTGAAGAATGAAAGCGTTGCGTATGCACGTATGAGTGTGTATGTGTGCGCACGTAAAAGTGTGCGTGCGTAAGCCGGCATTTGAGACAGCAGCTGCTGCCTCTAACGCATACACACAGAAGCTGAGGCAGTATTTTTTTGCAGCCGAAATGTCGAGTTGCTGTTGTTGTTGTTGTTGTTGCGATTGCTATGTTATTTTCGGCAATTGCCATTGTTGCGTTGGCGTTAGCGTCGACTGAGGCGCAGTGACAGCGTCAGCGGCGACAAACGCGCTCAACTTACTCAATAAAATTTTTATTATGATATCTACGCACACGAATATAATTCGTGCGGCGGTGTCGGCCGTTCAATTTGCATTGTTGTTCTTGTTCTTGTTGTTGTTGCTGTTGCTGCTGGTTTTGGCTTTGCTTTGGTTCTTATCGCAGTTGTTGTTATTCTTTCTTGTATTTGGTCAGTTGTTTTTGCCGTATTTGTGTTATCACAGCTTTTTTTGTGACGTACATATATATGTGTGCATGTGTGTATGTGTAATGCTGGGGGACAGACTCAATTTGTGATTTGTTAGCATGATTCGAAGCATTTCGATGCCTTAGTCAACATCGCGTTAAAAACCCAGATAACTAAAGATTAAAGATCACATGATACAAAGTGCAAGGCGCAATAAATTGGCATAGGACAAGTTGAACTTTGTAGCGGTAAATAAAAGAGATACAGTAAATACACGTAAGCTGATTATAAAAAATATCGACTAGCAATCAAATTCTATACGGCTAGCCTGTTATTATTTGTAACAAGATAAGTATATTAAATTGAGAAGTGATAAACATTAATTAATTATATTATTTACATAACGTAAAATGTCAAATTTTCCAACAGTTCGCTGGACAATGCTCGTACTGTCTTTAGCAAGTCAATGCCCCGAACTTTATAGCCAATGTCTGCTGTTGCATACCCCACTGCGCTGGCAGCAATCGACTCTCTGTTACCTCTGCGTATCTTTTGGCCTGTCTGCGGGGGCGCCCCCCCCCCCCTTCACCCCTGCTGCACTCCATCAAATGCAGCCATTATATGTTGTTGTTGTTGCTGTCGTTATTTAACGTAGTGCGTTGACCCGAGAGATTTCTTTTGTCGGCCAACATTTATAGTCAAGCGGCAACAGAAAATAAAATTTAAATTATAATGCATAAATAAGAAGTTCTTCGAAATTCGGCGAAAATGTTGAAGAAATTTCAATAAATGCAGCGGCCAAAGAAGAAGAAGAGCAGCTGAAGCAGCAGCGCGCAGCCTGCGTCAAGCATTTCCGCTGTTTGCGTTGCAGTCGACGCAGCCGCCGAGGCCGAGGCCGCGGCCTCTGCTGCTACTGCTGCTGCGGGGGGCGTACGTTTTTCAACGGTGCAATAAATTCAAGCTTCATCCCTTTTTGGCAACGACCAACACCAACAGAAACGGCAGCGAGCAAAAAAATACACAAAATAAAACTCAAACCCAAAATGTCTGCAACGTTCTCGCTTGCAAAGGGCAACGGCAACAACAACAACAACAACAGCCGCAGCAGCAGCAGTAGCCGCAGCAGCAGCAGCCAAAGCTGCTCGTGTGGCGGCCGTGCAACGGTTTTCAACAGCTGGCATCGGAGGCCGTGCCATAGTTTTCAACACATGCTGCACATGCAGAGGACGCAGGCGGCGCCGGACACTCAAGAGTTTGTTGCATGTCTGCCTCGCTCTCTCACTCTTTCCTATATATCCCTCTCTCTCTCTCTCTCACTCACTCTGTACGTATCCGATAGCAAATGTGCATATGTATTGGCTGTTGCCGGGCTGCAGGCGACAGTTTATGTTGGTCCGCGTCTGGGCGCTTGCCAGCTGCTTGAGTCATTAGACACGTGGTGGGCGTGGACCAGCCCACAGCAGCCCCCACATTAAACAGCCTAATAGCTGCCAAATTCATGATAATATTCATATTCATATACTTTAAATAGTTTTCAAATGAATTTTGTGCAAATTATCATGTGATTTTATGAATGTTTTTCTTATATTAGATATAACAAAGAAAATAAAAATATTACATGCAAATTAAAAATAAATCATAAAAGACTGATTTAAATATTAAATAAAAAATAAAACACAAATATTTTAAATAAATAAAATTAAATTAAACCATAAAAAAAGAAAATGAACTATTACAAAAAAATAAAATAAAATTATTGCATAAAAAAAAATATGTATAACATAAAAAATAAATAAAAATATTATATAATATAACAAAATAAATATAGAATATAAAAAATCAAATAAAAATACTACATACAAAATAAATAAAAATATTATATAATACAATTTAAAAAAAAAAAGTACATAAAAAATCAAATAACAATATTATATAAAAAGATTAAAATATTAAAAGAAATAAAATAAAAATATTACATAAAAATAAAATAAAAACATTATGTAGGAAAATGAAAGAAAATACATTTAAATATTAAAAAAAAAAGTTACTTAAAATAAAAATAAAAAAAATGACATAAAAAATAAAATAAAAATATAACATAAGAAAATAAATTAAAATTATATAATTATATAAAAGTAAAATAAAAATAAAAAATATATAATTTTAAAATAAGTTTTTTAATAATATCAATTATTTCTAAGAATTTGTCCTGGAAATAACGAATTAAGCAAAATATATATAATAATATTATTAATAATAATAATAATATGAATTATAAAAAAATAATAATATATAGACCTTTGTTGAATTTAAAAAATGAACACTTTTCTATTAGGCGAAACATTTCACAACCAAATAAATACAAACAAATAATATATTGAGAGATAAATATTGCTGAACATAAAAAACTCGCTATCAATCAATATATTTCTCAACCATAAAAGAGAAATCCCCATTTTTACTATATCTATACTAAACAGAAAAACAATTACTTAACAACAATTTTAGCTAACCTTCTGTTATGACTTTTGGCATATTTCCGGGCGGCATACCAAGGCCTTGACACCTCGGGGACATTACATTAATGCTAGGCACTTTCTGACATTGCTGCGTTTCCCAGAACTCCGGGGGCAGCAAAAACAAAAACAATATATATATATAGATAAATGTGTGTGTATGTATATAAAAACAAAAACAGTTGTTAATGGGGCCCACTTATTGCACCAGAATGAATCACGCTGCATTAGCGTCATTTCAGGGCCCTCCTGCTGTTTTTTTTTTCGATTGTCTTTGATAATGGGTCCAACAGCCGCGTGTGTTGACCATTACGATAACATTCTAATATAGAACAAAAAGTTAACAACAAAAATATTGTGAATAATAAAAAAGTTTTTAGTTTGTGTTGAAATTGAAGATCAATGCAATGACTGGGGCGATTTTGATTTACCATTAAAATAAAGATAATATTTAACTGCGGGCTGTAATCTTATCTATCGGCTGTGTGTTAGCCATTATGTCATTCTATATAATGCGCCAATAGCCACGTGGGAAAACGGGAGTACGTCAGGAAACAAACAACTCGTGAAATTGCACAACATTTATTGCGTTCTCTTCGGAGAACAGCGCTTCAATGCAGGGTAGCCTAGTTAACAGAGCATAAACTACACTGTTAACAGAGCATGTTAAAAACTAAACAGTATGAGTTGTACGAAAAACTGTTAATTAAATGTTAAATAACAAACACTTTAGATAGTCTGCTCTGTTAACCGAGCACAAAAAAGTAGTTCGAAAAACTGCTAATGAAATATTAATTAATAGAAATGTTAATAACAGTAAAATAGAACTTAACAACAAGATAGTAAGTGCTGGACATGAATTCGAAAAACTGTTAAGGAAATGTGACGAACAGCAAACCTAACCAAATATGTCTTAAGTTATTTGAAAACTACATAAAACAAAATTTAATCAGTGACTAAAATCTAAGCTTTGCACATGAATTAACAGGGTATCTAACTATCTAATATTATTTATTAAATAAAATAACCCAAAATTTACGACTTAACTTGTCAGCATTATCTGCTCAGAATCTGCTCTGTCAGAGCTAACAGAGCTTAATCTGTTCTATTAACAGAGCATGTTAAAAACTAGGCAGCAAAAGAAGTAAGAAAAGCTGTTAATGAAATGTTAAAATATTCAGTATCAGAAGAAAGCAGCTAACCGCAAATGTTGTTTCCAAAAATATATATTATAAAAAATGTAAAAAAATTGAATAGTTTCTAAGCTTTAACTATGAATAAACGGGATATCTAACTAACTAAATATTTATTTAAAAAAAAAAATAACGAATTAGCTTGCCAGCATTATTTATTTTAGATAAAAAAAAAAAAAACAGTGAAACAGAACTGCGTCACGTAATTATTTGCAGATAACATTGCTCAAGTTCTTGAAATAGACGAGCCCAATTACGTATACGCACCGTGAACAATTTTCTAGCTACGCCTTGCATTTATTGCATTTTCTTGCTAAAAAGATTTAGAATAGTTGATCTTACGTTTCCTGAACTGATGTAATTGCTATTATTGCTATTATTGTAATTTATTTGTTTACAAAAACGTGCGACCACCAGAGAGAGGGTGCGAGAGATTGAAGAGCAAATAAACTGTGAAGTGCCGCACGGGGAAAATGAAAACATTTGCTTAGCGCTCACAAATATATGAACGTTCATCTATACGTACAATAGGCATTTACATATATATATATATATATTCGTATAGTCGTATTCAATGTCAGTGCCAGTCATAGACTTTTGTTATTCCCATTATTATTGTCGTTACAGGCCTCACACGCGGCGAACGTAAAAAGTTATCTATGTATACCCGTTTATGGGCATATCTTATTAAGAAACTGCTGTCTAGGGCTTTACGAGGGGACTTTCGTCTAAGGGGACTTGAATTCTACATTTACAAATGATTAGGAGAATATGCTTATGGATTATCTAATGTATATTTAAGGTTCTTCTTTAACAGTTTCTGTTAATACTGAAGATTAAAGACATTCGGTGTGGAGAATACTAAGGGAAAAGTTTTAAAGATATATATAAGAAACCCTCATTATCATAAATAATTAAATAATTATTATTAATTATATTAATTATATATTAAATTAATCTAATTAATAACAATTATTTATGAGCACATTACGTGTTATAAATAACAAATATATTAAGGAAAAATAAACGTATTTTATTATTATTATTACGGTAAACAAAAATTTCCCTTTTAATGGCAATTTTAAGATTTTCGCAATTCTCATAACTCAAAAGTTTCAATTTTCGAGCGACTTTTGTAGCACAATATCTAACTATACGAAATTATAATTAAATATATTAAATCAATTTCATAGTAAATGCACGCTTTAAGGACTCCAGAGAGAGCAAACGGAACGTTGAGAGTGAACACGCTTCTCTTTGGCTTTGGACCATTCTCAACTGTTTCAGCATTAAGCTCAATGTGTACATAAATATGTATGTATATGTGTATGCACGTGTGTATGTATATGTGCATGTATTTAAACAAAAAGCATGCGAATATCGCGTGATTATAAAACACCTTTGCATTTTAGTTTAATGGCAGCTGTTTTTTTCTCTTTTCTTCTTCTTCTTCTTTTAAGTAATTACTGTTGCACAATAACAGTTTAAATTGAAAAATCGTCAGGCTAATGTCTCCAGCTGTTAAATAAATTTACATACATATGCACGCTTGCAATATTTATGCACATTGCATATATTACAAATGCAAAACGAGTGATTGTAAATAGATTTTTTTTCGTGTGTGCTGAAATTGCTGAATTGAGCTGCGCTGTAAATAAGCTACATATCAATTAGGCAGCAGCCAGCGCAACAGCAGCACCAACAGTAGAACAATAGCAGCAGGGGGAGTGTCGACGTCCAGACTGCGTCAATAATAACTGCATTACACGCGGCAATGACAAAAATATATATGTATATAAATGTTATATGAAAACTCTCTCGCGCATACACGCACACACACACGCAGAGAGACAGACCTTGCACTCTATCGCTCTCGCACGCTATTGTTGCTGCATTTGCTGTTGCCCTCCCTCGCCGCTTAGCTACGTTACAATCAGCTTTAGCCCTGCTCTTCTTGTTTCTGGTGCGGTTCATTGACCGTTGGCACGTGCGTTGAAAACCATTGCACTTCCTCTTGCATTTGCTGGTCGAGTCTGTTGAAAACATTGGCACTGCCTCCAAAGCGTACACTACACGTTGCATTTTATCGCATGCACATGTCAGTAGTTCTCTCTCTTTTGCACGCTCTAGCACTATGACAACTATACAATATGTAGAGATGCCGGTTGGTATACGCTTGGTTGTATGAGTGCGTGTGTGTGTGTGTGAAACGGCTTTTTATAGCGCGCCTGAATGGCTTTGCTTGTAGTTGTTGATGTTTAAATTTTGTTGTTTGCTTTGCAGTTGCGCGTGGCTTGCACTAGTGTGCGCGCGTCTGTATGTGTTTGTGTGTGTGTGTGTGTGTGATATATTCTCAAGTAACTTGCATTAATTTTCCGTTTTATTTTCGGCTACTTTCGATGTTTACAGTTATTTTTAATAGTGCCGACGCGCCCACATTGCAGGCCTCTTAAGTCATCGCACAATTTTGCGATCAATTGCAATTTGCAATTGATAGAAGCAACAACTATATATGTGCGTATGTACACACATATTGATAATAATAATGATAAGAGCCGTTCAGCATTCTTCTGACCAAAATATTGACCATAAACTTGAGCTTCCGGTGGGGCGGCTCATTCAAAAAAATAAATATTTATATACATATACATATATATGTATCTATAAGCCTTTAGGTGCTAACATAATGTTTATGCACTCAAAACATGGGGCTATACTTTGGCTATTTAATCTTGAGTGAGGTTGGGCGAATATTAATGCATATACACTCCGTGCCATTTGCATAGATACTGTGCAATAAATACATTAAGGTCACAGCGAATATTTTGCGAGTTGTTAAACCAGTTATTGTTGCATATACTATATCTAATATACATTTATATTTTATATTTATTATTAAAACCTGCCAAGATATTGCAGCTAGCTGTTAAATATTTACAAGTTGGATTTGCAGTGTTGCCCCCCTGCAGGGCCCTAGTATTAACAGTTATATAAGTATGCATTAAATAATTATTCGACCAGCCCAGTCAAAGGGTGTGGCCAGCCTTAAGTCTGAGCGTTGCCAGATCTGTGCAAAATATTTGCAACTTTGTTTGACAAGAGGATAAACAAAATTAATTTTCTTGCTCCTTTATATTTATATGTATATACTAGCGGGAATCTCCCTATTTACGTGACCAGCACTGTATAAAGTCTACCTGCTCGTATTATTTGTAAATTTATTGCTCTGTCGTTAGGTCCGAAGTATCAATTTCCGGTTGTGTTAAGCCCCAAAAAATTATTAACTAAGTGCCCGAGCAATTAAGATAGAACCAAATACAATTACAGGGCGAATATGTAAGTGATAATTAAGCTGATGAATTCTGAATGAATTAAAGACGGTCGACATATACACATACGTACGTGATCTTTATCTAATTTGAATGAGTTTTAAACTCTTGTTACTTTTGACTAAGGTATAGTTAGTATTATTCTATAATTTATCTGTTCTGCAGGTGAATTCCCGCATCTCGTATTTCATAGTATAGTTATAAAGATATTTACTGCTGGCCGAAATCGATATGCAATGGATGCTAATTGGATTTCCAGACAAACGAATAAATCTGAATTGACAACCAGTTTTTTTTTCTTCTTCTAGTTAAATTGAGGTACTACGCAATGGATGTCTGGGCTCCGATAATTGTGCAATTGAACTGGACGACACTCGCAATTGCAATCATCGGCTAATAAGCTCGACGGTTACGTAAATGTGCTAGTGAACAGTTTGTAATTTTATTTATGAACCTCACACAATGTGTGCAAAATGTAATGCCGGCCCCTAGGCACTACGAGTACCTAGTATTAGTTGGCATCTAGTATATAGAATACTTTGATTTGGCACAACCTTGACAAATGGCAATGCCAAAACGGTCGTACATTGACTCGGGAAATTGTCTAGCAATTGAGCTACCCTCTCTCTCTCTATCTCTCTCACACTATCTCTCTCTCGCTCTCCCTCTCCCTCTCTCCCTGTCTAGTGCTCGGCTCACACGCGCGATCGTCAAAACTTAAAATATATGGAATATATATGGGGGAAGGAAAAAGCAAATGCAATTTTGTATATTACCGACACGCTCTCTATGAAATCTAGTATATGTTTGATTTAAGTGTATATAATAATTTGCCCGATTTTATTAGCTCTCCGAGCGGTTCCGGTGCCGTTGCACGCTTTATGCCAATTGCCGGAACGTGTCGTCGTACAAAATGCAAAAAAAAAACAAAATTTACTTTTCAAATGCATTTAACTATTTTGGGCCGTGGTAGGGGTTCTGTTTTGATTTATGCCCCGCTTCGGTCCTAGACAAACAATTTCGCAAAGTTCCCCCATATACATATATATATATATACATATTATTTATATATAATGCCTGCGATAAGAAGAATTTATCGGAACTGCCAGAACTGATGTCATTCGCTCTGTTTTTTTTCCCATTAAACTTGGGTATGTGGTGCATGGCCGTAAATTAAAACTGTAAGCAATAAAAATACTAAAAAGCTAAGCTTCATATCGATCTATTTAAGTCTACATTGTTGCCAATAATTAGCCTCTGTAGCTGAAGCTTCTTTGGGGGATTTACAAGCGGAAAGGTTTTCTGAATTACTTTGAAGACAAATTATTGACACATGTTTGTAATCGATCTCATTAAACAGCTTCTAACGATCAGTTATCAACAGTTCCACAACAGTTTCACATTGTTCGACATACTAAATGATCTTGCTATTAAGTGATCTTCAATTCTTTGAGGGGATCGTCGCTTTTGGAACTAAGTATATAAACTAGTAGCAAGGCTTTTACTATAAAACGACTCAAAGATTGATCAGCTCCTAACTCATTTTTTTAATGCCTTGTTAATCGATCAGTAAAATTAAAAATGGATTCTTCCTATTCTCCCTAACTATCGCTTTTTAACCCCGTAATTTCTCTCTTTTACACATATAACATGCAGCTCAAGATTTATTTAAATTATCGATAATTATCGTTAGTCGGCCCTGAGATTTTTAAAAATTATCGATAGCTCTACCGCGATAAATATCGATCTTCGGCCCTATGAGAAACCTAATCCTGCAAGATTTCTTTTGAAATTATCGATAGTTTCCACCGATAAATATTGATTTTTTTAGTATATATCTCAGATTAGAAGACTTAGAGAAACCTAGTCCTGAACGATTTTTTTGTAATTATCGATAGCTTTTCCGCGATATGTATCGATTTTCGGCCTAGTTTTTTAGTACATGGATGATCATAAGACAAAGAGAAACCTAATATTCCCCGCGATATACATCTATCCATTTTCACCCTGGTTTTTTAGTATATCTCGTTAATAAGGAGTTTTAGAGGAACCCAATCTTACCCAATCTTAGCTTACCCCGATAAATATCGATTTTCACCGGTTGTTTTTAGTATACCTCGCAAATTAGAAGACTTAGAAAAATGTAATTGTGCATATCTGTTAGAACATGCACGGATTATAAGTTTTTAACTTTTTTTACTCAAAGATCAGTCAAAGTTTATAGATAGATAGAATAGAGTTATCGTGATTTAGGATCGATCTTGCAATCATTAAACTTGGCAGCCAAGTTTACTTTAATGTTGAGTACAAAAATTCGGACAATACACTCAGACAAGGGTTAGGTGCATTACTCAATCCAAAGCTGGATGAGTGTGCCAAGTAAACGACCTATAGACCATAGATAAAGCCGCATGCAGGCAGACCTATAGATAGACAGTTAGACCTACATATGCACATAACCAGTTAGGCGCTGAGGCTATACGCTCCAAAGAACTACATTGATAAGCAAAGGCCAAAGGTCGACTTGGGCAGAGATTAGAATCGAAATGTTTATGAATGATGATATTACCAAAAGATTGCGTATTAATAAAGTATATAGTATTGTATGTAGTATTAATATTAGCTTAAAGTTAACGAGTAGCGGCAGGTGAGCCTGGTTTATATTTGATTCGAACCGGTGTCCTGCTTTTAAGTTAGCTTCCAATCCAAGACTTGAACCGGTGTCCTGCTTTAAGCCTAGCTTCAATTTAATGAGTAACGTCAATTTGTTGATTCAATTTAAAATGGACTCGAACCGGTGTCCTGCTTAAAAATAAGCATCAAATCAATGAGTAGGTGGGCCTGGCTTATATTCGATTCGAGCCGGTGTCCAGCTTTAAAACTAGCTTCAAATCAATGACTAGCCCGGTTTCTATTGGACTTGTTTTATTTTAAAATGGATTCGAGCCGGTGTCCTGTCTTAAATCAAGCTTCCAATCAATGAGAAGCGCTAGGTGAGCCAGGCTTACTTTCGACTTAAAATGGATTCGAGCCTGCTTTAAAACTAACAACAAATCAATAAGTAAGGCTATGTGAGCAATGTTTATATCCGATTCGAACCGGTGACCAGCTTTTAAATTAGCTTTAGAGGCTTATTGTATAAGGCAAAAGGAAATTGACGTTTGCTAAACATTTTTGCTGCTTTCTTTGCGCTTTGTCCCTTTTTTTTTTGTGAAACTCTAGAATTTATTTGCCTGCTGCTAAGAAAAATCAAGAAAAATGTGCACAAATACATATATATATATATTTATATGTATATATATATATATAAAAGAATTACGTAGCCAATAAATAAGTCCGAAAAGGCAATTCCAAGGCTTACTTTATGGCTCGCTGGCAGTTGGGTCCGTTGTGCCCCGAAGGCATGTCAACGTTTTTTTCTTTTCACCCAACCGCCCGAAAAGCTGCCTTGATTTTTTTTTGTCGCCAATTGGTAAAAGCTTGAGGTGGGAGGAGAGGAAAAAGAAGAAAAGGAAGCGATGTGATAATGCAACGTAATTGCACAATCAATAAATTAAATCTTAACGATTAACCCATTAATATAATACAATTTGTATTACGCCCGGCATGACGAGCGTAATATGTCATATCTCTTATCATCTGGAATTTGCCTGAAGTGCTTAATAGTTTTATTATTGTACGCTCACATCTCGAGTTTCAGATTCTTGCCTCGTAATATTCAAGGGTATTTATAGTTGCTCGCAATAATAGAATTTACAAAAATAGATTAAAAGCTGGGCTATGAGAAGAATAAAATTTGAGATAGCAAAGAAAAAAGGTGACATAGGGAATTCTAGTAATAAGCGTAAATTTTTCATATCAATCAATTACTGGACTAGGGCAATATTTAGTGAGGCATTGATGAAATTCTTTACCCTATAATCCTAGGGTATTCTAGAGTAAATAGTTGAATGTACGACGCCTTAATTCCTTATCTCTTACTACTTTTATAATTCCCTACATATTTGTAGTTTAACATTTAACAAACTTTGAAAGTAAGCTTGAATTTTATAGGGTATCAAACTAAGTCAATATTAAGCAGATTATGGAAACAATTAAAGGTTTTTATAGCTAAACGATATATATGTATATATATAGAAATAAAAATATACTTCAAAATTAAATATATTATAAACAAACTCGAAACTCTTTCTAAAAGCAATATACAATTTACAGGGTATCACAGAACACAAATAATAAGCTTAATGAAAAAACTATTTATAGTCCCGTTGTTAAAGGATGCAATGTTTTCGAACCTAATCTCAACCAATACACCCTCTAATTTGGCACTCGCGAGCTTTACAGGGTATTTAACTACATAAAAACTAGTTAGTGAACAGAATCTATTGAAAGTTCTAGCTGCTTGCGATCTTATGAATATACTTTAAGATGTGTTTAGCCAGCTGTAGACCTAAGATACCTCAACCCTTAAAAAGTTTCGAAATTAAGCTTAAGTTGAGCTTTACAGGGTATTCAACTAAATGAAAACTAGTCATTTGCCATCTAATTAATATATTTTCAGATGTGTTTAGCCAGCTGTAGAGCTAAGATACCTCAACCCTTAGACAGTTTCCAACTTAAGCTTAAGTTGAGCTTTACAGGGTATTCAACTATATGAAAACTAGTTGGTGCAAAGAAACTATTGACAGTTCTATCTTCTTGCGATCTAATCAAAGTATTTTAAGATATGTATAGCCAGCTGTAGAGCTAAGATACCTCAACCCTTAGACAGTTTCCAACGTAATCGTAAGTTGGGCATGCCCACAGTTATGGCCCCATTAAGTTGATTACGAATGGCATGGCGTTTGAAAAGTTTTGGCATTTAGGCACATAACCGCCAACTGGTTGTGTTGGCATAAATTACAAATTTTACGATTTAGATAGGAATAGGCCGAGCGCAACTTGTATTCCATTCTGTTCTGCGTTTTAATGCTCTCATTTCCGGACTTTTATCTGTTTTCGTACGTTCAGATGTGTGTCAAATTTGCCACCCACTCGACGTCTTCTTCCAGCGAGGACTCAAGGTGTGCGAACCACCCCCGAGTTCTCCGGAGGCGGCTTGCATATGTTTCCTTTTGGGGGTTGGTTTTCGGCGGTCGTGGTTTTTTTTTTGGCTACTTGCCTTGGCTGGCGTTTTCCGGCTTAGCTTTTACTTATATATTTTGGCTCAAGTTCAATGACCTTGCAATTTTCTTTCATTTCACTTTCTTGACACAAAATTTCCTTTGGCTCATTTGGGGTTGGGTCGACTTGCGGCAAGGGTGGTTTCTCTGCCTCTTCTGGTTGCATGACATGCGCATCATTTGTTTTGATGTGGAGAGAGACATCTTCTCTATTTTTGCGGGCCGCCCCCCTCCAAACGCATGGTAGGAGGGAGGGGAGGAGAGGGCGGAAGGGTCGAGAACATTTTATTGTCTTATTGGCAAATATTTTGGTTTGTTTGCTTTTAATTTGGGGACTTTTCTCGAAGCATACACCGGCCGGCTTGGTTTGCATTGGGGCAAATATTAATGGGTTCACGACAGCTGGGTTAATAATGGGGCAAGGGAGTTGAGAAAGCAAAAGATTTAACTTCTGTTTAACTTCCAGTTAAATCAAAGCAGTTGTTTCTTAATCTATTTAATGTCTAATAGGTACTTAAATTAATTGTACGACTGTCTAATACATATTAGACATGAAAAGAGGTTCGCTATAGCAAAGCCTTAAACTTGATTTCAATATTTTAACTCTCTTAGTCATATTTAGCAGGAGCTTTACTATAGTTTTAAATGAACTCGGAGAAACTTCTCTTGAAACTTTAAAATGCATTTGAGCCTTAAACTTCATGTGATTCTGGGGTATGTTTATGAAATTAAATTAAATAACTTGAACTTAATTCGATTGTCAAATCACACTTAAAATAAGCAGAGCATTTTCCAACTGCTTGTCAAATCAAATGAACTTTTTGTCAGCAGCTCATATGATATATTTGCATTTAAGAAGCCTAACTAGAACTTAATTCTAATGACAAATTATACTCAAAATAAACAGCAACGAATTACACAGCTTTTTCCAACTGCTTGTCAATTCAAATGCACATTTTTGTCAGCAGCTAAGATGATGAATTTATTAACTAACTAGAACTTAATTCCATTGTCGGATTAAACTTAAAATAAAGGAAACGTTTTCTAACTGCCTGTCAAATTAAATGCACTTTTCACTGCATATTTTGAACTATTCCCAAGCTATTTACTATATAGAGCCCAACTCCTCCGTTAGTTTATCCAATAAATACTAGTCTATAAATTACCAGGCATTTCCTCTGGCTATTCCAAACAATTTCGATTGCTCGAAAATATCTAGCAAAGTACTTAACATGATTCGCCATAAATTACCATTTGGGAGCTGATATCTAACACAAAACTCAAGTGCAGCCTCCCCCCTTATAAAGAGATACCATACAGATACACACACATACACACATAAATATGCATACATATGTATGTATGTAATTACACCCGCAACGAAATGAACGAACATGCGGAAAAGAAAGCTTCCAAAATGATCAACGCGCCGGGCCCCAACAATATATTGTTGTGTACGCCCCCCGATTTATGGCTGTGGTACCAAAAGTGAATAGAATTAGAAAAACCGAAAAGAACAAAGAGCATAACATAAAAGAGCAGAGAGCAACGCGCCACGAGAAATGGCCCCGCACATGTCCACGAACTTATCTAATACTATGGATACCGTTACTTGAGGTCACTGGCCCACACAGAGAACTGCACTTGTGTACAACAAACAGACGACAGCGACACGCACAAACACACACACACACCCATACAAGGCACAGGCACGCACACGCACGCACTCTCTCGCTCACGCACAAGCAATAACAATGCTCAGCCGTCGGTTATGTCATGCACATCAAATCCATTTGGTGGGAAATTTAAGCTGAGCGTTTTATCGCATTTGAGTGCGAGTCGTTTGAGTGTTATTTATGCAGGCCAATTTGTTGGGCATTTTGTTGTCAGTTCGAGTACTTTTTTTTGGGGGGAAATTTGAAACGTTTTGAGCGCGTTGCATTTAGGTGGGTAATTTGTTGTTGCCGTTGAGTTTCTTCTGGCTTAAGCGTTTATATATTGAGTAATATATTGAAAATTTAAAAAATTGCAATCAACTAATTTTTAAAGCCCGCAAAAATTGAAGTTACAAAATATAAAAACAATGCTTAATTTCGTTATTTTTAAAAGTCTGTGGAGTTAAAATAAAATATTTTAATTTATTTATTTAAACAAATTTAATTCTACTAAACTGCAAATTTACATTATTAAAAAATTGCGATTACAATACTTTTAAAGTCCAAATAATAAAAAATAATCAAAATGTATTAGAAAACCTCAAAAGAAAAACTATTCCAAAATTTATATCTCATCAGTTTTCTAAGTCAATGGAACTTGTTAAAATTCCTTTTCAAAAAAGTTATTTTTTTAAAACCCAAAATTAAAAACAAATTATTTAATAATTTGTAAAGGCCCACGTAATTTTATAATATTTCCTTTTTTGAAATGTTTTTCAAGCGAGTTTTGCATTCTAATTCCAATGATAAAATATGAAGTTGACTCATAAATTAGTTCTAGTGTAAATAAAATAAATGAATCGCTTTCTAAGTAGGATTCTGGGAATTTACAAAATATCTGCATAAAATGAATATTTTTAAGTATTTCATTTGAAGCTGTTCTAACAGCTATTCCACAACAACAGAAAGTTAACGCTCAACAATTACCCTACTCAAACAGCCGAACTAATCCAAACTTGCGCACAAAACACACTCAAACGGGATTAAAAAAAAAGAATTTCCCTCCTCTCTACGCCCGCCCACTTGGATCTGGTAAAAACAGCTGTTTGAAATGCGCAAACTCCAAGCGACTACGCAATGCAATTGAAATTGATTTTGCTTAGCGGCGGGGAGAGACGAACGAACGGAGCAGCACAGCCCGTAGACAGCCACCACCAAAATATAATGGACACCAGGGAAATTTGGGAAAAACAAAAATTCTTATATGACCCATTTACGGGGCGTAGAGTTCAAAGACCTTTTACGGGCGGCGGCGGCGGCGGCGGCGCAAGCGAGCTTCCAGAATGCGGCGAGTCAAGACCCAAAAATCATTGGGCGCTTATGCCTCTTACTTTCTGTATCTAATTTAATATATATATATATGTATGTATTTGTTTTTACAGCAACTGCAACTGTTTTCTGGTTGTGTGGGTGGCTTTTGGGCGCTCATGATGTCACTTGTAGGCTTGCTTGCCCGCGGATACTCCGGGGTGGAAATGCATAATCAGCTCGCGCTTTCTTCCATTTAATGTGCGTGTCCCAAGCTGTGGATTGGTAAGCTATCATATCATGGTGGTTGCTAGCTCTCGGACTCCCCCCTTCCCCACCCTCCCACTTCCCATATCAAGCCAACCCTCCCTCCATCAGACTAAAATAAAGTACTTGTCCAATTTGATTTTTGTTACATGGCTTAGCTTGACCCATATTCAAGCGTACCCTGTTAATTTGATGAATTGTCATTTCTTTTATCTCATTTGATTTGATGGCAAGATTTTGATAATATATCATTCAATATAATAGAAGAGTTTAGACTGTGTCTATGGGGCAGGTTTTTCAGTATATCGACAACAAGCTAATTTATTTTATATCAAGAAAAATATTTTTTAATTTCCTAATTAAAATGCAAGCCCAACTATTCAAGTAATATCTAAGTTAATGTTAATCTAGTATACATTTTAATTACTAAAATACTTTACTTTTTCACTATTGAAAGCTTTTAGAACTGAACGGAAAAAAGATAATACTAAGGGACTATAATAATTAGCTAATTAACAATATAAGAGATATAGCTTTAATTTTGCTAATCCGAAGATTTAATACCCTTATAGACTTTTCCCAGACGGGTTTGCAGATATGTGAGAAGAGCGAAGCTCGTAAATGCTTAATTTGACAAAATTAACAAAATATTTTTCCATTTTTCCTTCCCTTCGACCGATTCTTCCATATAGCTATATGATATAGTGGACCGATGTTCATAAGATTTTGCATATATGTAGAGAGCATAGTAAAACATAGCAATGCGGAGTTTGGGTGAGAATTCTTGATAAACACAAAATTGTTCTTACAAGTAACTACTTCTCTAAAGATTGTTCCCATGGTAGATATGATATAGTAGTCCGATCCAGCCAGTTTCGACATATGTTCTGCTTGCAACAGCAGGAAGGACCTATACAAGGTTTCAAGAGGAAAGATTTAGATTTCATAGAGTTCGCATAGAAACAGGGAGAAGACAAACAAACAGACGGACGGACGGACAGATGGATAGACAGACAGAAGCGAGACATGGCTTTATCAACTGGCAATATATATACTTTATGGGGTCGGATATCTCCCCTTCTATGCTTTACACATTTCATGACAAAATAATAATATCCTCTACTAGGGTAAACAAATATGTCACAAAATATGATTCCCCCACAGCCTAATATGGTTCAAGAACTCTAGAATTTTAATAGGCTCATAATTGAAAGAAATGTTCAACAATCTAGGCAGCTCCTCAAAGGAAGCCACAAACCAAGCTGACCAGAAAAAGAAAAAACAAAGGCATACAAAAATATATTCAAAAACAAGACGTCAAACTGGAATGCAGCACCAGAAAGCGATCAAAAATTGAACGTAATATAAGCTTCATTCAAAAATTCTTGGGTGTCAATATATATTTATATGGATATTTTTATGTATACGTTCGGCGCTGCGCCGAAAAGCCAAAAGAAAACAAACGCCGCGAATCTGGCCAAATATAAAAAAGGAAAGTTCAAGAACCCCATGAAAGCGTCAGCGCGCAGATACATCGACACCAGGCGAGAGGGGCGGAGAAGGGGGAGGGGGTTGGTTGGTGGGGTGTGGTTGGAGGGCACGGACCAAGGGGAAGCACGGACTGTCTCACTGTTGAATGGCGACCGCGACCTCCCCTCGACGCAATGGACAAACAAAATTTCCCCGCGCACTCACCAAAAACGAAAGTGAGTCTTGTGCTAACCCACCCCCTCCCCCCCCCACAAATCTCTCCGCAAGAAAAGTTCTGGTTTTCCTTTTCTCTTTTCATTTTTTTTTTTTGGCGCAGCACTAGAAAAGCATTGGCTGCGCCAAAGTTCATTGAACTTGTTTGGAAATTCGGAAGCAGAATTCATTTGTTGAAGTTCTCGCAAGTGGAGCCCATGTCTACCCCACATTCGAAGAGACATGCTGGCCGCTTGGTGGTTGAAATGCTTCCACAACACACAACACACAACACACACACACGCACATTTTGTTGTCAAATTGGTTAATTTACGTATGTGCCGGCCACAGCCCTATGCCTACGCACTTGCAAAGAGTTTTCCTGTTTTCCAGAGTGAGGCATAAAGGCATAAAGCTGATTTTGTTCGGCGTGTTCGCATTTTATCATTTTATTTTCCACACATTTTCCATGTATTTGCATTGCGCATATTTTTACTCACAAAGCTGGTTATAGGGTATCTTCTAGTCGGTCAAAATCGACTAGAGCCAGCTTGAAATAATTTTGAACTGTATTTGAAATGAATAAAACTTCAATCAAACAAGATTTTTTAAGTCCCAATCCGATTGGATGCAATTTAGGAATTTCCCTCATTTTTCACGCATGGCGGCAGAATTTCGAAATGGGTGAAAACATTTTAAAAGAATTTCCAAATCGTTTCTTTTAATATTCTAGTTTGAAGCCTGATGTAAAATAAAAAACCGTTTTCCCCCTATTTTTCACCCTTGTCAGTGGAATAACTCCAAATGTTATAAAATGTTGTCAAAAATTCAGCTTCTAAGCTGAATAAACACATATACAACAAATGTAAAATAGGTGGGATTTTGTGTGGTAACTACTTACAGACATTTCCAATTTTCCATTTTACATAATACTTTATTTGAATTCCATAAATTTCCTCACTGTTTGAATAACCAAAATATCTTTATGATTGATGATGACAAATGGGTGGGTGCAAAAATATGAAAAATTATCCGTTTTGTTGATTTTGAAAAAAAAATATGTTGCATATTTTGTGGCATATTGTGAATGAATCGAAATGGAGCACAAATTTTGGTCATGCTTTGTCATCTACTGACTCGACGTCTAAAAGAATTAATTGAGTTTTTGTGAATCAATTTTTATGTTGAATGTTTTTCGAACTTACTTATTTTGAGTTGAGAAATTTGTTTGCTTTTTTTCTTGTTTAATCCAAAATTGAAATTTTGAAAGATTTCGTTATTTTAATCCAATTTGTAAGCCATTTTAAGCGGTTGTATATTGTCCGAATTCAGGTCGAAAATTTCATAATTTGTTGAGTTCGCAAAGTTCATAACAAATATTCTAACTAGACCTTAATATAACTGCCTAAGCACACACACACACACACACACACACACGCAGTCCACTTTCCATAGTATATATATTACATTGAAATATATTTAAACTAATTTCTGTTTACAAACGATAATCGGCTGAGCATAAGACGCGTACAATTTAATTACATCCCAGTTTTGTTTTCTTTTCTCTTCTTTTTTTTATTTCATTACAACTTGCTGGTCGTTTTCTTTGTAGCTTAATAAAAAATATATATATTGGATGTTATGTGTATAAATATTTATAATCAATTTGTTTCATAATCTTCTCTCTGTTCAATTTTGCATTGAAGCAAGCAACAACCAATTTTAACTAATTCTCTGCATTAACGTTAATAATACGAACGTTAAAATTTCAAAAATTTTTAAAATATATAAAATAATGTAGATAATTTGTTTTTGTAAAAGAAAGCTGCCCAAAAAAAATGTCTACTGTAAACCAATCAATTTTATGTTCCAACGAGTGTGTCACAAATTTTGTTAACAATTCAATTGTGTCTCTGAGTGTGTGTGTGTGTGTGTGTGTCTGTGCCTGATTGTGTGTTTGTGTGTGCAGTTGTGTGTTTGTATTTAAAATATACTTAGTTAGCTTATGATTTTGCTGCTTGCTTGTCAATTTGATTGTGGTTCATATATTTGTTGCTGCTTTGCGGGCTCTACTGCGCCGGCGCCGGCTGTGGCTGCGGTGCCAGACGATTCACGAATCCAATGCCGCCGCGTATGATCTTGCCAACGACTGGCGGCGACCGGGCGGCCAGCGTCTCAAATGTGATGCGCAGCTCGGCGAATGCGGTGCGCGGATAGGGATTGCGACGCGAGCTATAACGCATGACCAGGTAGTGATAATAGATAATGGGCGTCATCAAACCAGCATGGGCCCTGTACAAAAACAAAATCCAAAGATTAGCCAAAATATTGAAATATGTATATATGTTGCCTGGCGGCACACCATTTTCCGAAACCTTTTGTTTTCCTTAACCAGCCAGGCGTGAATTTTTTAAATGTAGTTTAAATGAGTTTAAATCAAAATCTTTGCCCACAATAGTTGGTTCAATTTTCACCTAGCTGGATTTTGCGTAATGTGTGAAACACGTCTGAAATGTATTTATCCAAAGTTCTTTACAAATAAGTTAGCCTTACTTGAAGGTTTTGCGAATCGCATAGAAGGGTGTGGTTAAACATAAGTACGTTTAATAAGGGGGCGAGCATGAGGAAGAGTAAGACTTGGACAAGAATTAGAGAAAGTCAGTTATTACATCACTTGAAGGTTTTGCGAATCGCATAGAACGGCTTTGTTAAAAGAGTGGGAAAGTAAGACCAGGACAAGAGTTGGATTATTTTATTAGCCTTACTTGTAGGTTTTGTGAATCGCATAGAAAGGCATTAAACAAAAATCGGCTGGTAACAAAAATGTTCATAAAATCTTTTTCCGCTAATTTTTTACAGTTGTGTGTGGAATATACAAAATCCCCGCCTTACTTCACATATGGAGAGTACTGCTTTTAGCTCTTACGGCTTAGTATGTGTAATATATGATATATATACATATATATATTGATCCGAGTTTCAAATCCTAATGTGCAGCCATATTTCATATATACATAAATAGTTTATAGTACTTACATAAAGGTCAACACAATGGCGTAGGGCATAATGAAAATCTCGCAGAATGCGATAGCCTTCAGTATATTGGCCGCCTTATATTCCACAATTGAGATGACAAAACGTGCGGTCCACCAAGAATTTTGACCAATAAGCTAAAAAGGGAAAACAAGTTATATTAGCAGGCTGGTCCAAGTAGCTCACTTAACATTTTACTTACATCCAACAGCTTGAGCGAATAGCTGGACGCATGCAGTACCGAGTAGAGTGCAACGGGGATGAGCACTAGCAATGTGGGACGAATGCTAAAGAAGATCAGCGAGTACATCATATAATGACACGAGTCTTCGGCAAACAAACGTGACAGAAATTCGCGGCTGAACGAGAACGCAGGCACACGCTGATGCAAACGCAGCGCCGAGATGGCCGCATTCGCAAGCAACACCTTGTTGAAAGCGCTCTGCTGTGAGCTAAAAAGACATCAAATAGAGTTGAGGATTAGCCAGTTAGTTGTTGTAGTTGTTTAAGTTTAAAGCATATAAAGCGTAAGCCTACAAATCGATGTTGGTCTGCCTATCTTTGAGAGGTTATCAGAACTAGCGATATGTAATTTTGTTAAGCATACACAGATTATCCTTATTTTATTCATTTATAATGCCCTTCTATGCTATTCGAAAAACCTTCGAGTAAGGCTTATATAACAAACTGTCTTTTTCTTAGCCTTGTCCTAGTCTATTTTTCCCTCACGTTATTTCCCCTATTAAACGGATTTAGGTTTAACAACGCCTTTCTATGCGATTCACAAAAGCTTCGAGGATTGTATATTTAATTGGCATTATCTTACCCTCGGTACATCCTCACTTTCCCATACTATCTCTCCCTTTCTCTCTGTCATCTTACTCTCTTACTATAACTTGCTTCTAGCTGCTATTTCTGAACTCTTTCCAACTTTTGTACAAATCTTGCCTGTCAGTCTAAGTTTCTCAATTTTTCTTAGTTACTCTACCTTTTTTTTAACTGGATTTCCCTCTTTTACTCTCACATACACACTCACCCTCCCTCTTAGACTTTCCATTCTAAATATCTTCTTCGCCTCTCTATGCGATTTTCATGTTATCAATTGAGGTAAAGTAATTTGTTTACATAAGAATTTGTGAATGTAGATGACTAAATACAATTGTAAAAGACCTTCCGACCCAGGCTACACATTTTTCACCCATTTCTCAGTTTTGTAGGTGATCAAAAATTTGTTTTATACGAATATACAAAATATTTAAGTACTTACGTGAATATGGGCAATACATAGCTGACGGTAAAGAAGATAACTAGCAGACGTAACGCCCAAAGCGCCGAATCGATGCGGTTTGTTTGGAAATGCTGGAGCAGCCTTGCTGTAGCATTTTGTGATGTCTGCTGCTGCTGCTGCTGTTCCTGCTGCTGTTGTTGTTGTTGTTGTTGTTGCTGTGATGTGGTTGATGAGCTTGGCTGTGCATCGCCCTGGGCGGTGTCAAAGCTCGGCTGTTGCTGTTCAGTTGTCGCACTCATGCTTGTAGTGTTCCTCTAGAGCTCTCTGCTGATATTCCGGTCTGCAAGTTGGTTATCAAAGAAGTCAAATAAATACCATTAGAAACCTTATCACACTGTGACAATACAAACAGAGAGCTGCCCCTTATCAACACTTTACTAATCGTTGGCCTGATAAACTTTAAATACTTGGTCTACAACTGGTATTTGGTGGACGTAATATTAAGAACTAAAGAATTTTTTAATAGAGAAATATATGTATATCTAATTAAGAGAAAACGTACGCTTGAAGTATATCGCCTGGTTACAGATTCTACTCTCTTTTTTAATATTCCGCTGTCAGCTATTAAATATAATTATTATTTCGCTTTTTACGGGTCACAACGTGCATTGTCATGATAAAAATGGTTGATATAGAGTTAAGACGAGGGCGGTTCAACAGGTAACTGAGAGTTATCTAAAAGGCAGCCTGAGCTGCCGCGTATGATTATTATTTTAAAATATTTTTCACATTTCCCAAAATCTACTCTGATATAGATATGACTTTTAACTAAGAAACTGCTTCTTTGTAAGCCTTGCAAGTAATATTATTTATGGCTAGACTCTAAATTGGGGAAAAATTGGTTTTTGAGTCAAAAATCTTTAACAATCAGAATAAGACTCGATTTCTGATTCTGATATTCATTATAAAAATAAGGTTCACTTCTCCATGTTAACCCTTGCTTAGGGCTTTACAATTTTGACAAGAAATATGTAAGACATATGTAAGGGTTAACATTCTGACTTGACAGACAAATATGTGTATATAACAGCTTTATTTTTTTTCCAGATATTTTGTTTTTTTAATTCGCTTTACAGTACCATATAACACCTACAGGCACAATCAATCAGCAAATTTAGATTAAAAACGTTATAACTGTTATACGTGTTTATATCTGTTATACGTGTTTTTATTAATCTTCGGTAGACCAAAAAGATAACTGTTCTCGTTGCACTCGTTAGCTTTGATAGGTTTTTTTTTAAAGAAACGCGCTTTTAATTGTAATTTACATAGACGTAAGTATTGTGTCGTAAAAACAAAACAAAAACCAGTTGAATGGAAAGTTGCACACACACTGACACACATAGGCACACACACACACACACACACACAGAGACACGCTTAATGTCGAAGGCGTGTACAGCGTTGCCAAAGAGGCGTTAATGTTCGGGTCTGGCAACTGAGTATGAAGTAGCGGCAGATATCTTGACTGCAATTATGGCCAAGTTTTGTAAGAGTCACACAAAAAAAAGCACACAAAAATAAAATGTCAATTGAAAAAGCAAACGTAACTCGACTAGTTTAATATCCACACATCAATTTAAACAAATGATATTGTCTTCAAATTTAAACGACCTCAACTTAAGACTTTAATTGTATTTATTATGCTTTTTAAAAGCCGCACAGAAAGTTTTTATTGAAATCAAAAATGAACTTAACGAGCCACAACAATTAAATGAGTTTCTAACGAAATTCAAAAATGTTGAAGATTACTTCAATTGTGGAGCCGTAAGTTATGAGTTTCCAGCTTAGCTTCAGCGAATAGCAAAACAGACTGATGAGATGCCAAACCACTGACAAAGTAACCACAATGTGCATGTCGTTACGACATACACGTCAAAACAACAACAAACACATACACAAGCACACACACACACGCACACACCTAGACTATTGCCCAAACAGGTGGCAGACACACAACGTACAGAGAGGGGGCGTCAGACCCGAGAGAGAAAGAGAGAATGAGAGTGCAAAGAAAAGTGCGACGGCGTAACGTGGGTAGGAAACGAGCTTGAAAACTGGCGGAAACATTTCGCAATCATTAACAGTGTTGACTGATATCGCCTGATTATTATCAAATTTGAATATTTTTAAGAGCAATACATTTTTGAATAGCCTTTTTTTATATTTAAAGAGATTTGGATTTAATATAAATAACATATGAAAGGAGTAATATATTATTGCAATTTTTTATTCATACATTTAAACATAATTAAAGAAAACTATGAAATTTTTAGTAATTACGAATTCAAAAATCTGGCAGCTTTAGCAAAACTCATTTTAGCTGTTTTTCTTCCTCAACTTTAGCAGCTTTTTCGTTTGTCAAATAGTTAGGCAACACTGATGATAATGCACAGGTGAAGCGAAACGTTATTGACAGTCCCTGGTGGTCATTAAGGGCAATCATACCGTATGCATATTGGTGGGCCGAGAACCAATATTGATTTTGGTAAATGATGTCCTTTTGATACAAACTAGGTCGAGTTCAGCGCTAGATAATTAATTGCTCATTTGATATGCGCATTTTAGAATAAGGTCGATGAATAACTGAAATTTAATAACCAAAGTATTTCTGCTACATTGGTGGTTAAATCAAGCCGAACATGATGAAATCTACATAAGTAATAATGCGTAAACAAATGACGTCACGACTGGGCCCACGAGGAACACGTCAGTGTCAGCCGCCGTACACACAAAATTGGGGAACAAGGTGCGCGCTCTTATTGTGGGACATTTGATTGCGCTGATTGACATTGTTGAACTCTTTAGGCCCCACGTATGAAATGAGCATGACACAGCAAAATCAAAGCTTATACAAAAGCGCAGTTTAATTACATTTATAGCTTCGCTGGCAACTGGAAAAACGCACAAAATCGGGACTCAAATTGGTTACTTCCGTCTCTGTTATTTTTTGGGCAACACGTAGCAACAGCCGGCATAGCAAATCTGCAGCAGCACTAGTGACAGCGACCTGCATATTCTCGCCTGCTTGTACACATAAATAAATATCCACATATATACACCATCGTGTGGATATCATGGGTAAATTGGGTTATTAACCATTGCAGCCGCCTTTTTTTTTTTTTTTTGGATTTGGAACCCCTTTCTCACTAACACTAATGCACATGAGCTGCCGCGAACGCTGCAGTTGTAAAACATTTTGCGAATGTTGAAAAACTAACACTTTTTAATGTACGTAAACGTAGTTTGAAAGTAAAGCAAACTTACCCGCTTAAATGCAAATAACGCACAGCGTTGTTTTACTGTGTGAAATTAAATTAAATAAAATAAATGTGTCGACACGAACTTGCGATTGAATGACTATCGATAAATACTAATGCTGTACAGTAAAGAGTATCGATTACTAACCAGTGTATACACTGTTTTCAACTATCAGTTGGTAGCGCTATATCAGTGTGTGCATAACTTTCAATTGCCTTGCCATACAGCAACAGGCCAACCGCGTTATTTTATATTAATGGATTCACGATTAATAAAATCATAGCCATGGACAACGATGACATAACATTACCAGCGGACACCTTAGCTATATTGAATGAATTCCTAGCGGAACGTTCAAAGCGTGAACATGACGAAGAGCAGCGTTTGTTAAACAAAACTGGTAAAGATGCTCATTTCGAAGAGGATTGGGTAAAGGTTAATCCGGAAATTTGTGTTTTATTGCTAATTAGTGAATTGTTTCAGCAACTTAGTCAATTTTGGTACAGTGATCGTACGAAACGTGCAATAGGCGATGCAGTAGCCAAGCTTCTAAAGGAACATAACAGTTCAGACTTTCGCATTGCTTTATTATCATGTCCATCGCTGTATGCAACTATCAAAGATGTGCATGACCAAGGTATGCAATGGCAAAGAGTGTTAAGAATTATTTGACTATATAACCATTCCACTTTCAGTCAACATATTTGAGTACGATCAGCGATTCGCTGCCTATGGCACAGACTTTGTGCACTATGACTTCAATGCCGTGGACAGCTGCTCGGACTACCTAATTGAGCACCATAAATGCTATGATTTAATAATTGCCGACCCACCATTTCTCTCCGAGGAGTGCATGACCAAGATGTCAAAGATAATAATTAATTTACAGCGCAGCAGCGATTCCAAGCTGGTATTTTGTTCAGGCGAAGTGGTTGAGCCATGGCTAGTCGCCAGTTTGCCGCTGCACAAATGCAATTTTCGGCCGGAGCATGAACGTAATTTGGGCAATGAGTTTGTTAGTTTTGCCAACTTTAATTTTGACCATTATATTGAAAATAATAAATAACACATTGTTGTTCGTATCATCGGAGACTGTTAAATGCCTTGAATGGAAATTGTGTATGCATTTTTATTTTGCCGGTGCATCCGCTTCCTTGCGCTGCTGCACTAGCTCACGCAGTCCATCCTCTTGATCCTTAAGCGACTTTTGCAGAAATTCCTTCTTCTTTTCGAGCAACTCAATGGCCTTATCACATTTGTCCTGCTTGCTCTTTAGCTCACTGCGCATGTTGTCCAAATCAGTCAACAGAAACATGCGACCGACCGACATGTAGACCCTGAATTAACGCATCTTGATGAGTTTGCTTTCACAGCTTTTACTGCCTATAACGGACACACTCACCTTGTGTCATCTGTTAAATTGCTGGTGCTCTTCTCGGTTAGCGTATATTTCTGTTTACCCGTCTTGACCATGTCGCATTTCATGTCAATCATGTTTATCTTTTTCGTGGTATCCAATTTATTAATTTGCATTTCAGTGAAGGCCTATTTGGGTATTGGGTTAAAAACCGATGAGTGTTTTTTTTTCTTTGGGGGCACCACGCGCTGCCTACCGGCAGTCGCTTGGTTGAGTTTGACCTGCTCATTCACGTTACCTTCTTCAATTCCATATCCATTTGTGCCATTTTGTATTTGAGCTTTAGGCTGTTGCTTAGAAATATATTCAAGTATTTGTTTTAAGCACTAATTCTATGAAAATTTAAACACCTGCGTATACTTGAGGGTTTTGTAGATAGATAAGTAGATGGTGGAGGTCGGCCGATAGAACGCTGTGTAACTTTAGATAAATAAGTAGAAGATGGTGGTCGGTCGATAAAACCTTATCTTAAAACGATATTTTTTACTGCAAAGCTGAATATAAATATTTGTATATTCAAATGCATAAAATAACTATTTTATTTATTTATCAATACTATCCGCCCTTACATTCCATTATGTAAGCTACAAATAAATGTTGACAGACAATTATGACAGCTTTTAAATATATTCCGGTCGATGCGTTCATAGTTACAGCTGTTTTTCGTATGGTATTTAACTCGAGTTGTCATGTCAGTCTAAACTAAACTGTTTGTATAGCAGAGCCGTGTGTATTGTTTGATAAAAGTATAAAAGTTATGGCTTTTGTGTCTTCGCTGGTTCTTCATTTGTATAGTACCTGGGAAAAAGGATCACATAAGGATTTCACATCCTGACGTTTTTAATAATAGGGAATAACGTAAATATTGAATGCTCTAAAACATAGAACGAAAACTTCAATTGGCAACAAATGGAGAATAACAAAGTTCCGTACGATAAAAAGCAACCGCTTGCTAGCGATATTGATATTGGACTTGTCAAAATAGAGCAGGATGAGATGGCAGAGTTTAATATTATTGAGAAAATGGAATTGCACTGGGAGCAGACACAACAAAAGCAGCATCAACCAAAACCGTAAGCTGCTTTTTAACTGAACCCCTCAATTGGAATAACAACTATATCAATATATTATATTTTACAGATTTCATAGAGGTAAGACCTTATATATTCAGGATAAATCAATGCAAAGCACTCTGCAAGAGGAAATTGTAAAAATTGTAAAATTCATACTTTTTGGCATTTTTTAGTGCATTTCAAGATATCGCTTGTTTCGAAAGCAATAAATATGTAATTATACTTAATTCTAATATTGCAGGGCAACGAATGGTAAATTGGCGAGAAGCAGAAGTGAATTATCTCATTGATTTGGTCAAGAGCAATGCCTATGTTTGGAACAGTTCTGTGCCCGATTTCAAGAAGAAGCATAAGAAAGCTCTGTTTTGGGAGCAAGCTGCCGACAAAATAAATAAATCCCTACGACCACGGACTCCATTCACGCGAAGTACTTTAAATATATATACGATTTGTATTTAAATAAGCTAACTTATATTATGCTGTTTATTACAGATGATTGTTTTAAGAAATGGAACAATTTACGCACGTATTTCCAAGCGGAAGTCAAGGCCGTTAAGATAAAAAATAACGGTGGCACCTCGGATGCTGATGACAATATTGGAGGCGGCTGGAAATATAGCTCAAAAATGAGCTTTTTGATTGGCACCCGCTTGCCGCAAATATCTGTAAATACATTCAACAATAGCGATCAATCGGTAATTAAACAAATATTGTTTGTAATTTCTTAATTGTAATTACCTGTTTTTCAGGTGTTTGATACGACAACCAGTTTTTCGGACTCAAATGGAGAATCAGAAATGGAATCATGCGATCGCAGTGCTTTGGTGGAAGCATCAATCCAAGAACCTCAAGATAACGATTGCAGTCAGTCGAATGCCAATTTAGATGATTTGCATCAATCTTTACCTGACTCACCTCAGGCGAAACGCAAAAAAAATAATGAGCCTACGTACACGCCGGAAAATACTTTGCTCCACACGATGGCGAACAATGTGAATCAATTGACTGGCACCATGACAAGCCAGTTGCATAAAAGAGAGGAATCGCAGTCCTTTTACTATAGTAGTTATGTTGGTCAATGCTTGGATAAACTTGACCCGGATCTCAACTTAGAGGCAAGGGAAAAAATAAGCGAAATCTTATTTAAATACGAGAAAGCACAATTGAAGCGGTAATAGACTGAAATTCAGGTTATTTAAATATAATTGTGTTAGGCTACTTGTAAATAATTAAAAAGCATTTAATATAAGTTAGTAATATGCTTGTAGTCAATATCTAAGTTGAAAGTTAGGAACAAATGTGTTCACATCGGCAACAATCTTATGACTTGTTCTTTATGTGTCTAGACAATTGTAGAGATTATAAAAATAATTAATGTTATGAATAAAAGTTAACAATATGCATGTAGTCATTAAATGTAAGCATATAACAAATATGTTAATTTATTATGCGTGAGCTAAAGTCACATTTTAGTTTTATAGAGACTATAGAAATAATTAGAATAAGTTATGATTACGTAGATGTTCAATGTAAAGTACAATAATTACAAAGCTGCTAATTACGCCATAATTTGTGCTTTTCCTTACCTATTGAATGTGCGCTAAGTACAATCTAGGCCATTAAAGGGATTAACCTAGATTGGAGTAGAAAATGCCGGCACACGGAAGCCGTCCAACTGCGCCATAAACCACCACTGTGTGTACATTAAACACTCGCATTCATTTGCTTGAAAACATGGAACGCTGGCACAACAAGCTCGCTGTTGTCACGGGCGCCAGTGGAGGCATCGGGGCTGCCTGTGCCCGTGCCATGATTGGCGCTGGTTTACGTGTGGTGGGCCTGGCGCGTCGCGAGGCCAAGCTCAAGGAGCTGCGAGAGAGTCTGCCCAGCAATTTGCGGCAAAACTTTATACCAAGACGCTGTGATGTGTCCAAGGAGGAGCAGGTGCAGAGCGCGTTCGACTGGATTGAACGTGAGCTGGAGGGTGCGGACGTGCTGCTGAACAATGCGGGCATAACACGTGAAACGGAGCTGGTGACGCCGGGCAATACGCAAAAGCTGCGCGAAGTCATCGACACCAATATCATGGGCGTTATTTGGTGCACACGGGCAGCTTTCAATAATATGCTAAAGCGCGATGTCGAGGGTCATGTGCTGATAATCAACAGCATTGCGGGCCAGCAGGTACTGAATTTCATCGATGTATTGCCATCGTTCAACATATATCCGGCCACTAAGTTTGCCATTACGGCCATAACGGAAACATATCGTCAGGAGTTTCAGCTGCACAAGAGCAAGGTGCGCGTCACAGGCATTTGCCCGGGTGCAGTCAATACAAACATATTCCCAGAGGAAATACATTTCTATGTCAAGGATATGGTACGACTGGACCCGGCCAATATAGCCGATGCCGTGCTCTATGCATTACGCACGCCGCCGCATGTACAGGTAATTGGGTTACGACGTTTAGGATTTACTCAAATACTGAATTTCTGCTTTACAGATACACGAAATAACTATAAAGCCTATGGGTGAACTATTTTAGGTTGCACTTGGAATTTGATTTATAAAATATACGGAGCTACAACATATTATTAACTATGTGCGCTGGGGCTAAGTTTTCTTTTGCTCTCTACCAGTGGCCTTTAGGGCGTCTAATCGTTCGCGCAGCACCTGCTCGTTAAGACTGTGCATGCAGAGAAATTGGCCGTTGAGAAATAGCACGGGTATATCGTAGCGAAAGAGTCGCAGATAACGCACATTCTCCTTGCGATCGATAAACACTTTCCTCAGCTCGAATTCGCCAGAAAAATTCTTTTCCAGCTTGTCCACCAGCTCATCGCACAGCGGGCAAGGCTCCTTGGTGTAGAGCGTCAGCTGCGGCAGGCTTTCGGATTGACTGGGCGCTGGTATGCTAGAAAAAAAAAAAGGATCACACAGTCAATTACAAATTAAATGTTTGCCATAGCAACACACAATTACATTTTCTCAAGCACCATCAGCACGCATCGTCCATCGCCGGACTCCATGATGACGCAGCCGAGGCTGCCAGCGGGTAGGGCATGAACTGTGTGCGTCAACAAATGGCTTGCAGTGATTTGCCTAAAATCATGCGTGCGCACTTCGTTGACATTTAGTCCGGCCAATGCGCCCAGCTGCTCCTTTAGCTTCTCTTTAATGACTAGCTGCCAGCTGTGCACGTCATTTAATTTAATTGGCTGATCGCCGGTTAGCCGATATATTGCCTGTTCATTGTCGTGTTCTATGAAAAATTCGCGCACCACTGCAAGTGGCTGTAATTGAAGGCGCTCAGCTGTTTGCGCGGTGGTCAGTGCAACGGCTGCTGCGCCTGGGCACTCTGATGATGCTGGCTTCTCATGAAGATTCTCTTGAGGATGTCCGAATTGGAAACCTTCCGTTAGCAACTCGCTGTGGTTTATATCCTTTTCCTGCTGTTTGAGGTTCGCTCGCGTGTCGCCCAATATGATCCAACCCTCTTGATCATGCTGCAGGCTTTCCAACGACATTTGCAGTCCGCTAACCGAACACGCCTCATTCCGGATGGCGTGCGCCTGGCAGCTTTTTAGACCCAGATTTTTGGCAACGCTGCTCAGCGAATCGTTGTTTACAATCTCGCTAGAGGTGCAGACTATTAGCTTCTTGAATTCATCACGCGGCACTGAAGTGCGCTTCACCAGCTCATCTATGACCAGGCCAGCCAACTGATCCTCTTCTTTGGTATACTCCAAGGTGCTTGGCGTACGTACTGCGGCAGCAATAACCACCGCATTCTGATTTGGCCTGAGGCTGTAGTGGCGCACCAGATGCCATATGCTAAAATATATGTGAGAATTATATTAATTATATAATTAAAGATTGCACGTAAGAAAACGCGCACCTTTTTAAGCATTGCGAGCGAAATATTGCTGGCATTCTCCCAAACAGTTGTTATTGTTGTTGATTTAAATTTTCGATTTCGATAACACAAAACAGCTGTCAAACCTAGAGATGAGCGCTTGCTGCTGACAGCAGTGTTGCCAATACAGCTATTTCCTAGCTACATTTCGCTATTTTCAGAGTCGACTCGGGAAACGGCTAACGTTTTTAAAGGGTGTTTAGCTGCTTTTGGCATCTTAATGGTAATGCTTACTGCCAATTTATGGTCGAAAACTAATTCAACTATATTTAGCTATTTTTTAATATTGAATTCAGCTATTTTTGTTCAGCGGCAGCTGGCAGCACTGGTTGACAGCTGTTTTCTTACTGTGCAATAACAAAACGCAACAGTGAAAGTTATTTTCAATTTTAATAACGTTATATTGGGCAAAAACCACAACAACAAAAAACAAAGACAGAGCGAAAAAAAAAACGAAAACCCGTTTTTACGTCTTTGTCGCTAAAAAAATATTAAACATTAACCAGCCAGCAGTTGAAGTTGTAGGAAACTAGGCTACGGCTAAATATATTGGTACTCAAATGGAATTGACCTTCAAAAAGGCACGACTGGTGACTAGGGCAAACACAGCTGCTGCTGGCGAAGATTACAGCGATGCCGATAACGAGCAAGATGCGATCGAATTCGGCTGGTGGGCGCTACCGGAGCCAGCCCTTCTACAGATCTTTGTCTATTTAGATGTACAGGATTTAATTCAGGCAGGTCTAGTCTGCCGGCGTTGGAACTCCATTGCCAACGAAGATTTCCTGTGGCGTCTAAAGTTTCAGGAACACTTTCGAGCCTCGCCCAGTATACCGCTTAAGCCAGGCGCCAGTAGCTGGCGCGCCGAATATCAACGTCTCAGCATGCAAATACCCTTTGTGCAGGCCCAGCGATTGGAGCCGTGCACTGAATTCAATCATGGACATACACATCAGGTGCTGCATGTGAGCTTTGCACACAATGGTGAGATGTTTGCCACCTGCTCAAAGGATGGCTATGTGATTATCTGGAACGCACAACATCCGTGTACAGGTAGGCAATTGCTTATTCGAAAGCAATAGGCAACTAATACTCGCACTTGCACTTGTAGAAAAGTATGCGCACAACATGAAGCAGTTTAGCTGGAAGTACACCCAATACTCTCAGTTCAATCAGAGTGACACATTGCTCCTGGTCTCGGGTGTGCATTTTGGTTCACCTCAGAGTACATCTGGCGAGATAGCTGTCTTCTATCTGGGCGCTACGGAATCTCATTTGCGCTGTCGCGTCGTCAATCGGCCTTATGATATCTTTGGCACCTGGTTCAGTGATCAGTATCTGTTATCGGGAGATCTTCACTGGCTGGCGCATTTGGTTAGCACCTCGGTGCTGTGGCTGAACAAGGCCAATCAGGAGATCGACTCGGAGCATGTACCCATCATGAGCCAGCTGTATAAATTTTACAATCGTAATGCCAGCTCCGTACGCGCCATTATGGTGGCCAGGTGTCCATGGTTGGACGAAACGAATGATCCACTGCCGCAGGCACAACAAGGTCCATGCTCCGCCACAGCGTCGTGCAGTGACCAGCCTTCTACATCCGCCGCAGTGGCCAGTGGCAATCCGTTGTCGCATGCGGCCAGTTTGCGACGTACGCGCAGTGCTACGCCCGAGGATAACTATTTGCCGGACATTAGCGAGCACAGTCAGGTGCGCAGATCGCGTACACGTCCCGGCCACACATCCGATGCCACCATACACTATCTGGAGGAGTATAGGCGAGCAGCTGCGGCAGCCACCGAGGACACCGAGGAGGAGGAGAACGAGTCTTGCTCGGAGCTGCATGACGAATACGATGAAATGGAGAACAGTGTGCCCAAGTATCTTATATTTTCGACTGGCTCGAAGACCTTTACGCCACATCAGATTGGCTTTAAGCGCATTCGCAATGTAAATTTTCCGAAAAAATTGGATCCGGGACCGACGCTTAAGGAGCGCATTGCTGCCAAGCGTTTAGCTGACCAGCAGCAGCAGCAATCGCCACGCACTGATCCCGACTGGTGGGACTATGAGTCCGTGAAGGATCGTTTTGATCAGGTGGACAAAGTGATTGATCTGCATGGCCATATTATTGGCATGGCACTGAGTCCGGACCATAGGTATCTGTATGTTAATACCCGGCCATGGCCCAAGAACTATATAATAACTAATCCGCTGGAGCCGCCACCAATTGCCCAGGAGATCGATATACATGTGATCGATTTAATGACACTCAAGCGTGTCGGCAACATGCTGCGCGCCCACAAAGCATATACGCCTAGCACAGAATGCTTCTTCATATTTCTTGATGTGTGCGAGGAGTATGTGGCCAGTGGCGCCGAGGATCAGCATGCATATTTATGGGATCGCTACTATGGCATAAGCTTGGCTAAATTCAAGCACACAGATGTCGTTAACAGCGTGGCATTTAACCCAAAAGACTCCCAGATGCTGGTCACCACCAGCGATGATTACACCATCAAGGTGCGTTGAATATACATAGCTATAGACAAATTTGTTTGCTATTATATTTTGTTTTTCTTTTTTTAGGTTTGGCGCTCGCGTGCGCAGGCAAAGGCGTACAATATTCCTGTCAATGTGAGCGAATCTTTTGAGCTGAAGCCCAAAAATTAGGCCAACCGCCTGCGTACCTGCGTTGCTGCCCAGTTGTTACAATCAACAATATGTATAATCTATACACTGCTCATTTTGGTGTTAGCTTTTAATGAAAAGATGCAAATTGTTTCGTGTTATTTAAAATGTTACGTCCTAATCGAATTTATTTTGGGTTTGTGTTGTGGGAGACGGTTTAAAGTGAAGGTTTCACTGTCGTTTCGAAGTCTGGTTGTTGAGCGCTTATTCCTGATTCCGATGTGCCTTGATCCGGCTCGGATTGCGCCTCAGCGGACGTGGATGGCTCATCCGGGCGCCGAGTTACAGGGCATGAGTCACCACCACTGTTGGGCTTCTTGTTCTTCTTGCGCTTTTCGGGATGGCCAAAACAGTGCTCGCATTCGTCATCATCTTCCGACGAGCTTTCGCCAAAGGCCACCGGTTTGCGGTATATGCAACAGCCTGAAGACACATTATATATGCTGCTATACAAAGTGATTTTATGGTATGTACTCACATTTGGATTTCATGCGATTCATATGCTCGTTGTCTATGACCCCATCGTGGAAGACCACCCGGCGTTCCTCATGCGGCTGTTCTAGGCGCAGCATCAATGTAGGTGTAGACTCCGTTTTTTGTGCGCCATCTGTTTCCTCCAAAGTCTCCGTTTTTGCGCAGTCTGCATTATTAATTCTTTGAGCTTGTGCCATTTTGCAAAGTAAACAAAGCAAGGAAAAGTATCAGCTGCTGGCTAATGCAGTAGAACCTCCCAGCCGCGATACCTATCGATAACTTTTACTCAGATGGCGCACAGATGCCACCAGGACGCAACGGTGTGGCAACGCTGCACGTAATTGTCAGGTCGCAGCTGTCAGTCGTGTCGTATCAAAAATGGCTGCAATAGTGCGATTTAATTTGTTAGCAAAACCGCAATTTGGTAAATAAACAGTAGCGTTTTAGTTGTAAACTATTTTTGTAGTGCCTTACAATATCATTGGACAGTTTGGGACGTTGGCAGGCATGCTATATAAAGTTCAGCCAGCTGCCTATTATAAATTTCACTTGCAAACAAATTATGTAATTTGCGCACATAAAAACAAAAGCTGTGGCGCATATACTGCGCATTGTTGCATATATTCATATTGATTTATTAAAAATGGAATTTTTGCAGTTGCGGCTCTGCCGGCCTCTCTGCAGTTGCGCTTGCAGAGCACGCAAGCACCTCCACCAGGCACCCCGCCTCCACAGACAAAAACCAAATTCGGACCATTAGCTGATGAGGATCGCATCTTTACCAATCTCTATGGACGCCACGATTGGCGATTGAAGGGTGCGCAGAAGCGCGGCGATTGGTACAAGACCAAGGAGATTGTACTAAAAGGCCCCGACTGGATTATCAATGAGATCAAGACCTCGGGTCTGCGTGGACGTGGTGGCGCTGGTTTCCCTAGCGGCATGAAATGGTCTTTTATGAATAAGCCTGGCGATGGACGTCCCAAGTATTTGGTGGTCAACGCTGATGAGGGTAAGTCCAGCCTCCAATCCAAAAATCACTGTCCATGCTAAAAATGTATTATTTTTGCTGCCACAGGTGAACCAGGCACGTGCAAGGATCGCGAGATCATGCGTCATGATCCACACAAGCTAGTAGAGGGCTGTCTAATTGCTGGGCGTGCCATGGGTGCACAGGCTGCATATATCTACATACGCGGCGAGTTCTACAATGAGGCTTCAAACATGCAATTGGCCATTGCCGAAGCCTATCAGGCTGGCTTAATTGGCAAGAACGCTTGCGGCAGTGGCTACAACTTTGATGTATTCATGCATCGCGGCGCTGGTGCCTACATTTGCGGTGAGGAGACCGCACTGATTGAGTCCCTAGAGGGCAAACAGGGCAAGCCACGCTTGAAGCCGCCATTTCCCGCTGATGTGGGTCTCTTTGGTTGCCCAACCACGGTGACCAATGTGGAGACAGTTGCGGTGGCGCCAACAATTTGCCGTCGTGGTGGTACCTGGTTTGCCAGCTTTGGACGTACCCGTAACTCTGGCACGAAGCTATTCAATATCTCTGGACATGTGAACAATCCCTGTACAGTGGAGGAAGAGATGTCCATTCCATTGAAAGAGCTGATTGAGCGTCACTGTGGCGGCGTCGTTGGTGGCTGGGACAATCTGCTGGGCGTCATACCCGGCGGCTCTTCGACACCCATCATACCAAGAAAGGTGTGCGATGATGTGATTATGGATTTCGATGGCCTGATTGCGGCGCAAACATCGCTGGGCACAGCGGCTATTATTGTGATGGACAAGTCCACGGATGTGATTAAGGCAATTGCGCGATTGATTTCGTTCTATAAGCACGAGAGCTGCGGCCAGTGCACGCCCTGCCGCGAGGGCATTGGCTGGATGAACAAGATTATGACGCGGTAAGTTTTTGCAATGTACAAATTATTTTCTGAGCTCATGGCTGGCTGGTTTTTCTTTTGTAGCTTTGTCAAGGGCGATGCTCAGCCCGCCGAGATTGATATGCTGTGGGAGATATCCAAACAAATTGAGGGACACACGATTTGCGCGTTGGGCGACGGTGCCGCCTGGCCAGTGCAGGGACTCATTCGTCACTTTAGGCCAGAGATCGAGAAGCGAATGCAGCAGCATGCGCAGCAGACAAAGCGCGCCAGTAATTAATTAATAACGTTTATAGCTAATTATATTTGATTTCATTTAACCGCGCGTCGTTTATGCAAATAAAGTGTAAAGTTCTCTAAACTAAAAGTAAATGTAATTATATGTCATTCAATTTAAATTTAATCCTTGTATGTGCTCGATGACGGCTTGAATGTCCTCATTATCAGGTGTCTCATACTTGGGCGGAAAGCTACACAGACTGAGAGGACCTCCAATTTGTGCCTCCACGCCTGGATAATCATTGCAGCGCGCCGGAATGAATTCATATCTGTATTTAATAGATATATTTATATATTGCATTTCCTAACAATTAGTAGTACTTACTTCCTAGCTGGAATGCAGTGTGCTAGCTGGAACACCAGCACCAGACAAACCATTAAATATTTTAAAAACATTTTTTCTATTAAAATTTGTTGCTTGCTTTGGCTTGTACGTTTGATCATCGACTGTTTTGGCTGCTGCAAATCGCCGACTTAAGGCTCATTTAAAATATGCAAATGTTATGCAACGTCTGGAATTTTTGCACATATAATTACCTATTTTATTGCCATATGAATAATTAATGCAACAAAGTTCCATTGCCATCCCGTTGTCTTCCCGGTTAGCAGCATCAAATACTCACACGACTTTCAATTATCTAAATATGATTAATCGTTAATCGAACAACGATTAAATTAGTGCTGACGGCCAAAACAACTGTTAAATAGTAGCATGTTTATAGCATTTATAGATTCTTATTATTTTTTTTTTTTTTGTGAAATTTAAGTTGAGTACAAAATAATAGTTCTAAAAATAGTTTAAAATTATTGAGAATTAGCTAACAGAACACATTTATCTATTGCTGAGTATGTCAAAGGTAAGGTTTAATTTTAAATGTTAATGTAATGTTAACGCAACTAACAGCGTCAGTCAGTTAACAGGTAAATGCTATTAGACAAAAGTCTGACAGTTACCCAGTTAATTACTCTACATTTGTATATATATGTTTTTAAGTTTCCTTCTTTCGGCTGGCGATAGTGAATTTGTAAATTATGAAATCAATCTACACGTAATTGAACATCTACCACTAAATTGTTGTGTTTCATAATATGGATAGTTACATCAAAGACAGAGACAATACATAGAACCAAGTGGAAAGTGAAAATGAACTCTTCTACATAAGACACACACATACACATTCAGTTTTTGGAAAGTAAGAAATACATACATATATTCTATTGCGTATAAATTGAACTTTGCAGGTGTTCAATCTACAGGTATTCAGTTGAATGAACGTTAAAAATGTTAGAAAAAGTGTAGAAAGAATGCTTTTCGACACACTTATATACAATTTTTTTTTTTACATTTTTTTTTTTTTTTAATGTTTCTTATATGTACGTAGATTTGTTAAATATGTATTTGATTTTAGTTTAATTGTATTTGGTTTAGTTTTAGATCATGTTTAGTTTGATTTGTTTGTTAAACTTGGCTTAAAGCGTTTCTTATTGCTTATCTATGAGAAGGAACATAGTACAATATTATTATGCATTTATGTAATTTCTTTTAGTTACAGCTTAAAGACTAAACAACATTTTAAACAAGTCACTAAATGAGTTCGTATATGGTTTTTTTTGTTGGTTTGGATTGCAATACGTTTGGAATACTAACATTGTGTTGTAAATAAGCGTTAACAACTACCTATGTGTAGTAGCTATATAAACTATGTATGTATTATGTATTTATGTATATTATGTATAATTTCGCTTGCATATTTGTATTTTTAAGTTGTGTCAACTAATTGCGAAGAGCTATGGAGAAAAAGAACATCGAGTTTCTTAGAACGGGGATAGCCTTGGGTTCGAGTGTCATAAGTAAATACATATGTATGTTAAGGTTTTAGTTTAGTATCACACTAGTAGAGATAATGCGAAGAAGCCTGAGCTCTATACTGCTTCGGTGTTAGCTTTATCAATTTAGGATTGAAGGCCCCCAATGCTGCCTCATTTGTCGACGAGGCTGCCGGCGGAACGGTGTGCGAGCGAAAGCGCGAACGCAGGAAATTTTGCATGGACCGCAGGCGAATGATAGGCGCACAGGGCGATTGTCGTAGCGTATTATGGTTGAGGGCCCAATAGATGACCGGGCTAATAGCCGAATAAAAGTAGCCTGTTAGGAATATATGCAAAGTATAAAAAACAAAATGATTGATTATTTTTGCTGCAAATAATGTACATATGTATGTATATTTGTATGATTGTATATACATATACAGTTATTGCTTATTGTGGCGTTTTCAGTGTTACCCCTTCATTATTCATTTTATATTTCGATTTCAACAGTCTGGCCACCTTTTTGACTTGAATTCAATATGTACTTATTTTTTATTGTTCAATAAATGTAATTTGTGTCGCAAATAATTTGTATTTTTTTTGTAAACAATTTATCACTAACAATTTAAAATTTCGAATCGCTTCCATAGGCGTCGGTGGAAATAAGATCCAGTTCGTATTAGTGAATTATTTCCATCCTAATAAGAGTGGTAAAAATTATGTATAGACCATAGACAGCCAACGTGAAAATCCCTACCGAGCGTCGGGCGTTAAAATTCAACAACGGTGTCCACAGTAGCGTGGTTAAGAGGCCAGAAATCAATAATAAAAATTCATTTGCCCCATAAGATCCATTTACAGTATTCATTTCAGTACTATGGCCTAAACAAATCTTGATGAAAAGCACAATGCCGGTGCTCAGAAGAACGTTGAAAAAATGGCTGCTGCATACGCCATTTTCTCATACCCCTGCAGAGCCATTGACATTATCGCCAAAAGATCGCTCAGAGAGTTAGCGATGGATATTACAGCAGGAAATTTTAACAAATGGCCAAGAACGCCCGTTAACAACGATATTTCGGTGGAGCACTGAAACATCAGAAACATGGATACAGTCAGATTCATAATTGTAAACATCCAGTGATATGATGGCGGGGCTGGTATTCGAATGAAAAAACACAGCACTGTTACCACCAGGGAGTAAAGTCCGTATTTGACGTCATTTGGTACGTTATAATACCAGAGATTCGATTTATCAATGAATAAGGAAAATTTGTATGCAATTGAGCAGCTTACTCCAGCCATTCTTGTCCAGCTCGTAATCCACCAAGGGTATATAAATGACACTTAAAAATACACCAGGGGCCCGAAAAATAGAGAAGGCGCGCATGGTAGCCAGGGGACAGTCATTTAATGGGCCCGATTGCAGAGAAGAACTCCCTAAAGAGACGGTGATTTTTGCTTCGGATCCTGATGTAATTAGCATTATGACTGATCAAACCTGATTGTTGTTACACGTGTGCTTGGGGTTCAGGTCATACAAGTGAAATACACTGGAGAGGAAGTCAAATGGACTGATGTAGCAGACCAATCCCCCAATAAACATGCTTACAAATATTGCCGAAGACAGGCTATTGGCAAATATGGATGTATTATCAGCCCATATATGAGAAAACAGATCTGGTAGTGTGTTGCCAAGTGCCATGATCGTCACGCCAGCCAGATGCTCGTTCATATGAAGCACTCGGGAAACGACCTTCAATGCTGGAGTGTAATAATAATGCGCCACATGTCCCAGCAAGAGCAGCAATTCGAAACATAGAATCAGGAAAAGGGTCACATAGATGTGCTCTTCGAATATGTTTCTACATTTCAAATCGCATGCCAATAAATGCGTATACGGCACGAAGTTCGTGCCATGTATGCAGTTATTTGCTTTTCTCACAAACTCGCACCTTTGGTCATACAGAAAATCCACCATAGCAAAAAAATTGACTTTTGAACAAAACTCGTCGAATTCTTAATGCAAAGCGTTTGGCTCATATATTTCGGCCATAATCCAAAATATAGAGGTAAGAATATTGAACTTGAATTGTGTTTATTTTAACTTGTGTTATGTGTCGTTCAAATTAAATATCCAAAGCATAAATACATCCAGAAAATAAAAAGATCATCTGATTTTTTTTTTGAAAACAACTAATTTCCAAGTTAGTTAATACATTTTTAAATTGTGGCCGAAATTGGTTCAAATACATATGTACAAGAGGAAATTAACCGGCATCGCCCTGTTCAAATGAGTCATTCGGTCCGATTTCATCCGAAATTGTTTGTTCAAACTTCATGCAATTATAAAGCGGTCCCCGCTGCACATGCACAATTTATATAATTATAACCAATTGATTACAAACAAAATTGTACTAAAAACCTCAATCTGTATTATCCACTGGGATATTAAATCGTTCACTGTTCACATCCATCGTTCCTGCCCAATCGGCTGCTCTCAACGATAACATTAATTTGGCTTATATATATAAGTGTTTACAGCCCAGATTTAACTGCACAAAGAAACACTGTTTCAATTTATTAAAAAAAATATTTGTTTCTATTTCAAATGAGCAATGGTGGAATATACGTAACCAGCTAGAAATATATGCATGAAACAAAAAAAAACAATGGTTTGAAGAAAATAGCTAAACATGGCAGCGTTTCAATGTAGCCCCTTTTTATACGCTGAACTAATTGAAAATGTGTAAAAAGGGTATAATGTATTTGTGCAAATGTATGTAACAGGCAGAAAGAAGCATCTCCGACCCCATAAAGTATATATATTCTTGATCAGCATCAACAGCCGATTCGATCTGGCCATGTCCGTCCCTCCCTATGTATGGACGCAAGGATATCAGTACCTATAAGAGCTAGAGACTTCACAAACTTGTCATGTAGCTTCTTGATTGGTATATATATATATATCATGTAGCTTTATATCTTTTTATTCTTGGGATAATTTTAAATGCCAATCAAATGTCACACAGCGTAAATAATAACAGCTATATTTTCAAGTCTGGCCAGTTTTTCGATTACATATGTGTTTACATTTGTTGAATTAGTGTAGTATACATGCTTATGCAACTAAAAATTTGTCAACTTACAATTTTTTAACTTATTGCATGGGAACTCTTAAGATGAGCATCCAAATTGTATGGGTGGATGATTCCCATTTTAATAAGAATGCTAAATATGATGTACAGACCATAGATGGACATGGAGAAAATCCCCACCGAGCGACGGGCATTAAAATTCAACACCGATGTCCATAAAAGCGTCGATAGGAGACCTAATATCAATAGGACAAATGCATTTTCCCCATATGCTCCAATCATACAATCCATTGAAGTACTAAGCCCAAAAAGTATCTTTACGCAAAAAACACTGCCTGCACCCAGAAGAATTTTAAAGAATGGACCCCCAATGGCTGCTGCATATGCCATTTTTTCATACCCCTGCAGAGCCATTGATGTATTTGTTACAAGATTAACTATGGAGTTGGCGAGGCATGTTACAGTGGAACCCATAAAATCAGCTGGAACTTTTAACATAAATCCAAGGACCCCCGTTATCAACGTTATTTCGGTGGAGCACTGAAACATCAGAAAAATTGATCCAGTCAGGTTCATAAATGTAAACATCCAGTGATATAACGGTGGGGCACTGGTGTTTGAGTGGAAAAACACAAATATGGCTACGGGCACTGTTACCACCAGGGAGTAAAGGCCGTATTTTACGTCCTTTGGTACATTATAATACCAAAGCTTCGATTTATCCCTAAATACCATAGACTTGCCCATTGTGATTGTAACCGCTGGGTTAAGGAAAATTTGTATGCAATTGAGCAGCTTACTCCAGCCATTCTTGTCCAGCTCGTAATCCACCAAGGGTATATAAATGGCACTTAAAAATACACCAGGAGCCCGAATAATATAGAAGGCGCGAAGTAACATGGTAGCCTGGCGCCATTCATTCAGTTTTATGGGCTGGATTGCAGAGAAGAATTCCCTAAAGAGACGGTGATTCTTGCTTCGGGCCCTGAGGTAATGTATATTGCGATTGGCCTCCATGTCAATTGTGACGCGTTCGCTTCCGACTTTTGTCAGAAAGCTGAAAGTTCGATCACGTGGATTCGTCGTTTTGCGCTGCAATATAGGTACGCGATCATCCTGGGAAAGGAAGTCAAATTTTTTTTGTAATGTTTCGCGCCTTTCTTTAACATCTTCTGACTGTGGCAATTCGTACAGTGCGTTGATTTCGCGTGCCAAAGCTACGAAAAGCGAGTAGATGTTAGCCAAGTACAGTAACATTTCAGAAAACCCGCTACTCACCTCTTAGGGTACGTTTCATGATATACAGATCGACCACGTTGACAATTATGTATATGACGTACACCGCCACCAGTAGGATACACTCAGCGAGCGAAACCATATCGTCATTGATTATAATAACCTCAAGCAGCATCGCGCCAAAGATAAAGAAGACTAGATCGCGTACGGTATCATATGCACTCATTTTAAATGGACTGATATAGCATATAAATCCCCCCGTGAACATAGTTACAAATAATGCCGAAGAAACGCAACTGGCGAACACGGGTGTATCTTCAAAAACAGCAAACATATTGGCAAACACTTCTGGAAGTGTGTTGCCAAGTGCCATGATCGTCACGCCAGCCAGATGATCGTTCATATGAAGCATTCGGGAAACGACCTTCAATGCTGGAGTGTAATAATAATGCGCCACATGGCCCAGCAAGAGCAGCAATTCGAAACATAGAATCAGGAAAAGGGTCCCATAGGTGTGCTCCTCGAATATGTTTCTACATTTCAAATCGCATGCCAATAAATGCATATATGGCAAGAAGTTCATGCCATGTATGCAGTTATTTGCATTTCTCACAAACTCGCATCTTTGGTCATACGGAAAATCCATCACAGCAAAGCAATTGACTTTTGACCAAAACTCGTCGAATTCATTATCCAAAATGTTTGGTTTATACATGTTGGCCATGATCTTAAGTATATAGGTAAGTATATTAAACTTGAACTGTGTTTTTATTTTAACATGTGTTGTGTTCCGTTCAAAATTTAATTTTAAAATCAATCAAGAAATAAATTAAAAAGAGCACCTGATTTTTTTTTTCGAAAATTACGAATTATCCAGTTTAGTTCATAAAGCTTTAAATTGTGGCCGAAATTAGTTGATGTACATATTTACATTGCTTTCAGGATACCTTCTGGAAGTCACTGACCATGCCCAGCTATGAGAGTAGCTTGCCGGACAGGCTATAAATTTTCACCACCAGGTCGGTGCATTCCCATCACTATCTCTTTATCCTATCTACTTAATCTCTATATATAAAACTGTTTGTCCTGACTGACTGACTGACTGACTGACTGACTGACTGACTGACTGATTGGTGATCAACGCACAGCCCAAACCTTAAGAGCTAGGAAGCTGAAATTTTCACTGTAGTTACCTTATGTGATGTAGGTGCACGTTAAGACGGGGTTTCGGGAAATTCCACCCGCAAGTGTGGAAAAATCGCGAAAAACGTTTGTATGTAACTTTTTTGTTTACCATCCGATCGGCCCCAAACTTATTTTCAAAGATCTTTGTTCAAATTCATTTGAGGGGTGTTTCGCACTTTTCGGAAAACCCATTCCTCCTTGGTGGAAATGGAGGTCAAAGATTTGGTGGGTGACGTTTCGCGCTCAAATTCATTTCCAGTGATCTATATGAAAAATCATTTGAGACGTGTTTCTCACTTTTCGCAGAATTCAAACTTCTTCGGGGGGAATGCGATTTAAAGATTTTTTTGGGCGGCGTTTTAAGTTGAGTGCGATTTGCTTCAAACTTATTTTTAAAGCTCTTCATAAGAACTTAATAAGTACGTATTTCAGCGATTTGGAAAATTCCACCCGCAACAGTGGTAAATTGGCGGAAAAAGGTTGTATGAAAGTTTTTTGTTTACCATCCGATCGGCCCCAAATTCATATTTAAAGATCTATGTTTAAATTCATTTAAGGGGTGTTTCACACTTTTTGAAAAATCCATTCCTCCTTGGTGGAAATGGAGGTCAAAGATTTGGTGGGTGACGTTTCGCACTCAAATTCATTTCCAGAGATCTATTAGAAAAATCATTTGAGACGTGTTTCACACTTTTCGCAGAATTCAAACTTCTTCGTGGGGAATGCGATTTAAAGATTTTTTGTGCGAAGTTTTAAGTTGTGTCCGATTTGCTTCAAACTTATTTTCAAAGCTCTCAATAAGAACTTAATGAATACGTATTTCGACGATTTGGAAAATTCCACCCGTAACAGTGGTAAATTGGCGGAAATCGGTTGTATGAAAGTTTTTTGTTTACCATCCGATCGGCCCCAAACTCATTTTCAAAGATCTATATTCAAATTCATTTGAGGGGTGTTTCACACTTTTCGGAAAACCCATTCCTCCTTGGTGGAAATGGAGGTCAAAGATTTGGTGGGTGACGTTTCGCGCTCAAATTCATTTCCAGTGATCTATATGAAAAATCATTTGAGACGTGTTTCTCACTTTTCGCAGAATTCAAACTTCTTCGGGGGGAATGCGATTTAAAGATTTTTTGGGCGGCGTTTTAAGTTGAGTCCGATTTGCTTCAAACTTATTTTTAAAGCTCTTCATAAGAACTTAATAAGTACGTATTTCAGCGATTTGGAAAATTCCACCCGCAACAGTGGTAAATTGGCGGAAAAAGGTTGTATGAAAGTTTTTTGTTTACCATCCGATCGGCCCCAAATTCATATTTAAAGATCTATGTTTAAATTCATTTAAGGGGTGTTTCACACTTTTTGAAAAATCCATCCCTCCTTGGTGCAAATGGGGGTCGAAGATTTGGTGGATGACGTTTTGTGTTCAAATTTATTTCCAAAGATCTATAAGACAAATCATTAGAGACGTGTTTCACATTTCTCGCAAAATCTAAACTCCTTCGGTGGAAAATTCATTTTTAAGATTTTTTTGGTGAATTTTAAGAGTTTTCCGATTTGCATAAAAGTTGTTTGATTCCCGTCCGATCAGTTTCAAAATCATTTTCAAAGCTTTTTTGATTTTATAACATACGTGCCACGGGCAAGGCCGGGTTATACCCGCTAGTACTCTATATATCTCTATATATAAAACTTTGTCCTGACTGACTGTCTGACTGACTGGTGATCAGCGCACAGCCCAAACCAAGCTGAAATCACTGCAGTTACCTTATGTGCACGTTTAGATGGGTTGTCGGGAAATTCCACCCGCATGTGTGGAAAAATCGCGAATAATCTTTGTATGAAACTTTTTTGCTTACCATACGACCGGCCTCAAACTTATTTTCAAATATCTTTGCTCAAATTCATTTAAGGGGTATATCCCACATTTCGTAGAACTCAAGCTTCATCGGTGGGAAATGCGCTTCAAAAATTTTTTGGCTAAGTTTTTAAGTTTTGTCCGATTTCCATTTTCATACTTTACATAAGAGCTTAATGAATACGTGTTTTAGTGATTTTGTAAATTCCACCCTAAACTGTGGAAATTTGGCGGAATATTTGAAACGTTTTTTTGTTTATTATCGGTGTTAAACTCTTTTTCAAAGATCTTTTAGAGAATCAATTTAATACGTTTTTTCGCCTAATTCATCGCTCTTGTGTGGACAGTGCGGGTCAAAGGTTTATTAAGCGGAAGTTTATTTTTCGGCTTCAAGATTCTCACTTTATTCGATAGTTCGCCTAGAACCGGGTAATTCCAGCTAGTCTACTATAAATTTATTTTCTTTTTAACAACTTTCTTTTTTCCTATTTACTGCATTTTTTTTAATAATATAATAATTTAAAGTCTGCAAATTTTTTCCAATCTACTTACTATTCTGTCTGTCCTAATAATAATGCTTTCCCTTATAATATTAATTCCTCTAGTTCTACACTTGCTCCTATTATTATTCATTCCTCTCTCCTCTCGGCCATAAACTTTTTTAAATCTTCTTACTATCCTGGGCCTGACAATACTCCTAGAAGTCTACTCATGTAGATCTTCCCTTCTTCGTCCATTGCTAAAGCTTTTTTATCTATTCCTTGAATCCTCTGTCTTTCCATCTCTTTGGAAGGAATCTTATATGATTCTGATTTACAAAATTACAGGGCCATTGCAAAACTGTCCGCTAACCCTAAATTATTTGAAAAATAATCACATCGAATTTGCAGCATTTCTGCAAATCAGTTTTCTCACCTGATCAACATGGATTCGTAAAGAATCGGTCAACTACGATCAATCTGCTTGGAATTACTTGCTTGGTAAATGATGCTTTCCTTTCTAAAATGCAATCTGATGTCATTTACACTGACTTCAGTAAGGCGTTTGACTCTGTGCACCATGACATTTTACTTTTTAAACTTGACCGAATAGGTTTCCCTCCAGTCTCTTTTGCTTTGGATTTCTTCTTATTTAAAAGGTAGGATCCAAAGAGTAGTGCTGAGGCTGACTATTTATTTATTTATTTATTTTTATTATTTTATTTATTTTTATACACTAATACCCTGCATCCCTCTCGTCGACAAGAGGATTTTAACGCTATGCAACTTTGGTGTTCGGCCAATCACTTGCATCTTAGTTGTTCAAATAGTGTGCTTATTATCCTCAGTCGTACCACACCTTATCTTGTCAGTTATACAATCGACAATACTCCATTGCAACGTATACTAATCTGCTTCAATCTTCATAAAGCAACCATAAAGAGTTTAACAATCCTTTAATAACCAAACTAATATACATCTTGTTCGCCCTATCCTTGAATACTGTTCTTGCATCTGGTCTCCCCAGCATAACAATAGCTAGGATCATATTGAATCACTTTGGGGACCCCAATCTTTGGTTGCCATCCTATTTCCCTCCAGCAGGCTTCTTCTTCTTGATCTTCCGTCGTTACCAAACCATAGGACAATTCTCGGTGTTGTCTTCCTACATAAGTTGATTGTTGGCGATACAGATCTTTCTTATATGTTGGGGTGTCTTCAATTCTCTGTTCCGTCTAGACCTACCAGGAATTATCGCCCCTTATTCCTACCTACGTGCACAACAAAGCAAAACCTTCTTGCTTTCTTTTTTCCTATTTATTATATTTTCTTTAATCAAATAGGGAATTAAGAATATTTTTCATTTTTTCTTAGGAATACCATTTTCTCTACTAACACTTTCCTTCTTAGCTGTAAAGGCTATGCTATTAGAAAATTTTGTATTATAATTAAGGCTTTTAGATTTGAATCATTTTTTTGTTTCTTATGTATTTAATAATTAGGACAACACTCGTTTTTGTCGACCATTAATAAAAAAATAAAAGAGGAAATTAACCGGCATCGCCCTGTTCGGTAATTCGGTCCAATTTCATCCGACAAACTTCAAACTTCATGCAATTATAAAGCGGTCCCCGCTGCACATGCACAATTTATATATAGCCAATTGATTACAAACAAAATTGTACTAAAAACCCTAAGCTGTATTATCCACTGGGATATTAAATCGTTCACTGTTCACATCCATCGTCCCTGCCCAATCGGCTGCTCTCAACGATAACATTAATTTGGCTTATATATATAAGTGTTTACAGCCCAGATTTAACAGAACGAAGAAAGACTGTTTCAATTTATTAAAAAAAAAATGTTCTTTTCTATTTCAAATGAGCAATGGTGGAATATACGTAACAAGCTAGAAATATATGCATGAAACAAAAAAAAAAACAGTGGTTTGAAGAAAATACCTAAACATGACAGCGTTTCAATGTAGCCCCGTTTTATACCCTGAACCCATTGAAAATGGGTAAAAATGGTATAATGTATTTGTGCAAAGGCAGAAGGAAGCATCTCCGACCCCATAAAGAGTATATATTCTTGATCAGCAGCAGATCAACAGCCGATTCGATCTGGCCATGTCCGTCCCTCCCTATGTATGGACGCAAGGATATCAGTACCTATGAGCTAGAGACCTGCAATTTGGAACGTAGGTCCTCCTAGTGAAGGTCCCCCGCGCAGTACGAGCTTGTTTCCGATAGTCGATAACTTGCCCCGTTTCCAAGTAATCAATAAAAATCGCTGTCGAAATCCTGTTTCTTGAGCAAATATCTTAGGTTTTGAGAGCTAGAGTCACAAACTTGTCATGTAGCTTCTTGATTGTTATATATATATATATATCATGTAGCTTTATATCTTTTTATTCTTGGGATAATTTTAAATGCCAATCAAATGTCACACAGCGTAAATAATAACAGCTATATTTTCAAGTCTGGCCAGTTTTTCGATTACATATGTGTTTACATTTGTTGAATTAGTGTAGTATACATGCTTATGCAACTAAACATTTGTCAACTTACAATTTTTTAACTTATTGCATGGGAACTCTTAAGATGAGCATCCAAATTGTATGGGTGGATGATTCCCATTTTAATAAGAATGCTAAATATGATGTACAGACCATAGATGGACATGGAGAAAATCCCCACCGAGCGACGGGCATTAAAATTCAACACCGATGTCCATAAAAGCGTCGATAGGAGACCTAATATCAATAGGACAAATGCATTTTCCCCATATGCTCCAATCATACAATCCATTGAAGTACTAAGCCCAAAAAGTATCTTTACGCAAAAAACACTGCCTGCACCCAGAAGAATTGTAAAGAATGGACTCCCAATGGCTGCTGCATATGCCATTTTTTCATACCCCTGCAGAGCCATTGATGTATTTGTTACAAGATTAACTATGGAGTTGGCGAGGCATGTTACAGTGGCACCCATAAAATCAGCTGGAACTTTTAACATAAATCCAAGGACCCCCGTTATCAACGTTATTTCGGTGGAGCACTGAAACATCAGAAAAATTGATCCAGTCAGGTTCATAAATGTAAACATCCAGTGATATAACGGTGGGGCACTGGTGTTTGAGTGGAAAAACACAAATATGGCTACGGGCACTGTTACCACCAGGGAGTAAAGGCCGTATTTTACGTCCTTTGGTACGTTATAATACCAAAGCTTCGATTTATCCCTAAATACCATAGACTTGCCCATTGTGATTGTAACCGCTGGGTTAAGGAAAATTTGTATGCAATTGAGCAGCTTACTCCAGCCATTCTTGTCCAGCTCGTAATCCACCAAGGGTATATAAATGGCACTTAAGAACACACCAGGGGCCCGAACAATATAGAAGACGCGAAGAAAATTGGTAGCCTGGCGCCATTCATTCAATTTTATGGGCTGGATTGCAGAGAAGAATTCCCTAAAGAGACGGTGATTCTTGCTTCGGGCCCTGAGGTAATGTATATTGCGATTGGCCTCCATGTCAATTGTGACGCGTTCGCTTCCGACTTTTGTCGTAAAGCTGAAAGTTCGATCACGTGGATTCGTCGTTTTGCGCTGCAATATAGGTACGCGATCATCCTGGGAAAGGAAGTCATATTTTTTTTGTAGTGTTTCGCGCCTTTCTTTAACATCTTCTGACTGTGGCAATTCGTACAGTGCGTTGATTTCGCGTGCCAAAGCTACGAAAAGCAAATAGATGTTAGCCAAGTACAGCAACATTTCAGAAAACCCGCTACTCACCTCTTAGGGTACGTTTCATGATATACAGATCGACCACGTTGACAATTATATATATGACGTACACCGCCACCAGTAGGATACACTCAGCGAGCGAAACCATATCGTCATTGATTATAATAACCTCAAGCAGCATCGCGCCAAAGATAAAGAAGACTAGATCGCGTACGGTATCATATGCACTCATTTTAAATGGACTGATATAGCATACCAATCCCCCCGTGAACATAGTTACAAATAATGCCGAAGAAAGGCAATTGGCGAACACGGGTGTATCTTCAAAAACAGCAAACATATTGGCAAACACTTCTGGAAGTGTGTTGCCAAGTGCCATGATCGTCACGCCAGCCAGATGCTCGTTCATATGAAGCACTCGGGAAACGACCTTCAATGCTGGAGTGTAATAATAATGCGCCACATGGCCCAGCAAGAGCAGCAATTCGAAACATAGAATCAGGAAAAGGGTCACATAGATGTGCTCCTCGAATATGTTTCTACATTTAAAATCGCATGCCAATAAATGCATATATGGCAAGAAGTTCATGCCATGTATGCAGTTATTTGCATTTCTCACAAACTCGCATCTTTGGTCATACGGAAAATCCATCACAGCAAAGCAATTGACTTTTGACCAAAACTCGTCGAATTCATTATCCAAAATGTTTGGTTTATACATGTTGGCCATGATCTTAAGTATATAGGTAAGTATATTAAACTTGAACTGTGTTTTTATTTTAACATGTGTTGTGTTCCGTTGAAAATTTAATTTTAAAATCATACCTAGAGCAAAAATAAATTAAAAAGAGCACCTGATTTTTTTTTCGAAAATTACGAATTATCCAGTTTAGTTCATATTGCTTTTACATTACATTGCTTTCAGGATACCTTCCGGAAGTCACTGACCATGCCCAGCTATGAGAGTAGCTTGCCGGACAGGCTATAAATTTCCACCACCAGGTCGGTGCATTCCCATCACTATCTCTTTATCCTATCTACTTAATCTCTATATATAAAACTGTTTGTCCTGACTGACTGACTGACTGACTGACTGACTGACTGACTGACTGACTGACTGATTGGTGATCAACGCACAGCCCAAACCTTAAGAGCTAGGAAGCTGAAATTTTCACTGTAGTTACCTTATGTGATGTAGGTGCACGTTAAGACGGGGTTTCGGGAAATTCCACCCGCAAGTGTGGAAAAATCGCGAAAAACGTTTGTATGTAACTTTTTTGTTTACCATCCGATCGGCCCCAAACTTATTTTCAAAGATCTTTGTTCAAATTCATTTGAGGGGTGTTTCGCACTTTTCGGAAAACCCATTCCTCCTTGGTGGAAATGGAGGTCAAAGATTTGGTGGGTGACGTTTCGCACTCAAATTCATTTCCAGAGATCTATTAGAAAAATCATTTGAGACGTGTTTCACACTTTTCGCAGAATTCAAACTTCTTCGTGGGGAATGCGATTTAAAGATTTTTTGTGCGAAGTTTTAAGTTGTGTCCGATTTGCTTCAAACTTATTTTCAAAGCTCTCAATAAGAACTTAATGAATACGTATTTCGACGATTTGGAAAATTCCACCCGTAACAGTGGTAAATTGGCGGAAATCGGTTGTATGAAAGTTTTTTGTTTACCATCCGATCGGCCCCAAACTCATTTTCAAAGATCTATATTCAAATTCATTTGAGGGGTGTTTCACACTTTTCGGAAAACCCATTCCTCCTTGGTGGAAATGGAGGTCAAAGATTTGGTGGGTGACGTTTCGCACTCAAATTCATTTCCAGAGATCTATTAGAAAAATCATTTGAGACGTGTTTCACACTTTTCTCAGAATCCAAACTTTTTCGGGTTAAATGCGATTTAAAGATTTTTTGGACGAAGTTTTAAGTTGTGTCCGATTTGCTGCAAACTTATTTTCAAAGCTCTTCATAAGAACTTAATAAGTACGTATTTCAGCGATTTGGGAAATTCCACCCGCAACAGTGGTAAATTGGCGGAAAACGGTTGTATAAAAGTTTTTTATTTACGATCCGATCGGCCCCAAACTTATTTTCAAAGACCTTTGTTCAAATTCATTTGAGGGGGGTTGTACACTTTTCGAAAAATCCGTTCCTTCTTGATGGAAATGGAGGTCAAAGATTTGGTGGGTGACGTTTCGCGCTCAAATTCATTTCCAAAGATCTATAAGAAAAATCATTTGAGATGTGTTTCACATTTTTTGCAAAATCTAAACTTCTTCGGTGGAAAATGCATTTCAAAGATATTTTGGGTGAATTTTAAGTTTTGTCCCGTCCGATCAGTTTCAAAATCATTTTCAAAGCTTTTTGAAAACATTTATTTTACAACATACGTGCCAGGGGCAAGGCCGGTTTATACCCTCTAGTACTCTATATATCTCTATATATAAAAATTTGTCCTGACTGACTGGATGGTGATCAGCGCAACGAATATTGAATATGCAGATAGCGCCACCTATGAGTCAGGATCAGCGGTGCAAGTTAGGAAAAAGTGGAAATGGGGAGAGTGGTTTTCATATTATGTTAAGAAATTGGAAATGGCGAATGTTCCACTATCCCATGTTAATATTTTTCGTTTAGCCGAACTTTGCTAATAGCACCCCTTTTTATTCTGTTCGTCAGTTAAGACAGTTGCGCTCGCGAGAGCAAGTGCGAAAAAACTTTTAATCGCGCCGTCTATATTGTTGCCGCCCATATAAGTACCAGATAATGGAAAAATAAATTTTTTTTTTTAAAATACTGAAAAAGTGCCAAGCCCAAAGAGTGGTAAGTTGGCCAAGGTTTTTTTTGGGTCTTAGAAAGATTGGCACTCCTGTCTAATTACAGGATTGGCCCCTAGTACGAGCTCCAAATAGTATGAGTTCAGAACGTAGTACGAGATGAAAAATAAGTACTAGACTAACGCCCGCTACCCGCCTAAATTTAGCACGAGGCTAAGTTAAGAACCAGTCGAATATAGTGAAGACTAAATTGCTGCCGAAAAAAAAAATTATTAAAAATCATTGAATTCGCCTAAGATGCTTGCGAACCCCCGATCAGATGTTTCCGCCGGAGATTAATTAATGCGCTCCCAGCATTAAGTTGAATTCGCCGTAAAGTGGAGCTTCAGGAAGAGACCATTGTCGCGGCAATATCGCAAAATCAGTACTACTCCGCACCTTAGCAGCAAATGTCGGCGGTGAAGCTGCTGATATTTCGGAATTTCGTCTTAAGTGTAATAATTCTATTGGCTGAGTCAATTTAGTAGCACGGTGTATAAGACAAATTTCATTTTTATTCAACTCAAATTTTTTCTTGTGTCTCGAAAATACTAGTGTAACAGCCAGAAATCACTGTATCATGATTGTCATGGGCATTATTGAAATCACATAGGCGAATCACGCAAAAAACTTTCAAAAGTGTCTTAAATTTAACAATTTTATTATCTCCAAAAAAAAAGCCACATGTAAATTTTCAATCGGTCCGTACTTCCTCAATTTTTTTTCTTCTCCGTTTTTTTTCTCTTTGTTGTGATGATCGCCATGTTGATCAAGAGAGAAACTTCTTGAAGAGTGAAAAAAAAAATATTTAAGAGAGTAACTAGAGCGAGAGAAAAGATAGCTGAGCCACATAGGACCAGAGCTTTTTTTATTTTTTCTTTTGGTGCCTTTTGTGCAATTTATTTTTTTTCAGCAAGTCGTCGCCGTACATCAACGCAAGCGCTTTTGGAGATGGATGGCATGTACGTAAGTGATATCATTATTTATTCTAAATTAAAGACTCTTTAATGAAGGCAAAGTGAGACTAAATTAAAAAAGAAAAAAAAAAGGAAAAAAAAGACAAAAAAAAAGGGAAAAGGAAAAAAAAAATTTAGCACAGAGTACGTTTAAGTGATATTCTTAGTTCTCTTGAATTTGATGTGAGGTCTAGTAGGAACAATGAAATCTTGTGTTATAATAAATAAGTTAGAGTGGAATTTTAACATGTGCTAATTTGTTATCCATGTGGAGCCATGCGTCGCCGAAGTATTAAAGTAGTGTAACCTTGTTGTTTACGGGTTCACCGACCAATTGTCTGGTCAAGCGGCCCTGGTGATCATGGTAGGGTGGGCAACAGCTCTAGCATTAACATCAGCACAGCATCTCAACAACAACATCAGCCACTAACCTTTTTTTGTCCCTGATCTGTCATTTTCTCAATATTTCCTCTTTCATTCAACTACAATCGAACTTCTCATCGGCACGCGAATTTATATGTAATTATGCATACATGCGAGTAGGTAGTAAAGTGATACCATATAGAACCCACCCCAGCCGACGTCATAGAGCCGGAACCAGCGCGTGCATCGCTAACAACTACACGTCCATCAACTCGCTAACATACGAGATATGTTACAGAGTTCTTTTGGATTCTAAACTCTTCATACAGTTACCATCGTTAACGAGGCAAAGGTGTACTTGGATTCATTAAACGTTGGTCTTAAAAGTGTTTAACGATCCTTTAATAACCAAACTCCTCGATTTCTCTTGTTCGCCCTATCCTTGAATACTGTTCTTGCATCTGGTCTCCGTAGTATAACAATAGCTAGGATCATATTGAATCTTCCTACATAAGTTGATTGTTGGCGATATAGATTCTTCTTATCTGTGAGGGCTTCTTCAATTCTATGTTCCGTCTAGACCTACCAGGAATTATCGCTCTTTATTCCTTCCTACGTGCACAACAGACTATGCTATGCATAATTCTTTTCGTATATTACGCACACATTACAATAGTGTACAGTACAATAGTAAAGTGAGAAAATATCTAGAAAAACGTTTTTATTAAACTTTTCTTTGTTCACACTTTTTTGTAAATCCATCACTCCTTTGTGGAAATTTTTTTTTTTTTTTTTGTAGTGGTCGACAAAACGAGTGTCTTCCTAATTATTCAATACATTTACAATTATGAAAATTAAATGCTAAATGCCTAGATAGAGAACACAAACTTCTAATAGCATCACCGACCGATGGAGGTGTTTTATTTGCCAGTCCGGCCAGCTGTGCCCCTTTTCACAGCTTATTTTGTCAGTGACGCTATTACATCTAAGAAGAAGGGTGTAAGTAGGAAAAAGTGTTCTTAAGTAAAATTAAAAATAATCTTAATTTGCTATATTATTTAAGAATATACCATAAATAGGAGAAAAGAAAGTAAGAAGATTGTTAATAAAGTAAAGGAATGTATGCTAGATATACAGAGTGTTAAGTAGATAGGATAAAGAGATAGTATTGGGAAAGTAATGGGAAATCACCGACCCGGTGGGGGAAAATTTACAGCCTGTCCGGCAAGCTATGCCCCTGCTCATAGCTGGGAATGTTCAGTGACTTCCCGAAGGTATCCTGAAAGCAACGATTTTATTAGGGGTAGAGAAAGTTCGGTAGAGAAAACGTGATGCAAACTATTGTAATTTTTACATAGCACGCGAAAAGGATTGTGCATAGCGCAGTCTGTTGTGCACGTCGATAGGAATAAGGGGCGGTAATTTCTGGTTGGTCTAGCCGGAACAGAGAATTGAAGACGCCCTAGCAGAAAAGGAGAATCTATATCGCCAACAACCAACTTATGTAGAAAGACAACACCGAGAATTGTCCTACGGTTGGTTAACGACGGAAGATTAAGAAGAAGCAGCCTGCTGGAATAGGATGGCAACCGAAGATTAGAGTCCCAATTTTAACCTCGTAAGGCAAAAAGCAGAAATTGCTTCTGAACAGATTCAATACGATCCTGGCTATTGTTATACTGCGGAGACCAGATGCAAGAGCAGTATTCAAGGATAGGACGAACAAGCGAGATGTACAGAAGTTTCGTTATAAAAGGATCGTTAAACTCTTTAGACCATTGTTTAATGAATCCAAGTACACCTTTTGTGAAGATTGAAGCAGAGTTTAGAATCAAAAAGAACGCCTAAATCCTTAACTGTTAGTATACGTTGCAATGGAGTATTGTCGATTGTATAACTGACAAGATAAGGTGTAGTACGATTAAATGTCATAAACATACACTTTGAACAATTCAGATGCAATTGATTGGCCGAACACCAAAGTTGCATAGCGTTCAAATCGTCTTGAAGACGAGAATGATGTAGGGGATTAGTGTATGATAGAATAAGTTTCACGTCGTCCGCATACATGAGTACACGGGCATGGGATATAACAGAGGGGAGATAATTTATAAAAAGAGTAAAGAGTAAAGGTACAAGATGACTACCTAGAGGAACACCAGAAGTAACGTGAACCTGTTTAGAGGTAGTCAGCCTCAGCATTACTCTTTGGGTCCTACCTTTTAAATAAAAACTAATCCAAAGCAAAAGAGACGGAGGGAAACCTATTCGGTCAAGTTTAAAAAGTAAAATGTCATGGTGCACAGAGTCAAATGCCTTACTGAAGTCAGTGTAAATGACATCAGTTTGCATTTTCGAAAGGAAAGCATCGTTTACCACGGAAGTAAACTCAAGCAGATTGGTCGTAGTTGACCGATTCTTTACGAATCTATGTTGAACAGTGGAAACAACTGATTTGCAGAAATGCTGCAAATTCGAAGTGATTATTTTTTCAAATAATTTAGGAATAGCGGACAGTTTTGCAATGCCCCTGTAATTTTGTATATCAGACTTTCCACCTTTCTTGTGGAGAGAAATGATATAAGATTCTTTCCAAAGAGATGGAAAGACAGAAGATTCAAGGGATAGATTAAAAAGCTTTAGCAATGGATAAACAAGGGAAGAACTACATTCCTTGAGTAGACAACTAGGAATATTGTCAGGCCCAGGAGAGAAAGAAGATTTTAAAGAATTTGAAGCTAAAAGGAGAGAGGAATGGGAAATAATAGGAGGAGGTATAGAACTAGAGGAAGTAATAGTATAAGAGAAAAAATTATTATTAGGACAGACTGAAGAGTAAGTTGATTGAAAAAAATTAGCAAAGAGGTTAGCAGAATCAGAGTCATTGTCAGCTTTATCCATCCCGAGAGAAAAAGAGATTGGCAAACTTGAAGATTTCCGCTTCAAGTTTACAAAATTGTAAAACTGTCTCGGATTTAGAGCATTGAAATTCAGAAGAAAGAAGTTCGACTTGGCTATGGAATATTTAGCCAAGTCTGTACACGAACCAGACTTATTAAACTTTTTAAGATTTTATATTTTTTAGATTTGATAATCTGGGAGTAAACCAAGGTGGCTTTGAAGAAGTAGTCGAAGGAATTGACTTGGGAATACACATATCTAAGAGGGAGTTTAGGGTGTTATAAAAAAATTTAATAGCAATATTCATGTCAACCGAGTCATATAAGAAAGAACAATCGGTTGCATAAATAAGCTGATTCAGCAATGCATAATTACCTTTGCGAAAGCAACGGCGGGGCTTATTGGCTGATGAGCACGAAATGAGAGGATTACAATTGAACATTGCAACCTCTAAAGTAGGATGATATACATCCTCAGGAAGAGATAAAGGAGGGGACCTAGACACATTAGAAATAAGGTAGTCGTTAACAAATACAAGATCAAGTGTTCTATAACAGCTATATTTTCAAGTCTGGCCAGTTTTTCAACTGCATATGTGTTTACATTATAATTATAATAATAAATAATTTTTTTTTAATCAACTGCATGGGAATCGGCGAGAAAGGCATCCGTATTGTATGGGTGGATTATTTGAAATCTAACAAGCGTGCTAAATATAATGAACAGACCATAGATGGACATGGAGAAAAGTCCCACCGAGCGACGGGCATGAAAATTCAACACCGATGTCCAAAGCAGCGTCGATAGCAGACCTAATATCAACAGGACAAATGCATTTTCCCCATATGCTCCAATCAAAGCATTCATTGAAGTACTACGGCCTAAATAAATCTTTACGGCAAACATACTGCCTGTACCAAGCAGAATTTTAAAGAATGGACCCCCAATGGCTGCTGCATACGCCATTTTCTCATACCCCTGCAGAGTCATAGACATTATCGTTACAAGATCAATCAAGGAGATGGCGATGGATATCACAGTGGCACCCATAAAATCATTAGGTACTTTTAACATATGGCCAAGGACCTCCGTTATTACAGTTATTTCGGTGGAGCACTGAAACATCAGAAAAATGGATCCAGTAAGATTGGGAACTGTAAACATCCAGTGATATGACGGCGGGGCACTTGTATTCGAATGAACAAACACAGCTATGGCTATGGGCACTGTTACCACCAGGGAGTAAAGTCCGTATTTTACGTCATTTGGTACGTTATAATACCAAAGCTTCGATTTTTCCCTAAATACCATGGCCTTGCCCATTGTGATTGTAACCGCTGGGTTAAGGAAAATTTGTATGCAATTAAGCAGCTTACTCCAGCCATTCTTGTCCAGCTCGTAATCCACCAAGGGTATATAAATGGCACTTAAAAACACACCAGGAGCCCGAACTATATAGAAGGCGCGATGTAACATGGTAGCCTGGCGCCATTCATTTAATTTTATGGGCTGGATTGCAGAGAAGAATTCCGTAAAGAGACGGTGATTCTTGTTTCGGGCCATGGGGTAATATGTATTGCGCTTGGCCTCCATGTCAATACTGACACGTTCCATTCCGACTTTTGTCATAAAGCTGAAAGTTCGATCACATGGATACGTCGTTTTGCGCTGCAATAAAGTTACGCGATCATCCTCAGAAAGGACGTCATATTTTTTTTGTAGTGTCTCGCGCCTTTCTTTAACCTCTTCTGACTGTGGCAATTCGTACAGTGCGTTGATTTCGCGTGCCAAAGCTACGAAAAGCAAATAGATGTTAGCCAAGTACAGCAACATTTCAGAAAACGCGCAACTTACCTTTTACGGCACGTTTCATAATATACACATCGACCACGGTGACAACTATGTATATGACGTACACCGCCACCAGAAGGATACACTCAGCGAGCGAAACCGTCTCATCACTGATTATAATAAGCTCAAGCAGCATCACGCCAAAGATAGAGAAGACTAGATCGCGTACGGTATCATATGCATTCATTTTAAATGGACTCATATAGCATACCAATCCCCCCGCGAACATAGTTACAAATAATGCCGAAGAAAGGCAATTGGCGAACATGGGTGTATCGTCATTAATAGTCCACAATAGTGCAAACAGATCTGGTAGTGTGTTGCCAAGTACCATGATCGTCACGCCAGCCAGATGCTCGTTCATGTGAAGCATTCGGGAAACGACCTTCAACGCCGGAGTGTAATAATTATGCGCCACATTGCTCATGCAGATTAACAACTCAAAGGAAAAAAGCAGGAAGGCTGTCACATAGACCATCTCTTCAAAATGGTTTTCACATTTTAAATCGCATGCCAACAATTGCATATACGGCACGAAATTCGTGCCTTGTATGCAGTTATTTGCACTTCTCACAAACTTGCATCTTTGGTCATACGCAAAGTCCACGACAGCATAACAATTGACATTTGACCAAAACTCGTCGAATTCTCTATCCAAAACGTTTCCTGTATGCATGTTGGCCATGATCTTAAGTATATAGGTATGTATATTGAACTTGAACTGTGTTTGTGTAAACTTTGTGTTGCGTTCAAAATATAATTTCAACTGAATATGTTTGACTTCAAAATTCTGTTCGAACAGAAAAAAAACAGAAAGAGCACCTGATTGGTTTTTCGAAAATAATAATAATAAATAATACATTTTTAGGATAGTTTATTTATTATAAAAATTGTGGACAAAACTAGTCTATGCATATCCGAAGAATGATAAATAAATTTATTGTTTAATTACTATTTTTTTTTTGCTTTTAGAACAAATTGAAATGTTAACTTTTAAGGGCATCCGCTATAAAGTCATCCTTATTGTATGCATGAATAATTCGAGACTTTATAAGTATAGCGAATATGAGGAAGAGACCGTAGATGGACATAGAGAATATCCCAACCGAGCGTCGTGAATTAAAATTCAATATCAATGTCCACAGCAGCGTGGTAGCAAGTCCTAGAATCAACAAGATATACGCAGTCACGCCATAGGTTCCACTAACGCATTCAAAAGTCAAATTTTTGCCAATTATACTCTTGGCGAAAAATGCAATGCCAGTGTTCATTATTACATTGAGATAGGCGCCACCAATGGTTGCTGCGTACGCCATTTTCTCATATCCCTGCAAAGCCAAGGAGACACTGGCCACGACCTGACTCAGGGCGAAGGCAATGGGAAGTATGGTCGCGCTCATGAAATCGGTCGGAACATCATAGATGCTACTAATCATATTCATTATCAAAGATATTTCAGTCGCACACTGGAATGTCATAAACATGGATCCAGTTAAATTCATTAACATATAAATCCAGTGATACGGCGGCGGACACCTAGTACTTGAGTTAATCATCACAAAGATGGCCAGGGGCACCGTTATCACCAGGGAGTAGAGGCCGTATATAAGAGCCCCTGGTATATTGTAATACCAGAGCTTCGATTTGTCTCTAAACAGCATAGCCTTGCCCATTATAAGGGTGATCGCCGGATTTAGGAAAATATGAATGCAATTAAGCAGCTTGCTCCAGCCATTCTTTTCCAGCTCATAATCGACCAATGGTATATAGATCGTACATATCAGCGTTATTGGGGCCACGGCAATGTAGAAGAGGCGTGTCAACATATCAGCCTGGCGCCAATCATCTAAAGAGATCGGATTGATTGCAACGAAGAATTCCCTAAAGAGATTGTGATTCGTGTTACTGGCGTGTCTGTAGTTTCTTAATCGATTTGCTGATATATTAAGGGCCTCGCGTCTCTGAGACCGCCTGGTCATATAAGTAAACGTAGGGCCCTTTATTAGGGGCCTCCATGTCGATCGACGCTGTAGTATATCTATGCGATCATCCTCAATCAGTGAGTCATATCTGCTTTGTAGTTCCTTACGCTTGAAAACAATCGCATCTGTATCTGCCAAATTTTCCAATTCCACAGTTTCCTGCAGGTCCCTAATTTGATTACGCAGCGCTAAAATGTGAGCACAGATTTTAACTATGATGAGCAACAACTGGATACAAATACAACTCACATTTCAAGGTAATGCGTACCAAATATACATCGAACACACATACCGTCAAGTATATGACATACACAGCTATTAACAGGATGCACTCAGTAAATTGAACCCTTTCACCCGTGATGAGCATGTAATCCAGCAGTTCCACGCCAAAGATGAAGAAAAGTAGATCCCTTATTGTGCTATATGAACTCATTTTAAACGGACTGACATAGCAGACCAATCCACCGATGAACATGACCATAAACAAAGAATTAGCGAGGCTATTGGCCAAAACGGGAACATCATCGTTCAATGCCGTTAAACTGTAAAACAGATCTGTCGTTGTATTGCCAAATGCCAATATTGTCACCCCAGCCAGATGTTCGCTCATGTGAAGCATTCGGGAAACGGCTTTCAACGCCGGAGTGTAATAATAATGCACCACATAGCCGAGGCATAGCAGCAACTCGAACCATACAATTGAGAAAAATGCGACAAAGACGTGCTCCTCGAACTGGTTTTTACATTCTAAACTGCATGCCATTAAGTGCATATATGGCACAAAGTTCGCACCGGTTAAGCAGTGACTGGATTTTTTCACAAATTCGCATCTCTTACTAAATGGAAAGGTCAGCATAACAGCATAACAATTTGCCGTTGCAGAAAAATCAGCAAATTCTGTATCCAACAAATTTGGCGTATATGTTTCGTCCATGATTGTCAATTTAATTATCTATATCAAGTGTTAAATTTCTAAACAATTTTTTTTTTTTTTTGTCATTTATGTAAATTTTTTTAACCGAAATTTTGGTTTATGCTGATTGTTTAATTGACTTAAATTTCATAGAAAAATTTCCTTTTTTTTTTTTTTACTTTTAAAATGAATAGCATTATTAAGTAATTAAATCTTTAGAATTGCTAGGAAAACCATCGGTCATGTCTTCTATGTCATATGAGTGAATAATTCCTTCCTTTATAAGTACAGCAAATAAAAGAAACAGACAGTAGATGGCCATGGAGAAAACCCCAACCGAGCGTCGTGCATTATAATTCAGCACAGATGTCCACAGCAACGTTGCTAGAAGTCCCAGACGCAGCATAATTAACGCATTTTCACCATAAACACCAATCATTGTTAAATCGGGAGTAGCGTCAGAAAAAATCGTTCCAAGAATTGCACTAGCGGTGCCCAGAATTATAGAGAAAAATGGACCTCCAATGACAGCTGCATATGCCATTCTCTGATAGCCTTGTAATGCCATGGAAACTGTCGTTACCAGATCAGCCAAGCCACTGGCAACTGCGAGTGTAGTGGCACCCATGAAGTCGGATGGAACTTTCATTAGGTTACCAATCACTTCTGTAATCAATGATATTTCAGCGACACACTGGAACATCAGAAATATGGAACCAGTTAAGTTCATAATTGTAAATATCCAGTGATATGACGGCGGGGCACTGGGTTTCGAGTGGAAAAACACAACTATGGCTATGGGCACTGTTACCGCCAGGGAGTAAAGGCCGTATTTAACGTCATCTGCTATATTACGATACCAGAGCTTCGATTTATCTCTGAATACCAGGGCCTTGGCTAAAATGATTGTAAACGCCGGATTGAGGAAGATTTGTATGCAATTGAGCAGCTTACTCCAGCCATTCTTCTCCAGTTCGTAATCGACTAAGGGTATATAAATGGCACACAGCACCGCAACCGGAGCCCGAGCAATCAAGAAGGCGCGTATGAAAACATTCGCCTTGCGCCAATCTTCTTTGTGAAAGGGATTGAGTGCCAAAAAGAATTCCTTAAAGAGGTGGCGATTCCTGCTTTGGACGAAGACTAAAACATCGCTCTTGTCCTTCAAATTAATCCTTGAATGCGAACTCATGCGTCTGGTCATATAAGTGAAAGTTGGATCTTTTACGGATGAACGAAGATTCGATCGGCGGTGCAGTAATTCAACTCGATCATCTCTGGCCAGGAAGTTATATTTTTGTAAAAGCAATTTATGCTTTGCTTCCACGCCTGGAGTCTGTTCCTCTTCATTAAGCTTGTCTATTTCTCGCTTTATTGCTGTGATTAGGGCAACATGTCAGTTAACTGAATACTCTTAACAATCGCTACTTACATTGCATGGCAATGCGCATGAGATATAGATCAAGCACATTGACGATCAAATATAACAGGTAGACAACAATAAGCACAACGGACTCACTCATCGTAACATGTCCTCCAGTTATAAACATAAACTCCACCAGCTGCAAGCCAAGTATGAAGAATAGTAGATCGCGCACGGTATTGTATGGATTCATTTCGAATGGACTGATATAGCAGACCAATCCCCCAACAAACATGACTACAAATAATGCCACTGCGATTGAATTGGCAAATATGGGTACATTTTTCTCCTTGATTGCCAATAAATTCGCAAATAGATCCGGCAATGTGTTGCCAACTGCCAAGATCGTCACGCCAGCCAGATGCTCGTTCATGCGAAGCATTCGGGAAACAACCTTCAACGCGGGCGTGTAATAATAATGCACCACATGGCCCAGGCAGATTAGAAACTCAAAGGAAAAAAGCAGAAAGAGTGTCACATAGACCATCTCTTCAAACTGGTTTTTGCATTTCAAATTGCATGCCAATAAATGCATATACGGCACGACGTTCGTGCCATGTACGCAGCTATTGGCTTTTTTCACAAATTCGCATCTTTGGTCATACGGAAAGTCCAGTACAACATAACAGTTGACGCTATTCCAAAATTCATCAAACACTGTGTCCAAAATGTTTGGTTTATATTGTATGTCCATGATCTTTAACTTGATTTTTTATAAACGAGGTTTTTTTTCGGGTTTTGTGTTGTATTCGAGTAAAATTTTTGTATATGACTTATCTCAAATGGAATACCTTGAGGGTTTTCAAAATCCAAGCTGTATACTTATTTATTTCGGGATTATCTATCTTATTTCGGGATTATTTTCCCCGGGACATAAAAATAATAATATATGTAGCCATTGTATAGTCCCCATTACTTACCCAATAACAGACTGAAGTAGACGGAAGTTTTGCTGCAGTATTGCTTATAACCGAAGTTCTTATAGAATATACAGAAGACATGCGGTGCCCAGCATATGATGAAGATTAAGGCGGAAGCAATTAGCATATTGGCCAGATGACGACGCGATCGCAATGTGGACGTCTGAGGCAGAGGTATACCAGGCGTAGCCGGACCGCGGCCCCCCGCACGAAAAATGCGCTGCCGTTGTGAGTGAGCACGAATCTCCCGCATAGCCCTGAAAGATTGCATTGTCCTGAATGGATACGCTTACATATGATATTGGGCTTATCAGCTTACCTGGGCGAAATGGGATTGCTGGAGCGATAGGAGCCCGGCTCAAGTGCTGCACTGGAGCCCGGCCGACATGGCTGTAAGTTATGCAATTGTATATCTCCCGGATTGATGGCAATTTGGCCGCCTCCATTGCCATTTCCATTGGATGTGTCATCGGCTGTGGTCGCTCCACCGCATCCAGCCTGCTGAGCATTCGCGCAACCCGTAACTATAACCATGTGGGTCTGGCGCCGCAATATCGGCATGGGCAACGGCAGTTCGCCATGCGCCGCTCGGGCGGTCAGCGACAATGCACAGAGCTTGCGACGTACACCATAGTGATTGAGTAGCACACCCACGCCGGGCAGCACAAATACCGCAATCGTATGAAAGATGATGAACGACATGAACATGGCATTGGCTCCCAACTCTGAGGTGCAGCTAATGCTAACTGGGTTTGGCGTTGTGCCCGTTCCGGCGCCCTTAATGATCACCGACTTGGCTATTATCTTATAGGCAAACAAGAATGGCGTGCTAATAGCTGCCGAGGCAATCCACGAGAGGATGGCCAGCGAGACGTGCAGATAGCGGCGCTGACGCAACTGAGCCAAGCGCGGATGTTTTACGGTGGCATAACGATCCAGCGAGAGCATGAAGAAGGAAATTGTGCTGGCTGCCACTGGCATGACCTGTGGATTTCATAAAAATTAGAACAAAATAAACCATATACAATCAAAATTTAATAAAAATAAATCAAAATTTTGTTGGCCTCTTAAAAAATATTTCGCGCCAATATCAGTTGTAGTCCTGGGCTTTTAACATTTTGCTGTTAAGCTCAGCTGGTGCTGTTAAATGTACGATATTTCTAATAGTTTTAATCGATATTTTTAGTAAAAACGCGGCCCTAAAAGTGCGCGAAAATGGTCACAAAAAGTTTTTGTGTTTTTAAATAAAAAGTGAAGTTTATACAATATTTAAACATGTTTAGCATTGTTTGTGCTTACCTGAACATAGTGTATTATTTTGCATAGTAAAAGTGGTAAAGATCTTGTGCCGCGATTCATGGCCAGATTCAGCAGCGTAACTGGCGCTGAAATGCCCGTAACCAAAAGATCGGCAATGCATACGGCCAGCAGCAGCGGATTTCGCAAACGCACCGATGAAGCCGAGCACAGGGTGAGTACCAAAGTTGAATTGCCCACAACGCCTCCAAATACAACCAGACCATAGCTAATGGCCAGCAATAGAATAGTCAATGATGGAATCGCATGCTCAGTATCCGCGCCAGCTTCAATATCATAGGGATTGGTCAGCGTAAAGTTTCCATAGCTATCGTAGTCAAAGCTGCTGGCCAATTGACCGCCAAAACTGCCTTCAATGCCGCCGATGTCCCCACCAAAGTTGTTTTGCTCGAGAAGCGCATAGTGCAGCTGTTCAGTGGTATCGCTGTCGTTATCGTTATCGATATTGCTATCGACAGTCGGTTGCTGTTGGTGCTGTCGTCGGTATGAGTTTTCCCACCATTGCTGCAGGTTGTTGCTATTCATCCTTTAATCAAACTCGTTTATTACTAATACTTGGCGCTGCCGATCGTTGTCGATGCGTTTGTCTGGCTGCCTCATTGCATACTAAAGGTGCTAGGTGCTGGTGCTGCTCGGAGGAAAAAAAAAATAGGTAGCAAGTAACAAAATGCCATCATCATCAGTCTTTTATACCCAGCACTTATTGAGTGCATAGAGTAGATACTATTATTGATAAATTGCTAATAGGAGCAAAACGCTTTAAACTAATTTGTTGCTATTGCACTTATACTAAACAACATATTTCTAAGACTGAAATTGAAATTTACGAGCCCCAATAAATATACTACATTTTATTGTGACGACAAACAGCGACGTATGCGTGATAAAAGATTAAATTGCATTCGTTTAAACAAGGCGAAATAAGAAATACGCAGAAAATAACAATAGAAAACTAAAATCAAAAATATTGCTAAAAGTCGACACCTTTGTTAAACATATTAATGATTTCTTAACAGTTATTTACGAGGTGTTAGCAAGTCGAACAAATGGCGTTGCATTCATTCTTGTTTTGTTTCAACAAGGACACACAAAGTGACAGCTACATGCGCACCCATGCACATTCACACACATAGACACACACACACACACATAAACTCTTGTACAAGAGCCTTTGCCTGACACTGACACTTATGCAATGCGAACAGGGCGCACTCAGAGATTAGTGCTGTGCTTCCTTCCGCCGTGCCCCATTTTGCCAAGCCAAAATGAATGGCAACCTTGCACTTTGCGCCCACGCCAAACAACCGCAAGGATTGGCGTCACCTTCAAACCCATGCCGGCTGCTGTGCTGGCGTTTAAGCGCCAGCCCAGCCCATCAAGAAAATGTGCGGGTCGGGGGCGCACCGGATGCTTAATTGCGCGTTAAAGCACAGCAAGAGAAAAGACGCAAGGCGCAAATTTAAATGATGCTGCATGTGCAGGAGCAATAAATGCAAGCTGAGCTATTAAAAACTTTAATTGAAATTGTTATCACAAGCGGGCGAACGACCAAGCGAAGCTCATTAAGCGCGGGAACAAAACATCAGGCGCAAGGGTGACTCAAGATTTGATCACAATGCGCAACACTTGCCATAATGAAATTGTTTGTTCAGGCGGCATGAGTCACCCTCATGTTTTGTTCTAGCAATGATTAAAAGGCACCCACACACACACGCGTGTGTGCGTGTGTGCACAAAAGCTCTGGCAGACAGCGCGCTTTGTTGTCTGCGTGCGTGCGCGCGTGTGTGTGTGTGTGTGTGTGTGTGTGTGTGGCGTTTGCTTGCGTCAGTTTGTGTGGTTTGGTCTGCCGCATGTGTGTATCAATTTTTGTTGTTGGTGGCATTTCAGTCGCCGCCATTGTTCCGCGCAATTTGTGCATGTGTGTGTGCCCGTGTGCCAGTTTGTGTGAGTTTTTGTCAACGTCGACGCTTTTGCTTTCTGCCCTTCGCGCGGCTGCTGTGGATGATTTGACTGACGTTTGCTTAATCTGCTTAATTTGCGTTAATTTAATCGTGGTCGCGAGTGTGAGTGTGTGTGTGTGTGTGTGTGTGTGTCCACATGTCGGTTCCTTAAGCCAAAAGTCATGTGTAAAGTAATGCGTTTGCATTGCTTTGCATGTGTATGTGAGTGTGTCCGTGTCTTTCTACTCTGCAGAATAATAAAAATAACCTGTTGGATTAGCTTTTCTCACATTGTTGCAATTTTTTAAAATCTATTTATTTGTATGCAAAAGTGTTTACATTAAAGGCGTTAAAAGATAGAACTCATATTTTGTATTATCAAGAATAATATAAAAATTATTGAATATTAGAAATCAAATATGTAAAAAATGCAAAGTAAAATGGATAGCCTGATAAGAGATAACTCTGCATATAAGAAAGGCAACTTTATAACGCAGGCGTTTGAATTGCTTATTGGAAATTTAAATGTGAATCCATATTAATTTACGTCACTCAAACGTCGGAAGCAGGCACAAAAGGTGACAAAAAGCCGTTGCACCCCGCCTGCTGCCTGCTGCCTGCTGTCTGAATGGACAAAAGAGAAGCCAATAAGATAAAATCCAGGATCCGGGGCGTATACGTAATGCGTGGGATGGAAAGAGATGGCTTCGATTGTTGTTATTGCACCCTAATATGAAAACTGTCAGCCACAGGTGATTTAATAACAAGGCGCCTACGCATACACACGCAATAAAGCCGCCAGGATACACACGCACAAGATACACACAGCACACACACAGCACACACACACACATATACATACACAGCGCGCAAGAGAAGCAACTTGATGGCGTTTGCTCGCCCGCTGCTTTTGTCTGTTCTTATTGATTTGACAGCTAACAATTTGTGCGAGTGCGAGCGTGCTGGTGAATGTCCAGGCGTCTTTTAGCTTCTTCGTGCCTGCCACAATACAAAATGGCAAACAAACAAGTTAGCCTGCCTCTGTGTGCGTGTGTGTGTGTGTGTGAGAGCGTTTACCGTTGTCTTTGCCCTTCTTCGCTTGAAAGCCACCAAAAAGAAAAAACTTTTTCGGGAATGGCAACTTGTGTAAAGTTTAGCGGCGAACAATGAAAAGTGCGTGGGCAGGGCAAAAGCAAAGACAGCACCCGTACGCACACATACACATTTACATAAAGAGAGGGAGCGAGACAAAAACTTCTATTGGCCGTGTAAAAAACGACGCTATAATTACTAGCCATAAAAATGCGTGGCGTGGCCAAAGAAGCTGAATAACAATTAGTGTGGAATCAGTAGACGGCAACGCCAACGCACACAAACACTCCCCCACACACACACACACATATATATATATACACACAACATACATACATGCACGCGCGTTGAGTATACGTAATAACTTACAGTTTTGTTGTTGCGCGCTTCAAGTAAAATGAAAAAAGCTAACGGATTTCTTTGCTGTTGTTTTGTGTAGCGACTGTTGTTGTTTACTTTATCGAAGGCACTGTAATTTACAGTTAGTACTATTTTTTTTATATATATTTAAATATCGTTATTGCAGCGGGCGCGTCTGAGTCGTTGTTGTATTTTTGTTTTGTTTTTATATATCAAATACACTTTTAGCAAATATTTTTTTTTACATTTTTGTTGTTTATTTTTTATTTGTTGTTTGGTTTTTAATGTAGATTTCGTTTATAAAATTGTTTTTTTTTTAAAAAAATTCTTGGATGCGTGTGCGTGCTTGAGTGTGTGTGCGTGTAAGTGTGCGTGTGCGTGTGTGTGTGTGTGTTGGGAAAAAACTAAAATAAAACTCAATGTGCGGTGTGCAGAAATTGTTCCTCAATGGCGCACATTACACGATAGGACTACGGCGGAAGACTGTCCTCTGTGACAGTGAAAATTTTGCTGAAGCCAACCAATCAGCCAAACAGCCAACCAGCCAGCCAGAGAGCAGAGTTCGGAGTTAAAAGTCGCGAGAGACGCCGACACCGCCGACAGGCGCCGAAATCAGGAAGCTTTTTTGGGTCAGGGAGAAAGCTTTTTGCTTGACTTTCGCTTTCATTTAGTCGCCAGGACCCTGCTGCGCTCTGATTAGGGCCAATACGATTTTTAGATATACTTATTATACTATTACAAAAGTTTACAATGGACGCTCGGAAATTAAAATCGGAATTTTTGACTAGGTAAAATTCTCATACTTTAAAAACTCTTTTTCAATTTCTTCTAATTTAAACTATTTTTTGTGATATGACTAGTCCGCTGTTCATCAAAATTATAATACCCTCAGCCAGGGTATCTAAATGGGGCAATCAAAAATATATTATTGAATAACTTTTCGAATTGAAACTCTCTTGTTGGCAAAATAGTTTTCGTAATTAAATTAAGGGTGCGACTAAAAGTTGTTAAATATTGAGGATTTTTATTTCTAAAATTTAATGAAAACGTTTCTACCCAATCGGTATAAATAAATAAATTTCAGTTTAAATACTAACATTTTTTTCTCTTTATTTAAATATTTTTGTATATGATTAAAATGCATGATGTACTTTTAATAGTCGCAACTCTTGTATTGGATTTCCTTCCGTTGTATACTTCGATTTTTTGTTGTTGTATATATATTTATATATGTAACTTATGCGCTTAATTATACATTGTAGTTGTGTTTATTTTTGTTCTTTTTCTTGTTATGTTTGTTGTTGTTCATGATGCTGTCGTAAATGGACAATGCAATACTGTAAATGAAAGAGTCTTATATAACTAAGCAGCATATTTTATAAATTATATATATAAATATTTAAATGTAGTTTTGTTTGATTGGAATAGAGGTTTTGGACAAATTTTAAGCCTAATCATGGGCGGCAATAAATTAAAGACAGTGAATTATACAAATTAGATCATAAATAGAAAATAAATTACGAAAACTAATTACCAAATTATGAATCGTAATCGTAATGCTGATAAATACACAAACGATATTTGAGATATTAGTTTTGGGTGCTGGTTAGTTCGGAGTAGTAAAATACTTTAAACTTATAGCATAAAATGTTGATGAGTTAATTGCTTTTGTTTTTTGTTTTTTTGTTTTTTTTTTTGTTTGTGTTTTGTTTTCTTTCTTTCAGTAAGTAGCAGCAGAGTTTCGTTGATCAGTTCAAGTTTTTTTATAGTATCTATGTATATAGAGCAGTATTGTTGTTGGCAGCGGTATACTTAATGTTTTTTTTATCTTTTTTTTTAATTTTTTAAATATATATATTTTGTTTTTTTTTTTTTTTTGTTGCTTGTGGGGGGAATGAAATGCACCCATTTCTCTAATCTTCAATAGTATATTCGGGCATCTTTTCATACTTCTGCTTGGTAGCTTCGTGTGTGGTGTCCACAAGCAAAGCTGTATGGGAATAGCCCATGGTAACCTGAGGTATTTTAATGTTGTCCATTTTGGGCACCTCTTTGGGCACCGTCGACGACTTTTGAAACTCGCCAATGCCCAGCTCACCAAAGGTTGGCGATGCGCCCCAGGCAATAAGCGTATCATCAGCCGATATCATGATTGAGGTATTGGCACAGCCAATTGATGTTATGTTCCAGCCTGTATATGGAATAGAGAGAATATAGGCTTTAGTAAGGTTTGGTATGGATGCTTAGTTCAACTTGCCTGCTAAATCTTGCACTGGCTTGGGATACATGTTGGCCTCGCCCGTTTTCTTGTTCTGCCCAAAGAGATAGAGCAGGCCCAGCTCGTTGATAATCAAACTGAATGTTGAACCGCAGTAGACACTGCGTCCGCCTCGACCCTGGGTATCAAAGAACTTCATAAGACGCGGCACCATCTCATCCTTGGGCTCGGCGTGTCCCAGACGCCCAAAGCCGCCAAAGCCCCAGCTGTAAACGCGCTTTTTAGAGTCTATGGCCACCTGTTTGTTAATTAAGACAACGTTTAGCGAGCTGCATATTTATAGAAATCCTGGAACATACCGTGTGATTGTTGCCACATGCAAAGTCCACAATCTGTACACCATCCACGGGTGTCACATGCCCCTCCTTGCTCTTTTCAATATAGAGTACAACCCTTTTCGGTGATGTCTCAAAATGGAATGACAGCTTATTGGCATTCACAAAATACTTGGCATCCGTATTGTGGCCCAATTGGCCATATTCCGGCAAACCAAATGTGTGCAAATTGCCCTTGATATCGAGAATGACTGAGAATTCGGCCCCGCAGCCAATGCGTATTATGGGCGGACCACGATAATTAATCGGAGTGGGCGTAAAGATATTGGGATGTGCATTGCCCACGCCGCACTGACCGGACTTGTTTTCGCCACAGGCGTAAACTGTGCCCGTGTCGGTAAGGAAAAGGGTATGATGACGCCCAGCGGCGGCTTGTACAATGTTAAGCTGTTCCAGTGCAGGAATAATTGTGGGCTTCTCCACCAGCTTCATGTCCTGACTCAAGCCCAACTGACCGCTGGGATTGCGTCCAAAGCCAAGTGCTTTGCGATCCATATTGATGAGTATAGTGTGCGCCGCAGTGGCACCGCTGGCCACAGAGCGGTACTGCAAGTTGGCATAAAAGGAAAATATGAATTACATTTAATTTCAATACACACTTTCAGCAAAAACTCACCTTCTCATCCGTGAAGCGATGAAAGCTATACAGATTGGGACGCACTTTTGTGACATTTTTGCGATCCCGTTTGCCGGTTAGATCCCAGGTAACCATACCAGCTATCAGCAACTGTCCTGGCGTCTTTTCTAGCGTGGCCAGTAGATCCTCCGGCAGCTTGCTGGGTGGATCCAGATTATCATGTGGTATTAGCACCTCCATTTGGCCGGCCGCCTGCTGTTGCTGTTGGGCCAAATCATCGTCGGACTCATCACTAAACTCATCCTCGTAGTCCGATTCCTTCTTCTTTGGGTGACGCTTGTTGGGACCAGCCCCGTTACCACCTGCCTTGCGCTTAGCCGACATCTTTCAATTAGCAGTAATGCGTCTCTATCTCTCTCTCGCTCTATCTTTGTCTCTCTGCGGCTGTAAAGAGACCAGCAAGCGTTGAGAACCAGAACCAGAATTTGAACGCAGCAGAGCGTAGCGGTAGCCGTTAGTGCTGCGTGCGTGACAAGACGCTTACGTGTATGTTATTCATTTATTATTACAACTAGCTATTTAGGCATTAAAACTTTTAAAAAATTTTAGTTTAACTGTTCTTCTAACTTTGCGCATCAAAAATTATAAAGTTTTAATTAAATATAATTTATAGTTTTGCAAAATTACTGAACGTGTCTTGTTGCGAATATTTTAAAACGCGCATCTCTAATCGTAGCTCTCACGCGCTGTTTGTTCTATGTGTGCGTGCATTGTATGTGTGTGTGTGTGTGGTGGTTTTGCAAGCATGGAAAAACAAAATGAACGCCAACAAAGTAAGCCCGATGCGCTGCTAACGCCGACTGCGGTACTTTTGCAATTTTACTGAAAAACCACACAAATTCGCATTAAATTAAAGTATCTGTTTATCCACCTGTCAGTTAATAAGGCGGTACCTAATGTCCGCTATCTCAAACAAATGAATTAATTGAACGGCGGCTCAAAATCAAATTTGAAATGTTAGCGTCACTTTTACAAAACACACAGCATATACAAAGACAGCGCGACAAGGAGCTAAACGAACATTGATTGAAAGACGTTATACTTAGCCACACCGCGACTTAAAGGATCACTAAATTTAAGGCTACATTACGCGCTAATAACTTACATTTCAAGCTTTACTAACTAATAACTTTTCGTATACCGTTCCTGTTCCGTACGCAGCAAAAACAACAAAACGCAAACCAGCAATAGGATGAAGTGTGTGCACAGTTCGCAACACAAAAATAACTAAAATAAAAAATACCACATGAAGTGAGCTCTAAACATTTTATTTTTCGATTTTTAAAAATACATCTATCGATATTATTTATGTTTCACTAACGATAGTATTCTGCAGCCCTAGTATTCGCGGCCCAACAACAAAATAACATTGTTATTTTTGGAGCGCATAAAAGGGGTTGGCTTTTAGGCCAGGACAGGGATAAAATGGACAACGACGAGACTGAAACAACACATTATTACTTGGAATGCGAGGTCGGCGTGGAGGAATGGCACTGGAATCCCAAGAGCACGAAGCTGCTGGTCGAACTCTATTCGGAGCGGCGTCACAGATTTCGTGATCCGAAAATCCGCAAACGTGCCCTCTGGACAGAGATTGTGGATGGCATGGAGCGTGCCGGTTTCAAGGGCATCAATGAGGATATCTGTGATCGCAAATGGCGCAATATGAAGAAAACGTATCGAACATGCCGCGAAACGCTTAGAAAAACCGGACGCAAACGCGTTGGCTGGGAATATTATGATACGTTCGATGAAATGTTTCAAAATGAAAATGCGCCCGCCACCGTAAAGCTAGAAGATGATTCATTGCCAGACGAGCAGCAGCGTACAGCACTGGCGGATTTGTGCAGCGCAACAGTCGAGGCACAAGCCCTGGGCACAGACAATGCCGGCGATCTGTCTGTGAGCCAGGAGCAGCAGCGACAGCTGTTAATCCTCGAGCGCAATCGGATCGCTGCCATACGAGAGCTAAGCAAACGGATTGAAGAGTCCAATGCGATACAGCGTGAACGCAACGATCTGCTGCGCGAGTATCTCGCACAATTATAGCCATAGGATAAATCAAATTGTTAAGCTTCATAAAATTCTTAAAGTAATTCGACTGTATTGGCAATAATTGAATAGTTGATAGGTCTTTTCTTGTATATTTAAATATTATGGAAATCGAACATAAATATAATTTTAAAGGTAAATTTATCGTTTAGCACATGAATTGTATATTTTAAAAAATTAGGCCCAATGCATGATTTGCAATTGCATATTCTAGAATTGTATCAGCGGCTGTTTTCGGCGCTCCCGATACGCTACAATGTCGGGCATGACAACTTGTCGAAATCGTTCGTGATTCCGCTTAAACTCCTCCACAGCTTTGGCCACACGACGCTGTTGCTCCAAGCGATCAATGGGCCTGCTAATATTGTTGTTATTATTATTATAGCTGCTGCTGCTGCTCGCTAATACTGTGGATCTGGCCGTAGCTACGGGCAGATCATTGTAGAAGACGCTCGGCGATGCACCTGTTGTTGCCTGACGTCGTTGTGCCCGGGGCGTTGACTGTGGACTGCCTTTGCCATTGCCATTCCCGTTGCCGTTGCCATTATCTGGAATAGGCAACAATTTATAGCCTTTCTTTGGGAATATGCAGCAGATTTTTGTAATAAGCTCGCAAAACGGCATTTCGAATGAAAATGCTAAAGTAACTGAGATAAGCTCTGGCCCGCAGAGCACTTATTTAAAGTACGGTTCTTGCTGGCTGCAACGGTAATGACAAACTGATTGCTTATCTGCTCTCAGCGCTACCGCCGAGGGTATACTGATTTTGTGAACACATTTGTAACACACTGCGAGGGGCATCAAAGTGCGCCTGGCTGCCTAATTCTTGGTTTCTTGTTCGGATCGGATATGATTCCCATTTGAATGGGAACGATTTGTTAAAAATTTACATCTACTATGATCAGATTTGTTATTTTTCTAAATATATTCTACATGCCTAGGTGGAAACACATATTTCTTGCTAAGCCATATATCTTGTTGTTCCAAAAACAATAAATAAATAAGTGAATTGTCTTTGGAAGAGCAGAAGCTGACTACTCAGCTAATAGATGAAAAAAATTTGGCACAAATTGTTTGTTTGTTTGTTAGGGTATCTAATCTTCGGTACTACGAAGATAACGCGTTCTTTGCTTATTTTCACTTTCGTTCGCGCCGTGTAACGGTGAGCCTAAGGCCAAAACCTTCGGTAAACAGCTGACGAGTGACTCGCCGGATGACGTCATGCGGCTTGGCTTACCTAGAAACTGGAGCTCCTGTTGCGCTTTCGCATTGCTCGAGCCAAAGTAGCCGGGTATAAAAGGCATAGGTGACATGACTACGCCGCCGCGCACGCCCCCCGCCGCCGCCGCCGCATCAAGGGCTCGATCAGATGGCGGCAGCGGCGGCGGTGGAGCTGGACGATTAAATGGATTTTGGCGTCGAGGCGGCGGCTTGGGCTTGCTCGGCGCATCCGTCACGGCCTGCGAGGGATCGCGGCGGTCGGTGTGCATTTCTGCAACAAAAAAGAGAGTTATTAAATTGATCAATCTATATGAGCATATTTGTTAGTCTCGCTTACTGTTGCGTGACTCTTCGATTTCCTGGAGCTGCCGCTGCAGTTCGGCGACAATAATCCGCTTGTATTCGTAGCCGGCGCACGTTAAGGCCTTCATCCAGGCCTCCATGCACTCCTGTGTGTCGGCTGCCAGTATGTAGGTGCGATTGCCATTGAACGCTATCTCAAAGCAATAATTATCCAGATCCGATTCCTGGGACAGTTCTATGGTGCAGCCCTCGACTATGATGAGCCCGAGCGGCTCCTTGTCCAGGCGCGTCTCGAAATAGAACAGCAGATTGCCTTTTAGCACAAAATAGCGTCTTTGAAATGCCTTATTTATCTCGCCTCGCTTGTTAAGAAAACCTGTGCGAATGATTAATAATAGCACTCATATGTGAGATAAGTATTTATATGTACATATGTATATTTTTTGTTAATTAACTAACCTTCCATGTCAAACGGCGGCGATCTGGCAAAAACACAGAGGTTCTTTTCGTTGATTTTCATTTTGATGCGTTCGGCTCATTAACTAAGAATGTTTGGGCCGTAAAAACATTTAAAATGAGCTTTGTTTGCTTTAATTTGGTAATAAGCACAAATGTATTTACATATCTATGTGCATAAATGCTTACATCAATTCATAAGCGTAGGCAAAACATATGTTTCTGACATCGACCGATGTAGCCACACCAAATTTAGATAAATAAACAATTTTTGTGATCTGACTATCGAGAGTTACTCATCTCTAGCAGACGTCTTCTTCTTAAGCATATAAATATTAACTTGAAAACTTCGCTAACATGTCTTATTTACTTACTGAAATTGCCCTCGAAATGCTGGGCTACAAGTTTTACGATACGAATGGCGTATTTCATTTGATCAACTTTCAACAATCGATGACAGCAGCGCAATCCGATTTGCAGGCGCACCCAGAGGAGCCAACGTTAATGGAGTATATTGAACAGCAATTGGACACTGAGCCGGACAAGAACGGACGTGATCAGCCACAGCCACCAACTGTTCCCTCAACGATTAGTCTGCGCGGCACACCTGTCCGTGCGCTGGCCAAAATGATGGAGTACGAGACCGACAAAATGCAGAATGGACACGAACAGCAGCAGCAGTCAAACCGTTTGAATGGTCCAGCTGAATCCGAAGCATCAATTGTGCTACCAAAAACGTCAAACAGTTTACGTCGTACTCCCGCCAAGGCACTGACTAAAATCATGGACTATGAGAACTTTAATATACGCAGTCAAATAATGCGGCGTATGGAGAAAGCGCTCAAGAAGGAAGCGCCAATTCCAAATGAAGAGGCGTTGCAGGGTTGCCTCAATGCAGAAGTGACGAAAATAGCCAAGGATGCTGATGATATGCATGAGTTTCGACAATTTTTGGAGGAGCGCCTTAGACACATTGATTCGCGTCCTTATGAGACTTACATACGAACGTTTGGTGTGGAATAGCTTCAAATGAAATCGGTAAAGTTAGGTATTGTTAAGGGTTAAATCATTAAAACATCAAAATAGAAAGCATAGTCCATTCGAAGAAACCGCTCTGATCCGTTGTTGACGAATTGCAATTTAGGGTAACACAATTTTTGCAGCTTTTGAAATACCAGGGTGCGAGTGTGTTCGTTTTCAGTGTTACCCCTCGTCCAAAGATGTCGATACATTTTGATGTTATTTTTCGTTTTAAGAGTGGCCACATATTTAATTATTTTACTAACGATAGACCGAGTCGCAACAGAGGCATCGATAGCAATCAGTCACACTACTCGCAGAACACCTGAGTAAAGGTCGGTCCACTGAACTTGTCACAAAAATATATAAAACTTTTTCTCAAAATTCTTTTTGTAAAACGTGCCTAAACACATACATTTTTTTATATTTTATCCTGCCCTGTTGCCTCGGCGAATAACAGGCAGTCCAGTGTCGCGACCCGATTGCGAAACAACGAGAGAGAGAGAAATACAAATATCATTTCGCACTCACGAACGGTGACGAAAACGCCAACGACGCTTGCATAATGAAAATCTGGACGTCCGAGCATGTCTTCAACCATCCGTGGGAGACGGTTACACAGGCGGCATGGCGCAAATATCCAAATCCCATGACACCCTCAATCATTGGCACCGATGTGGTTGAGCGCAGCGTAGTTAACGGTGTCCTACACACACATCGATTGGTTCAATCCAAATGGTATTTTCCGAGATGGACGCATGCGCTAATTGGCACCGCCAAGACGTGCTTTGCCAGCGAACGCTCCACAGTGGATCCTCGGCGCAAGCAGATGGTCTTAAAGACAAACAATTTAACATTTTGCCGTAACATAAGTGTCGACGAGGTGCTCTACTATGAGCCGCATCCCACTGATTCGAGCAAGACCCTGCTCAAACAGGAGGCGACAGTAACTGTCTATGGTGTCCCACTATCACATTATATGGAAGATTTACTGACCTCCACAATCAGTTCGAATGCGGGCAAGGGCCGTCAAGGGCTCGAATGGGTAATTGGCCTCATAAATACGGAAGTGAAGAGTATTGCCGATTCGGCTGCACGCGGCACAGACGAACTAATACACAGTACGCGGCGATCCATCGATGAGGTCACAGAGAGTGCGCGAAAGAGTATGGATGAGATTGGTGCCCAGGCAGCCAAAGCGGCCAAAGCAATGCACATAACATAGATGTATATACATAAATGAAAGGCGGTTGGGACTGTTGGGCGTAGTGAATAGGAATTTACCGTAGTAGGCGCATCGTCGGGTACGCTGCTTTGTAGTACAGCAACAACAACAAAACAAACCGACAAACGGTACATACATACAACAATAACAACAACAACAAAGCAGTTGAACGAATCATAAGAATAACCAATTATAATGCTTTATCCCTACGAATGGCAAGCGAAACATTTTATTCGTCTGCTTTAATATATATTTTGTAAAGCAATTAAAACAAATTTAAAAAATCAATAGAAGAAAATGTGAAAACTTTCCCATGGTTATCAGTCAAGTGCGCGTTGCTCTGTGGCGCGTTTTTTTTTGTTTGGTTTTGTTTTTGTTTTAGATTGGGCCAATGTACAAAGCCGATAAGGCAGGCAGCCAGGCAATGACAAGATTCGCGCAACAACACCAACACCAGCATAGTAGCAAATTTATTTATTAAAAAAAAGAAATATATGTATACATATATAGTTTGTAATATGCAAAATTTTTTAAAACAAAACATAAAATTGAAAAAACCACATAAATCGAGCACTAAATAAATGTCAACAAAACGCTCAAGAAAAATCATCAAGTACAAACGCTTTTCATTAATTTAATATACATATATGTTATATATGCTTGCATATATATTGCTGATTTGGCTGCCAACTATCATCGTTGATGACCGCTAAATTGATCGGAATACATGTATGTACATACACATACAATTTAAAATTAAATCAAGATAAGCCAAATATGCAGCTGTGTGAGTGCACACGTTTTGATAGCGTCTTCATTTCCTTGCTGTTTTTTTTTTTTTTTTGTTCCGGAAAGCTTTTGGCGATGTTGCTGCATGTGATTCGTAGCAGTTGCCATACGAGTCCGACAAACAACAACACAAATACAGGGCTGAAAGCTCTTCTCTTGTTGCTTTGTACCATTCGCAGTGATGAGCACGTGACACACAAACAAACATGCAGTTTGTATAATATATTTGTATAAAAAAATATGTATATTATATATATGAATATTTGCCAAATGATTACAAAGTGTAAAAGGCATTTAATTGCCAAAATAAAGTCAACTAATCATGGCATTAAATACAATAAAAAATACATTTTCGCTGGTTCACGGTTCAGACCAATGCATCCATTGAATGTGGTTCTAGTTCCAATTTTATATGAAATCAAATAAAAAAAAAAGGTTTGTTCATTATTTCACATATTTGTATTTTGGAAATTTGTAATATTCACTATATATTCACTGTATTTAGCTATCAAGGCTATATAAAATCTAGGCTAACAGCTTATGTGCCTGCTATACTAATAATAATAACAGCTAAAAATAACGTATTTTGTGTTTATTTGATATATGAAGTTCTCACTGAAGCAATATACAATTTGGTAATTAAAATGAGGGTTTTATTGAAAGGTTGCTTAATGTCGAAATATAAAATAATCACCTAGAATATTTATTAAAATGTTATACGAACCCTTAACTAAGTATACCCTTTATGTAATTACTACTTAAGCACGGTATAGCCAAAAGCTTTAAACAGCTGTTGTGAACTTCTCATCCCCAGTTGCCAATTTGACGCTAATAAAACGTGCGCATCGTGCTTAGGCTCTCTCCCTCTTTCTCACTCTCTTTAAGTCCCAGTCCCAGTGTTCTTTGCGCTGTTCATTTGCACGTGCACGTGCGCGTCGCTTACTGTATTCCAATTTGGGTTAGTTAATTTATAATTTACTACTATTTGTATTTTAATAGCAACAACTAGTCGTGTTTGTGCTGGCAAAAAAAAAACATGTTTACGCTTTTGCCGTTTATCAGCGCGTTCCAGTAATAATAACAAAAACAAGAATCAAATTGTGACGCCAGTGCAACGACTGCAATTGCAATTGGGCGTCTGCTGTAACTCGAAGCGCTGATCTGTGGTTGATAACCCCCTGCCAGGGCGATTCGTAGGCAGCTACCGCTCCAGTTGTCAACGGCTTTGACAGCCTCGCCAGATTCCAGACCGCGAGCCAGAGCTCAGTCTGGCTGAGAAGCGTCTAAGGAACGCACGTACAAAATTGGACTTAGTAAAAAAACGACAAAAGTAAGAATTTTGCAATAGGCATTAGGGTGAAAACAGCTGAAACACGAGTAGGCGAGAACCTTTGTTAAGATAGTTGTGAAAATGGGCGTGGCAGCAATATTTCTTGTTAAAACGTGTATTGCAAAACAGTGTATTTAAAACTGAGACGGTGGCTTTCAAACTGTCCTATTTATTATTGTGTGCGTATGTGCGTATGTCGATTTCTTGTGACTTATGAGCGCAGTCGTTGCAAGCGTTGTTCAGGCGAAAGTTACATATGTATGTACATACATATGTATATTTTTATCCGATCAACTCAATTTTAACACCACCAATATCAGGAAGTGGAGCGAGGGGTGTAAAATAAATACAAATGTTTAAATGTAGGTTTTGGCTGCACTAGCACGGATAATCGCATTGGCAGAACGCCTTTATCCAAAGACTTGATACTTTGTGAGCGTGGGAGTCAATTTACTTATCTGCTGCTGACACGCCATTGGTGCTGATAATTTTGATCCCGTTACCTGCAAGCTGCAGTTGCTGCCAGTGAGCAAGTATAATGGATGTTCTGAGCGAGCGAGATGCCAAATTGATCAGACTTATCCATATAGCCGAGAGCGCTATTGTGTAAGCAAAAGGCATTGTGGATAATATGCGCAGAGAAGTGTTAGTGTATTAGTGCAAATGCCGGCTTAGCATAGTCGTGTGCTCAATGAGAGGATTTAGTTTGTGCGCGTTTATCTTTATGATCGGTCGTGCCCCGGGGTGCGCGTGGGTGTAAAATCGTTTTCAAGCAAAGTTAATGTTATTAACCGGCGCCGCGCTTTGTTTGTGTCGTGTGTATTTGTTTTACTACTATAATTAGCCATCCCCTCGCACTGCATCCGTTAAGGTATATTCACCAATTTGAAGAATTTCATTCAATATTTGGTGTAGAGCTTTTTTCACATTTGCTGCCTGAATAGAGAGGGAGAGGGAAAGAGAGTGTCTGTGAGTGTGTGTGTGTGTGCTGAGAAGCTTTTATTTAAAAACAGCTGCAGTTAAGTAAACTGCAGTTAGATTTTTTTGCATGCGATCAATTTAAAGCTCATTTTAAAGATTTATAATACGGTAGAAATGCGTAGGTCGTGTATAAACAGTGAAAACTCTGAAAATGAACCAATCTTTGGCAGGCCCATGTGATAGTTCCATTAGTTTAGTTAAATTAAATTAAACATTTTCGATTTATTTTCTAAAACGAAAGTAATCAGTTTTCAAAAAAAAAATTTTGTATTTATAATTAACATAAAGAGGATGAGTTTATTTGACGTGACTTTTAAGCGGGCATTTTTCTAAGTAGAATTAAAAAAAAAAATATTTTTTTTTTCAATAATAAGTTTATGCATATATAATTTATATAATTTCTGAATTCTTACCAGCTAATCGATAATGGGCATTCTGCGATTTTACGATGTGGCTGCCTTCGATGGTGCCGAGGAGGAGCGCGTACTGCAGCGCCTGCAGTCGCTCGACCCGGAGCTGATCTCGGTGCGCATGGAGCGTTGCTATCACCTGGAGTACGACACTGATATGTGCAGATTTCCGCTCGCGCTGGAGCATCTGCTGCGCTGGCTGGTGAGGCAGCCGCTCCAAAGGATATGCAGTCTCAACGAGCAGACGAAACTGGAGTTGAATGATGCGGAGCTCGAAATGCTCGTGGAGATTGGACCGCGTTTCAACTTCTCCACACCCTACTCGACCAACTGTGTGAATATCTTTCAGAATTTGGGCTATACCGAGGTGCGACGCATGGAGAGCTCCATTCGTTATCTGCTGACCTTTGCCCGGGCAGCGAGTCGTGAGGTCGCCAGCTTTGTGGCGCTGCTCGGCGATCGGATGACCCATTGCCAGTATACGGCGGCGAATATGCCGCGCGAGAGTTTCGACGAGCAGCTGCCGGCCCAGTTGGCTGCCTGGCATTATGTGCCAATGATGGCGCAGGGACGCGCCGCTCTGGAGGAGATTAACCGAGAGTTGGGCTTGGCCTTCAGCGACTACGACTTGGACTTCTATTACAAGCTATTTTCGCAGACGCTGAAACGTGATCCCACCACAGTCGAGCTGTTCGATTGCGCCCAGAGCAATAGCGAGCACTCCAGACATTGGTTCTTCCGCGGGCGCATGGTGTACGAGGGCCAGGAGCTGCCCAGCTCGCTGATTGAACTAATTATGGACACGCAGCGGAATACGAATCCGAACAATACCATCAAATTCAGCGATAATAGCAGCGCCATTGTCGGCTTCGAGCATGATGCACTGCAGCCGCGAGAAATCGGTGCGCCCAGCATTGTGGAATTGCGCACTGTCCGTTCGGATTTGATATTCACAGCCGAAACGCACAATATGCCCACAGCTGTGGCGCCTTTTAGTGGCGCCACCACCGGCACCGGTGGTCGCTTGCGTGATGTGCAGGGCGTGGGTCGTGGTGGCCTGCCCATAGCTGGCACCGCCGGCTACTGCGTGGGCGCCCTTCACATACCCGGCTACAGTATGCCGTATGAGCCAGTCGGGCTCAAGTATCCCGGCTCCTTTGCACCGCCGCTGCAGGTGCTCATGGAGGCCAGCGATGGCGCCTCGGATTATGGCAACAAGTTTGGCGAGCCTCTCATATCCGGTTTTACCATATCCTATGGCCTGTACAATGCCGGCCAGCCCAATACGCGCGAGGAGTATGTGAAGCCGATTATGTTTAGCGGCGGCTTGGGCACCATGCCCGCTGCCATGCGCCAGAAGGTAACGCCCAAACGTGGCCAGCTGCTGGCCAAGATTGGCGGTCCTGTTTATCGCATTGGCGTCGGCGGCGGCGCTGCCAGCTCCGTGGAGGTGCAGGGCTCCGGAGATGCTGAGCTCGATTTCAATGCCGTGCAACGTGGCGATCCGGAAATGGAGAATAAACTGAATCGCGTGGTGCGCGCCTGCATCGAACTGGGCGCACTTAATCCCATCTTGGCCATACACGATCAGGGCGCTGGCGGCAATGGCAATGTGCTGAAGGAACTGGTTGAGCCAGACTTTGCGGGCGCCATCATCTTCTCGGAGGAATTCAAACTCGGTGATCCGACCATTACAGCCTTGGAGCTGTGGGGCGCCGAATATCAGGAGAATAATGCGATTCTTTGCAAGCCACAGGATCGTGAATTGCTCGAAAAGATTTGTGCCCGCGAACGTTGTCCCATTAGCTTTGTGGGCGTGGTCACCGGCGATGGCCGGGTCACATTGGTGGAGCACGCCGCACCCAATGACATGGAGCAGGCATTGCTGCCCGAGGCGCGTAAAAGCTACGGTGCTGCGCCCTTCGATCTGGAACTAAAGCATGTCCTGGGTGACATGCCCAAGCGCAGCTATGAGCTGAAATCCGTAATGAATCCATGCAAACCGCTCCAGCTACCCGCTGATATACGGCTAACGGATGCACTGGAGCGTGTGCTGAGCATTGTTGCGGTGGGCAGCAAACGCTTCCTCACCAACAAGGTGGATCGCTGTGTGGGCGGCCTGATAGCCCAGCAGCAGTGTGTGGGTCCATTGCAGGCACCGCTGTCCGATTACGCGCTGACCACCGTCTCGCATTTCAGCACCGCCGGCATTGCCACCTCCATTGGCACGCAGCCCATAATGGGACTGATCAGTGCTCAGAATATGGCGCATATGTGTGTCGCCGAGGCGCTCAGTAATCTTGTCTTTGTCAAGATCACCGAAATGGCGGACATCAAGTGCTCCGGCAATTGGATGTGGGCAGCCAAATTGTCCGGCGAGGGTTACAAAATGTACCAGGCTTGTTTGTCGCTCAGCAAGGTGCTGCAAGAGCTGCGCATTGGCATCGATGGCGGCAAGGACTCCCTATCCATGGCCGCCAAAGTGGACGGAGAAGTCATCAAATCACCCGGCACACTCGTCCTCTCCACCTATGCACCCTGTCCGGATGTGCGCGTACGCGTAACGCCCGATCTCAAGGGTCCGGCGAGGGGTAAAGCCAGTGCTTTGCTTTGGATCAACATTGAGCGCAGTGCACGGCTGGGCGGCTCAGCGCTGGCGCAAGCCTACGCCCAGCAGGGCGAAACCACGCCCAACATGCAACAGACCCAGGTGCTGGCCCAGGCGTTTGAGCTCACCCAAAGCCTGCTGGGCGAGGGACTGCTGCTCGCCGGGCACGATGTTAGCGATGGCGGTTTAATTGTCTGCCTGCTGGAAATGGCCATTGGTGGTCTGAGTGGCCTCCAGCTGGACATCCAGGAGGCAACGGCTGGCATTACCGATTATGATGCTGTCAGCGGCACAATTGGCGCGGATCTGTGCCTCCTATTCAGCGAGGAGTGCGGCTGGGTGCTGGAGGTAGATGCAGACCAGCTGGATTCAGTGCGTGCTCGCTTCCAGGCTGCGAATGTGCCCAATTATTATCTGGGCCAGACACATGGCTTTGGCTTGGACACGGCACAGGTGCTGGTTAAAAATGGCGACAATACTTTGCTCTCCGAACCACTGCGTCAGCTTTACAGGCAATGGGAACGCACCAGCTACGAGCTGGAGAAACTGCAAGCGAATGTGGAGTGCGCACAATCCGAATACGATAGCCTCAACTATCGCCAGGCGCCGCAATATAAGGCGCCCGCCCAATTGCAATTAGAGCTCACCCTCAAGCGCTGCGTCCAGGCCGTGCGTGTGGCTGTGCTGCGCGAGGAGGGCGTCAACAGCGAGCGCGAGATGATGGCCAGTCTGCTGCGTGCCAATTTCGAGGTGCACGATGTGACCATGTCCGATCTGCTGGCAGGTGAGCCCCCAAAATCCGTTGTCCAATATTTAAATATTCAAACTAAATACGTTTCCCTTTACAGGCACCACAAATCTGTCGCATTACCGTGGCCTGGTCTTTCCGGGCGGCTTTAGCTATGCGGATACTTTGGGCTCTGCCAAGGGCTGGGCGGCAAACATATTGCACAACGCGCTGCTCAAGCCGCAATTTGAGGCATTCAAAATGCGGGCGGATACCTTCTCGCTGGGCATCTGCAACGGTTGTCAGCTGATGACATTGATTGGCTACGTGGGCAGCATAAAGGCCACGGATAAGACGCCCGTTTTGCCTGCATTGGCGCTGCTTCATAATCGCTCGAAGCGTTTTGAATGCCGCTGGTCAACGGTCCGTATACCGCCGAATCGTGCGATAATGCTGAGCAACATGCACGATCTGGTACTGGGCTGTTGGGTGGCCCATGGCGAGGGACGTTTCGGCTTCCAGCGTGAGGAGCTGCTGGACCAGCTGCACGACGAGCAGCTTGTAACGCTGCAGTATGTCGATGATGGGGGTGCGCCCACTGAATTGTATCCCATGAATCCGAATGGCAGCCCCAAGGGCATTGCTGGCATCTGTTCGCCGGATGGCCGCCATTTGGCGCTGATGCCGCATCCGGAACGCTGCAGCGCCATGTATCAGTGGCCATATGTGCCGCCGGGCTTTGATGTGCCCGCCACGCAAGTGGAGAGTCCCTGGCAGCTTATGTTTAACAATGCCTACAAATGGTGTGCACCGCAGCAGTAATAGCATTTGACAAATGTCCTTTCATTCCAATTAAACATTTACTCTCTCGGTACCCTTTTCTGCTTGCCCCATACATATATATTCCACGCGATTTCAAATATAAAATATTAATTAGGATTCATACTCCTATGATTCGCATTAATTATAATTACATAGTTTACCTTTCGCATATATTCCACGCGATTTAAAACAAAATATAGGGATTTACACACATTATTCACACATTAAATATCAATTGGGATTTGCATTCTCAAAATTGCAATTCCTATTTTTAACTTTTGACTTATGTTCTACGCGATTTTAAATTTAACAAATATATGATCTGTCTTAATTAGAGCGTTTATTACGTTAAAATTATTGTCATATCTATAATTCACAACTCTCCTCATTAATTGTTTCACTTTTCACTCATATTTTATAGAATTTGGAATATTACAAATTCCTATTAATTTTCCACTCATACATTCACACTTTTTAAGACTCATCGCTATTTTAATTTCCACTTATATTTCACGTTCTTTCAATATAAAAACTTCTCTTAAATCGCAAACTATGATTCAAAGTCAAGCTTTATATGACTAGTAATAGATTAAAGATACATATATACACAAGTCATTTGCTAATTACGATAAAAACATAAACAACAACATCACAAGCTAACTAACTTAAACGTAAGCCCTAATTGAATTGAACTGTTTTAACAATAATTAATCTAATGTGAAATTTGCAGCAGGCATTTCAAATAGTTTGCCTTGGCGCCCGGCGCCATCATGTACTTGGAGTTCCAGTCGTGCTCGTTAATATGCAACACCTTATAGCCCATCATTTCCAGATGCTTGATCTTCAGCGATTCGGGACCACGCAACGCAGTCAGATCGTTCTCGCAGAAGGAGTCCAGCTTGAGCAGCAGAATGGCCACCCTGGTAAGAAATTAAATATTTCATATTAGTTTTACTTAGATATAGACTTATTAACGGATATTCCCCGGCCTTGAATGGGAAAAGTGTGAAGTTAAAAATTCATTTGAACCCCAAACGCTACGCTTTAAGTCAATCTCTCTACTTGTGGATTTCCCGACAAATGAATTTCATATTTGAAGAGCTGTAAACAGGCTTTTTCCTTGCGGGAAGTAAACCTCGCCTTTGCGTGCATCTTCACCCTATTATTCAACTACAGCTTCCCAGCTTTTATGCTGTACTTTGACTACCCATCCGTCAGTCAGTCAAGCAGAACAGTTTTATATATATATGGTTATATACTTGGTTATGCGATCCAAGATGGTGACCTCCACTGGCGGCGCTGGTATGAGCTTCTTATCCTTGTCGAAATGTATCACGAAATCAATTTGATAGCCATAGGGCGTTGTGTGATTGCAGCGAAAATAGTTCTCATCCTTGAGCAAATCCTGCAGCAGACGTTTGACATCCGCACTAAAAGCGCTGGGCACAAGCGGTTCTGAAAGCGAAGCTTCGGTTAGCTCGGTCAACTGGGATTTTTCTAACTACACACTCTTGCTGAGCTGCGCCTCCACGTAGTTCTGCTGAAACCAGGGCACATTTGTCTCGGGCAGATCCAGGCAAACGGTGCGATTCAGTTGCATCACGCGATTGAGCACCAGACCCGGATAGGTCGCCTTGGAGTAACAGATTTGTATCTCATCCTCAATGCGCTGTATGAACTTGACGCAGAACACTCGATTGACCAGCTGCTCCGGAATGGTCTTATAGAAGCACAGCGCCAGGCACGACTGCACCAAGGACAAACCGCTCATGTGATCAAAATCGCTGCGAAATTGAAGAGAGAAAGAGAACGATGAAATTATCAAGTCTGAAAGATGGCATTCAAATTGGAATACATACCAAATTCCAAAGTAATGCCTCTTTAATGGACTCAATTTTTGAAGGAGTGGAAAAGGATAGTCAAAGGAGGAATAATTGTGTTTGCTATATGAGAACCGAATGCGGTTTCTCTAGCTGATCAAGTTGTTGTTCAAGATATACTATATTGAATGGGTGTATACCCTGCAAATAGAAGGGAGAGCACATTGGGACGCACCGTAGTAGCACCAAAGCAGCATAGTCCAGGGCGTCCAGCGAGGCAGGCGTGTAGCCCAGATTGTAGGCACAGGTGAGCACCTTCTCGACGGTGTCGCCCGTGATGTGCTCATGCTGCTGGACGATATAGTCGAACATGGATTCCAACAGGCCGGGCACAAAAAAGTGCGAGGCATTAAAATTATATGCCATTTCGCGCACCACACGCGAATTGAGATCGTTGCACTGAAGGGTTTTGTAATGCGCCAGCGCCTGATTATACACCTGGGTGTTCTTCAGCGCTGCAAAGGATTAAGATACGATTAGGTACAGGCGTTGTCAAGTTGGTGGATGGACTCACTTTTGCGATGACTTAGTGTGCGCACCAGAACGCTCAGATCGCTGGCATTTAGCGGCTGCTGTTCGCTGTTGCTCAAATGCCGCTCGGCACAGGCAATCAGAATGCTGTCCATGGTGGACAGCTGCATGGCCAGCAGATGTGGCACATGCTGGCGGAAGCGCAGCTCGCAGGCGACCTGCATGCCGCGACCGAGCAGAAAACAATCCTGTATATCAAATTGTGGCGCCATGGCGAGCATTTTGCTCAGCAGCAGATTGGGGAACTTCTTCCAGCCAAACGGCGTCTGGCCGTAGGCCAAGACAAATGAAGCCAGCCGTGCGAATTTCGCTGGCAATCTGCCAGCCACATCCCGCTCAATAGCATCGAGGCACATGCGACTGAGCGTGCGTTCCACGCTCTGATGGCGATACGTGCCGCCAAGATTATTGTTGAAGTTCATGTAGCGCTGACAATGGCGCAAAAAACGCAAATGCCGCTGCCCCTGGGGATCATTTGTCAGCTCACCAACCACCGCCGACCAGTAGGCATCACAGTAGCGCACATCGGCAATCTTCAGGGCGCGCAGCACACTGAAGAAATGGCCGCTTGCATTGGGCAGCTGCCAGGCGGCTTTGGAGTGCAGCAGCTGGCGGAATTGCTGTATGTAGGCATCGCGTTGCTGCAGCGTGGCAAATGGCACCGCACAGGAAAGGGCATCTGGCGTGGGCTCCTGCTGCAGCAGTCGCTCTGTGGCCATTTTCAGTGGCTGCACCAGTGCCACCGGCTCCTGATGATGCAGAAAGGTGCGACATACGCTCTTCAGATCGCTGGGCTCCAGCGTTGGCAGGCAGCTGCGCAACGCCAGCAATAGCTGGCGTATCAAGGCCGTATTTAGATGCGACCATCGGGGCATATTGAGCATATGCAACAACTTGAGCAACGCCTTGGGCGTGTCACTGGTCAACGTGCCGCATTGCAGCAGCTCCTGGACGCGCTGCTTAAATGCCGCCAGCAGTTCGGCATCGATTAGCGTATGCAGCTGGAACAGGCAGGTGGATAATAGACGCACATCCTGCTCGCTGAGGCAGTTGGCCACATGCCGCTCCAGATGTGGCATAAAATTGCGACAGACCAGCGGCGTAAAGAAGTCACGCTCCAAATTGATGGCCACCAGCAGCCGGGAAAGTGCGGGCAGCGGCACCAGCTCCTGACCCTCAGCTGCTAGCTCAATTATATTTAGGGCACGCAGCAGAATCCGTTCCAGCGTGGCATCACTGTTGGGCACGTGCATTTTGCGCAGATACAAATAGCAGCAGCTCAGGTCGTTCACATCCATGGCGGCTACTATCTGCGGCGTCAGAGTCTTGGGCACATGTTGCTGCAGTTGCGCTGTCAGCGCTTCCTTCTGGCTGGCCGCCAGACGCTGATAGCGTGACCAGAGCAGCGACATGCACTGTACCTGATGCGTAGACGGCAGCTGGCCTTGCGCAAACAAATCCAAGAGCTCCTGTGGGCTACTTGCTGCACTCAGCCGCAAACTGAGCGCATCCTTATGCATGCTTGTTGATTCGCAACAATCCTCCAGCTCCTCCAAGCTGCTGAGCACCTGTTGCTGCTCCACTGTGCCTTGGATATCGGTGCTAGACGCACGTCGCCTGCTGCAATTGTGGGAAATTGGAAGCGGCAGCAGCAGCAGCTGCCCAGTTGCTAACCTCGGCTCGCACAGCCAGGCGGCGTCTCGAATGGGCGGCTTGGCGCCATTGTTTACATGCCGGCGCAACAGTTGCAGTTGCCGCATTTGCAGCAAATATTGCAGATACTTGCATGGCGCACGCGGCAGGTAGTTTAAATACATTGCCAAAATCGCAATTTTTATACAGAAAAAATTTGTTAAATAATAAACAAATTGCGACTTGTGAAATGTGAGCGCGGCGACCAACAGCCGTTATGGGTGCTGCCAACCTGTGCGGCAAGCAGCTGTATGTTAATGTACTGCAGCCCTGTTAATGCCCAACAGCTGTTTATGCCAAAATGAGTAAATACGGTTCATTTGTGTGAACAAAAGAACTAATGGCAGCAAATTCAAAAGAACGTAACTCAAGCGAACAAAATTCGCAATGTTCATTGGCTCAGCTCAGTGAGTAGCTGTGTTTTCTTCACTTATGAGCAGCTCACAGCCAAAACAGACACAACACTAAAATGTTAATATAATGTTAACCCACTTTTTAATCTTCAGCTTTAACATTTTTAAGTATTATGTGCAAATACGGTGTATGCAAATATAAGAATATAACTATTAGCAGGAACTTGTTCACTGGTCCAGTTCAGTGATCAGCTCATTTATGCTCACTCATGAGCAATTGGTTTTTTTTTTTACAACTTTCTTGACGGGTGCCCCTAATGCTTGAAATCAAAACAAAAAGCAACTCGATTGGCAACCTTTAATGAAATTAAATTGAAATAATGTCACAAAATCAGGTGATTGTGCTGCAGGCAGGCTACTCGTACAAGGATGCAAACGAGGCGAATGCAATGCGCGCCAACTGCAGCTGCACGCTGATAAGCTGTCGCGATGGCACCAACATAATTGTGGACACCCTAACCGCCTGGGATGGCGACCAGTTGAAATCCTTGCTGGCTGCGCAGGGCTTGCAGCCGGCCGATATAAATGTGGTCGTTTGCACACATGGGCACTCGGATCATATTGGCTGCAATTATCTATTCCAGGAGGCGCGTCTGCATATTGTCGGCTCGTGTGCATCCAATCGTGATCTTTATTTTGAGCATGCCGGCGCACTGGATGCGCATGGCGAGGTGCTGGTCGAGGAGACGCCTGGACACACGCTGAGCTGTGTCTCGGTCATAGTACACAATACAAAGCTGAACGGCACGGTGGGCATTTGTGGGGATCTGTTCGAGCGGCGCGAGGACATAGACGATGCACAGATTTGGAAGGCTGCGGGCAGCGAGGACGAGAAGCGACAGGCTCAAGAGCGGCATCGTCTGGCGGAATTGTGTGAACACATTGTGCCCGGACACGGGCAAATGTTTGCCCTAAATGCCGAACTGCGTAGAAAACTGAGAACTTGTGTAGAACTGAGAACAACGTAGCACATGGCAGTTGCTGAAGGTTCCTAGTGATAGGGTTTAGCAAGCTATGATATTAACATTATATAACGACTGCTTTTTTTTTTTTTTTGTATTTTATAGGCGCTTGTATGTTTAATTCAAATTTCGTCTTGCACTCGTTTCGTTACAAGTTTTTTTTGGTCTCAAATTTTTACCGTTTAAGCGAAGCTATGTTTCATAAATCAATAAAGATATTGCCTATTTAAATGCGATACTGTTAGAATAAGGTTTGGCTACTGCTTCAAAATTTCTCGTCAATTGCAGCAACAAGAGTTGGCTGCATAAAAACCAAATAAAAAAGTATCAAATCTGAAACATAGCACCAGACACCTACAGCTCGAGATAGGAAGATCAATTAACGAAGCAAGCCCATCCACATCCCAAACATAAATCCAAACAACAACAACAACAATAACAGAGACAGCAACATCATGAGCCAGGCGTCCTCGAGTGCATTCAATACACACCGTAATCGGTATTATAATCCTGTCTCCCGGATACAGTCGTTGATACAAAATCTGGATGCGGAACTGATAACACTATGCAAGCAATGCTCGCTGCCAAAGAATGTCGCCAGCAATAGCCAAAACGGTCTCATATCGCAACAATCGGGCAGCCAGCATCAGACGAGCGGTAATAATCTATTGGCCCAGGCGCGCTCCACGACCCAATCCGCGACTGCAACGGCCGGCTTGGCGCCGGATGCGCATAAGCGTCAATTGCGTAATACCTATCGGACGCGTGTTATCGATGCCTATCGAAATCGCCGCATATTTACCGTTTATGGCAACTATCATACGGTTAGGCGAGCGCTTGTCCGCCGCGGCTGGCTGGAGAAATTGCCGGCTACTCGGCATGCCAAGCTGCAGACCATGTCGGAGGATTCACTGCTGGAGCATGCGCGACGCGGCAATGATTATGAAGCAGTTGTCATATCGAAAATGATCAACAATTTTCCATCGTTCTTCATTTGGCAGAGTAAGGCACAGAGGGATTTATTCCCGGAGGTGAAGCCATATCGTAATCGGGTGAGACGCAGTCAATTGCTTGACTTCTCCACCAAGGTGGGCCTGGTCGGTTGCGCCGAGCAGGAGCGCTGGTTTCGTGAGGACGGCGTGTGCGGCATGAGCTATCCACGCTTCTATCGATTGGGCGCCAATAGCATGGAGGAGCGTGCGGCGTTCATTGAGGATTTCCACCAGACACAGGCGCGCTCTTTGCTACGCTACCTTAAGGAGCACCGTCCTGCCGATATGGTGGACCCTGAACATGGCGCCGTGCTGAGCATTACGATTGACTTTGCCCTGAATAAAGTGAAGAACATGATCAGACAGAAGGAGCATTATTCTCTAGATGATGCGCGCATCAAATTGCCAACGCCCACTGAAATGATCGAGAATCAATCGTTCATGGTTCAGTCGACCAAGGTGCTCCACGCGCATGCCAGGTTCAAGGTCAACGAGAAGGTGATGGCGGAGTATGCGCGCCTCGCTGCTCAATATCTCGATGAGATTGAGTCGCTCCGTCAGGATTATTGCTGGGATGGCTGTCGCAATTTGTGGATACTAAAGCCTGGTTATCAATCGCGTGGCATCGGGATCGTCATACGTAGCTCTCTGGATGAGATTTTGCAATGGACATCTAACAATCAGAACCGAAAATATATTGTACAAAAGTATATTGGTGAGTTTTATGATATTTGCCATCTAACTGGAAAGGATTCAAATGTCCTTTGCTTTTGATCGCAGAGCTCTTAATACGCTCAGATCATAATACTTCTCGCTTCAAAATGAAATCTTTACCAAGTTTTGGTAAAAGATTATCTTGTTATATGCATTCTATGTATATTATATACAATGTCCATATTAATACAATATATATTGTAATATTATAGATGTTATTATATTATTTTATATATATTTTTATTTTATATTATTAATATTTTTATATTATATTATTAATAATTTTATATTATATTATTAATATTAATATATTAAATTATATGTATTATACACGCATATTATACATATATATATTACATTTTAACCATAGCTTAAAATTCGCTTCGTGAACATGAATTTTCTCAGCTTTAAACTCTGAAATGGATTTAAATCTTGAAACCTCAACTTTCTATCAAATTTTAATAGAACTGTTTCATTTATTCGATTTTTTATATATCTTTTATTTTTTAATTTTTCAATTTTCCGAATAAGTAACCTTTGCATATTTTCAACGTTCTCGCTGATTCTGCTCCGGGCTTAAACCAAGGCTTTGGCTGGTTATCTTCGTGAACGTGGTTTTCCACAAACTATAATCCTGATTTGGTTACAAACCTTGGATCCTCAGCAATTTTTAATATGACTATTTAATTTACCACAAATTATTTTTATATTTTACACATTTTTGAAATGATTTTTTCATATTCTAACAGGATTCAAAGATTTGCAATTATAATTTTAATATACATATTTATATTTTAAATAGTAAAAAAATCGATTCAATGAAACTCTTTCAAACTATGATCAATTAGATATAATTATGATATATGAGCTAATCGATGAACTAATCATGGTATTTAAAATATAGAAATTACGATGTTAAATCGATTCGTTTTACAATTAATGTAAAGCGTCGCTTTACCTTACATTACAAATTATAAAAATATAATATGCATTATAAAAAACTGAAACTTTTTCCTTTTTTTTGCTTTGGCCATTTCTCAGAAGTTATTTTTACGAGAGCTTCTATTCTTTCCCCCGAAAATAGTCCAATTATTATTATTATTATTATTTTTATTCCTCGACCTAATATTTAAATTTTATTTTATGCATTACCTTTATATACAGTACAGCTAAATTTGTTTTAATTATTAAAAAATTATTTTCCTTTTTTTCAGAACGTCCATATCTCGTTTATCGCACCAAGTTCGATATTCGTCAATATATGCTGCTTACCATAAGCGACTCTCAGGTGACAATTTGGACATATCGCGATTGTTATTTGCGCTTTAGCTCCCAGGAGTTTACGATGGATGATCTGCGCGAATCGATACACTTAACCAACAATTCGGTGCAGAAGCGCTACAAGAACAAAGTGAATCGTGATTCGCGTTTACCGAAAAACAATATGTGGTCATTGGATCAATTTAAATGCCATTTACGTCATGTGGGCGCACCGGAAGGGACATGGTCAAAAGTTTACAATGGGATCAAACAGAATCTGGTGGCTGTTGTTTTGGCCAGCCTGGACGAGACGGAGTTGGTGCCAAATGCATTCGAATTATATGGCTGCGATTTTATGTTGGACGAGCATTATAATCCCATACTGATTGAGATCAATTCGACGCCCGATCTATCCGCTTCCACAGAGATAACAGCGAGAATCTGTCCATTGGCGCTAAAGGACTGCATACGTGTGGTATTGGATGTGCCGAGGAATCCCTTGGCCGCAACCGGCCTGTTCGAGCGCGCTTTTCAAGTTAATTACAATGTCAACAAGGAGGTCGACGGTACCAGACCTCTAGAGCTAAACGGTACGCAAATGAAACTGTTCCAATCGATGCCAAAGCTACGGAATAGTCCACGGACTCGCCTGCTGCGCAAAATACTGAACAATGTCAGAACAACGACTAGTCGTAAGTTGGGTAAGGAAAAAGTTAAAACTTCATCGTTGCCGACCAAGGTGATTGTGGGAAAAATGGGAATGAAGGTGAGGCACAACAATCTAAATATTATATAGTATATAGTATATATATCATTTCGATTTGCCCCTAGAAACTGACCAAAGCGAATTCGAGGGTTATTCACGTGGGCAACAAAACACTATTGAATTCAAAAGCGCGCGAGAATCTAGCATTACAATATACGGCACCCAAATGACAACATCTGGTAAGCGATCGCCTATGCAAATTAACTTTTATTTAGTTTTAACTACTAATACGGCCTTATCGTTCAATAGCATCAGGCAACTTGTACATAGACCCAAGCTTGGCAACCATCTAAACTGCTAACAATCGACTAATAACTTGTTATTCCATTCATTGAACGGCTTTTTACAGCTATCGATCGTTAAAGTCGCCAACAAATTAGCAAATTAGTACATTTTCAACTAGACTCTCAAACAATAAGTAAACGATTTTTTTTCAGAACAAATCAAAAAACATATCATTGTTTTGTCAAACTCTATAGAATAAAGGTATATATGAAACTTAAAAAAATAAACCCAATCTTATTACCCAAACCCCGCAATATTAACAAACTAACTCGAAATTTAAATAATTATTTTTTTTTATTTCCACGTTCTTTTAAAATTACATCTGAATTTGTTTACCAACTGGTTCTTAAGCACGCAATTGTTTAAAATATTTATTTGAATTTTTATGAGAATTGTACAAAAATTCTTTCAGAAATTGATAAAAATATTCGTTTTGCCAAAAATGAGACAACTATTCTATTCTACAAACGATTTAACTGTTCAAAAGTCAGTCCATTTTGAGAATGTTAAGTAGGGCTGCCAGGGCTGCAAGTCGGGTTTGAATCTAGCCGGTTCAAAACCAAATTTTAAAATTTTGTTACACTTTGAGCCAAAACGAACCATTTATTAGACTTAAAAATGGATTGGTTTAAAGTACAAGCTTTTAAGGGAGGTAGCATAAAAAGTGAATATAAAAATATGTAAGCTTGATTCTTGGATCGAATAGAAATAAAATTCGAGACCGTGAACCAAAAGACTGACAATTGGGTAAAATGTTGTACATAGTAACCTAGCTCCACGGATGTGAAAATCCAGGTTCGTGAAATTAATCTTAGTTCAAGGAGTTGGTTTAAACCGCGAACCGAACCACTGACGATTTTTGTTATATAAAAACTATAAACTTTTTCAAAAAAACTCGGAATTTGTCTTAAATTGAGGCGAAGCTTGGAACTAAATTTCTTAACATTGAACGGAATCCAGAACGAATTACCCCAAAACTTCACCATGAATATCCTTTCGTTCTTAGGAGCTATTCAATTATTGAAGTCAAGTAGGGGCATTTATCAAGAACATAAGCTTGATACTGAAAAAGTCTAGGAATATTTGAAAGTTTTCAATATTAATTTTGAAAGAATTTACATTCTTAGAGATTCCTTGTACTTGCATATTATTTCGCTTGAGAACGGTTTTGGCTGCTGCATCAAAATTAGTTTTTGGAAAATTTAGAAATAAATTTTTAGTGGATCTAGCATCTAATAAATTTATTTAATTCCTAATTTCCGGAAAAATAAAAATGTATTCCTTCTTTAGATTTGGGAATTCGAAAATATTTGGAAAATTTGGAAGCACATTTTTGAGTGGATTTGAAATCCAAGAGATTTCTTAAATTCCAAAATTATTTTGTTTGAAAGAGGTTTTAGATTATAGAATCAAAATGTATTCCCACTTTGGAGGATTTGGAGTTCTTATATATTTAGATAATTAAAAAGTAAATTTTTGAATTCAAATATTTTCTTTGAAAATAGTTTTGGTTGTCGAATCAAAATGTATTCACTTTTAAGATTTGGAGTTGCAAAATATTTGGAAATCGATTTTTGAGTGTTTTTTTTTATATCGTTTGAAATAAGTCTTAGCTGCTGAACTAAATTTAATTTAAAGATTCGAGATCTTAAATTAAGAGATTGTAACGCATGCGAATATTTTTTGTAATGTATGCGAATATTTCTTATATACGGATTGTATTTATGCGAATATTATTCCGTCTGAATATTTGAAATTCTCTCATATACGGATAAACGTTGTCTCCAGTGGTTGGTTAAGTGGGTGCTGTGTGTGTGGTTGTGGGCGGTTCAACAAGTGGGAGGTGGCACTGTCAGCAATGTGTTAACGGTCAATTTATGATTGCTGGTGGCCAGTGCGGCGGTGCGTGGACTAATTGGTGGCGTCTGCGAGAGCTGCAGCTCGCTGGAGGCCTGCTTCATGGCGGACACGATGGGCTCGCCACGATGCAGCGCCTGCACCGAGATGCTGATGGGCAGCCGGGGTCCATACGATCTGCGCCCAAAGGTGCGTCCAATGGCATGCAAGCTGGCCGAGCTCTCGATTTCGGATTTGTTGCGCGCAAAACGTTGTGAGCATTTGATGCCGTCTAACAATGTGCCTCGGGATCTCGAGCAGCTATTGGCCGTGTTGCTGCTGCTGCTGTTGTTGTTGTTGTTGGTTATGCTGCGCAGGCTGCGCCACTTGCGCTCGCTGTTGGCTGGCGCCGTGGCCGGCGCACTGGGCGTCTCCTGTTTCTCGAGCAGATTATCTGTGGCATTGCAGGCATAATTTTTGATAAGTATTTTGAACTTTTTCTCAGTGCCCTCCGCCTGTTGTTGGACAAAGCGTGGACCGCAGCTGCGCTGCCGCTTCGGTGGCAGCGCATTTGTGGCAGCTGCCTCTGGAGCGCCTGTCGTGTTGCGCTTGTGTGTGACGCTCAGCAGCTGGGTTATGGAGCGACCCGCCTGCTTCAGCAGGTACGGACAGGGCGTTGCTCCTGCTCCCGCTGCTGCTCCTGCTCCTGTTGGAGGCGGCGGCGGCGGCTTGAGCGTGGGCACAGCTGTTGCTGGCTGTGTGCTGCTGCTAATGCTGCTGCGACTGCTGCTCAATGGCTCCACCATATATTTCTCCATATATTCGGTGGCATTGAAGGTGGGCATGGCGCGATGTATGCGCGACATATTGGCTGGCGGTGGCACAATTGCGGCACGTTGCCGGAATACACTGCTCGTGGCCAGGCTGCGCTCCTTGCGCTGATGGTGCTGCTGCTGCTGCTGATGATGATGATAGTAGTAGTGGCCATGGCCATGGTTGAGCTTGTGCAGCAGCTGTTTTCCCTTCACAAACAGATTGAGGCCCATGTAGGCGGGCGTGGGCGGCACCACCTGACGATAGGCCAGCTCAAAGTTGCCCATATCCGATTTGGGATCCAAGCGGCGATCAATTACGACTAGAAGAAATGATCAATATTAGATGTTAGGCTCAAGTCTTATCGAGACGTCTGTCTGTCTGTCAATCTTTGGTGAAATAGATCCTCCACTTTTGGCTGGAGGTGCATTCGTGAAAGTAGGCTCAATCGGACCACAAAGAATGAAGAGATCTGTTCTGATCTCACTTCTAGAAACAATATCTTTGAAGTATCATATTATATTGCCACTATAGAATATATCGTTATATAAAACGTATCATGTATTCATCTGTAGATCATCGACAAGTCGAAGATGCTTTTGTACTCACCCTTGACCACATCCTCCAGGCACTTGGGACACATGCGCGCCGTCACGCTTGTCGTGGCGCCCAGATCGGGACTTGAATTGATTTCGATTAGCCACGGATAGAAGTTCTCGCATATCATGAAATCGGCGCCAAATAGCTCAAAGGTATTGGGTCGTCGATCCATATTCTCCTGGGATGCCAGCATGGTGCCCACTATGGCCTTACGCATGCCCGGATATATGCGCTCCAGCCACATGTTCGACTTGCCGATTTGCCGCAAATAGGCCTGAAACGAATAGCAGTCCCACATATTCTCGCTGGGCAGCCGCTTGTCCCGCTTGCCATTCGTATACTTCTTCTGTATCGCATAGTTTGTCAGATGCACCGATTCGTGATGGTTGCTCAGGCTGTATTCCTGCGAGCTGAACCGCAAATAGCTCTCGCGATAGAACCAAACCACGAGGGGCTGTGTGTTGGTTATGAGAAACCATTGGCGTATATCGAACTTGGTTTGGAAGACTATTAAGGGTCGTTCTTCAAGAGTGTTTTTTGGGGAAGAAAGTAAATAAATAAATTAGAGCGATAATTGGTAAGCTTGGGCGGTCAGATTTAAATGAAGAGCTATGAGAAGAGTATAAATTTCTATTGGGAAATTCTAAAATGATTAACAGACTAAGAGAGTATAGAGTGTAGGGTTTTTAACTATGAAGATTCATTTATATTATTTCCATTACTTACGTACATACGTAATTTTGAACGGGAAGAAAGAAATTGTAGAAAAACTAAAACTTATCATTATGTAGGTTTAAAATTTAAAAAGTCTTGCTAACTTTTAGTACCTTGGATCAACTTTTCTTTTGTTGCTTGTCAAGAATATCATTGAGCGCTTAATTTAATTAAAAACTTTTTGTTATTGGAGTGTAGAGTCTCTAGGTTAAGTGCTTAGTCTTCTCTGGTCTTAGTCTCAACTTGTTAGCTATTCGACTAATAATGATATGGAATAATGATATAAAAGTTGTGTCAGGATTTTAGTCTTGATTCTTGAATCTCCAGTCGCTTGAGTCTATGCCTTTTACTCTATCTCCGAGGTCTTAAGTTTATATTTTCTTCTCTCCAAGCTCCAATTACGATCTTCTTTTTACTCCCAATACTTGAGTCGTAACTCTTCGGTCCTTTTCACTCTCAGCACTTCTTTTAATGCTCTCGTCTCTCTAGGTTATAATCTGGATATTTATCTCGATTCTCTAGATACTTATCCTTGATTTTAAGTCTCTAGTTTTTTTCGAATCTTTTGTGTCTTAGTCTCCAGTCTCTCCTTCCTGTTCCCTTTTCTCTTTGTTGCAGATCTCCGAATTCTTTTTTTCTACTCTTAGCCCTCTTTTCCATTATCGTCACTCTTTTATCTCGTCCAACTCATTTTTAAAATTTTCCTTATCTATAGAAAGTCTCTCCCATCGTTTTTAATTGTTTCTATTAAGCTAGATGCTTTTTTTATTTTTTACTTTTATAGAAATTTAAAAAAAATAATGAAATACTCTATAAGTTTGTTTGTCAATAATCTCTAGTCTTTGTGCTCTATATTTCGACCTTTACTCCACACTGTATACTAATAGCTCTCCATTCTATTTTATGGGTTCCAGTTTCTGGCCTGTTGCCGCTGTAAACCTGTTGCATGAACTACTTCTTTTATTGACAACGAAAACCCATAAAACAAATTCGAAATTCTACCCAGAATCAACAACAGACACAACTACGAGTAGCTGCGCTTTTCAGCCAAGTTTGTATGCATTTTAGCTTAGCATTTGCATACATATATGAATATTTTGAGTATAGGTATTTCTGTACAATTGTGTGGAGCATGTGCGTGCCATGCAGTCACGGGTAGTAGGAAACTTGGTAGGTTTGCGCCCAACTGCCAAGGCATCAAAAGCAACAACAACAACAGCAACATCAACAACAACAATGTCAGCGGCCTGATTTTTGACCCACTTTTGCTGTGTTTGTTTATATCGTTTTATTCCAGAGCTGGAATATATTTAGTAGCATACATATTTGTGGCGAATTTTAAATAAATCATATGGAAGGAGCCCCCGCATTAAAGTTGTGCTAATAAATGGCAATAAATAGGGTATCACAGAAACAGCATAGTTTGGAAAAGGTTTTAAAGTTTGGAAAAAGGTTATCCATGACACTTATTCTTTAATCAGAGTCTAAAATCTATTAAAATAATGTTCCTTTATACTGAAGCCACACTGCCATAAACGTAGCTCTTGACTAGTCTAAAAAGCGCAATTTAGTTATTTTCCCAGGGTATCTGGGAAAGGGTTAACCATTAAATTTATGTTTTATCCGACTCCTTAATCTGTTATAATAATGTTCCTTTTTATTGAAGACATTCCAGGGTATCTCGAGGTCAAACATTTTTAACTATAGCATTCTATATGGGCACTCTTCAAGGTGTTTCCAGGGTATCTACTAGTCTGGAATACCCATTTTAGATCATGGTTTAGCTATGATAGTTTATTTTAAATGGGTCAAGACCTAAATCAGCTAAAGTATTTTATAGGGAACCTATAAACATTTTAAAGGGTAGCTCCTTTATCTTTATCCGTGGTATCGTCAGGTCAAGCATTCTATTTACAGATGTTTATCCATTGTATTTTATGGTCGTGCGTCCTTAACAAGCAAATGAATTTGTTTTGGATCGAATACTTTTAAAAGTTCGCACTTCAAACTATTTACAGGGTATCTACTAGTTGACTATGCTCATTTCCAATATACTTAATTAATATATTTTGAACATTCTACTGAGTTGCTTTGCATCATTTGCTTATCTACAAGGTACCAATTTACAGGGTATCACCTAGTCGACTATGCTCATTTTTAAGAAATTTAATTTTTTATATTGAACAGTCTAAGTCTATTAACCTCCCTTGCATTATTTGCTTACCTAACTACATCCCTTACAGGGTATCTTAGTGGGTAAATATTTGTAAAATAAAATCAGAGATTCTTCTCTTGTTTTCTTCTTTACATACCTATATACTTTTGCACCACATAGCGACTCTTGGAGGCTATCGATGGATTCACCACGCCCAAGATTTTCTTGAGGTTATCCATTAGTAATATGCCACGCCCACGACATTTATTTGCCGGCTTGACAATCCACAAATTCTGATAGCCATCGAGGCTGTACTGTGGCCAATGGACCTTCATTTTGTCCACCAGCGTAACACAGCTCTTGACCATGTGCTCGAGCGACCGTTGGCCGTCGTGCTGGATGCGTCCATCCTCGTTGACCAGCTGCTGGTGCTGGTAGAGGAACGCATCCCAGTCGTGCTCCCATACCTTGGGCGGATCCTCGTAGTCAATGTCATTGTGCTGGCAGCTGTCGATGTAATCGCCCAGACGCTTGTAGGCAAAGTCTATCGAGGAATAGGGTATCTTGCCGCTGGGCGAGAAGACCGAGTCGGCGCCATGTTTATGATACTTGCAGAGCATGGCCCGCAAATAGGCCACGCAGGCGGTTAGCTTGAAATTGTCGACGAATTCACCCAACTCCTCGGGACTCCAGACATTGTAGCAGCGCGGAAAATACATCTCGGCCATGCCCTCCTCGAAGAACCAGTGAAAATCGCGCAGTTGACTGCACAAACCCTCCTTGGAGGTGAAGGGCGCGCGATGGAATTTATTGATGGTCATGCCGGGATTCTTGGCCTGATCAATATAATCGCACTTCTCCTTGCGATTGGTCCACAGAAAATCGACGGGCATATGCTCCAAGAATCTGGACATTATATTCCGCTCGCACTTGAGCACATACTGACGCCTCGTTTCGCCCGCCTTGCGTTTGGGCAGCCGCTGCGTCAGATCCTCATAGGTCATCTGACCCAGTGGCACCACCTTGCGATGCATGTCCAGCTTTTCCACCCAACCTCGCGCGAGCAGCGCATTGCGCACCGAATTGAAGCAGCCGCGTATGGTAAAGATTTTGTTCTGCTTGGCCGCCTCCTGGGCCTTGCGCCGCAGCTCGTTCATGCGCTCCGTGGAGATCCAGGCGCGACGTGCCACATAATTGTTGGGTGCGCCCAGCTGCCGGCTGGCACAGTTCTCCTTGTTGTTCTCCTTGCTGTTCTCCTTATTGCTCTCCTTGTTGTTCTCCTTGTTGTTCTCCTTGTTGCTCTCCTTGTTGTTCTCCTTGCTGTTGTTGTTCTTGTCCGGTTTCTCGGCGGGCACACTCGCTGGCGTTAATGCAGCTGTTGTGGGCGTCGCTGTGGGCGTGGCACTCGAGCATTTGTGCGGCTTTAGTGCTCCATTGAGCTGCTCCTTGCTGCCATGCGGCTCACTGCTCGGACGCGTCTGCTTTTGGAGCAACAACTCGTGCATAGCGTACCCGCTGAGCTATGCCCCACGACTAATTCGTGGCCAGATGCGTTGGCAAAGGAAATGCAAATTCAAATGCGATTTGCCACTCCGAACGCAGCGCGAATCGCTGACTGACTAACTGACAAATTGCCTGACTGGGCCACTGGGTGATTTGGGGCTAGAGATGGGCGCAAGTCGTGCTCACTTTATTGTTTGCACGACGTGCTCGGGCCTTGAAATTCATTTTCGTGCTGGCTTCGTGCGTGCTTGGGCCACACAACAAAAGCACGAAAAATAAAGGCACGATAAGGGCACGAACGATCGTTAAAAATCATTTAAAGAAAACAAACAAAAAGTTTATTTAAAAATGTCTAGTTGAGTGTTGGTTAGATTATTTCTTATTTCACAAGCTGAGTTACTTAAAAAAATATCTTTAAAAAGTTGCGACAAAAATTTAAGAATTTAAAAATCGAAATATATTTATTTTTTGTCTCGTGAATTTTTCGTGCTCGTGCCTGGCTTGCGCTCATCTCTAATTGGGGTGTCTGTGTGTGTGTCTGTTAATTTTGACTACGGGCGGGGGCTGCCTGGCAACCATTTGAGCCAGTTGAGTTCATAACTTCAGTTTCGGCTCAAACGACTCTATTAATAGCAACAAAGCCAGCCAAAAACTCCTATAGGTATAGGTGCTCTTCCATCCGGAGCGGGAGCGGAAGCGGAAGCAAACGCTTTGAAGGAGCTGGAATCGCGTCATAGCCTTAAGTGCTTCTCGTTGAGAGTTAGAATTGGATAAGGTCGACTTGAGTGAAGGTTTGTTGGCCTATCTCTGGGCTCTGACTTGTGTGCTGTGTGACCTTAGTGACCTTGGGTAGTCCGTGGGGATTATTGAAGGAATTCGTAAGAATCTGAATGAGTCCGATGCAAAATGATGCACATATAGAAATTTATGATGGGAGATGAAAAAACAGGGTTAGGTTTAGACTATTTTTGTTTTTACGAAGAATCTTTTCTTAAAAATAGAATGATTTTTTAATATATTATTACAATAATATATAATAAGATCTGTTCTTAGTGGGCCACGAAAATATGCTCATGACGGGAAAAAAGTATAAAATAGAAATTAAATTAAATTAAGACAGTTTAAGAAAACAGAGTATGATTTGATTAAGTTAGAAACAAAAAAAAAACCTATCCATGTCAAAACTTAATCACGATCAAAGAATTTTAATAGATAAGGAAAAATTTAGGATACTAAATATTTTATTATAAACAGCAGAATCTGAAAACAGGGTATAAATAGTTAGGCTACGATAAAAACGAATTTTATGACACGGAAGCAAATCGAATTTGATTATATATAATAATAAATTTAAGATAGCGCCCAAGAAAGGCAGCTATAATTCGTTTCAAATTTGAGTTAATAATCTTTTCGGAATTAATCTTCGGCATTTTCAATTCCCTATTCCTAGAGGAAACATTAATGTTGACTTAATAAAAGGCAGAAAGGGAGAATTAAAAAAATTTTAGTTCACGGGGGAAAAGAAAAGATTAAGATTAGAAAAATAATTGAATATGATTAGTTGGTTTTTTTTATATTTGATTTATTTATTTTATTTATTTATAATATTTCGATAAGGGATAATATTTTATTAGTTATAGCTTATATATTTTATTTGATTGTTTTTACAATATTTTGATAAGGGCTTTGCTAAATGTTTTCAAGTTGGGTTTCAATAAAAAAAAAACTTTTATTTTTAAATTTATTTTTTATTTTTTGATAAGAAACTGAAAATATTTTAAGTTGGGTATTAAAAAGTAGCTTATATTATTTTTTTTAATTTAATAATATTTTGATAATAAACTAAAATCATATTTTTAAGTTGAGCTTCAATAAATAACACGTTTTTTTTATAGTATTTTGATGAAGAATTTTAAAAAGATTATAATGTTTGTTTGTTTTTTTTATTTTATTAAACTTTTGATATCTGGGTTTAAATATATAACGTATACTGAGGGAAGCTAATATTCTGTTAGTTTTTTAAACGCATTAAGCTTAACTTAGATTTAATTATAATATTTAATATAGGTAAAGTTGGGGACTTTTATTGTTGGGGAGGTTATACAAAGTATTCGGCTAGGACCCAAGGAAAAAAGTGAATCTGCGTCGTGTTCTGACATTAAATGCGACTCACTTGTGCTCACATCAGTTGTTCTTGTTGTTGTTATTGTTGTTGTTGTTGTTGTTGTTGTTGTCTGCTTTTGACTTCATGTTGTGGGTGTTGTTTGGAATCGGTGTTTGTCGTCACAGGTGCTGCCAGGCCTTGGTGACGAGCGCGGCCCATATGAATGCTCGTTCGAGCGAGAGAATTCGACCTGGCAGTGGGTCGTGCGGGTATCGTCTATTTGCGCAATTTGTACAATGGCAGCCTTTTCAATTATTTGTAAAATAATCAAGTTAACTGTCACCGCAAAGGGTTACCAGGGGTTGGGAGGGAGGGAGGGGGGACAGGCTTTACGTCAGGCAATCCCTTGGCTTTGTCTATTTCCTTTTTTTTTTTAATGTGGGATATTTAGTTCAAGGACGTTTCAGCCGCAAAACTTAATTTGCGGCAAGTTTCAGCACAGGTTGCGACTTGCTATGACAGGTGGCAGGGTGTTGGGTGTTGGGTGTTGGGTGGTGCCAACCAAACCACACGGCAACACCTCACATACGTCAAGGCGGCGGCGTCGGCGTCGGCAACGGAACTATGCCGCTTGTCGTGTCCTTGCGTGTTGTTCAAGTTTTGCGAATCTTTGGCTCAGACTATTTTGTTTATAGATTACCTGCTATTTAGCGTATAGGGCAAGATACCTTTGCTGCTTCTTCTACATATTGTTGTTGTTGTTGTTGTTGTAGTTGCAAGTGGAACGGTAATTAATTTCGCTTCAATCGCTGATGTAACAAAAATCTGCTTAAAACAAGCAGGCGTGCTGTTGTCGTCGGGAGTGCACGACTTGGAGATACCCTGAATCATAGCAAGTATTTTACTTCTTCCTTTCTTCTCTTCTTTAATAAATGCGTACACCAAAATCTTGCCAGTCATTCTCTAGGAAAGGTGATCTTTAATAACTTGGGTGTTTATGATCCGAACTTTATGAAATTTTTGAAGCTGAAATATAGAAGCAAAACGTGTGTATATACCAAATCGAAATGTTCTAGCTAAGATTTTTCCAATTGGAATCGGAATGTGTGTTAACCATATATGTAAATACTCTATAAGAACCGATACCCCTCCCTCTTCCTCTCCTCCTCCCTCTTTCTGCCCGTTACATACATTTGCCCAAAAACATCAGACTCTCTTCATACTCATTTCCAATGGGTTCGGCGTATAAATAGTTTTTGCGGCAGCTTTATCGCTCTGGGGTAATGCGAGGCAAAGCGCTTTATAAACTTTCGCCCAGTTAAGGCGGAGTTGTTTAAAAGTTGTCTATTGGGGTCAGGGGTGTTTACGATTAGGGGGGGGGGGGGGGGGGAGACTGTAGAAGGAGCGATGAAAGTGATATGAACTGTGCTATAGGACAATAAATAAAAGTTAAAAACTTTTAATTGTACCAATTTTATTCCAAATAAAGTAAAACTTTGCGAACGTTTTAAATTGGGTCATTTATAAATTATTAAAATTATTGTGTGAATATCTAGCACAGATAAGGCATTTTTTGGATATTAGAAGACGCTCCTTTAAAAGTTTATTTCGTTTTTGTCTTGTTTAAATGAATCAATCAATTTTTTTAATTGTTTAATTTGATTCAATCAATCATGAAATAAAGCGTTAATATTCCATTAAGCTGAAGAACTAAGATAACTATTCTTAAAGTAGTTTAGATCATTTTCCGAGTGCTATAGTTGAAACCAACAATAGAGACTGTTTTCTGACCTACTCATAACATCTCCAAGATAACTTATATTTTCTAATATTATAGGAAAAAATATATATATATCCCTCCTTTCAATCTTCGAGAGTTTTGGTCCGAAATTGTATACAAATTGTGATCTTTAGCTATCTTTTACAAACTTTATATAATTTCAATAATTTTTAAAATTTTTATTTATGTGTTTTAATAAACATAGTTAACTTTTATTATAAGATACAATTTCTGTAGGATATATCATCTTTGAATTAATTATATTTTGTTTTTGTGCCGAACCGAATGGGGCCCAAAAACCTCTTTAAGCTCAAATCCGCTCCTGTTTGAAATGCAAAACTTACGCACAATGCATTGAACCCAAAGCGCAAGAACTTTGCGTGTTAATCGAAAGCTTTTAGCTGAGCAGCAAACGCATCGAAGCTTTTCGCCACATGCAAAAGTGCTGTGAAAAAATAACAGAGAGAGAGCAAGAGAAAGAGAGAGAGAGAGAGAGAGAAATAAAGTCCAGTTGCCCATGATGCTCGGCCAGGCCGAACGCAAATGGACGAGCGCCGATTATCCATGCACGAGCGCCGCGCGCCGCGACCCGAGCGCCGAGAGCCGAGCGTCGCATTTGCCGAGTCGCGACGATGCAACAAATATAAAATTCGAAACGCTTGGAAAATGTGAAAGCATTCATAACGGAAAACTCCTGACGTTCGGACGTGTTGCGTCGTGCTTTCCATCTCTGTCCACGTCTTTCGCTGCTTGTGTTTTGTGTATTATTTCTGTGAGCGCGCTTCTTGTTCTTTTCGCGCTCACCTCGCTTCTTACTACACTTACTTATCTTTAAAAAATCAAAAAAAAAAAAAAAAGCAAACAAAATAATCTCCGAAAAATACAACAAAATTCGCATTCATCTAATATTAGCGTTATTTTGCCGCGTTTTGATTTTTGCACTGTGCACAACCTTGGAGATTTTCGCGCTGGAAACGAACAACTTGTCAATTTAACAAGTGCAATAAAATTCAAGTATTTTTACAAGCGCCATTTGCAATGTGACTTTTTAAGTGCGCGTGACCCGCCCGCCGATTGTACTTTGTTGTGTTGCCAAAAAAATAATAAAACCAAAAAAAATCTTGCAAAAATCTCGAATTGATCAAAGCGCTGCTACCCCTTAAAAAAAAAGAAAGAAAAACATATAAAAAATCTGCAAAGTGGGTTTCCAAGTCGAATTTGGATTATTGCGAGGGAAGCGCAGCTGCTGTCAATACCACGAAATGGGCACTATTGGTGAGTACCCCTATTCAAAATTACAACAATTTATCCGTAAAATTAAAGTTATTTTTGTAGATATTTTATTTATGTTTCTAAAAGAAGTATGCTAACATTTTGTGCTTAATTTAGATATTTTATTATTCGAATTGAGAAAAAGGCATGCATCAAAATGATGACCAACAAATATTATCTAAACTTATATGAAATTCTGCAATAGATTGGGCTAGATTTGGGGATCAAGGTCCACCTAAAAGATAATCAAATTATATTAAAATCTACGAACGTCAGGCTAGAGTTGGAAAGATTCCCCCATTTTATTATCTGTGCAATATTTTTATTCCTTAAAGTTTGTTCTGTAAAGTTGTGGCAACAGGTTTATTGGGGCATTTTTGATGCGTATCTCTACTTAAAATTAAACAATTTATCTGAAAACTTATTGAAAGTATTTTTGGAGAGAGTGATTATTGGCTTAAGTAAAGCTTTTAAAATATGGATGTATACAAGATGTTTGCTAAGGTTCTGTGTTTAATTTAGATATTTTATTTTCGATCATTCGAAAAAAACTATTCATACGAATGAAGATCAAGAAATCTGATATAAAATTCTTTTATACTCCAAATGAAGTCAAGACAATTTATCCATGAATTTATTTGAACTATTTTTTGGTGAAAGAAATTATTTGAAAAATTATGCCTGCTCAATTTATGTGGTTAATTTAGATATTTATTATTCAATTAAAGAAAAAGTCATTTTATTAAAATGAAAATCAAATTCTATTAATTTGTGCTATACTCCCATGACCGGATAATTTATTCTTTAGATGTGAAGATTTTTCGTGCATTAAAAGAGGGATTTTTAACAAGAGCTCATGTTACGAAGATAACCAGGATATCTAAGCCTACATATATTGCTTCTATTATGAGATTATGATATGTAATATAATATTTTGAAAGACATCAGATCTTATCTCAGATGCTCAGAAATTTATGCAACTGAATTACTAGATTTAGTTGAATCAATGAGACTTCAAAATTGTTTACTTTTCAAATGATATAAACTCTTTTATTTTTGGAAAATTATAAGTTAATTCGGTATTAAAATGTTGACAATATAAAATCCGCTCTGAAATCGATGCGATTTATTAAATTTTATTTTTTAGAATTCAGTTGCAATTTCTATATTTGATTATTAAGTTATTATAATGAGGTTTAATGTGGAATAGCTTGCTTAATTATTAATTATTGTTTTATTTAATAGTATTTTAAAGATTTTTGCACTTTTCATGCCTGTTTGATTAAAAATCTTTACTCATGCAGTTAAATTTGTGGTGCTTTTTAGAATAATTAAATCCTTCCAAGTTTTGTTTTCGAATTAGTTTATTATTCTTAATTAATAGTGTTGATTAACTTCAGTTGATTTTATCCAGTTATTCAATGTTACTTAATTAAACTAACTTGGCACAAAAATGAGCTGAAATTTAATCTGCTTAGATCCGGCTTGAACATAAAACTTAATAACATTGTATAAATAAACCCCATTGAAGTAGCCTAACAATATGCCGGCAAAAAGAAAGGAGCAGAGATTCTATTCTATTATATTTTTTTCTTTCAATTATGGGCGTTGCCATATCCTGTTTGTGTGCGTGTGTGAGTGTGTGTGTTTGTTTGCTTTTCAATTATCCTGGCTAAAAATAAACCAAGCACGCGCAACAACAGACCCAGCCAGAAGCACAGCAATAATATTGGCGCTTTTCAACACTCGCGCGACAAAATGGCAAACGACGTCATTATGATAAACATGGTCTAGGTTCCGGCCGCTAATTCTATCAAAATTCTGTTTATCCAAATAAATAAAACCAGTGAAAAGTGAGAAAAAAAAATATAAAAACCTGCCCGACCTAAGTCATAATCGAATGACGCACGCAGTTGCGACGCCTCTGATTTCTATGCTTTAGTTAAAAATAAACCATATAGACGCGATATGCATACACAAGTGTGTGTGTGTGTGTGAGTGTGTGTGAGAGTGTGTGTGATTGTGTTTGTCCAACGTGTTATCCTTGAACAGGCAGTGTCCTTTCGGTGGCACACCTCACCGCACCTCAGCCGGCCATCTTTTGAGATACAAATGCGCTTTGATTGCCAGCCACAGTCGGAGGAGGAGGAGCAGCAGACAGTGCCAACCACTTGGCTCAATGGGTTCGTTGTGCCGTGGGACCACAAGTGTCTGTCAGGCGGGAACGGGAACGGGGCGGGGCCGGGGCCGGGGTCGGAGGCGGTTTTAGAAACGGGGTTTTTCATCTGAATGTTGCCACTTTGTATGCCATTTGTTGTGCGTGTGTCCCTGCCTCTGTGTGTGTGGGCGTGTTCTGTGTATGCTGGCCTCGATGTATTTGACACGCTTGATATGCTGCTCAATGCTGTTTGCCTGTTTGCCAGCCCGGCGCGACCCGACCCTGCCCGGCCCGGGCATCCGAGCGAACTTCTCGTTTGCGTCACCCAAAAGTTCAGAGTTGAATGTGACCATCGATTCTACAAAAGCCATTGTCTTTACCAACACTGCGCTTTAGGTTTTTGCAACAAATTACATTAAGTGTTAAGAAATGGCAGAAAAACTTTGATTTATACTTAAAAATGATCTCTTTAGTTTTCTTACAAACATTTGGGTGAGTCTTAGGTAAATCTTAGTTTAGCTAGATAGCTTTAGCTGAGGAATATTTAAATATTATTTTTATGAAGCTATAATTTTAAAAATTTTTAAGATTATTTTGTATTCTTTAATCAAATATTCTTTATATATGGTATATATGTATATATTCAAATTATATATATATATGAATATATTTTGTAAAGGAAACATGACATGCAGTTACCTTCATAAGTCAGTAGTTGTAAAAATGTGGCAGTGTTGTACAACGCCTAGGCTTGCTCATCCAATGCTTTCCCAACATTTATCGCAGCAATATCTAATTTGAAAATATGGGTAAAAGGGGTTTAATGGTTTTTTCTCATATTGTTTTTCTACAACTTTCTGGCGTGCATGTTAAAAAGGCCTTACAGTGTTGTAAAACACGTGAGATTCTGCAAAAAAAGATTTTATGGCAAAACTTTTTGGAAAATCCTACTTATTTATATTTATATTTCACACTTATATTTTGTCCATTTGACAAAGCGTCAGTACACTATATAAAACATAATTTCATTAATAATTTGTTTTATTTGAGGAGTTATTTTAAGTACCCAAATCATGTAGCTCAGTGTAATTATGTGTAGCTGCCTGGTTTTACGCATTTGCACTTGACATTTGCGCAAAGTTCATCGGTAAATTGTTGTCATTAGCAGCAACGAAATTATAAACCACAAAATTTATATACACGCAGAGTGCTCTGTAAGAGGAAGCCCAAAATTGACAAACCAGTGAAAGATCGCTGAAGGTCGCTGCTCAATAAACAGATTCCATTGACTCGAATATTAAGTACAACAATAATACATAGACAATTACGGGAGAACATTACGAGCTCTTAATAACAATTAATATGATGGCAGACAATGGCTACGGTTTCTGAATAAAATTCAGCTAATGGCCAAGTTAATGACTGCGTTAAGCTGTAAGCAAATATTTATAAGGACAATGAGAATGACGTTGAATATAATTTCTCTTCCTTAGCCGAGAGTGTAATTTAGTGGGTATTTTAATTTTGTCATGAACTGTGTAACGCATAGGTGAAGACATCCCCATAAAGTATATTTATTCTAGCCTAGCGACCCAACTTCCTCGCCTGAAAGATATACGAAATACATGCTTCTCTTGGAATTCGATCAATTTAACCATTTCACACTTTATTTCAACAGTAATTTGAGAACTCACTTGCAGCTTGGTTAAGTGTATTTTCAGACTCTGCTAACATATTTTAGGTTATCAATCTTGTCATGCATACACATGAGCTTCACAATGGGACAGGTGGGTTTCGGCTTGAGGCATTTGCAGTATACGAACGAGTTCATTAGAAACTCATGAAAATCCTCATTGTTGGTGTCCGCTTTGAGCAGCTCGCGATAATCCTCGACGCTATCCAAGCTAATTGGATCCAATTGATGCATATAGCATTTCATTTTGAGCACTGCCGAATGGAAATAATTAAAGATATCGGTGACCATTAGCTTGTGGCATTTAATGCTCCGATGATGTTTATCGCCCATTATGAAGGGCGTCTCCAGACTGCGATCCAGTTGATTGTAGGCCTCATAGAATCTCTTACACTCCAGATGGATATCTAAAACGGCGTGTTTCATGCTATTGCTGCGTATCAAGGATTTACATAGCATTGCATATGATTATATAATGTATATAAAGACTTTACTTGGAGCAACGCATCACTTCCAGCTTCTCCTCGTACTCATTGATAATCGTCTCCTCGGCGGAGAGTGTATACACCTCGGGATAACGACAGCCTGGCGCCGAGCTGATCAGTATCAGATAACGTTGGGTTAACAGCCACAAGCGTTCGATAATTATTTTCTGTGTCTCGAGTTCGCATTGATAGAACTGATAATAATCACAATAACGTTTCTCCATATCGACCAATAGACCCAAGATTTCTGCCTCCTTTTCGTAATGATCTTTCAGCTGCGGCGTCAAATGGGCTTCCTCGTCCTTAGACATGATTTATTTTGTGCTAATTGTTGTTGTGTGTAGAACTTTAATACGATATACATTTTTTACTCAAACGGGACACAAAATGCAGAGCATATCAGACTAAGTTTAGTCTGGTACAATTTGTAGCTTAACTTTTAATTAAAGTCCAAACGTAAATTCTCGCTATTAATTAAAATCAAGCCCATCAATTTGCGTTCGACTTTGATGTTAAACTAATTTGTGGCCGTCAATAAATTAAGTTCATGAAAAAGGAAGACCAGAATAAGACATTTGAATTTAATGCTTTGTGACTTTAGACAAATATGTGGCATATAATATGGAATGCTTCAATTTAGAGAAATATATGGCATATAATATGGCTTGTCTTCCTTTGGGAAATAAATAGGAATGCTTTAAGGCTAGACGAGCTGAAGATACCCTATAGGGTGATGATAATAGTGTTTTATTTTATATAAATTGTGGGATATTTTTTCCAGCTATATAAATTAACAATTTTGGGGGAAAGGTGTGAAAAATGTGTTTAAATTTAAATAAATTATAATATAGTATTAAATATATAATATATTTAGAGCTCCTATAGAAGAATAAACTGTTGATTTATGTATAAATGTATATGACTGAATGACTGACTGACTGATTGATTAACTGACTGACTGACGGACTGACTCACTGTCTGGCTAACTGACTGATTGTCTGACTGATTGACTATCTGATTGACCGACTGACTGACTGATTGACTGATTGACTGACTGACTGACTGACTGATTGACTGACTGACTGATTGACTGACGAGTCTTTTTAGCCTAGGTAAAAATGGCTTTATAATGTAACGATTTAAAGTCGAGACTTTGTCAACTGATCAAGCTCCTAATTACTATGCTTATTTTATAGTTATCCTTTAAATCAATATAATACCCCTTTAAGTAACTTTTTTTTGCGCAGGGTATGCGTAATAAAAAAGTCAAGCGATGCGCAGCTTCCAAGGCACATAAATCGATTTAAAATAGATTTGTCTAAAACAATTAATATATCACTAATACGTCACGTTGTACAGCTACATGTGATTGCCGTATCGTATATATACAAATCTGTGAATTTGTTAGCGAACCAAAAGTCAGTCGAGCAGTGAATATATCTTCTGATTGATTTCGATTAGATACAACATTTGCGTGGCTTGCGAAACCAAAAGCGTAATTTGAAATTAGCCAATTTCAGTTGGCCGCCCGAAATGGCCACTTTGGCTGCGGCCACCCAGTTTGCACATTTGGAATTCAATAAATATATAGATATGTGTATGCATATATTTTTGAAATGCGTAAAAAGTGTTGGGCAATGGGCAGACAGACAGTGAGTGAGAGAGAGAGGGGGGACAGAGAGAGAGAGAGAGAGGTGCGCATTTATGAAGTGCGAAGCCAATTGGCGCTTGCAAAATTTCAATAGTAGACACTCTATATAAATAGCTATAAACATATGGCAGCATTTAGCTAACCCCCTTCACCCTCCCCCCTCAATCCACTTTTTAAGCAAACAAAAAACTAGCATTGCTCATGTTTTCGTATATTTCAAAATATTTCTTAATATTACACAAATAAACAAATGGAATTGTTGTTTACCAGGCTTTAAATGCGCGCGCTAATTAATAAATTATAAATATGGTTAAAAGATAAAAATCAAAGCAAATGCGAGCCAATTATGCGAATTATTTATATGCTCTATAATAACTAATTACATTTCAATATTTTTAACAATTAGCGACAGGTTTCTATATATTTATGCTTAAAGAGCTTAAAGATTAGTATATACTAAATGAAATGTTGCGAAGGTTTATAGGACTTCTTAAATGCCAAGTCTTGCAGATGCTTAAAGCTTTTGTGGGACTGCTTTTAGCCAAGCCATTTTCAGCCTGGTTGTTTTCTTAAAACTTTCTACAAATTTCTGCATTTTTTGCTGCATTCCTATGAAAATCTTTTGGTTTAGTTTTTTTTTGTAAAAAAAGTGATTAAATGGCAAATTTGGTTTCACTTTTCTTTCGGTAAAATGTAAGGAGCTAAAAGTGAAAGTTATGAAAAGCATAATTGAAATCTTAGAATTATAATACAAAGGATTTTAATAGTTGAAGTCCGGAAGAACTTTATGGAATCTTTTGTTCTACTTTATATTTGATTAATAATATAATTAATAAATTATTTTATTTTATTAAAATATAGTTCAGCCCTTTTTTTGCTTGTTGCTTAAACTTATTAATATAATAATATTTAATTATAATTTATTCTATAATTGTATTATATTATTACTTTATTCTGAATTCTGATAAGATGCTCGACTTCGCTTAAACTTTTTTCTTACATAAAATAGACGCGTATAAGAATTTAATGAAAATCTTGCTCCCTTTCTTTATTTGCTTTTTAAACCCACTCAGCATATTAACAATCCCTCATATCAGATCAATATCCGATCAATATAAATCTGTATCAATCTCTATCCTCTATATAAACTTCTTGGAAACTTTTGCAGTTCTTGCTGCTTTAACTTTTGTCAGCTTTAGCTCTGATCTCTTGGAGTAGTCTATATAGCTTTGAATTAGCTTCAGGCTTTACTCATATCTGAAAAAATTAAATTCTCGTTCATTGCAAGCTGCTTTGCATAGTCTTTATGACCCCACCTTGAGATAGAGCAACAAAAAAAAAAGCGAAGTGAAATGTTGAATAATGTAAATGAAATGGCAAAGCGACGCACATTTTGCACACATTTCAATTTGATTTTGTTTATAAATTTTAATTGGCTTTGCTTTGGGTACCACGCGGCGTATGCGCGATGTCTTCGAAGCACTAAAGCAGTTCCTTCTCTATGTGTGTGTGCGTGTGCCCAAGCTGTTTTTTATCATCAGCGCCAGCTAATGGGCCTCTCTGACTGTCCGACTGTCCGACTGTCCAACCGTCTGTCTGTCCGCCTGTCCGCCCATCTGTCATTCGGTACGTGTAAGTTGCCTTTTGATTGCGCGCCTTTCAGCGCGTCTTTTATGCAATTAATTCACCGAGTTTTCTTGCCGCCCGAGTTATGGATGCGGTCTCTCAGCCATTGAGTGCAACGAACCAATTCAGTTGGTTAATTGTTCGCCTTTATCAGTAGTTCTCTTCTCACTGGGCCGGGCTAAAAGCCCTTAATTGACGTCTTGACTTATGCACAAACTTGACGTCGTTTGCAATTTGCGTGCACTGAAATTGTAAAGCGATTGAAGTATACATACATATATATATATATATATTTCATATGAATGCGATTTCTGCTCGACTTCATTTACATTTTTTTCTGCAGAATTATCATGAATTGTATTTGCATGTTTTTCCTGGGAAAATGGAAAATTGTACAGCTAAAAGGTTTCGAGATTTTTCCATTTACTTAGTGCCCAGCAACCAGGGCTTGGCGAAGGCTTATGTTATATAATAAATAAAATCGACGAATCATATTAAAAAAATATCAAAAAATTGCGAGCAAAGTTAATTGTAATTCAAAAATAAATAAAATAAATAATAATTACACGAAGCGCTTAATAAAAATTTTAGAATTTGAAAGGACTTTGCTAATTGAATTCTGGAAGAACCTTTTGTGATTCTTTGCTCTACTTCATAATTGATTAAATAAATTCAATAAAATTTTAAAAATATGGGTTCGAAATATGGTTTGAAAATTTTGAACGTTAAGTCTTGGAGAAGATTCGACCATCCTTTGGTCCTTAGAGCATAGAGAATATACTACATTTGCTGATTTGCTATTTGATATTTATTTAAACACAAGAAAAGCATAGTTAAAATCTTAATTCTGTTAAGATGCTCGACTGCATTCAAACTTTATGCTTGCTGCGTTTTTTTACTTTGTTTTGTTGACTTTTGAAACCTGCTTGGCATATTAACCGTACAATCCCTCAGATCCGGCAGTCCACTCTCCGGTTGTTCTTTATTTTTCTTCTTCTTGAACGCGTATGTCAAACTGAATGTTTAGCTCTGCCGTAAAAACTTGATTTATGCTAATTTGTTTTTTAAATGCGCCGAGTTTAAATAATGGCTACGAGCAAACAAGCCGCGCATATATTTATTTGATTTGGTTTCTATTTTGTTTTTTAATGCGCTGCCATAAAGATAATGCCCGTCCAGTGCAGTCCCCCAGAGCGCAGAGTGCTTGCAGACGTTGCGCATACGCCGCGTAGAACCGAAGAGAAAAAAAAAGAACACCCAACTTAAACGAAATAATAACAGCACAGCGCAAACAAAAACAATAACAAATGTTAATATTGTTTATATGCGCACACATTGTATGCATTTTCAAGTGAAAATCATTTTGACGAATGTTAGCAGTAGTTTTTCTTCATATGTCTTTTTCGATATATTGTTTTATTTGTTGTTTTCTTTTGGATTTTTTCGCTTTCTACTCGTTGAGCCGTGGCACAAGGTCGCCGTCGCCTGTCGGCGCGAGAAATATTATGGCTAACCAAAAGATAAAATGTATAAGCACGGGCAACAGCATTAACAACAACAATAACAAGAACAACAACAACGAATCGTTTTGGCCAACTGTGTTGTCTGGCAGCCGGTTGTCTGTCGTTTTGTGCGTTGTGACGCGCTTTTTGCCATTGACACGCAATAAAAATATGTACTTAAAAATTGTAAGAATTAAGCATTTTTAATGTGCACATCATATCTTTATTAATTTACATATTCTTTTGGCCCACATACATATATTATTGTTTTTTTTGGGCCTATTTGTTAATTGTTTGCGTTGAGACGAGCCAAAAGCTGACGATCTGACAAATCAGGGACAAATCGACTGTCACAACTAGCTCATCTTTAGCTCATCTATTACATGTGTCTAAATGTTGCCATTCCTCAGGGTCGCCTAACATATATTATTTAAATGTAATTTATGCATTTAAATATTTGCTTAATTATTCTTATTCAATAATTGAAATGTGTAAGCAATTCGTTTCTTTTTTGCAATTTTATTTGCGGCCAGTAATAAATTTGTTGTGTTTATATATTTTTTCAAAATACTATTTGACACATTTAGTCTATTGTTTATATAAAATATATCTAGTCTTTAATTTATTGCTGTTTTGAAAAAACAATAAACTTAAAATAGGTGAATTCCGACCAGATTAAAATTTAGTTAATATAGGAAATCTAGTCTAGGCCAATAAATTTGTTTTTAGTACTAGAAATACGCTGTCAGAGGGCATGTTTATTTTCATTTTTTTTAAAGTAACAACGTTATTAAAAAATATTGAATATTTTGCAAATGAAAATTGAATTAAAATAAATTAAAATTATCGAAGAATTAATAAAATATAAAATTAAAAATTTTATTAAAAAATTAAATTTTAAGAAATAAAAAAATAACCATTACAAATTGAATTAGTATATATAAAAATGATTTAAAAACTTACAAAATATATTAATAATTTAAGTTAAAATATAAAAACAAAACTTATTTAAAAACTAAAAATTAAATTCAAAATTATAAAAATAAAAACTATATTAATAAATTAAATTAAAATATATTAAAAATTATAAAATGTCGCATCTAAAAATTGAATAAACATAAATTATTTTAAAATTAGATTACAAATTTAATTGAAATAATAAAAAACAATGAATAAACAATTTAAGGACTTAAAACTAAATTAAAAAAAAAAAAAATTAAAAACTATATCAGCGAAATTGTTGTTTATACTAGAAATATGCTGTCATATGACATATTTATTTAATATTTTCAGTGTAGCAACACAAGTATTAAAACTATAAAAAATTTACCATATACAAATTAAAAATAAAATATAAATATAAATATAAAATAATAAATAAATAATGAATATTTTAAATAACAAAATATTTAAAAATAAAAACAAATATTTTCATAAAACAAAAACTTTTTAATTCGAAATAGATCTCTCTTCATTTGTATGGATATATCGATACTTAGAGTACTTTACAAACGTTTTTTAATTACTATCGATTGTGTGCACAAATCGCAATAAGTAATTGATGTTTAAAAGAGGTATCTATTTAACTTATCGAATATATTTTAAGCGTTGCGCCCAATGTTATTTATATTCTTATATTACACATGATAAAAAAAGGACCACTTCACTATATTATTGTACCTATGTATAGTAGAATATTTTAGTCTGGAATCTTAAAATTATATGGTAAATAATAATAATTAGTTTAAAATGATGGAAACAATATTTTAGACTTCTGACTTCATGTTGACACATAAACAATAGTTTTTAAATATGGAAGTGAATTATTTTAAAAATATAATATTGTAGGCTGCATTTAAATCTCTTAGTGGTATTTTTTATTTCGCAATCCATTTATTATTTATTTATTTATTATTGTATTTTATATTGCGTTATTGGAACTTTTAAGTTTACTTACTTATTTCGAATTAATTTATATTATATTAACTATGTAACAGCCTCGGCGTAATTGATATATGGGTACTTAATTTTCTTATTCTCTCTGATAACTGAGTTTTCCATATCATAATATCTTAGCATTTCTCACCGATTTCAATGTCTCTTTAATGTTATTTTTGGTCTTCCACGAAAGTAAATATTGCGTAGGTGTCGCCTTGTCGTTGGCGCTGTTCTGCTCTTGACCATCTCCCGTACTCCTGGCCCACCCCAGAGCCATAGCCCAGAGCATTTATTTAAATTTCGTTTTCCTTTTTTATATACTATACATATAGTATTTAATAAATTATTAATTTTCGCTCGTCAGCCTGAGGCGGCACACATGACATAGCGAAGCAACAAAAGTTAAAGATAGAAAACATATTATATAAAGTCAGATCGGCGGGGATTGTTTTTGTGCGATTAACAGACTTCGACTATAGCCTATATCTATGGTGGTTGCCCGCACAATTTCGATTGAAAATTATTGGTCTAATTTATGTACCTGGGCCAGACCAACGCATGGCATAAAAGCGAATTCGCTCGAAATCCAAAAATATACATTTTGATTTAATTGCTTGTTGTTTTGGGAAAATTACCGTGCAGCCAAATTGAATGACATAGAATAGTGGGCGCAAAGCCATAAAAGCGACTCAGACAAGAATAAAACATTAACAAACAATCGATTAATGGCAATTTGCATGAGGCCCCATTGAAATGGCCCAAAGTAATCAGCCAATAATTGGGTCGAATGCCATAGAAACTGGCTCGAACCGGTGCAATAGCCGGCCAAGAACTTTGTCTCTGCGCTTATGTATTGGACGAACAATTGCGTACAGATTTTCATATACTCTAAGCACATGATGTGTTGAACCTATTGAGTATTTTGCTTTTTCACTTGAATTGTTATTGTTTTTGTTATTGTTTTTGTCTCGCTTTTCCCAGAGTTTTGTATTTTGTTTTCTCGCTGTTTTTGTTTTTCTTTTGTTTTTTGTTATTGCTTTTTTTTTTTTTGCTGTGTTTACTGCTGAAAAACACAGAGATCAATGTGTTTTTCTGTCTTTTATTGAATTGACAATTTTCCTGTTTATTTTTGTTTATCGGCGGCGGCTTTTTATGGTCGCTTTTGCTTTCTTCGAATGATATTCAATGAGCTCTCAGGGCGTCAACAGTCTGATCCGCTTAGCAAGTGGCTAATAAGTATATTAACTGAAAGCATATTATATCAAGTTGCTTAAATGCGAGCATTTTTTTTTTTGTAGCTATAACTGACTGTAGACACTATCTTGCAATATTTTTGTAGCTTTATCTGAAATACTTTAATAAAACATCTAAATTCTGCAGTTTTACATAATTCGTTTCGGCTTAAAGATTGATCTTCCATAAGCAAGAGAATTAAGTAAAGCTAAGACTTATAAAATAATACAAATAAATAACACAACAGACACAACAAAATAATAGTAAATGTATTTAAAATAATAATAATAATTATAAAAATAATAATTAAAATAAAAAAACAAAAGAAATATAATATGTCTCCCTTATATATAATAAAACCTGAGCTTAACTAATTAAATGCTATATTTTTGTATTCAATCTAATTAAATATATATATTTTTTGTACAATTGTAAATTTTTAATGGCATTCTGTTAAATGAAGTCCAATTATAATTGATGTGAATATTTCATAGAATATTATTTTGTAAACATAAGCCGGGTCGGCTTGCAAATACTTTTTATTTTTTAAACATATTTATTTATAAGGTCACACTGATTGGCGGATATCCGGTTAATCCTGTTAAATTAAGTGCAATTATAACTGATCGATGGCTATCGATTAGAATTATATTTATCTGTACGATATTGTTTATCGGAAGAGAGTATACAAATATGAGATTGTCTGTAAGCCCTAAGGGTATCTTTAATTGAGGTTTTTTATTTTATATATTAGAATTTTTTTTGTTAGAATTTGATCACACTAATTAACAGATACCCGATTAAAATTCATTGTTTGCAATTGGCAGCCTGTTAAATTAGGTGCAATTAAAGTTGATCGATAGCCATCGATTGTTAAGCACACAAATCAAGTTTCGCGTGCTTAATCAATTTGAATATGTTGATCATTTCCTCTTCCCGATTAACAAATGCTCAGCGGAAAGTGAACAACAAATTTGATGCCAGTTGACGTCAAATAGTTGGCTCCAATTCGATCGCCCAAACATTTAGTGCGAATCGCAATCATAATATTATTATTATAGGCATTACTTACAATTATTTACGAGCAGCCGTTCGCAGTGCTTGGTTCTGAGTGTTCCGCGAAAACGAGCAGATAAAATGCTCTCAAAGATATTAACCAGTGCACACTACGAACAATTGTTTTCAACAGTTTTTGTGTATATTATTTATTTGTTTTATATTATTTATTATTTTTATTTATATTTTTGCTGTTGCTCTTGTTGTTGCCTTTTCTTTTTTTGCACTGACCCTCAAAGTGGTTGCGAGTGCCAGAAAGTGGTTCCCCGCCGCCGGACACAATTGTTGCTAAGCCCTTAAGCAAATAAATTATAATTAATTACGTTCATTTGGCGTGTAACACATTCGTAAGCCTTTGCTACAGTTATACGGTCTTTATAATCTGATGAATTTTGATTAATGATATTGTCGCTTGGCTCTTACGTCGGCGCTTGCCTTGACCTTACCTTGAAAGCCGGCAGCTACATTTTTACTTTTACAACATTTTTTTTTTCGGCGTTAATTTATTTATATTTTTTTCGCGCGTAATTAAAAATGTAGCCATAGCCATAGATGATGTTTACAGCGTACTATTTTTAAAAATGTAAATAACATTAAATATATCATAAAAGCGGAACTATTTAAATAAATTATGGAAAATAAAGCGCTAGCTGGCGTTGCGTGGGCGCTAACCTGTACGCGAGTACGTGTACGTATACTGCCAGCGCTCAGTGTGAGTGTGTGTGTGAGTGTGTGTGTGTGTGCTCATGTACTTTTCTTCATGCACTCTTGAGGCCTCATTAGCCGTGACATGGCACTTGGTGCAGGGCCGCTGTCAGGTCTTGGAAAGTGGCTTCAAGATTGGCCAGGTCAAAAGCTTCTCTCTCCCTCGTTCTCTCTCTTCCCTTCCCCCATCCCCCACTCTCTCTGGCGCTCTCTTTCGCTCATCGTGTGCTAGTCATGTGCGCAGTTTCCCAGAACCTGCTGTCCGTCTAAAGTCCATGCTTGCTTCTATCCAACACACTTCGAGTGCTGTTCTATATATCAATAATATGGACACGCCCACTTTTGCTATAAATATTTCCCATCCGGCTAAGCAATCCAAGAATTATACGTGCTTTATAAATACAGCCCAAACAAACAGAAAATCAATTAGTTATATTTATTTTATATATAAATAACATCTATTTATTTTCTACAATACGCTGCATAAAAAACGGCAAAGCCTCGATAGACACACACACACACACACACACACACACACTTTTTTTATACTTATATATATTATTATAAATATAAATTTTGTTGTTTCCATCATTGTTCATTCTATTGTATATTATTATATTATTTTCGTATATATATATAAATGTTGTTTTTTTTTTTTAATTTCTTTTCACTTGTTTTTGTTGTGGGCGCAACGGAAATTTCGTTTTACACTCGCTTTATATATTTAATTTTATTATATTGTTGCTTTAGTGCGCAGAAGGAAGACTTTGTTGAACAAAATCAAGCTATATTATAATATCTAGTGGGCACTTAAAATGTTCAGTATTTGTGGAAATTACTCTATTCAAATAGAAAATTCACGCTGGGCGCATCAAAGTACAACATTTGTTGGCTGTCTGGGAAATTCTTCAATTGATTTCTAAATGTTACCCAAAGAAAACCCTCAGCAATGCAGGTTAAACTTTATACCGAAATCTTACATATTATTATAAAGGGTAACATTATACTGGCATTTTACATAAGTTTTATTAAAAACGAGTAATTTTCTACTCGGCAGTGGACAACTAGGGGATACCCTGAGCTCTTCTTCAGCTGGCGTTAGGGGGCGTAGGGTTCGGGGCTGACGATAGCTATAAGTGACACATTCTTGATATGTGTATAATATTCTAGAAGCCATGTGTCAAAAAAACTGGATTTCGATTAAAAACTGGATTTCGATATCGATATTTATCGATTGCTCGGAAACGGGGAAAATTATCGATTAGTCACGCGTACTGCGTTGGGCACTAGGAGGACTAACATTCAAAGTTTCAAGTCTCTAGCTCTTACGGGTTCTGAGATCCTTGCGTTCATACACAAGACAGACGGACAGAAAGACAGACATGGCTAGATCGACTCGGCTGTACATTTGCAAAAAACATTTATATACCCATTTTACATTTTTCAAAGGGTTCAGGTTAACTAAAAAAACAAACCATTATAATTATAACTTTGTAATTCTCTCTGTTAAATATGCAAGCTATCCCTTCACCAAATAAATACAATTTATATATATATATATTTTATACATTTTTTAATTGATATTTCTATAGATTTCTTATGCTCTCTATAAAACAGTTTCATAAAAAAAATAAAGAGTACATTTTTTTTAAAATTTAAAAATCAACAATAACAAATCTAGATCAAAAACAGAACAATTTTTTTAAAATAATTTTATTGTTATTGTTTTATTTTTATTATATTATATGATTATATATTATATCATTATTATTATTGTTATTATTTTTATTATTCTAACTATTATCATTATTATCATTTTCTTATTTGTAATTACCAGCAGAATGCGTACTTCTTTTCAATTTTGTAAAATTAAGTTTAATTAAATAATTAATTAACCTCACCCTAAAAAAACATTACGAAAGCCCAACAACTCACATAATATTTTTACAGCACAACGCAGTTTATACAAAATTTCATAGCATTTTCCTCTAGGTAGCTATAACAATAAATAAAAATTGTAACTAATTGAGCTTAACATTAAAAAAATAACCGAGAGCAACTTAAGAACACATAACATTTTAAAAAACGAGCTGCTAAAAAAACGTAATCACGTCCAAAGCAATTGCTCTCGAAATAAAAAGCAACGTTTGCCCTTAGAAAGAACAACAAATTGCAAACAAAATGCTTGTAAATGTAACAAAAAATCTTTTGTTGACCTAGTTTCTAAAATTGTAAACAATAGTACTTAATAATAAAAAAAATAACAAATAGAAGCATTGAAGCAGTATTCAATATACAATATATATATTTAGATATGTAATTCCCACAGATTTTACGGCTCTATGGGAATTATGTTTAATCGATATGCGCTTTGCCACATCAAAGCTAAGCATTGGATATATGTATGTATAATTGATCTTAGGCAATATCAATTGTGGCAACTTTTATGTACACATCGGACATCGGTCTGATATATACATATAAGCCTGCTCCAGCTGTAGTCTGGGACAGCTTTATAGGCGACTGGCACTGGCCAATTTAATATCGCAGACAGCACGGCCGGGCCGACGTGCTCGGACTTGGCCAATTTATCATTAAGCACGCTGATTGTGGCAATAGCCGTCGGGGCCCTGCCCCCACCGATTATATATGCGTGCCTATAGGTATTATTTGTACAATAATAAAAACTAAAACTCTTTGCTAGACGCCCGCGCGGCTGCCTCGCATAGACGCAGCAGCACCAAAGATACATTTATCTATGCATGTATTTCAATCTGTGTGTGCATGCGTGCGCGTGTGTGTGTGTGTATTTGTGTGCGTGCGTGCGTGTGTGCGTTTGTATATGTGGCACGCCGACCGACAACGACTTGCCGATTGACGTCAGCAATGCCCCCAAAGTCGCAAACTGTGGCGGGCGGGCTGCCGGGCAGGCAAGGCGAGGCGAGGACCGCACCGTACCGAAAAAACGAACCGTAGCACACAGCGGGAGGAAACCCGGCGTTGCCAGGGGCCAGGGGCGGGGGCAAGGGGTAGACCGGCCCGGGGCCGGAGCGCAGTCATTTTGGCAGTCAGTCATACAATTTGATGCTGCGCCAGGCTACCTACCCTACAGTTGCTGCTGTTTCTTTCTTTTTTTGACTTACAAATTGGGTTAACACAACTATTTTATTGCGTTTGCGACGCCTGCGATTTAAGCATATGTAAATTAGCTCAAATATATTTACATTTTAAAATGCATCGAGCTATATTCAAGAGACATATGCTAGGGATCCTAAGCATTATCTGCTACTCTTTCAGTTTTGTTAATAGTATTAATGATAAATTATATAAATCTTACATGAGACTATTGTCAGCTATATTTCTAGATGAAGACTTTATTCTTAGCTTTTGCTTTTTGTTTTTAATATATACATTTTTTGGTTATCTGATTATTTATTTTATTGTTTGGATTCTTTAAATTATTTGTATTACATTTATTAATTGTAGTATTATTAGTTTCCTATTATTTTGTATTATTATTATTATTTTTAACTACATGCGAATCCAGTTATAAACCAATTATACGAAAAAGAAAGGAAAAAGGATAAATAAATAAAAGAAGCTAATTTTAGTTATGAAAAATGGTTGCTTAATAGGCAGATAAATATGCAGAATTTTACTACACTCTATTATCAGTATTCAAGTATATTATATCATTTACTATTATATTATTATTATTATTATATATACTTATATATATAGATATAGTTCATGCATATACTTTGACCTAGTTTTTATACCCAGAAAATGTATTAGTTCTAAAACAATTATGCGACGAAATTGATATTAAGGATTTCTTGTAATGAATATGCATTAGAATAAATATTTTTGGTGAAATGGGTTTTCTGATATTATGTTTCTGACTTATCTGTTGCAATCTGTTGAAAGTCGAGGCTAATAAATGTTGCGTTTATCGATTAAATATTCTAAAAAATTCGTGTGTACTAAAGCATTTAAATTATTTTCAATGAAAATTAAGATTCTGTACAGAGAATTTTAAAACGTAGTATATTAATAAAATGTACCGGGAATATTTAAAACTAGCTTATTATTAAGATACATTTAATTTTTGTTTAAAAGTCAAATTTAGGGATATTTCGTCGATATAAAACATTAGTTTTATAAAGGGTATAGTTTAAAGTTACGAAGGCATCTCCGATTACAAAAAGTATCTATTTTTAATATATATTATATTTTTTTATATATTTTTTTTAAAATTATTTTATTTATATTTTTATTCTATTTTTTAAAATATAAACATATATATTTTAAATGTACAAATTTCAAACAAAAAGAGTATGCAATATTCGGCATATTATATTTTTATTTTTTTTTCGATATATCTTTTTTTTTGTCTTTGGCTGTCGCTAGAATATCTCATGCGTTGTGCAGGTCGATCTTCTGGCGTCATTGTCGCTCTTCCTCTTGCTTTATGCGATTGCATTTTACAATTGGAGCTAAATGTGTGTCCGTCTGTCTGTCTGTCTGTCTGTCTGTCTGTCTGTCTGACTGCCTGTTAGTGCATTTGTTGACCCACTGTTTGCATTGCTTTTCAGTCCATTTATAAGGAAATTCTGCGCGTTAAATTTAGCCGCACAAAATGCATTTCGCCTGTTGACCCTTTTGTCGGCATCTATTCTTGGCATGCAAAGTGTGTGTGTGTGTTTCTCTTTCGGCCAAACAAATAATTGAAATTGGCATAACGAATTTATCATATAGTGTGCTGCGTAGGGGGGGGGGGGGTCTGTGCATTGGAGGGGGAGGAGGGCTTGGCGGAAACAAAAAGTGAAAGTTTGATTTATGTGAGCACGAGCGGACCGCTGGCTTTTGTATCTTTGCTGATGGTTCTTAATGGTTTATAATTAGTTCTGTGAGCTCTCGGGCTTTTGTTTTCTTTTTTTTTTTTTTTAATTTTAAGGGGCCTGGATTTGTTATTGCGCCCAGCCTAGCCGCTGGCCTCGAGCCAATCAATTCTGGAACGGAAATAGAAATTTAAATAGAAAATAAAAACACAAATCTCACTCAATTTCAGTCCTGTGCGTGTCCCCATGCTGTGGGGGTTAATGGGCTCAATTCTGTCCAGTTTAAGAATTGTGCGTGACGCAAGTGTGCGTATATAGCACGTCATTATATGATTGATCTATTAGCTAATTGAGACTTTTGTTTGTTTTATTGTACTACATAAGCTGCTTTTCTTAAGAATTAAAGTTTGTCGAATCAAAATGCACAAGTTAACAAGAATTTTATGTGTTATTTATGGCTTAATAAACATAAATAACATCTATTTAATATATATGTAAGGCGAGATTTGCAGAACTATGAAAAAAAGCAAAAAGATTTTAAAAAGTTTTGACACATAGAGAACTTTTGTAGAGCAAAAACAGAGGGAACGGGTTTTGGACTACATTATCGATTTGGTCTGGGAACCAACATAAGTTTATACAAACTTTTAAACATTTTTAAATATTTTATTATTTATTACAAATTCATTTAGTCGCATTTTCGTTTATGCTTTAATAAATATGTTAGCTTTAAATATTAATATAAATATTCTTATAAAATATTTTAAAAAATATATCAAAATTAGCTGGAGATGACGAAACCTTTAAAAAATTATTTAAACTTTCGAGAGATTTTATTAACTAAGAATCGAATTTATATATTTTATAGGAAGATTTTATTAAAAAAAAATATTTTCATAATTATTTCCGAAAATAATCTAATAAAATAAGTAATTCTTGGCTGTGAATGTTTTTAAGAGTCACAAAAATGATTAAAACTTGGATTAATAGAAATGATTTGAATTACTCCTTACATTTTTTAAATAAAATAAGATTTCGTTGTTCCTTGATAAGTTATATAGTAATATACACTTATTTTTTTAAAATGGAATTTACATATATATATATGTTAATATTTATCATTAACCTCTCTTCTGTATATCTATCCATTTGTCCGTCTGTCTGTTTCTATCTAACCACTATATCATGTAGCTAAAGGAACGATCGGTAAAAAATTAAGTTCTATTATGTTTTGGTCAAGATATCTTGATCAAACTCATCATTTATTAGTTTCACTATGCTCTTTATATATTTGCAAAAATATTGTCAAGATCTCACCTCCATATCATATAGCTGTCATAGGAACAATCGGTCGAAAGGTACGATCTTGTACGAACAACTATTATATGTCCAGATATCTTGATCAAACTTGGCATTTACTTATTAAACTATGCTGTTTATACATTAACCAAATCCTGTCAATATTGCACTTTTATATTATAAAGCTCTATTGGAAGAATCGGTCAAAAAATGGATTCGTATGGCAAAATATTCTCTTTTCCAACATATTTTCATCAAACTCAGCCCTTACAACCTTCACTCTAATATCACATATCTTATTCCAAACTTTTTCGTTTTCTTTCAAAATTTTTTATTTTTCAAATATTGTAAGCTTTAAATAGATACAAAAACATATTGTAAGACTTGTAGCAATAACAATTTCCGTTCACTGAGAATTCAGTCTATAGGCAAACGAAAAAAAAGAAAACTCTTTCCTATACACATTTAGATCTCTATCCAATATGTAAGAGCTCATAACTCATGCAGCAATATCTTTCTGTACAACTGTAATATCGTTTCCCAAACACTTGGAATGCAACAAGCCATAAATTAAATGCCACCTCAGTCGAGCCGAGCAATGCATGCTTTTGTTTTTTTGTTGCATACCTTTTGCTTTTGGCCATAATTTCTCTTATATATTTTTCTATATTTTTCTAGCCGTGTAATCAGCTTTTAATTTGCACTGATTCGATGTTGGCGGCGACATAAAATGAAATAGAAACGAGGCGAAAAACGATTTTCAATTCTCAAATCACATCACGCCCTATAAATGTATGCGATTTGCCTCCAGCCGCGATCTGTATATATATATATATATTTATAGATCTTTCTGTCTATCTTGTTGCTGTCTCATTTATAGCGAAAATCAAATGATTTTTCGCGCTGGCCATAAATTTTCAAATCAAACGCTCTTCGTTAGGCGGGGGCAACATTTGTGGATTCCAAAACTTAGCCGTGACTAACAATCCGACTCTGACGTCTGTACATTTATAAATATATATGTATGTATATAGCTCGATCTGATTCTTATCTGCTGCGATTTGCGTAAATTTTGCACCAAGTTTTTCGCCACATTCGTCACAGACAATTCGGCGACATCTTCGTCTCTGGACGTGGGCGTCGTCTCTTTGAGGGCTGTAAAACAAAGCGTTTTTCTATGTTTTCCTTTCTTTTTTTTTTTTGTATTATTTTAGCTGCGAAATTAATAATTCTCGCCAAATAAACAAAAACAGCTAAAAAATGTGGCACATAAAAAGCAAAAAAGCAACATGTTCACATCAAAAGTCGGTTATAAATCATAAACAAAATAAATATATTATATATAACTACAAAAATACTTTGGTCAATTTTCAAAAAGAGGCCACTTTAACTGGCAAGTGGCAGCCCCCCTCCTTTCCCCTCTTTCCCCCCCTGCACAGAGGTGCGAACGCAATTGCTTTGGACACTGATTCCGGGCACCTGTGCCCGGGCAACAGGTCAAGGTTTAGTTTTGATCAATTGCAATTTGCTCTTTGCTGCAAATATTTGGAATTTTTAAAATATTTTTGCTCATTTATCCATCAGCAATTTATGAAATACTGTGTTGTTTTTTTTTAAATTCTTCAAATGACTTTTTCTTATAAACAAAGCGTCTAATCGCATTTTGGAATTTAACTGGAATGCATCAAAAATACTGTTCAAATAAAATCGATCTTTAAAAGTACGATAGGATATGATGATATATCGAATTGGAACAGATGAAACGGGTTCATAGATCAAATGGTATGAATAGGCTAGAATGGAATTAGAATGTTATACATGGTTTAGGATAAAATGGGATGTGTTGATAATCGAATAGGATAAGAAAGCAAAAGGTATGATGTGTTATGATAGGATGATAATGGTATGACATAACAGAATTAGGTATCTATTTTGGATAGGATAAAATGAAGATTATAGTTATTTAATAACTATTGGATGATATTTTTATATTGGTCGAGAATATTTCTTAACAATTAATTTTTAAACTAAGAATTTAACTTAAGATTTTTTTTTAAAAAAAGAAACAAATTATAAGTTTTTAAGTTTTAACTTTTATTTTATTTTTATTTATTTTTTTTTTTTATATTTTATTATTTTTATTATTTATTTTGATATTTAAAAAAAATTTAATTTAATTTTGTTTACATACTTCGAGAAAAAGAGAAAAAATACTAATATTTCATTTTTATTTCAAATAAATATTTTATTTAATTAAAACTAAACTTAACTTAATATTTCTGGTTGAAATTTTTATACTTCTCGACAAAAATGCTTTCTATTTAAAATTAAAAATAAATTTTCCACATACTTAGTACCTTTTTAATATTATTAATTAATTATTACTAAGATTTTAAGTAAAAATGCAACTTGATTATTTTTTGTTTTCTATTTTTCATTTTGAGGAAAAAAGGAAAAATTCTTGCTATTGAAAATAATTTTTGATTGTGCTAGATAAAAGTTAGGTTATTAATTGAAAATTAAGCATCAATAATTACAAGGAAAGAGATAACTTGCTTACAATTTAAATTGATTTAAAATAAAAATTTAAATAATTACTTTGTATATCGTCCGAGGAAAACAGAAAAATAATTGTACTAATTAATTTTTATTAAAAGTTGCAAGGAAATAAATAATATTTTATTTTTAGAATAAATATTATTTTAAATTAGAAAAATAGTGCAGTTGTACTTCATATTTAATCTAAGTAGCTCTTTAAATATTTAACTAACACTGGTTTTTCTTCTATTTCTTATAGAGAAACGGTCCTTCTCCTTCCGGCTGCGTCGCTCGTTCGGCGATGGCGGCAGCACGAACAGCCGCAACAGCAACAACAACAGCAGCACCTGCACCAATCACAACAACAGCCACAACCAGAAGAGATGCAGCACACCTTTAACACCGACCAGCACGAGCACCGGCCGACTGGAGGTGCCCGGCGCCACGGTGAGCCGCCGGAGCAGCATTTACAGGAAGCCGGACAAGAATGATGGGGGTCAAATCCATTTGATACCCGATGTGGAACTGCCATTGATGACATTCGCCGATCAGTACAATATCGAGAAGACGCTGGCCGAGGGCTGTTTTGCCAAGATTCTGCTGTGCCGGCACCGACCCACAAATACGACCGTGGTCCTGAAGGCGGTGCACGCGGAGCTGACGACCATTAAGGAGTTCCAGAAGGAGTTCCATTACAACTATGAGCTATCCCATCATCGTCACATACTCAGCGCCTATGCGGTCGCCTTTCAGACCATGGACTACTTTGTCTTTGCCATGGAGCACGCCCCCTACGGAGATCTCGCTTCGAATATTGGCCCAAATGGTCTGCACGAGACGGCCTGCAAGCTGATTGCGGAGCAATTGAGCTCTGCTCTGGGTTTTATGCACTCCAAGAATCTGGTGCATCGTGATCTCAAGCTCGAAAATGTGCTGGTGTTCACGCCGGACTTTGCGCGCGTAAAGCTGTGCGATTTTGGTGCCACCACCAAGAAGGGTCTGCCCGTGCATAAGGTGAAGCATACGTGGACCAGTTTTGTGCCGCCCGAGCAGCTGGAGCTGATCAAGAACGAGCGTTTCCAGTGCTTGCCCATCAGCGATTCCTGGCAGTTTGGCATCCTCTTGTACAACATTCTCACCGGCAATCCGCCCTGGCAGGCCGCCGATTGGGGCAAGGATCAGGCCTATGCTAATTTTATGAAATACGAACAGCGTAAGACGACCAAGGTGCCGGACAGTTTCCGTCGATTCTCGCCACGTCTAATGCGCTGCTTCCGCAAGTATTTGAGTCACGATTCCGAGGATCGTTGCAAAATCACCGAAGTGAACAAATACATGAAGGATCGCTGGGTCGAGTGCCGCATCTCGGCCTCCAAATCGGCCACGCTAATCTCACCCAATCAGCAGTATCAGGACTCGTGCATCTATCTGAATCAGCGCGAGGGACGCCTCTCCGGCGATGAGAACAAATTGCGCTTCAAGCGCATGATGTCCAGCTATGGACTCGATATACCCATAGATCAGACCATGGTGCGACGACGTGTCTGGGATTGGCTATCCACATGTGATGCCAACTTTGATCCCGAGATCGAAAGTCTTCACGCGTTGGATATGGCGCAGTAGCTGCGCCGCGTCTAGTCTGCTCTGGGAATTTCGGAATTTTTCAGAGATCTATAAGATCAGAAAATTTCGAGAAGTAATTTCTCATTCAAATTATATTATTGGGCACGGAATACCCTATAATACCTATAGACGAATTTTTTGCTATGCACATATATGTATGTATGTAACTACGTAAGTAGTTGAAATTTGTACCAAGTAAACCCCGAGAGATCGTAAATCCACTTAGAGCAAAACACGTAAACGGACTTCACTTTCCACTAGTGTTACCTTTCTAGTCTTCCGCTACGATGGTTTTTTATTAAATACATATATCTATCCATATATATATCCAGCTATGTGTATATGTAGTTTTATATATATATATATATATTTAAACTATTTATTGTGTGATGTACGCGTTATTTACTTTATATGTAGACGTCATATACGATACCAACTAATGCAATTATGTAGAATGTAATGTTTAGTTATACGAAAGGATATAAACTATATGTATGACCAATTATTATCTAAGTGTTGTCTTATCTAGATATATATGTATTTTGAATAGAGTACATAGCCCTATATCTAAAACCTATACCGAGTATATATTTATGTTTATGCCGACACCTGTATATGTTAGACTTTATTTATATCTATGTGTACTTTTTAGCCTACTCTACGAACTTGTATATAATCTTACCATACTATACTACCTATATCTATATATGTATAAATATATTTATATATATGATCTATGTACACTAAATGCAAACAAATATAGAAACTTCAACATGCAAAATATGCTAAAAAGTTTTTCAATTAATTAATCCTTTTTATTTTATGCATTTTTAAAAACATAAAGTAAATAATATTCACTATATATTTAGTCGGTTATCTGTTTAGATTTATTTAGTTTATTTTCGTTTCTATTCAAACTCTTTTTCAGTTCCTTTTCAAAGTTGGTGCACAGAATTTCTATGCTTTAAACTGCTCGATTGGAATTGCAATAAAAATCATGTTAAGGTAAGTGTTGTGCATATTTGATATAATCTCAAAATTCATTATATTTCAATAATATTTGATGGCAAATACGACCAAGTCAGTTAACATAACATTTAATATACTAAATGTTTTTATTCTAACCCGAGTATATCATATGGCTATAATGGGCACTACTGATTAAAATTTTAAAATTTATTAGTAATAGATTTCTGTTGGCAGTTAGGAAAAATCTAACGAATCTATTCAAAGCGTTGACTAATATGGCTCTCTCTTAAAAACTATACTGGAACTCATATACCAAACTGCAGCTAGGTTATTATAATTATCGAGCTATGATTATAAAACGATAACATAAAATCGATATTTATCGATATTTTGTAAATGGCGAAGATAACGAAAAAAAAATTAAGCTAGTTCTGCTTATGGTAAAGGATATATACATATATATATATATTTCAAATATTTAATCTCTACTTTTAGCTAATTTCGAAAGTCTCGCGGAGCTAAAATGACTCGAAGTCTTAATCAAAATTATATATATCTCTATATATAAAACTGTTTGCCCTGACTGACTAAAAGATTTATAGACCTTTACAATAAATATATATATATATATATCAGCTGAAATCGTAAGCTCTACAATTGACCTGAAAGTTGAGTCTTTTAAGCTAATAACAATTACAACAATATAGTCAATAATTGTTTGCCTACATATCGTATATATTTGAGCATATATACATATATATATCTGGCTGCCCACGATATTAGTCGTAAAAGCGAATTTTCTAAACATTTGCCCAACCATCATAAAAATGTGCGCAAAAACGAGCCGTTTTGTTGTTAAATGTGGCACATTGTTTAAAAACAAAAAAAAAAGCGTGTGAAGCGGGGAACAGGAGCAAAAACTAACGATAAATATTTATTATTAAATGCATTAAAAATTGTTGCTCAAATTTTTAATTATCTATTATTGTTCAGTTGTCTGGCAGGGGCGGGGCCATGCCATATAGCCAAAGTTTATAGATTTTTTTATTTGATTTTGTTTTTGCCAATAGTTTTCAAGGTTGGGCGGGCAGCCGATGTTTTGGGTCTAATGTCAGCAGCGGTCAGGGCTGTATAGTTTTTGTGGCCAAAACAATGGCTAGACAATTAATGAATGAATTTGTTGCTGCTTTAGTTGTTGTTCAAGTTGTTGTTCAAGTTCTTGTTGTTCTAGTTGTTTCTCTCGGCTTTGTTTGCGCAGCTCTGTGAACCTGTACAGGATGTGACGCAGTCGTAAATCTGTCTCTAATAAACAGAAACGAAGGTTGATTAAACAAAAGTTGAACTTGCCTGTTCGATTGATTCTTCTACTTATTTTTATTGTTCTTCTTGCACCTGGTTTATTTTGCATCTTTGTTAACCTTTATTGACTTAACATTTCCTCCTTTTGCCTGTTTTTTTTTCTTCCGAATTGTGCTCTTAAGACAATTTCCAAGCAAATCAAATAAAGTGTTGCCAGCTGATTGATTGATTGATTGGTTGATTGCTCGCTTGTTCATTTACCTGTAATTAAATTTTGAGTTCAGAGCGCGACACGTGCCTGCCATTTTTTTTTGGTTTTTGTTTGTTTATTTTGTTAAGCAAATAAAAAAGTAAAGAAAAAATTGATGAATTCGCCGGCGGCAAAATACCCTGCTATGTGTTGCCATGCACATGTATTTATTCGTAGCTTTTGTGTTTATACAAGGAGATTTAATATTTTAAAGACCTTGAGATGACACTTTGTAATTCGGAACGGAAAAAGCGAAACAGCTTATAAAAAATAAAGACTTCAGCTGTGAATAGAACCTTTACTATAGTTTCGTATACCCTTTTAGAGGATATTTTATCATGAAATGTGTAACCCATAGAAGGAGACATCTCATACCTCATGAAGTAGATATATTCTAGATCAGCATCAATAGACGAGTTGATATAGACATGTCTGGCTTTCGTCTTTCAGACAGAACAAATGTTTGCCTGGATCGGACAACTATATCATATAGCTGTCGTAGGAACAATCGGTCAAGAAGTAGGTTCTTCCAAGGAAAACTCTATTTTTCAGAGAAATATCTTAACCAAACCCAGCATTTACTAGTTAGACTATGCGTCTTTTATATTAGCCAAGTCTTATTAAGATCGCACTACTATAGTCTATAGCTCTATAGGAAGAATCGGTCGTAAAATGGGTTCTTGTCTGGCAAAATATTTCGTTTTCCAAGATATTTCCATCAAACTCAGCATTTAGGAGCTTCACTATTCTGACATATCTGCAAAAGGCAAATATCTGCAAGGTTATTAAATCTTCGGTATACCGCAGATTTCCTTACTTTCAAATATTTTCATATTTTCAGAAATTTTTTTTTAGCGATAATTAGAAATAAAATTTAAGTTTTCGCTGCGTTTAAGCAATTATTATCTGAAAAATTGTTGATCAATTCTTGAGCATTGAAAGCTGTGTCTAAAAAGAAACATAAATGATAGAATCAGATATGAAAATCCATATATCTTTCATCTATTTAAGATCTAATATCAAAAGGGATATTAACTTTGGCTACATTAGAAAAGGAACTTTCGGCACGTTCCTTTTATGAGTGTAAATAGTCCCTCCATCATTTTGTAGGATATTGAGTAATTTCAAACTGATAATACCCTGGTTTGCCCATTGTTTTTATGGCTACAGGGTGTAGGCACTCAACAGTAGACATCTTTTATGATTTTCTTTTGGATACTATTCGGCTTTTTATGCCTCGGCGCGCATGTTAACACTTAACGCAGTTTTATGTGAGAAGTCAACTGAAATAAATATTAAAATTAATGCGTTTTATATTTAAACAGTTGAGCTGCACGTGTCCCAAGCGTCTGGTTGAAGGTGTTGCGCGCCCTTTGCAGTCCAGCTGAAAGTCATCCGATCTTTGGAATCTCGATAAATATACAAATTGGCCAATTTAATTGGTTTCTATTGCTGTAAAACTGTACGAAATGCAAAAACATGTTTTGTTGTGCCGCGCGCATAAATTAAATCAAATCGCACAAAAATAGGTTTTTACGAGTCAACTTTTATCCAACGAGTCGCGTCGCCTATGCGAATTTTCACGAGTTTTTCACGTACGCCCATCTCTTGTTCTTGCTCTTCTGCTTGTTGTTGCTGCTGCTGTTGTTCGCGCGTAATTTATGAGCCGCATTTCGCATTTTCTACCTTGCGAGTCGCAAGAGTCGGAAACGCCCGTCCCAATGTGCGACACTCAATTTAATGTTAATGTCAGCCCCGAAAAGTATGCAACAGTTCTGCAAGATCTTTCCGATTCGAGGAAATGGAAGATCAGCTCCTCAAATACTTTTAGGTAACATGACAGCGTCTTTCTTTTACATGTTTATCGACTAAGACATATTTATATCTGATATAGATCAGCCCATATTTGGGTGTTGTATACCCTGTACTATTCCAAAATATGCAGGGTAACCTGTAGGTAACACTGTCAACATATACTTCTTATAGAAAGTTTACTAAAGGCGCCTATTGAAGCTATTCAGATTTTGATTTTATAAATCACTCGAAAAACTGCTCGCCTGCGTTATACCCTGTACAAGAAATTAAGAAAGAGACTTTCTTAAATATATCTCTTTCATATCTCTTTTTTTGTTCATGAAAACTCTAGTTATATAAGCTATAATAATGTTAAAATTCGATATGAAATCTGCCTAATAGAAATTATAGAAAAATAGTTAAATGAAGATAACATATATATTAAATAGTTGTCTTTGTCTATTTATCAAGAGATATATAATAAATTTATCCTTGCATAATTATATTAGATTATATTATATTATAATTGTTATCGAGACATTTAAATGTTGTTTTTATATGTTTAAAGATGGATTGATATAGAGGATTAAGGCATTATTAGCCTTTTTATTAATATTTTATAGCGTTTTTAAATCCTTTTTGATATGCCTTTTTGATATACTTTTCATGCCATATAAACTGATATGCCTTTATGCTGATCTTTTGCTATATCTCTGGAGAATTGCCTTTCATAGCGTTGTCCGAAGATTTTCTATTTCTGTTTCTCCAGATGCTGCCACAAATGTTGTTAAAACAAATAAACACTTAACTTACCTTTTCAAAATATACGATATTTTCATATTATTTTTTCTATTTTTTCTTAAATCAACATTTGAATATTTTTTGGAGGCGCAACCACTTTGATTTCTATAAATTGGTTTATTTTGGCATCGTAAACGGCATCTGGCATGAAAATATTTGGAATATATATTTAAAACACGCTTAGCGAAAAAAATGCATTCATTAATAAATTGTTGCACACACAAAAGCTTGTTTATTGGATGCCATTAATGCCACGTGTCTGTCTCTCTCTCGTCTGTCCATATAAAGTCTATGGTTTGTGTCTCGGCTGATGCTGTGCAAAACAAAAATCATTTCAAATTGCTTACTAGCTAAACAAATAGATCTGTGGGTGTGTACGAATGGGCGGGGGCGGGGGCGTGTGAATGTCTAAAAAGCTGTCTAAAATTTACATAAACATATATGTGTATGCTCTATATATATATATAAAAATGTCTATATAAAAATGTATGCGATAAATCATAAAGAATTGCATGATATGAAAAAAAGTGCAGCACTCAAAGAGCGACGTCCAAGTTGTTCAGGAAGAGCCATATCCAGCCGGGTCCAGCTATTGTATATATATGTATATATATATACGATCGCACTCAGGCCGATTTCAGTGGTATATGTTGTTTGATTACCTATAGAGAAGGAGGCGAGAGATAAACATTTGTATTTGCTATTTTCCTTGTTTACAATTAAATACTAATAAAGGCGAAGAAAAAAAAACAAAAACCAATTAAGACGCGTGTGAAATACGTCAGAGTCGAGGCTAAATTTAGGCGTACGTATTAGCCAAATGTTTTTGTTTTCAATCGATCGACGGCTATTAATAGCGGGGGCGTGAACTGATTCATCGGGTCAAAACAGCCGCAGGAAATGCGTTTTTCCGCGTAAAACAAACTCAATAAAAAGTAACACGCAAAGCCAAACAATTTGTTAAAGGGAAAACCAACAAGCAGGCAAGTTTACCGAAGTTTATATACACTATCACAATTAAATATATTATGCTGATCGTAAAAATTTAGATTACTCTATCATATAGTCTGATAAGTTAAGCTACGAACTTCGGGTTTCAGACATACATTAATTTTTATCCAAATATTTAAGCCTTTTATTTCCCAAAATATTGTAAAAACTCTGATTCTTGTTGCTTGTGAGGTTGCTCAAAAAATCTCCTAAATCTTAAAATGTTTTTTTTATACCAAAATTCCAAGCAAAATCGGTAGTTCCTATGAGAACTATATGATGTATCTGTGCTTGCTTTCACAAAATTTCATTCGATTAAAGTTTCTTTTTAAACAGAGACAATAATTTTCACATGCCTTTATGCTATATCTCTTACTTCTGCTCAAAAATGTACTCTACGGCTCTTGATGCGCTACACATTTCATAACCAAATCAATATACCCAGCTGCTCTAGTGTATCGAAATCAATAAAATCGCCAATTGATGGCATTGAACTAACCTCAGAGCACATGTTCTTGTAGATCTCGTCGGTGTCCCAGGGCCCACGTTCGGGCAGGGCAATGCCACGCCTACGTAACTCCTGTACGCAGTCCGTCAAATCGAAAATGGGCAACGGATCGATGCTGGCCTTGGCCACCTTCCCAGCCAAATACTCTACGTAATGTGTGCTGCAAAAAAAAAAACAAACAGATTAGCTATAGATCTAATTACAAGCACAAGAGCTCCGCATCAAGTCAATCGAAACGAATACGCGTAAAATGATTTCGATCGAGCGTACGAGCTGTTCGAGTTGCAAACAAAAAAATGATTCGTTCGAGTCGAGCGACTGAGCTCGCTTCAAACTCGACTCGCACATGTTGCAGACTCGAGCAGTTCGAACTTGGCTTGATCGAACTCGAGTTAGTTTGCTTTCGATTGAGTATTCGAGTAAGATGCAGTGCTCGAATAGGAAATGTCTTATAACACCTACCGACACATGCCCGCATGTTTTTCGGGCACTTCGCTGTTGCAGACAGTGTCGACTAGGCCCTGTGGTGTCTCCTTCTGCAGCGGTATGGGACAGCGTGCCTGGGCGCGCGCCTTGCTGGAGCTGCTTGGCTCGTCCTGCAGCTCCACAGGTTCCGTGTCGAACTTGACCTTGTGCTCCTTGAGCAGGAACTGCAGCTGCAAGGGTATCTTGTCGCGCAGATAGAAGAGACAATTGCGTGGATGATGGGCATGCAAGCCCAGCTTGGCGCAGTACGGGGAAATGTTGCACTTGGCGCCCATCATGAAGGGTCTGGCGCAGCCGTAGCAGAACTCAAATTTACACTGGGTGCAGGTGAAATGCATGCAGCCGCCCCTGAAAACAAAATATTCGAATTAGAATCCTATAGAGAATAAATCCTAAAAGTAGCCTGGCCCACCTGGCCAATGAATAGCGAAACTTGCACTTGGGACAATCGATGCCATTTTGGGCCAAATGCTCCTGTACTCCTTGGGCCTGCAGCTCCGGATCGTTCTCCCGCTTCCACTCGAGATACGCCTCACAGCTGGTGCCCTCGTGTTGGCGTTCCCAGGGCTTGCGGCACTGGGCACAGGTCACCGAACCACAATCGGGGCATATCAAACGCTTCTGCTTGGGTCGGGCAAAGAAACCCGAGGAGCACTGTATGCACCACTTGAAATTGGGATCCTGCAACAGTGTACGATCCCGCAGTTTGCGCTGGAACAGCTCGTGCACATCGCTGTCCAAAATGCTCTTCAGAAATATATCCAAATTGGAAAAGTATTCCAAATGTTCATCCTCATGCTGCAGCTCGTTGCTCAGCTCGGGCAGCTTACAGTACGGGCAGCTGCAATCGTTTATACTGCGGTCGGTTATCTGTATGGAAGAAGGCAAGCAGTTAAATCTAGGGAAATAAATTGTAGGATTAGGACTGGGACTAGGAATTGACATCTCAAACTGAAGACTTGACACTGAGGAATAAACTTCTTCCATCGGCGAGAAGTAATTGACTTGTATGATAGCTTGGAGGAAGAACAAGACCTCCAAGGGTAATAAAGGAATTAATTCCAAGGAAGTGAGTCGATTTAGTATAACAATTCCATCCTAGGGAATTAAAAGATGCTTTAACTGTAGGAAGGGACTTGGACGATGGACTGATGTGCTTATTGCTGCCCTTAAAAGGCAACTTAAGACATTTCGAAATCATTTCCTAGGCGCTGCTTGTAGGAAGACGAAAGAACTATGAACAACCTTTGTTAATGTTCAGACTTTCTTTGAGGTGGAAGGAAGCAACTGGTCTATTTCCAGCTCGTGGTTTGTGCTCAGTGCTCACTGCTCAGATCAGGGCTAGTTCACCATACCTTCATCAGGAAGGTTGAATAAGTATTGCCTTATTATTACTATTATGTAAGGATATATCCGTGAAGTCGCTTGATCACCCACCTGTACGGTGAAATAGCTTTTGGCGCACTGTTTGCAACATTTGTGGGTGCACTTCAGCATGGACACAATCTGATTCATTGGATAGTTATTCATGCATAGCTCGCATTCCTGCTGCAACATGGATATGGCCTGATCCAAATCCGAGCACTCTCTGGCCGCCCACAGAGCGACATCCTCCTGGAACTTCATGTTCACCAGAGTGGCGGCTATTTGTGCTTCCGCAATGTTCGTCACCAGCTGCTGTTCCACATATTTGCGTGCCAGCACCTGTAAATGAGAGTAGAAGAGAACCAATTGTATCAGGCATTTACTGAGCTATCCGTTTGGATCTACACACCGCTGGCTCCTCAATGACTGGTTCCTGGACACTGGGATAGGCGCGAAAGACGGGCATGCTGAGTTTACGCTGAAGCATTTCGGCCTTGACTGGTGCCGGCAGCTGTTCCTGGTCATCCTCCTCTGTAGCCGAGGTCTCGTAGTCGTCATCCGAGAAGCAGGTTTCGTGGTATTTCTTTTTGGGTATCCTTGGCTGAGTTCGGGGCTTCAGAAGAGCGTTAACCGCAGCCGCTGCCCCACTTGTGCTGGGCCCATCCAGTGTGGTTTTTGTATTGAATTTGTTGATGGCCTCAGTCAGGGATTTCTTATTGCTGGGGCTACTCTTGAGCGGCACACGACTTGCTGTCGTTGGACTCGATGGCGCTTGCTTCTGCAGGAACTCCTGCTGTATGCGTTTGACGGAGGAGATGCCCATGGGCGCGGAAAAGGACTTGGAACGCAACGGCAATTTCTTGGTGTTGTTGTTTGTGGTTTCATTTGTGAGCTTGGGTATTTTGCTAACCGGGGTCTTGGTGGCTTTGGGTTGAGTGCTGAGTGCTTTGGTAGTTGTTGGTGTCTCTGTTTTGGTTGTCTTTTTGCTTGTTGTGGCGTGTGTGTTGTTGTTGGGGATTACCTTTTTGGGCTCTTCCAATACTGTTTCGCTAGGTGGTTCCAATGGACGGGTTTCGGAGTCGACAATGGGTGGAGCGGGAGTTAGGGGTAAGGCAGTTGGCACAGTCAGTGCCTCAGCTGGTTGAGAAACCGGCTCTAAAACAATTTCCGCGGGCAGTTCTACTGGTCGACTTTCGGTAAGAGCTATCGGTGTTGGGAAAATAGATTCCACAGTCTCTCCGACCGAAGTCTCAGCTTCATTTGCAGGCTCTTCCGGAGCAGAAGCTACAACTGGCTCAGCTTCAATTGTTGATGCTGCGTCTAGTTTTATGCTCTCCTCGACTGCCCTGCCTGTGAAAGAAACAGTCTCAGTTTCCTCAGTTGGCTCAGTTTCATGATTTGTGGGCGTGACTGATGAGGTGCTCGTGACTGCTTCATGCGTGTCAGCTAATTGTTTTTGTTCTGCCAGTGCGTCTTCTTCCTCTTCGAATTCATCCTCCTCGATAATGTCTTCAATTTCGGTGCCTTCTTCGTCGCCTTCCACCAAACCAGCAGCTGCACCACTGGAGGCCTCCTCAATAAACGAGGCGTGCTCGTTATAGGTGCCTTCTTCCTCACCCTCACTGTCATACCAGTCTTCCTCTTCGCCCTCATCGTACTCATCGGAGTAGTCTTCGGAGTAGTCCTCCTCGTCGGTGGACTCAAACTCATCCATGCTTATCTCGTCGCGCATTTGCTTGATCAAACGTTGGGTGTCTTCCACAAGTTCACTTAGATTTTGCTTGGTAGGATCTCCAGATGGTATAAACTCCTTAAAGACCACCGGTTCCGCATCGGATTCACTTGAATGCGAACTGATTGTGGTACTGCTAGGAGATTGTACTACACTCAAGCTCTCCGTCGGCTCCTCAGGGTTGAGAACGAGCAGCACTTCACTTTCTGGCGATTTTGGAGGGTGTTCCTCACTGTCCAGACTATAGAGCTCTGTGTCGGAGGGAGATTCATCGTGTGCCTGCTGCTCCTCACTGCCGAACTCTGTGGCATCTTCAAAGACCTCCTCCGAGTCGTTGGGTGTGACTACCTCGGCAGATGTGTTCCGCTCGGTTGTTGGTTCTGCTTGCGAGTTAACATCTTGAGCTTCTGGCATGCCTTCTTCCGTACTGGATTCCTTATGCTCCTCGGAATTCGTAGTGGTTCTTTCAACCTCTGCTGTTGGCGTATGTGTACTATTTCTGCTTTCGCTGCGCAGACTATTTGTGCTGAGAGTTCGCACGGGTATTTTAGAGAAACGTTTGGGACTACGTTTCTGATTGGACGCCACAGCAATAGTTGGAATTAACTCAATTGTGCTACTTGTGGGAAGCTCTGTTTGGGCTAGGGCGGCTAAGGATGGCATTCTTTCGGCTTGCTCTGCAGCTCGTGTTACTTGTATCTCATCTGCTTCTAAACTAGGAATGCTCTCCCCAGCTTGAGTAGGCGCGTTTTCGAACTGTGAAACTTGTGGGGACTTTGAATTATCTTCAGAGCCCTGTGAAGCTCCTTCGACTTCCACAACATTGACCAAAGTCTCAGATGGTTCCAAATGGTCGTTGTTTGGTTCTGTGTCAACTGCTTCAATTTGAATTGTTGAAGGAGGACTTCCAGCTTGTGTTTCCGTTTCTGTTTCAGGTTGTAAAAGCGCTTCCACTGCTTGTACTTCTTCCGTTTCGGCCTGTAGTTCCTCCTTAGATTCTTCAGGTGTAGCTTGTACTGCTGCTTTAGCTTCTTCATTAGCTTGTTCTGCTCCTGCGACTCCTGCTTCGGCTTTTACTTCCATTACAGCTTCTGCAATTCCTGCTACAGCTTCAGTTGCTGTTTTTTCAGACTGTACTTCTATCCCAGCTATGTTTGGCACTGTGTCTATCTGAAGCAGTTCTATCTGCTCCTTAGGTTCGCTTTGTTCCAACACTTTCGCTGTAATGTTGGGCAACCTATTTCTGTTTTCCGGCTTTTGACTTTGATCGCGTGTTCTTCCTTTTTTCGGCAACTGGGATCTTTTATTTCTTTTATTATTTTCTCGACTTGAGCTGGGCTTCTCCTCAAGTTCAGCTGTTGTCTGAGCTGTAACCCTCGACTCGAGAGCAGAAGGTGCCAAATTTTCTTCTGGTGAAATCTCTTGTGACTTCTCAGTTGCAATAGCCGTTGGGACTAAAGAGCTGTGAGCTGGTAGCTTGTTTGTCGACGCATTGATAAGTTCCTTTGGGATTATTTCATCAGACTTTTTAGCAGATGTAGAAGGATCTGAGCTAAGAGAAGACTGCGCTGCGATTGCCTCCACTACTGTAGATGGGCCAGCATCTCTATCGTTGGGTTTTCTATCAGTCTCCAGATTGTGCAAATTGTGGCTCTGCTGTTGGCTCACTGTGGCCTCTGGTAGTTCTTCTTCTTTTACAGCTTCCACCTTGGGTGCCATATAGCTCTTGTAGACAATGTGCTCCGCATCCTCCAGGTCATCCAACTTGAATTCCGATTCATGCCATCTCTCCATGCCACGATCAAACTCCAGTTTAAAGTTGGCTATTTCCGTGGCATAAATAAAATTCGGTGGCAATTCCTCACGTATGGCACTCTCTCTTAAATTTGGCCTGATGAACTCTTCCATGATATAAAGCCCAGGATCAGGCGGCGGTGGCGTGGGCTCCTTTTCTGGGATTGGCTCAGGCGCAATTGTGTTTATTGGTGGCGCTACTTCTATAGGTTCCATGGGTTCCATAAGCTCTTGCTCCACCTGCTGCACCAGATTGGGCTCAATATCCTGTATGTGCTGCCAGACAAAGTTTTTGACATCGTCGCTGGACTTGTCCGACAAAGCGGTTGGGGATTTCAGTGTGCTAATCGGACTTTTGGTAAGAATGCGCATGACTTCCGGATCCGTTTCATACTCCTGATCGGGCTTGCCCTTGAAAGTCTCCAGCATGGTCTCAATCGAACGAAGTACTTCCTGATTCTGCTTGGCCTGATTCTGTTCCATATTGCCAATGAGTATTTCGAGATTCTTGAGCGTACTATCTTCTAGCTGGTAAGGACTGGGCGTGGCATATGTAGACTTGGCAGGACTATGAGTGTCATCAGTGTATAGAGCATCGAATGGATTGGCAAGCGCTGGACTCTCACTGTTCTGCATTTGCAAACAGTCCAAAGCATGTGTGTTGAGAAACTCATGGATGTCTATACAGAGATGAAATAGATCTATGAATAGTGTGTGATACATATGTGGAATTTCGAACTACAAACTAACCCGACTTGTTATCTACGGCCACGCTCTCATTCTCCACGCCGTTCGGCGAGCCCCAGATGCGCATTAGAAATGGTTTGAGCTGTGTGCGATTCAGTTCCATCAAAGCCTGCTCCACATTACCTTGATGCGCCGTCAACGCATTCACAATGTCCTCACTCAGGAAATTCCCCTTCGCCGCCAGCTTGCGATACTTTTGCTGTCGCTGCTGTATGCACTCGGCCACCGCCTGCCAAACATTTCCAGCCGAGCTCCGAAGCGCCTCACGCGCCTCGTTCTGTGAGATAGTTCCGATTGTGTTCTCCGCCCGCTCCTGACCGTACTTTGTGGATAGGCTCTGCACGGTCTGGACCAGCTTGTGCCAGTTCTCGCGCAGCCATTGTATGGGATGCATATCCGGGCCGCAATATTTCAGAGCTGCTTCCAATTCTTCCACAGTGAATTTATAGAGCTCCAGTTCCTTGAGTATGATGTGCATTTCGATCTCGGGATCTCGTGCTGGTTCGTGCTTGTAGCCAACCGATTCGTGCGGCAAATCAAATGGTGACGAGGTTTGCTGTCGATCGGAATAAACATAAAAATAAGCTTCGTCAAGCTCAGACTCGACTTACGTGCTGCAGAGTTCTGAGATCGTTTATGAAATTCGGTCGTCTCGTCAGCTGCCCGCTGTTATATAGAACTGCGGCGGGCTCCGGCTGCATTCTTAAATCCCGCTCGTTCTCCTGCGTCAGCTGTGAGCTGCTGCGATAGTAGATCTTCCGCTCCATCCTGGCTGGCTCCGGATGGGAAGTAGCAGCAGCTGCTGCTGCAATGGGCAGCGCATCGTAGGTCTGCAAAAGTTGCTACTTAGCCCAGAGCTTAAATTTACTTGAGATTTCTTGTTACTTGTGTGGAGATGTTCTGCGGCGGAGGTGACGTAGCCATTTCACGTGCCTGTCGCAGCGGGTCATCCGGTTTCGGGGCTGCCAGCTCCCTGGGCGGGGTGCCGCCACAGCCGGTGGAGACTTTTTGCGCCTGCTTGAGTACCTGTTCCGCCTGTGCCTGTATGCTCTCATCCAGTGTATTCCAAATATTCTCAACGGATTCTGGAAGGTATGGATGAGAGCTTTTAAAACAAAACAAAACTCAAGGATGTTTAGTTTGGGACTTGACTTGTATTTCGTATAGTTTCATTAAATGCGTTAATTGTATGTTCTAACAGTTACAGTTGGTTATTACAGGGTATACACAAGTTAAAGTCTTGTCTTGTTTTTAAATGGAGAGGGTGTGTTTTTTTTTTTTTGCCGTTCAGCTCTTGGTGCCCTCGAAAAATGAGATTTTCTTGAGAATCCTACCTTTGTGTATGAAACCCTTGGAGAGGGAACTATCCGTTTGATTGTCCGATGTGGACTTCAGCTTGGACTTGACAGCTGTTGCGGATTTCTTAATGTTGGCCTTGGATTGTATCGCCTGTTTGGGCTTGACTGCAGCTGGCAGCTTGGACGTGCTTTGTGTGGCCGGAACAGCCTGCTCCACGGATCTTGTGGTCTTCATGGCGCTCTTGCGCACAAGCTTGTCCTCTGATTGAGTTGTTGTCGTCGTCGTCTTGGGCTCAACTGTGGTGGATCTGTTTTCGATCTTGTTGGTTGCCTTTGGCTTGACGGGTGGTTTGCATGGCGTCTTGCAGCATATAGCACAGATTTTAATATTGGGCTCATTCACAAATGTGCAGAACTCGCATTCCCATTCGTGATCGGGCGTCGTTGGCGGCGGACCTAAATCATCTTCTGTCGCTTCCTCCACTGCAACTGCTGTTGGAACTTCCGCTTCCGCCTCGCTCTCCGAGGCGGTGACCTCCTCCACCACCTCCTCGTACTCGGATTCGCTTTGCTCTGTCTTAGCTGGCGTTGTGTCCGTCAGCTTCTGCACAACCGCCGCTGCCTGCGTATTCTCATCCTTCATTTCTGGCCTGCGCTTGGACTCGGCTCGTTTCTCTTTCGTCTTTTGCTGATCTGCCTCCTGCAGTTTCTGTTGGATTTTAGCTTGGACCAAAGCACGTGCCCCCGAACCCTCCGACTCCAGATCCGAATAGATGCGACTGGTTTTCGATAGTTCCTGTTGATGACGCTTCAAGGTGCCGCCTCCTGCATTTGAATCCCGCCGGTCGGGCAGCCACTCGCTCTGCACGGACTTGGCTACGGAGCCGCGACGATCGCGCATTTTGTGCTGCCTGCCGCCGTGTCGCTGCTCTCCGTCCAGCTCATCGTTGGCCCCGTTGCTCATCAGCTGCGAGGCGCTGGACAAGCGCCGCTGACGCTGATGATGCTGATGGGCGCGCGAGGCGCTGGTCATGCCCGAGCGATTCGAGACCAGGGACCGCCGGTCATCCTGATCGGAGTCCTCGTCGTCGGTGAGCTCATCGTCCACATAGCTGCTGCGCTTGCGCCGCACGGACACGGACACGGACTTGCGGCTGGGCGTGGGCGAGGCGGCGTAACGAGCGCGCGACGTGGCACGCGAGGCAGCTGTGGGTGGCATGCCCATGACGCCTTGAGGGGACAAATGTACAGGGTATAAGTTAATGCGAGCATAGTATGCATTATGGCAGTTCACCTGGATGCATCATGGGATAACCCGCTGCGCCCGGATACATATTGGGCATCATGCCGCGCTGGGTCATGAACACGGGCGGCGGATAGTGCGGCGGATGCTGCTGCAGCTGCTGCTGCTGTGGCAAGTAGCCGGCGCCCAAGTTGAGCGACAGATTCGAGTGATTGAACTGCTGCTGGGAGCCAAACTGTGACCACTCATCGCCAGGCATTTGAGCATGTGGATGCGGCGACGGCGGCGGCGGCCAGTTGGGCTGTTGATGGATCTGGCAGCCGGCGCAGTTGAGCTGCGCCAAGGATTGGGCCTGCGAACAGAAAAAGGACTCCGTTTTAGATCGAATAAGTCAAAGCTAGGACAAAAGGGAATATCCACGGACTTACCTGTTGCATGCGCTGACTGGCCAGCCAGGCGCCGTTCGGCTGATTCTCGGCGAGAGGACGACGCGAGTTCAGGCTGTTCAAATTGAACACGGAGCTGCTCATTTGGCGACGCTGACCGCTCGCTGCCTGTCGTTGTTGTAGTTGTTGTTGTTGTCGTTGTTGTTGTTGTTGGAGCAACAGGGAATTGTGAAAATTGTGTGAATCATCCGATAGATCAAAATGCGATGAATTCAAACCGGATGACATGCTGCCGGAACGAAAATGCGATGGCGATGGTGAAATGTTGTTGTTTGACCAATGCTCGAAGTTCGCCAAATGCTGCGTTTCAGTGTAGGATGCACAAAGAACGAGAAAGAGAGAGAGAGAGAGAGAGCGAGTGCGTGTGTGTGTGTGTGCGGGGTGAGACAAGGACAAGACATTGACGCACACACGATACGAACACGATATAGATGAGGGACAACATTGTGGAAATTTGAATGGAAGGGGGGAGGGGGGGATTCTCCATCCGGGCTTACCTGTTCGCTGCCCGTCGTGTCGTGCAGCGCTCTCTGTTGGCGGTAGCGCATTTGGAGCTGGGCCATGCGATCCAGCGTGGCGTTCGCCTTGGTCTTGATCTTCTCCAGCTGCACGGAGGGCGGGCGGCTGATCGTGTCGAATACTGATTTGGGCGTGCCGGAGCGCGAGGAGCCGCCGCCCTCGCTGGGCGCCGAACGCGGCGGCTCCGGCAACGGGCGATTGTTCATTTGGGGCGCTCCTGTGCCCCGCCAGACGCCAGAGGCATTGGACTTGTGCGAGGGCGTCGGCGAGGCCGGCGGCAACATCTGCAAAAGAGTTTTCGGTTTGGTTTCCATTTCGCATTTTTCGCTTGATCTTGTCGTGCAGGAGGCAGGCAGCATTAAGGTTTTCTTTCGTATTTTGTTGTTCTTTTTCGTTTTTGTTTTTGTTTTATTGAAGCATTCAAAAATCAATTACAAACTTGTACTAAATGGTAGCTAACTAGGCTGGCTTGGCTTGGCTTGGCTTGGCCCTAGGCCCACTTGTACTAGTACGTAGTTTGTATTTTGGTTTTATAAAATCGTGCAGTGGCGTACCTGTTCCTTGCGGCCCAGAAACGGTGTCAACAAGCCGCGCTTGCTGCGTCGCGGTGGCGCCACCGGCGGTGTGCCGCCTCCCGCCGCCGCCTTCGGTGGCACGGGCGGTGTGCCCTGCTCCACAGCCTGCCAATGTGTGTTCAGCTTGGACATTATTGAAATACTCTATATGGAGTTGATGGCAACCCACCTTGCGTATATGCTGCTTCCGCTTGGGATGCTTGTGGAACATGTCATCGCAGCTGGCGCAAAAGATTTGACCCGCGCACTCGGCACAGGTCACCCAGGGATTCTGTGAGCCGCACAGTGTGCATTTCAGTTTGTTATCTACACGAATTAAACGTTGACATTTTTAATAGATATTATATTAATATGGAAAATTTCAATCTGAGCTTAACCAAAGTCTTGATAAGAAAAATATTAAAATAACGATGGTTTTTCTTTAGATTATTTTGAACTAGTTTTCGTAGTTTTACGTTAAGATATCTATTAAACTAAATAAACAACATTTTCAATACTTTATTATATAGTGGAACTGATCCAGAAAAGGAAAAATATGTTAGATATTTCTAAAAAAATATTTTGAACCTGCCTCAGAAAAGCCTAGATTTTCTCAGATAAAAGACAACAGTCTGGTATAAATAGAGATATTCGAACGTAATTTTACAGATCTATATCGAGTGATAAATATATTTATATATATTTAAATGTAATTTCTTATACGTTCCTTTTCAACTCACTTTAATGGATAACTTTTTACTTAACTGATCTTTCATTCTGCTCTATAAATAAAATCAAATGTGCCGGAAGTACGACCCTAGTATATCTGCTGTATCTAGAAATACTTAGAATTACTTTTCAACTATTTTTTGATTCTAGTTAAATTTATACTCTAGCATTTGCAATAGTTCTTGAAGCTCTACTGTAATTTAAAATAACTCTAATATTTCTGGTTAAGTACTATCATCTTTTCTTTATGGTACTTCCAGATATGATTATTTATTATTAGATATCTATATTATATTATATATATAGTCTAGTATTGTTCTCCTCTGATATTTCTGGTTAAGTACTGCCTAATTTTTTTAACAATCATACTTTTTTTTGTCATATATTTTTGTTAGTTTTTAAAATTTTGTTACTTCTATTATATCTAAAATTACTTCTCTTGTGTATTCTGTTAAAGTACTAACGTGTTATCATAGTTCTTCTAGAACTACTTTTCTAGTATTATTAGTCCTCTAGGAATACATTCTTAATATTTCTGGAACTAGTAATAGTATTTCCCAGGTAATCCTAGCGTTTTTAAAAATATTTTTAAACAATTTCTAGTGCTTACTAAATTCCGTCTCTAATATTTTTGGTATATTTTCTTATTTAACTCTATTGCTTCTGGTTAAGTACTACTCTCTTTTCTTCTGTTGCGTATAAATATTCTTCGTTAGTATTCTTGATGTACTAGTCGAGTATTATTTTAAATTTGTATTTCTGGTGGATTACTTCCTAATTGTTAACAGAATTAATTTGTGTAATATTGTTTTTTTTTTTAGTTCTAATATTTGTAAAAGTACTTCTCCTGTGTGTTCTGCTGGTGTACTGCCGTACTTTTATTGGTCTTCTTAAAGTACTTTCCTAGTATAACCTTTAACTATTTTCTTAGTATTTCTGTGTCTCCTAAACGATTATCATTACTACTTCTGGTACTTCAAGAAATTATTATCTATTACTGTTTGTAATTCTTCAAGTACTACTCTAGCATTTTCTTCTTCTTTTATAATCTATCACTTATCTCTAGTATCTCTTCTTCTATAATCTACATATTGCCTCTAGTACTTTCTTCTTCATCTATAATCTATCACTTGCCTGGCGTTTTGGTGCGAATCTGTGTAGTTTTCATGGGCTCATTTGAGTACTGCTGCTGATTGGAGAACTCGATGACTTCGTAGTCGGGTTCGGGTGTGTTCTTCGTCTTGGGTGGCAGTGTCGGCACCTTCAGCTGACTTCCATTACTCGCCGCATTACCATTCATGGGCGTAGGCGGCGGCTTGGGTCCAATGCGATCGTTCGCCTCGTTCTATATGCAATGCAATCGATAATTCGAATTCTCCAACTCCGAGACTTCTCTGGGGTCTACTCACCACCCAGGCGGGCATTGTGCGTATGTTTTTATTGAGCAATTGCGGTGTCGTCATCTTTCTCTCTTCGCCTGCGTCTGCTGCAGCCGTTTTGTTCTACAGTTCGTCTGCTTCTCCTTCTTCTTCTTCTTCTTATTTCTATTTCAATCTTTGGGTATTATGAAAAACAAAAAAGTATTTAGCAAAAATGGAGCATATGTGGAGAAGCTACGAGCTGTTTAACGAGTTGTTTATGTGGCAAAACATTTTTGATTTTACTGTTTTTTATTTTTGGAACCATGTCTAGATAAAGCATAATTTTTTTTGGGTGTATTCATTATTTTGTTATTTTTCGAATTTTCTTTACGTCTTTTATTTTCTACCCGATTTCCATATATTTATCTATTTCTTTTTGAATATTATAAATCTATTTTAAAAAAGAAACTAAGCGACATTTGTGCAAATTTGAATATATATATATATATATGCAAAAATAAATATATGTATATATATCTTGTGGACACTTCAAAAGACTTCATATTCAATTACACACAACTGCCAACATATATATGTTATTTTTTTCATATATTTCTAGAATATTTTTAGCCTGCTCACCTAAATTTTGAGACAAGTTCCTAGGTAAAAGCTGTTTGCAATGCGAAATGCAACAAAAATCCGCCCAATCGCCGCCAAAGTTGCTCCACGAATAAACCGTTCAAATATAGGCCAAAATATTTCGATTCAAAACAAGTCTAAAATGCAAGCTAAAAGCAGCTATGAGATACTCTCTGTATAGACTTAAAAAAAAACCATATATTTCTGGCTTCGAATATTTATATTTCAGAATAAAATAAACTCCAGCTGAGCCTGGAAATATGCAATGTTTTTATGAAATGCTTAAAAGAGTTTCCATAAAAACTATGCCAATATTTAGTCAAGCATTTCTGTCACAATTCTAAATTTACAGGGTATTAAGGCGCTCTGCCATAAACTGCGAAATTTTGCTGAAAATTTTCTTGTTTATTTATGAAACGAGGCGCAACAAGCAAAAGGAAATAATTCGTGTGACTCAATTAGTGCGAGCTGACAGCATGTCTAAGTGCATTTGAATACAAAGAGAGAGAGAGAGAGAGAGAGAGGGAAGAAGAGAATTGAAAATGTATGGAAAGAGTAGCACCAAAAAAAGAAAGAGTAAATAAGAAATGCAAATAAGAATTGAAGTAATCAAGAGAAAATGAAATCGAAAATATATTAAATAAATTGAGATAAAAGAATGAGTGATAAAAATAGCTGGTTAAAAGATTTTCTTAAGAGAGAGAGAGAGAGGAAAAGAGGGAGAGAGGGAAAGAGAGAGATAGAAAGAGCCCGCGCATATATGCAACAATCTATTGACGCATGTTGCATGACAAATGTCGAAGAAGCTAAAGTTTAGAAACAGGAAATTACTGTAGACATATTTTAAAATAGCTTTTGATTTAAATATAATCTGCAATTTTAATGTAAAATATATTAAATATAGGAATATGTACTAAGCAATCAAATTAATTATACTGGAATTGTAAACAAATATTCCGTGCTTTCCCGAACATTTATTTCCATTCAGAAATCGTATTTAGCTTCCAAATAAAATACAATAAACTTGAAATTTTTAAGAAAATTTCCATACTTTCCCGAACGCTCATTTCCACCCAGAAAAGTGGTTTAATGGAAATATCTTAAAAAATTTCTAGCAAGCTGTAAAATCTGTAATATAATTCAGCAAGCCTATATAAAATTATAAAGCTGCATTTGGACTTAATCTTGTTATTTTTTATAAAGAATTCCATCGGGCACTAACAAACGTTGCCTAGGAATATGTATTCGGCATTAAAATTCAATATGATACATTTCTCGAATTATTACAAAATTTTCCATACTTTTTGTAACGTTATTTAGCATTCAAATACAATTTTGGAATATTTACAAATTTTTACTCTCCCGAACGCTCATTTCCACCGATAAAAGTGAATTTAATGCAATCTGAAAGTATATTTCACCAACCTCTTTGGAAACGAGTCTTAAATCGATAGTCAAATATAAAATAGTTGGAAAAAAACAAAAACCGTTAAAAACGTTTATATTAAATTAACGTCTGGTTTAAAATCGATAACTGTTTATAATATGTATATATTTCATATATTTTTTTAATAACTTTCTTAAAGTTTTCTTTTTCGATAGACCCTCAGATAAAATGTTTTAATAACTTGGACAAATGCTGGGATAATTTGTATTTATTATTATTATATTAATTATTATTATATTTTTTTTTAATATTTGTTATTATTTTATTTGCTGGTATAAATAAATACACAACTAATATAATAATTTGTATATAATTTTTTTAATTTTATTTCTTAGTTATAGTCTTCCTATTCTGTAGTCCCTCAGGCAAAATGTTTTATTAACATAGCTGGGATAAATTACATTTATTATTATTGTATTATATATATTATTATTATTGATATTATATTAATTACAATTATGTCAAGATAACATTTTAAATATATTTTTTGTAGGTACTTTTTTAAAGTTTCCTTTTTCTATAATCAATCAGGCAACATTTTTTATTTAAGTATCTGGGATAATTTATATTTATTATTGTTATATTATTATTATTATTATTATATTAATTATTATTATATTTATTTAAATATTTGTTATCATTATATTTGCTGTTATTAATAATTACACGTATATGAATTAATATAATAATTTTGGTATATATATGTTTAAGTTAATTTTTTAAAACTTCCTTATTTTTATTATTATTGTTATTATACTTATATATGTTATTAATAGTAATTCCACTTATATCAACTAACATAATATTTTTAATATATTTTTTTTAATTATTTTTTCAAAAGTTTTCTGTTTCTATAAATTGCTTAGATTGTGAGTTTTTTTTTTTAAAAAAAGTTCTGTTTTAAGAACATCGAATATTTTTGTTGAAAAATATTGATTTAAGTTTTGTTTCTTTGTAAACTTAAGATTGTTTTTAATTTCATTTAATTTGTGTCTTTTATAAAGTATCTTGATCGACGCGTTCTACTCCTCCCTACTCCCTCCTTTCTCACTCTTTCTTCTGCCACGTTGTCGTTGGCAGCTTCAAGTGGCAGCTGCCCTGGGAGCCAGCCACACAGCACACACAGATACACACACACACAGTACGCACACACACACGTGCAAACGAGCGCAGAAACTATTTATAAACACTTTATTTCTTGCCTTCTTGTTAATTGCCTAAAATTTGCGTTTATTTTTTGCACAATTTGAATTGAACTTTATTTGTGCCGCAAATTAACCAAAAAGCAAACAAAAAAAAAGGCAAACTAATTTATTTAATGCGTAAATTTGGTTTATTTATTGAAAATGTGAAATGCCTTGAACTTTCAGCTGAATATATTGAACAGTTTTTTCTTGGGTTTAAATTTAGTTGTGTTTATTTTTAGCACACACCTCTTTTATAAATCCTTCATTTTTTTTTTTTTTTAATTTATTTCTTGCACATTGGCGTTATTTGTTATTGATTTTTGTTGTTTTTTGGTAATATATGGCCGGGTTGTGGCTCTATAAAGAACACTTACATAATTCGATTTGGCTTGTTTTTCGCGTACCGCCGCACTCAAAATTGCTGCTGCCAGCTGTTAGCACATGAACATATATACTTATATACTTATATATAGATATATAGATATATAGCTATAGATACTATATATGTAGTTGTGTGTGTGCGCCGCTCGACATGAAATATACTTTTGCTACGGTCTGGTTCGGCGATCGTCTCCCAACAAACTGATTTGTCTATTGGACATCTAAACAACATTTTTACCACAATCGCCCAGTTTCGGGACGTTGTCGCCGCAATATTTTTCTATTTTCTATTTTCTATTTCTTTTTTTTCTTAACTCTCATTTTCTCTATGTGTCTCCAATCTCTTGCATCATGTGCGTGTTTTTCTCTTTGTGCGTCTATTTCGGGCTTTTCGCATTATCTTATAAAAATACTACGGAGCGTTCGTATAGACAAGTTTTTCGGGCTTGACGCGTGTGTGAAAAGTTTGGGAAATTTCTTCTACTTGTTTTGATTTTCTTAACTTTTCTTTTATTGTTGTTAAACATTTTGCATGCATTTTAATCTGCTGCTTATTTTGCTTGTGACGTTGACGTTGAGTCGCGGCTAAATTATTTATGGATTATTTATTTATTTATCTTTCTTCCTGTATTTTGAAAAAAAATATTACCATATATATTTAGTATATAAAAGTATAAAGTATATATTTATTTTTAATATTATAAAACCGCATTTATAATAGCTTCATAAATATATAAATATTTAATAGTAAAATAATTAATATTAATGAAATTGTAGTGTAATTAATGTTAACGAATTTCGGGTTAAACATTTTCATTAAAAAGATTTATTTATTAATGAACCAATGCTGGTAGCTTTCAGGTTATCTTATATTACAAATAATATTTTACTTTGCAGTAATTATAACAATAAATTGTAAATTTATTAGATCTAAGGAAAGAATTTTTTAAGCTTATGTTTAATCAAGGTACTATTGGCAGAAAAATCAAAATGCACTTCGGTTAGGAGATTGTTATAAAGCTTTAATGTTCTAATCATCATAAATTGATTAACCAATTAAAATTGAGAGTAAAATAGAATGGAGCACGAGGATTTCTCTGAATATAATCCTGACTGCAATTCTTGCCTCAATAAATCAATATAGAATCTCTAAGTTATTTTCTACTTCCGCTGGTATAGAACCTTAAATTGTTGATCGTGAAAGATTTTACACATTTTATATTATGACAAGCATTTTTTGTATTATTTTGAAACCATCAAAAGTTAATATTTAAAGCAGTAATATATAGTGACATATCCCCTACTCACACTTTACGACTTAGATTAGACGAGAACAATTGTACGTTGCTGTTAAGTTAGTTTCCCACAGAAAATCTGAAAAAAGATCGAATATCAATTTCTATAGGCCGAAGTCAGTTCTAATCTAGATTATTAATCTGGAGGTTCTTCGATAAGTTTCTCGTTTCTCTAGTGTAGAGGGCTCAAGAGCTTTTGATATTATATTTGCAGATTTTGTTTTATTATTATTTTATTTATCTTTTTTTTTGGCTAGTATACCCTGTACTCTTCGAGTTAAGAGGCTGCGCTCATTACTATCTTAATTACATATTGTATCAAAATATAGCTTATTTTTATTAAAACAAGTTTCTTTTCTATTGCAAATAGATACATAAATTATTAATAGGTTACTTTATTTAAATACAGATATATACATTTTTTTTGATTTTTTTTCTGAGCGATTCTACTAGTTATAAATTTGTTATATATATATAAATAATAATATAATCTTTATAATATTAATAATTTAAATTCTTTAGAATATTTATACATTGTAATAAGAATCTCTATTCTATAAAATATAAATAATTTTTATTGATAATTCTTAATCTATAAAATATTAATAATTTATATTCATAATTTTAATTCTAAAAAATATAAATAATTTCCATTAATAATTTATATAATCTCTACATATGCCAATTAATTTATTAGATCTTGGGTTTTGATATATGCCATCTCCTGCTGTTACTCATAAAAAATTTAACAAAATTGCAATTAATTTTTGTTTAAAATTAATTGAAAATTAAAAAACAAAAATATATTCAATTTATACGAAAAGTTGAATGAAATGCTTGAATATCAGTAATATGTTCCTCTAAACCCCTGAAGGTATTGTTGAGTATATCGAGTTGAGTATATCTAGTAATAAGATTGGAATATTTCTTTTGAATATAACATATCTATTCTATTTGTAGGCGCGAAATAAGATAAACTTTTTTGTACACCTTTAAAACAATTTTTTTATCAACATTTCTTATATAGAAGTACCTAAACAAATAATTTAAATATTTATAAACAATACAAAACACATTAAATTCAATACCTGTTAAAAATATACTCTTAACAGATTTATTAAACCCTTTATATACATTTATGAATCATATCCACGCACGCTTCAAAAGCGCCACCTGCCGTCAGCGTGCTTACAAATCAAAAAACAATTAACAGTTGTTTGTGTGCATAAATAAATACAAGAAATATTTATTTATAAATGCGAATTAGCCACTGCTGTGGCGAATTATGGTCATTATTATTAGCGCCTCGTGGCAGGCTGTTAATTTGCTGCACGATAAAGTCCAGTCATGGGCGCAACATGTGGTATGCGTAATGCCAATGAAAATTACGTATACACACACTGTTACATATTCGTATAAGTGTGTGTGTGTGTGTGCGCGGTAATAAGTGCAAATTGAGCTAGCAGTAAATGACATGCAAAACGGATTTGTCAAAGAGTCAAAGCCAAAGTCGACGTCGGAATCAACGTCGGCTTCGAAGACGAGGGTGAAGGCGAAGCCCAATAAAATTGCAGACACGCATTTTTGATAAGCCTGCGCTCCGCCCACGCCGTTATGTCTTTGCTGCTGCTTCGCAGCAAACCACATTGACTCGTGACGCGACCTTGCCCGCCGTTGACGTCGACGTCGAGACCGACGTCAACGCTTGGTGCGCCTTAAATCGATGCCTGGGCGCAACGTTTCTCAGCTGTTTGGCTGCCGAGCCGAAGTCTAGCGTCGCGTCGCCACATTCGGCTCGCTCAGCTGTTCGTAAACAAACAAAATGCCGGCTGTTGTTATTGTTATTGTTGCGACTAACGGAAAAGCTTTGCAGAAGCTTTTACCGTTTTCTATCGCATGCGAGAAATTACGCTGGCACACGCGGCGGATTCTTAAAGCTAAAAACTACATTTTCGGCTGCATTTGCGCAGCGCGCGTTGCAGGAAACGCAAGTGAAACTCGTGTGTTTATGCGGAAAATTCAACGATTTTTTTAACGCCACCCTGCGCTCTCACCCGCCCCTTGGGCTGAAAGAGGAAAATAGAAGTTAAATGTGCTCCTTGTGCAATATTAAAGCAGTATAATCTACACAAATACATATATATAGTGCGTCAAATTGTGCCTTTAATTGTGTCCCGTGCGCATAATTTCATTTGCGTAATGCTCGTAGACAATACAAAATTCAAAGCACAATTCAGTGTAATATACTAAGTGCGTTTCTATGGAGTAACATGTTATACATAAATGTAAATGGAAATGGAAATGAAAATGCTGTAAGACAAGCCTTGGCAAATATAAAGTATTTAACACATGTATTTAAAGCATGTAACCATGCAAAATTATGAGATATATATTTAAATATTAATTAAATGCAAATGCTTCAAAACTCTTAAGAAAACATTTTAATATTTCAGATCAATATAAAGACAATAAACTTACTTTAGCTATTAATAAATTACAAATGAAATAAATTTAATGTAAATATAATAAATTGTAATAATATAAAATATAAGATAATAAACGGTCGAGATAAACACATAATAAGCGTAATTATAAAACAGGAATATAATAAACAAATAATACATTTTAATATAAATCATAACATGACACACAAAAATTAAATTAAATTTTATAAAAACAATTTATGCAAATATACAAAACTTAAAAAGCTCTAAAGAAAAAACTAGATATACGCATAAAAAAAATTAATTATAACAACAACAAAAATAATAATAACAATTATGATAAAATTATGAGTACTAATAATTCCCATATTTGTAGGTGCCTCAATAATGAAACATTTATAATATACGTGAACTAATAAAACTTAAATAAAAGTGTGCATAATTTGCTGCACATAACCAAACCCAACTACAAAGATTGTTTCCTGTCTCAGCAAGATTAAAAGAAAACAATTTATGACGGCACAAGTCTTGATAAAAAAAAAATAGCTAAGCGCAAGGCAGAAGAAGAATAAAGCAGCTGCTTGAGGCGCATTGCTGCTGTGCTACTTATGTACATATATACGAAAAATCGATACTTGAAGCCGTAGCAGCAGCAGTCGTCGCAGCAGTCATCGCAGCAGTCGACGTCGACGTCGACGTCAACGGTCAGCGTCAGCAGACGAAAACGCTTATTAAATGACTGCTAAAAATAGCCAAAGCAACAACAATAACAACAGCAACAACAGGAAGAACAGCAACAACAGCAACAACAGCAACAACAGCTACAACAAAAGGTTAAACTATTGAAGCAAAGCAACTAGCTACACGTGGCAACAATGGTCGACGCAAAGCCACCGCCCACACGGACGCCCACGCCGGGCACACCGCCGGCTGCATTTGCCGGCGAGAGATCGAAAATTAAATTATTTATGGAACGGACGCCGAGCATCGGTGCGCTAAAGTCCAAATTTTTGACAGTGTTGGGCAACAGCAATGAGCTGTTCAATGGCATATCAAATAAGGTAAGGCCTTGATAATGAACGGGCTGCAGCCGTTGTCTGTGCTGCAAAATAGCTTTATTTTTTTTACTTTTGCTGCTGCTGCTGCTGCAGCTGCACTCGTTTGACCTTCACTTGGCCCCGATATTATTGTTGTGGTAGCTGATGCTGCCGCTGCTGCTGCTGGGGGGCTGGGCAGGCCCGCAGCTGTTGCCATTGTACTTGACTCTTGTCTGACGGCGCTTTGCAGCACTGGCTGCAGCACAATTGATGCTCGTCTCTCGACTCGTCCTTGAATTGAAATTAATTATATGAGTGGCTGTCGAGTGCTTCACGCCTCAGTTAAAACGAGTAAAACGTGTCGCAACGGTAAATGGCGCAAAGTTGCCATCTCCTTTTGTTTGTCGAGCTCTTAATTATGGATTATGTTGCTCGCTCTGTCTCTGTCACTCCATGTATGTATACGCGTTGAGCGCCTTGAGTGCTGCTGCAAAAGCAAAAGCAATCAATTTAGTTGACTCCCTTGATACTTGCCAACTGCATCGCTTATCCAAGGTCACAACCAAAGAGATTGCTGAGTAAAAGTTTCTTTTGTTTTAAGGCCTATTGTTGAGTGCTGCCTTTTTTTTATCAATAGATATCATTTGCTTATGCGACAAGCACTTTGTTTTTGAAAATGAAGATCGCCCTTTATGCGCTTCTCACGGAATCAATAAATGACCACCTTATTAGCTTTTGTGGTATATATGTACATGTATACATGTATTTGTAAAATAGACAAGATTCCCTCTAACTCGTTCTTTTTCTGTCTTGCAAGTTCTCTCTCACAAGTTCCATCTCTCACTCTCTGTTTTAATTCTTTCTGGCTGTCTGAATCCCGCTAACTATATTTCCCTCTGCCACTCTCTCTGCTTTCTTCTCGACCAGACTCAACCTAACTCTTTTTCTGTTCCACTTTGCCTTCTCTCTTCCACTCTACCTGTGCCTCTCTCCCTCTCCCTCTATCTTTTATTCTCATTCCTACTTTCTCCCTCACCCTCTCTTTCTTACTCTGGTCTTCCTCTTCAGACCAGATTGCAGCATATCCATCAGTCGAGCACGTTAAAGTGCTGCCATACAAATGCATAGATTCTGTGAAGGGTGGCAACATCGTTTAATAACTGCATTTTTTTTTTTTTTGCATTAACAGTTAACGCTGAGCAGCAGCAGCAGCGATTCAGATTATTGCGACGACGATGACGAGGATTTGCCCAAGTGTAAGTAAATTCTAGAAGCTGCACAAATATATTGAGCCGCATTATCTTATCTGAACTCTCCCACTTGCCCTTTCCAGATGATGAGTCTATTGACTATACGAAAATCGATTTTGAGGCGCGTCGCGTGAAGGCGCGTCGTGCGCACGAGGAGATCATCTCGGGTCGCTTCAGACAGCCCAATTTGGCGCCGCGTGAGTAGCACATTCTGTCATTTACATATATGTTGGTCCAATCTTTAACTAACTTTTAGGTCCACGCTTGGAGTTCTCGCGCGCGCGTCACTCCAACAAGCTGGGCGGCCCTCTGCGCTCCAGTTCGCCGTCCTCGTCCAGCAGCGGCGGCGGCAGCAGCAGCGACGACAGCAGCTCCGCGTCGCTGCCGGAGCAAACGGCGGCCGCACGTTCGCACGATGTGAGCAGCACCACGCACTCGAATTCCCTGGAGTTTGAGTCGCGCCACTCGGGTGGCTATGAGCGGCCCCGAGCCATTGCGGGCGCTCGACGCAGCGAGCTGGACATGCAAAAGGATATGCAGCGCATTAGTGAGCTGCTTGAGGCCACGGCCATGCCTCCACTAATTGATGTGCAGCCGCCCACAGAAGGCGGCGGCGGCGGCAGCTTAATGACGCGCCAACCCTGGGGCGCAATCAGCTCGATGAGAACTGTGCCCGCACGCAGTCGCGCCTCGAACAACAGCACGTTGACCAGCCTGCGGGATGAGCCCGATCAGCTGCAGGCCAGCCCCAGCATGGAGTCAAGCGATTGGCGCAACTTTATACGCTCCGAATCGCAAAATTCGGTGCCCTCATGGGCATCCTCCATAAGCTTGGATTGTCGTGCCGGCGAGGAGCCCGTCAAGGAGTTCATGAAGCACTTCACCCAGCTGCTCTTCAGCAATTCGGCAGCCGTCAATCTGGAGCTCAAGTCCGAGCTTGGCGTGCTGCTGCGCCTGGAGATGGGCCGCCTGTGGTTCACCAGATTTCTCAGCGAGCAGCGCAACAAGTCGAAGCGCCTGGAAACCTTAACATTTAATGCACTCGCCCAATACTTTGCCCTGGCGCTGTTCGAATGCGGCGAGTGCGAGGATCATGCGCCAGCGGCGGTGCTCATGAATCTCTGTTTCTTGTTCTATCATGAAGGTGAGTTGAGGGAGTACGGCACGCATAATTATATTAAACTATTGCTACCCATTGCAGTTGAAGTTCCTGGCTGCGATCCTTATCGCGAGTATCTGTTCGTATCGCTGCGCCAGCAGCCGCTGTGGCAGCAGCCGCGCTTCTGGAACGCCATCTTCCAGGATGCCATGCAGGCTGAGCGTGAACATTGGCTCAGCTCTCAGCTGCGCCGCCAGCAGCGGCGTCAGGCAAAGCAGCAGCAGCGCCTTGCAGCCGGAGCAGCTGCAGCTGCAGCAACAACAGCTCCGGAGCCAGTGGTGCCCGATGCTCGCAAAAACAGCGTTGATTCCTCCTCAAGCTCCTCGCACCAGGGCAGCGCGCCGCCCGCGACCTTAGCGACAGCCAAACGCAAGTCCAGCAAATGCAGCTTGGGCCAGCCGCAATCGGCCAAGGAGCTGGATGATATTGCATTTCGGCAATTGAGGTTGTTAGCTCAACGTCTTTAGAGTAGTCCAAACGAATTACTGAATAATCTGTTCTATATTTTCAGTGCCTTCACGTGCAACATGCACTCGCTGGGCACTAGCCAGGAATTGTGTCTGGAATTTTTCAAGAAACATGTTGTGGCCCTCAATCTATCCAAGGGTGAGTGCAACAGATATATATTATCCCTCTTTTGTATATATCTATATATCATCTATTTGATTTCAAAAGTAATTTTGAGAGTGCCGAAGATAGTTTCTATTGCTAGCATCGTTTAGAAAGTTTGCTTTATATCGTTTATAGGCTTAAGAGCAATGTACTTTCTGAAGTAACTCGGTTGTTTCTTGTCCGATTCCCTCTGCGCACAAAGGTGGTATTCTAAGATATGCAAAGATACCTTAAAGAAAGTGTGTTCCATAAAGTTTTCTCCAGTTCGGATTGATTAAATGATATTAGCTCCGACATAAACTAACTTTTAAACTATTTAGGTAATCATGTTATACATTATGAATCTATCTATGATTTCCGTCAGGAAATCATGATAAGTTAAGTTAAGTTAAGTTAAAGAATTATAAAATATGCTGAGCAGCTATCGCCAGACTTCTCTATAGCTTATATGTAGTCTAGTTCAAAAATGTAAATTTAATTATCTAGCACGCATCTAATCCCAACTAATCCCTTACTAACATCTAACATTCCTATAATGATATTACAGACAAAGCCAAACTAATCAGGGACAATATTTATCGAATGTATCATGAGACGGAACTGTGGGGTGCTCGTCAAACTTAAGAGTGTGCGCTTTCAATTTTCTACCATAACGAAATCCCAACTTGTTTAATGCCTCCCAGAAAAAAAAAATTATCAACTAAATGTTTCAAATTTCGTCTCAGCTAAAGCTAAACCTTTTGACTTTAAAGAAAACTAAAAACTTAAACTAATCTTGATGTAGTTAAAATTTTAACTCGCATTGTTGACTATATTTGAAAAAGGAATGAATAATAAAAAATATACACACGAGATTTGTATGTTAAAATATATATTAAAAAGGTAGCAAATATCCGCAAATTGTGATAATAATATTTTGTGATTACTTTATACTATATCAAAAGAAAAAAAAACAACTAAGTTTAGCAAATAAAAAAATAACATAAATATCCCAGAATTCACAAGGATAAATAAATAATGAACTAAACAAATATTCTGTAATATCTGTAATATAGGTACAATAACTCACATTTAATAAAAAACCTACTAATAAAGTTTAACAATGGTACACAAAACTAATTTGTACTAATCTAAAACTAAATGTAAAATTTCTTAAGCTGTTTTAAATATGGTATTAACTATAAAACGCAAACATTTTGTGGAGCCAGTTTTTCCAATTCTCGTTTTAATTGACAAATTGCTTGGCGGAAGTTTAATTTGTTAGATCTTTAAATTTCTGATCAAAATTATGAATATATAGAAATAATTAATTTCGAAATCTTCAAATATGTTGTCGAAAAATTTGTTGAACCAGGTTATTCAGCAATATTCATTTTTTCTTTACATTCGCAATTTATTTATTTCTATTTATTGTGTTTTCTATATTTAGCATTAAAATGCGTTTTATTTTTTGCATCAAATCGATTGCATTAGCCCATAATATATATATATTTGTGTATATATATAAATTTATACAACAAATGAATTGAATATCGTTTAGTGTCCCATGCAAAGCATATCAAAACATAATTCTTTGATATGGTCGTGGGAAAGCCTTAGATCTCGCGGGCTATAAAAGCTACATAAATGTTTAGTTTTATATCAATTTTGCCATTTCGCCAAGTTTTCAAAATCGAACGCGTGCTTGCGCTTGCAAATAGGTTTCCAATCCCTTCTATTTTTCTAGCTGCTCGAACTGCAAGGTTTTCCGCTTTCCGTCTGTGTCTCTGTGTGTGCCTGAGCTCAATTTCCTGGGTTAACTTTTATTTGGTAGGATCGTATTTTTACATAGATCGTGTTGTTTGGGTCGCCCGTTGGCCATCTGTGGACACAAACAAAAAGAGATTTTTAAATAGTGTGCTCGGATTTCTCAGAGAGAGAGAGAGGTCTACTCACGGCTTGATCGCCATCAGTAGTTGCTCGGGTTCGATGTCCTTGTCCTTGTGCAGGCGCATTATGTGTTTCTTTAGGCCCTCGCTGCGGACGCACTCCTTCGGGCAGAATGGACACTTGAAGGGCTTCTCGCCCGTATGCTCTAGGATGTGCGCTTTGAGATCTCTGTTTTGGGCAAAGGGTTTCGGGCAATAGGGACACTTGAAGGGTCGCTCACCCGTATGACCGCGTATATGCCGCTGCAGATTATCATTGGTGGCAAACGCCTTCGGGCAGTGTGGACAATTTAAGGTGCGCTCGCTCGAGTGCCGGCGTATGTGCTTCTGCAGATTGTCGTTGGTCGCAAATGCCTTGGGACAATGCGGACAGATGAGGTTGCGCTCGCTCGAGTGGCGGCGTATGTGCTTCTGCAGATTATCCTTTGTGGCGAAGGCCTTGGGGCAGTGTGGACAGTTGAGGTTGCGCTCGCTCGAATGCCTCCGTATGTGCTTCTGCAGATTATCATTGGTCGCAAACGACTTCGGGCAGTTGGGGCACAAAAACGGGCGCTCGCGATCTCCGGAGTGGGTGCGCGTCAGATGCACCTTGAGATTGCTGCTGGTGGCAAAGTCCTTGGGGCAGTGTGCGCACTTGAAAGGCTTCTCGCTGGCTGATCCGTGCTGGAATCTATAGAGCACAAGAGCATAACAGCATAATTATGGATTCGAGTATTATGAACATGACGGACGTACTTTTTCTGGGCCTGCTTCTCTGGTTGTCGGTCCTTGCCGTCCAGTGTGACACTGGGGCTGCTTTGCCACACAAAGCTCATGTCCTGCTCGATCTTAACCAGACCCAGGTCCCTGTGTCGCATCGTCAGCGGCCAATCCTGCGTTTTAAACATATTGCAAGTTGACTCACAGTGCTCCTCCTTGACGGAGCCCACGTTTATCGTGTGTGCCATATTCAATGCAGCTGGGCGCAACACCACTGCCTGCTCTTTTTTATATTAACAGCTCTCAATTCGTCAAGCGCTTTGTTTTCAATAGGAATTTCTGTATTTTATTGCAATTTTTATAGCGTAAACAGCAGAAAGCTGAAAAATTCCGATGAATTTTTTGCCCGATATATCGACTAGCTGTCAGCGCAATTGTGATGTGTGCACAGCTGTGTGCCAGACAAGTTGGCAGCGCCGGGCATGTCGGCAGCGTTGCCACACCGTCCGAAAAGTTAATTCTTGTGCTGTATGGCAATTATCAATTGTTTAGGCGCCATTTTTAAACTTTAAATGTGAGCACACACTTTATATATAATTTTACTTTGCTATATAAATTAAAGTACTGGGTTTTGTTTCGTTTTTCAATTTTATTTACTCATTAATGCAACAAAAAAGAATTTACTAAAAGTTTTCCATCGATATAAATCTCAAAAAAAGAAGCTTAAAAATGTAAAACAAGAATATGCCTGGAATTTGTTTATGTTATTGTTGCTGCTATGACTAAAATTTCACTAAAGGATATATATGTATATGTTTTATAGTTTTTCTTTTCTTTTCAATACTTTTTACACATCCTTACAGAGGCGTGGCAATTGTTATATAACAAATACATTATTTACGTAGCTTGTTGAGGTTTTTTTTCTCGCATTTTTACAAATTTGCATGTTGCTGAAATTTAATGTAACAACTTAAAAAAAAAATTAAAAAGTATGCTGCTGGCATAAGGGAGTACTTGAACTGGAGAACAAAAATTAAATGGCATTAATAACATACTACATAAATACAAACTAAATACAACTGACAAATTAACCATATGCTTTACAAGAATCTATAAAATTATAATGTTAATATTATTGTAATTGTTAACTTATAGCAATAGAAAAGCCGGAAGCTATTTTATAACAACAATTACGGGTGTACGATTTGAACTTTTGTGAAAATTTCGGTTTTTTTTTTGTATATTTTTCTGTTTTTTTTTTTATATTATAATTCTTTTTTTTCGGGGCTGATTTTGTTATAGAGGCGCGGGTATATTTCGTTTCTCTTCATATAAATATATACAATACATTTACGACTTGAAGGCGTCTAGGCTCTAAAAATTAAATCTTCTTCTTCTTCTTCTCCTCCTTGTTGTTGTTGTTGTTGTTGTAGTTGGTCTCGGGACAAGAATTTTAGGTTGTTGCAATCACAAGTTCTTCTAGCTTAACAAACCGTACGCATTTTAATCCAACAAAATCTGGAAGGTAACCGAACCCATGCGATCACGTAAGCTGCCGCTGTAGATGATATTCTTGGCCCAGGCGCGGCACTCCACGTCCAACATGGAGCCCTTGGGCGGGGCGTGGAACTGGACGGCAACAACCGGGCTCAAATAGCCGGGCTGATTCAGATAGGGATAGTAATAGGAGGGAAAGCCCTGTCTGGGATAATAGGTGATGTTCTGGAAGTGCTCCTTATCCTTGCCCAAGTGACCGTTGCACGAGACCCAGATTTGTTGGCGCTATATAACGAAATAGATGTACATTTAGATATATGCTAGCTGATATTAGGCGGCGTTGCGCGGGCCAATAAATTATCATCATTAAGAGCTAAATGCGTAACAAACCTCATCGGCACTCGTTGCGTTGATGACCTGCTGCAGAGAGGCGGGCATGCCATTGATGGCCGTCTCATAGAATTCGGGCATCCAGCCAAATATTTTGTTCAGCTTGAGAAAGATGCAGGGCTCGCCAGTCTTATAGCCATATCCATTTGCCGCCGTACAGGGTCCAAAGTTATCAATATTAACGACGCAGACATCGTTGTCGTTGTGCGTTTGCTTGAAATCGCAGTGCTTCATCTGGCGACCCTCAGTGTGATTGTAATCTGTAGCATATGGTATTTAGTATATACATAATAGAATGTTATTCCTTCTTGCCAAAGAGAGCTCCTCTACTACTTACCCTGTAAGAATTCATCGACCAAGCTAACCCAGTATTCATATTCGGCGGGCTTCTTTCTGTCGTATTCAATAACCGAACCGCGTTCGGTTTGTTCGCTCAGCGGCCGGAAACCCAATCCGGGATTGGTGCCAATCAGAGACTCCTCTAGCTTCCATTTGGGCTGATGATTATCCACAGTCGAGAGCATGACCTGCATGCAAATGGTGAACAGTATGCCAAGCACGATATAGAATATGGCATAAAACAAGAAAAGTTGACCTGGAAAAAACCAAAAAAAAAGAAATTGTTGAAATACTGGCAATTTAATAAGGTTAATACTATTAATTATATATAATGGGGTATGCCAATTCATATATATATATAAAAGATTTGATTCCAATCAGAAATTTGTCGAAAGTGAGCTTTAAGACTAGGTTTTGGTTTTAAGATCAGCAAGTGGGCCGAAAACAACAACAGCAACAGTTAGCAGCAAGAGCCTGCCTGAGCGTCGGACTGACTAGCGAGAAGTTGCTGGTTCAAATTCGTCAAATTCTCTGGGAAAATGCATCGAATATTTACCCCTTTCACAATTAATCAAGCAGCTAGAGCCCTCCTGAGCGTCGGACTGACTAGCGAGAAGTCGCTGGTTCAAATTCGTCAAATTCTCTGGGATAATGCATAGAATATTTACCCCTTGCACAATTAATCAAACTAATTGAAAACCCAAATTATCGATAACAATTTAAAGCAATTAATAATCAATATCTCGCCACTTGCATCAAATTCGTTTTGCCACATTTTGTTGCCTTTGTTTTTGTTGTTATTATGGGGGGGAAATTGAAAGCCAATAGAAACCGCAGCAAATGCAGTAATAACAATAGAAACAACAAACAGAAAGGAAGTTAAAACAAACAGCAGCAACTACTGAGTATATATAGGTATATATATATATATATAGGTATTTGTATATAGTTGGGTATTATGCGAGTGTGTTTACGACCATTTCAATGCCAATGGCATTGACGAGCGTCAGCTAGATTCCAGCATTTGGCCCCCTTTGAATGGGACCCAGCCCCGTTCCATTGGCGGCCAGTTGCATAAATAACGCAACGTCGACAGACCCAAAAGTGGTTACGGGCTCGCGGCTCGCGGCTTTTCGGCTCGAATTTCCAAAACAAATTAATCGTTTGATTGAATATCGAATACAATGCACGAATCGACGACGACGACGACGGGTACAGTAGGCCACAAAAAGCAAAAAAACAAAAGCGTAAAGTGAAAATCGAAAATCTATCAATAAATAATCAATGTCGGCTAGCGACTTTTCATGCTCGATATTTCAGTTTTTCTTTGTATCAAAATTGTATACTCTGTAGACAACAAAAATGACGTAAAGACGGGGTATGCTGTGCTTGTGCCAATTTTTGTAACAAGCAGCGGGAGGCTTCTTTTTATTTTCTTTACTTAAATTGATAAAACTCGATATTTACTGACTTTCACGGCATAAATTGCAATTTCTTAAGGACAATTTGTCAATTGATTTATCGTTTGGCTTTCATAACCTCACTTTTCATATATATTTTCCTCCACATATCAAACTAAACAAAAAAGTTTCAGAGTTTCATTTAAATGCAGCTTTGGGCTTTTATAATTTTTTTAGAAAATTTATTTAAGAATGAATTTTTCTTAATTTTAGTTTTGAGGTTAGGCTGAAGCACAATTTTCGTGTGTTCTTTTTGTGTAGAAGGGAAAAGCATAACAAGTCGAAAAGTGTTCGACTTGCACCCTCCAAAAACCCAGCTACTCTCCGTATCCCTCTGTGTGTGCATGTGAAGCTTTGTCCAGGGTATCTGCTAGTCTGGCAGCCTTGCTAGTGAGACACAGCGACCGGTTGCTGTTACCAAGCGCCCCCCGAGGAAAATGATTTGCGTTCAAGTACAAGGAAATATGTTTGGCAATGACCACACGCTGGCGCTGCCCCCCCGGGCATTTGGGCCCAGACGCCATTGCCGGGCTATGACGCCAGCCAGCCAGCCAACCAGTCCGTCGTCCGTCCGTCCGTCCGCCCGCCCGCCCGCCCGCCCGGCTGCCCCTACGTTCAGTTGTCCAGACAGAGCTTGCCAAGGTGGGCGCCTGCGGCGCATGTGTTACCAATATCAAGGCGTGTGTACTACGATTACAGGCCAGTCAACATTCTTATGTCTTCAGCAATGTTAAATTACAGACGCACACTAACACACACACATACACACACACCAACACACACACACAACACTCACTTGGATATAAAAACTTTCCCCTGTCTCCGCGCGTAATCGATAAATTTCCTTCTAGCAACTTGCATATGACTCGCACAATTACTTAGTTCAACATGATGGATAGCCCACTGTACTTGCCATATAATATCATATACACACACACATATATATGCTGTGTAGCGTATATATATCTTTCTATAACCCGCCTAGATCCTTGTTGTTTAAATCAAACCATGCGATTGTCATTTCTCATTTGCTAGTTTTCCCATTTTCCCCGGACATTTGCATAAATTCGATTGTAAATTGAGGCCTGTGAAAAAATGTCGCATCCAATTAGTTTTACGTTTTCCAGTTTAGGCTATTGCCATAAAGCTCCCGTGGAGCTGCAGCTGGGGCAAGTTCAAAAGGTTACGATTAGAGGTCAGGCTTTATTGAAAGTTCAATTCCAAAATGCTTTAAATAATTGTTTTGAAAGTCATTCATAAAACTAAATAGCTGGCATAAATAATAGCTGAAACAATAACTATTGTGAATTAAACGGCTCTTGAATTGTTAAGGAGAGAAGTGGCTGGTTCAAATCCAAGACTTTTATATGAATGAACTATTGTGTTAGCTAGAAGCCTGTGCAGACTTTGGCATTTGGAAGGTTCGACTGAATTTGTACAGCATATACTATATATAATTAATAGGAATAATTGAGAACTGGAAGATAAATAGAAAAAAATATAAATAAAGAAGCTAAAATTAAAAAGAAAGTGTATCCCTGCAAAGGATATTCAGGTTGTTACTATAAATACTTTTAAGAAAAAGTACTAAATTAATTTTATAACTATTTATAAAATGAAAAGGTCGTTATAACCAGCATTAAATACTTTCGACAAATTCCGATTTTTTCTTTCTTTTCCTCTAACACATTAAAGTATCTCATCTAGCAATCCCTCTATTTATCTCTACCAATAAATAAAAGTATCTCCAAATCAAATCAAAATTCGGTCAAAAACTGAACTTTTCGCTAAATTCTTTAGCCACAATTTGCCTGCAAGGGTATTTAAAATTATTCAAAAGCGAATACATTTTTTGTGAATTTTCCATGCCACCCTAATTCTCAGTTTCAAGTAGGGTAGCTGAACTCTTTGGTGCCTGTCAAAATGGCACAGCGAACTCGTAATAAATGTTCAAGTGCTGTTTTTTTTTCCTCGATTCATGTTTTTGGCATCTATTTTCGTACTTGAGAGAGAGCGTGAATGTATCTATAATATATAATTCAAGGCAAGATGCCAGGCAAATGCCAAATGTTCGGTCCGAACGATGAGTGGCATTATAGAATCGGGCCAAAGCAGATCTATATACGATATTTGTAATCATCTTGCGTATGCGAATCCAACTTGAAAAGCAAACCAAATAGATTTATGCGAAGCAAAAGTGAAAGACACAGCGTGAAATACTGCAGACATCAGCAGCTCTTCACTTAAATATACTCTGCCATTTGTGGCCGATCAGCCAACATTTGGCCTGTTGAATGACAGCTCAGGCAGCAGCTAAATGATCTAAGAATCATATTTGTATTTAGCCAAATGCTTGGAAAACTCAAAAAATGTATTAATTAATTGTTATACCAACTTAATTTTGAAGAGATTCCAACTAATTTCATTCAAAAATAACATTTGCCTCTTGCTGATATTAGAGAATAGTGGAGCTCGTAAAAGCAGAGTTTGATGAAAATATCTTGGAAAACTTCCTATATGACATAGTACTCCGATGTTGACAAAATTTAGCATACATCTAGGGAGCAGAATGAAACTTATAAATGCCGAGCTTGTTTAAGATGTCTTGATAAACAAAAAGGTTTTCCATACAGGAACCTTCTTTTAGACCGAACGTTCCTATGATTTAATAGTCTGATCCGACTGGTTCCAATATATGTGCTGCCTGCAACGGAAAGACGGACCTATTCAAAATTGCAAGCCGATAGCTTAAAAACTGAGAGAAACTGAAACAGAAGGACAGACGAACATGGATATATCAACTCAATTGTTTATACTGATCTAGAATATATATGTATATACTGTTTGGAGTCCAAGATATCTCCTTCTATGCGTTACACATTATATGACAAAATTATAATACACTTTACAAGGGTGTAAGAAATATAAAAACTAGCATTTGCCAAGTTTGATCTAGATTTCTTTCTCGACGAATTTCTCTGAATAGCATTATTTTATAGCGGAGTAACTTAGTCGATTCCGGTATATATACCATCTGCAAGAAGTAGAAGCAGCTGCAACAAATTTCATCAAGATGTCTTTCAGATACACCGAGTTCATTTAGATAGTTTCTTAACATATACGAGATATAAATACTTTAAAAGTTCACAAATTGCAATTCCTTCAAAATTATAACGCGCTCTCTCCCTCTCTCTCTCTCTCTCTCTCTCTCTCTCTTTTCCTTTCTCCTGGCATAAACAAAGTTGTATTCAATTAACTTTGTTTAATTTTGTTCTATTTTATTTTATTTTATTTTTTTAAATATTATTTTAAGACTTTTTCAAGAATTGCTTGGAAAAACTATGAAAATGTTTTCCTCAAAGCCACATAAGTCACATATATTGTATAACAATAAACTGTGTGTGTATGTGCGTGTGTGATTGTGGCACATGTAGGGCTTGCAACCCTTGTCCTGCCCCACGCAAACCCATTTATACTCCCTGGGCCAACCCACGAGAGGAGCCTGCTTTGCATTTATATAAAAGTTGAGCACGAGTTGTGTGTAAACACAATTCATCTGGAACTTTGTTTATGGGGCACATGCACTGACCAAGGCGAGATAGGGAGAGAGCGAGGACGGGGGCGGGTGAATGAGTGGAGAGGCGCCGCATTGTGCAACCAGTCGCGACTCAATGACCAAGTTTCAATAATAACACTCCAGCTCTGGGCCCTGACGTTGCGGTAAACAAACTTAAAGAGCCCGTGACCTATATAAGAATGCGGTTACACACACCCAACCCAACCCAAGCCAAGCCAAGTCAACCCAACCCCACAAGCCCGCCCGACCAACCGACCGACGAATCCCCAGCCAGTTGCTGCTCCTCTGTCCTCCTCAGCTTTGGCTGGCGTCCACGTTCGTGTCCCTAAGTTCCCTTCCGTCGAGCGCGACCCAACGAAGGCTAAATTAAGTTAATAATTTAGCAGACCGCTGAACGCACATATGCTTCAGTGAAATACAGTGAAGCCTCTCTTGAACGAACACTTACAAGAAATTAATTTCGTATTTTCCCAGCTTTCCTAAGTCTTCGATAAAACTTTATGAGATTTTTTTAAGATGTCTTCAAATTGTTGTAGAATTTTTTCCAAGGAGAAAGAAGCTAAGACTTAAAGTTGATTTACTCCCAAAAGCAGCTGTCCGTTAGTTGCGAGTTTTCACTGTACTTGGTTGTGGGGTCTCTTTCTCTGTGTTAGCTTTGGCTAGTTGTGCGATTTCACACCATTTGTGGTGGAAGTCCCAATTGTTTACCCCACGGCCAGCCGCATAATTGTGGGAAGTTTGTTTAAGGACCGCAAATGGGCGAGCACGTCATTTGCTTAATGGCATTGTGCTAGGTGCTATATTCAACTGGCTACGATTTGGATCTAGCTCAAATGAACTGTTTATGAATGAACTTGCTGAACTTAAATTGGGCGTGGCAATCAGTAAAGTTCTCTTTTAACTGCAAGGAAAAACATTCTTTAAAGTCTCCTGCCAGGGCTGCCAGACACTTGAAATTAATCGGTTATTCGACTGACAGTTTGAACCGGCAACCTTTCTTGAGGTTCGATGCGTGCAGCTGATTTTAGACATTCATAAATCCAGATTTTTATGCTTTGCAGTAGACTTAACTAGTCTAATTAAGAGATTTATATTTCGAATCGAACCAATTTTTGAAAAGTACACGGTTTAATCTTCATAGTTCATAGTTCATATGAGTGAATAAATTGGAATTTACAAACGATTTGCAACCTTGGTAGGAAATATATTTTCTGAAAGGAGTACATATCTGTAGGTTAGATCCAACAATTCCACGAACTGTCAAGTTTTATAAATTTAAAATCCCTCCCGATGCGATATTACGAATGAATTATAGATGAACTGAACTCTTTGTGAGCAAATTGTAAAGAACTTGGAGTAATAAAAAGTGGGGAAAGTAGTCGATAATGTTCTTGTGAGATCATGGCGAATTACCCCAAGTTCTTGGAGAAACAACGAAATTGGGCAATATATTATAGTTAAATAAAGTTTCTTTAGAATATTCGTAGTTCTGGGAGTCATAATAGGGGAATAGAGTTTCTGTTAGATCCTTCAAAATATGCTACAATTAGTTTATAAGTTCTTGAGTTAACAGCAAAATAGGGTCTGGTAATCAATATATTTCCTGTTAGCTCCTTCAGAATATCCTTCAGCAAAATGTAATTTAAAAATCAATAAAGTTTCTGTTAGATACTTCAGATTATGCTACAAAGGGCTTATAAGTTCTTGCAGGAATATAGAAATGGGAGCTGTCAATGAATAGATTTCCTGTCAGCTTTCAAATATCCCATAAAGGTCTCTTAGTTCCTGGTAGATCCATTACGATTCTTGGATCAGACACATGCTGTTGCTGTATTTATTTGCTCATATCTTTAACTGATTTTAGCCACGTCTATAAACAACAATATTGTTCAAAATTGTTAGAATAATCTTTCTATATATTTCATTGCTCTGTCCGTTGACAGCCGCATGACAACAGGTTCTCAGAGGCCCTTGAGCCTGAACGTGAATCCTTCGCATCCCCCAAGTTGCGTTGGGAATTCCTGGAAGCGTGACTCAGACTGTGGAAACAAAAACCCGTTGAGACTTATAATTGTGCCTTCAGGTGGCTTTTACTCCTTAAGTCGGCTTAGCTGCAATTGGCCTCGATTGGCGAGTGCAAAGGCAATCTTTGACCCTCGTAGGCGACACACTTGAGTTCACTTGATTTATGTGCCTCAAGCACGACGACGACGACGTCTGCTCAGGCGCAACAATTATGAGGCACGAGTCGTATCCCTCTCGAATCACCCCCCTCCCCGCCCCTTTGCTGCCTGTTGCACCTAGAAGGCGCAGCAACAATTTGCCCGGCGTATGTCATCATTATACTCATTAGAGCAGCCAACTCCTCCCACGCTCCTTCCATGCTCCTTCCATGCTCCTTGCTCCCTCCAAGCTGGCCACATTGATAAGACAAACATTTATGCGCAGTCAAGGGGGCGGTTTCTGGGTGATGCCAACCTCAAGGCGTCGCAGCGGCGCCTACTTTGTTATGGCATACACACACCCGCAAACTAACTTGCCCCCCCTGCCCCCCCCCCCCCCCTGGTAATCCAAATCCTTCGTGTGTTTAGTTTGTTTGTTTGTCGGACACACCCTTTGTCCATGCGTCATCGTTCGTTGCCATTTGTAAGTACATGCTCCGGCGACTCCCTACCTATTCCTCCCCTCCTCCCATCCTCCCTCCTCTCTCCTTGATATATACAGCAATATATGCCTATAGCATACTTTGCGGCATTTTAAGTGAATTAATTTCACATATTTATCCTGCACTCTGCTCCTTCCCCTGATCAGATCTTGGTTCGGCTTTCCGCTTGATTGGTTAAACGTATTTGTTAATATATCGCCCAAACTTTGACCAAGTTTTCTATTGCTTTTTTCGGGGGTCACATTTTTGCTTAGCTTCTGTCTTGGCTAATTGCGCATCGATAATACACAAAGTTCTGCAAAAGTTCTTCTTTTTATTGTAAATAAAATAGGGCAGTTAATTAAGTTTATTTTAAGAGTTTTTCAATTGCATATTGAGTTCTATTTAAGTCTGTTTAACACAAAAATATTTTAAACGGTTAACCAGCATATTATTAAGCTGAATTATAAGAATTTTGGGATTATATTTGTCAGTCTTACACACTTTTTATAATCTTCTAAGTGCATAATATTTTAAAATATAATATATTTATGCATTTCATTATATTCCCAAACTAATTAACAAAAAAAATAATATTCTAGTATTCAATAGACTCTAATTTCTTAAATTGAATTTAATAATACAAAATTTTAAAAAATTTTGAACATTTGAGTTCATCAAATATTAAAATAAATGGAATGTTTATATCTTTCGGTCTTAAATCGTTTTCGCTTTAGTTTTTACAAATACAATTTTTAACAAGGAGCAATTATTCATAGTATTCAATTTGGAAAATTTTAGTATTTTTGGTATTTTGAAATACAGAACAATTTTTGGTTTTTCCGAATACGTTTTTTAACACAACAATTTTTCAAAATTTCAATTTTTTTTTATTTATTTTCTGCGAATAATTTTCATAGCACCAAAAAATTGTTCAAATGTGTTTTCAATATCAATTTTAATTATGGCAAAACTGGAAAAATGTTAAAATTTAATTGCATATTTTGACAGCATTTTTCACAAGCGCAAAGATTTTCATTTATGTCGATAAAAATTGAATATTTCTTTGAAATTTCCTGTGCTTAAAAAAATGGCTTTGAATATTTGAGGGTCGCTCGCAAATCATTATGCCTCGATTCCAGAACTAATTCTAATTTGAAAAATGTTGCCATATTTGAAATAGGCAATACATAATAAAAGATATATTTAAATCTAACGTACATCTACAAAATATCTAAACATATGTACATTAATATATATGTATATATAAAATCGCAATTTGTATTGAAAGAGAATTTAAATTAAGTTATATACCAGGAATTTAATGCTTCGGCATTTAAATTGCATAGAAAGAGCTCTTTGTTTATGCTTAAATTGTAATTTTTGAAATTTTTGCAGATACAATTTGTTTATAAAGTAAATATCATGCGGGGGCAACAATTATGAAAATACATTGCCAACAATTAGCGGTATTTCCTGTGCATTAATTAAATGGAGAAAATTCTAGTTAAAATGATTAACTGGGTCGCATGTGCTGCATGTTGCAACAATTTGTTGCATCTTGCTAAATCTAAATTCGCGCTCAACGAGCAGGCGACTAACTAGTTAATGATGAGGGGAAATGTGGTTGAGATGGGGAGGGGTTGCATTTAAATCGGGGGGCGGGAATGACCCTCTATATGCCGCGAAATGGCAATTAGCAGCTGAAACTGGTTTTGGCCAGAACTTGAATTGACATACAGGTGCTGTCCCATGTGTTATTGTTGTTATTGTTATTGTTGCTTTTGTTGTTATTTTAGGGTTGAACAACAAACAACAAAAACTTCTGATTCAAAGTGCAAATAAAAAATGCTGGCAACAGCATTTGTAATGAAAGCATTTCCAGACACATTAAAAAGCCGTTGAACCGGTTTGATTTCATTTATCACGGACAGTATACAAAATAAAAGTTAAAAAACAAAACAAACAACAACAAAAATTGTAGCATTTGTTAATTTTGTTTTTTTTTTTTGTTTAGCTGGAACTGAGTCGAAATTAACGCCGAATCGGAATCGAGCGCGTCTATGCTTTGCTATTGTTTTAATCATGACATAGATTTTGTAGACAAGATACATTCTAATGCGTTCTAATGCGTAATTTATTTTTTACCTGACATTAGGCTATTTTGCAGTACGAATTGCGCCTAAACAATTTACATATTTAATTTAATTAATGTGCGGAAAAAACTCTTTTTCAGTAGACCATTAAAAAACGGGTTTAATTTTTAACAAATTAATAATTCTCGTGAAAAGAGTTTTAGAAATTGAAAATAATTTGTAATTTACGAGCAATGCCTGGTAATCTAGACTGAATAGAATTATCTGTATCTGCATCTGAATTATGTCTGACTATCTGTATCTGAATTTGATTCTGCGTCTGTATCTGTATCTGTATCTGTACTTGTATCTATATCTATATCTATATCTATATCTATATCTAATCCGTATCTGTATAAATATCTGTACTTGTATATGTTTCTGATCCGTATCTGTATCTTTATTCGATTCGTATCTGTATTTGTGTCAGTGACAGTAACTGTATCTGTATCTGCAGCTACTTATATCCTAATCTTTGTCTATATAAATTTCTATATAAAACTTTATCCTTCTTTAAAATCGAGCTTTATTTAGGTAGTTAAACCTAGTTAGCTAACTTTATATATCTCTATCTAAATGGCCAATAGAGCTAATGTACATATATTTTTAGATTTATTTATCTAGGAAATTATAAAACCTGCCCTTCAATGTGTATTTTATTAAAACGTCCAATAAGCGTGTTTGTGTCCGACTAAATTGAACTTTGATTTGGCTAAGGAATTTTTTAGTATTTTGACCTAACCTCGAAAAAAGTCGATAATTTAATGGACTGCACATGTCAATGATTATTATTTTTGTAATTGGCAAAACGAAAGTTGATTAAATGATAGACACAAATGCGAGAATAGAGCCAACAACTAAATGGGCTATACGCCCCACATCCTTTCTATATATATATACACATATATATGGGTAAATACTATGCCATTTGTATTTTCGTATAGCACACGGGTGCATTAAATATGCCACAGACGACAGGTGTGTCCGCAAAAGGGTTCTGCTGGGGCTCCAAGGGCAGGACCCATGTGTATTTGTTGGCTTAGCAGGCAAGGCCAAATGGCCAACAGACAGGCCATAATTATGAGGATCATGAAAACTTGGCCATAAAAAAAAAATAAATACGGGTCTTACGAGCCCAAAATAATGCAAACTAATTAAGGCTTTAATTTAGAACACATTTATAGCAAATAAGTTAGACGATATTGAGGGTATTACGTGCGGGTATTATGTTCCAAATTCCTAAACAAATAGGCGATGGCAAAATACTTTGAATATGAGCTACAGCGGAAAGTCAATTATCTAATAATTGTTTTTTTTTTATTATACATTTATTTGTTACTTTATTTTATATACTTTTTTTATTTTAATATTTTTGCCATGTTTCTAGAGTAACATTCATCATGCTTGGAAATGTGAAAAAAAATTTACCTTGCTGGGGCCAAAATTAAGATAAAGAGTGAGAGAGAGAGAGAGAGGCAGAGCGTAAGCAAGAGAGCGGGCGAAACCTTGAATTTGCTTGCAGAACTTATTACAAAACGAATATGATGATATATTAACCGTTGCTGAGACCCCGACTCTTTTACGATCTATATTTTGTTTTGCTCTCTATATGCCTCTCTCTCTCTCTCTCGCAGTCTCTCTCTCTTTTTCTCGCTCCCTCCTTAGCTATACATAGAAACGTGCGTCCGTGTTTGTTTGCATACAATTTTTATCTTGTTTTTTTTTTTTGGTTGAAAAAAATGGTTTTTTCTTTTGTGAGCAATAAAAATGAAATTTTAATGTTGCTCGACTTTTTTATATATGTAGTACATAAATCTATATAAAATTGCTCGCTCATCTGTACGTAACTAGAATATATGTATGTAATTATCTATTTAATTTATTTTTTGAGCCTTGGAAGTTGGCAATACAGAACTCTCAAAAAAATATATATTTTGTGAATAATGTATTTTCGAGGCATGGTTAGTCATATAGATATTTTTAATGGAAGTACACTTGGAGAAAAACGGTGTTCGAAATTCTAGAATGGCCAGAATAGAACTCAAATTTTGTAAAAAAATAAAAAAATTCCATTTTATTTTAGAATATTCTTTAATCAAGATAAAACAGAATTTAACATTTCTTAATATAGTAATTTTTTTTAAGTTTTTTTTATTTGGTATTTGAAGGGTTATATGAATTTCGTTCTCAGGTTAAGAAATTGGTACATTTTTGAAGAATTTTGCAACTTAAAACAGCTTTTTTACAAACAATTTATTTTCGTGCATTTAGAAGTTATAATATATTTTTTTATATATGCTTATTATTTGTAAGGAAAGCGTAAGATTTGTAGTTTTTTAATGATTTATTTCATGAAAAAGGGTGTCATTTAAAAACCTTATAACATTTTTTAACCACAATCTTGTGTGCATATTTCATTACTTCAAGCAATTTTCCTAGAAAAATAATGAAATGTCGTATACTAATTACGCGGTTAGCAACTGTAGAAACGGCTTCATAAAAAAACCGCGAGATTTACATAAAATTTAACACATTTAAAAATAAATATTCATATGGGTGTGTGTGTGTGTATACATATATGTAGACAATTTATAGTGAATTTAGATGCTTAGTCTAATCAATTTGCCAGCACATGCATATTTTTATCTACTTAGCTTCATAGCCTTCCCACTTTTATCTTCTCATAAAAGATGTTACATATGGCAATGACATCTAGAGCTTGTTTTTCATTTCATACTCAAACGGAGAGCGAACAAACGTAGCTGATAAGCTCTTTTATTTTATTTGCTTATACTCGCACTCGTTTCCGACTGACCGAATTGCATTTATGTACATATACATATGCACATGTGCACACACATACATGTAGACACGGTCAGCATATGTAAATATAAACATTTTACTCATTTCGTTCTTTTTTGTTGCCTTTTTTTTTGTACCTCAAATGACTTGGCGTTCGATTAACGTAGGGTTAGCTTATGCATATGCCACTCACCTACGAATTGCCATAATAAAGATAGTGTGAGAGAGAGATTGAGAGAGAAAGGGAAGAGTGGGTTACTGCTCGATTTTGCCCCTTGATTAAAGGAGTTAAGCTTAGCTTTGACGTTGCGAGTGTAACAAAGTGAGCGGGAGAGTTGAGTAGAGCGCCTCAGTTATTGGCTCCGCGCTGTCCTTCAGAAGAACTCCATGCGCAGTTAAGCTCAGCTTTGACGTTTCGAAAAATAGTTGAGTTTGTGAGGCGAGAGAGAGAGAGAGAGATGCTGCACTTTCGCTGAACTCCGCGTAAGTTTTGGCAGAAATTCGACCCTATTTATTGGCTTACTTACCCCAACTTTTGCCAGTACGACCAAAGATGGCGCCACTGCTCGGATTGTAGATCATTTCCGACAAGGTTTGCTTTGCAGCCGGTTGCGGAAATTGATTTTCGTACTTATCACCTTTTCCGTTATTCTTCGACATTTTGGCGCTTTTTTTTTCTGTGTTTTTTCTAATTTTTCTTATTCAAACAGTTATTACAAATCGTGAGTGCACGCTGTGGATTTTATTTATAAAATATATATATATGTGTATATAGGTGTTTGTACTTATGCACGTATTTTGATTGCGTTTGCTGTTTGCTGCTCACGTGGACGGTGGACGGGGTACGTAAGAATTTGAACAATTTTCAATAATGCTTCAGTACACTTTGTAAAGGTGATTCGTTTTAAAAATCAGCACGTAGTATTTGCTGTTTCTTTTCGTTAATTATTTTTTCAAGTTTTAGTTAATTTGTTATTCTAAAACTTGCCGCTACGAGAATACTCTGTAATACACGCACACACACAAAAAGACACAAACGAAACACTACTAAGGTATAAGCGACTGGTATTCGAATCTCGCTGCGTGATGCGTGCTGCGTGTTGCGCTCTCGGCGAAAGATCACCAACTGAACCACAAAATGTGGTGGCCAAACCGACATCGAAATCGACAGCGTCGACAGCGCAGTCTTCAGTTACTGCGCCGCTCAACACTCACACTTCGTAACGTTTGCCTCTCAGTCAACACGCACACAAACGCAACCAAAGCTAAAAGATACGAGTATTTGCGCACAGACAGCTGTTGAACGCTTTTGAAAGCAGAAAGCTTCTTGGCAGCGCTGCTCGGGAGGTGGGTGGTCGCTTTTCTAGCGTCATCGTAAGGTCCAATGTTGTTGTGCTTATTGTGGCCGTTGTTGTTGCTGTTGGCAGCGTTTCTTGTAAGGTGCGAGCAACGCTCCTTCTCTCGCTCGCTCTCTCGCTCTCTCCCATGCACTGAGGCTACGCAAATAGAATGGCTGATAGAATGCAGACAGTGGCCAGACAGCGACGGTTGAGGGTGAATTACAGGAGCGCTGCAGTGAGAGACTTTCGCAGCTAATAAACGATAAATAAGATAATATGCACAATACTTTCAAATATAACATGTAATATTATAATTGAAAATTATCCCAGCTGCGAATGAATTTCAGTGTCAATTTTCTAATGCAGCCTTATAAATTCTTTTAGCACATTTATATAAACATATGTTCATTTTCTTTAATAATTGAGGCAGCGGCCCAACCCGCACAGTTCTGGCTACGCCTTGTGGCTGGCTTTTTTCTAATGCATAACTGTTGCTTTATTAATATGTATTAAAATAAAGCACAAAGCAGCAATGAAAAACGCACACATATTAAACACAATGTGCTCTCTTCGTGCACTCTCCCACTCTCTAATGCACACTAATACATGGACAAGGACTGAGAGTACATTGGCTTTTGTATATTCGGCTACTCGCTCTAACTCTCCCACAGTTTGATTTCTATCTTTGTTTAATGCGTGCGTGTGTGTGTGTTTGTTTTTATTTTTCCTTTATGGGAGCGCCAACATAATGTTTTGTGTACTGTTTTTATGTTTGTGCATCACAACACCTTTTTTTTTTTGGGTGCATTTTCGTGTTTTGTATACATGTGTATGTACATATAGAAGCTTTTGTGTTTGCTCTGCTCTGGTGGTTTGCTGAAATGAGTGAATTTAAGGGCGAAAATGGAAAAACGTTTCTGTTTTTTTCATCAAGGGCTTTTGCATTAGTCATCGAGCTAAACGCTGTTGTCAAGTGTCGCAGCAACTTTACATTATTAATTCGCAAAAGCGAGCATTTCCGAGCGCAACTCGAGTTCAACTCGAGCGCGTTGCCATTGCAAATAAGTTCAAGTATTGACCCCCCGCCACCGCCCCCGCCCCCAGGCTAGAGTGTGAGTACCATGACAGTCTTTCAGTCGTGATGCCTTTGTCGGGTGTACGCTGCAGTCTTTCAATCTGTGCGCTTCATTGTTGTAATCATCATAAATGTATTAAATTATACTTGACAACGCGTTATTGCGCCCAGTCACTGTTGCCGAGCATCTCATTAGCCGCTTAGGAATTCATCTGGGCACGGCTAAGACATCCAGTCGTCAGTTTTATTTGGGGTTCATGCATGTACCATATAAACGTGGCCATAAACGGGCATTCTTATTATCTGCTGATTAGATAAAGCACAATGCGTTGGCAGAGTTGACTGGAATTGGGTATTTGTATTTGTACGCTCTCAAGTTGAATTTGTGTGGAGAGAAAATATTGAAATTTCATATATATATAGCTCAATTTATAACATTTTTCTTCTCAGTTGTACGCAAGGAAGGGAATAAATAAATAAAAAATGAAAGCTGTATAAATGAATGGAATAAATAAATTATTGTATAATTAATTAAAAATCTAGAGATACAACACAATTCAAATTATTGTAAGATCAATACTTCCCAAAGTATTATTAAAATTATATTAAATTAAATTGTTTAAAGTGTAGGAATATCATTTAGAGAAAATTTTATCATTTTATGAGTCAAAACATATTGTTGAAATATTTGAATTTTTTCATAGAAAAAATAGATTAAAACAAAATCAGCTTAAATATGCCTTTTTATGCTTATTAAATATTTAATTTTCTTTTAAATAATTTAATAAAAATAAGTAACAAATAGATAAAAATTAAATTCTTTATTATTATTATTTTCATTATTTTTAATAATAATAATTATTGTTTGTTATTATTATTATTATAATTATTATTATTAGTATTATTATTATTATTATTATTATTATTATTATTATTATTATTATTATTATTATTATTATTATTATTATTATTATTATTATTATTATTATTATTATTATTATTATTATTATTATTATTATTATTATTATTATCATTATCATTATTATTAGTATTATTAGTATTATTATTATTATTATTATTATTATTATTATTATTATTATTATTATTATTATCATTATCATTATTATTATTATTAGTATTATTAGTATTATTAGTATTATTATTATTATTATTATTATTATTATTATTATTATTATTATTATTATTATTATTATTATTATTATTATTATTATTATTATTATTATTATTATTATTATTATTATTAATACTATTACTATTATTATTATTATTATTATTATTATTTTATATTTGTTTACATTATTATATATATTATATATTAAAAATTAAACAAAAATAAGTTAAAGCAGAGGATAATTTTCTGTATATTAACAATTGAAACATGTTCTGGTAATACATAAATTAGAGAACTACAGAAAAAAGTAAAATTTTTAAAACTGTCCCAATCATAATAAAGATTTTAGGCCAACAGATTTAATTAAAAGAATAAGCAACACTTTAGATAAAGTTCAATAGTATCTAAAATAGCATTTAAATATATTAAAATGCAGAATTAGGCAAAATCAGATTCCAAATGCCTTAATTTGTGATGGATTAATGGAAGTTAACAGAGAGGCAAAGGGAACTGCTCAGAGCTCACGTGAAACTGAAGTCGGTTAAAACCGGCTCGTGTTAACCAAGTACAGACATACACATATACATATCTATATACATATATATATGTTAAACTGATAATCTATTTTGTGCGAAGGCGACACATGAAAGAGTTCCCTTGTTGGGGCCCAGCTTCAGCTTGAAATCAAGTTGGACTTAAGCAAATCATAAAACACAAAGGCACAGGGCTACTCGGAATACTGAGGAGGGCCAGTTGAGTTGAGTTGAGCTGAGTTGCCTGGGTTTCTGTCATATCTAACGAAACCAGTTTATCTTGTTCGAACTGAAATGTGTGTGATTTTTCCAGTACAGCGCATCTATCGATGGGTCTGGGCGAGCGGGACGCTTCCTCATTAAAGCGAAGTTTTGATTTTTTTCCTTTTTAAAAATAATTGTTTGCCGTTTGCCGTTTGCCGTTTCGTATGTTGGACGCTTGGCTGACTGCAAATCAGCAAAGTACACAAGTTTCAGCTAATTAGCTCTCAATTAGTCGACAGTCAAGTCTGCCCAAGTCTGATAATAATAGCTATAGTTGAAAGAGATATCAAATCAATCACATACTCTGTTCTTTAATTACATACCATATTTCTTGCTATTGTTCATATTAAAATCGCTTAAATTTAACATACATGCATTAAAAAATACCATGCTGAGAGTTTTTTAAGGTATTTTGAACCAGTTTGTCGAATTTGGTGGTTCTAATTTTTCAAATCTTTGAGAAATGTAACAAAAATGAACCCGATAATCGATATTTATCGATTTTAAGTATAATAATGTTATGGAAGAGGGGAAGATTCGCAAAAAGAGATATATTCTTGATTTGTGCTTGCTATATCTGTAGCTGATCTGTAGCCGAATTTGGTGGGTTTAGTTTTTAAAACGTCAAAATATTAAAACTGAAAATCGATAATTATCGATAAATTTAAATAAACGTGAACTGCATGTGGTTTTCATACAATTAATGGAGAAAAATTGAAAATAACTTCTTATATTATGTAAATGTTAAGTTAGTAAATGAAATAAATAAAATCAAACCGGAAAATCGATATTTGTCAATGTTGAGTAAAATAATGTTATGCAAGAGCAGAAGATTCGCAGAACGAGAAGTATACTTGATCTGTGCCAGCTATACACTAATATAGTTTTATAATAGTATAAATATTAAAACTGAAAATCGATAGTTATCGATAAATGCAAGTAAACTTGGTAACTATTTGACAGACACTAGTTCGAACATTGATTCTCTTTTCCTGATCACAGCTCTTCTATTGAAATGGAGTTACATAAGTCATAAACACTTTCATCTTGCGCTCAAGAATCTTGAAATATATTTTGTCCTATTATTTTGTATTATTTTATGTACTGCACTGACTGAAAGAACTCTACGCACTCGTGCTGACGTTTATCGCCGCAATATTAATTTCATCAAATGCTTCGCAGACAACAAATATGTTAGTGTTTGCCTTGATTCCAGAAATAACCTGTTATTATGAGTGGAGCACTTCAAGTGCTTTAGACCCACAAGTTGGCTCACCTGCTCGTATTTTAACACCTTAATATTCACTTGGGACAGCAGCCAAGTCGTGCCTCAACTCTGTTTGATCTGCCCTTCAGATCGGTGCATAAAAGTTGAAATAGTTTTATGGCTCGATTCGATATAATATCTTAAATAAAATTGCGAATTATTGTTGAGAAACTCTAGCGTATACGAAGAGCGCATACCCTATAATAAAACCTGCAGACTGGGCGACAACCCTCTCTGGGTTGAAAACTCGTCGACAAGTCATTAAAAAATAAATAATATATCATGAGTTAACAGCGAGATTTCTATTAATGAGCTGCAATGACGCAATTGACCAAATTGCCAGATAAGATATCTATAGAATACATTTATACTATATATATGCGCATTCATATCGATCTTACTTTGTCCACACGACTGACCAAAGGCAAAAGACTGAACTGAACAGATTTCTGATTATTATCTGGGTTACGAGTGCTACGGGCATTGTCGTACTTCCTATCTTATCTGGCCAGCATGTGGCTAGGCAACATTGCGACAGCAATTATTATTTTTATGTAACTCAAATAACGGCATATGACAAAATATTCCCAACCATAATCATGGCAGATATCAACTGACGAGCAGATTTAGTTAAATACCTGTTAGACAAGTCTAGAGAATTGTCTACAATTTCATATTGTTAATTCCCTTTCTTAAAGCTTATTAGCTTAAGCTTATTGTCATCAAACTAACCATTTTTTAGCTTTCTTAATTTACTTCAACTGTTTCTGGGGTTTATGAAGCAGAAGACTACTCTGATTCTTAATTTTTGCCCTGATTAAGGCTGGTTTCAATGGAGTTCATTAGGCGTATCCAATAATAATCAAGACCTTAAAGTCTTCACCCATATTGGAATTCTTTTTCCTAAATAAAAATTTAAAGCTCGCTGCTACGTGCTCAGCGTTCTGGGACCTCTGTTATACACGGTGTACACAGCCGACATGCCTGTCACCCCGGATCAGAGCCTCTTGGTTGCCACGTACGCGGATGATACTGCCTTTCTTACAACTGCCAACACACCGCAGTACGCGTCCTCCGTTATGCAGCGTCAATTGGACTCCCTAAACAGCTGGCTGAAAAGGTGGAACATCGCGGTAAACCAGGAAAAGTCCACCCATACCACCTTTACGCTGCGCAAAGGGAACTGCCCTCAAGTTTTCCTAGATGGATTACAGATTCCGGTAAGCACAACGCCCAATTATCTTGGCATCACACTCGACAGACGGCTGACATGGCGTAAACACATTGTGCGCAAAAGAAAGCAGGCTGAAAACAAGCTAAAAAAATATTACTGGCTGATTGGTAGACAGTCCAAATTGAAGCTTCGCGTCAAGCTAATAATCTATAAAACAATTATCAAGCCAACATGGACTTACGGCATCCATCTTTGGGGTACCGCCAGCAAGAGCAACCTGAACATTATTCAGCGGTTTCAAAATAAAGCTCTGCGAATTTTATCTAACGCGCATATTTACCATGAAAATACCACAATTCACAGCCAGCTTAATATACCTTGGGTTAAAGAGGTAATTGCCAAGTTGAGTGATCGCTACATCGCCAGACTAGGCAACCACCCAAATAATCTTGCCACCAACCTTTTAAACATCAACTCAACAACAAGACGGCTCAAAAGGAAACACCCACTTGACCTCCCCCAAAGAGTCTAACTCCACAAATTCCACTGCTTCCCCTACACTAAACACACAAAACAGACACATAGATACACGCAATACATAACTGCCATAGGTCAAAGAAAACATTTAATTATTGCCCAAAAAAGGGGCAGATTTTAAATAAAATAAATAATAATTATGTTAAAAAAAAAAAAAAAAAAACGTGCTCTTAATCTCTATCGCAAACTGTTCCCAAATGATGTCGACTCATACAAAAGCTAGCTGCTATGCTAAATTGGCTTTTTCTTTTTAACAAAAAAGCTCGTTGCTATGTAGACTCTTTGTTGCTTACGCATACAAAAACTTATTGATATGCTATGTTCCTTTTCCTATTCACACAAAAACTCGCTCTGTTCCCATTTATAAATTTCGCTTTTTCACACATTAGCTATGTAAATTATTTAGAATGGATCTTAATACCTAAAGTTTTCTGTTCCCAGATATGATATCCACTCATACATAAGCTTATTGCTATGCGAGCTTCTTTCTTCGTATTCGCAAAAATGCTCGTTGCCATGGAGACTCCTGTTTCTCAAGCATTTCGATCCCAGAAGTGATGTATACTCATACAAAACATTGTTGATGTGCTATATTCTTTACCCTAGTCACAAAAAATATCATTGTCGCATATATTTCCCAATTCATACAAAAGATTGTTGCTATACTATGTCATTTTTCGTACTCGCACATAAGCTCGGTGCCATATATATTTGTAGTTTCAATTATTTAAAATGAATCTTAATTCCTTTAGCATTTAGTTCCCAAATATGCTGCCTGTTCATACAAAAGCTATTTAAATGATTTATATGGTGTCTTAATATCTTAAGTATTCAGTTTCCTAATATAAAGTCCACGCTTACAAAAGCTTGTTGATATGCTAGTCCTTTTTCTTTGGAAAAAACTTGTTGCTGAATATATTCGTGTTGCTTAAATAATTTATAATATATCTGAAACTCTTGAGCGTTCTGTTCCCAAATATAAAGACCACGCATACAAAAGCTTGTTGATATGGTATGGTCCCTTAGCTTGTTGTCATATATATTTGTTATTTAAATTATTTAGAATGCATTTTAATTTCTCTTGTTCCCAAATATGCTGTCTGTTCAAATATGCTGCCTACTCCGTTTTGTTATTTAAATTTTTATAATTTTTAAAGCATTCCGTTGCCAAATATAAAATCCTCGTTTATAAAAGCTTGCCCTATGCCCCTTTCTTTTCACACAAAAGCTCGCTAGCAAACATATTTGTTATTTTCATAATAAATAATATATCTTAAATTCTTAAGCATTTTGTTTCCAAATATAATATCCACGCATACAAAAGCTTCTTGATATGCTTTGCCCCTTTCATATTGGTATTAAAATTATTTATAAAAGATCTAAAATTCTTAATTCTGTTCCCAAATATGTTGCATGCACGTACAAAAGCTTGCTGCTATGCTGTGCTAATTTAATAAATTAATAAATAAATTTATTATCGTACCAGCTTCTCAAGCATTTTATTTCCAATAAAATTTAAAGAAATTTTGTTTGTTTTTTTCTGTATCGCCCTTTTTTTTATTGAGAACAGTTTGAAATGAATTCGTTGAGCCTTAGCTGCTGTTTTATTTTATTTTGTTTTTATTTTTGTTGTTTGTTTGATTTCATTTAACATTAATAAGCCTAATAACTAAACGCTGCAAATTTGTGTTTGTTGCTTTTCCTTTTGATTGTTAAACATTTCACTTCGACTTGTGGGTTAGATTTATATGCTATAAATATATTGTAAATATGTAAAACATTTAATATAGATTGTGGTGTGTATAAAGTTTGTTTTTGTATATAAGATTGTTTTTTGTTAAATGGGAGAAAAGTATTTTTTAGTTTATGCTATAAACTAGTTGGAAAATTGTTTGGTTAATAGAAAAATTGGTATTTGGCTACGAAATTGGTCAGCTGCAGCTTTAGTTCGTACAAAGTTTCATTTTCATTTTTTGGTCAAAAGGTTTTTCTTTTACATTGTTAACTTTTAATTGTTGTTAACTAATGTGTGTGTGTGTGTTTTTTTTAATGGCAGTTTAGATTTGCAATTGAAAATAAGCAATAAACATTTGTAAATTTGTGTCGTTAAATGAGATTCGCACTTCTTTCAACTTTCAACTTTCCACTTTCAATTAACGAGTTTTCATTTCTCAAAACAGCATTCAGCATTGTTATAATTAATTTAAAATTATTATAATTTCAATTTAATAATATAATTTGTTTGTTTTTTGTTTTTTTTGTTTATATATTTAATGCAAAAATCGCTCGTAATTTAAAGAAATCCTCTTAGGCGCTAGACTACATTCTTGCTATATATATGTATATATATATATATATTCATTTTTAAATCGTATTTGTTGTATAAGAAGAAGCTACATTCAAAAATTTGTTTTGTATCCAAAAATGTTTGCTGTCGGTGTTTTTTTGTTTCTTGTATATAATTTATGGTCTGTTATTTAATAGTATTTCTTAGGAAAAAACTGCATTTTGGTGTTGATTTAAATTAGACAAAGGAGCGTCTTTTACTTGTTTTTTTTTTTTTATATGGGAAGAGCTCCATTTAACGTGCAGCTTAATCAATCAATAGCTCGTAGTGCACGGATCCAATGCGTTCCTTGCGATCGTGGCCAATGTTGCGTGCCCAGGCCTTGCACTCCACATTGATGATAATGCCGCCTGTTGGGAATCAATGGAATGGAATATATTTATCGGATATATCGGAAGATATGTGAGATATATGTACTCACGCTTGGGGCGCTGAAAGTGGACCGCGACGAGGGGACTCAGGTAGCCCTCGGAGTTCTGATAGGGATAGAAATAGCCGGGGAAGCCGCGTATCGGCAAATAGTTGACGGGGCCAATGTTCTCCTGGTCGGCAGGATTCTCGCCCTCGCAGGACACCCAAATCGTGTTCAGCTGTATTTCAAATAGGAAAAGCATGTTTAAGTTTATTTAATTTCAATTTAAATATTCTCAATATTACCTTGTGCGGCTCGGTCTTCTCCACATGCCCTATGTAGGTCTTGAGGCTCTCGGGCATATTGCCGGGCAGATTCTGGGAGCTATTGTAGAACTCTGGCAGCCAGTCGTAGATCTTGTTCAGCTTGAGGAAAATGCACGGCGAACTCTTGTGGTAGCTGTAGTTGTTCTCCTTGGTGCACGGCGACCAGGCCTTAATGTCCACATCGCACACCTGACCCTTCGGCGGCGGCTGATTGTAGTCGCAGTTGTAGATGTTCTGACCGCGGCCCGGTGTCAACCCGGGCACTTTGTACACTATGGCAAACAAATGAACGTTAAATTTGTACCATACCAAGTAGGTCTATTTATCTGTCCGGAATATCTTCTATATCTTTATGATAATCTGCTTGAGTTCTCCTCAAGATTAAAAAGTGAACTCTTAAGTTCGTTAGTTCATCACATCTTTTGGTCCAGATGGAAGAACAAAATCTTTTCCTTATCTTTAATCTCTGAAGCTGCAGTTCCTAAGTTTCAACTGAATCCGTTTACTATCCTGTAAGTTTTCTTAGCTTTGTATAGCTGTCAACTATTTATTAATTCGATATATGCTCAGCCTAGTTACGACCCCGATTTGTGGAACCCACCAAAATCCCACTACAAAAAATCTATAATATTGTATTTTAATTAAAATATATGCAAAACAGTTTGCGTGTTGTAAAGCGACCCAATTAAGTTAACCCTAGCAACAACAATGCGAGCAATAAAATAGAAATCAGTTCAAGGACATTTGTAACATAAACTTGGCACACGCAATTGGCCAATTGCCAAAAACTGGGCTGAAAGTCTTCTAAACCAGCTTTAGAAACTTACCCGCCAGGAACTCGTCCAGGGAATCCGTCCAATGCTTGTAGTTCTCATGCTGCGTGCCCTTGTACCAGATCAATGTGCTCTCCACATTGTCGACGGGCGGCAGTGGGCGGAATCCCAGACCTGGGCGGAAATTATGAATGTAAATTATCGCTTGTATTATGGTTTATATAGTCATACCTGGATTCGTGCCAATGATCGAGCTGTCCAAGGTCCATTTGGGTATGCGTGGATCCAGAGTTTGGAAGAAGGCCCACATGCATATGGCCACCAGGGCGGCGAGCACGCCGTAGAAGACTATATAGAAGATGCCGATCTTGGCTGAAAGCAAGAGTCATAATTAGATTACGATTCCAAATTAGATTGAACAGGCCCCCCATTAAATAAGCATTATTCAAGATTCATATAGCTGAAATGTCGCGCGCTCAATTGAGCTGATTAAATTAAACACTTAAAAACCAAAAGTCGCCAATGGGTTAAACTCTTAATTGATGAAGCGCGGAGTCGTCGCTCAGCGCCAGACTTTAACTCAGCAAATCATAAACAAAAGATGTGTATAAGAAAGGCAGCAGAGAGCGGTGAATCATAAACGTATAAGTCGTGAGTGCCAAGTATAAGACTTGCACGTCTTGCTCAGCGACACGTAAGCGCAGTTTCGTAGTGTGCCGTCGCTTAAGAGCGCATTTGCAAGTTGCTCTGCGCTCTCTTTGCCGATCGGGCACACGCACACATTGACACGCAGCGCTGTGCACATAACCTCAACTTGGCCAACATCTTTAACAAGTGGCCGTAGAGTCTGCGTTTGCGAGTGCAAGTGTGAGTGAGAGAGGGTGAGGCAGAGAGTGTGAGCGAGTGTTCAAAAGAGCGGAAGCGGGAAATAGCTCGCGCAGAGACAGACGCTTGAGTTTGTTTTTGGGTCGAGTACACAAAGAGAAACAAACATATTCTTAAATAAAAGATTTGTTTAAATCAAAGTAGATTTAGCTGAGTCTTTCAATATTAGAAAATGATTAAGAAAGTGTACATTTAATTAGTAATACCACAAATTAACCACAAATATAGTAAGATTTCTCATTTATGAAATATGCTTTTATTTACAAACATTTTTGTGGTGGGATTTGTTAGATTTATTATATGTATATGTATTTATCATATATGAAATATATCTCGCTAGTCTGGTTTTAATATTGTTCAAATATTCGAAAGATTCTTGGTTTCAATAAAACAATATTTGTTTTTTTGGTGTAGAATAATATTATGAAGCAATATTATTTTATTTAGCTCACTTGCAATGGTAACGCTTCTTTTCGGGTCGAGTACACAGAGGGAAAAAAGAACATATTTGTTTAAATGCAAAATTAAATAATTAAATCCAAATTAAGACTTTCTGAGTCTTAAAATATGGCAAAATCAAAAAGGAAAATGTACATTTTATTAATATTATATATAAACCATATATATATAGTTAGGTTTATCATACATTAAATATGAGTTTTTTCAAATATATCCCGTTGATATTTTGTAGACTTTTCATATATGAAATATGGTCTTATATGTATATATGTAAACTATATAGTTTGATTTATAATAGAAGGAAAACTAAAAGAAAATCATCTCTGGCATTAAAAATTCTAAAGTATTCTTGCTTTTATTAAATCAATATTTGTTCTTAGCTGAAGAATAAAAATATTATTTAGCAATATTACTCACATACAACTAAATCTTTAATATATAAGAAGCTTTTTCTGCTTATAATTTTCTCAACTTTTCGCCAAAATGGGACTAAACTTTTCGCTAACTTTTCCCCATAGAATTATGTTCTATAATTTCTTTTGCCGTAGTTGTCATTTAGAGTATATAAACGTCTTGTAACTTTAAGAGCTAACACACAGATGGCACTTCTAACGTCTCAAAGTTTATTAACTGGCGCCAGTTGGCGACCGCTGCTCATAATTGAAATGTTTTGCAACTACTCGACAAAAAAAGGTGAATACTTTTTGAGGCCATTTACTTGAGTGAGTGATTTGTCAAGGGAAGGGGTATACTTATTGTGATATATGATATTTAATATAGCTGGACACTCTAATTATATAGCTGGACACTAATTGCAGACCTGAGACTTGAGACATCTGCCAGCCTAGCCTTTTGGCATTTAAATCAAATTTCGTTATACCTGGTTTTTCAATTAAGTTTGTAATTATTTATATTTGCATGTATGTGGAGCTTCATATAAGCTACAGGTGCGCATTTTAGGCATAAATGGGAAAATATTCAAGATGAACTCATTCTCTAGAACTTGTACTTAAAGTTTACTTAATTGGATATTTCTTTATAGTCTTGTTAATAGTATTTCCTTTGCATTGCCTTTGACTTACCCCATGAGGCGCGATCTCGTCCCATGACCGTGCCCTCCTTGGAGTTATATAAAAATTTACCGAAATGAAAGGGTTTGGGTTTACGTAAATTGTGTAGATCATCGTTCGTTTCCGAATATGGCATTGGTACCGGTTTCGACATTTTGGTGGGTTGTTTTCTTTTTTTTCTTTGTTTTTGTTTAATTTATTTTAATTTGTACAGTAATAAATAATTAAATATATATATGCACTCGCTCGTTGCTTGATTCGATTATACAACTATGCAATTTAGAGAGCCTGTAGATATATTAGAATTATTATTATCATTTTAAGCATTTGTTTATTAATATTTTTATTTTTATTATTATTATTGTTGTTGCTGCTGCTTAAGAGAGTTTTGTTTATCTTTAACGTTTTGTTATCATTATTTTTTATTGTTTTTAATATGAAGTGTGTGCTTCTTGTTATTTAAAATAATTTATTATTTTTTATTTACAATTTTAATTGCATTTTATTTATTAATTTATAATATTGAAGTGTAATCTTTAATCTAATTTAACGTTTTTTTTTTGCCAATTTATGGTTTTTATTTTAAAATAAATATTTTATTTTTAAAGATAACCTTTTTCATAAATTCATTAAATTAATTAATTTTTGGTTGACAATTTTTGGTTTTCATTTGAAAATATTTATTGTATTTAAAACATATATTTAACATATTAAATTCTTTATGCTTTTGTCCATTTAATTTAAACTTAAATTATCAGAATTTATTTTTATTTTCTTTTATTCATTTTTTATTTATATTAATATTATGTAGTAAAGAAGTCTCAAAATATTTAATATTTTTTTGTTTCTCATATGGATTTTTTTTTATATATTTTTGGTTTTTATATTTTATATTAATTTTTAATATTTTATATTTTACTCACATTTTCAATCAGATTTCATTTGAAAATTTTTATTATATTAAAAGATTTAATTAAAATATCATACATAGATTTAAAGTATTTAATTTGCATATAAAAATCATGATGATTTTAACTTGGCTATTTAAATAAAATTCTTTAAGTAATTAGCTCTTTTTTAGTTTTCTTTTATTACAAAATAATATTTATTTTTCTATTAATTAATATTGTATTATTTTGTATATTTTTATTTTGCACACATTTTTCAATTAGTTTTTCGTTGTTTCTGTTTTATTTTTTATATTTTTCGGCTCTTTTTCACACATTTTACAACTTTTCTACACCTATCCGCATTTTGTCAGTCGGTCTCGCTCTCGCTCTTGCTCTTGGCATCTGTCTCGCTCTCTTTTGCCGCAACTTCTCTGTTTTGTTTTGCTTCGTTTTGCTTAAATTCTGTACACTCGTTTCCGAATCTTGCAACAACAACAACAACAACAAGATGAACGATAACTTTGGCGCCTTTTTGTCCTGCCCCCGTGCTGGCAATTTCACCCCCTGAAAATACGTGTCAGCCCTTAGCACATATTCCAATGAGCTGCCGCAGAGCGTATCTCACAGATACAATGCCAATGTATCTTGCCGCAGAGTGCAACAGTGCGGCAACTGGGCCAAAAAGACTGCTGCCGCGTTTGCCGCCTGCAAATGTTGCCGTCTCATGCATTTTGTATCTTTTTGCGCTGACTTTGACTTTGAACGTTCCAGATACATTTGTATCTTTTGTCCTATGCTAAACTTCATGTTTATGTTTAAGGGCTTTGTTGAAGTTTTTCGCTTCTAAAGCTAAACACAATGCGACTACACGCACACACGCACGCACACACACACACACGCGCGTATTTCTTGAGCATATGCTTGTGTATTGTTTTGTAGCTCTTAGCTGCCGCTTTGACTTTGAGTGGAACCGCTCTTAAAGCCGCCGTCACAACCACACCTTTTTGTAGCAGCAGTAGCAGCAGCAGCAGCAGCCGGAGCTACGCGTCGAGCGCCCATAAATGTTAATAGCTACGCTAAGTGTGTGTGTGTGTGCGTGTGCGTGTGTGTATCTATGTGTACATTCCGGGCGTGACAAAATTTGGAAATACATATATCTTGAGCACATGAATGAACGTGTTAGTGAAACGTTTTGGCCTTAAACTTGCAGCTAGCTTGCAGTTTATATCTTTAACTCATGCAGCAGCCACTCGTGCTAGAAGAACAAGAGCAGAGCACAACAATAACAAACGGCAAACACAAACACACACACGCACACTTCACTTGCTGCTGCTGCTGCTGCTGCTGCTGCTTCTTCTTTCCAGGCACTTGAAGAACACACAAAAATATAACACACAACCAGGCCGGGACTTCTTTTGCTGCACAAAGAAGAGTTTAGCTTTTGCCTCTTTTCTTTTTTTTTATATTAATTTATATCTTTTTTTGTATAAGTTGCCCCGCTTGGCTTGCGACCGCTGCCCGCTTCGCTAATGCAACGTTTCGACGACGCTCAAAACAAATTTCAGACTGAAAACCGAAACTGAAGTCTGGCCACTGAGCAGCCCGCCAACAAAACAGACTTGGCTTGGCGTTGAGTTCAGTTTCAGTTGAGTTGAGTCGGCTCAGCAGCAGCAGCAGCAGCAGTAGCAGCAACAACAACCGTTCAGCCAGGCGCCTCTGCTGCGCTCTCTCGCGCTCTCGCTGCTTTCGTTGAGTTTGTTTTGAGTGCAAAACCCGCTTTTGGCGGCATTTACATTTTGTTGAGTGACTCGCAATTGGGTTTATTTTTGGGGCTTGAGATTCGGGCCTGGGCCCTGCCCAGTAATTGATGTTGCATTGTTGTTGTTGCTGCACTTGTTTTAATTAGGCGCATGCAACGCAAATTATGTTTGTTGCCGCTGTACATTTTGTGCAAAGTGAGTGCTACACTGAGCGAAATTAAAGTGTTGCTTCTTTAAAGAAATGCTTTATTGCAACTCGGCGAATTCATTTTTTAATAATGATTCATAAGCACAAATAATTTGAGAGACTTCCAGAAAGAAGAGAGAGCTCAATGCATGAATCATCTGTTGCAACAGCTGCATATTGTTGTATCCAATTTTTGTATCAAGTGCGGTTTCATAATTCGTGGAAACAAAAGCTTCAAGTGTACTGAATGTACTAAATGTATAGATTCAGTTAACAATTTAGGCTATTTAAATGCCAGCAATATATGTATTTCAGTGTAAATAAATAATAGGCATATTTTCGGCTTAAATATTATTGTCAATTTAAGTATAACATATGCAATATGTACTTTAATCAACAAACTATAACTCTGAGTTCTTAAAAGCAATTTCTTTAACTATTAATTGTTAATTTTTTTGTGATTTTATTACTATTTCAAAATATTTATCATTTATAATATTATATTTGTATGCTATATTATATTTTTATATTTACAACACTGGAATTCCCCTAATTTCTTGCAGTATATTTATATTATATGCGCTCAAAGGCTGCCATTGCGTGCCAGCTGTCAAATGCATTTGTCAAATTCAAATGCACAGTTAACTGCGGCAACTGCATTGTTTGCAATTGTCGTTGTTGTTGTTGTAGTTGTCGCAAGTGTTGCGGCCCTGAGGACAATTGCAGAGCCAGAGTCGCGTACTCACTCAAATTGCAGCGCTTATTGAATGGCCTTGAGTGCAGCTCTTCTACACTCTCATACGCTGCTCACTCTTCTACGCGCTCTCTCGCTGCGTTTGTAAACACTGCAGGATCATTGCGATCACTGGAAAGTAACGGCCACTTTTACACTTATACAAACACCAGCAAGTGTTTTGTGTATCTTTGAGCCACTTTTAGAGCAGCACAAACAGCGAGCGGAGTTGGGCAGAGTGAGATAAAGGCAGAAAGAGAGGGAGAGCTTGGCGTGGCCGCATAAACCAGTTTTTCAAACAACTTCATTCAAACTCTGTCGCTTTCCAGTGCCGCTTGCTGCTTGCCGCTTGCCGCACGAGGGTTGCTGCTGCCCATCGCTAAGGGTTGTTCTGGCCATAATACGCGGCTTTTACTACGCAGAAACTCCGTTCCTTTTTTTTTTTAGCAAAAGCGGCAAATATTTGCGTGGAATATGTGTACGGATTAAGTCTGAATGAGGTTGAGCATGTATTTGTGTGTGCGTGTGCGTATCTGCGCGTGTGTGTGTATGTGCGCGCGCAAGCCTTCATGCGAAATGTGTGACAAGCCCCAGATTTGTATTTTCCCATAGTCGGCCACATTTAAAACGGTTTTTTTTCTTGCCCTCTCTCCTGCTTCTTTGTAAAACATAAAAGAGCTCGTATCGCAGAATGGGCAGAGTCTAAATAAAAAGGTGTCCAGCGGTGACACAGACCGAATGACGTGTTCCAATTAGCAAGTCCTCAAACCACAAAGCGAGCACAGACTCTATCTATTTAGTTGTCGTCCGTTGAGTGTGCACACACACACATGTGCCGCATGCTAAGTAGGGGGTGGGCTGGGCGCTGGCCGGGCTCTACTTGGCCTGAGTATTGTCCTTTGTATCCAATCTCTGACTGACAGCCGTCCATTTGTGGCATAATGGATAGCCTTTCAATGAGTGACATGGAAGTGGCTTATGGCTTGTGGCTTGTGGCTTTGTGGCTTGTGGCTTGTGGCTTATGGATGATGGCTCATGGCTAAAACGGTAAACGTTCCCCTTGAATGGCCAACAAGATGTGCATTGTCTTATGCCATGTGTTATATATACCGTTAGCTGCACTCCTTTCAAAGGACGGGCTGTCCATCAGTTACTTGAGACACACACAATCAGATTGCATTTCACAATCGGCTAATGCCACAAACAGGTTAAGGCCCATCACATTATATTCAATTTATATGTTAAACATTTATAGAAAATTAATTTATACAAATAAATGTGCTTAATTAAAGCAGCAAAGCATCAAAATTATAATTACACGACTTTCACAACTGCTCAAAGACATATTCACTTTTTAAGCTCTATTATTCAAAATTATTTTCGTGTTTTCCAAAAAGTGTAAAGTTTCTTTTTCCGAGTTGTGAAAATAGGTTTAAAACCGATAAGACGCTATTTGAATCTTCTCCCTTACAACCATTGCCAACAATTTTTCACCTGGATATTCTCAGAAGTGTAAAACGAGCCTTAAATGATATTTTCATAAAAATATTCTTGAATATAATTTTAATTTTAACATCAAATCTTTGACGCCCACTTTCCTAAAAGTATGAAAGCGATTTAAGAAAAAAGATTATTGAAAATGGTTTATAGGCTGTTCGAATGATAAACAAAAATTTGCATACAAACGCTTACACCCATTTTTCACACTTGCGAGTGGAATTGCTCTAATCGCGTGCATCTTCATCACTTTTATGTTAAGGAATTCCTCTCTTCTTTCTCTCTCTCTTCTTCTAACTGCTGCAAACCTTCTAAAAGATTGTGCCTTGAATGTTTTCGCTGGAGCCAATATAACAGTTTTTAGGCTGTTCGGATGATAAACAAGGAATTTCCTTCAACCGTTTACATCCATTTTCCCCACTTGCGGGTGGATTTGCACTTTCATCACTTTTATGTTAAGGAATTCCTCTCTTCTATCAAGACCAATTCTTCTACTTCTAACTGCTGGAAACCTTCTAAAAGATTGTGCCTTGAATGTTTTCGCTGGAGCTAATAGAAAAGCTCAATTGTTGCAAATTTGTGATTTCAACGAATAATTAAATATTTTTCACAAATATTCAAAATGTATATGTTTAAATTGCGCGCTTTAATTTCCTTTATTTTAATTGAATACAATAACAAATTTTCCCCTGCAAAAGCATAAATCTAATCGAATTGCGAAAACATAAAAAAGAACTTTCAGTCAATGTCAGCAAATGTGGGACCGTGTTTTATAAGCTCAACTACGACTTGTTGTTGTTGTTGTTGTTGCGGTGCCATGGTACATGCTTTGATTGCATAATGACATAATTGACCGGCATATTGGTCGAGTACCCTGTACTACTTGTGTGCGTGTGTGTGTGTGTGTGTCGCCAAAGGTCAAAGAGAACAGCAAAGTGCCAAGCGTGGAAGTCTGGCAACCATATGCACAACTGCAGTATCTATGTATGTGTATCTGTATCTGTATCTGTGCGTATCTGTATCTCTATATGGGTGTCTGTATCTGCATATGTATCTATATGCATCTGCATCTGTATCTTTATCTATATCGGTGCGTATCCTTATTTTTATCTGTGGGTAGCTGTATCTGTATGTACATCTGTATATGTATCTGTATCTGTATCTGTATCTGTATCTGTATATGTATCTGTATATGTATCTGTATCTGTATCTGTATCTGTATCTGTATCTGTATCTGTATCTGTATCTGTATCTGTATCCGTATCTGTATCTGTATCTGTATCTGTATCTGTATCTGTATCTGTATCTGTATCTGTATCTGTATCCGTATCTGTATCTGTATCTGTATCTGTATCTGTATCTGTATCTGTATCTGTATCTGTATCTGTATCTGTATCTGTATCTTTATCTGTATCTGTATCTGTATCTGTATCTGTATCTGTATCTGTATCTGTATCTGTATCTGTATCTGTATCTGTATCTGTATCTGTATTTGTATCTTTGCGTAGCTATATCCGTATCTGTGCGTATCCGTGTCTTTGTCTGTGTAACTCTGTATTTGTGTGTATCTGTATCCGTGCCTATCTGTAACTGTGTGTTGCGCTAATGCGGCAACAAAAGATTTTGATTAAATCCAAACTGGCACAGCTTGACATTTATTAAGATTTACGCTGTGCGCTTTACGTAACTGCTGAAAGAAAAAAGCAAAAGATGGCCGTTTCCCCTGGCCCTGGCTGGTATTTAGCCGTACTCACCCCAGCTTTCGATAGTCCTGCCAAAATATGAATTATCCTCAGGATCGTGAATCATCTGCTTGAACGATTTCTTCTTGGGCGGCTCCGGCGGACGCGAATAATATTGTTGAAAGCCATCGATGCAGTCCTCGGTTATGGTTGGCATTTTTTTACGCTTTTCCACGACTTTGCCGCGTCTGAACAATGGAGTATCCTTCGATATATCGGGTCTATATAGCTTTAGGCTATGCGTGTCTATATCCTGGATATTCCTTTCTTCGGGCTGCGGCGCACTCGTTCGCGTTGACAGACTGATCGACACTTCCCGTTCCAGAAATTGGACTCAACTGAGTCGTCAGCTCGTGCCATAATCCAGCCCAAAGCCCCAGAGCTGCGTCGTCGACGCCTGCGTTTCAAGTCGCAGGCGTTGATCATTATCCCCAGCGCTGCGATCATCATCGTCATTATTACGACCATCATGATCATCAGCAGCAGCAGCAGCAGCAGCCAGAGCAATCATCGTGCCACACATTCAATCAAGTAGATTCTTTTCTCTCGCTTTGACAACTGCCACAGAGGGCCGCAACAGATTTTCTTCTGCTGCAGCGACGCTAACGCAGCCATTCAGCCTCAGTCGGCGTCGGCGTCGACGTCGCGGTCGACGTCGCAGTTGGCTTCTCATATGCAAAATTGTGCGACGTGTTGAACAACAGCAACAAGTGTCGGTCTTAATCAAGATACATTCAGATTTACACTGTGTCGAGCTATAATATACATATAACAAATTAGTACTAAAAAAAAAAAACAAAAAACCGCGCTTAAAATACTGTCTACCAAATAAAGTCATGCAAATTCCCAAGATCTGCTCATTATAATTTATAAATATTAGGAAAATAGACTGAAGATCTTGAAGAATTTGAATATAGTGCAATAATTATACAATTAAATATAGCGAAATTCTCTGAAGAATTTAAGGAACTTTAAGTATTTGAATATAGTGCAAGAAATAATGTACTGGAAATTATTCAAAACATTTTACATTATATTATAAAATAAAGTATAACTTATTAGTACTAAAAACAGTCCAAAAATACACTCACAAATAATCTCAAATATCTTCTCCTGAATATTACCAAAATAAACTGAAGTACTTTAATAATTTGAAGTAGTTTAGCAAAATGTGGTAAATATAGGTTTCATTCATATTTGCTGGGATAAAGTTTCTATATAAGCTATAGGTATATATTTCATAACTAATATTCTTCTCTTTTTCTACACGTTTCCTGCAGGGCATAAAGAACATTTGCTGTAGGGTAAGGTTCTCCGAAAAAATCAACTAATCCAGACGCACAAATGCCATCAAACAAACGTTATACCCTGCTACGAGGTACCAAGAAGCGTACATACCCTACAATATATGTATATGGCAACAGAGAAGCGTATATACCCTACAATTTATGTATATGGCAACAAATAAGCGTATATACCCTACAGTATATGTATATGCCAACAGAGAAGCGTATATACCCTACCAAATGAAAGTGCAAATGCCAACATCCCAATCCCTAAGAAATGCACGCACAAAAGTCACCAGAGAAGCGTATATACCCTACTCTATAATATATGTATGTATATGGCAACAGAGAAGCCTATATACCCCACCAGTCTGTGCAGACAAGTTGGACAAGTATTGGATTAAGTCTTTAGCCCAGCGACATGGAGACGAGCGCGTGACACAATTTCGGTTAATTGAATTGGAAGACTCCGATTATGTTCCGTGTAAGTGTATTTGGTAGGTATTATTCCAGTATTTGCCCTAGCCGAGAGAAGCTCTGTGGCCAATTAAACAAAAAAAGCAAATGCGAAAAGAAATTCACGGCTCGTCGGGGCTAATTGCCAGATGAAATATGATTTCCTTTGACACTGAGCGCACTTTATAAAGTCGCCTCCCGTCTGGCTGCTGCCTTGATTTCTCAGCCTATGCAATTCATTGCTACTATTATTAATATTATTACTATTATTGCTATTATTGCTATTAGTATGTCCATTAGAATTTGTATTGTTAGTTGCGGCCGTTTTCCATTCGGCTTGTCCACTTGCCGCGACTCGCACAGATACGTGTATTAAGTGCAAGTATATATGAGTACAAGTGAGTACATATGCATACATATGAGTATACGCGCATTGTGTATGAGTATGTTTGAGTATGTGTGTGTGTGCGTCCGCAAGCTTGACTTTCAATTGAGAGCCGCCGGGTAACAACAACAGGAGCATTGTCTTTCAGCGTCTCTCGAGTGTCTCTTATGAATTTGCCAGATTATTACGGATAGAATTTCAAATAAATATTCCCTCGACTGACAACTATTCAAGGGAAATATATTAGACAAGCAATAGGCACAGTGGAAATCTCAGGCTAAACAGAAAATCAATATTGTTTGGCAATAATAACAAAATTTCATGTATTCAGCCTTGAAATGCTTTTTACACTTAACCATCATCTATAACTATATATACAGTTTTGTATGTGATTACTAAATTCCTGTTTTATGTTACAATTGCGGGAAAAGTTTCTGCTGACAAACGCACTTGACATCGATTCTTTTGTTTATTTATTACTTGCAGCAATTCGGTATTCGATTCCGCTTGGTTTATAAACGGAAACTTGACTTTTTTTATTAAATAATAATTATTAGAATTTGCTTACAAACTGTAGTCGGGACTAGTTAAATATTAATATAAAACGTATTTAATAACAAATCAAATATAAAATTAAAATGTGCTGCTTTTCGTTCCAGAAACAATATTCGCCTCCAAAGAATATATTGTCCAAGGAAGCGACTGCGCAGCCCGAAGACTAAATCATATAGTAAAATCTGATCTAGCAGAATCTGACATAAATCAAACTCTGGGGCTGATCTCTCCAAGAAAGGGATACATTTAGGCAACCAAACAACGTAAGTATGTTTTTATATTTGAGCTTGAGAATGTTTTAAATCATTTCTATATAAGATACACATATATAGAGTGCAGATCAGAAATCTTTGCTTCTCTTGAATTGCTCTGATTGAAATATATCTTAGTGTTGTATTGGCGTGAAAAGCTTTTAATGCTCGCTTACTTAGTTCATCAAGTGAATTGCTCTATTAAACGCACTTTGACAAGTTGAAAACATTTCATTTCACACACCTCTCTACGCGATTCTCAAAGCCCATTTCGAGATAGACAAAAGCAATTGTGACAACTGACAATGATGGGGCATTAAAAAGTGCAATGTGAAATGCAATTACGTTTTACTCATTGAATGAATGAATGCACATAGTACCTATTAAAGTACACTGAGCGAAAAGCACGACAAATAAGCCGTATTCGTTAAAATATTAGCAAATATAGAACTTAAATCTAGATAAGTAGGTGTAAAGTAATCTTTTTAAATTTTTAATAATTTTGTGATTAGTTCAAGTTTTTCGAAGACATTTTCTCTCTGTGTATTGGCTAGAACTAAGGCGAACTGCAGCAGCTAATGCTATTGATAGCCATTGATTGCTTAAAATAGTCGCGAAATTGTTGCATGTGCCCGAACTAGGTAAAACACTTATGCAACAGTTATTTTACATACATGTGTACACATACATATATGTGCATATACGTATTCTCATTCACATCGGCGATCTCTCCTCTCGGTGCGCTTTATAAATGGCACACAAATCGACCATTTCCTGTTCTACGCCCACCAAGCGCCGGCGAAATTGTCGCTCGACTTGTTTCCCAGCACAGCCGAAAATTAGTCAAAGAGCGAGAGCGTGCGGCTGGCAGAAAGAGATGGCCTTAGATTACGTCAAGCATTCTGCTTGATTGCAATGTAACGGGCTTTTTATTCGGCAGCGGCGAGTTTCAATTTGAAATCACATTTGATGGCAAGCGCAAATGTGGCGCAGGGCGTATGAGCAATGAAAGTGGCGACGCCATGCGGTTATTAAATGAACTACGATTCTACTTATGCTGTATTGCTGTAGGTGGCGCTATCGAACAAAGAGTTTCTGTAGATGGCGCTATCGAACAAAGAGTTTCTGTATATGGCGTTATCGAACAAAGAGTTTCTGTAGATGGCGCTATCGAACAAAGAGTTTTTGTAGATGGCGCTATCGAACAAAGAGTTTCTGTAGATGGCGCTATCGAACAAGGAGTTTCTGTAGATGGCGCTTTTTACCAAAAATCACACAAGACTAAATAAACCATCTTTGACACGCTGAAGATTATATACCCTTCTTTGTAGACATGCAAACAGAATTGTAAAGTAAAGTAATGTAAAGTCTGAATAACAGAAAATATTGTGAGCGGGCCTTGAATTCGATAACAACTACCCAATTAATAGTGAATAACAGAAAATATTGTGAGCGGGCCTTGAATTCGATAACAACTACCCAATTAATAGTGTTAAAAACATTGTTTTTTTTTTGTAAGGCTTAAACGACAACAAAATAGCAAGAACAATTCAGCATAAGAATTTCTACAAAGCAATGCAGGGAGCGCCAAATGAAGTAACAACCCAAACAGGCCATCTCTTTCTTTCGCGCATCAATTTGCCCTTGCTTGTATGTTATCTACTTCACTTGTGCATCGTGCTCATGCTGTTTATTTTCTGTACGGTGCTTTTTCGTCCGCTTTGCACATCATTTTGTATTAGTTGACCCCAATAGTCAATATGATGCACAGCAAAAAAAATTGTTAGAGTGTTTTTCAATTAATGATATGTTGAAAGCTTCATTTCAAGCAGCTTCGTTTCAAGCTTTAAAAACTACTATAAATTATATTTATTTTATAAATTAAAATCATTCAGTATTCATCAAATTGTCACAATCACAAGTGCGAATTAACAGCGGCTGTGCAAAATCTTCAGCCTGATAGCTGTCGTATTCACCACTGCGGTGAAACTAACACAAAACTGCGTCGCGCTGGCGCAAAGCGGACAACAAAAATCAGCACACAAAAAGCAATAATAGTTCATAAACATTGTGCATATTTGTGTGTCGGCCTGCATAAACTTGCTTGTGCATTTGTTTCCTTCTTGTCTACTTATTAATGTGTGTCTGCTTAAGCGTTATCTACAAATAAATCGCGCTCCATCAATATTTGTTGTTGCTCATCGCTCCTAACAAGAATTTATCTCATTACCGATTGCTTGATCTCTTTTATGTGTGCCGTTTCTTCGTCCGTTAGTTATGTATGTCCGCATATGTAGATAATGCACAAGCACGCATTTACACATGCATACATACATACATATTTACGCTCAAATTGGACAGTCTCATCTCATTCTGTGTTAGTTTTACTTCAGAAGTCAATAAGATGTGTTGTTTTGTTGAGAATTAAAGTCGTTTGAAGCTATACAAAAAATATAATTGGAATGAATTGGTCAAATAGCGTCCAATTTGCGATTTATGTACATACCTTCTCGGACGCGTACGTGTCAGGACTATTGATGGTCATAAAATATAATGTTTATTCTTTTATTTAGTTGCCTTCCGCATTGCTCGGCTCCCTATCGTATGGCGTGCACCTGGACGGCGATTTAACACTTAACCAATCCCATTGGCTGGTTTCTATGTTGCGTACTATAAATAACTAATGTTTAACTTTTTTATAATTTTCTAGGACTACTGCGAGGATATAGCGCACGGTTGCGCGTTACCAGACTAAGCTAGATGCTTAATAGTTGTTTCCTTTCCCAAGCGGAAAGCGGATATTTTCTCCCTGGGTGCACCACATCGGGTTGTTCGATATAAAACAAGGTAAGAGAATAACTAAAGGGCTTTAAATTTGTATAAAATTGTCCTACATATTTCAGGCGATTTTGGATCAACTCCTTTGTGCTAGTCTGCCAAAGAGATCAGTCCAATTACGTGGTCCCAATTGAAGAGAGCTTTTTGCTCTTTCTCGCCCGTCTGACGCTGCAAACGGATGCGCTCTCAGAGTAAATGAGGACATGTGTTGTGGAAATCCTGGGCTGTCGACTCTGCACCTGCAGCTGCCGCTGCCACGCCCTCCACATTGCTGGTATTCGCACCTCAAGTATGAGTCTCACTATTTTCTATTGTGATTGGGTACGTATTACCCCCCGTAGTAATGTCAGATATAATTTTTCCGATTTGCCAAGCCTCCAATGGACGTTATTTTCAAATGAGATTAAGTTATTCGTAAGGATATGTCCAAATTATTGCTATAACTTTTAAGAAAAATAGCCACAACTCGCCCATTTTCTTAATTCTATAACATGCTCACTTCAAGGACTAATCTCATGTCCTTTGGCTAATATAGAATCCTGTCAATTTAGGATAATAATCCTGTCAATAAAGAGATAAGAAAAGAGAAAAGAGTCAAAAAATGACCAAGTCCTAGGTTCTTACATGACCTCGTATGCTTTTTATGTAGATGGATGCGCTTGCTCCTTACGATACTAACGCCCTATATCCGTTGTAAATCCGCGTGGATGTGGCCGAGTTATGGCTATACTTCTAAAAAGGATACTATTTGAAAAGTAGACATTACTTGGGCATGTTAAGGACTTTCGGCATGTCCTTTGACCATTAGACTGTCCTTGTCTTGCCCATTCAGAAAACATAATATGAATGACAAAGGTCCTTCAAACAGCCAAGATTTAAGGACATTTATTTTGTATATTAAAATGGCTATATCTCAGCTGTATCCTTGAAGATCCTCATAAGTCCTGAGTCAAACAACGTGTATTGACTAGGACTACAAACTTGCCAAAGGACTTTAAAACCTTCCTTGTGGTTTCAGAAATATGGCTACTTTTCTAAAAAGGACATTCTTTTTTTGCCATAACGCGGCCAAATCCTTCAGGATATCTAAAGGATATATCTTTTTAAACTCGTGGAGAGCAGATCTATCGATTGGCATTCAAATATTTCCAGAATTCGACAAAAAATTTCACCAAAAATGTTCATAGGGGGTTAGTCAGAAATTGCCAAAAATCGAAAAATTCGGGACTAACTTCGCCATTTGAAGGACTATCGCGATGTCCTTTTGACAGAAGGTAGTCCTCATCGTCACATTTACGAATATACAACCCAAAGGACGAAAGTCCTTCAGACAAAAAATTTTTAAGGGCAAATTTGTAAACCAAAAATGGCTTATAACTCGGCCATATCCTTGCGTATTCTGACGAGGCCTGTGTCAAACAAATTGTATTAACCGGGTCTACCATCTGGCCAAAGGACATCAAGATCGTTCTTGTGGTTTCGGAGATATCGCAATTTTACTGTAACTGTGTGATTTCAACCAATTTTCCTTGCGGCCCGCGACTGAAAAATTACCAGGTCCAGGATTCTTAGATGACCCCATAATATTTTAATGCAGTTCGATGCAATTGGTCCCTACGATCCTAACGCACCATGTCCTTTGAAAATCTGCAAGGACATGGCCGAGTTATGGCCATTTCTTTCGTCAAAATACCCTTATATATCTCTATTGATATTTTTATTTCAAATGTGTTTTTATCTTTTCAGATTGAAGGATTCAAGGACTCCAATCGATTCTAAGGACTTTTACGAATCTAACGAGGCTACTCCTTCCAGGATCGGATATATATTAAGCCAGATATAGTCATTTTAAGTTACAATCGAAAATACACGTAAAAAAACAACAAATTTGTTAATTTTAACAATAATAAATAATTAATTTAAACAAATTCCTGTTTTTCTACTTCCCAAAGGATAAGGGATTCAAAAATCAACGGTCTTTAAGAATCTGTTGCATACGCGTCCGTTGGCGGCCGAGATTTTTCTTAAATTCTGCAAAAACACCAGGCGAACAGAAATGACCAGCAGGTCGACAAAAATTTTCAGCCGCCGAAAAATTTCTGTTGCATACCCAAAAGGGGCGCGCTTGTTGTCCCAAATTTTGACTAAAATTCCGCACCAGGCGAACAGAAATGCTCAGAAGGTCGACGAGTATTTTCGAATAAAAATTTTCGTTGCATATTTTTTATTCTTAAATTCTGCAAAAACACCAGGCGAACAGAAATGACCAGCAGGTCGACAAAAATTTTCAGCCGCCGAAAAATTTCTGTTGCATACCCAAAAGGGGCGCGCTTGTTGTCCCAAATTTTGACTAAAATTCCGCACCAGGCGAACAGAAATGCTCAGAAGGTCGACGAGTATTTTCGAATAAAAATTTTCGTTGCATACGCCTAAGGGGCAAAAATGTAACTCATTTAAAATGAGTTATGTTAAACAGCAGTTAATGTAAAACGAGTGCGGTAATCGGCTGTTAATTACCACCTGCAGCTGCTGGTCATTTACAGGGGCTGCTAAAAGAAAAATCATACATGCTTTTGGATCATTTCAATGCAAATTTTTCAGGGATCTGATCCTTTAGGTTCTCAAGGACTATATCGATGGTATGATATAACCAAGAATATGGTAGTCAACTAGGAACCAACAAGGGGGCGGGGAATTTAGTGGGGCGGCTGAAACAGAAAGCATACATATTTTTGGACCATATTCTTGCGCATTTGCTAGAATTCGGTCCGCTAGGTTCACTAGGACTATATCCATTGTATGGAATAACCAAGGATATACTATGGGTCAACTAGGTACCAAAAATATTGATTTGTTTTTGTCCTTGTAAGTTCAAGATGTTGCTGAATCTGAAAATAAGAAATTGATTAGTAAACGACTATATTTGGACTAATATATAGTGCGAACCTGACAAGGAACGCCTTGTTTTAGAAGTCCTTAAAACCGATGAGTCCTTGATTCCTTCCTTCTGAAATGTTTAAAACATATTTAAATACAATAAGCCATAAATGAAATTAAGTAAATTACTAAGTTATTGGTCATTTATTTAAGCAGTCACATCCAAACAATTTTAAGCAGGTGCAAAATATGTACATTGCGCATGCGTCTACGCATAAAACTGGCAAATGTTGTTAACAAAAAGAAAAATAAATAATTTATTTGTAAGCTTTGAATCGCTTTTTATAGGTTGAATCAAGTCGATTTGGGAAATATATACCTTTAAGCATAGTAAGTCTTTTAAAGCCAAACAACCGATTCCGAGTTTATGAATGTTAATTACGCTCACGATTCGTACGAGTTAAATAACGTAAGCTATTAAACACAAATTTACCCGAGAAATTGAAGTGAAAATATTTTTGAACAGCTTCACACGGCAGCTGCCGTTTAACTTAAACATAATTATGTTGCTAAAAGCGCTCAAAAGCCACACACCTGCATATGTAGATATCACACAAGAAGCACACAACTGAACAAGTGCATGCAGAGGGAATTGCCAAATATGTTTATACGCATGTGTAGACGCTTGCTCGTGCATTATCTATTGCGCTCTCCCGATCGCTCTCAACAAGATGTGTTGTGGTGACAGCTCGCGCAAGTTCTTTCTCTCATGGCAATTACACACATACATACATAAATAACATTTTAGCAAACACACATACAATCAAAACTATGCAAAGGGAATCGACAAATAAGTAAGTATGCATGTATGTATGTATATATGCCTGTTTGTACAAGCATGCCTACGCATGCAGAGCACACATGGAAAACGAAAAAGTTAATTAATGATCACGATTTGGGTAGAGTTTTATTGTAAACATCGTCATTTTTATGAAACTTTAGAGTGTGATTTATTTAATGTCAATTAATACTACCGATCCGTACGAGTCTAATAACGTATACCATAAGAGAAACCGGCGGTATTTACCCGAGCAATTGCACAGAATATATTTATAAACAGCTTCACACGGCAGCTGCCGTTTAACTAAAACAGAATTATGTTTCGTAAAGCGGACGACGAAAACCGGCGCACAGAAATTGAGAAAGCAAATAATCCTAAGATAAATTCATCCACAGCCAAATTCATCATGCCTGGACCAATCAGCGATCAGCACCTTCTAAAACTCATGAGAGCGGCCAGCGTAGAGCATATGTAGATAACACAAGAGCGAACACACATCCAAATAAGTAGTAATCGCGAGATGTGTACATGTGTGTATATGCCTGCCGTGCATTATCTGCATATGCACTGCGCTCTCCCGATCACTTTCAACAAGTTTTGCTCTAGTGTCCGCTCGGGCAAGTAATTCCTCTGATGGCAATTACACACTTGCATACATGAATAACCTTCAAGCAAATACGCACACAAACAAGTCTATAGAAAGGGAATTGTCAAATACATATGTATAGATGAATGTGTATATGCCCGTTTGAACATTGTCTGCGCGTGCAAATCGCATATGCATTTTTTATACAAAATTAATAATTAATTACGTTTCGCTTAAAGTCTTTAGACTTCGCAGAACATTTAAAATTTTGATTTTAGAAATGATCTCGGCATGAGTAGACTTTTGATATAACCATTGTCACTTTTAACCGAACTTTAGAATTTAATTCCAACAACAAAAAACATATTACATTGGGGAAACAGGCGGTATTTACCCGAGAAATCGTACTGAATATATTTATGTATAAGCAGCTTCACACGGCAGCTGCCGTTTGCCTTAAACAGAATTATGTTACGTAAAGCGGACGACGAAATCGTAGTTATTTATTATATCTCCATAAGTAAAAGGACTATCGAGATGTCCCTTGGCCAGTTGATAGTTTTGGTCAATACGAGTTAATTGACATAGGATTTGTCAGAATACGTAAGGATATGTCCGAGTTAATAGCAATATTCTGAGTACGCAAATGCCTATTTTCTTAGCTTTTTTAAAGACTTTCGTTCATTTTGTTTTTATATCCTTATTTGACAGGATTCGACATAAGATTAGTCCTTGAAGTGAGCACTTTATAGAATTAAGGAAATGAGCGGCTATTTTTCTTAAAAGTTATAGCAATAATTTGGAAATATCCTTACGAATAATTTAATCGCATTTGAATATAGCGCCCATTGGAGGCTTGGAAAATTGGGAAAATTATATCTGACATTAAATTTGGCAACGGGTACTACATATTCGATTATACCCGATTACAATAGAAAATAGTGACTCATACTTGAGGTGCGAATACCAGCAATCTGGAGGGCGTGGCAGCGGCATCTGCAGATGCAGAGTCGACGGCACAGGATATCCACAACACATGTCCTCATCTTTTCTGAGAGCGCATCCGTTGGCAGCGGCAGACGGGCGAGAAAGAGTAAAAAGCTCTCTTCAATTGGGACCACATAATTGCACCAACCTCTTTGGCAGACTGGCACAAAGGAGTTGATCCAAAATTGCCTGAAATATGTAGAACAATTTTATACAAATTAAATGGCCTTTTATTTATGCTCTTACTTTATTTTATATCGTACAAATCGATGGGGTCTAATATGGAAAACAAGCAATGGGATTGGTTAAGTATTAAATCGCCGTCCAAGCGCACGCCATACGATACGGAACCGAGCACTGTTTCCCAGCTGAAGGAAACTAAATAAATGGATAAGCGTCCGAGAAGGTACATACATAAATCGCAAATTGGACTCTATTTCACAGAGATATTACAATTATATTTTTCAATAGCTTCGAACGAATTTAATTCTCAACAAAACAACACGTCTTATTGACTTCTGAAGTAAAACTAACTCAGAATGAGATGAGACTGTCCAATTCGAGCGTAAATATGTATGTATGTATGCATGTGTAAATGCGTGCTTGTGCATTATCTACATATGCGGACATACATAACTAACGGACGAAGAAACGGCACACATAAAAGAGATCAAGCAATCGGTAATAAGATAAATTCTTGTTAGGAGCAATGAGCAACAACAAATATTGATGGTTTATTTGTAGATTATTTGTAGATAACGCTTAAGCAGACACACATTAATAAGTAGACAAAGTACAAGGAAAAACATTTCATAGCCGCTGTTAATTGCAAATGTGTAGATTTTATCGGGCGTGATTGGGCTTTTGCCTTGGCCGTGAGCACATTTAAATTGAGAAAATAAATTCAATATAGATTATTCTTTAAAGTTATCAACGAGCATTTCTAAATTAAAGGAAGCCGCTATTTAAAAGACTACTGGGGTCAACTAATACAAAATGATGGGCAAGGCGGACGAAAGCGTACCGTACATAAAATAAGCAACTGAATAAGTATGTATGTAAACGCGTATGAGCGTGATGCATAAGCGTTGTAGATAACTTACAAGCAAACATCCACACAAACCAGTGCACGTAAATTCATGGGCAAAAGAAAGAGAAAGATGGCCTGTTTTGGTTATCTCTTCATTTGTCTTCATCTTGTGAGTTATCTACTACACAAGTGCATCGCACTCATGTTTACATACATACACATGTTGTTGCTCCAAGCAAGATTTTTGCTTTGCACCACACTTAATTCTGTGTTCATTTGACCACAATAGTCAACGTTATGTTATGCGAAATAACTTGCTCACCCAAATAGGCTGAACAATCTTCCCCTGCCCAGAACAGCTTTAATTAATTTTCCAAGATGTATAATTCCGTGTGATATCTTGTTTGTTAAAAACGTAACTTTGTGAAACATTAAAATTGAAATATTTTAAGGCCAATTTGAAGGCCATTTGAATACCGATTTATTTAGATTTATCTTTAATATTTATTTTATTGCTTTAACCGACTATAACGCGATGCTTACCAGCATATCGTATTGACTGCTGGCGTAAAACTAACAAACGATCATAAGATGAATACCCATCATACAAGCAAACTTTATTGAGAGCGATAAGCAACAACAATATTAGTGTGAGCGTGATGCATAAGAAGATATCTCACAAGCATACACACACACAAATAGGTGTATGCAGAATGGTTGCCAAATATATACATATGTGTATATATGAGTTATCTATTCATGCAAAACACTCGCACAGCTTTGTTTTTTTTCTGTGCTGCGTCGTTTTTACTCTCCTCTTTGCGCCCTTTCAACATAATTCTGTGTTAGTTGAGCCCCACTAGACAACTTGACTTACATACATATGTACATATTCAGGCAGGCTGAAGAACTTGCATTGTTGGTTGAGTGGGATTATCATTATATTATATATATTATGGAAGAACATCAAAAGATCGTATTTCGGGTAAATAAGCTGTGAACGAGGTGGTCTAATCGATTACTTCAAATATTTTTACAATAATTCGCATTACAACAGCAATTCATATTTACTACTGGGGTCACACTTGCAGGATCTTGTTGCGGAGTCGCAAGCCGAAAGCAATTTTTGTTGAGAGCGATAAGTAACAGCACATACATACGTTCGTGGGAGCACAGTGAAGTAGATAAATCACAAGCATACACACACAAGCAAGTGTATGCAGAGGGATCACCAAACAAGCGAGTTATCTACTGATGCACAGCGCTCAAACGACCTGCTCTGTGTTTTTTGCACATTTTTTTTTGTCTGCTTTGCGTGCTCTCATCTTAATTCTGTAACCCCACTAGACAATATGACTTACAATTTTAGGCTGAGATTATGAGACATACTGCCTTATTGGAATCGTCAATAAGAGTATATTATATTAAAAGTGACTGATAACAGAACCGACTTTCTCGTAAAATAGCAAAATCAATAAGAATATGACTGCGTTAGAGCTTTTTAATACATATTCTATTTACAGCAATAACGTGGTCATATCATTATTAGGGACATACCTTTCTGAGCTCCCAGCAACATGATTCGCATTCAATTGACCTAAAATCAGAAATACTTTATATGAGTTGGGCGGATTGTATGTTTATGAATAACACACCAAGAAATAAACAATAAATTAGCTGTTGATAGTTTTAGGTTTGTAAGATTTAAATTTTATTTTTATCATCGTTTGTGGTTTTGGTTTATTAGTTAGTTTTTTACTTGTGGCTTACTAGTATTATTATAGTTATTATTATTATTAAATGGTAGATTAATTCGAATTATATCAATTTTACATAGTTTCGACTGCCAACCATTTACACACACAATTGCAATGTGCACATTAAACACTACTTTTAAACTTGACTCACCTGCTGCTGCTATACAACATCATAGTATTAGTACTTTTTACTTTTGCTTTAAACAATTCCAGTTTGGAGAGAACTAATGTTGAAGGGCTTTTCTTTCGCTGTGTGTGTGTGTGTGTGTTGTTTTTGAAATAAATGTAAGCTCGAATTTGTTATTAAAAACGTGTCTCTGCTATCACTAATAAACCAATTGATTTTTGTAAAATTTATTGGAGTTGCTTAAACTAAATCGAAGATCCTAAGATCCCGCTATTCCACCTGTTCTTCTATTACCTGCTGCTGCTGCTTCTTCTTCGTCATCTTCTTTTTTTGGCTATAAAAATTAAGTTACATTTTTTTTAGGTTTGCTTTTTGAACTTTATGCACTAGTTCTGTGCATGAGTGTGTGTGTGTGTGTGTGTGTGTGTGTGTGTGTGTGTTTAAATTACAACAAATAATTGATATTTAAGTTTAAGTATTTGCTTTAGAGTGTGTTTGCTTTTGTTTTTTGAATGTTTCACAAATGTTTCATACCATTTGGTTTCTCTTTTCATTTATTTTTGTTTCGTTTCATTTCATTTCGTTTCGTTTCGTTTCGTTTCGTTTTGTTTGTGTTTGGTGCTAGGCTAAGGCGACTTTTGTTTGGTTGTTTTCACATTGTTTTGTTATTCGTTTTGTGTTTTACATTTTGCAATATATTCAACAATATTAGTTGTTTTCTCTGTTGTCTGTTTTGTCTTGTTGTCCGTTGTCTCTTTGTCTGTTTTGTCTTTTGTTGCGGTTTTTTTTTACCATATTCTCATTTTACACAAAAAACGAATAATTGCATTTGAATGGAAGAAGTAGAACCGAAAAATTGTGAACACAAAATGTTAACAAAACAATATTCAAAAAAATATGAAAAATTAAAAAAAAAAGTAATATCTTTTAGTCTTAATAATTTGTGCTAGAAATTCGGCTATTAAAATTATTTAAGTTCCATACCACGTCTCACTTTAACCTTACTTTTTTTTTTGCTTGAGAAAAGTTTTACACATTGTTTTTTGTTTCGTTTTCGTTTCGTTTCGTTTTCGTTTCGTTTTCGTTTCGTTTCGTTTCGTTAACGTATCGTGTTTGATTTAACATATTCAGTCTTTCAGCTTTCAACATAAATAAATTAATTAAATTAATTTATTTAATCGCATTACAAAATGTTCAAGTGCTGCCTGTAAATAATTTCGTGTTCTATTGCATTTATGTGGTAATTTCCGATGTCTGCCTTATTTTGCGCTCTTTAAAGTTTATAGCCAAAAAGTTATATAGTTCATATACATATCTCAAATAGCGATGCGTCGATCGCGATTTGATGGAAATTTGGAAAAAACAATTTTTCATCCTTAGTCGAAGTTTGTTGTAAAAGCCAAAAGTTTGCTTTGCTTTGCTTTCTTTAAATGTACTTTAACTTAATTCTAGTTGCTAGGTTCTTGTTTTTTGTTTCTCTCTTTTTATCATTTACATATTATTGTAATAATTATATATGCTTGTAATATATCATTCATATGACTCCATTTACTGCTGGTTCAACTCTTATATGCGCCTTCGTCTCATAAACTGCTTAGTTTTTCGCTTAATTTTCCGGCGTTGGCTAAATTTGAGAAACTTTTCAACTTTTCAACTGGACGTACGCTGGCTTAATTTCCATTTTCTTTAAGTTTTTTTTTTTTCATTTATACTTTTTTTGGGTTATTCAAAAATGTTGCTTAAATTTAGTTAATCATTAAATACTCGTATAGTAAATATATAAAATTTTGTGTCCAAATTCAGTTGTTTTTAGGAGTTTTCTTTTTTTCAGTTTTTTTTTCTAGTTGCTTTTCTTCAGGTTTTCTTTTATTGTTTTCTTTTTAGTTGAGTAAAACAAGAAACGGCCTGAAACTATAAAATATCCAGAGCCTCACACATTGGAATGGAACGTGCCATAAAAATTGGGAATCTTGTTTGGGTAGCTTCAAGTTAATTTCTGTATAATGTAGTTTTGGGTGGGGCTTACGTTTATCATATGCTATATAGGTATATTTCTCTTGACTTTCTTGATTTTCTATGTGTTGCAACAGAAAAGTTGTTGTCAAATATTTAATTCCTCTTTTGTTCATTAAGCCTAAGCTTTCTTACTGTTAGTATAACCGGTCTCTTGTATTTTTTTTGTTAAGGCAACTGCTTTTTGTTACAGAATTTGTAATTTTTTGTGTTCAGTTTTGTATTTTTGTATTTTGTATATGTTTTTGGTTTTTTCTTTTTGAATTTTTACATGTGACTGGGAACTGCATTTTTGAATTTGAATTTTGTCGCTCAACTTTTTTGCAAGTATTTTTTTTTTTTTGAAAGCATATCGTAAGCAGCCAAAATGTGTTTTTCATTTTAGTTGGACTCCTAAAAACAACGAAACGTTTTTGAGTTTTGGTTTTGTTTTTTGGTTTTTTGCTAAATGCAAAAATTTTGCTGTGCCTTAAAGTTTAGTTTTAAGTGGAAATTTCATTTATAAATATACTAGAAGGGTTTTTTTTAACTTGTTTTTTTGTTCTTGCTAATTTTGAATTTCGCTTTCAATTTCGCCATTCAATTTTGTATTTGCTTAATTTAGTTTAAAATACATTTTTAGCGTGAGTCGAAAGAAAATATTATGTACTTAATTTTGTGGCCTAAATTTAATGCAGTTTACAATGCGCATATACATGATTTTTTTTTCTTTGTTAATTCTTTTTTTTTTTGTGTTTTTTTAACGCATTTTTTTTTGGCATTTTGTTGTTGTTGTTGCCTGCTTAATTATATAGAAAAATTAATATTTTTTTGATAATATCCAACGCCAAAAAACGTTGCCTTTGTGAAGTAAACTTTTAACAATGAAATCGATTTAAGGGAAATTATAATTAAGCAAAAATTAAAGGTCAAAAACTTAACATTAAGCGAAAATGTAAACAGAATTTGGTTAAAACAATGCAAATGCAACAAAATAGTTTGTTTTTGTAATAATAATAATTAATATGAACTGAAGAAACAATCAAAAAGTTCTAAGCTTTCGATTGCATTCTGTTGCGAATATCATAAATGAATGGAAAACTCAAATTATTTGAATCGATTGGAAAACTCTTTCAAAGCTCGCGCCTCGGCCTATTAATGGAACTTGCGCTTTTTGCCAACGCGCTTCTTGCCCTTGCCGCGGCTTTTGGCCAATTTGCGTTTTTTGCTTAGCCCATCGCCACGCAGCGCCGACTCCCGATTGATCTCGCCCAGAATTTCATCGCCCAGAGTGCCTGTTAAACACATAAAATATGCATAAATAAATGTAAGTTAATTTTAGATAAATGGAAGACTAACCCAATGTGGTAAGCTTTCGCTGGCGATGCTTCTCCGCCTTGGTGACGGGTAGACGGACCAGGTAGGTCTCCTCGTACTCCTGCTTCTCCTTCTGCGATTGCGAGAGCAGCTGCTGGGCGCGCGAGCCCGAGGAGAGCTCAGTGGGCGCATCCAAATACTCCTCCTTCAGATCCTGCAGCATCGACGAGCTAGGGGGAAAATTGATTTAGCATCGACTATATTTGGACAGATATGGACTTACGTGATGGCTCGCTTTTTGGCACGTTCCAGAGCCTTCTGCTCCTTGTCCGCGTCCCGCTCATCGCCGTCGTAGTAGACGGGCTTAATGCGCGGCGGCACATAGACGCCCGATTTGCCAGCTGTGGCCGCCTTGCGCGGCTTTTTCGCAGCGCCTGCCCCGTCGCCCTCCTCGTCGTCATCCTCATCGTCATCCTCATCGCTGTCGCTGGCTGCCTCAGCCGCCTCCTCCTCGGCCTCGGCACCGGCAGCGCTGAGCATCTCCTCGGGATTGGGCTTGTAGAGTATGGGATCTGTGCTGCTCGAGACTCCAGTTGTCGCCGTCTTGACCAGCTTGTCAATCTGATAGCGCAGCTTGTGGTCTATGGGCCGGATCTTCTCCAGCACGGTGCGTATCTCGATCAGGCGCTCGATCGAGGGATCGCCCTCGATGGTCTCGCCGGAGCATTTGCGCAGCACCACATATGTCAGATTGATCAAGTAGTCGAGCAGCATATGGTACTTGACCTCCAGAAAGCTCAGGCCGTACTCTGTGCTCAGCTCGCCGCGCTTGACGCGCTGCAGCATTCCCTCGACCAGATCCGTCACCTGCTTCACATTGCTGTTCATCTCGCCCAGCAGCTGAATCGCCTGCGGTATGTCCTGCTGACCCTGCATCTCGCAATCGTAATCCAAAGCCTGTCGACAGAGCGAGTTATTAGTTATATTCAATTATATTAAATAGATTGGGTCGAGATTGAAAGTTGGGAAATTGTTTGGATTGGGGATCGTATATATTTCGGATATTAATTGGTTTTGCCCGTGTCAGTTTTTTTCTACATATTTAAGCTAATTTTATTCACTTTTTCGGCCATTTCCCGCCAGTGGAAAGTTGAAAAATTAATATATAACTAATCGAAGCATATCTTAACTTTTGCTTCTACAACCTTTGACCCGCACTTTACTAACACTTCTCAAAGGAGTTTAAAGAAAGATCACTTAATTTGGGTTAAGGCCGATCGAATGGTAGGCGCGAAAGTTTCATATAAACGTTTTCCACGTTTTTTCCACTTCTGCGCCTGAGTTTGGGTATCAAAGCTTCAAGCAAAAACGTTTTCCACATTTCTTTCACTTTTGTACGTGAATTTTTGGTAAGCTCCAGTAAAAAAGTTTGCAACGTTTTCCATGTTTTTTCCACTTCTGAAACGCTTTCAGGCACTTAGCACACGTAAGCAGAACTATAGCTTAGCTAATTATTATATAGAATACTAGCGGTTATAACCCGGCCTTGCCCGTGGCACGTATGTTATAAAATAAACGAACTTAAAATTCACCAAAAAAAACTTTGAAATGCATTTTCCACCGAAGGAGTTTCGATTTTGCGAAATACGTGAAATACGTCTCAAATGATTTTTCTTATAGATCTTTGGAAATAAATTTGAACACAAAACGTCATCCACCAAATCTTCGACCCCCATTTGCACCAAGGAGGGATGGATTTTTCAAAAAGTGTGAATCATCCCTCAAATGAATTTGAACATAGATCTTTGAAAATGAGTTTGGGGCCTATCGGATGGTAAACAAAAAATTTTCGTACAAACGTTTTCCGCGATTTTTCCACACTTGCGGGTGGAATTGCCCAAATCGCTAATATACGTATTTATTAAGTTCTTATGTAGAGCTTTGAAAATAAGTTTGAAGCAAATCGGAAACAACTTAAAACGTCGCCCAAAAAATCTTTAAATCGCATTCCCCCCGAAGAAGTTTGAACTCTGCGAAAAGTGAAAAACACGTCTCAAATGATTTTTCTTATAGATCTCTGGAAATGAATTTGAGCGCGAAACGTCACCCACCAAATTTTTGACCTCCATTTCCACCAAGGAGGGATTCATTTTCCAAAAAGTGCGAAACACCCCTCAAATGAATTTGAACAAAGATCTTTGAAAATAAGTTTGAGGCCGATCGGATGGTAAACAAAAAAGTTACATACAAACGTTTTTCGCTATTTTTCCACACTTGCGGGTGGAATTTCCCGAAATCCCGTCTTAACGTGCACCTACATCACATAAGGTAGCTACAGTGAAAATTTCAGCTTCCTAGCTCTTACGGTTTGGGCTGTGCGTTGATCACCAATCAGTCAGTCAGTCAGTCAGTCAGTCAGTCAGTCAGGACAAACAGTTTTATATATAGAGATAGTATTTAAAGCTTTATCTGCAATATATCAGTATTTAGTGAAAGTGCAAGATTAAGATAAAAAAATGTTGTGTGAGACTATATAGAAGTATATCTAATTTGTCATGTAATTAGCCAATTAATTTAATTAAATATCAATATTAATTAAAATTCTAATACGTAAATCTTAAGCCCAGATTAACTTAATCTATGCTTAGTTTTAAGTTCTGTGCACTTCAAGATGTGGAAAGTAAAAGTCAAAAGTGTTGTAGCTTTTCGTAATACCATAATTTTCGACTATGCAGACCAGGCTTACCTGATCCATTGTAGGGCGCAGAGTCGAATTTTCTAACAAACAGAACAAATGGACTCTCAAAAATCAACTTTTGGCTAATAACAAATTCAGTTGGGCCTAATCTAAGGCTAAATGCACGTATATTTATTAGTTGAATCGTCCAAACATATATATATATATATAGTTTATATACCTTTATTTATATGTATCAAATAATTATGGAAGGCAACCAAAAATATCCCGTTAGCCAATCGGCAGCAGCAATTTATGCAGGCCGTCTCGCTCGCACTTGAGTTCTTATTGTATTGGCCAACAGCATATTTAACAAAATTTGGTGCACAGGAAATTAAATCTGCTTGCCAAATACAAGAAATAAATTGTTAAGCATGTGAATATGCCATATGCATAAACCCCCACCCCCCTTACGGTAACCCCTTATTACGGTAACCCAAACCCGCCCATGGCCAAGCGCGAACCGCAGTTCTATGTGCCAGAGCCTGGCTGTTCTCCATGCTGCATTTGTTGTGCATGTTCAGCGCCTCTCTCTGCCTGTGTGTGTGTGTGTGTGTGTGTGTGTGTGTGTGTGTGTGTGTGTGTGTGTGTGTGTGTGTGTGTGTGTGTGTGTGTGTGTGTGTGTGTGTGTGTGTGTGTGTGTGTGTGTGTGTGTGTGTGTGTGTGTGTGTGTGTCTGTGTCCCGTGTCCTGTGCGCGACACCGCGCAACTCATTTGCATATTTTATTGGTTGCCATTTAATTATTTGCATTTTACTGAATTTTCGGCCGCCGCCGCCGCCGGCTGTGCCCCGCCCCCTTTCCTCCTAACCGCCCCGCTGCTGCCTGCCCTTTGACCGACGCAGCTTATGCTGCATTTATTTTCAATTAATATTAATAAAGCAATGCACATGTAGAGGGGTAGGGGGGAGGGAGGGGGGCGAGGGCATTTAGAGGTAACAACATGTGATCCCTTCGCGGCTTACAAATATTTTTAGAGATTAATTGCAAACTGTAAAATGTATTATTTTTAATTTTTTGACATTTACGGCCGCAAAATTTTGCAATTTACCAAACAATTATTTTGATAACAAATTTTTTCGAGTGCTTTGGTTTTGGTTTTAGCCAAATTTGCATATTATTATTGGCAAATTATTTTAATTGGATTTGCGTACAAACATTTAATAACAAAGTGCTCAGAAATTCTGGCTAAAAAGGGAAAAGCGATGTAATTAAACTGTTTCGATACAAAATCAACAACATATCAAATATATAAACAAAAATTTCAAATTTGCTAATTAAGCACAAAGTAAATTTAATATAATTAAAATATATTTTTGGCGGTAGTGAGATGACCTTTAAAAGGGCTGAGGATTGGTCTATGGAATGCTTAAAGTTCCATTTAAATTAATTAATTATGGTAATAAATTATTGGTGAAAAAGAATATGATATTTTTAAAAAATAATATAGCTATGGAAATGTGAATATATATTGATAAATAATAAATATAAAAAAATATATTTAAACGTAAAATTAAGAAATATATTTTAAAAAACTGTTTTAAAAAAAAATATATTTAAATTTAAATTTAGAAATATATTTTAACTTAAATTTAAGAAAAATATGTTTACATTTAAAAATTTTAAAATATAGAGTACAATTTTAATTGAAAAATATATTTTAATTTAAAGAGTATTTAAAAAACTTTTAAAAAATAAATATACATAATAGCCGAAATTAACCCCGAAGCGAACCAAAATTATTTATAAAGCTGCAATTATCTGGGTTCAAGTCTGTGGGAGTTGGTGCGAACTAAGTGTCGAACTAGCGACATTTCTTTTTCTGGTTTGCAGCCCTGTCGTCATAGGCTAGAAAAATTTAGCTGGTCCCAGCCAAACATCATTTAATAGCTAAAGACAAATCAGAGTTTATTTAAAAATCGATCGTAATGCTATTATATTCGACTCTGGCAGATGTGAAAATTCCATTTTACGCCAGGGTCGGGGCACAAATGTGTTATTGACGCGTTATAAGCCGGCCAATATGAGTTTGCAATTAAGTCGCTGACACGGACTTGACCAGCCAACCATTATGTATGAGTGGGCGGGGGGAGGGGCGGGCAGGCTGGTGCTGCACCAAAAAAGGCGTTAAATAAAATGCGCGCATATTTTACGCGACAGCCAATGCAAAAACTGACAGCCTGGCAACGCCAAATAAACAGCAACAGCAACAGCAACAACAACAACAATCCGCATAGAGCATATGATGGCAGAGCTTTGCAACTGCCCCAAACAAACCGCAAAAGTCGCCTGCAAGCGTGTAACGAAGGCCGATTATAAAACGTTGCCTCGTTGCAACAGCAACAACACCAAATACAACAACAACAACAGCGCGCTACATTATTTGCACATAGGGCTGCCAAAGGCAATTTACAACAAAATGCCAAACTAAGCCGCACACACACACGCAACCAAACATTCATACGCACGCACGCAAACATACATACGCACGCACGCATACACACCCACACACACTCACACTCACAGACACAACCACCCGCAGCCAATACTCAGCCCATGTAAAATGCAAATGTTTTTTTTATTACATATTCAAATGCAACGACTGCAGCAATAATAACAACAACAAGAATAACGGAAATGTGAACAGAAATGTTGAAGTTTTTGTTGTTGTTGTTCTTGTTATACCCTTGTAGCGGGCAATATAGACGTCTCTTTTCTTGATCAGTATCAACAGCTGAGTTGCTTTAGAAAAATCATATTTAGGTTGGAATACTGTACAAGCTATAGAGAAAGACTCAATCGTCTCCGGGCTCATCAGGTGTATGTTTTTTTGGATCAGTAGCAACAGCCGAGTGGATAAAGCAAAATCGTATTCACATTGAAATACTATATTTATAAGAGGAATCACTTCATGTATAGCAGCCGATTCTTTGCTTTTATGACTTTTACTATTCACCCAAGACATTATTAGAAGGGAAGAATCGGTCGGACGTTCAAACATTTGTTGAAAAGCACTGTCAACCCACATGTCCGGCTAGGGTATTTAATTTTCGGCGTATTAAAATAAGCCGTTTCTTTTTGCTTGTTTCTGTTGTTGTTGTTGTCGTTGATGTCGTCGCATTTGCATTAACAGTTATTTGGCAATGCGTTTTATGCACACGCTTTTGCCTGTAAGTGAGCAGCGAATTGAGCGAATTCAATTGCAGCGAAATTTGCCAGCTTGATTTTTCGCCCGCTATTGCTGTCTCTGTTGTACGCACAGGTTTTAAATGGATTTGTTTGTTGTTTTTTTCTTTGGAATATGAATTACAATTTCTGTCGCGTAGGTTATGAAAATTGTGCACTTGCACAGCCTCTCACCCTTTGCCACCGCCGTTCGACTAATTTAAATGAGAACATTTGGACCGTTACCCCGCACCCCCGCGTACCCTTGACCAGCCGCGTCTGCTGTGGTTTCGTGAATTTGCGCAAAATGTGTGCAATTATCATCAGGCGAAATTTGGCTGAATTTTTTATTTCGAATTTTGGTTGTTATTTGGCATTAACATCATAAATAAATGCGTGCTTGTCTGCGATAATTGCACAAAATGCATTGCATATTTATAGGCGCTTTAAATTGCTTTTTTATATGTATGCACATGGAGAGCAATATACATGTATGTTTATGTGTAAGTATATGTATATGTATATAGCCGTAACATTTGGCTGGAATTGAGAGGGAGAACCGGTTTGTTGTCTCGTTATTGGCCAATGAGCTCTTTTGAGCAGGCAATCAGCAGCTGGTTAAATAACTTCCCTTTTTTTTGGGCATTTATTTAAATGAAATAAAGTACAGTTATATAATAAACGGTGTGGGTTAAAAGGTTGTCAATGTGCTAGTGTAATAGGCAACAGAGGAGAGAGAGAGAGCGAAAGAGAGAGGGAGATGGGGGACATTATTTTTTTATAACATATATTAAATATTTAAACAGAATTACATACAAAATCCCAGTTGTTTTTAATATAATGTTTCAAAGTAAATAATTTTTGCATAGGTAGAGAATATACATACATATATCCAGATGTAAGCAGAAGTAGAAATTATTCGAAACCCATTTTACGTCGGACAATATTTTATAACTAATTTCTGGTTTAAGAAAATTAGCTGAATAACTTTTTTAAGGCCCATTATTTTTTTGTTTATATTTTTAAACGTTTTCCGTTCAACAATTTATTTATAACTTTATCTTTCGGTTAATATTTTTGAACTTATTTCAGATTTTTTTTGGAAATCTTTTAATGTAATTTTTGATTTTTTTCAAATTATATTACATATTTTTTTTAAACCTATTTTATTGCGGGAAATATGTTAAACATTATTTTCAAGCAGCTATTTGAGCTGGAATATTATAAAATATTAGACTTGTGTATTATAGAAATTGGTTTCCCTTACTTTCACCCGCATATATATAAACAATTACTAGGCACAGGCTACTCTGATTTCGATGCACTCAATCCCTAATTCCAGTCACTTTTGAAAACATTTCACCTTTCACCCTGCGCCGTGTGTCCAGCTGGCAAAGGAGCAGTCAACTCAAAGGGACCACTTGTTTCAATTATAAAACTACAAATTGTGCGCCATTTGAGTGGGCCCCAATAGCCCCCCCAGCCCTCCCTTCCACTCGAAACTACAAGGGGAGGGTGCCTGGTTAATTGAGGAGAGAGAGAGAGAGAGAGAGAGAGAGACGGGGGAGGCGCACATCTACGCGACGGCCATTAGAAATCGATTGACATAACTCAAAAATTGTGCAAATTAACGTAAAACCAGCGAGTACCAACGACAATATGGGCGGGGCAATTGCTGAAGCGGTGAAGGGGGAGGGTTGGGAGGTTGGCAGCCGACAGCCTGTAAATAACGGGGCAACGTTCCAGCAGAGTCAGAAATATGGCCTGGCCTATGGTTACGACATAACGTGCGGCTAACGCGTGTGTGAGTGTGTGTGTGTGTGTGCGTGTGTCTCTGAGTGTGTGTGTGGGGGAGGGCAACAACAAGCGAGACAATGTTTGGCGGGCCCGTCCGTTGAGCGCCCGATGAAGAAATACGCGCGACTGTTGCAAACCGCAGTCAGACCAACTGAAACCCTGCCTGGTGGAGGGGGGGAGCCGATATTTATGCAGCACTTCGTGCAACGTGTCGTTGTAGTTGCATTTGCCAATAACCGAAATATTGATTAGTGTTTATAGGCGGAGATACACAACGCCCACAACGTGGACACTAATAAAACGCAACCACAGCAAAATACAACGCGACAAGTGTTGTTCTCTAGATCCATTTCGTCTCAATTTCGCTAAGATTTCGCGCTGCTTTTGGTTTGCTTGTTCTTCATGTTAATATGTTAATTATCGCTGTAAATTTGTATCTTAACCCAACCGGATTGAACCAGCAACTTCACTTTTCTATTGGCTATGAAATAGTATTTATTTTATATAAATAAAATAATATATAATATAAATATAAAAATAATAGATTTAAAAAAAAAATCATATTAGTTACCGAACCCAATTTTTTTTTGCTTGAAATAATAATAGTAAATTTAATCTGTGAGACGTAAAGTTTTATTTTTTATTATATTAGATATTAATTTTTTGATCGTTGTTTGTATTTTTCTTGTGTTTGTATTTATCTTGATTATATAAGGAATCAACTTTTCAGAAGAGCTTTTTTATATATTTAATATAAGAGAAATCAAAATTTAATTGCATGTTGAAATAAAGGCGAATTAGATTTTGGGAACACAGAACACAGGGCAAACAGACACCGCGGCCATAATTATAAATCCTTGTCGCGTAGGGGGGTGGAGCTGACAGAAATTGTTGACATTTGGTTCTGTTTATGTCATATTATTTGTTGCATTTGTTGTATTTGGAGGGGGGTGGCGGGGAAGGGGTTTTGTCGGGGGTTTTAGGTGAACGTATAACGAAACTTTTGCGGTCGCGCAAAATGTGGCAAGTACATGCAATAGTATATATGTATATATAAAGTACATAGATATATATACATTTATGGGGGAACATAAAATGCATGTATATATATATAATGGCTTATATAGGTACTGCGAATATAATTGCATATTTCATGCCGCGTTGCACCAAACAAACATCGCACTTTGCCGCCTCAATCGGCATTTGGCAATTTTCAATTCGGGTTTTCCACTCAGCCCCAACATATTGCGTCCAGCAACAGACCAGCCATTATTTATTTAAATAATTGGCTAACCATAGAAAAAAATAATTATAAAATACCAAAAATGTTTCGCGCAGACAAAGCAGCCTGCAGAAAAGGGCAAAAGGGGTCTGAACAAATAAATGAATAACGAATGCGGAGCGTATCGAGAGATTAGAACCGCATTTCAGTTCAAATGGACGCTACAATGGATGTCTGCCATGGCAAATAGAATAGTTGAATGTTTGAAAACCATTTGATTATTGATCAGAATAAGAATTTAATCAAACTAGTTCCACCTTTTAACTATTTAATAATTTAAAAAAATAAGGAAAAAGCAAGGCTGAGAACAGGGTTTGAGTTTAACCGGTTCGCTTGTTTATTATTATGAACGGAATCGTAAAACGAACCAGTTGCCTAAACTTTATTCGATAATGACAGTCTTAAAAACAGGCATAAAGCTTATTTAAGAATACTGGATTTGGTTTATAAATCTAACTAGTTCCACTCTTTAACTATATATTTTATAAGCCTACCTTTTAACCTTGTCCCACCTTTTAACTGAAAACCCCAAAACCCCCGAACCGGTTCGCATATTTATTGCAATGAACCGAATCTTAAAACGAACCAGTTGCAAGCAATGATTCAAGGCTTAAAACCAGTTCACAAACTGAAACACAAGGCAGGGAGTTGGGGCGAACCGTGAACCGCAAGACAAATAAATATTTTGTCAGCCCTGGTTTAAAGTAATGTAATAATTGTAATATAAGAAACCTGTGCTTTTTTTTCATTTGTCGCTTCCTGATGTCGACAAACAAACAAAGTTTAGCAAACAAATGAAACATATAACAAACAAAGCAGACAAGAAACACGCACAAAAAAAACTTGCAGAAAAAATTACCAATAAAAGAAAGGAGTTATGGAAGACAGAGATGCCAGATAAAGCGGGAAGTGAGGAGTAGAAAGATGTGTGGAAAAAAATGACGAGACAAATTCGTCGCTGGCTGCCGGCAGAGCGACAGATAAGTGCTCAGACATACAGACACACACACGCACGCATACAGAGATACTGTGATATTCCGTTATTCTTTAAACGAGCGGCAGTCAGTGTTGGCGATATAGCTTTTTTCTAGCTAAGCGCAGCTATTTACTCAGCTCCGCAGCCATCTACTGTAGAAATTAGAAATTGATTTAGCTATTTTTTTGGCTAGAATGGGCAGTTGGTGCCCTGCAAGGTTATTTAGCTATTTTTTTTACTGAATTCAGCTACTTTTTTGCAGCGGCAGTTGGCAGCACTGTTGGGCAATCGTGAGTTTGAGGCAATGTTGCGCATACGCCGCGTAGCCAGCGAAGCAAACAATTTTTTTGTTGCCTTTGAACATCAGCAGAAACAACAACAAAGTGTCAAAGCAACGCACATTTTTGTAGGCGTCAACAGGCGTCGCTTTTGTAAAAGCAATTTTCATTAACAAAAGGGGCGCGGTCGAGCCGTGGGCGTTAACGGGTTAAGCACGTGTGAGTACAAGTAAAAAAAAAAACGAGCCACTGAATGTGAGCATTCACAACAAGTATAAAAAACGAAAAGGAAAATAAATAAAAAAAAGGTAAATTGTAAGTGGATTTGCGAGAGGAACTGAAAGTAATTTCGTCAGCAAATTGAATAAACTAGGTGACAATTTATTTGATTGCATTTAGTTTAATTTTAAAAATATTGATTTATGTTGAATGTTAAATTTTTATATTTTTCATCAATTTTTTGTGCAATCCTTGTTAAATAATAATCCATATTTTAAAAGTTGGTTAATCAAAGTATCTGTCAGATTAAAAAATAACGATAAGGCGCAAAACTATCTGTGAGATACAAAGTATCTGTATGACAAAAATAAATAAATAAATGATGGCAGCTGCAAAAGTTTCTGTTTGATGCAAATATCTTTTTAGTTATTACAAAATCTAAAAGATACAAATGTATGTTTGTTGGGACAAAAAATAAAAACAGTATCTGTTAGATTTAAAAGTATCTGTGCTATACAAAAAAATAAAGAAAAGAACGTAATAAATCATGAATGCAAAAAAATCAATAAAATTTAATTTAATTATTTTAATTTATATATTATTAATATTATTATTATTAGTTTTATTATTATTATTCTTGTTATTATTATTATTATTATTTTTATTTTTTTAATTATTATTGTTATTTATATTATTGTTATAATCGGTAAAAATATTATTATTATTATTATTATTATTATTATTATTATTATTATTATTATTATTATTATTATTATTATTATTATTATTATCATTATTATTATTATCATTATTATTAATATGACTACTATTAATAATAATATTATTTTTTATTTCTATTATTATTATTTATATATTTTTTTTTTTACCGTAGTAAATATTTATTCATATAGCGTCAGGAAATTGAAATTCGATGTAAAAGGTTTTCATTTTACCAGCCTAGGATATAAACCAAAAAATCGCTTTGAATAAAAAAAAAATAATAAAAAAACCTCTTGCCAACTACAGAGAGTAGTTCCATATATGATGCTTTCTCTGCTTCTTCTGGCAGTGCTCTGTTTTATTTAAAAATGCAAACAACCAACAAAACACATTCAAACTAAACAAACAAACGGCCAGCAAAAAATCAGATACACAGCGCTCGCATAACCCAAAAAAAAAAGAAAAATCACAAAAAATTAAAATTGGAAAAAAAACTTGCAAAAAAAAGAAAGAAAAGTAAATAAAAGAGTAGCTGAGCGGCGAGCGAAGAGCGGAGAGCACAAAAAACACAGCGCTATGAAATATTGCCAATCAGAAATGAAACCGAAAATAAATCGATTGTTTCAACAAACGCACAAGGAGCGAGCGAGAGAGCAAGTGTAAGAGAGAGTGAGAGAGAGAGAGAGCGACAGAGAGGCAGCAAAAACACGAGCCACGGCGACAGAGTTGCAGCCAAAGCCAACAAGCAGAGGAAGAGGGGGGGAGGAATAGGGAGACGAACGCTGCAAGTGGAGTAAAAGAGCCAGCTGCTTTTTGGCTGGGCAGTGCATGGGTGGGTGAGGGGGGTGGTGGGGTAGTTGCGCCCAGTTAGGTCCGTTCGGCGCACAGTTCGCCGAAAATTGTTGTTACGCGAAAAAAAGTCGAGTCGAGTTGCGGAGGGGGGAAACAACAGCAATTGGGGGGCGCAGTGCAGTGGCTGGGGCGTGGCAGGGTGGCTCGTTGCACGCTGAGTGATTGCTGCGCCTGTGTGTGTGTGTGTGTGTGCGTGCGTGTGTGGGTGCAAATTGAAACAGAGTTGAGAGCTGACCAGGCCTAGCCTAGGCCTAGGCCGAGACCGTCGCCATTGCTCGGCCTCGTCGTGTCGCATTGCCGCTGCTGGCGAAGCCTCGCGGGCACAACAAGCGCGCTGAGTGGTTTGCCAGGGGGGGGGGGGGGGGGTATGTGGTATGCGGGGTGTGCTAGCACACGTTGCATTTGCATGTGCGGGGCATAATTGGACAGCATCCAGTATGTCGCTTTGTCTGCATGCGTGTGCGTGTGTGTGTGTGCGGGTGCGCCTGCCTGTGTGTGTGTGTGTGGGAAGGCTGAAGCATCTCCGGCAGTCATATTGAATGGCAGCTACAATTCCGATTTTTGCAGCTTTTTTTCCTTCTTTTTTTTTTTTTTTTTGGGTTCTGCCTGTGCCGTGTGGAGGCCTTTGCATATTGATGACAATAATGCTGCCTCTCTGTCTAACGCTCCAGCCTGGCTGGCATCTTTGGCCAGCTCGTTCTCTCTTTTCCTTTTAGGCTTTCGCCCCCCCCAGCCCGCATCCCTTCAATCACACCGCTAGTTATTGTTAAGCCCCGGCCAGGCTGCACAGTCGCAAAAGGTGACACGAGCAATGTCCATGCCAATGATGGACTAGATGGAGCTTTAAACTGATGCTGATGAGAAACTGGGGCACAGCGAGCACACAATAGAGCAGAAGCTCAGCTTAAATTATGTAGATTCATATCTACATATATGTATTGGGGGCGAAGCCCAATGTTCGCTGAGTTCTCAGCCACCTGCAGCCGCATTTCCATTGCATACTTTTTGGTGTTTGCGAAAAGTTTGAAAAATCACATTAGAAAGAGCATTTTTAGTAAAAGCCTAATATAGACCAGAAATAACACATTTAGTTGAGCACGTGGCTTAAAGATGAATTTTTACTGGCCGAACCTTCAAACCATATCAATTGCCTATAAATCAAACCCAATCATGTTGCTTTCAATCATACTTTGGCTCATAGTAAAAACTATCTTTTGAGTAAGACCCAGCCTCAAAGCATTTGTTTATATTGAGGGGTATTGAGGGGTATATTTGGCAGATGCAATTTTTCTGTAGAGTTCAAATTTAGAGATATATATTTTCGGTTTGAAAATCAATGAAGATAAAAATTGAATAGTAACATGAAAATAAGCAGAGTATTTAAGAAGCCAAGGCTCCATAGCCTGGTTTTAAGGACGTGAAAACCAAAATTAAGGGCCCGAAACCATAGGCAGGCAGCTGTTCAAGCCGTGTACAATTTATTTTGGCTTTCCAAAATGGTTTATTTTTTAGTTTGACATAAATAAAAATTTGTCTTTTTTATTGTAATTAAATTTGTCTAATTTGTTATAAATTAAATTTGCTTTTTTTATTATGCATTGAATTCGTTTTTTGCTAAAAGATTACATTTTAATATCAGTGTATTTTTTTTTTAAATTTGTTAATTTTCTATTAATTATTATTATTATTTATTTACTATTTATTATTATTATTTATCTGTTACATATTTATTATTCATTTTTTATTCGCAGCACTGCAAAACGAACAAATTTTCCAAGATTAGTTTTAAATAAATAAAGTTTTTTTAAAGTTTACTTTCTTTCGAAAAAAAACCAGAATATGTTCAGGTTCTGGATTCGGCATGTATTTATCAAATTAAATTGCTTTAAGGTTCCGTTCAGGGTTAATAAAAACTTGAAGCTCAAACGAATTTGGCTTTTCTATATTACTTATTTATTTATTATATCCAAATGTATTTTGATACATAGATATATTTTTTTTTTGCCAAAATGAAAAATGTTTGGCTTCTCTGAAGTTATTAAAGAAAATCGTTACAAATATAAAGCAAAATTTGAATTGCTATATTTAAACAATATTTAATTGAAGTTTGGCTTTTGACGTTTATTATTATTTTTATAGGACGGCATATATAAGCCCGGATGTCTATATAGAAGCCCGCATTTCTGTGCGCATTCGCTTGTACATATATCATCACATGTGTTTCTATATGGAGATATGTTGTATGTTGTACATATATATATATGTACATTTTCTATCTGTGAAAACAATACACATTTCCAATTACTCGACAGTTGTGCGCGTCCTGTCCTAACTCGAACTCCAGGATAACGCGGCGCTTTTTACAATCCTTGTTGTTCTTGTTGTTGTTGTTGTTGTTGCTGTTGTTGTTGTCGTTTGGCGGGGAGGCTCAATTGCAAATTGTATTTAAAATTTATATAAAATGCGCGTCGCATTTGTTGCTTTTGTGACAATGTGTCTGCGCTGCCAGCGCTCCCCCCTCCCCCGGCCCAACCCGCTTTTAGAGTGCCAGCCCCGCCCTGTAACAACAACAAGGAGAACAGCAAAAAAACAACAAAAAAACAGCAAACAAACAGGCAACACACGCGGTTATTTTGCCATACAATCAACGCGGCCAACGTGAAAAATTCGCGCGATTTATGCATGCATGGAGTGCGCCAGTGTGTATCTGTGTGTCGCTCTCCCCCCCTCTCCCCCTCTCTCTCTGTGTGTGTGGGTCTGTCGCTGGCTCTTCCTGTGCCACCCACACTACACACCCACCAGCACCGCCCCCCCCTCCCCCACCATGCGCCCAGCCCTGTTCGCTATTTCAACTGGCGAGTCACCAAAAACTCGACGCTTGTTTATTTTATTGGCACGTAAATTTAATGTCGAGAGTTCTATATATTCGCCATAGTTGTTGTAATTGTTATTGTTGTTATTGCTGTTGTTGTTCTTGTTGTTGTTGTTCAGGTTTTTCATTTCTGCATTTATATTGTTGCTGTCCGTATAGGTTTGTATTTTGTGTGCCTCTTATAAATAATTTTTGGAACACGGCAAATGGACACACCCAGAAATATCAACACGGGCTCTACAGATATGCTGGCATATGTACATATATATATATATATAAACATATGTATATATATGTATATGTAGTCGCAAATGGGTTGGTTTTCCGATAGCAGCGCCAAATGGAGTTGATAGCGAGTGGCGTTTGTCTCTCTATAGCGAATGCCAACTGAATTTGATGGCCACTTTATTTGAATTAGAAAAAACCAGCAAAAAAACAAAAATTAAAAATAGAATACAGAGCTCGACCAGGTGTATATATCGATATTGGGTTTGTGGAGTAAAGAAGGGATTCAAATGTTGCACAGCTCGATGGAAAATAATATTGCGAGGGGCAAAGCGAGTTATTGTAGCCTGTCTTAAGGAAATAAATATCGAATGGCGGATAGATTTACAATAATAATAATAATAAAACTAATAAAATAAATATTGCTTTGTTGTTAAAAACTAGTTTAAATATTTCAATTAATAAATAACAATTATGCATTCATTAAATATATAATTTTAACCTTTTTAATAAATAAATGAATAAAAATAACTAAAAATGAATAAAAAAGTAATTATCAAAATTAAATATTAATATTAAATTCATCACATATGCAATTTTACTATTTTTATTAAACTATTAAAAGCTGTTTTTAATATAAATGATAATCAAGAAAATATAATAATAATAACATAATAATTAATAAATAGTATAAATAAACTAATAATAACAATAAAAATACATTAAAAACTATGAAATTTGTAGTTATCTGAGCTTAACTGAGTAACCTGAGCACACCGACTGCTTTATGCCCTACGCAAAGTGCGACAATTGATTAACAGTTAACCCTCTTCACAGCAAAACGTTAGACATCTGCAACACGTTAAATGTCCGAACAAAGCCACTCGTGTATGCAAAGTCTAAGCCTTCTTTATGAACTGGCCAGTCCTATATTCCTTTTCCCCAATTGCACAGCCCACAGTCCGAACGAAAAAAAAAAAAAAGTCGACTCTAATCTATTAAAACCCACATGAGCGAAATTAACCAAAAACGGGGCAGTAAACAAAGGAGCTGAGCGGTGGGCGGGGCGGGGCGGGGCGGGGCAAGTCGCCCCCCTTTGAACATTGTTTTTGAGTGATGAATGCATTTTCACATTTCCACATTTCCACTTTTTGGCAGCCGCAAATGAAAAAGAATAAAACAGGTCGTGGGAAAGGAGAGGGGGAAGGAGGGGCGGGGGGCGGTAAACGCCTTTCGATGCGAGCCGCAGATAAATTTCATAAATTAAATAGACGGGTTCCATGCGCATATTAGCGTAAAATTGCAGACAACCCTTCGCAGCAGCTAAAAAATCTCATTACAATTTCAACGCGATCAGACAAAGCAGCCGTAGAAAGAAGAAGAGGAGGAGGAAGATGATGTGGTAGCAGAAGAAGAAGAAGAGCGGAACGCGCAGTGACGACAGCGGAAACCCCGCTGATGAAATGGACTTTTTATCCCAAAACAGGACACGGCCAAACAAGCAGAGACATTTACAGCGGCAGACGGAGCGAACGGGAGGGGGGGGGGGGGGGAAGAGAGAAGAGGCGGGTAGAGTTATGATAAAAAAAAGTAGACAGGAAAGCCCGTAGCACAAGCGTCAACAGCCCAAAAAAAGATAGAAAAAAAAAGAATTTATTAAAAAAAAAAATCACAACATCAGCAAAAGTGGCAGCCCCCCGCCACGCCCCCCATTGGATGCGGATGAGGGCGCGTAAAAAATGCAAATCCCAAGTCAAAGCTTAGCGCCGTTGCTCTGCACGTGGCAGGCAACCTGGCAACATACGTGCCCCCCAACAGGAGTCCCCCTTAACCGGCCACTCCCCCCCCCCCCTCCCCTCTCACCAAACCAACCAACTGCCACCCACACACTCACACACATCAAGCTAAATACACATATATGAGTAATGGTGAACAAAATGAAAAAAAAAAGAATAAACATTTAAAGGCGGCACGCCGAAGTTGCAATACCCTTACCTATTGCCTAGAAGTGTGTTTAAGCAAAAGCTTTCATTTCAACCGATAAATTATAATATAATTTATATATAATATAATATATTTAATTAAACATATATGTTAGTACGTTTTATTTCAGTTTTGGAATTATGTTAGGAGTTCGTAAAATTTGTTCATAGATAAATAGATCAGCCTTAACCGATTCTATATATAGAGCTATAGAATATAGTAATTCAATATTGATACGATTTTTTACATATGTGTTAAGACTCGAGTTTGCTTGAAATATCTTGAAGAAAAAAAAATGATAAACTCAGTTTTCAACCGATTCTTCATGAAATAGAATATAGTATAAAAGAACATAATTTAGAATATACTATTGTGTTGTTCAAAGGATTTTTCATATATTTAATAATATATCTTTTGATATGGTTGAGTTATCTGAAAGAAAAGGCAAGATTTGTTCATAGAAAGTTCAATTTTTTAACCGATTCTTTCTATAGAGCTTTAGAATATAGTATTCCAAGATATATGAGAATCATGTAAAACTCTGGAAAAAAACAAGTTCTTAAAGCACAGAAAAAATTGTTTATAAAGGAACTCAGTTTTTACCTATTAAGAATTAAGAATATCGAGCTATAGAATTGTATAGTATTGCAATATTGATAAGATTATTTACATATTTGAGAAGCATGTTTGCAACTCGTAATTATGTAGTTTGGTTGAGAGATTTTAAAGAACAGAAAAATTTGTTCAAGGAAAAGCGATTTTAAAGCGATTCTTCATATAGAGCTGTAGAATATAGTGATGCGGCACTGTAGATATTAAGTTTGGTTCAGATATCTTGAAGATTAGATATATTATTTCATAGAAAAACTCGGCTTTTAACCGATTCTTTATAGCACTATATAGAATATAGTATTCCGATATTGATAAGACCTCTTAGGTCTTGGAAAACAGAAATGTTTTGTTTTTACATGGAATAACGCAGTTTCCTTTAGATTCTTTTCATATAGTAGTTCAAGATGTTCCAAGATGTTAAGACGCATGTACGCTTGTAAATACCTAGTTTAGACAAGATATCTTGAAAAACTAGAAAGCTGTTATTTTATTGTCAACTAAATGATATAGGAGTCTGATCCGGCTGTATGCAGCACATGTTCAAGAATGTATCTAAAACCAAATTCGTGACGATAGCTTTAAGTCTGATCTGATATATATATTTATATATATATACATTTTCTTTATATGCGCATATAAATTGTACATATATTCTTTTGAAAACGTCTTCTTCCATGCGTTACACATTCTATGGAATATTAAGAACACCCTTTAAAAGTGTATTTAAAAAAATATCTACGCAGAAATGGAATTTCAAAACGTATGTCCCGGCATAATGCAACGGGCCCCGGCTACGATCCAGTTGGCCTGGTCAGTTGCTGTTGTTTTTGGTAGGAGGACGAGGCAAATTCAATAAAAACCTCGCTGGAGTAGTACGAGATAGACAACGTCTGTTGCTGGACAAAAAAAAATGCTGCAACTGGAGTTGGTCTGCACTTGTGGATGGGCGGATGGGTTGGTTGTGTTTGGTGTGTGTGAGTGTGTGTGTGGATAGCCCCACCGGATCAATGACGAAAGTGCGTTGAAGTGTAGTGCAAACAATGGCAAAAAGGCATAAGCAAATGGCATGGATATACCCTAGACGCGAGTATCCATGTGAAACATATTTGAATTTTGTACAGCAGCCAGTCGTATATTTTGGGGTTTTAATCGCATGAATGCATTCATAGTGGCACAATGCAAATACTTTTCGAGTTATTCGAAAGCATTTGAAGAACTAATCTGTTAAAGGAAACAATTGTACATAGCTCTCTATTCCGGGAAGAGTTCCCATTGCCAAAAGGAATGAATAACCCAAGTTAACATTTGAACTATGCTGAAACATAATTGAATAATTGTATAGACTATAAGCAAGCCAACATCAATTGCTGTACGATTAACTCAAGCACAGGCAGGCCAAATAATTCCTTTAAAATTCATTTATAAATATTTAACAATATATTTTTTTTACTGTCAATATAGATCGATAGATAGATAGCAATTCTTTTTGTATAATAAATATTCCAGAAACAAAATAAATTTAAAAATGTTTAATTTTGAATCAGCAACTTCTCATTTGTTGGTTCAACGCGCAGACAACTAAGCCGCGAAAGCGTGTGACATAATTTTTGATATAAATCAATATGTTTTATTAAAGGGCAATAGAGTGCAAAAAATAAATTCTTTGTGATTTTTAAAAAAAATGACAACAATTAAAAATAGCCACTTTTGAATTTGAACCAGCAACTTCTCGATTGCTGGTTCAACGCGCACACAACTAAGCCGCGCAGGCTTGTAACGTCACGAGTAATTTTTGATATTATTCATACAAAGTTTTACCAGCGTTTTTTCCCACTTGGTTTCGATTTTTTCTTATGCATGTTGCATTCACCGACTCCGTATCTAATATCACGTAGTAGGTATGCCAATTACTAGTTCTCTCTCTCTCTCTCTCTCTAGCACCCCCTTTATCGACCTGTCAGTGAATGTCCGCCTTCATAGAACGGAACAGTGAAACCAAACGCCAGCTTTCATTACCATTACTGGCTTATTAAAAGACGCTGTCTTTCGTGGAGTTGCAAAGCAACAAGCACCTATGCAAAATCATTCGAATACCCCTGAAAATGACAAGAGCCACACGTATCCATTTGCCTTAGCAGCAGGGCAAAGAGCCGGGAGAAGTTAGCGTGGAGGGAAGCAAATACCTGGTCCAGAGGGCGCACTAAACAGCCGTCAAAATCATGGCCATTAAGCTGGGAATGGGCAACGGCGAAAAATGAAAAGACGGCGCATAGAGTAGCTGCCGCCTCCTGTCCAGCTGTGGTGGTCAACTGTCCGCCTTATACCGTCAACCGCACGCCCGAGCTGAGCGCGGAATAAAGAGCTAGGGATCCCTAGGAGAGGGGGGGCACTCAAATCTCTGGCTGTTTGAGAGTGCCTGCCGGTCAGCTCAAGTAGCTTGTGTGTGTGCCAGGTTTTTCTCTCTCTATTTTGTATGCCCTGCAAATGGGCAACAATGGGGTATAACAGTATCTTGCAAATGTATGCAACAGGCGAGAGACGCGCAGCTTTTTCCCTTCGATAAATATCGAATATCGGTAAATATCGATATTAATACAAGGTTTTTTAGCTAGAGATAGCAAGTATTGCATACAGGTTCACGTTGAGTATGTGAAGAGTTAAGGAATATATCATATATCACATATTGGAGAATATTTCGAGTTATAGCCGTGTACTTTCGGATGTGCACACTAGAGTATGTCAAACTTAAGTCCCGAAAGTTTCATTGAAATCGCACAAGAAAAACTCGAGTTATTTAAGTTTGAAAAAATTTAAAGTATGCGACTAATGGAAGAAAAAGCACAGATGCAGTATAATGTGATTATAAGAGCTGCAGATCGCAAATATGGGATAAAGGTTCACGTTAAATTTGTGAAGAGTTAAGGAATATATCATATATCAAATATTGGAGAACTTCTCGAGTAATAGTCTTGTGCTTTCGGATGTGCATACTAGAGGATGCCAAATTTAAGTCCCGAAAGTTTCATATAAATCGCACAAGAAAATCCCGAGCTATTCAAGGTTTCGTTTCCCATAGTGTGGCATAAATGGAGCATAAATCACAGCTGGAGTATAAAGTGAACTTTTTTAACTCTCTGCAGGATAACTCCCAGTCGAGCACGCCCAACTAGAACACTCTTACTTGTTTTTTTCTTCATATTTTTTTTTTGTATTGTGCGAATGGTCGTTTGGTGAAACTTTGCTCTATTTCCGCCATTGTCGCCGTCGCCGCTGTCGTTGCTTTTGCTGCTGTCTGGCTCGCTCGCTGATGCTTTGGCGGTTCGTTAGCGGTGGTGGAGCAGCAGGCGGAGCCGGATCAGATGATGGCCAGGTGATGGGGCTGTCAGTTGGTTTATGCGATTTCGCGCCATCCTGTGCGCCTTTGTGCCGGCATTTTGCATGCAAAGCGAAAATGTTGTCCCTGTTTAATGTCAAGCGCTCACTTTTTCTAGTGGCCCCTGCCCCATTGTTGTTGCTGACCCCGATCTTCCCATCTTTCTAGCTGAACACTTTTCACGTTTTTCTCGCTGCCGGCTAACTGCAGACATTTGCATGCCCATTGCCTATTGCCCGCCCACACTTGTGTTCCGCCCGACTGTCTCAGTTGATCCGCTGCCTTGATGGATTTGTCTGGCTAAGTGTCGGTTCGTTGACTCACGGCAGTTGCTGTTGGGAGTTGGTGTCCTGTCATCAACTCGAGTTGATGAGATGCCTTTGAATTTGCCACAAAATTGTCTCGAGCGTCGCACCAACAAGCGAGAAGTAGCCGGTTCTATTACACATATATAATTTTTATAATTCACTCGTATATTCAGACATATTGCTTGCTACCAACAACTTGACGCTATCCGAAACAGGCAGCTGACTAGAGTCTGGACTAACAAGCGAAAAGTTGCTGGTTCTAATACTGATAAAACATTTTAATAAATACACTTATTTTTTACTGAGTAGCTTTCAATTGGCTTACCCTAAAAAAAACAATAACAACCTACATTTTCGCGCCAACTGGAGACAGGGCTAACAAGCGAGAAGTTGCTGGTTCTAATTGATATACAATTTAACATATTATAAACATTATTTCAATTGAGGATCTAAATTCTTTAAGCCTCTTCAGGTTTCTCATAATATCAGCTATTCGCTGCCCGAACTTTAATCTGAGCGCATAAATTGAATAGAAAATTCCATTCGCATATGCAGATATTTTTTTATTGATAAGCTCGCAGTTGGCTAACCCTAACAAAAAATCAACATTTTTACGCTATCCGAAACAGGCAGCTGTCGGGGAGTCTGGCATTGTCGATACACTCTCGTACTCCCGCAAGGAACACCCAATTTTCTATCCAAAACCGAATCCAAATGCCGCGAGCGGGCGAAATAAACAAAAAAAAAGAAGTGGAAAACTTGGTACAAATGACAAGCTCAAATGGCTCAAATGTTTTTGTTTGCAATCATATTATATTTATGCAGTGTTTGCGTCTCCTTCTGCTGGAATACATGTACATGTATATGTGTATATTTTTTTGGACTTTTTGTCCAACTCGGGTGTGTGTGAGGCCTTGGTGACCACTTTTGGCTGGCCTAATGCTCGTTTGGGTTAATCAAGGCTTCAGATTTTTAATTTTATTTATCATTCGGGGTAGATTTCCTTTCCTTTTCTATTATATATATATATTTTTTTTTTGTATTTTTGCATCTCGTTTGGCTGATGAGAATGCTTTTTGGCCGTTTGGTTAATTCCATTTCGTTTATTTGGTTTATTTATTTTGGTCCCAGAAATTGCATATTTTGCAATGGGACACTTTGGCTGTTGTGCTCAAATATGTAATATATATAGATATATATATAAATGTGTGTATATCGAGGTGTAAGAGAGTATATATCAACGACATGGTCCGCCCAGACCCTGGCCAAGCGCTTCAACTTTATTATTACGTGTTTTTTTTTTACATTTATTTCAGTTTATTTTTTATACATTCTTTTGGAGGGCGAGGGTTTAAAAGCTTGTCAGCGAGTGTGTGTGTGTGTGTGTGCGTGTGTGTGTTGTGTGTGTAACGCCCTTTATTCGGACAGTGCATTTTTAATATAATTTTTCCAGCCCCCTTGCCAGCTCTCAGCTGCTGCTGCTGCTGTTGCCGCGGCCACAAATTTTTTCAGATTTTTTATTTTGGTTTGCTTTTTTTTGCCAACATACCGCCAACCCGCACACCCCCTCCCCCCCTGCCATCGCCCTGGCTTGCAGTGGGCGTGTATGTATTTTTTTCCCCCATATATGTGTGTAGTCCTGGGGGTTGGTCGCCGCCCATTGGCAACTGTCCGGTTTGCAGGTGGCTGCGCTGCATATGCAAAATGCTCGCTTTGTTTTAAATATATGTATATCTTTTTTTTTGTTTCATGGCATGAGCTGGGCGTCGGGGTTAAGCGGAGTTCGGGGCAGGATTTGGGGATGGGGGGGGCTGAGAGGCTGGTAGGCGAGTCCAGGCGTAATAAGCAGGCGGCGCGTTGTCACGCGTACGGGTGGAAAACGGGTGGTTTGAGGTTTGTTCCGCAACAAGCAGGAAAAAATACTTTCTGCCATATAAGCATAAAGTATTTTTAATGAATTTTTATGCTGCGACGTTGAGTATTGTTTTTTAGTGTTTTTTAATTAATTAAAAATATATACACACACACACGCATATTCATTTTAAATTGCATAATATTTTAATTGAAATGGAGTAGGCAAAAGAAGAAGAGGAAGAAGATAAGCAGCGTAGAGCCAAAAAAAAGTGGATAAGCACGGCAACAATGGAATGTTGGCAGGCCCAGGTTTAAGGTATAAGCCATGCCCTCCAATTCGATCCCAAAAAAAACCACGACACTAGAATTTTTCTAGCTTCACTTAATTATTGCTGCTGCATATATAATTATGAATAACAATTTATTGATTAAGCATACGATTAGAAAAATTGTCAGAATAAATAAAATACTTTATAAAAGTGGAACAAATTATATAAAAGAAAAAAATATTTAACATATTTTTAATTAATATGAATAAAGATAAAAAATATTTTTTATAGGAGTAAAAAATGTTATATAAAATTAAAAAAAATATTAAACATGGTAGTGTGTATAAAATACACACTATGAGGGGAACAAATATAATGATGAATAATAAAAAATATGATGACGCTTTATACAAGAGAACAAATATTGAACATACGCTTAAATAATATGAATAAAGGTAACCAATACTTAAATAAACGATGTTTCGACTACCACTAAAAAAATTACAAGAGTTCAACACTTCAAATTCGATGTAAACAAGTTCATATATCGTACTCATAATAACTTAAAGTTTCATAAAGATTGGACAGAGGAATTTTGGACGTAGGTCCTCCTATTGCCCGCGCAGTACGAGTTTGTTTCCGACAATCGATAACTTGCCCCATTTCTAAGGAATCGATAAAAATCGAAATGGAAATCCTATTTTTTTGAGCAAAGTTAACTCTTAAGAGCTAGAATCACCAAATTTGACATGTAGCATATGCAGATCAATTATCTTTCTCCTTTCTTGATTTGGCTAGTTAATCCTTTAACTATTAAATAGTTAAAACAAAGTGTAAAGCGAGTGCGTAGCGTGTCGGTCAAAGATTGTATATTAAAGAGGCTAGAATGTTAGTAAAGGCAGCTCGGCGCTGGGTTCAGAGTATCTCCTAGTCGGCCACTTCCGTCTAGAGCACTTTTGCTAGTTGGGTTTTGATTGAATGCATCTACTTTTAGACTTGCAATCTAATAAGCTGTTGAATAATTTTACCTAATTCGATTGTATTTGCGTGTATTCATTTATTAAAAAGTTCATTGACCTATATAGGTAAGTCAGAGAGAAACAATGAGATCCAGACAACTGAATGCTTTGCCACTTTTGTCATGCATGTTAAATTTGACAGTTGCTGTTAACCATTTTTACTTATTTAAACAAATTCTAAACTACAAATATAATAATGAAAAATATATTTTAATACTTTCTTAGCAGATATTTAAAAAAACAAAAGCCAATATTGAATTCCTTTTAATTATTTATCTTCTAGTTAACAATGTAGTGTATTTATTTAACAATCACCTATTTTAAGGCTTTAGGAAAATAAATCAGGTTCTGTGACGAATGAAATATTGAGCTTCCGTTAGACTAGCGTTTGCAAAATATTATTATTTTAAATTTTAAAAAATCACAAGACAGCTGTATGCACCCAGGGTCAAAGGTACTTGAGTAGGTTGAGCCTGTGGCCAGATCTCTCAGCTGGGCCGCACCACAAGGTACGGCTGCTCTCTGCTGGGGCACATGAAGCGCTCGAAGAGCTCCGGCAGCTGATTGGGCCGCGGTTTATGGTCGTCTGGCAGGAGCATGCTGTTCCAGAGCATGTTGGAGGCAATCGCATGCGTGCGCTGGCTAAAGTGGAAGCAGTCGTGGGAGAAGACGCGCCAGTCCGTGTTGCCATTGGGCAGCGTGGGCGCGGTCATGTTTGTGATCATGGGATGGCCAATGATGGCGAAATCCTTGCGCTGGAATTCGGGAAGACGTGCCACCTCCAGGTCCAGCTGCTGCCAGCGCAAAATCGTGTCGTGGCGCTGCTGCAGCTGGGCCTGTGTCAGGCGATCGCTCATCAGGCAATGGCAGCCAATGCGATGCACCAGATAGCACTGCAGCGGCACGCTCTTCAGCTGGCTCATCGTCAGCAAGATGTTGGGCACCGCAATCAAATTGACGAGCAGCCTGGGCACATTGTCGCGGAGGAGTCGGAAAGCCAAACGCAGATCGCGCGCATGCCGCTCGAGCAGCTCGCGCTGATCCGTCCAGTGGCACATGTCGGAGCAGATGTCGTTGCTGCCCACGAAGACGGTGAGCAGCTTCCAGTGCCGCAGCATGTCCACATGGGGATCACGCTGCAGCAGATCGATCAGGACGCGTGCCTGGTAGAGCAGATCGTGCGACATGATCATCGGCTCGGCAATGCTCAGGCGCGAGGTGCCATGATTCACAACCAGGCCGTGGCCCGTGGCATAGCCATAGAGCTGCGGATTGAACACCTTCAGTATGTTTGGCAGCGTCAGCGTGTTGCGCCAATTGCCCAGGCCGCCGCCCGAAAAGCCCAGGCCACGGAACTCGTTGATCAGGTCGAGCGCCGTGTAGGACATAATGCCATTGCCAGCGGACAGGGAATCGCCCAGCGCAGCCACGATGTCTATGTCGCCGGGTCGCAAACGCTCCACGGATGTGGGCGGCGTGCGGGAACGTGTATTATTCAGCGGACAGGGAAACGGCACATTGCTGGGTATCAGAGGTTGCCATTTGCCCTCGTGCCGACTGCGCCGGTAAAGCGCCTCGATATCCCGCAGCGCCCAGTTGAGCGCTGTGCTGCGTGTGGTGAGCAGCAGATGGCGATAATTCCGATCTATGTCCGTGTACTCCGGCAGAGCATTGCTAACCGGACGCAAGGGATTGAAGTGTTTGGCCTGAATCCCAATGCTGTCCAACAGCTGATGGGAGCGATTCTGGCGGCGTGTGCGCAGGATTTGCGGATCCGTGGAATCGATGAAAAGTAACACAAAGAGCACAATTAAGCTGGAGCACAAATTTCGCAATGTGGAACGCATGTGGATGCTGTGTGGAATGTAATATATGGCTGGGGTTTGTTCACCAATATCTGTTATTCTTGTGGAAAGTATGGTTTTTGCTTCAGCAGTTTGTTTTCGTCAAAATTTTTCATGTGGATGCTATGTGGAACGTTAGTATTTGGACGCTGTTTTCTATTTGCAACTAGCATACATTTGAGCGCGTGTAGAACTTCGTTTTTGTCAAATTTTCGAATGAAGATTCTAAGTGGAACGTAACTCGTTTGAATTTCACAATTGTGGATTGTATTTGAAACGTGATAATTTGTCTTTTGCACGTTATTTGTGAATACCACCGGATGGAAAGTCGCTCTCAACAGTTTTTTGTATGTGGATTCTATTTGGAATTTAATGGAATTGCGCCGGTGGATTGTATGTGGAACGTGCTTTTGGTTTATTGGATTTTTTTCGTTAGTTTCTTACATAAGTTACATTTATAGCGCATGTGGATCATATTTTGTTGGTTTCAGCGACTCGATTTCGATAACTTTTCCCATGTGTACTCAAAGTGGATTAAATTCTGATTTAGCGCGTGTGGATTGCTTATGGAACGTATCTTTTTTTTTTGGTCTATTAATTCGCCTGCGAATTCTTATCACTTTTAGTTATACCGAGCAATATATTGCAAGTCCTTTGTAGTCCTGTGATTAGCAGCCGCGCACAACGACTTCTTGACGCGTTCTCACTCGTATAACAAATGCGTCGGCCGCTTAAATGTTGCTATGAATGGAAACTCAAACAATATAAAGTCGTATTGTTTGAGCTCGCAACGAGTACTCAAGCATTCGTTCCTTCCATTAAAAGCAACAGCCAACAGACAACAACAACAACAAGAGAGCCGGCACTAAGCTACAGAACTTGACTTGAATGCGTTGACCGAGACATTAGCTACCATAAAAGTGACAACAACAACAAACGAGCAAATGGGACAGACGCAACTGTGCCCCAGAGCTGGGGCTCAGAGCACAAGTGCGTTGGGTTCAAAGATATTGTCGAACAAAAAAATATGTATGTATCTTAACAGCAAACCCGAAAACAAAATAATTACCTTGAGGCGACCGCTAACAACATTGATGCTACCACACAACATGACAGACAACAATTATATGATTTTTATATATTATGAAAAACAAAATAAATGTGTGCTTATAAATAAATTGGAGCTACAGAGCGGCGGCCCATGAGACAGGGGCGTAGGCCTTCGCTAAGAGCTGGATAATAAAAGGGATCTCAGTTATATTCTTGGATAAAGTTTAATAATATCAACTGTCTGCAAATACTTTGTAAACTAATTGACAGCTTTTATATATTATGAACCGAGCCGTAAATAAGAACTGACTAAATTGAACCATATTTTTAAAAGACAACGGTTTAGTTCAAAATGATTATTTCCATTTATAAGCACCGCATATTTATAATAATAATAATTATAATAATTACAATAACAATAATGTGATACTAATATAATATACTAATAATAATAAAATAATGATAATTATAATAAAAAAATAAAAATAATAATATTAATAAAAATAAAAATAATAATAATATAAATAATAATAGTAAAATAAAGAACAATAAACATAATAATAATAAAACATTTCAAATTATAATACTGATAAAAAAAATAACAATAATAATTATTACTATTATTATTATTATTATAACAATAATAAATAAAAACAATAATTAATAATAATTATAATAATATTTAAATTAATTAATGCAACATTGAATATTTCTTTTGTGAAAGTAACAAACTTTTGGGAAATAAGGTTCGAGCTCGAACCAGGACTCATTCTTGATGAAAACTTAACCGAATCATAAAGCGATTCATTGGTTTGAACCTTGAATCGAGCATTTTTGTTGGGTTTGAAGTCAACCACTTTGTTTTGAGTAAAAGTTTTGCGGCAATTTGAATGCATTATTTCATATTTGTTTATCATCAGATCTGTGACTCAATTTGTTTGTGTTGCCTTTTTTCATGGCAAAGTGCATGTTTAAATGGGCCAGGACTAATTGGCAATTTATAGCCAAAAAAACAAGCGTTCAAATAGCAAAGTAATTATTAAATATTAGTAAGGCAATTTTCAGCTCTTTATTGCTGTCGGCAGGGTCATATGTCAAACCAATATTACAAAGTATTCAGGCACGAAATTAAAAGCAAAAACAAATATTTATATTTTGCAAGTATTCCCCGGCTTTGCTCGCGGTAAGTTTTGAGTTTACAATTTAAGATATACATATGAAGCGTGGGGGCAACTTGTGAGAGCTCCCTCTCGTCTCTACGCCCCTGGGCCGGCTTTTTTCTTAGCTTAGATCCCAATTGTTATGCACGATTTGAAGTCAAAGCTCAGCTACAGAAAGATCTACTACAAATATTTGCACATTAAGCTCAACTAACATTTTTCAGTTGTTTTTTCTATACCCTGTACACAAGGCAAATGTGTTGAGAGGGTATATTGTTTTAAGGCAAATTTCCAGATTTTGTTTTTTTCCTTTAATATAACTCGAAGACTATTTAAGCTAGATGCATCAAAATTTGTATGTGTTGACAGATTAGGAAAAAAAAAATTATTTTCCTTAAATTTTTTAACATCTCTATATTTTTTCAAAAATTAAAAGATAGCACATTGTACTTTGGTATATAGGCACATTTGAGTGCCTTGCTTAAGCACTGTAAATTTAACAAAAATCTGACTGTAAACACCCGAGTTATTTAAGAGGGAATATCTTATAGAGAGGCGCTGCGCTAGGTTTAGGGTATCTTCAAGTCGAGCATTGCTAACTCGTGCTGTTTGTAGTTTCAGTTGTTTTCGGCCACTTGAAATGTTAATAGCTAATTGTTTGTCTAGATATATTTGTCAAAGGAACTGAAGTCTTGGGGCCTAAGTGGTGCAAAAAGTCTAGCCTTAGCTGTATTTAAATCGTACTTGATATCGGTTAATGCCCACACAGCAAGATACACATTATGGAAATAAAAAAAAATTGATTACAATAAATTAAAAGCGAACCGAGCTCTAAAAATAAAGATTCATGAGGGTGTGTCATGGATAAAGCTGACGCCGCCAAGGCTGCCCCGAGAGGCTGGAAACGGGGCGTGCTGCCAATTTTATTTATTTATTTTGTCTCTTCTCTAGACTTCCGCCTAGCTGATGCGCAGAAACGGCCGCTCGGCGCTGGGGCAGACCATGTTTTGCAAGGGTCGTCGCCAGGCCCGTGCCGCCGTGACATTCAATGGCTGCAACATGCTGTTCCACAGCGCACCGGCCATAATCGCATGCATGCGCTGGCTGAAGTGCATGCAATCGTGTGTGAAGTAGCGCGTGCTCAGCACACCCTGCGTATACACAATGCCGCTCATATTGGCCAGCACCTGGTGCGGCACAATCACAAAGTCGTTGCGCCGAAATTCGGGCAATTCCGCCAGCTCCCATTGCATGCGCTGCAAGCGACGCACTGCGTCCGGATAGTGTGCACGATAATTGCCCGTCAGACACGAGCAGATCACACGCAAATTACACTGCGCGGGAAAGCCGCGCAGCGTACGCAGCAAATCGTCCAAGTCCGGCAACAGAATCCAGTTGATCATCAGGCGGGGCACATGATCGCGCAGCATGCTGAACGCGCGATATGCGTGCTGTCGCTGCAAGCGCAGATACTGCTCGGTGTCGGTCCAGGAGCACAGCTCGAAGCACATGTCGTTCATGCCCACCTGGATGTTGAGCAGCTTCCAGTGCTGCTGCATATTAACACGCGGATCGCTCCGCAGCCGCTCGATGAGCACATGCGCCTGGTACGGCAAGTCGCGCATGGTCAGCATGGGCTCGGCTATGTTGAACACGGACTTCTCCCGGTCCGCCACCAGGCCGTGCGTCCGGGCAAAGCCGTACAGCTGCGGATTGTACAGCTTCAGCAGGTTGGGCAAGGTGAGCGCTGTGCGCCAGTTGCCCAGCCCGCCGCCCAAAAAGCTATAGCCCCGAAATTCGGAGAAAACGTCCATGTATCTCTGCGAGAGCAGACCATTGCCCGCGATTACCGAATCCCCAAAGGCGGCCGTTATGTCTATGTCGCCGGGTCGCAGCTCCCAGATGTGGCTGGGCGGCTGCCCGGATCGTGCCTGGGTCAGGTTGCACGGAAATGGCTGATCCGCGGGCACCGGCTGCTGCAGCTTGCCCTCGGCCCTGTTGCTGGCCAGCAGCTGGTCCATGCGCTGCAGCGCCGCGTTCAGGGATGCGTTGCGCAGCGCCAACACCACGTTTCGCAATCTGTCCAGGTTTGTGTAATACATGCGGCCATTGCCAATGGAATTGGCATCGAATGCCACACGCTTTATGCCCACACGCGCTATCTCTTGAGCGGAACGATTCAGGATGCGCTCCTCTGGCCTTATAGTGCGCAAGGACAAGAGCTGCAGCGTGAGGAGCAGCCAAATTTGCAGCCAAATTTGACGCATGATTAGCTAATCTGCCGCAGATGCTGAACGACTTTGAGCGCTTCACGCCATTAAGCCATGTTTTTATAGTCCAATTAAGTTTAACCTTTTAGAAAGTCCATTAAGAAGCAACAGGGCTGCAACACCAACAAACCAAAAGTCGCTGGTTCAATTCACATTTTAAATCAACGCCGCGCGTCAAACTTTGATTCGTGAGCTGGTTCGAATTCTCATGTTCTTTTTTTTTTTAGAATTTTCAGTAAAACAATTCCATTGATTTTTATATTTTACTTTAATATTCACGTGGTGTGAAAAGAAAATTCTTTAATTATATTTGCAATTATTCAAGCAAAATATTATTTAGAACCATGCTTCGCTTCAGTTTTAGCTGTGGCTATGCTTAAGTTAACAAATTCTATTTTAAGTTCGGTTCAATATGAATAAAATATTAATAATTTTGGCTCAAAGAGATTCGCAAAAAAACCCGACTAGCAGTATTAAGGATTGGCATTTCATAAAGAAAATATAAGAAAAATAATAATTCAATATTTACTTTGAAAATGAAAATATTTTTTCAATATTTAAATATTAACATTTAAAAAAAATACATAAATAATTGGACGTATCTGGTTATAATTACCTAAATATTTGTACAACAACAAATATACCTTTTACATTTTTTTTTTAATTTTCAGCATTTTTTAATTCTATTTTTCACACTTTAGCATTTATTCAAATTATATTTTTTCCAATTTCCATTGTTTTAAAGTGCATTTGCAAGTCGTTTGAGGTTTTCTGCTCGCTTAGATAATATCAATAAAACATTATTGCCTAAAAATTGTTGAGTCATTCGCCAAAATGTAGTTCTGTGACTTTTTGGCCCTTGAGACACAGGCAAGCTTTGATTTAATTTAACTAAATGAAAATATACTGCTTACAACAGAATATAATGTCTTCTAGACAGATTTGAAAAACAGAACTGCAAAGACGTATCTTTTTTACCAATTTAAGCTCTAGCGTATAATTGTTTCAGTATAAACTTTCATAACAAATAATAAAATATATTTGGAACCATATTAAAGCCTTAGTATGCTGCATTTTCAATAGTTTATAATATTGAACCGGACTAAAAATCCAAGACCGGATAATTTCTTCAAGAAAATAATAAAATATATTTTTTTAAGGTATTCAAACATATGTTTCCGTTTATTTAAGGGCTTATAATAAACGAGCTAGTTTAAATCCAAAACTCCAATACTATTATATTTATAAGCATGTAAATAAATATATATATTTTTATCACGAGCCCAAACTTGCCCGGTTTAAGTTGGATAAAGAAAGGTCGAAATTAAACCTGAAGCGAAGCTTTATATTTTAATAATATTTTGTTTTAACTTAATGTTCAAAAATATAATTAAAATTTTGAATTAGAAATAGCAGCCTGGTTCGAAGCGAGGCAGGGCTTTGGTTTAAAGCGTGAACCAAGCAATATTTAAATGATCCCTGGATTTACTAGAGCTAGAACTTGTCGCCCACAGTTCTCAAAAAGGGTCTCTTTGCGTTGGGACACAGAAAATGCTTGAATGGCTGTCGCCAGGTCTCGTCCAGGTAGAGCTCTGTTGGTTCCAGCATATTGTTCCACAGAAGTTTCGCGAGCACCGCATGACCCAGCTGGCTATAGTGAACGCAATCTTTGGCAAAGAAACGCACGTCCATGACGCCGTTCTGTGACCAGAAGCTGCTCATATTCCTGAGTATGCCATGCGGCACAATGGCAAAGTCGTCGCTGCGGAACTCGGGCAGCGCGGCAATGGACAGCTGCAGGTCGAGCAAACGCTTGGCTGCTCTGTAGAAGACCTGCTGCCCGTATTTGTTGTGGCAGCTGCAGAAGTAGGGCACACGCTCAGCGCACTTGGCCGGCACCTTGGCCAGGAGGCTGAGCAGCTCATCAAGGTCCGGCAGGACGATGAAATTGATCAGCAGTCGCGGCACGTGCCGCTTGAGTATGCGAAAGGTTTCGCGCAGCTGATGCGTTATCATGCGCAGAAAGGCCTCCGGATCGGGCCAGCTGCAGAGCTCGGAGCACAGATCGTTGGCGCCCACCTGAATGCTGAGCAGCTTCCAGTGCTCGCGCAGATTCACCTGCGGATCCCTGCGCATGCGCTCGATCAGCACATGCGCCTGAAACGGCAAGTCCTGTATGCTCAATATGGGCTCCGCCAGATTCAAGCGCGACACGTTCACATCGGCGCCCAGACTGTGGCCCACCGCAAAGCCGTGCAGTTGCGGATTGTACAGCTTCAGAATGTTCGGCAGCGTCAGAGCTGTGCGCCAGGTCTCAAAGCCACCGCCAGTATAGACGAAGCCCCGATACTCCACATAGGCGTCCAGTTCGCCCAGGCCCAGAATGCCGGTGCCCGAGTTGGAGGAGTCGCCGCACGTGGCCACAATGTCTATGTCGCCGGGCCGCAGCTCGGCAATGTTGGTGGGCGGCACGGCGGCACGTCCGCCGATCTGCAGATCACACGGAAATCTAACGCTTTCCAACACTGGCTGCTGCATGCGACCCGCCTCCAAATTGCGCGCCCGTATCCAATCGAACTGGCTGAGCACCGATTGCTGCGTAAAGTTGCGTACTTGCAGGAGTAAATCGCGGAAGCTGCTGTCCAGTTCGGTGTAGAACAAGCCTTCTACGCGATTCTCAAAACTAAAATTCACCCGTTTGGCGCCATGTCGCTGCAGCAGCTGCGTCGACTGGTTCACCGGACCGCGTCCTGATCGAGCACTCGCCAGGGCTAACAGCAGCTGAAGCAGCAGCAGCCAGTCAAACATTTTGATGCGACACAACCGCAGCCGGGCAGACTCTAGACAATTTTGTGACAGCTTTTTAATGGAAAAATACTTCTAAAAACAACAGGTTTATGTATCTTGGGGTCTTGAGTTTTGGACGCATTTGCGCGAGTTTCATGAGGCAACTTTGCGTGGGTTTTATCGACATGCCAGAGCTTTAATACAGGGTGTCATTTGAATGCTTCTCTAATCTATTGAGGTAAGCAGATGAAAGATGGAATTATCAAAATTGGAAAAGATCAATCCGAGTAAAAATTGATCAAACAAGATAGAATGATGCAGCAGTACAGTAAATATGTCAGATTCAGCCGGATCGTGTTACTATATCAAATATCTGTCATAGGAACGATCGGTCGAAATATCTGGAAATCTGGACCCAACTCGGAATTTATTACGCTCCCTTTTAAGGTAAGTCCTATCAACATCGGACTACCATATCAAATAGCTGGGATAGGAGCGTTCGAAAAGATCTTTCTTAGATATTTTGGTATTTAAGAGTTATAATCAAAATTCGATTAGCATGGGGTGGCTATAACATACAGCTTTATAGGAAGAAGTGCTTGTATTAAACTCTTTTTTGTGGTTTAAGATATCTGAACCACATTCAGCATTAATTGGTTTATTATACTCCCTTTTATTGAACCTCTATATTTTATAGTTTTCATAGAAAATATCGGTCAAAAAATTAAGTTCATAGGAAAACTCTTTTGTTCTTCCAGATATCTTAGACTAACTTGGTATTTACATGCTTAAGCGGGCGCCTTAAATATTATAAAAATATGCTTGTCATCGGAATACAATAACATATAGCTCTGTAGCAAGAATCGGTCTGAAATTGTTTTTCTGTATGGAAAACTTTCTGTTTTTTAAGCAGAAAGCAATTTTGAGATTTGCAATTTTGTCACATAACTGCAAAGCTGTCAGTCATAGGGTATTTAAATTACAACGTTATTTCTTGGGAGAAAAAATTGTGCTTTCTATAAACTAGGCATGGTTTTGATAAATCGTGATGTCCATCTCGAATGGGATTATGTAAAGGTTTATTTATTTTACATAGTTTTTATTTATTTGTAAAAACGAGTGTTTCGTTGGCTACAGGGCATCTTCTAGACGAAAACATATCTCGAGAGCGTTCATAACTTGTTTTCAACAGTTCTTTATTTAATTGCAATTAAATTGTAGCTAAATGCTCTTTAAACATATTCTTAATGCAGCAATTTATGGCAATTAATAGAGATATATCTAAATATTGTTCATTAATAATTCATTTGCAGTCGTTTACGGTTTATAAAACGATTGTTAGGTGTGCTATTATACTCTATGGAAAATAGGTGAATGTAATTACATTTCTATTAAGCCAAAAGAATCGTGATCTGTTTAACTTGTGATCTGTTGACATTTTGTTTATCTACGTAGGGTATGTTAAAGTCGAGCATGCAGAGTTCTAAAGCAGCTCATGTAAAATGTTACATTAAGTTAAAACTTCAAATAGATCTTTCAACATTCCTTCCTACTTGCCATTAAATGGGACTCAATTAAATAAACGCTTCGCTTCGCTGGAGTTGATGTTGTTTTTGTTATTGTTGTTGTTGTTGCCTCATGTCTACGCTGTCTATCAAAATGCCGCAGCTTCATTTCATTTAAACTAATTGAGGCTCATTAAATTGTTTGCACTTTGTTGCTGTTGTTGTTGTTGTTGTTGACAGCGCTGGCAACATTGCTGCCAAGCGCGCATTGGCTGAGCAGCTTCTGAGACATGTTGCTGCGGCGATTAACGCAACATTTGTATTTACAGTTGCATGCTAATTGGGCATGTTTATTAGCAGCTGCTTGTTGCTAGGCCAGCTTGAGAGTTGGAGACATTTAAGAGTTATTTAAGCTGAGCTTTAAAGAGAGCCTGCATTCAGCTTGATCTGCCGTAAAATGACTCATGAAATTGTTGTTGGTGTTGCCAGCGCTCTCAACTTTGTTGCTAAGCGCGCATCGTTCGGGCTGCAGTTGGAAAATGTTGCTGCAGCTTTTAAAGCAACATTTGTATTTAATTGAATTTCTGTGATCAGTTGCTTGTTGCTAAGCTAGCTTAAGAGTAATTCAAGCTGAGCTTTACAGAGAGTCTGCATTCAGCGTGAATGACTATTAAAAGCTTTAAAAGCGGGTTGCCAGGTTGTTGCGAAGAATACTATAAATATGTATGTGCACATACATTTCTATATATATATGTATATGCAGCGTTAACTAATAGCAGGTGCGACTTTTTTGTTATTGCAAATTAGCAGTTAAATAAAGATATGAAATGTAATTCGCAAAAATTTTAATTGATTTGAAGGGTGAAGTTTTTTTATTTATGGCTTTATTTTTAAGCTGGTTATTAGTACTTGCACCATTTAGTCGTTAATTAACTGAGCTCATGTCTTCAGATAATTAATTAAAATATATAAATTACATTTTATATTAATATTGTTATCGGCATTCTAATTTACAACGCGCGACTTGAGCTACATCTTAACAATAAACTATTTTAGTAAGGTATTGCGTTATCAAATTAGACAAATATCTAAAACTATCTATCGCATATGTATCCCCGCGGCGATACGATCTTAGATCAATATCTTGATGAGCTAGAAAAGTTACCCAATGTGAAAAATTGTTAAAATTAGACTTGCTGTGCCAACATAAAATCTAAAATACCCCATTAGACAAACCATCAATTTATCGTAATGGAAAACTTTGAGTTTACAATAGCTCGAATAATTGGTAACTTTGTAAAACTCAACCTTGAACCGCAGCAGCAGAGGCGGAAAAACATAAAAAACTCAGTTAACAAATTTTTGTGGCATAAAAACAAAAATAATGTTAGACGCTAAAGATAAGAGCAAAAGCTATTAAAATTAATTTAGCAACAATATTTAATTACGCTTTAATAATTGCAGCGATATCAATTGCAAAACAAGCCGCAGACACGAAAAGAACGGGCAAAGAAAATGCGATGAATACGAAAAAGATAACCAAAACACAATTTCCTTTTAAACATGACCACAAAAAGTCATTTAACACGCTTAATGAAAAATATAATTTAATTCAAAATTAAATTGAAAATATTGCCAAGTGTATTAAAAGACTGCGACAATAGCACAATAAACTCATAAAATATTACAAAACTTTATAACCTCGTTGCCTATTGGCAAGCGAAGAGTCAATTAAAGAGCGAGCCACGCAGAGTGAAAGAGAGCGAGAGAGAGAGAGAGGGAGAGAGAGGTACTCAATTTAAAGAGCGCAGCACAGTTGCATTTTACATTTGTTCATATTTTGTTTATGTTCAAATTTCGGCAATGAAGCATAAATGCATAAATGCAACCATGAGTCGACTTGTGAATACTCTATAATGTACACTCAATTTTAAAATAATTAATTTAATTCGCTGATAAATTAAGTAATTAATTTCGAGTCTAAATTATTTTAAAGTTCAAGCAATGAAGCTCACAAAGGCCACAAGTCGCACTTTAAATACTCCAACTTGGTTAAAACGTCTCATATTAGTTTTAGTTTATTTAGTTATTTAATTATTTTGGGAATTTAAGCTATAATATATAGCTGACAATTTTCATTGTATTTCCAATTGTGTACTACGATCAATTAATAATTTTTAGCACACTGTAGTGGGACCTTAAATAAAATGAATTAATGCATAATATGAATAAATTATCAATTAATTACCTAATTAATGATTAAATATTTAAAATTTTAATTATTATCAAAAAATATGTATATGTTATTTTTTTTATATTATTTTATATTTTATTGATTTGTTTTATAAAAACAAATTTTAATGAAATATAAATATTAAATAAAATATTATTTTTATGGACGTTTTATATATATGAATATTTAATAGTTTATTTATTTAATTTTAGTTTTAAGTATTTTAAAAATTCTTATTATTGTGATCAGTAATTGAACAAAATGTTTATATTTTGTATTATTTAAATAATAGATGTTAAATATTTATATATATATATACATAAATATATAATATGAATAATAAGAATTACCCAATTAATTGTTTTACTTTATTTTTTTAATTATTAAATCAATATATAGAATATTTAAAAAGATATTTTTTATAAAACACTAATTATTGTGATTATTAAATCAATAAATTATTTATATTTATATATATTTTATTTTAATATATTTGTAATACTTTGTTTTAAAATATTAATAATTATAAATATTAAGTTAAAAAGATTAACATTTAAAATTTTTATTGATATTTCAAATTTTATAATTTTTAAATGTTGTATTAATTTTCTTCAATTTAATTGCAGCTGCAACAAACTGCTTGACAAACTGACTGTAGCTACTGTAAGGGCATACGCTGACCCTAAAGAGTGCGTCAGTTGTGCAGAGGCGGGCTAGTTAACCAATTGCACAACCAACGACAACAACAACAACAGCAGCAACAACAACGACGAAAAAATACTTTGCGACATTTCTGTTTTCGGTGCTTTAACCAAAAATTACGCGTCCGTCTGCCTAAACGCAGCTATTTGTTGGGCTCCGCCGATCAATAAGACAGCCGACGGGCAGCGGGACGGACGGACGGATCGACGGAGGGAACGAACAGGTGAGCCGCGTTCAACACACCCAAAGTGGGTTAATTTGTAGTTGTTGTTGTTGTTGCTGCTGCTGTTATTGGCTCTCTGATAACAGCCGTGCAAACTTGAGCGGCGGCGCGGGGGGGCGGGCAATGGGACTGCGAGCCGAAACGTGGTCGCTTGCGCAGTCGCAGTCGCAGCCGCAGCCGCAGCCGCGTCAAGGTCGGCTATTGTAAAAGAAAGCGCCAGCGCTGGCCTTGAACACGAAAACAAATGTTAAAGCGTTGCCGATGAAGAAGATGGAGATGAATCTGAAGTAGAAGAAGAAGAAGAAGCAGCAGCAGCAGGCGCCACTCGAAAGGTAAAGTAAAGCAAAACTAAAGATGATGCTGTGAATGCAGAAAACTATGTTCGCCTCTCGACTCTCGAGTTCGAGTGTAGCTGCTCTCACTGTATTTCCATTCAAATTGATTGAATGAAAGGGTATATTAGTTTTCTGCTATTGTATGTGACAGGCAGAAGAAGTAGTTGGATTGAATGCAGAAAACTGCGTTCGACTCTCGAGTTCAAGTTTAGCTGCTCTCTCTATTTCCATTGAATTTTACTGTAATTAGGGTATTTTAGTTTTGCGCTAGTGTATGTGAAAGGCAGAAGAAAAAGTTAAGTTGAATGCAGGAATCTAAGTTTGCCATTCGAGCTTAGCTGCTCTCTCTTTATCCACATTGCAATTGATTAAAAAAAGGGTATATTAGTTTTGTGTTAATGATTAATTAAAAAAAGGGTATATAAGTTATGTGTTAATGTATGTAACAGGCAGAAGAAGAGAAAGAAGAAGTTGTCTGTCTGTGTAAAATCTCGGCAAATACTTACTAAAGCTACAAATAAGAAATTTAAGATATAAATGTTCGTATATATTATGGAGCACGAGCTTGTCTTTTATATAGCCTCCCATTTTAACAAACTGGATAAATATCGATATTGAAACAAGCTCAGAACTCGAAAACTATTAGATATTGATAGGTAGGTTCGCGTGTAATTTGCATAGCTTTAAAGTATTTAACTTTTTGTGAAGCTTCATGCTTCCCCTTTCCCTTTGAAAAATATTAATTTTTTAAATTACCACATTGTGTTTTGGTATCTGCGCACATTAAGCTGTCATATTTAAGATCTGCAAGTTTCATGCAGATCGCAATGTAAATACTCGAGTTATTTAAGACTGCATTTCACATAGTGCGGGGCAAAGGCAAGAAGCGCCTTCTACAGGGTATAACCCAGTCGAGCTGTTGCTTTTGGAGCACTCTTGCTGGTGCTGGTGAGGGTTTCGGCTTGTTTTGCATAGAAATAAATGTTTTGAGTGCGCGTATCGCAAGATTCGAGTGTCGTCGTCTCATAAACGTTATGCTTGGGTAAGATAATGGGCCAGCGAAATATTTTTCGAACCAATTCATTTGGCGAACTTGTGCAACAGCCAAATGCAAAAACCATAACAAGACGGACACAATACAGCCGCAAGCATCTCACAATATTTTGCAAAACAAGAGAAAAACCAAAGAAATAAAACCCGAATCTGAGACGCGCAGCGTTGTAAAAACAAAAAAAAAAAAAAAATACAACAAAATTGGGGTTAAATGGGAAACAAATGGGTTAATTTACATGCCCAAGCCCAAAAGCAAATTGGGGCAAAGTGCAACCAGAAACTGGAAATGATATTACAAGACACGTGGATTAAATCAAAAGGCAAATGGAAGCGCATTCCGAACAGCTGTTTGACTGCGCGTAAACCAGTTGAGAATTATTAGCACAGTTGTCGTCATTTACAATGATTGATCATTTGCAATTTAATGCAAAGTTTTCTATAGTCAACTGCTGTCAATTGTTACAACAGTTAATAAATGCAACGGAAAAGATTATTTACAAGTATAATTACAACATTTTGCGGTAACTAAAAGCGAAATGATTAAAATCTTTTATTTATTGGATTGCAAGAAGCCCAATTGCTCTCTCTTAACTTATCTATTTAACCTCTTAAAGCAAACAGACTTTGGAGCCAACTTAGTTGGGCTTAAGGTGATAAATACAAAGTTTATGAAATAGTTGTTTGGGCCGAAACGACAAAGCAAAGTACGCCTATTATATGTTTTTAGTCAAAAGCTTCCTTATATGTGTCTGACATTTGCTCCCCACCTTTTTGGGCCCGCCGCACGCTACATTAACTTTTAAGCCCACGAGTCTGGGAAAAGGTCGGCAATTCAGATGATGTCTTAAAATAGATTTAATTAGGCTCATTTTAATTTTAGCAAATGTCTTTGCATGCCAATAATAATTCGAATTGAAGGAAATCACGTGAATAGCGGCAGGGGAATATGGGCGGAAATTATCTGAGTGTACGCGTTGCGACAATTGTTCTAATGCCATGTTGATATTGTGAAGCATACAATTCAATTGATAATTCCAGCATTAAAATGATCCAAAACTTGGCTACAAAAGCAATTGACAGACAGTTCAGTTAGGGAACGTTAGCCTAGCAATGAGGCCTTATATAACAAATTAAATGCGCACTTAAGCCGCCAATCAAAGAGACACTCACCATAGAATAATAATTGCTATCAATGATTTGCATACCTGTAAAGAAGTAGATTGAAAATTGAAAATTATTAAACAAGTTAAATATATGTACATAAACTTAAGGGCATATTCTCTGAACTGATTATTAGAACTTGCCAGGGGCAAAAAAAAAAAGGTGACTTGAAATATTGAACAAATAAATTAAATAATAAATAAATAAAAATATATATGACAAGTTCGTAAAACATTTTTGCTGTGGCGCATTAATTAATTTTATTTTACGTTTTTTAATTTATATTCTTTTTATTTTATTTTCGTTCTACGATTTATCCTGTTTTTTACTTGAAGTAGTCACAAAAAAATTACATTTAAATTTCAACTCTTTTTTTTTCTACGTTCGCCGTTTTAAAAGCGTCGACAAAGCGTCGTTAAAGCGCCGCGAAAGCTGCGCGGCCGCAAGTCCAAATCGCAGAGCTGAGCTTGCGAGCGGGCCCGAGTTCGCTTTCTGCGCTCAGTCGACAAACGGAGCTTGGCCGCGACACTTGGTTTAAGCGGAAGCGTCAACGTTAACGGTACATATACAAATACACACACATACACACACACACACACACACACAGACAAACGCGCGAAGCCGCCAAACTTGGTAGTCAGTCGGCGAAAAGCGAGAAAAAGAAATAGAGCTGAAAGAAGAAAATTGCAACACGAACAACAGCAGGCGCGAGCTCAAGGAGAAGTTGGTTAGAAGAGCGCTCAAGCTGAATGGTACGCAGCGTTAAAGAAACAATTTCAAAAAGAAAATTACAGTTTTAATCAATCTTAAGAGCAGAAACTCGTGAAAAAAATATTAAAAAAAAAAAAAAAAATGGAATTACATTTTTATGCAAAAACAGCTCAAAAACATATATAAAAAAAATTATTACAACTTAAAAAAAATTAAGTTAAGTTGCAGTTTTTGATCGCAAAAGTTTCCGCATTTTAAATTAGTCAGCTGTTTTTTGTGGTTGCCTACATCAAAATATTTTCTTGAACACAAACAAAAATACAAGAAAAATTACAAAGCAAAACGAAAGACTTAAGACACAAACTTGCGCGTGTGCAGCAGCAAGTGAAGTGTGCGCCCGTGTGTATGCGTGTGTGTGTGTGCATATAATTTGAGTATGTGTGTGCGTTTTTGATTGACCAACAATATAAAGCAAAGCAATGTTAAAAACAAGAAGAAGCCAGCCCTGAGGCCAAGCGCAAAGAAGTTATTTGAAACTGTTTCGTTTCGTTTCGTTTCATTTCGGTTTGTTATGTGTTCATCTGCCAGCGAAAAGTGCAATAAAAATAAAATGATGTTAAAAACTTAATATTAAAACACACACACACACAGACAGACTGAACTTCACGAGGCGCCTTTGCTACTGGTTAACTGCCTTTCTGTTTGTTTTTCCATACAACAAATTTCGTAAAATTTTTTTTTTTTAAAAAGATGAACTTAAGCATGTATGGGAAATGGCATATTGTTGGCGGGGCCACCCCCCCCCCCCCCTCCCGCTCTCTCTGTCTCACCACCACAACGGGGAATTGGGCAATGCAAAATATTGCAACAGACAATGACTGCCTTATAAATATGTGTATATATATCTTTATGTGAGCTGCAGCTTCAGCTTGATTTGTCTGAAGAGTGTCCGGCATGCTGACTTAAGAGCGGCCGAATTGTATTAATTGCAGAGAAGTTTACATATAAGGCCGGGACCTACTTTGCAGTTAAGGAAAAATCTCAAAGCACAGACTAGAGTTCTCTTTAAATAGAAGTTCTCCTAATAAGGCCATGTCCTATATACAGTTAAGGCAATGTCTCAAAGCATAGACTAGAGTTTTTTCTTTTTTTTTCCCCTTTGACAGAAGTTCATCAAGTATAAGGCTTGGATCTATATACAGTAAAGGAAATATCTCAGGGCACATGCTTGAGTTTTCTTTTAATTATCACTTTGAGAGGAGTTACCCTTTCAGTTCGTATTCTTCATACAAGAGCATTGTTTTTCCCTTTGGGATAAGTTCACCAGGCTTGAATCTTTATGCACTTCAGAAAAAATCTCAAAGCACATTCTAGATTTTTCTTAGTTTATCCCCTCAACAGCCATGGCAAGTTTTCTTGCTTCATAACCCACTTTTATCGTCAGATGGTCATTTACCGCATACACAGACATTTTGCTTTATCATGCCTTTCTAGCCAAGTACTGAGGGCTTCGTTACATGTGCAAAGGTGCAAAAAAAAAAGTAACACAGAAAATAAACAAGTCAGAGAAATAAAACAAAACTGATGTAAAAAACAAAACCAAACAAAACGTTAAAGAAAATGCAAAGCGAATAGCACAAATTATAATCAAAGAAACGAAGAAAAATTAAAAACTCATGTGCTCAGCAAAGAGCTAAATATATTTGGCCAACGGACTTGGTAACACGCCGAAGATCATTCACTTTAAGGTTTTTCGCATAAGAAACATTTATTAATAAAAAACCGAAATCAAGAGAATTTAATGAAAAAGCAGTTTAGAAACTTTATAAAATAATATTATAACTAGTTCAAAGGCGGCAAATATTTTTTTGGAATATATAATGCTGGTTTTTGCGACCTTTTTATTTTTAAATATTTATTTAGCTGGCTTGAGGTCTTGAATACATTCTGGAATTTATTTTTCATTCATCTTCATACATATTTTGTTGTCTTTAATAAAGCTGGCCGCTCGACCAACAGGAACAAGTTATAAAAAATAAAAGTGACCAGCTTTTCAAGAACCTCTCAGTTATATCATCATCAGACTCTAGATTTTCTTTAGATGTCATATATGTATATATACAACTTTTTGTGCCTTGAATTCTAGACTAGATTGATTTCCCCTTATGCAAAGTTCAAATGAGAAAAAAATATATATAACATATTTTAAATAATAAACGAATGCAATATATATAATATATATCTTTAAATCTTAAACAATGCAATAAACTTAAAAAAAAAATCTACAACTTTTATTCCTTGAATTTCTGACCTAATTGATTTTCCTTTGTGAAAAGCCCAAATATGAAAAATTGATATTGAAACTATTAAATGGTACAAATATATTAACTAGCTTAAAAAATGTACAAGTATTTTTCAAATAAAGCCCACAGACGCTTTAAGAAAATATAAAAAAAATAAAATTTATAAACTATAAATTTATAAATAAACTTATAATTTATATTTTGGAGAGTTCAATTTAAGATCATTTGTCAAATGAACTTGATTTAGGAATAATGCCGAATGAGATATGAAGATCAATTTTTGATAGATATCATTTATAAAAATGTTAAAGATATAGTTTCGATTTTGTGCCTTAACTATTGTTGTTTGTTGTCTAATATAATTTAAAATAGCTTGTGGTATTTTAAGCCGAACGACAACAGCTGCAAATAGTATTCCTTTGTGCAAAGCGCACTTACAATTTTAATTTTCACAATTTTATAAAGTGTAAATGATGTAAACAGTACACACAACTAGCTAGAGACAGCTGTTGTTGTTGTTGTTGTTGTAGTTGTTGTTGGTGTTGCAGCTTGGCCGAAATGATTGTTGCTGGATTATATAAGAAGTGGCCATGCCACAAACCGAAACTGTAGCCAGAGCAAGAGCTGAAGCAAGAGAAAAAGCGAGAGAGAGAGAGAGAGGGATGTTGAAAGAGCGGAAGAGCGAGGGGGGGAGAGCGTGGCCAGCTGCTAGCAGCGCAACTGGTGACAAGCGAAAAGGAAGCAACTGCCGACGAATTCAGCGATCGACAACAGCTGCGGCTGCAACATGTTGCACGTACTAAATACCCACTAACATTGCAGCAAGCGCTGTGATTTTCGGCTGTGGCAGCTTTAATAAGCCGTTTTAGCTGCATTTAACAGGCTGTCCGAGGGTGGGCGTGGTCGTCGCCACAACCAAGTTCTTTCCGCTGCGAAAGCAAAAGCAGCTTGTTGTGATTTTTATTTGATTTTTTTTTCTGTTTTTTTTCTTTAACGGGGGCGCAGCTCAGGGCCCCATTTTGGCGCGGTGCAAGCATTGCAAAAGATTTGCAAATTTGCAAATTAAATTCGTTGCATATGAGCAGCAAAATGCACACACACACACACACACACACACACACACACACACACATCGATATGGCTTGGCGCATATTGCAAACAATTTTTGGAACAGCAATTGGCATTTCTGGCGTTAACGTTAACGTCGACTTTGACGCCGACTGCTGCGCTTGCTCTAACCAGTTGGCAACCTTGGCGTTGTTTTGTTTTCGGCGCTGTGCTTTGCGTTTATTATTATTTTTTTTTTTTTTTTGGTATTTATTTTGGGTTTTTTTTTTTAATTTTTATTTTAAACTTGCACTGGGTATGCGCATTTTGACTAGCAGTTAGTTACATCAAGAGTTCAGTTGGGTTTTGTGTCGGTTTGTGTCAAAGTTTTGTTAATCAAATAAAACTTCTGTTTTACATCTGAAATGGGGATACATTTATAAACTGCTTATATAATATATAATAAATAAATTAAACTCCATGCTTAGGTAGTTGATCAATTTTAATGTTTATTAACAAATTTATTTGCATTTATTATAGAAGGGCACTCAGTCACGACTTAATCCAGTTTTTATACCCTTTGAACCCTCTGCCGAGACTATCTAGTCATATTCCTCAGTTCTTCCGTCTACTTTGATCCCGAAAACTACAAACGCTAAAGACTTGACATTTGGAATATATATATTTCTCTATACCAAACGCAGATAAGCCTAAAATGTTTCTTCGATAACTCGTATTCATTTTCATAATATAGATAAATATCAATTTTAAGACTTGGTTTTTTGAGCATATCTCGAAAACTTTAAGAGTTATATGCACCAAATTTGGTAAGCAGGTTTTTGTTAAGTATATAAAGTTAAAGAATATTTCACTTACTGAATACCTCCCCCACAATTGTTATAATCACATTTTCAAAGCTAGAGCCTTCCGCTTTGGTATGCACACACTTTTTAGCGACATATTCAAGCACTGAAAATTTCAAAGAGATCGAACTACAGACACCGAAGTTAAACAAGTACGCTTTGCTCATAAAGAAGGCCCAAAGCGCAGCTGCCGCTTGCAGCTCGCTAAAATGTTTGTAATGACAGCTTATCGCTTGATTCAGGGTATTCCCTAGTCGAACACTTCCGCCTAGAGCACCCTTACTTGATTTTTTTAAGCCGCATCAAAATTACACAAAATGTGGTTTTATTTGTGACGCATTTGCGTCGTATTTAATGTGGGAATCTTTATAATGGCAATTTCACAAAATGCGCCACAATTTTCGCGCCTCTCTTTTGGGCTCGATAAATAAAGAAAAGAAAAGAAAAGAAAACATCATATCAACCGAAAAATTGTTGTCCTTTGCGTCATCTGTGACAATGTTAAGCAAACAACAAAACAACTGCAAATATTCAAAGTTAACAACAGATACGTAAATTTATGACCACGAATTTGTGTTACTAACCTTACTCAATTTTTTTTTTCGAGCAAGCTTTTATCTTATTTTTATTTATTTTTTTTTGGTTTTTAATGTTTTTCGAGTTTGACTTTCGAACGTTTTATGGTCATTTTGTGTGTGCGTGTGTGTGTGTTGTTGTTGTTTTTGCCATTATAACTGTTGCTGCTGTTGTTGCCAGTCGTCTAGTTAGCCGGCTCATTTGATTATGTATCTAAGAGATGCAGAGATATCAAAGAGAGCTGTTTGTCTGTGGCATATGGCCAATGACGGATATCAACCGAACATGAGCTGGCACTCTAAGTGGGTCAAAGTCTGACAGCGAGGCCATTAATTTTTGAACAGGAGTTGCCGCCAGTCTAAAACTTAGCGAACTAATTAAATTAATTACCCTGTTAAGTGCGTATAAATAATTAGAGTTACATTTTACAAAGACTTTAAAAAAATGTTTGATTGGGTCAAATATAATGGGTTTAGATAAATTAAATATAAATATAGTAAAGTGCTCATAAATAATTTGTGCAGCTAAAAGAAGTTAATAAAAGTATTTAGAAACATTCACAGGCATTCACATAATTCATATCATTTTTTTTTAAATAAAAATAATAATAATTAAAAAAAAAATGTTATGTGAGATTCAGACATTAGAGTAAAAGCGAGATGTGGCTCAACAGACGTAGCTTAACAGAGACTTAACATAATGTTAAATTGTCTCATTTCCAGCACATAACATATAACTACTGGATGTGAGGGATTGTACGCTTAAAATGTATTGTACACTTTTCCAAGCGTAAACCTTTTCTATTATTCCAATTTCTATAACATATAAATATTTTGAGAATCTGCTGGGTTAAGTACTTTACGTCAAGAACGAAGAGGAATATTTTCTCCCTAGAACCTATTAATCGTACTCTCCGTACTCCAATATATTACAAGCTGTTATCTCTCACGATTATAGGCAAGTTGTTTGGAGTATAGATTAAATATTTAAAGCACATAAATGAAAATGTGAGTCACAGAAAAAATTATGAAATTTAAAGAAGCTTTTGCGTTGAGAAAATCTAACGAAAGTCAATATAAGAAGACGTCTCTAGAATATTATTATTTTTGGCTATCAATCAAATAAGCCAGTTAAAATGAGCCCGCATGTCCGCGCCTACCTTTTCTTCAATAACAATTTCTAAGCACTTCTCGTTTACCTGTGCATTTCACAGTCCATTTCACAAAACTTGATTTGCTTATTCTGACTGCATTTTCTTGACGTTGATATATCTAAAGATATGTGGGAAGGTATACGTATAGATATATATGGATATATATATATATAGATACATAAGAATTGTATGAGTATTGTATGAGTGTGTATATTTGGGTATTCGTTTTCATGATTGTTATTCAAGACACTTTGTGTCTTTCCATGTGCGCACCGTCATTTAATTTTTCCGTGTTGTCATTGTCCGAGTGCCCCACGTTCTGAGCACCTTTTGCAATTTGCATTTACGGACATGCATAAATAATGTAAGTTAAGTGAATTTCACTTGTACAGCTCGCACATTGTTTATACGTACTATCTGTAACTGTTGTCAATATTTGCTGAATCTGTTCGAGTTCCAGTTCGAGTTTCGTGTTTTTTTTAAGTTTTGTTTTCCCGGCAAAACCTCAATGACCCGCGGCGAGCTAAAAGCTTGAAGGTTCTTCTCAGAAACCTCATTACGTTCGCTTATTTGCGAATTTATACAGCCAATTCTTATTGGTAAACATGCATATATTACAAATATATAACCTTCAAGCGAGCTAATGAGGTTAGCAGTTAGCTAAAGAATATGAAGACGAAGCTTGAAGCTAACTCTAGTACATTATATACATCTATGCAGTTCTTCGCGCAGCTCAGAAGATGACAATTTATTTTAATAATAATTATATTTTAGTTAAAAATGTAATTCTACGAATGTTACGCAGTTGTAAAAACAAATAATTGTTTTAGACTATTGCAAATTCAATTCTCTATAAACTTAGAGGGTTTTCGAAAACTAATACAACTTTGTCAAGAAGCATTTGTGATTATAGAAGACAAATAATGTATTTTTTCTAATAAAATCTTTTAATAATCTTAAACCATTTCTCAAGAAGAGCTTTTGATTCTAGACGACTCAGTTTTCCATTAATATAATTTTGTCTCATTTTTATCCCATTCATTCTAGATATAAAACTTTAATTTCTTTTCTTAAAATAATGCTATTAAAATTAATCATTTGATATCCTTTTAATATTTTCTAAACCTTGATGATTTATTTTACAATATTTTCTATATATATTTTCAATTAAAATCTCTATAATGCCATTTTTTAAGAATATTTGATTCAAACTTAAAGTTTAATAGAATGTTGTCTAATTCTTACTTTAACTAGAGTAATAATTGATCAGAAACCTCCCTAGAAATTATTCATTTAAAAATAATTAATTTTATTTATATTGTTTACGTCTTTTAACAAATCTGAGTTTCAAGAACTTCACAAATAGTTTGGAAAAAAATGTATACCAGAAAAGAGCTTCAAGCTGTTTTAATTTTTAAATTATTCAATTGTATTTAAATAGAACGATTCTTTTGAAGGAAACAGGTTTTTCCAAAAGTCAACAAAATTGAAGAAAATATTTAAATTTCTTGGAAATATAAGACCTTCAAATACAAGATGTCGAAAACGTTGTAAAGTGACAGTCTAAATATTGACTAGTTTATATATCTGAGTTAACAATTTTAAACGTAGACATGGAATCATTATTGATTAACTAATTTTCATGAGCAGCGCATTGTAATGCTCAGCTAAGTGTGGCTTAAATTACAAATTGTGTCTCTAACCAACTAAATCCAATGACATTTTCAAAACAGTTGCGAGGTTCATTAACGTAAGGCAAAAACACGCGATTCATGTTGCCCTTTCTGGTGTCTGTCGTCAGCTGTCAAAACTCAAGTGTAATAATTGCCAGAGAGAAGCTATGCATTTCTATAATTTTTATTATATGAAGCAAAGGTTAATGAAGCGCCACACACTTAAGAATATGACAAAGTTCAGAACGCTTTAGTTGTGGAACTCACTCAGAAAAATTCAAATATATTTTAAAGGGCAATTTAAACATGACAAATGCAAAAGTTGCTGTTAAAGTGAATGTCAAGTGCGTGAAGTGAGAGAGATAAATTTTAATATATATGCAACTTTATGAGTGAAATGAGCTTCAAATTATGCACAGAGTAAAGATTTGAGGGTAATGTCAAACAGGGTTGGGCAAGGATGTTGAAAAACGAAATTTTTCGATATTATATTTGAGTCCCGAAATATAGTAAAAATATTAAGGATTTTTTTGGTATTTCTTGTGTGAATGCAACGCTTAGTTATATATTTTGCATTAACTTCAATTTAAGTTAATTAAACATGGCTACACTGAGAGAAATTAAATTTAAAATAGACTTGCAACGGTTAGATTGAATTTAGAAAACTTCGGATCGAATTTACCTTGCCTCGCCCAACTCCGACAAAGAGTTCATCGAACTTGCGGGCAGATTGAACGCAACAATTCGGCTGGTTAAATTTTCACTTTCGGGCATTCTTTGTATGTGAAAAGTAAAGCTGGCTACTAACAGCGACTGCTTAGAATTTAGCGCCAAGTTAAGGCTGCGATTTTTTGGTCAGCCGGAGCGCTTTGTGTGCCTTGGCACGTGTCTGTCATAAAGCAGCGCCAATCAATAAAACACATAGCCATATAATGATTTATTGACGCAAGTGATAATCCGATTTACTCGTATTCTTTTCGATCCAAACAGCACACAGAGCCACCTCAGAGCGAGTGAGAGAGAGAGAGAGAGAGAGAGAGAGAGAGAGAGGAGAGCAAACAGACAACAGCAAGATGGCGGCCGTTGAAGTGCGCAATGGCTATAAGTACTATGGCTCCAAATCGAATCCCAAGATTGTGCTCAACCAGCTGAACATGAACGTCATGCGCGGCTCCATGTGAGTGGCATTCATAATGAACTCCGATCGACAAACATTTGCTCAATGAATAACTATTCTTCCCTTTTTTTCGCCGCCCTCGCTTGCGCCCTTTAGCTATGGCCTGCTGGGCGCCTCCGGCTGCGGCAAGACTACGCTGCTCTCCTGCATTGTGGGCCAGCGTCGGCTCAACGGCGGCGAAGTGTCCGTCTTGGGCGTTAAGCCCGGCGAACCGGGCAGCGGTGTGCCGGGTTCACGCGTAGGATTTATGCCACAGGAAATCGCTCTGGTGGAGGAGATGAGCGTCAAGGAGACGATCTTCTACTTCGGACGCATCTACGGGCTCACAGACGAGCGCATAAGGGAGAAGTTTAAGCTGCTCAAGGAGCTGCTGCAGCTGCCGCCGGCACGGCAGATGATCAAAGAATGCAGCGGTGGCCAACAGCGACGCTTGTCCTTCGCCTGCGCCATGATACACGATCCCGAGCTGCTCATTCTCGACGAGCCCACGGTCGGTCTCGATCCCATGCTGCGCGAAAAGTACGTATCCATAAAACATATCACATTCTATTCTTTACTATCGAGTACGAATTCTACTTTCACAGAATCTGGGAATTTCTGGTGGAAACGACCAGAAATAGTAAATTGGCTGTGATCATCACCACACATTACATCGAGGAGGCCAAACAGGCCAATTGCGTGAGTTTTATTTACAAATTCAATGCTAGCACTAGATAAATACGAGAGAGTAGGAATGTTGTCGAAGATTTAATACCCTTGCAGACATTTGCCTTACGGGTTTGCAGATATGTGGGAATAGTGAAGATTATAAATGCTAAGTTTGATGAAAATATCTTAGAAAACAGAATATTTTAACCGATTCTTTCTATTTTGCAATTTTATATAGTAGTGCGATCTTCATAAGATTTGGCCTATATACAAGCAGCATTGTTTGATTAGTTTATGATGAGTTTATCTTGATCAACAAAAAAGTTTTCCATACAAGAACCTACTTTTCGACTGATCGTTCCTATGGCAACTATATGATATAGTGGTTCGATCTGGCAATGTTTCAAGACGATATATATTTAAAACTGAGAGACTAGTTGGCATAGAAACAGACAAACGGACATGGCTATATCGACTCGGCTGTTGATACTGATCAGGAATATATGTATATACTTTATGGGGTCGGAGATGTCTTCTTCTATGCGTTAAACATTTTATGATATATATTGTATATATATATTTCTGATAAAGACGATGTACTGAGTCCATTGAACCAAGTCTGTTTCTACGAACGCATCGAACTCGAGAAGTTTAAGAGCTGGACTTGAAATTTGATATATATAAATTGTTTCGATATCTCTTACTATTTGCATGATATCGATAATTATCGATTTTGACACATGGTATTAATACATAAAGCGATACAGACAGCTTTGTTCTATTGTGTTTTGACTATTTTTAATATTACGTATCAGCTGCTCAGACCACCCGACCTATTCCCAGTTTCTTAAATTTAAAATATTTTATCAATTTCTTAGATCGGCCTCATGCGCAATGGCGTGCTGCTGGCCGAAGACACGCCCACAAACATTATGATCCAATTTGGCACACAATCCATTGAGGATGCGTTTCTCATACTCAGTCAGCGTCAGGGCAATGAGGATCAGCTGGCGCAGATCATTGATCATAACAGAAACCAGGCGTTGCCCGTCGCGGCGCTGCCAACTGAGGTGATCGATGTCCATGACACGCCCACAGCCGAGAAGCCGCCCATACCGTACGAGGAGACACCTAACGAGAATCGCAAAAAGATATTCTTTACGACCAAAGGACGTCTCAAAGCGCTGATGACCAAGAACTTTGTGCAACTCTTCAGGCAGCCCTCGTAAGTGCCAGTTGATTTTAGAACAAAAGTTGGCAGCATCTTTTTAACCGAATTCTTCATCTGTCGCTTAGTGGCATCATTTTCATGCTGATGTTTCCCATCATACAATTGTCCTGCTTCTATCTGGCCATCGGCAAAACGCCCACAAATCTCGAGCTTGGCGTCTATTCCGGCGAGGTGGAGAGCTATTCCGAATGCTTTGATGACAATCTGAAGACCATTTACAAGGCCAACGATAGCTGCCATTTCCACAAGCTCTCCTGTCGCTACATACGCGAACTGGGCGACGATGTGGCCACCAGAAAGTATTATTCGACCGAAGCGGCTGCTTTGGCGGATGCCAAACGCGCCCTCACCGTCGGCTACATATATTTCGCGCACAATTTCAGCGATTCGGTTTACGAACTCATCGAGGATGGGGTTCATGCCAGCGACGGGGCCGTTGACCATGCCGAGCTGACCGTGCACATCGATATGACGGGTGAGTAGTCGGCGTGATTATGGCTAAATAGAGCTCCTGGGGTTATAATTATTCAAATTTCGCCTCTACAGATCAACAGGTGGCGTACTTTATGCAACGCAAGCTGCGCGACAAGTTTAGCACCTTTATGAACAGCGTTGTTCAGGACTGCAATGTCTCGGCCGCCCTGGTCAAATTGCCCGTGCAGTTCCAGGATCCCATCTACGGCAGTGCGGACATTGAGTTTCAGCAGTATTGTGCGCCCGGCGTGGTCATGACGTGAGTATATGATTACGGCTAAAAGCCGAAGTATTTCGTCGCCAGATTTTCCATGTATCCTAAAGGGTTCACAACCGAAACCAGCAACTATTTCTGCATCAAAATTGATTTCATTTAAAATGCAAAATTGAGCTCAAAAAAATGCAATTATTTGCCATTTTTAAATAGAGATCGAATTGTATATAAAACTATATGAGTAACCAAATTGTGAACTAAGAGAAAAGAAAAACTAAGAAGGAGAAAGCGCATATTCAAAAACCACACCGCCAGGCAGGGTGCTGGTTCAAGCCATCAATATAAAAGCATTTGAAAGCACTTATCATATAATGATTAATCGATATATAATACATTCGATAACACTAGAAATCGATCGATAGTATCGATATGTATAAAAGGACTTGCACAATATTGTCGTTAACTTTCTAAATTATAAACTCTAAAACTCTTAGTAACCTTAACCTTGTTCAATATTCATATAATGATTATGAGTAGCCTAGCAGTACACGAAGTTGTGCATCATATATCGATTAATCGTTATATAAAACTGTCGATAGCATTTGATATTTATCGATTATGATTCTATCTAAAAACCTTCCCTTTCTTTAAATCTATTTATTAACTACAATAATTCTGAAGCTGCCAATTCAAACCTTTCGATAAACATGACTGATCGATAGTTATCGATTAATATGAAATTGCATTTGCATAGCTATCATATACAATTTATCTTTGCCTATAACTACCTCCTTAAACTTTCCCACTCTCTTCCTAAGCATGGTATTCTTTCTGGCTACTTTGATGACGGCTGCTGTATTTATTTCGGAGCGCATGGATGGCATTTGGGACAGGACCCTGCTGGCTGGAGTTTCGGCAACCGAAATGCTTTGGGCCCATCTGCTCACCCAGCTGATAATCATGGCACTGCAATCCTTTGAGGTCGTCATGTACATTGGCATCGTATTCGATACGTATAACAATGGAGATACGACCACATTGATTGGACTGCTGACGCTGACAGCTTTCTGTGGCATGTTGTTCGGTAACTAATTGCATATAGATAGCTATATTTTTGCAGAGTTTGAACTGATTTCTGTTTTATGCAGGTCTCTTCATCTCTGTGTTCTGCAAGTCTCACACGGAGGCCAACTTTGTGGCCACTGGAGCCTTCTACCCGATGATCATACTCTGCGGTAGGTTTTCGCATAACTCAAGTAATTCCTTTTAGGATTTTTAATGCATCCTTTTTAGGTCTGCTGTGGCCGTTGGAGAGCATGCCGCGCTTTCTGCAGGATCTGGTAATGGTGCTGCCCTTTACCATACCCTCGATATCGGCGCGCAATGTCATCGAGAAGGGCTGGAGCATTACCAACGCGAAGGTCTACAATGGTTTTCTCGTGATGGCCGGCTGGACGATCATTTTCTTTGTACTGTGCCTGATAGGCATCAGGCGCAAGGCGTAGTGGGGCTGTATTCAATATTTGGGGTTACCAACTAGAAGTCGTAGCGTATTACAATTTCCCTTTAGGCGATTTTATATATGTATATTGTGTTATAGTATCTATATAATTTAATAATTATCGGAAGCATATCACTCGCATGTCGCAGACTCTCTTTCATCATCAAAATAAAAACTCATTCGATGCATTGTTAGCCAGACTACGTTCGGGTTGCCTAGGGATATCAATAGAGTTGTTGTACTAATAAATGAATGACGTTTTCTTTTTTAATGTATGTACTTAATTCGGCAACCCAATGTTAGATTGGTTTAAAACATCTAAGGTCTAAGGGGTGTCTCACAAAAATATTTATAGTACATAGCACACAACATTTGCATTCATGAACGAAACGTTTGAACATGTACTAAATTTAGTACATTTAGTACATTCTTATTATAATAACAACCTATGTAAATAGCCCAAAATCAGAAAGGGATAGCACATATTTTCATTATAAACAAAAATATGCGTAAGAATTTAGCACGCGTTACACTATACGAACTGTTCTAAAGTGTTGTTCTAAAATGCTAATTCTTTAAAACGAAATTTTACAACTACCAAAAAGACACAAAAACTCAACAAATAAATATTTTAATGGAATATCGAACTAAAAACAACGATTTTTTATGAAATTCTTACTTGAAGTGGAATTTTTACTCAAAGCTTTTTTTAGTACTGTACTAAAACAGTTTAGAGAAGCGCTCGATGCATTTGAAATAATATAGTTAATAATTTAAAAAGGTAACTTAGCTAATGCACCCAATGAAGTACATTTAATTAAATACATTTACATTTGCTCCTGTACTAAATGTGTACTAAAGCGTACTAAATTCGCAAAACCCTTTTAAAGCGCCCCGTCTGCTGATAATTGCTCAAGTGCTGGAAAATTTAAATGACTGTCAACAAGTTTTTCAATGCCCGCCTTTATATAAAATGCAAACCAGCGCAAAACTAAAGCGAAAGTTCCGCCCACCCCGAACCACCTAATGTATAAAAATATCAGAAAGTGTGTCCGCCCTGAGCTGGGGGCCAAGGACAAGGACACGTTCACGACGATGACGATGAAGAGGAAGTCGAGGACGTGGCAAAGTTGCTGACACACTTCGGGCTTGGAAACTGCTAGACAAAATGTCTGCCCGGTTGGCTTGGCTTGGCTGGGTGGTAGACCCTGCCCCAACAACCTTCACCCCCCCCCCCCCCTCCCAACGCCCTACCACCCGCCATGCTGCTGGCTGCCAGTGTCTGCCGGTGTCTACGAGCAGAAATTTTTATTACAAAACTTTATCTTTGCCAAATACGAAAACGTCGACGACGACGATGACGAGGAGGAAAAATACAAAAAGGCCAACGCTCGGGCAGAGCTGTGGGCGTTGGATCCGGGCTGTTGTGGGCGGACCAGGCCAAAGTGTCGCTTGCCATTTATATAAGTTGCATAAAATGTGCAGAGAAAAAATAAAATAAAATGGAAAGTTTTCCCACTGCATTTGCTCCGGACTTGTTGCTCACAACAGCTGCAGATTGTTAGTGTGGACAGAAAAAATGGGAGGAAGACTTAAGCAGGGATTAAAGCAGATTTAAGCACATATCGGGAATAACAAAAGATATCAAATCCAAAATTTACTTTAAATTGAAGGAGTAAGGTGAATGAGTAAAGTCGACTAAGTGGAGCAGGCAACTAAATGACGAAAATCGGGGTTCGCAGCCTCAGGCTCGTTAATAGCTATAAACTATACTTAAAATAATAATGGAATAAATATTGTTTGTTAATTTAATGTGTAGTGACTTTTCTTGTTGAGGATATTATAATATTGTCATGAAATGTGTAACGCATAGAAGGAGAAATCTTAGAAGTCATAAAATATATATATATTCCTGATCAGCATCAACATCATCTATCTGTCCGTCTGTCTGTTTCTATGCGAACTAGTCTCTCAGTCTTAAAGCGATCGTCTTGAAACTTTGCATAGGTCCGTCTTTCTGTTGCAGGTGGATCGGGCCACTATATAACATAGTTGCCATAGCAAAACTCGGTCGAAAAGTAAATATTGTGTGGAATATTGTTTTGTTTTCCGAGATATTTTCTTTTAACTAAACTCTTACGATCTTCACTATTCTCACATATCTGCAACAGGCAAATGTCTAAAAGGGTATTAAATCTTCGGCATGCCGAAAAAATCCTTACTTTCTCGTTTTTAACTATTTTTTCTTGCTTGTAGATGAAAATTATCATTTGTTACAGATTAGAGTTATTTATATTCTTACGAATTCATCTTGTTAATAATTTATTATTTCATAAAAATGGAATTCGGCAACACTCAAAACTACCTTGTTGAACTTTAGCTAGAAGTACTTTATGGTATACCCTAGATTTGCTGCAACAATATTTAGTCATTTCATTTTAAGTGTATTAAAATATTTAAATATGCATGGACACAAGTTCATAAATCGTTAATCTTGATAAAGTCAAGACAAGAGAACCTCAAAGGCAACACATAATATTTATGTTTAGGTTCAAAATCTCTATCAATCAGGCGGAGACACAGAAGTACACGCACATTCACACGCTCGAGTGAGAGGCGCATAAATATTGCGCATACGTCTTGTGGGCACGTGGCCTAAACGTCAACATCCTTTGTTATCATGTGTGAAATTTAATTCAAGCAAACAACAAAAACATCAGCAAGTGCCAGGAACAAATAAATTTGCGCAAAACTTGTCAGTAGGTCAAGTCGCCCGAGTGTAGGCAACACAACAAAGTTTGCAAACTCAACAATTTTGTGCCACACCGTCGTCTGGTGTCCTTCACACAGCAGCTGGCAAGCCCAGCCCCAGCCTCAGCCCCGCCCCCCGACTGTGTACTCCTCTGAATGTGCAAAGCAAAAGTTTTGGTTACAACTTTTGCTCCGTTTAATATACACATTTAGTGTATAAAATGTTGTCCTGGGATCTGCTGGCAACACTTTTGTGGGTGATTTCGTAATTTGACCTTAAAAAAAAAAAAAAAAAAAAAAAAAACAGACACACACACACACTCAAAAATATATATGTATCCCAGAGCATGTCTAATATTTATACGTAAATTTAATGAAGGTGAAACTGTTTTGTTTACGTTTCGTTTTTACAGCTGTATGAGAGTGTGTTCGTCTCTGTATGTGTGTGTGTGTGTGAGTGTGTGTGCCTCTTGGCAGCCTTTTATGTTTGCCCTGTCTGGCTGGCTATTTGGGGAGGCAGCTTTAACAAAATTCTTGCTTCAATTTCATTGACTAAAGCTGCAGCCCAGTCAAAAGACTGTCAGAAAGTTGTGTAAACTTTGAACAATAGAAACAAAGCCCCAAACCTATTCGCACTTGTGGCTTCAAATAGAACTCTCTCTGTGTGTGTGTGTGTGTGTGTGTAAGAGCTGTAAATGAGCAGAGGTTTATAGACCTAACTAGTTTACAAATCAGTTTTAGCGCAAAGTATGCAAATTTGTATAGCATACTTTAAGGAGCATAAATTTGATTTTAAACCTGTTTTAATTCTTATTATAAAATTAAGCTTTAATAATTAACACGGTTTTTGTAGCTTGTATAGCTTAGTTTTCCGAGCGTCGAACTAGCAAGCGAGCGGTCGCTGGTCCGAATATATCAACAATTTTCAATGCTTAAATTTGTTTAGGGGGAATGCCTAGGCGAAAAATAAACAAGCAAATTTTTTTTTTTAACCGAACGACGCCGAGTAAATTGTTCCAGCTTTATATATGATTCAATCTATCAGCGATGTTTTAAAATATAAGTCAAAATGGTTCACAAACGATTCCTTCTAAACTATCCACATAGTATATCAACTGCCCATAATTGTCAGATATGCTTACACATATATAGATGGAATGAATGCCTGGGAAAGAAAAAACCAAGCATATGAATTGAAAAGTTACCACAAAAACTAGGAACTAGCAACTCGAGATTGACCAATGGGCAAATATATTTTGGCAACTAAATCAGAGCCAATAAACGAGATCTGGCGAAACAAGAAATGCCACAATAAATATGAACAAAACTGGGTCCTGCCAGTGAAAAAACATTCCTTTTTGGAATTGATTTGAAAGGCGCTCGACCAAAACTAAAAACAGCCAAGCAATCAATGAAGGACGAGCACGAGGACGAGGATACGGACAATGGCATGGACATGGATGTGGACGTGAACGAGGACCGTGGACATGGTTGAGAAGCTGGCATAGTCTTTGCATTTCATTGACCCTTTAAATGGCAAAGATGGACACACAAACACCTACACCTACACACACACACACCCACACACATAGTCTGTCATTTTGTATGTATGTAGCGAGCAGCTGGCAGTCACGTCAGTTGAGCAAAAGTGGTGAAAAATTTGATTTTCGGAGTTTATTCAATTTGCTGCATGTGTGTGTGAGTGTGTGTGTGTGTGTGTGTGTGTGTGTTTGTGTGTGTTGCTTGTTGCCTGCAGCGGGTAGCCAAGCATTTAAGTGCATGCTGAGAGCGAGAGAGAGAGAGAGAGAAGGAGCATGTGGAAGAGAGAAGAAGCAAGTGCTTTGGCAGTATAACACAATCAACATTCGACTTGGATTCGATACGCATTCAATGGGTTTGCATTCGCTTTTGAGGTAAAGCCGAAGCAGCAGCAGCAGCAGCAGCTAACATAGAACAGCTACCGTTGCGTAGGCTCACACACACACACATAGGCAGAGGCACAAGCACACACATTTACGCACAGAGATAGTCACTCACACAGCTGCATTCGTTTTTCTCCTCATATGCAACGCCATTTTATGTATAGGCTCGTCATTCGCTTGCTCGCTCGCACTCGCTCTAGTTTTTGCATTTCGCTCTCGCTCTCTACATGCCTATGTACAGAGCACAACATGGCGGGGCAGGGTCGGGGTGTAGTGGGCAGCGCGTGGGGAATGGCTGACAGGGTCGACTGAACACACACATGCGTTTGGCCTTTTGCCTGGCACACATAACAAGCGACTGCGGGCAGTTGCGACTGCAGCGGCATCGGCATCAGCATCGGCAGCGACAGCGACAGCGCCAGCGTCGCGTTTCGTTCGCTTTTACTGATTGGACTGGCACACTGAGGCAAGTGCAATTTGTTGCTTGAACAAAAATTCGACGAAATATACGACAAATTTCATTAAATCTATATAAAATCATAGATTCTAGAAAGTTAATTTAATGCAGACTAAATTTGAACATTTTTAAAAACTTACAAAACCCTTTGAATCAGCTTTTTAATTATATATGTATATATGCTCCTGTCTCAAAACCTCAAGTAATGTTCAAAAAAGACTTCGAATTAGTTGGTTTAATGTATTTAATATTGTCATTCCTAAAGTGATATTTGGTTTCATTTTTTAAAATTATTATTTTTCCTATAAACAACTTTTAACATTTAATTACTATAATTTTAAATTCTACAATTTATTTGTATTCCATATTTTGTTACCTTTATCTATTTAAAAAGAATTGTAATTAAAAAAAATCAAAAATGTTTTACTTTTCAATTAGTAACTGTACCTTGTACCACTGTGCACAATAGCAATGCAAAAATTGCGCCTCCAATGCAGTGGTCGAAAAGCAACAACAACAATTGAAATGGGGAAAAAGGAGAGGCTTGGGTAGCTCGCAGACTCGCAGCGCGTAGGAAGAGTCGCGACGACGTGGAAAAAAGTCGTGGCAGAGGCCGAGGCAGTGCCTGCGACAGAGGTAAACGCACAGATAGAGGCAAAAACGCAGCGACGTCCACGCAACGCATGTGACCCACGCGGCAAACGGACGCACAATATGCAATACATGACATGAAACGCTGCAGAGGGGAGAGGGCGCCAGCCGCAGCTGGGGGAACTGGGGGAATTCGATGGCAGGCACTCGAGAGTGGGAGTGGGACTGCCCAAAAAAAAACAATGGACAGGCACTAAAATGCAGCCAGAATGAAATGTGCACAGCGTCACAGAGAACACAGCACACACATACAAACACACACGCACACACGCACGCACGCACGCACAGACGCGCACACATGGATGCAGGCAAAACGGCTATGTACGAGAATCGGATGGCCATGTATTGCCATTGACCAGGCACCTCTCAATGCTCAACCCAATGCTGCCCGCTAGCTATTTCGCTCTCGCTCTGGCTCTCAGTCTCTCTCTCTGTCGCCCTCTTCTTCCATCTCTCTTCTGTGCTCAGTGTCCTTGTCGCACTTGGGCAGACCTCTGGGCCGCCTCGCTTGTTTACCAATTTATTTTGCGCACAAAACGAAACACGGAAAATGCATGAGGCCCAAAAATGAGCGTGGAGCAAAAGCAAACGCAACGCAACGAAACGCAGCAGCGCAATGGACAGCCACAGTCACAGGACGCACTCAAAGCACAACAACAAAAACAACGACAACGACAGCAACAAGCTTAACATTGCCGTTGAAAGCAGCAGCAAAAGAGAAGGAGAAAAAAAATTGTACAAATTTCAGTTCGATTTTTGGTCCACAACGCAAAAAATGCTGCTGCCTCGCAGTCGCTATCTCTTACTACCTACCTACACCCCAACCCAAGCGCAAGCTCTCCCGACCCCTCTGTCCCCTCCCTCCCACTCGTTCTCCTTATATATGTAGCTCTCTCGTTCGTTTTCATTTTGTGGCCATTTCAGTCGCTTTTTTTTTGGGTTTTTTTTTTTTGGTTTATGTTTTTTCCTGTTTGCCACTTTGTGCGTAGATTTGCCTTTGCCTTGGCTTTTTTTCAGAGTTGTTGCAACATTTCTTTTTATCGCGACTTGCGCTTTGATGGAATGACCGGGAATTTCTTTGTCTTTTTTCGCTTGGCCCTGACTTGTTCTCGAAATTGGTGGACACATGAGAGCAGGTGGGGCGGAGGGAGGTCTACGCTACGTACTACGTAGACACATTGTTAGTTAGTTCACGTAGTATGCGGCTGAAAAAAGGCGAACAGAAATAAAGCATCTACGATGCAGCAGAGAAAAATGTGGCACAAAGGGGACACGGGCGGTGTCTAAAAGCCAACTAGGAAACAGGACAAAAAAAAAGAAAAAGAAGAGTTTGTGCAACACTGGAGCAGCGAGTGTGAAATGCACTTTTCACATGATATAGGCGTGTATCTTGGGAATATATGCTTATGGGAAGGGTATAAATAATTCGTTACAATCATGTTTTAATTGGATTTCATAAGAATGAGCATTAAGCGTGTTCCTGGAACTTTTCTCATTTTTCTTTTCATTGATAATTTTGTATTTCTAGATAATTTCTAGATGAAAATTCTACAAATTCTTATAATAAATCAGAATACTTTTGAACATTTATTCTTTATATAAAGAAAATATATTATTTTTTATATATTTTATGACCAGGCATCTCTAGAATTACTTTTGAGGACAGGAAAGTATAGACACCTGTGTACAAAAATGAAAAAAAATTATTTGTTTTCAATTCGGGATAGCTTGGGTAGATTTTTTTAAACTGGGAACATTTTTAAGTCCGTTTTAATTTAACCAAAAAATAATTCGAATATTTAAGTACATTTCCATATTATGTTAAATTTTATTCTTTTTAGAATATTATATATTATAATTAATATATTATATATATATATATGAGGAATAACTTTTTGCTATTTTATCCATATAATGTAGTTGTATACAAAATATGTGCGACTTAATTTCTTGGCCAATGTATTAAGAGCAAAAATGCATCACAAAAAACGTGCTCTGTTTTCTCCTGACACACGCCTGAAAGCCGACTACATAATGCACACTGGATGTTGCCGCTTGGGTTGAGGCTCAAAGCTGGGTTGTGGTCAGCATTCCAGCAGAGACTGAAGCCATCAATTGAAGGGGGTCAAAGTTTATTGTGTGACTGGCAAAGATGATGCATGATTATTGCTCATCAATTAATCAGCTTATAAAGTTTGCAACTGGGCATCATTTGAAACATTAAAAAAAAAAATAGTTCAAACTAGTTTTTTTGCGAAACAATAAGTAGTTCATGCTCCGGAATAGCTGTACTATTTACGGAGATTACCTTTTTATAAATTTAAAATGCAGTTATTTTTTGGAGTTCTAAGCAGTTTTTTATTTACAGAACAATTTGGTCATAATTCTTATATTATAATGTATTTTTAATTTTTGATAATTATGTTTATGTTGGTTACATGAAAATTCCACCCCCAAATCAGAAAATTAGGCGTTCAGCTACTGTAGGGTTTATTCATCTTACTATTGCAATAAGGTGGAAAGCTAATATATAGTAAATTCCACCCGTGAATGTGAAAATAAGGTGGAAGCTACTGTAGGATTAGAAACGCTACTGACTAATTCCACTCACTATTGTAAAAATTAGGTGGAAAGCGAATTTAAGATAACTTCTACCTGTATTTGTGAAAATTAGGTGGAAAGCTAATGTATGGTAAATTCCACGTGTAAATGTGAAAATAAGGTGGAAAGCCACTGTACAATTAATTCCACTTATTATAGTATAAATTATGTGGAAGTATAATGTAATTATTCCAACAGTATATGGGAAAATTTAATGGAAAGATACTTCTAATTACTTCTATCCTCAATTGTAAAAAATGAGATGGAAAATTTTTAAAGGAAATTTACTTGTTTTTCATTCATCCGGATTGCTCGGATTTAAAGCAAATTCACATTGCCTAGCGCAAAACGGAAAACATGACAAAATCCTTGTAAAGCGTGCTTGTTAAAAATTTATAAAAATATATAAACATAATAACTAGGTTTACCTGGAAGATTAAAAACTCCGGGTGCATCTACTGTATATATGATTTTCTACAGCTTTTCAAAATTCATATTTCTGAATTTTCTCAGATAAAGTAAGCTAGTGAATATTTGGCAACTGTATATGAACTTGTACTGGACAGAACCAGCAGCTGTTATTTATCGTACTTATTACCTTCTGAGAATTATTACAAAAAGTAGATATTTCAAGAATCGAAAAGAGAAAATCAACCCGAATGTTTCAATTATTTTGCCTAGTTTTGCTGGCAACCGGTGCCAGCAGCAGCTACAGCATATTCAAAGAGAAATTCAACGAGCAGCTGGTCACATATTTACACGCGGGCAAGCCGCAGGTGCAGGACGCCCTGACCCTGCTCCAGACGGTCTATTCGCAGAATCGCATCCACATCTATTGCCGGCGCGATCAGCCGCTGCGATGGCGCAACATCTTCCAGAGCAATCGACTGCAGCTGATCACCAAGGCGCCCAACGTGGACTATGTGCAGTACAGGGCGGCCACGGCACAGGGTGTCTACGAGGCGCATCTGCGGCGCCGCGAATGCCACGAGGGCAAACTGCTGGCGGCAGGTGTACAGCAGGTGCGCTACATAACGCTGCCGGCGCATGCGCACTCCTGCTATGGCATCTACACGGATCAGGCCTACAATTTGACCCTGTTGCAGGTGCGCTGCGACAGGGAGCGTGTGGCACGCTTCCTCCTGGGCCTGGGCCTCTGGCTGGCCGAAACTTTCACTCCGCTGGGCGATACCATATTCTGTCTCTATGCCGTGGCCATTGCGCTGGGCGTCCATTTGGCCAGCGTGGGCGCCGTTTGTTTGGTTTTACTTAGTCGTGGGGATCGCAAATTGAACTATTTGCGTCCAGTGGGCGCCAATTTCAAGCTTGTGCTCGAGCAGCATCCGACGGCCGTGATGCTGGCCCTGATCGGCGGCGCCTGGCTGCTGTTCAACACGTGCCGGCAACATCGTGACCTGTGGCAACATCGCAAGGTGCGTCGCGCCCACAGCCGGCTGTTGCGGCTGCTCGCGTACGTGCTCATCGGAGGCGCCTCGAACCATCCGCGCTTCGGCTGGTATTGCGTGTGCCTGCTGCTGCCCTGGCCGGAGCTGTATTGGCTGATGTGCTGGCTACGGCGGGCAGTGGTTAAGATCCAACGTCAGGTCTTGCCGCCGCGGCCGCGGCTTTTGCTCAGCGAGCGCGAATTCCTGGCCCAGGCGGGCTACGAGACGCAACGTGCCTTGGGCAACATGCGGCAGCGTCTGCGCGTCGCTTCGCCCAGCTGGGAGCAGTTGGCGCAATTACAGGCGCCGCAGCAGTTCGCACAGTTCCTCAGCTCCGGTGCCTACGAGACCGGGAACCCAGCATGGAATGACCGCGCTTTGGACACCAACAACACCAACAACAGCAACGTCAGCAACATCAACGTCGTCAGCAACAGGCAGCTGCAGACCTTGGATGAGGGGCAGCGGGCAGAGGCCGTTATGCTGGAGCATCTGGCAGCTGTTATGAACAGCGACTCGAGCATCTCCAATGCCATTAGCTCCTCCTCGACCGAATCGATCTATCACAATCTGCACTTTACGGGCTCGACGCGCAGCCTGCGGGGCGACTGAACTGAACTAAACTAAACTAAAACGGAAACCATCTCTAAATGGCAGTCATCGACTCTAGACTGGCACAAAAAGATTGCCCCTGAATAATGACAGAAATTGAATCGAAAACACGGCAGCAACCACAGCAACTGCGACGGCAACAGTAGCAGCAACATCGATGATGCCTACAGCAGCAGGAGCAGCAGCAGCAGCAGCAGCAACTACGCCAGCAACATCGCCAGCATATACAACCAACAGCAATAAGAGTAGCAACAAGGCAAACTGTGACAGCAATATTAACAGCTGCAATGAAAAGCGTCTACAGCGACGTCAGCAACAGTGGGCGTAACTACGGCAGCAACTCTGCAACAGCTACAAGGACAATACCAACAGTAACAACGGCAACACCATCAACGATACCAACCAAAGGCAGCAGCAGCAACTTCGACATTGTTGACTAACAACCGCAGCAACAGTGAGAGTAATACTAGCAGCAACAGCAACTAGCAGCTGCAACAGCAACAGCAGCAACAGTAACTGAGACGGACGATATTAGGAATAGCAGCAACAACCAACTGCGACGGCAACAATACTAACGGGAATTACTACTGCAGCAGCAGCAACACCAACATTGACAACAGCAACAGCAGCAACACCAACACGGACTGGCAGCAGCCACGCAAACTACGGGAACAACACAAATTGCGGCAGCAACAACTACGGCAACAACACCAGCAACGACACCAACAGAAATGAACAGGAGCAACAGCAACAACGGCAGCAACAACCGAGACGGCAAGAACTGTGGCAGCAACAATTATAACGGGAACGAGCAGCAGCAGCAACATTGACAACTGCAGCAGCAACAGCAACTGCAGCAGCAAAAACCAAGGAGCACCAACAGAACCAGCGATGACACCAACGAACAGCAGCAACAACTCCCAACAGCAACACCTCCCAACAGCAACACCTCCCAACAGCAACACCTCCCAACAGCAACACCTCCCAACAGCAACAACTCCCAACAGCAACAACTCCCAACAGCAACACGATCAATGAAAATTTCATCAGCAAAAACGGATCAACCCCAACGGGCCTTATTTCTGACCAACTGATAAAAGCTTCCAGTGCAACCTTTGTTTATGTGAGAGTTTCTGGGCGTGGCAACAAAGTTTAGTTTGGAGCTTAACTTGTTCGTTTCAGACCAGTAACCAAATGGTATTTAATTTAATCAAACTTTTTTATAAAAATGTTTTTTGATGTTGAATATCTATAAAAAAACGGTTACTTTATTTTAAGCCGCAGCTTGCACAGAATTCTCCTAGAAGCCAGTCAATGTACAGCTAAACATTAAATATGTTTATCCTGCGGATAATTTGCAGCACATCCCCAATATGGATTCACTAGTACAATAAAGAGAGGAATATAAACCATTTCTGAAAATGTAGTTTGTTGAAGGTTCCATTTTCGAAGCATCCCATGTACTGCTAAAAGCATTTGCAAAGACAGTTGAAAGTATTTTGTACTTTTTACAGAAAGTTTAAACAAATTTGAGACGGTATAAAATACTGAAAAAATACTATTAGTAATATAATTCATGGGCTATTTCTTGTCAGGGTTTTCCATTAGAGCTCCTCAAATGAATTCGCTTAGACCGCAAAGTGACTCATTCCGGGAGACGACTCAGAACGATAGAAGAGACAGATGGCCCATTAACTTAAGCGCTCAATAACTTTGAATATAATTGGGAAGTTCATATCTTTGAATGCTTTTCTGAGACCCGTTTATTGCATATAAACACACTCACACACACTCGCACAGAACGTGGCCGGGAAACTGGTTAAAAGTGCGTGAAGAGAGCGTTACAAATAAGAGACTCGAAACATTTTTGTTAGCCTCGGCTAGCTCCCGGGCGAGCACAGATGTAGGCCTATTAGTCCTGCATTTATCACACACACACAGACACAAATATAGATGTACACACACAGTTAAAACACACACACACTACCGTCTAAACAGGCAGCAAAAGCAACAAGACTCAGTCAAATATCAGAAACGTTCGAAAGCGGCCGCAATTCACCCCCCCTCAATATATCCGCCGGCCCACACCCATGGACACAGCCAGGGCAAAATGCAAATGTGGAAAATGCGCTTTGCCATAACTGTGTGTGTGTGCGAGTGTGTGTGTGATTGTGTGTGTATGCATGCTGGACAGTTGCAGTACGCATTTCAAATCGAAATGTGGAACTTCAATCAGTTGGCGGTGCAGGTAGACTAGTCGCATGTATTTTAGTTTTCTTAATACCCTGTACACATCAATTGTTAAAGGGGATATATATACTTTAAAGCGGAGATGTATTGCGATGTCCCTACAATATTAAGACAATGAACAAATATTACCTCACCCAAATTTAATAATCAAAGTTGGGCATATAATGAATATATCATACTTATACATATATTTATGATATCAATATATCCAACATTTTCTACCATTATCTACCATTTATTTATATAATTAATATATCATATATAAGCCACCTATCCTATCCACATAATCAATACATACTCCATAATCCATCTATCCAATTATCTACAAAATATATATATTTTATCAATTTATACATCTATCTATTCTATATATACAATCTCATGCCATATTATATCTTTTTTTTTAAAAAGCAAGCTATATACATAATAATGACTTCCTACTGCTTGACATTCTACAAGATATTTCAACCTTTGTACAATTGGATCTATTTGATTTATCTATCCATCTATATTCTATCAATATTAATTAGTTTTTATTAGCTCATGCTCATCATAATTAATGCAACTTTTTCTAAAGCCGATTGCCTTTCTACAGGATATATTAGACTCTAAAAAAGGACCAATTGGATATATTTATTTTTTCTATTCATCTATCTAAATAGAGGTTTTTATCTCAATTATTCATCCAGCTGCATAGTATATATCCTATCCGAATGGATAGATTTATTCTAACTAAGTAATCCTCTCCATTCAACTATATACATAATATATATCCGATCCTTCTTATCTTATATTTATCTATCTATCTATCTACATAATATATATCCTATCTATCCATCTGTCTACATATGCCCAGTTAATATATATTCACCAAGTTTTATTGGTTTATGCTATATTATAGATAATAATGCAGTTTCTTCAAGAATCTCTTCACTTTCTACGGAATATATAAGACTTTACTTGAGAACGTAAATAGGATCCATTTAATTTGTCTATCTAGATAATGTTTATATCTAATCCATCTTTCTACATAATATATACCGTATTCATCGACCTACCTTTATAATCAGTATATCCTATCTATCTAACTATCGACATAACCCATATACCCAGTCTATCTATATAAATTAGTTTTTATTGGCTCATGCTATATAATAGATAACATTGGAATTTTTTCTTGACTTTCTACAAAATATTATAAACCTTAACCAAGTTCCAGTTGGATCAATTCAATATGTTTATTATCTATCCATCTACCCACATATTTTATATCCTATCCATCCATCTATCTACATAATATGTAGATCCTATTTATATATCACATATTTTTCTCTATATGAATCAAATTTTATTCGATTTTCTTTTGTATAGCCCGAGATATTGTCAATAATGGATTTTTTCTGTATATCCTTGCCTCTTTGTAGGATATTTTGTACTCTACCTCAAACTGAAACAATTTAGTTTTTTTTATTTTCTATGTGCTGCCTCCAGCTTTCTGCTCATTGATGGTGGTTGGAAAATTGACTAAATGCAACGTTTCGAGTTCATTACGGGGGTATGGGAAGGGGGAGGGGGGTATGCCACAGTCCAAAGGCCCAAATGGGCCAATTTTCCCAGTCCTGTTCTGTCGTGTCCTGCACAGTCGAACAATTCCAATTGGGTTTTTCTATGCGAACGAAATTTTTGGTGTCGCTGCTTCGCTGACTCGTTGCCTATGGTGGTTGTTGTTGTTGTTGTTGTTGTTGTTGTTGTTGCAGTTGTTGTAGTTGTTGTTGTTGTTGATTCTTGTTTGGGACAGGGCGCAGCAAATGGGGTGGTTGGGAAAAACTGCATAGCTAGTCAATATTTTCCTGTTTTCTTTTTTTTGGTTGATGTCCCACGCAAGGATTTTTCGCAGTGGGGTTGCAAGCTGTCGTTGTTGTTGTTGTTATTGTTGTTGTTGTTGCACAAAGTTACGTCAAAGGTCAGGAAACGGGCGGTGGGGTTGGAAAAAGTGAAAAGTTTTCAAGTCCGATTGTGAGAAGAGTTGGCTTCTTTTTTTTTTCGCTCTTTTTATGTTTCAGCTGAGTAGGTTGACTTTTGAGGGTTTTATGGTGCATATCCCTAGCCGAAAAAGCAGGATTTAAAGGTTGTATTTAGGTGTTGAAAGTTGATCTGAAGCACGAGATGCTATTTGAATGCTCAAAGCGAGGGGTTTTACTTTTTAGTTAATAAATTTTGAACATAGTTTCGAGTAGGCTAGAGCAACAATTCGGTTAACTTTTAGGGGCAAAATGATCCCCACAAAGGCTGGTTAGAGAAATCAAATGATTAAATGTGCTTTGATTTAATTAACTTTATGTTTTATATACAAAAAGACGATTTCTGCAGCTCAACCAAAATGTGCTGCACGGTTTTTGCAAATAAAAAGTTATTTATATTTGATTCTCGACCTAAATAGACTCTATAAAGTACTCTTATTTTCCATAATTAGATATAAGCCAGAGAAATAAATTTGTAGCTCCAGCATTTTACATTTAATCACAATAATCTTTTATCAGATTGAATAAAAGGTTCGAAATATTCAGATATAAATTGTAAAATTAAAGATTTTATGCTTCTGAGAGGATTTTAATCAATCCTGAGGATTAAAAACTGAAATAACTGGAATTCATCCCAGTTATCCATCTATCAATTAAATTAGGAATATTAATTCAAGCAAAAATATATTTAAAACCTCAGTTTTTAATTACTTAAATATAGAAAACTTAACTATGCTTAAAGCTTCAATTTAATATTTCAATATTTCAACGTTAAGCTCTCAATGTATAAACTCTATGTGTTCACTTTCCATATAAATATAGCTATAAACATTTCAAATTAGCTTTTTCTAGCTAAGTATTTTTGATAAATTGCATCTTGAACCTATTTAGCTCATATGTTCATTTGAATACAAAATATTTAATATTTAACTAATAATATTAATCAATTCGAATGCATTTATTATTCACTGACCTGAACCATTTTGTTGTTTTGTTTGTGCTGCTGCTGTTGTTGTTTGTTTGTTTAAGTAATAATTAAATCCAAAGGCAAATCAAATGCCAGCCAAAAATTAGATGCCGGCAGCGACCGTCAAAAGAACGACAGAGGAAAAGCAACAACAAAAACCTTCGAGAAGAACTGAGGAAGCGGTGTTAAGCGCACGTGTTAATTTCACTTTTGTTTTGCTGCTGCCGCTGCTGTTGCTGCTGCTGCTACTGTATTTGTGAGTGCTGTTTTATTTACATTCAATTTGCATTGCATGTATGTACATATACGTATATTTGTAATTGTGTTGAACGAATATTAAATGTAATATACAGTTTACGACACAAAACGAAAGGCGGGTGCTTTGTGCGGCGCGGCCTGTGCAATTAGTTGTTGCAGTTAGGCTAATATGTTTGCTGTTGGCACTTTACGCAGCTTTAATTACGCGTTGTTATAATTTCATGCGCAAAAACCGAACAATGAACCGCACGCAACAAGAACATTGGGAACAATGTTATGTTATCGTAAGCAGGCAATGCACGTGCCGTAGTTCAGCAGGCAACAGCAGAACTAGTTCGATTGCGCGGAGCTGTGAGCTAACATAAAGAGCATGTTCTTCGGAACAAGTGCTCAAATTTGAAAATCACACGCTTAATATATAAGTTAATATTAATATATTATTTAAACTTTATGATTTATATACTGCAAATCAACAATAAATGCTAATATGCAGTTAATAGTTACTTAATATATGGCGCCACATGGTAAATTGAAAATATAATGTCTGTATTAAAAGTCAGTAGTTAAGCAGCAGCGGGAACTACTGAATGTGATTTCTATTAGTGCACTGTTATACTCTAAATGGCAACGGTAACTTAAAAGAGTATGTTACTGGACCATATGGTCGCTTTACAACACTTAAGGAAATCTCTGCCAAACGTATTTGTTTATTGCTGTTTTTATTGATATTTGGCGCTTTATTTATGTCAATTGAAAATGTCGGACAATGAATACGAACGCTTTGAAATCACGGACTATGATTTGGACAACGAGTTCAACATTAACAGGCCACGTAGACGCCACACTAAGCACCAACAAATTTACGGTAAGCAAAAGTTACAAATGTGACACAAAAATGATGAAATATTTTTGGTTTTGTCAGGCATCTGGGCGGACGACAGCGACAATGAAGGCGAGGACGAAAGCAGCGGTCGACGCGGTAGGCGTGGCCTGGGCAGCGGCTCCTCTGGCAAGCCCAAAGATTACACGGCGCCAGTAAGTTTTGTGGCCGGCGGCATACAACAAGCCGGCAAGAAGCAGAAGAAGAAGCAGGAGGAAAACGCGGCCAGCGATGAAAATGTGGACAGCGAGGCGGACGACAGCGACGAGACGCGTCCATCATTTGGGCGCAAACAGCCGCAGCTCATGGACAACAGCGATGCCAACAGCTCAGATAGCTCTGCTGGGCCGGAGGAGCAGCCGCCGCAACAGCCAACAATACGGAACACAGCGGGTTTCAGGCACACTTCGCACATACCAAGCAATAGGAATGTTGGTGCCTGGGAGCAGCATACGCGTGGCATCGGCGCCAAGCTGCTGCTGCAAATGGGCTATGAGCCCGGCAAGGGTCTGGGCAAGGATCTGCAGGGCATCGCACAGCCAGTGCAGGCGCATGTGCGCAAGGGACGCGGCGCCATTGGCGCCTATGGTCCGGAGACGGCAGCCAGCGTGGGCGGCCAGCCGGCCAAACCGCTCAAGCTCGACGAGGATGTGCGCGAGGCCAAGGAGTTCAAGGAGCAGCTAAACAAATGGAAGAAGGGCGGCAGCAGCGACACGCGCGAAAAGTCCAACAGCAAGCGCTACTACTACAAGTCCGTGGAGGAGGTCATTGCCAAGGGCAAGAAATCGGATCATCTGCTCTCCGAAAAGCTGAGCAAGCGCCTGGGCAATGTGCCTGTCATCGACATGACCGGACCGGAGCGCCGCGTGCTCAGCGGCTATCATGCCTTGGCTCAGAACAAAATCACGCCCGAGGAGACGCTGTACGATGCGCAGGCTGGCGAGGAGAAGGGCGCCACGCCCGCCTCTGTGTTTAGCATGCCCGAACTGACGCACAATCTGCAGCTGCTGGTGAGCCAGTGCGAGCAGGAGATCATTGCCATAGATAAGTCGGAGCGCGAGTGCGCGGATCGGCAGACGGCGCTGGAGCACGAGCAGCACCAGCTGCTGGAGCTGGTCCAACTGGAGCGCAATCACATGAGCACACTGGAGGCGGCGCTCTCCCGACTCGAGCAGCTCAGCGAGAATCCCGAGCTGAGCCTGGCGCAGGCGGAACGGCTGTTCCTGGAGCTGCAGCACGACTATGCCGCCGAGTACAAAGAGTTCGGCCTCGCCGATCTGGCGGCGGGCGTCATTGCGCCGCTACTGAAGCGCGAGCTAAGCGACTGGCAGCCATTGGAGCAGCCCACCCAGCCGCTGCAGCTGATCAAGCGCTGGCGTGGCATTCTGCAGCAGGACGAGCCCGAGCTGCTGGAGCAGCAGTCGCGCAACGTTTTCGATCCCTACTCCTCGCTGATCTGGGCGGGCGTGATGCCCTCCTTTAGATCCTGTGCTGCCAGCTGGCAGCCCAAGGAGCATGCGCCGATGGCCGCATTGCTCGATGCTTGGGCGCCGCTGTTGCCCACTTGGGTGCTCGACTCGGTGCTGGAGCAGCTAGTGTTGCCGCGCCTGACGGCGGGCGTGCGCGATTGGGATCCGCTAACGGATGTGGTGCCCATACATATCTGGATTCTGCCCTGGCATGCCATACTGGGCGCCAAGCTGGAGGAGTCCATCTATCCGCAGATACGCAGCAAACTGGGCGTGGCACTGCAGGCCTGGTCACCGCAGGATCGTTCGGCGCGCGCCATGCTAACGCCCTGGCAGGCCGCATTTCCCGAGGAGCAGCTGGTGCAATTCCTGCTGCGCCACATCATACCCAAGCTGCAGGCGGTGCTCGCCGAGCTGGTGATCAATCCGCTGCAACAGAACCTCGAGCTCTGGCATCAGGTGTGGGAATGGCACGAGCTAATACCCGCCGCGCATATGGCCCAGCTGCTGGACAAGCATTTCTTTCCGCGCTGGATGCAGGTGCTGGCCATGTGGCTCAATCAGTCGCCGGACTATACCGAGATCTCGCGCTGGTATGCTGGCTGGAAGAGCATGCTGAGCGAACCGATTCTCCGGGAGCCCTGCATCAAGGAGCATCTGCGTCGTGCTCTCGATATGCTGCATCGCGCCACGGATGCGGTGCTCCAACCCACAACTGCCCCGCCGCCGCCCATGCCCCCAGTTGCGCCCGCTTCTGTGCTGCTCACACCCGTGATGCTCGTCGATGTAATGCCGCCCGCTCAGCTGGAGTTCAAGGAGCTCGTCTCACAGAAATGCGCCGAACTGGGCATCATATTCGCACCCCTGCCCGGTCGACGGGAACTGGGCAAACAGGTGAGTCGCAAGCGCGTGGAATTTCAAACTAAACTTTTTTCTTTAATTTAAGATTCAGATCGAATCGCATCACTATATTATATAAGCTGCTCATAGTTGGGGTTTTTGAGATTTCTTGAAGAATCTTGGAATTTAGGGGTGCAAAATTTTATGCACATCGTGCTTCTATGTCGTAGAGTTCTATAGGAATAATCGGCTGTAAAATGTGCTTTAAAACATCTATACCCAGCTTCGTACGAGCTTCAATTTTGTCCCAACATATTGGCAGAACCTTATTAAATCGGACTACTATATCATAGGAACAATCAGTCGGTTTCGTATAAAAGTATTTGCAAGTCTGCAAACTTCTTTTGAACCAAGCTAGTTCGCAGTCTAATTTATTTGGCCCAAAAAAACGGCTCAGGCGAAAATCGAAGAAAGCACAATTTTTCTAAAATAGTTTGATTATTAACTGAGGGAAACTTAACCCTAACCCTAACCATGGAACCAACAAAATTTATTGTATGGCAATTTCTGGGATAAATCAAATAAAGCTCGCAAATTCTCTATGAAAATAAGCAGGTATTGAATACTTTTTAGTAGAGCAGGCAAATTAGCAATTCAATTGTTTCATTTACATTTTAGAAATATTTGAAACCTGTGCTTGTAAATGTGATAAATCAGATGCACATCCTGTCGCTTAGAACCAGCCTTTTTGTCTGGTTCTATTTCATTTTTTTTGTACACAACTAATTTTTTCTTTGGTATAAAACAAATATTAAAGCATTCTTTCTTCCAGATCTATCGCGTCGGCAAACTCTTCTGTTACATCGATCGCAACGTTTGCATGCTGAGCGATGTCAGCTTTACGAATTGGCAGCCCGTGGCACTTAATCAACTGCTGGAGCGTGCGCAGACGGGGCTTCTCTAGTCATGATTATTGTTAGAGACACAAAAAGGCTCCCATCGTACCCCATTACATATGTTAAAAATAACTCTTGTTCAGTTGTATATTTCATAATTGTAAAATAAATTTAATATATATAATATAAGGAGATAAGTCGGCTCTGAATTGCTTTAAAATATATTCTCATTTAGATATAACTAATCATATACAAGCACATTGTCATATATAATCAGGCAGCAGTCCATTTTAACTATACGTCACGAACAAAAACAAAAGTAAAGAGCCTTTTAGATTAGGTGCAGCAGAAAGCGAGAGTAACAATACAAGAGAGAAAGAGAGAGAGAGAGAGAGACAAGCTCAAGAGAGTTAATTGTAAAATGAGAGCTAAAGCGACGATAAAATTAATTAGCTTGGCAACACAACTTGTCACAAAATTAGTTAAAACTGAATGCTTGAAGAACTGAAAGTCTTGCTTGAATTTATGAGAATCGCATAGAAAGGCATAATATGCAACAAAATTTGTAGCGCTGCCCGGCACTGTCTAGGCTATAATTGTTTGTTGAAATTTAGAACATCCTTTATACAGTAAGCATTTAAATATTTTCCTACTACTTTGAACTCACTTATCGGAGTGGATTTGCGCAATTGCTGAATCAGATTGCAAATCACATTTTGCATAGATATTTAAAAATTAGTAAGAAATTAATTAGGCGATAAACAAATACAGTCTTTCGCATTTTATTCGGCCGTGGGATAGAACACGTGCAACATGTAATCATTATTTAAGAAAGTTGAGGTTTAATTCAGAGATTTACTAATATATATTTAAAATAGGATAAAAGGCTTGCCTACATAACATAGCATGTCAAAGTCTTTATCTGCCACAGCTAAACTCAATTTTGGGTACTAAATATTTGGCTACTTTCTCGTTTCCTCTTTTCTCATAATTATATCTGGGTTTATTTTTATGACAAGTACATAATTGAAAGAAATATTTCTCAGTTAGAATATGCTCATTTTAATTTGACTAACTCAACGGAATTTATTGTTTGGTTTATCAAGAACGCAGGAAGTTGCCGCCCTATCAGAGTTATAAACACAATGGGCGTCGGGCCTACGCGACTTACACAATTATATTGTGCACGTAAAAACATTTGATATTGATCACAATGTGGCTAATCTCCTCACTTATCGCAGCCATATCTATGAGCCCTTATCACTGGCATCAATTGTGCGTGGGGAAAAACTGGGGGGAAAAACTGTGCATAAAATACCTCAAATAAAACTCAGCCATATCAAAGTACTTTGCAAACGCGATGTCATGAACATACATGCCTTAGGTCTCTGAGCGTCGAACTAGAATGCGAGAAGTTGCTGGTTCAAATTCAAATTTCTTTATTAAATTTGTTACTACTCATAAAATAAAACAATATTACATTAAAAATAAATTAAGAATAATAAATCGTTCTTTTTTTTATTTTTTTTTCAACATTATTATTATTTTTATTTAAAATCTGTCGGACACAAAATTTGGAAATCGAACCCAAGCGAAGAGAAGCAAGTTAATATGATTGAATATTTAAGATTGAATCGAACTTTGTTTACTTGAATCGATAAGCTACAAAGAGTTATTACATGTGTTGTTTGATTTATAAGTTTACCGTTAACACTTAAAGATTGCCAATATCAAAGACAGATAAAGCAGGTAGCTTATCAGCGATAGCAGCTAAAGAGTTTCAATTATGATGGGAAAAACATTTGAACGAAATAAAAAGAGACGCACCTAATAATTATATAAAGTAGAATGCAAGAACTGAGAAACTAATTCTTGAGAAATGTGCTGCAATAAATGTAGACCTTGATATGTCTCTAGTTACATTTTGAAATAGAGCGCAGAATTTATAGCTTCTTTAAGTTTCATCGTGCCTTCTCCGAAGAACCTTATTACGTGCTCGTGCTGGGTCGTGCCGTATCACGCGCCCATCTCTAATTGTAACCATAGGAATGCGAATGCGTACCATGGTCAGATTAGGACTCTAGGAAAGGCCTCTATCGCTAACAAGTATCATGTTCCATTTGCAGCCTTCAGTTGGCTGTCTTCACTTGTCGCTGGCGGTTGTAACCGCGCGCGTTTTTTTTTCCCAAAAACGAACTTCTTCGTTTTTTTTTGGATTAAACAATTGTAATGAAAATTCTTAACTAATTCTGGAAAATTACCAGAGGGTTAACTGAAGATTAACGTGTATTGCACCTGATATTACACAGAAACCCTTCGATTTATTGTGTTATATATTCTTATCAAAGTTAAAGTTTGGCCGCGTTTCAGTTTAGCACGTACTTGGGCTAAAGTTCAGCCTTGAGCTGGGTAATGGGAGAACCCCGTCTGGCCGTGGTTTATCATTTAAAGTGTGACAGTTGTAAAGTGCCCGCAAGCTATATATATACTATATAGTATATATCATAATGCAATTACAGTATAAGTAATTGTTTTAATTTTGCGCTCGCGTGTGCCGCTCCAGTCAAGCCCAGCCAAGACCCAAGTGTTGCCACATCCATGGTTGTGCAGGTCAATAAACGCAGTGTGCTCCTCGTGCTGCTCGTCGTCTTGGTTTTGCTGCTCGTCTCGCGAAATCTGCGGCAAGCCCAACAGCTGGCAGCTGCCCACGAGAGGCGGCAGAGCCATAAATCGCAGGCCGAGGCCGAGTCCCTCACGCTTCTGGACATAACCGAAGCGGACGCGCCGCTTGATCCGAGCACCGAGGAGCCCAGATGGCTTTCGGCACGCACCCAAGAGCTTCAGGCTCTGCTCAAATGTCGCAATCGTCGTCTGAGACTGCAAAAGCTGCAGCACGGCAATTATTGGGTGATCCAGAACCTGGTCATGGGACGCGAGAGCCAACGCATGGGCTGCGCCGAGTCCATCACCTACACCACAAACGGCGACTACACCTTCTTTGACAATCTCGAAACGGTCACCGAGCGGTAAGCATAAACATATCTCGAATTTGTGAATCCCTTTTCAATATTTAATCTTAGTATTTACAAGGATCGGAATTGTTTTAGCTTTTTAAATAAAATACTTGGTTACTTAGGAATGTTTATCATTTTACAGTTAAATAGTTATTGGATTTTAAGAAGATTAAGTAAATTTGAAAATATTCCGACTGATTTCAAAGAAAGAATTCCCAGACTAATAACTCGACTTAGTTAATGCGTTGCCTTGTTTGAGAGTACGCAAGTTCTATTGGCAAATATTTTTTATTTTTTTTTTAACATTATTATTATTTTGATTTAAAATCTGCCCGCTCTTTGACAAATATATACACATTTTTTTTATTGCTACCCATGAAAATTTTTAGTTCATTTTTATAGCTCATCATTAAAAAAAAAATATATATTTGTATATATTTGCCAACGTACTCTGTTTCAAAATTATCTCAAAGACCATTTTATATTCCTCTTTCATTACGATCACATAGATCTAAGCCCAAAATCGATAAGAATCGATCTATCGTTGTCTATTGCCAGTTTTTTTTTAATTATTTTGATAATCTTAAGAACTACAGTTTCTAACTTAAGGAGGTAGTTTCTTATAGAGCACAAACATATCCAGAATAGTTCACATATTTTATACCTCCCACAGCTACCCGGAAAAATATTTAGAACTTATTCTTAGAGATACAGCTTCGGGCTTTGGGATGTACACACTCTTTGAATTCATATGTATGCCCCTAAAATTTCATAAGGATCGGACTTTAGGAACCGAAGTTATGCAAGAACACATTTACCCTTGGGTCGATCTAAGAGAAGAAAAAACACCCGTGCTTGATGGGGAAAAAGCTAGAATATTTTTAACATCAGCTTGCCGCTGGAAAGAGCGAGTCGATTAGAGCACTGTGTCTTGTTTTTCTTAAAATCGGTCAGCTTTATCTATTTTATGATTCATGAATTTCTGTCTTCCGCTTTTAGCTGGCTGGGACCAATCAGCTTTGCGATACACACGCCCGGCTACGATCTGAACGCCACGCTGGATGCCATACAGTATGTGAGAAACTGTTTGCCGGGCAGCCAGCTGATCAGCGACTTCGTCAGCTTCCACATTTACTTCTCCAACGAGCATATGCCCGAGTATGTGCCCCACGACGAGAACGAAGCCCTTAACTGGCCCTTTCGCTGCGTGGATGAGGCTGGAGGCCCGTTGCCGCCGCCCTACGCCGCTGCGAACCGTACTGCCATGTACAAGGTGCAGGCGAACCTGACCTATCCGATAAATGTGGGCCGCAATATCGCCCGGGGGGCGGTCAATACCCACTTCATTTTCGCCTGCGACATTGAGCTCTATCCGAGCCTGGGCTTGGTGGATCAGTTCCTGGACATGGTGCAGCGCAACAATAGTGTGCTGGCCCTGAGTCCAGGCCAGCAGCCGCGAGTCTATCCTCTGCCCGTCTTTGAGATAAAGGACGGGGAGCGTGTGCCCAATGACAAGGCCGAGTTGCTGCCCCTCCTGGAGAAGGGTCGGGCGCAGCTCTTCCATGCGAAGGTCTGCACCAGCTGCCACAAGGTGCCCGGCTACAAGGACTGGATAGATCGCACCGCCAGCGTCACGGACGATCTGAATCTGTTTAGCATGACCGTGCGACAGGGCAACCACAAATACTGGGAGCCCTTCTATATCAGCGACAATACGGAGCCCATTTTCGATGAGCGCGTCACCTGGGAGGGACAGTCCAATAAGCGCATACAGGTATGCTCCTTAAACCCTGAACCCATTAAAAATGGGTAAAAGGGATATTTGTGCAAATGTATGTAAGAGGCAGAAGGAAGCATCCCCGATCCCATAAAGTGTATATATTCTTCATTCAGCATCAATAGCCGAGCCGATCCAGCCACGTCCGTCTGTCCGTCTGTCTGTCCGTCCGTCCGTATGTATGAACGCAAGGATATCAGAACCTATAACAGCTAGAGACTTTTATACGTAGGTCCTCCTAGCGCCCGCGCAGTACGAGTTTGTTTCCAATAATCGATAACTTGTCCCGTTTGTAAGTAAACGATAAAAATCGATATCGAAATCTTGTTTTTTGAGCAATTTCGGCAAATAATATGAGCTAGAGTCACCAAAATTGACATGTAGCTTCTAGAGTAGTAGATATATATCAAGTATCTTTCATTTTATACCTAACGTCTGTTGGAAGAAGAGGGTTCAGTGTATCTCCTAGTCGGTAGCTCCCGACTAGAGCTTCTTACTTCTTATTACTCGATTTGTTCTTCATTATTATCGGAAAATGCACAATTCGATATTAAGAGAGAGCAAGAACAGAAAAATTTACCAATTTCTTCTATAGAGACAAGTTTGTTCAAGATATCTTGAACACAAGAAGTTTTTCATGCACGAAATTAATTTTTGACATATGCTCTGTCTGCGACAGAAAAAAAGCTTTAATACTTTTAGATTTATCAAGCATATATACGCGTAACGCGGTCGAAGTTGTCTCTTACTATAAATCCATATTTTTAAACCAAATTCTAATATTATATATCAAAATAATATATATGATATATTATATTTATAATGAAGGGATTCCTTAAACGGATTCAGATCTGAACAAAATCAATTCGATCAGTTGTTCACAGTGTGCCAAGAGTCTGAAACTTGGGGTCACACTGAAAAATGTGATTTCCTTATGCTTGCTTGTGTGGCCGTTCTTTTCGAAGAACATTATGCGGTCACACTGGATATCTGTTTACATTATGTTGTGCTTTCAATATGAAGCACTTTGTATGCTAGCTGCACTTGAATTTTTTTTAAATTAATTAATTTAACATTGTATGCAAGATGGGACTTAAAGATGGAGATAAAAAGGACAAAAGTACAGCTAAAAATATAAAAAAATAAAGAAACTAGGGATTTTGCAAGCAAGTTATTATTATTAAAAGGATAAGAAAAATAGTTTTTAAACTATCTTTGGGCACTTTGTACTTTTGCGCAGGCCGCCAGCTGATCACGAAATCGAAATCAAATCAGTTTCAGGAATCCCAGTAATATAATTTCATTAACTATTATTGCCTATCGATTTATCGATCAATATGCACATCTCTAGTGAACGCTTAGAGATCTTTTCTCTTTTTTAAGCATTGGAAATCTTTTAATTTATAATAATTTATATCCTCTAATTGTCTATTTTTTCAGGGCTATGCTATGTGCCTGCTGGGCTACGAGTACCATGTCCTGCATCCTGCCTTTCTGGTGCACAGTCCCGGCATTAAGAAGCCGGCACGGAATTCGATGCGCGCCAAATATGCCAGGGAAATGACCAAGTTTATCAAGACCAAAATTGAGCCCGAATATCGAGTACTCTACGGCAAGAACAAGAATTGCGTGACGTGACATGAGGAGACGAGACAGGCAAAGGCTCGCATTCAAGTGATATAAACTTAGCTTTAGTTGTAAATATTTAAGATAGTTATTTATGTGGAGTACATATTTAAAATATATTTTTATGTTAAAGAAATGGAAACTCTTCCAAAGCAGTTCGACTCGCTTCTGTTTATCTACTTCCAATTTTCAATGGGTGCAGATTTTTAGGCTTACGATTTCATTGTAGATCTGAAGCCAAGTCAGGCACAATTTCAAATTTTATTCAATTTAAATTTTAACCCGCTTGACCCAACTCCTTCTTTCCATAGTTTAAGCTAATTAGAATCTTACCCTGTAAATAAATAATGAAATAAATAAGTAATTGATAGAAAAAAAATATTGATATAATTATGCAATAAATAAATAAATAAATAATTTATGGGAAAATATTGATATAAATATAAAATGTACAAAATAAAATTTTATAAGCAGTTTGAAAAGTAAAAAAGTTTTCTAAAATACAAGAAATTGATTTGTTTTTTAATGAAATAATGAATTAATCTTTTTAGGGCATAAATATATTTTTTTTTTTTGATGGCATAAGAAAAACCACTTTATTTAAAATCTGTCTTGCTTTGACAATTATTAAATAAATATAAATATGGCATCCAAATGTGAGATCGGCGAGTTTTTTAAAAAATGAAGTATTTATTGTATATATAGTCTTTACGAGACTCTGCACACCAAATTTGGAGTCTCTAGCTCTTATAATTCTTGAGATCTGTTCGATAACAGAATATTGATATCGATTTTAATAGATTTCGTGGCAACAGGACAATTATTGATGGTCACATGAGGCATAAGCAAAAGAACTGATAAATATGCAATCCAAATGTATGCGAATACCAAAGCCAAAGTCTAAACCTATAATGAGATATGTCATTTTCGAAAGAAATGGAAATATTCAGGATATGTGTTTTCCATATAAGACTCAACATACCAAAGTTGGTTTCCCTAGCTCCAATAATCCTCGAGATAATCTCAAAAAACCGAATGTCGATTTACAGCAAACTGGACTAAAGCACCCAAAAACCAAATAAAAATTTCAGTAATTACCACACCTACAAAAAAGGAAGACATTTCGTATATAGCTTCGGGACTATAAGAAAATCTAGTTGAAAAAACAGTTAAATACATTTGAGAGCCAACTCTGATATCTCTTCCACAATTATCAGATATTTGCGTCAAGATGGCAGCGCTGCAAGTGTGGTGAGAGTGGCAACGCTGCATGTGTGGTGAGAGTGTGTGCTTTGCTAAGATTATAAGGTTTAGGCCAAATTGACGCTAGATGGCGCTTTAAACGGAGTTTGCTTTTTGTGGATCAAATGTTGTGTTTCCGAAAACGGTTTTTAGCAAAAGTACATGAACTTGGGCGAGAAGCAGGGCTGCTAAACGGTTTCAGTTCGAAAAGAAACATAATTTTATATGTGTTTATGTAGATTTTATAAATAACATAAAAATTTTAAAATAGGTGTGAGCTAAGTTCCAAACTAAAGCCTGGGTTGATAGATGTGGCAAAGCAGTTTCACGAACCGAGCCTTGATTTGCACTCTTGTTTCAAGCCCCAAGCTGAAACTCCGAAAATTACTATAGGGTTTATAGCTTTGATAACTGGTGAAAGTCAGGTATATCGGAAAAATCAAACCAGAATATTTAAGCAAATAATACCAATAAGGAGGATAGAACTTCGGATATAAACTTGAGCTGGAAAAAAGTTAGTGGCCTGCTAATACTAGCTCAAGAGACAAGAAATTGAAATAGTATAAAGGGATAAGGGATAGACGAAAGGAAAGTTACATAAATCTAAAATTGCATTAGCTGGCAAGGAGTCAATCTTAAAAAATTTTAAAAAATAAATAAGTAAGAACACAAAAGTTGAACCCTTTTAATTCCAAAAATTTGGAATTACATAAAGAAATTTAATAAATTAAAATATTTTAAAATTAACAAAAAAAAAACAAGTAAGAACTGAAAAGTTAAATTCTCGTAATTGCGAGAATTTGAAACAACAAATAAGAAACTTTGAGTATTATAACAGCAAATGTTGCCCAACTTTGTAGCACATGAAAAACGAAGAAGAACTCATTTCGAATACAATTTTATTTTTTTAACAATAATGCAAACATGGAAATCTCAGCATTTGTAAACTAGAATCCTTTTCTGTGCGCATAGCCCAAGTTGATGGCATTACGAAGCAAGACTTCAGCCAAAAGTTCCTGGCTCTGGAAATGCTTGTGGGCCTCATCTTGGCCAGAGTTGATATTTAGCTCATTTGAAATTGGTTCCAAGTTTTCAATTTGCCACCATTTGGGCGCATTTTTGTCCACATTAACAACATTTACATGTTTCGTTTGGGTCGCATTGAGTCTGGGCCTAAACGGATCCGAGCCATAAAGCTGTTGATATTGCCTGCTCCGCACAAGTTTCAGGATTTGTTCAAAGGCGAGCAGCGCCACGAAGTCATAGACCGTTAGCACTGCAAGATATATAATTAATAAATGAATATTTAAATATATACATATTTATAAATAATCAGAGCACACACTTGCATAGGCAGTCGCCGTAAGAGTTAGCAATATGAGTTTTTCGAGGCTCACGAAATGTCTGACGATTCGCAGAAAGAGGACGAAAAGCGTTATGATTTGCACAATATATACAAATTCGAATATCGCCAGAGGTAAAACCAAATATCTCTTAAGCTGTTAAAGAAAACCAAATAGAAACTCAGAAAATTTCACATTTTATTCAGGCGCTCACTTTATAAGCTCCATACGCGGCAATAATACAGGACATGCAATGGATTATCGTATAAATCTGAAGAAGTATGGTAACCGCTTCGGGATCTGTAAGATATTTTTGGTAATATACAAGATATATGCTACGACATATCGACAAATACTGAACAGAAATGATATGGTAATAAACAAGATGCATTTCGACAATTCGACAAAAACTAAACGAAAATTCCAACAAATTCCAATAAAAAATAGTCTCTGAGAAAGCACGAGTTATTTTAAGTTAAAAGAAAATTATTTTAATTTCGATTATAATAAAATAAAATTATTAAAAAAGTAGAAAAAAGCTAATTTTATAACAATAATGAAAAATATTTTGATATTAAAATAAAATGATAACAGTTAAATAAATATAATTAATCCTAATTATGAACCCATTTTTTTTATACTGATAATTATATTTATATTATAATAAAATAATGCTACATTTTTCAGGATGCGAAAAATTAAAACAACTAAGTCACGTCTAATTATAAAATAAGAAAAATAATAGAATATTGTTAAATAAATATTTATAATAAACTAATTATATACCCTATTTTATTTTTGTTATGTATGTTTAAGCAAAATTATAAGAATATATTTTTGTTTCTATTTAATTTAATTAATTAATTAATTAATTTAATTTAATTAATTTTAATTAATTTAATTTTTGATTTAAATTAATAAAAAAGAGAAAAAGTCGATTCAGTCAATGGCAAATCATTAATCTGGCATATTGCAGGATTTCAAATTTTGAATAAAAATATTAATAAATAAATAAACTAATTATACACAAATTTTCTTAGTTTTGAACTTAAAAAATATTTAGGCAAAATTATAAGAGTAAATAATATTTTTGTTTTGTGCCCTTTAGCAATAAAAGATGTGTTTTTAGAATTTTGATCAGGTCGACCATTTTGTGGCGATTTTCATTGATATAATACTTATTTAGAACGTGATACTTACACTGTTCCAACCAGTAAATGGTATCTCTGACCATATAGTAGCTGGCTCGGTAGCTCAAATTAATATCAAAAGTGGAAATTAGCGAAAGCGTGAAATCAAAGCCTTCCGTCGAGATAACATATAAAATAGTAATGCTTTTTATCTGTACAACGAGCAAAAATTGCAGTAAGTAAAAGAATAAATACAAATTTGAAGAGTCGAGAAGTCGCTGGTTTAATTTAAGCAGTACATTTGTAATTGGTTTTAGGTAAGCCAAATTAAAAGGAAATTGGATGATTAAGGACCAAAGTCACAATTAACTAACCAATGCAAACGCGCTTATCAAAATAACACCCAGTCGCACCGAGGCGCAGAACAGATAGGACTCCATAAACAGCATTGCGGAGAGAAACTGAGGATTCGTCCTGGAGCATTGCGAGGCGAACGCCATGACGTCCAGCTGGCGAATGAAATATTGCTAGCCATTCGAGTTGCATTAGAGCCAAATATGAATACAGTTAAGGTATCATATATGCAGATTGGCATCTCCATGTGGAACAAGCTTTTGTCATTTACGACCCTCTCCGTCCCCTTTGTTTGTTAATCGTTCGTTATTGTCTTTGGGCCATTTGTCCGGCTGCGGCAGTCGCGTGGGTCCGGCAGGTGCAGCTAGTTGTCGCCTGAAATATGGCCAAGCGTTTAAAGTAATTGAGCTCGGAATATGTTGTTTATGGAAAGCTATTTGTGCTATTGTTCGGTGCGCCTCGGCATACTGATTGTGGCTGCATTGGGCATTGTAAGCAGCATCCTTTCAGAGTATCTGATCTTGTTCATGAATTACTTCCCGACAACTTCCACAGATCCTGTCCGTGACACTGAGCACACTCTTCTTTGTGCGGGGCGTGCGATTGTTCGATGAACTTATCGATTTGCTGGAGAATGACTCACAGTACAAGAGCAGCAATATTATACGCAGACTCATCAACTGGATAGAGCACTGTGAGTATGTGAGAATTAAGGCTGCAAACCGACATCAAATCAATCTGGTTCAAACCCGGAATTTGTCAACTTTTCTTCCCCAAGAAGCGAGCCTTAAAATCTTCAGCTGAAAGAAACCCATATTTTTTCTCATTTTGGGTTCGAGCTCACAGTCTGAACTGTCTTTGGACTTTTTAACATTATTCTTTGAATACAAATTTTATTTATATTAAATTCGATTCGTTTAAGAACTTCTAAAGATATGAGAAACAAGCTTTCCAACAAAATCTGGTTTGTGTTGGAAAATTGCTTCGCACTGAAATTTTTGGCAATTTTTAAGGTCTTGCTAAATTTAGTAAAAATTGTGTAATTGATGCTTTTTTTTTTCTTCCGACAACATTGCAGCACCCGATAATGTGCTGATATTCCTGCAGATCATGTGCTATGCTCACATTGCAGCTGCCTTTTTGGGCATAGTCGGCGCCTTGAGGGTAAGTACAACTTGGCAGATCGGTTTCAAGGAGTAAAATTTAGCTGCTAATCCAACTTCTATTTCGCTCTCAATACTTGATTAGGTTTTATGATTTGTCGAAACACTTTTTAGAGCTGCAAATTTGAGCTTAAGTTGAGCAAAGAATTTCAATTTGATGTACAGAAAATGTTGTAAAATTCAACGATTAAATTTTAAGAACAAGTTTTGCTGAAACTTGGTATTTTTAGTTAAATGTTTCCCTGAACCCATTGAAAAAGGGTAAAAAGGGTATAATGGTTTTGTAAAAAAGTATGTAACGGGCAGAAAATATATATTCCCGATCAGCATCAATAACTAAGTCGATCAAACCATCTCCGTCTGTCTGTCCGTCTCGACAGACAGTCGTATTCCTGTTTTTTAAACAAATCTCTTAAGCTTTTAGGGGTAAAGTCACCAAGAGTAGCTTCTTGAATATATATAAATATATAAAGTATCTTTCAAGTAACTTTATCGGGAACTCCCGAAGGCAACTCCCAACTAGAGCCTCTTACTCGTTTTTTCTTTTTTTTTTGGACGTATAAATTGTTTAATGTATTTCTGCTCGACTGTTAATTTTTTAAATTCTTTTATTTTATTTAATTTTTTCGAATACGATCTATTTAAAAGCTTTGCCTATGCTCTATGAATTGCAATATTTGCATTCTCTTGGCCGGAAAGAGGTTTAGAATTCTTGTTAGTTATTTTAAGTCTGTTTTTAGCTCATCTAAGAAAGGCACACAAAATGCATATATCAAAGATACACTAAAATCTCGAAGCCATATTTAATTTTCGTACTAGAAATTGAAATAGAATTATAAATATGTATATTTAGAAAACTAGCTCTATTCGAGAAGGTAATTTTACATTTTTTATTAAATAAAATTCCCTTTAATCACTTCTTAGCTGCACAAATGGTTGTTGCTGCCGTTGGCCTTGTTCGAGTTCATCTACTTTCTGGGCATAACAATTAGCCACATTGTGATGATGATTATGCTGAAGAAGCAAATCAATTTGGGTCTGCTAATTGTGCTCACCCTGATAGGCAGTTTCTATTGCCGTAGGTGGACACAAATGTATTCTTGTTGTTGGTTTTTCTAATGAGAGTTTTTTATTTGTGGGCAGTTTTCGCGGGCTACAACTGTGTCACTTGCCTTGCCATGTACCAGATCATAAATCTGGTGAGGAGCAGCAAGTATCGGCAGCTTTATGGCGAGGATCCCTTTCAGCCCATTGTGATGCGGCGTTCGCAGGGCGAGATACAGCAGCTGCGCCTGCTGCACACACCTGAGGACACGGACATTGACGAGCAGAAGCGTCTGGCCAAGCTGGGCCTCTGGCCCGTGCGCCGCCAGCCTCAGGTAATCTCAGTTATTCCGGTGCAGGCCCCGGCTGTCAGCTTGAAGTGGTGGCAGCAACAGGCCCTTGACAAGGACGAGCAACAGCTCCAGGACTCGTCTGTCTATCGCAACTGGCAGCGCGATGAGCTGCTGCGAGGCGTTGGCGGCGATGTGGAGCGCAAAAATGCAATAAATCGACGCTACGCCGAGGTGCAACATTTTCAATGGCGCTAAATGCCCGGGGAGACACACTCCCCCCCTCTATTTAATAAGTGTGGCAGGAAAAGCACAAAGTTTCAATTCGATTTTATTTCTTAAGTACCTCAAAGAGTATTTTTTAATTATTTATATTTAACCATGTTTAACAATAATAATTATTGGATATAAGCAATTTCTAATAAATATATCTATATAATCTCACGAGACGACCTTGGTCAAAGGAATTCGACCCTTTATATATCTGTGGTACTACCTATACTATAGTATGTCTCATGTATCTGATCGCCACAATATACAATTTAATAAAACTGAATTGAATCTCACAGATACAATTCTTGTTGTTTGCCCTTCGTGGCTTAAATTGGCTTAATAATCTTTCTTCACTATTTAATCGTAGCAATAAGCTTGGTGTAATATTTACTTATAAGTCAATTTCAATTAAACTTCTCTTTTTCTACTAGCCTAACTCGTAAGTATACTCTTTTATCGCTTCCTTGCACGAATCGTTCAGGGTTCTGTTGGTTCTGTGATGATTATAACAAGCATTACAACGTATTCTGCTCAGAGTCTTCTCTTCCTCGAATAAAGTCTTCTATTCTAAACTATTTAGCAGTAGATAGTCAGTAGATAGTCTAAGCATAAAGTCTTAGTTTGTATTCGCCCCTCGGTGGGTCGAGCGGAAGGTGGGAAAATATATATATAATATATATATACATATATATTATTATTTGATTCAATTCTATGGCCCCCATCAAACCACGAAAAAGGTGAAAAAACTAACGCTGGGAGCGTTTGAATAAAAAAATAAACATTTTTACATGCCACATTTAAGCTTTGAAATTTTCATAGAGATCGGAATTTGAAAAGTATGGTTAAAAGAACAAAAAATAAATTTCCCCACGGTGTGTGTCAAAATAAAATATGTATCTATATATATATGCATAGATAATATACCACACTTCAATATTTATATCTGCATTCTATAGAGCATTGTGCTGCTTTGATATTAGTTATACAAAAAATTAAGCACAACGAGAAGAACTCTTTACTTAATATATTTATGAAGTAGCTATATGAATTGATTTGACAGGAGAGCAACGAGCTTTTATTTTGAGAAAGATAAAAATAATTTCGCTTACCGCAAAAAAAATTGGCTAGCGCTCGCTCTCCTTTTCTTTCTCTTGCTCAGGCGGCTATTGTGAATGAAATTTAATGTTATTTTTCGCATTTCACATTTTTCACACATCAAATCACAAAAATCAAATCTTTTACGCGCAATTTATAACGAATATCATATATTTTTGCGTGTTCAAAGATCGAGGACTGGGACTGGGGACTGGAATGATTAAACTAGCACATATTTTACGACACGTATTTATCACATTTAACAGCGGTTAATTAAATATAATTTACACGCAAACGCATTTACAAAGTCACACACACAAACTGCGATCAATCAACACGGCAGACGCGCACAGACTAAATCGTCTTATTGAGCGCGCCTACGCTAAGCTGGCATTCGCACCAATACAACAACAACAAGCGGGAGCACACATATAATGCAGCAGCCGCGCTCACGACATACACACAGCACAGCACAGGCCGTCCGCATGGCCCGCTCTCTGCATTTATCCGCAGACTGCACTCTGAGCGTATATATAACAGGATCATAGGCGTCTGGACCAATGGCGTGTGCGCAGTGGCTGAATAGATTATCTTGCGCACTCTCGTTATCCACTCTCTGGATAAACGCTCTCAACAGGCGCGACGTTTCATGCAAATGCGCACTCATTAAGACTTATTAAGTGTATGCTTACACATATGTATGTACATATACTTATTTGTACCCTTGCTGAGGATACTTTTATTTCATCCTAATGTGTGTAACGCATAGAACTAAACAGCTCCGAGCCTACAGAGTACACATATTCTATATAATAATGATCAAGAATTTGTATATATGCTCCACAGATATTCGAATTTGTTTAAAAACAATTGTTTTGTAATTTTGAATCAATTTAAACGTTTTAAAGAAAACTTTTATATCAATTTTAAAGATTTCAACTAGGAAAATAAATAAATTTAAAATATGTACATTTCTGTTATCTTATTCGATTTTGAACAAATTGATGATTGTTGTCCATTTATTGCCAAGTTTCTAAATGCAAACCGCAATAAGAGTCTTATAAAATTGCTATAAAATTGTGTTGCAGCAGATAATAGAACGGAGGAAGAAGCCTGAATGCTTTATCAACTTATTCAATAAAAAAAAGGACACTTCGATTTTTCTGTGCGCTGCACTTGCTGGGGCTTAACAATTCAGACACCTCTTAGCATTATTTCCAGCCCGCTCCCCGCCCCACTTACCCACCAGCTCACTAGCCCGGCGAACTTCTCCTTTTTTTTGGGGGGTGGGAGCTCTTTTTGCATAAACGGCAGTACAGATTATGCAACTGTCTGGGATTGTCAAGCGTCGAGTCGACAACACGCTGCACACTTTGCATATCCTGCACAGGATACGGCCAAAAGAGTGGGGTGGAGATGGGATGGGTAAGGGCAGGGTGGGGGCGACTTACAAATGCTTTTTGCCTTTTGCATTCGCAGTCAAATGCACAACGTTCCGATAAAAAAGGGAGAAGCGGAAAGTTTCTGGACTATTGTGATGCCAAACGAAAAATCAAAGTGTCTCGCAATTGTGCCCAGGCACTTGGCGACGGGTGCATTGAAGCAGAAGGCAGGAGAGAACGGCAGATAGAGAGAGCGGGAGAGTGATAGCGGGTGAGTGAGAAAGCGAACGATACAGTCAATTTCAATGTCTGCCCGCCGTCGCCATTCCCAGTGTCCCGCTCACTCAGAACTCTGGCCACACTGGCGGGCACCACAGAGAATTCAGCGCTATGTTGACAGTTACCAGTTACAGCTACTCTCGACAGTGTTGCAGTGCTGCCAACTTGCGACTAATTTAATTAAAACTTTTTGGCCCCCAATAAAACAGTGAAGTCTATCAGTCGGCAGCCAGTCGAGCCCAGTCAGCTGAGACTCAAAACCGTCCCCGACCACATAATTGTTTTGTATAGCACTTTCCGAAAGTTGGCAACACAATTATGGATTTAGTAAATAAATTTGAATAAGTTACGGTTGGTTTTTGTTATTAGTTTTGAGCGAATTCAATTCGTAATTTAAGTGATCTAGTTTGAAAGGAACAGAGCGAACTAGTGAACTAGTTCGCGGTGCATGAACAAACCAGATTGAAGTGAACGCTTTGAATGAGTTAGCTGTGGGAACTTTAAATGAACTGTAAAAGCACAAAATAGGGAATAATATTATTATTATTGCAATTATGATGATTATTATTAATGTTATTGTTATTATTATTACTAGTTTATTATTATTATTGTAATTATGAGTTTTATTATTATTCAACCGAGTTAAGTTACACTGTCTACCATGAAGAAGAGGACATCCGTTCACTAGCCTGCGATTTAAACCAGCTACCTTCTCAATTACTAATTATACTACTAATATTCCTTAGATGTATGTTATATATTTAAGGATATCATATCATAGCGTAATGACTGCAATCAAAACAAACACCGTCACTTAGTTAGCTGATTTTTTCCCATTTCCGGAACATGAACGGAACACACGTAAAACTGTACGTGTCGTTGATTATCTGCCGTGTGCTTAGCAGCGGATTAGCCTGCCAAAAAAAAAGAAAAGAAAAGCAGAAGAAGAAGAAGCAAGTCGAGCCTTGGCAACAGAGCCACTCAACGTCGTGGCTGGCACGTGGCGACCTGTGACTTTGCAACAAGTGGATGTGGCATGTGTAAGGTAGGTGGAAGCCAAGTTAACGACAGCTGGCTAGAGGCTGAGAGCCAAGTCTGTCGCTGGGTGGATTTTAATTCAATGTGCATGTGTGTGCAAAGCTCGGCTGGATTAAATCAGTTAAGAATATTCCATTTAATTTACAAAAACGCCTGTCATTCAATTTAGCTGACATTATATATATATTAATAGTCAGCTTAGTCATATAAAAAGATATCAATTAAAATATTAATGCTGCTCAAAAAAATATAAAAATATTTAATGGTTTTCAAGCATTCTTAAGTGTTACACATTAAATGACAAATTCATGAGACTCTATATATGAGGCCATAAATATATTTATACATGAGTATCCATAACTGTGTTTAGCGTATTTGCATGAAACGCGCCTGCTGAGAGCGTTTATCCTGAGAGTCGATAATGTGAGCTCGCAAGATAATCTATTCGGCCACTGCGCACACGCCATTGGCTCAGACGCTTGTGATCCTGTTATATGCACGCTCAGAGTGCAGTCTGCGGCTTAATGCAGAGAGCGGGCCATGTGGACAGCCTCTGCTGTGCTGTGTGTATGTCGTGAGCGCGGCTGCTGGATTAAAAGTGTGCCCTCAGTTGTTGTTGTTGTATTGGTGCGAGTGCCGGCTTAGCCTAGGCGCGCGCTCAATACGATAATTTAGTCTGTGCGCGTCTGCCGTGTTGATCGATCGCATTTTGTGTGTGTGACTTTGTAAATGCGTTTGCGTGTAAATTATATTTAATTCCCCGGAGTTAGGTGATTAATACGTGTCGCGTGTGCTAGTTCATTGCATATACCAGTCCCCGATCCTTGCTCATGCAGAAATCTTAGATAATCGTTAAAAAACCCTTTTAATGTATGTTTTTGGCGTAACATTAAATGACATTCACAATAGTCGCCTGAGCAAGAGAGAGAAAAGGAGAGCGAGCGCAAGCCAACATTTTTTTGCGGTAAGCGAAATTCTTTTTATCTTTTTCAAAATAAAAGCTCGTTGGGCTTTTGTCAACTCAACTTTTTATCTGCCTAAGAAATACTTTTTAGGAAAAAGTTTCTTCTTTAATTCATTTGTCAAAACAGTTATACAAATTATTTAGACAAATTTTGTTGTTATACATACTATTAAGAACGTATAACAAATATGTTAGGAGCAAGCAACTGCATCCGCTTTACAGAATGCAATTTAATAAATTGTTTATGTTTAATATTATTTTAATACTCGCTTGGAATTGGAATTGCTGGCCAGTCAATATTTTGATTATTATTATTTATTAATATTTTGATTTGAGTATTTTGATATTTTATCTTGGAGTTTTGTATACTCGTGTATAACACTATAGCGCAACGCCTACTGCTGGGCGTGGCTATTATCAAATATTTATAGCTGCCGCCATATTGGAGCCAGACAGATTAAATTTCTCTAAAGATCTAAAAAGAGATAAGAAATATATTTAATAAACCGTTAACTATCGAAAAAAATGGTAAATGAATAAAATAATTTGCATTATTTTTTACACACTTTACATTTATTGATTGAAGTAGTCAAATAAGAAACTTATGCAATTGTTTAACGTAGTTAAATACCAGTTGAATACTTAGAGTCAAATCGGCGTTAGGAGGAGGGTTCTAGATGAGGAGGAGGAGGGGGAGGGGGTCGCAGCCTCAAATTGTGGGCAGATGATGCTCGGTGCGATGGAGCATGGCCGCATTCTTGTTCAGCGGCTGCAGCTTCACAAAGTCCTGATGCGGATGATGATGATGATGATGCTGATGCTGATTGCTCGGCAGCAGCGGCAAGGAGGTGTTTGAAGTCTGCTGGACAAAATGATTAGACAATTATGCCATAATTGAGGGGTGGGGGAGGGGGCTCACCTTTGATTTATCACGTGCCGCTGCAACGGCCGCCGCATGCGCCGCGCCCGTCTGCAGCTGCTGGGCGGCCGTGGCCAGCATGAATTGCTGCGAGGCCAACTGCTGCTGCCGCAACGTGGCCGCCTCCAGGCTGTTGATATGGTCCAGCTCGCGCTGTTTGGCTATGTAGTCGTCGAAGTAGGAGTGCTTGATCAGCTTGTCGCAGGACCAGCGCTTGGCCGGATCCTTGTCGAGGCATTTCTTCAGCACATCGATGGTGAGCGGATTCTGCAGCGCCTTCGCCGGCATCTTGTCCTCCAGCGGCTCCAGCGTCGGCGGCACCGGCAGCGTTATGCCCTTAAAGTACTCGTTCTGCCCGAAGATCTGTATGTGCCGCGGCAGCAAGTCGCCCAGCGTCTTTCGTATCAAATACAGCTGATCCACATCGCTGCGTCCGGGCCACAGCGCCTCGCCGCGCACCAGCTCCGCGAAGAGGCAGCCGATCGCCCACACGTCTACCGGCGTGCCGTATTGTGTGTCGCCTACGAGCAGCTCAGGCGCGCGGTACCAGCGTGTGGCCACATAGTCTGTGTAGTTCTCGCCCGGACTGAGCATGCGGGCGAAGCCAAAGTCGCACAGCTTCACCTGGCCCTGGGCCGTCAGCAATATGTTCTCGGGCTTGATGTCGCGATGCAGGCAGCCCTGCTTGTGGCAATATGCCACGCCCAATAGCGTCTGATAGCAGATCTGCTTGGTCAGCGGCTCCGGGCAGCCCTGCGGATGCCTTTCCAGTTCGTGCAGCACCGTCAGCTCGCAGAATTCAAAGACCAGATGCAGGCGACGCTTGCGACGAAACACTTCCAATAAGGACACCAGATTCGGGTGCTTAAGATTCTAAAAGAGATAGAAATTGGAATTAGTTAAGTTCGAGAGAGATTCGAATTTGTATTCCATAAGAAAGGAAGAAAGAACGGAACTTATAAATATTCTGGCAGATAGGAGGCTTTTGGTCTTGCAGATATGTTAGGAATCAAGTGAAGCTTGTAATTGCTGAGTTTGGGGCGAATATCCCGAAAAATTTTTTGGCGATTTTTTCTATGGAGTTGTATGATATAGTAGCCAAATAATGATAAGAAACGGAAAAAGGGTTTTAAGCTTGTAAGTTTTAAGCAGACAAGATTATCGACACACTCACTCGCACACACATACAGACACACACACATACAATGTTCAATAATGTCCTATGACCAGTTCTTTTTCAAACTTACAAGAGTCTTTCATAATACCCAAACTTTGCATCAGTGTAGTAGAAACATTAAAGAACTTTTCACGTCGTATATTCTGTTCGACAAAATCTATTTGTTTATTTATTATCCTGTCTGTATATATCTAGAATCTGGGTGCCAGGAAAAATCTAGCAATTGAAAATTTTATAGCCTGAATGCTTTTACATACCTCTGCATTTAACTTGATCTAATACCACTTTCCCCTATATCAAATGTGCATATTGCTAAGTACTTACATATATATTTTTTAATTATCTACTATTCTTTATTCCAATTTTAATCATATTCAAATGGTTTTAATACTAATAGTTCAACTTTAATAATAATATGCCTATCTAAAAGATTTCTGGTTCGAAAATATGGTTTACTTTTTCGACCGATCGTCCCTATGGCAGCTATATGATATAAAGGTCCGATCCACTCGGTTCGAACATATGTACTGCCTGCAATAGAAAGAAAGAAAGACCTATGCAATGTTTCAAGTCTATAGCTTAAAGACTGAAAGACTAGTTCAACTCAGCTGTTGATGCTGATCTAGAATTTATATAGAATACCCTCTACCCTTAAATGCGCTGATTTTCGGTACACTGAATGCCGCAGTTGAAAGCCTTGTCTTCTCTTCGTTGCTTATAATTCTCAAATGGTTATAGCTTAGAACCGAAGATAATGGCTTGCACATCTAGAGTCGCTAGCAAAGTTTACTTTGTAGACTCGGTACTGTCAGCTTTCAAGACAGAATGAAAATATCCTCCACAGTTTGTTAATAATTGTTTTAAAAAAAATAAGATAAATGCACAAAATAATATTTAAAGTTGTTGCACATAAATATTTATATTTTGTTTAGTATAAGTTCTTGTAACTACCTTCAGCAGCCTTATTTCTCGCAGTGCTATTTTGCGTATGGCTGGATCGTCCTCGGACTCAACAAATCTCTTGACCGCAACGAGAGCGCCTGTTTCTCGATCACGGCATTTGTAGACAACACCGTAGGAGCCCTCGCCCAGGCGACTCAGCTTCTCATAACGATCCATTTTGCTGCTACCTTGTGGTCTGAAAGTGTTGCAAAGAGATAATAAAAGTATATTTACATATATAATATATTAAATATATTTAATTGTAAATAGTATATTTAAATGAAGTATTTAATTAGATATTTAGTTAGGCATTTAGTTCTGGTTACTTTGGTTTACCTTAGACTCAAACATTGACCACGTTTGATGTTTGCACGACGCATTGCTTTGCATTGAGCACAAAGAATGTTTGTGATGTTATTTGTTTGACACGAACACATGAGAGAGAGAGAACACAGTCACATATGTGTACATGGAATCGGGGACTACATATGGCTATATGGCATATATATGTATATAAAAGTGAGCGGTGAGATCGTTTGATGTTCTTTGCACTTTATGTACAGATTTTGAGTATTAATTTTGTTGTTGCTGTCCAAAAAGTTGATGTTTCAATTACGATTCTGATTGCTTTTGTGTTTTTATGGATTTTGCAGTGAAAACGAATGAGATTAGAAAAGTATTCATGAGTTATTTAAATGACAGCAATGGTTTGTTAAGCAAATAAAGTTAATAATGTTTAATTGAAAGAAAAGTGCGTAGGAATTTTTAAACTATAAAAATAATTATAATTTATTAAATTCTGCGTGATTTGGACTTAAAATAATAACCTTATATATTTATATTAATATCTTTTTGTCCCATTTAAAAACTGGCTTTTCTTATGCCCCATATCTTTAGAGAAATAGTCGTATTTATAAATTTCTTTGCTTTGTGTGCTAAGCAAATAAAATGAATAATGTTTTTTACTAATAATATAAAAGTATTTCAAAGATTTAAACTTCTCAGTTTCGTGAACTTTAAAAATAACCTCTGATATCTGTGATATATTTATAAATATTTACATTTTCTTCAATCTTGTCGTATGAATTTTAGAAACTGAATGAATGTAGAAACTATTCCCAAATCTTTCTCTTTAGTTTAATTAATATTTCTGCTTGGGTCGCGAAGCAATTAAAATGATTATCGCTTCATATTTAATTTTTAAAAATATAAAATTATTTAAAAGGTTTTATCAACTCAGTACCTTGGATTTTTAAGAATAATATCTATTTTTTGCGCCTTGTTGACGTTTTAGAACTGCTTCTTCTTATACCCTATATATATCTCTTAAGCTTAAATGCTCAAAGAACTGTCTCATTAATTTATTAATGCTGATCAACCTTCTATTAGGGTGTCAGGACATTTCATAATAAAATCGGTAGATCGCCGGCTCAAATTTAGCAGCAATTTCTAATTTGTAAAAATGTTTATTTATTTTAACTTACAAAAAAAAATAATAAAAATAATTATTAACATGATAAATTATAATAAAAATATATTAAAAGTAATTATAAACCTTAACTAAACCAATAAAATTAAAAAATAATAAAAAATATGATAAGCATAAAAAAATATAATATAATAAATGATAAAAATAATAACAAATTTAATAATAAAAATATTAAAAAAAAATAATAATAAACTAATAAAAAATAAAATAAAAATAATTATAAACATCAAATTAATAATAAAACTAAAACAATAGAATAAATAGAAATGATTAAAAAATTTATAAACACAAAAATACCAATAATAGTAAAAATAGTAATGAAAATGTATTAAGAATACAATTTTAAGCAAACTTAACATTAATTTAGTAATAGTAATTAAAGTCGTTTTCCAGTTTATATGCGCTAGTTAATTATAATTAGACACTGATATGGGGCTATAATTACGCCTGACTGAAATCAATACTAATAATATGCTTTAATGCTAGTTAAGTGACACCCAACTAATAATTTCTCACTCGAACAACAAAAATGGAGCTAAAATCGATTTCCCAGCTACAATTCAAATGCGTGTCCTTTTCCGTCAAAATGGCGTTTTATGCATGAAACTCGAGGATTTTAGCTGATGTGTTCTTCATAATATTGCCTGATAAGCTAAAAAGCCAACATTTGCTGGCGTTTCAATGTCAGGCCAAGGCGAGGTAACTGAACCTTGCTGCGGCAGGGGGGCGGGGGAGACTCGAACCATTAAACATGTGTGCAGCTCGTAAACATAGAAAAATGCAATTAAATGAAATATTCATGTGCCGGGTCCAAGGTCCAAGCGCAAAATGGAATTGAACGTAACAAACAAAAGTGAAGCCAGTAAAAAGCAGATTGAACAGACAGAAAATTAACACTTAGCAGCTGTCCAACTAAGCACTTACCTAGTCGGTATCCATCTGGCTATAAGTTTACGTATTTGCCACTAGTTTTTGGTTGTGATAGTTTTAGGATGGGAATATTTAATGAAATTTGTACATGCAATGCGAAAAGGATTGTGTGAAATGCACAGTTATTTGGATTAAAATCTTGCAGAGATGCAACTCTCTCTAATAATACACACCATGCGCTAAATAGTCGGTCTTTTTTTTTTCTTATCGTCTACCGATCAATATGATTTTGACGTTTGCTCTAAGGTCGTCAGACGCGTGCGAAACGGTTCGAAAGCCGTTTTGTTTGACTGACAACCAGCGACTGATTGCCCGGACTTTTGGGGCCCCGCGCAGCCAATGTCATAGCAATGCGACCAAAGTTAACAAAGCTGAAAAAAACCACAACAAAAGCAAAAACCATGCGCACTGCTCCAAAGTTTTTCCAAGAAGTTTCATGCTTTCCTCATGTTGTGGCTACCCCTGAGCCCCAGTCCAGGCCCCTGGCACCCGCTTGTTGTGTTTGCTTTCGTCGACCGACGATTGCCGGAAAGCATTTGAGGCTGGGTAGTTTTTCTTTTTACTCTTGCCTTTTGAGGTTACCTGGTAGTTTCTGGCTAAACGGGAACTGTGGGCGTCGTCCCTAGAGAATTTCTTGGGTCAGTCAGCGAAAAAAAAAACAGAACTAGGGGAAGACAGTTAAAACTGGTGCAGCAGTGCAATCGACTTGAGACTGAGCGGGGTTTGGGTGGGTTACCCAAGGAATTATGAGTTATTAATGTCTGTCATTTGGGAGTGCAATTAAGGCATAGTTTGCCAAGATATTACAGCTAGGAAATAAGTCTTACGAAGTGTGCTTCACAAGTTTGTCTGCTCGTGCCTAAATGATAGTTAAATATTTAATGAATACAATTACACTTAATAAGAGGTACTCGAATATCTACATATTTGATAGCCGGAAGTAATGTTTAACTGGCACAGTTAGACATAATCTGTTATCGATAACATTTAGCCGATTCGATTGCAAATTTATGCCCTAATTAAAACAAACTATAATTAAAGGATCATTCTATACATTTTCTGTTAAGTTATGAATAGCTTTGATAGTTTCAATTCGAAATAATATTTTTCTTCGAAGAAATTAAAAAAAAATACAAAAATTTAAAATTGTAAATAATAATTTTTTATTAAAGTAACATAATATAGAATATAATTACTGCGGGCTTAATTTATTTAATGAAATAAAACTATAATCAGGCAAGTTTTTTTTAAATTATTTCTCTAAAATAACTTATTTTAATTTCAACTGAAGTTTGAATAATTTATTTTAAGTTATTTCCAACAAAACAAAAGCTTTCACAAAACAGTTTTTATTTTAAAAAAAATATTAATTTAAATATGAAATATTTTAAAAAGATAAGAATCTAAAAAGAATAATATGTCTTTTTTGACACTGTAAGTGTCAACGTATTTATATATATATATTTAGTAGTATTTATATATATAACTAGAAATATTGGTAGCTGCAATTTAATAATATATATTATATATTTTAATAAATATTAATATAGGTAACTGTAGATTGAGACTATCATACTATTTAATATTAATTATGATTGACCAGTATATATTATTGGTAGCTGTAGATTTAATTTAGACCTATCAGGCATTTGCTCATTACACAGCTAGTTTTTGTTTTTACTTTAATTTTTAATTTTTAAAATAATTATTAAGCCATTTAATAAATAAATAAATAAGTAAATACGTAAATAAAAAGATATTTTATATCAGTTACAGCTTATGTGAACTATTGTTCACTTAATACTTTGTTTATATTAGGCTGCAATTATTCTTATTTGCATGCCAACGACTGAGTCTCTCTCTCTCAGCACCTTATAAAAGTAAACAGTTAAACATTTTACAACATGGCCCAACATAGGTTAAAGTTTATTTTTAAAAATACCAAAATGATGGATTTTGTGCTTAAAACTCCCCATAAACTGAATGCTGGAATGTTCTAGTTACATATTTTATACCTTGAACTCAGGCTTACCTTCGCAGCGAAAACAGCTTCGATATCTCAAACATTTTCATGGTGAATGTCGTAATATATATTATTATTTTTTATTGCTTCATCACCTTCGAAACTTCAGTAATAACAACAAAGACAGCGACAATGACAACGACAACGAAAACGACATAAGCGTCGCCCGACGAGGACGACGACAACAAATAAAATGGAGCACGAGACGATGTCGAAACGTCAAGAGCCGGCAAACGACTGAAGTTTTGTGCTGGCCAGAACTTGAGCAGTGGCTAACAAAGTGGCCAACACGCCAACCATGGCCCAACACCGGGCCAAAAAGTCGATTGCATTTGCGGACATTGCACATACGCCGCATTGGACATTGGCGCTTCCGCCTTTGTTTCGTCTTGCTTTGTTGCGTGTTGCATTAAACATACATTAAATATACTCAAAAATGCATTGAAATCCGGTGTAACTAGAGTTTCAGAAATGAATTACTAAACATTGTCACGCATACGCTGTGTTGTACCACAGCAAAAGAACGAAAGAGGGAGAGGGAGAGAGAGAGAGAGAGACATACTTAGAACAATGAAAATTCTGTCGTAACACCTTTTTATACCCTGAACCCAATAAAAATGGACAGTAAGGGTATACTTGTTTCGTGCAACTGTGTGTAATAGGCAGAAGGGGACATCTATATATATCTATATAGTGTATATATTTTTGAACGTCGAGCTGAGCCTATCCAGCCTTGACCCTCTGTTTATCCTTCAGTCCGTCTCTTTGAGCGCTTCGATCTCGAGAACTGTTAAAGCTAAAGACCTTAAATTTGATATATAAATACTCGTATACCATACATAGAGAAAGTGTATTTTGCTTTCGTTATCTTCCCTTATTTTAATATTATCGATAAATATCGATTTTCATTCGTTTTATTACTCAATTCAATTTAACTTATTATAAAAGAGCAATAAATCTGGGCATATTCCAATGCTTATTCCCTGAGCCCTTTGAAGCCAATAAAAAAATAAAATTATATATTTATCGATATTCCGATATAACGTGTATAACAAGCTGAGCCGACATGGTTGCTGTTTTCTATTTATATGCATAAATATTTATCGATATTATGATGATTATATTGAATATAACGAGCTAAGTCGATATAGCTTCTATCTTCCATCTTCGATCCCGGAGACAAAATACTTGAAAAATTATCAAACGCAGCATTAGTTAGTAATGCTTCTATCGATATCTCCGGGTTTTTTTTAATATCGATAAATATCGATGTAGAGACATGGTTTGTTGAGCATTACTCGAAGATTACAAGAGCTAGATACAGCAAACTTAGTATGTTTTTTTTTGTTAAATATTTATAGATTACGAATAGTTCACTTTTTTGATACTTTTCCCTATTTCCCATCGTATTTGAAATAAACTCCTTTTTAAACACAAAGTCTTGCGCTTTGGTATTTACAGACTTCTGTAAGCCAAACTTAAGGACTGAATGTTCTATAAAGTTCGGACTTCAAGCGCCGAAGTTAATCAAATATGCCTTAATCATAGAATAGTGGAGAAGAACAATGAAGGTACAAAAGTTAATTAAGTATGCATAAGTATGAGACTAGGTGAAGACGAAGAACAGAAGCTGCTTATAGCTGCAGCTCGATGGGTACAGGGTATCGCCTCGTCGGCCACTCCCGACTGATGCACTCTTGCTTGTGAATTTCTGCTGTGCCAAACCCACTAATTGCCCTCACTAATTTCGCCAATAAGCTGACGGCTTTTGACCTTTTCTCTTGCTGGCCAAGTGGCGGGGCATTTGTATACAAATGATTCGCGCAATTCAATTTGCATAATTACACTGCCAGGGGTTGAGTGGATCGTCTCTTCTGCTTTTACAACGTTGTGAATGCCACAGCATTTGCTTTGATTTCTCACGTTGTATTGAACTCGTTTTTATGCCTCTTAATTATACGCTTCACGGCTTATATTAACTCCATAACTACTATTTTATTATTTACTCTACTGAGCCTTTTGGGCATATTGTTCCCTTTCGAGTTCAGTAGTCGACAGTTGCCGGCGGCTATTCAACTCTTGGTCAAGTGGGTAGCCAAAAACCCATTGTTATAATATTGATTGTGTATTACGAACTGCGACGCCTTTCAATGAGTGCAAGGGAGAGAGAGAGATAGAGAAAGAAAATTGTGGGCAGTCCGAGTGCGAAGTCTGCCAAAATGAAGTAATAGTCTGGCGAGCCAAGAAGTGTGTTAAGCTTCGGTTATTTAATTAGGTGGTAATCATCAAAAGAGGATTTTATTTAACATTATATCACTTGTCGGTGTGGTTAAATATTTTAAATAAAAGTATGATAATGTTAAAAACTATTACAAATAAAATAGTGTAACTTTATCAATATTTTTCTCTTATTTTTCAAATAATTAGTAAAATATTTTTGTTTTATTACAAATAACTAAAATATTTATAGAATCATGAAATCCATTTGTCAGGATTTTTAATTTATAAAGTAATTATAGTAAATATTAAATTAACAGTTTGAAATTTCGTAGCATATCAGAAAGTCAGCCCCAAGCTTATGTGATAATCCATCCATTTATTTTTTGTAAGAATTGATTTATTTATTTAATATTTGTTGTAGGTAAGGATTTGGTTTGATTGATTTGTTTTGATAATTTAAAATGTTTTGTATTAAATTCTTTTATATTGGCAAAATGTGACAGGCAAAATACGCAAGGCATTTTTATATATATTATATCATATTTATTTGATTATTTAAGATATTAAATTATTCTTAATTGTTGTTGCTAGCGTGAAGGACTTTAGCTCTTTGCTTTTTTATTGTTATTAGTTGTTTCTTAAATATTTTACCAACCACCCTTGCCTTTTCTGCTTAAATTTTGTTACATGTAAATAGAAAAGGCAGAGTTGGCAGCTTTGCAATTTCAATAAACAAAGGAAAGCAGAGTTGCCACTCTGCAACGCATTTAATATGTGCAAGCTATTCTTTGTAAATACTTTTTTTATTTTATTCTTAGGGAATTAAATTCTGTTTTTATAGATTTAGATATAACTGGAAGAGCAGAGTGTCAACCTTTTTATATAAGCTAAAAATGCACCTTAGAACTTTCTACTTCTATTTTTGACATTTAAATAAAAAAGCAAAGTTTCCACAATTTGAATTTCTATACAGAAATAAAAGCAGAGTTGCCACCTTTGAAATTTTTATAAAAAATTGCATTTAACTTGTGATATATTGTCTAAGGAAAGATTTTTAGAATTATTTTAGGCAGTTCTATGATTTAGAGATGCCAATTCTTCAATTAAGATCTGCCAACTACGCGGCGTTGCCACGATGTTAAAAATATGGGTATTTTTAAATTATTTTGAAATGAGCCTAATTAAAGAAGTTCACTTAAAAGAGGCTTTTATAATTCGTATAATTAAACGAACTATTTTAATTGGGCTTATATAAATTCATTTGCACTTAAATACTTAGATTATATGCCTTTAGGGTATATATGATATTTCATGTGGCTAACAATATGTAAGTCATCTTTAAGGTGTGCCTCGTAACCTTTGCAGTTAGGACAGCGAACTGACCTTTTCACAGTGAGATACCACAAGTTCGAGTTGTTTTCAAAACGGAGGCTTAAAAATAATCAGCGCAACGAACAACTTTTGCTCAAGTGGCTGTTGTAAAAATAGAAATAAATATGCCTGGCAAAAAGTTTTGCACACGGCAAAGCTGGCAACGCGGACACCGCTGAAGTGTGGCAACGTTGCGTACACTGAGCGAATAATGCGAACTTATGCCAACTGAAATAGCTGTTGGTTGCGCTTAGGGCCAGCATTGAAGTTTGCCCTTGCGGGCAAAAATACACAGGCTGCGAGCACCATAAATAACAAGCTATTAATGCCAAATGTGCAGCGCATATACACGCAGCAAATACAACAAAAAAAACATTGCATACTTACGGGCTGCAGACAATGTGGCATGCGTAGCAAAGGCCAAGGCCGATGCACAGGACTACGTGTTGTGAACGGGAAGGATTGGTGGAGTGGAGGGGTGGGGGGGGGGGGGGCTTAAATGTCATTGGGCGCTTTGTTTGCAGCCGTAAAGTTTTTCGTTTTGCACCAATTTTTCACTTTCAGTTGCTGGCAGAAGAAACTTTAACGAAGCTAATTACGAAGTTTTGACTCGATTCGCTTTTTGTGAACTTCGACCTACCTGTGCTGTCTGGCATTTATGCCTGGCTCATTGCACACCTGTATCTTTCGTATGAGCCGATAGAGAAATGAGTCCTGAAACGCTTGCGGAAAATAATAACTCTGAAACATTGCACACGGCGAAAACACGTTTGCACCTCAGCAGCGCAAAATGTAGACTACACCTTGTATTCCTATCTATTTTATCGATAAATATATATATCTATATACATGTGTGTGTGTGTATTTGCTTTAAAATGCATTGGACATGTTGCATATTTAATGCACGATTTGCCATTTTCAAAGCCCCCTCTCCCCCTTCTTGTATCTTTTTTTTGCCCGGAAGCGTTTCCAGTAGCCATGCTGACAACGGCCCCAGGTGTTTGATGCTTTGAATGTGACGTGCTTCGTGCTGGCAGCGTCGCCATATTTCTACTTCTATGACCTGTGCCCATTGAAAATGTGTGAATAGGGGTATTATGTGTCTGCGCAAAGAGTATGTAACAGGCAGAAGAAAATATCTTTCAACTAGGACTGTCTAACCATGTTCGTCTGACTGTATGCTCTTCCATGAACACCTCGATCTAAGAGGCTATAAGAACTAAACCTTATACATTTGGAGCATAAGAGTGCTAAATATTCTAAATTAGGTATGTTGGTATACTCAGAACAATGAAAGTTAATAATATAGAAAATATTATAATATACAGCGCATTAGTATATTACATTACTTTTTATCTCAGAGTCTAGGTATTTCAAATTTGTTGTGTAGGTTCTCATATAGCCCACACAGATCAGGCTTATCTTTTGTTTGCATTAAAATCGATAAGTATCGATTTTAAGATAAGGCTCTTAGAGCATGTCTTGGAGCTTAAAAGAGTTAAATATACCAACATTCGATATGTAGGTTAACACAGATTCACAAATGTTAATAATATGCAATATACAATATACACTAATCAGTGAAGTATTTTCAATTTTTTGAAAGCTGTTCCACATAAACCCAAACAATTATTGTAGAGGTAAAACTCTGCTCCTCGCACTTTTGTATGCTATATTAAAGCCCAGCTACCCAAGACACAGTCCTTATAGCATGGGCTAAAAGAAGTAGGAGAACCTCCTTTCAACGTATGCCTGTGTATGTGTGTGTATATATTGAAGCTATCTAGAATTTATTTAGGGTATCTCACAGTCAGGCACTTCCGACTCAAGCAATCTTACTTGTTTTTCTGTGCTTTTTTTCTTCTTGTTTTTTGGGGTCAGCAGACAGCTGCTAGGATGCACGGGGGCAATCGGAAAGGGGCGCATGCAAATGAAGCAGGCGGCTAATGTAGCTGCACCTGCCGAGCCAGGCCGAGCTGAGAGCGAGAGTTGTGATGGCAGTCAAAAAGATTCGAGGGAAACAGCGGCGCATGCAAAATGAAGCTCATGAAAGTCCAAAGCAAAGGCAGCTCATGCGATTGCTCTAGACGGTAGCTAGGGCTGAAGAGGGAAGCGACGCGACGAAGGAGCCAATATAACTGGGATGTGCAGGGGTAAATTTAAAAGGAAAAGGCTGCGCGACTGAATATGAAAAAACATGGCGTGAATGGAATGGGAAAACAACTACTTGCTATATACGCTGAGCTAGAATACAATTAATATACAGTCGAGCTTCGCTATGACGAGCTTGTACATAACGCGACTCTAACTATTAATTTTATTAATTTTTGTTAAAATTAAAATTTCTTATGTTGTTAGTTTTTAATTAATCAGCAGAATATTATATTTTATTTTACTTATTTATTTATTTTATTAGCTTTTATATTTAATTAAGTTCAGTTTTTTTTCAACACCATCTATAGGTTATCGAAAATTTGAAAAATTATAAATATTTTAAGGGTTAAAAGAAAACAAAATTTAAGAATTTCCATTATATTTTTAATATATTACTATATTTTTTTTTCCAATTTATATTAATATATATTTTGTGTTTCATATACATTAAAGCTATAATAAATAAAAATTCTTAAAAAAAGTGTTTGAAAATAGGACTTAACTTTAAAAAATAATAAAAGTTTATATACATTGTTTATTTAATTATTTTTAAATATATTTTGTTTTAAAATAATTTAAAGTATACAACGTTCAAGTCAATTTAAAAATTTTCTTTTAGTATGTAAATATTGATATATGTCCAAAAAAAAAGTTTCAAAGAAAAGTAAAAACATTTAAAAATAAAAAAGTGGTTGAAAAAGTATGACTTATATTTAATGATAATATATATTTATTGTTAAATAAGACATTTTGTTCCAATTTAATAAGTTACTGTATTTACAACTTTTTTTTTATTTTTAAAACGTGCGTTTTTATGTTACTAAAAAACTTGAAGGTTAATAAACACCTATTAAAATATTCAAAATGTATTGGAAAAATTGGAGTTTAATAACATTTTAATACAAATTTAAAATATTAACCAAATGTAGACAAATTGAACTTAAACACCAAATTTTACTGATAAAAAATGAAAAAAAGGAATTTGATTAGCCTTACGCCTAGATCCGCTTAATATATATATTCAATGTACTTATAAAGTTTGAAAAATGTGAATAACAGCTGTTTATAAATAAATTACACGAAATGCTTCTGTTATATTCTAGAGAATTCTGTAACGCTGACAACGAAATTGGGTCTAAAATTATTAATATTGTTTTTCTATTGATTGCTTTTTAACAAATTGTCAAAGCATATTTTGTTAGCGTTTTTTTTTTAAAGATTTCTCATGACAAAGAATTAATTATAACAGGCTTTTAATCGGCAGGCATTTTGCAGTTTGTCAAAATTAAATTGAATACAAAACTGTTTTTTTAATTTTTGATGGGCCTTAGTGTGCTCACAATAATTAAATGTAATGATAATAATAATAAAATACAATAATAACAGAGCAATCAATTTTCCATTAGACTAATTCATCAATTTGCAAGGCAAAAATAGAGAAAAAATATATATTTTTATAAAAACCCAGCCGTGACAAAACTAATTTCCAACTATTCAACTAGCTGCCAAATGCTGACAACAAAATGAGCCACATGAAAACCAACAAATCCAAATATTAACCAACTATTGCAAAAAACCGCTCAACGAACCCCGGGAACGAACCCGCAAAAAACTGCAATCAAATTGAAATTCAATCAAAAGGAATATGTGCAAAAAAATAGAAAAAAAGGGGAAAAATATGTAAAAAAGGAAAAACTATACAGACATCAAATTGCATTGATATGCGTCCGTCGCTTTGTTTGACTTTTTTGTTTGGTTTCTCTAGCGCCCCTGCCATCCGAAGTTGGATCCGTCATATCGAACCGGGGAACAGACTCGAAATGTGGACCCGACCCGGACGAATGACAGGCAGACAAACAGCTCAAAAGGAATATTGCATACTTATTGGCAGCGGCAGCGGATGATTTAGCGGTTTTTAATGTGTCTTCCTTTTCGCCAGGCAGCAGCCATCCGGGTTGAAACCTTTTGCGCACATGTCAACGCCATTTGCGCGTCTGCATGGAAAATGCGGGCGAAAATATGGAGAGAAATGTGCTCCATGCCGCAACTCGGTTTCTATACCTTGTGCCCATTGCAAATGGGCAGAAAGGGTATATTGTTTTTGTTGAAAATTTAGAAGGAGGTATCTCCAAGCTAGTATAGTGAAATGGGTAAAGGGTTTATTAATCTTGTCTAAAATTTAGAAGGAGGCATCTCCGAGCTATTAGATTGTATATGCCGTGTTGAAAATATCGATAATTATCGATCTAAAAGCATTTATCGATAATTGTAATTTATTTAAAAGTAGAGCCTTGCAAAATGGTATATACACAATTTAGCATGTTATATTAAGACTCCGAAAGTTTTAGAACGATCGGACAATAAACACCGAAGTTACTCCCACAAAGTTGGGCTCAAGGAAGATGAAGAGGAAGAAGCACAGACACTGTGTAGGTGTATGTATATGTGTATGTGTATAAAGGTGCTTGGCAGCTCGCCTCAGGGTATCTCCTGGTCGTGAACTCCCGCCCAAATTACTCTTGACATCATTTTAAGTATTCTACTTAACGAGTCTGTTAAATGCCAAGCGGCAAATATTTGCTGTAATTTTTGGCTATCTAAGAAATATTTTCTCTCGGCATAATCGCAATCATATTTCAAATGCGATTTATGTTAAACCAAAATCGTTGTAAATTTGATAAAATATCTCCTATTTACTTGGCTTTAAACAGTTTTATTTTTGTCAAATAAATTTAAAAAATTATATGTGTGTATTAAATTATTATAAGATTAATTATATTCTTATATTTAATTTATTTCTGGTAAAAACACAAAATTAATTACTTTATTTTATTTATTTTATTGCTTTACCTATTTAATGAAGAATAAAAAATGAGAAAACTTAAGCTTGAACACGCTTTAATTTAAAGTTTCGAAAAAGCAACTTGTTAGACAAGGCAACTCTCTAAGGCTTAACAAAATCAGGGACAATTTTGACGCAATGCCAATCTTTGCGCTCCAATCTTAAGTGTGACGCCAAGACTTCAAGTTTAAGCCAATTCAAGTGCAGTATGTCAAACTCTGGTCGGCATTACAATTTGTAATATACCATGAACCGAACCCTAAGCCGGATAAAGAATTGTCATACCCAAATCGGAACTAACCGATATTTTTCAAGGGAAATCACAAAAGGTGGATATTCAAAAAAGCTGAAAATCAGTTCTACGAATCAAACTTAAACCTTCGTGATTGCTCACAATTTTGTGTCTTATCAATATTAAAACTGTAAATTCTTAAATTGATAAGCGACTCACCTTCTGGGCAGAAGTGGAAGATGATTACCAAACAGCCATAGACGTTTCTCTCCAAACCATTTGTCCATAGACCCTCAGACAGCGGTTAAATTGTCTTTTGAAATAAGTGTGGATTTGTGCTTGTAATTCGCAATTAGTTCTTAGCACATTTTTAACAAGTTTCACATTTATTATTAATTTATTTGAATTGTGTTTTTTGTTCTCTTTGCACACGCGTGTTGGGCAAATTAGGCGGCAAATCTGTTCGTTGGCTCACTGCGAAATGTTAACAAACTTTTGTTTATAGTACGCCGGAGCCGTAAATGTAGCCGGAACTTTGGTGCGGCATTGAAAATGCCTACGAGAAAAACAACGATGCGGGGACTGGGGTTTGTTGGGGTGTCAGCCATGGTTGACATTGGCAACGCCTCGCCTTTTGGGGCGGGTTCCCGCTGTTGCTGCTGCTGTTGCTGTTGTTGTTGTTGTTGTACATTTTATTGTAGCTGTTGCTTTTGCTGTATTTTAGTTATTAATAGTGTTGTTATAGCTGTAGTTTTTGTTGTTGTTTGTGTTTTGCGTTGTCAATCCATTGTCATTAAAAACAAACAAAACATTTCCGAACATGTGCACAGAAAGTTTATGCCTTGATTTGGCGTTGCCCAGCAAATTATTTTCCTTTTTTTTTGTTTTTCGAATATTCATAATAATTTAATGACCCACAGCTGGGTGAGAAAGTGCGTTTATTGCCATAGAAATGGGCGACATTCAGATATTGTTTTAATGCGCTTTAAATGGGCGTCGATTTGGATTATCTTTTTATTACCACAATATTTTGCCGCCTGTTCGATTTTATTTTGCGTCAAACAGATTGTTTTCAGGCATTGGGTATATTTGGCCCGGTTAGTATTATCTATTATTCAAAGCTGTTGTTACATTTACCAGATATAATCGACAAGGTCGAACAAAATTAAAATAATGTTATATTCAAGGCTAAGTCAATTAGCACGAGCTTAGTTGAAGTTCATGATTACCCGCAGTAGATCGATGAATTAAATTTTGAACATGGTCAAAGCAGTTAAGAATTATATTCCATTTTTAACACTTATTTATTACACCAAGATATTTCTGAGAAAATGAGCTACACTAGTTCAGCCTGCGGAACTAAGGTCCCGAATCCGACAAAAAAATATATATCCATTTTTTAATAAAAAAGTTTGTACTATTCTATAAATAAATAAATTTGATCCCATGATATTCTGTTAAAACGAGCACTGAGCATTACTGCTCTGACTAAACCATCAGCTTAGTCCTATTTCCTATGCCAATGATAAGTTCCTTTATTAAATTTGGATAGTTTTTATTCATTTAACAGACCTACTTCTAATCTTACGCGAGTCTTTTTGAGTTCTGTTAGTGTCTATGTTAGAGCTTAAATTTGTTTAACGGAGTTTTTGAATGGGTGCACATGTACACCTACATTAATGCACCCATTCAAAACTCAGAAAACAAATTTAATATCTCTCTTTCTTTCTCTTTCTCTCTCTCTCTCTATATGTATATTTTTGCTTTTCGAAAATTCTTTGTCGCTTTGCAGCACTAAAAATGCGCCATCAGCGATTAACAGCGATAGTTTTCAACTAAAACTGGCGCTTAACATTTTTCTTTAACCTGGCAGTGCCGCTAACAGCGCTGTTAATGCTAATGGCAACGCGTAAGTTTACCGGCTTAAGCATGTGGCACCAATACACAGGCAGATAAACAAACAGTCACACACATACATACACACACGCACATGTGCATTTGCACTAAAGCACTAAGAGAAAATGCCGGCGTCAGCATATGCAAAATAAGAAAAAAATATGCATTCAACCTTTACATGACCAGCAACAACAACAACAACAACAGCATTTCAACCATTTTACTTTTCGCCTTAGCCGTTTGCCGTTTATTTCGCTTCCGTTTTTTTTTTGCTTGCGCACTTTTTGGCTATGCCTTTGCTTCACTTTATGCTTTGCACCATTTGCGGCGAGTTTCGTTTTTGCTCTTGTTATTTTTGCACTTTTATTTTGGGGCGAAAAATGGGCAATGTGAGATAACCTTTAAAAGCTGCTCGTATGCTAAAACTAAATAATGACAAGCAGGAACGGAACTTCTGCAGCTGCAAACATGCAAACATGTGCCTGTGTGTGTGTGTGTGTGTGCATGGCAATTCAAGTTGCTTAGACAACAACAACAACAGCAACAGCTGCTACTGTCTCGCTCTGGCTGCGTGTAGCAAGTGGTTGCCTGGGCAACTGACAAACGGCGACAACTTGTAACCAAAACAAATGCAAATTGCGGACGCGCACTCTCTCTCTCTCTCTCACTCCCGTTACCTTCTGCTGTCTGCTCTTTTTGACTGTCTCGCTTACGCTACAAATGAGCGCAATTGTTTTCATGTGCAACAAATTTTTTATGATTATCTTTTGGCGCTCACTCGCTCTCTCGCTCTCTCTTTGCTCTCTGTTTCGCCAGCCGCAAGCAGCTTAAACTTTTCCTTTTGCTGCTCCATAGCTTGCGGTGTCTCCCGCTCCCACCCCTTCCACCGCGTTTTTGGCCAAGCAGGATTAACACCTGTTTGTGCTGGCTGCTGAGCATTTCTACGTTAAATTTCCAAGCCCGAAATTTATTGTATTTGTTTACAAGGTTTTTGCGTGCACAATTCTACGTTTCCCAAACTTGTGGGCATGCGGGACGGGGTTAAGCGGGTGCCAACCATTTGGCTTGGGGGGCTTAAGTGAAAATAATGTCATGGAGATAATGCGAAAAAGGAAAGTGCACGTTAAGTTTAAACGTGGCTTAGCATGCAACCCAAGCACTCGCTGCATTTCATTTGCATTAAAGCTGGCAGTCTAATATTGCAAAAAAAAAAAAGAAGAAGACGAAAAAAAAACGACACTTGAGTACAACATGTCGTGGGAATTCCACATCTTTAAATATAATACATACTCCCGGGCTTATAAGGAGTTAAGAGCTGGTTGGCATTCTCCTATTTGAGCTCAGTTTGCTTCGGTCCAGAAAAGGCCTTACTAAAAAGTGAAAAATAAAAAGCACTGGACGGAAAAGCGAGCTAAACATAACTTGGCAGTTGAATAAACCGAAAAATCCATGAAATATAAAATGCATTTGAAGCACGGCATTTATTGCTTCATTGTCTGTTTATTTTTTAATACTATTTATAAGTAACATTAAAAAATGTAATAAAATAATAATAATAATTAATCAATAAAAATTGGATAGAAAATAATAATAATAACAATATAATAATAGTAATACATTAAAAAATATTTTCTAAAAATTATATTAATAATACTTAACAAATTAATAAAATTAATTTTTTTAAAATTAATTTATTTAAGAAAATTAATTGAAAAAAAATAACAAATATAATAAAGTTTCACAAACGGAACCTTAACAAAATATTAATCATATATGGGTAACAATGATATTTTTATTGGGATTCGAATTTAATTTCATTAGTTGACCAAACCTAAAAACAATTATTGTCTTAGACAAAGAATAACTTAAAGACTGCACAAGCTTAATTCAATACTAAAGCAACTTAAATATGTATCTCTGTGTGTGTGTGTGTAAGTTATCCTTGACGCTGCTCTCGGCTCACAATCAATAACTTAAGACCGGGGCGCAGGTAACATAATCTAACTGAAGTTAACATGCCTTCATTGTACCACCTGAACAATAACACCGCAAGCAACTAAAGAAAACCAACGAAACGTTGTTGAACAACAAAAACAACGGCAACAACAACATCAACAACAACAACAGCAGCAACAACATCAACAAAAATGGCGTCAAAACTTTCACTACTGGCAATATACGTACTCGTTTAGTCCTTGTGCATACAACAACGCACAACCTTGCAAAAAGTTCCATAACAAAATTTATGCGTGTAACTGGGCGTATGAAAATGCTAGCAACAACAGCAACAACAACAACAGCAACAACAACCGCAACGAGCAACAACCAACACAACAATAACAGCAACAATGGCTATAATAACAACAAACAAGAAAGAAAGGCTGTCCACGGCACGCCGAAGACGAAATACTCTTCAAGATATTTGGCTTCGGAAAGCTTTAAGTCGAAAGTTTTATTTTCGAATTATAGTTTCTGCAGGAGTAATGTAATTGAATTAAATATTGGTCCGATTGAATACAGTTTTACAGATAAATCAGCAGAAAAGTGGAACTAAGATATTTCCGACAGATTGTTCCTACAGGATCCATAAGATATAGTGATCCGATTGGATAAAATACTGTAGATATGTTAGCAAGAAAGTGAAACCAAGATATGTGGAAGGAACTGAAGTTTCATTTAAGATAAAGAAATTTACCGTTTTCTTTATAGAGCTATATGATGTACAAATGCATTTTATACCCGATTTTTCCTACACATATGTAGGAATATTTATGATATTTAGAATATATATACAATTTTGGTCATGATAAAACTCGTAAGTCCCAAGCTTGGTCTATAAACAAATATCTTTATATAAAAGAACTTTATTTAGTTCCAATTTTGCCAATGGCAGCTTTATGATATAAGGAATACAGGATTTCAATCACGTCGGTTCTGATCACGCCTGATATGCTATTTTTGTTTCAATACGCCGAAACAAAAAGCTGAATCTATGAAAAGTTTTTTGACAATAGAAATAATTGGCAGAAAAAGTATAATATAATCTATATTCATGGGAAATGGGCATCTCTCTCGCCCTCTCACTCTCTTTCTCTCCCTCTCCTCGAGATAGATACTTCTCCTCCTTATATATTTATCTCTCGTCTGTCATGTACAAATATATTTGTAACTTATGCTGTTAATAAATTTAAATTATGTATTTAGATATATTTTATTATAAAGTATAATCTGTATTCATAAACTGAAAATGTATAATATGAACTAAGACGCTAGACGCAAAGACGCATAAATTCAGAAAGGCGAACGACTTTGCTCTTCATACTGATCAATAATATATACTCCAAAATCTTTCATGTCTTCATGCATTGCATATTTCCCGAAAAAACCAACAATACCCTCTCGAAGGGTATAGAAAGGCAGCGTTGCTGGTGCAACTTTTAAATAAATTTCTAAATACTCGACTCGAGGCGCGCGCACTCAGACGATCGCAGGTAAACGAGGCAAAGTTTAAAGGACCAAAAAAAAAAAATATATATATACATAGAAATAAAAAATACTCAACTTTGGTAGCTGGAAATGAGAGGGTTTCGGTGCGGGGGGTTGGCAACACTTTTGACTTTTGTGGTGGCGAACTTTTTAGCCTCGTTGCCGCTGGGCCAACTTCTTAACTAAATGCGCGATGTTGGCATAAGAATTTATGTTAATAACTTTTTGTTGTGTCTGTGTCTGTGTGTGTGTCCGTGTCCGTGTCTGTGTGCACCTCAAGTTATGCTTGTTGATAATGGCATTGATAGCGCCGTAAATATTGTATATAAATTATTGGTTATGTTTGACTTTTTTGCTGTGGCGCCAAAGTTTCATATTGCCGAAATGATTTGCGTTTGTTTGCCGCTAAATTTATTGTGTAAACACTGGCAGGAGCTTTGCAAGCTTTACAACATTTGTTAACAAGCTAACATTTCCTTGGCAATTAACTAAATGTAAAGCTTAAAGCTTTGCAAAATTGGTAAGCGCAAATTGGAGCTTTTTTGTTTGGTAAAAAACGAAAGCTTGTTAAATGTTTAGTGCTTGTTGCTTAGGCAACTATTTCGGCAAAATATTGTTACTTAAAAGTTAACACAACTATTCCCTTAAAGGGAATCAGCTCTTAATTTTGGCCATTACTGTATTCCGAAAGCCCGTTAGTTAAAGCAAAGGCCTTTTTTTGCATATTGGCCATGCAGTGTTGGAAAACAATATAAATATTTTATTCGTATTGAATTTTATATGTGCTAAATTAAATTACATTAATAGTAAAAATCGTAAAAATTGTATTTTAATAATACAGATAACAGATTATCTGTGTATTTAGATATAATAATTTCAATTTACTATTTATTAAATACATTTTAAAAAATTAACAAAATTCACACTCAAATCGAGATAAAAATATTATTTTTGGTTATGCATATATATAAGAGTTAAATATATATATATATATTATATAAATATATATGTCTATTACGATATCTAGATTTGGGCGGTGGCACCAAATATTTTTAGATTGGCATATTTATCATTTAATAATTAAATCTATTTTATTTTATTTGTAGATGTAAAAATAGGATTTATATAAAATGAGTTAATTGTATTTAAAAAGTTTAAAAATGTACACTTTTAGGTTTGTATTAAGTTCAATTGTTAATTATTTTTAATTTTAATTATATTTTCAATATAACTTATATTGATTTTTGTAAAGTAAGCTACCGAGCTTACATACATGTTTCTTAACAATTAAAACTATGATTTGTTTAATGTTCAACTACACTTAAATTTTATAAATTTAAATTTAAAATTCGATTATTATTAAATTTTAAAATACGCTTACCGTATTTCAGGTCTTAGTTAATTAACTTATACTATTTAGTATAAAATTAAATTAAAAGTTAAAATTAAAAATTCAAATTTAAATAATTTTAAATCTCAAATTACCATTTGCATATTTGGGTCTTTAGCTAACTAATTTACATTTAAACTATTATTATTTAAAAATTTGCAAACACAATTTTATTAATTTTAAATAAGTAACACGACTTTGATTTAGATAGATATTAAATATAAATTAAAATATCAATAAATAAAAATGAATATTAACACGAATTAAGTTTATAAAAAAGATTAAATTTAAATTCAAATTTTATGAACAAAATTCAAATTTAATTAATTAAATTTCAAGATACGGCTTACATCGGTTGGGCCTTATCTTAAAATAACAAAACTTATTAAAATGCATTAAAATAAATATTTAATTAATATTAAATTTCAAAATATTTGCATAATTCGAGCTTTAACTAACAGAAGCTGCTAATGTGATTGTTCAACACACATGCTTCACACTCGCACAGCCGACAGTGTTGGGCAACGGCATTAACAACAACATCCTTAGGAATTGCTCATAAGCTGTAACACACACTTGACTCTGGGCTGCTGGTCCAGGCAATTAATGCAAAATGCTGCATGCGCCCGATAGGCACAGCGGCATTGCGTATACGACCGTCTGCCTGTGGTATTTAGGAAAATGCTTAAGGGCCGTGGGAGGTGGGACGACTCGCCAGACAATTGCATAGGCATTGCCAAAGAGCCGGGCTGCAACAGCATTCAACTGGCGCTTATGTTTTGATAGCCATGTAATTTCCGCCCATAAACAAAGGCTGGCGCAGATTCACATTCACATTCGCATTCAAATTGTGTGTGCCAGCCCAAGCCCATGGCCAGATTCAGTTCAAGTGCAACAATGCAACTTGAACTGTTGCTCGGCTGAATGTAATGAGCTTGACAACTTAAGCCCCAGCTTGAATGCAGTTCATCAATGGGTAAACTAGCTGCTGTTCATATTTGTGGTATTATGCTGACTAAACTTTGATTGGAATTAAGTATTTGAGTTAAGGAGTATAAGAATCAACTCAAGAAACATTTAAAGCGTTAGTAGAACTTTCATTAGGCTTCTTTACTCAATACAAGTGATACGTCTCGAGGACTTGACTAATTTCATAAAATATATTATAAAAAATCTCAATGAGCTGCTAAGATATATATTTTTTGTATATTATTGTGTTTTTATAGTATTATGTTATTATATTATTATATTATTATATTATTATATTATTATATTATTATATTATTATATTATTATATTATTATATTAATATATTATTATATTATTATATTATTATATTATTATAGTATTATATTCTTATATTATTATATTATTATATTATTACATTATTATATTATTATATTATTATATTATTATATTATTATATGTAATGAGTAATGTATATAATTATATTATTATATTATTATATTATTATATTATTTTATTATTATATTATTATATTATTATATTATTATAGTATTATATTATTATATTGTTATATATATGTACTAGCGGGTATTGCCCGGCCTTGCCCGTGGAACGTATTGTGCTAAAAATTTAAGGTATTTCTCGTTTCGCAATAATTAAATTTAAAATGAAATTTAATTTAATAATTAAATTTTAATTAAATGAAAAATAATTAAAATTTTGAATTCTGAAATCAAAATAAAAATACATTTAATTTAAATATTTTTTGCATTAAATAGCTTAAGAGTACACCATTTTTTTATTCAACAATATTTTAATGCGTTCGTATAATATTCGATGAGTCTTTTTTTTACGTAATTCAATATATTCATGTTTTGGCCAACAACGATTCAATCTCCATTAAGCTCTTCAGTTCTAAAATTTTTCGCAGCCCTAGGCGCCGCTTGCCCCTGCCCCACTTAATACATTTTGGCAAATAATTTTGTACACATATGCCGCATTTTGTTGGAGTATTTGCGCCAAAAGTTTCAACAGCCCCTGCTCAAACAATGCCTAAACCAAAAACTGTGCTCCGCTTTTTAGTTTTACAAATTGCTTAACGCCACAACCAGGCACCCTCCCCCTCCTCCCTTCACCACTTGCCGCCCCCTGCCCCACGCTCCGCTCGGGATTGGACTGTGCTCGAAACTACTTTTGATTACTGCCGCAGCTACAATACAGCTACTGCAACTGCAACTGCAACTGCTAGCGAAACTCCACTCACTGCTGGCAGCCTCTGTTAGGCAGCAGGCAGTCAAGCATAACTTTTACTCTATTGACTGCACACCCTGCCCCCTTCCACGTCCTTGCCACAGCCCCTGCCACTGCCGCCAGCTGCTGTCTTTCATGTCTGCAGCTCGATTGGGCTCAAACATGCTGAAAGTTGGTTCGTTGAGTTCTTTGGTGGGTCGCTTATGCTATGCATTGATTAAATTTGACTTAAATTGCATTAAGTGTGTATGCACACACACACACACCCTTGTGTCCCTGTGTGTGTGTGTGTGCAGCATCGTTTTAGGGCTTGTACAATTCTTATTGTTTGAAATTGGATTTTGTTGCACGTTGCTGCACGAGAAACCTGCTAACTGAAATACACATTCTACATTCACCTCTGCCCCGCCCACTTGTTGCCACAATTCACAATTGGCCAAGAAAACAAACCGAATTGAGTTGCCGAAAACCATTTGATTATTTATTGGGCTAATTGAGAGCGATGTGTTTTGTGTATTCAATTGCCCGAAATTCCCTCAATTCATTTGATTTATTATTCAGAAAATTGAAGCTTTAATTGTTAGCAATATAAATTCTTTTCTATACGAAATCAATATTTGCTTTCATTCAACAATATTATGTGCTTTTTATCTTAAAGATAAAAAACTATTGAGCAAAATGTTTTCTTTAGAAAACAGAATATTGAGCCATACAAGAACCTACTTTTCGACCAATCGCTCCTATGACAGCTATATGATATAGAGGTCCGATCCAGCAGGTTCCGAAATACGTACTGACTGCAACAGAAAAACGGACCTATCAAGATTATAGCTTATAAACTGAGAGACTAGTTCGCATAGAAACAAACAAACGGACAGACATGGCTCTATGAATTCGGCTGTTGAGTCAAGAATATATATACTTTATGGGCTAGGAGATGTCATGATAATATTATAATACCCTCTAAAAGGGTATCTAAAGCACAAGGCATATGCCCAGCTCGGACACACTCCAAACCGAGCCTCAGCTTCTTTATGCAGCGCCTGTGCTTCTTCTTTCCCTAACCATATACCATATGAAATGCAGTCTTGACTTACTTCGGCTTCTAAAGTCTGAACTCAATGAAATTCTCAGGTCTTAAATCTGACATACAAAAGCGCAATGCTTTAACTTTTTTTTCCACTTTTTGAGCATTTAAGCATTGGTTACCAAAAAGGATAAAAATCCCAAAGTATATATTGTAATAGGTTAAGGCCATTATTGGCAGCTCTATCTATGATTTCAAAGTTTTGCTCTATGTTAATTATAAGTTGGCATCGATAAGAAGACGGTTGTAATATCGATAAAAGGAAGATGCCGCGAATATGAATGATGAGGTCAGTCTGTCGATAGCTCAAAATGAAAGAGGTCGTTTAAATAAATAATACTACTAAAATATATTGTATGAGAAGTTAAACGGCAAAATTGTTGTAGCTAGCCTTTATAATTTTTGGTTTAAGCTTAAGAAAGCATATCATATATCGATATTTATCGATATTATGAACTTCGAAGAATATAAGGAATAGAAGAACAGACAAAGCAATATTCCTTATTCGACGCAGTTTCACAATATTTATTTTATAGAGTCGAACAAGCTTCCTTCTTCTGGGGAAGGGCATAAAAAGAACTTAAATTATTGAAATTCCAAATCTTATCATATTCTTGCACAGCTCGTGAAGGGCATTAAATTTGTTTCGCAGAACCACGCCAAATATCAAGCGAAAACTTAGTTAAGAACCTTATGTGAGAGTGCTTTGTAGTGTTTGCCGACTGCTGTCAGGGTCGTAACTAGGAATATGCCTCAATCTTTTTGCACAAAACTTGTGTCGGTAAACCGAAGATGCTTTTGCTCTTGTTGCTGTTGTTGTCATATTGCGGTTGCGGCTTCATAACATGCCACACACATTAGGAAATGTTAAAATGACATAAAAACAGAGCAACAGCCAGTGACAACAATGTGACACCTGTTTTTTTCCTTTCTAGGTATTTGTGAGTGTGCATAAGTGTGTGTGTGTGTGTGTGGTGTGGGGGATGTGTGTGTATGGGATGTGTGTTTATGTTCCTAGCGCATTTAGTGACATTTATGTGCAGCGTGGCGTTTTATTTGCAGCTCAATGCACAGCAAAAATTGCTTACGAAGTGTGCCATGAATTGCACTTGTTCTTGGTTTTTATATGCGAAATGCACTGAAAGAAAAAGACGGCAATTTTAAGAATGTACAACATTATTGTCATTTTCTTTGTGATAAGAATTCGTTCAAAAAAATGATGAAAATTATAATTTAAGCTGGATTTGAACCAGCGACTTCTCGTTTTTCAGTCCGATGAAAGCCAAATATCTCTCCATTTTGAAGCTGGCTTTGTTTATAATCGAAATTCACTGAAATAAATAATATATGAATGATATATGAATAATAAGAATTCGTTTAAATAACTGATTAAAATTAATCTTATGCTGGGTTTGAACCAGCAACTTCCCACTTTTCAATCCGATAAAAGGCATCTTTTGGCATGGCATTACGTTTCAACTGCGCAATTTGTATCTGTGCATCGAGATGTGCCTTGCACTTTGCTCCATCTCTATCGGATATTCTCGTATTCCTTCGCCATTTTCGCGCTGCCTTCATTTTTATGCGGCTGCCAAGTTCGTGGCGCCGCGCGCTGTGTGTCCTGTGATGTCGCATAAAATTTTACAGGTTTTTATTAAAATGTGTCAGACTCGTAAGTGCGACCAAGTTCGGGTCGTACGACAGCTAACTACGCGAATTACTTGCACTTTTTCGCTTAAAGCTGCACGAAGCTGCCCAAGCGAAACTCGAATGAGATATGCAATGGCAAACTTTTGCTCATCGCTAATGAAACATAATCATTATGCCATAATTAGCACGCACTAAGCTGCAAAAGTCCGATGAGCTCAGAGAAACGCCACGACGAGTGTCGCCTCAACTGGCTCAACTGCTGCCAGATGCTCGTAAGCTGCTCGCATCAAGTTGTAAGCACTTGGCGTTGGGCGTTTCCCGGCAAATCTCTGCCAGGCAAGCGTAAAAGCAGCTAATAATGTAAACAACTTTCGAGGGCGTTAAAAAAAAATGTATAGTAGAAAAAACCTGGAGGGACTGCCAAAGACCGTGTCAAGGCTTTGCTCGTTTAGACCTTCATTATGGCCACTTTTATTATTGTTGTTGTTGTTGTTATTGCTGGTCATTCGCAGTCGTTCGGGCGTGTAATTATGACAATTGCTGTTTTCCCTATGCGCTCCGTTGATTTCCAAGGTGGCATTCGGCAGGAAAATTGATGAACTGTGCAAAGTTGGCGAATCGTTTGGAAAATACCTAACATTTATAGCTTGGTAGAGGGTATAAGAACTTTGTTAGAAAATTTGTAATGTGTAGCATTTTATAAAAAAATATATATTTTAGATCTGCATCATTAGCCAATTTAATATAGCCACGTCTGTTGCTCAGCTTTAAAGATTACGTCTTCAAACTTTGCATAGGGGCTCAGATTTTCGCTTTCTTTCTGCCGGATCGAATAACTATATTATTTACTTTATATTTCAGATATCTTACTTAAGCTCGGAGAGTACTAGTTTAATTAAAAGCTTATTTAAATCTTAATTATTGGGCATGAAATTCTTGCTGTTTTTTAAGATATTTTTTAATCAAACTTTGCAACTGCGAGCTTGACAATTATTTTAGCATATCTGGAAGCCCATAAGCCATATGTCTGTAAGGGCATTATGCTTGTATTCGGGCAATGGCGAATTCACCCTCCAAATATGAAACCAATATTTGATCTAAGCTAAGTATATAATCTAGCCAACATATTTAATAAACATATTCATGAGCCACAATCTAGTTAATATTATATTTTACAAATATAAACAATGCGTTCTGTTGCCACTTAACAAAAAGTCGTAATTGACTGCAGTTAAACTTAATTAATTGCTAAATAACTAATTAAATATTAATTCCCAAAATGGGCTCAAATTATTAACAGATGTTTTAATAAAAATATATAAAAACGATTATGTAAATATATATCTTCTACTCGCCGAAGATTTTATACCCTTCTAGACATATCCCTTCAGTTTGCCATACCAGAACCTAGTTTTCGACCGATTTTTCCTATGCCCGATGTTGATAAGATTTTGCCTATATCCGAGGAGCATAGTGACACTATAGAACCAACTTTTCGAGTGGTCGTTCTTGTGGCGGCTATATGATATAGAGGTCCGATCCGGCCTATTATGACATATGTACTGCCTGCAAAAGAAAGTAGGACCTATGCAAAGTTGTAAGCTGAGAGACTAGTTTGCATAGAAACAGACAGAGAGACAGACAGACATGGCTATATTAACTCGCCTGTTGATGCTGATCTAGAATATATATACCTTATGGGGTCGGGAATGTCTCCTTCTATCCGTTACACGTTACATGTCAAAATTATAAAAGACTGTACAAGTGCAATAAAAATACTAATGAAAAGCTAAGCCAAATTAATAATTGCATTGTTAAAAATTAAATGAGATTAATCAAGAAAAAAACTATTGCTAATGTCATTAAAGAGCAATTAATATTATTTATCAACAAAGCTGTAAAGCAAACATTTTGCTGTTCATAAATGAAAAAATACAGCTTTTTTATGGCAAACAATTCGCAGCAGACTTTTAATCAATTCGGCATCGCTGCACGTGGCGTATACTTGATATATGCCCGACATATTGCGCATACGCCACCGCATTAAAATGCAAACGGACTGCAAGCAATTTGTACCGCAGACTAAGTGCAATTTAGTTAATTTAGCACTTGATTAACTTTTGAAATGGAAAAAAAGTAAAATAAAAACAAGCCGCAGTACAGCAAAGCAATTGAAATGCGCATTGAGGCCACAGCCTGTCGGAGAGAAAAATAAAAAGAACTCAAACTCAACTAGCTGCGTTTTTAGTTTCGCTTTGTTTTGGCTTATTTTGTTAGGTGTATGTTTTTTATTTTTGCTTTGTTTAACTGGCTGGCAGAAGTTTTAAGCAGCGCTGGTGTTTGTTAAATGTTGGTTGTTGTTTGTTGCTGGCGTTGAAGTTGGCGTTCGAGTTGTTTATATGCGGTCAACACAGCAAAAGCAGCGGAAGAAGCTCAAAAACCAGCCAGTGCCTGTGACATGAGTACGAAAATATATTATAAATATAAATTAAATAAAAAATGAAATTAATAAGATGAATGAGCTAATACCGCGAATACCCTAAGCTGGAATTAGTTAATTTCTAATTTTTTTTTATGTGTGCATCTCATATCTCATTTCAATGCCACATTTTGGAATTCTATTAAATATAATAATAATAAAAAAATGTATAAAAATAAATATTAAGAGTGCTCTTCTTGGTAGTATCCGACTAGAGAACACCCTGAACCTTCTTAATATTGATAACAACAATTTAAAAATAATGAAAATTAAGCAACTAGTGAACAGACGGAAATGCTTGTTGTCGCCTTATGCCTCACAGCCATACCAAGAATTGCGTTTAAACGAGAAAAAAAGTACTGCATACAAGAGACTCACAATTGCAATGCATATGAATGTATGTGTGTACCTGTATACAGAAATTCCTGCGCTTTGTGCTTACATCCAAGTTGCTTGCCAATATAATCACTCGCTTTCTTTAATAACTTCTGTGCTTCTTAATCGATTTGATGAAAATTTTCAGCAGTATGTATTATTGTACTACAGAATATTCAAATACTCTCAAAGGGCAAAAAAAATATTATTTATTAGATGTATAGATAGGCAGGAGAGGTGCGATAGCTGTAAAATTAAGGATACTTGATCTGTACGTACTTTTCTGCTGCATGTAAAGTTTGATGACTCTAGTTCTTAAAACGTAAGAGATTTGCTTGAAAATCAGGATTTCGATATCGAAGTTGATCAATTGGCGACAGTTATCGAAACAAACTCATATATCGCAGGCACTAGGAGGACCTACATACGTTAGTCTTTAGCTCTTATAGGTTCTGAGATCGACGTAATGGACTGACAGACTATTGATGCTGATCAAGAATATATATACTTTATGGGGTCGGAGATGCTTCCTTTTGCCTGTTACATACATTTGCACAAATACATTATACCCTTTTTACCCATTTTCAATGGGTTCACGGTATAAAAATATACATAAGAGTATTTCATATACGGCATAGAAAATATACGTTCCTTATTTTGTAGTATTTTTTGCACAATTCACATTTGTTTTCGCTTGAACCCATTTTGCATAACAGATGCGCAGCTTTTATATTATTTATTAATGTTCGTCTATTAGTTTTTGCATTTTGTGGTCTGCTCAAATTGAAAGAGCCATTAAAAGTGCCGTAAATGCCGTGTGTATTTATGCGCCTGGGCAGTTTTAAGCAATTATGAAAAAACCTCTTGAATAGTTGATTTTTAATATAAATTTATGCATTTTATTATCTGCATGTCTTGCGACAAGCTTGCCAAGTTTTGGGCGCTTGTCTTGCTCTTTTTTGTTTTGCTTGTTTTGTTGCTCTTCCAAAACAAATTTCCGCCAGCGTTTGCCAAGTTTGCCAAGTGCTCAGTACAAGACGAGCGCACAAAGGGCCTTCGAACTGTTTTCAATAATTTTGCGAAGCGCTCAAGAAATAAATATAAGTACATAAATAAATGGGGCGCGGCACCCCACACTTGGCCCCAATATAAACGACATACAATATAAAATATGGTAAGCAAATGGCAAATGCTTTTTGGTTGCGGCTTTTTTGACACACACACACACGGACATGCATATCGTGGCCTAAAGGGGGAAATGGATTGGGTGAAGAAATGATGGCAGAGGCGCCTTGGATTTGCATTTGGTAATTGAATTTTGTTTTGTACATTTATTTTCAGCTCTACGCATGCCAAAATCACAAGAACAACAAAAAAAAACAAAAAAAAAAAAATAAAATAATATTTATAAACATAATGTACCTTGAATCAACAAAAAAAGCCCAAGTGTTGCCTTTGAAGGAAGCTGCATAAGAATTTTAACTGAGAGAAGTTGATTTCAATGTTTTTGGAACTCTGAAGAGGCGGAAAAGTCAAAGAAAGCTTACATGTGAGTGTAATGGATAATTATATGTTAATAGGCGTAGACTTTTGCTGCCTGCTTGTTAGGTTGAGCATTGCCTTGGAAGCTGGCTATTTTTAGCCTTTCTCTGCGTTTTTCATGAGATAACGTTTAGCTTACATGATTTTAAATTGATCTCTCTACTTACTCTTTTCTATTTTTATCTTTGAATCGACCAATCTTTTCCTTCTTCTCTCGTTTAAGCTGCCTCTTTTTCTTACAATGCGCCTTTCTCTGCGATTTTCATGACATCAAGTACAGCTTGCAAGATTTTATTATGGTCTGGAGCAATAAATTAAAATAAATCTTCATCCGTTCTCTATTTACTCTGTTCTATCTTTCTTTGCTAATTAAGCACTCTTTTTCTTACTTCTCTTACTCTCTCTCGATCAAGGTGACTATGTGCGCCTTTCCTGCAATTTTCATAGTTGGGAACACATTCTTTCTTACTTTTTCTGAAAATCGCCTCTAGCGGCGATTTTCATGGATATCTACACCTTTTTGGGCACTCTCTTTCGATCAGGCTGTCTTACTCTGTCATTCCCGTAAAAATGCGCCTTTCTCTGCGATTTTCCTGGCTGCATACAGCTTAAGCCACATAATTTAAGGTCAGTTTTAATAACAATTTTATAAACGCAAAAGTCCAGTTGAATTCAGCTGGCTAAGCGATTTAATTAAACACTTTATGCTGTTTTATGTAGCTCAACTTTTTTGAAACTCGTTGTTTTTTTTTACCTATTTGCTTTCAGTTTGGTTGAAAACATGACTCTGGGAAACGACTTGTTTAGTGTTCTTGTGCAATTTGGCTTGAAATATTAACTGGAGTTATCTACTTATTTAAGCAATTTACACGATTTTTATTATGGCCAGCTCAGCAAGACATAAAACTAAACACACGCTCGCATGTGCAGAGCCTTGGCTCGAGTATCTGAGTATCTGTAACTTAGCCGGGACACGCAGTGCAGGCCGCTCTTCGGTTTGTCAGCTCGTTGCACTTTTCAAAACGTGTTGCAATTTGTGCTAAGAGCAGTCCCTTTTTATGGTACACTCTCTATAAATACACACGGGTGTGTGTGTGGGATATTGAAAGATGATTTTTACGATAATGTGCAAAAACTTGACATGGGTCAAGTGAATGCTGGGCCAAGCTCGTTAAACAGACGCGAGTGGCGTCTACTTTAAAGTCCATTAAGTCATATTTACGGCACAACTTTCAAAGGATAGCGTCAAAAAGTGTTAAAGCTAGCCAAGAGAATGGCAAAGAACCACCAAGAACCAGAAAGATAATAAAAAGTTGCCGCAGCTCATGATAATAAAACGTACAATGCTCGTGGCACGTGCTGCCTGAAATGGACACGCAGCCTGGACACGAACCCCTGACGCGGCAGCAGTGCTGCCCATTCAGCCATTTTCCAGCTAAAATCGGTCGGTCAGGCGGCAAAGATTGAAATTTGCAGCTGCCTGCAATATTGGCTAGGTTTAAACTGATTTACCTGATATTTTTAGGTACTTCTAAACATTTTTGTGACCCAATTCGACTTTTATTTATTTAATAGACAGTATAAAACGGAAATTACCCTCAATTTTGGCTATATTGAAACTGATTTAAAAGGACTCTTTATTTATGGTTATTTTTTAACTAACTAAGCTTTTTTTAAAGCAAATTCGAACAATTTTTTTATAGCATAAGAATATTTATAGATAGAGGAAATTGGCAGCGGCCTGTAATTTTGACTTTTCTTAAACTGATTTAGCAAATATCTTAGCTATTTCTATGCATGTTTCGGTTCCCAATAGGACGACGGATTTTAACTGAGTTACTTATTTAGCCATTTCTGGGCATTATCGCTTCCTATTTGGACTTTTTATATTTATAGTTAAGGGAAATGGAAAACGTTGGCATTTTGAACTGATTTAGCTAATATTTCAGCTAATTCTACAAGTTTTTATTGCGCAGCTGAACCTTGTTCTTTCTAGATAAAAAAAAAAAATTGACTTTCAAGCTCAGAAACTTTTTTGTGATACTATTTCTATAAAAAATAGTTTACTTTAACAAATATAAAAGTAAGCTTAAAATTATATTAAAAAAAAAAAGATTCGCATAAAAAGTTTAGCTTAGAAAATATAAAAATAATGTACTCTTTTAAAAAAAATAACAATTCATTTATGTTATTCAATGGGGTTTTTGAATCCTACATAAATGGAAGCTTGCAGCCTTAATGCAAAAAAAAGCTAGACAAGCAAAAAAAATATAAAGAGATTTTGGATGAGCTCTCCAAACAAGTAATTGAACCTTGCATAAGGAAATGTACCACAAAATACCAATAAAAATGCAGCTACTTTTAGCTTGTTTTCAACATGGGAGTTGGCCAACTTTTTTGCGGCGACAGTTGGCAACACTGGTTGGGAGTTGGTATTCTTTAGCTGTTGGCAGTTGACATTCCTTCTTCTGCTTCTTTTTTTGTCTTCCAAATAGATTTCCCAGCAATGTGTGCAATGGCATCGCCTTGAAACGCCCGCAGCAATTTGTTGCTGAATGATGTGTGAAGGACATAAAAATGCTCAGCATGCATCGAGGGGAAAAGGACTCTGATGTTCATGGCAATGGGGAACTGTTGATAAACTAGACAATGGTTGGTTCTGAGGGGGGAGAAGGGGACGGGAGGGCGACAAGAAATAGTCAGCGAGACGCCTTTGATAAACGTGTTGATGCTTGATACTTAAAAGACATTCGCATTGACAGCCAAAATGCTGATTGGTGTCGTGGGAATGCTTAAGAGATTTCGACAAATTTATACAAATTTAAAATCCATTCAGAGAGCTGCAAAACAACTGAAGAATACTTCAACTACGTGTAGGGCTGCACCATTTAATAAGGCAAATAATTGAGGGATAAACAAATAATGAGACTATTTAAGAGGGAGTTTCGAAGAGTCGGAAGCTCTTTGATAAATCTATTTACTATCCTTAACCCTGGGAAATGACTTAAAAAAAATGTAATGCAAATTGTATAATCAGATGAAGGCAGCTGCTAACTCCCATATTGGAATTTGGAACTTGTTCCCCTAGAAACAACGAGCTTGTTGTAAAGTATCGATAACTTTTATTTAGCAAGCATGTGTTTATCGTTAACACGTCGAAGCTTAAATACCCTTGTAGACATTTCTCTTTTTCAGATATGTGAGAATAGTGTAGCTTGGAAATGTTGAGATTAATGGTAATATTTTGGAAAATATAATATTTTTCCATCTACTTTTCCACTGATCATTTCTATGGCATCTATATGCTATAATAGTCCTAATATGCTAATAATTCCCGAGTGTGGTCAAGATATCTTGATAAATAAAAAGTTTTCATACAAGTACTTAATATTCGACTGATCATCCCTATGTCAGCAATATGATCTGGTGGTCCGATTTGCTCGGTCCTGCCTGCAAAAGAAGGACGGACCTATGCAAAGTTTCAATACGACAGCTTCAAAACTGAGAGACAAGTTCGCATAGAAACACACAGACGGACATGGATATATTTACTTGACTTGATATATATACTTTATGTTACTTATAACATGACAAAAATAGAATACCCTCTACAAGGGTACAAAAATAGAATTATGATTTAATATAAATAAAAGCCACGAAAGCAGTAATGACTTTTTCAGCCAAAGTTTAGTTAGTATGTTATTTGAGTCGCTGGCAGGTTATCGATAACAGTCCGATAAGTCGATTAGAATCGATTTCGCAATCGATAGACCATAAATGCTCTATCTAGAAGCTTATCAGAGCTAGACACAAACAGACATGCTATGTAGACTCTCGTATTGTAGACAAAGCCACAGAATATTTAAATTTTCGGATAAAAGCTCGCATATTTTTAGAGGCACAGCCTTATATCCATATATTTAAAAGAATTCATTTCCCTTGTGTGGGAAGAGGAAATCTTGTATTATTTTTATTTTAGATTTTTCCAGAGCTTAGTTTGACACTTTGAGTTGCCGGCAAACGAGAATATTTATTTAATAAACTTTATCAATGGGCATTAAATTGATTTTATTAAAACACAAAAGCAAGAATGTGCTAGAAAATATATTTGCAGCACTCAAGTATTAAATCGAAATATATATTTTGTTCTTGCATTGCTGATCAAGACAATTTAAGCCGCAATCAGAATATTTAAGCAATTTGATTTTCAATTATTGGCCTGACACTTTGGCACATAGCAAATGGCAAAACAAAAGTTAATTTTATTATCCATGCACTTTTCCCCATTTTGCCCAGGCTACAATTTCCACTGCCCCACAAAAAGTCGGCAACGTCTTGTTTACAACAAATTGAAGTCGGGCTGGAGAAAACTTTTGCCAGCCGTCGCGTTGGTTGTTGCGTTCGTTGTCTTCGCTCACTTCTGCGCCTGCATGCATTTTTGCACTTTGCGGGCAGACAGGGCGTATGAATAATTAAATATGCGCTCTCATATGCACACCCCCTCCCCCACACACACCCCACACATACACACACGCTCACGCACACTGAGACTCTGGACGAGCACTTTGTTTTTATGCTCAACTACTTTTTGTTTTAATGCCTTTCCGCCTGCGGGCTTTGTTTGGTTTTTGGTGAGAGGCTTTTTCATTATTTCATCATTTGCATTTCTCATTTGCCGCTGCCGCTTCGCTCCTTCCGCACAAAAGGATGCAGCCTTTTGGTAATTTCAACATATATTTAATGACTGCGGCCTCGTATTATTTTATTCTCTCTCTTATTGAGCCCTGTGCCAGCAACCTGTTCAGGTTTCCGTTAATACTTTAAGCCACAATAAAAAAAAAACCCTATTGATGCTGACAAATATTTTTCTAATTGTTTGCCTTATTTTGCCAGCCGCATCCAATTAGCGCCGCATAATTTTTTTTTTTTTTTGGCAGCTTGACAAACTTTATTAGCGCATCTTTTTTATGAAAATTTTGTCTATCAGAGCTTTAACATATTTGGATTGAGTACAAAGTTTGAGTTACAATAAATGCGTGTGATTTTTGTAGCACAATTGGTTAAGCAACCGAACAAAGTTGTTTAAATTTAATTATTATATATGTGCATATTTTGTATCAATTAAAATTAATATTTACAATTAATAAGAGTATTAATGAGTTTTTTAGCAATCAGAATTGGGTCCCAATGGGGCGTCTTGGCCTGTGCTCGGACTGATCGAAGTGAAAAAATGAACCTTGGTTTCAATTTTAACGGGATTTAATAAACTCCCAGACTGTTCCTTTTGCAGATATATGTGAAAACTTACTTACTTTTCGACGGATCGTTCCAATGGCAGTCATATGATATGATACTCAAATGTTAATAAGATTTGGTATCTTTATGAGGAGCATAGTGGAACTAATAAATCCCGAATTTGATCAAGTTATCTTGAAAAACAAAAAAAGTTGCTCAAACAAGTACTTTGGGTTTTACCGATCGTTCCAATGGCAGCTATATGATATAGTCGTTTGATGTTGATATGATTTTGCATATATACGAGGAGCATGGTAAGACTTAGTAATGCAGAGTTTGGTTAAGATATCTTGGTAAACAAAGAAGATTTCCATACAAGAACCAACTTTTCGACCAAGCTTTCCTATGGAAGCTATATGAAATAGTAATCCGATCCAGCCTGTTCCGACATATGTACTGCCTGTTACAGAAAGACAGAACTATGGATAGTTGCAAGAGAATATCTTCGAAACTGAGAGACTAATTTGCATATCAACTCGACTGTTGATGTAGATCCAGAATAAAGATACTTTATACATGCACATTTGATGAATAAATTATAATAATAGCGTATAACACCATAAATGTTTAAAGCGCAGTCAAATTTCATGCCCAAAAAATTTGAAAAAAAAAAAACATTGACCTTTACATTTATGGAATAGGTGCGCACAAAGAGAGCCACAAGGTATTCTATAACACAATATATATATATAATATAAAGAATAATAATATTAAAAGTATAGTGAAAAGGTAAAAGAATGGCATTTGCATTGCGCTGCTCAGCTTTGGCGAACTCATCTAATTGTTTGCATGAATTTTGCGCGAATTTCGAATCCTTTTGTTGTTTAACGTGTGCCGATTGCTTTTGTATGCGCAGCGCAGCATTGCAAATTTGCACAACAAAATTTCCATAAAAAAAAAACGAAAAGCGCGCTCGCAGCAACAAAAAAAATGGAAAATAAACGATTTTGAAGAGCTTCGTGCAAATAAAGCGCTGTGAGAAAAACGAACCCTAACAAGATTTTGCCGTCCAACAAAGCAAAAGGGCAAACCAAGAACGCGAAGGCTACGTGTTTGGCGTCAAAATGGCCGAAAAACAACTAGGCGTGGTGGGGGAGGGGGGAGGGGGGGGGAGGAAAAGCAGTAGAGCCTTGTATGGGGGCGAGTCGAAAAATTAAGGCAAAATGCGTCGCTCGGCGTTAATATTAACTTTTCTGCTCAGTTTCCTTTTGCTGAAAACTTTCGCCAAAAGTTACGCGCCGCCCATTTTTTATGCTTTGCATGCCCCCCCTCACCCCTTAAAAAATATGGGGAAAAAATAAGAAATGTGTGAAGAGACAATGCGCTTATAAATGGGCAAATGTTTTCCTTTTTGTGCTGTTACCAATTTTCCTGTTGCTGTTTATTTTGCAGGTCATGCATAAAATATTAAATTATTAGTTGCAAAGTGCCCCGGACCCCATTTTCACACACACACACACACGCACACACACAGCTCATTTTGTTGCCGTGCCACAGTCGCGTTTTTCTCTTCTTCTTTTTCTTTTTGCAACCGCAAATAAATTAATGGAATTTTGTGGTATTTTCATAAAGAGGCACAAAAGCTTTTGCCAATAATAATAATAATAATAATAATAATATGAAACAACAAAGTGGAAAATAATTAAAGCTGCTTACGTCCACCTTTTTGTTGGTTGATTAAGAAACGCATTATTTACTCAACAGCTAGTTAATTGCAGGGATTAACTGCATTACAAAGATAAACGTTACGACTTAATCTAAGGGAAGACGCAGTAACAATTGCCGGAAACGCGCATATAAATTAATTCCGTCATACAAATTACTTTTCTTAAGGCAGACATTTTATAACTAGCTGGCATTAACCGGCCTTGGCCGAGCCAAATATATTGCTTCATATCACTTTTCCACGCATTTTCCGCTCGTCGGTTATTTAAATCCGCCTGTGCTACGTTGATAAGTCAACAGTTGAGGTCAAAGTTTTACGCCTCACTCAGTCAAAGAAGTCAAGAAGAGAAGAGAAAATGGACTTGAATACGAAAATTTAATTTTACCTTTATAACCAATTTTCCACTCAGCAGAGGTGGATTTCCAGAAAAGTGTGAAACACGTCTTGGATGAAATTTACCAAAGAAAATTGCTTTCAACCAATCGTCAATTTTCCACAGTTTCGGGTGAAATTTGAAATTGAAATAAAAAACAATTATAATTAACTAAAAGGGAACTATTTAATTGCAAATATCTTGATATTACTTCTATTTATTTTCCGCCAATTTTTTACTGTGGTGGAGAAATGTTTGTTTATTTTTGCTCATTTATGTTCCAACAATTTTACAGCTGCGGGCTTATTTTGGAAATTACATTAAAACAATCAGGATTAATCAAATTAGAGGGAAGCGTTGTGTTGTGTTAATTTTCGGTTGTGGGTGAAATCAGGAAATTAAATAAATACAAGAAATTGCATTAAATAGCAACCACAATACATCGTTGTAATTATTTAAATTTATTTTCCTCAAATTTTCCACTATTTGGGTGGATTTCGAAGTTAAATAATAACGAGAAGGAAGGGCTATCTTCGGCACGCCGAAGATTTAATACCCTTGCAGACCCAACCTTTTCATAATGCTGGGAAAAAAGTTAATGCCGTATGGTAAGTAAGTAAGTATGGTTAAGATATCTTGAACAATAAAAAAGTTTTCCATACAACAACTTAATTGTCGACCAATTGTTCCTATGGCAGCTGTATGATATAGTGGAGGGACTTTTGCAAAGTATCATAAAGATAGCTTTAAGACTGAGAGACTAATTCGCATAGAAACAGACATACGGACATGGCTATATCAACTCGGCTGTTGATACTGATCAAGAATATATATACTTTATGGGCTCGAAGATGTCTCCTTCTATGCGTTGCCCATTTCACGACAAAATTATAAGGGTATAACACTGAAAGGGTATAACACTGAAAATAATTCAATTAGAACGCGTTCATTTAAACCGAACGGTAATTATTTGTTTATTTTTGTCAATAGCTTCTAACTTAAAATAGAACATGAATAAAGACAACGAAAATAATTTAAACAAATATTATAAATTAAATTAAAAGCGAATTGCAAGTATTTGTTTATTTTCACAGATTTGGGAGAATTCTGAAAATTAAAAAAAACAATGAAATTTAACTGAAGCAAACGGCACATATTGGTTTATTCGGAAATTTGGATCGGCAATTTTTGGGGGAAATGATTTGAGTGAATATTAAATAAATTGAAAACAATTTAAATGAAAGCGAATTGTAAATATTTGCTTATTTTAATCATTATAGCAATATAATATAATATAATATAATATATAATATAAATAGCAACAAAAATAATTAAAGATCTCAGTTTAAACGAAAGCGATTTTCTGGCTTGTTTTCTTTCGGAAAAAAAAAGCAATGGAAATTAATTACACCAGAACAATTTAATTAAAGGTGAACTGCTTATATATATACATTTTTGTATTGACTTGTATTTATTTTCCGCTAATTTTTCACTGTTCCATGTGAAATTAGGAAATATAAGATAATCCAAATATTTATTTTAAACCTGTTTTACATTTTGTTCCTCTTAACTAAAATGTATAAGTCCCATCGCTAGTTGATTACCCTACTAACAAATTGTTTAATGTTGTGAATGAACGAATAGCATGCGATACTCTTTTGAATCCCGAAAAGGACGTGTCACTTCGAACCCTATTTATAAGTAAGCTCTGGCCGCTTATCTGCGTGCAATGCGCTGCCAAGGAAAATGAAAAATGACGCCAAATGAGAAATAAAATTCCACGCCACTAATGGCATTAAAAAGCAGCAAGAAAAATAAAATAGGGCAAAGAGTAGTATATAAAATGCAATGCCAAAAACGAGAGGCGTCAAGAAGCAGCCAGACAATTTGATTAAGTGCCCTGCCACAGGCTCCAAGCACGCGTCCGAGTCCAAGTCAGCGTCCGAGCTGGAGTCGGAGTCGCAGTCCGAGGTCGGCGTAGATGGAATGCCAAGTCTCATGCTTTAGTCGCTCCTGTTGTCCTGCGCAAAAGTATTCAATTTGATTAGGTCGCGTATGTGTTTCAGTTTTTGGCGGGAGTTCGCCTGGTGCAGTGCCTCTCTGGAATACTCCAACTGCGAGCTGGAGTTTCGGTGTATTAGAAAGGTGCCATCCAAGACGACAAAGTCAAAACCAAGACCAACCAGAACTTGTAGCTGCAATTAGAAAAGATTTTGAAATGCTATAGCATCATAATAAAAATGTAAAAAAGGTATATATATATATGTATATCGGGGTTGAATGTTTGCTTTCCTATATGTAATTGACTTTGCTTTTCAAATAAACTTCTGTCAAATAAATTCAGTCACAAGAGAGTCGCAATCGATGACAACCTCTGCTATCGCTCTATCAGTGTTGCACAGAAACTCAAATGCTGCAAGTTATGCAACACTTATTATTTTAATCGCAGGACTTCTCCCATCTTCGAAAAGAATATATATATTTTTTTTTGCAATAATTGAAATATTGCTTCAGCCTGATAAGGTTTTAGTAGTTCCTTGGCGGAATTATCTCTCAAAGGAAAACTTTTCTAATACATTCTGAAATGCTGAATAATAGAAGAGAAATAAGCTTATGTACTAGACATTTAAAAGAATATCACTTTAAACAAATTAAGTATTCAAAAATAAAATTATATCAGAATTGGAAATATCTGGGAAGAGTTTCTAGATTCTTCGCACATATCTCTAACAAATCGTACTAGCTTATCATATAGCTTCTATAGGAACAATCGGTTGTATATATTGCTTCCCTAATCTCAACCGTGTTTGCCTGGGCGTGGTTTTATAATGTATTCTCGTGTGCCTCACAAATCCGATCCCAACCAATGCCACGCCCATCTCTGCCTGACCTACCTTGCTGGAATTCGTGTCATAAATGGACTCTGCATAGCGCTGATCGTAGAAGGGCTCGTCTGCATTGCTGCTGACGTAGGCGGCACAACTGTGGGGTGATTTGGTCACCAGATAAACGCGGATGTCGCCATCTCGTATCGGATTTGCCAGCCAAGAGCGCCATTTGTCCAATTTTCGGAGCTCAAAGGCAGACAGCGTGCGGTTCTCATGGAGATGGGGCTTCCATTGTTCCAAGAGCTGAGATTTGTATTTGGGCAGCTGCAGATCTTCGCCGACTTGTGGGAATATGGGTATACAGTAAACGCTGGATATGGAGTCCAGATCTATCAGACTTTATCGGAAAATATTAAGAGAGAGTCACCTTTTAAGCCGCTTTCGCGGATGATATCGGTGAAGAAACCCAAAGAAATTCCTGATGAAATGCTGTGTGGGCAACATGCCCGGTTCCAGTGGGAACACATACAAAGTCTCCGCATTCAGGCGGGCCACATTTCTCAGCAAATGCAGCGGGTAGCTGGAGTTATACGGATTTTTAAGCCCACGGGAGCTGGGATTTTTTTGGACCAGCCGCGTGCAAGGCATCATCGCAATACGTTTCCAGACCATTTGTTGAAAGAGGCGTGGCATTTGGTTATCCGAGAAGACCAGCTGCAGGGACACATAATGCGACCAGCTGTGGCTGCCCGAGGTGCAGTATTTAATATAATACAGCTTGCGCAGCGTCTCCAGCGAATCACCCGGATGCACATAGACGGCCATGCTAATCGGACCATTCCAGCGCACCAGCAGCCAGTCCATGTGCCCGAAGTCCCGGTAGGTGCCATGTGTGGTCAGTGTGATGCTCGCATTGCCGCGGAGTCGGGTACTCGAGGAGCGCATGAAATTATTACAGATCCAATAATCGCCATTCTGCTCGAGCTGCATGCGAGGCAGCCTGTAATAACTGCTTTGAACGTTTTCGCTGGTTCGCTGAAATTTTCCAAGCTGCAAGTATATAAGGTAGCAACACCCCAGCAGCAGCAGCAGCAGAGTCATGAACAGAATCTTCTGCGTAAATATCCGACGCCGTGTAGCAGGAAGCATATTATTTTTATATACTTATTTTTTGGGATTTTCCGTTACAGTTTCGATTTGTAAACAATTGCTGGGATTTTCGAAATTTCTGTCAATAATTTCCAAAGCAAAGCTTAAAGTTGTCTTCATTGATTATGTTTTTTAGATTACTTTAATTTCAAAATCGATACTTATTGATATTATCGATATGGCAGTAGATATTGGAAAAGATGTTCAACTTGTTTCGTGTATTTTAGTTATAAAATTCATATTCTTATTTTCAAATCTTAATTTCATCTGCTCAGCACATCTTCCTGCTGAAGAATAAATATATATATATATATACTTTTTGCCATGTACACTCATACACTAACAGGATTTAATTGTGACGTCATGCGCCGCTCACGAAATTGCAATCTTCTTATTTTCACACACTTCGCAACGCACACGCTTAAAAATACATTCATACATTTGTAACGGTATTCTTATGACTCAATGCACGCCGCTGGAGCTGGCGCTTTTGATCCTGTTATATTTATGTACATATATGCATATGTGTATATAGACTGAGGGCTGCAGCTGAATACAGAGAGCGAGCACTGTGCATACTGTGAGCGCGGCTGCTGCACTGGTTGTGTGCTCTCAGTTGTTGTTGTTGTATTGGTGCAAGTGCCGGCTTAGCCTAGGCGCGCGATTTAGTCTGTGCGCGTCTGCCGTGTTGATCGATCGTTTTTTGTTTGCGTGTGGCTATGTTAACGCGTTTGCTTGTAAGTTATATTTAATTACCCGGTGTTAAATGTGATAAAAATATGTCGCGTGTACTAGCTAAATATCTATGTAAGCTATTCCTCTATTCTTGATCATGCAAGAACATGTGAACATGTTGTTAAAAAATGCGTGTTTGATGAAAAAAAAATGGCGTACAATGGCGTACCTGATTGCCTTCTAAGAATGAGAGACAGTGAGAGACAATATGAAGAGCGCGTGTATTTGAGAGCTGAATGGGTGAGCTATCTTTTTATCTGTTTTTGCTCGTCAACACATATTAGCTTTAAATGGAAGCTCGATGGTTCAATTTCAATTTTACTTTTTGTATATCTTCCTTATAAGAGTGAAAAAGTTCCTTTCCTTGATAACATTTTTTGTTGTTTCAATTATTCAATGCAAATAGCTGCGCAATGCTTTGTAGAGTGAAATCTTAGCAATCTGTTGATGCAAAATATTATTTTTAAAATAGTAATTATAGTTTATTATCTAAACATGTTTAAAAATATATTTTTTAATATAAAGAAAAGGTTCAAATTTTATCCAGGTATCCATTTAATAGCGGTTAAGGTTCCAAGTTTGAGACTTTGAATATTCTATACTCTTGCAAAACATATAAAGTGTTTAACTTATATGGAATTTATAAGGGCGTGGCAAATCAGAAAATGTCTATCTTTCAGTTTTCTAGCTGAAGTGAGCTACTGTTTAGCTTCTCAAATATCGGAATATTGCCCTAGATAGCCCGTCATTAAATAATAAGTCCCTATGCTTAATTACACTATTAAATTTGTTTGATATTTACTCTATTGTTTATTCTATTGTTCTAATGATACACAAGGACTGAGAAAGAGCAACAGAAGCATGCCAGGAAAAAAAAAATACTTTTTGAACTTGTTCTTTCTCTTTGCTTTATGGTCACTATAGCTTTTATTTGTATGAGTATATGTGTTCGCAGTGTTGTTAAATCAATTTACCTCATTATTTCAATACACAGTGTTATTTCAACATCTAATGATCGTTTAATATACTTGACCGATACCTCTTATTCAATTAAATAGAATTATGTTCAATAGTTGTGGACTTTGTACTCCAATTTTCTCAAGCTTAGATTTCTGAACATAAACGTTGTCCGGCAAGCACTCTATGCAGACTTCTTGCACTGCCTGGTTACGCATTGCATGCCTCTGTGTCATAATAGCTGGCCATAAATCAAGCACTTACAATCTTTCCATTAGCCAAGCCGCCGCTTGAGCCCACAAATGGCTGTCACATTTTATTTAAAAAGCTCGCGACATTTTGTGGACGCGGTAATTGCCATTTTTCGCGCCTTCCTTTTTAGATTCAGGCCAAAATTCTTGTAGCTGCACTTGCCATCGGTGTCGACATTGGCATCTTTTTAATTAGACCAATATGAGATGGTCGCATAAATTTGGCCTAGGAATTCGGTTGGTATTCAGCTCGGAACTCGGGACTCGGGTTTTCTGTGCTATGCAACCGGCTTGAAGACCATTTATGATTAACACTGGGCAAACATGCAATGCTCGCTGTCATTAGGGCTGCTACCCTGTCTGCTTCTAGATGGGGGGCGGGGGGCTGGTTTAGGGCTTTCCACACAATTTTCCGGCTGCCTGTCTGGCGAACATTTGTCATTTCTGCCACTGACAAGCCGAGCCATGCACATTGGCAAATAGTTTGCCTATTTTTTTCTGCTCATTTTTCCAACTTTTTTTTTCCTTAGCTCGTTATGGATGTAGGTGTGAAATTATAAATTTGCTGATAATTTATGAGCCTATTTCGCAGTTACCATCGCTTGGCAGCTGGTTATTGCTTTTTGCATGACAAGCAAGTGCCCGGCGGGCTTTCACAAAAGCAAAGACTAATCCAAGGTTAAATTTGACAAATAAAATTGGAAAAGTTTGAAACAGTATTGAAAGAAATTGGCTTTCAATGTCTTTTATTAAGCAAACAGTAACACAAAATGGCTGCATTTTATTGCTATTTATTTTTAAATGAATAAATGGAGGCACATTGTGTTGTTATTATAGCGCAAATAACCCTAAAATAATACAAAAACTCAAAAATATTACAATAAGTCAAAAGCTTAATTGTAAAATGAATCCTTTTTTTAGATACACTTTAAAAACAGTTCAATATAACATGATGTTGCACAATTCATTTTTATTTATTTTAACTTACATATATAAAAAAAATTGAAAGGTTTTCTTTTAGAGTTAGAAACATTTCCTGAGTTAAAGTGGAAAAGAAAACTTTTCAAATATAAATATTTCTTTATTTATCAAACTCTCGTGTCAACATATCAATTTAAATACATTTAACCTTTTTGATCCTCAATTTAAAGAACATTTCACTGTTCACGCATTCACCTAGTTCCCATAATAATTTTGTTGTATGTTCTTAACATATTTATACAATGCGAGACGAAGGCGTCTTTGTAAATTTATTTGCACAGAAATTGCTGAAAATTAACATTCTCTCCCGCAGTTCACACAAAGAATTTCCGAGCTGTTGCCAACTTTGCGTCAACTAATTGAGAAAGTTATGAGCCGACTTTCACAGGGGGAGGGGTTGCGGGTTGAGGAGGCGGTAGAAGAAAAAATGCAGATGCCTCGCAGCAAGCTTTGAAATGCCGTGTGAAAAATAGTGAGGCGAAAATGATAAATTCATAAAATGCTTAAAATGTTAAACTATGCACAACAATGTCAGCTTAGAAATGGTAAAGCATGAGCCAATTATAACATAACTAGCAAATAGTTGGAAAAGCTTGAAATAATTTTCACGAAACAATCACAATTTTATTGCCTTAATGTGCATTTAATTATGGTCTCCGCAATTGTCGCATTTGTTTCGGCAGCTGACATTAGTTAGCTGGTCTAATTAATGGCCAGGCAAATGGCTTTTATCATGCACAAATTAGTTTCCTCTTATGGCCGTAAATGTCCATAATGAACTAAGCCAAACGCATTTGGTCCACAAAATATCCGCTCGCATGTGAAACAATTCAATAAATGCCGCAGGCCGAAAATTGTTTTGTTAAATATTACACAAAAATTTGCATACATTTTATGCAACTCATAATCATAATTCTACACATTGTTGTGTGTGCACACACAAGCTCACAGCTCCATTATTCAAGCTCGTTCAGCTGGTAATTGTTATTCCCTGAACCTATTGATAGTGGATCAAAGGGGTGTAATGTTTATGTGTAAATTTATATAACCGGAAGAAGGTAAGTCGTGACGACTAGCTGACTCGATTTAGCTCTGTTTTTTTATTAAATTTATATTAAAATATATATTTCCATATACCAAACGCATTACGAGCCTAACATTTATTTACTCGTTATCTCCTCCCATTTTCATAATAAAATAAATATTAATTATCAGGCTTAGTTTCTTAAGCCAAACTCGAAAACTATAACAACTAGATATACCAAAATTGGTATGTAGGCCTCCTATAGTATATAAAGATTAAAATTATATACTTTATTTGGATACTCCTTTCCATGCAGGTCAATTTGCAGAAAGACTTTAAACTAACGCAATTTGAAAGATGGAGTCTTGCGATTTGGAACGCACACCCTTTTTCATGTCATATTTAAGTTCCGAAAATTTCACTACGATCGGACTGTAAATACCGAAGTTAATTAGGCTTGAATTTCCCATACATAGTGCTGGGGGCTAAATAAAGAAGAAGCACAGGCGTGAATGTGCTATTGTGCATATATGCATATAGAAGGATTTTGATGGGAATGGATTAAGGGTATCTCCGAGTCGGGCACGCCCGTACCGAGCACTCTTGTTTAATTTGTTGTTTTTTGGGGGACATTCACAAGCAATTGTAAACAATTACACTAAGCGAAACCCTTTATCTAAAACCAAAGGGACGCGTCACAGCTCGAGACCACAGAAACAACCTGAACAACAATGAGACGAATATACGAAGGGCCGATGGGAGGGCGGGGGGCTGGTCTAACAAAACAGACATAATTGGCCTGTAAGCTGTCCAAGCGTAAAAGTTTCACCTGCTCGACACGTAGGCTTTGCCCCAGACGCGCCTAATTAATTAATGTGCCTCATTAACTACTGTAACCGTAACTGTAACTGTAACTTGGGGCTACACTTTGGACACAAATCAAACGGCAAACGCGTGCGTCCTCTCCGATCGGCCCAAACAACAAGACGACGGACAGGACTCAAACTGAGGCTGAGGCATAAAAAGTTTGCCAAGTGAAATCTCTTGCACTCAAACTCATTAGGTAACTGCCTGCCAGATCTTACAGAAATCAGACGTTGTTAATAATGGTTAATTACGTGTTTAATTATGCATGAGCAACGCTCACACCACGCCCAAGTCCAAACGGGCCCCAGTTGGGTCCCTTTTTGGCGCCTGATCCGACGGCCCATGGCCGGCGTCGGCCCTTAGTTTACCCAACGGAAGCTGGCGCTCAAACTCTCGTTAATAAATTATGTAAATTGTAGGCGCAACAATCTCGCCTCCTATCTCTCTCACTCTGCCTGCCTCTCTCTCTCTCTCTCTCTCTCACTCTCTCTCTCACTGTCTCTTTCTGGCAAATGGAAATTTATGCAAGGAACTGCTCAGACGGGGCGCTAATGGCCTGGCAAGTGTCTTAAGCCCAAGCGGAAGTCAAGTCAACGCAGTTATGACTGCCTCCTGAAATGATTAAATTAAATGCAAATTAACATTCATTATTAAAATACTCAACAGCAAGTGGTTCCGTTGCTCGGCTTGAGTCTTCTTTTTCCTCTATTTTCTCTGGTGTACTTGATACTATTATTATTTATTTATTTTTCATTTTTATATTTAAATTTATGTTTTTTAATTTATATTTTGATAACTATATTTTCATATTTTTATTTACATTTTCTGTTTACATTTATATTTATACACATATTATTCCTATATTTATATTTTGTATTTAATGCGATCTTTCCATTTTATATTTAATATATTTATATATTACTGATTTTGTTCATATTTACATATCCTTTTTTTATGTTGTGTATATTTATATCTTATTATATTTATACCTTAATATGGATAAGTATAAGTTTATATTTTAATTAATAATTATTTAGTGGTTTTATGGCGATCTTTCCATTTTATTACATTTTATACATTTATATTTTATTTACATTACTTAATATTTGTATTTTTATATTTTGTATGTTTACATTTATTTATATTAATATACGTATATTTAAATAATATATTTAGCTCATTTTTATTTATCAAATAAATCAGTTAAATTTGCCACAGGCGTAAACTGGGTGAAAAACTTATATCTTACATTTCAATCACAAAACTTAGCACAAGCAACTTCACGGAATCCGATTTATTAAAGGTGCCATAAGCAAGGTCGAAAATTGTTTCCGAGTTTCTCTGAACTAGCTTTATCCATTTATTTGCAAATTTATATGATCATTTACTTCTAAAAGTGTTTTTCTTATTTATAAAACAGTGTTCCATTATTTTTATCTGCCCAACGCCTATTCAACCGCCAACTCCAATACTTTCAATACACTAATTGACACAAAATTGTGTACTTAAAATATCGATAAATATTTCTTATTTTACACTTTTCTTGAAACTTTCGAAAAGGCAGAGCTGACTCAATTGAAACTTTTACTCTTGAGCGGGCAACCAGTTGACCTTCAAGTCTGTCGCCCACTTGTCCCCGTTTAAGTTTTCGGTCAACTTTCTTTGGTCAGCTCTTTTTTTTTCTTCTACTTTCTATCGCAGCCACAATGCCTTGGCGACATTTTTGAATATGACTTGGGAAACAAAAAAAAAATGTCTGTATAGAAAACAAAAAAATATATGAATGCAAATAGTAATCAAAACTTCACGGCAAGCGAAGTTTCTATTTAATTTTAATTAGAAAAGTTTTCAACTTCAATTTTACTTTCTCTTTCGTGTTATTTTTGCTGCCGGTTTTTGACCGCCATTTTACTAAAACAAGAGTTTCTCTCAGCCAGCCAAGATAAGCCAATAAAATGCAAGTAAGAGTGAAATTCTGAATCGAAAGCGTCTTTTTTATGTTTACTTTTAATAATTGCAGAAAAATCTTAATATCTGAAAGGGTTAGGGAAATGTACTTTATATAATATCATTTATTATTAGTTTAAATTGTTTGAGAATTTATTAAATTTATTCCGAACTCTAGTTCAGCTTATAAGGCACATAAATTAGTATAAATAAAAATTAGCTGGATTCCAGGGAAGTACCTGAAGTACCCAAAAACTACCCGAGAATTGATCTAACTCAAGGGGTAATCGCTTACTTTTATAGGTTCCGTATCGATTACAGGGAGAGTTATCGATGATTGGAAGTAAATTAACAAATGTTTCATTCTTAGCTTCGGCCGTTCTTTAGTCAGTTAACCCGAAATAGTCAGTTAAATAAGAAATGCGAATTTAAGTGTTGTGAACTTTGGAATTGGGTTTCCTGCTTTGCTAAGTTGACCACTCGCATCAACATCTCATCAGCGGCACTTCAGACCCAGCGCGGAGTCATGAGAGTCGGCAGAGGACAACCTATGTTTGTTTACGGGCCGATCGGGTGACGGTCCTGTCTGCGTCCTCAAGTGACGGAGCAGTAAAATTGCGCTTCCAAAATTGACAATACGTTGCCTGAATTGTAATCGTAGGGTGAGGCTTTGAGCTGGCAGCCCGCGGATGTGCAACTGCGCCCGGGGCCAGCGTCAGCGATAACCGGCAATCGGCTGGCAAATTGGAACGTCCGCTGTCCGCAGTCCATTGTCCGTCTGCCGCCTGCGCCTTCTGGTGGCCAAATCAAATAACAAATGATTGTCCGCGCTCCGAGTCGTGAGTGGGGACTCCTGCGAGTGCGACTGCGATTGCGACTGCGACTGTGATTGGGCAGCGACTGATGAGTGCCAGCCACGCGAGAAAATCGAATGAAAACCCATTCTTTTTCGCGACATCCAACGAAATGGATTTATTATGTGGCCGACTACAGTCAAATGTTTGCCTTGCATATCCATACGTGCGGGTATTGGTGCACATTTATAGCCAAAAATGAATCTGCGGGTGAATTTACAAAAATGTTGATATTTTCTCTGTGATTCGACTTTACTTAAATTAGCTTAACGCTGGATTTGAAAAAAAAAAACAAAATGGTTTCAAGTTGGAATTTAGAAATTCGATTCAATTCGACGCAGAGAGGATTTTTTTACGGGGCTTAAGAATGGATTAAATTTAGAAATTCGATGAAGAAAGAATTTTGTTTAAGCTGTGGAAATTTAAGTTACAAAAAAAGAAGGAATTTTCATAGAAATTCATATTTCATGATATGCAAGTTGAATAAAGGATTCTCGTCTGTATATTTGTCCTATCATATATTTTTATGTCTGTTTATGCTCGAAAAATCTGCAATTTGCATAGTGCAGCTGGTGGTTGCCAGTTCAAATCCTAATTGTGCAATGTGCCTGAGGTTTAATTCCCAAAACCGTGCGAAGAATAATGTGCCTGTCTGTATGTTGCTCTGGAAAATGTTTCATTTATAGCTATCGCATTGTTTAGCTGCTGGTTGCTGGCTCGAATTCTATTTGCGAAAAGTTAGTTTTTTCTTGCCAGCGTGGTAAAGATTTCCTCACTAAGTATATGTATGTGCCTGTCTGTGGTGGTTGGTGGTTGCAGGTTCGAATCCTATTTGAAAAAAGTCAGGAAATGTATTTTATGCTCAAAGTATTATTCCCAAGATGCGGTTAAGATTTCCTAATATAACTTAGTGTACATAATATACATTGTATGTGCATATGCCGAAGCATTGTCCAGCTGGTGGTTGCTGGTTCAAACTTTATTTGAGAAAAGTTGGGCAATATGATGCGCTTAATATTTCCTTATATTCCTAAATGTCTAAATAAATATCATGTGCCTGTCTATAGCTTAAAGAAACTATGTTTCGCAACGTCCAGCTGGTGGTTGCTGGTTCAAATCCTATTTTAAAAAGAAATTGTGTTAAGAAATTCGTTCTTCCTATGACTGGGCTAACTTTTACGAAATGTTAATGAACTCCCTGTGGCATGTATTCGTAATACTGCCTTTGGTTGCTGGTTCAAATTCTTGTATCTCTCCCTTGCGACTGGAACATGGACAGAAACTGTTAAATAATTTCATGTGGTGTGCTTTTGTAGGAGTCCATATACATATGCGTCTGCATGTTTGTTTATCTGTCGACGAGAATTTTAGACAGCGTAATCTACTAGTCGAAAATTCGGCGTCATTTTTTATTGCGCTTAACTCATTTGGAAAGTGTTGGTAACAGAAGGAAATTCCTTCAAAAAATATAGCACATTTTTCAGCCTTCGCAGACTTGACTCCATAAAATTATCTATCTGTGCAGACAAACAGCGGAGACATGAGAAACGAGAATAGAAAAAGCCAGAAGTGAGCCCCACCGTACACCATGGAGATAAAAATGCAATAAAATTTCGACGGCGTCGTCTGATGGCGTTTTAGATGGTTGCGCACAGGCGGACGGCAGCCAGGGGAGGACAGGGTTACAAATGTCCCCGCTGTGTATTGTAATCACTCAGTTGAGTTCGCTTTTCTGGGGTCGCCATGCATGCGCCCCGTTTATCTAAAGTGTTTCGCTGAAGGGTTTCACCAGACAAAGCAAATTTGAGCCAAGGCAGAGAAAGTAGAATATGCTAGTGGCTTTATAATGGAATGCCCAAATGTAATCATGTTTATGATGGGATATGACATGAGAAACTATCAAAGCTCAAGCTTTTTAGTTAATTAGTTTGTAAAGTAGATTCCAACGTATTACCATAATGAAAGATCTAGAGTAAAGAAAGCTCTAGAGACATGATGAGCACAGATTTTGTTTGCTTTTTAGGAATCAAGCACCTCGACATGTTTTAATAATTCAGCTGCCCATCGATGTCAATTTTAACTATACAATAGTTATTTTATCCTTGTAGAGGGCACTCTAGTTTTGTCATGCAATGTGCATCGCATTAAAGAAGACATCTCCGACCCCATAAAGTATATATATCGTAGATCAGCATCAACAGGCGCGTAGATATAACCATGTCCGCCTGTCTGTCTGTCAGTCATAAGGCTGCCATAGAAACGAACGGTCGAAATGCAGGTTTTTATATGGCAAAATATTCTGCTTTCCAAGATATATTCTACAAACTCAGCATTTACGAACTTCACAATTCTCACAACTCTGCAGGAAGAAGTTTCGCAGATATTCTTACTTTCTCATTTATTTTTAAATTATATTTATTTGTTTTTGACTATATAAAGTTTATTTTTAATATTATTATCATTTTTAATTATCATACGATATTAAATATTATTGCATAAACAAATTTTTCTTTTTTTGATAAGTACTCTAGTTGAGCCTAATTCTTGCAGACGAATGCAATTTAATTTGTTATCAAAAACTTTTTTGCACACTTTCCAACAATAGCTTTTAGTTTAAGTTGCGCGTTTCTTGTCAAAGGCAACAATTTTGTAACATATTTATATTTTATTTATTTTTATTCTTTTATTTAATCCGCTTATCTTATACAAATGCTATCCAGCTCAAGCTATATATATATATGAGGATAGATCCTGTAAAACACACCGTCTGGCCCTTCTCTTTCTTACCAAGCTCCACATATTTCTGCTTTTTCCAGCTGACAGTCGCATAAAATAAATTCTGGTAAACATGCGGCACACGTTTTGGCTCAAAGAGCCTTCGTTTAATGTTCTAACCATTGGCAGTCGCTATTTAGTTGAAAGTGCAGTTAAGCAACAGTTTTAGGAGTCGCTAGCGCCACAGGGCTATAAACGCTGTCGTTTAGCCAACTTGCTACTCGTCCAGGGGGGGCTGGAAGGGGGGGCAAGTTGCAACCCTTACCAGAAGTGAATTGTCTGGACCATGTGCTGGCCTCATCCATATAACTGACATGTGCTCTGTGTGCGCTGGCTAATTTAATTAAAATCAACTTAAAGCAGCCCGCGGCAGCCGATGCCGACAGGCGCTGTGTGGCATGCGGCATGCAGCATGCAACATGCAACATCCAGTTGCCTTTGCCCCAGGCCAATATGTTACGCTTTTAATTTGTTAATTCATTTTCGAGCTGCATAGATGGTGTGAGAGAGAGGGGTGGAGTGGGAGGGGAGGCGATGTGGGCAGGCTGCCGCAGCTTGGCTTTGCGCCTGCAACAAGTGCAACAAGCCACTGTGCAGCTGCCACACATGGATTCACACACACACACACCCACACACACACAGTCACCCGCCCACCTACACACTCGGCATTTGATTTCGTTTGTTTAAACTGCTTTCACTTTCCTATTTACTCTTTCTGTGCGCCAACTGAAATGAAAAATGGCCAAACGTTGTTTATTTGCTCAGCTAATAGCAGCTTGCTCACACACACACACACACGTACACTCACACACAGAGAGGCGCACCTGTTAGCGCTTTAACTTTAATACTGCCTACCTGCATGCGCCGCGTGTCTTAATAAAATCGCTGCCTTCTTTTTTTTATGTGACTTAAGCGTAATAAATTTTATATTTTTTGATAGTCGTATAAATTTTGATATATTAACCGTGTAAACTGACGGAACACATCATCAGCACAGCCAACTACGAGTCTGCGCTCTAAGAAGGAAGAGATGGAAATGATTTCCTTCCTGCCTTCAGCAGGCCTTGCCCATAAATTTGCTGAGAAAACCTTTTGCAATTTACGCATCTGCTCAGGCGTCGCAATGTAACTTCCCTACATTGGGTTCAAGCAGAGCATAGGAATATGTTAATGTTGAAGTCTGCTAACGTGGCGCAATTTTATTTTTATATTAGATTTAAAGATTTCAATAGCCTTAGTGACAATTTTATTGGTAGAACTTAGAAGGGGTTTTCTTCCTTGTGTCTTAAGAAATATCGCTTATGTAATATAATAAAGTATGAGAAAATGCTGAGCGTCGGACTAGCAAGCGTGAGGTTGCTGGTTCAAATCTTGTAGCAATTATCCCTTCTGATGTTTATTATTTAATTTTTTACAATAGTTTTAATTTATTCAAGTATTCATTTCGAATACAGTATAGACAGGGCCTGAGCGTCGGACTAGCAAGCGTGAGGTTGCTGGTTCAAATCGAGTAGCATTTCTCCATTCTTATAGTTATTATTTAGTTTCCTTATTAAATTGAGTAATTTTGTTTAGATTTGTTTTCAAATCGAGCGTTGGACTTACAAGCTGGTTCGAATCCGGTAGAAATTGTTTAGTATTATTTATACCATATTTTGATATTATTCTGTTTAATTTAGTTATTTTCAATTATATATGATTCTTTTCATTTTGTAAAAGGGCATTTTAACTTCGCCGTAGGTTTTTTATTTTTCATACTCCGTGTATTAAATTAAATTTTATTTGCTGCACACGGTTCAGGTTCAGAGCCAGGCCTGAGACACACCATGTGGTATGCAACATAATTTTTTATTTGTTCAAAGCAGACAGCCACGCAGGCTGCTCAGCATGGATTCAGCCATTTCTTGTTTATTCAGGTTCTGGTGCACACAGGTTTTGACTTCAGGAGATTTTTAATGCAACTTTAAGCAGATTACAATGCGAAAATCTCTGCAATTGAATGTATGCATTTCCAAGTGGAAATGTCAGAAATGCTTCGCAGCGCAAATCAAATTCCAGCTAATGGATAAGCAGTTGTCCGTGAGCTCGGGTAGCTGCCGACCGGAGTTGGCCTGAATGTTGGCCATGATGTGGCAGCTATGTGCGCAAAAGCCACAAACAATTGACCCGCTGCAGACAATTTCTCAAGCTGGGGCTGTGCTGCGCATTTATAAGGACTCGTATATGTTCAATGCTTCTTTTTTTTTTCCTTCAACTTTTTCATTTTTATTTTTTTTTTGCTTAGTTTCTGACTTTGTTTTGTTCAACAGTATTATGCTGTTCCATTTGCAATGGACCGATTTGTTTTTGCACCACAGTCAATCACGGCAAGCAACCAAAAATTTCTTTAGGTTTTGCTCCGAAGCTGCTCAAAAGCAGCTTTCTATCGAATGCTCCGTGACGAAAATGTGTTTTTAAAGTACTGTCGAAATATCTGCAAAGTTATGAATAGTTTTTGGCCGTGCTTGAAGCTTAAGGCTTATTCACTAGGATGTAGGGTGGTGGTCTTCGAAACCACATCTCAGCTCTTATGATTTCTATATATTTATGTCTGTTGTACCTTCGATATGCTGCTCCATAAATCGACCTCTATTGATACCCATTTAAAGTCCGCAATAAAACAATAATCACCTAAGGCGCCCATTGTTTTGTTTTCCACGTGCAGCATTTTCGCATGCTCTCTAAGCGGCTTACGGTCCATTTTGGCTCTACCTCGAACGTAGCCACAGGAATTGACTTGTTTATCCGAACAAACCAAAATATGAACAAGTTAGAACCCCATAACGAACTTTAGATACCCTGATAGACATATGGCTGTGAAACGCTTTGCTGGGAAAGCTTTGATTCATATGAATAGAGGGGACTTGGCTATGGGCAGGGTATGGAAAATAAAAACCAATACAAATGATTAATGTGTGCTACGTCAGCCCAAAATATGTGCGTTGTCTGCACACCCATTGTCGGATAGACGGCCGGGCTGGCAGGGGGCGTGGCTGCTGCTGGCTAGTGCCCAGTGCAAAATGGGGCCATATGAAGGAAAGTTGGCTAACTTATATGCTGATTATAGCCAACATTGGCCGCAAGTTATTATCAAATGTCTCCCTCGAGTAATATATATCTGCGGCCATACAAAACACAACAGTTCAAAGGGAATGAGAGGCGTTTTCACCCTTGCCCCTACCCCTTCTGCCCTCGGGGCGTTGCAGCGTTTAACACAATAATCGAATATTCTCCTAGGAGGACAACTTGAACTCGGGCTAGTTCTCAAGCCTTTGTGTGTGTGTGTGTGTGGGGGGCGGCTAATATTTTTATGGCGCACGCCCACTTTTTGTTTTTGTTGACCGAATCGGACTAGGAGCCAAACAAGTGCCGTTAAATGAGCTTGTTAATCATGTTCATGTTCATGTTCATGTTTGTTTTTGTGCGTGATTTATGCTTATTTATATATTATTAACTTAGGCATAGCTACAACATTTGTTAACCAAAGTGAAAGGGGGTGGTGGCCGAACTGTGGCTGCTTCTGGATATTTTTTGATATATTGTCTTAGCCCGGATGTTACTTTATCTTGATGTGACACTTGATAATAGGGGAGAGGGGGCAGGAGTCATACTCTAAAGAGTGCAAATAATTATTTGTAGCTTATTTTATTTTATAATTTACATAAGAGCTTAAACAAGCCAAGGAGATTTCTCTTAATGCAAGTCTCGATTCGGACAATTAGTTAATTTGCCGTTTGATTTTCTAAGACAAATTATCTTGGCGCTCAAATCACAGTCGCCTTGTCTATGTATGCACTTCAATTAAATTCGCATTAATAGTTCGACAGACACCTACGAAGCATACTCAGCATTTAATCGAATCGTATCCACTTGCAGTTCCCATTCAATTGCAAATACCTTGCCACGTGCACGTTCGCGGCTGTAAGTTGACGGGGATAGTTCATGATTTTCGCTGACCAAGCGAGCGAACTCAATCAGATTGCAGCTTTCAGGGTTTCAGGCTTTCAGCTTTTGGCTTTCAGCTCTCGACGCGGCTGGCACTTAATTAACGCAATTAATCCAATTAAAATGTCATGTCTCATTAATGCGCATTAAATGCGAAATGTTGTGCAATTAAATAAATGCACTTAAATCGACATATCAATGCCAAATAAGCCTCCAACAAACCGATGGCTAGGCGGCTGCTGCAGAAGTCACTGAGCCCGCAAAATGCACACGCTGTACTGAACATCAATGAACAATTAAATAACATGGTGCATTATACAAACAGCTTCGCATGTTAACCCCAATTTTAAGCCCAGAACCCCAGCCCCAGCCCAATTCCAATCCTCTTCATTTCATCTTGGGCTTATTAACATAATCGCCTGTGTCAACGCGTTGGCATTTCCCCTTTGGCAGTCGCTAATTAAATGTGGCAATAATGCAGCTCAATATGCATACACTGCCACACACACACACACACGAACAGCTACACACACTTCGCCTTTAACGCTGCTCATATTTTATCAGCGTCGTGTCGCAAGTGGCCTGCAAAATATGCAACTCTCTCAATTAATAAGAGTCGTTTACAAGACCTATTGAATGTACAAATTAATTGGTCCGCTTGTTAAATGTTTGCCAATTGTCAACAGCTGCTACAGAAAAATCAGGCAGTCAATTAAAAAGAAACCCTCATTAAAGAACCAAAGTAAATTAAATATTATTTCAGTTTAAGTCTTTGGCAAGCCCAAGAGTCGTTAAAGAGACTTAAATAACTCTTATGTTAAATGAGGTATACTGAACAAAATTGAACCGAAAATTAATATAAATTAGCTGATACGAAAGAAAATGATTGGAAAATGAAATTGAAGTACATATTTAGTTAAATTTTGTATACTTAAGTACATTGTTTAGTTAAGGTTTTAATAAAGGCACATAAATACTTAAATAACTTATAAGTTAAATGATTTGTACTCAATAAAAATTCATAAAAAATTATAAATAATATGTGGCATTGGCATTGGCAGCTCAAAATACTTAAATAACTTTTACGTTAAGCATTGTAAGCTTTATAAAATTACAAAAATAAATAAAACCAAATAAAATATATCAATAATTAAATAAGGATAGGAAAATTTAAAACATTTTTAGATATTTTAGGTCTTTGGCAAGCTCAAATGAAGACATAAAACAAAAATTAGACAGATAAGTTACGTATATATATATTGTGTTGACTTTATTTTTAGTATCTTCTTTGTCTTTTTCTTTTTATTAATCTTTATCTTATTATTTATTTACACTTTACCTTAAGACAATAAGAAAGTTAAGAAGTCAAAATGAGCTGGAATAGGAAGTTCTCAGGGAAACCTTCTTTTATATTTGACTTATTTTGTATGTTGGGTTGAAGTGAACCTTATTTGATTAATCCATCCATGAGATCGAGAATGTGTACTCTTTTAAGTCTTCCTACTACTACACTATTATCTTTTGGATTTAATGCTAGTTTTTTGTGAAGTCTATTAATGCATTTTTTACTAAATTTATTTATTTTCTCTTTTACATAGGGAACATTTCTAGATATTTGTGTATGCCCGCATTAGATGATTATTTTAAATGAGTTTACAAATTGTACTTTTTTCCGACCCTTCTGCATGAAGTAATGCAATGCGAATGCTCTAAAGCCTTAATGCGGTATTCTTTCATAGAGATGTATTCTCTTAGTTCCAAATTTGCACTTCTTTTCATATTCCATTCTATGAGGTATTTTCGTCCATTTGTCGCATTTTAACTTGCTTATTTTGCAGTGCACAAAGTTATTTTAACTTTAAGTTTAGTTTCAAAAATTGTATCGCTTATGTCAGAAGTTAGCTTCGCCTGTGAAGACATAAACAAATATATAAATGCACAGGTCAAACAAACGTCGTAAATAGCGAATCACAACTGTTTCAGCCAATATCATTTTTATCTCTTTTGGCAGGGTAGCCAAGCAGTTAACAATAACGTCGTCTTATTGGCCAACTTGCTTATAATTTTGTGGCCAAGACTGTGGCTGCTTCGCGGTCTTCTCCTTTGTTGGACATCAACCTTGTTGTTGGCTTTTGCTGTGGCCGCTTGCACGGCAAATTATTGCATCACAAATTGACAATTTTCAAGTGGCAGAGAAAATCATGCAATTTTCCTATTTGCCACCTCAAATGCTAGTTGACTTTCTGGCTCGCCCCCTTCAGTCCCCGCCGGCTGCAGCGCGCTTTTTATCATTTTACTGTGTTGCTCGTGTTGCTCTTGAGTTTTCCCCCAGCTGTAGGAAAATTTTATAGCAGCCGCAAGTTTTTTAATTAGCTGCCGCACATTTTCTTGACATTTCCACTTGCTGCCATTGTCATCATCATTGTCATGCCAGTAAATTGAGGGCGTGGCAGCTCGAGCCTGCCCTCTGCTCCTACGTTTCGAGTGCTAATTGCATTTTGTGCTGTGTTTTTTGGTACTGATTTTGAACTTTGAGGTTTTATGCCATAAATGCAATTAGCACAAAGTTTTGCCATGAAAATGTTAATGGGGTTTTGTAGTTATTGTAGACTAACACTCCTCCCCCCTCACCAACCTTGCTCCGTTGCCACCTTCAAGCAGCCCCCTAATCCAATCACTTTTAAAGCAAGCCAATTGAATTTCTTAATTGAATTAAATTTATATCATGGTCAGTCCTTTTTTGGCAGGACCGACAGTAGCCAAAATCAACATTGAATGTGTGTAACTCATGCAAGTAAACACACACACACACTCTCTCACACACACACACACACACACACATCTACATGGAATTTGTGCGCAAATATTTGTAAAACGTGTTCATCATCCTGTTGACAAGGTCGTTTACAAAATAAATTTACTAAACAAAATGTTTTTACTGGATTTAATTTGTTTATGCTAACGCAAGGTCAAACCGGAAGTGGGCGTGCCACCGCCCACACGTTCATGTGTTCCCTGCTGTTGTTGTGATTACAATCTGGGTACATGTGATTACAATTTGAGCCTTAAATCTATTTTTGTTTACCCATAACAGTTGCGTAACGCTAGCAGTTCTTTATGAATAAAGTAAAATGGGTAACAGATAAAAAAAATTTGTTTGTTATTATCATTAAAATTGTTATTATTATTATTAGTTTTATAATAGTATAGTTTAACACTATTGACCAAACTTTTTATAAAGATCTAGCCTTTTGAGTAGCACAATTTGAAATCCGCACTTTAGCTATATTCAAACCCGAATCCTTATTTAAAAATTAAAATAAAATTTAATTATAAAAAAATACTAATTTCTTCAATCTGTGCTAGCTTGCAAATTAGATAATTTGAATTAGATATTTTTATTTTAATTCTCATTTGAAAATTATTGATATATTTTTCGTCTTACGAAAAACAGCAAGAAATTTTTAGATAATATTATGTTATTATTATTAATATATATTTGTATGGCACTTACTATTTTATTATATTTCTTGTTAGATTATTACACTAGTTTTTTTTAAGATAGTTCTTTTATAATTACAAATATCGGACAATTATTGTGCCCTTTTGTGATAGGCTTTTCTGAAATAAATTATATACATATATTATATTATATATTAAATATATTATCAAAAAACGTAAATTTAATTTAATTTAATTTTTTGGCCTGTAAGATATTTATATTTTAGGACTAATATGTTGCAAATTAATAATACGAAGTTTACGTATTATAAATTCTTCTATTATTTACAAATGATTAGAAAAACCAACAAAAAATGTCATTTTATAATTTTTTAACAAGTTGCTTTTTAGTCTTTGCTGCTTCTAACTGAAGTGAATATCCGTACTTTTATTTAAACATCCACATCAGCCTCTGAACTTTTTAATGGCTAAAACTCATGTGAAAAGTTATATAGAAGCCTTTGTCCTAGTTTGTCCTTAAGCTTAAATTTGAGTTAACAAATTAAAGAGTCAAAAATTATTCCAGTTAAATTACGGAGTTTATTTAAAGTTTATTGAGTTGCATTATTAAATAAATAATCCAATTATTTTAGCTATGCTAAAGGGAAATTCGAAAATTAAAAGCTTTTAAATAATTGCTGCAATTCGTAATATTTAACTTAATATATTTTGGTAATATGCTTTATTGAATTTATACAAAATGTTACTTAGTCTTGGCATTAGTTGCATATTGATGAACGTTATTAAACGATAAACTAATGAAAAGCAATTTTCGCAAGAATTTTCATTTGAATTTCACACACAAAGCGCTTCCATGTAAAAGATGTTCATTTTGAACATATCGAATTGCAGTTGCTTGAGCTTCGGCTAAATTGAGGATTTACGCATCACCTTGAGCTAAATCAACAGCAATTGCTAAGAACTAAGAGCAACAGATAATAAGTCCAGACACCTACCAGGTGAAAAGTGGAAACCTATTGAGCTCAATCAGCTTTCAGCTGGGTTTCAGCGCTCGATAGACTGCAGCCAGAGCAAGAGCCAGAGCCACAGCCACAGCCGCAAGTTTATTTGCTCATTCAGCTCAATCACAGATCAAATAGCCAAGAAAAAGTGCTGCTGGGAAAAACACCTGGCAAACAATTTGAACTACGCTCAACCTTTGAACTGCAAACAACGCGAGCAAACGATGTTCCAGCCAGACAATTGTCGGAGCTGCGGGCGGCGGGGGGTTTGCCAAAAGTGCCAGGCAATATAAATTGCCCCAGCCAAAGGTAAAGATGGGCTAAAGGTGGCGGATGGTATGGGTTGTTAGTCTAAGCTGGATTGTCTTCGCCTTTTGTTTTTCCTACAAACAATTTGCCAAATCACAGCCGCAGCAAATTGCAGATTGAACTTCGGCTCAAAGCTGGCAGAAAGAAATGCATATGCATAACTTTTGGCCAAGTCAGCTCCAACTGCTCCCCGTCCAGGTAAAGCCCCAGCACAAGCACTAGAGTTAATGCAATTTTATGTGCGCTTTTGATTTCCCAATTGGATTTGCCACATAATTCACTGGCTCTTCGAGTTCAAATTGAGCCACTCGCATTCGACTTTATAAAAGTAAAAGGTATTAATTGAATTGAATTTAGGCATTGAACAGCCCTCTAAAAAAGTTGATATACTCATTAAATGTGACTATAAAGGGTATATTGTTTTCTAGAATATCCTGTGTAGAACGGGCTTACCTTTTAAACATTGTGCCGATATATATCCATTTTCATATTTCTTAACTCGGGGATTTAAAGAGAAAAATAAACAAAATTTGGCATATAGACTCTCGTAAAGTATACACATATCTAGAATCCTGCGCAGGACGAGCTTACCTCTTTTACATAACATCGATAAATAACCATTTTCATATTTCGATAACTCGAGAATTATAAGATATAAGTACTCCAAATTTGGCATGTAGACTCTCGTAATCATCTTTTGAATAACTTCCCCGATCCGCCCAAAATTGTATAAAAAATCGCATTTTAAGATACAGCCTTCGTTTTGTGTATTTACATTAATTCGTATGTCATGTTTAGGCTCTTAAAATTTCATTAAGATTTGACCACGAACAACAGAGTTCTTTAAGAACATATTTTTCATAGTTTGGGGTAAAGAGAAGAAGAAGCACAGACAGCGTACACACGCATCTTTGTATGTGTTTAGCTCGTACGTATTTATAAAAGAAAGTTCAAATGTACAGGATATTAGCTATTCGAGCATGCCCGATTAGCGCACACCTATTTGCTCTATTTCATTTTTGACTCAGACTTATGTGCGACGACTATGTAAAGCTGTCTGCATAGCTGCCATCAATTTGGGCCCATTGATGGGCCCGAAATATGATTTAAACAACTGCCACACTCTGAATGACAGGCAAAACAACTCGATGCAGTCAGGCGAGGCGAGGCGCATTGACAAGTGTAACATGTGCCAGGCGTTGCCAGACATGAATAAATTACTAAATAAATACCATAAATTTGTATGCATATAATATGATATTTTTAGTTGTTGACGTTGCCCGTTGCCAGGCACGAGGCGCCCAAAAATTATGCAGGGTCTGCGTTGTCTGCCTGGGTAATAAACTGGCACTTGTTACGGCTATATAACTACTCATATATGGCAATTTTCAGCTGCTGCTGACACCTCATCCTTTTAGCTCAATCAACTTTTACTTGCCAATACTTTGGCTCGTTTGGGACAACATCTAAGTGACGGCAGCTGCTGCCAAGGAGCAACTTTTCGCTGAAGAAATGCAAAAAAAAATAAACTGTTATTTTTTTCACCTTACAAAACTCATTTGAAGACGCAGCCACACACACATAAGCATATGGCATATACTTCAATGCAAGCATTTTCGCATGCATTTGCCAAATGTAATTAGTTTTGCATCTTATGAGTCGTCCAATTTGCATGTCTGAGTGTATTTCGGCCCGACAGACATTGTAATGCAGACGCATTCACAATAATTTTGAGTACATTTGAGTATTTAATTAATTGTGAACTGTGTGGTTGTGGTTAACTCTATTAAATCTAACTGCTAGACTAAGGCTGCGCAAAGTTTGAATTGAGTTTTTGATAAAAGACAAGAAAAATTAGTTATGTGATATGATGTGAGTTATGATAATGGTAAAAAAAACACTTTTTAATGGAATTTTTTGGGCTTTATTTTTGATAGACTTAAGAAAAATTAGTTTCATAAAAGAGTTTTGATATCAATGCATGTTCCTAAATTAAAGAAAAGGTTTTCCTCTAGATCTTCAGGGCTTAAAATCCATTTTATAAAACTGCTCTCAAATATATCCGAAAAGGTATCTGGACAGATCTTCGATATTTATCGTTTTAATAAAAAGAGACGAGTTAAAAATAATATTGATAGGTTTTTAAATTCTTCAGTTCTTGTCGTCTTTACGAATTTCCGTCCGTCTGACAAGCATATATAGTTAAAGTAAATCTGTCTGTCGGCCTGATCAAGATATATCTGTTTTATGCAAATTTTGAATCATACTGCTCCTTCTAAGCAACCCAAATGCATAACATATTTAAGGTTTATTGCAGTGTAGTCGCGGACTGCATTCAATTGAGTGCAAGGTGTGCCCCCAGCTTGCATATAAAATGAACTGCCAATTGATATGCGAAGGGGTTACTGAAAGTGTTTATTATTGAGTATGAATTAGTGCTGAGAAAACAATAAAATCAGAAGTTAAAGCTTCATTGACGCGGCTCAAAGTCCAGCCAAATGCCGCCCTTCAAAGTGGTTACAAAGGCTGTGGGCTCATAGAGGTTGTCCGTGCGTGTCTTGGGATTGACGCGAACATTGAACTTGGTCAGCACCTCGACAATGGCGCCCTTGATCTGTGTCATGGCAAAGCGCATGCCTGGAATAATTAAAAATATAATAAAAGTAGAGAACAAGTTGAGTATGTTTCATGTAAGACTGAAATTCTCACCTATGCAAATGCGCGGGCCATCGCCGAAGCCCATAAAGACGCCCTGCTCGCGATACATTTTGGCGGCATCGGGTTGCATGAAACGATCGGGCTGGTAAGACTGGGGATTGGGAAAGTATTCCTCGTCTAGCATGAAGCAATAATGCGGCACAATCACAGTGGTGCCGCGCTCCACGATGAAATTCTCCCCATTCTTGTTGGTCAACTCCAGCGGCTCAGTGCACAATTTGTTGGACATAAATGCGGGTGGAAAGATGCGTATGGCTTCTGTGAATGCCGCACTGAGATCATATCCATAATTATAAATTGGCTTAAGCTCGCAACTCACCCTGCACACAGGCATCCAGGAAGGGCAGCTCATTTAGCTTGTCAAAATCGATGACGCCCTGGGCATTGAGATGTTCCTCCAGCTCATCCCGCAAACGCTGCTGCACCTGCTCATCCCGTGCCAGCAGCAGCAGCATGTGGCTTATGGCTGTGGCCGTCGTCTCGAAGCCGTCCAGCAGGAAGGTCATTGTGTTGGCGGTCAACTGGCGTGTGTCCAGATTCCTTTTGCTGCCCAACTGCAGTATATAGTCGAGGAAGTCAACGCGCTCGAATTGCTTGCCGGCGGCTAGCTGGGCACGTCGGGCGTCTATTGCGCTCTGCATCAGATCCACAAAGAAGTTCTCGATCCGCCGCGACACGAAGCGCAGCTTGAAGACATGTCTCAGAGCCGGCAATGTGCTGACCAGCACAAAGTACACAACAATGGTCCAGGGCTGAGTGAACAGTTCCTCAGTATAGGCCATAATTGGCGTGGGCTTGTCCGTGAAGCTCTCGGCCTTCAGGCCAAGCACACAATCAGTGACCATTTCGGAGGTGAAACGCAGGCTCATCTGCCATGACAACCGATATATATATACAGATATATATAATTATAATTATTAGTTATTATAATACTCACATCCTTGGCATCGATGCCGCCTGGTGCAGCCAGGCGGATTTGCTTGCTCAGCCACTCGGTCATCTTCTGGCACACCTCTATGGTCACCGGGTAGACAGTTTTGATCTGGAATCGTCAGACAGCAGCGGAATGTGAATAATAAAACGTGGAAAGCATAATTTAAAATTTCAGCTAAATTTGAACCAGCGGCCTTTCACTAGTTGGTCCGACGCTCAGACGCAAAAGCCGTTCAGGCTCATGATGTCACGTAAAAATATGCTCTACCCACTTTCTAAAAGCAAATATATTTTTCGATATCACTTACTCGACTCATGGTCAATCCGGGCGTAATGTCCGCGCGTCGCTGTTTCCACAGTTCGCCGACCAGGGAGAACGGATTGTTGGCAAATATAAAATCGGACTTCTCATCCAACATTAGGGATATTTCATTATCATGAAAGTGCTTGAAATCCGAGACAAAGACGCGTCGTGCCAGCTGCGGGTTGATCACCAGAAGCTGGGGACTGCGTACCCCATAGATGCCGACCGCATCGTATTGATGCTTGTATCGCCTTTAGTTGGGTAATAAATGGAATAATCTGATTTTAGCTTGATATGGCCTGGAAATTTACCGATAGATTTCATCGAGATCGTAGATCGCATGTCGCTTCATATTGTACGTGTGCGGATAGTTGCCAATGAAGATACGCGGCGCCGGACCCGGAACCTTACGCTTGCGCCAGTATCCAAAATTCCAGGTCATGAATATATAGAAGAGCACCGCAAGTATCAGCAGCAAGGTCAAAGTAATTTCAAGCATGATTACGCGTTGATGATCTCGCTCGAGTAACCATTCAAAAACTGACTGTAGCTCGGCAATTCCTCGACTACTTGTACCAGACCCCCGACAGACTGTGACGCGAGCTTTCGGAGAGCATTTCTCTGATTAGATTTGCTCAATTGCCGCCACATGAAATTATCTTTTAAGCATCAAACGTACATTTACATCGAGTATAAAATTAATATAGACACTGATAAAGCTTATCATCGCTATGCGGCAACTTGACACACACATTTATTTGTTCACAATACTCTTTAGTTTATATTCATTTGAAATTTGTTTGACTACTAATGAAATAATTGTCATCTTTTTGTTTGGGTACCCTTCAAAATTGTATATTGTATCCAAAATTGATACGCTCGTTATTTAAATTAGATAGAAAAGAAGAGATAAAATAATAAAATAATAATAATAGAGGTACAGCCCTAGGCTTTGGTATTTAAGCACATTTAGCTGCCATATAAATGCCATAAATATTTCTTTAAGGTAGACCGATAAACTCCGAAGTTATCTAAAAATATATTTTGTATATGGCAAGAAGAAGCAGCATACTATTTTATTGATATGTCAATGAAAGCTCACATATATTTGTAGCTGCTTTATGTGTTGCTCACAGAGTATCGCCTAGTCGGATACTCACAAAGAGAGCATTTTTACGTATTCAACTTTGTTTCTGGTCAGTAAAAAAAAGCTCGCAAGAGGCACACGTTTAGCATATTATGAATTAAGTGATAACTTGAACTTGATCAACTTGGAGATACTCAATATAAATTATTGGAATATTTACTGAATATTATAATTTCTTGCATAGTTATTATTGTTTTATTTTCAATTTTCAATTATTTAAATAACTATTATCAATATATTTATTTTGATTATTGTTATAAATATTATGATTAATATTTATTTATTATTATAATTGTTTAAATAATTATTGTTGTTTTATTTTTAATATAATACTTTTAAATTATCTTTAAAATTATTATCAAATTTAATTATTGTTATTAATTAATTAATTAATTTGTGATTTTTATTTTCTTTTCAGCAATAAAGCTATATTTATTGTTAATATAATCACGTACAATTTATGATTATATTAACTACTGTATTTAATATTATTATTATTTTGTTATTATTGTTTTTAATATTATGAATGTTATTATTATTATACAAATATAATCACTGTTATTATTATGATTTTTTTTTTATTGTTATTAATGTAACATAGTATTTGTATTACAAATTATCATTTGATTTTCATAATTATAGCTGTTTTATTATTCATGTAGTCATTATTATGTATTTATTAATTGTTATTAATATTATATTTTTATCATATTTGCACAGCTATAACGTATATACCCGAATACATTTGTTTGTAGAGGGCATTTAGTTGTTTCAAGTTTTCAATTGATTCAAAACAACGCTTAATTGACGCTTCGAAACACGCGCAAGCGATGAGCGAGAGTAGAGAGAGTAGAACTTAGATGGGTGTGGAATATAGACTATACTTTTATTTATTTTTATTTTTTTCTATAGAGAATATAGACAACATCGATGACGATGTTATAAGCATCGATTAATGTTGCGTTATTTAAATATAAATATAAATTAATTTATAGCTACAGCAATTATATGAATAATTATTTAATCAGTTTAAATATTAAAATATGCGAAACTTGAAAGTTTTTATTACTTATTTAAATAAATTCTGAGTGATAAATATTTTGACAATAAAGCTAAAATAATATACATCAATCAAGCTATTTAATTTATAATTTACAAAATACTTTTGATCTTAATATGCAGCATTAATTTTTTTTAATTTTTTGTTTTTTAATTAATTTTTTTATTTTGAATAATTTGTTATTTATTTATTTCCATGTCTGTAAAATATTTGTTTATCCATTTTTATGACAATTCATGTTATTTAATTAAATATTTCAAATAAGATATAGTAGGTATTTGGATACATATCTATATGTCCATTTTGATCGGTCATATATATACTAATATACATATATTGTACGAGTATATGTATTCATTATCGTAAAATTTAATGATGTGATCTATTTATATTTTATTTCTGCCATTGATTGTATTGTGTGAATACAGAAAAAATCACTGCTTAAATATTGAACGCAATGCTGTCAACGATTTATTAGAATTCCTATTTATTTTATTTATTCAACCTAAATAGAACACTTGTAATTGCGTATTTGTACAAAGCAACTGAAAACGCTTTTCCGCCAAAAAAAAAGAGCCCTTTGATGTTTTGGTCTTTCTTCTTGCACTGTGTCCATTATTTACAGCCATTTATTGAAAATTATGCGACAAAATATCTGTGCCATGTCAAGCTTTCAATAGCAAAATAGCAATAATATTTATGGCCAATGCAGCAGCAGACGCACTCGACTGGCTTCTTTTTGCTTTTTTTGGCTGGGGGGTCTCTGCGTTTCCACACAATGAATGCACCACTTGGGCGGCACATTTGTCATGTGTTGTGGTCAGGCTTATTAAACGGCTTTTAAGCGCCAGGAACCATGCACAATGAGTATTTTCTATAGCCGGGTAGATTTATGCAGCTGCCTGGCGTCGTCCTGACAGCGGCCTTGCAAATTATGCGGCATTTCAAGATGTGAAGAAGAACTTTTTAAAGAAATTTCGATGGTAAATAGTTCTTGCGTATAAAAGCTGGGGACATATGTAACTTAGCCTGTTCCTGTTGAAGTTTTTTAAGGCACTGAAAAAGTCCTTTAGGATCATATGAATTAATTTATGCTACATGTCGAAAGCAGTTGTTGAAAGTCAACAAAAAGTGTTAATTTATTGACTTTTAAGCGAGATGAACAAATTTGTAAACTAATTTAAGAGCGACTTCAATTTCGAATGGGCTTTGTTGGGTCAGTTAAGGAAAGTTTGCCAGTTCTAGCTTAAATTAACATTAGTTAAGCCCATGGCATATACAACTAGTCCGCAACAATACCTTTCCACACATTGAAAGCAAATACACGGCCCCGAACCCTTAGGAGGAAAATGTGGAATTTATGAGGCAGCTCACTTAACTTGGTCAGGAAAAAAAAAACAAATAGGGAAAGAAACAAACAGTACCAAAAGCTTTTTATGTGTTTGGAACGTGTTTGGCTGCCATGACATTTGCCGTAACACGCAGCTCGTCCATTTGTAACCAACCCATAAACACACACACACACACAGGCAGAGACACATAAATTCATACATATGTAAAAGTTAATATGTATCTATGAGCAGGACTGGAATGCAACCCAAATTAAGATGTTGCCTATGCTAAATTGTCATGCTGTTTGTCTGAAAAATTATGTGAGGCCCCTGGAAATGAGCTGGGTTAAGCCGCTTTAAAGCCGGCTCCTGCAGTGCCCGATAACAAGCAAGAGTAATTAGAAAGAAAAGCGGCCACAAAAATATTTCATGCATAATTAAACAGCAAATTAAGCATTATCAAGTTGCCGTGTTGCCGAGCAGGCGGCATTAACAACTGCTACAAGGACACAAAGTACACATAGTGAAATATTAATATCAATTAATAGGCAACAAGTTTCGAGGAGTGTGGGGCTGATGTCCTGCTGCTGCTTCAGGGCATCATCAGGGGACATTTCATCATCTTAATGGGGCGGTTCACTTCGAACTGGGCTACGTGTCTCGGCAAAGCTGCTTGGCAGTGTGTCGAACGACACTCGTATTGAACAGACGGGCCACATAAGCACTCGTCTATAAGTATTAGGAGTCGGTGGGCGTTGCGAAAGCAACTCATCCAATATGAGGCCTCAGGTGTTTGGCTCGGCTTTGCAGCCGAGTCGAGTACTCCAAGTGTGTTTGTATTTGCCGACACACTGGGCATTAAACCAGCTATCTATTCCGAAAATATCGAAGACTAAAACTCCATAAATAAAGCGTGTGGCAGCTAAATAATATAAATTGGATGTAATCGCAATGCGAATCGCAGGATTCCAGTTTATTTTTTACTTCAAAACGAATCGAAGCAATGGCAGGCTTTATTTTATTTATTTTTATTAATTAAATTGTGTAGCCCAAATATATCTCGTCTTTAAAAAGGGGAAAATATTTCTTGCAAACATTCAATATTTCCGAAAAATGCTTCAATTTTAATTTTTCGCATTTTAGTAACATTAATTTATATATTTTTCATGGTCATTTTGGATTATCAGACAAATAAGTTACTCCCAATATATTCAACATTTTTATTTTATGTTATTCTTTTTAAAGACTTTAAAAATGTTGTATATTTTATTATTTTTTTTTATTTATTTCTATTTATTTTATACTATTTATATCTTCTTTCTAACTATCTATCCTTTTATATATTAAACGCTGTTAGCTATAAATAACTATAGATTATTCATAATAATACTTAATATAGATTATTCATAATAATATTTAATTACAAGCCATTTGTTTTTAAATATTTTATACGTATTTCATCATTCATCGGAAAACTGTTTCAAATATTTGTATTTAATAAAAGCTTCTCTGGCGCAGATAATAATTCTCCAAGTCAACAGAACATCCCTCTTTATAATGCGTGAAGTATTTTTAGCTCACCGATTCCACCCTCCTTCCCCCCTCCCCCCACCACACTGTCATGCTTGCTCATAATCACAGCAATTAGCAATTATGGCTACACCATCTACAGGCATTTAATGTTCACACCTTTCTGGGCACCGTCTCAGGTCTTATCCCTTTTAATTAGATGCCGCCAAAAGGCAAATTCCAAGCTCAAGCTGCGAGTCATCTTTTCCACCTATCCCGTAACCAACACCCGCACCCCCCCCCTCCCCCCTCTCGTTGTCTCTCCGCCCCTTTGACTATTTGGTGGCAGCTGCTTTTGCTAACAGCGCGCAAGTTTTTTCTGCCCATTTCTAATTTTCATTTTAATTATTACGAGTATTATTCTGAAAATCAAGCGAGCGGCAACATTGGGCGAGCGCTCAGTTTCAATAGGACGGCTCTTTTCAATAGTGGGCGGGGCTGGCAGTCAGACAATGGCAGCTGTTACACTTTTTCTGTCCTTGCCACCTGTCCTGCGAGTGTCTCTCTCCCTGTGTGAGTGTGTGTGTGTGTGTGTTATCATATTTCACGCCTATTAGCATTTTAATTTAATTAACATTTATGACGACAATTTGTGCGTTGGCAGCCATGAAAATGTGCGATAACTCGAAGCTGTCTGCACATTGAAGACAAAGTTGTTGCGCTCTGAATTAGGTTATATACAGTTAGAGGGGCACTGAGATGATGAAGTTATCAGACCGGGGAGAGTACCGAGTTTCGATTAAGTTAAAGTAATGCAGAATTTAAGTGCTGTATAAGAACCTACAAACCAAGTTTTAGGGATTAAACCCCAGTACAACAAAATTTTTTTTAAAATTGAAACCAGAAAAACTTTTGATTTCTTGGCAATTTTTCAGTCTGAGACAAATTATAGAAAAAATTAGCTTTAATTAACTAAAACCTTTAATTTATCCTATATAAGTATATTTGTATATTGTATAAAGAAAGATTTAGATATATAATATCTTTTTGAAAATCTAGCCTTCTGTGTCATTCTATGTACACTAGATTTTCTCCACGATCTCTCCCTCGCTTGCTCTCCGTATAAATAGGCATCGCCTCTCTATGAGCTTCTCATAATAATAAGTAATGGTTGAAATAATTCGTTGCATATTTTTTTGATTAACTACTCACGTGTTTCTGATTTGATATACGGGTTATTTAGTGCCCTTTATTTTTATGACTTTTATTTAAAAATATCTTATATGATATGTATAAATACAATTGCTACTGAGTTAAAATTCAGCTGCCAGGCCTTCTTAACATGGAGGAATATGCATACGCAATATTTTGTATTTCATTTAATAAACGCGCTCAAAAATATGGTTTGACATGCAATGCAATTTGTAAAAATAATTGTTTTTGCTTTTATCCATATGCCCAAAAGTATGCACCGTCCAAAAACCAGTAATTATGTCATTTGGCAGCGTTGAAAAATGCAATGTAATATTATTGAGAGATGTAAAATGATGCAACAATTATTTTTTCAGCATTGTACATTTAATATGCATGTTAACGCGGTTTGTGGAAGCGTGATAATTAAATTTTAACGCTTTAGCAGCTAACTTTATTTATTTAAGTAAGTGAAACAGATGCTTGGCTTACAATTTATTTATATTAAATGTCTACTCGTTCCAAATAGAAATGAAAATGATTAAAAACATTAAATTGTTGTAATTCTTTTTGTAAGAACTATAACTGAAATGAAAGGGCATTGGGTAAACCTTAGTGTTTGCCTTTGAGGCTTCAACTTGAAAGCTTGAATGCAACTTCCTTGCAAGTCTATCCAAAAGAAACTCAAACAGAATGATATTAGTAAGCGATGCCGGAAATAATTTCACGTACCTATTTGCACGTAATGCCAGACGAGTCGGCCCCACAGACAGTCCGGAAAAACGGGCAACTATGTAGATGGTTAGATAGTTAGATAGTCGGCTAGATGGCGGCCCAGTTAACGCCCACTCCGTTAGATTTATGGACGCCCTCAGACAGTCAAACATGTGCCTGGCAACTTCAGCTGGAAATTACATCCGCTGTGCCCGGCCAAAAGTTAAACCAGACATTTGGTCAGAGCTCTATAGAGTCGAATACTTTAAAACAAGCTTTAATTTAGCATTCGCAACTTGTGTGTGTGTGTTGTCGTCTTGGCAGCTTGTTCAATCATTGCGAAATGGAATAAAGCATTTTAATAAGCTCATCAAATTCATGCGCCTCGACGCATCGGCTAGTCGCAGCAGTTGTCATAGTAGCTGCCACTTAAACTCGCCATCAACTATAAATCAATTTTGGGCATTTGTTATTGTCAATCTTTGGCACGGTTAGCTACGCGGTTTCTCTTCATGTGCAGCATGCTGTAAAAATAAATTTCCAATTGCCACAACAAAGTTAGCTGCCTGCCAGTTGTAGCTCTGCGTTTTAGTTTAATTGAATCAAATATTAACTAACAATATTTATTTAGGACATATTTTGTAGTACCTATATTAAAGTATTTAAATCGGACCCTTAGGCTCACTATTTGCCTAAAAAACCATTTGAAAAGAAACTGCAGCCTAAACATATTTTTCTTCAAACTTTTGAGGGCGACCCAGCACTAAAGCATAAATATATTATACCATACATGATTTTTGAAACAGGGATTACATTTAGCACATTATTTATATTACAAATAAAATAATTTAAAAAAAAAATAGTTTAGTTTTCAATAAGTCTCGCATTTGCCAAGAATATCTTAAATTGTTTCCTTAAAAATGAAAAAATATAAGACAAACTCAGCTTTGAGCCAAGACATGGATTAAGGTCTTTGCAAATCCAGCTGGACGAACCAAACAAAGGCAGGAAGCTGGTTCAAACTGCCCTGATTTAATCTTCTATAAGTGGAAATCCATTTTAAATATTGATCTTCAATCAATTGCCGTTCAAGTGAGAAACGACTCTCAGAAGTGTCAAACAGATTTCAAAATTAACAATAGCATATTTAAATAGTTTTTAAATTTACAACCATTTTAAGTGCTCTCTATTAAAAAAAGGCTGAAGTGTATTACGACTGTTCGCCTGCAAAGTGAAAACATATTTACATTGAAAATTGAGGCCAAAAACAAATGTTCAATCATAGGAAATGCATTATTTGTGGCATACACGTCGTATGAGTAACGAGTTGCTCTGCTCTCTGAAATTGCTTGAGCGTAAATATTTTCTTTTGCGGTCGGTGCAAATAAAATTTGAAAGCCAATTGAATTTCGACAGTTTAATTATGCAAATGCCCCGTAGCCAAATAATAGATAAGTCCAATTAGCATCCGGAGCCGAAAACTTTCGGTCTGGCGCAAATTAATTGAACCAGTTAGAGAGTGCAACAAAAAGGTGGCGAGCTGAAGTTCTGCTCTGTGATTAGCTCAGTGAATGGAAAAGTGCGGATTTGATTCAAATGTGTGCTTCGATTGTAGAATTTATTAAGTTAATCAGACAATTGAATGCGACTTGCTAATTGGTGGCTGCTGCCAAGTTGTGTATAAACAGACGAGCTCAGATTCTGTTTTCTTAGCATATTTGCCATTTTCCCCATAAATTGAACGCTTAATGATTGCCCAAAATTAACCGCAAATTTGTTAGACCTACTAATACGAATATCTTATGTAAACACAACTATATATATATATATATATATATATATGTATATATATACGGTGCTCGTTTGTGCTGTGCAAAATCAAATTTCAATAACCAAACATGAACATAATTGCTTATCGAACAAAGCAAATGAAACCGAATCGAACCGAATCCAAACACCACCAAACCGAGCCAAAGTAAACCAAGCAAAACCAATTCTAAATTCGAGGCATTGCGATGTGCGATAACAATTGCGTAATATGTGTATGTTTGCCTGTTTGACCAAAACTAAATTTGGCCAAAACCGCAAATACCAAATGAAAATAATTGCCAAAACGCTTTGCACTTCAATTCGCTGCCATGCCTTGCAGTTTGCAGTTGCATTATTATTATTTTGTAATTTAATAAATTGTTTGTCCTTTGCCCCTGCAGCGAGTGTTATACCTAGTAAATAGCAGAGCAACACATTTAATTGCATACGGACATAATATGCGGGCTCATCCCACTGCCAATAACTCGATTAAAAGTTAAACTGCACAAAACTCCAACTATAACTGCAATTTCAAAGCCTCAATGCTGCTCATTAAATTCTCATGCTTGCCTGCAGTTCGGGCTAAAATACTTATAAGAATCCCCAGAGAATTGCATCGGATCGCTTCGCACAATGCCCTTTGGTCGGGCCTCGGCCTCAACTCCACCTCCTGCTCCTGCTCTTGCCTCAACCTCTGTTTCAGTCTCCGCAGCCTCTTCATTTGCTGTGGCCGCTTTTGTATTAAACATGAAAGAAAAGGTACCAGTAAAAACAAGTAAAAGTGAACTAAACGGGTGTGCTCGACTAGGGGCTGCCCTCTGTTGAACTATTGTTACAAAAATAAGAATAAGTATTTCCTTACATTTATACACAGGCCACTTCTTTTTCCCTCTATTCCGCACAATATCTTAGAAATGATATCAAAACAAAAAAAATATTATTATTTAAATTTTAAGAGAACTGGGAAATGAATTCTAAAGGAGATATTTTCACACATTTTCTTTATCTGTAATCCACATGCCGACTTTTTGGGCTGTAGCTCTTATAATCTTATGCGTTCAAAGTTAAATATATTGAAAATTAAGGAAGATATCGAAGAAAACAGATGGAAAGAATATGATAAAAGAGAATTACATTTGAATTATTAAGTCTCCAGCTTTTGTTGTTTCTGAGCTTGACACTTTTATAAAGACGGACAGACTGATGAACAAGAGTATGAGTCCGTATTTCTGGGTTCGAAGATGCGCTTTTCTGCTTGCATCCATTATACCCTTCTTGTTCGTACCTAATTTCAATGGGTACAAGGTGTAAAAAAATTGAAGTAAAGAGAAGCGCCAGCCAACCAGCTAAACCATTCACCACAGGGGTGACCGGCGGCAAACGGCAAAGTGAGCAAAATAAAACTATTTAAGCAAAAATGCAAAAAAGTGCATAAAGTATAAAAAATGCAAAAAAATATAAAGTTAAATAATAAATAAAAAGTTACTGTGCTCTCAAAGCAGTTCGGAGTTTGAATAGCAACAAATCGCTGGAGATTTAAAAGTTAGTGTGTAAGACTTGATTTTAATAAATGTAAAGAACTAGAGAACAAACTATATAATAAATCAAAAGAATATAAGAGTTTGAATATTGCTAAAGAATAAATCTGTTATAATAATGTGAATGCAAAGGACTTCTTTCAATAAATGAATATAACTAAAGAACATAAGAACTTGAATATAAGAATTGAAATATATATAAATAATAAAAATTAGGTTATAATTATATGACATTTAATAAAATCTGTTTACTTTATTTCAGATTTATGTTTTTCATAATTATAATATATATAATGCAACAAAATACAACTTCAAAATAGTCTTGTGCTTAAAGACTACAAAAACCGCTCATCTTTTTTATTGATGTAAAGAATGCTGAGAATATTACCTCATAATTTTAAAGGTAAGTCAGATTTGATTTTGCTTTGATATTTACTTTCATTATCACATAAGCTGTGACAAAAATATGGACATAATTTAAATGTTAATTCACCTAATTAGAATAGCTCTAATTATACATGACTTAAAGCCAACTGGGAAATATTTCAAATATTAATTCATGTTCCTAATATATTTCCATTGTTTGTAAATCAGAGACGTGAATTGATTCACCATTTGACGTTTCTTTTCTTCAAAATAAAAATATGCTTCTATACTTTGTTTCCCTCAGCGAATTGCTTGCCGCTTTTGAAAAAATTGGCCTGTATTAATTTTCTATTGATCCGCAATACTCGATTTCATCTTTAGTCCAGAAAATTAGAAATTCGCCTTTCTAACGTCGCCTAAAGAGATGTGCATCTCTTATTAGTAAAATAACTGTTGAAATATAGGGACTTTCTTTACTAAAAATTCAATACTTTTTTATATGAAAAAACAGAACATAAAAAATGAACATACATTTTCTAAAAAACTAAAATTTATTAAAAAAATGAATAAATCGTTGTATTTTATTTATATATTCCTTCAACACATTATCGCTAATTAAATAAGCTCAAATCCTTTATGCATATATTTTATATTAATTATATGACTTGGTTGACAGCAAATGCAATTCTTGTGTACAGTTTCCATTGTGGACACAATATAGAGGTACTCTGTATTATCCTAAAGTATTTTCTGCTTATTCGAAATATACCTTTGCTATATGCATATAGATTTCACAGATCAGATGCCATTGTGGCCACAACAAAAGGCTCACTAAACTAGCTAAAATTATTTTTTGTTTATTCTATAACATATATGATATATATATAGATCTTACAGATCACACATAACACAAAGGCTCACTGAATTTTTTAAAAGTTGTTTTCCTTTATTTGTACTATATATAATGCACATGTATATATGTAGATGTTACATTTTCCAAACTTTAATACCTAGACGCAGCGTTTATGACGATAAATGTGACATTTTGTAAGCATATGCGACACAAAGTAACCTGCCTTCACTCTGCCCCCCTCCCTTCCAACTAACTCCAACTGTGCACACGACTTGCATTAGCCTCAGCATAGCCTTGGATATCAAAAAGTTTGCTTATGCATAAATTTATGTGGGCTACGTTGGTTGCAAATTGAAATGTTTAAAAGCGCATGAAAATGTTGTTAAAACTTTCAAGTTTTTGCCAGCGCTTTTTGTGCCTCGCAACTTTTAATATGTGTAAAGTACGTCACAGAGAAAGAGAGCGAGAGAGAGAGACAGTAAATAAAGGGCTAGTTAGTGTACATTTGGCTGTAGTTTTTACTTATTTGACGAGCGCATTTGAATTACATATTTTAAGGACTTTGTTGCAAGGACTTTTGTATAAAAGAAAATATTAAATGAAGAGCTTCAGGCAAATCCAAAGCCTAGCAAAAAACCACCCAAAAAGGCCACAGACAATCGTGCGCTGGACAACACCAATTGCTTAGCCTTATCAATCAATTCCGGATCAAGAACACGATCGTTGGGTGAAAACGGACCGCGTGCCAGTGCTCGGGCATTGGCGCTCGATTCCGCTCGATTTTGCGCCTGATCCGGCTGCCGCAGCACTTTGTTCCAGTCGATGGTGACAATGCCGGACTGGACGGCCAGTTCGATGGTCAGAATTGCGCCGCCAACGCAAATGGCCAGCAGTTTGCTTATTCGGAAGAAAACGAATCCTGCCACAAAGCCACCGCCAGCGCTTACGGCAATTTGTACATAGGCCGAATTATTGTCCAACTTTTTGAAAGCTGTGGCCGGAATGGACATGAGTGGCATTCTTTTCAGTTAATTTCCTTGTACGTACTTGATTTCACAGATTTCACAGATTTCATGGATAGCTGGCTCATTTTATCGCTACTGCATACGATTTGTCATTCGGAACTGTTTTCTATAGTCAGATTTGGTTTTTGAATTTAAAGTCTACACTGAAAGTAAACCCAATGCCAGTGTCTCACACTCCAATCAGATGCTACACAAGGTGCGCCAGACTGTAAAATCGTTTTAGGGTCTGCGTCCGAACATCAAAGTTAATTTACCAACGTTTGCCTCTATACAAGCATTATTTAATATGTCGGCTGTTTGCAAGACTTAAATATTAGCTGTAATTAAATTAAATCTGATTTAAGTTTCATTCTATTAGCCATCAATTTTATGTTCAAATATTCGGCGCGTGCAAATATTTGTGAATTTATTTTGCAGCATTTCAACACACATTAATTAGAATATCCAAATTACCACAAAATCAAATCAATTGGCTTTTGTTTTAATACATTTGATACATTTGTCTATAAATATACAAGAATGTGGCCTGACTGATTGACTGACTGAATGACTGACGGGTGAAATGTTGGTAAGGGGTGGGGAGGGATTGGAAGGATAGGAAGTTAACGTTTGTACAGAAGCTTGCTTATGGGAGAATTGCTGGTCAAAGTTGGTATAAAAACATCAAGAACGTTGCAGCCATACAAATGTACTTACTTGCCTAAGCGTCTTACCACAAAACGAGAAGTCGCTGGTTCCAATTCTGCAAATAGTGTGGTACAGGGAGGGATTTGTAAGATAGGAAGATAACATTTCACAGAAGTTTGCTTTTGAGCTTAGGGTTGGTTCAATGGTGGTCGAAGTTCGTATGAATAATGCAGCCATATAAATGTGCTTAGCTGCCTATGCGTCGAACCATTTAGCGATTTGCTGGTTCAAATTCTGCAGAAATATTAACTTTTTTATATATTTGCTATCTTTTTTCATACCCTTTTAGAGGGTGTTATAATTTTTTCATGAAATGTGTAACGTATAGAAGGAGACATCTTCGAGCCTATAAAGAATATATATACTAGATCAGCATCAACAGCCGAGTTGATATAATTTTTTAAGCTATCTTCTTGAAAGCATTCATTGGTCCATCTTTCTGCAGCCATAAGAACGATCGCTCGAAAAGTAGGTTCTTGTATGAACAATAAGTTCACTTTGCTCCTTGTATATATGCACAATCTTATCAACATCGGACCAACTCCTTCCACTGGATAGATCGGTCATAAAGTAGCTTCTATTGAAAAATATTCTGTTGTCCAAGATATTTTCATCAAACTCAGCATTTAAGAACTTTATTATTCTTACATACATATCTGCATAAGGGAAATGTCTACAGAGGCATTAAATCTTCAGCGTGCCTAAAATATCCTTACTTTTTCGTTTTCAATTGTTAAAGCAATAATTATTAACTTAACATAAAACAAACATGTTTCTTGCGAATTGAGTCCCATACCTAATGTTCAATAAATATAGTTAGTAGAACTAAAATTATTTTAGAATATACGAAGCGAAAATAACTGAAATTTTGCTATACATAAATTCACATTCGACTCTTTAAATATGCGTTTGTGCAATTTATTTTTGTACCTTTTGTGCAACTCTTTTTTGATTATATTATGTTTAGGCCTAATTTAAAATTTATATGCTGGAATAGTTAGATTTCGAATTTGGCAAATAAATAATTGGTGATGTCGATGGCATATATTAAAACCATATTCAGCATATGAGCACAATTATTAGCTAAATCATGTCATAATAATACTAATAATAAATAAATTAAATAATAATAAATATTAATATTTATAAATACTTGCTATAAATGTCAGTCGTTGGTTAGCTCTCATCAATTTAGGTGAAATATATAAACTCTATCAAATTTGAATAGAACAATGAAGTCAACTATTAGAAGTGCAGTATATATTTGTGTATATGTATATATAGATTTTCGACAACTATTCGCTGCCTGTGGTAGGCGAAACGCATTGAGGCGTGCATTATTGATGCGAGCCCTAGAGAAATCAGTGCGAACAGTTCAATTGGCCCGCAAATCGAAATGCCGAAATGGCCGCTGGTTGAGTGCATTTCGGTTTATTCTTTTTCCATTTACATGGCCTGACCCCAAGCAGGTACCTTTATTTAATTTATTGTTCAATTATGCGCCCAGGTACGGCCCCAGCGGCAGTCGAGGTGTTTGTCCCTATCGCGAGTTGGCAATCAAATTAACAATGAGCACGCAAATAGCCGCAAATGTGTTGGGCAAAACGAGCCGCCAGGACGCCAGGTCTGGCGAAGTGAGACGATTGCCCAATACACATCTATATATATATATATAACCCACGCTCGAGTTATGCCGTGCTTAAGTGTTTTCCATCTCGGCAAATGTCTGTGTGTCCGCAGCCTCAATGCAATAAACACTTGAGCGTTTAAATTGACAAGTAAAATGCGAAATTTTAAATTCTCTCGTACACAATAAAAGGCGCACATGAAATATGTATGTGGTATATGTGTACACATATGTATTTGTATGTTGAGAATGGAATCGAAGTTGACCATAAAAAAAAAAACAGAGGCGAACAAATGCTAACGGGGCAACAATTCCACCAACATTCAATGCGAAACGTGTTTGCCATGTGGCTGGCCGGGCAAGTTTTCATTCTGTAGATTTTGCAGCTTCGCTCTGATTTTATGGCTATAGTTTAATGGGGGGCGGGCGACATTTTTGAAGTACGTGAGCTGCTGTGGATGCAACAGCGTTTCGCATTTGGCATTTTGCATTTTGCATTTTGCATTCGGAACTCAGCATTTCCCTCTTAAGCACTGCTTGAAGACACTTAAAAATTTGATAGAATCAAGTGCTTGCATAAAATCTGAATTCAATGAGTGTGAGATGGTTTTATACAAAACGGACACAATATTTGCACTTACTCTGTAAGATAGATATATTCCATTTAATAAATTCAATTTCAAATCTCAGGCTGTATGGGATGTGGTATTATCTTAGTCACAGGTCAGTGCTATTAAAAACGAGAAAGAAGTGCTATCTTCGGCACACCGAAGATTTAATACCCTTGCAGACCCAACCTTTTCAAAATGCTTATAGTGCTTTGCCCGTATCTAAGAAGCACAGGGAAAATAGTTAATGCCGAGTATGGTTAAGATATCATAAAAAACAAAACAGGTTTCCGTACAACAACTTAATTTTCGACCGATCGTTCCTATGGCAGCTATATGATATAGTAGCCCGATGGGAATAAGATTTTGCATAAGTGGAGGGAGCATAGTAAAACTAATAAATGCCGAGTTTGGTCAAGATATCTTGAAAAACAAAAAAAATTCCATACAACAGCATAATTTTCGACCGATCGTTCCTATGGCAGCTATATGATATAATTGTCCGATCTTAATAGGATTTTGCATATATATGGGGAGCGTAGTAAAACTAATAAATACCGAGTTTGGTCAAGATATCTTGAAACACATAAAAATTTTCCATACAAAAACTTAATTTTCGACCGATCTTTCCTATGGCAGCTATATGATATAGTTGTCCGATCTTAATAGGATTTTGCATATGTATGGGGAACGTAGTAAAACTAATAAATACCAAGTTTAGTAAAGATAACTTTATAAACAAAAATGTTTTTCATACAAGAACCTACTTTTCGACCGATCGTTCCTATGGCAGCTATATGATATAGTGGTCCGATCCAGCTGGTTTTGACATATGAACTGCGTGCAACAGAAAGAGGGACTTCTGCAAAGTTTCATAAAGATAGCTTTAAAACTAAGAGACTAGTTCGCATAGAAACAGACAGACGGACAGACGGACATGGCTATATCAACTCGGCCGTTGATACTGATCAAGAATATATATACTTTATGGGGTCGGAGATGTCTCCTTCTATGCACATACACATTTCTCGACAAAATTATAATACCCTCTGCAAGGGTATAAAAATATGTATATATAGGTCCTGTAATTATAATTATAATAACAATTGGAATAATACTAACAACAATAATAAAATAAATAAAAATAATAATTATAAAAAATATAAAAATAAGAATTATTGTACTAATACAAAATATATAAATACATAATAATACAAAAATATAAAAAGAACAGTATAGTTACATATATAAAAATATTCTAATAAATTTAAAGTTTAGCCATTAAGATTTTAGGTATTCTAAACTTTGACTCGACTTAAATAAATATAAACGTAGTGCATTAATAACTTATATTTAGATGTAGTTTATTTTGCAAAATCGTTTGACATAAGATAATAATAGGTCATTATTTAAATTATTTTTAATTATATGATATTAAGTAATCAATTTATATTCATTCGATTGACTTTAAGAGAAACTGCATGCGTCCGCATTTCTTTGTACCTTTTTAGGGTACCTTGGCATTAGTAGCCTGCAAGTTATGGTATTCGTAAATAGAATTTTAATGTACGCCACGATGATATGCCTTAAATAGTTCCATTAAGTGATATAAAGTAATTAATCAATATTTATTGAATGCTATATTTTTATATTTTTTCTGTGCTATCTTATTGCTTCAGACTTTCATTTTCATGTTGCATTTAAAATATAAGTTACTTGACAAATAATTTGTAGCTTATTAAAAAGTTTGTATTTTTTATTACTGCTTATTATTAATTTATTGCAATTATCGTAGCCTTTTATTTATATTACTGCAATTATTTCTATAGGTGAATACCATTTAATGTATCATATACTTGAAGAAATTACCTAGTTTCGCCCGGCTCAAATGAATAGTATTAAAACGAATCAAAACTGTTTGTGTAATTAAAGCCAGTCTCAGGCAGTTATTAAACCGCTTAAAGTACCACCATTCATATATGCATTCCCTTGCTTTTGTTTTCACGGGGACTCGATCCTTTAGATTCGTGCACAGTTAACCGACGCATCGAGCACCGCGCAACTCAGCCCAAATTCTTGTTATTGGCAATTTTAAAACTTCAGATAATTTTCTAAGTAATTTTAAACAAGATCGAAAAAAGGGATTCCGTTTTAAAGAATAAATTAAGTTAAATTGAAGATATTGTGTTATAAAATTATTTTATTTCTATTGTATACATCGTCCGAAAAATAATTTATATGTCGGGCTGTCATTTACAAAAAAATACGCAAAGTATTTTGCAATTGTGTGTGTAGTTTTTATCAAAGCACAGTAGGGCCTTTGGACGTTTTTCCAGCAGCAGCAGCAACAGGGCGTATGCGTAATAAGTGCATATATGGTCGAAACGGAAAGCCAACTCATATTCACTTTTGAAGTTTATGGTTAATGTGATGTGGTAGAATCTAGCTGGATGTTGTATGCTGTGCACTGTGAGTAGGAATGAATGAGAGGGGCTAGGCATTGGGATTGGGTGTGCAGTTGCAGAGGCAACTGTGCTGCCTGTTGACGTGCTGTAAATTTGAAAACAGTCCCAGACCCACTGGCTGGGATAAAGAGTTGCATGTTGGCTCAAAGCAAACGATTTCTGCAGCTGTTTTGTGTGCTGACTGCTTTATTTGTGTGCGGGTTTGTACAACAAATTAACTGCGACAAGTTCTAACGACAGAGACACAGAGAGAGAGTGAGAAAGAGAGAGTTGTGTGCTGTTCTAGCTGGCGAATTGGCGACGTTGTTAGCTGCAAGTGATGAGTGCAGCTTGCGGTTTGTTTGTGTACTAGGAAACCCCAGCATTTTGTTGGGTTAAATGGTTTGTCTGTTTCAGAACATTAATTTCGTTGCCAGTGTTTCGGGTCTGGGCGTCCATCTCGGTGTGGCAAACATGCGAGTCTCTGAATGTGAATGCTGTTCAAATTAAAAGAGCTACGCTGCCGTAAAGTAAAGTTAATGAAATTTTCTGCAATCATTTCATTTGATTTTACATTTTGAATAAACTCAAAGAGCGGCACGGGTACATAAATGACTTTTTGCAATTAGTAACATGGTGGAATATTTTCTGGTTTTTTTGTTTTACATAAATAATTAGTTTTTTTAATTGACTTGTAAATTGATTGTAATTAGCTGTGCGACGTTGATGTGATTCATTCATTCATTTTTCAAGCAATAGTTTTTATGTTAGTTATGTAATAAAGTGCTTTGATCCAGCTAACTTTATTGAATTGTTTGTTTTTATGCATCGAGCATATCTGTATCTATTTATCGAATTCTACTTATTAATATTTAGAGAAAAAAAACTATACAATTTCATAAAATAATAATATTGCTATTTATGGTCTAAGACCGCAGTTGATACCGCGAAGTCAGCTGTAACATTTTCTAAGGCACATCTTAATATTTATTTAAATTTAATTTGATTTGCGATTTAATTATGTTATTTGCAAATGAATGCAGTTTCTGTCAGCAACTCACAGACGCAAACACACAAATTTTGCGGTTAACCAAATGTTCGAAACTTGAATAAAAGCTGCAGCTAGAGAAACATGCTAATAAGAACACAAATATATATGTTATATGGAGGAATGGAATAGAGGAATGGAGTCATATATATGTGTAAATAGATATAAATACATGGCCTAAACAATGTTTATATGTGTAAATGCATTTGCCTGGCCGCAAAAGCCACAGCAACCGAACTGAGAACTTCTACGCAAATTGAATTTGATTTGGGCATCTTTTAGCTTATCATTGGCTCAAAAGTGTTTTTGGTAATTTGGCTGAAAAGTTGTTGTGTAATAATTGCACTGCTAATGCACACTTACTGGCCAAGATGGATGTGGTCCTAGAACATGTCACTGGTAGAACACCAGTTGCCACTTGCCACATGCCACTTGCTACATGCCACCCAGTGGACACGTAGCTACGGGCTCAGGCATTTCCATTCAGACATTCTGAATTATGCAAACGGGCCAAATTGCTGTCGCAACTATTCTGGACATGCAACTGTTTCGACTGCTGATGCTCTTGCGCATTGAAATTTTTATAAGCTGTGCGTGCCGACGTCGACGACTCTGGCGCAAATTAGTGCGACACGCACAACACTCAAATGTTGCCCAACTTGAAAGTTGTTCTTCTTGTTGTTGCTCGTTTTGCATAAATGCATGGCAAGTATTTTGCCATTCCAGTTGTTTTTTGTTGTTTTTTTTTCCCACTTATTTTTGGGTGCCCTTTGCAACTTTTACAGAATTTTTATGCATTTGCTACGTGCTCGCTGCGTTGGCCAAATTGTTTTACCCAAGTGTTTAATAAATAAATTATATGGAGATGGTTGTGCGCAACTCTACCTTTATGCTGAGGACGCATTTTTTGTTAAGAGGACGCATATTTGCAGATAAGTACACGTCTATTATAGTTTTTGTAAGCCCTAGGATATTGCAAAGCTCGGTTCAGGCAATTTTCTTCTAATCTCAAACATCCTCTTCCCATCGTACTACTCACAACACCCGTTTCCATCCACTGTAGTCGACTTACAATCCGTGAATCATATTTAAATAAAAAATCTAGAAAGGTATTTAAAAATCGGTTGAAAAGGAAAAATTTGTAATCAACAGTTGGTCAAATGTGTTTTAAACAAGACTCTCAAATCAACTTGAAGACGATTGATAAGCATTCTTACTCTTACGGCTTGGGCAAGACACCGGTTAATTAGTTAGTCAATCAATCTGTTAATCAGTCAGTTAATCAGTTAGTTAGTCTGTCTCTCTGCCAATCAGTCAGCCAATAAGTCTATCAATCAGTAAGTTAGTCATTCAGTCAATCACCCAATCACTCAACCTTTCAGATAGTCGATAAGTCAGTCAGTCAATCAGCCTGTTAGTTAATCAATCAATCAGTCAGTCTGTTGCTCTGTCATTGAGTCAGTTAGTCTGTTATTCTGTCAATCAGTCAGTCAAAAAGTCAATCAATCTGTAAGTTAGTCATTCAGTCTATCTGTCCGTCAATCACCCAATCAGTCAACCTTTCAGGTAGTCAATAACTCAGTCAGTCAGTCAATCAGTCTGTTAGTCAGTCAATCAAGTCTGTAAGTTAATCAATTAATCAGTCAGTCAGTCCGTAGCTCTGTCAATCAGTCAGCTAATCTGTTACTCTGTAAACCAGTCAGTCAAAAAGTCTTTTAATTAGCAATTTAGTCAATCATTCCGTCAATCACCCAATCAGTCAACCTTTCAGGTATTCAACCAGTAAGTCCGTCAGTCAATAAGTCAGTTAGTCAATCAGTCTGTTAGTCAGTTAATCAATCAGTTAGTCAGTCTGTTATTCTGTTAATCGGTCGGACTATCAACAACTTAGTCTTAGCAAAAAATAAAATAAAGCATAATATATTGTCTGTAAACATATAAATATTAGCCATATATGACATTAATTATACAATGAGCTGATTTTCGGTTCAAATAAATATGCTCGACTTCGGTTGCAATGGAGAGTTTGCAGAGTATCTAAATTGATAATATCATATACAACGCGAGCTCCGATTCCACTTGCAAACAATTTGAAATCCACACTCACATTTGCCAATAATAAACCAATAATTTTTGTTTGCCAATACTTTTCAAGAGAGAGAGTGTGTGTTTATGTGCCAGACGTTCACAGTTTGACATAACAATGCACACTCACACACACAGAGAGAGACACACATATGTGTGTGTTGGCCATTTTGAAGCAAATTTCATTTAGCTGGTTTCACCACCTGCTGACAACACAATACATAATATCAGGAATTGCTACAAAGCCCCTGCAGTTGGCATGACGACTCAACTTAATTAGCAGGAGATAGGAGCTATCAAAAAGCTGGCCAAAACAAAATATTATGTGTGTGCGTGTGTGTGTGTGTGTGTGTTTGGGTGAGGACATAAATTGAATATGAAATTTTGATTTTATTACCATTTGTCATTCGGGCCGCTTCGACTGGCTGCCATTTGGCAGCTGGCATTAAAATTTGATTAATGTGCAACAACAGAGCCAAGGAAATGGCAACTGGGCCGAGCTCGATCTAGCCACGTTTTGTGGCATGTTGTGTGGGGTTCTCGTGTCGGGTCAGAGCTGCATTAGAATGCAGCGCACTCGTTGCTGGATTCTATTAACACTCCAGTAGCAAGGCCGCAAACTGCCTGTCTCTGCCACACCCCCCACCCACCCCTCGCCTGGCAGGGTTGTCGCAACAATCTCCTCTTTTTTTTCTGTTGCTCTGCCCCCCCGCTTCTTGTCAGTCTTGTGTAACACATGTCGCCACTTAATGCGTTCGGAGCATGCACAATGAGACAACAGCTACATGTGTACTCTGTGTGTGTGCGTGTGTGTGTGTGTTTGTGTGTGTAGGGGGCTTAGACGAGACGTGTGGCCCAACAGCTCACCAGCTGCTGCCACAGGCAAATGTAGCATTATGCTGCCTAAGTTGCAACCAAGTACAGTCCAAAACTGTTAGGGATTCGATACCAGATGCCCATATCATCGCCTTTGTCTTTCTCTTGTTAATTTGCAGTCTACTTCCATTCAATCAGTTCCGAAATTAACGAAGAAAAACGCAGACCTAGTTCCAAAAATTCTGTTCAATTGGAAATTTACGTTACGTTATTGTAGTGCTGCAGAGGCTAGCTCCTCAACAAACTCTTTTCCTCATTTGGATTTAATTTATTTAACTAAAATTAAATGTAACTAAAATGTATATAAGAACTTACTAAATAAGAGAGGCAGCAGGGTACGTTGGGTTTGAACTAAGTCATCCAATTTTTATTTACCAAGAACCAAACCTTTAGAGCGGTTATTTGGTTTAAAACTCAGCCCAACCTTTGTCTGGACTAGAATTAAGTTTTTATAAACTAGTTCTCTTCTCAAAGGACAATTTTTTTTAAATTAAGATATTTCTAAACATTTTTAATGTTGAAAACGGCGCAAATTATAGTTGAAGTGCTCCAAAATTCACTAATTTCAATAGACAAAAAATAAGAACAAAATGTTACAATGCAAAATAAATTTAAAAAAATGTGAATTTATAACAAATTAAAATTAATTTAATTTAAAATGTCTGCAGAAGGCGTAAATGCATTTTTTTAATAAAGCGTTTTGTTATATTTAAGGATTATTTTCGAATAATATATAAATATAAAGCCAAGTATCGATGAACAATTAAAGAACGATTCACAAAAGACGCCTTGCACAAAATGCTGTTGATGTGGATCAAGAATTTCTATACTTTGTAGAATATATTTTACACATTACAATAACGTCTCCCTGGGCTCGAGACTTCAGAAATGTGTTGAAAAGCCAAAAAAGTAACTTAAATCAGAGCGCTCATTCTTCTTACAAGCCTGCATTAGACCACAAAGCATATTGGTTCCGTTAAAAAGAATCAGTGCAGTTTGGCAACAATGCGCTTGGACAATGTTAATCAACATCCAGTTGACAGCTTGGCAACTGGAAATGCAATTGCAAATTCAATTAATCGAAATATCCAGCCGAGAGAGAGAGAGAGACACACACACACACACACTTCAAAACTCACATTCACGTAACGCCACACACAAATTAAAAGCAAGTAGGCCCCAAAATCGTTTTATAAATTGTGTGCGAGTTGCAGCTTCCAATTGCCAGACACAACAGCACGACGGCAGCTGGGCAGGAAATTAGAAACGGCCACTTGATGGCCATGCCCCAAAAAAGACAGCAGTAGCAGCAGGAGCAGCAGCTGCTGCAATGTAAACCGAATCAATGCAATAGCTTGCATTTCCTGGCTGGGTTCCTAGCTGGTTCCTGGGTGGGTGTCTGTTAGGGTGCCATATGTGCCCGAGCTCCATGTTAAATGAAATCTATCCGAATGCAGTCTGTTTGGATTTGGCAAACACGTTTGACTGCCGTTTCCGCTTATGAATTGCTCGGCTCTCTTTAGCTGCGGGTTCAGCTGTTATTCTGTCTGTTGGTTCTTTTGAACTAGTTCAACAGTTGATTGATGTGTGAAGTGCGGCAACGACGCCGGCCAACCTTAAGCACAACTTTAACCTTACAATTGCCCGGCTACGCTTAGCTTTAGGTTTAGCTGATCCTGCCTGTTGGTTGTATTGTTTAACTAGTTCAACCAGTTGAAACCAGTTCATGATTTGTTTATTAAGTGAAGGGCGACAACGTCGCAGGGCACCTTTGAGCACAACTTTAACCTAAATATTGCCCGTCTCTGTGAAGCGGCAGGTAAAGCTGATGTTCGGCCCGTTAGTTCTATTGAACCAGTTCATTTGCTGATTGATGTGTGAAGTGCGGCAACGACGCCGGCCAACCTTAAGCACAACTTTAACCTTACAATTGCCCGGCTACGCTCAGCTGTAGGTTCAGCTGATATTTTGCCGGTTGGTTCTATTCAACCAGTTCATTTGTTGATTGATGTGCAAGCACAACTCTGAGCTTACTATTGCCCAGCTCTGATTAGTTGTAGGTTCAGCAAATATTATGTCTGTTGGTCCTTTTGAACCTGTTCATGAGTTGATGGAAGTGTGAAGTCCGGCAACATCGCCGGGCACCTTTGAGCACAATTCTAACCGTACTTTTACCGTTCTGCCTGTTTGTTCTTTTTAAAAAAGTTCGTTAGTTGATTGATGTGTGAAGTGCGGCAATGTCGCGAGGCACCTTTGAGTACAGTTCTAACCTAAATACATCAACGCGAACTAGGCAATAAAATATATGAAATTCAATTACCAGCCAAAGCGAAGTCAAGCAATACATCGACAATGGGGCGCCAGGCCTAGCAGCATGGGTCCCAGACAGTAGGCAGGACACAGCAAAAAAACAGGGAAAGAATTTACTCCTTGATGCGGCTGCAGATTGAAGACGCAGTCGCGCTCCACATGTTGTCCCTGCTCTAGCCGCAATTCCAGACTGGGGCGCATTGCCAAAAAGCAATATGTTTATGCCAGAAAAGTTCAAAGACTTTTCTCGCGCATTGTTTGTCTTTTGATGGGGTGCAAATTGAAATTGAATTTGGCCTCGGCTCAGCAGCCGCGCATACACAAAGGCCCCTGCCCCCCTCTTCCCCTCCTCCACGCTCTACACTCTTCACAATGCACTCCGCACAGGCCACGGCATAAACACAAAAGTGTGTGGCATAAAGGAAATATAAGAGAAAAAAAAAACATTTACAGGAAGCGCGCCTGAAATATTTTTGCCACATAAATCATAACAATGGCCATATGTAAAAGCGCATGTTTGTTGCATGCAACATACGAGTGTAGCGCATGTTGCAGATGCCACAACAAACAAAAACCCAAAATCAAAATCTAACGCCAAATAAATCTAGCCAGCTACCCGCCACCTCTCAGGCCATTTGGGGGCATTTGTTCTGGTACTCGAACTACTTTCCGAGTGCTCCAAAACTTTGTGCCAAAGCTTGTGATCGTGCGCAACAAATTACAGGGTATTTCACACAGCTGTTAGAGTTGGAGTTAATTCATTTTAATTTGTATTATTGTGGAATTATATTTCATTGTTATATTTTATAAGCAGCACAAATATCCGAAAACTTTGTTTAAAATAAATTATTTAGTATTGACTAATATGGACCCCATATATAAGAAAATTAAACATATTTTATATTATTTTTTTATTCTATAATACTTTTCGTAGTTTTTGTTTGTGCTTTCACATTAAAATAAAGTGATTTTTCGGCTCTAAAATATTCCTATTTTTTATATTTTTCTAAGCCTTGGATAAAAAATTAATTAATAAAAGTATATATAGTTTTGTAGTTTTTGTAAGCTTGGAAATATAGTTAGGTTTCTTTTGGTTTATAATACAGTTTATTACATTTTGTTATGCAGTTTTTAAAAGATTTCCTATAATGCGCTTGAGTTCTGATTGACACTTGTTAAAGCAAAACTATACAAAAAAATATTTCCTTATCTTTTAAATAAAATTCAGTCATTTTTATAAAAATGATTTCGGAGAACAATTTTTAGTACATTTTTTCATGTTTTCATTTTTTATAGTTTATATTTTAAGCAATATTACTAATATAAATGATAATATAAACATATAATTCATAATTTTAATATAATATATATATATTAAAATAGAAAAATATGCATTATATGTTATTCTTTAATTAATGAACAAAAAAATGTTATATATACATCAACATAATATTGATAGATATATAAGATTTTCCTTACACTCTTAAAGTTATTAATTTTTTTTTTAGTTTTTCGAAAACTTTTCAGTTCTCAAAACCAACCTAGAGTATTACAGCTTCGTTGGGCTTAGCCAATAATTTTCCCCTTTTGTTTTTATAACATTTTTTTGCTGCCCTTTCTCTTCGCTGGCAATAAATTGTCAATTTTTGAAATGTTTTCTCATGGCTAACGAGCAATTTTATGGCCATTTTGGAGCTGATTTAATGCGCTAAGCGTGCGGGATTAGCCAGAGTCGTAAATTTACCATTAAAAAAAAAAAGTACAAACAAAAATATTGTGTGGGCAACGCGCGAGTGACACTCGAGGCAGCCTTTTCTCATAATTAAGTGTTGCATTCTCTGAGCCGACACTGTAGCATCATTAAGACACGTGGCTGGGGATCATCTGCTTAACAGCCACTTGAACATCACACGAATTTGCATGCAATTTGCGCGACAAAATCGCGCTAAAGATGCCAGCGGTAGTCGGATAAGCCGCTGGCATGCAGCTGCCTCTGAAGTGGTGGTTGGGGGGGGAGCGGGTAGATGCGCTCTGCCACTCAGTTTGGCTTGCGGCTTGCAAGTTTTTTCGCACCGTTGGGCAATGTATAAGCCCTGATGATGAGCACAGCTCGTTAAGGAGATGCTTGTGTTTCGCCAAGGCAGCGTCCCAGTTCAGGCGTCAAGTGTTTGTTGCATACGCTTAGACGCGAGGCCATTCGAGTGGACCGCACAATATAAAAACCCACAATCCCCAACGCACGTAAACACGCTCCAACATAAATGTCAAAAAGTTAAACAGCAACTAAATAAAAGTCAAGTGCAGACGTATTTGCCACAGTTGACCACAATTAGACGCCAGTTGAATGCAATACGTAGTTGTTGTAGTTTGGCTCATATTTTATACTACAAAGAAATATAAATAGTATAAACCAACAACAAGTGGTTAACTGTGGCAACTGTGGCAACTGTGGCAACTGTGACAATGGTCATGTGTCTCTCTCCGGCGAGCATAAACAATGAAAACCTCAGGCAACAAGATGTGAAATGAAACAATCAAGTTGTATTCCGTAGAGCTCTTTTTTAGACAGGTAATAAACTACGAGCAGCTCATTCAGTAGTTCCTGGAATTTCTTTTTTTTGTAACTTTTACTAAATGATAATAGCTATAATGAAAGGTATTCACGGTATTCTTGTTTTATGAAAGTGAATGCAACTGACAAAAGGCGTCTCCAACTCCACAAAGTTTATCTGTTGATCAACTCGACGTAATTAATCAGTCCAATCATGTCTGTCTGTCCGCCTGTATGAAAGGATCTATCTCCTACTATATCTTGCATAGTTTTCATATCGATGAATAATGATTTCAAACTAGCTTTGCAAGCATAAGTCGCAGATTATACGAGATACAGACACCAAATTCGGCTTATGGTTTTTCGTCAAGTAATATCTGTATGCAGAAATATGGAAAATGTCACTTTCTGAGAACCGCAGCTCTCCAAAAACGTAACACAATATTTTTTTGTTAAGCCTCCAAATTTCAAATCCAAGATTGAACTATAAACAGAGTAACTTAAGTAATCATTTAACAAAGTGTGTGTCTGGGGGAAAAATAAGCTGAAACTATTCAGCTTGCAGTTTTTGTTTTTTTTGTATTCGACATATTTGCATTAAGAATAAAGTTTGAAGGTTTGTAAAGGCAGCTCTGTGCTGGGTAAATCGTCTTTCCTGATCGGGCACTTCCGACTTTTTTCGATAATTGACGAATCTACTTTTATGATCTACGAAAATGGAGATTATTTTTACTATTACTGTCAAATCATATCAAGTAAGCTGGCAAGGATAAATATATATTTCATTTTCATGTTTCTTTATTCACATTTTGTATAGAAAAAAGTTTAGCAAAAAATGTATAGAGAATTTATTTTATCTCTCACTTTTTATCGAATAGAAAATATATATATCAGTGCTGTAAACGGGTTTAGCAAAAACTAAAGGAAAAATTCTAAAGATTTGCAGTGCTTTTATTTTAAGTTTTAACATATATAATTTAGAACTTGGCATCCGACTATTATAAGTTGAACGAAGTGTGCGTGTAAATGTGTGAAATCTATCAATTAAAATGGCGAAAATGTTGAGCATGTTGTGTGTGTGTGTCGTTTCTTTTTGTTTGAGTGTTGTAAAAGGGTTAAGGTTCAGTTCTGCAGTCCAGTAATCAAAGTAGGTCAATACGCATCAATGGTTTAACTGTCAACTGTAAACAAACTGCCCTAGTTGCCTGCCAATAGGAGTTCGGTGTGAATTGAATACATAAATTGCTATTTCCAAAATGGGGTTTGTTTCTTTTTGTTTGTAGAGTAGTGTTGTCGGCCGCCGAAATAAGTAGTAGTAGTAGGTGTTGTAGTAGTACGGGTTGCCAGGTCAATCGATGCCTAGAGCCACGATTAATTTATGAACAAACTGCCAAACGGAGCCTTTGTTGTCTGCCAATAAGAAATTGTGGTTTGGGAAGATGTGCTATCATGTCAGACAAGTGTGTGCTATGGGGAACGGGGGCGGGGACGAGGCTTCCATGGTGTCCCTACATGCCCAGGCCGCCCATGCCTCCCATGCCGCCCATACCGCCCATGCCACCCATGCCGCCCATGGGATTGGCATCCTCCAGTGGCAGCTCGGTGACAACCGCCTCGGCGGTGGTCAGCAGCGAGGCCACGCCGGCGGCATCGATAATCGCCGTGCGCACCACCTTGGTGGGATCAATGATGCCGCGCTCAATCATGTTGCCGTACTCGCCCTTGAGGGCATCGTAGCCATAGTCGCCGTCCAGTATCTCCACCTTGGCCACGACCATGGCGCCATCGACGCCCGCGTTCTTGGCAATTGTCAGGCAGGGCATGCGCAGGGCACGTCGTATAATCTCAATGCCCATGTTCTGATCCTCGTTAGAGCCCCTCAGATCGTTCAGCTTGGTGATGCAGCGCAACAGAGCAGTGCCGCCGCCGGGCACAATGCCCTCCTCTATGGCCGCACGGGTGGCATTCAGTGCATCATTCACCCGGTCCTTTTTCTCGCCCACCTCCACATCGCTGGAGCCGCCGACGCGCAACAGAGCCACGCCCGAGGATAGCTTGGCCAGGCGCTCTTGCATCTTCTCCTTCTCATAGTTGGAGGTGCTATCCTTGATGGCCTCGCGCAGATTCTCCAACCGCTTCTCGACCATCGTACGCTGGCCGTGGCCCTTCAGCAGCATGGTGTCCTCCTTGGTAACGACAATCTCACCGACACGCCCGAAATCGCTCGCCTTGATATCCTCCAAGCGAACCATGTTGGCGTCGTCCCCGAAGACCAGGCCGCCCGTGGCAATGGCCATGTCGGCGAGCGTCTCCTTGCGATTGTCACCGAAACCGGGCGCCTTGACGGCGCACACCTGCAGACCCACCTTCAGGCGATTCACGACCATGGTGCTCAGTGCCTCGCCCTCGACATCCTCGGCTATGATGACCAGCGGCTTGCGCTGTGCATTTGCCAGCTCGAGGGCGGGCACAATGCTGGCCGCCGTCTTGATCTTTTTCTCGCAGAAGAGCAGCAGCGCGTCCTGGAACTCCACCTTGGCGCCCTTGGAGCTGTTGATGAAGTATGGAGATATGTAGCCGCGATCGAACTTCATGCCTTCGATTACTTCCAGCTCGTCGTTCATGGTCTTGCCATCCTTGACCGTTATGACGCCATCGCGTCCCACCTTCTTGATGGCCTCGCTGATCAGATTGCCGACAGATTTGTCGCCGTTCGCCGAAATTGTGGCCACCTGGGCAATCTCCTCGGGCGTGTTGACCGGCCGCGACATCTTGCGCAGATTCACCTTAACCGATTCGATGGCCAGCATGACGCCGCGTCGTATCTCCACGGGATTCGCACCGCGCGAGATCTTCTCGAAGCCCTCCTTGGCGATGGCGCGAGCCAGCACCGTGGCCGTTGTGGTGCCATCGCCCGCCTCCTCGTTCGTATTGTTGGCCACATCCTGCACCAGTTTGGCGCCAATGTTCATGAACTTGTCCTTCAGTGCAATGGATTTGGCCACTGTCACGCCGTCCTTGGTTATCTTCGGCGATCCCCAGCTCTGCTCGATGATCACGTTGCGACCCTTGGGGCCCATCGTCACGGCCACGGCATCTGCCAGCACGTCCACGCCCTGCAGCATCATCGCCCGCACCTCGGGCCCGAACTTCACATCCTTGGCATAGCCGCGCCACAACTCGCGCCCCGCCAGCTGGCACGCGATCCGCGAGCCACGTGGCAGCGTAGAGTTCGTTAGTATGCGCAACATTCTGAGCACTATATGGGAAATAAGGGGCTACACAATAATCGTATCCAACGATGCGAGTGTAATAATTGTGTATATAACTTACCTTAAATATGGCCTGAAATATCTGTGAATTGTTGGTAAATTATATATTTCAATAATTTTTGTAGCTCTTGGCGTTGTTGACGCTGTGAAAGCAGGAACTGAAATAAATTTCTGTTCTATACAAAAGTTCCTCTGATATCTTCCAAATCGCACAGCCTGCTCTATGCGGGCAAGGGTTGCCTTATAGCTAAAAAGTAAAAGCACAACCAGGGCTGCAGAATCGTATTTTGTTTTGATGAAAGCCTACTGGGGCTGTGTGATTGAAAAGGCGTAACTTTTTTTGGTTGTGCCGGGCGTTCGATCCTTACAATTTGCCAGCAATTGATCCACTGCGCTACTATTTTTCGCTCCGTTTTTAATTTGGAATAAGTTGTATTTAATATATCCATTCTTTTTTATTCTAAAGTCCACGGTCTTTTGTAATATTTTCTATATCTTATTTTAACGCTCGAAAACTCAAAACTCAATTCAGTATTCAGGCTCGTAGAGTCTAAAGTCGTTGTCTTTACAATTCCATCTTCGATACAACTCGCTTATATATATATTTCCACACATACATCGCTTATTTCTCCATTTATAAATACATCGCTTGAATCCAATACTTCTTTATGATCTGTACACTATTTTAGCCAGTTTGCAAGCCCAACAAAACATTTGCCCTTGTTTCGGTTCGCGTTTGAAGCAAACATCATGCTTTAAAGTTCGGTTGGCGAACCCGATCTTTTTTTAATTTTAAAATGCACAATTTCTTATTAGTTATATTGTTAAAATAAACCTATTTTTATTTAATCAAGTTTGATCCAGATTTATTTAATCAAAAACTAAAATTAATAAAACATATTGCAAACTTAGTCTAAACATTTTTGCATGTTTTGAGCTATAAACTTTTTTATTTCTAAAGTCTTATTTCTTCAGACTTTATCATTTTATCGATAACAAGCGCAATCTGTATATTGTTCTTTCGATATTTCTTTGCTCATCAGTCGTCCACTTTCTAATATTTTATAGCACTGGCTTACTTAACACTGCTTAAACTTGATAGCCGATCCAGAAAAGCTTTCACAAAAAATATGGTTTGGCTCCAATTTGGGTTCGGATATTTCTTAGACTTAGTCGATATATTCTTTCGATACATGAATGCTCATTGGTAGAATTTTTTTCGTATTGTATAACACTAGTGGACTTAACACTTTTGGCATTAGTTAACAGTATCAGAACATGTTGTGAAAAAAATATGGGCAGATTCCAATTTAAGTTCGACTGCTCTTAAGTAAGCAAATTCAGATAAATTTTCATTTTGTGGTAAATACAAGCTTTAAATTGAACTGCTTGCAGCCTAAAAGAAGAAAGCACAACTGTCCACTGCAGGCAAGTCCGAAGAGTTTTTGCAATTTTTAATTCGATTTTATTTTAATAAACAAGAAAATTAAATAACAGAAATTTAACTGAAAATAGATTTGATTGCCAAGCACATTATTTCAATTGTCGAAAATAGTTTCATAGAATTTAGGCATACATGTATAAGATACGCATAGAAGTCTTTTTTCGTGAGATTATTAAATTTGAAATCGAATAATTAAATGTCAAGGCTCGAATTCATTGTGCTTTGTGCCTTATGGCAGCAAATTTTGCCCAACAGCTGCCCGACACTTTGCAGGTAATTAAAAGACAAATATTGGCGAAGGGTTTTCTAACAGGTGGAGAGAGCGGACTGGGAACGGGGCACGGGGCATGGGGCATGGGGACCTGACTGTTAACACCCACACTGAGCCCATTTTGCAATTTAAATTTTCATGAACAAGCGCCGCCATTTGTATCTGTCGTCTTCGTTGTCGTTGTCTTTGTCGTTGTCGTTGTCGTTGTCCCCGGCGTTGCCTTTGCCCCAGCTCCTGCCTGCTGCTTGCTGCTTCCTGCGTGGTGCTTGGCGCTTCTGCCCCATGGCATTGCACCATCCTTAACAGTTTTCAATTTGCCTGGCCGCTTGTAAGCGCAGCTGACAGCGACTCGAGCCCAAGAACATTTCAGCCAGCCAGTTATCAAGTAATGCCAAGGGGTTTGCTCCAGGCGGGGTCGGGGAGCTACGCGATTCGCCTTTCATTGTATTTTAGCCGCTTGTCGGCGCACATTTTTACGAGCATTTAAATGGTTTTCGCTATTTCGGTAACAAATTTGTCACGACAAAAGCAATCGAGAGAGCACCAGATCTGCAGGTGGGTTAGAAGTGGCTCAGATATGGCAAGTCTCGGCTAGATAGCAACTAGCTGCCGACTTGTGTAAGTGCAGAAGTGCATTACGGATTTAATCCTAGAACTAAGCACTCTCGTGTGCACTTCCACGAAATGGCACTTCAGACGCTTAGCCTTAGGTAGCCGGCAGGCAATGGGGATAAAGCTTTCAAGCAGCATTATTCCCATGCTTATTATGTGAATGCCAAAGAATTCATAGTGAATGAAACGAAAATTAATTGCGATATTAATCAGTTAAAGTATATCTTAGAATATCTATAATAATTATTTCAAAAGCTCCCTTTTTCTTTTTGAAATAAAGTCCTTCTATTCCATTAATAGAATTTAGGGAATACATTAAAGCATTTACTAAAATAATTATGCATTATCATAAGTTAGTTATTTGTTTTTTCATTATTCCATCCTTCTTTCTGCTCGTCTGACTTTCACCGTTTTCTTTCTAACTTTCTCCCTGTCTGTCTCTCTATCTTTCCCTTACTCTTTCCCTCTATCTTGCTACTCTGTTTCTCTCTATCCGTCTTTCTCTCACACTCTCTTCCCCCCTCTAACTATCTCCCTTTCTCTATATCTTCCTCTTCCTATCTCTCTCTTTTCTATCCCTCCCTCGCTCCCTTCCTCTATATCTTCCTCTCCCTATCATACACTTCTTCTTCGCTTCTTCTCTTTCACTACTTCTCCCTTTCTTGAGCTCTTTTGATTTCTCTCATTCGTTTTTCTTTGTTTTTACTCTCACTTGCTTACTTGCACTTCTCTCCAGCTGGCTGGCGTTATCTCTTTTATTTATCGCCTCTCTCTTCGATTCTCAAAGCTTCGGTGGCTTGCCGTTTAGCTTCTTTATGCTTGTGTAGAATTGCCAAATACATTGTTTTCATATTAGGTATTTATCAACTTGATTTAATTGGAATTCAGACTTAAAAAATAACCAAGACAGGTCTTTAATTATCATTCGGCGTCTTGTTCGTATCCAAAGCTGCCATCTTCTGCCTGCCTCTATCAATTACAAGGCTTTCCCCAACCCGAGAGCTTGTCCAGCTGATGCATCTTATTCAATTACAAGGGCTCCAAATTAGCAGGCATTAACATAAGCAACGGTCGCTTCTCGTGAGAATTGTGGGAGTAAAAAAGAAGAAGAACAATGGCCACGCATCATTAGGAAAATGGCGGCGAAATTATAGAAATTACCAGGCGGCCGGTAAATGAGGCGCATTTATTTGAATGTAATCCATTATGAAATCGCATAATGAAGAGATTAGCACGCATACGAGCCGCAATTAATAAATGACCCTGTCCGGCCGGCCGACCGGGCCAAGGGCAGGCCAATAGCTCTTTGGCCCCGGCCAAGCTCTTTTGGGCGGCTGCTTGCGTGTCCGACAAAAGAAATCTAATAAATTAGGACAACTGACAATGGGCCATGGGCAATCATTAGTTTTGGATGCCACGCATATGACGCACAAAATATATATAAATCAAGTCCTTGAAGTTGTGAAAGCCTTCAAAGAGTGCTGCCAGGTGGCGCACACAGAGACAATGGAGGGCTCATTAAATGGAGCTCAAAATGCGACTAAAAAAAGAAGAGAACCCTAAATTTCAATGGCTGCTTATTAACCCATTGACGGCCAGATTTTAATAGCTCTATACAAAAGTTGCCAGCAAACACTTTGCACTTCATTAAACTTCTTGACTTTAACTGAGCAGCCGCACAGCTGGCCAACGGGACGGCCAACTAAGATATCTTCTTCGAGGTCGTCTCCGCATGCTCATCGATAATTAACCACAGAAACTTGGCAAACAAAGCCATCATCAGGGGGCGGAATGTGGGCACAAAGGGCGGCTGTAAGTTAAGGGCTTAATGGCTGGGCACGAAATTTAATTAAAAATGCGTCGTTACTTTTATTTAAAGTCAAATTGAAAGCGCAAGTAAATTGGCCTTTCAAAATTCTGGGCCAACTCTAAGCGGCTTTGTGCGAAATTATAAAAGCATTTTCGAATTGGGGTCCAGCTTTTAATGAAAGGCTCACAGGAAACTCATAGATTAGTTAAAGTCATCAATATGAACAGGTAGGCAAGAGATTTTCTCTAAGCCACAGGCAAGGGTCAAATATATAGGTAAACGAAGGGTCAAATATATAGGTAAACGAAGAAGTATTTATTCATGATATGTAGTATAGTTTTGAGAGAGGCTGAGATATATGAATATAGATTTAAATTTATCGAATATTATGAATGAGTAGTATTTATAATTGTAATTAATATTAGGTATTTATCTGTGTACATAAAAAATTCGTGCTGACTGCCAAAAGGGCTTTGATAAATTCGAACTGCAAGTGGAAAAAGCGATGGTTGTATGAAAAGCAACAACTATAAAGCAGGCACAAAAGTGTGCTTTCTGAACGTGACACCAAGAGCGTGCGTGAGCTAGGTGTCTCAGCGTTGAACTAGCAAGCTTGAGGTCGCTGGTTCAAATCCAAAAGAAAATTTTAATATTTATGTGTGTTAAAAGCAAGAACTTTAAAGTGGAATTGCAAGACCTGGCTAATCAGCTGCTATTTGAACTGTTGAAAAGTTGCTGGTTCAAATCCAGCAGAACACATCTATTTTTATGCTTTTTAAAAGCAAAAGCTTTAAAGTTAAATTTCTTGACTAATCTAGTCAGCTGCTATTTATTTGAGTTGTTGAAAAGTCGCGGGTTCAAATCTAGCAGACAATTTAAATATTTATAAGAGTTAAAAGCAATTAATTTAAAAAAAAATAACTATGCATACAACTCTGTGTTATAGCACATAGTAAATATTTAGATAACTCTCAATTGGAGTCTACAGCAAGACATGTCAAGAATAATACAAAAAGACCAAAAGGCAAAAATATTATATTTATACAATATTATATCTACATAACAGTATGCGTAAATATTTGCTGAAACAAACATAAATCTTGACAAGTTAACAAGTATATTAATTAATTAATATATCAATAGACCAAATTATACGACTGCTTTCTAGACAACTTTATAAATTAAAACTTCACCCAGCTAAATTAATGAAAACATATTAAGCTCTTGGTTGTTTGTCATTTGGAACTTAATCTTAAGTATCTCTACACGAATGTGTAATAGAAAAATTGTAATTAAATCTTATAAGCCGTTACGGTGTCTACAAAGTATCTTACAAAATGCTCTCCACTTGGCATATCATTTATTTCTTTCTCTTTTTTGTTGCCTCTGGGCGACATGCAAACAATTTTTGGTCATGCAACTGTTTTTTCGGCTGGGCGAGCTTTACCCCACACAGCTACAAGCCACAGCGCGGCTGTTTGCTGCGGCTGGGCGCAGGGCCATAACCGAAAACGCAACAGCCACAGTGAGCCCTCAATTCAGAAGCCAACAGTGTGGCACCTTTTCAGCCCACATTGTGGCCCGACGCCGCGATGCTTTTTGCAGCTGGCTGCACATTTTGATTAGCCGTCGGCAGTGCTGGGCTTGCTGTGGTTTGCTTTTTAACATTTGCCGCCAGGTTTTAAACACACCAGAAAGCACACACACACACTCACGCACACACACACACACAGACTGCCTGCGCTGCTGTCTGGCCGACTCATATGAGCCGGAAGCGCAATATAAAGGGCATTTCCGGTATTTAGATTGTGTTGTTTTGGACTCACGTGCTCGTGTAGTCGCTGCGATTTGTGCTTATACAGTGAAAACTCTTGTAATGGAAACTGCTCTCATTTTTTCTTCATTTCCTCTGAATATTTTTCGCAACAATTCTTAAACGAACGCGCACAGCATATTTAGTATCATTAAGTAAATGGGCTTAGTTTAAAGATTATATTTAGTATTACTAAAGTAAGTTCATTTATAGCTTATTGAATAAACATACTAAGTATAGTATTAATATTAAAAAAAAAATGAAAATTAAATTCTGATATCCGGAAATAATAACGGACCCGAGAAAATTTCAAAATTATGCAAAAGTTGCGCCTATATTACATTACATTGCGGTACATCCTTTCGAGTACCGCGGGATTCCGCAACTCGATTAAATATATATAAGGAAACTTTACTTACATGTAAACATTTAATTGGAATTTATTAAATAAATTAATGATACATCAATTAATTCGAGCCCAAGACTCGCTGTTCGCTTAGGTGAGTTTTCACTGTGCTTAACGGCAAATGCCTGCGCTTTAAAGTTGGAACAATGCGCATACGACGTGTGGTACGCGCGCATAAAATATGAGCCGGAGCATCTCAAGTGGATCAAACTTTGTCCAATCAAAATTAAGCTCTCTCTGATTGTGTCTGTGTGTGTGTGTGTAAAAAAACAAGTTCAAACTTTGAGATGCAATCTAAAACACACACACACACACACACACACGCAGGCACACACCGTCACAGACAGTTGGAGGCAAAGTCAATACACACGCTTCGAAAAGTTTTGTTGGCCCTTTCGGTAAAGTTTTTTTTTAGTAACCCACTCGACGAGTGTCCAAAAAGTGTTTTAGGTTAAGCGCAAACTTTACGCCAAACGCTTTTTGACGGTCATTTTAATAAATTGAAAAGTGGAAAATGTGCGAAAAATGGCATATCGATAAGGACGCGCCGGCGAAAAGTTTTATTTATTTTTCTTTTTTGTTTTTTTTTTATCTGTTGTTGTGTCTTGCGTTGTTTGTGCTGGCTCATAAAATCTGTTTACAGGCTTATAAATAAGCAATGTCCAGCACTCGCCCTGTTGTTGGTGTTAACGATTTGTTTTTTGCTTATAAACAAAAACCGGGCAAGCAGAAAAACTTTCGCTTCCTGTTTTGGACGGGGGGCAACTTTTCTATAATGCCATATCTTATGCATGTCAAGGGCCAAACTAAACAAATCAGCTTTAACAGAAGGCTTCTACGGCAAAAGTTTTTACATTTTTATTGAGTTTGCTTTGTAATTTAAATTGTTTGCCCTCAACTTGTTGACATAGAAATAAAGGCGGGTGCGGGTTGGGCGGAGGAGGAGGCGAACTGCTGCACTGTGCCGCTGTGCAAAGCGCTTGCTAACAATATAAACCATTGGCATTTAATCTCTTCGGCTGACTTTCAATCAATCGCATCAATGTTCATTGTGGCGTCTAACAAATTGTCCGCCTGGCTGCCCTCCACACAGGCCAAAGCATAATCGATGCTGATATAACAGCCACGCCAGCCGAGAAAAGGGCAGCCAACCGGCGCATGTATGCGTGTGTGTGTGTGTGTGTGTGTGTGTGTGTGGGTGTGTATGGGTGTTCGCAGTAAAAAGCAATATAAACGCACAAATACTGATATGTACATTAAATCACAACAACTTGTCATTGCTGTGCTCACAGCAACATTTCTCTTTTCAATTTTGAACAATGACAACATCATCGGTGCCATGGGGCGTATACGTTATGTGTGCTTCTGTTACTGCTGCGAGACCTCGCTCCAGCTGCACAACTCAATTCATCGGAATTGAATCATATGGCGAATTCTATTGCCCTTTGAGAGTCTCTTTAATGCCGCTTCTTCTTCTTCTCTTTAAACAATTGCGTTTAATCAAATGAAATTGCGTTTTAAGGAGACCAAATAAATTATATAAATTGCGTTTATTTGTCTTGTCAAATATATAATGGCCAGCCTGGGTTGTGAGCGTCGAACTGCCAAATGGGCAATCGCTGGTTCAAACCTAGCAAAAATTTTACATTTTTATTATTATTTATAAAATTTGTATACAATTTAAACGGATTATATTTGATGTTGAAGCGAATTGCAGAAGCAATTTCGGTTCCACTTTCAGCTTTAACAGTTATTTATTAAAACCGCGCGACGCCTGGTAATTTCTTGTAGGTACGAATAAGATTTGGTACTAGACACAAATATTTAATAATAAAATGTTGTATTATAACAATAATACAATTTAAATAAATATAATAAAATAAGGCCTCCAAAAGGAATTAAGATTTACTTTAACTAAAAGATACATAATATATATGGACTGAAAGAAATACATTTCATTCTTTATTTTATTTCAAATACTTTTCAATTGGATTTTATGTTCTGATTTTACTAATAGATTTACAATAGATACGGACTGTATAAAATATGTTCCAGTCTATATACTATTCTATTCTCTTTTATGAAATGAATGAAGGAAGTTCAATACCAAGATATTGCAGGTGTTGCGCTTTACAGTTCGAACCCGCCTTAAGATGCAGTTTGTGCATACCAACTTCGCTTAAGTTAACTTAGTTCAGATACGTTTCTTAGAATTAGAACTTGTAACTTGTTTCATTGTCTCGTGCTTGACGTGAGAGCCACAAGTCCACAAGTCTGTTACCCTTTCCTTTCGCACGCACTCATCTTAAATGCCAACTTCCCGCCTTGGCAAACCCCTTTGGGCGTCATTCACACTCGTATGTTTGTGTGGCACGGCTCGAATAACAGCATAATTCATTTTGTCACTTGTATCTGCTCGTTATTAAATTGTTTTGTGCAGCCACTCTTAACCTTGCCACACTCATTCAGCACCCTGCACGCCCCTCCCCTGGCATACCCTTCGACCACAACTCCAGCTGGGAAATTTATGCAAATTATAATACGCAAATGTACAAGTTATGCTCGGGCACAATAAACAAGAAATGTGCAGAGCGCGCTGTGGACTGAGACAAAAGAAACAACTGGCAGACAACGACAACATTAACTCGGCTCGACACGGCTTGGCTTCCCTTGACTTGGCTCCGCTCCGCTCCGCTCAGCTCTGGTTGGGTCTGCCCTGGTCCTGGGCAGGATAGATGTCCTTGTGCCCTGGCATAATTGCAAGATCTGCATGTCTATTTGTCTGACTGCCTGCCTGAATGCCTGGCTGCCTGCATGTGAGTGCCACATATGCAACGTGGCTCCCAAAAGGAGTCGCCTTATGTGCGTACAAGTCGAGCAGCTCGTGTTGCCTGACATAATTGCAACAATTGGATTCGTTCTTGGCCCCGCCTTTTTCTTTGTCTATGCATTGTCTTTGTGGCCGCATTCAGTCAACACTGTACATAATTGTTATTACTGTATTGTAAATGTTTTAACTGCCAACTACTTCAAGTTGTCCATTGATACAGCTTTATTAATAATGGCCAATATATTTGAGTGAACATTTTTAATAACTTTACGATTACATTTGAATATTTATTGTTATCTTTTATATCTTTGTTATTCTTGAATTTATTTTAATATTTTTCGTCATTTTGAATTAAAAAATATATTAAATTCGTAATTACTGTAGAGGTTGAAGCGGCGACTTCTTGCTTGCTGGTCCGACGCGCTAAACCAAAAGGACCTCTTCATTCCCCTTACTTCCTTTTAATAATTTTAACATATATGAAGCTTTACAGTCTCTTATTATAACTCTCTGCACTGAGATTTAATAATCGTTGCTTAAGTTGAACCTGTAACTTCCCGCTTGCTGATTCGACTCTCAAAAATTTAAATCATGCACTCTCTTGACATCATTTTAATAATTTTTTTCATATAAGAGACTGTTTAGTATAATTTTTCTATTTCTCCATCATTCACATTTGAAGTTGAACCGGCGACTTCTCACTTGCTAGTTCGACGCACAAAAATCTAAGTCATGCACTCACTTAACTTCATGTTAAACCTTTTTTTCATTTGCGAAACTGTCGAGCATATTATTATTTCCATCCCCACTAAACTTTTAATATTTATACTAAATGTTTTTCATAAAAATATCAAGCGCTTTATAAAATCGACTCTGTGTGCGGGGCAACAAGTCCATCAACTGGGTCTATTTAAGTCCGTATTCCGTTTTTTTTTATGCGCGCTTTTTTATGCGCCCTTTAGAGGCCATAATCCATTGGCATTGGCTGCTGGCCAAACAGTTGGCACTCGGCGGAAGCCATTTCGGCGATTATGAATAATATTTTATATTTTTTTTTCACTCTGAAGCAATATGAAAATGCATAAATTGAAACTGAAACTTGAACTTTGTGCAGCTAATTGAAGGCAGGCAATTCCGGAAAAGAGCTGCGCCAGCCTTTTGATAGATCGCGTCGGGTCAAATGCTCGAAAGCCGATGCCAAAAATGATTCTCTGCTGTTTTTTTTTTCTTTTGCATGAAAATTCAATTTGACTGTTGCCGTTAATAAATGAATAAAAGAAGATAGTTAAACTGAAAACAAAATGCAAATATAAATGAATAAAAGAAGATATTAAAATACTGAAAAAATACAAATTTGTGGGGGTTGGTGCAATTGCAGTAAATTTTTCAATCGGCCCAACAATTTTAAACGCAATTTAAAGGCAGCGACTGGGTAATTAACATTGATGACTGCCCCGTCGGAGTGTGAGGGGTGAGGGGTGTGCGGTGCGGGGTGAGGCGTTGCCTAGAGTAAATAAAATGCACAGCAATTGCAAATGTCGAGACTTCAATCAATGTGCCTCAGCAAATTGGCAGCCGCAGCGGACGCAGACGATTTGCCCTCAAGCGTAGCCAAAGGGCAAAGTGTTTAATGCGTTGCGTTATGGCACAAGCCAAATTAAAGTCCAAAAGAGCTGTAAAGCTCATCAAGTACAACTTTCTGATATGGCCACAATACAATAAGTTAATAAGCCTTCAGCAATTTGTAAGCAGATTATGTTATTAACACGCGTTGAGCTAACAAACGAAAAGTCAGCGGTTCAAATTTAGCTGCAAAATTGTTCATGTGTTTGCACATTTAATGTTTTTAATCGCAAAGAAAGAAACAAACAATTATATAGTCATTTATTCAACAATGAAAGGCATGTGAATGAGTGTAAATAATTTAAATGAAAATTCTTTTGTTTTTTTTTTGTGTTCAATAATAATTATATCTTACGTATTTCATGTAGGCAGTAGGGAGCTTCAGCACGAAATTTCGGAAAATTTAAAAAATATTTTTTATTTTTTAAATAAAAAAAAAACACCTAAAAATAAAAGTTATAAAACTCATACAGCAAGAACTTTCATTCTCTGAGCAAATATAATAAAATAGTAGCGCAGGCAGATTTTTTGCATAGTTTAGGGATCACAAACTCGAAGTTAAAAAATATGCTAAGATTATGTTTTATTTTTAAAATAAAAGAAGATCATTAAAAGTTGCTTTAAATAAACTTGAATATTATTTAAAAAGTATTTTTATTCTTTGCGGAAATATAATATAATAGTGGGAGTATGCAGATTAAGGACAAGGCTTAGGGATCAAAGCCTCGTTAAAAAATTGTTAAAAATATTGTTTATTTTAAAAATTAATAAAGGTTATTTAATGTAAAGTCCAAAGTTAAGAAATATTTTACTCTGAGCAAGTTCTATTTTTTGCATTTAAAAACACATTTAAAATAAAAAAAAAAGTCCCAAAGTAAGAAGTATTATTCAATTAAAACTAACAGCTGATTTGCTTTGTTAAAATTGTATTATGGGTTCAAAATCACGGTCAAATGGATAAATATATATATCTTTAGAAATTGCCTTTGCACATTGCCTGCAAAAATGAGTTTTATATCTTTATTTTTTCAAGGAATGCACCAGATTTGGCTCATGACAAGCACTGAGCGTGGGTTGCAAATGTGAGAGGCGGGAGGGGGTGCAGGGAACTCAATTGCAGCAAAATGTGCAGAGCACAGCAAACAAGTTGCGAGCAAGGACTACAAATCGGTAGAAGTCTTTGGCATTTACCTATTGCAAACGCGGCCAATCGTAGCTGGATTTATGCTCAATAACTAACTCAAATCACGTTCGGCAAATGCTTACAAAATGTTACAACAAAATTTTGCACGATGCAAATCTTTTATTGACAGCACGTTTTACTTGTAGACAGGCGTTTTTCACATGTTTCTCAACTCATGCGCCTCTGTGTGTGAGTGTGTGCCTGTGTGTGTGTGTGTGTGTGTTAAAGAAAACTTTACAAAATAAAAAACCATAATAATAATGATAATGTTAAACCAAAAAAAGTGTTGCAATTTAATTGATTTCAGTTGAAAGCGCATTGCCAGCAATTTGTTGGTTTTTATGCCACACAATTTTTGCTTGCCTCAAAATGTTGCAACAAATCACACAGCTGCGTTTAATTGAACTATATATATATAAATATATATATTTAATATGAAAACATTTCGAATGTGCGTTTTGTGGCGCTTTTGATTGAATTCACCTGAAATGTTGGTTCGCTCATAACGTGGCAATAGAAATTGCTTGAATGCGGGGGCCAATTTATTGATTGATTGGTTGATTGATTGAATGCTTGATGGCCGCCACGTGTCGAGCGCCCTTCCTTTGAAGCATTTTATTTTTATGGCAAACTCGTAATAAAACGAAGTCTTCTTATGTAGTTGCAATTAATTTTCATTTAACACCCAGCAAATCGTGCCAAATCGCAGTACATATGTCTGAACGTGTGACTTTATGGCCTCCACAAATCTGGCTTCCTTAATCAGAAAATAAATACACAAATAAACAGAAATAAAAAGAAAAACATTTGCTAAAAGAACGTTGCCAGACGAGGCTTCCCGAGTAAAATTATTGGGCCTCTCTTAATTTTCAGTTAACTGGGTTTTAAATATAAAACATCTGGAGAATTTTAAGAATAAAAGATACTCAGAGGTAGTAGGAAATTATTTTAAATACATTTAAATATAATATTCAAAATCTTGAATGAGTCTGTCAATGCAAAGGTGTACAGATTTTGTCATTTTAAAAGAAAAGAAAAATATAAATGATATATAAAAATTATATTATATTTTTATTTCCTATTGCGAATGTATTGAAGAAATAAGCACAAAATCATAAAAATAAAATATAAAATAATATACAGCTATAAAAAGTAATAATAAAAATAATTATAATAAAAAAAAAATTTAGAATAAAAATAAAATAATAACAATAATAATACAGCGTCATCCGCAACACAATTAATTCAGTGTGATTTGAACCGGCGATCATCATGAGATAATTTGCATCTTTAAAAAGTTTTGGTGTTTTTAGTTTAACCAAATGGTTAGTAAAGACTGGTTTTGATTTATTTTGCTTAAGCCACTTAAATATAGTTAAAACTAAGAACCAATTTATCGAGATTTGAGCCGTCAACCTGCTGGAACTTAAGTGAACTATAACAAGATTTGTTATTAATACTTTAATCAAATGGTTTGCTAAGATTTATTTAAAATATATTTTATAGTGTGATTTGATATATATTTGGCTCAAAGCGTTGCGCTCAAACCACAAAATTAAAAACTTAAAAACACATTAAATTTAGCCTGATTTGAACCTGCGGTCTTCTCGATATAATATTTAGTTAAAAACAATTTTTTGTGTTTATATTTTAACCAAGTTCCTTGATAGGAGACATTTGAGAAATTTGTAACGCGTGATTTGAGCCAGCGACTTGTTCCTAATTAGTTTAACGCTCAGAACCCTAACTCACACGGGCTTTTAAATGATAAAAAAAAGGTTTTTAACTGTCAGCCCATTGCCAAATGAATATGTTCAGCAAATACTGTGCACTTGGCCCAATGAATATGTTGTTGAGTACTCAGAATCATATTATCCCTTGATTATGCCTCGATATACATATATATGCAGCTCTATTAGTTTAGTTCTATATTTATTTGCCACTGTAGCTCATATTTAAGCTGCACGCAAATCGCTTTCAACGCGAAACTAACTCTATTTGCTCGCCATGAGATTTATTGGCATATCTATGAGATTAGTGCGCTTCACGGATTAATGCACTAAATGGCACTCAACGTGCTAAAATATAAACTAAACAAAACAATAAACAAAATATCACTGCAAATATTTATTTATATGTGGACACAAAATTCCATTAAGCAAATATTTGCCCGGGCGTTCATTTATTTTGTTTTAACATCGAAAACTTTCGCAGGGTTTGACAATCATTTCAAATGTGTGAAATATTTTCGAGTGCATACAAATTTGAGGCACTGTTGTGTGAAATTTAATTAGTTCGTCTGCCTCAAAATATACCAAACAATTTTTGAACACATTTGCGGCTTAGCAATCAAAGCAAAGTCACTTGAAATATTTGCTTATTGTTTTTTTTTTGCTTTACGGTTCAGTTAATTAATTAATTTTCTAATTTAAATGTAGTTCCAATAAAATTGCCACACTTGTTGGTTTATTTAACTAGAAATTGGAATTATTCGAAAAATGGTTTACATTTGCATTTCATAAAATTTGGTTTAGTTACAGAGAGCACACACTTTTGACTGCAAATCGACTTGCCACACTCTGCTTGCCACATGCGGCACCATCAATTTCCACAATTTCACAGCTCTGACTTTTGGCTGCCGCCTAAAGCGCAGATACACAGCTTAGTTCTGGTCAGCATAGCGGCTGTTATAATTAGTTTGACTGCGTTTTCACGCAACGTGCCCCACAGCCAAATGTGTGGCAGCTGCTTTTGCCACCTGGCTTGCTAAATCAAAATTGCGCGCATTCCATGGGCCAACGCACCTTGCCCCAATTTCGGTTTTCCAAGACGTTTTCCTCAAACTCAGCATTTATTGCTTCACTTTTCTCACATATTTGCAAAAGAGAAATGTCGACAAGGGTATTAAATCTTCGGCGTGCAGAAAATGTCCTTTAATTCTGCTCTTTTCTTAAATTTATTTATTTAATAATTAATAATTAGTTACATGAAATCGGGATTCAAATAATGTTGTAAAATCCTGATTGGTATAAAATTGGCACAGTGCTTACATATTTGATATTTTTGTGTTTTCGATATAATTTTAGCGCTTACGGCCTGGGGGGAAATGAGCGTGTCGCCCTGGAGGTGGGTGGGCGTGGTTGTTGTCGTGAAGGGGGGGGGGGGGGGAGGGGTGACTATTTGGGCATTTTACCCTTATGGAACGGCTCTTTCCTAGCGAGCCTGTTGGCGTGTGCGGCTAGCAGTTTCTTGTCTGGGACGGAATTGGATTTGGTCTTCTCCCTAGGGTATCTTCAAGTCCCTGTGACACACTTAAAAAAACGCGGTGCTCCCATCCGGCACAGAATCCATGGAGAGATTACAATCTTTTCCGATTCGATGGAGCAGCCAAGCCCGATTGGCCTCAGAGCTGGCGGCTCTTCCTGGTTTATGAATGAAACGGAAAGTATTCCTTAATTTTAGTTTTAATTGTCCGTTCCACTAAAATATTGCATTCCGCAAATATTTACTTAAATGTTTATTTTTAAAATTTATTTTTTTGTATTTTTGACAGTATTAACAAATGATAACAGCGCGCCAAGTTTTTTCTAATACACATTTACCTATATATATTTTCTTATGTTCAGTTTCCAAACCCTTTAAAATTTCTTAGCAGTTTTTCTGGCGTGACAGCAGAGTATCTTAAAGTATGCAGAGAATCTCATCTACTTTTTGTCTTTGCCTGCTACCTTACACTCCCTCCCTCTCTCTCTCTCTCTCTCCGTCTCACTTTATCGCTCACTATTTCGTCACCCGCTGGGCACTTTGGTTGCCTTATTAAGTTGGCGCCTTGACGGCAACTGAAACCCCTGCCCCTCTCGGACCAACTTTGTGCATGCCAATGATACTTTTATACAACTCATTTTTCTTCTTCGTTTTATTTTTTCAACATTTCTTTGCCTTTTTTCTTTTTTCTTTTTTTTTGCCGCGCCGTTTCGCATCGTCATCGTTGCAACTTCATTGTCAAAGTTGTGCAAGTCGTGAGAGTCGCGCAAGTGGAAGAGAATTCCACAAAAATTGCAGCCCTGTGCGTTGAGCAAATAGCACCAAAAGAAACTGAACGAAACGTCGCCTCCTCTGCGGTATTTCAGTTAAGCGCTAATTATATGTAAATAGATCTAACGCAGCGGATGCTTAAGGTGCGAGATAATTGGACACCACGTTCGCGACGGGAGATGACAACTGACTCAAGTAACTGCAAAGAAAAAAGAACGAAAAAAAGGGAAATAATGTAATAATTTCCCGAATGGTAAGCAATTGTTTCAACTGCGCAAACTGGACAATTACCTAAGGTTTTAGTGGAATGGAAAGAATTAAAAAGAAATGAGAAGGTAAGACCTTATTATTATAATGTTTATATATATAAAATTAATAAATATTACTCATAGAAATTGGTTAATTTTCAAAGTTAAACTAATGATATGAAATGCGAAAGCATATTTTTTTAGAGTAGGGTTTATTTTAGTTTTAGATTGCGCCTTAACTCAATTTATGGGACTCTGCAAAGTGGGCGTAACCCGTTTGCATTTGGCTGACAATTTATTACGCCAGCTTTTTACTTTTAATCAAATGTCGCTGCAATTAGCCAAAGCCCATTTGCATAAATTCCTTTGCATTTAAGTCATTAGCACCCGAAAAATTTCATTACACTTTGTCGTGCGTGTGACCGAGAAGAACACCATTCAAAATATAAAAAAAAGAGAGAGGGAAAAAAAAGAGAAGAAATGACAAAATAAATGCAGAAGGTGGCTGGGTAAGCAACATGAGAGGGCGTGCGGTTGGATAGATAGACGAGAGGGGTGGATGGGGGGAGCCACATGAGCGACAGCAACCAACACGTACAAAACGCATAAACATTCTTGCTTAAGTGAGTTTGTACATAAATATTCCAACTAGAGCTGCAGCTGCGGGTGGCGAAAGGGGGCGGCGGGGGCTGTTAGAGTGTGTGTGTGTGTACAAAAATACTCAAAATGTATTCGAGTGTTTGGGTTAGCTCAGTTTCAGTTTCAGTTTCGGTTTCGGTTTTTGGTTTCGTTTGCATTTGCAGTTTTATTTATATGGCCGCAGGCGTTCCAAAGGCAACTACAAAACCAAAAGAGAAAAATATGTTTCACTTATGTTTAACTGTACGTTTTGTGCGTTTTACGGTCTTAGTTTAAACTATTTAAGCTAATCTTAAGTACTTGCTTAAATATAACATTAAATTACAGGCATTCTTTTCGCTTTATTTTATTTTCTTTAAATTCAAGAAATGATCTGAAGTTAACTGCATAAATAACAAAAATAGATTGTTGCATAGTTTAACTCGCTCTCTCACTCTCCCTCTCCCTCTCTTCCTTTGGGGCGACTATCCTGAAATGCAGCAATTACCAACATAACAGCTTTCATATTATGCAAGCGTCCGCTGGGAACTGCGAAGGCAGCAACAACTGTTCGACATTTGTGAAGTAACTGTCAAAAAACGAAAAAAAAAAATAATAAAAGACTTCAGCTGCTAACTTTATTCGCTTTATTCGCACTCCTTGCGGCGGCTTAAGAGAGCCGATTAAAGAGTGACAACGCGAAGAGAGAAGGAAATGTACGCGCAAAACACATCACTGACCTACATTAAGCGGAAATTTATTTGTGCCGGCTGCCAAATTGGTTCCCCAAACGCGTTGCCCTTATGACTATGACGGATATGGTTGGGTTTCTGTTCAGCTGCCGACTTGGCTCTGTTTACGTTGTTGGTGTTGCTGCTGCTGCTGTTGTTGTTGTTGTTATTGTTGTTGCTTTTGCTTTTCTTTGCTTTTCTTGCTGTTGTTGCTGTTGTTGTTGTTGGTCATTGGCTCAAATAATAATGGTTTGTAATTTGCATAAATAATGCTTGATTTTTGCATCGATGGCGTCCGCCCGCTCTATATTTGTGTGTGCGTGTGTGGTTAGTGTGCGTGTGTTTGTGTGTTGCTGCATTTTAAATGATTGAATGGTTTTGCTTTGTGAAGGCATGTTTAGTTAGCCAGCTGATTAGATGGACTCAATTATTTCGATAAATGGAGAAATTTCATTTTAGTGTAAATTTGTAAAGCTTTGCAATTACTACACGTTACCTGGTTAAGAACTTGAAAATAAATAGTCAATTATAATAATAATTAATTAATATATTTAAAGACTGCCAAACAGAAAGACGAAATTTGAATACACTTGCAGACATACAGAAATGCCCTTAAACATAATTTCTATTGTCAACCGATTTTTCCAAATGTACACAAACTTTAGTGGAATGAATTTGGTCAGGATATGAATCAAATTTTATACAAAAGCTCTATTTTCGACCGATTTTTCCAAATGGTCGCAAATGATTATTTTTAGTGGTCCGATTCTACAAGATTCTGTAGATATATTGGGGTGAATTTAATCAAGATATCTGGTGAATTAGTAATAATGTCTGACCAAAATTATTAGAATAGCTAACTCTATATATAAAACTGTTTGTCCTGACTGACTGACTGACTGACTGACTGACTGATTGGTGATCAACGCACAGCCCAAACCCTAAGAGCTAGGAAACTGAAATTTCCACTGTAGTTACCTTATGTGATGTAGGTGCACGTTAAGACGGGGTTTCGGGAAATTCCACCCGCAAGTGTGGAAAAATCGCGAAAAACGTTTGTATGTAACTTTTTTGTTTACCATCCGATCGGCCTCAAACTTATTTTCAAAGATCTTTGTTCAAATTCATTTGAGGGGTGCTTCACACTTTTTGAAAAATCCATCCCTCCTTGGTGCAAATGGGGGTCGAAGACTTGGTGGATGACGTTTTGTGTTCAAATTAATTTCCAAAGATCGATAAGAAAAATCATTGGAGACGTGTTTCATATTTTTCGCAAAATCTAAACTCCTTCGGTGGAAAATGCAATTCAAAGATTTTTTGGTGAATTTTAAGTTTTGTCCGATTTGCATACAAGTTGTTTGATTCCCGTCCGATCAGTTTCAAAATCATTTTCAAAGCTTCTTGAAAACATTGATTTTATAACATATGTACGTGCCACGGGCAAGGCCGGGTTATACCCGCTAGTATCATATAATAGTCCGATAACCCTTGTAAGGTTAGAGAAAAAAAAAAATTATTTTTGCCAAATACATTTTAAAGTAATTCTTGCATACTTTTACACACACACATATAATATAGCAAAAGAATTCGTTTGCTAACTTTAACAAAACATTTATTAACAATGCAATAATTTATTGCTTGACTAGCTAATTATATGCATTATTTGTCTAAAAACCAATTGCTTAAAGCCACAAATAAAACCAAAGTAAAACAATAAATTTTCAATTGGTAAACCTCAAATTATGCATTCAACGGGCCGCTGCGTTGTTTACAAGACCGCAAAACCAGCTGGTTAACAGTGCGCTGTTAAGTTTAACATTGCCGCGCTCTGTGGAAGTGTAACTCTTAAGCGTGTGCTGCGCTCTCTTGCAATGCCTGCACACACACACACGCGCAGGCACACACAGGCACACCGAGCAACTTCGTTGCTGTTTAGTAGTCGGCAACTTCGTTGTTCACTTCAAAGCGGCACGAACTTCGCGACTCTCTAGTTCGGCAAAGCCGATGGCCATTAAACGAGAAGCAACGAAGCGCAGCGTCTGGCCACTTGGTGTAATCAGTGCGTGCTGCTAAGTAAATTAGTTTAGTATGATTTTAGTGCGCAACGTTGACGGACGCGCCGCGCGACAATTCGTTAAGCAGCATTACAACAACGACAACGCGCTCGTGTCTTTTTATCTCGTCTTTGTGTTAGTGAGAGTGTTAAGCGTAACGGTACTTCGATTCAATTTCATATGTGTGGCCAATAAGTGCGGCCGCGGTATTTAACGGCACGCGCCTGAAAGCATGCAGCATCAAATTCAATACTGTACGTAAGAATATTAATAAAATAAACAAATAAATAATAAATTAAATAAGTAAAAGTCGTGTTGGCTTAAAATTAGTCACTTCAATATTTCCCCCTTTGGTAAGAAAAGGATTTCCTTATGTCTTTCGCTCGCTGTTAACTTAGACTCTGCTCCGCTGTCCTGTTTACTTTTCGACTGCAATTTCGGGCTGGGTTTTGGTTTGGGACTTGATTGCATTCTCTGTGCGCCCACTCGAGCGTGCTTCATTATGGCTGACAGTATTCGGCGTGCAGCCTGTTGCAATAAAAAAAAAAAACAAATTAAATAAAAATAAAACAAAATATAAAAAAGAGTAAAAGCAAAGACAATAACCATTGCCATGTTTATGGGGCATAGCATGGAATATAGAACGGCTCTTATGCAATTAAATTGAGCTGTTTTTTCAGCATTTGTTTTGATTGAAACATAGCTGGATTTTTTTGCGCTCAAACAAAATTCTGTATTATTTTTTTAATTGAACCAAAACCACAACAGACCGCATTGCGCTTGTTTTTCCATAATCAAGTCATGCAATAATATTTGTACCACTAAATATTAATCGAAGTTTTGTAGTTATATTTTTTAATGCAGAGACAAAGCGCAGTTTCACTTTTGTGGTTGATCACAATAGCTTTGGAAGTATTAAAGAACTGTTCAAATCATTTACATATTTGTAAGTCAGTCTTCGAACATATATTTTCTACTTATATATATATATATATATAGTCTCTGAAATGGCTGCCAACGTACCCTTCTTTTATTGCGCCCTGATCGGCGATCGCGGAACCGGAAAGACGAGTTTCACTTTGCGCCACCAGACGGGCGAATTTGTCAAGAAATATCGGCCAAGTTTAGTTTGTGACAATTCCCTGCTCGAATTCCATACAACCAAGGGCGATATTCAATTCAGTGTCTGGAACACGGTGCAACTAAACGACTTGTACTTTCTGAATGTCCAGTGTGCGATTATTATGGCCGAGGCGAATGCCAGTAAATCATTTATCCGTGTGCCCAGCTATCAGAGCGAGCTGCGGGCGCACTTTGGCGACATTCCAATTGCGCTCTGCGGCAATAAGATGGATCTGGGCACGCGCGCCTCAAAGTCATATCAGCTGTACTTGGCGAATGGCGAGATGTTCGAATATTTTGATATATCTGTTAAGAAGACGCTCAACTGTGAGCTGCCATTCCTATGGCTGAGCCGCCAACTGCTGGCAAATGCCGAGCTGCAGTTTGTGGCCAAGCCGGCACGTTTTCCACCAGACATACCCAAGCGCCACTGGGAGAAGATTTTCTTGGAGAACGAGTCTATCAACCAGGTGCCACCCATTGCGGATGACGAGTGGTAATCCCTTGCAGATTCCTCTACTCATTCTTCTCTTCTGTTCACGATGTATTTGCGTGCTGCAACATATATGCATACAATTATATATATTTTTTAGTTTAACAATATACTTCCATTCAACATCTTTTACTCTACTTATGGGTTATTATAGCCTTGTGTCAAGATTCTAAGCCGCTTAGGGTATTTACATTCATTCACGATTTATCCAGCTTCGTCTGCCTGACTTTGCCGTGTGTGTATATAAGTTTTTTAGCTACCTTTAAGAACAATTTGTCTGAATCCTTGCTGCGAATAGTAAATATGTCGATGCCAGCTGAATCGGTTCATAGTTGACATATTATATATAATTTATATATTTAAATCATATCTGATATAATGAAAGCGTCAGCACTCTCAGCATGAAGCTTAGAGGCAATGAACCCCCCTCAAGGCGAAAAACCAAATATATTCAATATTTGATCGAGCTCAATTGTATATCTAGCTATCGCTTGAGCTTGAATAATACGTTGTATATTATTAAATAAATTGCTTTCAATTAGTATGAGATGCCTAATTAATATTATGTCTCATCACATTATCAATCATAAGAATTCCACTCGTATTGCTTTCCAGTTGCAACATTTAATTCTGTCTCGCACTCTAAACATGGCTAATGAAAAGTCGAAGAGGTTTTAACTAAAACTAACAAATAGCGCTAGTTTACGTTTGGCCATATTGCTAGCCACACACACGCACACATACCCACACACAATGCAGCACCCAAAGCAGCTCACACACACACACACTCGCACACACACTCACACACTTGCCATAAAACCAACATGAAATTTGGTGCATCAACTGAACGACCCTCGCTTGTGGCTGGCCATTCAATAACCAAGCTGAAATATGCGCGCACCAGAGGCGTCCGCAAGGGGTTTGATATTTTGGGCAACTAAGAGACCGTTTATAGCCACACGTGTTGACGAAACCCTTTTAAAAATATGAGCATCTTGTTCGTATTGCTATTAAAAAAAATAACATTTTTATAATATAGCTAAAGCTAAATATCCCGATTATTTAATATTATTTTTCTTATAAAAAATACGTTTTTCTTTTTTCTTTTTCTTTTTGGTATTAAAGTCCAAATTAAATTTGGACATTGTGTTCCCTTTTGAATTATGGGCTATTCCCTTTGACGAATATAATTAAATTTATTTGCAAGAATATATGCATAAATACTGGGTATCCTTGCCCTGGACACCCATTTCTGAAAATCGTCTTCTGCTAAAAATAAATATATATTCAGGACTCTTATTTCTAAGAGTCTTCTGCTAAACGTAAATATATTTATATTCTAAGAATGTTTTCTCCTAGACATCCATTTTTTTTATAGCCTTCTGCTTAAAATCAAAATATATATATCCTTTCTCCAGACACCCGTGAATGAGTATCCTATGTTCTGTTCGCCAATTTAAACAAGTTTCATGCTTAAAACAAATTTATATATATATGTATATACCCTAAGACCTAAATATCCTTTCTCCTGGTCATCCATTTCCGGAAGCCTTCTACTAAAAATAAATATAAATGATACTTAGGATATAGCTAAGTATCCTTTGTTCCAAATAAATATTTATATTTTAAAATTTAAAATCAATCTTAAGATTTCTATCCACAAAAGTTAAGTTATCGATTAGATAATCTAAGTTTAAGCTGGGCTCAAATTAATATTGGCTTAAAATAAATAATAATATATATCTTGAAATAATAATAATTAATAATAGCAAGAAAATGAAAAAAAATATAAAAAAGGTTAGTTTAGAAACTAACCCTTTGCGAATTCCTCAGCAAGCCACTGACACACACACACACCATCACAATACACACACAACTACACACACACACACATGCGACTGCCCTGGGCCATCAGCCTCGTTGTGCGTGCGCTGCAAATATGCGTTTTATGCTCTTTGTGCGGCTTGGACGGCATTTTGTGTTCGGGCGATGCTGTCCGCTAATTAGGCAATATGCACTCGATTCTGTTATAATCATTAAACCCAGTAAATGCATGACTACCACTCACACGCACACACACACACACACGCACACGCAAACAATTTTCATAGCATAGTTTCAGGCATTTCAATAATATTTCGCTGAAATGGCGACGATCGCAATTCGAGCAACAATTAAAAACCGCCAATAATTTTGGTAGCTTTGAAATCAGTTGGAGCTGTTGCTCATTTCGGTTTTGGTTTTTGAAATAATAAATTTTGCTGTTTAAACAGGTCGGAACGGTTAGATTCCTTTCTTGTGGAATAACCAAAAGCAAATAGTTTCGGTTTATTTTAGGAGAAAAGTATAATGGAAACATGACAACATGAATATAAAAGCAATTAAATATATATATATATATATATATATATATATATATTTTTTTTTTCTACTAAAGACATTCAAATATAAAATATATATCATTTTGAGAATATGAAAATATTTAACACAAATTATATATTTATTATTTTTGCTATTAGGCAAATTCAAATGAAGTCTAGTTAAATTTGACATAGTTGTTAACGGCTTGGGAATGTAAAAAACCAACACATTCGAGATATTTCTTAGAATTTTGATATTTGAAAATATTTTGTGCAATATTTCAGCACATTTTTCTAAACTTTCCACAAAGCTTACATCATAGCAAATAATTTAGAATAATTGGGGCAAGAACAAGCTATATATATCCAATTAAATAAAAACAAGCGAATATGCCTAATGTTCGGTATGCCGAAATTTGAATACCCTTCTAGACGTTTCTTTTTTGCATATATGTGAGAAAAGTCAAGCTAATAAATGCTGAACAAAAAAGAATTCAATATGTTCACAACTAATTTAAATTTGCCTCTCAAAAAGGAGAATCAGTTAGAACTCGGTTCTTCTGAGCTTGAACAGAAATACAATTTCTGCGGTTCTTGAGCATATTATAAGAGATATATATATATATTGTCTTTTATATAACTTTGCCATGCATATACACATATAAATATTTACATATTTATATATATTCTGATTAACTTATAGTTGCTGTTCGTGCTGCGACAGATACGCTATAGTTATTTAAGTTTTGATTTTATTTAATATGTGTCTGAAAGTCTTTCCGGTCCGTCACGTAGGCAACTTAAAGTCAAAAACTTTGCAGATGGCTGGCACGGAAAACCAACAGGAAACGGATGTGAGCGAAAGCAAACACGTGTTGGGGAAAATCTTTGCTGCAACAATGTAAGCACTCGCCTTCAAATACACACCCCCACACACACACACACACACACACACCCACACACTCGCACAGACATCCCTCACCCTCATTGCATATGTAAACCGGCTTGTAAGCTGGCCAATTTTTTATGTATTTATGCATTTCTTCCTCTTATGGCAACATCCCTCGCTGCACTCCCTCCTCCCGCTGCTTGCCCATTCTTGACTCGCGTCCGACTTCGTATTAAAATTGTCGGTGGAGAAAATGCAGCAGCGCAACAACAACATTGCCACGCCCATCATCCCATAGTAGGTTAATCAAATGCAAGGCGAAAAAAAAAATTGCAATACGCGGCTCTGTGCAGCAGGAGGACTGGGGGAATGGGGGGCTGTCGGGTGCTGGGGCTTACGGCCAGGCTAGTTAGTTTGCGCGGGTGTCAGAGCTCGTTGGCGTCGCTTTGTGCGTTTGTGTGCGTGTTATATTAAAAAATTTTCCAGCCGAGAGAAGAGCAGACCAACAGCAGCAGCAGCAGCAAGAGCAACAGCAGCTGCTGAATACAAAAGAAAACTGACAGCTGACGCGGAGACGTGGACACTGGGACGTGGACGTGGACGTGGACGTGCAGATATGGCGGAAGGGACACGGACTTGATTCATTTTACTCGATTTCCAACGAGCTGCAGTCACAGCGTGAATTGCACGTCTATTCTGCTAGACTAACTCAAATTAACTATGCAAGTGAATGCTTAAATCGTTAAAAAATATACAAAATGAATGTGCATTAACTATACACAGATATACCAATTGATTAACCAGCATACGGGCTTGAACTTGTAACTTTCATCTAAATGCGAGCAGGCAATATTGAAAAACTTTGAGTCTAGAGAGAAGGATATAATATACATAAAACTCTTTGTTCTGACTGACTCACCGACTGACTAGCTGACTGACTGACTGACTGACAGACTGGTCCAATTTATTTAATATATTTTTTAGATCTAATCTTCTTTATTTTTACTTCCTCGTTTATCTTTATTTTATCAGTCGGCGTCACCTCGCGTTCTTTTCTTCTTTTCTTAGAGACTGACTTTTTCACAAAATACTTATTTATAGCTTAAACTTTTATTGCTTTACAACACTGGATATTGTGGCTGTTGACTTTTGAAAGTTTACATTTATGTTCACTGTTTACAGTCCCTTCAAATATGTTATCTCAAACTTTTTCCAATAGTGGTTAGCTTCACTTTAAATTATTTTCCAATAAGCCATTTCTTGGTCTTAAAGTAGATAAAAGTCTCAGGTATTAAATCTGAACAACATGATAATAGTTCGCATAGCTATTTCGAACTAACGTTAACTATTACTTATGAGAATTTGACTTTGACGTAAAAACTTTTGACTATCTTATTTAATAAATTATTAAACTTTTTGGATGGTTCACACAGAACTTTTGCGTTATTTTTCTTTTAAACTGCGAAAATTCGATAAAATTAACACAAGACAACAATTTGAAGAAACTCTCGTTTCGAGCAGGTTTAACCTGTTGTTAACCTTTGTTTGATTTAACTTATTGAGAATTATAGGCGTGAGAGAGTGAAAAACAGCAGAGCGAAAAAAACAATGTCAATTTTCAGGTAGAATGTACTTTATTGACATGTCGGGAAAAAGCTGAGCACATTTGAATAGTTGTCTTCAGTTTAGTTCGGGAAAAGATTTATGTATTTAGTAAAAAGTAAATAAAATAATAATTTAAAATCAATTTGCAAGCTTGCACATTTGTAAAATGTAAAAAAAAAACCAGCAAGTGTCAAGAATTGTAAGAAGGGCTTCACTTTGGACAGCGACTTCCGTTTGGAGTCAACTGTTTTGGCAATGCCACAAAACAGTTGTGTGCCAACAGTTGATACAAACAAAATACTTAGTTACCAAACACACGAATTTGCCAGACAATTTTTTATGATATTTGGCTTAATTTGGAACGCTTTTATGCATATTATGAGCGACAGCTACGTAGCCGACAGCTGGATGCCAGCAACACCTTTGTGAGTCCGCCCGAAACGATGCCAGCAGGTGACATAAAACAAGCCCGTTATGTGACAAGCTGCTGTTGCAGCAGTCGCCGACACGCAAGGTTGGCTGTAAGCAAGGGAACTGCAAAGGAATGCGACACGAAAACATCGCGTGAGCAAAGAGAAATATAAACGATGTCTGGATAAGGCTAAGTTGTGGGTGAGGGTGAGGATAAGGTGAGATTGGGAGTGAGGGTGCGAGCATTTGTTATTTTGTAGCCGAAATAAGCAAAAGAATGCAGGATTAGCCGCCCAAAATGACAGTTGAAATCATGGGCCGCCATTTTGTTTGGACAAGCCGCGTGCGCCGTTGCCACATTTCATTGTTTGTCATTTAACGATTGACAGTTGGTGATAAAAACGAAAGCGAAACGAAATGAAACAAAACGTAAGGCGAGCCAAAAACAAAGCCCAGCACAAAAGCCAAACAATAAGCAAAGCACAAATGAAACAGCAACAACAACAGCAACAACAACAGCAACAACAACAGTGTAACAATAACAGCGGCAGTAACAGCACCTCCAGCTGCCAGTGTTGACAATCGAAATGTAAATGTTAATGATGCGCCGCCAAAAGGTGTCAACTGCTTAGCCAAAATTGCTTCTTGGCTCAAGATTTTCTTTTTCCCGTGTTCGTTTATGTCTGTCTGTGTGTCCGTCTGCGCGTCTCTGTGTCTTTTTGGGCTATTTATCATTATGACATTGTTTGGCTTTCGGGCTGATTTGACTGGGGAGCGCCATCTGGGTCGCTTGGGTCTCCAAGCTGTTAATCAAAGCCAACACAAAGTTGCGAGCGAACATTCAACTTGGGAATATTTGGATCAAATATGAGTGCATCTCTTAACTCGCTGAACATCTTAAGAAAATGCTTATTGAAGATGCGCAACACTTTCCAAAAGGCTGCAATAAAAAGTTTGAAAATGTTTGATTAACTAATTAAACTTTACTTTCTCACAATTTTAATTATTTACAAATGATTATTTGTGCTAGTCTCATAAATAAACAAACATGATATACTAAAATAGTTTAGTATATCAATATAATTAGTTTAGTATATCAAAAGTTGCATTTTGATTCCGTTTCCAATCTTCCTATTCAATGCGAGAACGCTTAGAACAACAAATTAAATATGTATTCATTTTCTTTGACGCCTCGGGTCTCTAAGCAGAACAACAAACTTAATATTCTATTAGCCTGTATTCAATTAGCATTCAAATTTGTTTTATTTATTAAGATATAGTTTTCAAGTTTTCAATTCCCATTTAGTATGATTTATTTATTTATTGCTCAGCTTTAATACGAATTTAATTCGTAGTTCCAACTTGTATAACTTGTATATTGCGTAAAAGTTAATAGTTAAAACCCCTTCGAAATAATTTATTTAATTACATCTTATAATGAAATATACAGTTTATTTATAGGAAAACCTATTAAAAGCCTGAACATATGTAAAATTGGTATAAAGGATATTTAATATTATTTATACTATATTAATTGTGTGTACATAAAATAATATAGCGGGAAACAAAAGAAAATGTATATATATTCAGTTTTAGTGCACATTTGGAAACGGAAAGGTCACCAAAACCCGCATTGAAAATGTATATATATATTTAAGTTTATATGCACTATTTGTGGGCTGGCACTAAAGTACAAAGAGTCTGTCATAATGCGTAAGCCCTGGCTGATAATCATTTCACATTTACTCAATTGCGCCCATAAATGTCAGATCCTGGCCCTGTTTGGGCTTGCAGAGAGAGAGAGGTAGATGGAGGCTATGGGCCGAAACACGACAACCGGTTAAGCCAATTTATTAAATAAAAAACCATTTGTCACACATTTTATTCAAGTTTTCAACGCCGGCTTTTTGTGTGCGTGCTATCTTTATGACATTTCCAGCGGCCAATGAAACTGAAACCCCAAAAGCCATAAAGCAACAAAAATATATATTAAGGGGGAAAAAAAAGTGGCAAAGCTGGCCAAAAGGGCACAAAGGGCGTTGAGCAAACGAGCTGGACAAAAGGTCAGGCTGACATTTTTCTTCATTAATTTTACCTGGTCAACTGATAAAAAGCCAAACGACGACAGTCTCTGTAGATGATCATAAAAGTAATATGTAATAACCAGATAATAACAATGACAAGCAACCTTTTCATTTTTATTTTATATCATTTCGCTTTTTTTTTGTTATTTTTTGTTATTTTCTGTTACGTCTGAAGACAGATTGTGGACGTTGTCAGGACTTGAAACAAGTCGAGAGCCTAAAGACAATGCCGCATAGAGTCCTTATGGCGCACCGCAATTAGTTGATTGCCGAGGCTCAACTCCATCAAAGATTGTAAGTGCTTTCAATTTCATAGCTGTCCATGCCGCTGTCATCCCTCCCCCACTCCCCCCGACCGCCCTTCCCTACACTCTCCGCCTCTAGCTCATTTTGGCCAACGCTCTCGACGGAAATTAAACTTGTCCAAAAGTTTAAATGCCTTTCTGCCGCTTTCCGTTGTGTTTCGCTTGACTTTTGTTCTCAAGTTGCCATTGCTATCCCCCCTCCCCCCTATCACCCCCTCCCTCTACAACCGCTCTACCGCCGCCTGGCCAAGGCTCTCCCACATAGTAGTAGTTTCCATCTTGGTACATTTATTGTGTGTGCTCACTCGGCGAGTTTTCTAATTTGCGCGCTGCAAGCAATTAAACGAGGCATCCGTTTTGATACTCAGCTGCTGAGCAAGCTACCCCTCCTCCCCTCCTCCCCGCACGCCCACTCCCACTCCCCTAAGCTTGCGGTTGATCCATTTGCGAGCTGCTTATGCAACAAATGAAGCATGTCAAGTTACTCATACGCCTCGTTATGCCGCTTCAAAAAACAGCAAATTGCGCTTACCTGGCTCAAGTTTGTCATGTGAAGAGCCTCGACTATAACCTTGTTTTAATTCAGATGCCTCTCGAGTAGCTCCGGCTATATGAAAGGGGTTGTGTAGTTAAAAAGGGTTTAGGATTTCCTACTCTCCGGCATTCAACATTAATTTAAACAGTTTTTCTTTTCCATTTAAAGAGCCTATTTAATTTTAAATGTGTTCAAATATCAACTGGAATATATATTTGCTCTAAAACAATGTTTAAAACTTCCTACAGCATTCGGCTAAGCTGCGGCACGCTGAGCACAAAGCTTAAGGTTCAAACTCGCGAGAATAAATATTTTACTTAATTGCAATCGAAACTTAATTTATTAAAGCTTAAGATTTTTTTCTTTTTTGAGATATCAATCGTTTCCAATTTAAGGTTAACTGATATATATATATTATATCTTTTTATTATATCTTTTTTCAATAGATAAAATTAATTTTATATTTTTATTTATTATTATTTTGTCAAAATTAACATGTTTGCAGTGGGAATCATGAAATAAAAGAAACTTTATTTTCATTTTTTATCATATATTAATCGTTTATCATTTTCTTTGTTACCGATATATTTATTAACTTTTTGATAAATTAAATATTTGCTTGAATTAATATTATGTTTTATTATTTTGTCAAAATTGTCTGTATATCTTAATCAATTTTTATTTTTTATCATATATTTTTCATCGTTTTTTCACTTCAAAAAAATACCACAAAAAAATATTTTTTCATATAATATACATTTTACTTAAAATCATTTCAAGTCAAGATAGCATTATAGCAATATATTATATGTTACTTGTTTACAATCGAAAATCCTGCAGTTTATTATCTCTCAAGATTTTTATATTTAACTTTTACTAATGAGCTTATACTTTCTCTTCAATATGAAATTAATTTATTACTATTATTTTGTGAAATTTATATGTTAATATTTTATTATATTTTACAATTTTTGGAGTAAGACTCAAATTTATTTGTTTATTTTTTGGTTTTTTTTTTTTTAAAAATGTAAGTTTTCTATTTCAGCCGGACAACGCCGGTTTGTTGCTGCTAAATATACTCTCCATATTAGTAATGTGTGTCTTAAATAAGTGCCTAACTTTGCCTTAAACGAACTTGAATAGGTTTTTAAGTAGTTAAACTGAAATCGAGTTTCAACTATTTCTAAAAGAATATTAAATGGATTCAGTGGCTGTCTTCCCCTCTCTTCCTCTCCCTCTCCCTCTCCATCCCTCTCTCCCAGACACTTTCTCGCAGTCTGTTTCAATGATAACCGCTGCTCATGCAACCATAATTAAGCCACAAAGTTGCCAACTATTAATACCGGCTTTATATTCGCTGTTAGCACATAATTTATAAGCACTCATGGAAGCCGACGCAGTGGGGGTGATTTTTATGCAAATGAATAAATAATGAAATGATATTTAATAATGCCATGATGAAAAATAACAGAAGTGCACAAAGCAGTTAAATAAATAATAAAAGAAAAATGTGTTATAATAGCAGTAATGAATATGAGTAGAGCAAAAAAAAAAAAAAGAATTAAAACATGCCATGCATTTTGATATCATTTTTTAATATTTTCCTTTTTTTTTTTTTCATTTGCAGCGGAGGACAACGTGGACTCCAAAGGGAATGTACGCTGCGCAGCGCCTGCAGCTATGCAATGGAAAAATGTATTTTGCCACTCAGCCAAGGGCTGAACAAATTGTTGCGCGTAAATATTTAACAGTCGCAATGAATTGCATTTGCAGCAATTGAAAGTAAGAGCGTGCAGCTAAAGAACACATTTTCGCACAGATAAAGAAATATGCGAGTCGAGCAAACAAACTATGCAACTCGCAAACATTGACAAAACCCAACCAAACAAAAAAGCATAAAAAATACAAAAAACAAAAAGAGAGACAGAAGGACAAAAAAAAAACAGCAGCGAAAAAAAAGAAACGCATAAACAAATAAAAATGAAAATTAAAATATTTCCGCTGACAGCGGATGCAACGTTGGCGCAGCGCCGGCGCCGCGTAATGAAACTGCAGCGGAAACATAAAATGCCGGAAATATGCTCATGGCTAATTGTTGCCGCTGCCGCCGCCTCGGCCACTTGGCTGACCCTCTCCCGGTCCCTGGCCGCCGCCCAGGATGACGACGACAGCGAAATGCATCAGCATCATATGGATCTGTTGCACCATCAGCAACAGCACTCGGATTTCATTATTGGCGAATCCGAGGAACGGGATCACATAGCACATCATTTGGGTAAGTCGAAACGGATGATAGATTAAAGCTGAATGTTTGGGATTATGCTGTGACATGAATTTATATAAAGAAATTGTCAGGATGCTTTTTGTATCATTCATTTGTAGACTATTGAAAGCCAATTCCACCCATATTCCACTCGTAGATGCCAAAACAATAAAAAAGTAACATATCTATAAACGCAAACAAATAAGCATATTAAGGCAAAGCAAATATAATTTTGAAAATAATTAAAAATATAAAAATTATCAAAAAGTTTTGATTTCAAGCAAGTTAAATTAAATATATTATTTTAATCTAAATAACGCATTATTAAAATAAAAAATATAATTATAATTATAAATATTACATTTTCATAAAAAAATATACAAATATTATATTAATATAAATACAACTATTAAGATTAAATAACATATAAAACTACTTACATTAATAATGGCCAGAATACTTCATAACAAATAAAAAACTTCATGGGAAGCTTATTTGCTTACAAGTAAAATTGACAAAATAATAATAGTTTTAAATATAAAACTAAAAAATATATTTAATTAATTAAAAAAATACAAAAATATATCAATTAAATTGAAAATTGAATGAAAATATATTAAAAAATATAAAATCCACTTTAAATATAATATACTTCAAAAGAGATTCGATTGCAAACAAATAAAATTAAATTATATGATATAATATTATTTGGACAAAATTATAATAAATACAAATTATAAATATATAAAAAATATATAATTCTTTGCAAAAATAATTATACAAATATTTAAATATAAATAAAAAATAAATTGAAACCAAATATAATCTATGATAAAAAATTACAAACAAAATATATATAAATGCATCAGTAAAAGTAAAATTGAAAAGGAATAATATAATATCATACAAAATAAAATGAAATATTCATACAGAATAAAAGATACTTGAGAAGTGTGTCGATTGCAAGCAAAGCTAAGTCAAGTAGAACTTTGTGGATAATCTGGCTTAGTACCTTACCGACTTTCTCATAGTGCTCAGTTGGAAATCCTAAAGCCGTAGCGCAATAATATGATCTACTCGTGCAAGTCCTTTGACAAATTTAAGCGTCGAGTTAAGCACGAGTATCTTATATTTCACAGATAAATTCCAGCCACGTCACGTTGGTTCGATTTTTGCCGCCTTACTCTGGCTGACACTGAGTCGGACGCAGGGACGGAAACAGCCTGGGCGCTGGGAGGAGTTATCACGCTCTATTTGCGTTTGCTTTTGCTTTTGCTTAGCACAAGGTCAACTTGGCGCGGCTGCCAAGTGCCAAACAAACTTTTCAGTTGCCTCAGCGCCCGCCCGGCCCAGCTGTGTGTCACTTGAGCGGAATAATGTGACTGACGGGCTGTGGATGGGCTGAGGGGGTTGAGGGGGTGTGGATGGATGACCAGTTTGGCTCATTGCACACTGTTGGAGGACAGTTTGGAGCACGTGCTTGGCCGGGTTTAGTGGCTGTTTAAGTTGGCCCCAAGACTTAAGCCGTTCCCAGAATAATTAAAGCGCCCACATGGCGTATGCGTATTCGCATTCGCATTCGCATTCGAATTGTGGCTGTCGTGGCGAGCATACACTGTGGCGTCTGTGTCTGTGCCCAAATGTGCCCACACACACACACACTCATACAGTTACAGCCGCATGCCAGCCGAGGGAAGCCCAGAGCTGTGTTTGTGGCCACTTAAGTTTTCTTTGTCCATGACTTGTGGACTGCTGCTGCTGCCGTTGCCCCTGTGGGTGCTCAACAAGTGGACAACAGTTGACATTGTTGTACAATGTTGAACCGCTCAAAATCCGTGTATATGTATCTGTGTGCGTGTGAATGTGTGTGTGTGTGTGTGTCTGTGTGTGCTTAACATGAAAGCATCTACTTAGGATAGTGGCATGTGGGACACAAAAAGTGATTGACACTCTGATTGATGGCGCTTTGGGTCGTTGGCCAGTTTTGGGTTTATGACTTGACATGTTGACCAAGTTTTTACATTGGGAATGCACTGAATTTAAAGCAAATGTTCACAGAAAACGGCTGGCCACAAGATCTGTAAGGCATTTACGATGCAATATGAATATTTGAATAGTGTGGTCTGTGCTTAACGTTTCCCATGAGAAAAACGGAATAGTTTAGTTGTTATAATTAGCACAAAAATAGCAAAAATAACTATATTGTTGTTATTAGCACAAATTAATATTAATTTTATGACTACTGCTATAAATTTTATTAAAAACATTTTCATTATTGATATGAATTTTAATATTAATATTATTATTAATTTTAATATATAGCCAAATCCAGCACTAAATACTAATATTAATAATTAATCAAATCATTTATATTTATTTTTATATTTTTTATATTTTTGTAAGTTTAAATGAATATTATCTTATTTATTTATATTATATTCGAAATATAAGTATAAAATGTAACCAATTATTAACAAGATAGAGATTATCTGAATGTCTATTGCCTATTCTATTCCTGAAACTTAAGCTTCCTTTCAGCAATATAAGCTTTTATGTGTTTTAACGCCAACATTGCCAACTCGTGTAACCAAAAGTTTTTTTTAGCGAATTAATCAAAGTGCAGAAACAATTAAATAGCTACAACTCAAAATTCTATTTAATGCGTCATATATTTATTAATGTATAAGCTTAAAAAGTTTACCATTCAGCTATCAAAAACTTTTCGCCTCAGTCAGGCATGCCAGATAGTCTGGCAGTTTGTTTTTTTTTTAATAGCATTTTAATCACGTAGTCAAAACTTTAGCGCTATATCAATTTTTTCTACACCCCCCCCCCCCCCCCCCTCCTCTCCTCGCTCACGCAGATCTTTTGGCATTTCTCAACGCACGTTTCGTGTGTTGGCGCTGACTTTGTCAGTTTAAATTTCTTGCTATGATTTCATTTAGCTGCTTCTCATGTGCATTTCGTAATGTTTGCTGTGTTTTCTTTTTTTTTTTTTGTTGAGCTTGCCACGCCCACTTTGCAGTGCAGTTCAGGCAGCCATGCCCGGCAAGCCTCCTTCCCCTTTGCTGCAATTGTTTGACAATTTTTCAACAATTTCCCAACTGACTGCAAAATTGACGCTCTGCCTCTTGCAGCCCTCCCGTTGCCATTTGCGTCACTCTTTCACAGTGCTTGTGTGTGTGTGTGTGTGTGTGTGTGTGTTTGTGCATCTTTCACACGCTTTTGCGTTGCTGCTAAAAGTATGCAACACTTTTTTGCGCTCTACATTGTTTAGCCCGTCGCTGGGCCGACGGGGCGGATGAGCAACGACCAGAATAACAGGAGCAGCAGCAGCAGCATCAGCAGCAGCAGAGGCAAAAAATGAAAAGAAGAAGAAGAAGGCAACGACAATCACGGCTGTTGTTGGCCTTTGAGGCGCTGTGTTGCTGCTTTGCGTGTGTGTGTGTGTGTGTGCGCTCTTGTTGTTGCTCTTTTTTTGCTTTTGTTGCTGTAATTTGTATTTTATTTTGTGTCCTCCGGTTTTGTTTTCGCTTTTGTACTCTTGGAAGGCATGTTTAAATTTGGGTCCCAAAATGCTGAAGTAGAAATATGTACACTATGTTCAGTAGATCAGAAAGATGAGCAGATGTTAAATAAAAACTCATCTTCCATGCGTATATATTATTATTATTATTATATTATATTAATTTGCAAACTTTGCCAGCTGTCTGTAAGGTACATTGCAAAAATGAGCCATAAATTATTATGTAGAAATATGTGCATAGGGTAAATCAGAATGATTTTTGAATAAGGCTGCATCGTCACGTAGGTAGTCGGGGGACTCTGGTTCGTCTCTCATGTCGTGGTTGCAGGAGGTCCTTGAACGATCTGCAATACTCTTTCACTCTTATTTACCCCTAAAACACACAGAAAATTAGTTTTGCCCTTGCTCGCTTTGGCATTATCAATGTTTCACGCTTATAATTCGCAACAAGTTGAATTTTTGAGGAGGTGTTAAGCTGTTTTCCATGCTGGAATAGAAAGCGGATGCTGCGAGCGAAAGTAAAGTTAGATTTATGATATAGTTACATTATTATTTAGGAAAAATCGAAAAATAAAACATTTATATTAAATATTATTCATATCTATCAAATCTAAATCTAAATAGAAACAAAAAGTAGGTAAATGTACACATAAGATGATAATTGTATCTGGTATTTGAACTGCACACATTTCCGGCCATATACAGTATATATATTATTATATTATATTAAACTCAGCATCAACGAGCTTCACTTGTCTCACATATCTGCAAGGGTGTTTAATCTCCGGTGTGCCTTACTTTCTCGTTTCTTATATTTTTCCTTGTCTTTGTATTTTGTTGCGCTTTTCGGCTGTTGCCTCTTGGCAAATGTTTGTTTTTAACAACATTTCACGTCAGCTTCGTTTGTGCGTGTTTCGTTTGAAGTCGCCTTTGTAGCTCTTCTCAAAATTTAATTTAGCAGACTGGCACCTTGCAATTGACCTGCGTCCAGGGCCGCAGGTTGCTGCTTCGAAATTGTTGTTGTAAGAAAACATTGGCAAATATCAAAAATGTGACGCAACGCAACGCAACTCAATTAGCAAAAGTTGCTGGCCAAGGCAGCTGCAGTTGGGCTTGCAGTTAAAGGCAATATGATAAAGTTGTCCAAATGTTTCGCTTGCCCTGACACATGACACCGCCGCAATGGGAATGCTAAATGCACGAGAACTACGCACAGAATTTTAACACTAAATTTGGCTAACTCTCTCTCTCTCTCTCTCTCTCTTTCTCCCTTCCTCTCTAATTTGAAAGTTACATTTACGGCCAGGCTAAATGCATAAAAGTTGACTGGCTAATAACTGGCAACTTTGGTTTGCCGCTCGGGAGACCTGCACAACAAAGTCGGAGAATCTCCGAGAGCCACACGCATCAGTAGCTTCTCATTCGCCCCGCCGCATGCCCCGCACAATCTGAGCTCACGTACGCAACTTCAAGTTTTATAATCATCTGCCAAGTTTGCTGACCAAGTTGCCTTCCCCCCTTTCTCTCTCCCTCTCTCCGAAAGTTGGCCAAAATGCAAGGCCAGGTACATAGTAGCAAGTGCTGCAATGTACTTAAAAGTAAAAATATTGCTTGCAGTCAGATTAAGCGAATGAAAATCCGCATCAAAGAACTTGCTGGCTCAAAGCTAAAATCAATTATCAATAGCATTATTTCAAAACTATTGCAAAACTTGCTCGTTACGAAAATTAAATTGGTTTATTTTCATTGTTGTAAAGCTAAATATAAAAGAAGGGACATTGCAATTGAAATGGACAATTATTTACGGATTTACTTTCGTTACCAAGACAACTATGAACAGTTTCTACATCAGCTTGAATTTTCTATATTTGTATAGTTAAACTCAAAAATTCAGCATAAATTCCATCTAATTCCAACTCTTTCAATTTAAAAGTCTTTCACGAAAATAATGTAAATACCTGCCAATATAATCAGGTATTTTTCCAACTTTCCAACAAAATCTTGTACTATTTTTTGTCCTTTCATATTTTCCGACAGTGCAAACTAACATTTATTGCCATTAATCCTGAAGAAATACTTACACAGTATTACTAAACGTATGTGAACGTAAACCCGAAAGGCTTAAAGCTACGCCTTCCCGCTTAGAGTGTGAAAAAGCACCTGTGCGCGTGGTGTACGTGAGCTGAGAACTAAACATGCAATTTGGACATATAATGGGTTAAGAAAATAGAGATAGTCTAAGCTGAGTGGAAATAAACTGAAAAATTATGAAATGCTGATTGGCAAATTGATGAACAAGTATTCGCTCAGTTTAAAGTGGGCCTCTCTATTCGATTCTCATAATTACTTCTTAATAAGTGAGTGGAAAAGTGTTTCTTTGAGTATTTTTAAGTCTAATTCGTTCAAAATTTAAGTTAAAGTTATTTGATTCAATTGCACACATGTGATTCGACTCGGAACTGCTATGACAAGCGCCTCTCTATGCAATTCTCATAATTTCAATGCTGTCAAACGAGTGAACCAGTGAGTTATTAAGCTGTTTGTATGCAAGTTTTTCGCTTCTACAACACTTTTATTTTGCCACACAACAATAACTCAGCTCCACCTACAGCATCTGTCGAATTCCAGCCTAATTGTGATCATTAGCCCAACAAAAAGAAGGCATTTACAAATTGTCGACAAATTTGTGCAACTTTAAGGCAGTTGCTGACACCTCGTCTCGTTTAGGCTCTGTCGTATCCGGGCGTTAAGCTGGTGCTGCTTGGATTGGGGCCGGCAGGCTCTGTCTGCAATGCTCGCTAATAAATCATTGAGACTTGACACGAAAATTGGCTTAAATGCGTTAGCATTATGGCCAAAATCAACAGCCGACGTCCAGGCGGCTGCGACTAAGCAAGCGCCTGCGGCCTCAGATGCGATGCGATGAGATGAGGAGATGTGCGTCTGTCGCAGCAGGTGTGTCGCTTCTCAAAGGCGGCGCCACAGGATGCGTATATTAATATGCTCGTGTACTTAGCAGAGGAAAACTCACAGCTCGCCCTACGGTTTTTTCTACGGCATCTTTATTGTTTTTGTTGCATAATTTCAGTGCGTACTCGTACATTTTCATTTGTTTGCCCACGTCTTAAAGTTTTCTATTTCCATTTTCAGCTTTGAGCGCGACAACGGGCTGTGAAAAAAGAAATTTAAGGCATATTTCTTGGCGCATTGCCGCTAGAAAAATGGCATAATAAATAAATCTACTTTGAATTAGCGCCATTTACTTTGCATTTATTTTTGCCGCCGTGCAATTTATGGCGTTCAACGTTTCAAAGATTTTCTTTTTCTACCGCTTTTCCTCTCCCTCTTGTTGTTCCTGTTGCTGTTCCCCCAATTTCGGCGCGTGCTTTTTGGCTAATGAAGTTTTGAGGTTTGGCCCAGCGACAATCTCAAGTCGAGTGTCCTGTCCCGAAAAGGTGAGCGCAATCAAGTGGTAAACAGAAATAGCTCAATTTGACGCATGTTCATAAGCTTTTGTGGACTTAATGATAGGTAAATGAAAAATGTATATTGCCAGGCGTCTTGGGTGTGCTGGCAGGGCCTACAAATTTAGGCATAAAAGCTTTTAATTTTAATTTTTAATGAAACAAATTCAAGTAGCTTAAAATTCAATTTAATGCACAAGCATCTGTCCGCTTGATCAAGAATTATTTTTTTGAAACCTAGACTGCATGATTATCTTATAATTACAAAAATTATTATTTATGTGTACAGAAATTATTTAAAATGTTTTTAAAATTTATATAAGCGACAATAGAGTAGGACTAGGAACTTAGTCGATCTAATCAAGTCCTCCTGGGCCCTGATCTCGAGTCCTACAAAAGTTTCAGGCTGAACAATTTTAAATATAGTTGCGCCTAGGCCATACGAAAAACGAGGCTTTTACTTTTATATCTCTGCACATTTAACTAATACCGATAAATATCGATTGACATGATTTTCTAAACATAACTCAACAATTCTTGTACATACCCTTCCAATTTGAGAGAATATTTAATTTGGACATTAGACCCTTGCTTATTATTCTTATTCGATATCTCCGCTTAATTTACCAATATCGCAATATGGTATATCGATAGACATAGTTTCTTAAGCATAACTCAGAGTTTTGATACAACCCGAAAATGTTGAAGAAACCCAAGAAAAGTAATTTCAAAGTGCCTCGTTTATAATTTCATTTTCGACATCACCACTTAATTAACTCATAACGATAACTATCGATACTCTTGGTATGTTAAGCCTAACTCAACAATTTTCTTTTACACCTCAATTGTATTGGGAAAAATAAGTAATTTTTAAGTTAGTTTCTATTTCGATATCTCTGCTCAATTTACTAATATCGATAACTATCGATAAACATGGTTTCTAATGCATAACTTAAGTTATTTGATAAACTTACGAGAATGAAAATGTAAGAATTTAAAATTTAAAGCCTTGTTTATGATGTCTCTATCGATAGACTTGGTTTCTTATTATATTATATCCCCCAACAATGAAAACTAAATTAATTGAAAGCTAGAATCCTGCATCTTGGTGTGTACACACTTTTCAATGCCATTTGTAAACGCTCTAAATTACATAAAGATCGGACTATAAATACCGAAGATAATCAAGAATGCGTTTGTCATAAATTTTCAAGCCGAAGTCCGTCCGACCTATTGTTGCAGGCGGCAGCTCGTGAGCTCAAATTTGCCTACAATTGACCAACAGTGTGAAATATTTTATTTATATGCCCTAATACTCGTTTTCCTTATACAAAAGATATGTTGCCTTGTAGACGTAGTGTATCTCAAATATATTTGTGTTATTTGCAGTCAAATATCCCGAAGGTAATTGAGTATTTCAAAGGCAGAAGAAGTGCCTGCGAAAGTTTACTTTCTCACATTCACATTCCAATTTCTTTGCCCCTTTGCCCAACCCTGTCTCTTCCATCCCTCTCACTCATCCCCTTTCCCTGCCCGTGTCTAACCAGGCGCTTGCTATTGATTTTCAGTGCCATTTACTCGCCCACCTTGGCATATATTTTGCCTAGTTTTTCGGCACGATGACAGCAAAAAATAAAGGAGAAAAAATGAAGTTATTTATAAGGCGCAAAGGCCTTGGACTCTAAACGGGTGCGTGCAGAGACAGTGTCAATAGACCAAATGAATTGGAATTTGGCAGTCGCCAGTTGCCAGTTGCTAGTTGAGCAAGTTCGAATTGAATGGCAAATAGCAACATTGTCATAAGAAAAAGTAAGAAATACGAAATGCGGAGCAGACGACAGCCAAATGAATGGCCAAATGGCAAAGCAATGCGAGCTCGGGCCAATGCCAAAGCCAAGTGAAATGAAACAAATTTTCAATTAATTTTCATGCTCAACAATTCGGCACTGTTTGCATTTTAATAAACGCCAAACACATGCTAACTGCCAGTAGGTTTAGCAGCCGGCGGGAGGGCACAACAATAAGGAGCGGAAGGGAGAGGGGGGGGGGGGTGTAAATGGGCTTGCACTTGCAGTGAAACGGGTGAAATGACTTTGTGCAAATGTCACAGCTGCCTGGCAAGGCAAGGCAAGGCAAATACATTTTGCGGTTCCAGCAGCAAACGCACAAAAGTATGCAATAAATTCGATTCCAGCAAGGGTTGCAAACGAGCACAGAGTAGGAGCTTGGCTTTTTCCGGACGGGGGTACGCTGCCAAACATCAAATACAGCAGCAGCAAAATCTTTAGCTGATGTTCAAGTTGGGCAACAACTTTGCGCTCGACTTGCCCCAGTGCAGCCTGTTTGTAATATTTTGTGTTGCATAGTTGCAACAACCCACTGCGAGCTGCCGCCCTCCCCCCCACACACACACACACACACACACCCTGACTGTCATGTGTGCAGGCATAGAAAATGCATTCAAAAGGGCCACAAATGTTGCCAGCGAATGCTACGTGCCACCTCAACCAGACATCTCCGCCTACCGACTAGCAAAAGAGCTGTGAAAATTTTCGCCCAATTTTCTATATTTTTTTTCCTTCAAATTCTCCTGCCTGGCCCGCCATGACGTGATTTAGCAGCCAAGCTCGACGTGACCGTGAAAATGGGGCAGCCCATCATAAAAAAGAAAAAAACCTCAGTTCGTGCTGCAGCTAACCGGCCGCCAATTGAGATGCTGCACGGCCAGACTTCACGTCGAGCTAGACAAGAAAAGGCTTATATAAAAGTAGTTGGGCTGCATTTTATTATCGTATTTACCATCTTGAAAAGTCAGCGTAACTCGGCAAAAGTTTAGCTTATCCACAGCCACACGAACTGACAAATATCGTACAATAAGACTGGACGACTTGTTTACGAAGTCAACTCCTATTACAAATCCTATATGAGCACATAAACAAATCAAGTTAAAGATCAAACATTTTAACAGTATATAATATCATAACTAAATAAATAGCAGAGATAATAATTTGATTATAAATTACATATGTCCTTCATTTATATTAAAAAATGTATTAATAATAACAATAAAAAAATAACAATCAAAAAGGTTATTGCTATTATACAATATTAAATAATCAAATATTTAATTTAAAAAAATTTATTATATACACACACAAAATAATGCCATCAATTTATTAAAATCTATAATATTATTATATATAATAAAAGTCTTAACTAAATTAAATACATAATTTATAAAATCAAAGAAATCAAATAAATTTATACATAAAGTTATATAAAGATACATAAAATATTTCAAATGTTTAATATGAACAATAAATACAATAAAAAAAAAGTTTAAAATAGAAATGAATATGTACATAAATTTAGTTAAAAACAATTTATTATATAATATAAAAAACCTGGATATTAAATTGAATAAAGTAAAATATACATATATTTGTATATTCAACAAGCAAAAATCTTGTTGTATATAGAAATATAATATAACATTATTAAGATTCTAAAATATTAAATTTCGAAAAATATATTTAAAGCTACATTATTTAAAGAAATATATCTAATAAAATCTATTTTTAATGGCATCCACAGCATTGAGTTATCCGTTTCCAAATCCGATATAGATAAGCTAGCTGCAAGGCTTTTTGCGTGTTGGATCTATGAAATGATTAAGTAGAAAGATCCGAAAAACAATTTTAACAAATTTTCAATAACCCAATCTCTCTCTCTCTCTGTCTCTCAATCTCACTATCCAGCTAAGTTGCCAATTCAATTTAAGTTACCAATAAAAAAAATGCTAATCACAAAGCGTTTGAAAACGCAGCCAACCTTAAAGTGCTGCCCCGCTTAACACCCCCCCCCCCCCCCCTTCATCCGGCCGAACAACCCCCTCAATTGGCATATTCTAAACAAGTAGCGCATAAACGTAAATCCATTTGCACATTTATCCATTTGGCAGCATTTACTAAATATTTGATGATGCGTGCACTGCATTGCATTTCACCTGTCTGGGTAATATACGAGCACCCAAGCGCCCCCCTTCCCCCTCCACCATCTAGCAGCCCCCCCTTGGCCGCTACGGTTTATTGATTTCATATAGCTGGCAGCTTCATTTGCAGCTGCTGCACAAAAGTCAAATTGCGCATTTTGTGCAACTTCATTTTGCGGTCGCGAGAATTACAAGCTGCTCGTAAAGAAGGCGCCAAATAAATGCGCTCCGAGAAAAAATATCGGAAAAATGCACGAAACGAACAGTTGAGCCAGAAGACCCAAGTTCCGCAATAAACTCCGCCGTGCACACCTACCTCTACAGCCAAAGCAATTTGACAGTGTTAAGGTATGTGCGCGTGTGTATCTGTGTGTGTGTGTGTGTGCGTGTGTGGTTTTTGGTTTTTGGGCGGTTGCTGTGCAACCTGTTTATCTGTTTATATTGATGTGACCTGCTCAATGCTCTAACCGCAAATTGAATTTCCACCAGAGCAAAGCGAGCTAAAATTAACTACGTATTACCTGTAAATGTAACTTTTTAACACACACCCTCTCTCTCTCTCTCTCTCTCTCTCTCTCTCTCTCTCGTCTCTTTCTTTCTCCCCCTCTCGCCTTCGACAACGTGCGTACCCAAAGCGGAAATGCAAAATCACGAGGAGCTGCTGGAAGACATACGCGAGGACACGGTCGTCAATGTAATACCAGAGAAAGGTAAGACGATTTACAATTTACACTGTCACGCCCACCTCCCACATTTCTCCTGAAATATACATATATATATTCTTCTCCTCATTATATAAGAAAGCATTTGTAATGCATGTGTAACTGACTTTATTTAATTTATGTACTCTACATAAATACATAAATACATAACAACATATTTTTCAATTATTTTGAAGTCACGAGGAACGATTTCGTGAGAAAAAGTTAATCAAACATCTGCAAGTATTTATCTTTTTCTTGTACATGTACGAAACTGCTAGCTTTAGTTACTAAACTATAGCGATGGCTGCTAAGCCCTTCTAATACATACAGAAATCAAGTTTCATTTGGGTGTGTATGTAAATGCCTTCTTATAACTAACACAATATTTTAGATTCAACTGAATTTTGGAAGTTAGTACATCGATAAAAGTGTAGTTGGGAAGTAAAAGGGGCTTAAGTGTTGTTTATTTAAATAAGGTGTTAGATATTTTATATAACAAATGTAATATATTTATTCTATAGATGATTCTATGGGAAAGTCAAAATAAAGCCTTTTTTATATTTTACTCAGTTTTTCTTAATTTTTCTTATTGTATCAATAAGAAAGAAAAGTATTTCTTTTGTTTGATAAAAAACTACTCTACGCATTCTCCTAGTCAAACCAATAACTTTATCGACTTACAAAGTATTTATGTAAACAACTTTTGTTTTTTCTGGCGCTAGATCTTTGTTTTTTGTGCTTTTGTAACAATTGTTGAAGCTTAAATAATTTAAAAAATTGTAATTTTACTTAAAAAATAAAATGTTTTTAATGCTTATACCTTGGCTTCTCCCAATTTGACTTATTTATGTATTTTATTCAAGATTTTTGGCATGGCTGTCGCTAGGTCATACATTTTTTGTGCTTCATTTAAAACACAAGCTTATCAATTATTGACTATTCAAAAATTAAATAAAAAATCAATTAAAATATTATAATTAAATAACTGATAGTTAAACAACAAATTTAATAATTAAATTAGAAATTAATATAAAAAAATATACAAAGCCCAAACAAAAACAAGACAAGGAGCCACGCAAATAAATAGTCAAATTCCCACTTTTATATATTTATTATTTATTCATTTTGGCTGTTCCCTTTTTTTTTCTTGTTAGGGCATTCAGTCTTCGTGGTGATCGTGCACACGTTTTGCTGCGTGCTGCCCGTATCGTGTTACGTTATCTTAAGCATCACGTGCTCTGCCCACTTCTGGCAACCCCCCTCTAGAGTTCCCCCCTGAGCCCATCGCGAGGCGCCATTAAGTCAGTCGTTCGGTCGTGAGTCGGTGTCGTGTCTTTAGTCGCTGTTGTCGCAGCATTTTTTCTCGCTTTTAAATTTTATTTATTGTAAATTGTATTTGAAACGTGCTGAGGTTCCATTTCTGCCTGACTCTGCCCCCCCCTGCCCGCTGCCACACCCCCCGCCCCCAAGCCAAGGCAGCAAGCGGACCGAAAATGCTCAAGCTAAATCTGGCCTTGGCTGGCAAATGTGTGTGCCATGTGTGTGTGTGCGTGTGCGTGTGTGTGTGTGTGTGTGTGTGTCGTGCAACTTAATAGAGTTGTTTAGCATTTAAATAGCGCCATTTGCCGGATGTTGTTGTTGTTGTTGTTGCGCTTATTAAGTCGAAATGCCGCGTCGAGTTGACTTAATAAAGTGAGCTTAAAGTTGAATTGAGCAGAAAGAGAAAGTAAGCCGGAAATGCGCCTAGAGTGTGCTTATGAATGAACGTCTCGAGAATGCGGCCTAAAAACCACTCAGCGATAAGCCAAAGTGGTTGCATAATTGTATTTTATAATAACAAAAATAAAAACCGATGTGATACGAGCAGCTAAATGAAAACAAATGTAAGCGATATAAATGGTAGATGAAAAAAATACACATTTGCCATCAATAATTTTTGATAAAGTAAGTGAAGGAAGTCCTATTTCTTTTCATATCAGAAGCAACTAAAAATGTGCTTCACTCTAACGAATAATTTAAGTTTTATTTACATATCTTTAATGCTCTGAATTATATAATTCATTCTCCAAGCAAAATTAAAGCTCGATTGAATTATTAATTATATTTTTGTTGTGAGTATCTAAACTTAAATAAGAATAATTTATATATAATTCAGTTTAAAATATATTATTTTCTTGAAGTGCACTTATTTAGATATTAAAAATGAAATACAATTTGAGTTAATAATGAATTCCTGTACCGATTGCAGTTTGTCGTATCGGAACGAAGATCGCATTTAGTCTTTGCAAACTAAAATCATTATCAACTAATCATTATTAACTTATATCGAGCTTACAATTCTTAAGCAAAACCTTATGCTCAGAAAATAATTGAGTACTCATTAGTTTGACTCTTTTCCAACTAACATCCATTAACTTCTCACTTAAAATGCTTCAGCATTAATTTAGCATGTTCAAAACTTAATCGGGTGCTCATTAATACCTCTATATATTATCCGCATACAAATTAAATACTTTTGGTTTTAATGTGCAAGTGAATTTTATGAAATCTGTATGTAGATATACAATCTGTATTGCTTAAAGGCTTATATGTTGTATATTACTTGAAGCCCCCAACACGCATAAATCCCTATAAAATGCACTTTTCACCAAGCAAGATTACAATTACAAATGTGGCCAAAGCCCAGGCCTTACATATAGCTTAAGCAAATGCCGAGCTACTTACTTTCCAAAAACTCTGAGCAGCTAAGCCAGTTCAAACCTCACACAAACACAAGCACAAGCACAGAGACAAACACAAACACAAACGCAAACACAAAGGAACCACAACAAATAGCCGGCCCTTGGGGGGGGATAGCTCAAAAACGATTTGCTTTATTCGCATATATCATAAGCATTATGTTTAAGTACAGAGACGCGAGGGATGTGCGTTCAGGATGTGCAATAAATCCACTCAAGCCAGAAGACATATGCACATTAAATCCTAATTTCATGTGCCCATAAATCCACTAAACAATCACACCCAAGTCTACCCGGAATGATGTGCCACAAAACAAAATATGTAACGAATTTGCGAATTTGCACATATTTACACACGAACGCGCCGAAAAGTATGCCATAAAAATACACGCAACGCGCAGGGATGAGGGTAGATGTATAACGATTGAGAGTGGCGAGAGGGGGCGGGGAAAGGCAACTAGGCAGGCAGGCAGGCTGGCAGGCTGGCACATATCAATATAAACGGAGCCAAATCAAATGAGTTGGCAAAAGGCAACACAGAATGCCGTTACACGAAGGGCAGCGCAAAAGAGACAGAAAAAAGCAAGCGAGAGCAAGCTGAGCGCACGGGGGCTCGGCACCAGGGGTGCTCAGGACAGTCTGTGGCAAATTTTTATTGACGCGACAGGAGCTGGGTAATCGAGCTTATTAACAGGCACAGCAGCTCCGGCTGAAAGCGGCGAAATTGTCGTGCCCAGCACTTAAGCACACTTAGCTTCCCCCCTTTTGCCATTATTATTATCTAGTGGAGCATACTTCAGGGCGCACAACCAGAAACGATTAGTAAATAGAAATCGAAGCGTAGATACCCTTTGGAAAGTGAGTTAGTTATTTGGCTTATGAAAAAACCGTGCTTATTGGGATTGAGAAAATGAATGTTAATTCAAATGTGGCCTTATTTGACTAACTTTATTGTGCTAAATACTCTTCCCAAATGCTTTGTTAGCAAATTGTGCTTCGAATTTAGTAACAGCTTTGTTTCACATACATTCATATAAATTTATTAATATTAAAATATTAAAATTCCCTTCGCAAGACTTTTTTGAAAGTTTCATTTCGTATGAGCTTCATATATTTCGCCAAATTCAATCGGTTTGTGTGGAAAATAGTAGTTAACTGTTGTGTGAGCGAAATAGTCTGCTCAAGTTCCATTTTAAAGCTCCGCATTAGAAATGTATAAATAGGTATTCAAACTCTTAATTATTAATAAGTAATAAGCATATTAATAAGTAATAAATAAATAGATTAGTTGGAAATTTAAATTTAAATTTAATAAAGGTTTTCAATGTAAAGCAGTCGGCAAATACCTAAAACGTAGTCTAAACCTTACATTAGATTCAATGCGCTTTATCTTAAAACTATTACATTTTTAAAATAATAAAATTTGAAAATTTTAAATATTTACCAACATTAATATAATAATTTTACTATAAAGATTATCAGGTGTCAATAGTTAAGTAGTATTCATTATTTTTTAATTTGACTTTAAAAAAACGTCCTCTTTCTTTTCGCAATAGCGACTATCCTCACACTCCACAATCATCTTCTTATCGATAGCTATTAATAATTAACATGGATGGCAACACTGTAATTACATAGATAGGGTCTCACAATATAGCTTTATCCCATTACGAATGCATTATTAATAAACTTTTATTTGATACTCATCACATTCTATATACCCCTTCAGAGCTTACGGTATAGTGTGTAATAAGCGGCGCAGAACGTAATGTTTAGACAGAGATTAGACGACAATCCGCAACATGAGAACACACTAAACACTAAACACACCCACACAAACACGCACACAAGCAAACAAACAAGTGAATAACACACAAAGCTATTGTCAGTGTTGAGCAATGCCATACTCTTGCGCTGTTTACCCCTTGCAAGTGAGATTTAAGACCACATCAATACACATCAAAAAGCATGCTCGTCGCGAATACGCGCTTCCCCCCGCCTCTTCTCCCGTCTCACCACTCTCTCTCTCTCTCTCTCTCTCTCCCTCTCGCTCTTTGCTTATCACATTGTTTACGCATTTTGAGTACAAGATTGTTATGTGTTGATTTGCTTTAACTGACGCGTGCCCCGCATATAAGAAAGCATCCCCAGCCGACGGCTCCTTTTTGTTTGTTTGCCTTTATTTTTATTTTTTTGTTTTCATAACATTCACGGGGCGTATGCGTAACGCCAACTTTGTTGAGGTCTCCTTGGCATGTCAGCGACACACACACACAAGGGTATATGCAGGTGTGTGTGTGCGTGTGTAGGCAAACTTTTAAAGGCCGCCACTGAAAGCCACAAATCTGTTGCATACTTGCGGGCGCGCATTTAAAGTCAACCCGCGCATTGTCCGCATCGCTGGGCATTCGAGCGCCGAAGCATTGATTGACTGACTGCCTCTGCGGACGGGCAGACGACAGAGTCTAGCTAGGAGGGAGACTGATTCGCGGGACTGGGAACTGTTTTCTGGGAAATATCCAAGAATGTGGCCTTATCTGTGTACTGCATAGGACTTGTTATTCTCAATAGGTTTAAAGCTGTTCGTTCAGCGGTTGTCAATGAATGTTCAGCTTGAGTATTTGCAGAATAATGTGAATAAGAAAAAGTACTCAACATTTATTTAAATATATGCATATTTATGGGTACAGCTTTTGGTTTCCCAAATTCTCAAAAGTAAGCAATATAATGAATACAAAAGACAGGCAGAAAGTTGTCTGAATCCCTTTACTTTCATATAAAATAAAATATTTTAAGCAGTTCTTTTTGTGTTCGTTGTACACGTTGGATTTCTAGTGTCATTTTTCTTGCATCACTTTTGCATATCCGCCCCAAAAACTCTCCGCTTTGACTATGAAAACTCAACTAAATTCGACGCTGTCCACGCATCAGCGTTTGGCCATATTTCTTTTATATTCGTTTTTGCAAAAACAAAAACAGCGTCAAAGCGGACGGGCACAGTAGATTAACGAAGAACCGTAAAAAAAAACACGTTCAATTTCTTTAACCGGGAGTGACCAACTGCGAGATGCCCTGTAGCTTCTTTTCGTATATTCCTTTTTAACACATATGTATTTATGCAACAATAATACATCTGCGGATACACACACTGCAATGACTAAAGAATATCCATATATATATTTATATATTGCACCAAACCGCTATACCCCTTACATTTTCTATGTATACAGGGTGTAGTTACAGTTTTTTCGGGCAGCCAGCGCTTTGGACATACATACATACATATGTACGTTTGTATGTCTGTATGTATTAGACAAATCGAAAACAAACGACGCAAGCCCATAACTTTAGTTAGACAGAGATAGCAAGATCAGTCTCTGCTCTTGTAATTTCAGAAGTAGTCGAAATCGCCGGCAGAGCTATTGAATCGTGGCTGAGAACTGTGCTGAGAGCAGGGCTTAAAAGTAGGGAAGAACACACACTGACGCACATTTACACATGTTTGACACTTTGCCTTTGTTATAAGATCAAAACGACGTTGAGAGCCAAACTTAGCGCTATTCTTATAATAGAGCTGAGAGCAGCAACGAATGCATATTAACGATAAAAACGGCACACCGAAGATAGAGAAAGCAGACGCTCTCAAGATGAATTCGTACACCAGCAATTATTGTGTAGAGCGATAAACAACAACAAAATTACGTGTGAGCGCAATGCACGAGTTATCTCTTTGGCGCGTCTCTCTGCATATATATATATATATATATATATATGTGTGTGTGTGTGTATGGCTGTGCTTTATCTTCGCATGCATATGTGTGTCTGCTTGTGATGTTAACTTATGCATGGCACTCATTCGAGTTTTTGCTATTGCTCATTTCTGAGTGGTCAAATTTATCTGATGATCGTTTGTCTGGTCTCATTTTTGTGAGCGCTTTTTTCTTGCGCTTTGGGTTAGTTTCACCTCAGTAGACATGCAGAATTTGAAGTTATTGCACGGATGCGCTTCATTAATATCGGGTTGTACGGCAATATGTTTGATGCTAAATGTTAAATGCAGCTTGTTTCATTCATGCTCAGTATTCAGATATTGAACATGAAATTGACTAGGTGAATTCCTATTGTGTTATGTATAAAATGGTAAAACGACCGTAACTCGGTTCAAATGTGCTTTCATCGACTTAGTAAGTTTATCGGATACACACCCACTAAGTTATTTACGGCATATGACATATTGGCAACTGGGGTCAAACTAAGACAGAATGAAGCTGTAAAGGCAATAAGTGGACAAAAAATGAAGCAAAACGTGTGAGCGCCATGCCGAAATAGATAATGCACAAGCAATATACACAAGTGTATGCACATATTTTGCGATAAGCTCTGCATACACTTGTTTGTGTGTGTGTTCGCTTGTGCTTTATCTTCTTAAGCAAGTGTGTATTTGCCTATGGGTTATCTACCTATAAATCACGCTCTCTCAAACAAGAGTTCCTCTTTGGATCGACGGCCTGTTCAAGTTTCTGTGCGGCAATTTTTTTTGTTACTTTGCGCTCTCGCATTGTAGTTCTCTGTAAGTTAAACCCCAGTAGTCAATTGCTCATTAGAGCATAGATAATGTGTTATTATATCTGCTCTTGCAGGTCGCGATTACTTCTTAAATAAAAGAGAGCACCTAGATAACAAAAACCTTTAAGAAATAGGATTATTTTACATATACAAACTCGTGTTCAAATTGATTTATTACACTTTTCATTTTAAAATATGTGTAAATATTTGTAAAATATTTGATCGAACTTCAATTAGCCGAGATATGACATGTGTGAAATACAGCTCTGCGCATTTAGCATGCATCCCATGCTTACCGCACCTGATATTAAAAGTTTGTGGCTGCACAGTAGCTTGAGACTGCTTAAACTGTGCGATTGACTACTGGGGTTAAGCAAATAGAGAATCAAGTTGCGAGTGCGCAAAGCAGACGAAAAAATGGGCGCACAGAAATTTAGCTGTCGAGCACAAGATGAATTCTTGTGTGAGAGAACATGATTCAGAGGCAGATAACACACGAGCAAGCACACGCGAGCGTAAGTAGATAACGCATAAGTAAACACACACACAAACAAGTGTTTGCATTATCTACCTCTGCATCACGCTCTCCTGTGTTTTGTTTGGTTTTCACTCAAAACAAAACTCGCAAAGTTCTGTCCGCTTTGCGCCCGCGCAACTTAGTTTTCTGTTAGCTAACATCCACTGTTAAAAAGGCATGTTATTCTGCTCAGCTGTAAGCTGTTAATAGCACGTCTGAGTGACAACATCGCCCACGTTATAATTAAAGCTAAGCTTGATTTTCTTTAAATATATTATTATGCCAATGCGAATCCTAATTGTTGAATTTAATTAAATTCTGTATAGACTTTTGCGAGTCCAAAAGGTCATTTTTTTAAGATCGGACCGAGATAAAACAGTTTCAAGTTGTACAAAAGTGTTAATAATTTTTTGTTTTATTTTTCAGCCAAAACTTCCACGCTCACGCACAAATAATATGATTTAAACTGATCCTTGGTTGTACCAGACTATAGGCATAGTCCTAACGATCCTGAATGGTCATACATGTGCGAAATACGCAAGAACTTGGTTAAGAAATATGTATGAATTTTTCAGCCACGCCCCTATCATGGTTTTTAGTTGACCTTCATATCCTTGGTAACTCCCTGCCATTGATATAGTCCTGACGAACCAAAAGGACCAAATTTCTGCAAGTTTTGCATTGAAATGGTCCATAGGCATGCATGTTTTTTCCCCGCCCCTAATGGTACTTAGTTGACTTGTATATCCTTGGTTATATTATACCATTGATATAGTCCTTGAGAACCTAAAGGATCAGATCCCTGCAAAATTTGCACTGAAATGGTCCAAAAACAACCATGCTTTTTCTTTCAGCAGCCCCTGTAAATGAGCAGCAGAAATAGTTGCTAATTAACATCCGCTTTACAGCACTCATTTAACATTACCTGTAGCTTAACATCACTCATTTTAAATGAGTTACATTTTTGCCCCTTAGGCGTATGCAACGAAAATTTTTATTCGAAAATACTCGTCGACTTTCTGAGCATTTCTGTTCGCCTGGTGCTTCAGCGGAATTTTAGTACAAATTGTGGACCCGGCCGCCGACGAGGGCGCCCCTTTCGGGTATGCAACAGAAAATTTTCGGACGCTGAAAAATTTTGTCAACCTGCTGGTCATTTCTGTCCGCCTGGTATTTTAGCAAAATTTAAGAAAAATCTCGGTACCAGCGGCCTTCAACGGACAGATTTTTAACGACCGTTTATTTTTGAATTTGTTGTAATCCCATATCCCTTGGAAGTAAAAAAACAGGAGTTTGTTTAACAATTTTAAGTTATTTAATTTATTTTTGTTAAAATTAACAAAATTGTTGTTTTTTACATGTTTTTTCGATTTTATTTTAAAATGACTATATTTGGATTAATATATATGCGATCCTGGAAGGATTAGCCTCGTTAGATTCATAAAAGTCCTTAGAATCGATTGGAGTCCTTGAATCCTTCAATCTGTAATGATAAAAACACATTTGAAATAAAAATATCAATAAGATATATAAGAGTTTTTTGAGGAAAGAAATGGCCATAACTCGGTCATATCCTTGCAGATTTTCAAAGGACATGGTGCGTTAGGATCGTAGGGACCAACTGCATCGAACTGCATTAAAATATTATGGGGTCATCTAAGAATCCTGGACTTGGTAATTTTTCAGTCGCGGGCCGCAAGGAAAATTGGTTGAAATCACACAATTACACTAAAATTGCGATATCTCCGAAACCACAAGGACGATCTTGATGTCCTTTGGCCAGATGGTAGACCCGGTTAATATAATTTTTTGCCACAGGACTCGTCAGGATACGCAAGGATATGGCCGAGTTGTAAGCTATTTTCGGTTTACAAATTTGCCCTTAAAAATTTTTTGTCTGAAGGACTTTCGTCCTTTGGGTTGTATATTCATAAATGGGAGGATGAGGACTACCTTCTGTCAAAAGGACATCGCGATAGTCCTTCAAATGGCGAAGTTAGTCCCGAATTTTTCGATTTATAGCAATTTTCTGACTAACCCCTTGTGAAAATTGTTGGTGAAATTTGTCGAATTCTGGAAATATTTGAATGCCAATCGATAGATCTGATCTCCACGACTTCAAAAATGTATATCCTTCCGATATCCTTCAGGATTTGGCCGAAATATGGCAAAAAAAAGAATGTCCTTTTTAGAAAAGTAGCCATATTTCTGAAACCACAAGGACGATTTTAATGTCCTTTGGCAAGTTTGTAGTCCTAGCCAATACACGTTGTTTGACTAAGGACTTATTAGGATCCGCAAGGATGCAGCTGAGATATAGCCATTTTATTGTACAAAACAAATGTCCTTATACCCTGGCTATTTAAAGGACCTTCGTCCTTTTTATTATATTTTCTGAATGTGCAAGACAAGGACAGTCTGATTGCCAAAGGACATGCCGAAAGTCCTTAAAATGGTCAAGCTATGGCCAGTTTTGTAAAATTATCCTTTCTAGAAAAATAGCAATTACTAGCTCATATCCTTGCAGATTTTCAAAGGACACAGTGCGTTAGGATCGTGCAGACCAACTGCATCGATCTGCATTAAAACATTATGGGGTCATCTAAGAATCTTGGACTTTGTAAAAATTGTCGCGATGCGCTAGGAAATAGGCGGAAAACAAAATTCTTCAGATTTTGAGAAAGGACGATTTGGAAGTCCCTTGGCCAGAGTGACGGATCCTGTGTCTGAAAAGTTGCATTGACCAGGTTACCAACTTGCCAAAGGACATCAAAATCGTCCTTCTGGTTTCGGATATATTGACGATGCAGGTCGATACGCTTGGTCCTGACAATCCAAACGCGACATTTCATTTACAAATCCGCAAGGATATGCCCGAGTTATAAGCAATCAAAAATTTAAATTTCACATGACCTGCCGAAAAAACACATTGCATACCCGAAAGGGGCACTCTCGGCAGGTCAAGTAAAATTTTAATTTTGGATTGCTTATTGCTCGGCCATATTCCTGGGGATTCTTTAAGGCAAATGTTGCATTAGGATCGTAGGGATCAAGCATATCAGCGTGCATCAAAATATTATGGGGTGATCTAAGAATCCAGGACTTGTAACATTGTAGTTACCGTGCTTAACAGAAAATCCTTGACATCTCGGAATCCATAAGGACAAGTTCAATGTCCTTGAACCAGCTTACACCTCTTGTCTATGGAAGTTGTTTGAAACAGGACACGATGGGACCTTCAATGATACGGCCGAGTTCAGGGATATCAAGGAATTTGAGTACTTCGCCCTTATCCGTTTGCTATCAATTAATATTTTAATTTAACGGCCGCCAAAGTTCATTGAGACCGACAAGCAGCTGGGTCTCCAGATCGGAATAAAAATTCGGCTGAAATACCAGGCGAACTGCAATGAACAGCAGGTAGACAAAAAAAAAAGGCGCATGAATAATTTAATTGTAAAAGCGCACAAGCGGAATGTGATGCACACAGAGATAAAGTTAGATTTTGATCTCCCTGTGTCACTTGCGTATATGTACGTCTCTGTCTCGCGCATGTTCGTCTTGCCTAAAGTGCAATTACTGTAATTCTCCGCTCATTTTGGCACCCACGCACATTGGTGCATATATATATCTCGCGCTTGCGTCTACGTTGTTGTTGCAATGAAGAGAATATATGTATGTAAACATCTTTTTTACCTTAGCCTTGCCTTGTAAATACATACATACACAAAACTGTAAAGTTTATTTTGTCATGGCATCCCTGCATATCCGTCTATATATGCATGTCGCCAGCATGTTTTGAAGATCAAAACAATCAACGGCTGCCGCTGATGTACGCCTGGTAATTAGAGACGGCACTTTACGTTTACTTGCAGAGGCGGAGCCAAGTTAGCTTTAACATAAATATCGAAAGGTTGTCATAAGATAACTATGCATAATATAAGTTATTAAATTTTATAGTGAATTTAAATGGCAGTCTTAATCTAACATGCTAACAATAAATTTTCAGTTGCGGCTACTGAATCGCATTAGGAATTTGTAAATGCTTTGCCTTTATTTTTATTATATTGAGCTTATTTTATTGTTGCATTTTACTGAGTGTATTAGTAAATTATCAAACTTAAGAGCGGACAATACGAAAGTCATGCAAACGTAAGTGCCATCTCTAATTGTCAGGCGCTCAAAACAGGTAGTCGATATGTATGCGCGAATGTGCATAGGTGAAAAGACAAACGAAAAATTACAGCTAATGCGCAGAGAAGCAGTTGCGCACTCATGTATGTATGTATGTTTTGCGCTCTGCCTGATACATACCTACATATGTTCTGCGCATTGAAATTGTATGTATGTACACTCCTCCAAACATATATATCTCACTCTCGGTTTACTTTGTTGTTGCTGCAATAAATTGAGCGAGATGAGCTGCCGAATAGTGATGCCTGGTTAGCGCAAATTTACGTGATAGATTTGGCTGCATAATAGAAAATCCGTCAATAATCATTCGTTATTTTTAATAAAAAACTACAATTTGGGTAATTGTGATGGATGACGGAATTCTAGAACGCATTAATTGTTTAACGGAAAGCAAATGTTATTAAATTTGTACAAATTTTACAACGCGAAATTTTTAATGGCAACATAATCAATATGAATTATTATGTCGAGAAATTCTGATTGTATAGTTTTGAGACTACAATTGGCCGGTTAACAACTTGTCTCGATGACTACTAGAGTTAAACTAACTCGCATAGCGGACGGCACAAACAGCACACAGAAAAAAAGCAGCAAATGCTCACAAGATGAATTCCTACACAAGCAACGCGAAACATTCGTGTGAGTGCGACGCATAGGCAGAATACCAAATATACAAATGTATGCACATATCTTGCATTACCCTCTGCATACACTCGTTTGTGTGTGTGTTTACTTGTGCGTTATCTGCTTATACTCGCGTGTGCTTGCTCATAGGTCATTGAGTAATAAAGAAATAAAATATTACTCAATGACAGCTGCTTAACAGCAAGACTGCTGCTCTTAACAACTCCACTGTTAGTATTTCTTACAACTGCTTAACAGTGAGTAATAAGAGCGCGTCATACAGTAAGTCATTTCTTTATTACTCAATGAGCAGCTGTAAGGAGCGTTAACACTGGAAATGTTATGTTAAGATCAGCACTCTTGCTGTTAGGCAGCTGTAAAGAGCGCAGGCGTGGCGCTCTCTTTGATATTTTCGTATAATAGCAGGTTAAAGCGGCTGTGGCTTAGTTTGATCTTACCTGTGGGGAAGGCGGCATCTGCAGCGGGGTGCATGTGTGTATGCAGCTGTCACTATTTTTTGTTTGTTTTAATGCAGTTGTTAGTCGCATTATCTAAGAATTGAGGCTCTTAGCTTAAATGTTAATACAAAGTTAAGCTCCCCTATTCTAAGATAAGTTAAACTTAATGTATTTTCAATATGAAAACTTATGAAACGTGTGCTTATCAGTTTAATCCAATGAAAGGTATATACAGAGGTTTCAATAATCAAATTTAAGAAACACTCTGATATGTACCTTGTTTCAGATTAGATTGTTGTTATGCCAATCCATACATTATACTCCAATTTCTTTATTCACATTACAGATCTGCCCAAGTTTGGAGAGCTCCTGCAGAATGTCACCGTGCCGGTCGGCCGAGAGGCTGTGCTCCAATGTGTCGTCGACAATCTGCAAACGTATAAGGTAATTCCAGGCCCCACTCGAATATCTTTCAATATGTGTGTCTATGGCAGTGGGCGTGTCTGTTGTTAGTTTGGCAAAGCGGGCACACTTAGAAGAGCAGCACCCAGCGCCAGGTGTTGCGCCTAATGGAAATTGCTGGCGGCGCTGTCATTTCAAACAGTTTACACTTCATCAAATAAAACGTGGCATAGTTTCAGGTGCCACGCCTCAAAAACTCTTTGTGCCTGTGCGTGTCTGCGTGCGTGTGCGTGTCCTCTCGTTAAACGCATAATGCGTGCGCCATTTGTGTTGACCCTTTTTGTAAGGGATTTTTTTTCTTTGCTTTCGGTTCCAGTTACGCTCCCTCGCCGGCAACTGGGCACGTTTCAAGCCCCTTGGGCGCCACTTTGATTTTGTGACCGGCTGGGTGAGGGCCACAAAAAAAAAGCTGCCCAATGAATTGCCGAAATGAAAATGGCAAACGGTCGGCCACAAATTTGTGTTAGTCAGCTTTTAGACCCAGTTTCGGTAAATGGCAAGGTAAATGGACCTGGTGAAAGCGCACGCAACAAATTGATAATCTTCCTTCGGCTCCTTGATGATATCGTTGGGCAGCCCATCATACAAATGGTAAATGTGCTGCCTATCATGTTGCTAATTCTAAATATGATGTTCCTCCACAATGGTCCGTTGCATTTGAGCGTACAAATTGAAAGCTAGTGAATTGATGTCTGACCATATGAAAAGTAGACAACAATTTCTCTACCTTATAACTTGAGGCGCCCCTTGTTATATATATTTGTGTGTGTGTGTGTGTAACTTAAATTGGTTAATTCACTGGAAAATGAAACAATCAATTGATTTAATTTAGTTTTTTAATGCCAAGTTTTAAGTACTCCAGACTATATGTCACTGAAAAGCAAGCTTTGCAATAAGGAATACTCAGACTTAAAAATACTTAATGCAGCGTAAAGCATAACTGAAAGCTTTAACCCCCCCTTCAGCCTGGCACACTTTAAGGGCTGTATGCAGTTCTTACATCAGCTCCTAAACTTTTACACATTAGCCAAAACGTTGGCCGCCTTTTGGCGACATTTTGTGTCTTTGGGCTAATAAATGAGCTCGGGCCACGCTAGCTCAACATTAACATTGTGCCCAAATTGTCGAGCGCTTCAGTTTTATAATTTGTACACACATAAGTAAGCCGAAAGTAAACTAAATGTATTTTCCTTCTATTTTTTTTTTTAACAATATTTCCTTTGTGCAGATTGCGTGGCTACGTGTCGATACACAAACGATTTTAACGATACAAAATCACGTCATAACCAAAAATCATCGCATGAGCATTACTCATGCCGAGAAACGTGCTTGGATATTGCGTATACGTGATGTTAAGGAGTCCGACAAAGGATGGTACTGTATAAAAACCCATCAAATTATGTAACGTTGCTTTAATATTGATAATCCAAACTATTTGATAGAAGTTTTATCTGTTACTAGCGAAAAAAACCTAATTTTTTTATGTTTACTTTACTTTAACATTTATACATAAACTGCCTATGCAATTAGCCAAATATTTTATTATAAATACCGAATATTTATATATTTATTTGGTATTTTAATTTTATTTAAGCTTTAATTCGAAAAATAAATAGTTTTTATTTCATGTTTCATTTTTAATATTTATATTTATTAATTTTATATATTTATATTTTATGTATTTTTTTTAATATTTCTAGTTTTCATATTTTTAATTTTTTTGCGCATTTATTTTATATTTTTAATTATTACATTTATAATTTGCATTTAAATTTTTATCTATTTCGATTTAATATTTCTAATTTTTGTATTTGTAATTTTATTTATTTAATTTTTATATTTTGTATTTTATGTATTTTCAATTTTAATATTTTCAATTTGGTATTTTTTATTTTATTTCAATTTTATTTAGTCCATTGCCTTTAATAAATAATTGCTATTTCATATGCCATATTTAATTTCGCTTTTTTAATTTTATTGGCATTTCTTTTGAAACTTAAAAGCTTTTTTATTTAACGTTCCCTGTTCACTGCTTGGAAATTCCTAGTTTTTACTTTCACAACAGAAGGCATTTTACGATTATGTTTATTTCATATTTATGCTGGCCCTTTGCCATAAAACGCTCTCACGCATGCTTTCTTATTGCGCTGCTGAGTTTTAGTTCTTGTTTCATTTTACAACATAAGCCCTAGATAAGGAAAATCGTCTCACATGAAAATATTTACAACCCGCAGGTACATGTGCCAAATAAACACGGATCCGATGAAAAGTCAAGTCGGCTATTTGGATGTTGTCGGTGGGTAAACAAAATAAAATAAATTTCTGTGTGTAATTTACGTTTTTTCAACTCCCGCCCAAAGCAGCTAGTTAAGTTGTTTGTATACCCTTTGCGGAGAGTATTACAGTTTTGTACGAAATGTGTAACGCATAGAAGCAGCTCGATCAAGTATATTCTTGAAAAGTACTCACAGCCGTCGTTTTAGAGCCTTATATATTATCTATATATATCTATTAAATATTGGTGAAATTTAGAAGGGGTTTGGAGAGTTCAACCTCCGAGTAGAGGAAAAGGAGTCGAAATTTGTATAAAAACCATCAAATGGCTGGTTCAAATCCAGCATTTTAAAATTTGTTGTATTTGTTTATTTCATAAGCGATTATGTTCAAAGAAAAAAACAATAATAATATATTTATAAAATACATAAAATAATTAATATGAATGCTTATTCACAATAATATTTAGGGATCGAGTTGTCGTGAAGACAGAAGTCAAAATATATATTTTTAAATATGCGTGCGGATAGAAGCCAAGATAATATGTATAAATGGCAGAGGGGAACTTGAAGGGCTTTTGACTCGCGAATCTTTTTCCAGGAAAACCCTAGCCACATGTCCAAAAATCCTAGCCACATGTCTGCAAGGGTATTTACTTGTCTGCAAAAGCCCTTCGTTCTTGTTTTGTGTATGTTTGTTTATTGAACTCTGTTTTTTCAAAAACCCATATAGCTTTTGCAATTGCAGCGCAATTACGCGTAAATTAACTTTTATAAGCGAGTGTGAGTCTGAAATGAATTGTAATTTGTCTTGGCTGCGGCTGGGCGGTCAGCGAGTCGATCAATTGACGCCCACGACTTGTGCTGCATTTTGCAGCTGATAGTTTTTCATTTTTTTTTTTCAAATTGCTCAGCCAAGTGGCGAGTGGTATGTGGCAAGTGGCAAGTGGCAAACGGTCTATTTAGGTGTTTCAATCGGGCCGGAAAAGTTGTGCACAAGTTCTCTAACAACTGGCGATTGAGTCTAATTGCTGCGGCTGGCAACTGTGTTTCGAGGGGCGTTTGTTTGCGAGCTTCCCCTCTCACTCTCCCTCTCTCCCTCCCACTCTCTCTCTATTGCTGAAAACTATTGGCTAATTGAGTTAGGCAGCTCTTTAAGCTGAGCATGGGGGCGTTTTTAAAGCTGGCTTACTTTTCACTTAGCCAGCACATTAGTTTCCCTCTCTCCATCTATTTTTTTTTTAGCTGGATTGAGACAATGAACAGCTAGAAAGCACCTGGTCAGCCAAAGTGTAAGGTAATGAAACAATTTACATGCTACGTGCGCCTCGCTGCATACGCCCCGCGCGCCCCGCAGCTGCCGCAATGTGTGTTCATTTCCATGTCCGTGTCCGTGTCCGTGTCCGTGTCCGTGCGCCCACGTTAATTATTCAGCTGGCGTACAAAAACCTCAGAGGAGACAAGCCCAGCGTCGGATCCCAGACAGATTTTAAATGAATATGCCGCCCCCAAGGCTTGGTTCGGTTTTTGGTTTGGCTCGGTTCCGGCTTCAAGTTGGCCGCGCGCCGGCGTTCTCATTTTCAGCCCCAAAACCGCGGCATTTTACTACGGTCGTAAGTAACCACTTTGGTTGATTGTGTTTTCATTGATGTCGAAATTCATTACGGCCGCCTACACTGCGCCAAATGTGTATGCCTGCTCGGCAATATGCACAAGTCGCCTCCAAACATTTTCGTGCAGTGCAAAAACGCTTTACAACCAAATGAACTAAGTCTAAAAGCAAAGCGGGCAGCCCCTTTAAAGCCGGTGCCCGGCTTTTCCTGCCACTGACAAAATGCACGACTTTATATTGCTTACTTTTCAGCTTTCCGCACACACACTCAACTCTCTTTAGGCATAAAGTGTTGTCAGATATTGCACATTTGCAGCTAGAGAGAAGAGTTTGAGAAAGGCCAATATAAGCAAAAACAGGGCTTTAATATTGTAAATTAATTTCCTGTACTGATTTGTTTAGGCTCAAAAACTAATTCTTGGTATTGGGGTTAATTTATAAGCTGTCTTAATATATCTGGTAATATTTATGCAGAGACTCTAATACAATTTGACTCTAATATATATGAACCAATAAATTTAAATTTATTTATGAAAAAGCAAAGGAACAAAAAATCGAATAACTAACGAAAATATAAGAATTCGAACTTAAAAATGTTGACCTAATATTTATTTCTAAAAAAATTAAAAAAATTTATTAGTTTTATTTAAAAGCATAAAATTTTTGAAAAATATTTTTCTACATTTTTTTTTATATAAACAAAAATGTGTCTAATAAAATTTAACTTTAATTTTCATCAACAAATAAATTCAAATTAATTTATAAAGATTTCACAAATAAATATAAAACTTCGATTTGCTAAAAAATCAGAGCCCAACTTTAAAAATGTGCCTTTTATTTATTTTTATTCCATTACCATTACTATTTCTTTTAATTAAAAAAAAAAATATGAACAAAAAGTCTTCCTTTGAATTATGGTCCCTTTAATTAAAATCTTTGATGCTGTCTATATAATTTGTATTTATTTATATATTTCTCTTATTATAAGCAGTCAAAACAAACTTAAACATTTTAAATAAATTCCAAAGACACTAAATCTATAAAATATATATATATGTTGAATAAATACAAACAATTAGAAATTTTCGAAACAAATCAAATATCTAGCACAACAATGTATACAAATCTATAAAATTAATTTAAAAATTGTCAAAGGCTTTTTGTTTTGCGCCACAAACAAAACCTAAACTCGCAGTCAAATTTCGCAATTTACCCAAACAAGTTAGCTATAAAAATAGCTACGGAAAATTTATTCTGGCCATATAGCTGCGTGTGAATTTTTCATATTTTCTTGCTGCCAAACAAATATACATATATATATATATATATATATATATGTATGGAGTCGTGTATTATTGGCCCCTCAAATGGCATGCAAATCAAATAAAATGCATAACTAAAAGAATCTCGCGCACAAAAATAGCTGTGAGCCAGCCACAGAGGCACGAAGCATACGGCTTAGTTCAGACAATGCCTTTAACACCATAAGCAAAACATCAATTGGGGCAAAATATATTGTTTCGAATAAATAATTCAATGTCTGGCTGGCTTTCATATGAAAACAATCAGCAGCAACAAAAAGCCGAAAGTAAATAGAATAAAAAAGCTAACTGCATTGACAAATAAACGCGGCCAGAAAACAATGTTCAAATAAAACCAAAAGGACGCGAATGCAAAGGAAAATGTGTCCACAATTTTTACGGTCGAGAAATTTGTTGTCCATTTTCGGTTTCAGCTTTGATGCATGACAGCGGCGGGCGTTGGCCATTGCCTGATTGTGCCCCAAAGTGGGGCAGCGTGCGGGTCGCGTACGAGCGAGCTTGCGGCAGCCAAGTGGGCGCATTCTAGCGGAAAAGCTGGGAAAGTGTCAAAACGACGTTGGGTGGCGTCGAAACTGGATTTGTTGACTCAGTGCATAGTGGAAAATGTTTTGAAAAATGGCATTTTAATGCACAGAATTTACAACTGAAAAGCAAAAGATGTTCGCTCTCTTTGTGCACCGCGAGCTGTGTCCCCCAACATTCTAATCTCCATGAATGGTCTAGTTGAGACGGGCTTATATAAAAAAAATAATTATTATTCATTAAAGAGCTTTAAGGTTTTTTATCTGCTTATATTAAATCTACTTAATATAATTATATAAAATAATGTAATACATTTATATATATAATATATTTATATATATATATTAGATTTCTCAACTGAAACTGTACGCAGTAGAACATATTCTTTTTAAGAGCTTTTTTTTATTTTAAATATATTAAGGAAAAATGCCCGTTTATTTTAATTGTCTATGCTAATATTAGTCGTAATATAATTTGCTATTTATTCAGAGCTACATTGTTTTTTCCCTTCATATTTTCTTTGTATATATCCTTATTTCCATGCACAGACTAGTAAGGTCGAACTCATTTATTTAAATTAACTATTTAAAATTGCAAACTTATTTTAGATTTATTTGCTAAAAGTTTTTTCTGATTATAATATATAAAAAGTCCCCCAGAATTCTAATTTCTATGTTAAGTATATTTAAGATTTAAAAAAATGTTTGACTAATAATTTCTCTACAAAAATAATACGGTATATTTTTTATTCAAACATAAGTCAATATTCTCCGACTTTCCCTTCCTTTCTTTATAAATATTTTCTCATTTCCCTGTGCAGACTAGCAAGCACGGACTCATTTATTTTAATATTCTACTTTATTTTCCATTCGTATATCGTCTTTTTTTACAGCCAGGCACATTTAAAAAAATATATATATATTTATGCGCATATTATATTTCTTGAGAGTTAAATAAATCTTTCCCATCTTACCTACCTCTCTTTTTTTTAGAAAAATATATTTTTGTTTTATATTTTTCTACCAAAATAATGCGTATATTATATTTCTTCAGAGCTAAATAAATAATTTCTATCTTACCTATCTCTCTTTTTTGTTTAGACAGACTCATCTATTTAAAAATATATTAAATATTATTTATCAGAGCTAAATCAATGCTTTTATAGCATTAACGCTTAATTTCAGCGCATTTGAAATTAATTTTTATCTTTCATCACGTTTGAGTACATTTCTTAACTTATCCAACCACTGAGCACAGCGATAAAAAGCGTTTATCCCACACCTTGCCTCACTCTTTTCCTTTTGCCCTTTGTGATTTGAGGCATGCGTCATGGCTGAGCCCATTACGGCCAAGTCAACAGGCACTGTGCCTACTCGACTTGTACAACATGACGTATACGTAATGTGTGCTTGTGAAGTGAAAACAGCAAAAAAAAAAAGTACATTTTGTTAAACATGCCCATCATTGTTTACACGAAGACTTTTAAGTTTCAATGTGTGCATGTTGTGCGTCATACTTCCAGCTCTGTTTGCCTTTGGTTTTGCCAAAGTAGGGGAGGGGCGGGTGTTGGGGGGCAAGGCAATAACCACAATGAGCGCCGTCAATAATTTCTTGAAAGCTGTCTTTGTATTATATACTAGCAAATTGCTCTACGTCTCTTGATATTGCTGCAATTTTACGTACATTAAAAAGCTGCTCCACTTATTAAATGCACATTTTGTTTGGCTACACCAAGGCGAGGGGGGGGGGGGGAGGCTGTAGAGGGACCTCATTAAGTGGTCAGTAGAACAGACTCTTTACCTTCTGTCTACCTCACGCTTTCCCTCTTCTATCTCGCCCTCCCTTGCTGCTTTTGGACAAGTGAAAAATTGTCAAGCGTGAAATTATAATTAATTGCCAAGCAACACCAGAGACTGGCACGCACAACAGGCGACAGGCCCAGGTCCAGGTCCGGGTCCAGGTCCAGGTCCAGGTCCAGGTCCAGGTGCAGGTCCAGTCTCTGTTAGCTGGCAGATAGCTCTCGCTGCATGTAAATGTCAAAAAATGGGCACAAGCGACGTGTTCTTGTAGGATATGCATGAGCCCTGTGCCCCTTATACCTTATTTGATGGCTTTGAGTGCATAAAAACTTGTTGAAGCAACCGCACGAGAATTTAATTGCAGAAATACCTACTTGCTGTTGTATATTTTAATGTTTACTTTAGTTTCTAGGCTTTTCCTTTGTTGAATAAACTGCAGATACAAAATGATGTGGCCAATTAAGAGCATACAAGTAAATTAAGCGAAAATTCCCGGAGAAAACTTTAACTGACTAACTGAAACGGAATATATAGTATACAAATACACGCAATGGGAATTACAAATGGGCTCTAAATAGATGCACAGAATATATAATAATTGGGTGAATATATATAGTATATATTTTATTCAGTATATATTATAATTGGGCTCTTTGATGTCTCAATACAAATTCTGACAAAACTATAATACTATCTGATGTTTAAAATTTTGCTAATTACCTCAAACAATTCCAATCAATTTAAATATAATGCTAGTATTAAAAATCGATAGAAAGTGCAAGTATTTAGGCCTATTAAATATCAAAAATATTTATTAAATATTTATTTACGCTCTACATTAAAAAAAAATATTTCTATAGTTCAACCAACTAAATATTTTAACTAAATAGTCAGCAGCAACAAATTTATTAAAAGCCTGCTGCAAATAAAGCCACTCAACAAAAACTTCTTTATTGCTTTTTTTCACACACACATGTCCCGCTGTCGACAACAACAACAACAACAACAATGACAACAACAACAAACCAACCAACTAACCAACCAACCAACAATGTCAACAACAACAATAACAACTGCTGCTGCTGCTGCTGCCAACTGCTGACACCTGACGAACAATTCGCGAACCTGCTCATGCCCATTTTATTGCCGCTTCGCATCGTTGCGCGGCCCACGCGGCGTATGAATAATATGTCGCCTGTAACTGTTGCCATAACTATGTGCCTGTGTGTGTGTCTGTGTGTGTGTCTGTGTGTCTGTCGCTTTGTCCGCACAGTGCCGCCAGACATACTGGACTATCCCACCAGCACCGATATGGTCATACGCGAGGGCTCAAACGTAACCCTAAAATGTGCTGCAACCGGTTCGCCAACGCCGACGATAACCTGGCGACGCGAAGGTGGCGAACTGATACCCCTGCCCAATGGAGCCGAGGGTAAGTGTATGCAAATTTGAGTGTGCTGTAAGAGTGGGTGTGTGTGTGTCTGTGTGTGCGCTGCGAGTGTGTGTGAATTTGTGTGTGTTTGCATTTGCACGCTGCATGCATGACAAATGGACTCTGGCGCGGATTCTGCGGGTCAGCATGTAAATTATTTGCCACAATGTCGAAGTTGAGCAAAGATGCCGACAATACCTGCGTGTTTGAGTTACATGAGAGCGCGTTTTAAAGTAAACTTAAATTCCTTTAATTAGCCTGAAGCTCGAGTTAAGCGAACTCTCTCATGCACACTCAATAATAACCAACGCCTCAGCATAATTAACGCAATATTCGTGACGTGCGCTCAGAGGAAAGTGTGGTAATTTTGCTAGGAAAATGGGGATTTGTGCATGGGTGTTTTTCACACCTTAAAGGAAAAGGAAAGGCTTAACATAACTACATATATATGGACTGTTCTTAATTACAGGCTTAACTGCTTGCATATTGAAGTAATTAAAAGTTATTAAGCTTAGTTTCAATTATGATTTGAGAGCTGATGCTACCAATAAAAAGTTTAATTCCTTATATAATTAACAACGAGAATGCGAGCTTCGTATCCCAGTACAAGGTATGTAGCCAAGGACTATTAAAAGAAAAAAAGTTTTAGCCCGTTTATAAATTTAATAAATGTAAACATTTTAGAGGTTAAACTCTTGAAAGTTAAGAACTTTATATTTATATTCGTTTATTATTGAGATAGTTGAATTAAAAATTGAATTTTAATAATTATTTTCTATTTCTGTACTATTTAAAATTTTTTATATTTGTTTAATGCTCAAAAAAAAACTTATTTTCTAACTTTTTTCAAAAGTGGCAAATAAATATAAATTTTTCATTATTATTTATAATAAAAATACTTTGCGGTTATTCGAAGTATCTCACACTCTCGTCAGAGACATTAACGTGCTTATCTTTAATTAGATAGTTCGATTATTTACACTGAAGCCGCGTAAGCTATAGGCATAAATGTATATCATTATAGAAATATTTAAATTAATATTGTTATAATCCCTTATTATACTTACTTTATTATTTTAATTGTTAGTATTATAATCATTTTATTATGGTTGCTATTTTATTTTAATATTTATTATATTCATTTTAATATAAATAAAAATATGTACGTTTATTTAAATCAAAACTATTCCTTGCTTTTATTCAATATATTAAATAGAAAGGTCTTGGCAATATTATGAATTTTAATAAGTAATCTGAGAGCTAAGTGTATTTCAGTGCCAAATACTGCATTAATTAAAACCAAGAACTTAGTGTAGTCGTTGGTGTGTTGGGCAGTGTAGCTGAAATACAGTCCATCTACCATATTGATGTTTATCAAGTTCCAAGTTGTTGATCACATAGTCCATTGACTTTATCGAGGCCAGCCAACAATGTGGCAGCGATAATGTTAGCCAACGTATGACAGGTGCATTAGTTGAATCGGGTGAGGGGGGCAAGGAATTTCGAAACGAAAGCTCAAATCCACAAATGCAGAACCACAACGACTGTGGCTTTGGGTGCTGTCAGTTGGCCTGGGCAAATGCAACATTCATTACCGCCTTGCCACTTGGCAAATCGATAAATCGGCCCGCCGGGTGGCACGAATTTGACTTCGACACAAACGAGATGGAAATAAAATGCCAATGTGCAGCCGGGGCAGGGCAGACGCATAAGTTTAACTGGAGCTAGGTGAGAGGATCAAAAACAAGGACTCGAGGCAATGACACTGTGAATTACCTTGGCTTTGCCCCTGTTGCAGCAACACAACTGCATGAGAATTTGTAATTGGCATGCTGCCACATAATGCTGCACTTGCAGCATTTGACAAAATGTTATTGCATAAGCAACGAGTTGAGATGATTATACATAGTTACCGTGACAAAAGAACTGTATATGAGTCAATTTGAATAGTTTGAGTGTGCTGTGAATAGACTGAAACTTGCGTGAGTATTGGTTACAAGCACTTGGCTTAACATATTATGTTATTTTCAATAGTTGCCTGAATTCCCAAATGGACTAGTTTCTTCATTGGCGAAATACTGTTGGAATCAAATTTTGCATCAGATATAATACAAATATTTATATTCGCATATTTACGTATCAAGTTAAATAGTTTGAGTGTGTTGTGAATAGACTCAAATGGGTATGCGTGAGTAATTGTTGTAAGCATTCGGCTTTAAATAATTAGTAGTTTTCTCGATAATTGTTCAAATTCCCAAAATGATTTTCAACTTACTGGGGGCTAATATTTATTTTTAATTATAATAATTAATAATCATAAAAAAAACAAATTGGCGTAATGCTGTTAACATCATATTTTGGATCACATAAGGTAAATGACCATATAAATAATTAGTATTTGCATATTTATGAATGAGTTTGAATGGTTTGAGTGTATTGTGGGTAGCTCAAATGTATTTCTTATGATTGAGTAATTTATATCAACATTACCTTTAAATATTGATTTATTTTAAATATTTGTTAAAATTCCCAATTTGATTTTAAGCTTCTTTGCAGTGGAGGTAATCAGAAATTTTAATTGTATATTTATTTAATTTAAAAAAAATATTTAAAATACCAAAATCTTGAGAATGAACTTGGGAACAATTATAAGCATCGGCATAGAATTATCTGTGTCTGTCGCCTTTTTATGCCCTATTAAAGAGTATTCTCCTTTTTTATGGACTGTGTTACGCATAGAAGGAGACATCTCCAACTCCGTAAAGTATATATACTATAATAAGTCAGAAAAGCAGCCGAGATAATATAGGCATGTCCGTCCGTCCGTCTGTCTGTTTCTATGCGAACAAGTCTCTCATTTTTAAAGTGATGATCTTTAGACTTTTCATAGGTCCTTCTTTATGTTGTAGAAAGTACATATGTCGGAACCGGTCGGATCAGATCACTATATCATATAAATACCATACAAAATGGTCGGTCCAAAAATAGGTTCTTGTGTGGCAAAATTTTCTGTTTATCATCAAACTCAGCATTTACGAGCTTAACTATTCTCACATGTCTGTAAAACGGAAATGTCTACAAGGGTATTAAATCTTCGGCGTGCCGAGCATATCCTTTTAAATCAATTTGAATGGTATGAGTGTTTGGTGAATAAGCGAGAAACTGAGTAAATAATGAGCTTAAAATTGGGCTTTGAATATTTTATGATTTAGAATGCTTCTTTAAATTCCCAAATTCAAATTGAATAATATTACAAATAATTATAATTCAAGTCAGAATTAAAATCTATTTTGTAAAATGTATCGTATTAACATTTTGTGAAATAGTTAAAGGGCCTTAAAATATTTAATTATTTAAGACTTTTGCTAAATGGATTTTCTAGCATATATTTCCTACTTGACTGCAGCAGTGCAAATTAATTGTTTTAATAATATTAAAATTATAACAAATAACTATAACTAAAGTCAGCATTTGAGTTCAATATGCAAGCTGCTAAAACATTGATGAAAATTGAATATCGACTCGCAGCTGCATTCAATTAGCTGTGAATGTGTGAATATGTGAATATGTGTGTGCCGCAACTGTTTGCTCAACAAATTTGTTTAATAGCATAATTAACCGACGTATGTTTCTCCCTCTCTCTCTCTCTCTCTCTCTTTCTGTTTCTGCGTTTGTTTACTCTCGCTGGACTTATAGCCATCGCATACAATGGCTCCTTTCTGACCATTGGCAAAGTGAATCGCTTGAATATGGGCGCCTATCTCTGCATTGCCTCCAATGGCATCCCGCCAACAGTCAGCAAACGTGTCATGCTCATTGTGCATTGTAAGTATGTGTGGGGAATGGGTGGGGACATGGGGGAATGCGTACTCTTGACTCGGGGCATATTAATTTTGCATATTTAAATATTTATAGTTTTGCGCTAGAGCACCGCATGGCGTCTGCTCCTGCTGCTGCTGCTGCGTCTCTGTCTGTGTCTGCGTCTGTGTCTGCGTCTGTGTCTGTGTCGGTGGCGTATGAGCAATGTGCTCCAGACTACTGGAGCAGCAGCCGGAACAGACAGTGGGGCACACAAAGCGCCACTTCAAAAATCTCACCATAGCAAAATATGCTGTGCATTTTAATATGGCCCGAGAGCAGGGCAAACTCCGCTCTGCTACCCTTTCTGCCTCTGACTCTCGCCCGCCCGCCCGCTCGCCCTTTGGCACTTTGTCTGTCTGCCGCATACTTTTAGGTGCCATGCATAAAGTAAATAATTAAGTGCGCCCCAGCTAGTTAGCATTTTAGCGCACTTTTGCATAGCCCCGCACCGATCCACGCCCCTCTCCGGCTGCAGCGGCTGCTAATTAAATAAAAATGTAAGTTGCTCAACAATTTGACGGGCAACTTTACTGTTAGCTGCGCTGTAAAGTGTGCTACATATTAGCGCCTGGCTGCAGCGTAAATTCCAACTGGGTGGCAGCACTGGCGCGCACAAAGCTAAGCTTGCCAGAGATTTGGGGTTAACCATTTATCCTCCTGGCAAGCTACTTAACTTATCCAAGCTTTATCTCTCTCCCCGCCAGCTCGCTCGCCCGCTGCGGTCTCTAATAAAAATTAAAAAGCAATTAGTTGGATAAATAAAAGGCAACCGCAACAAATCGCGAGCGCAAAACAATAACAAACGGAATTTTATATAAATGCGAATGCTTTTTTCGCACTCACCTGCCACAGCAACTATCCGTGTGGATATGCCATGGCATTCATTTAAGCCACATACCTGAGCTGCCATTACAATTACATTCCCTTATTACACTTAACAGTCGCTACCACTCCCCTCTCTTTCTCTCTCCCTGAGTCTCTGTTCCACTGACATCTCTGCTTTTATTGGGTATTTCAGTTCCGCCCATGATTTGGATACAGAATCAATTAGTTGGCGCTGCCTTGGCTCAAAATATTTCACTGGAATGCCAATCGGAAGCGTATCCCAAGTCCATTAATTACTGGATGAAGAATGATACAATTATCGTGCCGGGTAAGTAAATCAATGTTGTCAAACAGTTCTACTTAATAAAGCTTTCAAACTTTCTTTTGATATTTATATTATAACTTTTTTAATAAGAGAAAATATTCTTATATTAGAATGAGCTTCAAGCCAAGATTCTCGTAAAAGAATATTAAAAAGAATGTATATGAATTTATTTTCTATCTCAGGCTGAGTTCAAAAGGTTTATTCTTTCTAAACTCGCTTTTTGTTATTTGTTTCTATATATATTATTAAAATTCTATTTGTAATAAGCAAACGTTAATTTGAATAATATGAAGAAAAAAAATCTATTTAAATATTTGAATATTAATTACAACAAAAATGTAATATTTTTCAATTAAGCTGGTACAGTCGAGTATTATATAAATCCATTGAATTTTGATTGGCATGTGCCTATTCAAAAGCCAGTTATATTATAGAAATCTTGATTTAAGTCGGCTTCTTGGTTCAAACTCATTTTTAACATATTCACCCATCCACAATACTCATAACTTGCTTCGAGAGAATGAGCCCGACTTTTATCCAACTAAATGTAATTAATTTAATGCAGCGCCTGCAGCTGCTATGATTGCTCTCAGACCCTTAGGCACAATTTCAACTTAATTTCCTGCGGCCATTAAAAAACTGACCATCCAACGATCCAACCAAGCAGCCAACCATTCATCCATCCATTCACTCAAACGCCCACTCATCTTGCACGGCAAATGAAGTGCATGACAAAAAACTGATGGACAAAAAACCAACAAGGGACGCACCACTCGTAACCGCAGCCTGCACTTTCCCTCGCCCTTCGCCCCTCGCCCCTTGGCCGGCCTGCCCTGGCGTTTCAGCAGACCTTTGGCTGGAGCTGGCGCTGGAGCTAAGAGCCTCAGTGAAAAAGTCACAAATATACAGACAGTTTTTCCTGTTTCACTCAGCTTTTCTTCTCTTTTTCATTATTTTTTTTTGCTCGTGTTGTTTTCAAGTTGCGCCGTGACACAAAATGGAAAAAGTGATTGAAAATGACCTCAAGTCAAAAGCAGTTTCAGTAGCCAGCAACTGTCCACCAGTCGTGAGTTTTTAATGGAGTTTTTTTCATTTTTATTTTCTTTGTCGAAGTGCGTTGGATTTCATAAGCACATAAAAGGGTTGCTTTTGGCAGTTCGCGGCAGCCGGAGTGCTAACTTTAAGAAGCTTATGAGAATAGGCTTCCAGAGCTAAACTAGATATCCGACAGCAAATCCGTCAACAAAAGTTTTCAACTTAAGCAAAGCAAGTGAATTGAATTCAATAAAAACTACTTCAATGAATATTATATCTTTAAAATTTCATATTCTCTGTATAGCAACAAGACCCGAAAACTAATAGAAGAATAACATTAAAGGCATTCATGTGCGCTTAGTTTTTATCGCTATAGGCAGACAGTTGAACCAGCGACCTTTCCGCTTGTTAGTCCGATGCAAATCACACTCAGATGATTACGCTTTTCTTTAGTTTCTTTATAACATTTAACAAGTCCACATAGATTTAATCGCTCTAGGCGTAAAGTTGAACCAGCGACCTCTCCGCTTGCAGGTCCGACGCAAAGCACAGTCACATGACGACGCTATTCTTTAGTTTCTGAAACGAATTTGCTTGTCTTGGCCTCAATCACATTTTGAGTATCTTAAACATTAAATCGACAAACCAATTTTGGTTTTAATCAACAACAACACGAACAAAAAATCTGTGTCTTTAAACCATTTGGAAAGGATTTCACTAAACTAATCAGTTGCTTAGCTGCCATGCATAACAATTAGCTACGGATTTGCCAGTTACTAACCCGAAAACTGTTAGACAAAGTGAAATGCCGGGCTTAGAGCCAACTACTAAATCTAACCGACATCAAACGTAAATCAAAACCTGGCAAAGCAGCTCCGTAGGGTGTCTCGAGAGGGTATGCCGAGAGGGGGCGGAGGGCGGAGGGGGGGCAGAGTTGTTCTTGTATAAATTAAAATGAACCATTTGACAGTGGGGGAGCTGGGCCAAGACAAGGTTACCCAAGATGACAACAAGTCCAGGTAAAAGTTGCTTTTTCTTTATTTTATTTTTGTCGTAAGCCAAATTACTTTGGCCAGGCACAAGGCCAGACAAAGGACAAACGAGCTGGGCAAACACACGTATTTCGAGCTGAACATGGAAGTGTGTGTGTCAGTTTACCAGACTGTTGAATCGGCAGGGACAAAATGACTGACTGACTGACTGACTGACTGACTAACTGACTGACTGACTGACTGCAGCTGTGGCAAAACGGGTTAAATTTCATTGCGGTTATATATGAGTTTGTAACGCCGCCCACACACATCATGTACATGAAGCAATTACTAATCGTATTTATCTGCCACTCTCTCTCTCTTTCACTTCCTCGCAGGTGAACGCTTTGTGCCAGAAACCTTTGAATCGGGCTATAAAATAACCATGCGTCTAACCATCTACGACGTGGACATTTCAGACTTTGGAGCCTATCGCTGTGTGGCCAAGAACTCGCTGGGCGACACAGATGGTGCGATCAAATTGTATCGTAAGTATTCCACGCAACAACAACAACAGCAAGACAAACAACTACATCCATTACCATGGCCATAAACGTAAATGTAAATGTTATTGCAAAACTGTGTCTAACAATGGGCATAAGTCAGACCAAGTCAGGCCAACTGCAATTAGGTCCCAACTATTTGCTATTTGCCCCCCCCCCCCCCCCCCCCGACTGTAGTATTTAATTAATTTAGGCCAATGACTGCTGGCACCAAAAACAATGTCTGCATAATAAATACTCAGCTATTGGGCCGAAACTTTTGCTGCCCTTTGACCCAGGTCAAGCCCGTTCGCATTGTCAGTGATTGATTTATGAGCAGACACCACGTCTCCGACTTCGCGCTGAAGCTCACTTCCGTGTTAGCCTGCTGCATGGATAATAAATACCTATTTGTTAATGACGGGTGACGCACAACAAACGATTAATTATTTATGCACAATATAGCAGGCTACTGAGTTGGCCAAATCGGCTTGTCTTATACCAAAATTTGCCTAAAATAATATTTAGGCATGGTTAACTTGCAAACAGACTTCCAATCAAAGCTGCGAAGCCAACAAGAAAGGTTCTCGGTTGAACCAATGCCTCGGTTCAATTCGATAAGCTGTTTTTTACCTAATAATATGCCCAAATAATATTATGGTTAGTTTGTAAGCAGACAGACTTCCAATAGACATCTGCAAAGAACTAATAACTCGGTTCAATTCGATAACTTGTTTTTTTCACACTTATGAAACCAGGTTTTGGGTCACATTTTGTTAAATTTTTTAGCAAACAAGTCATGATATTATAAATGATATATTTAGATGTTTTGATTATTGGTATTAGTGAACTTTTGATATTTAAAGTACTGAGGCTAGGGGAAATGTCTGAAACCAAGAACTGTTTGAAGTAATATTTTAAAGAACCGAGGAAATCATACTTAATCAATCTACTTAATAAAAAAAAATATATTTTTATTCAGTTCAAGGCGAGTAGTACGTTTAAAGCTTCGGTTCTTGGTCAAAAAAGTCGATAAGTTATATCTACATCGACTTAATTATTTAGATAAATCTTTAATCAAACTATAACCCTTATGGATCCTGTTATCCATTACATTTGTTAACTCAATCTATTTCTTTCTACTTCTGCAGACATTCCACAAACAACAACAATTACAACTATGGCGCCAACTGTTTCGATTAACACGGTGCCCGTTGTTATAGTCAAGTACAACAAGGGTATGTTTATATTAAATTAGTATAATTAATACTGCTGCAAGTATATCGATAGTGCTGCCACTCGATAGTTTTGATGGTCTATTGCTAATAAAGACAAGCTTCAAAATTAAAATAAAAATATATTCAATGGTTAATAATATCGCCCAAGACTAAAGTAAGATTAAATTAAACACAAAAACGATTAATAACAAAATATTTCAATTTTCTATAGATTTTCTTAAGAAATTTATAAAATATCGGATAACAAATCAAATAGTTTCCTTCTATAAAATTTTTAAAATTTGTTGGAATATAAAAAGGCAATCAATTATTTTGCTTTTACAAACTAATCCAAGATTCAGATCTTTCATAGTTTTTTCTAAATAAGTATGAAGAATATTGCATAATAAATAAAGTAGTTTCGTGCCTTAGAATAATACTCCAAATTGAATGGGACATCCAAAAATAAATTCTATATAGACAGGCAATAAAATATTTTGATTTCATAATCTAAAGGTAGATATAGTATCATATAGATTATTCCCAAAAATATAGCCAAATATAAATCAAATTGTTTCCTGCACTGTAAATATTGTTTAGATTTCATGAAAACTTGCATAAGTATATTTTTGATGTAAATTTTGTGACGGCCATCTAAGGCCAGATTTTAAAAGAAAAAAAACTGCAACTGGTTTTCCATAACTTTTTAACGAGCTATTTAAAAAGAGCTTCAGGCAACCGTTTGATGAAACCGTTTTCCACCGATATTTCACCAAAGCGTGTGGAATAATCTTTAAAGAAAAAACCTGCCCTCTGAAATATGGCAACACTATCGAATAGACAGGATTTTCAGATAGCTTTGCAGCAGTTATTCGAGCATAGAACTAATCCTCTTCGATCCGCAGAGCAACGTTATAGCAGCAACAGCAATGCGAACAGCAATAATCCCTACAACCACAACAATCAGCTGGGCAACAACAAATCGCAGCGGACCAAGGCCAAGTCTTTGGATCAGCCGCCGGCTGCCACACTGAACAATGTTTATATGGGCGCCACATCGAGCTTGTGGAACACACAGGATCATCACTCGCCGGGAACACCGCGTGGCAGAGATCATCATCAGCAGCAGCAGCATTTTGGTGAGTAGAAGGGGCAGTGGAAGGCAGCAGGGGGGGTGCTAACCAAACCCCTTGACAGCTTGGTAGCAAGTCAACGCATCGAAGGACAAGTTCTTTTCTACCCTTGGGCCAATATTTTTATTGGCTAGCTGTGAGTGTGCGAGTGTGTGTGTGTGTTTGAGCTTCTCATGACACAGCACAGACCATAAATATTTGGCCATTTATTTTATGTTTATGACAAATCATAACGACTTCAGCCGGGCTTAAGGGCTCTGTCCCGCCCGTCAACACTTGTTAGATACAGATACTTTGGCTCAACTCATGAAAAATATTTCGCCCAGGCATATGGCCAACACTCGCCCTTCCCCTCTCTCCTTCCCTCTCTCTATATCACTGTTCCTCTGGCATTTTGTCCGACTGTCCGGCTGCCAATGAAAATATGACTTTCTAGCATGCAATTCGGTATCCTGGGGCGGAAATAACTCTTGAACCCTGCTGCCAACAATTCTCCAGCTCAGCGCTTGCCAAAGTTTCTTGTGTAATGTGCTGCTAATGCGGCTCATCATAATGTACAATCATCATAAATATAAACGGGCACATATCTCGATATATTTATGATATCCTTAAGGTGTTCAAGCACACAGTCATACACCCAACCCAGTTCTGCGATTAAAGTGAGAAAGTTTCTTAAGTACAACATGGAACATTTTTACTAGCGATTTTTTAGTTTTTTATTGAATTGCGTTGGGAGTTTAGAGGAATACTATATCACATAAAAAACTCATCTGTTTCTCAAGATGTCCTCAACAAACTCTGCAAGGACGAGCTTCACTCTGCTCCCCACATATATCGTATCGCATATCGTATCATTAAATCGGACTTTTCAATAGCTCTTATTAAAAACTTATTATTTATTTCAAGGGGGAGGGTATTATTTCAGTTCAAGGGTATTTACTGCTTTCTCGTCCTTAAATATTTCCCAAAATTTTCCTTTTGTTACTTAAACTTGCCTTTAACATTTCTGAATATTTGCTTGCTTTTTATTTAATCTTTAAATATTTATTTAGGCCTTAATTATATATATATTTTTTCAAATCTAATTTTTCATTTTGGTCGGTTGCGTAGCGTAAAGTGCCAAATGTACACACCCTGAACGTGAAATGTGTGGTTCGAGACGCCGCAAAGACGGAGCACAATATATTTTGAATTTTTCAAATATATGAATTTGATTTTAAATCTATTTATTTTTTGGGTTTTCTTTCAAGAAATGGGATTTTATATCAAAGAGTTTCCAATTTTGATAAGCGAAATACTTAAAAGACGGTCTGGCAACGCTGCAGATGCTTCAGTTGCATTATGTTAAAGGCAAAGTGTCGCCTCGTTGGTTAGTCACAGTGCCTGCCAATCAATAAACATAAAATTTTACACCACGCCCAGCCCCAGCCCCAGCTCCAAGCCCGATACCAATTTCCACCCAACCGTTAGCTTCTACTCTGCCGCTGCTTACAATCGACGACAATATCCATATCCTGCACGGGTAAGAGGGGCAACGAGATGGGGGAGGGGGTGTCGTCAGCGTAGCAATGCATAAAACTTTACAGGCGCCGAGTTGTAGTGAGAAAATTTCTGCATACGCGTTTGACTAAAATAAAATGCACTCGATAGAGCGAACGAAAAAATCAAATCGAACAAATTGAATATGAGAGGACGAGCACGATAGACAGTAATGTCGGCAAGGGGTTGGGGGGGGGCGCACCATAAAAATTGCAGACAAATTGCACACAAGGCGTCAAGGCGAAGGGCTAGCCCAAGCCCCAACTAAGCCCAAGCCCCCTTCCAACTCAGCCGCGCCTTGCTACGCCTCTGGCTAGAACAATTTTTGGCAAACGACAGCGAAAATGTTGCGTTTTACGCTGAAGGCAGCATGGTGCAAGGGGGGAGGAGTGAAAGATTGAGGCGCTGTTATGCCTGGTAATGGGAAGAGGAGGAGGAGGGGGGGGGGGGGGGGGTGCTGCAATGACGACAACTTTCAAGCCTGGCATGCAAAGTCGTAAGCGCTGCGTTTACAGTTAGATTTATTACCTGCTAGATGTTGCACATATCGCGCCCGAGCGAGGAAGAGAAAACAAGAGAGAGACAGAGAGAGAGAGAGAGCTGGATAGCGGGTGAGAAAGAGCGAAGCGGGGGCAATGGGCGTGCGCTTATCGCTGCTGAGCTTTGCATATGTCGCGACTTGTTCATTTTTTGTTGTTGTTTTTTTTTCTGGACTCGCCAACTTTAAGGCGGAACAAGTTTTCGCAGCAAATGAGAGAATAAGAGAACAAGGAGATGTTAGAACACAATTTTAATATATAGTCATTAGAAACCACAATTGGAGCATATAAAAAAACTCTTAGCACTGGAATGAAGCTTAAATAAATATTAAATAATAATAATAAGCTTTGAGACACGATGGAAAAAATTCTCTTATATTTTTTTATATTTTTATTATTTTTTTAAATTAATTTAGTTACTTATTCTCTGTTAATTTATGATTTCAAGTTTATTAGGGTATTCTTTCCATTTTATATATTGTTTATATACTTCTTAACTCGCTGCAAAGTTAAATTTAAAAATATATTTGAAACAATAAATACCCATTTGAATTTATAAAGCCCAAGCAATATTTAAATCTTCTTAAAGTACGAATCTTCTTTTCCTTAAATTCTCTTTTAAGTGCCTGAAATAGAATTCCCAATTCGATAGGGCTTAGCATCCATTTATAAATCGTGCTAAATTTACCGCTGCTTTAATTAAGAATATAAAACAATGAAATTCCTCTTTACAAAATAGTCACATACAAAATATAGTTATTTTTATTCACATCCTATTATTAAAATCTTCTTAATACTGCAAAGCTGCAAACTTCTTGTTTACCCAAAACTGATTTCGCTTCAGAAAATATACTGAATTCAACATAAAATTCAAAGCGAATTTTGTAGATGAATTGAAAATCTAGTAAAAGAATTTGTGACAAATTAAGTTAAATACAATTCAATTTAGACAGCGCAACAATTAAGTTTAATTACACGCTGTCCAAAATGTTGTAGATGCCACTTTAACCCGACTGCGTGCTGCAGATCTTTGCGACCAAAAATGAAATGCTGCAATTGCATTTTGGATGCGCACTTAAACAGTCATTAAAAAATGTTGCAATCAACCACAAAAGCTGCTGCTGCAGTGGTCGCTGTCGCTTTCATTTTTAATTTGCCAACGACCAACGGGCAACAATATGACACAAATTACAAGGAAATGCAATAAAAAAACGAAAAACCAATGCAACACGCGCAGCAAATGCGACTGGAAGGCGGCTCCAGCTGCGAATCCAGCTCCTGCTACGACTTGGACGCCGACTCCGACTCCGACTCCGACTCTAGACTGCGACTGACTACAACGACTCCAGGATGATTACTTGCATTCAGCGAGCCGCAATAATTTGCTTATAATTTGCCGCAGCAGAGTGAGAAATGATAAAGTAAATGAAATGCAACAGACAGCAGCGGGGGCATGCAGCATGCGTGCGTTGTGGCAAGCGATGGGAAGTGGCATCGCGTGCCTTCAGCTTTCTTCTCTTTGTTGTTTTTTTATTGCAGCTGCAAGCCGCCAAATGTGCAACTGTTTCTGCCACATGGCGTTAAATGCATTGCCGCACAAAAGTAAAAAAAAGCAGAAAGAGAAAAACAATAAAAACCGAAATGTAACGCATACGCTCCGTTCGCCACTCAAGTGAGTCTCAAGTGCCGGCTGCTGCAGGGCCTCAGCTCAGTACTTTTTATTTTTTCTGTTATTTAGTGCAACAGGCGCAACAATTGAGGTGTGAATCGGGTCCGGATGGTTGCATTTGCCCGAAAGGGTGTCAATTTGAAGGGCGCTAATGGAGCGCGTCAAAGGCTTGCGGGCTTGTCCCTGAAAGTTTGAAGCGATTTCTTTTAACGAAATCGTATCCACAATTCATTCGAAACGCACAATTTTAAAGGGAACAGGCTCGTTAGATGAGTTGCCCGAATTAGCAGAATCCTGCTACGAATCGTAGCATTGTCTTATGAGAATAAATAGAGTACATAAGGAATTTTTTAAATATTTAAGTTTCTCTAAATTCTCATAATTTGAATATATAAATATAAAAACTCTTCCAAACCTCTTTATAAGCTCAATATTCAATACTCAATACTCAATACTCAATACTCAATACTCAATACTCAATACTCAATACTCAATACTCAATACTCAATACTCAATACTCAATACTCAATACTCAATACTCAATACTCAATACTCAATACTCAATACTCAATACTCAATACTCAATACTCAATACTCAATACTCAATACTCAATACTCAATACTCAATACTCAATACTCAATACTCAATACTCAATACTCAATACTCAATACTCAATACTCAATACTCAATACTCAATACTCAATACTCAATACTCAATACTCAATACTCAATACTCAATACTCAATACTCAATACTCAATACTCAATACTCAATACTCAATACTCAATACTCAATACTCAATACTCAATACTCAATACTCAATACTCAATACTCAATACTCAATACTCAATACTCAATACTCAATACTCAATACTCAATACTCAATACTCAATACTCAATACTCAATACTCAATACTCAATACTCAATACTCAATACTCAATACTCAATACTCAATACTCAATACTCAATACTCAATACTCAATACTCAATACTCAATACTCAATACTCAATACTCAATACTCAATACTCAATACTCAATACTCAATACTCAATACTCAATACTCAATACTCAATACTCAATACTCAATACTCAATACTCAATACTCAATACTCAATACTCAATACTCAATACTCAATACTCAATACTCAATACTCAATACTCAATACTCAATACTCAATACTCAATACTCAATACTCAATACTCAATACTCAATACTCAATACTCAATACTCAATACTCAATACTCAATACTCAATACTCAATACTCAATACTCAATACTCAATACTCAATACTCAATACTCAATACTCAATACTCAATACTCAATACTCAATACTCAATACTCAATACTCAATACTCAATACTCAATACTCAATACTCAATACTCAATACTCAATACTCAATACTCAATACTCAATACTCAATACTCAATACTCAATACTCAATACTCAATACTCAATACTCAATACTCAATACTCAATACTCAATACTCAATACTCAATACTCAATACTCAATACTCAATACTCAATACTCAATACTCAATACTCAATACTCAATACTCAATACTCAGTACTCAATTACTTATTCTTTCAATAATACTTTCGAGCAAGTCTGGAATCAATAATATAAGAAGCAAAAGTAATGCATTTATTTCTATTAGCTGAACTTGCCACAGCCTGGCTCGATTGCACCCCAGGGGCGGTGGCTTGCACAGAATTATGCAGAAATTACTTAAAGTTTAGTTTCAAGTAGTTGCCAGCCTATAAAAGCTGTGTGAGAAAAAAATAAAGAAAACCAACATTCGACCCGGCAGCGTTTCGCTTCGTTTTTCTTTATGGTTAAGCGCTTTAAAGACACCGCTGGGATTTTCACACACACAGACGGACATAAACACATGCTCAAGCGTCAATAAAAATCAGCCAGACATTCACCCACACACACACACATATACTAACACACCCACGCACATACAGACCGGCACGGACATCGAGGACGTCGCAGGACAGGAGCAGAACAAACACGTTGCAAGACCAGGACGAAGCTCGTTCTTTCACACATGGAAATGTTTGCAGACGCCAGCAAAACAACCCACAGCCAAGCAGCAGGCGGTCTGTCAAAGGGGGCTAGGGTTTGTGAATGGGGGGAAAAGCTGCTTATATAAAAATAAAAGCCAAAAGACATACAAATAAATTTTGCGACCCGGTGCAAAGCAATTTGCTCACTTCCGTTACAAAAATAAAAGGGTTCCTCGTTAAAAACAAAACGAACCAAACTCAGCTTAGAAATAGAAAAAAAAATGTACCTATATATAAAAGGGACACTCCATGCGATATTTCACATTTATGACAAACTTAGTTCAATGCAATGAGGTTCGACTTCGGCTTACAACCTTACACTTTGTTTGTGGCTTATGGAAAAAGCATCTATGCGAAAGAATTTATGTAAAATAAACATATTATTTCAATTTAAAAGCATTTATGAAATATCTTCAAACAAAGAACTCAGAAGCATTTATGAAATAAATAATCCAATTATTTTATTATTATAAAACGTTTTATATGCTTTTACTTCGTTCAAATATAAATGGATTTTTTTTAGATTAATAAACAAAAGAAACACTGTCTTCCTACAACAGTCGATTGTCGGCGACAGAGATTCTTGATTTCTGTTAAGTCTTCCTCAATTATCTGCTACCAGGAATTATAGCTTCATATTCCTTCAGTGAACTTTCTTTTCCCCTAAAAAACTCTTTGCTTTCCGGACAGGCTACAAAATGTTACCCATGGGGTCAACAAGTTCTTTTCACTAAATCTCTACTCTAGCCAGTTCATTTGATTTTATAAATATACAATTAATTTTTGTGTATCCGTACCTGCTTCTATGCTATAACAAATTTCTTTATTCTTTTTATTATATGTTTTCTCCCACTTTTATACCCTGAACCCTTTAAAGTTGGGTAAAAAGGGTACTTTATTTCTGCAAATGTATGAAACAGGCAGAAGCAAGCATCTTCGACCCCATAAAGTATATAGATTCTTTATTAAATTCAATTGCCGAGTCGATTTAGCTGTGTCCGTCTGTCTGTCCGTCCGTCTGTTCATCTGTCCGTGTGTATGAACGCGTCGATCTCAGAACCTGAAATTTACAACCTGAACCTGAAATTTACAAGAACTACAACAGAACAGAATTTAGTGTCTGCAGAAGAAGGTTCAGGGTATCGCCTAGTCGGGCACTCTCGTCAAGAGCACACTTTTCTTTTAACATTAAAATGTTGATCAAATATATAAACAATTCTAAAAAAAAGAGGTTTTTAAAACTAGAATGCAGTTAAACATCGCTTACAATGAAAAATATTAGTGTAGTGGATCTTGGATTAAGATTTTCTGATTACATTATTGTCACAAGCGGATGGACCTAACTTCCAAAAGTCCGCTTTTGCATGCAATTTATCTGTTAGTTAGAAATAAATAATTTTCACTTTATTGATTATGTCTTTTTGCGAGGCCAATTGTATTCACGTACTGCAAATAATTGTTAGATATTGACTTTTATTTACTCTAAAATTTGTCGCCAATTTGCGTAAATTGTAAATGGCAGCTGAGCTTGCAACCACAAGCCGCAACCGCACGGCTCCGAACAAGGCTCCTAATGACCAATTGCTGCCTACAGCAAGTCGAACAAATAAAATATTCAAGAATCCGCCTGCAGGAGCTGCCTGCTCCGAGCCACCCGCACCCTATCTGCTGTAGCTGCAAGACACACAAACAAACTGTCCAATGAAACAGATTGCCAGGAAAACAAACAACCAGGCAAAAAAATAAAACAAGAAAGCATCAAAACAGATATGTAAAAAAAGAGCAGAAAAAAGCAGAAACCCAAAAAAGCTGCAGGATAAATTGATGGCAAAAACAATACAGAGGCCCCCAAACCAAGCTGCTGTCTTGTTGTTTTTTGTGGAGTGCATGTCCTGGCGCAAGGGTTTAACGCACTTAAGCAATAAAAATCGAAACAATTTTCGTAGCTGCCAAGTGAAATTGAAACAAAATGTGAGCCAGTAGGGGCAAATACTTTCGATTTTCGAACCAAAATGGAAAACTGTATAAGTGAGAATGTTATAAATAAGTGGAGCAGTCGGCAATACAGTCAAAGTTCTGTCCTTTTTATATGCAATACGTTTCCATTGGGGTCCGCCTTGACAAACAAACAAACAGTTTGGTTTTGTGTGCTGTGCTCTGCATCATGTCTCTCTCTGTGTGTGTGTGTGTGTGTGTGTATTTTATCCTTTCGCATTGCCCGCTTGCTACAAATGACTGGCCATAAACGCATCCTGTCTATTGTTTATGCTCGCTGGCGTGTGGCAAGCGCATAATTGAAAAAGGACATTCGATTGGCAGCCCAACTGTCGGCAATATGGCGGCCAGAGTTATGAAAGGACACATCGTAAAAACCAGGCACGTAAAATAAAGGCATACGGCTTTTGATTAAGCAACAGACACAGACCCAGACCCAGACCCAGACCCAGACCCAGACAATAATATCTATCTTTATATCTATCAGTCAATCAATATATATAAATGAGATTGTCGCGACTGACTGAATTTGTGGCAAACGTGACAGAATTAGTTAGAAACGTGACTTTATATGCTAACGGGACTTAAGTATCTGAGCATTGAACTAACAAGAGAAAGATAGCTGGCTCAAATTCAGCAGTAATTTTCAAGTTTTATATATCTTTTCAATTAATTAGTTATTATTTAAACACAAAAAAATAATAATAACAAGCAATAATACCAATCAAAAAATAAACAAATTAATAAATTAAAAGAAATGAATGCCTGGACGTTAACAATAATAATTAAAATCATAATGTTGTTTATGGCGGGCCCGAATCAGTCCCTGGTTAAGCAATGGAAAATTTCTTACTTTTGTAACTGATATCTTGACACTTGCAATTGATTAATTTGAACCAGGCAACGCCGGTTAATTGCTTCTAGTCTATCTATAAATCTTCTAAGTCAAACGAAATGGTTTTATTTCTCTCAGTGCCCGATAACAGCGCCACCTATCGAGCGGATGGCAAGAACAATCCGCTGAAGCACGATGCCAAATCGCTGACCGATGAAATGGATCGCATGCAGGACCTCAAGAGCTGGGCTGCTGGGCCGCTCTACAACAGCCGCAGATCCACCAAATTATTAGCCCTAGTCATCGCTGTCTACCTGGGGGCGTGGCAGGCCTAATAATATGTAGCAAACTTTAAGTGTAATTTGTACAAAACAGCATAAAGAAAATGTCGTAATCCTAAGCGAATAGTTTGTAAGCGAAAAATGTCACATGTCGATTTGTGCACACACGGAAAATGTTAGTTGACATTTTTTATTTAGTGCTTAATTCGAAATTGAAATAAATGTAAAAAGTTGTTGTTGTTTAGCGCGTAAGTTGAAAAGGGTTTTCGAATGCTGTCCGCACACACACACACACACACACACACACACACACACACACACGCACACGCACACAAAGACACAGGTTCTGATAGATACAACGGAAATACAAAGTATTAGCATGTAAAATTCGGTGCGAATCGCAATTTGCAAATGACATAGACGTCTTTAAGCTTAGCATTGACTACGGTTTGTGTATATGAAATAGGTACAACAGCTAACGAACCACAACTTAAAACTAAAACTAAAACTAAAACAAAAACTAAAACCGAAACTAAAGCTACATTTAAATCTAGACTAAGTCGAGTGGTCAAACAAAGTCAACCAACTGTCAATGAAATGTTGCTAGAACCCATTTTATTTAAGACTCATTTAAGCTTCTTTTACGTGCACCGCAACATTGTTTATATATATAAATATAAATATACGTATATATATTGTAATTTTCATTTAAAAAGAAACAAATAAAAATGCCGTCTTAAATAATTTAAAGTGCATTTTGAATAAAAAGAGCAAGGACACATTTTTAATTTGCTAGCTTTCAATTCATGCAAACAAATAATCGTTATAGTAACAATAATCGTTCAGGACTACAAATCAGTTAAGTAATTGACAAATTGAACCAGCAACCCGCCTTGAGCTTTGAGTGACACACAAGGGTCGCAATTCAATCGGCTCAAAGGCCAAACGGAAACTAAGCACAGTTTGTCGAGCAGCAACAAAGAATACAATTTAACAATTTAATTGTTGACCTTCCTTTAGAATTATATAAACAAAATTTATTTCATTTGCAGAATAATTTAAATCAATTATAAATAAATAGATTATGAATCAGCTGTTGCTTTAGATCACAATCGAAATCAATAATAAATCAAGAATCGCAAATTCACAATAATCGATTTGTGAAAAATAAGTGAAAATCTATTTCTATCTATCTATCTTTCTATTTATCTATCTATTTATCGATCTATCTATCTATTTATTTATCTATGTTTTTTTTATCTATCTATATGTCTATCTACCTATCTATCTACCGATTTATCAATCTATCGCCCTATCAATCTATCGATAGATCTTATATCGATCTATCTATCGATGAATCTATTGATCTGTCTATCTATCTTTCAGTCTATATATCTATATCTACATAGATCTATCTATATTTACACCTATCTTTCTATCCATTCATCTATCTATCAACCTATATCTATTATCTATTTCACTCGCAGCACAATTTGTGCTGACTGCCGCCCATGGACTACACCTAATTTGAAATCCGCCTTTTAGATATGCCCGCAAGTGAACAAAATGTTATGAACCACAAAATGTGTGCCCAACTGCAGAATTCCGGTACCTTTGCCCTTTGCCCTTTTGCCCCTTGCCCACGCAAAAAGTTTGTTTACGTTTGCCATCAATTTTTTACGCCATCGGCCCACATGGCAAAATGTTTCATTATGAAGTCGGTAGCAAACGAAAAAAAAATGCGTAACGCCAGCGAGTTTATAATTTAATTTAAAAAACGCAGAGCTAACTACTACGAAATTTAATAACAAAAAAAAGTATATAATTATTAAAATAAATTAAATGTCTGCTGCTGCCCTCATAAACTCACGAGCGGGCAATTAAAAGCACGTCCGACGTGGCTAGTTTTTGCTCAAGGGTATACGAGGACCCACAACCCAAATAAGCTGGCAAAAAAGCCAGTCAACTAGAGGATACCCTGTAAACTAAACTATTGTTGTATAATACAAACAATTCATGATGCTGACGGTTGAAATGCGAGATATATAATGGACTTTGGGTTATATAAATATTAAGTTGGCATTTTTCGATTCAAGAAAATTAATTTTTGTTCATTTCTGGAATATTTTGTAATTATATTAAAATTAAATTTCCTTATTCGGAAAAGTTGATTATAAAGTTTAAAGTTTTTTTTTTTGGTAGATGGTGCAATATAAACCAAGGTCTGGCAGTTAGCTCAGGATATTTTTAATATATAATAAATAATATATTTAAATTTGGCCTTAACGAACTTCAAAGAAAATAATTTCAGGGTTTGTTTATGACAAGCAATGGGAATTTTTGGTTTATTTTTATTGAGATTTTTAAACGAAGTAATTAATAGAAAATTTTTAACCTAGAGAAAGTTCACAGTGAAATTCAGCTGTTGCAGTTAGCGCATGCTGACCCCTCAGTTAATATACCCCTTTGATCGAGTTGCGCTGCGGGTCGTAAAAATCGCTACCGCGGCAATTTGGCTGCATTTTCACACGCGTTGCCCCGCAAATGGCAAAAAAATAGAAGAAGAAAAAATTGGCATGTGTGGGATTATGCAATCGCCTGTGCCTTTTACCCCTTCGCCACCTTTTAACCCTTACCCGCGGCAGTCCACACAAAAGGCAAGTTAATAAGAGCATGTGCCGCATGTCCAGAATGGAGAGCGAAATTCTCGGCACCAAACCAAGCGCCGACAAAGGCCACACACACACAGACATACACACACAGCCACACACACACACACAAAGGCAAAAACGCGGACAACCGATTGGGCGAAAACTGTGTGTGAAAAGCGTTTGGCAAAGTTTCGATTTTGGGCTCAAAGGCAGGCAGCACTTTTTAAGGCTTACTCCATGCCAAACAACATGCACAATTAATTTACAATTTATTGAGGTGTCAACTGAGCCGAGCTGTCCTCTAGGCTGTTCACTGCACACCTGTCGATTTATGACAAAATGTTTGTTATTTAATCGTGTAATTGAGAAAGTCAATTTGCATTGTAGTCAAATATATATAAATGCATATACACATATGCCTGTCGCTGCTCCGTTTAATGATGTTCAACTGAATTTATTTTTTTAATTACTTATTTGTCTGGCGTGTTAATTTGTTGGAAGAAATTTCAATGAAAACACAAATTCAGTTTATTTTACGATGTGTTTCCATTTCCATTGATTTTCATGGTTTTTGAACTATATTTTATTTATCTGTAATAATTCATTTGTTGCATTTTAATCTGCACATAATATTATTATGCTTGTGTCCCACTCACAAATTTTAACCAAAGAAAATAAAAGTTTATAATTTTAAATATATTTTCAGTTATAAAACCGAAGGAAAATAAAGGAAATTTTAAATGGAATTGATGACAGTGTGGTGAGTATTACGAAAGCTTTGAAAATTTCCCAAAGCTTTCAGCGTAAATTTCACCACGGCTGCAGCTTAGATTAAGTTAGCTTTTGAGCATTGGAAGCTTTAAAGCTTTTTCGCAACTGTTAAAAATAACAGTTAACGGTAATGTTAAATTCTGGCAAGAAGAAGAAAAGCCGCCATTAAAATTTAAATTTTCAAATGCATGAAAATCAAGTTTAAATCAATGTTAAAAATATATTCAAATATTATTAAGGTTTAAATAATTGTTTATCAATAATTTAAGAATAAATATAGGGGAATTAAAATGAAATTGAATATCAGGCAAAGTCAATTTAATACGAATTTATTATTATATATAGCGGATCAAATATTGCTCTTAACATTTTAAATATAACTTTTTCTATGTTTAAGGTTAAATGAAGAAAAAAAAGTTCGAATGAACGGTATGCGCCCATGTTAGTCTTGTGGTGAGAAGCTTGAAGCCGAAAAGTAAGCTTTCGCTCAATAAACCTATGACACTCATTTTTCGACCAAGAGTGGTAAATTTTTCGAAAAACGAATCAAGTAAATTTTCACACAAATCATTGAAAATAAATAAAAACTGATACGAAACACATTTCCACAGTTGATTCAGTTAGCTACACACGCTCATATAATATTATTATTTACATTTGAATATAACCTACGAAATCGAATTCTGATTCAGTTTTAAGTATTCAGTTAAATTCAAAGGTTTCAAATGGGAGAGTAGTTCGCATAGAAACAGACAGACAGATGGACATGGTTATATAAACTCGGCTGTTGATGCTGATCTTGATTATGTATATTATTAATTGGGTTTCAGATGTCTCCTTCAAAATTATAATTCGCTCTACAAGGCAGCCTACAGGAATATATATTTTCGTGTACATATAGAAATTGTAAAAAACATATTTGCATAATATTTAACATTTCTAACGTCTAGTTTCCCAGTAATCAGTGCGAAATTCAATGTTTACCGAGCTGTTGGCGACACAAATGCTTGCAATTTGTTTGCTTAAGCTCAAATGTTTTTTAATTGTACCCAACTAACACTTATTCTGCGCTGACTCAGAGTGTGAGGCATTAATGACTGGTTCAGACTTTTGGATTGTGCCAAGATATATATGTTTAAAGATAATAGTTGCTATCTGAAAGTGTGCTGCAAATCAGCTAAGCAACTTTCTGTCTATCTCCAAAGACTCGTGTGTCAAAAGTAAAAGTGTGAATTCGTGTTTACAGAAAAATTAAACAATTAAATATATTATGTTTGTATATATTTAAATAACTTGTTAATTGATCTTTATATAAATGCACGCAAATATGCTAAATATTTGCATATTGTGACGTCAATTGCATTGCTGCAAGCCCATTGGAAGTAGATAAAGCCAATGAAAACAGGCCTGCAGAAATTATTTTGGTGTACCGAACTTTAAATACCCTCACAGAGTTGCAGCAAATGTACAGTAAAAAAAAAAACCATTTCAGTTACGAATTTTATCATATATTTAAATAGGTCTTAAAATCATGAAATCAAATATATTTTCGAGATAAGGCCTGGAAAACCCAATCTCCAACCAGGGCCTAGCAGCATTTAAGCTAAATGTCTTGCCATTAAAATATATGTTATTTTTAATCCAAAACAATAATGTGTTAAATAAATATATATCTATATTTGTTAACCATTCGATATCTCCATAAAAATCATTGACAGATTGAAAGAAAGACAGAATGTGATTTAAACGAGAATCTTTTTACAGCACACTTGCAATAAAAGGAAAAGAAAAAGAAAAATACAAAGAATACGAAATTCAGTGTTCCAGTCGAGAGTATTTGCAGTCGGCTTCAAACTTCGTTTTAAACATACATACACAAATTACAAGCCGCAGGCTCCTTTCTTTGTACGTCTTCTTCTTGTTCCTCCCAAATGCATTCTTAAATAGCTTCGGTATTTACAGTCTTTAACTGCAAAAATGCACTTTTCCCCATTTTAACCATGTAGCAAGTGTATCAAATTGCCAGAAGAACCAAATGCTACCCACTTTCAGAGCCCAAAAGCATTATCATTTAGTCAAGCAAATGATAAAGTATTAAGACGAGTCTAGGTCTAGAGTCTAGAGTCTACTTGTTATCAGCGCGTATAAGTATATCAGACAGCGGCCAGTCAGTCAGTCGTAGATCTGCGGCAGCATCTGCAGTTTCAGTTTCAGTTAAAGTTTCAATTTCAGTTTCAGTTTCAGCTGACATTCGACAATGGACTTCACGCTGATCTTGTTGACCTCGCTGCTCACTATTTTGCTGGGCTATTTGCGGCACTGCTACAACTATTGGGAGCTGCAGGGTGTGCGGCAGCTGCGTCCGCATTTTCTGCTTGGCCACTTCTTCAAGCTGAAGTCCGTGCATCTGAGCGAGCTGCTGCAGGAGACCTACGACGCGTTCAAGGGCAAAACCCGCGTGGCTGGCACCTATCTGTTTATACGGCCCATGGCCGTGGTGACCGATCTGGATCTGGTGAAGGCCATACTCATCAAGGACTTTAATAAGTTCGTGGATCGCTCGAATACGCCGCTGAATCTGCCGCAGAATCCGCTGGCCGGTCATCTGTTCAATCTGCACGGCGAGGAGTGGCGGGCGCTGCGCACAAAGCTGTCGCCCACATTCACCAGCGGCAAGATCAAGTACATGTTCGGCACAATAATGGGAGTGGCCCAGCAGCTGGAGGAGACCTTCGAGCAGGAGGTAGCACAGGCAGGCAGCACCTTGGAGCTGCACGATCTGCTGGGCCGCTACACGGTGGATGTCATTGGCAGCTGCGCCTTTGGCATTGAGTGCAACAGCCTCAAGGATCCGCAGGCTCAGTTCCGGGTGCTGGCACGCAAGCTCTTTGCCAATCACAAGCGCAATGTGCGCTGGAATCTGTTCAAGGTGAACCACATGAAACTTCTGCTGAAGCTGCACATCAAGACGCGCACCTTCGACGAGGAGTACACGGAATTCTTTCTGCGCCTCGTCCGCGACACAGTTGAGCTGCGGGAACGCGAGAAAATTAGGCGCAATGATTTCATGGATCTGCTGCTCGATCTGCGCCGCACGGACCAGAAGATGGGCTTGTCCGTGGAGCAGCTGGCTGCGCAGGTTTTCGTTTTCTTTATCGCCGGCTTTGAAACCAGCTCCAGCAACATGAGCTATGCGCTCTTCGAGCTGGCCAAAAATCAATTGGTACAGCAAAAGCTCAGAAAGGAAATTCGCAGCGTGCTGCAAGCACATGGAAAACTAACCTACGAGGCCATGATGGAGATGCCGTACTTGGACCAAGTGATAAACGGTTAGTGCTCAGATTGAACTCGAAACTGGGACAATAGATAAGCAGCAGTAGTCGCTCGCCTGGCAATTGATAAGCGTTTTAGATAACAAACATTCTAGATACATCTGGACAGAAACTAAAAGTTTGAATCAGCCAAATATATTTGCTTAACGAACTGTCGAAGTCAGCCCCAGAACAAGTCTGTCGGCGCTGAAAGCAAACAAAATAATCTCGACAAAGTAAACAAAACAAAGAAGTTTTTTTAGACAAACAAAGTTCACACTATAAATACTTGTTAAAGGGCCGACAAGCTGAGCCAATAATTAGACTCAAAGTCTGAAAGCGTTCAGAAGAAGCAGACTTATCTGAATCTATACTACATACATCTCCCCTTTATCGGAATCAGAAGCCGGGTGGATATGGATAAGTCTGTGTGCCTCTCGTGCCTCAGTCTGCCTTCACGGAAACCAATTTCTTAGCAAGAGTTGGCCGGATCGGCTATATCTATATGTCTTTATATCAAACTGTTTGCCCTGACTGATTGACTGATTAACTAACTGACTGACTGACTGACTGATTAAGCGACTGACTGACTGACTCATTAAATGACTGACTGACTGACTGACTGATTGACTGACTGACTGACCAACTGACTGATTGACTGACTGACTGACTCACTGACTGACTGACTGACTGACTGGCTGACTGACTGCTTGATTGATTAACTGATTGACTGATTGACTCACTGACAGACTGGCTGACTGACTGACTGACTGACTGACTGACTGGCTGACTGATTAACTAACTGACTGACTGACTGACTGATTGACTGACTGACTGACTGACTGACTGACTGACTGACTGACTGACTGACTGACTGACTGACTGATTGACTGATTAACTGACTGACTGACTGATTAACTGACTGATTACTGATTACTAGGTTTTCACTGATTTTAAGAAGGTTTTCTCGAATTCCACCCGAAAGTGTGGAAAAATAGTGAGAAATGTTTATATGAAACTTATTCGTTTACCTTCTTTCAGCCTCAAACTCATTCTCAAAGATCTTTGTATTTCATCCAGTTCGCAAAATCCATCCCTGCTTTATGGGAATGGGTGTCAAAGATTTGGTGGTTGAAGTTTCGTGTTCAAATTTATTTCCGTGCTTCTTTGTGAGAAATTACTTGAGACGTGTCCCACATATTTCGCAAAATGCTCAGCTACCCTGCTGGAAAATTCGACTCACAGAGATTACTATTATTTTCAACTAACTGTGTAGAATATAACCTTAGACGTGGAGTTTGAGATATTGCGGGTAGATTTGAATTTTCAACGGGCGGACGTTGGGTGAAAAAGTTATAGCTTAAATGTACGCACATAACTTGGCACGGGCAATACGATTTGAGAATTTCTACTTTGGATATTATTTCCTTTTGCTTTCTAAATGAAGTGAATTTGAAGTCATTTGCTTTCAAAATAATTATTATAGTCTATATCTATCTATTCATCGTATTGCCCTAACTTTTATCCAGCATGATCTGAATAATAATCTCTTACAGAGACTCTGCGTAAATACCCGGCTCTGGCCTCGCTGACACGCGTTCCCTCCGAGGACTACAAGCTGCCCAGCGATGAGGGGTACGAGTCGGACGGGCACATAGTGCTGGAGCGCGGTATAAAAGTGCATATACCGGTGCGTGCCATACACTACGATCCGGAGATCTATCCGGAACCCCATGAATTTCGACCGGAACGCTTCGAGCCGGCCGCCTGCCAACAGCGTCATCCGTTGGCCTTCCTCGGCTTTGGCGACGGGCCGCGCAACTGCATCGGACTGCGCTTTGGGCGCATGCAGGTGAAGGTGGGCCTGATCACATTGCTGAGCACCTACCGCTTCAGCCTGCCGCCCGACGGACCCGCCGAGCTGCCCATTAGCAACAGAAACCTTCTGCTGGTGCCCGGCGAGGGTGTCCGACTGCGTGTGGATCGACTTCAGACTAACAGTCGCGACGAATGTAAATAAATTCAATAAAAACAACAACAAAACTCAAGCTAAATAATGCTGAATAAACAAATTCTGCGTACGAGTCGAGTGCGGAGAAATTGAAACCAAAAACTGCCATGCGAAATGTGAGCAGAAAATTCAATCAGATTGAAGCCTTTTGGCGGTCGATTGAAAGGCAAACCAAAATTTATAGACGCCGCAAAGCAGCTGCCCCAGCAGCAGCAGCAGCAGCAGCAGCAGCAGCAGAAGCAGCAGCTGCTCAGTCAGCGTCAACCGACACTGACACCTCCGGGCACTAAATCACACAAATGACACCCACACACGCTCACACACGCACACACACGCACAGACATGTGAGCATGTGAGCTGACCAAAAACCCGTGCGGCAACACACTTGATGCACTGCTTCTACCTGCAGCTATTGGTTCCAGTGTGCGTGTGTGTGTGTATGAGTGTGTGTGTGAGTGTGTGTGCTTGACTGTATGCGTGTGTGTGTCGCTCACATAAATCCAAACATTTACAATATTTTGCTAATTAGCAGAATATGTGTGAATAATGAATGCACTTGATGTGATGCAGCCAGTGTTGCGCGCTTAGCTATTTTCTAGCTAAGTTTGGCTAGTTAAAATTGTAAGCAAATGAAGCTCTTTTCTGGCATGTTATTGACAATTACTAGCCACAAGTGTTGCCCAATCTGGTTTTTACAGCTAAATATGGCTTGTTAAAATTTGATAATATTTTAGCTATTTTCTGGCCATTCAAGGATGGGTAGGGGCCACTATTAAGTTTATTATTTTCAGCAAAATTTGGCAGGTTAAAATATAAAACAAATTTAGCTGCTTTCTGGCTTGTGAATGACAACTACTGAACACTAGTGTTGCCCATTCAGCTATTTTCTAGCTTTTGCTTGTTATAATTATATAATATTTTAGCTATTTTCTGGTATTTTTATAGAATACTCGCTCATACTAGGCAACACTAGCCCAACAAATGTAGCTATTTTTGGCATCTTAATGACAATTACTAGTAACCAGTGTTGCGCATTCAGCTGCTATTAGAACTTTTCAGCCGGAAACAGCTGAAATTAAAAACAGATTTAAGTTTTTTTGCAGTTTAAAAACAAGCAATAGCAACTTGTGCTGTCCATTTAGCCATTTCGCAGCTTCATTCGGCTAGTTAAAATTTGAAATTAATTAAGCCAATTTTTGGCATATGAAGGACATAATAGAAAACAGCTAATTTTTAGCTAAATTTGGATATATTCAAAGCTTGTTAGACGGAAACAACCGCAATTAAGGCTTATTTAGCTATTTAAATGACAAGTACTAAACGCCAGTGTTGTTAATTCAGCTATTTTTTAGTTGTATAATAATTAAGTTATTTTCTGTTATATTTTTGGCATACCAGTGTTGCCCAATAAAATTTTTAAACAAATTTAGCTATTTTTTGCAGCTGAAAAACCAGCACTAGCAACCCGTAGTACCCATTCAGCCAATTTCTAACTTAGTTAGACTGTTTTCGTCAGCCGGAAACAACTTAAATTTAAAACTGATTTAGCTATTTTTCCTTCATCTTAATCACAATTGCCTGCTTATGTTAAAAAAGCTACATCTATTTTAGCTATTTTTGCACATTGGACTTGGCTACTTTTCTGAATCGGCAGTTGGCAACACTGCGTCACGCAGCTCACAAGCGAGACAGAGTGGGAGTCAGAGAGAGAGAGAGAGAGAGAGAGTTGGAAAATGAGAGAACCTTGATGCATGGAAACTCTTGTAGGTGTCATATTAAATTTATGACTGCGTGTTCAGGCTGGCAACAAAGGCAGGCTGCAAGCTTTAGCTTCGCATTTGCTGATTTTAGCGATTAGTTACGGAAACTGTGAAACAGGGTTTCGATTGGGGAAGTGCGAGGGCAGAGAGAGGGGGGGGGGGGGGGGGGAGGAGAGAGAGAGAGAGACCCAACGATACTGTTGCACATACGCAGGCAGCCTGAAATAATGTGAGGGTGACATTAATCAGGGACAGGCAAAGCAGAAAGGTCTCTGCTCAGCTTGGGCGATGAAATAAAATCTCAATTGGGGATTGATAGGCAGATGAATAATATATATATACATATATACTGATTGACTTACTGACTATTTGACTGATTGATGATTTACGCACAGCTCAAATCCTAAGAGCTAGGTTGACTTATTTCTTGCAATAATTGTTCTAGGACAGAGTTGATGAGTATTTCACCCACAGAAGTTGGATGGAATACATTCATATGAAACTGTTTGTTTAATAAACAAATATATAAAGATCTTTGTTAAAATTCATTCTAGATCAAAGGGTGCGGCCTCAAGGCTTGCCCGATTGTAGAGAATCTACTCGCACTGTATCATATATACTAAAAATAATAGAAATTATCGTTTTAAGAAAGTCCATAACGGGAGCATAAAGTAGGTGATATAGTGTTCATATGTGTTTTTTAACCAGATGACATAAAACTAATTTTTAAAAATTAAATTAAATAAAATTTATGTGGGGCCTAGTAGAAATGTTTACTAATAATTTGAGGTTCAAAACTTGACCCGAACTAAGCCGAATAATACAGGCTAGAATAAATAAATATAAAGATAGGAATTCTCTGTAAAGACACAAGATTGCAAGTTATATATCTAAACGTATATTACAATTTTTATCGTATTTCGTAAGGATTGTAAATTGTAAGAAATCTTTCTTGCTCAAACTAATTAGATTTAGGCGCTTTAAAAAAGTTCTCGAGAAATTGCTGAGTTCAAGAAAAATTGGAATGTGTAGAGCGATTCATATGCAGAAAAACTTACTAAACTATATAATATTCCGGCCAAGATCATGATTAGCTGGCACTTTTTTAAATAAATACTTTTTGGATAAATACTTTATAGAAATTAAATAAGACCAAATTAATGACATACTTACATAATTAAAAAGAAATCGTGACACAATACTTATAATTCTTAACTTTTATTCTTATTCATTTGTAAAATACATTTAAAAAAAACGACAATAATTTAACAATTATTTGAAATATCTTGCACTTTTAATCAAATAATTTTTGTATATTGAGAACTCGCACGATTTACTCCAGAACTAAGTCAAATAAATTCCGCAGCATTTGGCACAGTTTTTTGCATAGCCAAAAACATGGACTCAAGCAGCACATGAGCAGACCATAAATAAAACGTAAATCATGACCGATCCACTTTAAAAACTTGACGATTATGTGCAGAAATAAACAAAGCAAAACGCAAATTGACAGAAATAAATCCATTATTATAGCAACCGTTGCGCAAGGCGACAATTTTACAACTGATCGAAGTTTCACTTGAAACAGCTCGATTTGTCGAATCGAGTTTGGGTATTTGTGTAGTAGGAGAGCTCGCCTTAGAGAGAGAAAGAGCTAAGCCGAACTCTTAAGCTGCCAGTGTGCCCATATACTACACACAAATGACAATATTATAACTGATCGTAGCTCCTACTAATTCAGCTCGACTTGTCGAATCGGTGGGGCTGACTCTTTCTGGTGTAGTGGGAGAGCAAAAAAAAAAATAGCAACTTGCCTCTGAAAGAGAGAAAGAGAGAGAGCATGCTAAATCGAACTCTTAGGATGCCAGTGTGCCCATATATTATTATTATTATAACTGATCGAAGCTCCAACTAATTCAGCTCGACTTGTCGAATCGGTGGGGCTGACTCTTTCTGGTGTAATGGAAGAGTAAAATAATATCAGCTTGCCTCTAAAAGAGAGAAAGAGAGAGAGCGTGCTAAATCGACCTCTTAGGCTGCCAGTGTGCCCAAATATTACACACAAATAGAGCTAATGCCGTAAGAGATGACTATATTATAACTGATCGAAGCTCCAACTAATTCAGCTCGACTTGTCGAATCGGCGGGGCTGACTCTCTGGGGTGCAGTGGGAGAGTAAAATGCCTCTAAAAGAGAAAAAGAGAGAGAGCGTGCTTAACCGGCTTTGGCCGTGACAAGTTCTTTGCTTTAAATCTTAAAACATTTTCAAACATTTTTCCACCCTTTTGCCGGCCGAGTCAAATTTAAATCCACACGCCCAGGTCTAAGGTAAAAGAAATACAACTTTATATTGACTCACCTAAATGAATTGATTTAAATAAAATAAATTAATTTTTTTATTTAAATTATTTCTTGCATTAGAAAAAATAGCCCGGCTTTGCCCGAGTCTAATGTTTAACAGCAAAAAAACTACTCGGTCTTGTCTAAATAAATTAATTTAAATTAAAAAGAAAATATTTGTTTTTCGGGGGTTAGATCCTTAAACTTCGCGCTTAGTCCGCCCAACAAAAAATCACGTTTTAAATAAATAAAGAGAGAGCTTTGGGAATTTTGGAAGAATACAAGGGATAATTACAAATTGAAGCCTGCACTGATTGTCCTTAATATATTTTAACGGGCTGAGACATTTGTTTTATCGATATTTGATAACCCATAAAAGATTATAAAGAAAAATAGATATATGAGCTAGGCAAAATGATGGAATATCTATAAGTTCCTGTGTAGACACCATAATATAGCACAAGTTTCTTTGCGAATAAATCCTTTCGCGTCGGCCTTTTTTTCGTGTTAGTTAATTGTCCCGTTGCCAAATCAGGACATTTCACTTGTGTTAATGGGTTTCGCTTAGCTGACATCATTTCGTATAATTATCTTGTTTTATGCACTTTTAATTGCCAATTTCCCTTTTGTGGGCCAAATGCCATCAAGGTTGCGCCTATAATTCTCCGGCTAACTTTGTCTATTAAACGCGTCGCATCGTAAAAATGCAGAAATGAAAATTTAGTTATAATTTATTGGAGCAGTAGCTCGCCCTATCCTATCTATCCTGCACACATCCCGGATCAGGCAGAGAACTTTGCATGTTCATCCACAATTACAAGGCGGCAAATCGGGTGTATAGGCTCGAAGGGTGGGGAGTGGGGAGTGGGGAGGGTGTGGTGCAGCTGTCGTCGTCGCAGAACGCGGAAGCGAGTGAAAAGCAATTATCAGGTGTCAAAATTTATATTAGTCTGCCCGAAAACGGGACCAAAACAACAACTTAAAATGGGAAGCAACACAAAAAGTTGCCAAGGAAGCGAAAGAAACTTGAAAACAAGTGCTGTGCGGGGCTAGGTCGGGGTAGGTAGGGTAGCCGGCGTCGGTGTCCTGCCAGGCAGGCTAACCCTTTGCCCCCCAGGACGTGCAGCCCAAAAATGATTTGTGGCGCAAGTGCATTGGCACGCAATGCAAAGTTGAATGGAGCAGCAGGTGGGGCCGGGCGGGCGCAGGACAGAAGCAGTTCCCATGATGAGGATGAGGACGACGACGACGGCGACGACGTCGCCGGACGCGGATATCCTTTTCAACATTTTCGCTTCATAACAATAATTTTTACGCTGCAGTCTTTTGTTTTTTTTTTCCTACTTGTTTTTCTTTTTGGGTTTTTGTTTTCCATTATTTATTGGCCCTGTGCGTGTGTTGTGTGAAAATGATAGGCTAACCATGGGGGCGAGGGGTGCGGCGTGGGCGGTTTGATTAGCCGCCCGCCTCAAGCAACTAAAACTGATATATGTGCGCAATTAAGTTGGCAAATAAGGCGCCGAGCAAGGGGCGTGGGGGGGGTATACAGGTAACTCCAACTCAGCCAAGCGGTGCCTGACACAATCTGATACCGTTATTGAAAAGCGTCTACCAAGTGCGAGTGTGTGTGTTTGTGTGTGCCCAACGTAACGCTTAGAGTTTGTTTTTTATGTCGTGAATGCCTTCAGCTGGGCATGAAATTAATTAAAAGTGCGAGCTAAGAAAATAATAGCATACTTATTGGCGCCAATATTGAAAATTGTTTAACGAGATTTGAGGCAAAGTGTTCTATTGTTATGTACAATTAAAAATGTTCAAAAAATTCCATTATAAATTAACTTTAAATAAAACAGAAACATATTTTTTTTTTGTGCTCAAAATAATGTTAAGAAGGAAAAATAAATGTTTAAAGTTTGATTAGAACAGTATCGATGCTTTATTTATTGTTATTACATTTATTTGTTTCATTTTGTAATTATTGTCATAATATATGTAGGAAAGTAAAGAACCCGTTTAATATGATGAAAAATATTAATTGAGGTTTTTGACAACGATTGAAAATAATAATTAATTCAAATATTTAATTGCTTTCTACTACCAGACAGCTGCCCACTAAAGCTCTATAAATCTGGTTTTTATGTCGAAATCCTTTCTTTTCTTTCTCACCTTACGCCTAATATTTTTAGAGAACGTTACCAAATTGAACTTTTATATTAAATAGCTGCTACAGAAAAATGCAATCGAAAAATAAATAATTATAAAAGCACCTCAAGGCCACACGTGTACAAGGGTATTTAGGCTTCGGTGTGCCGTTGTTAAGCGTTGATTTTTTGCTCAAGTAACGTAGTTAGTTTGAAGGACTCAACTCTATATATATTTATAAACAACAGCGGGTCTTATTTATCACATTTGCAACTCTTGTTGCTAGTTTCAGCAGCAGTGTTGCCAGCCAATGCCATGACCAATGACAATCAATTTCTGCTTAACACGCACTCGCCAACAACAACGGAAACAACAACAACATTACAATACTCACATGTAACTGTTTTACAAGCGCCATACAGACAGAAATTCATTCATAAATTCACGAAAAGCCGCGCTCACGTAAAGTATGCAGAGCAAATTTCCCACAAGAGCGGCATTCAATTCAATTCTCGTTCAACTGTGGTGAGTTTCAACAGCCACCCCCCATTGGGCAGCGCGCCAGCATTGTCTCATACACACACACACACACGCGCGCACGCACGCACACACTCTCGTATTACAAATAAAACCAAAAGTTAGAAAAAAGAAGACGTGAAACGAGCGCCCACCAACAAAAAGCCAAATAAAATGTGGCCAGCAACAACAAAAATCACAGTTGTCTGATTCGTTCGCGACGCAACTGCCACCGGTAAATGCCATGCCCACCCCACCCACAAACACCCGACCGTCAAGCAAGCCGACAGCCAAGCAGCGCCAGCAACGGAGGACAACGATTTGCTGTGTCCCATGCACATGTCTTCGGCTCGCTGGCGCGCTGCTTCGTGCGGCATTCGCTGTGGCCGCCAGTTTCAGTCCAACGACAACGTTCGTGGCGAGCGGTTGTGTTATTTGCTGCAGACGCGAGAAGCTGCCGAAAATCGTGCTAAGTCGAGTGTTGCCCAAACTGTTGCTGCTGATCAAGACAAGCAAAAGAAAATGTGTTATAAAACGCCGTCAGAATGCGCCTAATAAAACGCTAACAAAACGCTCGAAATCAAAATCACCGCTGATGTATAAAAAGCGCTCTCAAAGAAAATTCACAATGAAAATGTGCAAATCGCTGCCATAATTAATAAGTAATTAACAACAAGTTGCATAAATGCAGAACAACAACAATAGAAACAAAAAAAAAAAGCAAAGAAACAAGCGCCAGTTGAAACACGCTACTAACAAGCGTTTCGCTCGCGTGTTTAGACGCGCATCAGCAGAAAACGCGCGCGTTTTTCGCCGCTTGTTGGCAATTTAGTTAGCGAATGTTTCGGCTGCGTGTTAAGTGTAATTATATTTAAAAAGAAAAGCAAGATGAAAAACTAAAGCCATGTTATTTATGCCAGTGCTTACAGTGCCGCCTGCCACACCCACCACTCACACACACACACACACACATACACACACAGGCACACGCAAAAGACTGGAGACGGTCAATAGTCACATTCGCGCGTGTTTTTGATGTTTATATATTTGTGTATGTGTGCGTATATATGAAATATGAAATTTGCCTATAAATGTGTCTGGCGCTCTGCTGTTTATTGCCAGTGCCCCTTGCCACATGCCACGTGTGTTGCATGGTTTTAGGCGTGCACAATTGCAATTGCATATTTCATGTTGGGTGCAATTTAAAGTTCATTGATATCCATAAACCGCACTCGCTAACGAAGCCGGCAAATGGCTAACAACATATCTACACTAGACTACACACAAACACAAAACAGTTTAATAACAGATACATACATATGTAGCTAAATGTGCTTGCCACATTATTACAACATTTGTTGCAAGTCTACTTTCGGGCTGCCCAGCGCTTGATAGATTTTTGTTTTGGCCCCAACTTTGGACATTTGGGAGCACATGTGTTTTTTTGGCCTCTGCCACTTCTCGTGTCATTTGCATTTTACATAAAACTTTGTCTGCATTTTATTGTTGCCACTCGCTATCGAGTTGATTGCGATCGTATTGGATTTTGAGGGGTGTGTCGCGCGGGGAGTGCGGCCGAGTGGAGCCAGGTGCCACTCACCTCAGCCTGCTATGCGGGATGCGGGCGTGCAAAGCAAATGCGATTTCAAATAATCGCATCGTTCAGACCAACATGAACCATGCATAATTCAATTACAAAAACAAGCCCATTCCGGATACGCAATCAGTTTCATAATAATAGGGTATATGGTCTGTGCTGTTTGCTATACACGAAATGTGGCAGAATATTATAATATTCATATTTGCAAAGCCAAACGAAATTGCCAGCAGTTCGATTCACGCTCCAAACTAGCTTCCTGCCTTAAAGTTTAGTGCATGAAGTTCGTTTTTGTTTCATATAATTGCATTTTTAATTTACACGGTTCATTGTCCTGAAAATATTGCTAGACACTTTCATAAACAAGATGAGGGCTAAATTTGTGCCTTATCCAACAATTGCCTTCTATTCAATTTTGGGAACAAAAGTTAAATATACTCTGGGGCCAGGTTAGCAAAATTGATGCAAAGCAATTAAAAATGTTCGAGTGAAATATAAATAAATATAAATAAACAAAATTATAAGCCATATGGTTAAGTGTCTTAAACTTTGCAATAAGCTGGCTATTTAAAAGGTTTTATAGACTAGTTCGCTCGGACAGAATCAATTTTATATATTTACTTGTGGAAGCAAAGATCAGCCAGAAATTCTTAAACTACAATAAATTAAAGAGCACTAGCTGAATAAAATAATAAATAAAATATTAAATAAATAAGTTTATTAAATAATAAATAAATAGATAAATAAAAAATTAAATAAATAATCAATTAATGAAATATAGGGTATTTAAAAGACTTTTTTTTAATACACACACAAAAAAAAAATCACTTAACATCAATAACAAACAATAAAAACGTAACACGTAAAGCATTTTTCATATAAATTTTCTTCAATATTAATTGAAAGTTTGTACACCTTAAACTTCTAAAAAAAAACTACTATTGTCTTCTATTTCGAAGGAAAATTTTGCAATGTGTGACAACACAAAATAATTATAATCAAAAAATAACTTTGTGTTTTTCAAAGTGTGTACAAATTTAACTTTGTTTTTAGTAATCTGATCTTAATTATAAATGTATTTATTGAATTTATATTTTATTTTTTAAAAAACCCGAGTTAATTTCCATAACAACTTCTGACAACAATTAACACAAACAAATACATTTTTCATATGTTAAATTAACTATTGGAAGAACTTCTCTTGTCTTGAACTTTGAACAAAGGTTTGACAATTTCCTAAAAGTTTACAAGTATTTAATTTTGAAATCTATTTATTTAGTTCATTTCTTTAATTTTGTTTATTATTTATTTGTTCTCATCGGTTTACTTTTGATTGCTTTGCAATTTAATGTTGACTTTTGAAATTTGAAATTATTCATTAACTTTTTAATGGATATTTATTTATTTATTTTATTATTTTTTGTTATTTTATTTATTTATTTAAATTTAATATTTATTTATTCTCCCTGTTTCCCTTTGTTTCGGTTGCAATAAAAAATATTTAATAATTAACAAAATCCTGATTTTCATATGTTTAAATAACAGCAAAATTTTGCAAAATTCTCTAGTCAAAGTTTAAGTGTGTTAAAATAATGCAGTTCACTTTTAAGACTTGCCTGTCCTTTTTGTACAGACTTTTGCTTTCGATTGAGGCACACTCAGCGCAATAGGCAACTCTTTGAGTATACACACACACACACACACACAAAGTCACACACACAAACTCATATCATTGACAAATTACACAGGCTCCATTTCAGTGGCAGCAACGCAGCAAGTTTGCCAAGTCGCAACTAGAATCGGAAAATTTCGACCCAGTACTTTGACATCATGAAAAAAATCTGCCCCGCCCCGCCCCGGTGCCCACCCACGCGCCTTGGCATGATGTGGCAAGAAATGCAGGCCGGCTCTTGGCTTATTATGCCCAGCCCGTGTTTGTTGCTGTTGATGTTGCTGTTGTTGTCGTTATTGTTGCTGTTGGCGTTGTTAATAACAAGCGATAATAATCAACTTCCGTGCTGAAGGGAGCTGGAGGAAGGGTGCTTGGTTGTAGGCTAGCAGAAAAAGTGAGCAAAACTTCGCATACTTGAAGGCGCCGGCCAGCAATATTTTTGCCATATACATTTTGATATATAGAGTATGCTAATTTTCTGCCCGGGCAGAGCTGGGCTAAGGAAAATAATTTTGTATGAAAAATGTCGAAGTTGCATCGCGATAAAAACGAAATATATCACGTGCTAATTAATGTGTGTGTTGAAAATTGAAAATGTTGCACTCCAATGCGTACATTAATATGGGGCATGAGCATGTGGCAAGTGCCACTGGCGACTGTGTGGTTTGTTGCTGCAGCATCTGCATCAGTTATAGTTTTCTGCTGCATAGCCTCAGGCGCACGGGCACACGCGCAGCGTATGTAAATAAAAACATGCGTCCGTTTGACCTTGTGCGGCTTTTCCACATGACAACAACAACAACAACGAAAACAGCAACAACCGGTGTGGCACGTTGTGCGCTTCTTCTTTTTATGACAATCGCAATTCTTGTGGACACCAACTGCACACAATTTGCACATAATTTAACAGCTGATTATACAAATTGTGGCCAATAGTTAGCCCCGCCGCAGACCTGGTCCGAACTGGACCTCTCGACTTTGCATGTCCGAAACGATAAACAAAATATACGACCAGGCGAACCTCAACAATGCAATATACAAAATTCCATGAGTAGCGCTTATTATGAGCCATAAATTTGCCCGGAAAAACACAGCTGAGCGTGTATGTGTGTGCATGTGTGTGTGTAGAACCAGTGAAAACTAAGCTGTCTTTTTTCTATAAGAAACATCAAATTTAAGCTGGCATGAATAATAAATATAAGTATATAAATATATAAATGTATAAATATATAAATATATAAATATATAAATATATAAATATATAAATATATAAATATATAAATATATAAATATATAAATATATAAATATATAAATATATAAATATATAAATATATAAATATATAAATATATAAATATATAAATATATAAATATATAAATATATAAATATATAAATATATAAATATATAAATATATAAATATATAAATATATAAATATATAAATATATAAATATATAAATATATAAATATATAAATATATAAATATATAAATATATAAATATATAAATATATAAATATATAAATATATAAATATATAAATATATAAATATATAAATATAAGTATTTCAATATAAATATAATAAAGTATTATATAATACTAATTTAAATTAATTAAATATTTTTATTTCGAAGCTCACTTGGTAAATTTGATATTAACGACTCATTAGGTTTATTTTTCTGCTCTATAAAAATTATGTTTGATTTTTGGTTACACACATGAATAAAAAAGCAACAGCAATTAGCTGAACAAACACTTGCACAGGCGACGCGTAGAACTTGCTACGGCTTCGGCTGGTAAATGGGATTTACATGGGCAATACTTCCAAGAAAACTAGACCAGGGTATTAGCATGAGCCAAGCGGCTGTCCGTCTGTCTGCCAGGCTGGCTGGCTGGCTGTCTGGCTGCCTGTCTGAGTGTACGTCTAAACTGACATGGGCGGCATGTTCTAAATTATTAATAATATTGCTGGGCCTATTTAGTAGACATTTTTAGTGTAGTCTGTTGTCTGTTGTTGCCTTGTGTAGTCGAGTTTTCAGGGCAGCTGGCACGACCTCAGGCCAGGCCAGGCCAGGACGTGCAGTGTGAACAAAGGACACACACGAGAAACTTTGCCTTCAATTGCAGGTGAAAATCAATAAATATACAAGCAAAAATGAAAAACAAAAACAAAAACAAAATCGAAAGAAAAAGAAAAAGAAAGCACAGCAGAAAGAATTTTAATGAAATGTCATTTTAAAATTGTTTCTGTCAGTTGCGGCCTACAGAAACTCGACTTTTAATGCCAATTGAGAGTTTAGGTTAGCTTCGTAACTGACTCACATGCAAAGACCGAGGCCTTAGCCATAGGAAGCGAACATCAGCTAAGAATTATCTGGGGTGCACTTAAAGCTATTCAATTATATCTTGAGTATTGCCTATAGAATACAATTATTATATTATATTATTATAAAAGTCTGATAGAAAGTTTTGTTCTTATGTGAGCTTTGCCAATTTATTATAGAAAAAAAGATAGAAATATTTTAGCTAAGATTTCTATCATATTGAAAATAAATTCGACTCTGGTTAGCTGTCTATTTTAGTTATAATATTTATTAAATTTTTTCTTTATATTTGCATTTATTTTTAACTTAAATACAGCCATAAATAGTCCTCAGTTAAGATGCTTAGTCATCGAGCTAGTTTTTTATGCTCTTATAATATTTATATGACACATGACTAGTTCATACCCTTACCTTTTTTGAGTTCGCCCTAATGACTCAATCGCTTTGATCGCAACTGCAAACATTATCAAAGTGAAGTAAATCAAATTAACATTTTGGGCTATATTTCCTTTTGGGAATTATAATTTTATAAATGTCATAAAGTGAAATCCTCTTAGGTTAGCCGAAACCAATTGCAACTGCATTGCGTCAGCGCTGGGCCATATCAGCCAAACAGGTGACATGCACTGGGCCTAATGGCAATGGCCAATAGAATTGGCGACTGCAACTATAAAGCGCAACTATTTCAGACTCAACTCAGACGAACTCCAACTTCATATGGAGTGCTGCACGATTTTATGCTTTATTTACGAGCCGCACACACACACACACACACACACACATATGCACGATGCGGCACAAACGAAACATTTCATTTCCGTTCCATAAACAGTTTTGGCCCCGGGCTATGTTTAAATGCTATAAGCAAAGGCAAACTGAAATGAGCAGAGGCAGAAGGCAGCAGGCAGTGTGGAGAGGGGTTGCTGCCCCCCGCCGGCCAACATGCAACACCTTCGTCAGATAGTTGCAGGTCGCAGTTAATTTCTAGCAGCTGCTCGCCTATACAATTTACAGAGCCCAAACACGCAAAACTCAATGCGGACTACGGCTTGGAGCTGGACTGGAACCGGTAGCGGGAATCCGGGCCCAGTGGGTGCTTTAAACTTGAAACTTTTTTTTCGTTGTTGTTTTTGTTTTTGTTTTTGGTTTTTAGCGTATTTTCGACGTCATGATTATTGTTTGACTTGCCGGCCTGCCCGGCTACGGCATTGTTTCGTACTTTCGATACGATTCTCAAGTACTTTTGTTGAACTTTACGCATAAATAACAACAACAACAGCAACAAAGGCAACGGAAACGGCAACCGGTCCAAGTTTGTGCCAATAGAGAGAGAGGCGCGCTAATGACTGCCAATTAACATGACCCAACAGCAACTGTTTACAATAGCCGGGGGCCTGGGTCACTGATCCCCTGCCTATTGCTGCTGCACTCCTGCTGGAGTTCAAGTTTACCATATTCTCAGTTGAATTAGTTCAAATAGTTAATCATGCATTGCAAAAAGCTAGGAGATGGGTTGAGTGGCAAACGACTTTAAAATATGGGCGGGACTTTCGCAGAAACCCGAAATAGTTTCTGGTATTTTTTCTGATTATTAATTAATTCTGATTGAACATAATTTAAGCAAATCCGATAGTATTTTTTATTGAAATAATTTAAAGTTTACTTAAAAAAACATTTCTAAAACAACGTTTGGAATCGGGTATAATAAATGTCTACGGTATATAATTTTCTTTCCCCTAACCGTCTCTACTTGAAATTAGCTACTTCAACAGCTGCGATAGTCATTTGAATGAATCGTGTGAAATGTGTTTCAATATAAAATATATAATTAAATAAAACTGGTAAAAAGAAAGTGTTTAACTGACCTTGTGAAATGTCCATAAAACATACTCAAAGATTCGGGCTGGCTAACGCCTGGGCGTATGCAGTAAATATTTTCATGCTGCTCACATTCATGTGCCAGAAATGCAGCCTGCAAAGAATTGACGTGCCAGCCGAAGTAATTGGTAAGTTAAATAAATAGTATATAGTTGTATATAAAAGCTTGTTAGAAGCACAGATTTATAAAGTTGCAAACCATTTTCAAATTATCTTTTCAAATTTGAGTTGAATAAAATGAATCACATGAATAAAATAAATCCTTAATTAAAGCTCAACCTTTAAATAAATAAATAGCTCCAGAATAAACGTTTTCTGAAGAACAATCAAAAAAGTTGACGAACAAATCGGTCTACATATTCCATATTAAATGATTGAGTATATATATTTGTAAATTATGGCAAATGAAAACATTCTATGCATATACATTTCTTCTCTTAATCATCAAGATAAAGCTTTGAAAATGAATTCGAACGAACGAAAGCTTAACTTTAGTTAGGATACCCTAGAAACCCTTAAGTCAGACTCAGCTCCAAAAAATTTGTTGTAGATCTTAAAAAACCAATTTAAAGCTGATCGATTTGTAAAAAAAAATACATTTTTATACAATAAATTATAATACTTTAAAGGCTCACGCGTTTAAAGCTACATGCTTACCAGTCAGTCAATCGGATTGTCAGTCAGAGTCAATCAGTCTGTCAGTCATTCTATCGACCTCTCAGATCGGTTTATATAAACTAATATTGTTCATTTTATTAAGTTAGACTAAACTTTGGAATAAGTTGGATTGTTTTTGGTTAATATAAGTTTAATTAAAGTTGTTTCCTTAAATACAGTAAAATTAAAAATACGACAAACAAATTTTAATTTAAAAGAATTACAATTATTATAGATATAGAAAAATACATATATAGATAGATGACCAAGGCAACGTAAGGCTCTAAACTTTTTAATATATGAAAAAGCTTATGTTAATTATGTTCTTTATATATAACAAGAAATTCAGAATTTAAAAGACAAATAAGCAGTATAATAATAAAAATAATTTATTTGTGGCTAACTATAGTAAATGGAGTTTTCTATTGAACTATAGAAATTGAATGGGCAATAAACCCAATTTGATTCTATATATGCTTAGTTGAAAAAGGTTAAAGAAATCACCGGATAAATTCGCTTAAAAAAGCAGGATGGAAAATGGATTAATTCTTTTAATAAAATACAGCGATTAACACCATAATAAATATCTGATATGAACTGTTTCCATTGCCGATAAATACACACGCTTAATAAAATAAAATATAAAAAGATTCCAACACAATTCGTTATAATTGGCTTCACATGAGGCGCACTCAATTGTTATCGCATATATTTTTGTTCTTTCCATTATATACCAATTAACATTGATTCGGGCAGATTATTAATGTGACAAAATGAATGCTCTATTTTGATTACAGTTGATCCCAAATTTAGCTATCCAATCGCAAATGTGACAGCGCCAGTGGGACGTGATGCTTTCCTCACATGTGTCGTGCAGGATCTGGGCCCGTATAAGGTACGAGAGATACTCCCTCCCCCCTACAAATACAAACAGAGCCGTGTCCTCCTCACCTTCTCACCAGCCAGCTCAATTACACACTCAATAAGCAGCCAGAGAAAAACCCAACCGGTCGCATTAATATTCATTAGCAGTTTACCTCCAGCCAGACGGCTGGAGTCGTAATCTCAAAGACCAAATCTCAACACCCAAAACAACGACAACAAATACGAATTGAATGGAAATGAAAGTGAAAATAAAAACATAAACAGAAATATGCAGGAGCTTAGCAATAACAAAAGCTAAAATCACATAAAAAGTAATTGAAATATGAATGCGAATGTGTCAGACACGGGGGAAGGTAGCTCTCAGGTTAGGGCTAGGGCTAGGGATATGGCTAGGGGTTGCGTCGTTTGGGGTTGGCATTTAGGGGTCGGGGCATGCTTCATCATCGTTTCAGTTAATGTCTGTCTGTGGGTTGGCTGCTTTGTGGGCCAGGTGTGCGCCTCAAAGCGCAAAGCTTTGTTCTATCAACAGCCCCCAGTTAAGCCAAACCCCTCGAACCCAGCCCCAACTCAGACAATTAAGCGATATGCTGCTCAAGGATAATTGAGCAGGCACTTGGGTGTAATTACTTATTTTATGCTGACAATATTTTCGGTTTACCGAGACCCAAAAGTTAAATGCAATGTAATGTCCGCTTAAATAATTCATTAGCCATCGATATGTCATCCTATAATATATATATTTATATTTATATATATATTTATATATCTGTCAGCTGAAATCGACATTGCCTAAATAGCTTCACGTGTTAACATGTCCGCTCAGCTGAGCCCTCAAATTGTTTCCCAACGTCCGTCACATTTACACATGCAAAGTGTTGTGTGAAAGGGTTGTGGAATTTCTGGGAACTCGACAACTGGACGACGAACTATTTAATATCAAATATACATATGTACACACATACCCGAGGCAGGCTCAGATTGCATGCTGCGTGCTTTATCGCATAATAATTTAACCGCGTAATTGTACAATTACTGCCAAGTGTGTGCGTGTGTGTGTGGCTGTGTGTGTGTGTGAGTGTGTCGGAGTGTGTGTGTGTGTGTGCGTGACAAACCAACCAGCTACTTAGGCTTCATAGGCAAAATATTTAGAAATAGTTCTTGGAATAGATTTTCTGGATAATTGTGCTGGAGTGCATGCTCAGCATTCTCTAATGCTAGGCTAATGCATAGCTATATAATATATATTTGAAAATTAGCTGGAAAATCCTTGTGTAATATTATATAGAATAACTTAAATGAAAAATATATTAATTTTGCGATACTTTCTATTGAGTGCAAATTAATCGACCCAATATATATTCTAAATTTGAGAAAGCTTCAATTTAGAGTTAATAAAAACCCGTTTCGGGTTGCAGCATTTTTCAGGGACTTTTTAAATCCTAACCCAAGATATAAGTCGCATAAGTATATGCCCTAAATATTCATAAAAAAGATAAAGTATTTAAGTGGTCGATAAAAATGTCTCTAACAGCTTCACTCCTTGCAAAAGTTTCTTACTCCAAATTTTAAAAAATGTAGTATGTTATGTAAAACAAAACAAAACTAATAGTAATAATTATTTATATTAATTTTTGTCTATATATATCAATATATTTTATTATATTATTTTAAATACATATTTTAAATAATATGTATATTTAAATATTATTGTACAAATATATTATAATATATATAAATATACATATATTAATATAATTTATTTAGTTTTTATTTTTTTAATAATAATTGCTATAATGATTGCTATAAGGTTTGTTTTGCTAGAATAGAAAACAAAGCTTCTATTGCAAAGGAACAATAATTGTTTATTGAAAATCATTGCTGTTATACATATTCCTTTCGATTATTTAAGTACTACATTAAAACCAATTAAACTAAACGTATCACTTTTTGTCATGAAAAGTGTAACGCACAGAATATGATATCTCCGATTTCATATATTCTAGATCAGCTTCAACAGTCGAGTTTATATAGTTATGTTTCTATGCGAACTAGTCTCTCAGTTTTAAAGCTATTGTCTTAAAACTTTGCATAAAACCTTCAGTTGCAGGCAGTTCATATGTCGGAACCGGCCGGATCGGACCACTATAGTGGCCATAAGTAATATCGGTCGAAAAGTAGGTTCTTTTATGCCAAAATAGTCCGATTTCTCAGACATTTTTATCGAACGCAGCACTTACGAGCTTCATTATTCTAAAATATCTGCAAAACCGTTAGGCAAATGTCTGCAAGGGTATTAAAGCTTTGGCGTGCCGAAGATATTCCACTTTCTGGTTTCTTATTTTATTTTTACTTGTTTTTTCTTTATGTTAAATTGTTGCAATGCATTCATGCATTAATATTTATTATTATGCGCGGCAACTATTTTAAATATATTATAACTGGGTAATCAGTTATAATATATCAGATGGAGTCGAGTCCGATATCTCAATGCGTCTTTGTGAAAGAAAAGGAAACTTTAAAAATTATTCAACTTTAATTGTCGAATTTGAATATAACAATTTTAAGAAATGACTTAAATACAAATACAGAAAAGACAACAATAAACGTGTACTTTTACTTTGCTTTGAGTCTTTTGTAAATTAAAAAAAAATATTTATTGCATCCGTAAACAAATGAGTTTAAATCCAAAAAATTACTTTAACAATTTAGTTGTATACAAAATCAATATAAGTAAATGAAAAGGATTGTTCGGACAGCAGCTGTTGTCTGTTATAAATTTCATAAGTTTCACTTAGACAAAACTCTGCCCCTGCAACACAAATAGACCAAACTGTGCCCCAAAAATAAGCAACTGCTAATTAGACGCCCACTGACACGCCCACTGCTGTTTGTTAACTTTCCCAAACAGGTTGCGTGGCTGCGCGTCGATACACAAACAATTTTGACCATACAGAATCATGTTATAACCAAAAATCAACGCATCGGCATTGCCAACTCGGAGCACAAGACCTGGACAATGCGCATCAGGGACATCAAGGAGTCGGATAGGGGCTGGTAAGGAGAATGCGATCCGATTGAGCCTGAAATATGCACCTGTTTTATCACATATTCGCAGGTACATGTGCCAAATAAATACGGATCCAATGAAAAGTCAAATGGGCTACCTGGACGTTGTGGGTAAGTGTGCGGAAGAAGACAAAAAAGTAAAATAAAATGCAATAAAAAAAACTTTTGCCTTTTCCATTTCGTTTGTCAAACAATCATACGCCTCGTTGCCACAGCGCCGGTTGCATTGTTCGAGCCGGTATTCGCACTTGGTTCTCCACGAATAAAAACTTAATAAAACAAATAGGCGTGTTCCGACTGGCCGTGTCCGACTAAGAGATACCCTATAAATCACACCAAGCTGCCCGAGAAAAAATGTAGCTTTTTTTAATACATGCACACACATACATAGGATGCGGTTGTGCTTCTTCTGCCCGTTAAAAACACATCAAACGAAGAATCGTTCTTGAATAACTTCGGTCCTTATTGTCCGATCTTTATTAATTTACCAGAGCGAAAGTATGTGTATACCAAGGCCCTTGTTTGTACCAGCACAATTAGCATATGTATTTAAATTGATGGGAAGAATTCGAGTCTCCAGCGCCTAAACGATCCGAGATTAAAGAAAAACAGAGTATAGTTATCGATTTATATCGATGAAATTTGATCGATAGTTTCAAATAAATTATCTGCGTCTCCTGTGGAAGAGCCTTCATTCCGAGCGGCCTCTCATTTACATACAACAAGCAACCAATATACCCTTTTCATACGCTTTAAAATACGTATTCGAAATAAATAACGAATAAATACATACAAATCCGCCCGCGGTGCCAACAAAACGTTTCCGCTTCGCGGCAGTGCGAGAACGGAATTGAGTTCGTTTCATGGTTTATGAAATTTCGCCAGCTAATGCACAGGACGGGGCCAGCGAAACATCGAGTGGGCACGCCCCCCTCCCCCAGCGCCCTCATCATAAGCAACCCTTGGTAACCCACGATGCACCGCTATGGCGACTGCTTAAACATGTTTAACCGTCCGCTGAACCGCAGAAATTGTTGATTTTGAATTAAAACGGCGCTCAGGCCGAAGCAGACGTAAGAAATGCGTCCGGCCTGACGGCCCGTTGCGGCTGCAACTGCGAATACGAACTAGTTGTCCATTTGCGGTCTTCAAATCCGCGTCCCCGGCTAACACTAGCCCCATTCGAGTCACAGCTGCCTAAATACCTTTCGCTGGCAAATCTAAATCAACGCGCTAAATATTTTAGCCACCATGCAGTCGGGGCTTGGCGCCAAACACGAAAAAGTATAATCAACTGTGTGTATTTGCAGTGGATAATCAGCCAACCACAGCACCACAGCGCAACAGGAAAAGGAACGAGCAGCATTTGTTAACGGTTGAGGGGGGTGCGGGTCCAGGCGGGGGGGAAAGAGGTGGGGCACCTTTGCGGGCGCTGATGATTTTCGTGACCAAGTGCAGTTAAACAGCCGACGACAAACGGCAACGGGCGCACAGTTGGCAACTCCCTCCGTTTGAATGCCGTTTCCCACACACGCACACACATACGGACAATCACACACACACACACACACACACACATATATATGCCAAAATGTGTATGATACACGCGCACCCATACAACGGCATTCGGCTCTGACCAGCATTTAAGCTGATGAGAGCGCTGCAGTTCGAGATTTTTGCACACAATTTCTTTCACTTTTTTGAGAGCAAAATTTTCAAACGAAACAAAAGAAAATTTGACATTTGAAATGGAAAGAAAGAAGTACTTAAATTGAATAAAATTTAAATATAATGAAATAAGAAATAAAATGTTTTATATATAACTTAACTTAACTTTCAAAACTTAAATACAAATTTATTAATTTTTAATTCGTTAATTATTTAAATAATATTAAAAACAAAAAACTAAACTTTAAAAACAACATTTAAATAAAAAAAATTAAAATCGTTGGCTTTTTAAAATATTTAAAATAATATTTTAAAAATAAAAAACAACTTTAAAAAGAAGAACTTAAATAAATAAATAATTTATTTTTTTAACTCAAAATATTTAAAGTAATATTTTAAATAGAACTCAACATTAAACGCAATACTTAAATTAATAAATAAATAAAATATTAAAAAAAAAAACTCGACTCTAAAAGCAGCACTTATATATAAAGTTGTTGAAGTTTTGGTTATTCCAAATATTTAAAGTAATATTTAAAAAACTCAGCTTTAAACATTTCACTTTAATACATAAAATGTTTAATCTTTGGTTCGTCAAAAATTTTAAGTAAATTTATTAAAAAAACTCAACTAAAAAACAACATTTAAATAAAAAATTGTTCAATCTTTGGTTTAACAAAATATTCCGAATTTTAATTTAAAAACAAACTTACCCATAGAATTTTTTCTAATATCACACATATTCCAATTTGAAGTTGGGCAGCAAATATCTGCAAATGGCAACAAGAATATATTATACTTTATTTATTTCATTACAATAAAATACTATGAGAGCTCATCATAACAATTTTGATTATATAATTCTTTTAAATACTATTAATAAAAATATTGTTTAATTTATAAACCAAATATATTATTAACCACGACCTCAGCCTGGATTGAAAAACAGAATGCTCGCGGTGGGCTTGAAAAAGAAAACCTGACTAAAAAAAAAAATAAAAAAAATAATATATATACACAATTTTCCGACTTTTTTTCGAGTGTTGCATAATTAAATGTTCGTGGCATATTGTCTAACAATATGTCTAATATACTCTTCAGCCCCATGCAATCATAGCCCGTTTATTTGCATTGCCCTGTTCCCCCCTGTAAATTTCACCCTTACCAGCAACTCGGTGCAAATTCTATCCCTTTGTCATTCTGGCTGCCCCTTTCAGTCCTAACCTTGGCCACTTAATGACCGTTCAGTGGTCATCGCAGTTCAGCACACAGTTGGATACGTCCGAGCTCTTCCTGCCCGGCCACCGTCTCTCTCTCTCTCTCTCTCTCTCTCTCTCTCTCCCTCTCCCTCTCCCGCCCGTCGCCACACCTGCCCCATATAACAAGCTGTTTGTCAACACCAGCACATTTTTTGGTCATTTACCGACCACATAATTGCGGCATATTATATGCACACGTATATATATACATTATACACGTACAACAGGCGCCTATTCAAGACCCTCTCCCTCCTCCATCCCCTCGGCATTATTACGTTTTCCTCTGGTTCATAGGTTTTCCGCTGAGGGCGCAAACATTCGCCGCTGTGGTCGTGGTCATATTACGTGCATATATAATTTACTTTTTTTTCCAACTTTTATTTATTTAATTTTTATTTTTTATTTTTGTTATTTTTTTTTGGTTGTTGCGGCGCCGGGACAAATGATAAGTTTGTCCTTTAAACAAAGGCGGCGACAAGCGCTCATTTGCAAGGATATCTTCGGGGACACATGAATATGAATCAGATTGCCAGCTGAGTGAAAAATGAGCGCAAATTATTTAAATGCAATATAAAGTACAAATTGTAAATACGTATTTTTAAAAATACAACATGACAATGCAGCTCATATTCCATCTCTCTCTCTCTCTCTCTCTCTCTCTCTCTCTCTCTTTTCATGTGTGTTCTTTTTTGTTTTTATTCTTTTTGAATATATTTGTTATAAACATTATCTGACAACAACAACAACAACGACGACGACCGTCTGGCGGCCTCGATTGGAATTGCAACCCGATTGCTGCTGCTGCTGCTGCTGTTGCCGCTGCAGTACCGCCGGATATCCTAGATTATCCTACAAGCACGGACATGGTCGTACGGGAGGGCAGCAACGTGACGCTCAAATGCGCTGCTACCGGTTCACCAGAGCCGACAATTACATGGCGACGTGAAAGTGGAGTGCCCATCGAGTTGGCCAACGGCGAGGAGGGTAAGTTTCGGTTTGGAGTATCACCATGGTCATATGCATGCATGACTCTCTCTTTCTCTCTCTTTCACTCTGTGTGTGTGTGTGTGTGTGTGTGCGTGTGTGTGAGTGAGTGGTAAGTACTTTTTGCTGTTGTGCTGTTGCTGCCACCGACTGCTGCATGAGGTTTGCCAGCCAACATTTTTGGAGTACTTTTACACAAAAAGGTAGCGTACGCCAGCAGCGGACCGGCCAACGGCTGGGTTATGGCCTCGCCAGACAAGTGCACAGCCAGCAGCGGGTACGTGCTACGTGGCCAAAGCACCTGAGGAGCGCACCTGTGTTCCAACCAGCTTTCAACCTGCATATTTTTGCGAGTGTGTCGATGCAATCCACCCAACCCAACCCCATCCAAACCCCATTTCACCCCACCCCACCCCATCCCATCCCCCTCTCAGACTGATGATGACGTTTGATGGCTGCACTGACAGAATTAGCGAGTGGTTAGTTAGCGAATGGTTAGCAGGCGAGCAAAATGTGCCAACTATTGCACTTCTAATTGGCCTGGAAAGGTCTGTGAGCGGGGATTAAAAACCCAAGTGTGCGTTGTGAATCTAATTTAAAACTGAAACTAATCAGTTTTGAGCAAACAATCATGAATACACTCATAAATACACTCATGAATACCTCTTGTCAACTAACTAGTTAATGGTTATAGTTAAAACTCAAAATATTGATTTTCTTTGCATTTTTACATTTATGAATGCACTCATGAATATCCTTTATGCACTCATGAATACCCGTTATATCTCTTATCTCAGTAATTTTATTCTCGAGAATGCACTCATAAATAGAGTCATAAATGCTCTGACGAATAAGTCTTATAAATGTATTTATTAAAAGTTATAAATGACACTCAAACTAAACATTACTTTGACTATATTAAATTTATGAATGCCCTCATGAATACCAAATGCCCCTTCGAATTTGTACACTCATATGATTCTTTCTTTGATTACATTTTCAAATTCACACACTCATAAATACATTTATGAATGTACTCATGAATACGGATTCTACAAATACTTTTCAAAAGTTTTATTTACTTCTAGAATATTATATTTATGAATGCACTCACGATTACTTCTTTTAAATATGCTGGAATAAAAACCCTCCAATTTTTCATTATTTGATATGTTTGTTAATGTATATAAGCTTAAAATAACACTCAAACTTTAAAAAATTTCGCATATTTTTATATAAGCGCATAAATACATTTATGAATGCACTCACGAATACCTCATTTTAATACTCTTAAAATATGAAATTAATATCACTCAATTGTACACATATTTTGCGTGTGAATGAATACGGAGACCAATTAGTATATCCCAAACATATCTGTCTGTCTGTCTGTCAATCTATATATCTATCTATGTATCTATTTATCTTTTGAAATGCTGTCCTTGGCATAAGTTAATATTCTAAAGTTCGTTTTGTTTTCTTCTCAAAATATTCTAAAAATCGAAGAGTATTTTTTTTTTAAATTTTTCCTATAATTTTTTTCAGGTATCTTACCTGAATGCACACGTTTAACTTCTCGGTTATTCATTTTTCATCTCTTTCCACACTTGAAACGCATTTTCAGTTTTAATTAGCTGACAGAAGCATTTACAAAGCTCATAAGCTACAACTCATTAATTCAAAGAAATCATTTAGGATTATTCATTTCTTTTCGCGCACACAACATTTGCTCAGTGTAGTCCATTGCATGAGTTATGCTGCATAAACAGGTCGAGCCCCATCAAAGTCCACACGAAAGGCCAAAATCAAAGGTGGCCTAGCAAAAAATGGAGACCCCTGAAACGAAAGAGAAAAAAACAAACCAGTCAAAAAAAAAAAACAAGAACAAAAAACAGCATTAATAGTACAAAAGTTGGCAAAATGACCTTTTCACTGGGGCTTAAATGTCTGCTACCCTATGGAGGGCTGTCCAGTTGGACCATTGAAGCGCCCGCAATGCTTTTTAATACGCGATATGTGTTTGGGTAGCTCATGAGCTTAATGACTTTATCATTATGTTTGTAACATAATCAAGAAGTTCGTTTAGTGCAGTCGAAAGACAACAATTTTTCATTAGCATGACAATAATAATTACCAACAATTTTAAAATATTTTAAAATTAATATTTTTAATTTTATTTTAGGTATATGAAAAAGTGTGTTGGTATATTTTAAGAAATGTTATTCTGTATAAAACATAGTCTATGTAGATGCAAGTCCTTGGGAGTTTAAAGAGACTAAGAGAAAAAAAATGGTTTTTAAACAATACAATATATAATAACATACATATATTTATATATATATTTACTATAAATTAAATAGGGTATCTATAAAAATTAAATACAAAAATTCATATAGTTATTTACGATACAGTAGCATAGGAATTATTCTGACTAAAACTTAGTAGATGCAAGTATTTAGAAGCAAGTTTGTGGAAGCTTAGAGATGTTTAAAAAATATTTATATACAAGTAAAGTAGGTATATGTACAAAATGTAATAAGTAAATTCAGATATTTATTTTCATGTGATGAAAAATAAGCGAGTATTTCCGTAATAGAATTTCCAAAATTCCCTTAAGCATTATTCTGCAGGTAGATGCAAGTGTTTGGCAGTTTAAAGAAAGTGAGATATTAAAAAAATTATATAAAAAGCTAAACATAAAAGTAGGTATTTGATATAGTATTTCAGTATTGATATACACTTAAAAAAAAAGTTAAGTTATTTATTTTTAATATGATTTAAAAAACTAAGCATATTTAATTTAAGTAAAATTCAATTTATAAATATCTACCACAACTTCAATAGGTCCCAAAAAAAAATCTATTTCAATATGGGTAAGATTTAATATCTATTGAAACATAGTTTGGGGCATAATCCACCAGCCGTATCATTGAGAATATATTTAATCTCATGCAATTGGTAGCGTATTTTGAGGGCGCTATTTCAGGCATTCGTGAAGTTTTCTTTGTTTTAAAATTGCCAGCAACGTTTGGTGGGGTAAAAGTTTTTCTTTTTTTTGTTTTTCATTTGAAATTTGATTATTTGGTTTGGTTGCTCAAATGAAATCATGGCGCCCGAGTAGAGTTTTTATGCTATTTTAGCGTGGCGCGACTGTTTGCTGTTCATTTCAACCAAATTACACGTTTTTCGTGGCTATTACGTTTAATGACCGCACAAAAAATGTGCGGCTAATAAGCAATGCGGCTATTCCTGGCATTAAAGTCGGACTGCGGACTGCGGACTGCGGAATGGGAACTGGGAACTGTGACCTGTGACCTGGGCGAATCAATAAACGAAAAATCAGCTTATTAGCTGTGTATATATCCTGCTGCCGTTGCATACGTAACAATATCAAGCGCAAACTAGCCAGCACTTCCGCTTCCGGTGCACCCAAATACACACACACACACACACACAGCTACATAGATAGATAGAGGACATATCCATATCATCATCATGTTGCACTTGCAGTCTGTGCTGCTGCCGGCTTAGCGAACAACTACTCTACAACTATGCAATTTATATAATAGCAAGAGTGCTTCATACGGGCGTGCACGACTAGCAGATGCCCTGAATCCAGCGACAAACAACTTTCAATTGCCTTCCATTGGCCTTATGCCTTATTTGCTTCATCCCTTTGCTATGAGAAGGCAGTCAAATATTAAACTTTCTTGATCTAAACCGTAGCTTCCTTTATTTTCGTGTTATGCTTCAAAACGTTATCTCAAAATCGATATTAATCGATTTTTTGGAAGTCGCGAAAGATACCGCATAAAATTATAAGCTCGTTCAGCGTATGCTATACTTATATATATCTATATATATATCTTATTCTTAGAACTATCTAACTCTTAAAAACACTAACTCTTATAGTTCGCGCTCATGCAGACATAACTACAGCACCTCAGTTAGTCGTCCTGACCAAGAGATCCTCCTTCTATCTGCTAGACACATCTGCATTAAATAAATATACCCTTTGTAGCCATTCTCAATGGTTTGAGGGTATCAAAACCGAGTTCGACTATCAAAACAGGATATTTGCGTGGACCTGCCAGCTACTACCAAACAGACCCCACCGCCCCCTCTAAAGGCCAGTGCCCCGCATGGTGCACACAGCATCATCATAAAAGTCGCTAAAAGTTTTTCGCTTTTCTATGCAACTTTTGTTGTACGAAATATAAACCCAACTGCCGACTAGTTGGGCGAACAAAATGCATGAAAGAGCTTAGGCAAATGTAATAACTATCATTACATGGCTAAACATTTTGTAGATACATTTGTATTTACAGTTGTGGTAATTGCGTAGATACTTTGCCTGAAAGGATTATTTTTGACAAGAGCTTAGTCGTTAACATGCCAAACCAGTCGTTGCTTGCAAAATGATATTAATAAAGATTTATGATTGTATAATTGGAGGATTTTTGATGTGAATGCATGTATGTATAATAAGCAGACTTTTTCAACTATTTGTTAAACAATTTAAGTGGTAATAAGAGGAAAGTTTAGATTAACTAACTGTATTACTCGTATTACTTTAATTTTATACAGTTTCCAGCATTGAGGGCACGGATCTGATAATACCTCAGGTAAAACGTCAACACATGGGCGCCTATCTATGCATAGCTTCAAATGGAGTCCCTCCCTCAGTGAGCAAACGGATAACACTTGTGGTGCATTGTAAGTATTACAAATCAATTTAAAATCAAATAATTTATATGCTAATAATATGTCTAAAAAAGTAGAAAAACTGTTGAATATTTAAATATTTACTGTCATTTACTCTTTAAGTCTATGATCTCTTCATTTCAGTTCCACCCATGATCACGGTGCAGAATCAACTAATTGGCGCCGTGGAAGGCAAAGGTGTTACTCTGGAATGCCAATCGGAAGCATATCCCAAATCCATTAACTATTGGACTCGTGAGCGTGGCGAAATCGTGCCACCAGGTAAGTTATGCGAAAGTTAATTTTAAAATATTTGAGACAGACTGAAGTGGAAGTATATGACTTCGCAAAGCATATATAGTCAGTACAACATTATAAAACGTAGTTGAATTAACTATGTTTTCATTCTGATTATGTTTTTCTATTTTTCTAAAGAGTAAAGTAAACTTAACCCAATAAAGTTTTTTAGCTTAAAACTTTTCAATTTTCATTCAGAAAATGTGGTTTAGTTCATACATTTCCTTCGAACACCTTAATTTTCATTCAGAAATAAATTTGAATCTGATGTAACTCTTTTTAGTTAAAACATTTTAATTATTCAACCTCAACGAAATCTTAATTGACAATTTATTTTTTTTAATAAAAGCAAACTTCACTGACTAAAAGTGACGTATTTTTTAAATGATTTAAAACTTTTGCTAATGCGAGTAGTTTTCCAGCTGGCCAGCTACGTCTGACATTTGGCTGTCAAATATGTAAATAAAAACTATCATTTAACAATTCATTATCCGCGACAAACACATTACCACGGCGACAGCCCGCAAACGTGGCCCCACACAGAGTCAGGTTCCCAATGGATTCCGCTCCGAAAAAAAAAAGTCCGCCCGACCGTCTGAGCCAACCGAACAGACTAACCAGACTGATGACCGTCGAGTGCACAGTTCGCGCGCGACAAAAAGTTTTTAATTAGCTGATTTAGTAAATACGAGCGAGAATTACATTTGAGAATCCCCTGTTCCCCCCTTATTCCGCACAGATAGGCGGTTCGGGGCAGCCGCACTTCAGCGGTTTCTCTGCACGCTGCCTGGGACATGCGTGGATTCTGGGTTTTAATTGAGAGACGAGTCGTCGAGAGGCGATTTGTTTCATTTCAATTTATACTATAAATGTAAATAAATAAATTTCATTTGCACTATCTTTCAACTGGTAAGCCCCCCCTCCCACGTCTATGGCCACACAACTCTGAAGTGTGGCATAAATTTTCTGCATGCTCGCCTGTCAACGACATTCTGTTCACTTTGGCCCGTTTCGGGCATTGCACGTGACATGCTTTTAATTAATTTAAGTAACGCAAAATTTCAATTAAATATTAATTAGTTTATTATTTCAATGCAATAATTAACTGTTTCTATTTGCATTTTTTTTTTTGCTATTTTTGCAGGCGGTCAATACACGGCAAATGTTACAGAAATCGCCGGCTATCGCAGCTCCATGAAGCTGCACATCAATCCGCTGTCGCAGGCGGAATTTGGCGCATATCGCTGTGTGGCCAAGAACTCACTGGGCGATACAGATGGCACCATCAAGCTATACAGTGAGTAGAGCTCAAAACTAAATTCATTTTGGGCATAGCTAATATGCTAACTGACACTTCATAGGAATACCACCAAATGCCGTCAACTATGTGGAGAACTTTGAGGCGCGACACAAAGGTGAGTCAAAACAAAACAGCTAAGCGAAAGGCATTTAAATGAGATCGTAAAAGATATAGAAACGGTAGATGCTGGAGCTCTACTTACAGGTATTAAAGTTTTTTCGAAACATATCTTGAAAGACTGCGACTTTTATTGAATAATATTTAAAGTACGACAATTAGGCTAATAGAAAGTTGCTTGGTATAAATACTTATATAAAGTTGGGCGGCTCGAGTTGACTGTGACTTATTTATTTTATATACATAAATAAACAAAAAAAAAAATGAGGTTGAGGAGCTCCCGTTTCTATTGCTAGCAGATTCTGCTAACGGCTCAAGCATTGCAAATGCCCTATACCCTGTGCTTTAACTTGTTGAGAATTGCAACCGTCAAGCCAGCAAATATTATATAATACCAATTTGTTGTTCTTAAAGTTTTAGCAGAATGTCTTGACTCTCCTTTACTTAATTCAAGTATTAACTAACTAGTTTCTAAAGTCCCTCGACTTTACCCTGTATATATACGATATTCAGCTCCCAGCAAAGCCCATTTCTAGTATTAGAAAGCAAACCTGAGCTACAAACATCGCACATTACAACAAGCCCTTGAGATCTGTGGAAAGCCAAAGTCTAAGAGAGTTGAGGGTGAGAGCAGGCGCGAGAAAAGCGAGATTTAATAGCCACTCGGCATAAATTTAAGATGAGCGGCAAATATTTCACTTTGCCCGGCTGGCATCATAAAAAACAGAAATGGAGAAGAAAAAAAAAAAGAAGAAAACACCACCGAACTGGGAGAAAAAGCATAAATAATTCATTTGGCATGCAAATCCGTTTCGAATCGTCAACGCCACGAAACAGGTGAAGCAGTCAGCCCGGCAGCTTAGGGGGGCGGTGGGTGGCTCGGCAAAGGAAATGGAAATGAAAAAGCAACAAACTTGCGACAAGTCTTTTATAAATATGCATTAGGCATAAACTAGTATTAGAAACAGCAGGGCAAATACTTTTGAAAGCCGCCAAAACTTAATCGCCATACCTATTCAACCTATTTCCCACACACAAAAAAAAACCAGGTAAAGAGCGCACGAAAAGCTCGGAAATGTATCATTCGTCGAGGGCGCAGGAGCACAGCGGTGAGGACACCGAGAATCCCGGTAAGCGAAAAGGTAAGCCAAGTCAATGTGCTCATCTCTCCCCCTCTCCCCCTCTCTCTCTCTCTCTTTCTGGCTCGGTTCCGGTTCCGGGTGTGCAACGCACCGATTAGGGTTACGGGCCATATTTCAAGCATTTATGGTCGAGAGGCCAGAGCCCAGCCCCCAGCTCCCAGCTACGGGCTTAACAGGCCACTTGAGACGAGGATAAAGAAAGAAAAAGTAAACTAGGGACATTGTCGTGCTGAACGCTTTTCGCCGCATGTTTAACAGATTTTCACACTAATTTGCGAGCCGCAAGACCAATAAAAAAGAAAATCCAAAAGAAAATTTGAAGAGGGAAAAGGTTGTGCAAATAAGGTGGAATGAACAAGAAGTGTAGCATACTTTTTAGGGGCAGGTAAAAGTTTTTTCGCTAGCTCAGACCCACATAATTGTATATCAATAAACACGCTCGGCTTGGCTTCAGGGCAATTTAATGATTTGTAAATACTTGGCCACAATCATAAATAAATTCTATTGTGGCCCCCAAAAATGGAGACGTGGCCAAGAGTAGGAGGCAGTAAAGTGCTCGAAAGTTCTTTTCTATTTTTATAGCCTAATTGAGTTGTGTATATTTGTATGCAAGTTCAGAAATAAAATTAATTGTGGGTTTGCTCAGCGTAGACTGAGGGCTAGGTTTAAATAGAATGGAAATTCTTTAAATTGACCATGACAGGACTTTGGCATTGTTAAGGATAGCTCAGTCCAGTCTGCCCTCGACTCGCTTGAACCAAGGCCCATTCATTGGGAAATTGCAGTGAACAGATCCGCAATCTATTTTCTAGTCTGCGGCTTCCTGGGAAACGGAAGCTAGTTTTGCCCAGGGCTGGACACTGACTCTATCTCCGTCTCATTGTAACAATCTCTGCAGAAGTCAATCTAGAAGGGAGTCTAGAAGTTAGATAGCAGTCCGTATCCAGTCATAGCTGCAACTACAGCTGTGTAGCTAGTTTTTGGCAGCGAGTCGATCAAGTTTGACCTTCTGACTCTTAAGCCGTGATTGCTTAAGCGTGTGATAAATTTTGTCCAGCGTCAGCTCTCAGCAGAGTCTTGTCAGCCGCCAGTTAACGTAAGCACCGCCCAGCTAATCACTACAACTGTTCCGCCCACAGTTTAGCCAATTTCCGCCGTTCAACCCGCCAAGTCCATTAACATTTTCCACAATTTTCCCCCCAAAAAACATGCCGCAGCTGATTTGAGTCTTAGTGCGGAGAGCATTGACAGCATATATGGATCATCGGCAGCTGCGCTGCGGCTAACCAGAAAATCTGGACGACTCTCCCTCAGCTGTCTGTTGCCCACCCTGTTGCTGCTGCTTTGGATGATGAGGACGACATTGACGAGGCAACTGGGAAAAACTCAACTGGCATTGTTGCCACAAGCACTGACACATGTTTGACACAGACGCGAAGCGCCAACAGAGATTAGACAGCAGCAGCAGCAGCAGAAGATGGCGCTGGAGCTGGAGCTGGAGCCGGAACTGGAGCTGGAGTTGGAGGCGATGGCAATGCGATGATGGTGTTTGGGCTTGATTGAGTTTGTCAATGCCAAAAGCTGGTGCTGATTTATGGCACGTGGCTTAGTTAAAGTTGAACGTTTAAAAAAAAAACATATATCATAAATAAGTACGTATATTGTGTAGCTACTAAATATTAAGTCAACCAGGCTTCCTAATCCCTACGCGTGCATGTTCAAGCTGTTGAATCTTAGCATAAGTTTAGCTTAAACTGAGAATTATGTAATATATACATATATATATAAATCAGAAGCAAATATATATATATATATTAATGCAAAGGCAAATTGTATGGCACGTGTACATAAACGTACAGCAAAGCGGTTTTTTTTTAGTTTTTAGGTGTAAATTTGTATTAAGCCATGTGGACATAATTGAAGAGACTGTATGTGTGCAAAGTAACATTTAATTGCAGCTAAATTGAATGCTTAATTATAATTGTATTCGATTGGGGAAACTAATTTTAAGGCAAGGCAACATTTAATTACAACTGGAGCGGTCTGAGAGCTGAATATAATGCAGTTTAAATATTCGAAGCAAGCCGAAACATAACGAAAATAATCAACAACAAAAATATAGCAAAAATTTACGTAGCACATGCTCAGCAGCTGGCTGTGTATGTGGCATATATTTAAAAATAATATATATATACTCTATATATACCACAAGAAATATTGAGTAAATATTCAAATTGACATTTCGTTAGTTTCCATTAAGTTCTACTCTTCAGCTTCCCAGCTCAACATCCGTTCCAAGTCGACAAAAAAACATTATTAATTAAATATTAAATTAAAAAAAAAAACTTCATACATATCATTTACTTAATATAAAAATCACGAAAAAAAATCGTATATATCGTGCTAATTATTTGTTTGGCAAGCAATTAAGAATTTCAAATATAAATACACTTGACATATATATTTAAAAATAAAGTTAATACTGTAAAATACATATATAAGCGAAGTATATTAAAAGCACAAATAAATATCATACTAATAAATAAAACAAACCCCGACGCTATGCAGCTTGAATATATTTAAATTAAAAGCGAGTATTTAAACAATCAATAAACAAAACAAACAAAAAATTGCATATTCATTTATAGCTTACAACAAAATGTATATTAAAGATTAATGAAAAGAAAAAAGTAAATAAATTGTTATACAAAAAGCAAATAAATGGAGTTAAATATATATAAATATATATATACGCATAGCTACTCATTGTATATGTAAATTTAAGCAACACATGTAAATGGCAAATCGACAGGAATATTTATAAAATAAATAAACTTTAAAGAGTTAAGCTTTGTTTTTCTTTGGGAACCAAATGTGGGCTTATCGCTATGCATATTATACATAATACTTAGTTATACAAAACGAACGGCGGCTGCCTTGATTTGCTTTCGCAGTCCATCAAAATGCCAACCAGGCGCATAAATTTGAAATATATCCCAGCTAGTGCTAAAAAATCAAATTAAAACAAGCAACAAATGCGAAGTAAAACCAAAATTCTTTCATTAAGAACGCTTTAAGTGCAGGCCAACACGCAAAAATACCAAAAAACGTGAAAGTAAGGATACATTCCGCACGCCGTAGATTTAATACCCTTGTGGACAAATTCCTTTTGCACATATCTAAGCATAGTAGTTTGAAGTAAATATATTTACGGAAACGGAATATATTGACATATTAGAAACTACTTTTAGATCAATCTCCCTATGCCAGCTGTATGATATGGTATTCTGATCTGGCTGGTTCCGACATATGTCGGAAAGAGGATAGCTTTACAGCTGAGAGACTAGTTCCCATGGAAACAGACGGACGCTTAGAGGGACATGGCTCTATGAACTCGGCTTTTTATGCTGGCCTGCAATTTATACACTTTATTGGGTCGCAGATTTCTCCTTCTATGCGTTACACATTTCCCGGCAACATTATAATACCCCTTAGAAGGGTATAAAAAACCAACAGAGTCAAAAACTCTTCAAGCCCGCAGCTAATAAAAACTCGAGTACTTTGAGTGTGTATGCGTGTGAGTGTGTGTATTACGAGTAGTTTTTATTACATTTGTTTCCAGGAATTTTCAAACATGCCAAAACAGCTGGCAAGCACAGTAGACTCCAAATGCCCACAAAACCACCAACCAGCCCCCACCTGTTCGGAAGTTGAACCACCTGAGCGGGTTACGTGCAATGTTTTTGTTTACCCTTCGGAGCCAACGCGTTTTTGTCCATTTTCATAGAGCATTTTTTGAGGCCATGTGTATCTGTGCGCGAGTGTGTGTGTGTGTGCGTGGAGTATTACGACCCATGTATAATATTGTGTGCAAATATCTGTCAGTTGATTTTGCATGCAATACATATAAATCTCAAGGTTAAAGCGTAGTAAATATGCATCATAGATGCATGCATGGCTTACTAAAGCGCTTTTCCAGCTCAGAATACCCGTACACGGCTCGGCCTGACCCGTATAATGTGCATTTTAATAATGTCAAACTACTGTGGGGCATTAAGCCTTGTTTCCTGATTGCAAAAGTGCAAAAAGAGAAAATAAATAAAATAAAATAAAAAATATTGAGCAGAGCAGAAAATACTCAAAGTGATCGATTTTTTTTATCTCGCATGAGGTATCAAGCGATTTAAACAGTGAATGAAAAATTCAACTCTGATGTGCAATTACGTGCAGGTTCTTCATTTGGGAAATCCTCGTCTTTTTTATTCACAGAAATTAAATTTCACATTCGAGTAATGAACACGAATCAATTTCCAGTTCGAAAAAATGTGTAATGAATATGATGAATTCGAATTTCTCTAAGCGAATCTGTTTTAACTCAAAAGCTGAGATTGAGAGAGGAAAATAGAATACATTATCTAAGTCCAACAAAGTGTTAATAATAATAAAATAAAAATAAATTTAATAATATTAATAATACGAATAATAATAATATAAATAATAATAAGAATAATACTTACATTTATGCTTACAACAATAATAATAATGATATTTAGAATACTAATGTTTATACTAATAATAATAATGATTATAATAATATTACTAATAATAAAATATGAATATTATTATTAATAACCGAGCTGAAGGCCTTGAATTTGAAATAGAAATAAAAAAAAAAAAAATAATTAATAAATTGTAAGATTATTATTATATTATTAATAAAGTTTTTTTATGAATAAATAAGCTGAGGGCCACGCTAATAAAGCTTAAATAAATAAAGAAAAGTATTAATGACAATATTTTTGACCCTTATAATGTTATTAAACATTTTAAAAAAATTCGGAAAATTGGCAATGTAATAATATTTGTAATATATTTTTCTGAATAAAATATGTTTTGATTTGCTTAGACTTAATCCACTTCATTGACAATTTTAAAAACCTTTAATTCCCAAATTCAGAATTAAGAGAATATAATTTGACACAACAAAAAATAAGCACGAACTATATTCAATTAATAAGAAATGTAACCTAACCTCGGGTCGCATTGTATTAATTGCTAGCTGTGCGCTTCTCACCTGAAATTCAATTAACAGCCAGCCAGCAATTATATAACAAATTTGCCGAACAGAACACAATTTTTAGATACGCTGCGAGGTATGAAAAGAAAAATTAACATAATTACATAAAAATGTGCCAAAAGGTAAAAACAACAATGCAAAAAGGAGGAAGGAAGAAAAGAGGGAATTGCGGAATGGAAGCAACTGGCGACAGCTGGCAGCTCTGCACACAATTAACATTACTTAAATACACATTAAGGTTAAAGACGCGCAATTTTTTCATGTTCTGGGGCTATTTTTTCTTGGCCAACTTGTTTATCAGAATTTTGGGGCTGCCAAGTCTGAAGGGGAGCCACGAAAAAATTGCGTGACGCAGCAAACAAAAACATTCGAACAATCTGGAGAACAAAAAAAACAAAAAATAAAAGAAAGAGTGGCTACTTTCGGCACGACGAATATTAAATACCCTCCACTTAGTAGTGCCCCAATATAGATTTGCCTTATTTCCGACAGTCTTTCCTTTAGCGAAGCCAGTTAATGAAATAGTTCGATTTGATGCCGGGGTTTGTTGCAGATATCTTGAAAATAGATAAGTTTTCAAAAGAACTTATTCTTCGTAAATATGAAATTTATTGAAAAGACCTAGAACATACGGAGCCGTAATGAAGATATCTTGAAAAAAGATAAGTTCTTCAAGGAAAACCACAGTTTTTGACTTATTTTTGTCTATATATTAAATAGTTACCAGATGCTTATTTAAGCTTATATATAAAGAACATACTAAGCTTTGGGTATAAACAAATTAATGAGAATATCAAGGAAAACAAAAACGTTTCTCGAACAGCTAAACTTTTGACCCACATTTCTAAGGCAGATATATGATATAGAACACGATATCCGATGATAATACGATTTTCCTATCTACACGGTTGATGATACTGCTCAAGAATATATACATATATTATATGTGAATGGAATAAATACATATATTTTATACACACTTTGCGGCCAAGCTGTTATACCCTCTGAAAGGGTATACAAAGTAAAAACTGCCAAAAACTCGTGGTGAAATCGAAAAGCGTCGTGACATTAGGACGGAAGGGCAATGAAAATAAACACAGTAATTAAGTTAATGAGCATTTTGAGATTTATTATTAATTTTCTTTGTGCCTGGCCGCCCTTCGAAGCAAATCATTTCGCATTTTTTGTGGTTATTTATTATAATTGTTGTGCGCTTTTGTAAATGTTTGTATTGTTGTTGACTGCTTCTGATTTGCATTTAAAAAAGCGCAAATTCGCGTTAATTCATGTACATTTTGTTTTTATTGTTTTTGATTATATTTGCCAAAATGCAGGACACACATCCTTAATTGCTATTTAAATGCTTGAAAATTATTTTAAATGCGCCTTCTTCTTCTTAAAGCCTTCATTAGTTTGCGGCCGTTCGCAAATTGTTTTTTAATTTATAGCCGCCCATAAAAAACCACACACGCACACACACATTCTAGAGGCGCAGCAGACACATTAACATTTTGGCATTGTCATTGCTGTGATTATGGCATCATATGAGCGCACATGAGCTAAGCCCCTCCTCACATTAGCTATTTGTTCTTGGGTCTCTGTCGTGCTTACATTTTACGATGGCACATTAAAGTTTATAACCCAGGAAAAAGAGAATGCAAACAGGAAAACGACACAACAAAATGCTAAAATGTAAATAAATCGTAATTGGGCAGGCGCCGAAAGGCAGGCATTGAAAATAAAAAATTGTTTTAATATGAACAAAGGTAAGGGAAATTATCAATAAAGTGCAAGGCACAGAAAGAGAATATAAGAGCATAAGGTGGAAAATATGAAAAAGTTAGAAATATATTGAAAAAGGATTACTTTAGTAATATCATAAGCAAAACAAGCCGAGCCCTAATATAAAAGTAAGCTGCCAAGCTATTAGCTAAGCAACTAAACGACTAGAAGATATCCTATACCCTGCGCTGATTCGATCTTTCTTATAGTACATTTATTATAATAAATAAAATATAGATATAACATAGCATAATAAATAAGAAATTTATATAAAACTAAGCTGCAATTAAACGACTATAAGATACCCTGTATTCTGCGCTAAGCTGCATTTTGAAAATTATTATAATAGTTTTCTTATAAATAAACAAATATAGAATTAAGATAAGAAAAGAGTAAGCAGCAATTAAGCGTCTAGAAGATACCATGTACGCTGATCTAAACTGCCTTTCGAACTTTCTTTAAAAATGTATGCATACTCTAAAACACATACACACTTACAACACACATAATCATCAAAAACTGAATATCAAAATTAATCGATGCACAGAAACATATACATTTTCCGTCTAAGCTTCGACATATAATACAATAAATGGGTATTGACTGTCGAATATTTTATTTATGAAATTTTTCATGGGCTTAAAAATTGGCGATAAATTTAATGAAAATTAATAACTCAAGACTCTAGCGCTCATAGTTCTCAAGATCGAAGCCTTTATACGCCTGAACGCATAGACAGACAGGAAAACAGACGGACAAAGCTCAAGCAACCCAACTGACAATCCTGAATAAGTTATCGATAATCCGAAGGACAATTGATCCGCACGTAAAATAGCTAGTGCTAAGTCCCAAAATTCAAATCTCTGACGAACGACGCGTAAATAACTTCCGCATAGACAGACAGAGAAACAGACGGACAAGGCTAGCGAAACTCGACTGTAAATGCAGAGCAAGAATAAATACACTTCATAGGCAGAAGAAGCATACAACTGCCTTTTACATGCCGTTCAACAAAAAAAAAAATACCCCTTTTACCACTTACGTTTCAATACAGGGTACAACAAAGAAATATTTAAAAAATGTATTCCTTTAAATCCCACCTTAGCTATTATCAAGAGTGTGGTTGAATGCTAGGCCTCAATAAAGCTTAAACTGATTTTAAATATGCTCACTGAGAACATAAAAGAAATTATTTAACGGAACAGCCACAATAATGATAATGATGAGGCATAGAAAGCGATTAACAGCACACGGCACATGTAAACAAATGGCCGAAACACAACAAACAAGGACGATACACTAATCACCTGTTAGGGTAGAAGGAGCTGGGCCTTGGCCATACACTTGTTATAAATTAGCTTTGAGCCCATATATAATCAGGCGTGGACTTCGGTCTCTCAACATGTAAACAAAACTACAATTAATCAAAGATTTTACTTGCTAGCTGGACTTTATTACACGCAGCTTTGCTTAATTGCATAAATAAAAGTCTGACGTGTGGCAGCGAAAAGAAAAAACCTTAATTAGGCCGCCGCCCAGATGCAAACCCAGACTCAAGCTTAAACTCCCCATGGAGCTGACAAATAAATAATAAAAACACAAATTGACACACAAATGGGCACAGGGAAAATGGGGTAAATATAGCAAATTGCTCACAATAGACAGGCACAAACTGCTAAACAAGGAAGTGCAACTAACTCTCGGACGGCGAAATGTTGTGGGGGCAGAAAAAGCCATTAGAAGGCAAGGCTAAAGGTTATCGTATTGTCAGAGTGGCCCAGCCTGGGTTTAGATATTTGTGAGTGCGTGTGTGTGAATGGTGTGTGCGTGGTGTGTATGCTCCTCTTAAGGGTCGCAAACTCAGGCTTCTATTAATAATCTGCGCAGCAGGGAGGCAGAGTTGAAAATATCCACTTATATGAAATGTCCGAGGTTTGTAATTAAAACGATTATAATTGTTATGGCCGGGATATGTACACTGCGCAAAAGTTTCGAAGTGTTTCGTGGTTTGAAGCGAAGAGAAGAGTTCGAAACAACCTAAGTTAGAGCTTTGGGTTATTCAAAAGAGTTAACCTGGAGATAATCGAGTTAGCATCAAACACAATCATTTCGCTTGGGTTCGAAATAATCGTTTCTATGTGCATCTCATACATCCGTTTAGTGTCTCACATAAGCGCAACACAAAACGTGGCGCAGGTAAACTCGAACATGTTCGTCTGAATCAAGCAGGTCGAACTTCGTTGGTATGAAAGTCTTCAGGTTCGATGAATCGTTTATTCTGCTGAACTCAATAATCGAAGGCTCGAGTCTTGTTTTATTTACATTAATAAAGTATTCGAGTTTAATGCAAGAGAATTATTCGATGCAGGGCTCTAGATTGCAGCCCCTAGAAGGACGTATGTGTAAATTTTTGAACTTTTGTGACTTAATTCTTTTGAATAAATGTATATCTATTCACATACGTATATACAAATATTTATATACATACACACATATGTATATAAATATACAAAAAAAAAATAAAGCCACAAGTTCAAAAGTTACGCATCAATCCAAAATATTGATCGTTAAAGCATTTAATAGCCAATAAGCCTCGTAATCTTTAAAGCTCTAAAAAATTGTTCCATGCTGAAAAGTTGTGGGCCAAAAAACGTTGTCTTTGCAATTGATGGTTTATTGAAACATCGGCGCTCAAATTGTAGTAAGCCATCCAATATACCAGTAAACAAATATATGTCCATGCATTAGGATCTTTTCTTCATTTCTATTTCTGTTTTTTTTCATTTTTGTTTTTTTTTTTTTGTTGGGTCCAACATCACCGAGTGGTCGTAAGAGCCAAATGTGTGTTGGAGATTATTGGACCTTTTGATAGAAGATCAGTTTTTGTACTTTTTTTTGGAGATTTCTTGAAGTGCCGATGAAAACGACTAGAGCTCCAATAGAGCTCCCTGCTCAATTGCCGCGTGAGTCATGGGAATCGATATTGGAGACCCACTGAACGGGATTGACATATATATTGGATATGGTGCCACGCAATGTATCGAAGCCCTGATTCAGAGGCACCGGCTTTGGCCGGTTGCCCACCGATTTCATCCAATTTTGCCAGGCGCCCTCGGACTTTTGCTTGCGCTGTTTCTCTAGCTGCTCCTTGCTCTGCTGCTTCTGACGCTGGCGTTCACGTTCGCGCTGCTGCTGCTGGGTCTTGATGCGATCCCACTCCTCCAGGCGCTTCTTGGTGGCCTCTGGGGTTTCCTTGCGTGTCGGCTTGACGCTGCTGCTGCTGGGTGCCATGGCGCTGCCAAAGCTGGAGCTGCTCGAATAGCTACTGTAGCTGGCAGTACTCTTGATACTGCCAGTTGCAGTCTTCTTCTGCTGCAGCTCCTTCTGCCTGACCCATTCCTGATAGCGCTCCTTGGCCAGACGCTGACGCATTGCGGTCTCTGCGTCACGCTTCTCGCGCTCCTGCTTGGCAGCCTGTTGCTTCTGTTGCTTTTGACGCTCCTTGCGCTTCACCCACTCCTGATAGGCCTCTTGGCCATGTCGTTCCTTCTCCTCGTCCAGATTGCGAAAGTATGTGGACGAGCCCGACGAGGAGGTGGTCGACATATTCAGACTCAGCGATGGCACAATATTGCTGCGACTCTCGGAGGGCTTGAGTGCGCCGCCGTACATATCAGTCCAGCTGCAAGTGGATGCCGAGGAGCAATCATCCCGACGTACTGTGGAAGACTTCAAATTGAATGTTCGATTTGTCATCTGGCTCTGTGTATCCGCTTGGTCGTTGTCGTTGTCCAGCGGATTGGCCGGGTCCATAAAACGGCAAACCGTGGCGCTATCAACAGAGCCCAGGCTGAGTACATCCTCGGGATGCAGAGTGGGCCCAAGGCTAGGTGTGACGCTATCGATGGAGCTCAAACTCTGTGCATCCTCTGGCTGCATATTGGACGACATGCGCGAATGGCATGCCATGGGGCCATCAAACGAATCCACACTTAGCGCATCTGACTGGATCTTTTCATCATCTCGGGGGCTACAAACGGTGTCGCCGTCAATCGAATCGAGATCATCTGACTGAAATTTGTCATCGTTGCCTGAATACTGATTCAGTTCCCTGCGCTTAACCGCATCATCGCGAGTCTGCATGACGGTCTCCTCATCGCTGGCGACATCCAATTGATAATCACTCTCAGCGCCAACATCATCGTCCCCATTAACTTTATTCTTGCCCTTGCAGTTGCGATCATAGCGATCTACATCAAAGCTCGCCACTGATTCGAGATCAGAGTCCAAATTGTTGGCACCACGACCACGAGTGCCGTCAAATGTGTAACAGCTCTCGAGGTCATCGTCCTCCTCTTTAGACGCCACATAGCGCACAGTGGGCGATACGTAGGAGCGATTACTGTAGCCTTGCACTGTACCAGAATCAGTATCCTCGTCACTTAAATCGGACATGGGCATTGAGCTAGTGCCCAGTCCAGAAATCACCTGACAATCGACCAACTTGCCCTCAGTATTGCGACGAGCTACGAAGGCCATTCTTCAAAAGACAGCAACGTGTTCTGTGGAAGAGCTGAAGAATTGGGTTAGTACAAGGATTTTATATTTTTTTTTAATGTTCTTTATGTTTATGTCTATGTTTGTTGATTGTTTCCAGTCATTTGTGTTACGAGTCCCCATCAACTCTGAAGTGAATAACCGATCAACGCCTACTAGAAGCAGAGGGCAGAGGGGAAAAGCGAATAGAATACGCAATGGTTGCTATGTCGAAAAATAATAGAAAGTATCCAAGAAGCCCATAATGGTTTCCTAAGAATATTTTCAAACAAGAAAAGTTAAGCTCCAGAAGAGATTCAAGCACCAAATGGGAGAAAAGGGTTATAAAAGATGTACGAAAAATATCAGAAAATGAACAGAACAAAGCCTACGTGGCTTAGCGTCGAACAATTAAGCGGCAAGTCGCTGGTTCAAGCATATCAAACGGGCAACGACACGTATTTTCTTTAAGTGTACACATATGTATTTTCAATTTACAAATGATTTGCATTTCCAGCTAATTTATGTGTACACTGCGCATAATTAGTAAAATCAACACAAAGTTAAATGAGATATTTTGTCGAGCACAATTATTTCTATACTTTTAACCAATAATAAATATATAAAATATTTAACAATGTGACGTCATTTTTTGCCAGTGTAACGACAAACACCATGCTACATAAAACGCGGCCCAATTCGCTCTCTGAAGCAAAATGAAAACATTTTAACTAATGACAAACAATTACTTAAACAACGAGTCGAACGAGTGGCACACACGACGACAGCAAAAGGTAATTAAAACTACACTACACACACACACACGCACACACACATGGGACTACACCCTGCTCGAAGTGTGTGTGTGTGTGTGTGTGTATGTGTGCGTCTGTGTGGGTGTTCAAGCGAAAAGTTGCCGACTCAAAAATCGCTTGTTGTGTGCGAATGGTTGTTATTGTCGTTGTTGTTGTTGTCGTTGTTCTTGTCTGTAGGTTGTCTGTTACCTGGCGCAGTTAATGAGTAGCGCTTTCATTTTTAATGAGACTTACCCACACACACAGGCATGTACACATATCAGATGCACACACACACACACAGACGAGTGGGAGTAAGGTGTAATAAAAAACTTATCGCTGCTCGCTTTTAGGCGCCCATGTGCGGCATTTGATAGACATAATTAAATGATTTTTTATGTGCTTAATTGTTGTATCTTGCACCGACATCGGCCTTATTAAAACAAAAAAACAATTAAGTGGCCTTTTCTACGACCTGCAAATGACTTGTCAAATGAGCGACAGGCAATGTCTGGCTGCTTGTCGGATTTTCCGCTTTCTTGGTAAAGATTACATATACATGCGTGTGTCTGATATTATTGCCTGACAGTTGTTTGCGACTGGGTTGGGCTGAGCGATGGGCCAGGCAATTTTAAAACGGAAGCATAAAGCCAGCTTGGCCCAGCTAAGCGGGTGGAAAATGTAACTACACTCTTTACTGGCACATAATTGTAAATTAGTTCGGGTAATTGAGAGTCGGGGCTTGAATTCCAGGCTATTATATGTATGCATGAATTGACCGAGAGCCTGGACGCAGATGCAGCTGCTGTAACTATATACGTATACACTTTTTCATATCTCTGGTACGGCCTATTCTTGAGTATGCCTCATGTGTCTAGTCGCCACAATATTCCTTTTCCCAAAAAAAAATTGAATCTGTACAGAAACAATTCTTGTTTGCTCATTTGCAGTTACTGCCATACTCCAGTAGAAGTCAGATGATTAATCTTCCTTCTTTAGTAAATCGTAGAACTATGCTTGCTGTTATATTTATTCACAAGTTATTTACGGGTGAAATAGACTCTTCTGGGTTGACTTACAACTTCTTTATCCCTACTAGTCTTACACGTAAGTATACTCCTTTATCGCTTAAATTTAGTTCAACTAACTATGCCATGCGCCGTGATGATTACAACAAATATTACAGAGTATTCACTACCTTCTATAAGGTCATCTATTATAAACTCTTTAGCAAGTAGATAGTCTTAGTCTATAGTCTTAGTTCGTATTCGTTTAGGTACTTTGCGACTCGTGTCGTAAGTTACACGATGCGCCCCTGGGTCAGTTGGGCAGAAGGTGTGTTGCAGTCGAGATTCGTGCGAAAAAAAATACGAAAATAGTTTTTCCTGTAAATTATGTCAAGCTAATCTTATCAATATGTATTACCTTATTAAATAACTTAAGTTTCCTGCACATGTTGAGCCTTTAAAGTGGATTTTAAAGAATGAATAAAATATATTTAATTTATATTTTGATTCAAAATGAATGACCGAATGGACATCTAGCAAAGACCTTGATTTAATTTCCCTAAATGTTTTTAATTAAATGTTTAAATGTTTTACATTAAATCGAAGCGTGTGATTCATGAGAATATTATTTAATTTGTGTAAGTGTAAGTGAACAATTCTCAATTCTTGAATTAAATGTTTAAATGTTTTACATTAAATCGCTGTGTGTGATGCATGAGAAAATTATTTAATTTGTGTATTATGATTTAATACTCTCATGCATTTAGTTTAATTTAAAGCTGCACCCAAATTATACACTAAAACATATTTAAGCCGATATTGGTTTTAAGCTACTCGTGCTAATAGAATTATTTGTATAAATACATTTTATATTATAATTATTATTCAGTAATGTCATTATGAATTATTTGTGATGTTTGTTAAATTTGTTTATGCCATTTCAAGGTTACAGCTTAGAATTGAATACTGCATCAACAGGACGCAATAAAAAAAAGAAAAAAAACCCGCCAAATTAAAAAAATTAATAATAACTAAAAATATGAATGTCGAAATGCAGGCGAAATGCGTTACTTTCAGCAGTAAGCTCTACTGCTGACAGTTGGCAGTTTAATTCAGAGATAGAAACAACATTTGCTCAATTAAATTCGAGGCAAAAGTAAAGTTTATTTATTTGTAAGTGAACAATTCTCAATTCTTGCTTTAAGCATTTCTAATTAAATCGAACACACTGCTACAAGGTCTGAGAACGAAGGCAGCTGCGGTCAACTAGGAAAAAGCTGCTGCAGTAGAGTGTGAGTTGTAAATTTAAAAGCAGCAACAAGAGCCAAATGCAGGCAAGGAGTGCGAAATAAATTAATTATTTAGGCAACAAGACTATGACATAGTTGAGTCCAAAATGACTCGAGCTTAAAGCTTAATCGATAGACAGCAGGAAGCAAAGGAGAAAAATACATGTTACATTTGATCAACTAAGCAAAATACTTGTTTGGTCGCACGCAGCGACAACTGAAATGCAACTATAACAAAATATTTGTTGCAAACAGCTTGAGGTCCTTTGTAGCACTGGGCTCTTTTAAAATAAGCCATTAAGAATCCAGTTGAGCGGAGCCCAACAGGGCCAACAGGTTGTTATTTTCGTTTCGATTACATATTTCATGCACGCACTCCAATCACTTTTCATTTTTTTAATTATAATTCCATTTCGCATAAAATTGATTATTATTATTATTATTTTTATTTTATTTATTGTTGTCTTTTTTTTTGTTCTTGTTTCGAGTATTGGCATTGCCATTGATTATTATTGCTGTTACGTTGTTTGGCCGGGCGCGCGTTTAATTAAAAACGTGACAATTTTACCTGTGGCCAATGCGATACATATTTCATCTCGCATACGCTCGGTGCGTGTGTGTGTGCGTTTGTGTGTGCGTTGGTGTGTGCGTGTGCCCAGAGCAAGTTTGCGGTCGCGGCCCTTTTATTTAAATATATAATTCAAAGCCTGTTTACAATATGCGCAACTCGTTTGCATTACAATTCACTTTCGCTTGCCCGCCAATTTAATTAACTTTCATAAAACTCAGTCCTGATGATATGGGCCCCATCATCATCATTATAAAATCAATGAACTGTAAGCCGAAATGTCACAACTGTTGGGATTATCTGTCCGAATGGGCTGCGAATTCAAGAATTATTTTTCGCAATTATAATCAACAACTGTGTTTGACATTTGCAATCAAATGTCAGGGCAATCGCCAGAATATGCCAACAAAAATAAACTCTGACAAGACCAAACTGAAACTTTGCTCAATTGTTGCTTAAAAATATAAAATTAAACTAAGACTGACTGCTTAGCATGCTCTATTTAATTAATTCAAAATAAATGCATCGAATATAACAAATTAAATAAATTTGAAAGAGAATTACAGGTAAAAATAACTGCAAGCAGAACAGCCATGAGAAGCAGCTCGATTTTAAGCAGTTGCCAGCCTGTTTCCCTGAACTTAAATCTCATTGAAAATCTCTGCTGGCAGGCGGAAATTTCCTTTAGTAGAAAAGCTTCATTGCAATAGATAGATAGATAATATGAATATACCCAAAAAGTATTGGACTCAATTCCTGAACGCATTGTAAGAAGGAAACAAAACGGGACTTGGGGCTGGACTCATTAATAATTTCGCCTTAAAAGAATTTATTTAATTTTTCCAATTTTTGATAACAAAGAAATTATATTTTCAGTTAATTTTCGTTATGATTAGAGTTTTATAGAATATTTTTTTTAGTGCGTTTCTTTTACAGCCTATAAAAAATTGCATTTTTCTTTAACATTTCATTTAAATAATTCTTTTAATATTTAATTTAAGTAAAATATTAAACGCTTTTAATTTTTAAAATTTTTCAGTTAAATATGAAATATTTTGTAAGTTAAATAAAATAATTAAGTAAAGTGAAATATTACAATTTTGCTTTACGTATTCCATTTAATTAAAATTTGCAATGCTTTTAAAATTTCATTTAAATATTTCTTGTAATATTCCTTTTAAGTAATATCTTAAATAGAATATTCAAAAAAAATATTATTTGTTATATTCCAAAAAAGGAAAATATTTAAAATAATGGAAAAATATTGTTTTCAGATATAAAAATCTCTCACACAATTCCGACTCCAAATGGCGAATGAATAATGAATGTCTTTAAATTTCTCTAAGTGTATGTATTCGATAAGTCTTTGTCCATTTGATGACTAGATGGATCAAAAGTTTGCCAAATATCTATTTGCGATAAACGATAAACGAGAACCTTTCGATTGCCAATAAGGCGACCTAAGTTGTATCCCCTATATGAATTTGAAATGCGTGTAAATTTATATAATAAAACTTATCTTTGACTTACCGGAAAAAGTGGTATGGTTTATCCCGTTGTGGGGACTCTCGTGTCTCAGTTGCACAACAATTGTGTACAAACGTTTACGTTGTATATATATATATATAAATATATATATAAATATATATTTTTGTTGGAAATGAAAATGTCTACAACTACGTGTGGATAATGTCAGTTGAATAATAAGTCTGGCCTGCTTATAGATACTAACAATATGAAATATATGCCATGTGAAATCGATTGGTTTTCCAGCACTGTAAATTGGATTAAATCTTATTGCGATTTTAGTCACGTTAAAGATCACACAGTTAATTAAGCAAACAAACTTCAAGTGCCAAAGTCCCGAGAAGTCCTTTAAAAGTCTTTCAATCAGCAGACTCCATCTCAGACCGCACACAAAAATCTTTGCGCATTGGCACCTCAGCCAAAAACGAATTGAAGACAACAACTCAACTTCAGTCAGGCCACAAACAAATCAGTTAAGTGCCCAGAAAAAAACCGAAGGTAAGAAATGGAAGACGCGACATCTTTGGCCAGAAACGCCATGGCATAAGGTAAGTCAATTTGCCTAATTGACTTATGGCCACGCAGAAAGTTTGACAGTTGCATCTTGCTGCTGGGCAACTCTCAAGTGGTTGATTTTAATTTGCCGAAGCTGATGCCGTGTATCGAGTTAAAGATACCGATTGGGTTACAAGTACAAAGCAAAATGCAGATACAACTTAATTAAGCGCTGAACAAAATTGAGCTTTTCTTTGTTATTTGGGTAGCTAAACAAATTAAATAAGAATTATTAAAATCTCACGAGGCTTTGTTAATCCTTTTGCTGAATTTAGGAATATGTAAGAAGTCAAGTTTGTACAGATTGTATTTTATAAACCATAATCAGGGACTGTTGCTTGAGATTCGCCCAAACTAAGGCATTCTTAAGCTAGCATATTGCATGCAGCTAGTATAGAAAAATTGTGCGCATTAAGATCTTAATTAACTCAAATTAAAGGCGAGCGAATGTTCGCAAGTCATCATTTGCGTGCCTAATTGTTGGCAATTTGCATACAGCTCGACGTGCTCTGGCATTCATAATGCTGTGTACTATATCAAATATATATATACATATAATATTGTTATCAAATGCGTTATGAACTTTTAATGGTTCAACAAACTTGCAGCCACTAAAACTTTAAAGCGGCAACCGACGGCCAGCCGAAACTGATGACAACCTGCACAGTTGGCCATAGACAGAGGCAACGATAACTTTGCCGTTGCTTGTTAAATAAACTTGTTTGTGAGCCCAATGTCGCTCACATGTTTGTTGCACATTTCCGCTTACGTGAATATATTAATTACCAAAATTTCATTGCCTAAGCGTGGGGGCCGTGCAGCGTGCTTGGGACGGGCCGTAGTAGGGGAGTGGGCAAAGCTTGTGGGCAATTCAATTAGTGGGCTACTTGCATTTATCCAATTTTAATGCTGCATACTTTCAGGTGCACACACACACACACACAGCCATAGGCAGCGTGTGTGTGTCTGCGTGCGCGTGTGTGTCGTCGTCATGGCAACGACTCGAGCAGGACTCGAAGGACTCGAATGAGCTCGTGACTTATGCACTGACGCAACCAATTATGGCCTGGGGGGCAACTGTAACTGCAACCGTTTGTGTGTGCGTGTGTGTGTTTGCGTGAGTGTGTGTGCGTGTGTGTGAGTGGGTAGCTTAACGTGCTTGCATCTTCGTCTGCATCTAAACCTATTTTTGGTTTTAACGCTGCTCAAAAACTATGTCAAATGAAATTTATGCGATGCGCCCAAAAGGCGGCAATGAAAACGAACCAACACACACACACACACACACACACACACACACACACACACACACACCTTCCCACACAAACACACACATGCATAGCTGCGGCTCTTATTTGATTGACTGCGCGTTGCATACTTTATGGCGTAGCCATCATTGATAAGGCGTCAACGCGTTGCGAGACGCGACGATGACGATGACGGCAATATTTCATCAGCAATTGTTTGCAAAGTTTCTTAATTAAATATGACAGATTACCCAGCCAAGACTTTTGGCCAACTAATTGAATTTAGCCAAGTTACCGCTGCGAGTGATATGCACAGATTTTTGGAGCTTGTTGCTAAGACATGAGCACAGTTTCGCAACCGTGGACAGAGTGAGTACTTTTTGGCAGAGCGAAAAGCTTTACGACGCATCTCTTCTTGAGGACAATTCGAAAAATTGCATTAAATTTATTTAAAACTAAAGATCTTAGTTAAAAGCTTAGTTAGTCCGCTGCTCTTTTCCTTGTATACTTCAGATATACCCAGCCCTACCTCTCAACATATGGAAGAGGAAGCTTAAGGCTATTATTGCGACATATGCAGATGACATCGCAAAAAGCTGATGCATACCAATCCAGCTAGAGGGAGTTACCCTGCAGCAGCCGTCACAAGCTAAGTATCTCGGCATTACCTTGGACAAGCGCCTTACCTTTGGGCCACACCTCAAAGCTACGATAAAAAGAATGTCGTCACAGACTGCAACAACTGCGGTGGCTCAAGAATAAAAGGAGCACCTTGCCGCTGAGATGCAAAAGAGCTGTATACGTGCACTGTATTTTGCCGATTTGGCTTTATGGAGTGCAAATTTGGGGGATTGCAGCCAAATCCAATTATAAACGTATACAGGTATTGCAGATTTGGGTACTACGACAGATAACCAACTGTCCCTAGTACGTACGCGGTTCCACACTCCATACAGTTGAAAAGCAGATTGGAAGGCACACAAGCAGATACAGCGAAAGATTGCTGAGACACCGCAGCCTGCTCGCAAGAGGACTACTCCCTGCCAAGACGATTGGACGTCAGTAAGACTACCTGCATTTAAAATCCTCATACTGCGCGTTATGGAGCTCGGTTCTAAATTACATGTTAATTGTTAAGGTACTAAATTATGATTTTACAGGTTCTACACTTAATAATAAAATCAAAAAAATAATAGGCAAAAAAAAAAGAATAATAATAATAAATAATAATATTACTAAAATAGAAATAATAATATTAATAATAATAACAAAAATAATAAATAATACTTACAATAATGATAATATTAATTCTAACAAAAGGTAATAATAATTATATTAATAATAATTCAAACAATTATTACTATAATAATAATAATACAAATAAAAATTAAACTTATTATTATCAAATTTGAGATGTCAGCCTTAACTTGGCTATACTATATATATTTTTATATTATATTACTTTCTTCTTCTTTTTTCCTACATTTTTTGCATTAACTGACTTCCCCTGTTGAGCTTGTTTGCCTACGCAAGCTCACACTCACGTTGCCGCATTTTTAATACATTTAATTTCTAATATCGAAAGAGCTTCTCATTAGACCAGCCGCAAATAAGCAAACGGACGAGTCTCCTGTGGTTAAAGCCACACGAGCCAAATGCCAGACAACAGCGAGTTCGAGTGTTCGCTATCAACGTTCCGGCCCACTCTGCTGTTTAGCAAACACTTTGAACAAACTGCTGACAAACATTCTCTGCTCTATTTGCATGCCCTCGAACGTATCTCTGCAACCCCGCAGCATTTCTGTAAGTCCGCAGAAAAAAATGCTGCTTAAAAAAAAAACTGAAATAAAACTGATTTCATTACCTTGATTAGTTGGTCTCTTCAAGTCAGCCCTGTGTGTGTGTCTGTGTGTGTGGTTGTGTGTGTATGGTTGTGTGTGTGCGTCTGAAAGTCAGTTTGTTTGCCGGGCTTTTCAGCGTTTTTCTACACATCTGAAAATCCAACACGGCGCTTATGATGGCAAAGGCAACATGAATGGAAAGTTGGCCATCTTTTGGCCTCGCCGTTTTGGGTTCAATGCAAGCATTAACCTCATTAGCATGCAACTCTGAATGGCGCTCAAAAAAAAAAAATATATATATATATATATATACTAAGTAGCTAGCACATGCCCCTAGTTTCCGTTTTTAGTTAATCTCTTTAATCTAATGGATTAAATTTAAGAGGGCAATTTGTTTATTTTCAATTGCATTTTTTTTTTCGTTTATACGATTTTCTGCTTAAGAAATTAATAAACAAATAATTTCAAAATAAAAAAAAAATCAAGCAAATAACATTTTTTAATTTGGTGTAAAAGGCTAAAACCATATCCTATTTGTAATGTTATTTTTGTGATCAATTTCTGCGGCAAACAAGAATAAATATGCTTTATGCTTCTAACAATGTGTTAATATTTCATAACAAAACCCTTCGCAAGGGTAAGCAAAAGAATTAAAGAAAATTACCAAGAAATAAAGAAATTCTATCCATATCGAACAGAGCGGAATAAGAAAGAAAGAAAAATAAATAAGAAAGCATGGCTTGAAATAGCTTCCTGCCTTGAGTTACGGTTTTTTACATGTAGAAAGTCAGAATTTGTGTCAAGCCTAGATTCTTCATATGTATATTTTCAAAATTTTAACTAAAAACAATTCAATTAACAATTTCTTAAGGCCCGCTTTACTGAAGATATTGCAAGTCTTATATATTTTCATATAGAAATTGCGGTCTATGTTTGAACTCTATCCAACACTGACATTTAACAAAAATGGTTAGTTTAATGCGAAGCTACTTCATACTTAATTTGAATATTTATTAAATATATAAATAAATGTAAAGCAGAGGAACAGTCCGATGAGATATTGGTAGTAGCAAAAAAACACACCGAGAGTTGCAATGCTCTCGATCTATGCATAACTGCGCCTTCTTACGCGCCAAGTATAAATGCTTTGAAGTTAATTTAAGCATGAAACCTGGCTAACAATGTATAATCTAATTTCCATACTTCATCGCTGCTGATTATCATTTAACAATGGCCAACTAACAAGTTTGCTTTGCGAGCCTCCGCAACACTGCCTGCCACTCACTTGAGCACTGCACACAATGTATTAAGGGCACTTTTCAACACTTTATCAGCAACTGTGCCGCTTGCCACTTGAAGAGAAGAGAACTAACTGCCAACACTGGCAGAAAAACTTAATTAAGCATAATAGAGCTGAGCTCTCGGCATGCAATGCAGCAGCATTTCCTTCCACTTTTTCTCTTTTTAAGTTCTTCCACCCAAGCTGTAAGTAGCTGTCGGTAATTTGCGCTTAGCCGCACTTTTACAGACCAACACGCCGACGAAGCAGCAGCTAGGGGGGGTGGGAGGCCTGAGAAGATGTAGATGGAGATGTTGGCAGTGCCTTGCACATTTTTAATTGCATTTCCGCTATTTTTGATGCTCTTTGAATTTATAATGTGAACTTTGCTGCCTGGCTGCTGGCTGGCTGGCACGTTCTGAGAAATATAATTCAATTAATTACAAAGACGACAGGTGCAAGGTAGCTAACACCTAATATTAATCATACGCAGCGTAAACCAAAACGAAAAAATATATATATATTTATATATATAAGTATATACGAAGCAGAGGCTTGCTAGGGGCGCGGGGGCAACCTTTGTATCTAATAAACATGTTTATTTCATTAGCGCTACACATGCGTCCATTTCGAATGTGAGGGGCGGGGGAAAAAAAAAGCAGAAAATGTTGGGTACTCCCCCAGGACATCATTTGCCGTGCCGATTGCCACGATTTCGACATGAAAAATGCGTTCGCGAAAAGTTGCCAGCTCTCGCTCTTTATGATTGGGATTTGCGGGCACTAATGTGCCATAGCTTGGCCCATGCTCGACGTTTATATTTTATTTTTTGCCTAGTAACACCCGCAGGTTTTTACCAACAAGCTTCCATTGCAACACATTCGGAGGCTTGTAGGTTGCTGCCACAGCTTCTGCCACTGCTGTTGCTGCTTCTGACATGCTGTCGACATCATCACAAATAAATTGAGCGTGAAAGATACATTTCAACAACATTCCCTTTACGCAATGATAGGCTCTTTTTTCTTGCTCTTCCTGCTATTGCATGATAGTGGTTGGAGGCCAAGGTGAGGGTCTTGATTTGTATACATACATTTATCTGACTTTAAAATGTTTGCGTTGCGTTAAGTTAAGCAACAGATGAGAGAGAGAGAGAGAACAAATTTAAAATAAATAAAAAAAGGGTTGATTATCAGATCAGTTGTTGATTCCAGTTTATTTAAACAAAAACGATATTGACAAAATTTCATGCTCGACCTTAGCTAAAGCTAATTTGAAACAGCTTCCAGCTAAATGTATTTATCTTTAATCTTGTAAACCAAGAAGCAGCTAGGCTTTCTTCTTAGCCAAAGCCAATTGCCATAAACTGATTTAATTAAAAGCCCAAAGTATAGCAAAAATTCGATATATATTCAAATTTCTCAATTCACACACACGCACACTCTTAAATAAATATAAATACAAATACAAATACATGGAGCTGTGGAAATTGCATGTGCGCCACAATTTCAAATGAGAGAATACGAAAGTCAATTTACTGTAAGACGCTGAGCTGAGCACATTCCACATAAACATGAGAGATATTTGTTATAATAACATACGTGACCATATTTACAAATTCCAAATCAAAATCTTGGTCATATAGTCGACATAAGAGGGGGCGGGGCGAACAGTTAAGCGGTGTCTATGGGCGAGGCTGGATTCATTGTCTGGCGTTTTGCTATGCATGTGAAATGAATTTGAAGTCTCGGCTCGACGAAATTTACCTAGGTCGATGACAAGAAGGGGGGGAACTAAGGGATGTGTCTGTGTGAGGCATTCTGTAAAATTTGTTAAGACATGCCTACATTATAATTTGGGGCTTAAGGCATTCACAGCTGCAAGAAAACAAGCCGTATAGGATTTTCGCATTATCCAAATGTAGCACAAATTTTCATTGGCCATGAAATGCTTTGGCGCATGGTTGTGTTAGAAATTAAATGCATTTCTTTGGCCAATATCAAATAGTTTATGCTGACAACAGATTATCAATTGCGTTTGCTTTGACTTATCAATGCAGCTGACATTCAAATTAAGGGCTTTTCTCTACGCAAACAAAGACACAAACGTCATGTAATTAGAAATAAATTATATAAAATACTTTAATAAATTATATGCTCAAAGGAAAACACGAAAAGCCGGACAAAAAATCTGAAATTAAAATCAATTTGTTTTTTTAAATAAATTTTGCATTATATTTCTTTTAAAATGTTTGCAAATATTTTTGTGCATATCAAAAGAAATTTGGAATGCGTTAGGTGCATATTTTAATTGATATTTCAATTAAAATAATTTTATTTTTTTCTAAATATTTTACACGCATATAAAATTAAATTTTGAATGATTTAAGTGCATATTTTGATTAATCGTTTCTATATAATTAACCGATCTACAGAAAAATATTTTCTTAAATTGTAAAATACTTCCAAAACCTAAAATGTACTATTCCAATTCTTTACACAAGCCACAATATTATTCTACACTCCATTTTGAAGTAAACAAATAGTTCCTTATTGAACTTCACTTAAAAGTCTAAAATTGTTATATACAAATATTTTCAGATCGACAATGTTCAGTAGGCCTAGATAAACTTATTAAAACCATAAAAAAAAAATGTATATACTTATGTATATATATATATTTATATATATGTATATGTATTTCTGGAATTTTAGTGTTGTGCAAAAAAAAATATAGGAACGTGCGAAAGTATTGTTAAATTATTGAAAATCGTTGTTTTTGTATCTTTCAGGCAAACGCAGAATCGTGGATGCGTATAAAGAATCTTTCGATTTTGAAATTATCAAGTTCTCAACTTCATTGTTAAAATTGCAAGTAAGTTAAACGTTTAACAAATTGTCCAACTATGCGAATTAGATCTGAATAGAAAGCTGCGCTTCTGTTCACCAAATATAAAAAGTGGGCACAATTTTGATCATCAAAAGCAGCTTCCTGCTTGAAGCGCACAGTTCTTAACGCGTGCTCAGCAAATTTTGTGGCATCCTCTTTATTTAAAGCTAAATATTGTTCCATAAACAAAAGGTTTAGAATTTCAATCATGAAAGAACTCAAATTCGCACAGCTGGGGCAAGTGTACGATTCTTGCGAAGAATTAAAATATTTTGGAGCACATAGAAATATATTTTGCTTGAATTTAAGTACACATAAGACAGAACCTAGTGCCCGACGAGCCCAAATAAGAAATAGGTCACAAGTGCGTCACAGATATTAATTTTTCCTATTCTTATTCAGCCATAATCAATTAAGTTTACTCTGCGCCTTTACTGTAAACTGCCTCCATTCGATTTTTAAAAATAACTTAATTATAGGCAATTTTCGTCAGAGGCAACAATCACAATAAGCTTTCTAAGTTTTACTTTATGCAATTGAAATTCCCTTTTTTTTTTAAGACTAAATTCCTTGCATTGCATTTTTAAATGTACGTAATCTTCCTAATGGATTTCATGGCCGATTTTGGGCTTTGCTAACCTCAAGCCTGTCAAAACCCGCCCCGCTTCAGGGCATTGACAACCGGCGACCGCTTAAAGATAGCTGCAGTATGACAGTGGTGTCCAATATAGTTATACAAGCTATAAATAAGTCATGTTTTCGCTACTGACAGCCAGCACGGTGTTTATATCAAAAAGGGCGCTCTTTGGCAGGCAACACGGCGTATAATTAACAATAATGAACTCGTAAAACCGCAATGCAATCAGCGATGCGCAAAGCACACACGCACACACACTCTTACACACATCTAGTGTGGACAGTCGAAAAGCCAAAATGCAAAGCGAATAAAGAAAGAGCGTGAGCAGAGATATGCCTGCTTGTGGGCAGAAACAGAGGCTGGGTCAGGGGCAGGGATTGGGGCTGGGGCAGGGGACAGTGGCTGCGGCATTGTGGCCATAGTTTTCAGTTCCAAGTCACGGTCACGGGCTGGCGTTGTAAAATATTTATAAACCATTTGCACGCATAATTAGACTGTCATTAAATTTTGAGATGTGTGACAAAAAGGTCTCCCTACGTGGCTTTAACGAATTGTGAATACTCTTACAAGCTAATTACTTAAATAAGTTTAAATACATTAGAAGAGATACCCTAATGAAATGTGTATGTTACGTTTTCAATCTCTTAAAGTATAAATGTTCTTGATCCAGTATCAAGAGAAAATATTTTCAATACCGTGAAGTATATATATTCTAAGTCCAGTATGAAGAAAAAACATTTTTAAGCCCTTAAAGTATATATATTCTTTAAAAATATCGGGACAACTCATTTTCCATCCCTTGAAGTACGTTAATTCTTAATATGTATCAATAGCAAACATCTTTAATCCGTTAAGGTTTATATATTCTCATCAATATCAAAGGATTACATTTTTAAACCCTTTAAGTATATATATTCTTGCTGAAGTATCAAGAGAGAACGCTTTTAATCCATTGATCTTCAGGATTATTGGGATTATTATTATTTATTTTAAATAACTTTTTCTACTTTTCAATTAAGTTTTAAAAAAGATGTTTATTTGAAAGCAAATTAAATCAAACTATATAATATAATCAGAGTAAAATCAACCTAAAATATTTCTATTTCAACCTAAAATATTTCTTCCGTTTAGTTTTTCGCTTATAATTAAACTATATAATTTATGATTGTTGACATTAATTTAAACTTGACGTATACCACATATAAAGCCGTATATATACACATATATACAAAAAGGGTATGCTTATAATTAATATGACACTTGTGTATACCCTATATGCACGCATAAAGGGTATGCGTATGAGGTCTAGTTGCATGTGCTGCGCTCAGTGAACGTTTTGGGTTTGGGTGGCGATTCGTGTTGGGCGCTGAAATGTCATGTCATGTTGCGACAGTCTTCTATATGTGTGTGCATGTGCGAGAGTGTGTGTGTGTGTGTGTGTGTGTGTGGGACCATAAAGTAATCAGCGGAAATGTCAATGAGCCGCCGCCATTTGCTGATGTGTCGGCGGCTGAGGTTTACACACTCGCACCAGCCAGCAACAAAGTATATTTTTTTCGTCCCCGCCCCCAGCCCCTCCGCACGACCCTCGTCAGCCCCACTAGGCACTTGTTATTGTTGTCGCCGTTGTAATTGTTGTTGTTTTCTGTATTGTAATTAAACATTTTTCGTTGCATATGCAGCAGCGATTGGCAGCCGTGTGGGCTTAATTGCATACCATGTGTCCGTGTGTGAGGGAGTGTATGTCAAGTCTGTGAGTGTGTGTGTGAGTATGAGTGCGCGCGTGTGTCTTGTGCTGACAAATATTTTATGGTGCAGCATTGATAGGCGGTTAATATGAGTAGCTGATGCATTGACAGCTTGGCAATGAAGCAGAATATACAAGGCAATTGAAATACGCAGGAAGAGACTCCACTTGCAACTGGTAAAGCACCAAAGGCTGCAAGCCGAGTTTTAAGCCAAGCCGAAACAGACCTCGAATTCCAATTTCGTATTTAACATGAGCCTTGCCTTAAACCGGACTAAACGTTTTGTTTATACAAATTTGCTTTCTTTTTTTTTATAAATCGCTTTGTTGAAATTGAAATTTTTGCTATTTTCTCAAGGTATTATACTTATTTGATTTTTCCTAATTATATTATGGTACCATCTTTTTTTTTAAATATCTACCCTCAAATAATATATTTTTTTTATTTAATTATTGAACCAAAAATTTTTGAATTCAATTTTTGTTTCATACATTTTTTTTTTATCTTGATTTACTTTACTTTTCTTTATACCTTGGGTTGGAGACTTGTAATTAAAAGCACACGCGAGTACTTTAAATCACCTTCTAATCGATAAAAACCAATTTTAACAACCAGTTTTTAAGCATAACTCGAGAATTATAGCATTAAGTCTTGGTAGTAACACATATTTGTATGCCATATTTATTTCCTGAAAATTTCATTAAGATCGAAAACAAGCAGCCTTGTTATTCAAAAACATATTTACCATAATAAGGCACTAACGAATCGTTCGAAGCTTGAGCTTTCCATATGTGTAAAGATAGTTCGAATATTTGTAGCTCAGTGCGCCGCGCTATATGGTTCAGTCTCTGTAGTCTGTATGTTGATGTGATATGTTAATATGTATATATGATTGATTTGACATTCTGGCTAATTCATGATCTAATGGGAATGTCATCTGACTGAACGCAGTAGTGTGCCATTTATAGAATAGGGTTTTATTTGCTAAATATACAAAATATTTAGCTTCAAATGTCGCTCAAACGTCAGCCCGTTTCAATTTAGAACTACATGAAAGTCATGTCTGACAGGTAGCTAGGCACATAATTTAAATTTGTTGTATTTAAAATACAATACTTTTTTTGCACTTGCAGTTACACATACCACTACAACACATGAACAGCAATGGCATTTAGTGGACACATGAATTCCGATGGGGAAATCGTTTTAAGTGATGAAATTTATACTGGACGCACTCGCATTTGCAGCATATCAACGCCATCAGAGCCATCAGAGCAATCGGAGCACTCAGAGCACTCAGAGCACTCAGAGCAATCGGGGCTAGATACACTGGAATATAGGTCGTCGCGACGATGGGAGCCCTCCAACATGGAAGGCACATCGAATTTGTTATATAAAGATCAGGGAGAATCCTCATCGTCATCGTCCACGCCGCTCTCATTGCCGCCAGCACATGGGAGCACGTATACCCATAGCAAAGCGGATACCAATTCTCTCTATAGCTACACAGACATGTACGGCTCCCACAAGCATATGGAGAAACCGAGCAATAGAGTACCTTCGCTGGGCCTGAGCTCAAAGGACAGCATTCTCGACTATATGCGTGAGCTGGATGGTCTTAAATTGGATCGTCAGCCACAGGTGGCCTACGAGACCTGGTACGCCTCCAAGCAGAGGCTGCGCCAGCAGGAGCTGCAGCGCCAGAAGGAGGAACGTGAACATGAAATTGAGAAGCACGAGTTACGCAAGCAGCTGGCCAAGCTTTCCTACGATCAATGGTTGCGGGATAAGGCGCGGCAAGCGGCGCAACAGCGTATGGACAATCATATGCAGCGTGCTGCCCTGCAGGCAGCAGCCAGCTCTGTGGCAAACAGAGCCAAGGCGAGCAACAAGCCGGTGCGCAATGTGCCCCAGGCCGAGATCAGACAGGTAGTACAGAGCTGGTGGCTCAAGAAGCAGGAGCAACAGCAGCGCCAGCGTCAGGAGAAACAGCATCATCTCCTTAAAAAGGCACGAGAGGAGCAGCGCCGCAAACAGATGGCTGAGAAGGCCTGGCAGAACTGGATGAGCAATGCCTATGGCAAACCGAAGCCGGTGCCCATGAATCAGGGCATGGATTCGCTGCGTGGAACCGTTTCCGAAATATATTTAAATCCGGTCCCCTGGCAGCCGATCAAGAAGTCACCGAAGGAGTTATAACATTGCATGTGTGAATTCAGTCAAATGTTGATATTGTATATGTGAATCAATAGAAAAGTAATTGAATAGTTGAAGTTTCAGTTCCTTTCACAATACAGCCGTAAATATGTAAGAGGGGCACTAATTAAAATTAAAATAGAAAAACAAATCCAACAATAATTTAACTAATATTTGAATTAATATTTTTTTCAACCAACAAACAAAAATTTAGGATTTTTTCAAACGCAATTAAATAACCTTTCAAACAAGTGCAATTGAACAATTCTACAGGTATACTTAAACAAATAAATAATAATTCATAAACTAGATAAAAAAAAATGATGTAATGTATTAAAAAAATAATAAAATTAATAATAAAAAAATTAAAACCACTGTAACCCCATATAGTGCCTTAAAAAAACTATAAAATGATAAATAAATATATTAATTAATACATTTTTGAAACGGTTTATTTTATTTATTTATTTTTTTTTTAGGTTTACAAACTTGGGTAGAAAACAGTAAATAATAAAATAAAAAATAAAAATAAAAATAATAATAATAATAATAATAATAATAATAATAATAATAATAATAATAATAATAATAATAATAATAATAATAATAATAATAATAATAATAATAATAATAATAATAATAATAATAATAATAATAATAATAATAATAATAATAATAATAATAATAATAATAATAATAATAATAATAATAATAATAATAATAATAATAATAATAATAATAATAATAATAATAATAATAATAATAATAATAATAATAATAATAATAATAATAATAATAATAATAATAATAATAATAATAATAATAAAATAATAATAATAATAATAATAATAATAATAATTAAAATAATAATAATAATCAGAATAATCATAATCATAAAAATCATAATCATAATAATCATAATAATCATTAATAATCATTAATAATAAGAATAATAATAATAATAATAATAATAATAATAATAATAATAATAATAATAATAATAATAATAATAATAATAATAATAATAATAATAATAATAATAATAATAATAATAATAATAATAATAATAATAATAATAATAATAATAATAATAATAATAATAATAATAATAATAATAATAATAATAATAATAATAATAATAATAATAATAATAATAATAATAATAATAATAATAATAATAATAATAATAATAATAATAATAATAATAATAATAACAGGATGTATTTTTCAAAAATAACGGAAGCCATTCCGATTAAATCCAAAAGGTTTTCTGCTACCTTTTTCCACAAATTTTCGAGCCTTGGGCAAGTTGGGAATGCAGCTGCCTGCACTTAAGCTATTACATTGATCAGCAAGCTGTCAATCAATCAATCAGTGTGCACAGCAGATTTGATAGCTTAAGCCTTAGCTTAAAATCAAATATGTTTTAAGACCCCATTCGCTCTGAACTGGACAATCCGTAGTTGGTTTCTTGAACATGCAACAAACCTTTCTCAGCTTTAGTAGCCCTTCCACTTTGTATTTAAAAGAAACATTTTGCGTCTCGTGCTTATTTGTTGTTATCACTGAACTACCAAACATTATCGTGCAGCATTTCAAAAGTCAATTTCAACAATTGCGTCAGCAGAGCTTTACCAATTTCGTAAACCAATACGATAAGTGAATGCAGTGTCACAGAAAGGGGTTAGAGAGGGTGGCAAGGGGCTGGTGGGGCGGTCTGTGGAAAATTGTAAAACTGTGACAGATGAAAACAAAAAACAATTTGCAATAACAAGCAAAAAACAAAAGCAAACAAAATACCAAGCAGACAGAGAGTGTGCACAGAACCGCACAGGACACACAAAATAGGATATCAATTGTTGTCAGCTTCAGTCTCAGATATGTGTCATAAGGGGAGTGGGTGGGCGGTAGATGGGGGCGTGGCGAGGCTTGGGCCATTTTCATTAGATTTTCAACACTGTCCGTAAAGTCACAAAATTATATTGTCAAAAATAAAATAAAGCATGTTTTTAGGCGCAAACACAAGCAGCAGCAGAGCAGAGAGGGAGCGAGACAGAGAAAAAGATGGAGAGAAAGAAAGAGAGATAGTTGCCGTCATATGAAGTGCTCTTTGCCAAAGCAAAACCGAAATGCAAACAAAATAAGCCAAAGGCCTAAAGTTCATTTGCACAATTTCCAAACCGCTTGCGCTTGCCCTAAGTGCCGCACCACCCCCTTCCCTATAAGCACACACACACATACACCGCCGCACTCTCGACTACACGGAACAAAGTCAAAGGCCGTTCAAAGCTTGGCAAACAAAAAGACCAAAAAGACGTTGGCAAATCCTTTTGATGAGGTCAACGCTAGTTTGGTTTCCTGCTACCAGCTAAAATACACTCACACACACACACACACGCGCACACACACGCACACGCACTGGTCAAGCCGATGTTTACATTTGTGTGTATTAGAATGCTCTACATATGTGTGTGTGTGTATGTGTGTGTGTGTATGTGTGTGTGTGCGTGTACTGTATGTGTGAGCATTGGCAGGATTAAATTTGGTAGGTATTGAAGCATGTTATTCGTCATCAATGTAGTTTGCACTAACTAGTTGTTGTTGCTGCCGCTGTATCCTTGTCTGTATCCTTGCTGTTATTGTTGGGATTTTGTGTTGCATCTCAGCAAGCAATGCAACCATGCCCGCCTCCCACGCTCCGGTCCTGAGAGTCAAGCCGAGCTTGCGGAGACGAGAGTCGCTTTCATGTTGTTTGCATTGTTTACGCACTTTCGCTTTGATATTATTGTAGTGGGCATTTCGAGCCAAGAAGACCGAACAGTCCACTGGCCAAATTGTGCGCACAAACGCATTCGAATGTGGGTGTAGGTGCCTGTGTGTGTGTGTGTGAGTGTGTGAGTGTGTGTGTGTGTGGGTGTGTGGGTGTGCGAGTGTAGGCATATAGTATCTTTGTGTATGCCACGACTTGTGTACAGTTGCATGCTTCATTGGTTGCACTCTAGAATGTGGCACGTTGAATCTGGCTTTAACGTTACGTAATTTGGTCTGTGGTTGGGTTAAGCAACAATTGCATTGGCCTAAGGAAATGAAGAACCAAACGCGAGGTATTTTTAATTTCAATCGGTTAGATGACAATATAATATAGCTTATATTTATAGCACAATATTATCATAAAATTAGAACAACAAAATAAATACGGATAACCACAACAAATATCATATATTTTTATATTCAATATATATTAAGTAGTATATAAATATATAAAATATATTATATATATATATTGAATTTATATATATATGTATATCAAATTCAACTCTGGCTTATATATATTTATTTATATATTTTTATATTATTAACATTTATAGCCAGAGTTTGTTGATAATAATAAATTGCTTTTTAACTAATTTATAATTCTTAATCATTAATTTATTTTTAAGTATAAAGATATTTAATCTTTTTTTACTTCTTACATCACAACTTGAATTTAAAAGTTGCAAAAATATGGCTACATTTGAACTTTTAATAGTCTTGAAAATAATCGTATTTTTGATTCTGGAACCTATCTTAATAATAAATAAATAAATAAATAATAATAAATAAATAATACAAAATAATTCATCTGATATAAAAATTCATATAAATTTATATGTTAATTTAATTATTATTTTCCAAATTAAAGAAAAATTCCAATTACTTACGGACCTGATTTTTACGATTAAATAAAATAAAATATATAATTGAAAAATAATTTACTCTTAATATGTCCTTCTCGTAATGAAACTTTCTATAACTTAACTTTCACGGACGTTTATATAACCACAAAAATAAACAAATATGTAATTTTCAAAAAATCCTTGTCCAATTGATAAAAAAAAAATACCAAATATAAAATACTTATATATTCAAAATATTTATAGATTTATATTTGAATTTTATTATTTTTATTTATTTTAATAAATTATATAAAATGCATTTTGGCTTTTTTATCTGTTTATATTAATTAATATCTTGAACATATTCCATGTTTAGAGACATAACTTTATTTGTTGGTTTCATGCCGAAAAGAAGAGATTGTCTTATGCATTTTAAACCTAACAACGTATATTTAGTGATAGTTCAGTTGTATAACGAATTATATAATTTGTGAAATATTGAAACCCGTCTACGTCGAAAACAAAACATTTACTGATTAAAAATGAATTGTTTTCAAAGCTCTCGCCATGTTTCATTTAACTAAATGGTCTGCTCTTAATCTCAATCCGCCACGCGTGTGAACATTTTACATAAGAAAAACTTGCACGGCCGCCCGCTATGAAAAAGCTGGCTCAAAGATTAAACACATTTGCAGAAAGAAAAACAAAATAAACAAAAAATAAAGATAAATTGCCACGTGTTTAATGGTAAAAACAATGAATATGCCCTGTTCACAGAATTGCGGCATGCTGGGCACATAAATAATGCATTGGCAGCCGTTCACCAAAAGGAGCAAAAACCAAACCAAATCCAACAATTGAGCATAAGACAAAGCAACCTGCCAGGTGGTCAGGCGAACAGTTGAACAGTTGAACATTTGAGAGCCGACCGGGCTTTATGCCCAGACAATGGACCCAAATATATCACAGTGATGACGAGTGATCAATAACCATGGAAACGGGAGCAATGCGAGGGTAGAATGTGAAGACGATGCCTTGTCGGCGACAGCAACTAGAAATGGCAGATATGGATAACTGATGTATTGAACAAACACTAGAGTGTGCTCGGGACAAAAGAAACTAAATTCGTCTATTCGAAATAATTCACAGAACTTCTCTAAAAGTGAAAAACTGTGCAACATGCACTTCTTCTGTGCCCTAATTTTTTCTAGGTCTTTTAGAGAACACCCCAACTTTACAGCTCACAGAGTATTGCTCAGTCGGTTGCATTTGTTTGTTACTCGTACTTTAATTAGTTAGTAAAAATATAAAAAAAAAAACTCGACTGATTTCCATTGTTTGTTCATTCACGTTTAGCATAATATAAACCTTTTATTGGAATTTTATCAAATTCATTAAAAAAGCAAAACGCTTAATTAAATTATATTTATATTATCTTTTTTTAGTCAAACTTCCGACGTGCCCCGACTGTGTGTAAAAACCCTCAAAAAAATCAGCTTTACAAGTTTTTATTAAAAATTAAAAAATACGAAATTTTCTCTGAGCAATATGCAAAAATTAGTAAATAATTATTGAAATAAAAATGTTGTTTGTTTATATTTATCCAGATGGAAATAATTAAATATTTTATAACAATTAAAACGAATTCACATTTTGGTATTGCTTTTTTTCTTTCTTTATGACGAATTTGAATTTTTTTTCTGCATTGCATCAACAAGCGCCAAATAAAAACTTATTAAGTTTTGTCTTCTGCTTTTAGGCTGAACACCAATTTTGATTACTATCGTAAAAGTGTCTCCCAGGCGATAGTATATAAGTTCTTTATAATTTTTCACAAATTATACCATTTTCCTATTTGCTACACCTAAAGAATTTCTAGTTCAACTTTTTATAGATCTTCGCCGCATCCATTATCTATCAATAAAGAAGGCGATAAGAAAGCATTAAGAAATCGAGAGGAAAGCGATAAGAAATCGAGAAGGATCCGATATGAAAGCGAAATTGCTGCGTCAAGATATTCGCTGGCAATTCTCATTGTCATCTTTGTGATGAATAAAATAATACAACATATTATGAATAGACTAGGATATATTATGTAGAAGTCTCATTGGCATCTTTCTGATTAAACATAAGCTTAAACAATTCTTTTTTTTAAACTTATATTACTTAAACTTATACGTTTATAGTTAATATAAGCTAATATAAATTTAACTTAAGAAAACCTATAAGCTGCCAGCATTGGCTAATAAGTACAAGGCATGATGGACAGATTCGGATACATTATATAGTAGTCTCATTGATTAAGGCAGAAATTAAGTCATAATTGCTAAACCCCTCACGCTAAACAGTAACTAATCCATAACAAGAGATTTACAATATGCGCCTAAGCTTTCACTTTCAGAGCAGCTCAGCCATGACTACGTGTAGTACAAGCCCTACGAGCAGTTGAGCTAAAAGACGTCTATGACTTACTTAAGTCAGAGCCGCGTGTTAATAACTTTTTAGTCGTGCATGCCACAACCCACCCTCTACCAGAAATTGAGCTACCATTCGCAGGTGTGCTGTGTGGTGTCCTTCACATGAATATTTTGCTGCGTGCTGGGCGCCAGATTAAAGTGACAGGCAGGCTACGCAAAAATAACACAAGAGGTGGTTAAGTCCTTGTAAGTGTTTAAGTCGACAAGGCACTATGACTGCGTAACAAGGACGAGCGAAGCGTGGCCTAGACGGCAAACCGTATTCAAGACGTTTGCTGCGTGTTTATAGCGCTGTGAAATGAACATTTTGCAGGTGATTTAACAGTTATTAGATTTCTTTAGCCAACCAAAAGTGTGTGCAAGAGCCCGACAAGCAACGACCCATTTGGCAGGTTAAAGCTTGCCTTTTTGTAATTTTGTACAAAAGTTTTTATTTGATCACATCCATATTTGGCTGCCTGAAAGTATGCAAAACAAAATGTCAAAAGACATTTGCGCAAAAACAATGCAAGAAACAATTGCCTGAGAAACTTTTTGGCCAAAAACTTTCCAACTACGAGCATGCACTGATTAAATAAAGATTTTTCTCTGGCACAAAACTTGGTCAACGGGAAGCGCAACGCAATCGTTTGAAAAGTAAATATGCAAATATGTTTATCAAAAAGTGTTGACACACGAGCACAAAGCGCCTAAAACTATAACTTGCATCCTTTTATTGCATTTATTTATGAGTTAAGACCAAATAGAAGGTCACTTCGCACATGATTTTAGCCCCTAAATCGCCATGTTTATATTTAACATGCATACAACAAATATGCAAATAAATATATTTTAAGTTAAATTTTAAAAAAATATATTAAAATATATAAAAATAATATCATAATAAATGTATAAATTGAATTTCCTAAATAATAGTATAATTAATCAAAACAAACAAATTTCTTTTTGAATACTAGCGAAATCAGTTTGCAGAACACACTAAAGTGTGCCTATTTAAATATCCTCGAAATCGCCATGGATATTTTCAACAAAGAATACATTTTAAATGAAATAATTTATAGGAAACGCCATCTTAAAATTTCTAAAATATATTTTTAAGAATCAATAAACGAAAATAAAATGGTAAGCTATGAAAAAAAGTCATAGCAAAATGCTGGCGATATCCATTTGCAGAACACACTCACTTGGGCATATTGAAATAGTGAACTTTTTGGCTTGTGCCTAATTATACAAACTCAAACTTAATTCAATTACAGCCCAGTTAGCCTCGGCTCTCGAGAGACAAAAGGTGTTGCCTACATTGCGGCGCATAAATATGCATTTCGCACTTGGCCACTTGTCGGCTTTAAATAAATTTGAGTAAAGCACATCCAAAAAGTCTACTCTGGCCGTAACCAAGTTGGGTACATTTCTTAATTAGCTTTATGAGTTTTCAGGTAAGCCACCTGCCGGAATTCCCATGTGTGCGGTCATCCAGGTGTTTAAGGCTGAACTTTTATTTTCTTTTTTTTTCTTTCGTTTTATTTTGCCTGAGAAATTATTATGCAAAATGATATTAAAACTTTTTGAATGATGCTTTTGTTCAACTTTGCCTGCTGAGCAGCACGCATGTGGGCGTGCATTGTGTGTGTTTGATGGGTGGGGGCGAATCGAGGCGGGGGGAGGCGGTTATACAAAGTCTATCAATGGCAAATGCAACAATGGCCAATTTGTAGGCAAGTTTCTTGAGGCGCATAAATTACGCTTGGCCTCTAATTGGAGCAAAGCCTACATAGAAATGACGGCGACAACACTTCAAATCAAAATTCATGCCATCGGAGTAGAGGTCCATGAAGGAAGGAAGCAAGACCGGCAGGGCTGGCAGGGCCAAAGTCTCAGTCTCAGGCTGTTTGCCATAAAGGCGAAAGGCAACAAGGCGTAACATGCGATAAAATTGAGTTGAAAACGTGTTTCAAATCTAAAATTAACAAACTGAAGCGCAGCCAGTCAACCATTCAGTCAGTCAGCTAGTCAGCGAGTCAGTCAGACAGTCGAGTCTGTCTGTCAATCGCTGTGTCGCTGGCCCGCGACCCGGCCGAAGCCCAGCCTGCATGTAAATGACTTTTTAATGATGCCAGCACCGGCCAGCCCCGGCCAGCCAAGGGTACAGGGCACTGACTATAGCTACACACTATTCCAGATACCTTTTACATTCGCTAAACAACTCGATTTGCTGCCATGTGCGTCCATTTCAAGTATCAGAGTTTGCCAGCCTAATTGCTGACATAATTTTACACTTTAATAGTTTTTTCGTGTCCAGAAACTAGCGAGCTGTCCGCGACCTGTCCAATTTTGCCCGTCCCAGACTCAGTTCCCGTCTGAGTTTGGGTCCCTGATATTGGTTTCATATGTAAATGAAGCTCTGATTAGCGCAAGTCATGAATTTCAATTTGTGCCTAATTAATTGTTGTTTTAAATTCTTTGCGTGCTGATGGAGCTTGTTCAACATGCACCTATACCTGACAATCTATTTTACCGCTTTTAATTTTTTTTTTATCCAGCTACGTAATTGACATTACAATTGCGAGCGGCTATCATTTCGAGTGGCTAATTGTGTTCACTTACATCTAATTACAGAATGGCCAATGGTTAAAACCTTTCATTAGAAACGACAAGTTGTATTTAAGTATAATTATTAGTGTTCATTGTTATCCATTAGATAATTCCACAATCATCTAATAACATTTGTAGCTTACTTTTCCAATTCATTTGTTTTTTCTTTTAGAGTGTAAATTTAGATTTGTTTGCCTAATTCATATTTAATAAAATATTTGAATAAAAATAAATGATTTTATATATTTATAATTTATATATTATATTTATACATTATATGTATTTATATATTTATTTATATTTATATTCTTCCAAAAAATATGTTTTAAATCTTTATAGATTTCAAAATATATATTCCTATTCCAATTTATTACTTTTGACTTGATTGAAACTAACTTTCGTTCGTTTCGCAATTCGAACCAGGGATTTTTCTTGCCTTTCAACTTTGGTTCGAACCTAGGTTTATCATTAAAAACTGGCTTAGAACCCTGATAAAGAGCCACACAGATTTCATTGTATTTCTTTAAATATATCCTAAGCCCTTTTCACCCATGTGTGTTGCCTTATATAGAAATTTCATTTCAAAAATGGAAATATCCTTTTCTTTACGCTCTAGAATTCTATTTTTGTTGGTTATCAAATGAATGCTATCACTTTCAGCTGCTCCCAGCCGGGCACAGATTACTCTGATACCATCTTCAGCAGGCACTGGCGCGCCTAATGGTATGCTATAAAATTATGCACTAAAGCATTTCGTTCGCGCATTGCAAACAATAATTTCGATTTCTATCAATGAAATTCCATAATACGTCCAAAATCGAAAACCAGTTCCCTCTCCCCCAGCCGTCGCTCACCCCATTCAGGCCACCTCCATTACATGAACGCCCCCTCACTAATGGAATTTCATGCTGGATATAGAGAAATTCGTGTGTTGTCGATAAAGACAAATCGTGTAGCAGACGCCGTCGTGCGGCTTGCTTGTAAATTATAAAATAATGTTGGTTGCAATGCCAACGCGTTCTGCTTTTTGTTTTTGCCATGCAGCTGGGAAATGGGCGTGGCAATGGTGTTGGTAGCACAGGGCAATCGACTGCAGTTTTTATGCCCGCCCGGCTAAGTGGCACATTTTGGGCATAGCTTTCAGACGGCGGCACTGAAATGCCCGAGCCTGCGGTTACAGTGGCGACTCGCAAAGCAGAACTCTGTGTTTCGTATAGCCTGTCTACCCGTATCCATATAAAGTACTACGCCCCCCCACCCCGCCGCCAACTCGGGCAGTGCACTCGACTGTTGCCGCTGTCAAATAACTGACATTACCTCTTGCCGACGTCGCAGCGTCGCGTCGCTTACGTTCCGTGACTTTGAACAATAAAAAATTTCGATTAGAATGTAAAAGCGGCAGCCGCACAACTGCAACGGCAATCAAATTCTGAGCGGGTGTGCCACAAAATGCTGGGAGAGACGTACGTCTAATAGAAAGAAAAAAACAGGTAAGAGTCAAGTCGGAGGCGCCCCACGAGGAGATACCCTGCACTCAGCTTACCCGAGCTGTCAACACCAACTTTCTTTGGTTAATTCATCTTAATTAACTTGGCTTAAATCTGGCATACAAAAGCGTGTGCATACCAAGGCGCAAGGCTTCATCTTTTAAAATGTGTTTGTTTCATTTATTGGGGCATGAAGGTAGGCATCTAATATATGAAATTTTTTTCATTTATGTATACTATACAAAAACCTACATAAGAAGTTTGATGAATCTACACCCCAAAATCTTCAAGCTACGCTCAAGAAACCATGTCTAACAATCGATTATCGATTTTCTGCAAATCAACATATGAAGAAAATAATTATATATATATAATTATATATATATATATATCAAAATTCTGGCAAGACTGACTCACATCCTTGTGCTGATCAAGATGGAGGCGAAGGTGCTCTCTTTTGCGTGTTACATGCTTTTGCACACAAACAATATACCCCTTCTACCCAATTGCAATGGGTTTAGTGTACAAAAAAGGCTAAATTGTATATTAATAGAAAATGAAAACAAGAATGATTTTTGTAACTGCAACCGCGACAAGCGCAACGGTAGAAAAACTGTTGTCTTTGCGGTCAAAATGATTTTACTTGATGGCATCGGCCAGTAATAAATTCTATGGCACAGACAGGATGCATGAGGTAAAGCTTTATATGCCACATATGTTAATTTCGTCTTTGGCATTGACTGGATTTCAATGAGAGCAATAAATAATTTTATCTATTTACCTTATTTAAATTTTGAATTGGGGAATTTGTATAATCTTATTAGACATTTTTTAGTAGTAATTAATTAAAATATATTCTTTAAACAATAATTTTTCTATACATAATATAGTATTTTAGTACTATATTAGCTGGTATTAACCGGCATTACCCGAACTAGGCTTTCTCTTTCCATTTGATCCATCAATTTCTACCCTACCTTTCCAATTCTACCTAAAGCTCGCAAGTTCACATACAAAACAAAAGGATTAATGAAAATAAAACACAATACCCTGTAATATCATTATAAATTTTCCTTATGCAAGCAAATAGAATTGTGAATAACTGAAACAGATGTTGCCTTGTGTCCTCTATCAAAAGTGTTGAAACTTTTCAGATCGTATTTCACTCTCATTCTGATTATTGTTGTGTACACATATACATACAGTTTTATTTGCCTTACAGTTTCTCTCCTTTTTTCGAGTTTGAATAACGTATTCCCCAAGTTGGATCGAAGACTTTCAAGGTAAGGTAAAGCTGCAGAGCTGAAGAGTTTGCATATGCAACAGCTTTTAATTGGAATCCTTTGCAGATCTAAAGAAATGGCATTTGTGGGTCGGATGAACAGTCGTGGCAAGTTTATTGATTGTGAAATGTTCAGCGGTGGACGCTCTAAGGCGAATACAACAGCCAATGGATCGCTGGATGAGGAGAGCGAAATGGGCACTCGGCGTACAAAATGCTCGCGTACATACATCAAGTCGTATGACCTTGAGCCACGTCTCTTGCTCTCAAGTCGTAGCACGGTGCGCTATGTGGGCCGCTCCGCATCGTCCTACGAGCTCAACTCGATGGCCGACACGGAGATGTCCACACTGCGCTGCAGCTCGCCGAGATCCTTGGAAACGGACACTGCAACACTGACACCCGAAAACAGCTCCGAAAATAGCTCCTTGTCTGATGGTAGTGGAGCAGTCGCTGCAACGGCCGAGACAATGATGCCGCCGCCGCCAAGGCAACAAATGTTACTTAAGCAATGCGAAGCGGACGAACAGCAACTGGAAAGAGGCTCCACAACGTCCATGTGCAGCTGGGAGGAGGAGGAGGCCGTCTCCATGTATACGTCCATGGATAGCCAACCAATCGACGAACCCGAAACTCGGAGCTGCTGTGCTGTGCCCCTACTCGAACTTGGCTCGGACACAGCCTCCATCTACTACGACCCGCAAGTGCAATTGGATCAATTGAAGCTGATGCGTCACTCGAACGAGGCCTACGATAATTGGCTTTCGGGCAAGAAGCGGCAATACCAATACAAGCAGCAGGCAGCGCGGGAACAGCGCGAGCTAAAACAACGACAGGAGGCACTGCGTCAACAGCTGAACGAGCAGCGGGTACAGGAGTGGTGTCAGCGAAAGGCACGCCAATGCAACGCAAACACCAACGCCAACGCCAGAACCAGCACCAACAACAGCAAGCGCAGATCAAACACTGCTGCTAGGCCAGTTCAGCACCAATTGGTGGATGAGGCAACGGCGCAACGGAGCCTCCAGGGCTGGGAGTTGAAGAAGATGCAACAGGCGGAGAATCGGCGTCAGCTGGCGCAGCGCGAGCAACTGCGAAAGCAACGGGAACAGCAACAGCGCAAACAGCAGGCGGCTCTGGCGTGGCAGCAATGGGTTAAGGGCGCGGCGCAACGCCCAAAGCCCGTACCACTTAATCAAGGCCTGAACACGCTACGCGGCACAGTCTCCAATATCTACATTAATCCTAACCAGTGGGTGAACGTTAACGAAAAAACTAGGACCTAAATAAACAGTAAGCAATATTTAAAATAATTTAAGCTCAGACTTTCATTTTATTGAAAATGCGGCTCTAATTATAAATGCTTTGGGAAAAGTCAACTTTTCTATAGATGAGACTTATATGGAATGATATTTTATTGCTTTCTGATCGAAAATAACTGAACGTTTCTTGGCATATGCACACAAAAGGCATAGAAAAGTATATATATCACTTTAATCCCACCCTATAAGACAGACGACCAAATTTTCGTACATTCGAAAAGGTAAACTGTAATGGTGCCCTCTACATGACTTGCCCCAAAAGATTTTTCGACAATTTAAAACAAATAAAAATAATTTTCAAAAACATAAAATAATCGGTATTCAGTCGCAGATACCTTCTATCGCTTTTGTATCTCCCAGGCGATACACATTTCTGAACCTGTTGATAAGATATCCACAAGGATATTGCTTCTTATTGCTTTAGCTAAGATTAAATTAGCCATCACCGAATTCTCCCTTCCGGAGATAAAAAAGCTATATTTCAACTAACTGCCTAACACGCTTACATTATCCTCTATAATATATATCTATATATTATCAGAGTGCAGTTCTGGTCAGCAATTATATAATTTATGGCACAACCTATTTAGCTTATTGCAATGCTTTCAAGGCTTTAATAGGGTCCAGCTTAAGCTCATTAGCTCAACTTCACACACATAATGGCTTTTCTTGGAAACGCACACGCTTACAGACAGGCCACACATTCAGGGTTCATTTGCAAGCCAACTCTTGTGGACATAAAAGGGTGGGCGATTACGCTTTGAGGCCTGGCTCCAAACACACTTGTGTAATCTTCATATTCCACACTAACACTTGCTATCAAAACATTCGTTGGTATTTGTGTTGTGTATCCTTTTCACAGGTTAACACCCCCGCAAAAGATAATACCCTTCGGGGCGTTTGCATTGGTTGTCTGTTTGCCAGCCTTTAGGGTTTTGTGCAGCCAGCTTTGAGGCGCGTTCACACAGGTGGCCCCACGTACAGAAGATTCCTTTTGATTTGGCTTTTGATTCAGCTACTTTAAGTCTGATTTATATTCAAAAACGGATACTTAACCTATTTGAACCAAGACTGTGTTTAAACGCGGAATTTTATCAATTAATATTCTACCTATGGAAGCGAGCCTTGAGGAGGAAGCGCTGGTTCAAACCTTAAACTTTTAATGATACGCTCTCCCAGTTTCGTTCACGTAATTCCTTAAAGCGAACAAACTAATTTCTATCGCCAGAAATTGGGCACTTCTGACTGATTTAATGACCAGGCTTGATGTAAGTTTTTGTTTAGTTCTCGGCTGCTCCTTTTTCGAACCTTAACTCCAGCTGTGCTGCTGAAACGCTGTGAACTTGTTCACCTGGCGACTCAAAAGAAACGAAAGGCAAAAAAAAAAAAAAAAAAGACTGGAAATAAGTAGCTCATCGCAAGAGCACAGGAAATATACACAAAGTTATTTAATATGAAAATGGCGTGCAGCTGAAATTTTATTTGAGCTTCGGTTTGCCTGGCTGGCAGTTGGCCTCAAGCGATTTATTTTTGGGCTACATTATTCGCCCGAAGAAACATGGAAATTAAATATGATTTCAAACTCAATTTGACGGACGGTGCTCATAGCAGGGCGAATTTTAATATAGCCTACAATTTCGGTTTGGGAAATCAGGTAAATTTAGTTAACTGCTCTTCAGAAACTCTTTTCCTACTTTTATGAACCCTCTCACACTTTCCATCGCAAGGTCTCTGCTTGTCGTATTAAAATACATTTCAGTTAAAATAAGTTAAATTTAAACAATAATTAAATGAACACTTTGAAACTGAGCACAACATTTTTATTAAACAAGTTTCTTATTCTGGTCAAAATGCATTGAATGTAGCACATGTTGTCTCTACCAGGCATAGGCACTTGTGCGCCATGCACATCCACTCACAGCCAATTTAAATCTTAATCAAATTAAAGTATCTACGCGCTTTTTAACAGCGCACATTCAGATTTTGTTGTTTGTGCGCTCGAGCATTTTTTAATAATTTAATCCACTGCAATTGAGCTGCACGGCGTGCTTGCGCCGATTTATTGAAAATAAAAAACAATATACACAAAAAACAAAATGAATGAAAAAAACAACCACACACAAAATAAACACGCAGCGGCCTAAGAGTGCGGAAAATAAGAGAAGCAAATATTTTTGCACAAACATTGATTGGCAATTGCAGGGAAAATGGGCAACTGTAGGCGAAAGGACGTGGCCAGCTAAAGCGTGACATACCCACACACGCACATACATAGAAATACATATGCAAATATGTACACATGCAATTATAAAGATCCTTCGCAGAGCCATTCATACAAACACACACACGCACACACATATAGCTCTTACGCTGCAAAGTTGTGATGAATAACCGACGCACACTTCAAGTGTGTGTGGAAAACTGAAAATCCATTGAAAACTGATAGCGTGTGAAAAATAAACGAAATGCGCAATCTGAAAACAAAATATGAAGCACCAAATGATTGAGCTGTGATGTCTATAAAGTTGCGCTTTACAGCATTGGTAGCAATCACCAACATTTCGTTTAGTGTTGAACAACTTTCGAATGACCACTGTCAGCATTATAGCTATCGATAACGATTAACGATTAACGATTAACATGGATTTGATCTATCGTAATAAATTATATTTAAATTTATAAATTAAGAAAAGTATAAACTTAAACCTATCAGAATATTAAAAACTATCATTATAACAAAACAAACACGTTAGCTTGGGTACTATATATTCAGCACATTTATCCCTTTTCGAGGGATTGTTAATTTTCGAGCACATTTTTTTCTTAATGGTACATTTTGAATATGTTTGAAGTAAATCAAGAAGCGCAAATTTAATCAAAATATTTAAAAATATGCTACAAAATAGTAATATAAATTATAAGCTAATAAACAAAAATAAATAAATAAAAATAATATATCATATAAGATATAAATGTAAAATATAAAACATAAGATATAAGAAATAACTATAAAGTGTAAAATATAAAATATAAGGGATAAAACAATGAAAATATAAAATATAAGAAATAAGCTATAAGATTTAAAATATAAGGTATAAAAAAGATAATATGAAAAATGAAATAAAAAATATAAAAAAAAAAGATTTTTAATTAAATAGAGAGCTCCGATGTGTAAATTTTTATATTTTATTTATACATTTATGCTTTTTAAAAATTAAATAAGTCTCAATGCCGTTCTTTACAAAATTAACTAAAGTTCATGTTAACTATTTGAATTAATAGAATCTTTTTTTAATATTCGTATTTTACTAGTTTTAAAAAATAAAATTGATTTAATTTATTTTTAAATATTTCGTTTATGCTGTTATATTTTTTAACTTTGGATTGCTTCAAAAAATATTTATATATAATTTTAAAATATTTTTTAAATGATTTATTTAGAATTTGTTGTTTAATTATTTTTATAATAGCCCATTTGAAATTACATAAATGACTAGCATGCAATATTATATAGATAATAATTATTGCACTTTATTTAAAATGCCTATTTATATTGATAATGAATGTTTTTGGCTTATTATAACTTAGGTTATTTTATATTTACATTAATTGTACAAATTAAAATGAATTACTGCCTAGTATTTTATAGTTTATGCTACCCCACGCTCCGCGCAGCCATTGATTTATATGCCATCAGCTCTCAAAAATATATATATATACATATCTATCAAGTCTATTCAAATCCTGTAGAAATAGTCAGTGGCATGGTATTTTCAAGAGGCAATTAGCAGTGACATAAATGAAAACAAAAACCGATTCGATTTGTTAACATGCTGCGGCAGCTGAGCCGAGCATTAATTAAAATAAATTGGCATATACTTCAGCTGGCAGTACGTTCGTCTAAGTGTGCCAGACTGCAATGGTAGAGCACACCAGACTACGAGAATACAAGAAATAAAAAAATTGTCAGCAGGCAGCGCAACGAAGCGTCTTATAAAATGTATCAAATCAATTTGCATTATTAAATTAATAAGCAATTAAAATCACTTGCACTTGCAAAATATGAATAAAATATAGAACAAATAAAAAGCAAAAACTGACATGTTCGGCACGACGAAGATTTAATACCCTTTTAGACAAACAACTCCTAAGTGCTTTAATTCAAAATCTTAATCTACGACTGAGTTTTCCTATCGCTGATATATTTAACTAAGTTATATTTAACCCGTTGTGAGAGCGGATTAATTAAATCACCACAAATATGAGTTAATTGATGGAATATACGACAGCAGTTAAATATACTCGCAAATTACGTATATGGGAATCACATTGTTTGACAAATTTACCCAAAATTCAGAAATTGGCAAAAATTATGCAACGCTCATAGATAAATAAGCAAATGTTGGGCACTTTTATATTACGTATCTTTAGTTATTTCTACCATGGACCGCAATTTTGTGGAAAATAATAATTTAATTAGCCCCACATAAACACCCACACACATATATGCACACACTCACACACACACACACATACACACATGGAAAACGGCCATAGCTTATGGCCCGGCAAAATTTTATGCATATCAAAAATACCAATTATGGCAACATTTTGTTGTCCTGCCTTTTACGGATCCAGAGCGTGTGCAATAATTTCACAGTGTGTGTGTCTGTGTGTATAAATATGTGTGTGTGTGTGTGCGTGTGCTGGCATTTTCAATGGTGCTCGAACATTAACGTTCAAAAGTCAATTAGTGGTTTTTATAAATGTGATTAAATTAAGTGACAATGTTGTTTACTGTTTTTACGGTTTTTGAATTTTTGTTCGTTTTAATTGGCATAACGGTGCCCGTAATTTGCCGTCGAGATTTGGATAGTTTTTTTTTTGGGGGGGGGGGGTATTTGATGGTTTTGGCCAGATATTTATGGAAATCAGGCAATGGTGTAATGTAAGCTAACGATGCCAATAAATTGTCCCATTATTTACACAAAAAAAGAGTTTGTACTAACTGACTAATTAATGGGGGATAGAAAGCTGACGCATCCTTTTGGCTGGAAAGTGAGACGTGGGAAATTCTACCTCTAAGGGGAGGAGACGAGGTTTAAAGCTTGCCTTAAAAATATTAACATCAACGAAAGGCTTTGCCTTGCCAATGGAGCCTGTGTGGCTAACGTGTCTGAGCGTTGAGCTGACAAAAGAGAAGTCGCTGGTTCAGTTAATTTCGTCATTTCTTATATTTTTCACATTATTTCGATGCGTAGGACGCCGGGTAATTTCTTTTTGTGTTATATAAAGAAAAAAATGTACACTTGGAATTCGCAGCAAGCAAAATATTTGGGTTATCTAGCCTTTTTTGGAGACGAATATTTGTTCCAAGGTGATTTTAATATAAATTTAGTTTTAATTACTTTTCAAGGTGTTTTTATGTTTTCTATTTGCCCTTCAGCTTGGCAGCTAGTCTTCTCACCTGGTAAACAAAACTATTTCGTTTTATTTATTTTCTTTACATATTTTGAACGTATTTTGAACATTTCATATTCGTTTTGCAGTTTGTTATGCATTTTCATTTGCACACATTTTTGTGGACCAGACAAAACAGCTTTTAAGCCTTTAAGCAAAACAAACCCATTTTCCACTTGTCACACACACATGCAGTACGACCAAGAGACACACACACACACACGTACACACTCACCCACCCGCACAGCTGGGCTTTTCAACTTGTGTGTCTTAACATTTCTTTTTTTTTGTTTTTAAATCAAAAAGCGACACAACGTCAAAACAATTTGTCGTCATTTAAAAGTCGACATTTAAATAAGAAAATGCAAATATGAAGGCGACCGAGCTGCCTGACTGGCAAGCCCCTTCACCCGCTCGCCATCCCTTGCCCAGGACAGTAGCTGTGCAGCTGCCTAAATGTATGCAATAAAATTTTTTATGCGCGCGAAAGACGCCGCATACGTTTCGTATGCATAAAATTAAGCCGGCTACGGACTGACTATGACATCAAGGGGCATGGTAGCAGAAGGAGGGGGGAGTACACGGCGCCTGGTCGAGCGTGACGAGCGCAGCTGTAAATATAAAGTGTCAGGCAGAGAAACACAGTGCACACACACACACATGTGCACAAACACAGTCATACTCTCGCATTGCAAAAACGTGTCTATTACAATTCAATTTGACAATAGGCGCACACAAAAGCCAAACCAACCAGCCGCACTGAGCTGCCACACACACACACACTCGCACACAATAGCTAGGTAAGCCCAAAAGTAGACTCTAGAAAAACACAAATACGACAACAGTTTGTTCTACACTTGCCAAGGCTGCAGCAACTAAGAAGAAATGTTTGCAACGCATGCAAAAAAAAGATATATAAATAAATATTAAAAATATAAAGTTGTTAAACTATATATATATATATGTATATAGATAAAAATAATATATATAAATAATATTTATAATACAATATAAATATATGTATATGTTTAATGCTGGTTTTGACGAGGTTTCCATTTTATAAAAGGACCTCGATTCAGCCAAACCAATATTTATATGTATATATGTTTCATATATATTTATGTTTAATGTCTTAACTATAAAATAAATATCACAAAATTCTATAGAAATTAAAGCTTGCAACTATAGAAATTTTATGGAAATTAATTTACAACTATTACCTTGAATAACATTTTTAGTTTACTCTGAAATTTAAAATACCTAGTCGAAAGTCTGCGGCGAACTAAAACAAAAGGCTATAAAGGTTACTAATGAGAATGTATAAATATATTTATTTATACTGAAATCAAAATTTGTAATGAATGCACAAACTCAGAAATCTTCTAGAATTTATTAAAAAAAAATACAATGAAATAAATAAGCCGAAATTCATAAATGTCATTAAATGAAATTCTTATGATTTTAGGAAATCACAAAAAGCGATTTGCCTGGAATATCTGCTGCTAGAAATTGCTTTCATCAAAATCAAATTAAAGTTAAGCCGACTCTTTCTTTCATTAAGAAGCGCATTTAAACGTCGGCTTAGCAATTATTGTTTAAACATTCTAGTTGGTTTGCCTGTTTGTATTTCGGCCATGTGTTTTTACTGCAACGGAAACGTCAAGTAAATTTTTTTTCTCAACGTAGTTAGTTGATGGGCATAAAAAAAAAAAGAAAATCTGAGCGACGCAGGTGGCGGCAACGACGGCCACAACAATGGCGACAACAGCGTCGAGAACGTGTACGTACGTTGCCTAGTCCCTGGGGCGTTATTTGCACGTTTCCGGTATAAATATACAACGCCCGAGATTTGTTTATGCGAAATGAAGCGCACAAAAGACAATTCGCATAAATGTTGCTGTTCTTGTTATTGTTGTTGTTGTTGTTGTTGGGGGAAGTTTTCATCCCTCCCTGCCTCGGTAAGGAGCAGGCAACTGGGTCGCCAGCTCAGTGACTTGTTCCCCGGTGCGTGACTCTGGCGGAAATAAAATTTGTCAGCTTTTTGCTAATGTCATGACTTTAAATAAGTCACAAACATTATGAAATGTGACACGCTCCTGGGAGTGTGCTCTACAGAGATTCTGTGAATTATATCATTATATAATCTAATTGCATGCCATATGCTATCAATCCACAAAGATGTATCACCAGAGAGCGTATCCATTCCCTAATTAAATTCAATGCTCGCACGCAAACGCTATATACAACAATCAATCAATCAATCAATCAATCAGCCAACCAACCAATAGAGTGCCCCGCCACTGAAAAACTAATCACTAATAAACTTACACAACGCTGGAAACGTTAACATGCCGCACAACTTGACCAACTCGCATGCCTCAGATTTGGCTAGGGTAAAGGCAATAAATGGGTTGGTGAGGAGAGGGAGAGTAAAAGGGGAGGTACATTTGTATATGTACCTGGGGTATGGCTACATATCAAATAAATAAATCATATGTGAAAACTTTTTTCACTTAGGCAATATTTTTACACAGAAACTGTTATGCTTTTCGTATTACAATCGCCATAAGTCTTGGCTGACTGGAGTGCTTCGGTACAGTGAAACCAAAGTCATTTGAAAGGCAGGAAAATGCACATAGAAGACAAGAAGGATTTAGTTTGAGAAATGCACATAAAATGCGTAGATATTTAGTTAATTTATTAGACCAGAGAGTAAAGCTTAAATGAGTTTATTTAGTTTTCGTTGAAGTTGTTCAAAGCTAGGCTCATCTAAAGCTATGATCTATATTTATAACGGAGCTGTAAAGCTCAAATTTTTACAAAAGCTTCCTTTTAATTCAAAAGTTGGTCAAAATTTGTATAAAAAACATCAACAACGAACTCAGCAAACGTGACCTAATAAGCCTGCATGGCTTAGTTGTATAGTCGAACCAGCATAATTGAGGTGGCTGGTTCAAATCCAGCAAAAATATTCATAACTGGCTCATATTCACAAAGAACAGAAGGAAAAGGTAATACATTTCCGACAGTTCCATAAAAACCCACTACTTTTCACTGTGCACAAGTTTGTATGCTAGCCTGGCCCAAAGTTGATCCAGCCAAATAGCCTTAGGCTGTAACTTGTAAACTTATTTTTCCATACACACACCTAAACACATACCACACACACACGCACACACTGAAAAGAAGAATCCAACTTTTATCCCGTTTAACGCTTAGCATACTCAGCAAATGTATGGATACTTGTATCTAATAGTAGCTCCGAGAAAATAAAATATTCAGCTGCCGATGATGATGAATGGCGTTTGGTCAGCTTGCGTGTTTGTGTGTGTGTGTGTGTGTGTTGTTGCTGTAGCTCTGTTATATGAACATGTGAAGAAATTCACATCAATTTGTAAGCGCTCACGAGTGTCTGGGCCAGTATATAAAGTATTTTTAGTCTATTTTCAACTAGGTTTTTTCTTTTTTTGTAGTTAGGTTTAAACAAGAGACTGCTTTAAGAGGCAGCTGGAAGTGCTAGCCACTGAGAAGGCCAGACTGGTCACGTATTATTATCGCTTGGCATTACCCAGCACGTTGGTTGTCCGGTTGCCAGCAGGACATTCATTTGATTTCGTTTGCCAACTTATAGGCGTTGCGCATTTGACCCCAAACGGTTTTTGTGCTCTTTGTTTTTGTGTTGCCCTGTGCTGGGCGTTGACAGCGTCCGACAGATTGTCAACTCCGCCAGGTCGTCCATTGATGGCGTTGCTGATAACGTGAGCTGCTCGCCTGGCCAGACCCACTAATTTTTTATGGTTAACGTCACGAGGTCGCAACGCTTTTGTTTTTTTGCTGGCCAAATGTCAAATTGTTTTTTAGAGCTGTTGCGAGTTTCCTTCTTAGTCTTCTATTTTTTTTTTTGTCAGCTTGTCAGTTTTTTTTTTTCATTGCAAGTTTGCCTTTTGCCTTTGGCTTGTAATCTGCGCTTGTGTTGCGCTATGTGTTCGGCTGCCAGCTTTTAGGCGCGCCTGGAATTACACCAGCGTACACATGTGTGAAACCGCAATGTGTTCAAAGCAACCAACAACAACAACAACAACAACCAAACAGGCAACTCGAAACGTGCTCATTTCGCTTGCGTTTGAGCCAAAAAGCAGCTGCCGCTGCGCTGTCCCATTGGTGACCAACTCAATTAAAGGCTTGCGGTCTCTTTGCTATCGTTCGACAGAGAAACAGGATTGAAATATAATCATGTTGCACTTAGTATATGCGTTTTATTTCAGCAGAGAAATCATGATTAATCAAATAAATCAATTCTTATAAATCACATTCAAATTTAAAGTAAAAGAGAAAGGTCAAAGATTAAATATGTTTGGCAAATGTGACTTGGCCCCTAGGACACCTAGGACCCCTAGACCCCAGTCTATAAAATAGTCTTATTTTGTATAGCTTGTTAGGAGAATAGCCAATAACTCTTAATAGCCCAGGGGAGTCTAGTTTCAGACATTTTAAAAACGGAATCATGTTCCATACAAAATGCTTAGCTTTCTAACAATTCTTAACACCGCAGAGCATGAAGTTTATGGATCCAATCACCGCAAAAACAAAATAGGTAAGTAACTTTACTTGCCTAGTTTAGTGCAGATCTAGATATTAAAAAACGGTATAATTTCAATGCAAAATTCGAACAATTCTATCCTGATATGAGCTCAAAGTTTATGGATCAAACTCCCGTCAAAACAAAATATGTAAGTAACTCTTAATAGCCGAATTTAGTCTAGATCTAGACATTTAAAAAACTGAATAATTTTCCATACAAGTCCTAGTATTAAGACCTAATGAATTATTGAATTATGACGCTTTAAATAAACCAAACGAAAATTACACTAACTTTTACCGAAGAATGAAGATGTGCAATTAAAATTGCAAGTTAATCCAAAAATATTTCTAGTAAATGAATAATATCAAATTCAATTGCGTATATCTGTGAGCATAAAATAGATATAGATATTTGCTATTAGATATAGACATAATGTAATAATAAAATCAATTCATTTTTGTTTCACAAATAGCTGTAAGTAAATTAAAAATATTTTATTGTAAACATTTCACCTCAACCAACATAGTTTATCAAAATTTGTGCTTTGTTTTAATAAGCACAATCAAATTAATTGGATGAATAACAGTGCATGACCGCAATATGCATAAGCAAATGTCAACAATTGGACACACCATTTTTACATATATATATATATATATTAATTATAATTTAATCAATTTATCTTGTTATAAATTTAAATTTTAAATAATGCCAGCAATAAACCGTAAATGCAAACATTCAAAACGCATAGCTTGCGATACCTTGAAATAGCTTAATGCATGCCTCATCGGAACAAGGCATTTATACAGGGATATATATGTAAATATATATATGTGTATATATATATCTGGTAGCCCCAAATTGGCTGACCATATGGTCTGTGTCTGTGGCATTAATTAATTTTATATTCATAACAAAATCTATAATTTATATGAAAATAATTTGCGCAACAAAATTCAAAATGCATGGAAATCATCTTAATGGTAAATCTCAAATCAATTTGCCGAAATGCAGCACACACAGGCACACACACAGGCACACACAGGCAGGCAGGCAGGCATGTGCAATTGAGCAAAATATAATCACAGGAATTTATCTAAAGTAGCTTGGGGAGGGCGAGAATCAGGAGTTCAACGTCAACGTTCGATGTCAACGGCATTTACATAAACTTCTCGTAGCCATTTTGTATCTGTGCATCTAAACCTGAGCTGCATGCAGACCAGATGCAATCCGCAGATACACAGGAACTGCAATTGAAGACATTTGTCATGCGTAGATTGGGGTTGAGGGGGCCACGGCTGAGGCCTGGGCCAAATTGGTTAATTATAACGGCTGCGGCAGCACCAGGCGACCAACGATTAGAGGCGGTGGGCGGGGTCAATGATAGCTGGCGGCGACTGCTGTGCAGCAAATTGCAATTCCAAGAGACGCACCGGAAGGAAGTGTAAAATTCAAATATGACAAATGACATGAACTTAAGCGGCTGCTGCCTGGTCAGTAAGTATGCCCCAAAACACGCACACGCACACGCACACGCACACACAGACAGACAGACACACGCACACAATAACTCACACACAAAAGATTTATTGTATGCGGTATATGGAAATTATGAATATCTTAATATTGTGGCATAATTTTACAGCGTGAAAGAGCGAAGCAGGGGGAGGGAGACTCCTTCGCCTGCATTCAAACTCAAGCTTTAATTAATAATTTTGTAATTTATCAATTTATATTCTGGCAATTTTTGAGCAGCCACAAATTTGATTGCATACTCGCAGGCGCCAGAACAAATATTGTGACAAAATGCACTTCCAACTCTCCGAAAATCAGAATATAATTCCCAGTCGAAGACTTTAGATAATTTGCCGCATAAATATATATCCGCTTGATTGATAAATAGTTGATTTGAAAGCGGCGCTAATTTTGCTGCTTCAGTTGGGCAACAACTTGCATCGCATGTAGCTTATAAAGTGGGCCTAGAGGGCTTAGCTTTCCGCTAAGCCTATTGTGGCAAATTTACAGCGGCAACGCAGTTGGATATCCGCAAAGCTGATTGTCGGCTTTCCTGTCATTTGCCAGACTTAACTTAAAAGTATACAACATCAGACATGTGTCTTATATGTTGTTTATGCAATCATAAGTGTCATCAAATTTCTTAAGAGTTTTTTTTGTGCAACAGTTAAATGATGGTAGAATTGTTTTGAGATATATTGACGCTTATTTTACTTAGAAATGCACATCATTTTAATTTATTAATAACTCAACACTATTCACCAATTAAAAGTCAGAGGTGGAAATCGACGGAAAAAAAAGAAGAACAAGCACAAAAAAGTTGACAGAAAAATAATTAATAAAAATATTTGACATAAAAATCTATATTTCCCAAGGTCTCAGACCAAGTTTGCTTTACGATTTTGTATATATGTATGTAAGGATTTATGTATGTATGTGTTTATGTACGTTTGTAGGTGTTTATGTACCTATATATGTGTTTATGAACTTATGTATGTATATACCAAACGCAGACCAAACGCTGCGCTACTTATATAAACTATACAACTATATAACTTATTCGTTAAAAATTGCCCTTCTATGCGATTCTCATGAATTGAAGTAAGCCTTTCTAATGCCGCTCAGTACTAATTTTGTTCTTTTGTTAATGTGTATTTTTAGAAGTCTGCGCCCCTCCTACTAATAAATGGCATTTGCCATTGCGTGTGAGCTTTTGGAAGAGCAAATATGTACATATATATATATTAATATATATATATAAAAACTTTTTATAAATAAATTATGAAAGTTTGTCCGCACAATTTCACAGTTTTTTATTATATGTTATCCTTGTTTAATATAATTTATAAACAAAATATTTTAATGTTCATTTCCTAACAAAACATTTTAAAACAAGTAAGAGGCTCTAGTCGGGAGTTCTCGACTAGGGGATACCCTGCACCAACTGCAGTTCAGGCTACGAGCTCGTTTGCTTTAGCAGTAATACTAAAAAATTGTTTACCCATTTTTAATGGGTTCACGGGATAAACATGTTTTATTTATAGCTGTTTAATAGCAATACTTTGATAATGTTGTCCGTTAAAGATAATAATATATATCTCCAATCAAAATATATATTAATTATACAATAGCTGTATACTATTTCGACAGTTATGCACAGACTAATCAAATAATCCATTTCAAATTCCAGTCCATGATACACACTGTCCGTTTAGATAATTGCCTTCCAATTATTGCGCCTTGTCGGCTATGAAGTGCTCTCCAAACTTTTCGCTAAAACTTTCCACATCCACACGCAAAACACACACACAGACGACAATCCAATCAAGTGAAATGTAAGCCAAAGTAAAATTAACACCGGCAAATACTTGCCACACTTGCAACACTTTGCAACAATTCACACACAGCTTCCAGTTACAGATTGTTTAATTGTGAAAGAGCTTGAATCAAAATATATGTTGAGCTCCATGCAGGACCAGCATAGACTAGCATATGTGTCCTAGTTCGAGCCGCTGCCCCTCTACAGCCATTGTCTGCCCCACTCAAGATGAAGAGGCAGCTGCAGCCAGGTTAGGGGGCGCTTGTTGAAGTGCTCATGTGCGGCTACATTAGGTTTGATTTTGCTCTCAGTTTACTCACTTTGATTTCAATTACAAAGTTGCTCGAGTGAAACAATAACATAAAATTGCTGGGGGTAGCAAAAGGCATAACCTCTATAGAAAATGCCAGCTGCATGTTTTATGCGCACCGCAAATTGCATTAGTACCAAGTACCCCTCTTCAGCTGCCCTGCTCCCTGCTCCCTCTCTCTCTCTCTCCCTCTCGCTCTGTAACGAGCCCAGAGTGCTTGAAGAAAACCTTGACTCAAGTTGCAAGCGCCACAAGTTGCATGTTAGCAGCGCGTAAATTTTTTTGTTTATTGCCACAGCAGTCTGACAATGGACAGACAACAGAACGAGCAAGTTTTATGTGGGGCCAACAGACAACGGACAACAGCAACAACAACAACAACAACAATAACAATAACAGCAAACGGCTTAGTAAATTTTTTAATTTATTTTCCAGCTGAATTGCACAGCGGAAGCGTTTAAAATCGTAAATGCGGCCACGCCTCACCCACTTCAAGGCACTTTTGGTGTAATTAATTGCACTTTAAATTTGTTTACAGCTTTTCCACTTTATTTATGAACTAACCATTTGAACATGCCACAATTAGTTTCTTATTTACATTCTCAAGTCCCAAGAAAATATTATGTGAATATTTGTGTGCTAGCATTCAGAATAGATTAAATGCTCATGGAATCAAGACGCATAAGAACTAAGGCGTGAAAGTATTTAAATATGTGAAATAAGCAAAACCAAAAAAAAAAAAATTAAATATATATTAAACTAGAAAGTTAGAAGATTTAATACCCTAGTAGACATTTGCCTTAGAGCTTTACAGATATGTGAGAATAGTGAAGCGGAAAACAGATCTTACGATCGATCCTGTGACAGTTATTTATGATATAGAGGTCCGAAATATTTAATGTTTATATTTTTAATATTAGAATAATAAATAATGTGTATAATATATTTATATTACTTACCTTGGGTTGATCCACAATTTTATGTCATTTTTAGTATATTTTGATAATTTTTGTTTTTATTTATTTACACTTTTCACGCACTTTGCCATTATTATTATAAAGTTCCAGATGACCTAAAATAATATTTAATCTTTTTTAGAATATTAATTTTGAACTGGTCTTTGAGCAGTATAATAAATGGTCTATTAAAAAGATTTCAATAATGTATACAACTAAACAACTACTTAAAATAAATTTTTAAGCTTTGAAGACTATCATTTGTATAAGAAAATGTATCTTAAAAAACTTTGTTATTTGGCTTATCAATTAAACGCGAGTCCAAGCAGCTTCTTGGCTCTGAAGTTTACAAATTGTTAGAGAACCATTCAGAATAACACCGCAAAACCGCCGCACAAGACATGGCAATTGAACCAGCGGCCGAGAGTCAACTCAAGCAGCAGCACTCAATATAATCACAAGCTAAATCACTTGACCAAGTAGGCACTACACACACACACACACACACACACACACATAAGAAAACTCCTCAACTGAGTTTTAGCCACTTACATTGCTTGGCGCCATCGCATTGCTTACGCCTTTCGCTCGAAATCTTGCCCACAGACAACCGAGTGCAGCAGCCGCTGCCGGGCAGCGCAGTCGCCGCCCGATGATGATCCACTTCAGCCTGGCCACATAAAGTGTCATTAGCTCGAGTGGAGGAGCAACTGCAGCGTTGAGAGCGGAACTGCGACTACATTTGGCAGATTACATCGCAGCCAGCCGCTAAGCAAATAAACGCTTAAGCATAAAAATATGAATTTATTTGCTTAAAAACAGAAAATCCATGAAAGCAGAAAATACTCATATTTTCTACGACGACATATAAATACTCTAAATGCCGTGAGCTAAGCGCATTACGATCTGTGAGCATCCCATAAATAAACCGCGGCTTTTAATTGACTCTTGAATAAAAACTTAAATATAGAATTATAATAACGTGTTCACATGGTAATTAAATCAAAACAATTTGATTTAAAATAAAATTAATAAATATTTTTTTTAGTTTGTGCGAATTTAAATAAACAGCTAGGTTTTTAAGCAAATGTTAAAATAATGCAGTCAATAAAATTGTAATCTTTGTAAGCAAGGTAACCGTAATGAGAAGCGCCGAGAAAGGCTCATTAGTAAGCTTGTAATTGCGCATATTGATGCTCGCTAGCGATATCTATAGTTTGTTGGCCCACGTATTTATTATTCTTTATCAAGGATTTATTTTTTTAACACTTGATGATGAAGCGACAATAAATCTTATTATTATTTGTTGCAATAAAGTTATCTTCACATTGCAATAAATAGTAAACAAATATTTCTATTGAATTAAATTTACATTAATGTTTAAGGTTTTGTAGATGGATTAACGACGACTTCTTCAAGACCCTGCCAGATGCCCTAACAAAAGTATTGTACTTGACGTAAGTACAGCTGCTTGTGTATATATAAAAAGTTGCCCAAAGTCTGCCATAAATGCTGATTAACTTGCCGGGCAATTCACTCACTTGCACTCCCTCTCTTTCTTTATATACATATCTCTTTCACTTTGCGTCTGCTGATGCAATGGCTAAAGTTTGTTTTGGTTGTTGTTGTGTATCTTTTTGGACAGCAGTTGGCATTGCTTTGTGGTGGATTTTAATATTGGCACTAAGTAGCTATCAGAGCTTCGTCGGAGCATTCGAAATGAAGTGGCAACTTGTTTATTATTGTTATTATGCTCTGTTTATCTTTTTGTTTGGGTTTAGTCTCTCTCTCTCTCTCGCTCGTGTAGAGTGTCTCCTTTTTGGCTACTTATTTTCTTTTAATTAAAAAAGCAAATTTGCAATTTGGCAAAAGGTAAATAACAAATAGCAAATAGCAAATAACTGCATACCGTGTCGATTTTTAAGTGTTTCTAATGAAAAAAATAGAAAAAAAAAAGAAAAAAGAAATAACCCCCCACTCGAAACAGCAGCTCGAAACAGCTGCATAGTTAAAGGCGCTCGCCATACAAAATAAGCACTTGAGCCACGAAAATGGAAAATAACCAACCGCATAATGACCAAGGCAGGGACTGCAATCCTTGGATATGTTACTGCTCGCATACAACTGGAGTGGTCAGCGGGTGTATTATATACATATATATACACACACACACATTCGCACACACCGCCTAATGACTTTGATACGTATGCAGCAAAGTCAAAAGCATGCACTTAGTGACTATTATAGCCATGTTAATCATAGATGCCAGCATAATGGCAACTTGGAACGCAATGTGCATGACGAGCGTGTTAAACACAAAAACCAGAAAGGGGCTAAATAAGTGTGGACTGAATGTGCATAAGTATACATACATATGTATGTGTAGGGTGCTTCAATCTAATCAATAAACAGGCATTCAATCTATCAGCAATGCAATGCAAGAAACAAGTCTGCTCCAATCGGGCGTGACCGACTGGAAGATACTCTATAAAAGATAGCATAAGTGTGGACTGTACATACATATGTGTATGTAGGGCGCTTCAATCTAATCAATAAACAGGCATTCAATCCATCAGCAATGCAATTCCAGAAACAACTCGATTAGAGCAATCGGGGGTGACTGACTGGCAGATACTATATAAATATTCCAATCAAAACAAACACGCATGGAAATGCCTCCGTGATAAACTCTGTAGTTTTTATCCAAATTTTATGCAATTTTCAAGATTGCAATTTGTCAATCACACAAAGGCATATTTGAAAAATTTTAAGGGGGAAACGGATAATGTTGCTGTCGCTAAAACAGGAAGCCAAGATCATTCTTTGTATATTTATTGACGATTTGAATATTACAAGCCTTAATCCTTGTAGTCTCTGAGATCGACGAACAGACATGGCTAGATCGACTCATCATTGATGCTGACCAAGAATTTATATACACTTTATGGAATAGGAGATGTCTCTCTCTGCCTGTTACATACTCTTGCACAAAACTTTTTACCTATTTTTACCTATAATGTTATTTTATTTTATATTTACTTAAGATTTCATTATGAAAAAGTATAAGAATTAGAATAAGCAAAATAATATCAAAAGCAACGCATTCACGTTTTATAAGAGAATTAACTTTTCTTAAGAGAAAACAAAAGCAAATTACATACAATGAGTTATGAGTTATGAATATTTAGTGCACACACATATAAACCATTTAATACTCACACTCTTGCTCTTTCTCTCCCTCTCTTTTTTGCGAATTTGTCGCCGCGCCATTTTTATCTGTGTGAAAAAACTCTGCAAAAATAAAAATTGCGACGACAAATTTTAGCGATTATTTATTGGTATTTAGCTTAGCACTACTTTATTGTAATGAAAAAACACACGCGGCACCAACTATTAACGTTTAACACCGATAAGAGTTAAGAAGAACTAGTTAAATCAATTTAATGCACACGCGCGACGTTTGTGTTCGATTAAAAAGGCAGACGCGCACATACTAAATATGTCTTATTCAGCACAGTCTATGCTAAGCCGGCGCACCTAACCCCTCCCTCCTTCCTCACACGAAAACCACGCTTCATGCACAAGCGCTTACGGCTGAATTAAGAACTAAGATAACGGAATTAAAAGCATAACCGCCGAAGGCGCGAGAGCAGTTGGCATGCAAATTACCCCCCGCTCCCCTGCTCCAACAACTCAAACATAACAGGATCAAAAGCATTAGCGTTAATGGCGTGTCGAACAAAAGAGTCATAACCCACGCTCAAACGAACCGCAGTGGCCACTCTTTTACTAAACGCGCGCTCTAACAGCATTTCGATCAATGTTGTAGCAAAAACTGCAGTCTGTTCTCTTAAGGCGTGTAACATTGCCCGGCTTTATTATTTATTTTATGACTTTAATTGAATTGATGAAGTGATATTTTGAATGAAATTTATATTAAGATTTGATTGAATTGATGAATAGCTCTTTGAATAAGATTTAATGAGCAAATTTAAAAGCTTACTACTTTTAGAAATTTAACCTTTTAAGTCTTTTGAGATATTCAACAATCTTTCTTGGAGGGTAAGATAATGTGAGGTTGAAAAAATTAAAAGACAATAGGAAAAAGAAAAACAAGCAGTTTCTTAATTTAATTTATTTTCTCATTTTCCGAACAATTGCCGCATGCATTGGACGCTAAGCAGTACAAATTTTCCTGACGCTTCCACTTAATTAGCTGCTCAGTATTGAGGTGAGTTTCTAACAAATCCAACACACGCCCCTATCGAAAGACAGCGGGACTTCACGCAAGATGCCAAAACATGGGAAAGCATGTTTATGCGGCAAAAAAAAAAAGCAAACGCAAAAAAGAAAAACTCGAGCAAGAGGGAAGTATGCGCAGCCGCCAAGAAACAAAAACTCGTTGTATATATAAATTTTAGGTAAATAACAGCTACCTGCACGTATATGTACAGATTTGTGGAAACTTAAGATTGCAAACATTGTATTGAGTTCTAAGATATTTGATAATATAAATTAATCTAGTTTCGATTGCCCCTCTGCGTATTGCATAATATATTTTTCGGCGTGTGTTTGTGTGTCGCGTATTTATTTATTATTTAACAGTAACAGCCTATCGCAAGTTTTCCCCCATTTTCAATGTCTTCGCATTGGCGGCCCATTTCGAGCTTCGGCAATTTTCCTCCTCGACTCGTAGCTGTGTGTGTGTGTGTGTGTGCGTGAGGCAGTATCTATTATGTCTCCTTTATTATATTTTCTTTTCCGTTTTTTTTTTGCATTAACATATTTTCATTCGTTTTTATTATTTTATTAATTTTTATGGGTTTGAGAACGGGCGCAGCTGTGTCACGCATTCGATTTGCACTTTATTTAGAAGACTTTTTTCTTGCTGTGACTGACTGATTGACTGATTGACGAACTGGCGAACTAATTGACTAGAGAACACACACACAGCAGCAAGAAGAGCAAACTTTGTCTTAGTAGTAAACTTTTCTTTGGGAAAATCTCTAACGCAAGGCCGCATATTTATTAAAAATTATTTTATGGAACTTATTTCAAACCAACTTAAGATCTTGGGAAAAAATCATTGCTGCATAATTTACGGAAAACCTAATTTATTTCCTCTTTCAACTTAAAACTACTTTTTAAGCAGTAAATAAAGAATTAATATTAAACTACTTAGATAAAAAATATGTCACTGTTGGGTATTTAAGTGAGTATATACTACAAAGAAATTTAATTTTCTTTCGATCAGTTCTAAAAAACGGTTAAAAATATTGATAAATAAAAAATACCAAAAAGATAAAAAAAGGAATTTTAATTCAAGTTTAGCAAAGACGCGAAATTGGTGATTAATTTATGGAAACGCACTTGGCACCAACAAAATCTGCTAATATTAGCTCGAAAATATATAGAATATAGATAGTATATTTACAGTATAGTTATAGTATTTAAATGGTATATTTATAGTTTTAGTTTTAGTATATATGGTATATGTATATAGTATATTTATAGTATACATAGTTTTTTATGTATATTACTTATATTATATTTATCATATATTTTCAGTATGGCATATATATAATTATGGGATATAAGTATTTATTATTATTAAATTTATGGTATATTAATTGTATTTTTATGCTATATTTATAATGAGTATATTAGGTATACTATAGAATAATTATAGTAAATATTATATGGTATATTATAAGTAGTATATGGTATATGCTATGTTTATAGTATATTTGTGGTATATTTATAATAATATTTTTGGTATATATGTATATAGTATATGAATGACTTATTTGTGACATATTGTAGTATATTTATGGTATATTTATATTTATCGTATCCTATATAGTATATAGATTGAATATTTATGGTATTTTAAAAGTGTATATATAGAGTATATATATTATAAAGATAGTATATTTAAAGTTTATTGATAGCATAATTATGGTATATTTTTGGTACATTTATAGTTTATTTATGGTTTATTTCTAGTGTATCTATACACTTATAATATATATTTATTTATAGTATTTATATTTTTATAGTATATTTATGGTATAAATTTATATATATATATTATTTATATATATAGTATACTGATACCATATTTGCCTAGCAACGTAGTCCTTATAGATTTATTTGCGCTTGAATGTAAACTCACCACAGCTCTTCAATTTCCCTCGCATTAAACAAAAGTCCCTTTCAACTAAACGCATGAAAGCTTTGGCATCAGGCCGAAAATCGTCTCAGTTGATAATTGAACGCCAAACGAAGCTGTCCCAAGAATGGTCTTAAAATTAAGCCCATTAAAAATTTAGCGGGTTGGGTATTATTATGCGTGTCTGCGCTTTAAATTATGCGGCCAAAAATTCTGCTCAGATTAATTAATTAATTATGAATACATTTGAAGTTGACAAATTTATGCATAAATCTCATTATTATTAATAATAATAATTTATAATTATTATCAGAAATGAAATACCTTCAATTTTCGAAATATTTACCTATCAATTACAGGTTCAGCTACAGACAACAGGATTTGCAATTGTTGTTGCAATTTTTCAAGTAATTTAAATACCAAAACAATTAAGAAATGTTATTCAATTTATGCGCAGTGCCGACAGTTAAATGCACGTACAGCCGACAAAATGTTATTAGAGCCTTTTATTTTTATGATAAAATATTTTTATATGCAGATAATTTTGTTGTATGGTGAGGAGCATAATATAAATCCTAATTGTACAGTTGACTTTAAGTACAAATTAAAGATAAAATCAAAATATTATAAAAATAATAATAAAAACAATTAGTAAAAAATAAAAACAAAATAAATAAATTAATAATAATAATAAAAGAAAAATATTAAAAACAAATAAATACAAAATAAATAAAAAATATAAAAAAAAAATATTTCAAATATTATTAAAAGTACACAAAAATTAAAAAAAAAAATAAATTTATAAAAAAATAAAGATATATAAAAACTCGCAGTCTTGTTTCATTGAGATGATAAAAGAATGGCATCTCATTAGAAATATATTTGCTTTATATACATTCCACATTTAATTTACAAAAATGTATATACCCTTCGATAGAGTATATAAACATGCATGCGGCGCTTGGCAGCTTTTGCAGCTTAAATTGCAATTAAATTTACAAATCAATTATTATGCTTACTTTACTTATATGCGAAATGCCACAACAACAACATGCAGCAGCTGGAAAAGCTGGAAATTTGGCAAGTTCAAAGTTGCAGTTGTTGACAACAAGAAATTTTCATTAAAATAAAAATTGCAGCAGGCTGTCTGACAGCAATCGGGTCAACAGGGAGGGAGAAAGGGGGGAGGCTGCTCTCGAGTGTCACTTAAAATTCCAGGTTGCGTTTGCCCCGCCTCAGTCTTCCCCAGTCCCACGCCAGCTCTCGACTAAAAACTGGGCAACGCGTCGACATTGACTTGGAAATCAAATCAATTTTGCAAGAGCCAAGAGCTCCGACAAAACTCCAGGACTCCGGCCAGGCCTCAAGGACACCCCAGCACTTGTGTTGTCGACGGCAGCCGTAAATTGAATTCAATTAATACGTTTGTAAATGTCATCAGAGAGAGCCGAGCAGCCACATTTCGTTTGGCCAAACGATTTACAGTCCTTTAAAACTCTACTCAAAAAAATACATAGATATATATCTATATACACATATATGTATATATGAAGTCGGTTCGAGCAACTGTCGTTCGATTTATGCTACAATCAGATAGGGCTACAACCAAATCCCAAACAACTGGTTTCTGAGTCCAAAGTTAATTGAATTGGCTCTGTGCGGCATTTTGTGCTTGGGCTCAGTTCATAAAGATCCCATTTTGGGGCGATGCCCACCTTTGGAGTGAAATGTTATCGAGCGAGAGACTGACTGACTAGCAGTTACCCTTTAGCCGAGCTAAACAATGCATTGTTCGATTGTGCAGAAATTAATTTGATTTAATTTTATTAATTTACAATTGTTTGAGGCTAATAAGCCAGGCTGCAAGCAGGCGCACCGGTTCGAACCTTGAATTGCAATTTATTTTCTATTATGAGCAGAACCTTATGCCAAGCCAAAGGCCTTAAAATATATCTAGCCAAGCGCGAAATGAACCCGATTTCTTTACGGCTTGATTTTAACACAACCGAACATTTTAAAAAAAATTTTGTTACTATGTAAAAAAGATAAAGGCAGGCCTCTATACATACCCTACCTGTCATACCACAGCCAGTAAAATTTGTAAAAAATTTGTAAAAAAAAAATATTTATATAAACATCATATAGCTGCCTTTGGAACAAACGCTCGAAGTGGAGGTTCTTGCATGGAAAAATATTCTAGTTTCCAAAATATTTTTATCAATCTGAAGATATCCTTACTTTCTCTTTCGTCTTTTCCCAAATTTCTAAACACAAGAAATTTACAGCTTAAAACTGAACCAGCAATCTTTTTTTTTTTTGTGGCTTGCACATAACTAAAAAATGTTTTTAGTAATTATCCCTTTTTGTTTGTTCAAAATGTCTAAATTTTTTTGGAAAAGCAACTCAATAAAAAAATAAAATAAATTTTCGAACTAGAATTAACTCGCTTTAATTTGCCACACAATTATTTTCAAGGCCGCCTCGAAACTCTGCTTTCTTTTTTTTTTACTTTTTACTTTTCGCATTTAAATTCTAACGTCCTGACCCGCAAGTCTTCATCATCTAATTGAATTCCCGATATTTGCGCGCATTTGAACGCAATTAATTTGCGGCTGCCATGCGAAAGAATGCTCTCTATTCTAAAGCCGATAATCAGAAAACTGAACCGAGTCGAACCGAGAAAAACCACCAAAAGCCAACAAAAGTGCGGCGCACAATTAATTTTTCGTGCAAATTTAACGCGCAAATCGCGTAAATAATCAAAAATTAGATCACAACAGCTGCTGGTGATGCTGTGTGCGGTGCAAGCCCCCTCCTCCCCCCGCCCTCCCTCCACACTCCCCCTTGCTGCTACTCGTGTTGCATGCTGCGTCCCCTTTGGCCAAATGGTTGCCAGTGATTGCGGCGAGTTGTCAGGCTTTGCTTAGGCCTCGTTCGGCGTACCGGTCGCAGTCATGAAACAATAATGTCCACAAATTGACGCCACAAGCTGTTGGCTCAATGCGAGCATACACACGCACACACACACTCGCACACACATGCACACACAGGCTTCGTCTGTTGCACTTCCTCTGTGGCGCCATATTGGATTTGTGCCCCGGTGCCTAGTCTGTGAGCTCTCTGCGAGGGGCTCTGCTCTGAGTCGGTGGTTCTGGGCTCTGTTTTTATTTGCCTGCTTGTTTTCTGCTGGTTAGCTGGCTGATTTTCCAACTGGAGCCGCTCGTTGGAGCCGCGCGTGTTGCCAACGAAAATACAAGCAAACATATTGCCGCTGCCTCCTCAGTTATTGTTGTTCCAGTCAAGCTGCTGCTGCTGCTGCTGTTGCCGAGGCAAGTTCTGGCCGCCCGGCTACTTGTTGTTTAAAATGCATTGTATGTGGACTCGTTGTGTGCCGTTTGCTAATTCCAATGCAATTTTAAGTCGCGTCTTGTTCAGCTTAGAGCCAGCAGCTGCACCTTGTTAATCTGCGAATTGTTAGCTGCTTATCAAAAAGTTTGTAGGGAACGCGAGTCGTATACGTGATATTGCGGCAGTAAATTAACTTAATTATGACATTGATTGAATTTCAACAAATAAATTGCATGACATTTGATTCCAAAACCAACAAAAAAAAATTTATAAAATAATTACTAAGCGCATTAAATGTCGAACTAGACATGCAGATACCCAGTAGTCGGCCCAATCTTATATATATAGCGGAGAATTTTAATTTATATATATTAAACAATTTTTTTATGACTGAAAAGCAAGCCTAACATGACTTTTTCTTGTTATAGGTTAAAATAATATACAGGTGATAATTATAATAGATATATATACATAAAAATATATATCTATACATAAAACATTTATAAAAATAAAACATTTTAAAATAAAACTTTTAGAAGCAAGCTTCAAATGGAGACAATTTTCTTATAATAGTCCCCATTTGAAACTTGCTTTTTAAAGTTTTTTTTTTTAGTCTATAATAAATATAAAAAATTATGAATAAAAATAATTATAAATTATTTACCTTACTTAAATAACTCTACAAAAAAAAAACTGTCTTTCGTCTTTTTTACTTAATTTGAGAACATTTTATAATTTTCTAAAAAAATTTAAACATTCAGTTCAAATTTTTCCTAAATATAGAGAACAATGAAAAATAAAAAATTATAAAATGTTCTATTATTATTTTCCTATTTGGAAAATATGACAAATAAAAACAAATAAAATTTGTATACAAATATTTATATCATCTAGAAAAAAAACTTGTAAAATTAAAAATATTAGACTTTTGACTGTTATAAATTTAATTAAGTTTAAATGCATATTATTATAAAAGAAAACATTATAATATTTAAATATAAATCACATACAAACTCGCAAATATTAAAAGCCAAAATCTATTTGTACGCAATTTGTACGCAAGTTGAATTTAATTCCATGCCTTCAGCAACATGTCACGAATATTTTCTATTCACAGCTCGTCTCGAGCTTTCAACCAATTAGCACAACAATAGCTAAAAATGTTCTATAAAACTTGCATGCCCGACTATAAATAACAATTAAAATTTCATCCACAAATGCAAAACACAATAAAACTATTTGCGGTATTTTTTTTCTCTCGAACATATGGCGAGAAGAAAAAAGCGAAAACATTTCAAAATGTGGTTAAATACAAAAAAAAATAAAAATAAAAATGAGAAAAACTGCAATTAAACAGTAAAATCAAAAACAACAAAAAACTATAAAAAAAAACCCCCACACATACACATACACAAATCAAAACGTGGACGAAAATGCAAATAAACGGCTCGCCGAAGCTTAAATACCCTTATGGCCTTTGGATTAATTAGAATAGCTATAACCGGACGTAGGTTTATATGGGTCCTATATGGTGAACCAATTTGATACGTTCTTAATTTCCAAGCTTGTCAAAAATATCTTGAAACACAAAACAAAACTATTTTACAGTAAATTAATTTATCTCCGATCCTTCCTATAGAAGTTATATTAAACTACAGCAAGTGACAAAAAGATTCCGACAACCAGCTTCATATAAACATTACTTATTGATCAGAAGTAAAAAATATATTAAGATAAACAAGGAGAAATAAAATAATATATTAATATATTAACTATAAAGAAATATTATTATATTACTAATAAAGAATAGATTAATACATTAATAATAAAGAAACTTTAATATTTTACTAATAAATAATATATTTAAATTTAATTCTAATATATTATAAGATAAAAGAAATATTACTTATAAAGAACATATTAATAGATTCATAAAAAGAATATAATATGTAATTATATGTAATAATAATATATAAAAAAGAATATATTAATATATTAATAATAAAAAAATATCAATAAAAAGGAATATTTTAATATATTAATAAAATAATATTACTAATAAATAATATATTAATAAGAATACAGGATAAGATAATATATAATATATCAATTAAATAATAAGAATAAGAATATATAATTTAATATTAATAACAAACATATATTAAATAATTACTAGTAAGGAACATAAAAAAAAGAGAATATTAAAATAAAAATAATTAAAATATAATAACGCAGTGATAATAAAGACTATATTAATAATAAACATAAATAATATAATAATAAATATTAAATAACATTAATATATTAATAATAAACAAATATTAATATATTACAAATGAAGGATATATTAATATATTAATAATCAACAATATATTATTATACTATTTATAAATAATAGATTATTAATTATTATTTAAAAAATTATTATTATTATAAATGTAATAATAAAGATTATATTAATATAGTAATAATAAATAATATATTATTACGCGTCACACATTTCATGACAAAACGAATATAACCTCTAAAAGTTGCATGAAAACAAGGTAAAAAGTTGACTGAGTTTGAGGTTAACCCAACTAAAGCAAACCGGAAACAGCTCGCTCTCGCTTGCTCTCTCTCTCTCGCTCTATCTCACTCTCCCCCGCAATGCTGCACACGCACTCTTTGCACTGGCTACAATGTGTGCGTTTTTTTTGTATCCCCTTTTTTTTTGCTCTTCCTTCTTCCTTTTTTTTTTGCTTCTTTTTATTGGTGCCTCGTGTTTATGTTGTCAGGTTGTGCTATTTTTTTTCCGGGCTGTGTAATCGAGTCAATTGTTTCCGGTTCGACGATGAGGCAATCGACTGCGTCTGTTTTTATGGGCTTGGGTTGAGATTTGGGTTTGAGTTTGGATTTTGGGTTTGTGTTTCCTGGTTGTTGTTTTTGTTATTGTTGTTGTTGTTTTACGGTGTTGATATTGACTTCATCCGTTTAGAGGCAAAAGTTTTTTTGTGGGCGTTTTTGACATGGGCTAATAAGCTTGTTTCGGTCTGTCATTTTTGACAGGTCTGCGAAACACTTGTATTCGTTTGTCAGATTGGCCATTAAATGGTATTTTATGTAGTTTCATATGTGCTTTTTTTCCAAGGGGTTGCGATCCCCAAAGTTCACGTTTAGCCCACTATGCTACTTCCGTATATACGATATTTATATTAATTTTATACATTTTTGTGAAATTTAAAAGGTTTATCTTGCTCTTTTTAATAAGTTTCATGTAACCACATTTTAATTTCTAACCAAACCTTTAAAGTAGGTTAGATTATATCCATATCAACGTATTTTTTTCTTTTTTATTTAATTTCTTTTTTAATTTTCATACAGAGTCGAATTTGTTGGCAATATTACTCGGCCGACGGAATTTAGTAGCTGCTCATTAAGATTCCTATTAGGCAATTGCCACTTTGAGCATCTTTTGTTGGCACTTGGAACGTCAACTGCGCGACATAATTAACCCTTATTTGCGCATTTTATGACCCGCACCATAAAATGGCCATTTAAATTACGAAACACAATAGAAAGAGTTTTGGCCATTTGGTAAGTACGGGGCAATTTGTTGATGGCATCGAGAGATGGCTAAAAGCAGGCCATAAAAGGCGCCAAATTGGCAAAGGTGAAAGCGTCGGGAAGTTTTAAGCATCGGCTTTAAGGCAAATTGTTGGCCCCGGGTCTGGCCTTAAAGCAGCTTACAATTTCGAACGCACTGCGGGCAAGCCGCTTAACTTGCATAATCCAAATATCTGGCCACAACGCACTGCAGACTCTTGACTCTTACCCGTTTTCCACTCCCTTCTTTTTTTTTTTTGGTAGTTCCTGAAGGCCATCAAAGTTGAATGTCTGATGCGGGCAAGGGTCATCATCAAGTTGCGTGGAAGACAAGCAATTGCTTGTTAGGTCATAAAAATTCAATAGCTGGGGGGTTACCGAGTGCGGCAAACCCTGATAGAGTTTTAAACTTTAACTGCGACCAGGGTGCGCTGACATTGTCTGCGATTGATGCAGCTTGTTGGAAGTGGAACTGGTCAGGGCTTGGTCTGATAAACCGGTTAGGCTTTTATGATCATTCGAATGGGGGGGTTAGTTAGAGTTAACTAGCAAGCAACCCTTAAAGCTTTTTCATTTTCAGCAATAATTCCCAAACGGTTAAAGCAAACGCCGTGCATATCTGTTAAGCGTTTCACTGATCAAAGCACAACCTTGTGCAGTGGCAATATCGCAAACAATGAGGTCACAGCCGAGTTGCGATTATTGCTAGTTGAAAACTTTAACCAATAACTCGCCCTGTGTGAGCTACGCTCACGTTGAGGCAATTTTTTTAGGCTCGAAAGAGCTGATTTTTAAATAAATGCAAACAAAAACGAAAAAGAAAGGATAGCTTCGGCACGCCGAAGATTTAATACCCTTGCAATACCCTCGCCTTACGGTCTTACAGATATGTGAGCACAGTGAAGCTCGTAAATGCTGAGTTTCATGAAAATATAGAAAATGATACCTGGCTACAGTCTTAGGCGGGGATTTGCTCAAAAGGGCAAGGAGGTTCGGACCCGTAGCAGGGGTAGAGGGGCCCAGAAAGCCAATGCCACGTGCGAGGGACGACGCTACCGTAGTCGTTCCTAGGGAGCAGGCAGTCGTGGTGATCACGATCATTTTGCGGTCGGTTATAAATTGAAGACGAAGAATAGAGATGGTTTGAATTGTTGGACGCCATTAATATTAATTATTAATTAATATAATCAAAAATAGAAACCTGCACTTAATTACAAAAATCAACAATATTTTCGTAAAAAGTGACTTTGGTGAACAGGAGGGGAAACGGTGACTGAGCTGTATCAGCACTGTCACGGGCAGTGACTGGCTTGCCAGAACCTGCTGTGCTCCTATTGGCTAGTGCTATGCTTGTGTTAGTGAGACTAGGAAAAAGCTCTCGCACGAAAGCTCTGCTCACTCGCAACACACACACACACTACGGCTGAATATGGGCGATCGGCCATTATAGATTGAGTAATAAACATTTATATTTATAGCTCAATTGCTAAAGCTTGCTCTCTTACGCTCGCACGCGGTTGCACTTTTTGGATATCGTTTTTAATCAATTACTTGGAAACGGGGCAAGTTATCGCATATCGGAACGGACGGACGGACATGGCTAGATCGACTCGGCTATTGGTGCTCATTAAGACTATATGTATATACTTTATGGGGTCGGACATGCTTCCTTCTGCCTGTTACATACATTTGCACAAATACATTTTACCCATTTTACCCATTTTTTTGATGGGTTGAGGGTATAACAAAAATTTTGTGTTTTAAATGTTTGTATACGGTACTTTGACTGAGGTAGCACTTTTTTTTTGTCGCGCTTTGTTTGTTGATCCCTGGGTAGGGCTTAACTATTAGTTGGTCTTATACCTCACTAAAGTACCTGGTCGACTATTCGACTTCATCAAATGGTTTGATTTGAATTTAATTACATTCGGATTTTTTAGAGATAGAAAATAGTCTATAATTAAAAAATTATTGTTTAGGTCAAGAACATAACAAAACATATATCACAGATTCCCAGTTTAATATACTAAGCATAAATAACCAAGACGGCAAACTGTGTTTGAACCGAACCGCATTGAGCCCCGTATTTCAAACTATTTTTAACCGGGTACCAAAGATTAAACCAAAAGAAAGTTTCATGCAAAGCAGACGAATGTAAATATATAGAGAGGAACTTGGTTCTAGTCATAAACGGAAGCAATGATCATTTTCTTTTTAGTGTGCAGCGCTTATAAAAACCAACATTTGTGTGCCCTAAAAATATTTTATTATATTTAAACAATTAGAAATGCTATTTGAATGAATGTTGCAAGCGTGTTCAGTGCTTTCTACTCCGATCTCTTCTTTGATTTCTTCTTCTTTTTCACACTGGACGTACTGGACATTTGTCCGAGGGATGAGTAGCCCGTCGATGTGGAGTCACGGCTCTCACGATAGGTGCGCAACGGTTTTCGTCTCAGCCAGACGCGTATGAGAAAGTTAAGCTCACCCTTCAATGCCACCATGGGCTTCACCTGCAAGAGGCACTCCATATACAAAAAAAAAAAACTGACAGATCGAGCAACAGTCCTTACCCTCTCTTTGACCGCAGTGCGATGCACACGCCACAAGAACTCGGCAAGGCCGATCAGAAAAGAGACAAATATGCCCACAATTAGCACCACAAATAGGCCGCCGACAGCATCCATGTCGAACTGACCATCATCGTTGCTCGAGCCCATGTTATCACAAACCGTGTCGTTCGCATTGAACCATTTGTTGCGCAGATTATAGAGCACGCCCCGCTCGCTCAACTTAAGAATGCCCACACTTAGATTCGAACGAAAGTTGGCATCTAAATAGGGTGCACAATGGGTTTTGTTTTTGGATTAAAGACAGCCCTAACCCTTTATCAATATGCAAACTCTTTACTCACTCAGTGGCACCGCAATTCCGTAATGCTTCTCTCCGAAACTCTCCCCGATCTGTGTTAGCTCACAATTGCGTTGCACATAGTATTGCAGATTGGTGGTTTCCATGAGGAATGCATAGGTACCGCGGCTCAGCTTAACACGATCGACACCCTCTTCGTTATTCTTGGTGAAGGCATCCGGTTTCACCGACAACATTTTGTTCCAGGCCATACGATTTTCGGTATCGTTCGATTCCGAAAAATAAACAGATGTCGCACCGCCTCGTATCGTGCCAAATTGCACTTTATTCTGATCGACCAGGTCGTGCAATGAGGCAATATTACCCGTCATCTTCGAGGAGGTAATAAATGCAGCCAATTTGGCAATGTACGTTTGCGAAATGAGCAGCGCGAAAATCCACCAGAAGGCAGTCAGCAGGCGCATGGGAAGACCCCTAAAAAGCAAATGGTTTAGATAAGAATTGAAGCTTCGAATGGAGACATTTACACACCTGGGCAACAGATCACAGCCCTGATTGAGTATAGAGCCGAGTACAAGCCACATGGTATTGTGCAGGTGCCAGATATTTTCACGTTCCTGTTCATTATTCTCATTCAGCACCGGTGGCTCCCACTCGTATGAATCCATGCGGCCGGCCAAAATCAGCGCCATCGCAGTAATGAGCATGGCAACCATTACATAGAGCCAAACATCCACACCGTAGGGATTGAGAAAGCCATAAATATCCGCCTGTGGTGGTGGCTGCTTGTACGACAAGATACTAATGCCCAGCTGCATAAATGGCACCGTGAAATCCACAACCGAACGGCGTGCCTGAGTAATGGTCAAGTCACAGATGCCAATCTGTGCGTTCTGCGAGGTGAAGAGGAAATGATTTAAATCTTAATTTAATGCACACACAAACACACACACACGCACACACTCACATTGTCAATTAGCTGCCTAATTATGCCGTCCCATTCATCGGTGGCCGCATCATAGCTGCCATATTTATTATCCCTCACTGGCTCGAAATTGAAATCAAATTTGCATTCCTCGGCCAGCTTATAGATCAAATCCACGGCATAGCCCTCGAAACGTTCATTGCCCTCGTAATGCACGCCTTCCGGCTCCTCGCTTTTAATTGCTTCGATTAGTTTAGCTACAGTTTAACTTGATGATAGTTGTACTAACCGCCAGCTGAAATAGGGTTTGCCCACACGTGTGGCAACTGTATATCGGACGGGCTTTTGCGAAAAGTCCTCCTTGTTCTCAAGGCGTCGCTGTTTCAATGCCTGCGATGAGTTCTCTCTGATCTTGTCAATGTCCACCAGCTGAAAATCCTTGTTCCAGATGTGCGTCACACGGTCGATGATCGGATTGTAGACCTCCAAATTGAAGTCCTCGCGCTGGCCATCCGGGGTTAATTGCAGTCGCTGTGTTTTATACGGCGGCTTGATTTGCTTCGGTGTGAGCTTTAATACAGATGATACAAAGGATATATAGAACGATTTTTACTGCTAATTCTCACAATGGAAAAATTCCTTTTAAATGAACACAAATCATACCTGCTTCATTTGTTGCACTAAATGTGGGCCGGGCTGCCAAAAGCCACGCCCACAGCTAAACTGTGGTGTGTAGAAACCGGTATGCTGACTTAATTGTAGAACAGCATTGTAGAACAGAACCACCGCATCGTAGACGAGCTGAGTGCTCAACGAGGCAAACTGTTGTAGGAATTTATTACAAATTGTTAGTTTTATTATTATTTAATGATTAATCAATATGAACCTACCCGATCGTCGGCTTCATTGTCAAACACATCAATCTCATCATGAACGGGTGGAGGAATATAGGAACGAATCCTCACAGCTGCAACGGCAACTGTGAATTTACTTGAGTAGAAGCGATCAATACCGCTGACATGCGTATCCAAATTGGTTAGGAATAGATTCTGCATATAAATAGGAAAACCTAATAAAATTGCTTTTCAGATAATACAATATAGTTACACACATTAAAGGAGCCGGTCATATTGAAACTGATCGAGGCATTGATCACATCCGCCAATATATCGGAGGGGCAGTCAAGCAGCACGAATTTCTCACGCGCATTGTTGATGCGTTTCCAAAGTATTCGATAATCATCGCCACGTTGAAACTCCTGGAGCTTAATGCCGGTTTTGTGTAGCTGCTTCCAAGCGAAAATGTGCTGCAATCGGGCAAGATCTGTAAATGACAAAAAACAGAATAACGCTTTAATTATTATAAGACTTTTTCGATTCAGTAAAATATGATGTATACAAGAAAATAAAACAATTTAAATTATAATATATCATTCACATTAAGTAGGAATTATATAAGTTACCCCAAGAGTAAGAGAATAAAGTATTAAAAAACTAATGTAAATAAAAGGTAAAAATAGATACAGGATAAGGAACCCATATTTAAGGCATTTGTAAAGGCAATTGTAAACTATTAAATGGAATCGGAAGACAGACAATCGAGCAAGGTTTATTGAGGAGCTCAAAACCAAATAATTAATGATAATAATAACAATAAAATAATTACGATAATGATAATGATAATGATAATGATAATGATAATGATAATGATAATGATAATGCTAATGATAATGATAATGATAATGATAATGCTAATGATAATGATAATGATAATGATAATGATAATGATAATGATAATGATAATGATAATGATAATGATAATGATAATGATAATGATAATGATAATGATAATGATAATGATAATGATAATGATAATGATAATGATAATGATAATGATAATGATAATGATAATGATAATGATAATGATAATGATAATGATAATGATAATGATAATGATAATGATAATGATAATGATAATGATAATGATAATGATAATGATAATGATAATGATAATGATAATGATAATGATAATGATAATGATATTAATGGTAACATAAGTATACTTAAAATAACTTGTAATTATAAATGTTAAGGTCTCTAGCATATAGTTTTTCATATTATATTATGCAGGTTACTCAACTCGAAGGCCAGTTCTCCAGGTAATTATTATTAATTAATTAATTTATATTATTGCAGCTTTATAGCTTATTCTTAAGCTTCTCTGCAGACAACATTATTTTATTTACTTACGCGTATCCCGTTCATAGGCAATAGTAAAGGACTTCCAATCAAAGGCCTTGCTGCGCAATATATCAGATAGGGCCATGGAGATTATCAGTTCCGAGGGCGCCACATTGATAGTCAACTGATGATTGAGACGCTCACGTGGGGATTGTTGTGGATGCCAGTCGAACTGGAGATGTGGAATGCCCGTCATGTTGCACAGGACCTCAACAATATCTATTAGTTTTTGTGTAAAAGAAAGGGTAATCAATAGTTTGTTGCTACACAAATATCAACTCACGACTCATTGTGTATATTTTTGTATAGAACAGCTTGGCGAACTAACAAAACACACAATGAAAGTGCCGAGCAAAATAAACGCAATGAAATAAACGAACATATTTATTTGGCAACAGGCCAAAAAACCACTCGAAAGTGTCCCATTTGGTAGCGTGCATAGTATATGCGTTCGTTTATTTACTGCAAAAATATTTGGATCTAATGTTTGTTTGGCCAATTTAACGAGAAACATCAAAAATCATTAACGAGGCTAGTGGGCATATTTTGAGAAACTATAGCAGGCAGCTCTCCCAAAAATTGCTCTCCCTCGTTCGCTCACAATGTCGTGTTTCTCTCTCTCTCTCTCGTTCTCTGTTTCTCTCTCTCTGTTTTTTTTTTTAGACATGTGCTCCGGTCTAGCGGACAACGACAACATTAACAGCCGCCTAGACATAATTTTATGACGCCGATTTTGTTTAAAAATAATTTAACTTTTAGCCGCTGGCCAGGCACAACAATGTTAAAAAGTAAACTTACCGCTGGTTGTCTTTGAACTTGGTCCCAAAATAGCAGCGACACCATTTCCAATCAAGTCACAAGCTGACAAAAATATGGTATATCACAATGATCTGATAAAGTGTGCTCATTATGCTCACATAAATCCTGCAGCACAATGCTATCATCCACAGTTACATAGTGCTTGATGGGTTCCAGTTTCAGGTCTGTTGTCAAAGCATTTACCTCCTCCACAGCTGCATCAAAAGCCTCGGCCAGATCCATTTCAGTATCAAAGAAAATGGCGCCTACAAATTATATAGAGAGAGTATTACTATAAAAATATTAAGATTTTAATAATGAAATTTGGATATTACCTATTTTAATCACCAATCCATTATCATTATTCGCGCCGCTGCCTGCGACGAGTGCGGCCAAAACTAGGAACTTTAGTGAGAACATTTCTTAAAAGCTAAGCTCAATTAATTTTAAACTTTAAATACGTTCATAGTTATTATTTTTGGCGTTTATATAATGCGATGCACAAAAAACACTTCACAATTCACTTTATCCATATATAAGTATCCAATTTAAGAAAGACAGAAAAAAATGATGCGTAAAAAAGATTCCATGCGATGACGACAGCACCAGGAGAAGCCTATTGATGCCAACTGGGACCTGGTCGGGGGCGCTGCTCACGACGCACTGAGGCAAGTGTTTTTTTGGAAAGAAGCAACCACCGCGATCGCCGGGAGAGTGCTGCTTATTTTAGCAGCCATCTCTTGGGCAGAAACGGGTGGCAGCGGAGGCCCAAGAGCCATTTGTTTTATGGACAAGTCGCCTCACACTCTAGACCATGTCGACTGTGGCATGAGCTGCAGCTGGAAATGAGCCAAGTAAATGGCAGGCAAATGTGAACACAACTAGTGCGTGCCAAAAGCCCACGCAGCAAATTGTGTAGGGTGTGTAAAAAATCAGAAATGAAAAAAATATGGTCACCAATAAAAAAAAAACACCCTCTAGAATTTCTATATATATATTCATATATATATATACTAAGCGATATGCGCTAGACAATCATTACTAAATCTTGCCTGAATTTCTCAAGAAAACGAAATGGTTTATTCAACTCGAGTGCAATTCAGAAACTTAACTAAATTCTCCAACTTATTCACTAACTGGCCGTCTTGCTGCGTGTCTTCTCCTTGGAACTGCGCCGGGACGCCGAGGAGCGTCTGGAGGATTTGTCACCGCCGCTGCTGTTACTGCTCGATATGCGCATCGGCTTCTTGCGCACCCAAAACTTTAGGGCAAACATCAGCTCGGCCTTTAAGGCCTGCCAGGGCGTGACACGCTCTTCCACGGCCACATTCTGCACATTCCACAGAAACTCAAAGATGCCCAAAATGACGCCAGTTAGTAGTCCACCAACCAGTACCAGAAACACACCGCCCAGCTCTATAATGGACAGCTCATCGCCATCTACCTCGTGAAATGATTCACAGGTCACATTGTGATTCTTCCACCATTTGTTCTTCAGCTTATAGAGCTCACCCTTCTCGCTGAGCTGCAGAATCGACACGCTCAAATTGGTGCGATAGTCGGCGCCTGAAAAAGAACATATATGCATATAATATAGATCGGTATTAGATGAGAGTACCATCAGGAGACTTAAATATATAAATATATTTAATATATATTCAACAAAAGAAGATGAAAAGAAATATTCTGGAAATGGTCTCTCTAGCTTCTATAAGCTTCGAGTTATGATCAAAAAACTGATTTTCGATACAGATTTTTATCGATCTCAAGGAAAAGATATCGAGGATTTAATACATTTTTGATCTGCGAGGGACCTACGTTTAAAGATCGACTAGATCGACTCGGCTGTTGAAGCTGATCAAGAATATATATACATGGTCGGAGATCTCTACTTTTGCCTCTTACATACATTAGCAACAGGGTACACAGACTAACTAACATATTCTCTTTTAGCTAATACAACTCATAAGCTCTTAGCTTACCCAATGGCACGGCCAGGCCGTAATGCTTTTCACCAATTTGCCCGCCAATCTGTCGTAAATCGCAGTGGCGTTCAATGTTGTAGGTCATGCTGGTGGTTTCCATGAGGAAGGCAAAGTTGCCCTTCTCCTTGCGTACACGATCGACGCCCTCCTTGTTGTTGCTGGTAAATGCAGAGGGATTGAAGCCTTTCATTTGATTCCAGGCACGCTGATAGTCCGTGTCATTCGATTCGGAGAAGAATAACGAGGTGCTGCCGCCGCGCATGCTGCCAAACTTGACCTCATCCTGTTCAATCAGATCCTGCAAGCTCTTGATGGTGCTCTGCCACTTGTTGCTGGTCAAAAAGGCAGCCAAATTTGCTGTATAAGTGCTGAGCATCATTAGTGCGAAGAACCACCACATGCCAGTTAAAATGCGCATGTGTGGACCCCTGGAATGCACAAGAGTTTTAAATTTGTGTCGAACTCTTTTCCTGCCTGTCAAACCTGGGCAATATATCGCAGCCCTGTTGCATAATGGAGCCCACCATAAGCCAGCAGCTGTTATTCACATTCCATATATTCTCCAGCTCATCTGGATCGACAATAGCCGGATTTGGCGGCATCCACTCGCGATAGGAGAGTCTGAGTAAAAGTTATTTCAATTAAAATCAGATAGAGAGTCAACAGCATCACAGCTCACCTGGCAATCAGCACAAAGGCCAACGTCATCACGAGCTGCGCAAAAATCATATAGATCCAGACCTCTGGTGCAAAGGGCTCCAAGAAAGCAAATGGATTCTTCTGTTCCGGCGGACTCTTGTAATGTAATATGCTAATGCCCAGCTGCATAAAGGGCACCGTAAAATCCACTGCCGAACGGCGCAGCTGGGTAATCGTCAGGTCACAGACTCCAATTTGGGCATGCTATAGCATACAAATATATCATAGAATAAAAACTAAGAGAATCAGGTTAAAGAAAACGCAACTCACATGATCTATGAGCTTGCGTATAATGCCATCCCATTGCTTGGTCTCGGGATTGTATTTGCCGTTGCCATTGACAATCATGAACTCATAATCGAACTCCATCAGCTCGGACAGCTTTCTAATCAGATCGACGGCATAGCCCTCATACTTTTCCTGTCCCCTATAGTTCTCGTGATCTTCCCTGCAAATAAGACCAAATAGTTAATGTTTATTAAAAAATATGCCAGTTAAACCTACTTCATCATAAAGTACGGCTCCTCATGATGTGTCACCACCGTGTAGACCTTGCGCTGCACCGAGAAATCCGGCGTGGCTGCCGAGCTTTCCAGCTCCGGATTCAGTCGACGTATTTTAATGCCATTATCTGGCGTCCAGACCATCAACGGTTCATTAACCGTGGGCTTATAGATCTCCAGATTGAAATGTGTACGCTGTCCATACTCATTAATTTTCATGTTCTCGGTTTTGAAATGCGGCTCAACATCATCCTCCGATATGGTTTTCATTTCTTGCACTATATAGCCTCCCATTATCCAGGCATTGCCGTAGCCCAGGCCACAGTGGCTGTTGGGCGGATAAAACTGTTCCATGGAAGCGATCACATTGCGCGCCGAATTGGCGAACAGCACCACCGCATCATAGATAAGAACGGGCAACATCATTTGGCTGCCAAGTATTTGCTACACAGTTAAGAAAATATTTGGTAAGGTGAAACGCAAGTCTTCATTTTTATAGGCGCTACTCACATCCACTTTGGTGATGCGCGTTTTCTTGCGCTCATAGGGATTGGGATCGACAATTTTCAAGCGTACCGATGTTATGTTCGCCTTGAAGTCTTCATTATAAATATCCTTCAAGCCCGAACTGTGCGTATCCAGATGGGTGAGAAACCAATTCTGTAAGTTAAGATTCTTTAGACTCGCTGCAATAGCAGAAAACTTTAAATACTTACTCGAAATGGGCCTTGAAGCTTGAAATCAACGGAGATTTTCAGCAGTTCCTTTAACGATTTTGGCTCACAGTCCAAAATAATGCGATGTTCATGAAATGTTTCATCTGCCTCCTTCCATAAGACGCGATAATCCTCTGCATAATCGGCCAGATTGCGCAACTTGAGATAGTCCGTGTTCAGGGCGTGTATGTTCATAAGATCTTGTAAGCGAGCGAGCCCTGAAAAATAAACAAACGATGAATTTCGTGTCAGAAGAAAATAATGTAATCTTGTAAACTATGGTATAATTTAGATCCTCATGTAACTTGGGCTAGCGGTTAGCTACTGACTAGATCCCAACCCAAATATAAATCTCTACCGAAAATACCTCTCCGCAAACTTACCCTCTGGCGTTTCATAGATTAGCGTAAATGTGCGCCACTCGTAGTTGGTTTTGATAATCTCGAAATAGGCACGCGACAATGCGGATAAGGAGGGCGCCACATTAACCGTCATTTGGTGATTCAAATGCTCCTGGCGCGTAGCCTCGAGTTTCCAATCGTATTCTATATGTGGAATGCCGGTCGTGTTTGCGATTTGCGCAACAATATCTGAACGAGAACAAGAAGAAAAACAGAACAGAAGCGATTACAAAATACAATCAACACATTTGTTGATCAATGAGCACAGAACACGAGCACTACGTACCACTAGCTGCCTTTGAACTTGGTCCGAAAATAGCCGCTACGCCATTAGAAATTAGTTCACAAGCTATACGCGGAAAATGTGTCCCATATCAGAGTACTGAGTAAACAAATAAATAAATAAATCAATGGGTCGCACTTACCGATCTGTTGCAGCTGGAAACTATCGTTGGTGGGCATATAACGTTTGATCGTCAGGAACTGAAGATCGGAGAACTTTAAATTATTGACCTCGCGAAAGGCCTGATCGAAACTCATTTCGATTTCCTTTTCATTTTCATAGAAAATAGCACCTACAATAAATTGTTGTTGTTTATTTTCTTGTTTTTCTTGTTTTGCTTATGTTAAGTGAAACGTACCCACTGTGATTTTCGTGTGCCCCTCAGCGGCAATGGCGAGGGCATATTTTAAAAATAACACCACATAAATGTAAACTGGATACAAATGCATTTTTCTCCAACAAAAAAACAAACAAAAAAGCAACAACAAATGTTATGCTTAAACGCGCTCTAATTGAATTTTCTAAATGCAGCGGCCATTTCGTTGTTCAATTTTTAGCTATATATTTGTAGTAAGTACATATATAAATACTGGCACACACACACACACCTCTACAAAATTACGTAAAATTTATTTTTTTTTGTTGATTGTTTTATTATATTTTCAGATGTTGCTCCAAGCGACCGCAGGCATCCAGTCTTGGAGCGCTAAGCACGCACACTGACCGCGCGGCCCAACTGTGTCCGCTCTCCAACTGGCAATCTTTCGAATTCTCCGCTGGTCTATATATTAATGCGAGAATTCTCAGTGTGCTGCTCTTGGGGAAGTGCCGTGTGTCATGGTGCCATGTGCCATGTGCCATATTTATGGCGCATCTCGATGACGTAGGCGGCATCCCGTCTGGCATGCCTTGCCATTTTCATTCTTAGCTCTCAATTTTATTAATTATTTAGTTATTTTTTGTTGATTTTCTTTTTTGTATACACCCATAATTATGTTTGTCAGTCGCTTTTCATATTGTGTGCCAAATATTATGATGCTCTTGCTGTTGTTCGATCTTGGCAGCCTTTTTTGATCTCGACATTTGTCTGAGATCGCGCTTTTGATGTTTTCAAGTTTAATTTTGACGGATTTCCATTAAATAATACAAACAAAATGTACACAAGACAGAGATAAAGCTAGTGCGAGCGAAAGAGTGGGTCAAAATGAGATCCTCATTTAGATGTGCACACAAGGTTGGTATTTGTTTTAAATAGGATAGGATAAGAAAATGATTTTATAAACTATTGTTACGCTGGTGGCTGTAGGTGGCTAGAATAGTGCAGTGATATATACATGATACCATCATTTATTTTAAGGATCTTGAATATATATATAGAATATATATGTATATAGTTACGCGCCTTACATCCAAAAAAGAGCACAGACATTTAGAGGCGGCGAATTAAAAAATTGAGAGTGCATGCTTTGCAGCGAATTTTAAGTCACCGATTTTCAATTGAGATGCCCCAATAAAAATTGTCCCAAGGAATTTAATTTTAAAATGATAATCAAGGAAGGAATCACTTTTGACCCCATAAAGTATATATATTCTTGATTAGGACGGCAAGCTGAATCGACTGAGTTATATCCGCCTACCTGTTTTACTGTGTGGTTGTTTTTATACCCTTGCAGAGGGTATTATAATTTTGTCGTGAAATGTGTAACGCATAGAAGGAGACATCTCCGACCAGGATCAGTATCATCAGCCGAGTCGATATAGCCATGTCCGTCTGTCCGGCTGTCCATCTGTCCGGCTGCCCGTCTGTCTGTTTCTATGCAAACTAGTCTCTCAGTTTTAAAGCTATCTTTATGAAACTTTGCAGAAGTCCCTCTTTCTGCTGCACGCAGTTCATATATCAAAACCAGCTGGATCGGACCACTATATCATATAGCTGCCATAGGAACGATCGGTCGAAAATTAAGTTTTTGTATGGAACATTTTTATGTTTTTCAAGATATCTTGACCAAACTCGGTATTTATTAGTTTTACTACGCTCCCCATATATATGCAAAATTCTATTAAGATCGGGCAACTATATCATATACATAGCTGCCATAGGAACGATCGGTCGAAAATTAAGTTTTTGTATGGAAAATTTTTATGTTTTTCAAGATATCTTGACCAAACTCGGTATTTATTAGTTTTACTACGCTCCCCATATATATGCAAAATCCTATTAAGATCGGGCAACTATATCATATACATAGCTGCCATAGGAACGATCGGTCGAAAATTAAGTTTTTGTATGGAAAATGTTTATGTTTTTCAAGATATCTTGACTAAACTCGGTATTTATTAGTTTTACTACGCTCCCCATATATATGCAAAATCCTATTAAGATCGGACAAACATATCATATAGCTGCCATAGGAACGATCGGTCGAAAATTAAGTTTTTGTATGGAACATTTTTATGTTTTTCAAGATATCTTGACCAAACTCGGTATTTATTAGTTTTACTACGCTCCCCATATATTTGCAAAATCCTATTAAGACCGGACAACTATATCATATAGCTGCCATAGGAACGATCGGTCGAAAATTAAGTTGTTGTATGAAAAACTTTTATGTTTTTAAAGTTTTTTTTGTCTGTGCTTCTTAGATTATGAGTCATCAGTGGCATGATAATTAACATCGGAGTAATATAAGTTATTTTTGTTTTTGGTACAAGTGGTTGATATTGAATGTGTTCAGAAAAGAGGCTAAAAATGATACGTTTTTCAGCAACCAAGGTGCGTTTAAGTTAAATATTCGCAAACGTTTGTGAAAATTCAGATTTTGTACTTATATAACAGCTGAATAATTTAATTGCAATACAAAAGATCGGTATTAATTATGTTTCTTATAGCCTCTGCCCACTGAACACATTTCTGAAAATGTCACATTTTTGCAAAATGTGTAAAATGCGGCCTGTACGTTTCCCCATAAGAAAACACATTTCACACATTTTTCAAAAATGTAACATTGTTTAAAAATGTGTAAATTCGCCCCGAACATTTCGTGTATTTTGCGATGATTAATCGAGATTTCTATCGATGTTGTGAAAAATGTAAACATAAAATGTAAACATATTTGAAATGATTAATAGCCTTTCTCCAATGGGCTTAAAAATGCCACATTTTCAAGTTTTACATATTGGTGTTCCACCGGTACTGTTTCTTTAAAGTTTCTTTAAAGCTGATCGAGTTGCTTTAATTTACACAGATTTCCTTCCAAAAGTCAAATAATACGGCCCCGAAGTAGGGGCTCCGTTTAATAGACCCTTTGCGGGATTTGGCCAACTTTAAATGTTAAAAACTGTGGGATTAAAATTTAAAATTATAATTTAAAGTTACCGCTTGCCTTCGTTGCAATATCAGCTGGTTTATGTTTACATTTTTCACAACATCGATAGAAATCTCGATTAATCATCGCAAAATACACGAAATGTTCGGGGCGAATTTACACATTTTTAAAAAATGTGACATTTTTGAAAAATGTGTGAAATGTGTTTTCTTATGGGGAAACGTACAGGCCCCATTTTACACATTTTGCAAAAATGTGATATTTTCAGAAATGTGTTCAGTGGGCAGAGGCCATAAGAAACATAATTAATACCGATCTTTTGTATTGCAATTAAATTATTCAGCTGTAATATAAGTACAAAATCTGAATTTTCACAAACGTTTGCGAATATTTAACTTAAACGCACCTTGGTTGCTGAAAACGTATCATTTTTAGCCTCTTTTCTGAACACATTCAATATCAACCACTTGTACCAAAAACAAAAATAACTTATATTACTCCGATGTGAATTATCATGCCACTGATGACTCATAATCTAAGAAGCACAGACAAAAAAAACTTTAAAAACATAAAAGTTTTTCATACAACAACTTAATTTTCGACCGATCGTTCCTATGGCAGCTATATGATATAGTTGTCCGGTCTTAATAGGATTTTGCAAATATATGGGGAGCGTAGTAAAACTAATAAATACCGAGTTTGGTCAAGATATCTTGAAAAACATAAAAATGTTCCATACAAAAACTTAATTTTCGACCGATCGTTCCTATGGCAGCTATATGATATGTTTGTCCGATCTTAATAGGATTTTGCATATATATGGGGAGCGTAGTAAAACTAATAAATACCGAGTTTAGTCAAGATATCTTTATAAACAAAAATGTTTTTCATACAAGAACCTACTTTTCGACCGATCGTTCCTATGGCAGCTATATGATATAGTGGTCCGATCCAGCTGGTCTTGAAATATGTACTGCGTGCAACAAAAAAAAGGGGCTTCTGCAAAGTTTCATAAAGATAGCTTGAAAACTGAGAGACTAGTTCGCATAGAAACAGACAGACGGGCATGGCTATATCAACTCGGCTGTTGATACTGATCAAGAATATATATACTTTATGGGGTCGGAGATTTCTCCTTCTATGCGTTACACATTTCACGATAAAATTATAATACCCTCTGCAAGGGTATAAAAAATTTCAGCCATACTCGGCATTAACTATGTGCTTCTTAAATACGGGCAAATCACTATGAGCATTATGAAAAGGTTGGGTCTGCAAGGGTATTGAATCTTCGGCGTGCCGAAGATAGCCCTTCTTTCTCGTTTTAACATAATAATTATTTTAATTTAAGATCTACCCGCTTTTGGGCAATAATTAAATTTGTTCTGCGTACGTTGGCAGTTTAGTATTTTTGTATTATATTTGTGTATCCTTGCTTGTTTAGTATAGGGGGGGCAGTGGAAGGTGTGGAGTTAGACATCTACTCTTTGGGGGAGCTCAAAAGAGTGTTTCCTTTTGATCCGCCTCGTTGTTGAGCTGTTGTCCAAAAGGTTGGTGGCAAGATTATTTGGGTGGTTGCGATCACTCAACTTGGCATTTACCTCTATAACCCAAAGAATATTAAGCTGGCTGTGAAAGGTGATATTTTCATGGTAAATATGAGCGTTAGATAAAATTTGCAGATTTACTTTGAAACAGCTGAATAATGCTCAGGTTGCTCCTGCTGGCGGTACCCCAAAGATGGCTTGATAATTGTTTTATAGAGTAACAGCTTTACGCGAAGTTTCATTTCGGAGTGCCTGCTGATCAGCCAGTAATATTGCTTCAGCTTTTTATTAGCCTGTTTTATTTTGCGCACAATGTGTTCGCGCCATGTCAGCCGTCTGTTGAGTGTGATGCCTAGATAATTTGGCGTTGTGTTCACCGGAATCAGTAATCCATCCAGGAAAACTGGGGGCAGTTTCCTTTGCGCAGCATGAAAGTGGTATTGGTCGATTTTTCTTGGTTGAACGCGATGTTCCACCTTTTCAGCCAGCTGTCTAGGGAGTGGCGACCAAGAGGCACTGATCCGGGCTGACAGGCATGTCGGCTGTGTACACTGTATATAGTAGTGGTCCCAGAACGCTGCCTTGCGAGACTCCGGCTCTGATGCTCTTAACAGACGAGGTAGCGTCACCGCATTTGGTGTAAAATTGCCTGCAGGAGATAAACCATTTGAGAAATTTAAAGAAAGATGCTGGTAAGTCTGCCTTGAGTTTGTGCAATAGACCGGGGTGCCATACCCTATCAAAGGCTTGCTTCACGTCATTCATGACCGCACAGCAGTACTTCTTTTCTTCGAATGCCTGTAATATTCGCTCTAATATCCTATGGCACTGTTCCGGTGTTCCGTGGAGGCGCCTAAAGCCGAACTGATGGTCTGAGATCAAACCAGCCTCGTTCAATACTGGCAGCACTCTCGTAAAAAAAACTACTTCGAGCATTTAAGAGAGAGTCGCCAGTAAACTTACCAGGCTTTGGTATTAAAATTACCTCAGCTCGTTTCCACTGGGAAGGGAAATGTGCAATCTCACAACATTGGTTAATTACGTTGGTCAGCAACTGGATACAATTTTTGGGAAGCATTTTTATCGTCCTTGCGTCAATGCTATCGTGTCCAGGTGCCTTTAGGAGGACCTACAGCTAAATTTACCCATTTTTAATGGGTTCAGGGTATAAAAACATGATCAGTTAATATTTGCTTAAGTCGGATACTAGAAGATATACATACATACATATATACTAGAAAAAATTCATTCAAAGACATCGCTCCAATTAAAATTTCAGCACGTCATTCCTTCCTTTGGCGCTACTGTCTGGTCGGTGCACCATGAATAAATCGGATTTGCGAAGATCTTAATTTGAGGTCGCTATTAGTTTTCGCTAGCAGATTTAATATCGAAGGCAGGGCTGCTGTTTATATATATGTACATGTAGATGGCTTGACAGAAACTATTTTCATTGAAATTATAGCTGCAACCCTGGACGTCGAAGCTGCTTATGCCAACGACATTCCGCCAAAAATTCGACGACCGGCCTTCTCAGCTTGAAAACGATTAATTGATGTTGCTCTTAAGTGCACGTCTGCTTCGTAGTACCGCCGAAATTCAAAAAAGAAGTCACGCCACGTGCTTTGGCTGGATCCATTGAGTAATAAAGAGTAAAATAAATAAACTCAATGTTTACTACTCTATGGGCTCGATCCACTGCTCATTAACTTTAAAACGATAAAAAAAGCTCAGAGTGACTATTCAGCCCTGTCTCTATTCAACGACATAGGGCACTAACCAAAAAACTATCGATAGATTAGTGGTGAGCAATTTACAATGGTATTTTATGGTGGTTTAAAAATAATAGTATGTGACTTCAATATCGTGATTTGAGAAGTAAAGATATATTGTAATTCAGATATAATATTATTCAGAGGGCGTTCTGCTGCGAACAGAATATTTTAGAGATTTTATTTTTTACACAATTTTCCTAAAACTAGTTAAGTGATCAGTCACTTGACCTACATATGCAGGTACAGGTGCTTGGCAAAATTTTACCCTTTCCACCCAACGGGCTACTGCAGGGGTCAACGTTCATTCATCGATTCAAACCCAAAATCATAAAAAGAAGGGTGCGCGACAACCGCGGACCAAAAATGATATTTTCTTCTGCGCCCATGATCTGCCCATTCACACACATTTGTGTCTGTGTGTGTGTGTGTGCAGAGCTCGAAATTCAGAAATCACAAAATATTGTCAAATTTGGATCGGACAGCCAGGCAGGGACCAACAGGCACACATGCGCATAAATGCTTCTATTCATATACAAAATACGCAAGTATGCGTGAATAGCAAGTCCAAAAACTTTTAAATGCACACATGCCAACGCTTAGGTACCCTTTCCAGCAATACCGAGCTAAAATGCAAGAATTTCGCATCGACTTGGCAAACCCTTTCATTATTTCATATTACTCGTCCCCTCAAAAGGGAAGAAATGCCACCGACTTTTGACGAAAATTGAATTTGTGGGCATTCTTGCTTGTGCGGCCACATGCACACACAAACATTTAAACGGTACCTAGACATGAAGAGAGCATTGAGAGCACTGAGAGTAAGTGCGAGCGAGATAAAAATTAACAGCGATGCCGTTCTATCGCACAAATCATATGGAAGAGAGTAAGCCAAAGCAGTTTCCTGTAGTGTGAGCGATCAAAAGATGTCATATGTATATCTTACTCGCTCGTTGGACAAGATGCAAACCAATTTTTGGTGACCAACACTTTTTCATTGGTTGTCCATCCGGTCTATATAGGGTATAAAAATAACTAGTTACTGTCAACAAGTGACAAAAACCTTCCCTAGCTGGAATGATGTGCCCTTTAAGAGCTATTATCGAGCAGGTTAATTTGCCATATGGCAGTCGTCTGATGTCATCAATCAGGAGCAGAAGCTTGTGAAATAAAACGGAAAGAGCGAAAAAGAAAAGGAGTGGTCAAAAACACACCATAGCAACAATCGTATAAAAATGTCTTTAATATCAATATCTAACTATAAAAAAAATAGGCGTATAATGCTATTATTCTTGATTTTGCTGCTCGGATTTAGTTCAGCCGAAGATCAGCCACAGTTGGGCTACATCCCTCTGGATGGAGCCTGTGAGCTGTCGGCCCAATGTCAGCGGAATGCCGTCTGCGACATGTCGCTAAAGCGCTGCGTATGCAAGGAACACTTTGAGCAGCACCAGGGCAACTGCCTGGCGCTTCTGGGTGAGTGTCTTCGAAATTAGCATCCTTCCAGCATTCAAACTAATGTCCAACATCCGTGTACAGATTTGAGCTGCAGCAACAATAAGCAATGCCCCGGCACTTCAATTTGCCTGCCACAGGCTATGAAGTGCGCCTGTATTCTGGATTATGTGCCCAATCACATTATGACCACCTGCTTGACGGACACCTTTCCCGAGCCGCTTGTGCCATACGGCGCTGACTGCAGCCGTACGGAGGACTGCCAGTGGAATCAGCTGGATGTGGAGGGCCGGGTGCAAGACTCACGTGCCACATGCGCAGCTTATCCGCTATATAAACCACTCTCGCAACTAGTGCTAATTATTTGCCTCTATTTTATATACCAGCGGGTCTTGGACCTTTTCCGTTGAATGTTTTGGGCTTAAAATTTTAAATATTACCTTTCCACTAAGTACACGCTCGTGGAAAGTTGAAATCTACCCATCTTGATGATCACTTTTTATACCCTTGCAGAGGGTATTATAATTTTGTCGTGAAATGTGTAACGCATAGAAGGAGACATCTCCGACCCCATAAAGTATATATATTCTTGATCAGTATCAACAGCCGAGTTGATATAGCCATGTCCGTCTGTCTGTTTCTATGCGAACTAGTCTCTCAGTTTTAAAGCTATCTTTATGAAACTTTGCAGAAGTCCCTCTTTCTGTTGCACGCAGTTCATATGTCAAAACCAGCTGGATCGGACCACTATATCATATAGCTGCCATAGGAACGATCGGTCGAAAAGTAGGTTCTTGTATGAAAAACATTTTTGTTTATAAAGTTATCTTTACTAAACTTGGTATTTATTAGTTTTACTACGTTTCCCATATATATGCAAAATCCTATTAAGATCGGACAACTATATCATATAGCTGCCATAGGAACGATCGGTCGAAAATTAAGTTTTTGTATGGAAATTTTTTATGTTTTTCAAGATGTCTTGACCAAACTCGGCATTTATTAGTTTAACTATGCTCCCTCCACTTATCCAAAATCTTATTCACATCGGGCTACTATATCATATAGCTGCCATAGGAACGATCGGTCGAAAATTAAGTTTTTATATGGAAAATTTTTATGTTTTTCAAGATATCTTGACCAAACTCGGTACTTATTAGTTTAACTAAGCTCCCCATATATATGCAAAATTCTATTAAGATCGGGCAACTATATCATATAGCTGCCATAGGAAGGATCGGTCGAAAATTAAGTTTTTGTATGGAAAATTTTTATGTTTTTCAAGATATCTTGACCAAACTCGGTATTTATTAGTTTTACTACGCTCCCCATATATATGCAAAATCCTATTAAGTTCGGGCAACTATATCATATAGCTGCCATAGGAAAGATCGGTCGAAAATTAAGTTTTTGTATGGAAAATTTTTATGTGTTTCAAGATATCTTGACCAAACTCGGTGTTTATTAGTTTTACTACGCTCCCCATATATATGCAAAATCCTATTAAGATCGGACAACTATATCATATAGCTGCCATAGGAACGATCGGTCGAAAATTATGCTGTTGTATGGAATTTTTTTTGTTTTTCAAGATATCTTGACCAAACTCGGCATTAACTATTTTCCCTGTGCTTCTTAGATACGGGCAAAGCACTATGAGCATTTTGAAAAGGTTGGGTCAGCAAGGGTATTAAATCTTCGGTGTGCCGAAGATAGCACTTCTTTCTCGTTTTTTAAAATAAGTTTAAAGTGCATCAAATAAAGAATCAAATGTTGGAATCAGAGATTTCTGCCCTTGTGGTAAGAATCTTGAGCCCGAAAAAAAACTTGCTTTTAGCATCCGGATTGCTAGAGTACTAGCGGTCCGCACTGCTATTGTAACGCTGGTGGCTGTAGGCGGCTAGAATAGCGCACTAATATATGCATGATACCTAGGGCTGTTTAACTTATTGATGCTCTATTCTTATGAGTGTTCGTTGCCTGCTTGACACGTCTGGTTGCGTTGCTTAGCTCGCCGGATGGGGTGTGAGATCTTTAAACTAACAAAACTCATAGCCTAAGAATGCTACTGCTACCGAAACAATAAATAACAAATACACGTGTCAAGACTGGTGCTTATAAAGCGGTACTAACTGAAAAGCGGACAGACGTTATCGTTCACGATAGTTTTTGGCTCAGTTGGATGGCATAACTGAGGCTACACACTTAATTTTCCCTCCCTATAAATTGCTCTGATCAAAGCAACGCCATGACAATCCTCGTGTGTAAAAATATATGAGATTGTCCCTTTTAGTGCTATTTAGTTACATTTTAAACTTCTACCATGCCTTTATACTTCCACATCTGCATGCCTCAAATGAGATTTACATCAAAGTGAATATCATTATATTACTGATACATTTAATGAAATATTAATGATCTTGTTCTTGATCATTATATCAACGCTTATACTGATTTTTAAAGCTTTGAAACTTTATATGCTAGAAGAGCATGCTATCTTGATCATGTCTTTAATTAACTTGTTTTTGCTCATTGAGGATACGATACAACTTACGTGCGAATATAGCGTTTTACACATGATGAAGTATGAATTTTAAATGATGTCGGTGAACGATGATTTATGAAAGTGATGTTTGAGCTCAAATCAGCACCATCTGTAAATGAAAAAGACTTTAGTTTTCGTATATATGAATTAGCTTACATTCCACAAGCAAGTATACCGATCCTTGCAAAAATCATTGTAAGAAAAACATGATCTGCTAATATTTGTTTAACTTGGCTTACAAAAAAATTATATATACTAGGAATAATTCAAGGTCAGCGCTCCAATTAAAATTTCATCCCGTCATTCGTTCCTCTGGATCTACTGTCTGGTCGGTCCACGCTGCACCATTAATAATTTGGATTGGCGAAGATCTTAATTTGAAGCCGATGTTAGTTTTCTTTGGCAGATTTCATAACGAAGGCTGTGCTGCCGTTTATCTACGTGGATGGCTTAGCAGGGTCCATTTTAACATTGGCGTTCCGAAGATATAGGTTATGTAGAAGCACTCGTGGTCACACGTGGGCTATGCGTGCTTGTTGCTCCTTTCACAGTGAAATTTAAGCTATTTCTCTGGCCGTCGAAGCTACTTATGCCAACAGCATTCCGTCGAAATTTTCGCCTTTCCGTGGATAGAGAGCTACACACGCTGATAAAAGGCAAGCAGGTCGCGTAGCCATAAATAAAAGAATTTTAACACAAAAAAAAAAAAAAAAAAAAAGTGGATAGAGAAAGTTCTTCTAGAATTCCACACTCGTGGTGGCAGACCCTCGAGGTGGACTTCACACCCGTGGCTATGGCCACACGGCCTAAACTTCGCCGGCTGTTATATTGGCCTACTGATCAGTATTCGGTTGGTGGTAAATTTCTTCCACGTGTCTTTAGACAACCGGTCTTCTCAGCTTGAAAAAGATTACTTGGTGTAGCTCTTAACTGCACGTCTGCTTCGTAGAGCCGCCGAAATTAAAAAGAAATCACGCCACGCGCTTTGATTTGGTCTCAGCATTGGTATACAAAAAAAAGCTCTCCAATCAACGGGATCCTTCCAATGCTTTTGACATCTAGCGTTGCCACATCACCCGATTTACAATTTTCTCTTACAAGATAAGGTTGCCACTTAAATGTAAATTATTAAGAATCAGCTGACACTTTCTGACTACATTAAAATAAACAAACATACTTTTCTTATTTTACAAGGCAGCCGTAACACTGCGTAATATGAGCCTGAGTCAATAAACTCAAGTGGCTCTGCGCTTTTGGCTTTATGTTTGTTGTTGTATGCAACATAGTGTCACTATCTATGTGCGTCAAATTAGCGGCGGTGAGTTAGCGTCGATTTTTAGTACTTGGTATCGGAAAAGGAATCGACCGATTCCTTTTCCGATACCAAGTACCAAAAATCGGCGCTAACTCACCGCCGCTAATTTGACGCACATTCACTATCTATGTTAATTATAACAGTACGATAAGTATATATCGATAATGAAGCAAATGTAATATCGATAAAGAAAAGCGGATGCGGAGAAGAAGTGGAAGGCAGTTTCTCTACAGTACTAGCAGTAAGAAGACGTGTTGTTAAAAAAGAGGTAACCCAGAATCGACCGATTCCTTTTCCGATACCAAGTACCAAAAATCGACGCTAACTCACCGCCGCTAATTTGACGCACATTCACTATCTATGTTAATTATAACAGTACGATAAGTATATATCGATAATGAAGCAAATGTAATATCGATAAAGAAAAGCGGATGCGGAGAAGAAGTGGAAGGCAGTTTCTCTACAGTACTAGCAGTAAGAAGACGTGTTGTTAAAAAAGAGGTAACCCAAAAAAATAAGTTAAATCAATAAAGAAAATCATACTACTACAGTATTTAAATATAGGGTGATATTTAATGCATATACACACTATAATAGATTGGCAAAAAATTACTGAGGCAGCTAAGAAAATTATACTGTAGTATAAAATTATGTGCATTTAATATTTATTAAATGACTGCTATTTTCTGATTTTTTTGATACTTTTTGAATTCTTTAAAACTACAAAAAAAAACCTGACGCCACTCAGAGGCCAATCCGTCACGCCACGCGGTGTGGCTCTATCCATTGAGTAATAAAGAGTAAAATAAATAAACTCAATGTTTACAACTCTATGGGCTCGATCCACTCATTAACTTTGAAACGATAAAAAAAATTAAAAAAAAAAGCTCAGAGTGACTATTCAGCCCTGTCTCTATTCAATGACATAGGGTATAAAAAGAACTAGTTACTGTCAAAAAGTGACAAAAACCTTCGCTAGCTGGAATGATGTGGCCTATAAGAGCTATTATCGATATCGGTAGTCGACAGAGAGAGCAGGTTAATTTGCCATATGGCAGTCGTCTGATGTCATCCATTGAGTTATAAAGAGACAGAGCTGAAGGCTTGTTCCGAGCTTTTTTTACCGTTTTGAAAATCCCGAGAGGTAGATCGGGTTGGTCCGCAAACGCAAAATCCAACTCAAAAATAAAGCTCATTTACTATAGGAAGCAACAACAAATCACTCGCAAAACAACAACAGTGCGCTCGAAAACCCAATTTTTTTTCGTCGTCCGTCTTGATCTTCAAAAGTTTCTGCGCGATGATGACGACATAGGAAACTCAGTGCAAAGAAAAGGGACAAATAATGCCACTGTGTTTGTTGCTGGTTTCTCTGTCGTTCCAACAAGGCAGCGCGCAGAAACAACAACAACACTATTTGGGTTCTAATGTTGTTGTTGCATAGCCGAGTCTCGGCACAAGTAGGTAGAAAAATTGAATACGAGCAGGCCATGCCATTTAAATCAAAGGGTTACGCATACGGCGCGTACTTTTTATTACTTTATTGTACGCCACGATCGCACACAAAAAGCCTTAAGCTGTGACGTCACATTCGCAACAGAATGTTGCAATCTTCTCAAATTCATATACTTCCCTTGGCTTGGAAAACACATGCATGCATATTTTTTGCCTCTGTGTGTGAGATGAGACACACATGCCAACAACTATTTGGCGCGTCGAGGCATTGATACCCTTATTTAGAGAAATGGTATAGAATGTTTAAGGAAAATAATTATTATTGATTGTACTAATAGTTGCACACTAAATACGATATTATATTTTTTTCAAACATTAGATAAAAATGTGTATATGAGAAGGTTAGTGGTATTACTTATGAATCTTATGAATAGTTAAAATACCCTATTTGAGAAAGGGTGCCTTGCTGATCGAAAAATGAAAAATTATAAAATCTGCTGGGCTGCTAGTTGAAAGTTGAAAGCGAGTGGAGAAGAAGAAGACATGACTTTGCGAATTAAAGGCATAGCAGTGCTTAGAAACCACAACAATGAGTTAGAAGAGTGTAGAAGCTTAGATCATAGGCTGTAGCTTCAAACCAAAAAGGGATAGCAGGGACAGAATTTGGGGTGTGCTTTTTTCATTGTCGAGTCGTTTGTTTTGATTATGGTTGTTGTTGGTTCATATGGGAAATGTTCTGAAGTTGTATTTGATTTTTGGGCAACGGCAGAAGTAGCTATAGACAGCCGAGTGTTGTGCTTGCAATTTGTCATTGAGTTATACTCAATTTTGTTTGCAACCTCGCTATCTCTCATGAAGTGTTTCGAAAAAGAGCTTTTGATCCAAAAGCCTCCTCTGTCTCTTTATTACTCAATGGCTTTTATTGAACGCGGCGTCAGTTCCGTATTGTTGTTATTGCCTGTTTTGATTCTTTTGCTTGTTTGTGCGTGTGTTCGCTGCTGCAAATTTATTCTTGTGCATCGCGCTCTCGCCGCTCTCTGGTCGTGCCCAGAATGCATCGACAAGCAAATTGATTTCTCCAGAATGTATAAGTCTGTGAGAAATCAATTCTTAAAACTAAATAGCGTGGCTAAGCAGCTCTCGAGTAGTTTTGATTCGAGCTGTGAGTTGCTTAGCAAATATAAATTCGAGTCTCCAACCAATCGCCGGTTGGAGCCTCAATTTTTGCAGTTGCCCTCTCCGTCTGTCCAGACACCTTTGCCTCTGTTGTCCCTTCCGAGCAACTTGGATTCAACTCCAATGTTGTCATTATCGCCTTCTCCGAGCGACTGCCCAAATATTACCCCAGTTTTATCCCGTGATATAGTCCCATTAGACCCTGTACCTGAACCTGTCCCAGTTAACCAAACTGCCTCAGCCCCCTCAGCTCCTGGCCGCAAAGGTAGACCTGCGCGCAATCTTGCCCAGATTGTTAAAAACAATCATGGTGCCTCTTTAGCCCCACCAAATCCTGTTCTCCCTGCAGCCCCATCAGCGCCTACGTTAACTGTTGTTGCCCCTCGTAGGCAAGTTTTTGTGTCTCGACTTTCGTCTGACACCACCTCTGAGTCATTGGCAGCCTATATTGCTAGCAAATCTTCTGCTAGCGTGTCAATTACTAAATTTAATTTCTCCACTCCTCGTGAAATATCATCATTCAAAATAAATGTTTCACATGATATGTTCCCAATCATTTGTGATCCCAAATTTTGGCCTCCACACATGATTGTTCACGAGTTCAAGCCAAAAAAGCGTAACCAGCCTGTCACCCTTCCAGTCCCTTCAATACAAGGTACCATTTCTGCCCCAAAAAACTAACTTCTTCTTCTGACAAAGTCTCTATTCATTATCAGAATGTCAGAGGTCTCATTTCAAAACTCAAAAATCTTTTCATGGCCAGCACTTCCTTCGATTCGGATATAATCGCATTTTCAGAAACATGGTTAAATTCAACCATATCTGATTTTGAGGTTTTTTCGAAAAATTTTATTTTGCATAGAAATGATCGGCTGACTCGAGGTGGTGGGGTATTAATTGCCGTTAAAGCCACTCTCCAGTCAGAACTTTTCTGTTTTAGTACGCCTACTGACGCTGAGATTGTTTCAGTCAAGGTGTCTTTTCCTACACGGAATATTTATATTACATGCTCTTATGTTCCTCCTTCTTCTGATATTCAAGTTTATATGAAACATATTTCTTGTATTAAAGAAGTTTCTTCACACGTGCGTGATAATGACCTATTAATTGTGTTGGGTGATTTTAATTTGCCGAACATCTCTTGGTCACTTTTCACTGCCGAAAATTATTTAGTGCCCTCAGCACAGCATGACTTTATAGATTGCATGCTTGACCTTTCGTTGTTTCAAATCAATTCAATTTCTAATCATTTGAATAGAACACTTGATCTTGTATTTGTTAACGACTACCTTATTTCTAATGTATCTAGGTCCCCTCCTTTATCTCTTCCTGAGGATGTATATCATCCTACTTTAGAGGTTGCAATGTTCATTTGTAATCCTCTCATTTCGTGCTCATCAGCCAATAAGCCCCGCCGTTGCTTTCGCAAAGGAAACTATTCCTTGCTGAATCGGCTTATTTATGCAACCGATTGGTCTTTCTTATATGACTCGGTTGACATGAATACTGCTATTACCTTTTTTTATATCACCCTAAACTCCCTCTTAGATATGTGTATTCCCAAGTCAATTCCTTCGAGTACCTCTTCAAAGCCACCTTGGTTTACTCCCAGATTAACGAATCTAAAAAATATAACATCAAAATATTTTAAAAAGTTTAAAATGTCTGGTTCGTGTATTGACTTGGCTAAATATTCCATAGCCAAGTCGAACTTCTTTCTTCTGAATTCTCAATGCTATGAGAATTATCTAACTCGTTGCAAAAGGCAATTTTCCCTAAATCCAAGACAGTTTTACAATTTTGTAAACTCGAAGCGTAAATCTTCAAGTTTGCCATCTTCTTTTTCTCTCGGGATGGATAAAGCTAGCAATGACTCTGATTCTGCTAACCTCTTTGCTAATTTTTTTCAATCAACTTACTCTTCAGTCTGTCCTAATAATAATTCTTACCCTTATTCTATTACTTCCTCTAGTTCTATACTTCCCCCTATTATTTCCCATTCCTCTCTCCTTTTAGCTTTAAATTCTTTAAAATCTTCTTTCTCTCCTGGGCCTGACAATATCCCTAGTTGTCTACTCAAGGAGTGTAGTTCTTCCCTTGTTTATCCATTGCTAAAGCTTTTTAATCTATCCCTCGATTCTTCTGTCTTTCCATCTCTTTGGAAAGAATCTTATATCATTCCTCTCCACAAGAAAGGTGGAAAGTCTGATATACTAAATTACAGGGGCATTGCAAAACTGTCCGCTATTCCTAAATTATTTGAAAAAATAATCACTTCGAATTTGCAGCATTTCTGCAAATCAGTTGTTTCCCCTGTTCAACATGGATTCGTAAAGAATCGGTCTACTACGACCAATCTGCTTGAGTTTACTTCCTTGGTAAATGATGCTTTCCTTTCGAAAATGCAAACTGATGCCATTTACACTGACTTCAGTAAGGCGTTTGACTCCGTGCACCATGACATTTTACTTTTTAAACTTGACCGAATAGGTTTCCCTCCGTCTCTATTGCTTTGGATTAGTTCTTATTTAAAAGGTAGGACTCAAAGAGTAATGCTGAGGCTGACTACCTCTAAACAGGTTCACGTTACTTCTGGTGTTCCTCAAGGTAGTCATCTTGGACCTTTACTCTTTACCTCTTTTTATAAATGATCTTCCCTCTGTTATATCCCATGCCCGTGTACTCATGTATGCGGACGACGTGAAACTTATTCTATCATACACCAATCCCCTACATCATTCTCGTCTTCAAGACGATTTGAACGCTATGCAACTTTGGTGCTCGGCCAATCAATTGCATCTGAATTGTTCAAAGTGTATGTTTATGACATTTAATCGTACTACACCTTATCTGGTCAGTTATACAATCGACAATACTCCATTGCAACGTATACTAACAGTTAAGGATTTAGGCGTTCTTTTTGATTCTAAACTCTGTTTCAATCTTCTCATAGATACCATCGTTAATGAGGCAAAAGGTGTACTTGGATTCATTAAACGATAGTCTAAAGAGTTTAACGATCCTTTTATAACGAAACTTCTGTACATCTCTCTTGTTCGCCCTATCCTTGAATACTGCTCTTGCATCTGGTCTCCGCAGTATAACAATAGCCAGGATCGTATTGAATCTGTTCAGAAGCAATTTCTGCTATTTGCCTTACGAGGTTTAAATTGGGACCCTAATCTTCGGTTGCCATCCTATTCCAGCAGGCTGCTTCTTCTTAACCTTCCGTCGTTAACCAACCGTAGGACAATTCTCGGTGTTGTCTTTCTACATAAGTTGGTTGTTGGCGATATAGATTCTCCTTTTCTGCTAGGGCGTCTTCAATTCTCTGTTCCGGCTAGACCAACCAGAAATTACCGCCCCTTATTCCTATCTACGTGCACAACAGACTACGCTATGCACAATCCTTTTCGCGTGCTATGTAAAAATTACAATAGTTTGCATCACGTTTTCTCTACCGAACTTTCTCTACCCCTAATAAAATCGTTGCTTTCAGGATACCTTCGGGAAGTCACTGACCATTCCCAGCTATGAGCAGGGGCATAGCTTGCCGGACAGGCTGTAAATTTTCCCCCACCGGGTCAGTGATTTCCCATTACTTTCCCAATACTATGTCTTCATCCTATCTACTTAACACTCTGTATATCTAGCATACAGTTCTTTACTTTATTAACAATCTTTTTACTTTCTTTTCTCCTATTTATGATATATTCTTAAATAATATAGCAAATTAAGATTATTTTTAATTTTACTTAAGAGCACTTTTTCCTACTTACACCCTTCTTCTTAGATGTAGGCTCTAATAGCGTCACTGACAAAATTAGCTGTGAAAAGGGGCACAGCTGGCCGGACTGGCAAATAAAACACCTCCATCGGTCGGTGATGCTATTAGAAATTTGTGTTCTCTATCTAGGCTTTTAGCATCTAAATTTCATTTCAAATTTTCAAAGAAAAAATTCATATACTTCCCTTGGCTTGGAAAACACATGCATGCATATTTTTTGCCTCTGTGTGTGAGATGAGACACACATGCCAACAACTATTTGGCGCGTCGAGGCATTGATACCCTTATTTAGAGAAATGGTATGGAATGTTTCAAGAGAACAATTATTATTGATTGTACTAATAGTTGCACATTAAATACGAAATTATATTTTTCTCAGACATTGGGTCAAATATGTGTATATAAGAAGGTTAGTGGTATTTGGTTATAAAACTTATGAATAGTTAAAATACCCTATTTGAGAAAGGGTGCCTTGCTGATCGAAAAATGAAAAATTATAAAATCTGCTGGGCTGCTAGTTGAAAGTTGAAAGCGAGTGGAGAAGAAGAAGACATAACTTTGCGAATTAAAGGCATATCAGTGCTTAGAAACCACAACAATAAGTTAGAAGAGTGTAGAAGCTTAGATCATAGGCTGTATTTTCAAACCAAAAAGGGATAGCAGGGACAGAATTTGGGGTGTGCTTTTTTCATTGCCGAGTCGTTTGTTTTGATTATGGTTGTTGTTGGTTCATATGGAAAATGTTCAGAAGTTGTTTTTGATTTTTGGGCAACGGCAGAAGTAGCTGTAGACAGCCGGGTGCCGTGTTTGCAACTTTTCATTGAGTAATACTCAATTGAGTTTGCAACCTTGCTATCGCTCGTGAAGTGTTTCGAAAAAGAGCTTTTGATCCAAAAGCCTCCTCTGTCTCTTTATTACTCAATGCCTATGATCTAAGCTTCTACACTCTTCTAACTCATTGTTGTGGTTTCTAAGCACTGATATGCCTTTAATTCGCAAAGTTATGTCTTCTTCTTCTCCACTCGCTTTCAACTTGCAAGCAGCCCAGCAGATTTTATAATTTTTCATTTTTCGATCAGCAAGGCACCCTTTCTCAAAACAGGGTATTTTAACTATTCATAAGTTTCATAAGTAATACCACTAACCTTCTCATATACACATTTTTATCTAATGTTTGAAAAAAATATAATATCGTATTTAGTGTGCAACTATTAGTACAATCAATAATAATTATTTTCCTTAAACATTCTATACCATTTCTCTAAATAAGGGTATCAATGCCTCGACGCGCCAAATAGTTGTTGGCATGTGTGTCTCATCTCACACACAGAGGCAAAAAATATGCATGCATGTGTTTTCCAAGCCAAGGGAAGTATATGAATTTGAGAAGATTGCAACATTCTGTTGCGCATGTGACGTCACAGCTTAAGGCTTTTTGTGTGCGATCGTGGCGTACAATAAAGTAATACATTATTTAATACATGCATTTTTATAGAAGACCCTATTAATATATTCCTTTAATGTCCGTAATAAAGATAGAAATATATTCTAAGCATCGCAAGAAATGAAATTCTTTTAAACGTGACGTCATACTATATGATGTTGACGCGCCGTGTGCGTAACCCTTTGATTTAAATGGCATGGTCTGCTCGCATTCAATTTTTCTACCTACTTGCGCCGAGACTCGGCTATGCAGCAACAACATTAGAACCCAAAAAGTGTTGTTGTTGTTTCTACGCGCCGCCTTGTTGGAACGACAGAGAGACCAGCAACAAACACAGTGGCATTATTTGTCCCTTTTCTTTGCACTGAGTTTCCTATGTCGTCATCATCGCGCAGAAACTTTTCAAGATCAAGACGGACGACGAAAAAAACAAATGGGTTTTCATGCGCACTGTTGTTGTTTTGCGAGTGATTTGTTGTTGCTTCGTATGGTAAATGAGCTTTATTTTTGGACCAACTCGATCTACCTCTCGGGATTTTCAAAACGGTAAAAAAAAACTCGGAGCAAGCCTTCAGCTCTGTCTCTTTATTACTCAATGTGCGAACCCCTGCGAAATGCAGAATCAGTTAATAACTGGAACTCAATGTAAGCACATAGTGCTGATAAATAATTAAAATTATATTTTTTTATAAATATTACCATCGAATTGGTTAATTTATATAACTAACAATCGTATAAAAACGACTTTAATATTACAATAACTATAATCAATCGAATGTAGTGCATTTAATTTTTAAAAACTGCTAAGCACAGTCATTCTCGCACGTACACACATATATATGTATGTATATACACCCACATTGAGCCGAAGATGACTGTACATTTTTTTTGGTATCTTTTGTCTTATCTTAGTGTTTCCGCTGTCTGTGGTGATAATTCTTTGTCTGGTGAACGATTAAAAATATGCTCATAATGCGTATAATCCTGATTTTGCTGCTCCAATTTTGTGGGCTGAACGCAAACTCAGCCGAAGATCAGCCACAATTGGGCTACATCCCTCTGGATGGAGCCCGTGAGCTGTCGGCCCAATGTCAGCGGAATGCCGTCTGCGACATGTCGCTAAAGCGCTGCGTATGCAAGGAACACTTTGAGCAGCACCAGGGCAACTGCCTGGCGCTTCTGGGTGAGTGTCTTCGAAATTAGCATCCTTCCAGCATTCAAACTAATGTCCAACATCCGTGTACAGATTTGAGCTGCAGCAACAATAAGCAATGCCCCGGCACTTCAATTTGCCTGCCACAGGCTATGAAGTGCGCCTGTATTCTGGATTATGTGCCCAATCACAATATGACCTCCTGCTTGACGGACACCTTTCCCGAGCCGCTTGTGCCATATGGCGCTAACTGCAGCCGTACGGAGGACTGCCAGTGGAATCAGCTGGATGTGGAGGGCCGGGTGCAAGACTCTCGTGCCACATGCGCAGCTAATCCGCTATATAAACCACTCTCGCAACTAGTGCTAATTATTTGCCTTTATTTTATATACTAGCGGGTCTTGGCCCTTTTCCGTTGAATGTTTTGGGCTTAAAATTTTAGATATTTCCTTTCCACTAAGTACACGCTCGTGGAAAGTTGAAATCTACCCATCTTGATGATCACTTTTTTTTAAAAATAAGTTTAAAGTGCATCAAATAAAGAACCAAATGTTGGAATCAGAGATTTCTGCCCTTGTAAGAATCTTGAGCCCGAAAAAAAACTTGCTCTTAGCATCGGGATTGCTAGAGTACTAGCGGTCCGCACTGCGTAATATGAGCCTGAGTCAATAAACTCAAGTGGCTCTGCGCTTTTGGCTTTATGTTTGTTATTGTATGCAACAAAGTGTCGCATACTTATGTATTTAAATACAAGGTGATATTTAATGCATATACACACTACAATAGATTGGCAAAAAATTACTGCCTATAGGCCTATAGGCCTTAAGTGCAAAAAGCTGTTAATACAAAATTAGCTCTTATTGCAGCGAATCGAAAATTCCAGGCAGCTATCTTGCCGAAGTAGTAGTATAAAATCATGTGCATGTGGAAGCATAAGTAGTTTGAATATGTTGGCGCCGTGGCGGCGTGTGCTAGAAATGTATGTGAGAATTGTATTGAGTTTGTGTTAGTGCGTATTTGGGTATTTCCCCAGAATCGCAAGTACATTGCGATATTGCGTCAGCCTGTTTGGGTGTCTGTTTGTGTGTCTGTTTTGTTGTCTGTTTTACTATGTAGTTTGGGAAAGTCCCGTTTTGGCGGGCGACAGCGTCTGTAGCTGTCGCCGAGTGTGGTTCGGTAGAAAGGCACGAGAAAAAGGGAAGACACAAAGTCAGTTGTGTTTAGGATCCCGGTGCGACCGAAACTCGCTGCGCCTAAAACGATGGCAACTAATAACGGAAATAATGACGCTGCAACATGCATTTAATATTCATTAAATGACTGCTATTTTCTGATTTTTTTGATACTTTTTGAATTCTATAAAACTACAAAAAAAACCTGACGCCACTCAGAGGCCAATCCGTCACGCCACGCGGTGTGGCTGTATCCATTGAGTAATAAAGAGTAAAATAAATAAACTCAATGTTTACAACTCTATGGGCTCGATCCACTGCTGATTAACTTTGAAACGATAAAAAAAATTAAAAAAAAAGCTCAGAGTGACTATTCAGCCCTGTCTCTATTCAATGACATAGGGTATAAAAAGAACTAGTTACTGTCGAAAAGTGACAAAAACCTTTATTGCGATTATTCCTGATTTTGCTGCTCGGATTTAGTTTGCTGATCGCAAACTCAGCCGCATATCAGCTCCAGTTGGGCTGCATAAGAGAGAACAGAGAACAATAGTTCCACTTGAAGCGAACAGACGTGTTTTTTTTGTGCTCTTCGTTTTGTTTTCGATTTAATAAAACACCGGCGTTTTAATTATTTATATTTTATATATTTCCACTATTCTGTTCGCCTTCTCGGTTTATTTTTTATTTATCGCGAGTGCATGTTTGTGGTCTGTGCATTTTTGTTATTTAAACATTGTTTCTTTTAAACTTGTGTTCTTGTGCATTTTTGTTTGTGCGCTTGCGCTATTTAGCTCTGTGGGTGAGCTTCTTGTTGTATTTTGTGCAAGATTTCGTGGGCAAGCAAGCAATCTATAAATAGACTACTCTCGCACTTCGCGCTCTCTCACCTTTTTTTTCAACTTGCGCTTTGATCTCTTTCTACTTTCTGCCGCTTGTTGGTGCTCCATACGCTATTAATCTAATCTAAATAACTCTCTTTTTACATCTGGCTGTGTTATTACAGTAGAGACCCATAATAATGGACCATAAAATTGTCTGTTTTATAAAAACTTGCCAAATGCCAATTACGGCAAGTCAATCCAGCATACCTTGTTGGCTGTGTGATAATGTCGTGCATTCTAAATGTGCGGGTTACACTGGTCTTGTGGGGGATGCTGTTGCCAAACGAAATGGTTTGCACTATAGTTGCGACTCGTGTAGGGAGATTGATGGTGAAATGCGGGCGTTTATGCGTCAGACCAGGAGTGGCTTTAGGGGTCTGATTGTTGGTTTTCGTAAACTTAACGATCAGCTCACAGCCCTGGACACCCAATTTAATAGCCTTAAACTGTTAGATGAGTCTCCGGGGCCTAAAAAGCCCACTCCTTGTGATCTGCCGTTGCCTAATACCCTTCAGCCTCCGACTGCTATGCAGCAGCCTACTACACCGATTACACAGCAGCTCATCTCGTTTGTTACTCCGGTAGCTGTGAGGTCTGCTGTGGACACTGATTCTGTCCCGAAAAGTGTGACATCGGCACGAGAAAAACCAGTCGAATTATCCGTGTCGTCCGCTGTCGTGGGTGTTCCGAAAGGGCGACAGCAACAATTAAATTTACAACAGCCGCTAGAAGGCTCGTCGTCCGGACTACCGGCTGTTTTAGGTACCATAGTTAATAGTGTTCCCACTGTCCTACCTGTGGCACCTAAGCCTCTAGTCGGTGTTCCACCGAAGAGACTTATTTTTGTTTCTAGGCTTGCCCCTTACTTTTCATCAGATGATGTAAAAGCCTTTATACAGGCAAAAATTCAAGCCCCAGGTATACTGGTGGAGAAATTTAAGTTCGCTTATGAAAGGGATATTGCGTCCTTTAAAATAAGTGTTCCGCCAGAAATATTTACTGATATTTGTTGTAAAGAGTTTTGGCCGGAGCACTTAATAGTAAAAGAATATAAGGCCAAAAAGAAAAATCGGACTCCGATTTTATTACCACCTATTTCTAATGGCGCATCAACTTTAGTTGCTGCGTCAAAAAACTAATTCCATCTTTCGAGCTTGCCTACCAGAATGTTAGAGGTCTTAAATCTAAACTCGCTAAACTGTATTTAGACTCTCTTGCTTTTAATTTTCAAATTATCGCTTTTACTGAGACCTGGCTGAAGCCGGACATCTCAGACTCTTCAATTTTTACCTCCAAATACACCACTTACAGATGCGATCGAGTTTCCCGTATCGGAGGAGGAGTACTTATAGCTGTCGAGTCTGCTCTTTCGTCGGAACGCATTGATCTTCCCATCTCAGAGATTGAGTTGGTGGCTGTACGAGTTGTATTTGGTACTTTTTCTATCTTTATTACATGTTCATATTTACCTCCTCTATCTAATTTGTCTACCTATCAAACCCATCTTAATGCTATTAAATCTATCTCCTCCCTACTTTCTGATAGAGACCTTTTAGTAGTTCTTGGGGACTTTAATCTTCCTGTTGTCGAGTGGTCATCGCCATCAGACTCAAACTTTCTGTTGCCGTCATCGTCAAACGAATTTATTGATGGTCTACATGAAATGTCCTTACGGCAGGTTAATCGTGTGCGCAATTCAAGAAACAGATCTCTTGATCTAATTTTCGTGTTGGATTCGTTCAACAGTGTTGTGCACAGGATCAATCCGCTTACACTTCCTGAAGACCTTTTTCATCCAACTCTGGAAATGGTCATTGATTTACCAGCCCGAGTCCCTATCAAGGAATCGGAATTAGCTGAACGTATGCGTTTTTTCAGAAAGGCTGATTTTCATAAGCTTAATGATCTTATTCTGCAAGTCGACTGGTCCCAACTGTACAATTGTGCAGACATTGATGTTGCCTTGAAACTTTTTTATGACACTTTGTACTCGATTTTTGATGTCTGCGTTCCTCTTGATTACCCAGCGAGGCCTGATAGGCCTCCCTGGTTCTCAAAGGAACTGATGAGGTTAAAAAACGTGAAGTCGAGGTGTTATAAAAAGTTTAAGAAATCGGGAAATCACTCTGATTTCTCCCGCTATGCAGTTGCCCGATCAAATTTTTCCACCCAAAATTCCATCTGCTATAAGAATTACCTTCGGCGTTGTCGCCTTCAATTTTCACATAATCCTAAGCAATTTTTTAACTTTGTCAATTCTAAACGAAAGACATCTACTTTGCCTTCTTCGGTTAAGTTTGCAGATGAGAGCGCGAACACTGATCCAGGCATAGCCGATCTGTTCGCAAACTTTTTTCAAACTACCTACTCCTCCTCTAGGTATAATAAAAATCAGCCTTATCCTTATCAGTTAAAGAGGTCAAACTGCATCTTTAATCCCATTATTACCGAAAGTTCGCTTCTTAGCGACCTTAACACTATCAAGCCGGTTTACTCACCGGGCCCTGATGGTGTTCCTGCTTGCGTGCTTAGATACTGCGCTGCAGCATTATGTAAACCTGTTTTAAAACTTTTTGAATTGTCCGTAAACACTTCATCTTTTCCGACCATCTGGAAGGAATCATACATTATCCCTCTCCATAAGAAAGGGAGTAAGTCCGATGTCGAAAACTATAGAGGTATTTCCAAATTATCCGCTATACCTAAAGCTTTTGAGAGAATTATAACATCTCAACTGCAGCATTTATGTAGTTCTATTATTTCACCTTCCCAGCATGGGTTCGTGAAGCGCAGATCTACAACCACTAACCTTCTTGAGTTTACTTCATTTGTAATTGATGGGTTTAAGAAAAGAAAGCAGACTGACGTCATCTATACTGATTTCAGTAAGGCTTTCGACTCTGTCAACCATTCCTTGCTGCTTCATAAATTAAGCCTTCTCGGCTTCCCAGTCAATCTTTTGAACTGGATTTCAGAGTATTTGCGTGACAGAACCCAAAAGGTTCTTTTCAGAAATTCATTCTCTAAACGTATTCTGGTGACTTCCGGTGTTCCTCAAGGTAGTCATCTTGGCCCGCTACTCTTTACTCTTTTCATCAATGACCTTCCCTCGATACTGTCTCACTCTCGAGTATTAATGTATGCTGATGATGTAAAATTATGCCTTGCATATAAGGATATGGCATCATGTTATCTCTTACAAGCGGACATTGATGCGTTTCAGGCTTGGTGTCTAGCCAACCTGTTAAACTTAAACTGCTCTAAATGTAAGGTAATGACCTTCTATAGAAGCCCTCCTCAATTGGTTTCTTACATCCTTGATAGCATACCGCTTGAGCGTGTTAATAGTACTTCTAATGAAGTTAATGATCTAGGTGTCATCCTTGATCATAAACTTAAATTCGACTCTCATGTTAATACCGTGGTCAATAAGGCCAGAATAGTTATGGGTTTCATCAAGCGATGGTCGAAGGAGTTTGACGATCCGTACACGACAAAAACACTTTATATATCTTTGGTACGACCTATTCTTGAGTATGCCTCATGTATCTGGTCACCACAATATGCTACCCATCAGGACAGAATTGAATCCGTTCAGAAACAATTCTTGTTGTTTGCCCTTAGTGGTTTAAATTGGGATCCTCGTGTGCGGTTACCGTCATACTCCAGTAGACTTCTGATGATTAACCTTCCTTCTTTAATTAATCGTAGAACCATGCTGGGTGTAATATTTATTCATAAACTAATTACTGGTGAAATCGACTCTTCTGTGTTGACTAGCCAATTAAATTTCTCTATCCCTACTAGACTAACACGTAATTTTGTACCTTTATCGCTTCAATTTTGCTCAACTAATTATGCCTTGCATGAACCGTTCAGGGTTCTCTGTGATGACTATAACAAGCATTACAGAATATTCTGCTCAGAAGCTTCTCTTCCTCGTATAAAGTCTTCTATTCTAAACTATTTAGCAAGTAGATAGTCCTATTTTTATTTGTAATTGTATTTGTACACATACTCGTAGTTTGTATCAACTTTTTTTTAATATTTTTTTTTTCATATTTACTTTGTATTTCGTGTCGTACGTTACACGACTGCGCCCCTCGGTCGGTTGGGCGGGAGGTGGGATGCAGTACGTTGCATCGGGATTCGCGTTATAAAAAAAAAAAAAAAATAACGAACGCAGAATATGAAAATGAGATTGAAGATGATTTTATATACCAGCGGGTCTTGGCCCTTTTCCGTTGAATGTTTTGGGCTTAAAATTTTAAATATTACCTTTCCACTAAGTACACGCTCGTGGAAAGTTGAAATCCACCCATCTTGATGACCACTTTTTTTTAAAAATAAGTTTAAAGTGCATCAAATAAAGAACCAAATGTTGGAATCAGAGATTTCTGCCCTTGTGGTAAGAATCTTGAGCCCGACAAAAAAACTTGCTTTTACAGACCCTCATTTTCCATCCGAAAACGGTAAACTTTGCGAAGGCGTGTCAAATTAATTCTGATAAAGATCTCTGAAAATGGGTTTCAAATCGATAAGCAACCAAGAAGGTAAGTTATGTTTTTTTTTTTTTGCCAAATTACCACGGCTGCGGTGGTATTTTCTAAATCGCTGAAAGACGTATTCATTAAGTTTTTATGCAGAGCTTTGAAAATAAGTTTGATGCAGATCGAACAAAACTTAAAACTTCGCCCAAAAAATCTTTGAACCGCATTTTGCACCAAGGAAGCTTGGATTCTGCGAAGCACGTCTCAAATGATTTTTCGTATAGATCTTTGGAAATAAATTTGAACACGAAACGTCACCTACCCAATCTTTTACCCCCATTGCCACCAAGGTTGAATGCATTTTTCGAATAGTGCGAAACACCCCTCAAATGAATTTGAACAAAGATCTTTGGAAATGAGTTTGAGGCCGATCGGATAGTTGGGAAAAAACATATAGTGTAGTATGATCATGCTCGTCAGTGCTGGTTTGTAATCATTTTTAGAATGTTCTTTACTCGGAACTCAGTCCGCTTAAAAACCTAAAATATAGGTATTATTATATGTATAGCTCTGTCGCAGCAGAGCATTATTAAAAAAAAGAGAGTGTATGTATGTGTTTAATAACAGGGTGATATTTAATGCATAAACACACTACAATAGATTGGCAAAAAATAACTGCCTATAGGCCTTAAGTGCAAAAAGCTGTTAATACAAAGTTAGCTATTTTTTTTTTTTTTTTTTTTGTTTGTTTATTGTATTGAATCAAAAATAGCATACATTTTTATTACAACACAGTTGGCTTAGGTGAAATTAGCTATTATTGCAGCGAAAAGAAAATTCCAGGCAGCTATCTTACCTTGCAGCTATGTATCGAGGCAGCTAAGCAAATTATATAGTGTAGTATAAAATTATGTGCATTTAATATTCATTAAATGACTGCTATTTTCTGAATTTTTTGATATTTTTTTAATTCTTTAAAACTACAAAAAAACCTGACGCCACCCAGAGGCCAATCCGCTCCCCTGGTTACCTGATCCGCACCTCCCGTATCGTGGCATTTTCGGTTCGGCAATACTATTAAATTTAATTGAATATACTTATAATTTTTTAAAATATTTTTTTTTGCATTTTTTTGTTCACATTTAATAAATTTATATTTCTCAAATTACTGAAAATTCGTCTGTTTATAGTTTCTCTGGATCTTTGTCTTTTCTATATCCCAATAAGAAAAACTGCTCTCACTTTCGAAATTGCCGAGAGTGATGCTGCGGAACTAGAGGCTCCGACAGTTGCGCAACCCTCGAATCTATTGGTAATTTTTCGTTCAGCTGGCAATTAAACAACAGGGCGTATTGCTTTCTTGTGGAATTTATATTTTTTTAGTTGTATTGCTGCCCGTAACAAAGGAAATTAAAAAAAGTTTGCAGTGTGTTTTAAATCCGTTTTGCAGCGTTGTTTAAAGTATGGAGCGGCATTTGAGAGCTAGTAAGGCGAATTCCAAAGCCAACAAAGTTGTAGAAACAACTTCTCGTTAAATTTTTCAATAAGGTGCAACATCAGAATAGCTTTGCTTTTTCAAGCAAAGCAGAAGTCGAACACTTTTACACCCTACCCGAAACACTTAAAATGGTCATAAAAGTATCGATATCGTTCAAATACAATGATAGTCCAACAACCTACTTGCTTGACATTCTGATTTTATTATAAGCGAATCCGAATCAGTAAAAAAGCAATATCCGAAACCTTTCCGAATATGCCTTGAACATATGTCCGGTCCATAATAACATTATCTGGTCTGAATATAATAATAAGACTCGCCGCACCGCTAGACGACATGAAGAAATCCAGCATTATCGAGCTGCCTATTGGTAAGAAATGTTTTATGCATATTTTAAAAAAAGGTACTAAGTTTTTATATAACTCACAATCTAGGCTAAATGGACGCTCTTCGGTTTATAAAATGAAACAAACAGTTTTAGATTGAGTAGGGAACATGCAAAGGGCTTGCTAGGCCAGAGAAAAGACCCTGAGATAAGCTCGAGATACTCAAGATCAACATGTGCAGTATATGTGCACACATATATGTATAGAAATATACATATATTTTTATTTAGATAATCAAAATATATATATATTTTAATGCATATATGTATGCATGGCTACACAGATCCCAACTACCTTAGATATTAATACGCGAATTGTTTGATTATATTTAGATTTAGATTTAGATAATTTTTGAGATTTTCCCTAAGTATATTTAATTTTTTTTACCAACTGTTTTAAGGCATGTTATTTGTACTTCTGGGTATTTTTACCCCATATGCAGCTCCAAATACTCCCGGCTAGAGCTTGGGCTACTTTTCAGTTATATAAAAGTAGGCTTCGTTATTTTTTATTTAAATTAACTAGAGTTTTAGTATCAATAGCTTCAGAGTGTGTTATGTTACGCGTTCTGTTTACACAACAAAAAAAAAATATATTTAATTTAAAAAAAAACTCTTAAAGCCACGAAAGCTAAAAAAAAAATAGGTGAGTCTATGGGCATAAAATTCTTCAGAATGCTGCTGACAGCTGTTCATGTAGAAAAGCATAAAAATGGGCGAGAAAATGGTCGACTTTAGCGTACTGGACTATGATAACCATACGGATTATCTAAACTCGTTTGCGATCAAGAAAGATTTTCAATATTTGGGCAATCCAAAGGTGGTCACTTGCCTTGCCAAATTGGGATATCGCTCCACGAAAATACCTTACGATGAACCGGAATTCCTGAGGCGTCACGATTTGGCAATGCAAGCGATACGACCAAAAATAACGGGCATTCAGCCCTTCAGTACATTTAAGTCGCCAACGAATAGGGATCCAGTGCTGCTTGAGTTCAAGCGACGCGAGGAACCCATATACAAAAAGAACTTGGCGGTGAGTATAAGCATGTACAAGGTATATTATATAAACTAAAGCATAATGCCAACAGACAATTGTTTTTACCATGTATACAAGCACATATTGTTCGGAAATATCGGGCTATCTTGACTTGGGTATGAGCTGGACGAATGCGGCGCGCTCTGCCCACGCACATACGAACTGGCCGGGCATATTTCAGGGAACCGCCTTCCTGCGACCGATGCCGCATCATCTGAGCTACAGTAATCCACGCTATAATATGCTCAACTATTCGAATAGCGATAACTTTATTGTCTTACACGACCATCGGTATGGAATGATGTTTATGCATAGGGGTGATCAGAAACTTATACCAGTCGGTGATCATCCCAATCCGTTCGCCAAAAACGTACGACGATCAATGGCAATCTCACCCAAGTACGGCACAATGATATTCTACGATCATATTGTGCGCAAGAAGGTATAGAATTATTTCTATATATATATATATGCTCAACTATAAATTCAATTGTATATAAAATCCTATGATATTAGTAAAAGGTACTCGATGCGCTGGCGAAAGCCCAAGAAAATCATAACAAAAAGAATATTATTTTCGATCTCATGGGAAATCCCTCGCCTGTTGTTTAGAATATGTTTAGCACAACAAACAACAGAGGGCGCTCTAGATAGCATTTTCTCGCTCTCTCTCTCTCTCTCTGCTAGATGTCTTTTAAAATTAGCATAGTTCAGTTTTTCAGCTTTTATATAGTATGGACCACATAGCTCATTGTACTGCAGACCTCCGAACGTCATAGTTGCATTCTGTGGCATTTTCTTAGCCAGTTTTACATCATCAGTAGGAGAAAAATCAACTTAAAATGTGCCATTAAAATGCCCAAATACCAATAAAATGTGGTTAAAATATTATACATATGTGCTGCTGCTGCACTGGGCCACAGCCAGGGAGCAGTTTATGGTGGGTAAGTTCCTAAAAGAAATTCGTAAAAAATAAATAGAAAATATATATAAAACTAGGTCACTTGCATTGAATTTGGCTAAAAGTGTTCGCAAATATTTTTTCTTTTTGCTAGGCAGCATTTTCACATCGGATAAGGATGAGGCGGAAATAGCTTTTCGCACCGCTGTGGATCGGGCAAATATTTTGGAACGCAATATAGAGCTAGTGCCAATTGTGGTCTACGCCAATACAGAGGACAGCTTCATAATGGAGAAAACGGGTAAGCCTCAAGATAGTCAAGGGAATAACCGAATATCTAAATTTGCTTGCTGGCAGTTTGTAATCTGATTTCGCAGGGTGTTATTGCCATATTCGGACCCAGCACGGGCAGCAGTTCAGGCAAGTTTTCGATGCAGCGATTTCAAGTGTTTTCGCGGGACTCACTTGAATCATTTTTTCTTAGATATTATTGCCTCGATTTGCCACACTTTGGATATACCACACATTGTGTACGACTGGCAGCCACATAATCAGCAATACGAACTCTCCTCGATGACGCTCAATGTGCATCCCGATAATTTGATACTGGCGCGCGGATTTGCCGAAATCGTGCAAAGTTTCGGCTGGCGCAGCTATACAATTATCTATGAATCGGAGAAGGGTAAGTGCAGCCTACAAACCTTCTAACTAATCAATCCACAACCCAAATTTAAAGCTCTACGAAGTTGTTAAGCTGAGACACTTAAAAAAGGGCCGATGATTTAATACCCTTGCAGACCCAACCTCTTCAATATGCTCATAGTGCTTTGCCCGTATCTAAGAAGCACAGGAAAAATAGGTAATGCCGAGTATGGTTGAGATGTTTTGAAAAACAAAAAATTGTTCCATACAACAACTTAATTCCGACCGATCGTTCCTATGGTTCCTATATGATGTAGTGGTCCGATCTTGAGAGAATTTTGCATATATATGAGGAGCATAGTAAAATAAATAAATGCCAAGTTTGGTCAAGATATCTTGATAAACAAAAATGTTTTTCATACAAGAACCTACTTTTCGACCGATCGTTCCAATGGCAGCTATATGATATAGTGGTCCGATCTTAATAGGAATTTGCATATATATGGGGAGCATAGTAAAACAAATAAATGGCGAGTCTGGTCAAGATATCGTGAAAAACAAACAAGTTTTCCATACAACAACCTAATTTTCGACCGATCGTTCCTATGGTAGCTATATGATATAGTGGTCCGATCTTAATAGGATTTTATATATATATGAGGAGCATAGTAAAACTAATAAATGCCGAGTTTGGTTAAGATATCTTGATGAACAAAAAAGTTTTTCATACAAGACCGATCGTTTCTATGGCAGCTATATGATATAGTGGTCCGATCCAGCTGGTCTTGAAATATGTACTGCGTGCAACAGAAAGAGGGACTTCTGGAAAGTTTTATTAAGATAGCTTTAAAACTGAGAGACTAGTTCGCATAGAAACAGACAGACGGACAGACTGACATGGCTATATCGACTCGGCTGTTGATACTGATCAAGAATATATATACTTGTTGGGGTCGGAGATGTTCCCTTCTATGCGTTACACATTTCACGACAAAGTTTTAATACCCTCTGCAAGGGTATAAAAATAGGTGAAATATGTTGTAATAACGGTCGACTTGGACATCGAAACTGGAGGAAAATTACATTTTAAATATTATTCCTCAACCTTCTAAGTTTATTTCTATTAATTTTCCACAGAGCTGCAACAGCTGCAGGATGTATTACAAATTGGTGATCCGAGCAGTAATCCGACTACGATTAGACAGCTGGGCCCAGACGACGATCATAGACCATTTCTAAAGGAAATTAAATTGTCCACCGACAATTGTCTGATATTGCACTGTGGACCGGAAAATCTATTGAGAATTTTGGAGCAAGCCAACGAGCTTAAAATGCTGGGCGAATATCAGGTAAGGATTGTCTAAAAGTCTTTCTTTTTAACAACGATTTTTTTTTTAGAGCGTTTTTATACCCATGCTGGATACGCACACATTGGAACTGGGTGACATTTTGAACGTGGAGGCAAACATTACAACAGTTCGCCTGATGGATCCAACAGACTATCACATCAAGAACGTCGTTCATGACTGGGAGGAGCGTGAGAAACGTGAAGGACGCTATTTTAAAGTTCAGCCGACACAGGTAAAGACGCAGATGATATTGGTTAACGATGCCGTCTGGCTCTTCTCCAAAGGCCTCACCGAGCTGGGCATTATGGAGGAGCTGACTGCACCGGAAGTTGAGTGCAAACGCAGGAAGCCCTGGCCACATGGCAGGCGCATCATTGAGTTTATGAAAGCGGTACGATTGAATCTCGAGAAGAAGCAATAAAAACCCTAACTCCACTCTACTATAATCCCGTCTTATAGCGCTCCGAGGAGGTCGCCACAGGTCGCATAGATTTCAACGAATATGGACAGCGCAGTTACTTCAGTCTGCGCTTCATGGAGATCGATGTAGGTGGCTTCCTGGATCTGGCCACCTGGGATCCGGTCAATGGTTTGGACATGCTCAACGATGACGAAGAGAGCGAGAAGCGTGTGGGCCAAAAGTTATCGAACAAAACATTCATAATCTCCTCGCGCATTGGAGCACCCTTCCTGACGATGCGGGAGCCCGAAGAGGGCGAAATATTGCTGGGCAATGCCCGCTACGAGGGTTACTCCATGGATTTGATTGACAATATTGCACGCATGCTAAATTTCAAATATGAGTTCCGCATGGCGCCAGATGGCAAATATGGTAGCGTGAACAAAGCCACCCAAACATGGGATGGTATCGTGAGACAGCTGATCGATGGGGTGAGTCCAAATATTCATATATAAAATAAGAAACTTAAGGGAATACTACAACTCCTGCATAATCAATATTGAATATTATCAGCAGTAAAAACTTTTAAGCTTTGATCTCTCTTAACTTTCAACTCTTTCCAGAACGCGGATCTGGGCATATGTGATCTGACCATGACTTCATCCCGGCGTCAGGCGGTAGACTTTACGCCGCCATTCATGAATCTGGGCATAAGTATTTTATTCTCAAAGCCACCAATACCACCAACAGATTTATTCTCGTTTCTATCGCCCTTCTCGCTGGATGTTTGGATCTATATGGGCTCTGCGTATCTCTTTATATCGTTATTGCTCTTCGCGTTGGCCCGCATGGCGCCGGATGACTGGGAGAATCCGCATCCCTGCAAGGAGCCGGAGGAGGTAGAGAATATATGGTTTCTGAGCAATACAATGTGGCTGTCCATAGGCTCCCTTATGGGTCAGGGTTGCGATATATTGCCCAAGTGAGAAAAATCATTTAATATAAATTGGAAAAAAACAACAATTTCTCTACTTTTACAGGGCCGCCTCAACGCGCCTTGTGACTGGAATGTGGTGGTTCTTTGCCCTCATGATGTTGAACTCCTACACAGCCAACTTGGCCGCTTTCTTGACCAACTCCCGCCAAGCCAGCTCGATCAGCAATGCCGAAGATCTGGCTGCCCAGAACAAGATCAAATACGGCGCCTTATTAGGCGGCTCTACAATGGGCTTCTTCAGGGATTCCAATTTCAGCACATACCAACGCATGTGGACGGCCATGGAAAGTGCGAGTCCATCAGTTTTTACGAAAACCAACGACGAGGGCGTGGAGCGTGTGCAGGTAACTGGTTTTGCTTGCGCCTTCTGTTAAGATCGTTTGCCATGTTGTTTAGCTTAGAATTCGTGCCCATATCAAATGACATGCATAAAACGAAGACAAATACTGATTTTGTAGCGCGCTCTCTGTCGTCGCCAGACGTAGCAAGTAAGTCAAGTTAGAAAGCAACAACAATACAGAGCGAAGCAATAAGAGTGTGCCGGTCATAGGAAATTACATGCAACAGAAAGAGACAAACATTGAAACTGCCTTTAATGCTCGTTCCCTGTCGTCAGCCATGCTGGCAGCTTGGGCAACAACCACAAAGCGTTTCGACATCAATATTGTTGTTGTTCGGCAAAGATAAAGAAAATAAAATGGTTGCACACGGTAGACAGTGACGTCACAGTACATCACTTTAAAGAAATGCTCAATAAATATGCTAAACATATAAATTTTACTTATGTACATATATAACTATTGGGTTGTTTTAAATATTGGTTACTGTAACTTCAAATTTGCTGCTTGCATGAGCACACATTTCCATACATACATATTCCTTACAGTTATAAGTAGATCTTATTACTCAGTGCATACATATGTATGTATGTATGTATGTATGTATATACACACACAGTTATACCAAAACGAAGCGTACGTTTTGAGAGCAAATTTACATCTTATATTTCGTATTCAACCATGAATATAGTATAAGGCGCATTTTATTAAATATTTTTTTAATATTTTCGAGTTTAAGGCATAAAACCACTTACCAACGAGAATAAATTTAAGTAGATATGTATGTATGTGTGTATATGCATACATACATATGTATGTTTGTATGTAAATGAGACGGCTCATCCCACGAAAACGCGCACAACAATTTTAAATTTGGTTTTTTATAACACATTCTTTTGTGTACATAGGCACGGCGGTTTTTTTTAACTTAAATTCACAAATGGAGCATAGGGCTACATTAATAAATACACTGAATTTATAAAAACACAATAATATTGCACGACAGCTCCCGCCGCAACTTTGGTTTTGCGCGCGTCCTGCGTAAACTCGCTGACATTCTAACAGAAGAAGAGAGTTTTACAGTCGTAAGTTTTGTGCAATAGAGAGAGAGCGCCAATTATCCCGTGTCTAAAAGATTGCTGAATTCTATTTATGTATGTATGTATGAGTGTCTGCACAAACTGCAATTCCCTTCGATTGATTAATAATGTGAATTATTAAAAGGGTTTGCCACGACGCCTTGGAAAAATTTCATTTTACATGGCTTTAATTTTGTTGAGGGTATCTAAGGCTTGGTGCGTTTGCCTTTAAAATTTGCTTTTATTGCACAGGCTGTTAAACTCTCTTGCTCTCGGAGAGTGAGGGAAATAAAGAAGCGAGGAAAAATAAAGTCGCGATTGAACTTTTCGTGCCAAATTTTTGTTGTGCGTTTTAGTTTTGTGAATTCTCCCATCTCTAACTGTTCCGTTAGTTCAGTTAAATTTATGTATGCAAATTCGCGATTTAAAGTTAATAATAAACTTGTTCTGATCACAGAAAGGAAAAAACCGGTATGCTTTCCTAATGGAGTCCACCACACTGGAGTACAATGTGGAGCGTAAGTGTGACTTAATGCAAATTGGCGGCTGGCTGGACTACAAGAGTTATGGCATTGCGATGCCATTTAGTAAGTATAGCAATTAGCCTTATCAGAGTTCAAATGATTAAACTACGATTCTTGTACAGATTCGCCCTACCGCAAGCAGATCAGTGGCGCTGTCTTGAAGCTGGGTGAGCTGGGAGTGCTGTCTGAGCTGAAGAGAAAGTGGTGGAAGGAGATGCATGGTGGCGGCAGCTGTGGAGGCGACGAGGAAGGGAACGCTGATACGCCGGAGCTCGGCTTGGAGAATGTCGGCGGTGTGTTTCTGGTGTTGGGCTTGGGCCTGATGGCGGCCATGGTGCTGGGCCTCACGGAGTTTATGTGGAACGTCAAAACTGTGGCCATCGAGGAGAAGGTAAGCTCTTTGCTTACTTGATGAATCATTCTATTGATCAAGCTGAATTTACAGATCTCGCTTAAGGAGGCACTCAAGGCGGAGGTGATGTTTGCGTTATGCATCTGGATTACCACCAAACCGGTGCACGCCAGCGTCGGCTCCAGCAGCTCATCCTCTACGTCCTCAAGCTCGTCATCAAAATCCAAGTCGCATTCAACGCGTTCCAAGCATTCGTCCAAGTCTTTGGGCGTATCCAGCAAGAGTGTAAAGAGCGCCGGTGATCATGATGCGGAGTCCTCCGTTCACAGTAGGCTTAAGAAGATTGGATCTATGTTTTCGCTTAAATCTCAAAAGGCCTCAACGCCGCCCATTGAAATTGGTTGGAAATCTGATAAATCGACACAAATGAGTATTGAACCGACACCGCCGGCGGAGGAGGAGGAGGAACATCCACCAGAACGACGCCATCCTCATCATCATCATCATCACCATCATCATCAACGTCACCCAGAACAGGAGCCAACTTTGGATCAGCGAGCTAGCAAATTGAGCAACGGAGTTTGAACAGTCCTTAACTAACTTTAGAAAGAGTTTTTAGACCATTTGGTTATTTTGTTAATGGAGTTTCTCAATAATTATATAATACAATAATCATATTATTTAATTCGCTTCTCAAATAGGAAAATTTAAGCTTGTATAATATCAAAAATTACCAAAAATGCATTTACAAATCATTTTTAATTATAAAAAAACTCCAGATTTATAAACAAAACAATTAAAAGGCCTAAAAACTGTTTGGAACTCAGCAAAAACCTATCCTATAAAGTATTATGAATTTCTAACAATATGATTGTTTTTATTATAGTCCCCATTGAAAGTACTTTTAAATATTTCGGTTTTTTTGTAGTTTTTAATATTTTTAAATATTTTTTTGTTTTTAAATTGTTTTTTTTTCGGGCATATTGACTTGGTTTGTTTAAATTTGCTGCTTGTTTGATTTTCGGTTTTGAACATATTTTAAATTAATTGATTGTGAATCTCAGATTGTATACCTTTTAATATGTACTTATTTAAATCTAGTTGCTTCGATATTGTGAATATTTCGGTTTCTTAAATCAACATTTTTTTTAATACTTATTTTTTCATTTTTTTTAAATATTTGCAATATTTTATTAATATTTATTGTTACACATATAATATTTACTTGCAAAGCTAATTGAATACGTTTCTTGTTGCTCATTTTTTAAGGTACATTTAGTTGATTATTTTTCTCTCCAACTTCCTTTTTTTTGTTTTGTTTTTTTTTTTGGATTTTTGAGCTTCTTTTGAACTATAACTTATACACTTAAAGAAAAACGTTGCTCCTCGCCTACTAATAAATATTTATATTATACAAAGTTTTCATAATTGAGTATGAAGAGAAGTGAGAGCAAGAGATAGAGAAAGGGAGAGAGCAGAGCTTACGGAATGAGATATTCGGAGGAATTCTAAATAGAAACTTCAGTTTCAGTTATATACAAATTGTTGAAAACAAAAATATTACAGAGCGAAAAAAAATTAATTACATAAAACTAAAATACTTTTTTTTTGTAATTTTTCTCTTTCGAGTATTTTGTGTTTTTTTTTTTTGTTTAAAATTATTTTGTGGTAACTAAGTTAAATTGCTTTAAATATTTTGCTAAATTTTTTTGGGTAGGTTTTTTTTTTTTTAAAGATTTTTCAATATAGTTTTTGGATTTTCAGAAATGCAGAGAGCGCGCGCTTTTAATCACACTGTGCTTTGTCCAGAAACACAATGTCCCTTTGGCTGTGCCGACGTGGTCGTCAATCCTTGGCCGTAATGGCCACGGGCGGGAACTGGCGCTCATCGTACAGCTTTGTGGGCGTGTCAATGGCATCGCACAGCTTGCGAAACTTGGCGGAATCTACAAAATACAATAATGATGACTCTTTGACCAGATTTGGATATACTATATTATAAACTCACCGGACATGGCATCCGCCTGCTCGCCGCGCAGTATGGCCGCATAGCTGTTGTCCGCCACAGGATCTGGATTCTCGATGAGCACACTGGCCGCACAGCTCTTCAGCATGGTCAGCGATTGCTGCGGCAGTGTGGCCGGCAGCGTCTTTGATTGCGTCTTCAGCACGCTTTCGCTCAGCTGCAGTTCAATGACATCCTCGAGGGCGCCGCGCAGATCGTGCACCGCCAGCAGTTTGCAGGCGCCACCGCGCTCCGCATTGAAGTCGTGCATATAAAGGAATCCGTCCTCGCAGGCAATCAGCAGACGCAGCTCCTTCTGGATGCGCGTCAGCGCACAGATGTTCTTGAGGCCCGGCTGCGGCAGCTGCACCGTAGCAAAGGCGCGATCCTGGGCCAGCACATCGCTCACCTGGGCGGGCAGCAGCAGCGAGGACACCGCCTTGGTGAACATGCCGCCCCAGCTGGCTGCGGGCGCCTCCTCAGCTGCTGCCTCCGCAATCCCGGTCGCTGTCGTCGTCGCCGTCGTCGTCGTTGTCGTCGTCGTCGTCGCTTCCTTGTCCGATTTGGCAGCCACTTCAGCTGTAAGACAATCAGTTAATTTTCTGAAATGGGTTTTGCTCAGGACGTAACACTCACCAATGGCCTTCAGCTCCGCCGCCTCCACAGCCCGCGCATCGATCTTGAAGACATGCACCGTCTCCGTGTTGGAGGAGGCGCACAGATAGTCACCGCCCGCCGCAAATACCAGAGATGCGATCCGCACGCAGCGCTTCACGCCGCGCCTGAACTCCTGCACCCGCTGGCCGTTCTTTACGCAGAAGACGCGTATCACAGTGCCGCGCTCGGACGCGGTGGCCAGCAGTGCGCCGCTGGGCGAGAAGGTCAATGCCGAAAGGGGCGTGTCGTGCGCCTTAATCGTCATGCCCGTGCGCAGTTTGTGGGCATTGAAGATGCGCAGCTCGCCGCTGGACTGACAGATGGGAAAGGCCAAATGCGAGTTGAGCGAGAGCGCGCACAGGCCCTGTTCATTTGGCGCTATATTCTCAATCGAGTGCAGGATCTTCATGTCGCGTATATCGTGTATGTGTATGCTCTCCGCCAGGCAGACAATCAGACGCTGCCGGTTCATGCGCACGCACAGTATCTCCGACGGATAGAAGCAATTGCAAATGTCCTGTTTCTTCTTAAAGTGCAGCATCTTCAGGCAGTTGGGCTTCTGTGCGGTGACCAGCACCACCAGCGAACTGTTGAATAGCCGTTCCACAATCCGTATTTGCTCTGTGTTCTCCTTGGCAAAGATCTCCTCGACCTTGTCCTGGCCTCCAATCGAGTACAGGCGCAGGCCAGTGCTGCTCAGCACCGATAGGGAACTGCGGACGGTAAGTAATGGGATACGCTCAGTATATTAAATATACTATATTTCTTAAACACTACTCAACACTTATGTTATAATGTCTTATCAGTGTTGCTTAGCTAAATCCAATGTTAAGAGTAGCCGAGTCAACATAGAACTTCGACATTTGCGGACTGCAGAAAAACATCTAAAGCCAGGCTTGAAGCTGAACGCCTCTCTCTCTTTTACATGGCTCTGTAATCTAACATCGTATTTATTTTAAAATTAGCCCTCTCGGGCTTCCAAAAATTGCCGTAGTGGACGGTATTTCACGTCCCCATGGCGGGGTATTGGTTAAAGTTTTCAACTAGCAATAATCGCACCTCAGTAGAACTTCATTGGTTACGATATCGCCTCTGCGCAAAGATAACCTAGCACTGCAAAACAACGACTACTCCATGCACGCACAGCTACAACCAGTTGAGAATTCTAAGTGACATACACATAAATATACCAAGCTGTGAAACGTATTGTTGTTGCCATCTGTATAGCATGCTTTTGGGCTGCATTTTTGTTGTTGTTTGTGCGTATTTTGCCGGCAACTACATCCCTCTTTGTTGTTTTTTTGTAATGTCGGAATCTTTGAGTAACGGATGGTGTCGGTGCGGGGAGGGTAGATTGCATTTGAGAGGGTTGTTGGGGTCAGTGACAGCTGCTTCAAAGGCAGTTTTCACAACGTAAATGAGGGGGGCATTTTTAAATAATAAAATTAAAAAAAGTAAATTTGACTATTTAAAATATTTAATAAAATATTTTTACGATATGCCTGCTTTGGCATTCGAACTCGCACTACTTCGCACATTGTTGTTTGGCAGCACAGCAAAGCATATAAAGCCGTAATTAAACATTGATTATATATAAAAATAAAAAGTTATGTGTAATAAGCAATTGTTGCCAAATAGGTTAATATATACAGAATATTATTATTGCGTTTGCGTAAATATAAAAATCAAATAACAACAAAAACCGCTGCAACAAGTAGCAGCCGTGTGCTAGAGTGTGACAGCAATACATGACAAAAAATACCAAATACCAAAAAAAAAAGGAAATACCAGCGTTGTGCTTATTTAGGTCATTTCTCTATTTTGTCTATTCTTATGAGATTTTTATTTAATTAAACTAGACACATTTTTGAACTGAGATCCGGGTAAAAGATAGCCTTGCCGCACCTTTACACTTTGAACTTGGTACTTATTGCTAAACTGCTAAACCTAAATTAAATCACTGGGCGACAACTGGGATTCGCCCTCCGCCAAATAGATGTGCATGGCCTTGTGCAGCAGAGCGATTCCCAGCTGCTTCTTCTGCTTCATGGTCCAGATCTGGGCCGGACCATAGTAATCGCCGCGCTTCATGTTCGTCAAATGCGCGAGACCGAGGGCGTCTATGATGGACGCCTCGCGCGTGTACGCATCTGTGGGCAGAATATTGTGGAACACATGCAGGCAGACGACGCCGCTGCCATGCTGCCAGATGTCCAGGATGCGCTGCAGCTTCTTGCTGCCCGCCTTGCCCGGCGGCGGCGGCGACTTGAAAATCTCCGGCATTAGCAGGCAGCGTCCGACGCGCTTCTTTCCCGTCGCCGGCTGCTGCAGGTGGGCGCGCGTATGCTGACGCATTGCATCATAGAGATGGGCATACGGCCGGGAGGATTTGCCCTTGCCCACGTAGAAAATGGCATCCAGAAAGCGCGACCAAATGCTCAGCGGATCGAGAAAGCTGCGCTCGCCCGGCAAATTCCTCGAGATGCGCGGATCAATCAGCATATAAATGAAGCTCTGCTTCAGATGACCCTCGCGCAGCTGGCGGCCACCCGCCGCAGCCGTGGCAAAGTGCGCGGCCGAGGCGCACTCGTGCGCCATATACCGCTCGATTCGCTCGAAGTCCGCCCGGGAGCGCAGCGTATGGTGCAGCTCCACGGAGTACTTGATCTGCGCCGCCTTCGCGTGCCGCTGCGCCGCCAGCAGAGCGGCCGTGTTCCGCTTGTACTTGATCAGCTGCTTAATGTACAGCCGCTTGGTGGTGTGCGTGATGGGGCCGACGGGCGGGGCGCCCAGCTGTGTCAGTTCCGCACGCAGTGCATCCGTCTCGTAGTCCAGCGGCAGGCTCACATTTGTGCTGGCGCTGCTGTCCAGCTGCACCTTGGCTGGCGGCGCCGCCAGCCGCTGCTGCTTGGATTTGGCCACATTCTGCAGCAGCTTGGTCTCATAGAAGACGAGTCCATTCTCGTCGTCCGTGTGCACGTAGGCCTCGGTCATTTGCAGATAGTAGGACTTGTCTTCCGTTGGCTCTTCCGGGGCCGTGTGGTAGCTCTGCTCCAGGACGCAAGCCTGCGCCACTTGCTCCACTAGCTGACCGAAGGCGGCGCTGCTGCCTTCAGTTGGCGCCGCTTGTTCCTGCTGCTGCTGCCTCTCCTGCTCGTCCGCCTGGCGCAACGCCTGCTGCACATGCTCCTCGAAGCTAAAGTCCGGCTGGGCCATGGCCTGCTCCACCAGGCTCTCAACGTGCTCGGTCTGCAGCAGCGATTTGCGTGCACGTGAACGCTCCACCTTATCGCGCCAGCTTTCGATCAGCGTACGTCGTCCGCAAGACGACGCCTCCTCCTGGCTGTGCGTCAGCTCCGCCAGATGATCGCGTGTTAGCGTAAACAGATTAACCGACTGCTCCGGATCCGCGATATCTGGAAATTTTGGCTGCGGCCTGCCACGCCTGTGCGTTATGTTGATGTAGTAGGGCGAGGTAACGTCATGATTGTACTTGATGCCCGACTTGGGCGTCACGAGCTGCTGCTGTTGCAGCTTTTGCGCCTGCTTCTCCCTGAGGATGTGGTCGCGCATCAGCTGCAGCACCTCGAAGTGGCACTCGTCAATGGCATAGTGCACGGCCAGCTTGTGCTCATCGTCCTCGATATCCGGCCGGGCGCCGCGCTCCAGCAGCAGACGCACCAGCTCCACCCGGCCATAGATCGCGGCTATGTGCAGCGCCGTCATGTTGCCGTCGCAGCGCACATTCACGTCCAGCCGATCGCTGGCGAGGAAGCGCTCCAGTATGCGCGCGGCCAGCTGCTCGTTCGGCATGCCGCACACGTAGTGCAGCGGTGCGATTCCGCGCTCGCAGGGCACAATTCCGGCATTGATGGTGTTTCGGTCCAGCATGGAGAATATATCCGATTCGTTCTCGTCCTCGAGTGCGTCCAGCAGCGTCAGGGCTAGGAAATTGGCGCGCTGCTCCATGGCATGTAATGATTGATTTTTCACACCCTTCAGCTATTTAATTATCCAATTATTTTCCAATTTCCGCGTTTTCAATGTCAAATGCAATTTGCTTTTGTTGTTGTTTATGTTTTGCGTGCGCTTGCTGCGATTTGGTATATTTTTTGTGTTTGGTATTTATTTTGTGTGTTACGCTGCCACACTCAGTCAGCGGCGACAGTGTTGCAAAACGCTCGCAAGAGCGCGCACTTTGAATTCAGCTACAAAAAGCTTTTGATTTGTTTTGATTGTTTTCTTTTTTTGCACTTAATATTATGCACAACCGTTGCTGGCCATGGAAACGTTTGTGCTTAATATTTATGTCAAATTATATTTCAGGCACGTTTCTTTATACGAGAGCAGCAAATCTCATGCTGAGCGCAACACGTGTGTGTTTCGGCTCAGACGATATGCTATTATAGAGGTTTTCTGAGTTTTTTGCTTCTTTTTTGGAATCAAAACAAGTTTCTCGGCAAAAGGCGTCGTCGCAAAAGGGGCTCAAGGTCACACTCACACTCACACACTATGAGACCCAGACCCCTTTTGCAAACCGATAACACGACGGCCTTGTTTGCGGTTTGTTTGTATTTTGTTTTTTTGCGCGCGCCTCTTTTGTGTTGTTTACTAACAACTAACTAAAGCTTAATTTTACGCAGATTTAACAATAATATTTGTGTAAAATTGTGAAATGACGCACTCGAATCACAGCCGTAAAATGCATGATAAAAACACAATTGACTCATAAATAAAAAGCTCAGGTTCATTCGCATTAAATGCAAAAGAAACATGCCGAAGTTTAAATACTCCTTGCTTATGTAAGAAAGAGAGTCATAAGTTAAGTCAGAACCTAAAAACACTTCAGATAGTGTATCAACAGGGTATATTAAAAAATAACGCAAAACAAAGCGAAACGGCAAACCGCGTAAACAGCTGGTGTAAACAAAAACATGAAAACAGAAATATTATGAAATGCTAAGCTGCACTATTCGTGGCCCCTGGACAATGGCAGCTTCGCAACACGTGTTTTTTGTGCCTTGCCGTTATCAGCCTCCAATACCCCCCCCCCCTGCACCTGTGCCCTTGAACTTGGCAATCAAATGCAAGCGAAATGTCTAATTGGTTTTTTTTGTACAGTGCATTCACCCGCGTCGCGCTTTTGAAAGCTAATTGATTTGTTCTGATTAGAAAGCGTTTGCATGCTATCTCTTTTTCACTGCATGAGCTCTTTGTTCTCGCTTTATGACGCGCGACCATCAGGTTTGTTGGTGTGCCTCGTATAATTGCGTTCAATAATGTATGTAAGTGTGTACGCATATGTGTATTTGTGCCAAATACATACATACATGCTTTAAGTGTTTTTCTTTTTCGGATTTTCGCAATAAGCAGTAATACATATATTGATTGTTTTTGTTGTTGCTGCTTCTGTGTGCGTCACTTGCACTTTGCCTGGGGACAGAGCCATAGAGAGTGTGAGAAAGAGCGAGAACGGGAGAGCAGTCTAATAGTTTTGTGTCAGCAAGTAACGGTGGTTTTGCCAGTAAGCTAACCTCAATATGACATCAGCTGAGCAAAAATAAACAATCTTTCAAATACAACAACAAATTTCAAACTAATTGAACAAGTTTATTCAGTTTGCAAGTCACAAAGGCAGCAGCAACAAAACAAATGAAAAAGTATAATATATAAAAAGAAGACAGCATCAGCTGTTGCGCATTTTCAGTATGTGTGTATGCTTGTGTTGGTGTATTGGTGCATTCAAGCTTATTACACTGTCTAGAAAAACCAACAATTTGAGACTTTACATTTTTTGTAAATGTTAAGATGATGTCAGATTTACTTTGGCTTAAATGGACCCAATTTGATAACAATAAATATTAAACAAATAATAATAGTCCATCACTCGTAACTATTTTCGTGATTTACTTTGCTGGCTAGTGTTCTTGACTAGTTTGCCATTACCTATATTTCATAATAAATGTATGCATGTCATTCTTATTAGAACTGGTTGTTTGCATGTTCTAATAAGCAAAACGACGCCAATACACGCTCGCATACACACTGACACACACACACACACGCACACACACTCGTACTGATAGGCTCTGTTACAGTTCAGCTATTAGCAGCCATTGTTTCCGCTCCCGTAACCGCCCCCGCTCCCAGCAGCTGTTACGCTTGTTTACTTGTCTCATTTGTCGTTGGGTGTATCTGACAGATTTTTTGCTGCATTTTTTTTCGCCATAATGACCTTTATTATATCCAAGGAAGGCTTTTGAATATGTCTATTGGTGTTTGCTGGGGGGACAGATATGGTGTTTAATTTGTTGTAACTTACGTAAAATCCTGGTTAAAATTCATTTGATATGCTGCCATTTTAGCAATCTGTTACAGCTGTTTTATCAATTTTATATATCGTATTTCACACACTTTCACTTGCGTTTTTATTTTTCGTTTGCTTTAATTCGACTTTGATTTAATTTGTTATTGCTCTTTTCACATTGAAAAACGCAAAAATACACAAAGAGATAACACTGTATGTTGATATTTTAAATGTTAAGCTACAAATTCGATTTTCAACGTTGTTTTTGTCCGTCTTTGTTGTTTTTCTACGCTCTTCTTATTTGCTTCTGTTACATTTTCAAACAAATGTTAATATACTAATGGATAATTGAGCTTGACAGCACCAATCGAGTAGTTTCGTCAAGTGAGTAAAGTTTGCTCATCACTAGTCTGGGCAAATTGTCCGACCACCACAGTTTATCGGTCGCCTATCGGTTCTCATGCGTCGAAAAATAAAGTAATAGTATAAAAGTAATTAAAATTATGCTTAATTCGTGCAATAAAACTCTGTGCATTAAGTGTACTTGAAGATTAAACAAATGCTGTGCGTTCTTTGTACTATTGTTGCTATTTTGCAAGTGTAGTTTACAAGATTTTGAGGGCCTTACACATTTTTTCAGCAGACGCATGAAAAATGGCGGCGTCTTCAGCTACGGCTGAATGTAAAGAAGAATGTAAAGATAAAGATGACGATGCATTAACCACAACGCTACATTCATGTGCAAACGATCCAGATTTTGCAGTAATTTGTGCATTTTTTCAAAAATTTGCCAAAGATTTGGGCTTGGCTTTGCCAAATTTCAAGCATTTGCAGGAGTGGTTGACAAACAACGATGAAGGTACGTATTTATGTATGTATGTGCGTGCATATATATGCAACTGTGCGAGTAGTGTATGTGCGTGTATGTGTGCGCGATTGAGAGAGCGAGAGAGAGAGAGAGGAATGCTTGCTTGTTTGTATTATTGTTTGGTATGGAGCAAAGCGGAGACCGAAAAAAATGCAGCTGAAAAAGAAAACAATAACAAAAACAACAATCAAAACATTTCGATCAACTTTTCACACATACACTGTTTTTCTCTTTCAGTCGCCGAACTGCGCGATATGCACATTAAGCTGTTGCGTAAAACACGCAAAACGGTGCACGAAAAAAGTTGGGAATCATCGGTGAGCAAATTCTGTTTCGGCTACTCCCTGCAGGATGCCTGGGAGATTGAGCGATTCGGTTATCGCAACTCCAGCCTGAAGGTCAAACTGCGTATCCTACGCGTGAGTATAAAGGCGGCAGAGAAAATTTGCAAATTTAATTTAATTTTTCAATTAAAAAGTTTGATATTAATGCTTCAATTCTTCGCTTTCAGGAACTGCTTGAGAGCCAATTCGAGCGTAATGCCAAATTTCGTGCGAACATTCTGACGCAAAATGCGAGCACATTGCGTGCACAGCCAATAGGGCGTGATCGTTTGGGCCACGCCTACTGGCTAACACAGGATGGGGACTGCAATTTGCGCATTTATCAGGAGCATTTGGACGAGGAGATATGGCAGGTGGTGGCCACCAATCGAGATGAATTTGTGAATTTAATTGCACGCTTGCGCGGCAACGAGGTCGTTCTGCCCTCCAAGGATATCGGTGAGGCGGATGAGGATACTACAAGCAGCAGCAGCAGCAGTCAGAATGCACCGCAGCCGGCTGCAACCGGAGAACAGCGGTCGGAACAGGATGATGATTCGCACGAGGCAAAGGTACCCAACTTAAAGATCAAGCTGCGTACGCCCGAGCAGCAGCAGCAGCAGGAGCAAACGGAACCGGATCTGAAGCCCAAGAAGGTCAAGGTGAGTATATAAGCTGAAATTCACCAAAATACTCTAATTACCCAAAAATCCATTGCAGCCGCTGCTAATAACTCAGGCCAAACTGAGCGGCTCGCCAGCGCCGGCTAAGAAACGGCCGTTGGAGGATTCGGACGGCAGTCCACCGTTGGCGTCGGAGGAACAACATAAGAAGCAGCGACCCACACTGTTGGACACAAAACGTATTAAGAAGCCCAGTCGCTATGAAAGCACCAAATCCGAAGATGATAACGAAGTCGACTCGGAAGACTCGGAGTTGGATGAGGGCGAGGAGGAGGAGGAGGAATCGCTAGATGGCGAAGAAGAATCACTTGATAGTGCTGCTGCTGACGAGGATGAAAACGAGCGAAAATTTAACGAAGACGATGAAAATGATGAAGATGAAGATGATGAGGATGATGATGATGATGATAATGATGATGAAGTCGGCGAAGCCATTGAAGAGCCTACGTTAATAGTTCGCGGCCAGGGAGCCGGTCGTGACTGCCAGGCATTGCCAGATGATATACAGTTTCTTAGCGACTTTGCAGCTAATGAGGAATTGGATGCGCCTGTGGGCGAGACAATCGTTGAACCGCTCTACTATGTGCTCGGCTCAGGCAGCGGCGCTGAGTGCCTGGTTGGCAATGGCAATACGGAAACCAATGCCGAGGAAGAGCCCCCAGCAAAGACCGAGCCAAAGGCGACGTTCTTTTTCGGCGAGCCAGGCTGCCTTAAACTAAGTCCCATTAAACAGACGCCAAAGCAGGAAACTAAACGCAGCATATTCGATAGCATAGGCGAGCCGGAGACAGAGCCAGAGAAAACAAATGGAGAGAGCCTTAAACCGGCTGAAATCGCGGCAGAAAACGAAAAGAACGTGGCACCAGTGCTCAATGGAAATGAGTCCCCGGAGCAGCAGCAAGAGCTGGAAACAAAATCCCAGCCAAGCTTTGAAAGTGGCAAAATTGAAGCTGAAGAAAAGGATGCAACACCAGAACCAACGGAAAAGCCAGTCGAAATTGCGACTGAAAAGCCAAGTGCAACACAAGAAATCTCAAATGAACAAATGGAGGAAAAGCCTGAAAAATCCGAAGAAAACGTCGAACAAGTTTACAAGGTGCGGCTGATAGAAACGGCAGACGAAGCGCTGGAAATAGTTAGGGAAAGCATTAAAATTGAAACAACAAAAGAGGCAGATGATCTGGAATCCAGAAAGAAGCTTCCACTTGTAGCTGAAAAAACTGATGAAGATATTAAGAAACTAAACAAAATTCATGCCGAAGGAGAAGAAGCCCCTAAGCCCATTGATGATGCAACGGCAGCTGAAAAGAACGCAGAACCTGCAGCTGAACCAGTTAAAGAAACTCTGAAAAACAACACGAAAACGATTGCAAACGAACAAACTGAGCCACAGCAGGCACCAGCAGTTGCAATTATCAGCGAATCTGTTGAGCCAGCTGCAAATGGAGCACAAATCGTTGAAGCCGACGTAACTGCTGCTGCTACTGCTAAAATATCAATACCTGCTGATGACCCGGCTGCTGAGAGTGGCAACAACAAAGAGTTATCGGAGACAGTACAAAATGAATTGCCTAGCACCTCGAAGGTCGTAAACCCAACAGATAATCAAAACGTCAAGCCTGAAAAGCCTATAGAAAACAAATCCCTAGAGCAGAGCTGTGAAGCAAAGGAAACCAAGGACAGCAAGCCAGGAATTGCGGTCTCAAGTGCCGCGCCCGTGAGCCAGGACAGAAAACTAATGCTGCTGCCCAATCGCAAGCGTCGTCTGGCCGAGTTTGCAGCGCCCGCAGCGCGTCAGTCCACATCCGAAAGCGAACTGGACGTACATGGCGAGCTTCAGCTGGAGGATGAGCAGCAGCAACACTTGGATGCTTTGGACAACGATGACGATTTGGATATTGGCGGTAAGCGCATCAAAATGCGCCCAAAGATCACCAACGTTGAGGTGCGTCGCAAGGTGGAGGCGCAGAAAACACAAATCGAGGAGACCACCTCCTCGAGTGGCGAGGAAGATGCGCGCAGTCGCCGCAAGATCATTGCGCCCAAACGTCATCTGGAGAAGCCCAATCCGGTTAAGCAAAAGCCCACACTGGCCGAAATAATTGAGAAGAAATTGAAAAAGACGCCAGAAAAGCCAAAAGAAGAGTTGCCCGAGCAGAAGCCGGCGCAACCGCCACCGCCGAATCCGGCGACCATGACAACGACGATGACGCAGCCAGTCAACGAGGTCACGCCGCCCGCAGTGGCAAAAGTCGAACCGGTGCCCTTTACACCGCCCAAAAAGTCGCCCATTACGAAGCCGCTGAAAAAAAATTTGCTTACCCAAATCCGTCAGGAGGAGAGCGACGAGGAGGCCATACCCAGAAAGCGCACCAACAGTGAAACAGTTGTCGGTCCAGCGCCAGTTAACCCAGGCTTTGAGTCCACACTGCAACGCAAACGGCGCAGCAGCGAGGAAGCCAAAGAGTCCAAGGAGGCCAGCGCTAGCGGCGAAGAGTTGCCCGCAACTAGCGAGAAACTCAAGCGCAATAATGATCAGCAATTTCTAGAGGAGGAACTGCCCACATCAGCACCTCAGCAGTCACAGCCAGTGAAGCAGTCGACACCACAGCCGCCGGCTACGCAAGCAACACCTCCACCCGTCAAGCAGGCAACACCGCCTCCTGTGAAGCAATTTGCAGCTGCTCCCGTGAAGCAAGCAACACCTCCACCCGTCAAGCAGGCAACACCTCCACCCGTCAAGCAAGCAACACCTCCACCCGTTATTCAGGCAGCACCTACTCCCGTCAAGCATGCAACACCTCCACCCGTAAAGCAGGCAACGCCGCCTCCCGTGAAGCAAACAACATCTCCACCTGTGAAGCAAGCTGCAGCTCCTCCCGTAAAGCAAGCAACATCTCCACCTGTGAAGCAAGCTGCAGCTCCTCCCGTAAAGCAAGCAACACCTCCACCCGTGAAGCAAGCTGCAGCTCCTCCCGTAAAGCAAGTAACACCTCCACCCGTGAAGCAGGCAACGCCTCCACCCGTGAAGCAAGCATCACCTCCACCTATCAAGCAAGCTGCAGCTGCTCCTGTCAAGCAGGAAACGCTTCCAGTCAAAAAAGCAACAACCCCTCCCGGCAAGCAAGCGACGCCACCGTCGGTTAAAAAGGAGGCGCAGCTGGTCAAGCAGGCAACACCACCAGCTGCTAAGGAGGATACGCCACCACCAGCCGAGTCCTTGGGACGGCGCTCTGGACGTCGCGGTGGCGCCGCAGTTGTCTATTCGGAGCTGCCGCAGCCCAAGCGCACCAGGGGTGGCCCCAAAGAAAAGCCCGTCGTTGAAATCAAGCAGCATATCAAAGAAGATCCACTTAAAATTGAAGAGGATGTGAAGGACGAGGAGAAGCGCGAGGAGGAGGAGCAGCCGCAAACAGCTAAAACAAAGGAGGAACCCCAGGAGGAATCCAAAAGTGATCCACTCGCTGAGGAGGAGCTAACGATCGAGGAAGAGCCTAAAAGCAAGGAGGAGTCTGAAGAGCCAGCGGAAAAACCAAAGAGTTCAGAGCCCAAGGAGGAGATTGCAAAGCCAGCTGGCGTGGGGCGTGGCCGGGGTCCGCGCAAAAAGCGTGAGGTGGACACTACGAACATAATTGACACCAACGACTCGGAGACGCCGGTGCGTCAATCGCGTCGCATAGCGCAGCAGAAGATCAAGGAGGAGGCGGAGCGACGCAAATTGGAGGAAGTGGCGTTGCGCACAATGAAACAGCAGCTGAAGAACAAGAAGAAGGCAGAGAAGGAATCGGATCCCACTGTGCTAGAGCCCTCGGCAGAGTCCGAGTCTTTCGAGTCGGCCAGCGAAGCCGAAGAGACCAAAAAGAAGATCAAGAAAAAATGTCCCGGCAAGGATGGCTGGTCCTCGGACTCCGAGGAGCAGGCTGAAACCGAGGAGGAGGAGGAAGAGCCACCACACTATGAGACAGATCCCGGTTCGCCGCTTTTTAAATCCGATCACGAATTCTCACCTGAATCGGAACTGGAGGACGACAGCCAAGTGGTGCCCATGAAACGGGCACGCACATTGCGCAAAGAGAATGCCGACGAGGAGGATTACGCAGCCGCTGCAGATGCGGACGAAGCGTGCCAGAAGTGCGGCAAATCGGATCATCCCGAATGGATTCTCTTGTGCGACACGCCCGGCTGCAACAAAGGCTATCACTGCTCCTGTCTCAGTCCCGTGCTCTTCTACATACCCGAGGGCGATTGGCACTGTCCGCCCTGCCAGCAGGAGCAGCTCATCGTTGCCCTCGAGCAGAAACTGCAGCAGTTCGATGATTTGGTTGCTCGCAAGCACCAGGAGAAACTTTTGGCAGAGGAGGCAGTGGTAAGATTATCCTTCACTTAAACTCTTACATTATTTTGGTTGCCAGAACGTCTAGGATCCCAAATGAGGATTCCTTCCAAAAAGTTAACATTCCTTTTCGATTTTCATGATATCAATTATTGCTTAGTATGTACCCTAAGAGAGGGTATTCAAAGCCACGACCCCGTGAAATATATGATCTCAACGAAGACCTAATTCGATATAGCTTGTCCGTCTGTCTTTTCATCTTCTTCATATGAAGAACATCTTAAGCTCCTACAAAAACGATCGATAGTCAATTGTTTGTGTGCTTATACAAAACACTTGGGGGTTAAAGTAGAAAGCAATATGTTTGTCCGCGAAAATAAAACTCTTGCCTATTAAGCCCAGAAATCATTGAAGAGTATATTACAATCGGAAGGAAGCTATTCCGATCCCACAAAGTCTATGTATTCCTGATCTGCATAAACACCTGAGTCGAACTGGTCATATACGTCTGTCTGCCCGTTCGTCTGTCCGTACGAAGAAACGCTAATATCTCAGAGAATCACACTTTCCCTTCTACGGAAAGTGCAGATTGCTTAACCCATATTTACGTAATCGATAAAAATCGATAATAACTTTCCGTTTTATGAGCATATCTCGCTTGAGAGCTCTTGTGTAAGGAGCTACAGACACCAAATTTGTCTTTCTATTGCACAGGTTGACAATAGACCATAGCAAATCATCAAGAGATCACTATATTTTTTATCAAATCGATAAGTATCGATTTCAGATTGGGGTTTTTCAATCATATCTCGGAGCTTATAAGATATAGAGGCTACAAAAAATCGAATTCTTAAAGCTAGATTCGTGCGCTTTGGTATAGGCACACATTTGGGTGTTATAATTAGGCTCTGAAAATTTGATGATGGAAAAGATGGAACTTTAAACTCCAGAGTTATTCAAGAATGCATTTCTCATAAAGTAGGCCCAAAGGAAGGCACATCCTTCAGCATAAATTGCTCGCGTATTTTATGCGTGTGTGTGTTTGTGTGTTTTTGCGTTTCTATGCATGGAAGGATATGCAAGGATGTTGGAATGTTTGTAACGGCAGAATGATGACAGGAAATGTCCAAGTCGGAAACGCACTCTATGGAAAAATAGCTCCTTGTGTGCGCATAAGTTAATAGGAATGCACATTGAGGTAACTTAGGCCTGGAGCAGGATGTTTTCTAGACTCGCCCCCTTTCCATGGAATCGTAAAGGAATTTTTAGGAATCTGCAGTTGATAGAAACCAAAGTCCCTTTCACTTTACTGCCTTAATGCTTTGACTGATATGAAATCCTAACCTATTAGCGCCAAGCGGAAGCCGCAGCAGCTGCGCGGACCGCCAGCGAGCTGGAGGAGCGCTCCAATGCGAAGAAGAAGGATGACAAAGATGATGGCGAAGACGATGAGGATGACGATGACGACGATGATGATGACGATGACGAAGGCGATGGTTCCAGCAAGGCCAACAAGCGCTCCAAGCCGGAAAAAACGAAGAGACGACGCGGTGACGGACGCAGCAATCGGCGTGCAGCTAAACGCGGCACTCGACGCCGTCGCGGTGGCAAGAACGACGCATCGGACAGCGGCAGCAGCGCCACGAAGGGCGGCAACCAACAGTCGGGTGGCGTAGGAGGAGCACGCTCGGGGGGCAGCTCCAGCAGCAGCGATAGCAGCAGCAGCAACAGCAGCAACTACTCGGACTCGGACGATGAGCCCATCTACAAGCTGCGCAAGCGTCGGCAGATCAATGTCAGCTATCGGCTCAATGAATACGATGATCTGATCAATTCGGCGCTAAAGAAAGAGATGGACGAGGTGGCGGGGGCTGGCAATCTGGGCAGGGGCAAGGACATCAGCACCATCATTGAGGCGGACAAGGAGAAGACGCGACGCGAAGAGGAGGGCGACGATGAGCCCGAGGAGGGCGTTCAGGCACAGGCCAAGGCGGCAAGGGTCATGTCAGAGACGCAGCACAAATCCAGCAACGAGGATGACAGCAACGACGACAACGAGGATGAGCAGCCACTGAAAACGGTTGGCAAGTCCAAGAGCAAGGCGTCTCAGCCGGTTAAAAAGAAGGCACGTAAACTGACCACACTGGATGTTAGCTCCGAGGAAGATCATGGCAGCGATGAGGACTTTAAAACTTCCAGTTTTTCGGACGAGGATAGCTCGCAATCGGCCTCGGATGATTCCGATTCCAGTCTGGAGGTCTATCGCCGGCCCGGGCGTGGCAAAAAGCAGCGCAAGGCAGCTCGACGTGCCGCACGTGAGCGCCGCAAGGATCGCAAATTTGTGGTGGAGGAGAGCGACGAAAGCGACGAGGAGGAGCAGCGGCAGCAACGCTCCAAGGCCAACAAATCACAAAAGAAGAAAAAGAAAGAAGATTCCGACTACACAGAAACGGAAACTGACGACGATGATGACAACGGTTCCGAGTTGTCGGAGAACATGGACAGCGCTGATCTGTGTGATGACACAACCAGCGAAAGCGAGGACGGCACCTGGCATCCATCGAAGCGCAAGAAGGCAGCCGCTGCCAAGAAATCCTCCATGGCCATCGCACGCAAGTCTCCGAAATTGAAGAAGCCCGCCAACAAGAAGACCAAACAGCTCGAGTATTCGGACGATGACATCAGTGAGAGCGAGGAGGAGGACGAAGAGGATGACGACGACGAAGTCCAGATGGGTGCCAATGGTGCGCCCATGTCGGGCAAAGGTTCCGGCAAACAGCCGCGTTCGCAGCCTTTAAAGAAGACGACAACAACGACAGCAACGTCGGCGCAGGCGCAGTCGTCCGGCAAGGGCAAGGGCAAAGGCAAGGGCACCAAGAAGAAGAAGAAGGCCGCTTCCTCTGATGATGGCGGCGGCGGTGGCGGCTCCGATGAGCGTACGCGTACACGAGGCCGTCGCTATGCCTACATTGAGGACTTTGACGATGACAGCTCCGATGGTGGCATCAAGCCGGGTGTACAGCGTCCCGATACACCGCCCGAGGAGCGCCAGAAGTTCATACAGAAGCAGGAGGAGATCAAGCGCATGCTAGCCGAAAAGAATGCCGAGGGCGCCAAGCTGGCGGCAACGCCACGCCTAACCCCAATCAAGGGCTCAACAGCCGCAGGAGCAGCAGGCGCAGCAGCAATGGCAGCCGCTTCCCAGCAGCTGAAGCAGCGTACGCCCAGCAAAGTGGGCGCTACTCCAGGTGCAGGTGTAGGTGATTCGCTGTCTACGGTGCCGTTGTCTGTGATACGTCAGGCCAAGGTGCTGGACATTGATTATCTGCATCGCAAGGGCGAGGCCATTGATGATCTGGACGATGTCGACTCGGAGCTGGATGATACCGAGCTGCCCGATTTGCCCGAAGATATGGAGGATGCCATTGCGCGCATGGTGGTCGAGCAGTTTAATTCGGAGTCATCTGTACGTGACCTGCCGCCACCGGATGAGGTGTTGCGCCATGCCACGCCAGCCAAAGCGAAGGTGTCCAAACAGCTGGCAACAACGCCTCCGGAACCGTTGCCTAGCGCCTCGGGGCTGCAGGAGCCGCTGCGCAAACGCTTGCCCATGCCCACCATGCATCCGCCGCTGCTGCGTCATCAGTTCTCGCCGCATGGTCCACCAGGTGGGCTACCCGCCTCGCTGCTGCCGCCGCCGCCGTCTGGGCAACAACAACATCAGCAGCCGCCACCAGGCATGCATCCAATGCTGCAGCGTCATCTGGCACCACCGCCGCAGGCCATGCAGCTGCTGCAGAATGCTCTCTCCGCGCCGCTGGGCCAGCCGCTGAGTCGCGCGAACTATGCGCCTGCACAGCAACAGCAACCGCTGTCGGCCATGCAGCGTCTGCCCTTGGGCATGTCCATGCCGGCTGCTGCAGCAGCGCATCTGATGCAGGCCGCCGCTGCGGCAGCCAATGTGCGTCCGCCGGCGCCAGCGCCCGATTCCAAGCCGCGTGGTCGCCGAAAAAAGGTCACGCCACTGCGGGATCAACTGCAGAAGCAGCAAACCGCTGCCGCTGTCACCGCCGCCACATCCTCGGTGGGCAACGAGAAGCCAGCACCTTCGGGTAAGGCGCCGCTGCCGCCGTCGTCGCTGCCAGCGCCGCCACAGCTCTTCAAGCCACACGAGGATGCGCCGCCGTCGGTCAACGTCTCGCAGGCTTCCGTCATAACGCGCATGCCCATGCCCTCGCTGCTGCCGCCGGCGCACGCACGTGGACCACCACAGCCGCCGCCCGGCGCTGGCATGTATCCGAGCAGCGCGGAACTGGCCCGTTTCTATGGCCAGCCGCTGCCGCCGAGCTCCGCGTTGCGGCCCACCTATGGCGCTCCGCCGCCATTGCGTGGTGCACCGCCGCCCACGTCAACTGGGGCAGCACCGCCTGGCAGTGGGCCCAATGCGCGTCCACCGCCCTATCTGCACGGCCCGGAGCATCATGGCGGTCCACCGCCGCCTGGCTCCTTGGCCAGCGTCTATGGCGCCGGTCCGCCACCGGCGCGGCATGCTTCACCGCATCTAAATCCCTACAGGTAGGTTGAAGACTGTCAGCTGAGTTTTGATTTCCGTTCTAATATATATTTTGCTTATAGAGCACCGCCCATTTATGGCAATCCCAACTATCCGCCGCGCGTGGCACCGCCCGGCAGCGCCAATATGCGACCCGGCCCTGTGGACTATGCAGCCGGTGCGCGTAAGTAGCACAACAAAAAAAAGTCAATTACCAGCTTAATTCTAAACCAATCTTAAATCTTATTTAGGTGGCTATCCAGCCTATGGCTACTATCCACCACCATTGGGCACTCCGCCCGCGCATGCAGCTGCGCCCAGTTCGGTGATTGTCAGTGCGCCGCCACCGCCGCCGCCTGCCACGCCCACAAATCATTCAGTATCCGCACTGACGCGCGGCAAATCGCCAGCACCAACAACAGCGCCAGCTGTTGCGCCTCCACCTACCACAACAGCACCACCGCCGACACCGCCAGCCGCCGTCACGCCGGAGCTGCACAAATCATCATCGGTGATAACCAGCAAGAAACTGATCACACTGGAGGCCTACTCCAATACCAAATCGCCGCTAGCTGAAACAACAACAACAACAGCAGATTCGCCAGCAGCCGTGGCCGAGGATGATTCCAGCTCGGCGCACGGCAGCAGCAGCACCGCCGTCGCAGCGAACAGTGTGGGCGGTGGTGTCGGCGAGTTTAGCGGCCTGGTGAGCTACTTCAGCTCCCAGCAGGATGATTATGATACATAACAAACGCCGGCAACCGAAGCCCAAGCTTGTATATAATGTAGTTGATCTATATAGAAATGTATAATGTGTAGAGTATGCGAATGTCCTATGCTAAAGGGGGGCATGTGGCTAGCCCCCGTTTTAGGCGACTTATTGAAAATTTCAATCCTCACACACAAGCACATACACACAAATACACACACACACACACACGCAATCAAAAAGTGCATATATATATAAAAGTAGCGTAGAGTCTTTTACAACGACAAAAAAAAACAATGGGAAATTTGTCAACTCGTTGGTTTTTTTTTAAATTAAATTAAATATATATTTATTTTAAGTTTAGGCACCTATTTACTTGACCCTATGCTCTATGTGCTCCTAGAGTCGCTTCAACAACAGCAACAACAACAACTTAAGTATTTTAGTTTAATTGTATAGTACGATATATGCCAGTTCGATTTGTTAATGTTTAGCTGCGCCTATGCTCGACCATTATATCGAGCGATATCAATTATAGAAGCATTGCAAAACAATTATGATAATAATTTATATACATATAAATACCTACTACACCATTACCCTATATGATATATACGTATATATAGTAAACTAAATTAAACTAAACTACAAAATAACTAACAGTGCATATTATACAAAGTTAATTTACTTAACAACTATGGATAAAATGACGTATACTACAAATGAAATTAAAGAGAAGCAAATCATCAAATAAATCTAATATTAGTTGAATAAAAATATAAAAACATATTTGCAAGCTTTCTGTACCCTTCTAGAGGGTATTTTAATGTTGTCATATGATATGTAATGCATAGAGGGAGACACTTCCTAAATTGTATATATATATTTATTTATATTCTTGATCAATATCAACAACCGTATTGATAAAGTCTTGTCCGTCTGCCCGTTGTAATATTCGTTCGAAAATTAAGTTCTTGTATGAAAATATCTTTTGTTTTTCCTGTTTTGTTAACCAAACTTCTCAGTAAATTATTTCTCTATGCTGCTTAAATACCTGCAGAATCTTAGCAACATCAGCTCACTATATCATATAGGAATAATCCATTGAAAATTTAGTTTTTGTATAACAAATTTATTTGTTTTTCTATATATTCTGAAACAAACTTGAGATTTGTTATGCTCTTCACATATGAGCAGAATCTGCCGGAAAAAAACTTTCAAACATTAATTTGTATTAAAAACTTTTCTGGTCTTTAAGAAATTCTGCACTTGAAAGCTTCACTATTTGTACTATTATCAAATCGGTCGACTATATCAGATGGATCCTTTAGAAGCAATTGGTCAAAGTCGAATATCTCTTTTACAAAGCTCGTCTAGAAGGGTTTTTAAACTTCGGAGTACCGAAAAAATGTTATTAAACAATTTTAAAAAAGTATTTAAAATCTATGAAAATCTTGTTATCTGCCTGATTTCTTGTTTATTATACTTCAATCAAACAATTTTTTTAAACTTAATAATTCAATTTATTAAATTAATAATCTTGCTTAAAAAGACGTAAACTGCAGAGTTCTACAGTTGATAAACTTAGAAACATTTCATAGTTCGACTTTAACATGTTTTGTTTTATAAGGCTTTGTTTTATTTCTGGCTTGCGTTTGTTAACATTGACAAATCTACTCTAATTTATTTAATGCATATGCATTTGTTGATACTAACAAAAAGCAATCTAATCAGCGCGTGTTACGAACAAAGTAACTGTGCACAACATTTAGACAATGGAATCGGGTGTAAAACCTTTGCCAGACATCAGCTTTCAAATTTTATTAAATGTATGCATGCAGGTTAGCTCTAGTTTTCGGATCTTTTGTTTGCAACTCGCACCCATAAGTTGTTTAACTTAAATGCAATAATTTAAAATCAGAGAAACTTAAAACTATAATTTGATTACTAGTTTTTTATTGAATTTATTTGGGCGGGGTTTTAAGTATTTTATGATTTGAAGATTGATTTTTAGCTATTGTGTAAAGGATTGGTTAGTAAAAAGCGTAGCCTTGCAGAGGATCTCAAGAAATTTAATATTTTTTGTGCTCTCGCAATGTTTCTCACAGCTAAGAATTTGGGTTTTTGTATAAAAACTTATGATTATCATGATATATTAAGGAAACTTGGCTTTTTTAGTCTTATAATGCTGCTTACATATGATCAAAATATGATTAATATCGGATTGTTTATATCAATAAATAATATATATCAGTATAAGCCGGTTGCTTTAAAATTAAGTTTCTGCATGAACAAGTTTTTTGTTGCTCAAGATATCTAGATATAACATATATGCAATATCGTATGAAATCGGTTTACTATATCATATGGCTCATATAGAAACAATCGATCAGAAAAAGAGATTTCGGTTCAATGTTTATTTAATCTTCTTTTATACTCTTGTAGAGGGTATAATAGTTTTGTCATGTAGTGTGTAAAATGTGTACAAGAGACAGCATTAACAACCGAGTTAATATAGCCATGTCCGTCTGTCCATCCATCTGCTTCTGTCTCTCAATTGGCTTAGGTCCTTCTTTCTGTTGCAGGCAGTATATATGTCGGAACCGGCCGGATCGAATCACTATATCATAAAGCTGCCATAGGAATGATCAGTGGAAAACTAGGTTCAAACTCAGCATTTAGGTGCTTCACTGTTTTGACATATCTGCAGGTAAAAATCTACAAGGGTATTAAATCTTGAGGGTGAAGAAGATATGCTCGTTTTTTTCTGGTTTTCAAATCAAAGTATGAAAAATTTTAAAAATATTTTCAGTTTCTACCTTCTTTGAACTGATTTTGATTAAATAGTAATTTTTATATAATTTGCAGTATTAAATATATTTTATTTCCAAATCTAATAATTAATTTGACAAACTAATTATTTGAATATTTTTGAAATAATAATAAGCATTAATTTGTAAATGCTTTGATAATAAGCAAATGCCTCCGAATTATAATTAACGTGGGAATAACATGACGAAAAACTGACCAAAGGGTAATTGGGATTTAATGAGACATGTGGAAGACTTTAATTGAGGGACGTGCGAATGTCTCGCCAAAGTTTTGCTTTTAATATCTTTTCCCGCTCGTTTTGACAGACATTAATTCTGTGAAACGTTTCGAACAAGTCTCGTTTTTTGTTTTTATTATTTTACTTTTGATTGTCCTCATTTGAGCGAAAGATTTGCATAACATGGTGGGGATTTTGTGGACACTCGATTTTTACGATCGTGGAAATCACGCAACGACCGAAGCGAATCGGGAATTGGGAAAAGAGAGAGGGGTATTTGGTTATTTAATTTTATATATTATTTAATTTTATTTATTAGCTTAAAATCTCAACAGAAACTTTGCATAATAATAACAACAAATGATCAACAACAAGGAGACGGAGGCCACTTGTTAATTTAACAAACGGCGCTCCTTAGATGAGGCGATGCTGGATGGTGGATGCACTTAGAAACGGAAGCGTTTGGCTGGCACATTGTATTCGTAGCCACTGGACTCGCCGGATGGGCCGGAGTAGACTGGACCTGGTGCTGGGGCGGAGTAGACCGGTCCGGGTGCTGGGGCTGAATAGCTGGGAGCGGGTGCGGAGTAAACGGGCGCGGGTGCGGGAGCGGGAATGTCGTGCACAGGGGGCAGGTACTCAGGTGCGGGATAAGAGGGAGCTGGAGCGCTGTATTCGGGAGCGGGAGCCGAGTAGACAGGAGCTGGAGCGGGAGCCGAGTAGACAGGAGCAGGAGCGGGAGCCGAGTAGACTGGACCGGGAATGTTCTGCACAGGTGGCAGATACTCGGGAGCAGGCTGAACTGGAGCTGGAGCGCTGTATTCGGGTTCCGGAGCCGAGAAGACTGGAGCTGGAGCAGGAGCAGAGTAAGCTGGAGCAGGGGGCAGATACTCGGGGGCAGGCTGAACTGGAGCTGGAGCACTGTATTCGGGAGCAGGAGCCGAGAAGACTGGAGCTGGTGCCGAGTAGACTGGAGCGGGCGCGGGAGCGGGAAAATCTTGCACAGGTGGCAGATACTCAGGTGCTGGTGCGGGCGCCGAGTAGGAAGGGCCCAGAGCTGGCGCCGAGTACGATGGACCCGGGGCTGGCGCCGAGTACGATGGACCCGGAGCTGGCGCCGAGTACGATGGACCCGGAGCTGGCGCCGAGTAGGAAGCGCCCGCTGACGAACGGATGTCAATGTCAAACGACTGACTTGGCCTATCGTACGAGTAGCCATTGCCATTGCCATTGCCGCCCAGATTCAGGTGCGAGACATCGGCCGCCACCGCGGCAATGGCGCACACAGCCAAAACGAAGAATTTCTGCAAAGCACGAAAAAAAAACGACAATTAAAAAAACGATTAAAATTCTGCGGACTTTGCTGATACGCGTGCGATTAGTGTGTGTGTGGCTAGTTAATTGGCGGGCCAATGTTAAAGGCAAACTAGATTTAAGGTCAGCTCCAAGCAGCAGTTCGGCATCTTGATGGATGTGCGTGTGTGTGGAAATTGTGCACTATTTGTTGTTGTGCTCACCATTGTTGTTGTTGTTGTTGCTGTTGCTACGCTTGTAAAGCTTGTTGGATTTTAGCTTTTGACGCTCTTGACCAAAAGACCAGACGCTGAATGATGGCCAGCAGCAGATGCGCCCGCGTTTATATACCCCAAAACTTACCACACAGACGCCGCGAAGAGATACACTCGAAGAAAAGGGTTTAATATGATTAAATGTTGGCTTCGTCTGTTGCCCAAGTGAGCGCGCGCAGATCGAAATCTCTCGCTCTCGCCCCCCTCTCTCTTTCTCCCTCTCTCTCTCGTCACAGCATCAGCTGCTGGGCTCGCCCAATGCGTGGCCAGCTTTAGGTTTTGCAATGTCCATAGGGCGCTGCGCCAGTGTTGCCAACTGCCGAATAGCTGAATGCCATGTTATAAAAATAAAAAAATAAACAAAATAAACAAATTAGTCTTCTGTGCAGAAGTTGGCAATAAACAAAGCAGCTAGCACTTGTTAATGCTATGCCAAAAAAAAAAAATAGCTAAATCCGTTAATAAGGCAAAACGGTTGGCTTAAAAAAAGCCAAATTAAGCTAGAAAGCAGCTGAAAGGGCCACAGCTACAGCGGAAAACACGCCAACGCATTTGCATGTTATTAATCAAACGGCAAACTGACGCCCTCTTGACCAGGCTCAAATAGCAGTAAGGGCAAATGTCAGAGTTTATTAGCCCATTTCATGCATTTATGCATTAAGTATGACTAAATGTTTATTGGACACTAATTTGTTTGATACGAGACCCCGGCGCTAATGGATGCGCAGCTGCATGCCTGGCTTGTTCAGCTCAAGGATAAACTATGCCAGGCAGATTCGACTCCGGCTACCGCGTTGCCATACACGCTTGTAGACATCATTGTTGCCAGGGCTTTATGTGCTTTAATTGTTATTTTAGTTATTTACAAGCTAAATTCGTGTGCCTTTGCGAATATTCCGCGGCGGCCACTTTTACCCAATCGTTGCATTAGTTGGCGTTTTTATTTCTCTTTTCTTTTCTCTTTATTATTAATTTTTTGTTTTTTTTTTTTTTTTTGGGGCTCAACACCTTTTGCTTTACTTTGGCGTCTGGTTTTTAGAGGAACATGTGTATTGTATTGTTCGGGCGACCTTCGGTCGGCCGACAAAACCTGATTAATTTGCTTGTATTTATGGTAAAATGCATATTGGTTAATGCTTAATACATGCAATTCGGATGGCATGTTTCACTTGAAACAAAATCAAATCAAGCGTCGCACACACACATACACGCATTTGCATAGCCTACTTTAAAGCCCTAATATTTTGACCTGGCCAGCGGCTAAAAGCGGCCAGCGGCCACGCATGAGGGGCGTCTGTTTGAAAACCGTTTTAAACACGAAGCTCTTTAAAACGTCACTTTTGAAAAAAATCAAACAAATAATCAGCGAGATTCGCAAAAAAAACGCACGTCTCCGAATTGGCTGGCATTTTCGGCTATTTTTGACTCGTCCAATTAATCAATTATTGCCATAGGAAAAGCAACTGCGAAACCTACAATTTTTGAGGTAGTATACACGTTGTGCCAGCCAATATAACAGGTTTGCAAATAGTTCATATAGATAATCTATGCCAAGAATTATCATTTAAATATGACAAATTTAATTTCTTTATCAGTGAGCATAGTTTCATTTAACATATGCTTACACAACATATAGACATATACATCTTTATGACTCAAGAGCAGCGGCAACATAAAAGTCAATTAATGGATTTTACTACCATTAATTAGTAAATATTACTATCCAAACGAACTGGGTGCGTTTATAAGCTTAATAAATCTGGCTTGTTGCATATGTGAGCTTTTTAACTTTCAAAAAAAATAAGCTGCGCGCTTTACACAGTCGCCTTTGCGGCGCTTTGCAGCTCTGAAAAATTATTTGAGACAACGCACTGTTATGAAAGCTGTTGAATAGTGTTGGAAAATTGTTAATTGTGCGCTTTGCTACACTTAAAAATGATTTAATACATTTCATTTGTGGTCACACTGATCTAAAGTGCGTGAGTGTGAAATAACACTGTTAAGAAAACCGTTGAACAGTGTTTGAAAATGTAAATTAAAATCGTTTAAATTTTAAATTTGAGTAGTAAAATCAAGAAAGCGTTAACACTTTTATTATAATCCCAGTAATATAAGCGTTTAAATAGAAACAGTAAAGAAATAGCTCCCACATTGGATTAAACTTTTATAAATATTTAAAATACCTTAACTTTCATATCTTCGATATGCACATTTTAAAGAACAAACTCTTGATCAAAATATATATGCAAAACTCAAGGGTTACCTTCAGAGTGCCTAACATAAAATACTTATCAAGATTTGCAACGAAATTTTTTTCGGTTTAGAAAATTTCTTTTATTCCTAGAAGAATTTCATGATATAGTAGTTCTATGTTCATAAGATTTGACTCAGATTTTAGTTTTGATGTTTTGTTTTTCATCAAAAATACCCGTCTACAAGTAAACATTTAAATATGGATTTTTCAAATATTTTGCCTGAAAACAGTTCCAAGGAAATGGTTAAAGAATGAAACAGAGCATCTCGAAGTGCAGGTCATATAATAAAATAAGTGTTGTTAAAATTAATGTATAGCTATTATTCTTAAAAGAAATTCATGCATTCCTAGAGATATAAATGTCGGGTGTCCAACGTTAAAATAAAATTGTATCAATATCTCATGCTGAAATTTCCGTAATTCATTACCTTCTTGAGTCTTCTAATGCAGAACTGCTTGGTTTATATAAAATCAGAAAAAAATGCTATTGATATGTACACAGCAAATTTGTATGTTCATAGTAATGCGACTATCCGGGCGAAGTCTGTTCTCTAAGTCCAAGTACAATGTGGCAAGTGGAATAGCTGGGCGAGCAATCAAAGGACGGCTGCAATTCCTAATCTTCATAGTCATCCAGCTCTTCAGGTGAAAACAAGCCAGTCGTGTCCAGAAAATGTGCCAAATACTTGGCTATCATGCTGCCAACATATATGCCAGGCAAGATGGTTAATCCAACGGCTAATATATGGTACTTTTCGCGTTTTGGGTTCTTGAGTAATCTAGGCGACTTATAACTTTTCCGTGTTCTGGACATTTCCCGTTTAATTTGTATGGCATTTAGAAAAGCCAAACAGTCGCATTTTCTGAATTTTAAAATTTTGCCTGTATTTATGTTTTTTTTACCGGGCCTTTTTACAATTCTAATTTAAACACAAATGTCAAAACTTTCTCTGTACATATATGTTGTTCAAGACACACGCACTTCGGCCAAGAACTCATTGCGCATGCGTGTGCCTCGAACCTGCTTTATATGGCACTTCCGTTCTGTTCTGCAATATTTGCCGACGGTTCGCCTCAACGGGCTAATTGTCAAAGTGTCGCTTGTCTTTGTCTATGGCGGAGCTCTCTCCATTCCAAGGCTACGGCCTAATGCATTTTGTCTGTAACGAAAATATTCATTTGACCTGTGTTTGCCACAGTCTGCGTGTGCGGCTATTTAGCGATGCGTAAAAGGGTTTGTCACTTGCCCTACTGCGTTACTCAAACATAGCTCCTATATAATGTATCTAAATTACCATTAATTGAAGTCTAGCTAACATTATATATCATAGAAATAGCTATTTGAAATGTAATTTGCTGCGGAAATCTACTCCGATGTTTGCAAATGGGGGCTCAGAGTTGCACGGAAAGACTAAAGTTTTTCCACGTGATGTTTTAATTTTAAAGTTAATAACTTGGTCCGGGCAAGGCCGGGTAATGCTAACTGTTTATATAGGGTTTCTAATACTAAATGCAGACCAAGCTTAGTTCTCTTAACAGCCCCAGCTGCTCGGATATTTCAAATAAGGGCTTTTTTACTACTATGCGATTCTCATGAATTCAAGTCGGACTTGCAGGTTTTTACACTTAGCTTATATTACCTAGTTGTTTTGGCTAGCTAATAAATTTAATTTGCACATATTTGAAAAACGGCACAAATATGATTGAACAAGTTTCTAAATTGGGCTTAAGTTGTTTAAACTTTGTAAATTAGTCAGCTCTAAATGATATTTTGTTGAAAAATATCCCAAACTAGACCAGTTGGTTTAGTCTTGAGGGTATTTCTCGTAAGAGATTTCAAATAAGGGAAACCAAACGATACGAACAGAGTCGAGTGAATAGGACATCAATCAAATTTTTGGTATATCTGCTCTAATTTCAATTACCTCATAATATAAATTTCGTTAATTTCTTTCCGGTTGCATCATTATCTTGTCTCGTTAATGATTCACATTCATTAACGAATAACCCATAACAAGATCCCATATAACAAGAGCATTGAATCCTTTATAATTAAAGTGGCGACCCTTATAAATCTCTTATATTTTGTTTAGCAAGCACTTTAGTGCGATTTCCTGTTGCAACCTCTTTCGGTTCTGTTTGCTTGCACCTTTATAGCACAGCCCGTTGGGCAAGTCTTTGGCTGTGTTCAATTGCCACAATAAAGGAGGCAACAAATACGCTGCATTAGTAGATAACGCTTCCGTTTGCCATTTCGCACGTACAGGATTCTCACACACAGTTTATGGCTCAGGCCCAAGTCCTGGCCCAGACAGCTAAATATTTGAAAACAGTTGCCCACCAAAAAGGAAAAAAAAAACCCAACATAAAAGGCACATGTGTACACACTGCAAGGTAATTAGTGAGATTTTCCAATGAACTAGCAGCTAATCTCGCTGCCTGAGCTAAGCTCACGCAGTGACCGGGCCATAAAAGTGCTGCCAACTGTCGCCGATTTTCATGGTAAAAATACTTAGCTAAGAATAATAATTAATAAGAATTAGCTTTTTGTCTCGGAAATACCAAAAACAGCTTGATATGTCAACTGACTGATGTCGACTGACGAACTTTGAAAACAGCTATGTCTAGCTAGAAAAGAGCTGCATTGGCAACACTGATCACTGAATTCGCCGCAAGTTTGATTGGACCTCACGAAGCCGCACTTTTCAACACAGTTCAACGGCGTTGCGGTTTGCCGGCTGCTGATAGCCCCGCAAAGCTTTCAGTTTGTTTTCGACTGCAGCGCGTTGTGGACGTTGAGGCTGACACGGGAGCTTGTCAAGTGTGTATGTGCTTCTCTCTCAATCTGTGTGTGTGTGTGTATGCGTGTGTGTGTTGCGGTGTGCGTGAAAGCCGTTAAGAAGTCTAGCACTGAGTAAGCCAACGAACATGAGCAGGCAACAAAAGCCGCCAGAGACAAGACTGAAGTCGAAGAAGAAGAAGAAGAAAATAAGAATAATAAAATCTGTAAAACGGGCACGTCGCGCTATTTTATTTTCATCTCTTCATCGTACTTTTCTACCTATCTATGTATTGGCTGCTCTGCGGCTCTCTACCTTCTTTCGGCCTGCGCTTTGCCTTTTCTGCTGCCGTGTCTTGTGGTCGGTCTGCCTATGGCCGTGTGTGTGTGTGTGCGTGCGTGTGTTGCGGTGTGGACTGAAACTTCAGGTGCAGTCGCATTGAATTTCTTGAACAAGTTTTAGTCAGAGTTTGGCCTTCGTGTGGCATGGTACAGTAAACGGATTGGCTCCGTCGCAGAGTCTTCGAGCAGGGCCCTAAAATAATAAGTGCCAGTGATTGTGCATGTGTGTGTGGCTGTGTCTCTCTCTGTGTGTGTGTGTGTAGAAGCGGCTCAAACTGGATTTTTGTACAATTGTTTATGCACTGCGTGCAGTTGTGTTTGTGTCAAAGGATTTGTGTATAACGTTTTTTTATTCACCAAGAAACGCGCGTGCGCGAATGCAAAAACAAAGCACCCAAAGCAAACAATCAATTTTAAGCGCAATTTCGCTGAACTCTAACTTAAAATATTTCGATTTGGTTAAAGTTTATTAGACAGAACTACTAAAAAACAAGTGAAGTGCAAAAAAGGGCTAAACTAAACTTTCTGATAACAAAAAATTAAAAAAAAAACAAATTCAATAATTATAAAATGCAATGGATGCAATTTGTTTTTGAAATCTAAGAAATTTGAGATAAAATAAAACAAAATACAACAATTAAATAAATTAAATTAAAAAAAATTAAAACAACTATAAAATATCTTAAACTGGAAGCTGGCTCGAGATGAATGTTAATTATTTTTTTTTTATATAAATACAAGAGGAGCTGTCTGTATTCCCATTTAGATAATTTCCATCAGCAGCAGGCTTTGCTAGCGACTCGAGAATTGAAAACGAAATTGAAGCTTTAACTTGTTGAGAACTACAAGCGTCAAGCAATGAAAATAATTGCAAGTATTTTCTCGTTTGAGGTTTTGAGTTTAAGTTTTGGGGCTTGTGCTAAATGAGTTTCTCTTTAATGCCCATGAAATAAATATAGTGCACTATTGTTAATGTATAAAAAGGCTTTTGGCTCGCTTATATCGCTTTTGTGGCTACATCAATCTTCAATCTAGCTGTTCATAGCCATTGGTCTTTGTTCGCGTTTATCCATGCAAGTTAGCTGAACTTGTGCTAGACAGCTAACCGCTTGCTCGGTTCTTCTTGTACCACTCCATTAACTTGTCTGTGCCTTTTGCACTTTACTTTAACTGACATTAGAATTCGTGCAAGTACAACTCGTACTTCAGACTAACTTCGCATGCCAGCTGCGCATTTACGCTCCCATTAACCAGGTAGAAATTACAAATACACACACATGTACGGGAAACGGGGAAATAACAACAACAACAACTGGGCAACAAGTGCTTTGCGCAATGACCAAAGAAATTGAGGTAAAGATGTGAAAAAAAAACATTGAAACAGTAGCTCGTATAAAAAAAATACTTAAAAACGCTGCAAAATTGCAGTTTGTGGTTACAGCTGTTGCATAGACGATACCCTACTAAAAGGGGCTTAAAATAAAATTTTGAAATTAGCAAACAAGAGCAAAAAATATGTCCATAAGGGTTGCGAGTTTTTGTTGAGCAAGTTTGTGGCTTAAGTCTTTTGTTTGAGCAACTCCTGAGCAAAGCTGAAAAAGCGGATGTAGAAATGGCCAACAGGAGCAAGAAATGTGTCCATGAGGGTTGTGAGTTTATGTTGAGCAAGTTTGTTTCTTAAGTCTTTTGTTTGAGCACAGCAGAAAATTTTAATAGATATGCCCAAACAGGAGCTAGAAATGTGTTCACAAGGGTGTGAGTTTTTATTGAGCAAGTTTGTGGCTTAAGTCTTTCGTTTGAACAACTCCTCAGCAAAGCAGAAAATCTCATTTCGAACTTAACGAACTCAACTCTAAAACCAATATCTCTTTGAATTAACATAAATATTTTTCTTAGATTTCTTTTACAAATGTGTGTTCCCATTGCCATCTAAACGCATTTAGAAACGTGCTTAGCCTTCTCAAGCAGCTCGGGAGCTGTAGAGAACTCTTTGCCGCTTGTCGCTGCGCATGCATAATTAATAGGTCCCAAGACATTAAAATATTAAAGAACACTGCATAAACGTCTTCGCTTTATAAATTATATTCTTGTGTCGCGTTTCTTTCTTTTTTGTTGTTCACTTTGTAACGTCTTTAACGTTTAAACTGAAATCAACTCATCTTAACTTAATTCAATCTCTCTATAGTGCAACAGCGTTTGGCCTTGCGCATTAAAAACTAAATTTTATAATAAATAAAAAAGTTAACCTAAAGTTGCCATAAATATCGAAAGAGGAAACAACAACAACAACAAAACTGATACTCAGTTGTAAAGAGACTGTGTTGCATACGAAACGGGAAACTTCAAGGATAACCAGCTGACATGCCACATAAATTGGATTATTAAAAGGCGAATCGCGATATATAAACGAATCAATACATATTGTGTATATAGGCTTTCATATATAAAAGGTGAGTTGCATACTTGAATATTATTTTAATGGGGAATAAGAGTGTAAATAAATTAAGATAAATGATTCATTAATTAAGATAGAGTTGAGCAAACGTATCTTTTATTAAAGTTTAAAAATAAAGTTTTGTTTTAGATATAAATTATGTAGAGTTGGAAACGAAATTTTATACAATCTGAATATGTATATATTCGATGACTTTTTTCATTTCCACAATATTGATAAATATTGATTTTGAGACTTGACTTTTTCGACTCCAAAATTAGCTAGAGCCTTGCCCTTTGGTATTTACACAGATTTGGTTTCCATATTTATACCCTGTTTATTATTTAAATATGGAACCATAAACAACGTAGTTCTTTAAGCATATTAATTTCTACTGAGAAACTTCTAAAAAAGTTTTATACACTTTTAAATGACACCAAAAATATAGTAAAAATAAAATATTTGTGATATTTTATTGTGATAAATGTATAAATTCTTGCCATTGCCTGCTTAAAAGTTTAGATGTTAATGTACATTTTTGGCATATTATTGATACAACCAGCCCATAAGAACAGCTTTTGTGGCCTTTGATTGGTTAGCTCAACTCTTTGCTGACATCATGCAAGAAACTCGAGATAAGTTTTGTTGCTGCTGTATCAAAAAACACACTTTATGGCACGCCTTTCGGCTTGTACGCTGATGTACTCATTGCGCAAAAATGCGATTATTTATAATCGATTAATGATAAACAATGGATACGTATACAAATGGCACGCTTTCATTTTGCCAAGCGACTGGCAATTAAAAATTGATTGTGCATTAAGTGGCGTTTCGATTGTGTTTAAGTAATTGATTGATCGATACGATCGGGTCAGAAAGAGAGGACTATATGACTATAACTAGGCAGCAGCCAGATGCCAAGAGCTGGCCGTATAAGTAGCACAACAGCAATCAGCATGAAAGAACAATTTCTTCTTACTTTCTATAAAACAGAAAAACAAAAGCTACCGCTTGTCTTCCGCGGCCGGCTTGTAAGTGCGTCGTCAGTCAGTTTGGCCGTTTGTCAGTTTGTCAGTTCGTCAGTCTCGCATTCGTTTGTCACATTTATTCAATAAAGGCCAAGTCAACTTCCAAGTGGAGAGTCAAAAAGCGAGAGCGCTACGGCACAAAGAGTTAACCTCAATTCTTCGAGACGCACTCGCCGCGTGTTGTTGCTTAACACTAACAACAACAACAACAACAACAACAAAAACAATAACATAAAACTGTGTAGTCTTGTTGTTATTGTTTATTTTTTTAGGTTTAGAAAATTTCACTAACTGGAAGTGAAATGCAGAACAAATGACGTGTTAGCTGTCTCCAGCAACACCCGCGCTCCCTGCCTCCAACGATCTGTGCGATCTGTAAACAGAAAATACTTTTTGGCAAGCATTTTTATTTGCTGAGTTCATATATGTATTTGACGCAGGCAAATAAACTCGTTTCGCTTGCCATGATTTCTTTAGTACAGCGTCTTTTGGATTTTATTGGGATGAGTTCTGCTTAAAAATTTAGTTAGATGAAATTTTTGTGCTGCTAAAAGAAACCTGTGTAACTTGTTTTAGCGCGTGTTTTACGTACTGCGGTTTCAATGATTAGTCATAATTTGTCTATTGGCATGTGAATGAAACGGAAGTTGAGACCTGCTGATTAGCGACAAGTGTGATATCCAGTGCTAGTCGATATTATTTTTAAAAGGGTTTGTTATGCTTGACTGACTGAGGATCTAGACGGGGGAAAAGGGGTGGTCACATCTTGTAGGAAAAACATGATGTTATGAGCTTGCGTGACTTTGGCTTTAAGCGTCGGACTAACAATTGGGAGGTTGACGATTCAAATTCAGCAGCTATATTTAATTTTATTGTTTTATTTCATTTTTAAGCGTTGGACTAGCAAACGGTTTTACGCCGGTTCAAATTCAGCAGCAATTTTAAATTATTTTTGGTTGATTTAATTTGGATTATTTCGTCAATTACTTTATTGGAAAAGCAAAACTTTTTCCTTTAATTTTCTCAATTGTATTTTCGCTTGAATCCATCCAAAGATTGTTTTATACGTCCAATGTTCCAATGATCTAATCCACATTCTTTCGTCTTAACTTTTTCCTAGAATTTCAATCTAATCCAAAAGAATTTAAAAAAATACACCAAAGAAGTCAACATTAAAATGCCTTGATATAAGACAGGCATTATTTGTTCTCTCTATAAATAGCAGCTGACGCCTAGACGGCGGACGATCGACCCTAAAAGAAATCAAATTCAATTCACAAATCCCCTGTCATCCGCAGGTAATGAAATAGTAGCACACAATGGAAAATACCTTGACGATTTGTTTACCTGCTTTAAGGTGCAAGAAGTCATTTTAAAGGAAGACGAAACAAGACACATTTTGATTGTTATTGTAGGAGAAAACTCTTGGACGATAAATAAGCCGCTCGGTGGCTCGAAAATTTGACAAACAGCGCACAATACATCAAGTGTCAGTTAGGCTACAGAATAGGGGCACGCAAAAGGGGCGTGGCCTGCTGACTCAGACAACAACAAGATCTTTTTAGCTGATTAGAGCTGAAATGCCAGTTCGAATCTTCAGATCCTCTGCCGGCCAGGTTCGTGTCTTAAGTCTTTAGTTTCAAGAAAAACATGCAAGCTGTATATTATGCCTTAGCAGCATCTCATGTGTGTAGCAATCAGTAAATAATTTTAGGCTGGCGGCCAATTATTTGGATTTCAATCGGAAAACATTTTCTAATCAACAACTTTTCCTTAACTTCCGTCTTCGTTGACAGTGAAAGTGCTCAAAGTTTTCAAGCCTCTATTCTAAAAGCGAATTAATGGCGCCCTTAAGTCTCTTTTGTGCGAGTGAAATACAAATAAAGAGAAAAAAAAGGCGCTTAATCATCTTGAAAAACAGTTGACAATACTCTACACGAGTAAGTTTCATAAGTTTTCCGAGCCGCATCTCTCCGCTGCGGTGGGCGCTTTCACGGCGCCGCCGTCGTCGATTAGTTACAATTGACACGAAAAATTTTTCTCTTTCTTTATTATTTTTTTAATATTATTTTTTAATTGTGAGAATTGTGCGCTACGTGCACATAATGCCACAAGAAAGTGGATCTGTGGAGCGTCCGGCCAAAACGTTTTGGCGCTGTCATTGTCGACAATTGTTAAAAAGTGATTAAGCATGCCGTGATATGATACTTGCCGAGCTCAGTAAAAGTATTTCTTTTGTTTAAATATTTAAAAAGTAAAAATTATATCAAATATATAGCATAAAGTAAGTGGCAGAAAATGGATAAATAATTTTTAAATATATTGCCTTATTATCTGAATATTATTAATATATTTAAATTCTTTTAACTTTAACTGATTGTTAGCTTCATTTAAATTTTAAATTATCATATTTAATATTTTCAAGTTTTTTTCTTTAACTTTTACTGAATTCTAATTTCATTCAAATTTTTTTCATATTTAACAAAAATTTAATTTTAAATTATGTGTTTGTTATTGTTTTATGTTTTCCCGTTTGTATTTTAATTTAAAAATATATTTGTACTTTTTATAACATTTATTATTTTTATTAATATCCATATATTATTGGATATATTTGCTAGATTCTGTATAAATACTTTGTTGAGATATTGAGACCTACTTCTATTATTTATAAAAAGTATACATATAATATACATTTTTGGTCAGCTGCGATTTCGCTTTATTTTCCTTAAATTTAAATTTATATTTATTTTATATTTATTTTATATTATTTTTATATTTATTTTATATTATTATTTTGGCTAAAAAAACATTTAAGCTATTCTGCTAACTTATCAATAATAATACTTCGTTTAATTTAGCGACCTTTTGGGAGTTTTAGATATCAGCTTTGCTTTCGCAGTTTTACAACTCGAATATCTTTATCTTCTGCTCTCTCTCTTTGGGTACACAGCTAGCATACAAAAGACTTAGGCGAGCAACTTATGCATTCTTCAAACAACGCTCACTTTCAGCATACAACCGAAATTTCAAGCAAATACCTTGGCAAAAAAGCTATAAAATTCACATGACTGCTTCACACCACATACAAACACAACCACACACACACACACACACACGCATACGCACACCCAGCTAGAGACACACTCCCTCAGCGCTCAGCGCTGACTCTTGACTTGTCTGCCTGCATATTTATTTCCAACTTGGCTTTAACCTGTTTGCGTTGTGTGGCTTTCCGCTGCATTCTGGCGCCCATTTTCGAGTTTGGAATATCTGCTGCGTTGCTGCTTCTTGAATTTCAAAAAGTCACTAAAAACTGTTACTGATGCCGATGACTGCGCTGCGACCGTGTGCGCGGCTTGATCATGATAGCTACTTTTTATGCCTTTGCAGGGGGTATTATAAATTTGTCAAGGAAATGTGCATAAAGTATATATATATATTTATATACTACTCATGATCAGTATCAACAAGCGAGTGGATAAAGCCAAGCTAGTCTCTCAGCTACAGGCAATACATAAGTTGGCATTGCCAGGATGCTCTACATCATTAAGCTAGTTTACGAAAAATTGGGCGAAAATTAAGTTTTGGAAAACTTTTATAGATTTTAAGAAATTTTGACAGACTTGGCGATTCACTGTGCCCCTTTTATATAAACTAAATCTTATCAACATCAGACATAACAATTAGATCTACAGAAAAAATCAAAAAAAAATTTTATTAAAAACATAAATGTTTTCTATATAAAAAATAATAATATTATTTATGTTTATATAAAAAATATAGAAAATATTTATGTTTTTCCAGTTATCTTTTCCAAACGTATTAATTACGAGTTTAATTATTCTTCCCACATATCTGTAGAGTTGCTAACCACATTTCAGAAGGGTATTCAATCTTCGGTGTGTCGTTCTTTTATGACTTTAGTTGTGTTTAGCTGCATGATATCACGGCTGCGTTTGCCTCGTTGACTTCACTGGCCACCAGGTGCGGGTGTGTGCGTGTGAGTGTGTGTGCGTGCGATTTTGTGTGCGTGTGTGTGGGTGTTTGTGTGTCTGCATAGGTGCAGCCCATTGCATATTTAGCATTTTTAAGTTGGTTTTTGCCAGGCTTTTGTTGCTTTGTTGATTTGCTTCTTTGGTTTATTTATATTTCTTTTTTTTTTTTTTGGTTATGAGCAAGTTTTTCACTTCACTTTTCATTTAACGAAAACACATTGAAGGCAAAACTCTTTCTTGTCTATTTACAACTTAAACATTAATTGCGCCAGCCCCCCTCCTCAGACAACAGCCCCTCCCGCCATACGCCTTCGTTGTCGCCTTGGTGCGGCGGCTGCGATTGCATTGTGAAAGCGCTCGGACAGTAGAAATCATTTGACCATTTGTGTGTGCCACTGCTGTGTGTGTGTGTGTGTAAGTGTGTGTTTGTGTGCGCTCTGCTAAGCTTTCGTCAGCCTGCACATGAAAACAAACATTGTTTTTCATAGCCAAACATAGTCGTAGTTACTTGCTGTAGCAGCTGCTGGCGGCGCGACGCGTCGGTGGCAAGTTACACACGGAGTGAAAAGTGAATTGAAGCTGTTAAACATTTTAGCTGAAGCTCTATTTGGCTAACCAGAAAGAGGCAAGCGTGGCTCTTGAAGATTTATCAATGAAAACGACTTGGATGAAAGTTAAAAAAATGTATATATATATATAAATATAGCCAATCATTAGGGTAATTTATATTGCAATGCAATTAACCTTTAGTCGAACCCTTGCTGGTAATTACCAGCCCACACTGACCACAAATTGTATGCACACACACCACAACCTTCACAGCTCATTAGACCCTTCAAGTAGCGCTCTCTCAATAAGTAAAGCAAAGTCTGAGGCTTTTGCCACATTATTTGTGGCGGCAACCCAAATACCAAGCACTCAAAATGCTACATGCCACAAAAAACAAAACCGAAACTAGTTCAATGGGGCTGCCCAGCTGGTTTTCTTTGTAAGCTGTAAGCTGTTGGCAGGCTGGACTGTGCCCGGCAGGCAGGCAGGCAGCCAGGCCAAGAGCTGCTCCAAGCGATGCTGCTGCTACCTGCGAGCCGAAATTAAACACACAAATTTGTGCTAAGGCAAAAGATCAATAACACACACAAATACACAACAGCTTAAGTCGCTAACACACAGAAATGAAATCGCGCTGAGATCAGCAACAACAAGAAGAAATTTACATAAAAATCTGGTTTTTCGATTGTAGAACCTTTGCTCGAAACAGTTCGATTTGTTGCGCTGCAGCCATTCAGTCTGCCAAGAGCAGATCACATAACGGTTCCAAAGCGGATTTAAAAAATACCTTCGGATTAATCGCAAATGAGAGTGAGTCTGAGGCGTTGGCTCTGTGGTTACTTTTGCGAATAAAAACTTAAAGACCTGAGGCTGCAAATCTTACAATTCGTTTAAGGGTTCAGTTTCTGATCCGGGTTTCTACATTTATGAAACCAGGCTCTCAATTTTCATTAAAATTTCATTAATATAAGCTAGCGAACTGCTTCGGCTTCGTGACTGATTCGATTTGAACCAGCGTCTTCTCGGTTGCTAGTTCAACGCTCCGGCAGCTAATCCAAGCAGACTCCTAGCATCCCGTACGCTATGCCCGCTCATATGGCTGCGTTGTTTTATGTACGAGCTTTGACCCCGACTTTTCGGAGCTTGAACCCCAAATTTCATCCCCACGACTAAAACATGATATAAAAGTAGTTGTCTTTTCGATAGATCGTTTTTCGGACCAGTTTCTCTCAACGATTTCGTGCTCACCTGCTCCTTTTTTAAAATTGAAACCGCCCGACAAACCCAATTTGTGAAATGCGCGCTGTCATAAAACCAATTGACCTTCAAGCGATGCCGATTTACAAAGTTGCTGTAAGATGATAAAAAACAAAAAAAAAATGCTAAAACCAATAAAGTTTCGATCATTAGTTGGGCGGGCAAAAGCACACGCTGACCGAAACGGGTTTGCCACAAATCTCGAGCTGTGTGGCCGATATTGGCTGACCAAGCGGCAGGCAAGTGCTGCTGCTGTGAGTGAAAGTTCAGTTTGCAGTTTGAATGAAAAACTGGTAAATACACACACGCGGCGTTTGCCAATGTGAAATGGAAAACTAAATGCAGCCCATAAATGGCAAGCCGGCAGCTGGCGGTGCAGTCGGGAGAGTAACAACTGATCGAAAAATTATTTACCAGTTGACTTTTACCATTTGCCTCGGCTGCAGCCATAGCCATGGACTACTACTGTATGCTTACCAGCCAAGCCGCATTTAGTCATCGTCAACCTTTTTGTTGGCTGCGCTTAAATGTCGAAGGTGTCATCAATAATTTTACCTGTAAACCCACAACCGGTTTGGCTACAGCCTCTCTGCGGCTGCTGCTGCTCTTTTGTTGTTGTTGTTGCTGTTGCTGTTGGATTTTCATTTCGATCGCTTTGCATATGCTTGAAAATTTGAATTTTGATTGACGCTCCATGAGTCTCAACGTTTTCCTCGACACGGCGCATTGCGAAACAGCTTTGCAGACATGTTTGCTAAAAAGGTTTTATTCGGCTGGCATTGCCTCACTCAAAGTCTTTTTGTTCTGCCTTGATGATGGTCTGTGGCTATTGTTGTTGCTGCTGCATGTTCTGCAGCTGGCTGCCACAGGTTGTGAGCGGTTTGAGTTTCTTTCTGCGTCGAAGCTGTCAAGTTCGTTGCGTAAGTCTTTTGTTTTTTGAACAGCAAAGAAGAGTTCGAATCAAGGATATTTATAATAGTTTTGGTTATTTCAAACAGAAATAACTGCAAATAGCCGAAACTAAACGTGAATCATCATAGATTTCTTTGAAAGGATTCAAATTATGAACCGATCCACCCAATATTTTGGTTGGGCTTGCAGACTTTTGTTTTTCTATATAAAACTACTTTAAATGTATAAAACTTTCAGTAGGACCTGATCGGATCACCTGACGCAATGTATTGTGATAAGCATCTCTTTATAATAGCTTTCATTCGATTGTTGATTAAAACGCTTTAATAAATAGCTTTAAATGGGTGTCAGGCACGCTGATTACGAACAAGCTACAACTAATATTGTATAATTTTAGTTTAAATTTCCCATACCGTCCATTTTCATGTAAATTTTGCTGAACATTGCCAAATCAATTGGCGCATAATCAACTTTATAGATACATAATCAAAGCTATGGCAAAAGGCTTTAAACGAAAGACAAACTGTACGAAACCTTTCACTCTCGCCCGGCGCTTTATTAACATGCTAAATACGTATTAGCTTTTCGATTATTTATTAGTATGCATACGACAGCTGATATTTGCATATTGCATATTGCAGTTGGTTAAGCGCCTTTTAAAAATGCACATTGAGTCAGAGACTGGATGATGCGATCCTCTGTCTGAAATTTGAGATTTTTACCACTATCCAGACAATATTTTGGCCATTGTTTTGCCCGTTGGCATAGTTCGTGCTTTGATTTCGGTTCATGCTTACGGGTTGCGCTCATTAGCTATGATTATATAAGCAAAATATTTCTGTCGGGGTGTTGACTTCTAACTGACGTCTAATTGTATGACCACAGGGCAGGCAAAAAGTCTCAAGAGTTTGCGGAACATGATAGAGTAATTCAATTAGTCATCGAATTGGTATTAAATGAGCGGAAACTACAGTTAAGCTCAGTTAGCGGTGTTTGCCGTTTCGTTTTAGGTGCTGAGAATTGAATTTAGCTTAATAGAAGTTAAAAAAAATGAATTTAGAATTAAGTGATGAATAATCAAAAATCAAAGGTATCAGGTATATTTCATTATACCCTTGCAGAGGGTATTATAATTTTGTCGTGAAATGTGTAACGCATAGAAGGAGACATCTCCGACCCCATAAAGTATATATATTCTTGATCAGTATCAACAGCCGAGTTGATATAGCCATGTCCGTCTGTCCGTCTGTCCGTCTGTCTGTTTCTATGCGAACTAGTCTCTCAGTTTTAAAGCTATCTTTATGAAACTTTGCAGAATTCCCTCTTTCTGTTGCACGCAGCTCATATGTCAAAACCAGCTGGATCGGACCACTATATCATATAGCTGCCATAGGAACGATCGGTCGAAAAGTAGGTTCTTGTATGAAAAACATTTTTGTTTATAAAGTTATCTTGACTAAACTTTGTATTTATTAGTTTTACTACGCTTCCCATATATATGCAAAATCCTATTAAGATCGGACAACTATATCATATAGCTGCCATAGGAACGATCGGTCGAAAATTAAGTTTTTGTATGGAACATTTTTATGTTTTTCAAGATATCTTGACCAAACTCGGTATTTATTAGTTTTACTAGGCTCCCCATATATATGCAAAATCCTATTAAGATCGGACCACTATATCATATAGCTGCCATAGGAAAGATCGGTCGAAAATTAAGTTTTTGTATAGAAATTTTTTATGTGTTTCAAGATATCTTAACCAAACTCGGTATTTATTAGTTTTACTACGGTCCCCATATATATGCAAAATTCTATTAAGATCGGACAACTATATCATATAGCTGCCATAGGAACGATCAGTCGAAAATTATGCTGTTGTATGGAATTTTTTTGTTTTTCAAGATATATTGACCAAACTCGGCATTTATTAGTTTTACTATGCTCCCTCCACTTATGCAAAATCTTATTCACATCGGGCAACTATATCATATAGCTGCCATAGGAACGATCGGTCGAAAATTAAGTTGTTGTATGGAAACCTGTTTTGTTTTTCAAGATATCTTAACCATACTCGGCATTAACTATTTTCCCTGTGCTTCTTAGATACGGGCAAAGCACTATGAGCATTTTGAAAAGGTTGGGTCTGCAAGGGTATTAAATCTTCGGTGTGCCGAAGATAGCACTTCTTTCTCGTTTTTGATTAAATTAAGCTTTTATCATAACATGTCCCATTAAAAAAAAATGTGACTTTGACTCATCAGCACAAATTGATGTCAGTGTTGAAAAAACATTCACTTAATACACAATACTCAGCTTAGCTAATGACTATGCACTTTTTTGTGGCCATGCCCGATCGGCCCACGCCCCCAAATTGACACCGTCTAAGCCTTCATTCAGCCGCAAAGTAAATACACATGTCTTTTATAAACAAACTGTTGCCGCGGTCTACACTTATTGGCGCCTTGCCGCAAACTAAACAATGGCAGCCATCACCCACACACACACACACGCACGCAAATATTTGTGCTGTTCAGCAAAATAAATAACATACAACATAGACAACAGCAACAACAGCAAAAACAGCAACAACAACAGCAGCTGCAGCCAGTTTGCTGGCTGCTAATGTTTGGCAGCAAGTTGCTTTCTGGGCCAAACCGCATAGCCAGCTAATTGCAGCAACAACATTGGCAACAGTTGCCGGCTGCTGGCTCACAAAAATGTGGTTTGGGTGGCTACACAGCTGCACCGCAGCGAAATAGGATTTTAAATGATTTTTGTATGCCCTGTAACTTAAAGGTGAAAGAGGTATGCTGGCACTTTTGTTTTAAATAAAAATATTATAATTTAAAAAAATTTGAATTTTGAATTATAAATTGAGAAAAATATTAAGAAATAATCTCGTCCTTATATGCTCTGTAATTAAATGAAGAAAGAGTTTGCTTGCACATTAAAATAAATATGAAAACTGCCTTTTAATTAGGTATTTGACTTGCAGATGCCCTGTTAATAAGAGGTTAAATAACACACAATAACTTTAGAGCAGAACGAAATGTAAAGATTAAATAAAAGGCTATGCTTGCACCTAAATGTAAAAGAGGAATCTCTTATAAGAAAGCACTTGGCTGACACAGGAATATTAGAATAAATTGTAATTTCTTTAATGCCTTCTCTTTCTCGCCCTTTTATTCCCTGTTAGTGAAAGATTAAAGGTCATGCTAGCACTTTAGAACAAAAAAGAAATGCTTGCACCTTAAAAGAAAATAGAGAACTATCAATAAAGAGTTATAAATATTGAAATAAGCATTTGATATATTTCTTCATATTAAAGAAAGCATTTTGATTTTTGAAGGAAGAACATTTAAATTATAATTATTTATATACATATATTAATAATATTATTTAATGTAGATAAGCTCCTTAGTGTTAACTTAGTAGGAAACATCGAAATTTTGAATTATTTTATAAGGTAATCGATCTTTTTGATTTATTTTTATACTGGTTATTATATATTTATATATATATATTTATATATATATATATTGTATTATTCAAACTTTACGCTCTCAATTTGACTTAAAAATGCAAAAAAGGGATTAAAATAATTCAACAAAAAAGTGCGCGCTAAAATATGCATAAAAGGAAAAATTATGCGCGTTGCATAATGCAGGCAATTAAGAAGCGGCCGCCGCCCTTTTGCTTGTATTATTTGCGCTACAAGTGCGGGAAAAACTAATTTTTTTTTTCGTTAATTAACTTTGAAAGCTGTTGAATCTTGGCTGATGTCGTGTGGTGCGTGTGGTGTTTGCTGCGCTTACTTGCAAATTAATTTGGCTTTCAATAAAAAAAGCCGCCGACGCCACCGACACTGTAAGCCGCTTTGAATGGCTCTTGGCTTAAGTTTCAGACTCTCGCGTGCATTAATCAAAGTTATCTAATAAGCATTGTAAATGTGTGAGTGTGTGTCTCTCTCCAGTCGCAAATGAAACATGTGCAAGGTGCGAAGCTGTACAACCTTCGCGTTTGACTAAGTTTTAAGCTGAGATTTGAGATTGCCAGCAGCAAGTGTCTGTGTGTGTGTGCGTGAGTGTGTCTGTGTGTGGAGATTTTGTTTGCGGAAGTTGTTAATGGGCTGGTCTAGGGAGTATCAGATACGTCAAGCTTAACAGCTGCAACGAAAATATCATTGTAAGCAAACCAAAACGAAAAAAAAAAAACATTACAAAAGACTTGGCCAACAAACTTGTTTTGGGCAGCGTCATAAAAAGTGATTTTTACGAATCGAAAATTATGTTTTAATAGCTATAAAAGTGAAATTACAATGTTTTCAAGACTAAACAAACTGACAGACATTTGTCAACTGATATTTAAATTCCGTTAAATTCCCTCAAATTAAAATCCTCAGTTTCAGCTCTGCACATTTTTACCACCTAAGTTAAAAAGCACCTTTCCCAAGCACAAACAGCACCCAAAAACCAGTTAAACTATGCGCGTGTAAACTAAAAATATAATATAAACAACAAATATGTATGCATAATGTGTTAGTTAGTTATAATTGCTTGACAATAACGGCAACCTTGCGCCTCGATCTCGGCTTTCAGAGCAACACAAACGCCAGACTGTATGACTTACTTTGCATAGCGTATGAATGAAAAGGCACACACAAACACACATACACACGAACACACTGTATGTGCCCGGGCATTTAACAATGAGACAAAAGTGAACTACAAAGTTCAGACAGACAAGCACTTGGGACTTATGGCAACAATGCAAAGAGCCTTAAACTTTATATGTGAAGTGTAAGAGGCGGAGATATAAAAACGATTGTATAAATATGAAGTCAAGTTTTTTTTCTTTTTTGGGCGCGTAACAACTTGAGAAAGGGTAATCAAAATGGGCGTCTGGAAAGCTTAAAAGTTAAGATTTGGGCGAAGCTAACTTTTGTTGTGGATTATTTATTAAATTGATTAAAGTTGAATCTTGACATTTATCAAGCAGCTTGAAAATTTAACGAAATCTCTTTGGAATATTTATATAAAATAACGAGAAAGTAAGGATATTTATGACACCCCGAAGATTCAATACCCTTTCTTATGAAAATATATGATAATAGTGAAGCTCTTAAATGCTGAGGTTGATGAAAAAATAACCCTTCTATGGCAGCTATATATATATATTGATTCGATCCGGTCGACATATGTACTGCCTGCAACAAAAGGATGGAAATATGCAAAGTTTGGAGACGATAGCTTTAAAACTGAGAGACTATTTCGCATAGAAACAGACAAACGGACAGACGGATCTAAAATATACATACTTAATGGGGTCGGAGATGACTTCTTCTATGCGTTACACATTTCATGACAAAGTTATAATACCCTCTACAAGGGTAAGCAAGCACTTTAAGAATGCATGCTAATAAATGGAGAATCGATGTATAAGATTCTTTACCCATTTACCTAATTAGAACTCATCACTTATATTCATAAATTATCATCTATTATTTAGCTTTCATCAGTTTAAATTTTAGATTTGGTCATTGGATATTTGTTGTTTTATTTCCAAACCCACATAGCTCAGATCGCAAAAGAAGAAACACCGATCCGCAATTTCACGCTACTAAAAGCGATTAACCCCCCATTAGTTAAATTTATTGCATGACGGCGGCCTCGGGATTTAGTCACTGTGTGAAATATATGCAAAGCTTGTTTGTGTTGAATTCTGTGGTTTTTTTGGCGCAGAAACTTTCTAAGCCGCATTCACAAAGTTTTTCAAAGCCACAAAACACGTGCTGCACTCAAATTTACAGATGCGATAAAATTGCTAAACGGCTAAACACATACAAAAATGGTTAAAAGAATCTGAGCTCAAATAATATGCGATTCTTTTTGGAGAATCGAAATAAGCCAACCAGTTTTGGCAAATATTTTTATAGAATTGGGCGCGGCCTATTATTACTTTTGTATTACTTTTTACACTCATTTCTTGCTATTTATTGTATTTAGAAATAAATTCTCAAACTTGACTTAATGTTTCTGGTATTTTTCTTGCAGGCTGCCCCATTCAACTTTAATTGGCATTAAATCGGCAACATGATCAAGTCGACGGCAGCCAATTCGCATTGGCTGGCCGCTTTGCTGTCGTTGCTGCTGGTGGTGCTGCTACACACAACCACAGCGGACGAGGCGTTTTCGTGTCCAAATGGTAAGTTTCGCATTCAACTTGAATTTCCAATTTAAGCTGCACTTAAACAATTCGAAAAGGCACGTGCGTGGCCGCTGCAGGTGTGTCCAAAAACTTGCGCATAAATCAAAGCGAAAATAAATGTAATTACATGCATTAAATCTATATATATATATATATATATATTCCTATATAGTCAAAGCGGATGTTGAATTGGCTTTTGCCAATGGGCCGGGCAAATTGTCTTTGATTTCCGTCGACTTAATTGGCTTTTGGCTGTGTGTTTGTGTGTGCCTGCCGCGCATTTAGCCGCAGTTAAAATCTTTGTTAAACTGTAATTAAATGCGTTGCTTTGATTTTTAAGCTAACTTCTAATTATATATTTAATTGCTACCAGAGCATTTATTTAAAACAAACATTTAATTTAAAAGCTCTTTAAGCATATCATTTGCTGTTAAGCAAGGTTGCAAGCGAGAATAAAATTTGGCAAAGTTTATTAAATTCAAACTAAATCAAGCATTTCTTAATAGGAAGCTTTAAGACAGATTTTGTAATAGAGACATTCGTTGGGGTTAGCTTTTTATTTATTAACTTCTTGTGGCAACTGGCTCGCAGAGTCTATCAATAGTTATTCATACTTCATTAAGTGTTTTCCTCCATTCATACAAATTAACCTTTGAGGCAGAGAAATCTTTTTCCACCACATCATCACTCATCAATTAATCCGATTGAACCAGAGGAAATCTTCTTCTGAGGCTATTAAAGACCTTTAATGCTTGTTTTCCATAATAATTACATACATCAATACGAATTTTATGCTGTTTATAAGCAAATGAATTCTTTGTCTGGACTGGAAAAATAAATGAATGAAATTATGATAATCAGTTTTCTTCTACAAGAAAATTGTCGATCATTCTTTGTTAACAGTGAAAAGAAGCCTCTCTTAGGCTCAGCAGCTAATAATTATTTTCATTAGTTGCTAAGCTATTTCAGGCCCTAGGATAGGAAATGTTTTTCTTGGCCATCATTAGGCCACAGCTCTAAGCTCCTTTCATAAATATCACGCACACTTTGGCCATTAAAATGCAAGTGCGACGTTATCGTTAATGGCAAATCGACTCAAAAGTAGCCAAAGCCTGCCAAACGGGTTGAACCGCTACATTTTGGCCAGAACAGGCGAAAAATTTTGAAAAAAGTCGAGCTGACGGAAATGCTGAACTAGCTAATCAATCATTCTATGCGGCCTGCAATCAGCAGTCAACATTTGGCGCTGTTGCCTTTCACTCGATGGCCACCTACAACTGGCAATGATAACGGTTATAACATATGCCAAACTGGTTGCTGTTGTTGCCCCACTGGGCGATAATACAAAGAATGCCCGCCATGCCATGGCTATGACAGCACAAAGTTACAGCGCAAGAACTCTGACAAAGATTATATATACATATATATATATTAGATGTATATACTCGTATGAGTACTCTCCATGGCCGCATATGGAAGGCGAGACAAGTTTCGAGCGTAGAAAAAAACGTTAACGCGCTTCGAAACAAGATTTCTTAACGGTTGTTTAATACCAAGCCAAGTTTGCCTGACTGACTGACTAACTTGGCGATCGGTGCGCCGCCTCCTTCTCCTGTTGCCCGACTCCAGTCCCAGTCCCAGTCCCAGTCTACCTAGCATGCCACTGCTTTTAGCTGTTGCTGTTGTTGTTGTTGTTGTTGGAATAGCTGTAGCTGCCTCATATTAACTAGCTGCAGTTGCTGTGCTTATTAACACTTTTATATGCACTCACATATACATACATACACACACATGCAAGCACCTGCCAACGGAGCCGCCAACTGCACGGCGGCCAAAACAAGTTCGTTGCCTAAGTCTTTTGATATTTTCATGTTACGTTGGCTATGTTTTTGATTCATATGCCAGGCACCACTTCTGCAGCCGTATGTGTGCTTGTGCATATGTGTGTGTGTGTGAGTTTGACTTGTTTTAGGTGCAGTTGTGCAAAAATAGGCCAAACTGTTGGCGTTTCATGCAGTTGTTGTTGTTTTTATTGCAGTTATTTAGTTTAAGCATTACTTTTATTGATGGCTTTTCGTGTGGCCTACAATATAAATTAGTATATGGGCGTTTTTAACGATTACATTAGATGCAGTGCTCAATTGCTAGCAGCCTAATGTGACACCTCATTATATGTAAAAATATATATATGATATTATACAATGCACAATAATATTTCTGCACTCTTCATAGCATTTTTGTTTTATTTATGTATTTTGAATATTTTTATGAAATGTTAAAAATATTTTTCAAAATATATAGCTAATTATAAAATAATTTTTTTACATTAATTATGAAAAAAAAAATGTCACTCATTTTTGTGAACTGTATCCCACATTTAATACTAATAATCACATCACATCATAATCATGTTTTCCTATAAGAGCTGACCTTTCAATCAGGCTTTGCTCTGTTTATAATGCATGACGTTTTCTTCGATATTAACCCAAATGAAGAAATGTACCATATATCATTTATAGTTAACTGGGATAGAGGGCATGTGTTATATTAACTTGAGCCACACCAAAGTTTGTATTCATTAACCGTCATTCAACCAACTCACGTCTAACTGTAAATGCCTCAAATTGATAAACAGACAGACGAGCTAAGCAAACAACTCGCAATCTTACCTAGAAACGTAACGAAACGCATAAGTAGGCTACAACAACAACAACAAGAACTATGCGACGACTTCTAAGTTCCACAAAGTTTTGGACACGCTTGAGTAAATGCCAAGAGCATCATCATCATCATCATCATCTTCTTCTTGAAAAAGCTAATTAAATCAAGTTCTTTTCGTGAGCTGCTTGTTGAAAAATGCAGCATTTTGAACATGTTTCTGGGTCAGCACGCACAATCCAAGTGATATATGACACTCTGATTAGGGTCTTATAACACATATGTGTGCTATGGTGGGGTGATATTATTTATGATTTTCAAAATTCAACATTTTAGCAAATCATGAAGCGTAAAATGCGCGTGTGCTCAAACAAATTTGTCGGTGGTTTATGGAAGTCAACACTTTTCTAGTTGACTGACTTCTGTGTGAACTGTGTGCGAAAGGTAAAGCTAGTCAGTGAATGAGGAAAAGATAGACAGAGAATGGGAGAGAGGGAGAGGGAGAGAGAGAGAGAGAGCGAGGGAGCGAGTTAAAGATGAGCACTGGCCAGAGCACAAAATGTGCGAAAAGTTAAATGAACTTTACGTTAGACCCTGAGGTTTAATGAACGTTTGGGCAACGGCCATTGACAGCTAGCAAAATCAAAGTTAAGGCACTCGTATTACCTGTCTGTAATCCACAGCTGCAAAAAAGCCAAATAATACAGCTAGAATTACAGAATTACAAGATATATGTGTTCTTGCAATTCCGCTTTCTACGCAATGAAAGATCTCTTGTAGATAATGTGGCAAAGATAAATTCGCTTTGCCGAGCCAAAGAAATGCATAAAAAAAGAGGCTAATGAAAAGGGGCACAAGAAGATTTATTGCACTTGTGAAACTTATGCGTGCCCGCAACTTGATTTTCACTTTCTTGTTTCGGCAAAGCAACAACACAAAAGAACAGGCAACAACAACAACAAAATAACAATAATAAAACATGAAAAACTATGCTGGTAATTAAATTGCCAAAGTGAATTTCCAAATAGGACAACAGACATGGACATCAAAAAGATATTTTTTGGGTTAATAGCACATAATTAAATAAATAGGTTAAATCTAAATGTTTTGTGTGCTTAAGAGTTGGCGAAGTGTACTTAGTTGCTTAAAAAATAAGTATTTTATTAATTATTTTTAATTTTTTTTTTTAAAGGTTGAATTAAAACCTATATTGCTATTTATGAGCTCTCATTTGGCATATTATTACCTTGTTGAATTAGACATTTTTGAAATCTAGTTTATGACTTTATAGATTTAGAGTCTGAAAATGATTGTGTTACAGCATTTTTTTTTATAGAAGCTGGGCTTTGCTTGTCCAAATAATGTTTTTCATGTTTATAAAAGGGTTCTAAACATATTTTCCCAGTTACTTAAACTACTTTTGCAAGGCCATTCGATTGTTTTCTTGTTTTAAAATTAATACCAAAAGCCAATCCAAGCAGATTTCTCACAGTTTAAGCATTTCAGAAACTGGTGCAAGTGTCTCAGCTGTCTCAGATCACTAAAAGAGCTCTTTGTTAATTTTAATTTGATAAAGTGCAAAGATTCGGCAAAATGAAAAAAAACTTGTCATTTCTGGTTAAATACATATTTCTTAAGAGTATGTGGCGCTACCAGATACCTACCTACCTGCCTGTATGTATAAGCATCGAGTTTTACGTAAGAAATTCTCACATTATTAATTTGTATTGTGCACACAAGATTTCGTCAGAGAGCGTTCCGCTGAGTGTTGAGCCTGAAATGATAGACAATGATCAGAGCAGCAGGCGCAGAGATGTTCGCCTCTGGCTGCTCTTTCAGCAGCTGCCGCTTTGGCAATTAGAGCACGGCTAAAAAATGCAGTTGCATACATTTTCTATACGGAGCTTAAAAGCCGTCTATATACATATATATATATGTATATAAAAAAACAAAACATCAAGTCACGCAGCAAATTTGCATAGCAAATGGCTTACAAAACTTCCTGGCAAGCATTTCAAATATGTGGCACAATTCAATAAAGCAGTCAACAGCCGTGCAAACTCAAGTAAAAAAGAGCAAGAATGGCAACCCGAAGATTAAATACTCTTGTAGACAAATGGCTTAGGGGCCTGAAAATATGTGAGCAGAATAATGAAGCTCATAATTGACGACTTTGGTTAAGACAACTTTAAGAACAGAAAAGTTTTCCATACAGAAACTAATTATTCGACATTTTTCTTCCTATAGATCAGTATGCTTTAGTAGTCCCAGGCTAGTTCTCATATTTAAGGGGCATAATGAATAAGTGCTGGGTTTGATAAAGATATTACTATGATATTGGATGTGATTTAATAGTCCGATCAGGTCGACTCCAACATAGTTTCATAGAAACAGACAGGCAGACATGTCTATATCGACTCGGCTGTTAAAACTGAGAAGAATATATGTTACTCATGGGCTCATAGATGTCTTCTTTTATGTCTTACATATTTCTTTACTTAGTAATAGTACCCTCTAGAAGAGTATAAGACACACACGTTTGACAAAGAAAATTAAAAGAACTGAGAAACTGGCTAACCTTGTCCAGCTGTTGCTGCACCCAGTCCAAGAGTAAAGGAATTTTGCGAAGCCATTGGCTGGTTACGTGGCTTAAATTGCTTCTAGAGAAACTTCAGCTACTTGACGGACAGACCGACATACACACACAGACACACACACACACATTTAGTGGGAGTCGAGTAGAGAGAGAGACAAATAGTTGGCCATTAAAAACAATTACATGAGGTTTGTTATGCTGACCGTTCCGTAAGTCTCCGTTGCCGTTCGACTGATTTCAATTGAAGCGTGCTAAGAACCAAAGAATCCAAATGTCTGCGCCTCTCCAGTTCTACTTTTTATTTATTTACCTTTTTTTTTTCACTTGCTAAGTGGCACAGCGTACGGTTACGTTTGGGTATTTGTTCGTACGGAGCGCAGCTAACATTAAATAAAAATTGCTGCGGTAAATGGGCAACAAATAAATAAATTGGAATTGTGGCAAATAGCGGTAAACACTTAAATAAGCAAAATAAAAAAAATCGAGAAAAAAATGTATATAAAAAGTAGAATTTACGCTGTCTGGGCAGTCAAGATGAGAGCTGCACAATTGGTAAAGAATTTGAAGTAATTTGCCGACATGACAGACGAAATTAACATAATCAGATTGGGGCTTCTAACTGAATTAGAAGCTTACAAAATATTGAGATCAAATAAAAGTGCTGCAATTAACAGGTAAAACAGGTGAAAACAAAAATTTATTGTAGCTGTTTCGGCTTATAGCTCAATGGAACGCCCTGACTTTAGGTTCGGTTCGTGAACTTTATTTATCACATCCATTAACCCAGGCTCTTCAGTTCAAACCTTGGCTTTTCATATGTAAAAAAAAAAGGTTCGGTCTATAAAAAACATTTCGTTTTTCGATGTTTGAACCTTTGTAATAATACTTTGGAAAATAATAAAAAAATAAATTCAAAATATATGTTTAAAATGATTAAGGTGTACATTAGTCTTAACGCATTCAAGCTTGACATTATTATGTCAGGTCAGTTGGCCAAATGCACAAAAATTTGAGCACAAAAAAACAAAGGTAATTAGTTATTATGTTCAAATTTACGCCCTGTCAAAGCTCAGGCAAGGGTATTAGATCAAGGTTTGAGACCCGGTATATGAGATTATAAATAAAACGAAGCGGTAGCAAGCCACAACAATTTATTTTGTTGAAATTCAACTATTTACAAATTAATAATAATTGATATTAGTTTGCGGTTGAGATTCTTGGCAATAGGAAATTGTAGAAATGTTCAGAGAATAAATAATGATATAACATGTTTCAACATCCTTTCCTCGTAATCTAAGCACATCGTTTGGACTCTGCGCAGCAGTTTTTCAACTACAGCGACACGGAAATCGTGAAAGTCCATGCCAAATGGTAACTAACTAACTAACTAACACACTGAGCTATGTCAGCCCATGTCAGTCTGCAAGAAAAACTGTAACAGCTTTCGGAGCTCGCCGCAGCCTCACCAAAAGGCACCAAAGGCAAAGCCGGCATCGACAATAGTGACAACTTTTGTTGACTGTTTTCAAACACACAGCAAAATTGTTTAAATACTTTTGCTTTTTTTTTTTGTTTTGCTTTTTGCAATTTTGAAACGTCGTATAAACATTGCGCGCGCCTTGTGGCATATTTAAGTCGATTTGATTTCAAATGAAAGCTGTCAATCAAGCCGACAGAAGGCGGGCTCGACAAGTTGCAGCAACTTTCCCATTTTACCAGGAAAACGCAACGCATTTAGATTGAGGAAAATGAAAGCGCCACGAGCCAAAATAATTAATTGTAATTTGCTAAAAAAAAATAAATCAAAATTACATACTTAAGTCTTAGCAGCTATCTTCTAATGCAACACGTATGTATTTAGTCTGACCGAGTAAATAACTCAATTAAATGCTTGTGTCTCCAGAACAAGCAATTAAATCTTAAGAGCTCATATGTCTCTCAATGGCATAGAAAGCCACGGCCAGAGATGTGGAAATTAAATTATGCAAAACAAGTCGCTTAGATTGGGGTCACGCTAGAGATCTCAGCGGGAAACCAACTGCAACTGAATTAAATGTCAAGAGCTGCCCGAAGAAGTTGTTGTAGAATTTAATGTCGAACGGAGGGGTATGCAAAGAGTTCGGTTATGGGAAGTAATTTCTCCTTTTATCAAGCGCAGATAGGAGTTGTATCAAGTAGCTGCATGCGTGAGGTTTTTCAATGGAATATGCATTCAAGACTGGTTTGCTGATAAGTGGAGGATAAAGAAGCTAATACGAAGAGAAACCAAATCTATTTAGATTATAGTTTGTTTTAATTAAGCTTTTGATATCTTTTTATGAGTTTGTAAAGAATAATCATTACTGCACATTTAAATTTTAAATATCATTCATGAACATAGAAATGTGTTTGGGTCAATGGAAAATGGCGATAAAATTAAAAAAATTATAAAAATAATTATTTATCTAAAAATATGTCAATTATATTTTGCTTGGCTATAAAATCTTGATATAATTTCAATAAAATATATAATATATATATATAACAATTATAGCTAATTAATAATGCTATTGATAAATAAGAAAATTTTTAATTAAACAAATTAAAGAAAATACAATTTTTATATTATATCAGCTGTCCATTGTATAGTTTCTAAAAAAAAGCTTCTAATTATTTATAAAACTCAAATTTGCACTGCGTTTGTCTTGCAGTTTTCCAAATGAATTGTGACCTTGTCTAATACGAATTTTTGATTGTTTTTGTTGTTATTTACAGGCTGGGAACTGCGCGGCTTAAATTGTTATAAATATTTTAATATCAAACATTCGTGGGAGAAAAGCGCCGAACTGTGTCGAAGGTGAGTAAAACCATAGCATAACCATAATCAGATGTTAATTTGAATATATATGTACATATATAGATATAGAGGAAGTTGTGGGCTCGGACTTCTGTTTTAGACAACTTGTTGCGCTGTGTCTCAGAGCAGCTACGCTTCAATAAGCACAGCTACCTGTTCTTCTTGATAGATAGATACTAAGATAGTTAGCGACTAGTTACCTGACTGGCTGTTCAATATGTATGTGTGTGTGTGTGTGTGTGTATGTATATGTGCTTGTACTTGCAGCAGTTGCCGTTACAGCACCGCATTGCATTTCCGCTGACAGTTAACTGGCAATGCCAAAGTGGGCTGCGTCCCAAACAGTGTTGGCCAAGTTTGAAATTGTTTTTCTGGCCGGGCCGACTGGCCGGGGCATCGATAAGCCATAATTCGATGGTCGATGATTCATAATATTTTTCTGTTTTCCACACTCTGCGTTCGAGCGAAAAGAAAGTCGTCAATAAGCTTCCGGCGCACGGCCCCAAAACATTCCTGATTCGGTTTTCTGGGTGTTAACCCACTGTTGACCCAAATACTTGCGAGTGGTCCGTGGTCCGTTCAGTGCCCAGCCACCTGCTCCGCGAGTTGAGAGCTCGTGCAGCGTAAACCTTTTCTGTTTTGGCTTTCGGGTTTTTATTTTTTTTTTGTTTTTTGGGTTTGGCTCGGAAATTGAGAGTGTTTCGATTTGATTGAAGCCGTAGCTTTTTTTATCGATTCAAAATTTCTGCTTGCTTTTAATAAGCGTGTGAATCGCCGGTTTTGGCTTGACCGCGGGGCATGTGGGGTGAAAGTTAGCCGAAATGAATTTTAGTTTTTTTCGGTGTGCACATTAATAAGCATATTGGCTGGTCGTGTACTTGGCTAGTCTAATGTCAATGGCCTACGCAATTTCTCTTCGCCGTCAAGTGTTAACTGGCAATTACATATGCCCGGCACAGGCTACACACGTTGACACTGGCAGCCACTACAGTGGCTACTTCTCTAATGTGCCCACGTCATTTACATGCCAAAGACCTCGCCCCAGTCCAATGGCAATTAAAATGCGGCTGGCGTTTCATTATATTTTACCTCAGCGCAAGTTCAACAAACGACAAACAGCTCGAAATTGTTAAGGCGATAGATTTGCCAAAATGAAAACAAATATATATGTACATACATATAAATTTGGACTACCTATATAAATCGGTATAACAAAAAGCAGTGCGTTGTCAGGTGTCGTCTGTGCTGAACTCAACAATTAAAATGTGAAATATTTGTTTGGGTGAAATTTTCTTTTTTTTTTCATACTCTGTTCACAGAGTAAAGAGAGTATAAAGGTTAACGGCTATCTGTATACGATTTCTGTATTTATATTTGTAAATATGCATAGATATTTATATATTTGGGTTGAAGACTGTTGAGCTCCTTAATAAATCAAGGCGTTGCATTTCTCAAAAATCTATATCTTCAAATAAATTTGCCAAATAGTCTCTTTTAAGCTGTTATTGGACCGTGAATAGGTATTACGCAGTCGGTTACACCCGACTGCAAAATTCTTACTTGTTTTCTCCCTGTTGCTTAACGATTTTGCGTGTGCAGCATGCGAAATGGGTAGAATGAAAGAAAGTGCCGATAAGGCGTTAACATTTCAAGTTAACGGAGCTGTGACCAAAAAAAAAGCATTCATGTATTTTGGACTTGTTGGCTTAAGTAATTTTTTTTGGGCGTAGCCAATGTGAAAACGCATTGAAAACTTTTTGAATGAAGTTTTGGCAGTTGCTTATTTGAACAAGATAATTTGGTTAACATTTTGGCATTAGGTGCGGAAATAGGTAGCCAACCTTTTGTTAAGCCAAAGCGTTTTTCTGGATTTTTTACCAAAGAAAAAGTAAATAATAATTCATTTATTAAAACAACTAATAGGTCATTTAAATCAGTAAGCGGAATATATACATATTTAAATTCGAGTCTGCAAAGCGCTTTGAATTAAACCAAATGTAACCCGGAAATCCCATTTTTATTTGCCATGAACCTTATGAGCGTTAAAACGATTAACTGAAATCTCAACTGTGTTCAATGAATATAAACGTGTGGAGACATATTCAACTAGTAAAAAAAATATTTTATTTAAATTATTCTAACACTTTAATTATAACATAAACAATGCAAAAATTTAAAATCTAATAACCATAATAGTTACATATTATATTTAGATTTTTGATTTATTTGCATATATTTTAATTGTTAATGAGGTCGAACTAAATTTTATATTTCAATTTAAACACAATAAAATTGAATGTTCATCAAGGTTTTTGGCATATAAGTGAAAATAACCAAGTGCCGACGTACAAATGATACTAGACAAAAATAAAGCAAGAAATTCCCTCCCTAGCTATGCACAAATGCACACTGACTTAAATATGTATGCGGCCAGGTTTTCAGTTTTCACTTGGTATTAGCCACGCAGCATGTTTATGTGATTCGTAAACAGTGCTGCGAATTCAACTATTTTCTAGCTAAATTTGGAAATAGCTGAAATTTCTAACGAATTTAGCCATTTTTTGGCAGCTCAATGACGAACAAAAGGCAGACCAACTTGTGCTCAGAAAGCTAATTTAGCTGTTTTTTAGCTAATTTTTTGAATGCGGTAGTTGGCAACACTGGCAGCAGCATGCATAATTTTTGGCATGCAACAATCAGCCAACAGCTGCAACAAATGACAAAGGCGTTGCTCAAAGCTGTCAGTTTCCACAGCGCCCACCCTGCGTATGTGTAATATGCAAGATTTCAAAGAGTCAAAGGTGGAAACTCGTTTTCGTACTTCATCTTCCTCTTGACGCGCAGCTGTCGTAGAACCCATAAAGTCAATCTGTGGACTTTTGAAATAACGAAAGAAGTCTTGCGATTGGAAACGAAAGTTTTCTTTTGTGTTTTTATTTTTCAAGCTGCGAGTGAACGTGCTTAATTTTTGGGTAACAGCATAATTAAGTCAGCGGCAACAAAATAGAAAGTAAAGCGCATTTGAAAAATGCAGCTGCACAATTGAAATTGCGTTAAGTGTGCAGCGGAAGCTCGAGTTCCCAGACCTAAGCCCAGACAGAGACCACACTAATCACTGACATCCTCTCTCCCGCTTTCAGATATGGCGCCGAGCTGGTGGCTATCGATAGCTATGCGGAGAACAATGAGACGCTGGCGATAGCACGCGCCAGCGATCCCAATCAGCGTGCCTCCGACAAGTACTGGCTGGGTTTGGCATCGCTGGATGATTTACGCACGAATACCCTAGAGTCTGCATCGGGCGCATTGATCTCACAGTACTCGGGCTTTTGGTCTCTGCAGCAGCCCAAGGCTGAGTCCGGCGAGTGCGTGGCGGCCAGTTTTGCCAGCAAGGCGCAGAGCTGGGATCTGGGCACCTGCGAGTCCCTGTTGCCCTTCATGTGCCGCGCCCCGGCCTGTCCCCAGGGTGCACTGCACTGCGCCAATGGCAAGTGCATCAATCAGGCTTTCAAGTGCGATGGCAGCGATGATTGCGGCGATGGCACCGATGAGCTAGACTGCCCCGCCCAATGCCATTTCCACATGCAATCCGGCGGTGATGTCATTGAGACGCCCAACTATCCGCACAAGTATGGTGCGCTGAGCAAATGCAAGTGGACCTTGGAGGGACCGCTGGGCAGCAACATCATACTTCAGTTCCAGGACTTTGAGACGGAGAAAACCTTTGATACGGTCCAAGTTCTGGTCGGTGGACGTACCGAAGACAAATCCGTATCGCTGGCTACGCTTAGTGGCAAACAGGATCTGACCACACAGCCATTTGTATCCGCCTCCAACTTTATGATTGTCAAATTCACAACGGACGGTAGTGTGGAGCGCAAGGGTTTCCGGGCGACATGGAAAACGGAGGCCAAGAATTGTGGCGGCACACTGAAGGCGACGCTACAACGTCAGATATTGACCAGCCCCAACTATCCCAAGCAATATCCAGGCGGTCTGGAGTGCCTGTATGTGATCAAAGCGCAGCCAGGTCGCATTATCTCCATTGAAGTCGACGATTTGGACATTGCCGAGGGTCGTGATCAGTTGCTCATACGCGACGGCGAATCGCCCATGAGTCGCACCATTGCCCAGCTGACGGGCAAAACTTTGCAGAATGAGCGAGTGATCATCTCCACCGGCAACGCGCTTTACCTCTACTTCAAGTCTAGCCTGGGTGAGGCGGGCAAGGGCTTCAGCCTGCGCTATATTCAAGGCTGCAAGGCGACGATTACAGCTCGCAATGGCACAGTTACCTCGCCGGCCTTTGGCTTGGCTGACTATCCAAAGAATCAGGAGTGCTTCTTTACCATACGGAATGGTGCACGTGCTCCGCTCTCGCTCAAGTTTGACAAGTTCACCGTGCACAAGAGCGACAATGTGCAGGTCTTCGATGGTTCCTCAACCTCCGGACTGCGCCTCCACTCGGGCAACGGCTTTACGGGCACTGCAGCTCCCAAGCTGACCCTGACTGCCTCATCTGGCGAAATGCTGATTAAATTTAATTCGGATGCGCTTCACAACGCAGCGGGGTAAGTCGAAGAAGTTGTAGTTAACCTAAACGGTCGCTGGAACCTTCTTAAATTTGACTTTTCTGAACTAATTGGTGTTTATCATTTACAGCTGGTCGGCTACTTTCTCAGCGGACTGCCCTGAGCTACAGCCCGGCATCGGGGCCTTGGCCTCCAGTCGCGACACGGCCTTCGGCACGCTGGTCAGCTTTACATGTCCCATTGGACAGGAGTTTGCCACCGGCAAGACGCGTCTGGTTACGGAATGTTTGCCCGGTGGCAACTGGAGTGTCTCCTACATACCAAAGTGTCAGGGTAAGTCGTTAGTTTCTTTCATTCCCATGCTGCCTCTCCAATCAAAATTCCACCCACAGAGGTCTACTGCGGTCCTGTGCCACAAATCGATAACGGCTTCTCCATTGGCTCCTCGAATGTCACCTATCGCGGCATTGCCATGTACCAGTGTTATGCTGGCTTTGCATTTGCCTCCAACGAGCCGATCGAAAAGATTTCCTGCCTGCCTGATGGACGCTGGGAGCGTCAGCCCCATTGCATGGCCTCACAGTGTGCCGCCCTGCCGGAGGTGCCACACGCCAATATGACCCTGCTGAATGGCGGCGGACGCAGCTATGGCACCATTGTCCAATACGAATGCGAGCCTGGCTACGAACGCAACGGACATCCCGTGCTGACCTGCATGTCGAATGGCACCTGGAGTGGCGATGTGCCACGCTGCACGCGTAAGCGTTGCTTTGAGTTTCCCGAAATTGAAAATGGCTTCGTGGTGGATGCGGCACGCTCCTATCTGTTTGGCGATGAGGCCAGGGTGCAGTGCTTCAAGGGCTACAAGCTGATTGGCAGCAATATCATGCGCTGCAGTGAGGCTCAGCGCTTTGAGCAGCCACCCAGCTGCGAGGACATCAACGAGTGCAGCTCCTCGCAATGCGATTTGACCACCACCGATTGCATGAATACCAACGGTTCCTTCCATTGCCAGTGCCGGCCGGGCTTTACCGCGACCACTGAGTGCCGACCCGTTGGAGATTTGGGTCTGGGCAATGGCGGTATACCAGACGACAGCATCAGCACCTCGGCCAGTGAGCGCGGCTACAGCAAGGCTCTGTTGCGCCTCAATACGAATGGATGGTGCGGTGCCTCATTGGAGCCCGGTGCCAACTGGATACTGATTGATCTTAAGGCACCCACAATATTGCGCGGCTTCCGTACCATGTCTGTGCAGCGTCCTGATGGCAATGTGGCTTTTAGCTCGGCCGTGCGTCTGCAATATACAAACGATTTGACAGATGTCTTCAAGGATTATGCCAATCCCGATGGAACTGCCGTGGAATTCAGAATACTGGAGCCCACCCTGTCCATACTGAATCTGCCGTTGCCAATTGAGGCGCGTTATATACGCTTCCGCATACAGGACTATGTGGGTGCACCTTGTTTGCGCATGGAACTGATGGGCTGCACCCGTTTGGACTGCGTGGACATCAATGAGTGCAGCAAGAACAACGGCGGCTGCGATCAAAAATGCATCAACTCACCCGGCAGCTATTCCTGCGCCTGTAATACGGGCTACCAGCTCTATGCATCCAATGGCACTGCTGGCTATCACATTGAGCGCTCCGAGTCTGGCGAACGCGACGGCGATACCTATCAGCGCAACAAGACCTGTGTCCCATTGATGTGCCCGGAGCTGCAGGCGCCAGAAAATGGTCAGCTACTCAGCGAACGCGACGATTATCATTTTGGCGATGTGGTGCGTTTCCAGTGCCATTTCGGCTACATAATGAGCGGCAGCTCGGTGGCACTCTGCCTGTCCAGCGGTCAATGGAATGCCAGCGTACCGGAATGCAATTGTAAGTGGTTCAAACCGACAGGGTAGCGTACAAATCCTCTTAATGAACTTCATTCTTAACTAATTCCCTACAGATGCGAAGTGCGTTTCCTTGCCTGACGACAAGCTGGAGGGCTTGACTGTTGCACGACCCGATCCAGAGTCCGTGCTGGTGCCGTTCCGGGACAATGTGACTATTAGCTGCGGTTCGGCCGGACGTCAGTTGCGCTCCACTGCCTCCGCTGGCTTCAGACAGTGTGTCTACGATCCAAAGCCAGGTCTACCCGACTACTGGCTGTCGGGCGTGCAGCCTTCCTGCCCACGTGTCGACTGTTATGCGCCAATGCCAACACCTGGTGCCGAGTATGGACAGTTTGTGGACACGCGTTATCAGAGCAACTTCTTCTTTGGCTGCCAGAACACCTTTAAGCTGGCTGGACAAACCCAGCGCCACGACAATGTGGTGCGCTGTGGTGCCGATGGTATTTGGGACTTTGGTGATTTGCGCTGCGAGGGACCCGTGTGCGAGGATCCAGGCAGACCAGCTGATGGACGCCAGCTGGCGCGCAGCTACGAGCAAAGCTCTGAGGTTTACTTTGGCTGCAATCGTCCCGGCTACATTCTTATCAATCCAAGGCCGATAACATGCATACGCGAACCGGAATGTAAGGTGATCAGGCCATTGGGTCTGGGCTCGGGCAGAATACCCGATTCGGCCATCAATGCCACCTCAGAGCGACCAAACTATGAGGCCAAGAATATACGCCTGAACTCGGCAACCGGCTGGTGCGGCAAACAGGAAGCCTTCACCTATGTCAGCGTGGATCTGGGACAGATCTATCGCGTCAAGGCCATACTAGTCAAGGGTGTTGTGACCAATGACATTGTCGGACGTCCCACCGAGATACGCTTTTTCTACAAGCAGGCGGAGAGCGAGAACTATGTGGTCTATTTCCCCAACTTTAATCTAACCATGCGCGATCCTGGAAACTACGGTGAACTGGCCATGATAACGCTGCCTAAGTACGTGCAGGCACGCTTTGTGATCCTGGGTATCGTTAGTTATATGGATAATGCCTGCCTGAAATTCGAGCTGATGGGCTGCGAGGAGCCCCAGCAAGAGCCGCTATTGGGCTACGACTACGGCTATTCACCCTGTGTGGACAATGAGCCGCCGATCTTCCAGAACTGCCCCCAGCAGCCCATTGTGGTGCGTCGTGATGAAAATGGTGGTGTGCTGCCCGTTAACTTTACTGAACCCACCGCCGTGGATAATTCCGGATCCATTGCCAGGTTGGAAATCAAGCCACAGAATTTCCGTACACCCAGTCATATCTTTAAGGATACGGTGGTTAAATACGTGGCCTTTGATTACGATGGTAATGTGGCCATCTGTGAAATAAATATAACCGTGCCGGATGTTACCCCACCATTGCTGCAGTGTCCCCAGAGCTATGTGATTGAGCTGGTTGATCGCCAGGACAGCTACAATGTGAACTTCAATGACACGCGCAAACGCATCAAGACCTCAGATGAGACGGGTGAGGTGCGTCTGCAGTTTACGCCCGAGCGTGCGACCATTAAGATTGGCAACTTTGAGAATGTGACTGTGACCGCCACCGATAAGTTCAACAATCGCGCCAGCTGCCACTTCCAGGTATCCGTGCAGGCCTCACCCTGTGTGGACTGGGAGCTACAGCCACCAGCAAACGGAGCCATCAATTGCCTGCCCGGAGATCGTGGCATTGAATGTATAGCCACCTGCAAGCCCGGCTTCCGCTTTACCGATGGCGAACCTCTGAAGACCTTCTCCTGTGAAACATCCCGCCTCTGGCGTCCCACGTCTGTGGTACCGGATTGCGTATCGGAGAATACGGAACAGGCTGCCTACCATGTGACTGCCACCATTACTTACCGCGCCAATGGTGCCGTGGCTCAATCCTGTCTCGGGCAATACCAGGAGGTGCTCTCACAGCACTATTCGGGACTCAATCAATTGCTCTCGCAGCGCTGCTCCGCGGTGAATGTGAACATGAATGTGACATTTATCAAGTCGGTGCCGTCCCTGTTGGAGGAGAATGTAGTCAAAATGGACTTTATACTTTCCATACTGCCGGCGGTTCGTCAGCCGCAACTTTACGATCTCTGCGGCTCCACGCTGAATCTCATCTTTGATCTGAGCGTGCCCTATGCCAGTGCTGTGATCGATGACCTGCTGAACATATCCAACATTGGCAATCAGTGCCCACCGTTACGAGCTCTCAAATCGCAAATCTCTCGTGGATTTAATTGCAATGTGGGCGAAGTACTGAACATGGATACGAGCGATGTGCCGCGTTGCCTGCACTGCCCGGCGGGCACCTACGTCTCGGAGGGTCAGAATAGCTGCACCTATTGTCCACGCGGTTACTATCAGAATCGCGATCGACAGGGCACATGTTTGCGCTGTCCTGCTGGCACTTATACCAAAGAAGAGGGCTCCAAGTCGCTGAGCGACTGCATACCCGTTTGCGGCTACGGCACATACTCCCCCACTGGTCTGGTTCCCTGTTTGGAATGTCCACGCAACTCGTTCAGTGCGGAACCGCCCACGGGTGGCTTCAAGGATTGCCAAGCCTGTCCAGCTCAGACATTTACCTATCAGCCAGCCGCTTCCAACAAGGCTCTGTGCCGTGCCAAGTGCGCACCCGGCACCTACTCGGCTACGGGTCTGGCCCCCTGCTCACCCTGCCCACTGCATCATTACCAGAGCGCTGCAGGCTCCCAGAACTGCAATGAGTGCCCCAGCAACATGCGCACCGACACTGCTGGTGCTAAGGGGCGGGAACAGTGCAAGCCTGTGGTTTGCGGCGAGGGTGCCTGCCAACATGGAGGCCTCTGCGTGCCCATGGGTCATGATGTGCAGTGCTTCTGTCCTGCTGGTTTCTCTGGACGTCGCTGTGAACAGGATATAGACGAGTGCGCCTCGCAGCCCTGCTACAATGGCGGTCAGTGCAAGGATCTGCCACAGGGCTATCGCTGTGAGTGTCCCACTGGCTATTCGGGCATCAACTGCCAGGAGGAGGCCAGTGATTGTGGCACAGACACCTGTCCCGCCCGAGCCATGTGCAAGAACGAGCCGGGCTACAAGAATGTGACCTGCCTCTGCCGCAGCGGCTACACCGGCGACCAGTGCGATGTTACCATAGATCCCTGTACGGCCAACGGCAATCCGTGCACGAATGGCGCCAGCTGCTTGGCGCTGCAGCAGGGTCGCTATAAGTGCGAGTGCTTACCCGGCTGGGAGGGCATGCACTGCGAGCAGAATATCAACGATTGCGAGGAGAATCCATGTCTGCTTGGCGCCGCCTGCACAGATCTGGTCAACGATTTCCAGTGCGCGTGCCCGCCTGGGTTCACCGGCAAGCGTTGCGAGCAGAAGATTGACCTGTGCCTTTCCGAGCCGTGCAAACATGGTGCCTGTGTGGATCGTCTGTTTGATCACGAGTGCGTTTGCCATCCCGGCTGGACAGAAGCCGCCTGCGATGTCAACATTGATGACTGCGAGAATCGACCCTGTGCAAATGACGGCGTTTGCGTGGATCTGGTTAATGGCTACAGCTGCAACTGCGAGCCAGGCTACACGGGCAAGAACTGTCAGCACACAATTGATGATTGCGCCTCGAATCCCTGCCAGCATGGCGCCACCTGCGTGGATCAACTCGATGGCTTCAGCTGCAAGTGCCGTCCCGGCTTTGTTGGTCTCAGCTGTGAGGCGGAAATCGACGAATGCTTGAGTGACCCCTGCCATCCCGTTGGCACCGAACGCTGCCTGGATCTTGACAACAAGTACAAGTGCGTGTGCCGTGATGGCTTTAAGGGTGCTCTCTGCGAGACGGACATCGATGACTGCGAGCCGCAGCCCTGCCTCAACAATGGCATCTGTCGCGATCGTGTCGGTGGCTTCGAGTGCGGCTGTGCTCCTGGATGGAGCGGCATGCGCTGTGAGCAGCAGGTGACCACCTGCAATGTTCAGGCGCCCTGTCAGAACGATGCCAACTGCATTGATCTGTTCCAAGACTATTTCTGCGTGTGCCCCAGCGGTACCGATGGCAAGAACTGTGAAACTGCACCCGAGCGCTGCATTGGAAATCCCTGCATGCATGGCGGCAAGTGCCAGGACTTTGGCTCGGGCCTCAACTGCAGCTGTCCAGCTGATTATGCCGGCATCGGTTGCCAGTATGAGTACGATGCCTGCGAGGAGCATGTCTGTCAGAATGGTGCCACCTGCCTGGACAATGGTGCCGGCTACAGCTGCCAGTGCCCGCCCGGATTCACGGGCAAGAACTGCGAACAGGACATTGTGGATTGCAAGGATAACTCTTGTCCACCTGGCGCCAGCTGCGTGGATCTGACCAATGGTTTCTATTGCCAGTGCCCCTTCAATATGACAGGCGATGATTGTCGCAAGCCCATTCAGGTGGATTATGATCTGTACTTCAGCGATCCGTCACGTTCAACGGCCGCACAGGTGGTGCCCTTCCCGACGAGTGAGGCAAACAGCCTGACCGTGGCCATGTGGGTGCAGTTCGCCCAGAAAGATGACACCGGCATCTTCTTCACACTGTACGGCGTGGATTCTGCCCGCATGACACAACATCGCCGTCTGCTGCTCCAGGCTCATTCCAGCGGCGTTCAAGTCTCGCTCTTTGAGGATCTGCCCGATGTTTTCCTCAGCTTTGGCGAATATACGTCCGTCAACGATGGACAGTGGCATCATGTAGCTGTCGTCTGGGATGGCATCAGCGGTCAGCTTCAGCTGATTACCGAAGGCTTGATAGCTAGCAAGTTGGAGTATGGCGGTGGTGGCGCTCTACCCGGCTATCTCTGGTCGGTGCTGGGTCGTCCGCAACCGGATAGCGTCAAGCATGACCTTGGCTATACTGAGGCTGGCTTCCAGGGCACCGTTACCAAGGCACAGGTCTGGGCACGTGCTCTAGATATTACCTCGGAAATACAAAAGCAGGTGCGCGATTGTCGCTCCGAACCAGTGCTTTACCCAGGTCTTATCCTGAACTGGGGTGGCTATGAGATAACCACGGGCGGTGTGGAGCGCAATGTGCCCTCATTGTGTGGTCAACGCAAGTGCCAAGTGGGTTACACGGGCGCCAACTGTCAACAGTTGGTTGTGGACAAGGAACCGCCAGTTGTGGAGCATTGTCCCGGAGATTTGTGGGTCATTGCCAAGAATGGCTCGGCCGTGGTTACCTGGGACGAGCCACACTTTAGCGATAACATTGGTGTCACAAAGATTTACGAACGCAACGGACATCGCTCGGGCACAACGCTGCTCTGGGGCACCTACGACATCACCTACATCGCATCCGACGCCGCTGGCAACACGGCATCATGCAGCTTCAAGGTCTCGCTATTAAGTATGTAATTTCTAGGATATTCTTGGAATCACTTCTAACCTTCTCATCTTCTTTTGCTCCAGCTGAATTCTGTCCACCTTTGGCTGATCCCGTAGGCGGCTCTCAAGTTTGCAAGGACTGGGGCGCAGGCGGTCAGTTCAAGGTCTGTGAGATTGCTTGTAATACCGGGCTACGCTTCTCCGAGCAGGTGCCCGAGTTTTACACTTGCGGCGCTGAAGGTTTCTGGCGTCCCACGCGCGAACCCTCAATGCCACTGGTCTACCCATCCTGTTCACCGGCCAAGCCGGCCCAGCGTGTTTTCCGCATCAAAATGCTCTTCCCCTCGGATGTGCTCTGCAACAAGGCCGGCCAGGCTGTGCTGCGACAGAAGGTGACCAACTCTGTGAACGCTTTGAACAGGGACTGGAATTTCTGCTCCTATTCCATTGAAGGCACCAGGTAAATATGGACTTACTTATTTTTCAATTGGTTTTATTTAACGCCTTGTGTTCGCAGAGAGTGCAAGGATATTCAAATCGATGTCAAGTGCGATCACTATCGCGCCGCCCAAAACAATCGAGTGCGCCGACAGGTCAAGGATGGCGGCGTCTATGTGATGGAAGCGGAACTGCCAGTTGTCAAGTAAGTAGTGCAAGGTGTTAACACTTTAACCTTATGGCACATAGGACTTCGGTCTGGCATGTTTTGTCTTGATGTATATATGTGTACTCTGTGTTATATGTATGTATATGTATGTGTTCGTTAACCCAATTTCTAGCGATGAGGACGATTTGGCGCTGACGGGTCGCCAGGGACGCCAACAAACTGGCGGTGACACATACACGCTGGAAATAGCCTTCCCGGCTGTTAAGTATGTCAAGCATCTCATTCGTTCAATATAACGATCAATTGCACCCGATCTCCAGCATTCTGCACCCAGTACTATCAATTGTCTCAGACTAATCCAAACATCCCACAAGCCAACCACAACCAACCAACCAATCAATCACAATGCAACTCTTTCTAATGCTTTATGCTAACCCCACATGTCACATGTGTTTTGCGTGCTAACCCGACTGTTAATACGTTTGCAATTTTTAAGCTCTAATCAATACAAGTTAACCTCATATTATTCTCATTCATCCTTAGCGATCCTGTGGTGCATACGTCGACGGGCGAGCGCTCCAATGTGAAACAATTACTGGAGAAGCTGATTCTAGAGGATGACCAATTTGCGGTACAAGAGATTCTGCCCAACACCGTGCCCGACCCGGCTTCGCTGGAACTGGGCTCCGAATATGCCTGCCCCGCTGGTCAGGTGGTAATGATACCCGATTGTGTGCCATGCGCCATTGGCACCTTCTACGATAGCGCTAACAAGACGTGCATTCCGTGCGCTCGCGGCACTTACCAATCCGAGGCGGGCCAGCAGCAGTGCAGCAAGTGCCCGACCATAGCGGGACGTCCTGGTGTGACAGCTGGTCCTGGAGCACGCTCCGCCGCTGACTGCAAGGAACGCTGCCCGGCTGGCAAGTATTTCGACGCGGAGACCGGTCTGTGCCGCTCCTGCGGCCACGGCTTCTATCAGCCCAATGAGGGTGCCTTCACCTGCGATCTGTGCGGTCTGGGTCAGACCACACGCTCCACGGAGGCAACCTCACGCAAGGAGTGCCGCGATGAATGCAGCTCTGGCCAGCAGCTGGGTGCCGATGGACGCTGTGAGCCTTGTCCACGTGGCACCTATCGACTACAGGGTGTGCAACCCTCCTGTGCGTCCTGCCCATTGGGTCGTACCACGCCTAAGGTGGGCGCCAGTTCCGTGGAGGAGTGCACACTGCCCGTATGCTCGCCTGGCACCTATCTTAATGCCACACTCAACATGTGCATCGAATGCCGCAAGGGCTTCTATCAATCCGAGTCGCAGCAGACAACCTGCATTCAGTGCCCGCCCAATCACAGCACCAAGATTACTGGCGCCACCTCTAAAAGCGAGTGCACCAATCCTTGCGAGCACATTGCTGAGGGCAAACCTCATTGCGATGTCAACGCCTATTGTATTATGGTGCCTGAGACGTCGGACTTCAAGTGCGAGTGCAAGCCTGGCTTCAATGGCACTGGCATGGCCTGCACAGATGTTTGCGATGGTTTCTGCGAGAATTCTGGCACTTGTGTCAAGGACCTGAAGGGCACGCCATCCTGCCGCTGTGTCGGCTCCTTTACCGGACCACATTGCGCTGAGCGTTCAGAGTTCGCATATATTGCTGGCGGCATTGCTGGTGCTGTTATCTTCATCATAATCATTGTACTGCTCATCTGGATGATTTGTGTACGCTCCACGAAGCGCAGAGATCCAAAGAAGATGCTGACGCCAGCCATTGACCAAACTGGCTCACAGGTGAACTTCTACTATGGCGCACACACGCCATATGCGGAGTCCATTGCGCCCTCGCATCACAGCACATATGCGCATTACTACGACGACGAGGAGGACGGCTGGGAGATGCCTAACTTTTACAACGAAACCTACATGAAAGACGGTAAGCTCCTAGATTGGAAGATAGATAGATAATTTAGTATATTAATGAATGAATGCATGAGTCGATTCTTATCTCATTTACCTGGGATTCTGGCGAAATACTTGTACCTTCTCATTACTGACAAGGCTAATCTCCATGTCTCGCTATTTGCAGGTCTACATGGGGGCAAGATGAGCACATTGGCCCGGTCCAATGCGTCGCTCTATGGAACTAAAGAAGACTTATACGATCGACTGAAACGTCACGCTTACACGGGCAAGAAAGGTGAGTTATCGAAGCAAATATTTTTGATTTAGGCCAACTTAACTGACAAATATATTGGGATATTACAGAAAAGAGTGACAGTGATAGCGAAGTGCAGTAAACCATCAACGAAATATACAAATAACTTAAATGGAATAAACTTAAAAAGCTGCTTTAATGTAAATTGTGGTCATAAATCTATGTAGCACTGCAAAGAGGCAAAGTTCTAACACTGCCCCAAAAAAAAAAATACTCATTGAAAGCGTTATTTAAAGCTTTGCATTGAATCGCAGTAATCGGTTGGCTTCACAGAAACCTTAGAACTTTATTGTAACTTTTTAAATCAGCTGCAATTACGTGGCTTAATGCAAAGCTTAGAATGTGAGGAAAAGCTGCTTTATGAAAATTGAAGTCTTAAGAAAATAATAGCTCCATGTGCTCTTTAAATATGAAAACACTAAAACAGAAATTAAGTCGAACTTATGCATATAATACGAGTAAAATAAAAGAAATACAATTGTTTTAATTTTAAGTATTATTTACCTATACGCAAACAAATTAATACTTTAAATTACCTTGCTTTAAAAGGTATGTAAAATGAAAGCGTTTAATTGCAATATATATTTTCCAAACTTGTTGAAAAATTCGCGAGTGCTGTAAAAAGCAAATCAAATATAGTCGTTATTTTGTAATTTAAATAAAGAACAATTAATTATTATGTATACACATATGACAAGTAATATGTAATTTAATAAAAATCTTTTGTATAAAAGTACAAAACAATTTAATGAAAGCCAAATCATGTATATATTTTACCTACGTATAATTCTGAAAGTATTTCACCCATACGGATCTACGTTGGGGATCGTTGTCAGCCGAATTGTATTTCTCGAAAGCCTCTCTGAACCTAATATTCTTGTACCGATCGGTATGTCTCAGAAAGCGAACCGTATTGTCCAACCGGAGGTAGACATGTGTCTGGGGCGACATATAACGACGAAAAAGCGTCTTTAAATGGTTGGTAGTCCTCGCTGCCATGGCCAGAATCACCAAAGATATCGGCAATGTGAACGATCCAATTAGGAGAGTTTCATGTCGATAATAGTAATCGAGGCTGACAATATCCATTCCCAACAACAACATCTTGACAATTAAGTAAACAAGATGCTCGATCGTATGCCAGAATATTAGCATGCACACCTCCAGGAAAAGGATTGCCACCAAACACTCACAAATATACTTGATGCCCCGTGCCCTCTTACACATGCTCAAGGGAACGATGCGGTAATCATAGATCAGATCCAATATAGCCACACCGACAATTATTGTGGGCAATGTCGGGCCGGGCGTCATTAACGTGGACTGTGGCGAAATATATAAGGCAAAGCGAAAGAAGAGATGCACCAGGCCAGCGACAAGGACGGATTCGAGAGAAGCCATGGCTAAAACGGAGTTATAAAGTGACTATATCTTACAGCTTTATATAGATTGCATGCTTACCTTGAATTAAAAAAACAATCAATTTGGAGTATTATTATTTAAAATGCTTAAAACTTAACTTCGATAAAAACTTATGAAAATAACTGAAATGTTTTCACGTCCAGCTTGCATATTTCAAAAAGTTTAGCCAAGGCCAATGTGATGTTAATTTCATAAAAATAAAGCTATTTAACAGAGTTGTATTTGAGAGAGAGTGAGAGAGTGAGGGACACAGAAATATTCCGTGTGTGCATGTGTACACACTTATGATCAGTAAATGTTAGCGGCATTTTGATGCGAGTTGACGTGTTTTCTTTTGTCTGCTCCGCATTTTCGGTGATTTATATATAAATAACGTGCACGTAATACTACATTATTGCAAATATCGTAATTATTCTGTTTGCGTTTTGGGAAAGTGTTTTTCTCGCGAGTTTTGTGAATTAAGTTTATAAAGTTTTGTGCTTTGCTTGCGATTCAATTGCATGGAGTAGGAGTTGGTAAGGCACCGTTATTTTTTTTTGCCTATCTCTTGCACTTTCGTGTGCAACTGTAAACTACAAATGTATTACACTCACTTGCTCTCCTGTTTAAATCTAGCATGCCCTCTTATTCGCTCTCTTTATTCAGCCGTTTGGTAGTGTTTTTGCTTTAGCACTTTTTTTTTACTTAAGTATATATGTACATACATACGTTTTGTTTTGTTGCTCGCGCGTTACAGCGTTTCAAGACCTACATCTACTTTGGGCCGATCAAAACTAATTTAAATTGCTTTAAATTAATATTAAATATTCAAGAAGTCATTTTAAATACTGTGCACTTAATTTAATTATTGTGGTCAGTTTCGTGTGTTAAAATCCCAAAATGAACAAAATTGGTAAACAAATTTTTTCAGGCATCAGCTTCAATAGACTAGGCATGTACTAGGTACCCCGTACCACGAACTCGACAAGATCTGGAGAAATCAAATAGTGAAAAGTTAATTTTTAGAAATACACATATTCTTGGGCTTTGGTATAGACACCCTTTTGTATGCCCGGCTCAATCGCTGGGATCGGAGACGGTTGAATTAATGAATATTTTCTATTATTCTATTTTAAATTATGATAAACCGTTTTTATTGAATCAACATAAAAAGCACAACTCTAGCCTCTTTTGGATTTTTATACATCTCTTCAAGTATGTCTTATTTAGGTTTTGAATTCACTTTAACGTTTTAAATGTCCATTCCCAGCACAATATTTCTCTAAATGGCGATTCTACGGCGAAACATTTGGTAGTGATCCGTAGCCTGTGCAGCTGTGATTAAAATAGCCAGAGACAGGGGCAGGGTGAAGGCTCCAATGATGAGGTTCTCCTGCTTATAGTAGGTTTGTTTCGAGACCACGTCCAGACCCAGGAGTGTGCCCTTGGCGAACAAGTAAATGGAGTGCTCGATCGACTGCCAGATCAGCATGCCCATCTCCAATAGGCAGACGGCCATAATCGTTTCGAAAATATATTTGAAGCCCGGCGACATATTATTGAAGCGCAATGGAAGTATACGGTTATCGTAGATGACATCCAATAGCGCCAAGAAGACAATGGCTGTGGGCAGTACGGGACCGGGAGTTTGTAGCTTCGACTGGGGTGTTATATATAAAGCAAACCGAAATATGAGATGCAATAAGCCGGCGAGAACAACGGATTCTATGGCGGCCATTTTTGGTGCTAGCAATAAAAAATAAAAATAAAAAACGTTTTACAATTTTTTAAAATTTTTCAATATTTCCAAAGTTTTTCTTAACACTGACAATTTTTGCAGTGCATATGTAAGCACAACTTGATTTCCAAATTTTTAGATTATTGCACACTCTTGTATGAGCCGTATTTGAGCCCTGAAGCGCAGATCGGACTATAAATACCGAATTTGATCATTGTAACGGCAACTCGGCGCTGTGCTTAGGGTATCTCCTAGTCGTGCACTTCCGTTACAATAATGATTCTTGCATGAAAGTTATCTTAGCGAAAGGTCGAATTTGAAATGAAGATCCTCATAACACATTTTCAATTCCGTTTTCTTTACGAAAATAAATTAATATTAGTTTTATATTCAACTAATACTATTAAACTATTGACTAGTAAAATGACGCATGATTATTTATTGATTGTTTGTTGATATAAAGTTAGTTACATTTGTTGTTTGTTAGTATCCAGTTCCGAAAACAGTGACTTTTGCCTTGTGAGTTTTGTAGCGCCGTAGGATTTGTGACTGTATAGGCGATTTATTTTATTGATAAAATAAATGTAATTTTGAGAACTCAAAAATTGAGTTCGATTTTGTTGCGTTCGTCGCGCATATAGTACAAAGCTCTTGAATTTGTGTTTGTGAATTTTAAAAATGTGTGTTACGCCTACAATCCTACGCCCTAATCCTTACGAAAGTAATAAATCAAACCAACAGCCATGCCACAAAATAGTATGGGATAGCTCAGTTTGCGGATGCCTTTTCCACAGATAATATGCAGCAGCGAGTGCAGGAAGCTCATGTGTTTTCGGTTCAACTCAGCTGCAGCTGAATCAGTTGCGTATCTCTCCAGATCCTCCATGTCCTTGCCGGCGTTCAGTTCGGGCAAACAAAGCTTGTCGTTGTTGTTGTTGGGCTGGGCCAGAGCGTCATTCAAGTCGTCAAGGAGCACCTGCTCGCCGTCGTCCATCTGGAGCAGTTTGTGCAGCAATTCAATGTCGTGCTCCGCCTCAAGCAGTTGCTCCACTCGCACATGCTTGCGCTCACGGACACCTGCCCTGGCTGGGATGGATGGACACAAATCTAACGGTTGCGATTGTGCCGATCGTTCCGTAGTCTGCTGCTCAACCTGCAGCTCCAGCTCCAGCTCCAGCTTGTGATCCGGCTGCTGCTGCTCCTGCTGCTGCTCCTGCTGCTGCTGTTTCTGCTCTTGCACTGTTTCTAGCAACAGCGTTTTCTTAAACTCCTCTAGGACGGCCTCCTCTATTTGCAGTTTCTTCTGGTTCTCCAGCTCAAGCTTCATCTGTTCCTCAAGTAGCTCAGCGTGTAGTGCCACATCCGCCTCCATTTCGGCCACTGCACGCTGCAGCACGCGGAGAGTCTGCTGCTCGGCCTCCTCCAGTTCCTGGAGACTTCCACTGGTTACAATTGTATCGGTGCTGCGCTGCAGACGTGGCGTCGAGCTGCTCGGTTGACACAGAATTTCCAAACTTGCATCGTTCTCTACGGTCGAGCAATCCATTTGGATACCGGAATCTTCGGCTGTATTCACCAGGGTGCTGGTGCTGCTGAAGCTCTCGTCGTGCTCGCTCTTGGTCTGCAGCGATTTCATCAGGCTGGTGTACTTGCGAGTGCTGGTGTGGATGTAGCTACCGGTGTTATCTAGGCGTACGGGTCCCGGAATTTTCGTTGGCTGCGGCACGGTCCCATTCTTGATAGTACGGGCTTCAAATTTATTGACTGATTCGGTCTGTGTTTCGGCTTCGGCTGTATCCTCCTCTTCTATATTGTCATCCGATGGAGTGGCTTGCACATCGCAACTGGCCATAATTACTATCTGATGGAGCAGTTCTCATGTCTACTATCAGCAGCTTCTCAATGTTGGTTAACTTACCCTGAACTATTTGTTGCAAGACTGACAGAATTTCAGACTGTTTAGGTAGCAAGACTATTTTTATTGTTCTTTTTTCGAAAAATCATATGTTTAATACAAAAAATTCAAATCGACAGTACCCAGGTGTTATTTTCATTGGCCAACTGCGTTGTCTACTTCTCTTCAGTGTTGCACAGCGTCGAGGCTTTTATTAGTCTTGTGGCCAACACTGTTTACGGCTTGAACTCATGCCTTATCTTCGTGAACAACATCTATGCGTCCCAGATTTCATATCCACACTAAATTAATCCGCATTCTCAAATCTAACCAACTTTAATCATACATATAATCATACATATATGAATTTAATAATAAGCTGTGAGCCACTGTAAGTAAATAAAACGCACAAAATTGAAGGGGTTCTAAACAAATTTTGAAATACTTTTATTTTCATAGACTTCCACGAGTTCAGCAAGAAAAATCTTTCCCAATTCTGATTCTATTTACCCAAAAACATTTATAGCTTTGTTTTGTTAAAATGCTTTATTTCTTTTTATTCACTTAATATAAAATAGTATTTCTTATCTCTCCAGATGGAAGAAGTCCACCATTTTTAGGCTCGATTCGTCAGCCAGATAAATAGCAGAGTTGTGACTGTTTTCTTATCTATGAGCCAAATTTGCTGCGCCTGGCGATGCTTTGCACGAGTACGTATGCATGTGTGTGATTGCTAAAGAAAACGGCACACAGAAATGAGAACAATTCTTGTTGCTGCTCGCCAAAATTCGGGAGAGCGCAACGCATATGTAGATAATGCACAAGCACGCATATACACATGCATTTGTACATTTTTGACGATTGCATGTTGTCTATTTATGCGTGTGTGTGTGATTACTTGTACGTTATCTAGCTTTGAATTGCGCTCAGTCGAGCTTGTGGCTTACTTGCTCAATTTGCTCTCCGTTGGTTTTTCGTCCACTTTGGTTGCTCACAAAATTCGTCTGCTTTAGTTAAGCGCCAGCACTCGAGTAAAGCTGTATGAAAATATTGTTAGTGAAAATCCTCGGGTAAATGCCGTCCATCTTTGTAAAGGTGTATACTATCGGACGCTTGCGGATCGGGAGTATCAATTGACATTGAAAAATCGTATTCCAAGTTTTGACAAATCGCGAAAATAAATTCTATTAGTTCTGTCGATTTAAAATAATTTCACAAATCCTTAAAGTGTAATCTTGCCAAAATCGGACTTAAATAAACCAATATGAAGCCGTTCAAAATTTACCAAAACATATCAATTATTTCATTTCGTATAATGATTTGTGAGAAGGTGATGCATGAAAAAATTATGCAATAGTAGGCATACACACATACTTATGTATGTATGTACAAAATATTTGGCGATTATCTCTGCATACTTGCATATGTTTGAATGTGTGCTTTCTTGAGTGAGATCTGCTATGTGTGTGGTTGCTTGTGCGTTATCTACATAGCTTTGAATCGCACTCACACGAATTTTTTTTACTGCCTTTCGTTTCAATGAATAATTTATCTTGTGATCATCTGCCTGTGCTCACCTACCTATGAATGGCACTCACTCAAGTTTAGGGTTTACTTGCTCAATTTTTTCACTCTGCGTCCGCGCAACATAAATCTGTTTTAGTTAGCAGTCGTGTAAAGCTGTTAAAAATTATTCTGAGTGGAAATTATCATGTAAAATCCGCTCATATCTCTAATGGTGTACGTTTTCGGACTTGTACGGATCGAGAGTATCAAATGTCAATATTTAATTAACGAAATATCATTCTTGAGTTTGACCAAAATGGAGATGATAACATAAAACTAGTTGCCAAATCCAAGTCGGGTTTTAAATCAAAATTTGTAGAGTTTAAGTATATCCTTCAGAAGTTGGACGTAATTCAGCCTATATAAAGCCATTCAAAATACTGATTAACTTTTCATTTTGTATTTTTTAGCCCATGGACAAGATAATCAGTATCGGTGGCACCTAGATGGCCTCTAGGTATGGATAAACAGTTATCAAAATGTCATTCTAAATGTTGACCAAAACGGGAAGTGATGTGTTCCCGAAATGAATATTTTGATTGTTCTGGCAATTTTAGGGGTTCCACGAATCCCAAGTAGTATGTCTTGCCAAAATCGGAGGTAATGTAACGTCAATATTTAAGTTTGCACAAACTAATTTTTTATTTTGTGTTTTTCAGCTAAATCTCCATGGACAACAATATATTCAGTACCGTTGTTACCTAGATGGCCTATATATTCTAGCTTGTTCCAAACCTTGGATATACATTTATAATATCGAATTCTACAGTTGTTGATAAATCTGGTGGTTCTGTCGATTTTAATCATCAATCAACAAATAATTGCTTTCGTCGGTACCTAGATGACCTATATATCCTTGGATATTCAATACCAAGGATATAGTCCTAGCGAACCTAAAGGACCGAGCTCTTGCAATATGTGCAAGAGCACGGTATAGAAATATGTACGTCTTTTACAGCTGCCCCCACCTACAGCCCCGCTCCTGGATGGTTCCTAGTTGACTACCATATCCTTGGTTATACCATGCCATCGATATAGTCCTTGGTAACCTAAAGGATCAAATCCTTGCAAAGTTTGCATTGAAATGGTCCAAAAATATGTATGCTTTTTGTTTTAGAAGCCCCTGTAAATGAGCAGCAGCTACTGCTGCTAATTAACAGTCAACCTTACAGCACTCGGTTTACATTACCTGTTGTTTAACATCACTCATTTTCAATGAGTTACATTTTTGCCCTTACGCGTATGCAACGAAAATTTTTCTTCGAAAATACTCGTCGACCTTCTGAGCATTTCTGTTCGCCTGGTGCTTGAGCGGAATTTTAGTAATATGTGGGACCCGGCCGCCAACAAGCGCGCCCCTTTTGGGTATGCAACAGAAATTTTTCGGCGGCTGAAAATTTTTGTCGACCTGCTGGTCATTTCTGTTCGCCTGGTATTTTAGCAGAATTTAAGAAAAACTCGGCCGCCAACGGACGCCCCTACGGGTATGCAACAGATTTTTAAATACCGTTGATTTTTGAAGTAGAAAAACAGGAATTTGTTTAAAAATATTAATTATTTATTTTTGTTAAAATTAACAAATTTGTTGTTTTTTACGTGTATTTTCGATTGTAACCTAAAATAACTATATCTGGCTTAATATATGTCCGATCCTGGAAGGAATAGCCTCGTTAGATTCGTAATAGTCCTTTGAATCGATCAGAATCCTTGAGTCCTTCAATCTGAAAAGATAAAAACAAATTTAAATTAAAAAATGCCAAAAGAGATGTAAGGGTGTTTTGAAGAAAGAAATAGCCATAACACGGCCATATCCTTGCAGATTTTCAAAGGACATGGTGCGTTAGGGTCGTAGGGACCAACTGCATTGAACTGCATTAAAACATTATGGGGTCATCTAAGAATCCTGGACTAGGTAATTTTTCAGTCGCGGGCCGCAAGGAAAATTGGCTGAAATCACAAAATTACGGTTAAATCGCCATATTTCCGAAACTACAAGGACGATCTTGATGTCCTTTAGTCAGATTGTAGTCCTGATCAATACAATTTTTTTGACACAGGACTCGTCAGGATATGACCGAGTTATAATCTATTTTCGGTTGACAAATTTTTCGTTAAAACTTTTTTGTCTGAAGGACTTTCGTCCTTTGGGTTGTATATTCGTAAATGGGAGGATGAGGACACTCTACTGTCCAAAGGACATCGCGATAGTCCTTCAAATGGCGAAGTTAGTCCCGAATTTTTCGATTTTTGGCAATTTTCTCAATTTTTAGTCAAATTTTTTGTCGAATCCTTGAAATCCTTGAATGCCAATCGGTAGTCCTGCTCCTCACGAGTTCAGAAAGGTATATCCTTCTGGTATCCTTAAGGATATGGCCGAGTTATGGCCATAAAAAAAATGTCCTTTTTAGAAAAGTGGCCATATATCGGAAAGCACAAGGTCGATTTTGATGTCCTTTGGCCAGTTTGTATTCCTAGTCAATACACGTTGTTTAACACAGGACTTCCAGGATCCGCAAGGATAAAGCTGAGATAGAGCCATTTTAATGTACAAAACAAATGCCCTTATATCTTGGCTGTTTGAAGGACCTTCTTCCTTTTTATTATATTTTCTGAATGGGCAAGACAAGGAAAGTCTGATGGCCAAAGGACATGCCGAAAGTCCTTAAAATGCTCCAGCTATGGCCAGTTTTGTAAAAGTATCCTTTTTAGAAAAATAGCCATAACTCGGCCATATCCTTCCGGATTTTTAAAGGACATGGTGCGTTAGGATGGTAAGGACTAACTGCATCAAACTGCATCAAAATATTAGGGGGTCACCTAAGAATCCTGGTCAATGCAAGTTGTTCGATATAGGACTCGTCAGGTTTGTCCAGGAGAGCGAAGCTGGAGAGTATGCATAGAATGTCTTATTGATTTTTGGGAAGGGATTTTGAATGCCCGCTTCTTGCGCATATACATATAAAGCAGTGTCCTTTTGAATTGCAATCTTGTAAAAAAATTTTTTGCGTGATATAAACAAAGACGTGTTTAGACAGACAACAAAGTCGGAGGTTAGTTGATATGCTTGAGAGTTAAGATGGTTGTTACCTTTTGCTGCTTTGAAAGCTAGGCCAGAAACCAGATATAACCACCGCGCCTGGGCTCTGCTTAGTTCTCCAGTTCCACCTTGAGCTTGAGATGTGTGGGCAGTTCGTTGTAGATGAGGGGCGGTACGCGTGCTGTGTAGAGAAAATGTTGATTAGCTTGTGTGTGAGGGCAAGGCAAGTGCCAAAGGGCCTCTACTCACTGTTGCATTTGTAAACCAGATCCGACCATATAATCATTTCTTGGGAAAAACAAAAAACGCCCAGCCGTCCGCCCTTGAGGGTGAGTGTGGCATCGTAAACATTGTGCGAGTCCAAAATCAAACGTTCGCCCTCATATATGCTAGAGAGAAATAAGATGCATTAGCTAAAACAAAAATACTGTATTTTGGCGAAATTACCGCAGTCTGATGAGCCCGATGGAAGGTCGATGCACCAGGGACCAGCGATATGAGGTCTTCTCCTTCCAGCCCGCATTCAATGGATCCTTCCACAGCAGCCTTGCCTGACCAGGCGTGTCGCCGGCATGCCACAAGCTGTTACGCAACATGGACCCGGGACCTGTGTTGCTGTCAATCAGCTTTATCTGGACGCCCGGCTCGGCGGAGGCGCGGAAGGGCGACGAGTGCCAATAGGTCTGGGTGCCCTTCTTCCACTGCACCACATAGAATTTGCGATTGCTCTGGTAGCTAAAGATGAAGCCCACATAGTCGTCGTCCGTATCGTCGTTGACATAGAAAGTGCCCTCAAAATCGACACCTCCGAACGAATCGCTACCAACCACCAGGCCCGGATCGGAATTGAGAGTTTGTATGATCTCCGAACCATTTGCATGCACCTCCCAGTTAGGATCCAGCTGAGCATCGCCCTCAGGATCCAATATAACCGAACGTATAGTGCGGAAATCGGTGCGTTGTATCATGGAATTGTTTGGACAGTTATCGATAATATTGGGCGTGCCGTCCTCGTCCTCGTCGTCCTCGCAGACATCGCCCTTGCCATTGTGATTAATGTCCAACTGTTGCGGGTTCTTGGCCAGTGGACAGTTGTCTCTGTAGTTGGGCACGCCATCGCCATCCATGTCATCGTCACAGGCATCGCCCTTGCCATCGTCATCCGTGTCCAGCTGATCCGAGTTGCTGACCATGGGGCAATTATCCTCGGAGTCCTGTATGCCGTCGTCATCGCCATCAATGTCGCTGTCGCAGGCATCGCCCACCAGATCCATGTCCCGATCCTCCTGCGTGGGATTTGGTATAGTGGGGCAATTGTCGCACACATCTCCCACACCATCGTTGTCCACATCGGATTGGTTCGGATTGCGCAGCGCAGGACAATTGTCATACTGATTAAGCACCGAATCGTTGTCCATATCCTCGTCGCACTCATTGCCCAGGCCATCCTCGTCGGTGTCCAGCTGCCGGCGATTCGAAATAAAGATACAATTGTCACAGGCATCGCCCACGCCATCATGATCCGAGTCCAGCTGATCGCTATTGTAGGCAAACGGACAGTTGTCCTTGCCGTTTAGCACCAGGTCGCTGTCTGCATCATCGTCGCAGCCATCGCCCATGCCATCCAGATCGGCATCCTCCTGACCAGAGTTCGGTAAATCTGGACAATTGTCGCGACGGCAGTGCGCCTCCGCACAGTTCAGCGACTCATCCGGCCAGCCATCCAAGTCGCGATCCCTGCCACAGACACGCCCATTGCCCGCCCAGCCGACGCTGCAGCGGCATTGATAATGATAATTATCCGTGGGCACGCATTCCGCATTTCTGGCGCAGATGCTGCCATCGGGACAGATATCAGCCGCAGATAGGCAGCTGAAGGTGCCATTGGCCACATAGCCATCCTGACACTGACATCTGTAGGAGCCCTAGAAAACATTTTCATCAGATTGTTAGCGAACGTGTGAATCTCGAATCTCTTAAGAGCGTACTTACAATACTATTATGACAGACAGCATGTTCCGGACATCTAAAGAAGCCCATTTTGCACTCGTCTATATCCAAGCAGGTTTGCTTTTGGAAGCCCACTGCCAAGTAGTCCGCCGAGTATCCTACAAGGAATACACTTTTAATTATGAAATATAAGAAAAAGAAACACTTCGGAATATTTACCATGTGCATGGATGCCATCGAAGCCGGGCGGACAGGGTCCACAGCGAAAGCCCGGATTGAGATTGCTGCAAATGGCCCTCTCATCGCAGGGCTGATAGATCGCACACTCGTCCACGTCGTGGCAGGTGGTGCCATTGATTTTGTGGCCACGTGGACAGGAGATGCACTGGAAGTAGGGCGGGAAGCCCAACTGAATGCACTCGACACCTGCCAAAAGAAATATAAATTCAAATAGTTATTAAATATTTCGAGTATTCTGTCTAGTGTGGCAAAAGTGAGGTTAAGTCGGGAGAAAGCAAGGTTATGTTTGCTGTAAGTAAAAGGAGTTATGCTTAAAAGGATAACGATTAGTTGGTTAGGATTAGAAGTGTGCATTATGTGAGCGCGTTTAAAATAAAAATGTTGCCCTAACCCAATGTTTTCCACAAAGTGAGGTTATGTGCTAAATTTGAGGTTAGCCTTAAACATAAACTAATCCTATAAAGCATGACCAGAAAATGATAGTGAATAAACATGAAGCGCAATGCAATTCAATAAAAATAAGATAAGATAGTCGAATGAAAGATGAATTTGATAGATAGATAGCTGAGATAAATGAGGAATTGAATTTTATTTACCGAAAATGTATCCAAAACGCAGACGCACTGTGCTATTTGAAGCTTTTAAAAACGGGGGTTTTTTTTTGGTTTTTCTCAAATAAAACAAATGTAATTTGATATGTTTTTGAAAAGTATATTCTGTATAATTTTATTCACATCTCATTTTAGGCATTACAGAGAGGGGAAAACAAATTTCGTAACACGCTTATAAACTCCACTTTCTGGTTGGTTTCTTTCTCGAAGTATTATTAGAGTATTTACTATTTGTTTTTCAAAAGTTGATTTAATTTAATTGTATTTTTATTATTATTTTTGTAAGTACTTTTGTGAATTATTGTTTAAGGGCGAAACGTTGCTAATACTTTGAATTATTTCGATTGCCATTCATAGAGCTTACAACTTATGACTATTTATAAGTGATTATTTATGTGCTCTCTCTCTCTCTCTCTCTCTCTCTCTCTCTGTGTCTAAGTTACTCGAATTTATAATTAAATTCTACTCTGATCTGATTCAGTTCGTTACAACCGAGTATTTGCGTGCTGTGTACTGGCTCTGCCTCTGATAGTGCTGCACATTATGTGTGGGCATTAGAATGTTGCCTAATAATGAGAATTGTTTATGCATTAATATCGATCGTATAATAAAATATCAGTTATTTGTGTCATTCTGTCTGCTAAGCAAATCCACCCCCACTGCCAGCAGATACTTTGTACTTTTGCCGAATTCAATTAGCCAACTTGACATATAAGGCACGACATTCCGACAAGCCTTTAAACACAACAAATATATGACTCAAGCTCTCCTGGCCTCCAACTTTGTGTCGGCAACTGCGTCTGCGCTCTAATTAGCGAGCTTGTTTCACACATTCACTGAAAATTGCTCCTGCTAACCTATAATTTAAAGGGGATTTCAATCAAAAGGGTTCAGCGCTTCTTTTGCGTTCTATAACATTTTTTCGAGCTGCGCATTAATAAATCAAACAGTCGTGTGAACTGTGCACGCTACACGCCAATTGGACGGGCGTATCAATTTATATAAAAAGAAAAATTAGCTGAATTGGCATATATATCAAATAAATATCAGGAATACCCCCATTAATTTGTATTAAAATCGGATTTTTATGTGGCCAACATTTGTTATCCTAAACGAACATAAAGAAAATCGTTCCATAATAACGAATTACATTCCTGTTCAGTCTCAAAATCCAGCTCCAAGTAGCAGGAATACCGCTATTATTTTTAATAAAATCGTCGTTTTTTATCTGACCCTAATTTGTATAATTGAAGGAATTATACTCGTTAAATATAATTCTTCAAAAGCCCAACTCAACTCTTTAACTTGTTAGATTTTAAATTTAGTTAGATATAAAATTGATATTTTACGAGGGAATAAGAATTACAGCTATATCATGAAATTGTAATTGAAACCACAAAAATAGATGAAGAAATTTAGCTACAGAAACATGGCTTATATATCTACTTTGACCTGATCTCTTTAAAAACCTAGCAAGCCCAAAGAGTTCAATCAAATTGCTGCTCTTCAACTTTTATTTAAATATTGCAAATTAAAGAAGCTGCTTTAAGATTGAAGATCTTGTGTGCTGTTGACTCATCCCCGGCCAAGTTTCTAAACTAGCTACCCAACACACACGGCCGGCTTTGGCCCAGGGCACGACAAACTCAAATTAGCCATAAAAGAGCTGAAAACAAAACGTGGCCCCAAATCTCCACTTGAGACTTAAACTAATCAAAGAGTCAAACAGACCGCAAAGAGGAAAACACAATCCAATACATAAACACACATTGTTGTTGTTGTTGTTGCTGTTGTTGTTATGTTTATTGACTTACCTGAGGGGCATGGCGTGTCCAGGCAAGGATTGCGTAGCGAACATGTGCGTCCATCACCTTCATAGCCAGCCGGACAGGAGTCACACTGGGCACCGTTCACCGTATCGTGACACTGAACGCCTCTGCAAGTATAGAGTATAGAGTATAGAGTATAGAGGGGCTGTGCTTTTGTTTGTGGCCACATATTGTTCATTATTATTAATACTGACAGCCAGGAACAAATATACAACAAAAGATTGTAGAAAACCAAAAACACCATACAAAGTCAAATTTATTAATGATGTGCGCTTCGCTTGGATACAAGGGAGGAGGGGTATACAACACACACACACACAATAGGCCGAGAGGGAGACGACAGAGAAAAGGTTACCAAATGGAACCCTCCTTGGACCCTACTCTTGGGCACAAAAGCACCGACAGCGCGCACATGTGTGTGTGTGTCTTGTGTCTTGTGCGGGACTCGGGACTGGGGACTCGAAGGTGTTCAGGCTTTCGGCTTTTGGGCTGTGCAACACGAGGAAGTTGTGAGACGAAAAGAAAACAAATTACAATTACATGAAAATGTTATTAAAAACCGTTGAGGCAAAATAAATAAAAGAAGGCACTGTGCCTGTGCATGTCTGCTGCCTCGTAGGATGATGTCCAAGTCCAAATGGCCCATGGCCAAAAAAGACAACAACAACAACAACAACGGCAAATAAACACAAAAAAGTGCAGTTACAAGCTGGATGGCATGTAAATTTCTCTTTATGTTTGGGCGAGCAGTGTGGGATTTGCTTATGGCTTCCATATAACATTTACATATCATGACACGGACATTAGTTATTATCCAGGTTACGCTTCGGCCCAGAGCTCCAACAGCTGCGTAACGCCGTTGCCCAGGTTTGAAACTCTCCCAGGACATAACTCATTCCAATCGCTGAACGCGCATTTCCCAGGAAGTCCATCACACGGCCAGACATCCAACTACTGTGCCCAACTGACCCACAAGCCATCCGTTGCCATATTTTATGGCAAAAATCTACACAGCGGTCAGTTGGAAAATAGAAGAAGCAGGAAAAAAATACGTACTCCACAATCATGTGGGCAGAGTCAATAGCTCAAGAGAGTTGAAGACAAAGCCAAAGCCCTGCCTCGTCAAATTCTGTTTGAAATGTAACGCAGAAGTAGGAAATCGTTTAAAAACAGCTAAGCGTACTCTGGTCGGCAGTGCCCGACGAGGAAATACCCTAAACAAACATTCAAGCTTCCTGCTTCCTCTTCGCTTTGAACCATTTTGTGTATGGAAAATGCATTCTTGACTAACTTCGGCGTTTAATGTCCGATCGTTATGGAATTTTTAGTTCTCAAACAATGGCGTACAAAGATTTACATACATCTAAGTGAGTTTTTCAAAAAATATTTGTAAATTGTTCATAAAACACTCTACACATCATGTTTGATGTATCTAGTTCTAATCATTTTCAGGTCTTGCTTAAAATATCATATTTGTTAAATCTATATTTATCGATATTGGAGAACATATTGATAAAATGATAAGCACGTGCTGCGTTTGTTATAGAGACATACATATTTTCTAATTTGAAGTCTCTAACTTTTGAAATTCCCGAAACATGTTCACACAGTCGGACACCCAGCCATCATGCTGATCAAGAACATATATATACTAAATGCGCTCGGAAATGCTTCCTTCTACCTGTTACATAAATTTGCACAGATAATGTTAAGAATTGCTTTTGTTGATACAAAGTCTAATCAAGAATTGCCATTTGTAATTAACCAGTAGAACTGCCCACTATATGAAAATGACAAGCCTTCAAGTACATGCTACGCCCTATATATGGCCGATAGCTATAGGAATTCCGGCTTGTCATAGCCCACGTCAAATGTTGTATGCCCCGAGCTGGTGGTAGAAGTTGTGTACAGCCTGGCTTGAATTGAGGCGCAAAAAGTATTCGAGTGTTGTTTTCTTTAGTGTGGCTGAGAGTTTGCGCTGTCAGTTTTGGTGGATTCATCAGCCGCAGCTGCTGGTGGGCAACAACACTTGTCGGGCGTGTGTGTGTGTGTGTGAGTGTGTGTGTGTGCGATCGTCAATATTTTGGTAAGAGCATTTGGCGGCGCACAACGGACAATTAGCAAAAAGTGTTAAGTACTTAAGTGGCAAGGGGTTCAAGCCATGTTCGCGTCCATGTCCAAGACAGACAGAGAGGCAGAGAGGGAGAGGGGGGGGGGGAATAGGGAGTAAGACACAGAAGAAAAATGTTGCGTAGGGGTTTTCGCCTTCTGGCGTTGTTCGCAGGCGTCCGGCACTTTGCGCTTTTCAGCTTTGTTTCAGTTCAGTCGACCATATTGCTTTGGATACCACCGCGAGAGTCGTTCATCGGCGTCGTTTGAGTGCTGGGAAAATAGCCAGTCAAGCGCATCGGGGAACGCATTAGCATTTCTGCCACTGCCCGCCCCACCGCTGCAAAGGCAGCCGCATCCATCGCATCCACTTTCCTCCAGTCACCGTCTACACACACAGTTAGCATGACGAACCAACTTGCCGTTTGCCTTCTTGTTGTTGTTGCTCGTTCTTTTTATTAACCACGCATTCATAATTCATAATTCCAATTTGCTGCCTGGATCCTACCTGGACTCAGCCAAAAGGCTGCCTGCTAGTTGTCCGGCCTTCTTCCTCTTCCTATTCCTCTTCATCTGCTGCTGCTGCTGCTGCCTCTGCTCAAGTCCAGTTCAAACACTTGCCAGGCACCACCCAAAAAGACACAAAACCTTTAGACACGGACGTGAACCCCGAACAGCGGACTCTGAGTAATGTGTGAACATGGATTTGAAGCAGGCAAAAAAAACTCTTAGGCTCTGGTCGCAGCGCGAAATGAGCTACAAAATGCCTAAAGCGAGGCATAGGCGTTAGGCTACTGCAAATATCATTCTTAAAACTATAAACAATTTGTAAAAATAAATTTAAATTTGTTATATTTTTAGTAGGTAGTTAAACAAAAAGAAAAGCCAATTTATTAAAGACGACAACACATCCGCACTTCAGGCTGAGATTTGAACCAACATTCTGGTTCAAAACAAATATTTATGCTTAAATTGAATACTAGTCAATTCTTAATCAGTTATAAAAAAATGTAAAAAAAATACAGAGAATTGATTCTTAAACAGATATTTTGAATAGGTTGCCAAGATAATCAATTTATAGTAAAAAAAAGTCCTAGTTGGAGAAAACTTTTCAGTTAAAATAGATATTCCGGATATCAATTATTATTATAAATAAGTTTGTATACAATTAGGAAAGAGAATATAAGTCTCAAGGCGATTGAGAGAGGATAAAACGCTAAATCTAGAAATTTATACTTCACAACAGTAGAAAATGTTTTAAAAAATATTTTGCATTGTTTTGTAATTAATGTCAACATTTTTGGCTAAATGTCAATTAAAGATAGTTAATAGATATTTGGAAAAACTACAATTGGAATACGAAGAAATCATAAGTCCAACTCATAATTTATTCAGTGATAAATCGCATTTAGTTAACACTTGCAATCTTATTTCGCAGCTCATTCGAATCTTTCGTCTACCATTTTTCATGCTGATGCTGATTGATATGGTAACCATTTGAAAAGCGTAATGAAACCATTTCTTAGCCAAATCACTTGGCCATGGTGCATATGTAGCTCGCAAAAGTTCGCAAAACTTATCTATTATTGGAAAAGCTGAGATCGCTGCCTGCTCGCTTTTATCCCACCCAAATTGCTTCTAATGGTAGCGCATGCCATGCAAATGCATACCACTTACTCCCAACAACAGGCAACACTTGGCTCTCCCTTAAAGGAGTTGCAGTTGTGAGATGCATCCACAACAACAACAACAATATCTGCCATGTGGCGCACGCTTCGGACAAACTACAACTAACTGCCATAAAGCGGCGTTTATTTTGCCACAGGCCACTTATCTGTGAGGTTGGCAGTAGGTTGGCTGCCGGCTCCGACTCCAGCTCGATCTCTGGGGCTGGCTCTCGACTTGGTCTTGACTTGGCTTGTTTTTGTTTTCATTGCGGCGGACGGGCAACGAACCAAGCGAGCAGCCACAGCCACAGCCAGAGCCAGTTGGCTATTAATTTGAATTCAAGCAGTCAAACGCTGCCTCAGTCCACGGCGACACAGTCAACAACAACAGCAACAACAACAACAACGACAGCAACAACAACAACAACGACAACGTCAACTTGGAATCAATGGCTCCACTTTTGCGGCACGGCTGTTGCTTTTTTGGTGCGTAGGCGAACTCGATTCGCGGCTGAGATATGCGTTCCACCGAACTTTGATGTTGCTGTGAACGCAAGCTAACCCAGCCCCATCTCTCCTCTCCCTCTCTATCTCCATCTCTCTCTCTCTTTCTCGCTCTGTCGCACCGCTTTTACCAGCCAATGTCGGGCTGTGTAAACGTTTTGTTTTGGACCCGGCCCCAAAGAATCTGTGGGAAAGTTGTTGCCATAATCAAATGGAATTCTGTTTTTGAATTGTTCACAACACATGTTGCAGCTGGAATCGGTATCGGATTGGGAATCGGAATCTCTATCTAAATCTCAATCTGCAGCTAAGCTAGGTAACATAATCTCCCTTGACTGCAGCTTGATTGCACTGCTGATTATTTCATCATACGCATAATTTAAATTGAACAACAGACTCACAGAAAATTGTGCGTTGAAAGGCAGTGAAACTTTTGAGGCTGCAGGCTAAACTATGATTGGGTTTTCAAATTAGGGTCTGCTCAATAAAATTTAGTAGATCAGTCGGTTTTTGGAAAAGGAAAGTGCGTTTTAAATTGCTAATTCTGAATGCACTGTTTTAATAATCCCTAAGCTAAGCCACATAATTGAGATAAAGAACTTTTATATTAAATATTATTTACAACTATTCGAGTATAGGGTAAATAGAGTAAATAATAAATAAAGAAGAATTAAGCTACCAACTTCCGAACACGGTTCCCCGAATGAGAAAAGAATGAAGTATAAGCATTTGACCAACATATTCAAGTAATTTTATCAATTAAATAATAAAATAACACTCTTTTTAAATGTGCTTGTATACAGAAGAAACAAGTTAGAATTTTGCACAATTATGCTCTTAAATGAATGCAAGTCTCAATTTAAATAAAGGTACAGACGACTAACATCTCTGGGATGAAAAGGAACTAGCCTTTTTATAATATAAGCTTGGCTTTTTGAATAACGAAAGAGAAGACTGAAAAAGTGTCATCCACAGGATCATAGCTAACAGGATACATTATACTTATTTAAACGCTAAAAGATTCATCGTGATACCACAGTAGACCCCATCACGATAGAGAAAACTCTTAGTTCTACCCCAAAGCACGGATGAAGTTTAAAATGCGTTTGGGTTTTTGCTTGGAAAGATTTGATAGATCTAATAGTTTAAAAAATTTGTAAGTATCAAAGGTTAGTTCCCTTTTTATCGCGTTATTCCCTCACATATAACTAGCACAAGACTAAAGAACGAAAATGGAACTTGGTCAGATCTTATCGATCAAAGAGGAAATAGGTTCCAAGAAAATAGGAATAATTTTGCATTGAGCCTAAGGGAATATGTAATTTTAAATTCATGTTTTTTTAAAAGTACTTAACATTTCGAGTATAATTTATATAAATATATATTTATATTTATAATATCACAAATAACTAAGTACTCGCTATTTGAGTTTATTCCTTATGGAACCTTTAATGCATTACCCAACAAATTAACAATGTAGAACAGCCCCAAAGATGAGCAACAATAAAAAGTTCATTAACAACTTAAACACAATGGGCCAAGAACTTATATAACGCCGTGATAGCTGCGGACAACAAAGGATCAACAGGTGTGCATGTCATTAGCGCAAGTTTTATGGCTTTTTAATAGAAATGATTTGAACATACGAAACTCTGATCAAAAGTCAGGCAAACAAAGCGCTGGCCATGTTTAACTCTGACGCCGGTACGAGAAACATTTCGTGGGTTCTAAATTAAAATCATGGTCAAGAGTTGTGGCCCATTGTATGTGTGTGTGTGCGTGTGTGCGTGTGTGTGTGTGTGTGTGTGTGTGTGCTTACCACACACATTGGCCACATTTCATCGATAATGAAAGATGACAGTAACGAGTCGGCGGCGTTGCCCGACAATGCTGACAACATTTAAAACAATTTTATGCAAATTAAAATACGGTCAGCCGAGGGCGCACCTTCCAACGACAGAGAGAGACAGATCCCTTCTGGCCTAGACACCTACAATAATACGGCAGAGATTGTGGACCGTCCGGGCCCGTTTCCAATAATTTAAACAAATTTATGGTCTTCGGCTGCTTCCTCGGCGCGCGTGGCCAAGGCGCTCACTTGTCGGTGGTTGCTACAGTTAGGGGTCTCACATTTCACGTCGAGCCCAGAGACCGAAATCACTTTAAGTGTTTTGACACAATGAAGTCAGTCAGTTCTCAGTTCTCAGTTCTCAGTTGTCGGAGCTCGAATGGGCTGCGCATATCTTCTGTGCGGGTTGCCTGCACAGCATTTAACTAATTTATGCGGCAGTTTCAAGTGCCATTTGTGGTCCAGACCTCACAGCTTACCATCTTCCACATTATTCCCTTTGTATTATTGCAAAGGTTTTGTTGCATTTTGTTTGAGAATTTCTACAAAATATTTCCCTGTTCCGTTATGGCATGTTATGCGTTTTGTTTAACATATTTATGACATGTCTATTCTCAATTTCGAACTTCTAGAATTTATGTTTTTATTAGTCCAATATTCAGTGACATTGCTGTGGGTCTTATGCATAATTAGTTGCTCGCGTCTGACACAAATGGGCCCAGTTATAAAGCCAAGACAGAACTCGATCTCCTTTCACCCGCGGCCCTTTCTTCCGGTACACAAACAAAACTCCATATGGGCTGTGGGTGGTTTAACGACTAGACTAGGTTCTGCCAAATGCAATATGTGTAGGCTACTTTTGATGCCTTTGAGGCTGTGCTGGGCTAGTTCCAGCTGCGCTCTAAAGTATCTACGATATCAGCAGGTGACTTTAGTGCATTTCCCTACTTGAAACCATATCGCACTCTTAAGCAGGTTTGGTGTGAGTAAAACCCTTTGCCTTAAAGACTTCTTCATATTCATATTAATTATATCTCTCTGTAATCTCAATGTTCAATTATATGCTGACAGGCAAGGTTTATAGCAATTCGAATATTCACTTGAGACTAACCTCTGAGACTTGTTCTACTAATTTTGAAAATGGGTCCATTATTTCTTGATTGATTTGCAAATCTTCATCTCTCTCTCTCTCCCTTTAGCTGGTTAGTTCTGTAGAGGAATCAACTAGATGTTGCGATTGTAAGTAATCCAGTTAATAATAGTAATAATTATTGTTTAAAGTATTCTTCATTTTATAAAGATCATGAATAAAAAACTTGGCTAGGCTAAGCTCTTTCATGTCACTATTAAAGCTGATTTTTAAAAAGCTGCAAAGCCGATTTATTCGTAAGGCAATAAACTTGAATGACTAAGTGCTAAGTGGAGTAGCCAGATTTAATCTTAAGCCGACAAGGGATTAGGCATTTTGCACATTTGGATTGGCATATCGAGCCTCCGAGATCTAAGCACTTATCACAAGGATAACCAACTGAATGGAAGCCAAGCATAACTAATGGCCTTAGGACTATAATAAAATAAGAGAATCTAGTTTTGCCAATGACAATCTCTATGCTCTTTTTCATTCACTAATCAGCATACTGATGCTCCTCCAATCGACATGGCTTGCAGAAATGAAATCTCAATGGGCACGACTTATCAATCATAGATAGAAAAGGCTTCAGCTGTCTAAAGTGGCAGGGAAGAGTCGCTTGACTGCATCATTAAGCCATAAAAAACATCAAATTGCCATTAAGGCCATATGCAAATAATTGCAGACTCAGTGAGAGAAACCCTTGAGCGACATTTTGCGTGAGGCAGCGGCGCCTTTCATGCGTCGGGCGTCCAACTGCATCAAGGCAACAGCATGACAAATACAATTAACATGGATGCACTGGCCACGCCCCTGACGCCATTAACGTTATGGTGTATATATATATGTATATAAAAAACATAAAAGCTACAAACAACAAAAAATAAGCTTGAAGTTAATTTTTTCGCACTAGGCACTTACAGAAAACAGGGCCTGTCCGCGCAGCTGACGCCGGGCTTGCAGACTTTGCCATCGCCAATGAAGCCAGCAGGACAACGGCCGCACCTGGGTCCCGAGGCGGTCTCGTGGCAATCAACGCCTGTGGGCAGCAAGATGAAGAGAATTGAGATGAAGTTTGAGTTGGGTTGTTGGGGATGTGCTGGGTGTGTTCGCAATGGATGTGAGTCATGGGTCACACACTTACCAGGATAACAAGGATTCGCAGTGCGGCAATTGGGCTCGAGGCGTATATGATTGTCTCCACTGGGCTCCTTGCAGCCCGCACAGTTCTCCAAGAGCATGCGCAAGTAGGCAATCTCCTGACGCTGGTGGGCGACATCTTCGCGCAGCAGCTTAACCAATGCCAGTAGATCGCTCAGCGATCGTGCGAGGGCGTCTGCAACAATGAGCACAAAACGCGCAGAAAACCATATAAAATAAGACTTTAAATAAAGCAACAATAATTCATGAGCCGCTGCGTACTCGCACCGGGTGTGTGTGTGTGCAGTGTGTGGGAAGCGTTCGGGCATCTGACAAGATTAAGGCCTAACCAATGCTAAAATCGCACTCATTTTGAGTGCACTCTGCCACCACACACACACACACTTGCCCCGTGAAACATGTGTGTGTGTGTTTGTGTTTCTGCCCGGCTTCCCTGATTGCAACCTAATCCGCTTTGTCGCTTGGACGGGTCTAAGCCCGGACCCAGCGACTGGGCCTCAATATCCAGCTGCTAATGCGGCGCGTTTTAGCGCAGTTTAATGCAATGCGACAACAGAGCTGAGCACCCAATTAGATCTAAGCGCATTCAGAGATGCTTCCATGGAGTCACAGTCACAGTGTTTATGAGTCACAGTCATAACCTCATCACAGTCACGCTTCTAAATGTTACGGAAATAATTTAAGTAACCTTTTTTTAGCTACCCTCCCGCATGATCCACTCTGCACGGCAAATCACAAACATATTTATAAACATATTTATAAATAATGCCTTTCTATGCGATTCTCACGATGATGCAAATTAATTAAGTTAAGTTCTAAATAAAATAATCGAAAATATATAAATATTTAAAAAAAAAAACAAAACTTAACCAAACTAAATCTAATTTCTAAAACTAAATCTAAATGTGTATATAAAGTAAATTAAGGTTAATTAAAATATCCTAGCGTATTAAACATCGGATTGAGTACACATTTCAAACTAAATATGTAACAATCAGCAATATCTCAATATCTAACGAATGCTTGCACAAATAAATACAAATAGTATTTAAATAATGTTAATTCAAATATATTTTATAACCTTTGGTTAAACCAACATGTGCAATAAATTATTTATAATAACATTAAGTTTTATATAATTCTTGCATTTTTATTTAGCAATATTTTGACTTATTTGTGTAGTTTATCGTTTTTAAATACTTCTGAATGATGGAATATTTTTTCTGCAGTAGGTATTAATAAAGTTATTTTTTAATTCTGAATCACAATGAATCACAATCACAGAAAAACAACCAAACTACCTCACAGACCTTTATATTATTTGTATTTTGATAATAAAAAAAAAACCCAATCTCTGAGTCACTTTTGATTTAAAACGCGTTCCCTCGAAATAATTATCAAATATTGCGACTTGAGCATGACAGTAATTCGAAGTCACAGTGACAGGCTGCTCACAATAAAATCTGCACTGTTATTTTTTCAGACTTCTATCTTATCCTCTTGGAAAAGCATCGTAATAAACTCCCAGCTCATCTCCAAATCTCATATGTTGTATGACGCCATGTTAGACACATGGCAACAACTAAACTAGTCCAATATTCCATCGGTTCCAACTGTCTGTAGATGATGCCGTCCGTCCGATTGCCTGGCTGTCTCTGTGCTTGAGTGAGTTTTGTCAACATTGAAAACGCCGCCACCGCCTCAACGCCCAAACGCATCCGTTCGGGCCATGAATGCAGGGGTAGGGTTCGGGGCTCGCTCGCTCGCTCGCTGGCTCGATCTGTGATCTTGTTTTGGTTACGTTTGGGTTTTGGTGTGCAACCTTCGTTTCTATAAGCCACGTCGGCGTCATTCATTACGTTTGCCTTTGCGATTTATATGCCGCCCAGTTGCCTGCCGCGTGTCTCTCTCTGTCTCTGTGTGGGTACAGAGCGTGCTACCAATTTGGCGTCTTGCGCTGAGCTAGATAAATAATAATTATGCTGGATCGACATCGACCAAACGGCACTCAGCACTAGTTTTGCACGGGCTTTGGATCGGCTTTGGCATATCTTTGGGTTCATTAGTGTTGTCTTTTCTGTGGGCGCTGCTTCTCGCTGGTTTCTCTGGCACTTAGCGGCGACTTATTGCCAGTTCCGAATGTGGGTACTTACATAAATAAGACTTATACACATATATATCTACTGTAATTAATTGGCTGCAGATTTGTAAGGCATTATCACATTAAGGCAGTTATTGCACTGGCTAAGCAAGAAACTGCGTTTTCAACTGGCAGCAAGGGCAAATAGAGAATAAAATTAATGAGCTTAACTGCATTGAGTTGATGAATATGTTCACACTGGGAAGTTAAGGCTTAAGGCTAGCCTAGTTTTTCAATTTACCAAACGTCTTATATCAATTAGAGTTTGTAGCAAAAGTTGAAATAATTATGAAATAAATAATCGGATTGATTTTAGCATGAATATATAAATATAATCATAATATTTCATCAATCAGAAACCAAGCTTTCTGTCCGCAATTCTGTAATTAAGAAATATGTTTTAATGCTGCCTTACTATGCGATTCTCATGAATTGAATTAAGCCCTATTGGGTTTCATACTTTTATAAATAAAAATTCATTGACACTGTAAATTAGTTTATGTCTTATGCTCTAACTCTACTTCTTTATCAATATCTATCTTTATCTATATTATTTTTATTGTATATATAGCAACATATTTTAAAGCAATTGAGAGCGGAACACGAGTTACTTCCTAGTATTTCATATTGTTTTAATTATATTCATAAAACCCTAGCGCTGACTTCTCCAACAGTTATTTAATTATCTTATTACCTTACAGAAGTTCTGTCTGACAAACTAGAAGCGTTTTCCATTCCAGCATAATTGAATTATTTACCTTGACTGACACCTAGACGCCAACTGTTTTAGGCTAATATTTTCATCAAGCACATCTATGCAAATATTATTTAAAGGCTACGCCTTATAGAACCCACCGTTCCACCCAAAAATGTCGTAGAATACCCACTGGAATCTTGTCAGAACGCGAAGCACGCCCCGAACGAGAAATGTCGTCGACTGTTTTACGATAAGTATGATTGATAGAAGGATGGCGAGCTGTTACCTACCTTCACAATCGCCATGCATGATGGGTATATCGCCACGCTCCACATCCGTAGGTATTTCCTGCTGACGCTGATCGACGCCATCCCGGGCCAGAGTTGGCTCATGGTACCAATTGCTGCGCACATCGCGTTTCTTGTTCTTCTCTGTAAGATTGGCAGAACAGAGAAAAGTGGGCTGTATGGAACGTCCTACTGGGCACAGACTGTCTGACCGATAACTTACCACGCTCGGAGATCTTGTTCCGCAGCATGCGTCGATTGCCCCGACGATGGAGACCCTTTTGACAATTGGCACGCTGCAGCGAGTGTTCCATGTCTGCATCAAAGTGCAGTGGATATTTGCGTTCCCTAAACTGTAAAAATATTAAATAAAAATTAGTCCACCCATCGGCACTGTAAGGGACTGATCCAACACTTACCAGCTTAATCACTGGATCATCCATTTGGGTATACAGCTTGGACAGGCTCATGTCAATCTCGTGGAAAGTGCTCGGCTTGCAGTCCACATGGAGTGTAATGCGATTCTTCGAGAACTGCAGGGCCAACGATCGTATGGTGCTCGTCTCATTTATGTTGGGTATCTCAAAGTTGCGTGACTCTGTCGCCCCATTGGCGCTTATGTCCAGCGTAACGCGCTGCTGCTTGCGGTCCAGGAAGAAGGACATCTTATGCTTCAGCATGGGAAAGTCGATCATGAACAGCGCCTCAATGGATATATGCAGCTTGCGTCGGGGTCTGTTTAACATGGGAATGTCGTTTAGATGTGCCACAACCGGCTTGAACATGTGCTCAACATTTCAAGGTTTGTTTATTTACCTTATGTGACGCGTAGAAATGACCACATCTCCTTTCCTGATAAACTGTTCCAGCTCAGCAGAGGCAACTGTGGGTGAAAAATAAATAAATAGAGTAGAGTTTAAGTAATAAAGGTTTTTTCCGAGGTCAAGTGTACATCATATTTGTAGGTCTTGTTGTACGTCAAAATAATTAAGGAATGGAATTCATTTTCTAACCACATTCATTATATAATTTTTTTTGTTTACTTGGGCAATCTCTACAGGAGAAATCTCTTCAGACTTTTATTTTTTTTTATAAATAAGGGCCAATACTCAGCTATATTTTTCTTTAACTTTTGGTATATTCTTGTGTATCTATTATTAATCTCATCCGGATCAATTCTCACACTTTGTAAATATGAGTTTGTGGAACTGCTAGCCTAGATAAACTTCCGTTTTGCTAGTGATAACACATATCGATTACAAGATCAACACAATATACAAACCCCAGAAGACTAAATCAAACAATGCCTCCCGACCATGTTGGCTAATCCTCCGCACAAATGTTGCGGCACTTGCTCGGTTTGCTGGCAGCTGACACAACGGCAATCGGTTTTCGCGCCTGGCAGAGATTACAACACTTGGCGGTGTTTATTTTGGTCATAATAATCCCGTTCGCATGTTAACCCAAAATGAAAAGCAGAAAACTAAAGTGAAAAGTGGAAAGAGCTCCGCGACTTTGCACAATCCAAATATGTAAAGCCGTCAAATGGAATTTATCAAGAGACTTCAGACCATGCAAAGACGTAGAATTTCACGCATTTGTGCAGCGATTTGTCATCTGTGTGGGAGAGCAGAGCTCTGACAGAGCCCAACTGAGGTGACCTTCACGATATCGTGCCACACTCGACGCTCCACAAGGCGATCGGAATTGCAATTGCAACGTGGTCAGCTCGTGATCGGGCAACGCCAACGCCATTTACGGTGCACTGAGGTCGACTGCATGTGTGCAACTGCAACAACAACAACAACTGCAACAACAACAACTGACAGCGTTTTGATGCCTGCTTGGGCATTTGGTTTTTTTTGTTGTTTTCTCGATTTACATAAATCGCCGCTTGTGAGTTGATTTTGGGCGATGTCCGAACTGTTTGGCAAATATTTGACTGCGTTTATCGCGCATGTTTGTCCATAAATACAACGGTAAACATAGTGAACCAACTCTGGCAGCGAGCGGCAGAGAGCGGCACCTACCTGGATCCAGTGAGAGTGATGCAACCTCCACAAGTGCCAGCGCCAAGGCGGCCACCAGGCCGATTAGCAACACGCGCGTCCAATTCATCGTCCGATGATGTCGTCTTCCACTTCACTTTGGGCTGATTTGTGCGTTCGTCCGCTGCAGGAAAAGAAGAAGAAGAAAGAAGAAGAACTCAGTCGGTGGTTGTTTATTTGCGTTTAAAAATAAAATGCCCCATAAAATGCATTGCGGCTGCCCCATTAAAACGCATAAAAATAATAAATAAAATTCAAATTAAAATTGTTTTAATGTGCAGGAAAAAAAAGTCGAATTTGCTTCTTTTTTTTTGATGAAATGTTTGCGGCATTTTTAAGATGTCAGCAAGCATTTATCGTTAAAAATGTCCACGCCCCGCTCTGATTTCGTGCCGGAAGTGTTGCTCCGGTATCACCTAGGCGCACATGTGTGCATCTATATATCTTTATATATATCTTTATATATCTTTCATCTGTGCGGCCATCTGTGGGCGTAATAATAAAGCATTTGCTGCTTTAGTTTTTATATTTTCTTCGTTTTTTTCCTAGCCACTTCTATTGGTTTTGAGTTGGCCGAGATTTATGTTGGATTTTTGCAATCATTCTTTCGTCGGCTCGTGTTAGTTAAATAAATGTTTAGTTGATGTGTTTTTGGCATTTGTTTCTTTTATTCTATTTCTCGTGTGAGTCTGTGCTTTTTCAGGTGTGTGTGCCCAGCGGAAGCTGGGTAAAAAAGTTTATGAACAAGGTGGGGATTTGTTTTGTGGCACTTTTAGACTATTGAAGCAGATTTGAATTCGAATCTTATGTGGGATTTCTCATTTTCTCTTTTTATATTAATCAAATATATCAGAATAATACTTTAAGCAGCTGCTACATTAAAACATAAAAATAAACACGCGGACAGTTCGAAAGGTTTTAGTTTTTAGGTCGATAGAAAATGCTTTTAATATTTATTTTACAAATTGTAAAGAAAATATGAAATTATATTTAAGGAGCATATATATAATAATGTTTTTTTTGAAGTTATCAATTTTTATGTTCGTCCATATAATTGATAGAGTATGTTTTTAGACCAAGATATTTTGCAACCCTATGAATTATTTCAATATGAAAATTGATTAAGTTTTCGTTTTCTATATACAGAACAACATAAGAAAATAATCGAAGTTCGAACGAGATATATTTTTAACGAAACTGAAAATCTTGCATCAATTTGCCATCAATCTTATGGTTAATACATCAAAGCGGATATCAGCATTAACTCAATATCTTCCAAACTAAGCATGTATTAGTTAATCTCTCTGCGTAGCCAGCGAATTTCAATTACAAGCCATAAATCCGGCTACTAACTTGCCAACTGTTTATCTTATTGCTCTATTACCACATTCCCAACACTTTCTCCACACTCTTCTGCTCCTGCGCTTCATAAATTAACCCCATGCCGACATGTGCTACCGTCAATTGAAGTAATTTGTTATCGAGCGCTGAAATCTTCAAGTGATCAAAGACTCGAGTGGCACACAACTCTATAACTCCTGGGAGCAACAATTTTCCTCACTAATAAATTGCCGAAAAACACACATAAAATTTAACGATCAACGAAAGAGTTTAAAAAAAATATATACATATTTTGTGTAAATAAGTACGCATTAATTGGCATTTAACTAGCGGCAATCGTAGCAAGAAATAATGCTCTAGCAGGGAGTGCACGACTAGGGTATACCCTTTATTCTAGCTTCCTTCTATGCATACGTATTCATAAATACAGCGACTGTGCTTCTTCTTCTCTTTTACCCATGCTTTGTTGGGAAATGCATTCTTCATTATCTTCGGTGCTTAGAGTCCGATCTCTATGAAATTTTCAGCACTTGCATAAGACATACAATAGTGCGTATATACCAAAGCGCAATAATCTTCGGGATGAAATATTTAAAATCTGTTTATGAATATATAAGAAACTTCATAGCAAGGAGCATATCTCAAAATCGATATATATCGATATTATCAAATTTCGAAAATACATATATTTTAAACTCAAGTCTCTAGCTTTTGAGCTACAGCGATATCGACGCGGACAGACAGCTGGACATGGCTTAGATAAACTCAGCTCGTCGTCTTGGTAAAAAATATATATACTTTATGAGATCGAATGCACAAAGACATTATACCCTTTTTCTCTTTTCCAATAGGTTCAGAATATAAAAATAATCTGGATTACCAGGCAGTTAAAGACAATTTAGAAGTGTGATAAACTACAGTCCGTATAACATATTGAAATAGAATAGATAAAAATCGTAGTCTTCTTGCAGCAGCGCCCATTGGACAATATTCATGCTTAAACACACATTAGAAATGTGAGCAAGTTGCTGGCTAAGCGATCCAGACAGCATCTTGAATCGCTTAACTTGGCTCAAAGGTGTCCCAGGAATGTGGTAACGGTCGAGTCAACAGAAAATGTCGTTATAGCCTTACAAGAGAAGCGCTTCTGCCAATACGGGTCCAAAAACGTGTGAGTGACAGTTATGGATTTATAGTGGCAGTTAGACTGTTGCGACTGTTGTGACTCCGCTGCTGATCTCTCCGCTCAATGTTCTCTCTTCTCTCACTCTTCTCTAGCGGTTCTGGCCAGTTTTCGACACGCTCGCTACAATGTCACTGAGTCAGAGAGCCCGAGAGGCGCAAAACATGTGCCATTTATGGTCGAAATCGCAATTGCCAGAGTTACAACAGACTTTACTGGCTGAGGTGTACTAAAAGTAGCTGCCTTCCGCCAGCCACTTTAATTGAGAGCTTTTTAAAGTAGTTTAAGGTTTTTATGTGGCGTTTGACAGGGTTTATTGAGACTTGGGATTATGTACGTATATTTCTCAGGGATAACTACTCAGCTGGAGCTTGTAACGATAATAAAATAAATTAGCAAAAAATTATTGGAATGAAGATTCTGTCATTGAAGTCAAAATGTAGGGCAAGTTTGGCAAAGGCATGAAATATGAGATTTATGATTGGCTTACACAAAGATTACACGCGGAAAATGCCTTATTCAGAAGCCTTCATTAAAATTGTAAAAAGAAATAAATCTCGCCATTCATAGCATATATTGTTATACATAAATCTTAAGTTTATAATTGATGAACAATCAATCAATTTTTTTTGTTGGATATTTGGGGCTTTTTTGCTTTGGATTTAAATTTGGTATTAATTGCTTAAAATATTCACAAATCTAACTGGAGAATATTGGCAGAGTATATTGAAGTCAAATAATTAAAAGATTTATAGTTGGCCAAATAAAAAGGGAAAGGTCAATGAAATCTTAGCCATGTGTATTTGTGATAGATCACCATAAATATATTATCAAATCTCTATAAAATAAATATGTTAGTTGACAAAACATTTAACTAAGACCTCTAAACCATTTCGTAGCGAATAATATCTAGATAAATTATCTTTACCATTCAGAAAATAATCCCTTTAGCACTTCTTAAGATTAAGCATCTCACTCGTCCCAAAGAATTTCCTTAGTATTAAGGCTTGATGACAGGATTAGATCTGCCGCTCACTGCCGAGTTTTGACGGGTTCCCTAGAACTCAGGTCATGCGCATGGCGTAAAGCTCTTCAGGTGTTCATTGAAACGTATAAATAGACAGTCGAGGTTGCTACCGACTGTTTGACCACATCCGCAAAGAACATTTCCCACCAAATGTCTAACCAAATAATCCCCCCACAATCAACGGGCAACGGCAGTCAAATCAAAAAAGCGACACCAACTCGAAGAACCGAGCAGTAAACTCATAATCCTCGGTCCAAAATTTATTAAATACTTTTTAATGCCTTCGCATAGATCTAGGTGCTCCGAACATAGATCTCTGTCCAGCGCCCACGCAGTCAGCATAAGTCCAAAAAGTCTTCAATAAATGACAGCGCGTCGCCAGAGAGACGCCGCCGCATCAGGTTAATAAAGCGCACAAATCAAAAACAATGATGCTGCGGTTTACATATACACATATATAGAGATATTGTATATACGTATATATATTGATTGACATTTCATTAAGCAGAGTCAAATGCACACGGAAGCCGCAAACGACGACCACAGCACAAACTGTCACCCACTAGGGCCCGGGTTAAATCTTTCGGCTCTAAGTCGTTCGAACAAGTTTGTCGGCATCATGACAAAAGGCGTACCCTGTTTATCATCAGTGGAAATTTGATGCTTATCGGAAAAGATATTCTATCAGATTGAATGTTAACTGGCTGACACCCCAAGCGAGCCCGAACTGGACATACGATAGAGGGCTGCTGCCAAAGTTACGTAATCAAAATACATAAATAAATAATACCTTAAAAAAATATTGATATACTCTTAGAAAACATTGTATAATAATTTCTCATATGTAGAAATTTTAAAAGGAGTTTTTTGTTTATTTACTATCTACTGAATTAAGTAGGAAACACGAATAATTATCGAATTTTATCTCAGAACTATTTTCTGAAATTTATTTTAATGATTGTCGAAATATTTGTATTTAAATAAATATATAATTCAAATATATTTTCTCAAATTAAAGACTTTCCTAAAACTTTTCAAGCTATTAGCTTGCTACAAACTGAATTTAAAAACAAGAATAATCATAGAACATGGCCTTAACAAGTTGGGTAATATCTATAAAAGTCCTAAAACTAAGCCATGTGATGTTCACATCCCAAAACTTGTAGAATAAACTGACAAAAAAAATATTAACTATAATTCCCAAACAGTTACTGAACAAACTACAATATCCAATTCTAGGTCTTTGGAGGAACTTAAAAACTCGAAAAACTTGAACTTTTATTTATGATTTTCAATATAAATTTATAAACCGTTTTCTGGGTGCAACAAACTGCAGCATGTGCATGAGTCATCTCTATTAAATAAAAATTGGAAGAGCCCTCGTATGGCATTAGAAATTCAAATATTTTGACTGTTGCATCGCGCGCTAGCATGCAACATCATGTACCCTGTCCCCCAGGGCGATGAAAACAGCGCGCGCGCGCAAAAAAAAAAAAGAGAGTAAAACAACAAAAATAAAGCGATCGCTGGCTACTGCGCATGCGCCGCTGCTTCTGCAACTCTGGCGCTGTCGCGTGTGGGTAGGACAAGTTTCGCGGCGTCGTCGTCGTCGCCGCAGGCGTCGTGTCACTGAAATCAAATCAGCCGCGTTTAAATGCTCAGCCGAAAACTCAAACTCAAACTCAAACTTCAACTCAGCTGCGGCTGCGGCTCCCAACTTCAACTTCAACGCCAGCTCCAGCCTCCAAGTCTGACTCCAGTTCGAAGCACTGGCAAACCTGCTGTCAGTTGCTGGTTTGACACGGAAAGAAACGACGTCGGCGCCTACGCATCTGTGGACCCGGCCCCAGAGAGACCCAACTAAGACGCTTAGGGAAATTCTTCAACGGATTTTCATTTGCTGCAAAAAACTTTCTTTGGCTTTTGTCTAATATACCATTTTTTTTATATTTATTTTCAGGCCTCGTTGGCTTTAATTGAAAAAAAAAAATCAAACTGAACTCATTTTAAGTCGCCTTCGCCTGATAAATTGGTTTCATTATGGCACGCGCATAATAGATTTTTGTATAACTTCCGCCGCGAATCGAGTGGCATTTATGTATATATACTTTATATAAAAGTGACAAAGATCCCGTCGAGTTCAATAGCACTTGACTTCGACATTACTGTGTTTATGTATTTCTTTCTGCTGCCGTGTCCGTAAAAGATCTATTTGAAATTCGGCTTTTCATGAAAAATGCAGTAGTTGACAGCTGAAAAGTTGAACATTCAGCTATTACACAAACGAATTTAACGCTCTTTTTTTAAGTCTCATTTCATAATATTGAAAGGTCTGTCAATTATATACTATATATGAGTACGGTGCTGATTTTTTGGTATGGTAATTGCCGCTTGCCAAGCGGCTCAATCAAACAACCAACAAAAACACAAAAATCTCGGCTTGTCAGTGGAAATGAGGCGGAAGGTGTCAAATTATTTGAATTTTTTTTCAAATATTAACAAAGACAAAAAATGCTTCACTATATTTGAAATACAAATTCGTTGTAGATAAAATATTACAAGAGTTGTGAAAATATATAAGACAACTTGTAATAGATTGGTTAGCTTAAGACTTCTTCAGATTGGAAATAAAATTATCTAACTTTCTATGCATTGTATTTAAATCTATATAATACAATAAATCAATGTTATATTTGCGTTTGACCAAGATATCTTTAATAATAGAAAAGAGCCCTTAATAAGTTAAATTTGAAACAGATCCTCCCCATGATCACTTTTTCAAATAATTTGTGATATATTAGCCAAGAAGTGTTAAGATTTGATCGAGATCCGTGGGATTGTAAGAAGACAGTTTCTTTCAACGTGCTTTAAACTGATGGTAAAAAAAAAACAAGGGTTCACAAATTATAGCAAAAATAATTTCTATTATTTTCATCTCTAGTTTTCCTTCATATATCTTTCTTCCCAAAATAAAACAATTCTTTCGATCAAGATCAATTTAGGGTACATTACTAGTAAATATATAAAAAACTAGAAAGTAAGGATATCTTTGGTACGACGAATATTTAATACACTTGTAAACATTTACCTTTTGCATATATGTGATAAAAGTGAAGCTCGTAAATGCTGAGTTTGATGAAAATATCCTAGAAAGCAGAATATTTTGCCATACAAGCACTTACTTATCGATCGATCGTTTTTATGGACCAGACGGACATGGCTATATCAACTCGGATGTGGATGCTGATATAGGAAATTTAACCTTTTTAAGTCGAAAATGTCTCCTATGCGTTACATATTTCACGACAAAATTATAATACTCTCTACAAGAGTATAAAACTAATGCCTGCATCTATAAAATTTAACAAATTTTAACATGTCATTCAATTTTTTCAACAAAAAGTAAACAATCAAATATCATTCTAAAGTCCATAGCAGCAATAAACAAAACCCAAACAAATTATTATGCCATAAATAACAATAGAAAATGTCACATATATGGCTGCTATATAATCACGTGATTATCTAAGCTACCTAAGCCACACCCAGTTAGTTTTTGAAGCTGCTTCTCGATTTGCATTTCTGCGCAAAATATCAAAAATTACAATTCAGTTAACACCAAACCGCAAAATGTTATGCCTAAAGGCTTTAAATCCCATCAACTGGCTATAAATGATATTTTAAGCATCTGAATTGGCGCCATAATTCCTAAATCCATATATATACAATACATGGCTTAAGAGATGTGTTTTGAAAACCTGTCAAAACTGTTTAGAATATGTTTAAGCTGTAATTAAGCCAAAAAAGAAAAAGAAAAAACGAAAAGCTATTAACTTATTTTGATGAACCATTAAAAAGAAGTTTCGTTTCAGACGAACTTGAATCACATTTGACGCCGTCGCTGGTCCAAGCTAAAAAGTTTGGGGGTTTTTTAATGTGCTGTGAGTTGAGATTTGAATTGCAAATTTGATTTGGTGCCGAAATGCAGTCAATACAAAGCATTAAAAATTTGTAAACCTAATTCGGACTAAGGCCTGAATCAGCAGCCAACAACAAATGATGCGACGACTTTTTCCTCGGATGATGCGCTAATTTGTTGCCACAATTTTCCAGTTGATTTGCATTTGTTTATAAACTCATAACTTGAACAAATGCTGGCTAGCGGAAATTTCATTAAAAGCAATATTATTTATGTTTTAATAATGCCACAGTTACCAGGCCATATATGGCCCGCTGCTGTATAATACAGCGCCAACCACAATGTGTAATATATTCAAAAAGATCAAATAAGCAGCCAACCAAAGACTGAGACATCGTCGAGGCAGTTATAAATTGTTATGGTAATGTTTTCAGTGGGCGTCTTATAATTGAATTGGCTGAAGCAGCAGCGGCAGCACACGGCCACAAATGTTGAAATCAAATAAATATATTATCTATACACATTATAAACTGACTGACTAACTCGAACTAATCATTTCTCAAACTCATTAAAAAACCTGCTCGTTATAAAATGAGAATTAAGTCTTTTATCGACTATCAAAAGTCCAGCTCATATGCGAAAAATTGGCGAAAAACTGTTGAAGTTTGAATATTTTAACGTGATTTAGCAAAAATCTAGTCCAGGGGTTCAAAGTAGTAGGGGAAGATTTAAATCGTAGACGAGCGAAAAATGGTTGGCATCTAAAATTTATACATAAACAACGTCGTCAACGTTTTCCTGATACCAAACGCATGCCAGGTTAATATAACATTTAAATGTCGCCTTACTATGCGATTCTCATGAATTCAAATAAGACCTACTATGCCTGTTAAATTATCAAAGTGTGCTGCCTATCTACAACATTTTATCTGTGTAGCCTAGTTTGCGCTCCTGCACTCTCTCGATTAATTTCTGTTACTCCTAAATTTACTCCAATCCGCCTGCTTCTTCGTTCTTTTAATGAAGTGTTTATATAAACACGGAGTATCTCCTAGCACAACAAAAAAGGCTTGGAACATGGCCGATTATGGTCAGCTTATGTCCAGCATTCAAGCGAAACAGAGTGGAAAAAAATTGCGACCAAAATAGGAAATGCCAAACAAATTGTGAATGCTTTAACATATTTTAACATAGCTGACAATTAAATTATTTATTCCTTTCGGACTTTAATTTGTTCTCAGCTTGGCTGAAAACATTTTAATAATGCTGTAATATACGACTCATAAACTTCAGCCTGCTTTTAATATGTGTGGAAAGTCTGGTAATTAATAGATTATGACTAGACTCTGGTATTTATGGCGCCAATGCAGATAAGACTAGAGATCTCCAGATTAATGTGCAAACGTTGTGGCCAGCAGCCTATAGCCAAAATGGGTGTGTCTAATTAATATGTATCGATAGTATTTGAATTACAACAACAATTAGCATGATTTATTAAAAGATATGAAGGCGGTGAAATGGAGTTTTCTTGAGCCGCATAAATATATGCATAAATTGGTCAATTAATATGGCTGAAATTGCAGGAATCCGTAAGCTAAACAAAATATGAATTATTAAACTAGAAAAGGTATAATAATATTCAATTAAAGAGACAATGAGAAATGGTATGCGTGCGTTTTATATAGTTATGTATATAATGTATACGATGCGTTGAGCAAAGGAAAGATTTAAATTTGTTGGTAAAATTGAAGTTTAGGACACAAATAGTATATCTTAATATTTAATCAATGGAGTTAAGTGGAAAAACTTGTATCTTTTTATTATTATATGACTCCCAAATACACGTTTAAGGACCAATTTATTGACATTTTCTTTAGATAAATGTTATTTAACTCAATTTAATTTTGCCTGCATTTTACATTCCCATATGACGGAGGCATGTCTTCTGCAGCCAGAAGGAATGCCCCATTTAACTCACATAGGGTTGGACAAAGGAAGGATTTAAATTTGTTGATGAAATTGAAATTTAGGACACAGGTAATATATATATATATATATATATTGATATTTAATCAATGGAATTAAGTAAGTAGAATAACTAAGCTGTTAATAGCTCTTATTATGTGTCTCCCAAATATATGTTTAAGGAAAATTTTTTAGAAAAATGTTATTTAACTCAATTTAATTTTGCCTGCATTTTACATTCCTATATGACAGGGGCATGCCTTCTGCTGCCCCATTTAACCCACTTAGCAGCGCTTTTGTAGCCTTCACACTCACCTCTATGTCAAGGACGTTGCACGCCAACGTTGTTGCCGCTGTTTGCGATTGGCCACTTGGGCTTTCAACAGAGCTCTGTGGCAGCTTCTTAGTCGCACTTATTTAAGACAGCTCCTTGAGCTTCTGCCACTTGTGGCTGTCAACGCGGTATTTAGTATAACAACAACTTAAGTTAGTTTTATGGATGTTGCCACACTTTCCCAACTTCTTTTATGTACGTTTTGGATTATTTAATTTAATTTTAATTTTTTTTTTGGTTGTATTTATGCACTGTTGCAAGATCAAACAAATCGCATTGAAGGCTCCTCACACTATATGAAACGATAATAAAACGGATGTATTAAACTTTAAAACCCTTTTCAAGAGACGACAAACATAAACAAGAAAACACACGCACACAAACACAAACAACACACGCGAAAGAAAAGATCTCCCCGATTGATTTTATTAGAACGAAACGGCACACGCGACGGCGACGGCGACGACGACGTTGGCGATGGCGATGGACGATCCTCCAGCGAAGGCAACGGTTGTACAACTGAACGCGGACCTGTGGCTGCTGCTGTCGTGTAGGCAGTCCGCCGAGGCAGGCCGTCCGGTGTTCGTGCTAATAAAAATTAAAACACTTTTATGCTATTAACAACAAGAACGCGAACCGAAGGCGAAATGGAAATGATGCTCAGTGGGGCTGGCAACGCCGCGGCGTCTGTCGAAATGCGACGCGGTGACAATTAAACAGGCGTTCGCCTCTGTTGTTATTTGTGTAATAATTATTTCAATAACAACAACAAACGAGCCACACTAAAAGCCGTCATAGATCACGATCACAGGAAAACGCACGCGTCTTTAATGATGCTCGCGCGTCAGTTTACCGTTTACCTCAGCTACATGTACCGTCGTGTTCAACGTGCAAACGCACACTGAAGGGTAACAGTCGCGACAGCGACATCAAAAGCACCAGCACCAGAAGCAGCGGCAGCGGCATCGGCAGCGCTGTAAGCAGCGTGAGCAGCAACAGTTGTTGCAGTCGTCGTCGCTGCCTGGTTGCAGTTTGTTTTGTTCTCAGCTGCTGCTGCTGCCGTTGTTGTTGTTGTTGCTGCTGCTGGCTGCTGCGGTGTTGTTGCTGCTGCTGGCTGCTGCGGTGTTGCTGGCTGATGATGTTGCTGTTGTTGTTAACTTGTTGCCGTTTGTGTTGTGGTGTAGTTGTTGTTGTTGGGAGAAACGCGTTCAGCAGAGCAGCCGCAGTCGATAGCATTTTGTCTTCGTTTGTGTTTTTCTTTTGACGCGTGAGTAAGCTAAGACGCCCACGTGCAGATTTGCGTAAAGCGAGACTAGCGTTGCCAGATTGTTGATAACTTGTTTTGAGCGGTTCATCGTATGTATGTGTGTGTTAGTAAAAGCAAATACATCGAACATTATGAATTGATCGATAGCTAATTTGTGTAACACAACTGTGAATCAAATTTAAACAGTTATGTTACAAACAAACGAATACTTACGCTTTCTTCGGAGTAACAAATACGGGTTATGCATGCTGATCTGGCCATGACCTGTATATTGCTAAGTGCAGTATTTATTGGTATATTCAATGCTAATATGTAGATGTTATTATCCACCATTTACTATGCTATTAAGCAGCAAGTTAGACCAATAAAGTTTACTCTTATTTTGAAAACGAAACCCTGGGCCAAACCAACAATGTTGCCCTTGCTCGTAAACCACATTTACACTGAACACGCTCTGAACCCTTTTTATGCGTTCAGCCTTGCCACATTCCACACATATCCCGGCCAGAGCACGAAATTTTAAAGGCTGGGCACTTTAAAAATGCCCTGAAATGGAGCTCATAAAACTGGCACGAACTCTGCAATCATTAAAAGCCAACAACCAAAACACTCGTTAAAACTAGCCCCCCAAAAACAAAAATGTGATATGTGCATGTGGCACCTATTAATGGCTACTTATGCAGTACAAGTGTTGTTGTCCCCTCCACTTCCTGGACGCCCCCAATCAAAGTGACAACCAAACTGATGCGTAACACGTCAGTAGCCAGATCTTCAGATCTTCCGATGTGCGACCAGTTTATCATTATGTCGCCAGCATGTCAAGCCCTCGCCTGGCCTGGTCATAATGCATATATCATGGCGCTATATAGCGCACACCCAGTTCCAGTCGGCGGATTCCCAGCGTCGTCAGCATCATCATCATCATCATCATCATCAACATTAACATCATCATCATCATCGTCGCTGCATATTTTGCCTGCTTGTTTGCTGCATTTTTGGACACGACGACCACTTGCTGAAATTTCATTATGTGCGTGATTTATAAATAAGCGGATCGTTCAGGTCGGTTGCCGTTGTTGTTGTTGTTGCTGTTCCCAGCATCATCATCAGCGGGAACGACCCACGCACTTTGGCGGCGCTACAACGCAGCTTGCATGTTGACTACCCTGGTTGTTGCTGTTGTTGTTGTTGTTGCAGTTCATTTCGTATTAATCATAAAATTGTATTATTAACATGTTTATTTTTCGATCTTCAAGTTTCGATTACAAGCATTCCTCCGTTTATTGTTTGTGTGTGGAGTGTGTACCTTGTGAACGTGACTTTGTTGTGCAGTGTAACGAAAGTGAGCCACTTTCTAACACTGCCCAGTCTTTTATTGAGCCACTCTCAATCTGCTCGCAGTGGCAACAGTTAAAAATGTCGCAGAGGATCGCGCGTGGGCGTCAGTCCAATAAGAAGCCGAGTGCGTTATGACAGTTGTAAATACTTCGATCAACGAATGAATGAAAAGAGAAGGTCTCGACTTGTTGGGGGAAACGCAACAACTATGTTTAGACTATAAGACAAATTATAATTGCAAAAATTGATTGTGGAAATAACCAAAGAGTGAAAAATAGGCTGGGGTTGTCTTTTGAATCTAAAAACCGCACCTTAAACCGAATTAGTTGGATAAAGATAGGTCGAAAGATCAAACGATGAAAAAAAACTAAAATAATTTTTGGTTCTTTGAAAATATGAAAAGCTTTTGACATTGTGATAAACATCATTTTAGTACTATAATGTAAAGAAAAAACTAATATCAATAATTAAAAACATGTAAATATTCTAATTAATCCAATATAGAGTAAATTAAACCGTTTTATTGAAATGGGAGGAAATGTGACGAACCAAGTTTCGAACCTTAGCCTGGTTTCACAGATGTGGAAAACCAGGTTCACGAAACGAAACTTTTTTAAATATTCTTTCAGTTAGAGCGCTTCTCAAAAACAATCTCTTAAAGTATTGGAACTTCTATTTTTTAATATCAGCCCTATTTTTGTTTACTTACAACATCCCAAACACTTGCCCGGCCAACGAATAGAAAACTAGTTAAAGGTCAAATTCGAGAGCTGCCCTGAAACGGAACAAGTTTTCTATTCATCGCATATCTATGTCTAATAAATATTTAAACACACACGACTATATAATTAACGTCATCGCGGGCTATAAAGCAGATGATTAACACCGTCTTTATAAAAATAAAATATAAGACCCAATGCAAATAAAGCGAGGGGCCTATGGTTATGACTAGGGTGTAGCTAGATCTGGTCATTAATTACACATGTTGTCAATTGTTGTTGTTCGTTATTTTCTATAATTTTACATATGATATTCTGTTTTATGAATAAATTAATTTAAATTAAGCAATAAGCCAACTAACTAGAGTATCTAATATTACGCGCTATTACGTCTTAAGCGTATTGTTTGATAGTTTTTTTTTTTCAAACATTCAAACATTTAACGGCCTAGACCAAAATATATTTTTGATCTGCTCTGGCATATTTGTTGTGATTAACATTTTAATCTGTAACTTAAATGCAAAGAAAAAAACTCGCAAGCAAATTAAATAAGCCTTTTGTTCCGAGCCGCATCAAGAAAAATAAAACGGTAGCAACTCTTAATTAAGTCGTTTCCGCTGTCGATTCGAGTTGTCATTGAATCTACTTGCCAGATACCCTGTACTTTATGTCTTCTCCACACTAGCCACTTCAATGGAGTCGCCACAACTGTAAGTACACACACACACACACACACACACACATTTGATTATTTAGTCTTCGGGACTGCGCAATGTTGTTGATGAGTTCACACAGAATGATATATGAATGTTTTAGGTGGCTTCGAGGTGTCAGTTGAAGATTAGCATAGGCGAACTTTTGGGTGGGGTGAATGTGGCTAACCAAGGTCAGCAAATAAAACAGATACCCGATTAAATGGAGATTCCCTTTTGGGTGCCATGAAGATTATGATTAAATGAGGCTTATATTAATGAAGACTAGATCCCTATCACCTTACGCATTAAATTAATTTATCTATTAACTGCAGGTATTCATTTTCCACTCTCTGGACTTTACAATATTGAAAAGATGCAAAATGGTTACTATTGTTAAGCTGAACGTTAAAAACGAACTTGAGGGCATTTTATTTTAATTTGATTACAAATTTAAGCCCAAATTGTAATTTGACGCTAAGCATAAAGATTTTATTTAACAATTTTTTTGTTGATATATTTTGATAATTAGGATATCAAATTAAAAACGAAAAGACTCTAAACTCCAATTGCTTTAACGAGCCGTAAAATTTGATAGATCACAAATTTCTGCACAAAATGCAATCTTTAATAACTTAGATACGAAATTCAAATGGGCTTCAAATAAAAATGATCCAGCAATTAAAAATAAAAGCAATATAGACGATGGTACAAACTTTAAAAATCTATAACGTCGCAAAAGCGAAATAAATAAAAATGAAACATCTCCGTAAAGTGTTAATATTACTGAGTCGTTATGGTCATGTCTGTTTTCATGTTCCCATGGAAACTAGTCTCTCAGTTTAAAAGATATCTGCATTGGAACCGACCAGATCGGATCACTATATTATATAGTTGCCATAGAAAATAAGCTTTTCGTGTTTACAACGTTTTTATTTTTAAAAATACCTTGACCAAGACTCAGCATTTATAATGTGCACTGTGCTCTATACGCGTAAGCAGATCTCGGAGTACTTTATCAGAATACTATATCGGAGTACTATATCATAATGCACTAAATGAAGGAAGGTATGAACGAAGCAAGAATGAAAAATGATTTTTCTTTAGGAAAACCTTTCAGTTCTTCAAGATATCCTGACCAAAACTCAGCAACTACAAGCTTGACTAGACTCCTAACAAATCCGTAAGACTATATGAAATCGGACTACTTTATTGTAGTAGGAACAATCCATCAAAAGTAAGACCTTAAAGCCAAATGTCCACAAGGGTATTTCAACTGCGGCGTGCCAAAAAATAGCAGTTCCTTCTTCTTTATAATTGCAACAGAATTCGTGTTGTGGAACCCATATAACCCATTAACCCCATGCCTGGGCAGCCCCGGAGGCTGACCACAAATTCACTTTCCCATTGTGGTTAAAAATTAAGCGCACCACGCAACTAGCAGCTAGCGTGGTCGGCGAATTTAGACCGCAACATAAAACCCCACAATTTATGCCGACAACTGTGCGAAAAGCTAAATGAAAAGTGAAGTTGATGATGGGGGACGACACAAAAAGGTAAAACGGCAGCGAGACAACATTACTTGAGGCAAATGATGGGCGTCTTGGGCTGTTTGGGCGTCTGCTCCTGGCACTTGACGGTGACAACACTGACGCTGACGTCGTCGTCGTTTACATCCAGCGGGGCGGCGGGGGGTGCTGCGGCAACCGGAGACGGACTGTCGCCGGCAGCACCATTTGTCTTCAGGCGCACCACATGCGCCAGCTTTGTGGTGGCCGCCACTGCAGCAGCCATCACGTTGCCGTTGCCATTGGGCAACGTGCTGATAGGCTTCTGCAGCAGCTGATTGGAGGAGTCCAAGCGATTCGATAGCGAGGTGTGGCGATTGTTAACCGACTAAAATTTGTAAAACAGCTTAAAGAGTTGCCTTAAAAAAATGCCCTGCAAGTCAAAGTTTCGGATACTCGAAAAATTACTGAGTCGAGTCAATACTCAACAATTTTCGGCTCGAGCTGTTCGAGTTGCAGACAAGAAAATGTAATTGGTTTGCTCGAACATGTTCGACTGACTGACTCGAGCAGGTCGAACTTGGTTTGTATGAATATCTTTTGGTTTGGTAAATCGTTATTTTTGTTAAATAGATCGAGTATCCGAGTTTGATGCAAATTAATTAACCGAAAAAACTATCATAAATATATATATGCGCGACTTTCTGTTCATAATCTAACATAAAATTGCAAACTTCAAACTCACCACATTGTTGTTGTTGTTCATGCGACCACGAATATTGTACAGGCCATAGACCAAGGGATTCATGCAGGAATTCGTTGAGGCGAATATAAACAGGGCCTTGCGCACCAAAGAATTCACTTTATCCACCGACGTCTTATCCAATGAATACCACATGCATATAAAGTAGTACGGAGTCCAGCAGATGATGAACACAATCACAATCGATATGGTCATCTTGAGTGTACGCTTCTTGGCCCGACTCAAGACGTCGTCGTTGGAGCGACGAAAGCGTTCCGCAATGACATCCTTATGCACGCGCTGATTTTTGCGATAGATCTCCAGATAGATGGCACCATAGCAGTAAATGAAAGCGATCAAAGGAAACGCGTACATGGCACACATTGTCGCGATCTGATACAGCCAGTTGTCAAATTCGCTCACAAACGAATGAAAGGTGACGCATTGAAAGTAGCCTTTAACGATCGGATGCTCCTCCAGATGGAAGAGAAAGGCCTGCAACAAGAACGACATTAATTGGTTGACTACTGTGTTAGGTGAGGGGAACGACCCACCTGTGGAATGCTGCATATGACGGAGCCCAGCCAGGCGCAGGCCAACATGATACGACCACGATTGTAGGATCGTTGCAGTGGCTTCAGGATGGCATAATATCTGCAATGGTAGCGACAGAGAGAGAGAGAGAGCAGGAAAACCAAAATGTTAGGCAAACGATTGACACTTTGTCTGTGTGTGTGTGTGTGTGTGTGTGTGTGTGTGTGTGTGTGTGTGTGTCGCCTTATCTGGCTATCAATTTGGTCCATTAGCGACAGTCACCAACGACGTCAACTCACCTGTCCAGCGATATACACACCATGACAAAGCTCGACAGGTACAGTCCGAAGACGCGAAAGAAGCTCATGAGACGGCACATCAGATCCGTGGAGCGCCACTGCACAGTCCAGGCCCACGCAATCTCGAGCGGCATCAGCAGCAGCGTCACCATTAGATCGGCAATGGCCAAATGCATTAGCATGATGTCAATACGCAAGGGACCTCGCAATCGACGCTTGGTCAGCAGATAGAGTACTGTGCTATTCCCAATTGTTGAGATCACAAAGAGTATGCTGCAGAATGGAAAAAAGGTTGTGCCGATTAATCCGCTTGGATAAGGCAGCCAGCAGTGGGTGACGGTGCGTAGGTGCATTCAGTTTGATAAGTGGGTCATTGGGAGATTGAACGGATCAGCGAAATGAGCTGCAGTTGAGGAAGTTTTAGAGAAGCTAATAAAGAGTCGCAGGCACTTTGGAATATCGTAATATTTATACCCTTTATCAGAAGGCAAGAGACTCAAAAAGCATTCATATCCATGCTTATCCATACTGCAAGTTATGGGCAAATACTTATACTCAAACTCCTAGTCGTACTCGTTGTTTTACTCATACTCATACACATACTCATACTCATACTCATACTCATACTCATACTCATACTCATACTCATACTCATACTCATACTCATACTCATACTCATACTCATACTCATACTCATACTCATACTCATACTCATACTCATACTCATACTCATACTCATACTCATACTCATACTCATACTCATACTCATACTCATACTCATACTCATACTCATACTCATACTCATACTCATACTCATACTCATACTCATACTCATACTCATACTCATACTCATACTCATACTCATACTCATACTCATACTCATACTCATACTCACACTCATACTCATACTCATACTCATACTCATACTGAAACTCATACTCATACTCATACTCATACTCATACTCATACTCATACTCATACTCATACTCATACTCATACTCATACTCATACTCATTCTCATTCTCATTCTCATTTTCATACTCATACTCATACTCATACTCATACTCATACTCATACTCATACTCATACTCATACTCATACTCATACTCATACTCATACTCATACTCATACTCATACTCATACTCATACTCATACTCATACTCATACTCATACTCATACTCATACTCATACTCATACTCATACTCATACTCATACTCATACTCATACTCATACTCATACTCATACTCATACTCATACTCATACTCATACTCATACTCATACTCATACTCATACTCATACTCATACTCATACTCATACTCATACTCATACTCATACTCATACTCATACTCATACTCATACTCATACTCATACTCATACTCATACTCATACTCATACTCATACTCATACTCATACTCATACTCATACTCATATTCATACTCATACTCATACTCATACTCATACTCATACTCATACTCATATTAATTCAATTTCATATTCACATCATTTTGACCTATTGATAGAATTGCAAATGAATCCTTTCTAAAGAAAAGCTCAGAAAATGAATTAATTCAAGTATCCAAAAATTCATGTTCACGAATTATTAGCTGGTTTTTGTTAGTTAAATCATATAGGGTATTTGCTAGTCTAACAACAATGAATACAAAATATTTACTGAGTTTAACAAGCATAACGATTTTTCCATAAAATGCGAAAACGATTTCACGACATGACTCCAAACGCCCCGCTATATTCATAGCTGAAACTTCACGTCGGCCAACTTAATGTACACATAAAAATTTTCAAATACAAAATGCAAAAAATTGTTGTAGTTAAATAAGATTTTTCAAAAATCTCTGAACATATCGGAATTATTGTAGAATAAAAAATATATATATATATATATAAATATATATCATATCATAGATCATTGAATGGCATTCCATTAATTATAATTGAATTCCGCTTTAATTTTTGACCTATATTTTAGAGTCATAATTGTTGCTTATAAGACATACAAGCTCAATCACCTTTCTGGTCTGATTAAGGGGCAAATAGTTGTTGCTAAATTCAGAAACCTTAATGATTCGCTTATCACAAGTTATATTATTTCTATTTAAATAAGTTAACTTTCTGATTTCCTGAATGTCTGATCTATATTTTGAATATGTTTGATGCTTATCGCGAATGCCATAAAATCACTAATCTAAATAATTCAACACCCGCAACGATAAACACATATTTGAACAACTAAAAATCATTTTATTTATAAAAAAATAAAATAAAATCAATTTCTGAAAACTACAGAGCACTTTCTACGGGCTTCTTAGTCAGTTTTGTGCACGTCAATCAGCTAAAAAGATCTCTGTAAATTTCGAATCACTCTATTAAAGTGAACCCTACGCTGAACCACAGCGTTCAAATTCCAAGTGAAAATTATGAAAAAAAAAACACATCTCAGACAGATAGACATGAGCACGACATGATTTATACTTATTTATAACCACATTCACACCTACACAGCGACTGATAAGTTTAGAAAAGTCGCTGCTTATCAGCGTGACTGTGAATGTGAATGTAACTGTGACTGTGAATGTGAATAGCAAAGTGCAACAAAGCTGGCTGGGGAAAAAATGTGTGGGTGATCTGACATGGTGTGGGTGAGTGTAGGAAGTCGCTTCGCTTTTCCCCACACACAAGCATGTATATAAATGTGTATGTGTATATTCGTGTGTTTCTCGCACTCACCTGTAGACGGTGATGGACAGACGATGGCCATCATTGAATATCATATCCTTGGACAAATGCATTGTACCATTCGTATTATTCACATTTGACCAATCACGCAAAATACGATGATCATAAACACCCTCATTCACTTCCCCCGACTGGGCCATTTTCCCAGCTCGATTCTCTATTTGCTCGCGAATCTTCCCCAACAGAGAAGGCGCACGTGATAATTCCAAATAAACAGATTTCAGTTATTTCACTTTATGCGGTGAATCCTATTAATTCGATTGATTGGTGAACAATTAAATAAATTATTATTATTATACTTTGGCAGCTACTTTAAACATTTTAGTTAAATGCTACAAAAAAATTACTAAATTGTTTTTTTATTTTACTGCGTGGCCAGAATCAGTTTTAATACAACAATTTTTGGCTGTTTATTTTCAGTACCCAAGCGCAAAACATAAACGGAAATAATTAATAACAAACTTTAATGCTTGTATGTCAATAATAAATGTTTAGCATAGCGCATTAAGATTGTACTCTGTGAATTGTTTGCATTCTTTTATAAGGAAAATTGCTAAAATTATGAGAAGTATATATATATACCCTACTAGAGGGTATTTCAATTTAGTCAGGAAATTTGTGACACATAGAAGAAGACATCTTCAATCCCTTCAAGTATATATATTCTTGGTTCGAGTCGATCTAGCCACGATTCTTAATCTATCTGTATGTATGAAAGCGTCGAGACTATAAAAGGACAAGGGTTGAATCCTTAAACGTAGCTCCTTCTATTTCTATCTAATTTGTATCAAATCGATAACTTGACTCATTTTCGTGAAATCGATACAAATCGATATTGAAATACTTTCTTTCGAGCATATATCTAAGCATATAAGAGCTAGAGACATCAGACTTTATATTTAGATGCTCGTATAGTTTAAACAGATCCTAAATATTTTGTGTTTTGGAGACCTTCCTCTGTTGCATCATTTGTATCAAACATTTTGGAAGGAATAGTTTTGGGCTTTAGTATGCACACACATATCAGTGTCATATTTATGCACTTAAAACTTCATAAAGATCGGACAACAAGCACCGAAGTTATTTGAGAAAGCATTACACATAGTGTGAGGCTAGGGATAGGAGAAGCTGGCGTGCTTGTGTGTAGAGGTGTGTATATACTATGTATGGAGGACAGTGTATATATTTGTATTCGCAACTCGTCGCTGGGTTGAGGGTATCTCTTAGTAGGGCATTCCCAACTAGAGCACACTTGTTAATTAATGTAAAAACCAAGTGTAAATATTTCAAATAGATAGTATAGAAACCAATGACGTTTTTTTTTGGCTTTATTTGAGCAGCGTATTTTGCTGGAGGGCCTGTCATTAAGGACGGCTTAATGAAACTCTTACACTTGATTGAACGCGATTGCTTAATGGGTAATGCACATAATATTTGTATTATCGTTTTGTTTATTTGTTATTATTATTTTGCGTTCCAGCAAATTAGCTGTGTTTTTCATCACGCTCGACCGCCAGCCTTGCGTGATAATCACAAAAACAGAAACTGAAACAAACTCAAAAGATGCCCGTACGGCTGTGCCTTATTACGCCCTATGGATGGGTCTAAGGAGCTCCTGGAAAGCCCTGGACAAACTCACGCTCAGCTCAATTCGATTAATTAATCTCACTCGTTTGCCCGCTGTGTTGGGTCTATTTTGTTGTTTGTTTGTTTTTCTTTTTCATGTTCATTACTTTTTTAATAGGTTTAGGAACATTTTGTATTATTGTTTGATTTGATTTGGGTTTGCATTTAAAATTATGACCTTGAACGAATTTTTACTCTCTTAAAATAATAATATTGTTGGAATATTTTTTGTGATGTGATAATAAAAATTCCACTCATGCTGCGTGCGAGTCTTTCGTAATGAATAATCCTCTCTCAGGCTGGTTCTCGGCAACCGTGCGGCTTAATAATCTTTTAATCAATCGCGCTCAATGGGGCAGACACTCACTCAATCGAGGGGGCAACAACAATAACGCCATTATAGATAATGAACAACAACAACAATCAATGCGTCTCAGTGCATTAATCCTTGAGCATGCTCATCAAAAACTTGTTGTAGTACACAAATTAATTGTTTATTTATTTAATCGCTCGATGTTTCGTTGGCTTTTGAACTTTTAGTTTCTGTTTTGCTATTTTTTTGTTAAAGGCAGAGATAAATAATAGGTAGACATTCAGGGGGCTCGACGCTCGAAATCGTGCAATTAAAAAATAATCATGAACCGGATGGTTAAACTAATTAAAAAAATATCTTGTGTTGTGTAGAACCTAGCTATAAATTCTGTTCACATTTAAACAAATATGCAATTGCAGTTTTCTTGGTAATTACAAATTAGATTGTATTCCCTATTGCTTAAACTGTTATTCAACACTGTTGTGTGGCCGTTATTGGCCTGTTAGCTAAGCAAGCAAACAATTCACCTATTTAATCATTGATTACGTCTAACGCTATTTATTCGACTGCTCAGGCTTTTTTATTTCCGTTTTGTTTTGCGTTTTCTAAACACGCGCGCGCACCGTGTACTAGAATATATTGTGCATGTGTATACACATATAAACAAATATGCATGAATGTATTAGTGTGTGAGTGTGTGCAAGATCTGATTATTTGCACACCTCACGCACTAACACCAGCAGAACGGCCAGCGGAACGCGATCGGCAGCTTACAACACTGGCAGCCAACCAGCCAAACGCACACACCCGTAATCGTACACGTACAAGCGTGATGTTATCGATATTTCATCTGATTCCCGGCGCTGTAACTAGCTGTACTCGGACTCGTATTTGCACCGTGCGGCGTACAGGAACTGACTGAAATGGCTGGGCGGCTGCTGGGGCAGCTGATGCTGCCGCCGTGAAATCGAAATCTCGACAACAACTGATAATCTTATATGAAAAAAAAAAAAAACTGTATGCGACACAGCTGGCGCTCCTATATGTGCATATATATATACTTATATATAGTTGGCAACGCTGTCCGGCTGGCCGGGCATTGATAACAGCGGACGACCCCAAATTTGGCACATGTGTTCGTGGAGCCCGCCCGCATAAAATTTCACATTTATCAATGCGTCGTATGCCGCTGTCTCTCTGTCAGTGTGTGTGTGTGTGTGTGTGTGTCAGTGTTTGTTATTCAAAGTTCAAAGCGAGTCTGTCTATTCGTCTGACTCCCGAAACGCTGCGCTTATCAATGCGGTACCGTGAACGTGTCTCAAAAAAAAACGAAAAAAAATATTAAAAATATTAACAAGAAGAAGCAGCAGCTTGTGGCGTTATCTGCGCTCTGGCTGTGTCTGGTGGCGGCACGTCTTGACTTTTCCACCAACTTAATGCGAATAAATCGAAATTTGAGTTGATAGTAAAATAAATTCAAAAAATACTGCGTAAATATTATCCTTTTCCGGCAACACTTGTGTTAACTATGAACGCCCATTGGCGTCTGTTTTGTATCGCAATACTGCAATTTTCAAGGTTAACCATTTTGCCCATTTTGCCGAGTCGCAATTTGTCAACATTTCATTAATATAATGAGCACAAATTGCTCCCAAACAATAAAGGATTTCAAGTTCATGTTCATATTCATGACAGTTCATAGCCCGCTATTGTATGCTACGAATGTACGGGACTTTGTGCAGCTGCTGCTGGCTTTCCTATATACCCTATACCCTATATACATGTGCGTGTGCGACTCGTTATCAAGATGCACCTGTGCCGATAAGGCGGCATTTTGTTGATTCTAATGAGGGAGCGTGTCGCAAGCCTGGATTTCATTCTTAATGCACGCAAGTGCATGCAATTGACAATCAAATCTACTTATGAGCATAACAATTTAAGGATTTGTTAATGATGTGAATGCGTTATTTAATCTTGAAAATAACTTGCTTAAACTTACTTTTTATTCAATAACTAACCAACCCTTCAGGATAACTAACGACCCCTTCAGAATGTGGTTATCCTCATATATTAAACTGTTCCGCTTAAAAGTATGCAGCACTTTTTTTTAAAACTCAAAATCCAATCCGTTATAAATTTTATAAAGAATTGTTACCTAATTATTGTTAAGTTTCCTTGTTGTTTTAAGTTAACTATTATAAAACAATTATTTTTTAAAAGGCAGTAGCCCTATGGCTACTTTTACATTTGACTGACTTGAGATGCTCCCATTGCAATGCGTTTCATCATTGCGTTAAAATTATATTAAAGAAGGCAATACAGTCAAAATTCTAGGCAAGAGAATATTTCGGGCTCAAAATATACAAATAGTAAAAGGGAACACAGTCGTAATTCCTAATTTAAAAACACCCAGGATGTAAAGTACAACATTTATAATTTTAAACAATTAGGGGATACCCTGAACCCTCTTCTTCCAACAGGCGATAGGTATAAAATAAAAGATACTTGATATATATATACTATTCTAGAAGCTACATGTCAAGTTTTGTGATATCGATATCGATTTTTATCGATTACTTGGAAACGGGGCAAGTTATCGAATATCGGAAATAAACTCGATCTGCGCGTGTACTACTAGGAAGACCTACAGCTAATTTCAACTCTCTGGCTCTTATAGGTTCTGAGATCCTTGCGATCATACATACGGACGGACGGACATGGCTAGATCGACTCGGCTATTGATGCTGATCAAGAATATATATACTTTATGGGGTCGGAGATGCTTCCTTCTGCCTGTTACATACATTTGCACAAATACATTATACCCTGTTTACCCATTTTTAATGGGTTCAGCGTATAAACATATCAAAGCTTATTTGAATGCAAGATTTGTACAACTTTCTACAAGCCGCTGTTTGTGTTTTTCAAATCTATTAAAAGAGAAAATATATGAACATTTTACACAGCCATTTTTATTGTTTAATTAGTTGGCAGCGCGCTGATGCACACTTTTATCGATAGCAGAACGTTTCTTAGATATCGATGAACGTACTTTGAACTAGTTCAATTACACGCAGGCTGGAATCAGTTCAGAGCTCAATTATACTTTCACGTGTTGCCGCTGTTCGCAGGTTTTATTGTTTTTATGCGAACTAAATGAAAGACTGAATAAAAGAATGCTGCGCAAATCGAAAAAACAAGCACCGACTGTGGCGGAGAAGGTGAGCAAACTGCTCGCCCATCCCAACGATAGCGACAGCGATAATGATTCCGATGTTGATGTGACCACCAAAGCGCGCGTTGTGGACTTTGAGGATGAATACGATCTGCCAGATGCGCGGAGCACAGATTTTCGCAAGCGCAATGTAAAATTGCTGTCCGAGCAGAGCGAACGATACAAGGGAAGGATAAGCAGTCGCAAAGAATTTGAACAGGAGTCGGAGGAGGAGGACGAGGATGGCGAGGAGCTGGCGTACGAAGAGAGCGACAGCGAGGACGAGGAAACATCGACTTTACAGGCTACGAATGGTAAACAAAGTGATGAAGGTGATGATAGCAGCATGGAAGATTCTGAGAATGAAGGACAGCAGGAGCAGGACGATGATGAAGACGACGACGAAGAAGACGATGACGATGACGACGAGGAGAATGACTCAGAAGATGCTGGCTCCGGCAACGATGTCAACGAAATCATGCCCAAAACCAATCAACAAGCCGAGGTACAGAAAGGACTCTGCGTGCAAAATCAACTCAGGATTTGGGAGCGCCTGCTGGAGCTGCGCATCAATACACAAAAAGTGACCAGCAAGGCGAATCAGCTGCCGTCGCCGGAGACACTAAAAGCGCTCAGTGAAAACAATGACGAACTGAAATTGGTGCTAAGCGAAGCGCAGGAGCGCAGCGCCAAGCTGCTGGAACAGCTGCTCGCGCTACAAGCGGCCCTCACGGAGCAGCACAGCGAGCTGCGGCAGTCCGTCAAACGTAAGCAGCCGGCGGATTCGAGCACGGAGGCAACCGCCAGCAGCAAACGGTATGCTAATGCGCTGCAAAATAATTTCGAAAATATGCGAAGCTATCGCAACGAGGTGCTGCTCAAGTGGGATGATCGCACCAAGCTGTTGACGCCCGGCGCGGGCGTTAAGCGGAAGACCTTGCAGGAGGATTACGATATCATCAAGAAAATTGACAGTGCGCTGGCCAACCGAGAGGCGCTCGTCGAGAAATCCCAAACACTTAAAAACAATCAACAACAGCCGCAGCCGAATGCTGGAGAGGATGCGGAACCAGCTGCCAATGGCCAAAGGCAGCGGCACATTTACGACGACAGCGATTTCTATCATCAGCAGCTGCGCGAGCTCATCGAGTATAAGGCCAGCAGCACGTCCAGCATGAGCGACATAGCCAAACAGTTTGTGGAGCTGCAGAAGCTGCGCCAGAAAATGAAACGGAAAGTGGACACCAGGGCCAGCAAGGGCAGAAAATTGCGGTACGCGACTCAGTCAAATTAAACTATTCAAAATTATTTATTTAACTTACCCAATTTCCTCAACTTGCAGCTATGTGGTGCACAATAAGCTGATCAATTTTATGGCACCCAACGAGGCCAGCGACTGGAGGGACGACTCCAAGGCGGAACTCTTTAGATCCTTATTTGTTTAAATTACACATTTACGAATATGCATATTGCAGATTGTTGCCTGTTATCAAGCGTTGTTTAAGGCAATTAACAAATTTATAGCGAAACAAATTCTTAATTATAAATCTTTTAAAAGAAACTTTGTGTTTAATTTCACGAGATTTAAAATGGTTTTTCGGCTTCCTCTTTTTGGGTAGCTGTATTTTAAGAACCTTCAATCCTTTGTGGGATAAGAGTTTGGTTTTCGACATGCCTCTAGACATAACTGGAATCAGTATAGAATATATTATAATTTGTACAATATAGATTTATATTCGACCCAGTATACTTACGCAGCTTAAGATTAATGTAAAATCCAGAAAACATTAACCGAAAAGTGCTGAAAAAAAAACAAAGAGAACATTTTTAATTAAATGGTAAATAAATAATGAATTAGATTTTCATCTTTAACATTTATCAATTATATCTTAAACAATTAGATTATAAGCATATTTATGTTTATACTTTCCCAAAAGAATTCCGCCTTCGTTTTTGATTTGAATCATATCGAATTTTATTTTTATTTATTTCATATGCTTGTGTTTGCTTTTAACTGCTAAATTTTGTATGTTCAACATTTGTTTCGTTTATTATTTGATTTTATTTACTTTTTTAAACTGGGTAATTCATGCAAAAAACGAACCGGTCAAATTGCATAACAATATGGCTTCAAGATAACCGTTTAAGCGTTTTTTCCCATTACCGTTTCGCCTGTGGGAGGGGACAACGTGTGTGTGTGTGTGTGTGTATGTGTATCTGTGTGAGAGTGTGTGTGTTTGCGGTTGTGGAGGAGGGGAGATTGCATATTGATATTATTTGCTGTTGTTCATTTGATACATATATAATATATATGTATTTATATAGATTTGATTTGTTAATATATTAAACTAGTTTTCCACTGATGCACGTACATACTTGACTTGGTATTCGTTTAATTTACTTTGCTAGTTTCGTATTTTCTTAATTTTCATTTATAAAATTATTATTCTTTATTTGATTTTTAGTATGCTTCGTCGTCTAAGTCATTGTTAGTTAATCTTTGAATTGCAATAAATAAATTATAATGCAATGGGGGTTGGTATACAAATTTGCTAATTAGCTTTGCAGATATAGAAACAAATAGAAATGGATTACGAAATTGCATAAACATATGTGCAGTGTATACAAATTAATAAGACATACATAAATATATAAATAATTTATACGAAAGTTTGAGAAATACCAAGGGTTACAGTTTTCAAAATACTTGAATGCTTTCGAGCACATTTTCATAAAATAAATATTTGTATTTTGTTCGTCAGAGGATTTCGATTCATTGTCAAGCTCTCATTAAAAATTAATTAACAATTAGCAGAAAGAATTACAAAATATAGAGCACATAATATCAATTATTTTGTTGTGTATTTTATATATATATATATATTGCACTTGAATGCGTACGAGAATTTAAAACTTGCTTTCGACTTAATTGCTACCACGACACAGACAAATGCGTACAATTTTGAAATGAAACGAATACTGGACTTTTTGGACTTAATGGGTTTACCGAAAGATACACTAAATACATATACATATAAACCTACAATGAGTGTGTGTAAGTGTGTGGGGGCGTGAGTTACTGTTGTTTCCGTTTTGTTTTTGTATACAAACTACCAAATACAAAGATTACAAAAAAATGCAATGAGTCGTCTGAAAATTGGTTTCCTTTTGTTTCCCTAATTGTTAATGGAATTTTTCAGCAACAGGGGCAGCCCAGTTTTGGTTTTTGATTTGGAAACGAGTATGGTGGCAGTTTTGGTGCCAGCAGCAGCAGCGCCACTGGAGGCAGCTGCATCAGTGACAGCAGAGCTTGTTGCAGTCTGCAGCTGTCGCTGATGCAGCTCCTGCAATAGCGCTGAGTGTTTATCCAACGCCTTCAGCTGTGCCGTGTTCTGTGTCTCGTAGAGCGACGATTGCAGCTGTGTGTGTATGGATGTGACATTGGAGAGCGTGCTCTCGGCCTCAGCCGTTAGAAAATTGCTTAAATAACGTTTGCTAGTTGTTGTTGTTGTTGTCGATGTTGTCGTTGTTGTTGTAGTGGTTGCCATTGTAGTCTGTTCCTGCGCTGAAACCTATATAAAAAACCAATTGAATTATACGTGTGTTGACAATTAAAAGTTGAACTCGCAACCTTTCTGTGTGCACCCAACTCGGCGTCTCAAGTGCACTTGGCGGGATGTATAACATTCTCCATATCCTTTTGCACCGCATATAGCTCCGACAGACTCTTGGCGAACAGCACATTCAGTTCACTCAACTTGGCCAGCTGCAAATGTTTACATTAGTTAATGTACTTGGTTGATTTGAGTATATAAATAAATTACTGTTTGATCATTGCACTTTTCGCGTAAATTCATGTTGGCCGTTTTAAGCTCTATTTCATGCTGCAGCAGTTCCGCCTGCAGCGTCTCAGTGCGCGCCTTGAGCGCAGCCACCTCGCGACGCAATTCATCCTCTGTGGCGCTGCCAGCTGCGGAGCCGGCACCACCAACGCCCCCGCTCACACGCATCAGTTCCATTTCGCGCTTGAGGCGTATGTTCTCCTCCTTGTAAGTGTGCAGCTGGCGCTTCCATTCGTCCACATTAGCCGTCGATTCCTGTGGGAGTAGGCGTTAGCTTTAAGCAGTAACAAATTGGAAATTAAACGCACCTGCAAAGCGCTGGTCAGGCGTATGTTATTGTTCTTCAAGGTGGCCAACTCAATTTCCCACTTCTTCGCATTGGCGCAGCTGTCAACACATAAGTGGTAAAATTATATTAAAAGGAAGAAACATCATAATATCAGCCCACCTTTGCGCCAGTGCCATTTTCAGACGTTCGTTTTCATATTTGAGCTGTTGCTCAGCCGTGGCGCCCGCACCAGGTCCAGTATGCATGCCCACAATGCTGCCACCAGAAGAGATTGTAATGCCACCGCCACCACCGCCGCCGCCACCGCCGCCACCACCACCGCCGCCGCCAGCGGTAACTGTGGCAGCGCCCATGCCCAGCGTTGGTTGCGGCGAAGGCGTGGCCGAGCCAATATCCTGCTTGCCATCGCTAGTGTTTAACAGCTTATGCGAGGGACTATCGGGATTGGCATTCTGTGTATTGGTATTACTTAAATTCGGCGGTTCCACGGTGTGTGGATCGATGTTGGTGTTATCATTTTGAATGGCGCCCACAGCACGTCCTGAAATTGGCGATGTATTCGCCGAGGTGGTGGGCGTAACCGCATTGGAGCCATTCGCAGATTTCATGGCATTTTTGGTGGCCTCCTTGACCTCCTGGAATTTTTCCACAAACTGGAAATAGAAAAGGTATTTAATGAAAAGATTAAAACTCCATATAGAGAAACACACAAACACACCTTTGTCAGCTCCGCCTCGGAGGAGAAACCAAGTCCATAAACCGTATTGGCGCGCACATCGCTCCATTGTCCAAACTTTTGTGATGTCTGTGTGAACGTCATGCTGGGCGTTATTGTTGAATTGATGACCGCCTTGGTACCTTCCACGCTGATGATCCGATATAGATTTCTTGAGATATCATAGAAGAAGCTCACATTAACCGCCTTCATGCTGGCCGTGATCCATGTCCGTTTCGTTTTCGGATCAATGTGAAACACGTGCGCCTGGCAAGTGAAAATCGGTTGTTCGCTGTTTGTGCGAGATAAACACAGGGTAAAGGAGGAGTACCCGGCAGCAGCACCCACAGGTGATTAATTAAAAATTCCATTAAAATTCTTGCACGTCGGCTTAATATTTAATTTGTAAACTCGCTTGCTAAGGAACAGCAGGAGGGAGGAGGGGGTTGGTTGTACAATTTATACATATGTGACCAAGTTGCTAATGCTACAGGCTGAACTTTATAGGGCTACGCAAGCTCCTAATTCAGATGGCAATGTAAGCAAGCTATTAGATTACAGTGCACGCTCGCTAAGATGTTCAAGTTTTAATTAGCCAAAATTAAGTTTATATAATTCGCGAGTGAATAATATTTAATTTCACTTGACGTTCGTCAACTCATATCAAGTTTTTAATTTTTTTGAGGCACAATTATTTGATTATTAACTTTTTTGCAATATACAATATTAAACAAAAAATTGAAATTTTAAATATTAACAAAAAATAAATAATAATGAAAATAATTAATAATTATTTCAGTTATTTTAAAAAAATTTTATTTAATTTAAATTAAAGTAATTAATAATTATTTCAGTTATTTTAAAAAAATTTTATTAAATTTAAATTAAAGAAGAAAAATGTTTTTATATATATTTCATTAAAATTATGTTTTAAATTTTTCAAAAATTATATATATATTAATTTAAAATATTTGTAATGACTGAACATCAAATTACTAATCAAAAATTATTTTGTTTAAATGAAAATAATATCTCAAAAATGCTCAAAAACAAAACGGTGCAATACGAGCATAGTTCACTGTACTTTTCAAATTCTCAATCGACAGCTCAACATTTCATTTTACTGTAGATAGATAACATAATTTGTTAATTTGTCTGTTTTAGATAACGTGCTGATTGTTTAGTTAGTATGGGTTAAATATGTGTAGCTCAAGTATAACAAAAGCGGCTGTCATGGCAACAACAAATATGTTGGGGGTTTAAGAGCTTCGGTGAAAATAGATTGTCATGCGTTGTTGTTGTGGTTGTTGTTTCTGTGTTTGTTGTTGTTGTTGTTGTAGTTCTTATTGAAATTGTCGGCACCGTGTCATTGGCATTGTTGTTCTTCGTGGTGTTTGTGGTAGCGTTGCGGGGTGGTTCCGCTAGGGGGAGCGGGGGGGGGGGTAGGGTGGGTTGTAGGGGCTGCCTTGGCGACTAAATTGCATTATGCGCTTAAGTGTTTTGTAGCCTCGTTTTGATTTTGCTCAAGTTTACTGAACACACACACACACAAACGCATGCACACCTACACCCACGCAAACACACACACACACGCATACACTCGCATAATTGGTATCGACGGGCGGCGTTTGTCAGCCTACACCTACAACTTACGAAGAGCATCAATTCACATGGTATATGGCACAAATTTACACCTTCGACGACGCTCGCTACACCTCAGCCTAGAAGTACAATAACAACAACAACAACAACAGGAGTAGCAGCAGCAACAACAAGAAGAAGAAGAGGAAGCATCAGCAGCAAGGAAGACGTCGGCGTCGATTTTTCACACAATTTGTAGCATTTGCAATCCCATTAGAATAATTTGCGTACTTACCCCATTGCGTTTGTTTGCTGCAGCGCTCAATTGTTTTGTATGGCAACACGTTAACACTATGCTAATTGTTTATTTTTATTAATTATAACACTAAAAAATAAAACACAAACGAGGCGCTTGCTCTGTGTAAAAACTGTAGGCAATGCGGCTAAAACTGTGAGTGATGTTGCTAAAAAAAAAAGATGCGAGTAATGTTACAATAACAGCGCAATGTTGCCAATATCGTGGTATCTTACGATATGCGCATGTAATACTCGATAGGTGATGTGATATTGAAATTGCATCGAAGCGGCAACGATGTATGAGCACGACTCATTTTATTAATTTAAGTTATAGGATTTCATTTAATTTCTTAATATAATTAATTAAACTAATTTCTTTAGCTTTGAATATCTAAAAAGCCGTGGGCCCCAGCGAATACCGATAAGTATAATCGTAGGTAGCCAGCTACCTAGCCAGATAGTGTAAAATATACAAAATATTGAAATTAGGTGGCAGCACTGGATTTTTACCTAAGTGGCAACCAAAAAAGAAACGAGCTGCGTTTTTTCGCACATAAAAATCAATCGGAAATAAATAAAACTTGCTACAATTGCAACAATTAAATAGCTTTATATGCAAAAGCTAAACAGCAACAAAAGTTGTTGTTGTTGCTGCTGCGCTGTCGCCGGGCGATCGATCCTTGTTGGCTACGGGGTACGTGTTTGCGCCAGGGAGGAAGGGAGTTTTTTGCTCTTTTTGCATAAAAGCCGTCCTCTTATGCTCAAGAAAAGGCGTTTTACCAATCATAAAACGCACCGAGTGCCGCAGCTGTTAACCTGCGACTCTTAAATTTAATGTGTTTGCCATAATTAGTGTTAAATGCATGTGAGAAACATTCATTTAAATTACAAAAATTATTATAAAAAAGAAAAAGCTGTGCATATGTGTGCGTACTGGCATGCCTGTATGTATATACATGCATGCGGTGTGTATGTGTGCAAGTGTGCTTGTGTATATACATATGTGTGTGTGTACGTATATGTGTTGGTGTAAAAAACTTGTTATCAATGCGGCGCCTATGATAAAAGCCTTATTAGACATGTTCAGTGTGTTGGTCCAATTGGAATGTATTAACCCATTACGCGGGCGTGCCTCAAGAGGGGAAAAACTCGGCATCAACAAGAAAAATAAATAACTCCGGAGCGTGGGCAATGCGTGGGCCTATAACCGTTTTAGCTGCGTGACCAGCGACTCTTAAGGCAAATTTTATATATATATTAACGGTTATTGTTATTTTCAATTAAATTATAAACTTTTAGAACTGTTTCAATAATATTGTTTATAATACAGTTGAGCAATACAAAAATCGGTAATACCGGTTCATGCCGGTAAAAATAATTGCGATCGGAATTATGAAAAACTCCTTTTTTCGGTAAAACTATGCGGCTTATATATGATATACCTATGGTATTTATGTGCATATCACTCCGGAAAATATGTCCTTCAAATTTAAATATATATAAATTTAGTAACATATTTTGGTGTGTACATTCCAATCTTTAAAATTAGAATACAATGCGAAACAAATGTGTGTTGTTCAAGAATTAATCCTTAATCCTTGTATCAGAAAACGTTTTATTAAATGTAACTAACTACAAAACAAGAATATGCTGTGGATATACGAAAATTGATGTATTGCAAAACAAATTTAGTTAGTTGACGAACTTAAAAGTGAGTTGATATGGCAACTAGACCTTATAACCGTAATAGAGTGCTGAAGGTTTTTTAAACAAAGTTATTCGAAATCTGATTAAAATTGGTTTGCTTACAGTCTTGCATGCGTGCCCGTGCTCTGGTGGCCAACTAAATAATGTGGAACATGATGTGCGACGTAATGCCCACAATATCGGAAGACAGCATATCGCAGCGCTCGTCGCAGTTCAGCGGCGAGGATGCCAACTTTGAGCAGCTCATGGTCTCCATGCTCGATGAGCGGGACAAGCTTATGGACAGCCTGCGCGAGGCACAGGAGAGGCTGGGCGAAACGGAGGGCAAGCTGCGCGATGTCGAGAAGGAGCGCGACAGCCTCCAGCGTCAGATCAATGCCAATCTGCCGCAGGTTAGTTCAAATAAACACCAACATGTTAGAAAGCTGCATTTAATGTTTGATCTTGGCAGGAGTTCGCCACGCTCACCAAGGAGCTGACGCAAGCGCGCGAAACCTTGCTGGAGCGGGACGAGGAAATTGGTGAGCTCAAGGCGGAACGCAACAACACGCGGGTAAGCTACAGCTAAGCTTCAACAATATCCGATAAATCTAAATAAGTTGTATATTATTATTACAGCTTCTGCTGGAGCATTTGGAGTGCTTGGTGTCGCGCCATGAGCGTTCCCTGCGCATGACCGTGGTTAAGCGGCAGGCGGCCGCCCAAAGCGGCGTCTCCAGCGAGGTGGAGGTGCTCAAAGCGCTCAAATCCCTGTTCGAACATCACAAAGCGCTCGACGAGAAGGTGCGCGAGCGTCTGCGTTTGTCCATTGAGAAGAACAATGTGCTGGAGGAAGAGCTGAACACAACCAAAGAGGAGCTAAACCAATATAAAACGGGCGCTTTGCAAGCCGGCGGCATCAACTCGGCCGGCAATGCGAGCGGGGAAAATGGCATCAAAGAGAAGGTGTGTGTGTGTGCGTGTGTGTGTGTGCGTGTGTGTGTGTGCGTGTGTGTGTGTGTGTGCGCGCGCGTGTGTCTGTTTACCCAATCAAGCGTGTATTTTACATTATCTACCTTTTGTTGTTGCAGCTGGCGAGCGGCGGCGGCGGCGGTGGAGTCAATGGTGATGCCAGCGAAATAAATGAATATGCGGCCAAAACACACGAGCTACAAACGATCATTGAGAAGCAGGTGAGGGCATCGCAGGGTTATCACAACATGATTGCCAACAAGTCGCACTACCTGTATAGACAATACGTTTAAAGCAATTTATGACTCACGTCGCGATATTCCCATGCGAAATTTCATTGTTGACAAAACAAAACAACTATTTGCTAAGATAAGGTTTTTCGTTGTTCGAATAACTAATTAGTTGAGATTTTTAAACGCTCTAAATTTGGCCAACATGAAGTATTTGAATCATTACATAAACTTTGTTTTAATTAGGCATAGAAACTAAGGCGACAAACCGATCATATTTGTTTACTATTACAACTTTTAAGCGCAGCTCTGTCCAAAAGCTTAAATAACTTGCATTTTATCATATTTGGGAGTTCCCAATTTTCGGTAGAGATCAACGGTAGCTGCAGCTTTAAATAATGTTTTACTTAAAGCGGGCTATGTTAATTGAATTTATCATTGTTCTTTATTTTACTAAAATTTGATGACAAAGCAAGTCTGACTAATTGAGCCTCAAGGCGGAGTAATTGCCCCGAAGGCAAACAAGTTTCAGTGCTCTTTTTATATATATTTACGAATTTTGTTGAAAGCAAAACTTGATTCAAATTAAGTCAAAAATAATCAAATAAAATTTAAGACAGACTTTTAATAGATATTTTTTAGAATAAAAATACTTAAATGTCATTTACTATTTGCACAAATTGACAATTTAAAACCCTTTTCTACTTTTAGACCTCGGAATTGTCTCAATGGCAGCGTCGCGTCTCCGATCTGAACAGCAAGATCAATGAGCTGGAGGAGAATATGTCGCGAGTGCAAAAGGAGCACTGCAAGGCGCAGGATCAGTGCTCGAAGCTGCAGCGCGATCTGCGCGAAAATGTGGCACAAAAGGAAGATCAGGTGCGTAACCATAATATAAATATATAAAAGTATAGATAAATATAAAAATCATTTATAGGAGGAGCGTATAACTACGCTGGAAAAGCGCTATTTGAATGCTCAACGCGAGTCCACATCGCTGCATGATCTGAACGAGAAACTGGAGCAGGAGCTGCGGCACAAGGAGGCACAACTAAAGGTGCGTCTATGCATAAGCAAAATATGTACATGGAATTGGTTATGGTTTCAAGGCATGGGCGAATTTCATCAAATTAATCAAAACACTGCACTGCCAAACAAAATACCCTTTATATATATGTATTCATATGAAAGTTGCTAATGGTTTATTTCCGCTATTAATTATTGTGTATCTTAGCAAGTTTGGAAATTTATGGAAAGCGTTCTAAAGTCAGGAACTAATTAGGCAAACATAACATATCATGTGTCATTCGAAAGTGTTAATGAGTTTTGCTGTGATTTGCTTGTATTATTATTATTAGTATTTTTCAATTAAAAGTTATAGTTATGTATAACTCATTTAAAAATCATTTTATAATATATTTTTAAATAATTAGGGAAAAAATACAAGCCTTAGCATGTTGAACAGTACATTCAGAACAGCCTCTGTTAATTAATCATGTTAATAACTTCCAACTATTTAAGATAACAGCCAAATGTTATTAACAGCATAGCACAATTATTTTAATTGTTACTTTATCAAAAATAGAAGTGTAGTGTCTGTTATTTAAAGACTTTTTAACTTTTTGATACTACATTTAGTTTACAAGAAAAAGCTTGATATAGTCAGTGGACTTGTTTTTCGCCCATGCCTGTTTAAAAGCTAAAACTGTGACTAATAATGAATAATATATACCCTATCCATTTGCATTTCAAAAACCAAACTAATTGAACTACCCTCACCAAACCGAAACAAAAAATCAAAAAAAAACCATAAACACTGACAGCTGCACGAAGAGAAAATCAGCGCAATTGAAGAGAAACTCGAACTCTCTGAGCAAAAGCTGGCGCAACATGCCAAACTGCAGCCGGACATGGAGGAGCAGCTAAAGGCGCGCATGGAGGCATTGACAAAGGTAGGAAATAAGGTATGCACTCGAACTAATATGCGCGCCGACAGGTTCCATAAGTATAAACTCAAATTAATTTCTACAACTAAATTATTGATTCTTATTTGTGTAACGTTCTTTCAAACTCGTATATTTTTTTTCCAAAATCCAACTAATACTACTAACAATAACAACAACAACTCTACTCATGATTCTATATATAAACAACTCAATCTCTTAACTGTCCTGCACAAGAACTCAGCGCACCGACAACTGAACAAAAGAAACCTTCACAGAAACTCTCCTCACTCTTAGCTTTCATTACTAACATTTAAAACTAATTATCTTGTCTATCTATTATTATGACCAAATTTCACTCGATTGAATGTGCTTTATTAAACGATTTTGGCTGAACGCATTTGCAGGCTCAAGAACGTCATGGCTCGGCGGAGGATCGCATACGGGCCTTGGAAACGAATTTGGATGAGAAGAGCGCCGAGGTGGTAAGACTGAATCAGCGTCTCAAGATGAATGAAGAGCACAATTTGCGTTTGTCCTCGACGGTGGACAAACTGCTGTCCGAGTCGAATGAACGGCTGGAGGTGCATCTAAAGGAGCGTATGCGTGCGCTGGATGAGAAAAATGCACTGACCCAGGAGCTGGAGAAGGCGCGCAAGGTGGCCGAGGAGCTGCATCACGAGAAGAGCGAAATTATGAAGGAGCTATCCAAGACACGGCTCGAAATCGAGAACTTCAAGCGTCAGCTGCTCCAGCAAGAGATCGCCTACAATATACAGCAGACGGAGGCGCTCACCCGTAGCCTATCGCCCAGCAGCGTCGTGGATGGGGGCAACGCTTTTACCCGCAGCGCATCCCATGCCAGCTTCGAGACGCATTCGCTGCGACGCCAGAGCAAATCCCGTCTCTCCGAGGAGAACGCGCTGGCCCGCTCCATGGCCGAGCAGGAGTGGGAGAAGCTGCAAATGCAACAGGTGGCACACGCCCAGCAGCAGGCGTACGACTTGGTCGCCAGTGTGACAGATTGCGATGATAGCGATGCGCTCTATGCGGCTGCCACGGCGGATATGATGTCGCCATCGGGCCATACGGATGCACAAACGCTGGCCATGATGCTGCAGGAGCAGCTGGATGCCATCAATAATGAGATTCGACTCATACAGGAAGAGAAACAATCGACGGAGGCACGCGCCGAGGAGCTGGAATCGCGTGTCGGCAGTCTGGAGCATGTGAATCTATTGTCACGCGGCCGTTCCATGGACAGACAAAGTCCGCCCATGAGCGGGCGTAGTACGCCCAACAGTCCGCAGCGCGATTTCATGCAAAAATATCATACGGTAAGGATTCGATAATAGCTACGGAAATTTCTTATATATTCTTTAAGATCCAAATACTGGTTATAAAGAAATGACCTCCAGGAGTTCCCAAAAATGTAATCAATACGTATTTTGGGTGTTTCATAAATTCACGATCAGATGTGGTAAATAGGTGAAAACCACGTTAAGTGAAAATTTGTTTCTATTCGATTCAATTAACAATTTTAATGATCAAAGAACGTTATTTAAAGATTATCATTAAAAGTGCTAATTGGATGTGGTAAAAGGTCCCTAAAACTGAATTACTCTGAATCGTTTTTCGGCTGTTTCGTATTTCATAGCCATTCGTAAAAAATATGTGAAATTTTTTCTATCCGATTCAATTAACACTAATTCTAAGATCATTTGAAAAGTATTGAATTGATTTTAGTAAATCCACCCCGTTTTGTGGAAATAGGCGGTTTCAAAGTGTTATTTTTCAATTAACGTTCAATTGGATTTAAACTCAGGTTCAATGCATATCATAAAAATAAGAATTTATGAATATTGATCTATTTTGGAAATTTTAGTCAACGGGCGCAAAAGCCGGTTAGATTCTTAAGAAAAATCCTACTCGATTATACCAGTTAGCCCTTAATTAAAAGGGCACTTTTTAAGGGCACGTAGCTGGCTTCTAATTGTGATCTAACTATTTGATTGTTGCAGCTTAACTTGCCCGTGCTGTCCAGTGATGCTTCGCGCGAGGAGCTGCACGGCGGCATGTCCACCACCGGCGATTCAAGTTCCGGCGGCGCTGCTTCACCATTGACAGCACGCTCGATGCGTTTGGAGCGCGTCGCCCAGGCGCTGGCCCATAGCCAGGAGGAGCTGCGTCGTCGCACAATGGCGCCCGCTGCGTCGCCACACGTGAACGCTCACATGACGTTAAACACACACAGCTATGGCCTGTCGCCGCTTAGCTCCCGGTATGGCAGCCAGGAGTCGCTGCGTCACTACAACACGATGGGTTCCATGTCCATGCTGCAGACGCCAACGTCGGGCGTGTCAAGGGAAGCGGCCGCCGCCGCTGCCGTTCAGAAGAAGAAGGGCATCAAATCGTCGCTGGGACGGTTCTTTAGCAAAAAGGATAAGGTCAAGGGCGTTAAGGATACACTGCCGGACGGCTCGCCCAGCATGATGTCCATTGGCAATCTATCGATTGGCCTAAGCGAAGTGGATTCCAACTATGATGTCATGAGCATGACAGGCGGCATGATGCCGCGCATTGCCAGTGCACCGGGCTCCAAGATCAGCAGCGTTGACTACGGCAGGCAAAAGAAGTGAGTGTGGATCCCATTCAAATTGAATACCCTTTACTAACTATAAATATTCACTGCAGGGATCACGATTATCGCAACGATCTGCTGGGCGAGGCGATGAAAGCGGGCACGCCATTCGCCCTGTGGAACGGACCCACCATTGTCGCCTGGCTGGAACTGTGGGTGGGAATGCCCGCCTGGTATGTGGCCGCCTGTCGTGCTAATGTCAAATCCGGCGCTATTATGAGCGCACTAAGCGATACGGAAATACAGCGGGAAATAGGTAACATTCAAAGTGTATATTTGACCATTGCTTAATATCCTGTTCTCCTTGATAGGCATTAGTAATCCGCTACATAGGCTCAAACTACGTTTGGCCATACAGGAAATGGTTTCACTAACTTCACCCTCAGCGCCGCAAACATCCCGTACGACGTTAGCGTTTGGTAGGCCTATACAAAAAATGTAATTTGACGAACACAAAATAAAATGCGTCCTTTATCTATTTACAGGGGATATGAATCACGAGTGGATCGGCAATTACTGGCTACCTGGGCTGGGATTGCCGCAATATCGCACAACCTTTATGGAGTGTCTAGTCGATGCGCGCATGTTGGATCATTTGACCAAGAAGGATTTGCGCGGCCAATTGAAAATGGTTGACAGCTTTCATCGGACCAGCCTGCAGTATGGCATCTCAATGCTCAAACGCTTAAACTATGATCGCACAGAGCTGGAGCATAGGCGCAAGATGAGCGAGAATGGGCTCTGCGATGTGCTCGTGTGGAGCAATGAGCGTGTCATACGCTGGGTGGGCAGCATAGGACTGAAGGTGGGTGTTGGGAGCTAAGTTTCATCTATGGTTTTATTGATAAATAATATCCGGGACTAAGCGGACTAACCAGGACATAAGAAGATTTTGCTTCTGCTAGGTTTGTCGTTTTTTCGTTGCCTCTAATTCTCAATGAGATCAAGCTACGAAGGAGCGACAAAGCCTTTGCAAGCCCAGAGTCGATAGCAAAGTTTTCTGATAATAGTTTAAATTTACTAACTATTGGTTATTAAAACCTCAAGCTAACGAGCTTAAAGTTTAGACTACACTTAAATAGATCTCTAAAAACATTTGTTATATGATTTAAAAATGTAACTATGCTTTTCCCCAGGAATATGCCAATAACTTGCTCGAATCGGGTGTCCATGGTGGTCTGATGGCGCTGGATGAGGGCTTCGATGCCAATGCAATGGGCCTGGCACTGCAAATACCCACGCAAAATGCGCAGGTGAGCGCTTAAATTTGTATTTAACACAAATAATTTTTAATAATCAAATCAAATGAATTTGTAGGCACGCCAAATACTCGACACGGAGTTCAGAAACTTGCTGCAAATTGCCACAGATCGCAGGCCGGATAGCGAACAGCGCAGCGCATCCTGATGCAGTTATAGTCCGCCCACAACATCGGTGGATGAGTAAAACAATCTAAACTAACTTTCAAAAGAGAAAAGCCAGCACAGCGTCAATATTTCCTAAACGCTGCGAAAGACAACTAATAATGGAGCATATATATATTTATATATGAGGAATGAGGAAATGGAAACAAACAGACAAACAACTAAGCCACAAAATTCTAACAAGAAAGACGCAACGCAAGAGACTCCCAGGCTCAGAATATACACTGACTGGGCCCAATTCCCATCCCCCTCCCTCCTCCCCAGCATGATGCACGTCTAATCTATTTATATAAATACACACATGCCTACACACACACACACACACAGAAATAGTCATATAATCCATTACAAGACAATGTATACAAGACATAGCACATACTCTATATAGGAAATACGTACGTATACATACAAAGCGTGTATGTAAACAATTTGCACGGGCGCCCTGCTGCTAATGTTGTAGGCATTGTACAAGTTTTAGATGCTAATCATTTTTGTAATTGTTTTATTTTAATTAATATTTTTTTATAATTTTTTTTAACAATGTGACATATAATTTAGATTGTAATATAAATTGGGCTTGCAATAGACTAACAGTATTTTGTTTTAGCTGCAGAATATATATATATACAGAGATGCGTGCTTCGAACCAAATTAGTAACCAAACTTGATTGTTATATAATATGTTATTGACATTATGTACAGTTTATTATTTTGTTTAACGCTATTCAGTTTTTTAAATATATATTTACATATTTAAATATATATTTATATATACAAGCTAACATAGTACGCTTCACATATGACATTATGGCATGTTCTTTAGTTTGCCTTTTTGTTGGTAGAGTAATGCAAGGCGCTCCGATTCGAGTTTAATTCAACTGAAGAACAACATGCACAACAATCAGGCATATATAGTAAACAGCTGCATATATATATAATTTATATATACGCCTAGTTTAATATACACCCATATAAAGCTCACTTATATATACATATATATATATAAATAAATGTATAATTAACATTATCAAGCATACGTGTAACTAACAAGAAAGTATTATAGAACAAAAGTGAAAACGTGACGAGGAGAATAATGAATGGAGTCGAGAGAAGTTGAAGCAAGTCACAAGCGCCCATTTATCAACTATTTACATATGGAAAATCGAAATAGCAAAAAGAAAAAGCTTTAAAGGCAAACAACCCTACAAGTCTACATAGTACTTAGCCTTTGCATTAATAATAAAAACAAAACGAAAAGAAAAGAAAAGAAAGTAAGAAAACCTTAGGCATGCTACAAAATTTATATTTAAATAATTTGCAATAATTGTAATTGGCAAAACTCGAAGCTCGAATTGCAATCCCAATGTCTTGGCATAAATTTATAAATATGATATATAAATATTCACAAAGCATATCCATTGTTTTTCAAAACAAAACTCCCATTAATTCTTACGTTGTTAATTTAGTTTATACACATGTTTGCAAAGACAAAGGCAAGCAAATAAATGAAATTATATTATTTATATACCTTGTTCAATCATACTAACAATTTCCACACACACACATACACTATAAATATATTTGTAAAGCTCTTCTGTACTTATATATCCATATATACATACATCAAATATGTTAAAAGCACACAAACTGCCTGTTTTGCTAACATATTATTAGTTTTTATGCAAAAATGGGGTAATATAATTAAGTTTTTATTAATTTGAACAAAAACCAAAACTGCAACTAACGCTTTGTCTCTAAGTATATATATAATTTAACACACACATATATATATATACATATAAAAACAACTAAGAACTATAACTTCATTTTCAACTGTATTAGCAAAATTAAAAAACATGTTCGTAAGAAACTGCTAAGACAATACCCTAAACGTCAACAGGATACATTTGACTATATGAAATGAATTCTTCAAAGCAAGATAACTAAAATTTAAAAATATACAAGTGTAGCATTATCTGCTATTTAAGTAACAATCCAGGATAAGTGATAAGTTTCTTAATTTCTTCAAATTGTTTTTGGTTTTTTTTCATACAACTCTTTAAAACAGAAAAATGTCATTTCGTTTTTTAGTCACTAAAATGATTTCTGTTGATGCTTAGCGTATTTAATAATGTACGTAACTGTAGCATTAAAAACCAATATATAAAACAAAACTAATCTAAATTTATAAAATACTAACTGAAAAATTAAGTTAATTTGAACAAAAAAATATTGGTTTAATTGTTAACTTTTGTTGAAAATACATATTTAAAAAAAAAAAGGAGAAATACACTTTACTATAGTAAAACTAAATACAAAATCTATTATTATACAAGGAGAAAAAAACGAAACAAAACAAAACACATGCATATGTACATATATTTATATAATATTGTGAAAAGAAAAACTAACAATTTAGTAAAGGCGAAAATTCCGTTCAGGAGTTTTTTATATGTACCATATATATAAATTAAAATTTATTACAAAAAATATGCAAGTTTGTTTTGAAATATTTAGACATCAGTGCGGTAAAATATTTGACAATTTGATTTTATTGTTCAAAACTGGCGCCAAACACATGCTAATGTTAAGCAACAGAGAAATGTTAAAAAACAGATGTGATTGTTTCTGTTACGGCGATGTTAACATGTGCTAGCCGGTTAGCAGCTGATTAATTCACAGCCTACATTCGACTTTAATATTGTTACTTTCGTAATTTTAAACGACATTTTCTTTGGACGTCAATATTAAGTGAAAATAAAAATTTATATGTGGCAAACTAAACGAACAACAAACAGGAACTTGGTTCGTTCATTCGGTTTGCTGAGTTGTGCAATCGAACTTGTTCCGAAACGAATCGATAAGCAACTCGATTGTGAACAATAAACACAAAGAATATTTTACTCGATACAAAATTTGTTTACGCTCTAGTGTCCAATAAGTCAACCGAAAAAGTTGATAATTAAACATTCCGCAGCCATGGACGCCACAACAAGCCTAGCCGACAAGCTGGCATCGAAAACGGCCAGCAGCAATTCGCTGGACAGCAGCTCCAAGTCAAGTTCGCTTGGCTCCAAGCACGGCGCCGAGAATGGCGTACTTAGGGATACGCCCTTTGCTTATTTGGACGGCGAGGAGGATCAGGACCAAAAGAACGATGTCACCTATGTCTGCCCGTATCGCGGACCCGTCTTCGGGGCCCTAACCATCACCAATTATCGCTTGTACTTTCGTTCGCTACCGCTGCGCGACCAGGAGCCACCCGTTGTCGTCGACGTGCCGCTGGGCGTGATAGCGCGAGTGGAGAAAATTGGCGGCGCCACGTCACGCGGCGAGAATAGCTACGGCATTGAGATATTCTGCAAGGATATGCGCAACCTGCGCTTCGCCCACAAGCAGCAGAATCACTCGCGTCGCACCGTCTTCGAGAAGCTGCAGGCGAACGCATTTCCGCTCTCCTACAGCGGCAAACTGTTCGCCTTCGCCCATGCCGCGGCGGCACAACCGCCCGCCGCCAATGCGGCCGTGAGCGCCGGCTGGGATGGCTGGGCCGTGTATGAGCCGCTGGCGGAGCTGCGACGCCTGGGCGTGCCCAATGATATGTGGCGTGCCACAAAGCTGAACGAATCCTATGGCATTTGCGATAGCTATCCGGCTGTTTGGGCCGTGCCGAAGGCGGCCTCTGATGATTTTCTGCGTCGCGTTGCGCAGTTCCGTTCGCGTTGCCGTTTGCCAGTTTTGTCCTGGATGAATCCTCGGACACAGGCAACAATCACGCGCTGCTCCCAGCCGCTGGTGGGCGTTAGCGGCAAACGCAATGCCGATGATGAGACCTATCTTAGCTATATTATGGAGGCGAATGCACAGTCGGACAAGCTGACCATTATGGATGCCCGGCCCAGCGCGAATGCCATTGCGAACAAGGCAAAGGGTGGCGGCTACGAGTCCGAGGATGCCTACAAAAATGTGGAAATCAATTTCCTAGACATACACAACATACATGTTATGCGCGAGAGCCTGCGCAAGGTGAAGGAAGCCTGCTATCCCACCACCGACGACTCCAAGTGGCAGACGGCCATCGATAGCACATTGTGGCTAAAGCATATACGCTGCGTTCTGGCCGGGGCTGTACGCATTGTGGACAAGGTGGAGACGATGAGCACTTCGGTTGTGGTGCACTGCTCCGATGGCTGGGATCGCACAGCGCAGTTGACGGCGTTATCCATGCTGCTGCTCGATCCGCACTATCGCACCGTGCGCGGCTTTGAGGTGCTCATCGAAAAGGAATGGCTGTCCTTTGGCCACAAATTTCAGCAACGCATTGGCCATGGCGATAACAAGCATTCGGATGCGGATCGCTCGCCAGTTTTTCTGCAGTTCATCGACAGCGTCTGGCAAGTGAGTCAACAGTTTGTCAATGCCTTCGAATTCAATGAGCACTTTCTCATCACAATTGTGGATCATCTGTATTCGTGTCGGTTTGGCACCTTCCTGTGCAACACCGAGGCGGAGCGTGTAGCAGAGGGTAAGCTCTACTATATACATATATTTTTCTATGTGCAATAACTAATTTCTACACTTTCCCGCCCAGATCTTAAGCACAAAACAATTTCGCTGTGGACGCACATAAACTCCTCGCTGGATCAGTATCTGAATCCGCTGTTCCCCTCGTTCACGCACGGCCCCGAGCCCGTGTTGCGGCCCATTGCCAGCGTGCGGGCCGTGCGTCTCTGGAAGGGTCTCTACTGCCGCTGGAATCCGGGCTTGTGCGCGCCCCAGCACGGCTGCCAGCGTACACGAGAGCTGCTCTCCAAGCAGGATCTGCTGTTCAAGCATGTCAATGAGCTGCGCCTGAAGCTAAACAATCGCAGCAACAACATGCAGACGACCACACGATTGGCCTCGCCCATGCACTAAATAGTATTTTGTTTATGTTTACTTTCCTGCTCTAACTAGTTCCCATTAACTGTATTAACTACATAACTTATACATGCATTTCCATGTACAACACTATTAACGAATTGTTTAATCCAAATATTATGTGCATAAGCAGCAATACTAATAAATATATACATACTATAAACTAAATATAATTATATTCATGAAATGTTGTTTTCTGTTTTGATAGCCGTTACGTGCATTTAATTGTTGGCAAAGCGGATTTGAATTAAAACAACTGCAGATAATAAAAATGTGTTTAGCTTGTATGGAAACAAATATAAACATTTTAACAATTAACAAAACCTTATGGTGCAAAACATAATCAAGTACTTTCTTCATAATTATTTAGCTGGTGACTGTAACCCCAAAGCTGTTACCTATGGGCATATTCCATCAGCTCTTAATTGAAAGTTGCATTAGAATTTCATTTTAAACTTTCTAGCTAATTTATGAGACAATTGCGGAATCATAGAATCAGTTAAAAGCCAGCTTTATTGGCCATCACATAACATATCCCTATTCTTTCTTTTTATCCAAGCAAAACTTATACACAGCTTTTATTTTTTAACACTAATCTAAAGTAATGCCACAACAATTTAAAATTGATAAGGTCAGGGCATCTAAGGAAAATGTCGAAAGTTTAAAGAGCAATCATAAATTACAATGAAATAAACATTTATGCGCAATCAAGTCTTTATTTTCCGCAATCTCAAGGTTCTGACCAACTTAGGATACACGGGCAAATAATCATTCAAAGTAGCTGTTAATCACAGGGCGCACTATATACTATTTTCATGCACACACACACATACCCACACACAGATGCACGTCAATTCATTGTCAATGCCAGTAGGCGTTGCCAACTGTTGCGCGCAATTCCAATTTCATTCATAAAAATTTAGCGCACTTTGGCGCCTGCGCATTCGCGATAAGCATGTGCCAGCCAGCAATTTAATGCCATTTTGCGCCAAAATTACAAAACACAATCACAGTTGCTTCAGTACGTTTTCGCACGTTCATTAATGCAGTCGCATTTGGGGAACGGCGCCACTTCGAAGTGATTGGCAACGCAACGCTCAGTCGTAGCAGTGTGTTAAAGTGCTGTTGCTGTTGCAATATCAGCTCTGTTAACCGTAAAATGTTAACATATTAATACAAATTAAAAAAAACAAGTGCAAATAATGCAGTTAAAGCCTAGTTTCTTGGTATTGTCATTTTTATTGTGTCTTGGCCGTGTTTGTGGGGTTAAAGAAATACTGTTGCTCATTTCCTGTCCGCAACAAGCCGAAATTAACTGTCGAGCTCTGCGCGAAAGCCTGCTGCAGCAACAACAACAACAACTAAATGAGGCAATTCCAACGGATTATGATTACGCCATTAAGGTGCACATATTGCAAGAACTATTCAATTACTGGACCCTGCTGGACGCGCTGCCCTATTTGCAAGGCAAGACACGTTTGCTAAACGCGAATACCGATTGGATTATTTGGTGCCAGCACAACACGCACGTCTCCTCGCTGCGTGGCCTGCTCGAGCAGCTGCATCGCCAGGATGCGCAAGAGGTGAATTTCGTTTGCCGTCGCGAAAACACATCTTTTCGTATAATTTAGAAAAATTGTTACAGCTTGTTTGTTGAACAACAAATGTGTGTTGGAAATACTCCCATAAAAATACAAACATATCAAAAGCTTTACAACAGATCGTAGAATCAATTTCAATACAAAGCAGTTATTATAGAAAATATAATGCGTATAAGAGACGAATTTTTCCAAGCATTGTAACAATTTTCTAATGAAGAGTTTTATGAATTTTTACAATCAGAAGTAAATGTTTCCTCAATTAATGTAAAAATGCTATAAGAAACATTATAGAAACATTTTTTTTTATTCAAATAAATACTTTAAAAAGTATTCCGAAAATGAATGTATATTGACAAGTTATACCTATAGAATAGCGATTGTTTCTAAAGAGCTAGAGATTATATGACATAATAATATATTTATGCCCCAGGGTCTACAGCCTCATAAGAGATAACACTCTTAATTAAATGAAAAGTTAAAAAATGTTTAATTATCCACATCTTAACTTGATGTTGGTAATCAAATTAACTGTAATCCGAAACACTCTTTTTTTTAAATGCAAATATAGAAAAGCGAAAAGAGCTATATGACATAATAAAACACATAAAACAGTTAACCGAAGATTCAACTGTTGAAAGAGAGCGAGAATATATGGCATAAGAATATATTTATGACCCAGGGTCTACAGCCTCATAAGAGATAACATTCTCAATTAGATGCAAAGCTTTTTAGAATGTTTAATTATCGGCATTTTAACTTGATGCTGGTTATCAAATTTATCAGCATCAACTTCTCAACTTGGCAACTGTTTTCTTTTTTTGTTCAACGTGTTTTTAAAGTTGGCCTACTACGGACATGCCTTGTACGATGCTGAGGCCACCATTGTGCATCATTTTGCGAACTACAAGGATCCAACATGGTTTCCATATCCCATGCTAAGTGCTGGCGTTGTTTTCACCGGTGCTTTGCTGCGCAGGTGAGTCGGAACGGACAGAATGTTTGAGCATCGCATCGCATGGCATCGTGTGTGGCCATAACTCATCATGGAACATGCATTTTCAGCCTGGTCGAACTTGTTGCTGTTAATGCCCCGAATGCCACAAGGCACAGCGAATTTGCGATAGATGCCGCCCATGAGCTGGCCCGATTCATTTTCGATAATTTAGCACCTGCCGTGCCAAATGCTGATGATAATGATGATGATGGCAAAAGTAGCAGCAGCAGCAGCAGCAGTAAGAACATCGACATCGACATCGACATCAACATCAGCAAAAGGGACGTAGACTTTGTCGACATGTTGCAGCGCAAAATAATTTTGAAAAGTGCTGACTACATTTGTCCCTGGGCGAGAGTGTCGCCAGCCTGGTCGTTGGCATCCTCAGAGACGACAGCGAAGAAGCCAGCGCCAGCGCCAGAGCCTCTGCCCTGCTTCTTGCATGCAAAGCCGGAAGTGGCCGCTGGGAATGCTGCACATTGTGTGAGTTGAATAATGGGGCGTATTCACATCAAGTGGCGGTGGGGTCATTTAAGATTGAAGGAACACGCTGATGGCTGATGGTCAGCTGAATTTGATGCGATTCAAGTAAAGTCTATTCGCTGTTGCCTGAATAGTTCAGTACCCCTTCCCTACATAGCCTACATACTATACACACTCTTGATCACAATAATAAGTACATAACCCCATTTTTGCATGCAAATATTTAAAGTTATATTAAATATAGATACATAGTCTCTTTTTCATTATGTTGTCAAAAAATACAGAAAAAATAGTTAAGTAATATGCAATACATACTTTGAATAACAAGGCGTAGCTTATATTCTTTCAAGCTTCATTATACTCTCCCTCTCTCGCTCTCGTCATATTTCCTTTCCAGTCTCTACCACTACCGAGCTCTACGTTTTATTGCGCGCCATTTTGCTTTCGTTTAGCGACACTCATTTTACACACACATATTTGCATAAACATAAACGTTGATTTACGGGCACAAAACGGTTGAAACAATGACGAAGTATTAACTTTGTAGAATGTTTACCGAAACACACAACACTTGAACTAATCGCGGCTAGTACCAAAGACTGTGACAAAAAAAAAACGATTTGACATGCACGCGCGAATGGTGCAACCGATCTAAAGAGCAGACGCGCACAGACTAAATTATCTCAAAAGGCATTCGCACTATTACACTAACACTAATACAACATCTGCGCTCAGTCCTCTCACACTGCTCGCGCTCTAGGCTGGATACGCTACCAATATAACGGGATCGGCGTCAAAGAACACAGTAACTATATGCATGAATAAGCTCTCTCATTCATACCATCAAAAACGCCATATCTTACGTAGACAGTAGATAATTACTTATATTCCACGCTCAGTCTCCGCAAAGTGTTCACTCTCCAAATGAACGCTCCCTGGCCTCTTCTATTATTGTACCCACATTAAAGGATTCATTTCGTCCATCTCTTAATGATAGAGATTTGAAAATAAGTTCATTTCGCAAGAAACGGTAAAAATCTGTAAAATACGACTTTAATGACTTTTCTCATTAACCATAAAAAATATTGGATAAAAATGTAAATAATTTAATGGACTTTTAGTTTTTTTTTTTCACTTTACTGCGAGGAACATTTACAAAATCACTTGTTTATTATATACTCTTGCGTATTTGAAGAGAAATAAAAACAATTTGCTTGGAATATCGAATTGAATGAAAATTCGAAATATGTATGTGCCATTTATTTAATATTTAAATTAATGTATATTTATTGTTTTTGCAATTTTTTGATATTTTATATTTTTACGACCATTTCGCATTAAAATCTCAATACAATTTTACCAAAATTTTTCGTTGAGCCACTGGAAAGTGTGGAGCTACATATTTTAATTTATCGTTTGTTTGTCTAAAAATGCCAAAATTCCTAATAAATTTTGTAAATTTAGATTTAAAAGAGAGAGCATTTATTTTCACAAATAATAAAATATTACGCATACGCGCCGTGGCGCCTGCATGAAACTAAAAACCCGACGTATGTGTAATTAACTTTAAATGCTTAACTGCATGTTTTAAAGTATATTTTATATGTTTGATTTTTAGACACAGATTGAATGAAATACTTCGTAAATTAACTATGCCATGGCATGGCTGCAGAGTAGGTAACATGTTTAGTTTAATGTTTTTGCGATTTAAAGGACGACAAACATTTGTCCAGACATGCTTGAACGGGGCAACGGGGCATTCAGGCAATTAGCATTTGAAACCTATAACCATAAATTCTCTGACAACGGTCAAACACAAACTGAAACTGAAACTGAAGCCGAAACGATTCTCTCACCCACAACAGGTGCACACAACTGGCGCACACATCTATTTTGCAATCAAGACCTGTGCAAAATTCCATAAGGAGCGTATACCAATCATCGAACGCACCTGGGCGCCCGATGCCATGCGGCGCAAATACTACAGCGATGTGGCAGGTAAAGCGACACAACACGACAACGATGAGCGCAATTAAAGCAAATGACTGGCTGCTGCTGCTGCCTTCACTCTGAATTTGGGCGGGGCGGGGCGGGGCGGTGTGTAGAAAATAGGCAAACTCTCGCACACTTGCATACAAAAACAAGTAAGAGTACGCTAGGCGGCAGTGCACGACCATAAGATACTCTGTACTCAGCGCTAACAGAGACTAGGGCTTTGCTGCTGCTTCCCTTAGCTTCATATTATGGAAAAGATATCCCATTATAACTTCACTTTTTATAATCCGAACTTTGTGTATTTTTTGCCGCTAGAATATGGAACCTTAATGTGTGTATGCACCAAAGCACAAAGCTCTAGATTTAAAAATGACTTTGGATTAAATTATTCGGGAAATTGGAAAAAGATTTCCAAAATTAAATAATTTTACTATAAGTACATACTAAATTTAGTGTCTGTAGCTCTTAAAATCTCCATGTTATGCTATAAAAATCCAAATTCCATGTCGATTTTTATCGATATGACGAAAAACAGATATTTGTCGATAGTATGAAAACAAAGGCAGATTTATCGATATTATTAAGATGGAGATATTTATCGAAACTATGAAAGTAAAGAGAGAGAGTTAAAATAATATATATAATATATAAAAATATATAAGAATTTAAAAATTCAGTTTTATCGCTTTTGTAGTTCTCCGATAGCACTAGCTAGACCGGCTATTCAAGTTGATCAAGAATATATATAACACTTATCGACACTTTATCAACACAGGTTACAGGGTATTAAAAGGAGCACAAACTAAACATGCAAGCAAACCTAAACACACACGTATAGCCTCGAGCTGGATGACTCGCAAAGACGTGGAGTCAACCAGTTTGCAATTGCAGCAGCTGCCATATTGAATATTCATTGATTTGTCTTTATGATCTTTCACCTTGATGCTACCTGCGGACACAACAACTGCAACTACCAATGGCAACCGCAACAGATGCCGGCATACCAACAATCAGCACGGGCCAAGCCAATGTGCCGACAGGACATTGTGCCAAGACATTGGCTATTTTGCAATTATCCCTCAAGGATATCAACGAGCAGCCGCACATACGCTGGCTGATGCTAGTCGACGACGATACGCTTCTCAGGTGTGTATAAGTGTTTGTGTGTGTGTGTGTGTGTGTGTGTGTGTGTGTGGGTGTGTGTGGGTGTGTATCAAGGCTGCAAACAGCTTTTTGATCCGAAACGGAATTATGCATTTTAATTTGCCTTTGAAATGATTTTGTTGGCTAAGCAAGAGCCGCATCGCATTCTGATGCGAACCACTTATTTCTAATTTACTGGATCAAATTGACTATTTTTTGCTTCTTTTCTTTAAATATTATTGTAACATTTTTAATTTGTTTTGTAATTAATACAAAAAAAAATGTTATATTTGATGAACCAAGGATGCCTTCATTGGAGCCAGTTTCATGAACCAAAGAATGGCTCCGAACCGTGAACCGAACCACTTACAACTTTTTTGGTTAAGTTTGCAGCCTTAATGTGTGTGCGTGTGTGTGGGTGTGAGCCAGGATTTTTATGCGGCTTACACGCCTCAAAGCACATTCAATTTAAATTATCATTGTTATTCTTCTTCTTGTTTATATCAATATATATATATGTATGTATATGCATTTTGATTGATATCAATATGCGGCATTAATCCTTCGCAGCGTGCCCCGTCTGAGCGCTTTGGTGAGCTGCTACAACCACACGGCGCACATATATCTGGGCGAACGCTATGGCTATCGGCTGTATGCGCCGGATGGGTTCAATTATCACACTGGCGGCGCTGGCATTGTGCTCAGCGTGCCGCTGGTCCGGCTCATCGTGGAGCACTGCAGCTGCCCGGCGGCCAGTGCGCCGGACGACATGATATTGGGCTACTGCCTGCAGGCGCTGGGCGTGCCGGCAGTGCATGCGCCCGGCCTGCATCAGGCACGGCCACAGGACTATGCGCCGGAGCTGCTGCAGCTAAATGCGCCCATTTCGTTTCACAAATACTGGCACACATCGCCGGAGCACACGTACACGCGCTGGCTGGGCGGCACCTTGGCCAATGCCAGCAGTGCGCGTCCAGCGCCACGTCCGGGCAAAGATCGCCTGGCCACGCCGCTGCAGCTTAACGGACGCGCCCTCCTGCAGCTGGCCAATATGGGCGCTGGCCTGGATGGCGGCGGCACCTCAAAGCATCATCTGGACCTCTAATTTGCGTTCAGGTGAGTGGCAGGTTGAAAGTACTACTTGAAGCGCATTTCGAAAGCAACAAATCCAAGCGAATGCCGCTGACACTGGCAGTTGGACAAATGTTGTCACCACAAAGCCGTGGCCTGTCCAAAATATTCAATCTACTCCAGCCAGAAGCCAGAGCTGCAGCCATCAAGCGCCTGCCAAGCACACACACACACACACACATACACAAATTTTCCCATTTTCTACACGGAAAAACTTTGCCAGTTTTGAGTTGGAAAAAGGTGTGCGGCAAGCGCTGATTTGTTCATTCGGGTTGTGTGTGTATGCTTTTGTGTGTGTGTGTGTTTGTGTTTTGTGGTTTTCGTGTCACTTTAATTAGTGGAAATGCTTAAATGTGGCTGCGAGTCGCGAGCATGGTGCAGACTTTATGGACGTTTTCCAGGTTCCAAGAATCTAATATTTTAAATAGTTACCAAGCAACACTGCACAATTATCTTTAAAAAGCCGAAGGCAAAATACCCTTGCGGATATAAGAAACCCTATTTTGAATCGATTGTTGCCATATATATGTTATATATATATCATATATACTTTTTCATATAGTAGTCCGTTGTTGACAAACCATTTGCCCATAAGTAAGCAGTAATTCGTCTCGTAAATGTCAAGTTATACCAAGATCTCGTGGAAAACAAAAAATGTTACTTCATTATGTGTACTTCATTTTCTGATTTGCAAACCCTAAATATATAAAACTGTTGGGCCCGAATGCCTGACTGGAAAATTCAGCCCGCAAATGTCGAAGATTCGCTCAAAACGATTGTTTCAGTGAATTTGGAATTCCACCCGCAAGTGCGGAAAAACTGATTGCATGTAACTATTTTGTTGCTGCAATAAGAATAAAAAAAAGAATACGTGTTTCAACGGTTTTGGAAATTCCAGCCGAAAGCGTGGAAAATTTAGTTACATCCAACTTTTATGTTGCTCTTTATAAGAACTTAAAAAGTACGTTTAGTGATTTACAAAATACCACCCGCAACTGTAGAAAATTCCATTGCACGCACTTTTTTTTGCTCTTTATAAGAATACGCATTTCAAAATGATTTTAAATTTCACACAGAAGTGTGAAAAATGTAGTTGCATGCAACTTTTTTGTTCCGCTTAATAAAAAAATTATGAAAACGTATTTTAGCGGTTTTGAAATTCCACCCGTAACTGAGGAAAGTTCGCCTGGGCAAGGCCGGGCAATATTCGCTAGTTCATAAATATAATAATAAATTGACTTACCCTTTGTTGTATTTCAGATTAAATATCCAAAAGCAGGCAGCCATTCAGAAGTCAAGACCATGAATTTATCTAAAAGTGAAATGTGAAAATAAATGTCATTAAAGTGAAGTCCATGAAAAAGGTAACCAAAATTCGATGTCAAGCATAAACTTTGAAAGAGAATTGAAGTTAGATATTTCGATAAAAATTAGATGTATTATATAGTAATAAATGAAAAAAATTGATATTTATTTCATCAAACTTAATACATATCTGTTTTTTATTACAAAAAACACAATCAAAAAACAAGTTTTATATTTCTTAAAATTTTAAAAGGTTTTCAATTGTAAGTTTTCGTTGTAGATGCCATATAAATGTTCCTTGGTTTTAGGTGTTTTTAAATTAAAGTCTATTTATTTTTTTTGGCCAAATAATTGATATTAGACCTGCGACATTGGGCACAAAATTTGCATTTTATTTCAATTTGATGGCACTCGAAGACCACCTGCTCATCCGTATCACTCAAAGCTGAAAGCATGGCCAAGCAATTTGAATGACTTTTTCGCACCTTACACTTACTTAAACCTCATTAAATGTAAATTTGTGCAAGGACCAGCTCGAGGACGACAGCTGGGCTCCGGCGCTGATGAGGGGCATCAACAGTTTACGCTCGACTGCATTATTCGAGTGGTTTATCCGACGGCGGTTGGCTGGATGCCCCAACTGAACTGAACTGAGCTGAACCAAATGGTGGATGCATCTTTGAGATGCTCGCCGATAAACAAACAATGCGCTTCATTTATCCGCCCATTGTAGGCCACGCCCGCCACGTTGCATGCAACATACTTCAATGCAGACTCATGTACCCCAAAGTGCATCTATTATTCAAATACTAATCAATACTTTTCGCAAGTATCCCCGTCGCCGTGGGAGTTGGAGAATTCGGATGACTTCACTAAATAGGTGAAAACAATGTGTCAGTTTATTTGGACGCGTTGACAGTTGTAATTGTCTGCGGTTGTATTCTCGTTTAACTTCAATTATTCACCGAGTTAGTGAAAGTTTAGTCGTGTTTCTGCGAGCTGCCAAATTTAAGACATGCCCCAAAGATAATGTCATCAATAGACTAACAATATTTTGGGGTGCACATAGAGGAAAACTATTCGTATTCAATTTGGGTCATGCTGTTATTATTATTCCCTCACGAACAGCTTGAGCAAGTTTATTTACATTCTTTATATACCCTGTACTCGTTATATAGTCGGGACGACCGCATAAGGAACATATATTAATTCCGCACTAACAGACAATTCGATTATGTCATGTGTGTCTGTCTGTCTAAAGTTCCTTCAATTTGCAGTCTATGTTCGCATATAAATTATATTTTGTGTTATCGATAACTACTCTTTTCGATTATCGATGGCCGATTTTCCCAAATATCGATATTCCATCAATATCCGACATTTAAGACATCAAGTTTGTCATTTTCTTATCACAAATAAGGCATATTTCGCATTTTGAATACTCCACACGACAAAAGAAAATAAAAAGCCTATAGAAGAGGGCTACAGGATATGTTTAAGTCGGGCATTCTCTTTTCTGGCTGCGGCCTAGAAACTTAAGCTGATATATGTAAAAATTATATGGAAAAAATAATAAGAACGCGAAAAATCGATTGTTTTTTTAATCAATAAAAACTAATTAAATAAAAAATATATCAAAAAAGTTTAACTAAAGTGATAAATTAATTTGGTAAAAAAGTTCATATAATTGAACTGTTTTACTATTTATACGCCGAAGATTTAATACCCTTGTAGACATTCGCTTTACGAGTTTGCAGACATGAGTTTGATGAAAATAATTTGGAAAGCAGAATATTTTGCCATACTTTTCGACCGATCTTTCCTATGGCAGCTATATGATAAAGTGCTCCGATGTTGATAGAATTTTGCATATATGACGAACATATCAAATCGGCTGTGGATGCTGATCCACATAATATATATGCTTAATGGGGTCGTAGATGTCTCCTTCTATGCGTTACACATTTCATGACAAAGTTATAATACAAGAGTATAAAAATTAATTTGGCAAGGAAGCCTTATTAAATCTAATTATTACCTTTGTATAATTTAACTATTATTAAAAAAATCATATCTATTAACTGTAATATCGGAATAAACAGCTGAACCGAAGGAGTATTAGCTCAGGCTATAAAAAATAGATTTAAAGTTCTCTAAGAGAAAAAACAAACAAAATTTTTGGCATAATTATTATTTTGAGGCATATTTTTGAGTAATTATTTGAGCAAAGTTTTTAAGAGCATATATGAAAGACTTGTGTAAATGAGAAAATCTCTTTTAAGTATATATAGGTTTGTTTATTTATTTTTCCTTTGCGGCTCAAAGGTTTCAAATACAAAAGAGGAGCTCTATAAAATGCGAGCAAGGCTGCCAGCTTAGGTGAAGGTATATTCAAGTCTCTCAGCTCTTTAAAGTCTCTTCACATACTTTGTCTCGTCTGGCTGCGAACGCGACACTCGACACTCGACTCGCCTTGCTTATCTCTGGCGTGGCAGAGGAGGCAACGTGCCAGGCTGGCACAGGAAGACACATTCTCATCTACGAGGACGTGTACTTCCTGCCGCTTCGTGCCCTAATTAGTTGCGGATTTTTCAATGAATACGAAGCAGCAACAGCCACCGCATGCCGGCAATGCGACAACTTGAATTCCAAATAAATTTAATTACCAACCAACTTGCAGTTAAATAAATGCCACATTTGTATGTACATATACACAAACATATATAAATATATATACATATATTCCCAATCAACGCCAGTCGTAGTCATCTTCCTCAGATTCCGCATAGTCTACGGGCACATTTTCATCATTTCCATAGTCATCATTGTAGTAGCCATCATCCGCATCTTCTTCCACTGAGGTCGCCTGTCGTGGTCCCACAAAGCTGATCGCATTTCGCGGCAGCAGCTGTATTTTGGCCAGGTTGCGTTGTTTCTCATTCTTGTAGAGCTGAAATATTGCCGGCTGCATGGGATCACTGGGACTCCAGGGCAAAGCACAGAGTGTGCTCAGCGAGAGAACTGCGCGTTGGGATGAATATTTTCGAATTTGTCAAATCAATCATTGTATATATAACTTTATATAATTTTAAGCCCAACCACTAACTAAACGCGCAACACGAACTAAACTGAAAGTCGATTTTTTTGAACAGATATTATATTAAATAATAGAATAAAGAATTTTTGTATTGCCTCAAAAAAGTATTTATTTATCGTGGAGTATATTTCCTATAGATCTGCTAAACGCTTTTTATTTAATTTATTCCTTTTTTTTATATTATAGTATAATTTTGTCATAAATTGTGTAACGCATAGAAGGAGACATCTCCGATCCCATTATCATTATTATCCATTATCCACCTGTCCGTCTGTCTGTCTTTCAGTTTAAAGCCTATCTTGAATAGGTTCGTCTTTCTATTATATGCTGCACATAAGTCGGAACTGACCGGATCGGAGGTCTATATCATATAGCTGTCATAGGAACGTTCGGTCGAAAAGTTGGTTCTGGTATGGAAAACAGTTTTGCTTATCATAATATCTTAACCAAACTCTGCATTTTAAAGTTTCAATATGCTCGCTACATATATGCAAATCGTATTCTATCAACATCGGACTAATATATCATCTAGTTGCCACTATAGGAACGTTCGGTTCTTATATGGAAAACTATTCTCTTTTCCAAGATATTCTCGTCAAACTCAGCATTTACAAGCTTCACAATTCTCACATATCTGTTAAACCGTAAGACAAATGCGTATAAGAGTATTAAGTTTTCGGTGTGCCGAAGATATCCCCACTTTCTAGTTTAAGATTTGAGCAACTTTTGCGTTCTCTCTACTTACCGAAGCAAGCCAGCACAACTGTCAACTGCATTTTCACAATATCAACTGAGGCTGCTTGTGAAATGCATTTGGGCTTTTTATAGCAAACATTTGGAAGCTGCGCTTATTTGTGGACAATAATAATTTTGGAAGCTTTTCTTTTAATGCTGATTTGATGATCATTTAATGGAAAGTAAAAGTTGTTGGCCCTTCTTTTTGTCGTTAAAAAAATTTTATATACAACATAATTGTATTGATTGTGTCAGCGATTTTGATAGCTAAAGAACTTTAAATAGTTTAACAACTTGGATTTTATGTCTTATGCAGATGATGAAAATTGTTTGATTTAAGCTCAATTTAGTTGGGTTTCTGTTGTTGTTGTTGTTGTAAGTTTGCCCTCAGTTTATGTCTTTTCACTTTTGCCGCTGTCAAAGTTGTTGAGGCTTTAATCTACGAAATACATAAAAATGTAAACTCCAAAGAAAATGTCAAAAATTGTGAACATTATCTTGAGAGTTTCATGCAGCATTTTCTTTTGCATAAAATTACAGTTTGTCCCTGGCGAGGACACATGCGCAAATAGAGAGATGAGATTACATGGACATGGGTGTTGCTTGTGGCTACTTGAAAGTAGATTATACGCAACACGCACAATGTCACGTCGGTAAAGGTCCAGCTGGGGCTGGCTTGGTGTGGCTTGGTTTGACTCGCCTTGGGTTTGGCGTTAATCTTAGTCCAAACATCAAAAAGTTAAGCCACAGCAAAATTTAAGTAAACGCCAAACCAACCCAACGCAACCCCGCCCACCGCACAACCAAAAACGAAATGAAGCATGAACAGAAATTGTTTAAAAAGATTTCTCTCACACAATGTGCAACAAAATCCTTGGCGATTTGGCAAACAGTTTGTGAATAGGTTTGGGGACCAACTGTAGCTGCCACCTCTTGGACTCTGTGTGTTTCTTGACGCAAGTTTCACTTGAGCTCAACTCGGCTCAACTCAGCTCAGTTTGGCCAATTCCCATTTGAATTTAGTCAATTGTTTTAGTTTTGTGTTTGAATTTAACACACTGGCAAACTCACTTGGCTAGGTTTTGATTTGCTGCAGCTAAACTTGTATGTAAATTTACAATATTTTATAGTCTAGGGTATTATAATATGTATGGAGTAAACAGCACATTGATTTGCGTTTTTATCCTAGTCAATGTATTTTTCATGAATTTAAATCCAAGGTGGAAATTGTTTAAAAACCTTTTTAAATGTTCTAAAAGCTTTTATTATTATTTTCTATATCCTGAATCCATTGAAACTGGCTGGAAAGGGAATAATGGCTTTGTGCAAACGTTTGTAACAGGCAGAAGGAAGCATCTTCGACCCCATTGTTGGTCAACCTTCTGTCTGTCCGTCCGTCTGCCTGTCCGCCTGTCCGTATAATTGGAATGCGTCGATCTCACAGTTTGTTTGCGATTATCGATAACTTGCCCTGCTTCCAAGCAATCGATTATAATCGATATCGAAATTTTCTTTTCTAAGAAAATCTCTGGTTTTATTGGCCAGAGGGCGACTCAAATTTGGTGTATATATAGATCAAGTTTCTTTCATTTTAGAGCAACCCCTCTCCCCTAGCTCGAGCTGCATTTTGTGTTGGTAGAAGAAGCTTAAGGGTATTCCCTGCACTTTGCCTTTTTTTTTATTTTTAAATTACGTTCATTTGTATTATTTTTATATATTATTTTATTTTTATATATTTTCTTCATTTCCTGTAAGCTCATTAATATTTTGGATGGGAAACTCGAAATATTATTATATTATATAAAAAAATCAGATAAAAGCAACACACATAACTCAACCCAACCTATCTTCCAGGCTGTGGGGATGACTTAATTCGGATTCAGGTCATTGAAAATATTGCCCAAATATGCTAACATAATGGAATTAATTTACTCCATAAATTTGATGCGTAAAGCAACCAAATATCATTAAAAGTTTCACCTTTTGCTTTGCTTGCCTAGAACATTTATCGTTACCTTTTTTCTTTTGCTCTTTGTCTTTAATAGATTTGCAAACGAAATAACGCCATGTGGAAGTCTGCTAATCTGCCGATCTCTATCTTGGCAAATTTGTTGAATAAATTCTCGGTTGCCACTGTTTGAGCTGCCGGCTTATGTTTCATTCATTCATCAGTCAAAAGTTGGGCAAATTTTCAAATCGCTGTCAGGCATTTGCCAGCCACAAAACACAAACTTTGAGCCCTGAACCCATTTAGATCAAGTTACGGCGCCTCAAAGCAGGCAACTTCATTCAAACAAAACGCAAACGAAATCCTTGCAGTTAGGCAGCAATAAATTTTTGTCCATGTCTAAAGTTTAACTGGAGGACCAACAAGAAAAAACACTACTCGGGAGTGGCAGATACCCTGACTGGCAGATACCCTGAATACATACACGTACACAGGCCTACACACAAATGCACATATGCTTCATCTTCCTTACATAAACCCATACTATGCATAATGCTATCTCAAATAACTTCGGTGTTTATTGTCCGATCTACAGGAAACTTTCAGAGCATAAATATAACGCCCATCAGTGTGTGCATACCTAAGCATAAGACTATGCCTCCAAAAATGGTTCTGTTTATATACCCTTGTAGAGAGTATATAATCTCTGACCTCATAAAGTATATGAATTCTAGAACAGCATCAATAGCCGAGTTAATATAGTCAAGTCCGGGTTTCTTACTGTCTGTTTCTATGCGAACTCGTCTCCTCAATTTTAAAGCTTTCGTCATAAAACTTTCTATAGCTGCGTCTGTCTATATCATATAATTGCTATAGGAGCAATCCGCTAAAAAGTAGGTTCTTGTATGGAAAAATATTCTGTTTTCAATATTAATATAAAACTCAGCATTTACGAGCTTCACTAATCTCACATATCCGCAAAACCGTCAACAAGGGTTTTAAATTTTTGGCGTATCGAAGATATACTTACTTTCCCTTTTTTTTGTATTTTTGCAACAGCTGCGGCAGATGAAATATTTTAGATCGGTGTATTCTATACGAGTGTCAATATACCAAATTAATTGTCTTTGGCTCTTATAAGCTCCGAGATATGTTTAAAAGCACGAAGAAGTTATTATAGTCTCAGGTTAACGCGTTCATAAATACAGATAGATGGACATAGCCATATCGACTCGTCTATTGTTGTAAGAGTTTATATGCTTAAGAGGCTCGAAGAAGCTGCCTGCTGCCCGTTACATAGATTTGCCCATAACTAATATGCCCCTTTTGGGCAGTTTCAATGGATTCAGGGCATTAAAAAAAAGAATCCCATTTTGTGTCTATCAGGACGTCTAATCTGCAGTCCGTGCAGCAACGCAAGCCCAACTGAATAACTGAACCCATCCAAGCAACTTACCACGTGCAATAAATTCCAAGGCGCAATGTCTGCACTATTTGTGGTTAGCCTCAAGACTTTGGCGTTGGGTCAAAGGTGGTTAAATTGTGCCAGAGAGTGGGGCATGTGGTAGTGTGGCGCGGGGGGGAAGCACGGGGAGGTTACAATCCCAGCTAAACACGCGCCGCGTACGTGATCTGATAGGGAATTAAAGCCGGCACAAACATGTGTAAGTTTGCCCAAATCGCGTCGCATTCGTTTGAGCCCAAGCCACACACGCGCGCACACACACACACACACACACACACACACGCACACACAGAGCAGACTTCCTGCACTCCTTGGTGGCTGTTTCCGTTGCGGTTTTAGCAGCACTGTCTGCACAGTTTGACAGGCGAGGTTCGTTGCGCTAATTTACTTTAAATTGGTTTTTACGGCATTCGCTGCTTATATCCGTGATAAATGACTGGAGGGCGTACTTTGCCGCCCCCAAGCCCCGACTTTCGCCCCCAAAAGATCCCGCTTCCAAGACCCAAATGTCTTTGTTATCGCTAATGGCATCTGTAGCTAATTTTTTGTTATTGTTGCTGTTGTTGTTGTTGTTGCTGTTGTTGCTGCTGTGTGTGGCCCACGTAGTTAAATAAATTGGTAAATAAAAATTAATGCTGCATAAATTACGAATAGCCAATTCATAAAGTTGACGACGTCGCGCTCTTGACAAATTTCCGCTTTTGGCCACTTTTTGGCCATCTAATTAACGAGCAAAAGTTTTTAACCTTTTGTGCAAGTTTTCCTTGCCAGTCCGGCTGCTAGTCCGGGCCAAGAGGTATTGTCCACAATATCGTGCGGCCCCATATTGACTGCTTATCGCCGCAACGCCATCTGAGTGGGCGTGGCATGTCAACTAATGAGAGTCGAAAAAAAAAAGTTTTTCTTTCGGCTTTGCCTTATTCATTGTGGCATAATTAATGAAAGCAACGCTAGTCAAAGCGTTTGGCCGATTAATCAGCTAAAGCTATGGTGGCTATAAGCCGCCCCCTCCCTCCTCCCGCTCCATTGGCTTATTATTTGCCTGCAATGTGGTTAGCTGCAAAATCGCATGGACGTGGGTCACGTTTCAAATGGTAAATACTTTGGTCTACAAATATGTTTATACATTTGTTGGAAATTTAAATGAGCCATAAATAAGCAACTAGCAAAAGTGATGTCAATTGATTTGAGTGTCCAAAATGATTTAAAGTAATGTACCAGCATTTAAAGTTGGGATAAACCTGCTTTCTTTCTTAGTTTCACTCTATTTCTCTCTTTTTTCATCTTTCCCTCGATCATGCTCCCATTTTCTAGCTCTCCTTTAATAACTTTTTATTGATTTCTCGCTGTTGCTCGCTTACTCAATCATTATTCCCCTCAAACTGATTACATTGCCTTTCTATGCGATTTTCATAATCTCAAGTAAGGCCAACCGAATTTTAACGTTTTTTTTCACTTTTTTTACTGTGAAGAACCCCGATAATATTACTGAATTATTAAATTTTTACTTATTATCAGACTGTTATAAATCACTTTGAAACTTATTTTTTCAGCTTCCCTACAATTGAATTTTGCGCAATTAAATTTGCAGCCAGCAAATTTGTTGCCTGTTGAAAATCTGAAATTCCAAATTATGATATGATCACGATTCTAGCAAAGCTGATTGCACAATAATTTTGCGCATTTGAAATAATTTTTAGAAATTTTTGTCAAGCGTCGACGGTGGAAAATAAATTTGCTGCACGTGACGCCATAAATGGCCACAGCAATGGATTTCCGAAAGCTGGCAGCATGGGTTTCTGACCGGGCCAATTGCACAACAATATATTTGTTGATTCGCTGGTGGCGCAAATTGCGTGCCACAAATGGACGCACATAAATCATGCGTGCGACGAAAATCGCTTGGCAACTTTTTACGCACAATTGGCTAAATTCTAAAGCTGCGAACCCGACACAGGTCAGCACTCACACGTCCATTCAAAGTTTTGATATGGGTTTTTCGGGCATTGGATTGCAGCGCCCAACATTTCAAATACTTTAAATCAGAAAGCGGAAAATTAGAAAACAAAACTGTTGCATGGTAGCCGGTTTTTTCTATAGAAAAGTTGGGTTTACATAAACAAATATTTTCAAGATGAGGAAAAGGTAATTGGAATAAAAAATTTGATAAAAATAATGTAAGATATAAAACTTGATTTAACCTAAAGAATTTCTTGAGCTGTGCGAAAAAATCAAGAAGACATCCTTGATTTATTGCATAAATCCAAGAAATTACGCGGTGTTGCACGGCCCGGTATACAAATTTGAACCGGCGACCTGCCGCTGGTTAGTGCGATGCTCACACCCTTTTCTTTTCTCAAAATAAATTCTTTCAACATGTATATGGACGTGTTTAAGTCTTAATTAACATTCATAACTCACAGCCAAGCGTCAGCTAAGCGAACATTTTTAATGAATTTCAAACTCGAAAAAATTTTTCAACGCACTCACAATATGAAAAGAAGATGCAACGAGAGCAGCATTTGTTTATTATGTGTGAGATACTTGAAAGTTCATCAAAATGTTTTTAATGTGGCTTTGGGGGTTGTGTGTGTCCCACTTTTAGTCTAATTAGTCAAGGATTTGGCTGCGAAATGCTCAACCCTCAATAAATAAAATGTAAAGCACGTGCCAGGCGGTATTTAAAATATTCAAATCATAATTTCCTTTTTGCCAGCGCATAATATTAATGCTGTTTGTAAAAAAATTCGAAATTATGCGCACGTACAGCAAAAAGTTTCACAAATTCTTGTTTATTACGTTGAGTTTTATCGGCTTGAAGATTTCAAGTTGGTCAGTGGATCCCTTTGAGATTGACATATATTTTGGTTAAATATTGTGTGCGTGTGGCTTAAAGCTTATCAACAAAATTATATATTGAATTAACTATGCTTTTGGGCACAGCATTGGGAACGCGTATTCATTTGCACATTTAATTACACTTGAGACTTGCACAAAATCAAACCACATTCAAATTGCAATATTCAATCAGCCAGGTTCACCCTCCGCATGTGTGTGTGTGTTTGTGTGTGTATTTGTCCAAAAACAGAGCCCACAATTGCCAGTGCAATTAGGTCGATTTTGTTAGAGTTGGAGACAAGGAATTTTGATTAATGAATACTAACAAATGCATGAGCTGTGCAAGGAAACCTTGGTTATAAATTTACAGATAAAATATCGTATTACAACTGTGCTAATATGTTATTATTATTGCAATAAAAATGGACTTTAAATATACCCAAAACATGCATTGCAATGACGCTGCTTTTAATGAGAGCAACAACAAAAATTCTGGACATTCAATTAATTAGCATCTATTCACAGGACCCAGGACACAGGACACGACACGAGCCAAACGTGCATGACAAACTTCCGCTTTACGGTTCGGTTAAATGAACGCAGTTTGCGGCCAATGGGCGTGGCTTGGCAGAGCAGCTTTAGGGGGCGGAAAGGGCAATGGTGGCGGTTTGGTGCATTTGTGGCCAGTGTGTGCAGTTTTGTTTTCGGACCATTTCACGGGCACATACGAGCCGGAGTAGTGTATGCTGAAGCCGGACAGCTAGCGGAAAACAAATTTTGTACGAAACTAAAATACGTGCAAAGTTTACAAAAAACAATTTGGCTGTGGCTATGCCGCTTCCGTTGCAGCTCCTGCTGAGGTTGTTTAATTATTTGCCATTTAGCTAAGAGAAAAACTTTTGCTAAGCTTTGGATTTAGCAGCAAAATTTTTCTAGCTTACGCGATTCACTGAATTGTTGAACTTGTTATGTTAACCAACGAGGTCTAATGGTTAATTTAAAAATATATACACAATACCCGTCAAATAAAAAATATATATGTTTAACTTCATTTAATATCGCAAGCCAAAGCATTCTATGTTGATTACAAACATGTATGTTCATAAGCTAAATTTCAAATCTACGCGCTCTACTTTTAACAGTGCTGCCACATAGTCACAAAAGTATATGTGGCTTTGCACAGGGCTGCCAGCTGACTGGTTAAACGTGAAGTTGGTTGCGCTGCCGAAAACAGCTGTTCCACCAAATGTTTAGCCAGTTTAAACAAAACGTGTTTACAGTAGTCTAGAACTTGTACCTGATTAATTAAAACATAGAACATGACTGAAATAGAAGGCTATAGAGGTAAGCACCTATTTATTGCATTTTAATGGATGTTAATTAATTAAATACCACACACAGTTGTGCCGCTGCGAATGACGCCGGATGCGAAACATTGTCACAGCGTTTATATGCGCGAGCATTTCATACGTTTAATGGATCCCAACAAACCAAAAGGCCGCACACTATTTCTGCTCAACGTGCCGCCGTATATAACGGAAGAAAGCCTGCAAACGTTCTTCAAGCGCGCCGGCAACGTGGAGAGCGTTTTGTTTGCCGAGAAACCTGGACGCGATGAGACAGCCAAGTGGTACGAGGGAACGGATGTGCCCTTCTCGAATGTCCAGACACCCTTCAAGTTCAAGGTGGCCTATGTGGTCTTTCAGAAGAGCATCAGCATTGGCCGGGCGCTGGCCATAGAAAGCCTCGACTTATTTAACAGCAGCGGCGAATGCCTGATTAAAACGGGCATGGAGCTGTGGCACGACGACTACGAGAACAATTACATACTGGATGTGGAAAAGACCCAGAAGGAAATCAATGCCTATATGGCTGACTACGATAAACGGGAGCGTGCCGCACTGGCGGCAGCCAAAACAAGCGAAGCGGATCCCGACGGTTGGGTCACGGTGGGCAAAGATGGACGCAATGCGGGCTTTGAGCAGAAGGAATCTGTTATTGGACGCATCGAAAGTAAACTGACAAAGGATAAAAAAACCAAGGAGCTCAAAAACTTTTACACATTTCAAATACGTGAAAGCAAAATGCAAAGTATTGTTGAGCTGCGTCAGAAATACGAGGAGGATAAGCAGAAAATCGAATTACTTAAGAAATCGAGACGCTTCCGACCATTTTAGAATAGTTTAGTAATAATAATAAAAATAAATGTAAAATTATAATCTTTGAAGCTAAAAACATGTAGTACAACAGGAAAGGAAGGGTATTTGTAGAGAACCGTTTTAAAGCAATATTCAATCGATCGAAGTTAACTATGCTTGGATTAATTCCAGAAGGGATTAATTACACGCATTCGTTGGAAATTCTGTTTTTAGAACTGAACCTCGATCTATATTTTTCTAATAACGAATGCCGTTCCTATAATTTAAAACTGTTTAAGCTGATTGACTTAGATGTCTTATGATATGTAAATGCGTTCTAAGACGGGTTTTTTGGCTAATTCCACACTTAAGTGTGGAAAATAGATGGAATATGCAATTTTTTTATTTTTTATTTGATTGGCCTCAGTCATTTTCATTTTATGCATCCTGACTAAAATGCAATTTAGTTGAGCTCAACAGATTCCATTCTCGGCAATTGTTTCTAAGCTCATTAATTTGAAGTGAAAAGAAAAACAAGTACGAGTTTTGAAAATTGAATAAACACTCGATTAAGCAAAGCGTGTGTGTGTGTGCAAGCAAAGGTGAAAAGTTGAAATAAATGTTGCATGTTTGTGTTCGGCGAATTTGTGCGCAGAGTCGAATATGAGTTGCATGACACGACCGCTGGCCAAAATCCTCATAAATTTATGGCATTGACACTTTGCCACGACTAAATCCTGGCCTGGCCTGCCATAATTTCATGGCAATGCCATAACTTATATAAGCCAGCCGCAGTTGTGCGCGGACCCGGAGGTGGCCATAAAAGCGCATAAAAACCAAACAAAAAGCCTGAAGAAAAGCAACAACAACAACAAGAATGAGAAGAAGCAGCAGCACAGCGTAGCGCGCTTATTGTGTGATAATCGCATTTGGTTTATGTTAATTTGAGAAATGATAAAAATATTTCGCTTATCAATTTTAATCATCATAATCGTCGCGTTGCCATCGTCGCGACACACACACACAGACAGGCACAAGCACAGGCACAGGCACAGAGCCCGAGCCCAGGCAGCGCTGGCACAGCACGCGATCCGTATCCATTGCTGCTGCTGTATCCATGTGTAGCCATGCCATGAGAACTGCATCAGACTTTTAGGCTTAATGTGGCGCGCGTAAATTTTCGAAGCCGCACAATCGAGCGAACGGGGTAATCTGAGAGTCTGGCTCCGAGTGAAATACAAACGAGGTACGCGTTGGATAACGCATATGCGCGAACAACGTGGCCATCGTCAAGATTGTTGTTGTTTTTGTTGCTATACCCTGTACCCAGTGGAAATGGGGTACATTGGTATATAATATGTAACAAACAAAAGAAAGCATCTTCAACTCGATCTTGGCAACTACAAAAGCTAGAGATTTGAGAATGCATCTATATATTTTTGTATCGATAAAAATCAATTTTGAGATATGCTTTTTTAAGCATAACTTGAAAATTATAAGAGCTACATACAATAAGCTTGGCATGTAGATTCTCTTATAGTATATACAGATTTCGAATATTTCACTTTTTTGATACTTCGCTCAAGTTGCGATTAAATTGAAAAATAATTATGTTTTTAAGTTAGAGCCTGGCTTTCTGGTATATACACAACTTTCAATGTCGACGAAAATTTGATAAAGATCGGACTACAAACAACTCCGCTAATTAAGAATACATATCTTATATATAACGTGGGACTAAGGGAAGAAGATGCACAGTCGCAACGGCAGGGTATCCCCTAGTCGTTCCGATTTCTGACTAGAGCACTTTTGCTTGTTGTGGCTTGTTGTTGCTGTTGTTGCTGTTGTTGCATGCTTGTCATTGGCTGTGGGCCTGGCCTACTGTGGAGCCTCAAGACAGCAACACATTCATAATTTCTTCCGATTTGTATCGTTTTTAAACATTTTAAATTGATTAAAACGCGATAAATCATAATCGCCCAGCGTCTGGTGGGTGATCGTCTGAGGTTATGAGGCTCGTCTGCGACTGGAGCGTCTGCGACTGCGACTGCGACTGTGTCTGTGACCGACCGGGTGATGGAACGATTTATGAGCCTTGAACATAATAAAGTGTTAACGGAACGAGTTATTAAGGTAATCTGAATGCGCATAAGTTAATAAAAGCTCGTTGCACTTTCGTTATGTGGCAGCAGCGACGATTTGCATTGGAGCCGCCAGGTCGCTGGCGACTTGCGTCTAAGGTTGCATAGGCTCCGTTGCGGGACACACACACACACACACACACACACACACACACACACACCAAAGATGTCGAAAAATATAACATAAAACGACCACACGTATGTCTCCCATGCCGCGCAGCAGGACGCCCAAGCCGGCATCAGCTCCAGAGGGCGACGGGCGGGACAACAAAACACAAACGCCGTGTCTTGTGAGCAGAACAATCAATAAATTTGAACACGTGAGCGGGACGCGAATGCGGACGGCAACAACAACAGCAACAACAACAACAACAACGAGCACAGCGCGATAAGTGATCGCCGTGTCGACTGATTGCCCACAAACAACAACAACAACAGCAACAACAACAGAAACAACAAAATTCACCTCGTTTTTTTGCAGTTCGAGCCATTTGGGGAACTGAAGCACTTGGTAACATGGAACAGGAAGTTATTAGTTGTTATGAATAGTTTAGTCACTAATTTAATGGATAGCGAAATTGATTGTTGTGCTATTTAACAAAGTTAATGATTTATTCAGAGTCAAGCCGCACACGCGCGCCTTTATATAAAACAAGTCGGGAGTGCTCGACTAGAAGATATACTGTACACTTTATGTGAGAAACTATAGTAAAGTGATCCAACATATGTGGACTTTATGGGGTCGGAGATGTCTCTTTCTGCCTGTTGGATACATTTTTACGAGGGTATCATACCCTTTTTGTCAATGGGTAAAACAGTAAAATTTATCAATAATCTATAATAGTTATCAATTATCTCTTCTAAGTTACATTTGAACTTGCTACAAATCAGTTAGTTAAGAATGAGAATAGAGAATAAGAATAAGAATAAGAATAAGAATAAGAATAAGAATAAGAATAAGAATAAGAATAAGAATAAGAATAAGAATAAGAATAAGAATAAGAATAAGAATAAGAATAAGAATAAGAATAAGAATAAGAATAAGAATAAGAATAAGAATAAGAATAAGAATAAGAATAAGAATAAGAATAAGAATAAGAATAAGAATAAGAATAAGAATAAGAATAAGAATAAGAATAAGAATAAGAATAAGAATAAGAATAAGAATAAGAATAAGAATAAGAATAAGAATAAGAATAAGAATAAGAATAAGAATAAGAATAAGAATAAGAATAAGAATAAGAATAAGAATAAGAATAAGAATAAGAATAAGAATAAGAATAAGAATAAGAATAAGAATAAGAATAAGAATAAGAATAAGAATAAGAATAAGAATAAGAATAAGAATAAGAATAAGAATAAGAATAAGAATAAGAATAAGAATAAGAATAAGAATAAGAATAAGAATAAGAATAAGAATAAGAATAAGAATAAGAATAAGAATAAGAATAAGAATAAGAATAAGAATAAGAATAAGAATAAGAATAAGAATAAGAATAAGAACAAGAATAAGAATAAGAATAAGAATAAGAATAAGAATAAGAATAAGAATAAGAATAAGAATAAGAATAAGAATAAGAATAAGAATAAGAATAAGAATAAGAATAAGAATAAGAATAAGAATAAGAATAAGAATAAGAATAAGAATAAGAATAAGAATAAGAATAAGAATAAGAATAAGAATAAGAATAAGAATAAGAATAAGAATAAGAATAAGAATAAGAATAAGAATAAGAATAAGAATAAGAATAAGAATAAGAATAAGAATAAGAATAAGAATAAGAATAAGAATAAGAATAAGAATAAGAATAAGAATAAGAATAAGAATAAGAATAAGAATAAGAATAAGAATAAGAATAAGAATAAGAATAAGAATAAGAATAAGAATAAGAATAAGAATAAGAATAAGAATAAGAATAAGAATAAGAATAAATACGAATAGGATTAATAGTAATACAAATTATATAATATTTATTCCATGAACTAGAAGATCTAGACTAGAAACCTTAGTTTCAGGTGTTATGCGCCAAAAAGTAGACTATGCATAGTAAGAGAAATTAACAAGAATCAGCTGATTTAAGCTAAACAAACAGTTGACATAGTTAGATATTTGTTGGTGGGTTCAGAGAACCTGCCACATGGCAGCTCAATAACAATTCCCGAAGTTATACCATGCTGTTGTATCGCCGTCATCCATCGTAAGGGGCGATCTGCGTGCCATTGTGGGGCCGTATAAATTATAACGCCTCGAGCTGGCCAACACCTCACGATATCGGCGCACGGGTGTTCGCGCCATATGGAGCTCCATTAGCTCCCAGTCGTTGATGTCCTGGAAGACAGAGCGTAGCATGTGCATGCGTCCCAGTAGCTCCGTCTCACGCAGACCCTCGTATTTGCGTCCGGTGCGTGATCGAAAGGATTTGTAGACCTCGCTCTGATGTTTCGTCTGCGTCGCCGTTTGCAGCTCCTTGCGATAGAGCGCTCGAATCCCTCGACCCAGATGGCGAATGTGCTCGAAATCGCGTATATTCAGAGCCACCAGAGCGATGGCATCCAGATTGAGCAGCTTGTGTCCATCGATATAGTTCTCCCTGAAGGTTTCCTGTGAATACATTCGAACTGAACGGTTTGTAGGCGCCCCAACCATAGCCAACCCACCTCGTACTCCGGATAGCCAAATTCGCGCAGCCACTCGGCAACTTCGTTTATGCTCCACTTGAAGACTTCAGTGCGTGCCTGGGCGTCCACCACAGCGGCGCACAGATTGAACAGCGAGTCTGGCGTGGCTCGAAAGGAGAGCGGCACATCATGCTTGTCGTACTCAACATCGGGATACATATAGCTCGGATAACGAAATGTGAAATCCTGTTCCTCATCGCCATCAGCTGGTTCGCTGATGCTGAGACTTTCCATATTAAAATTGCGCCGCAATTGACGCGTCGATATCGACGACGAGGACGATGTTGACAACGACGACGACGCAGATGTTGACGACGACGACTCCATTCGAGCGGTTGACACGTACTGTGTCCTAGCTAACCCAAATTTAGTTGCCCCAAGTCAATTTGATTGCGGTTTCGTTTCCCTCAAAGTATCCTGTTCATGTTTGTTTACATTGCTTGGTTGCGTTTTTTCTCTACTCTTTTGTAAGGGGCGTTGCGACTTTCTCGTGAGGTTTCAGAAATATTGATATTTGCAAAATGATGATGATATTATCATGGTATTATTTTGAAAATATTTAATTAGAGAGCTTTGGAATAAACTGGCTCATTCCTCCAGTAATTGAGGCAACTCAAAGACGAGTTTTGTGTGAAACAATATATATTAATTATATGTACTTTTAACTCTAATTCCCTACTTGATTAGCCAATTTTTGATAGTATTTTTTTTTAATGTTACTGTTTTGCTAATATTCTGTTACAAATGTTTCTAAAATAGGAGCATAATTTCTAATAATTAACTAAACACGGTTCTAATTACTCCTTAAATTATCATTAAGTCATTTATTGCTATTTTTAGAAAAATAAGGACGTAGGTTCGAATTCCAGGCTGGTGGATTATCTTCTGAATAATAGCAATATTCTCTTAAAATGTTTGGTTGATGGTTATACTATATGCTTATAATAATAAGAATATTATTATTATTCTTACGCAAAATGTTATCATAAAAATATGTATTGTTCTTTCTAGAAATAGAAGTATGCAGATACAAAATTCAGGCTAGTGTATTATCTTGTGGATGTAGTATTTTCTAAAAATGTTTGGTAGATAGTTATAATGCTTATAAACAAAGGAATAGTAATATTTTGACAGAAATCCGTTTAGTATTTTCTAAATTTTAAGCTGGACGGATAGAGATCAATGTTGGTCATAACAACAAGGTATTAACACCCAGAGTGCACAGGTTATCCATGTAGCTGATATTTATAGAATTTTTTTATTATATTAGAAAATAACCCAGAAATGTGTTAAAGATATTTAATATTTGCTAGCTTGAGTAATGTGTCCTTATTTTCTATTGTTTCCCTTTAGTTCATTTGCGTATTCGTTGTTTTTTTTCGGGGTCAACACCTTGTTAATGAACACTCAGGTGCTCAGGTTTTCTGAACCTCTGTATATATTTTTATATATATTTTTATCATTTTATTATATTTTTAGTAAATGAACCTAGAAATATTTTAGGGTATTCAGCGTTTGATAGCTCGCTTAATGTATCCTTTTTTCTATACGTTCTCCTTGATTGCATTTGCATATTCGTTGTTTTTTTTCGGGGTCAATTGGGGAGGGGGTCGGTGGTGTTTGGCGCCGCAGTACCGTCACGCCAGGATTTCGATAATCAAAACGTTTCCATTTTCCTTAAGCGATTTTAGGAAAATATATATATTTTGAGGCAGGTCACAAAGTTTGCTTGCGATTATTAAATGGGTCACAAAAATTTTAAAAGGAACATGCAACAAAATGCTTGTGTATTGGTTCCTCGAATGCGGCTAGATTTATGGCTCTACACGGCGCTCGGCACCGTTACCCACTTTATTAACAGGCCAACAGGCAGACAACATGGAATTATGTTCTGGCGCACAACATTTACCCAGAGATCACTCAATTTCCAGACAATTTAGCCAACACATGCTCGTGCCCATGAGCTGGAGAGAGATAAAACATTGTCGGCGATAGCGTCTATAGCTCCGCCCACTTGAATGGAACGTTCGCATTGGCCAGCAGCTGCCATGCTGCCGCTCCATAAGGTGTAGGCGCTATGGAGCTGTATTCGTGTGTGTGTTGTGTGTGTGCTTACTCGTTTCGTGGTGTGCGTGCGGAGTAAGGCAACATATGGAGAAATCGGTAAACAAATCTCAATAGCGATCAACGAACGATCTCTGGCTGAGCTAATGACACAGCGTTCTGTTTGTATGTAAACAACCAAACCGTGTAGAGCAAGTTTCCCATGTGGACAACAGTGGAACGAATTTGGGAAAAATATGCGAAGCTAACGCGTAGCATACTGCTAAAGATAAGGCCAAGAGCTAAAGCCAACAAATATTTTAAAAATATTAATAAATATATAAATTTTTTTATACGAAGCTGATCCAAGTTTTCTGATGTGAATGATGATGAACTGGATTGTTTATGTTGTCCTATTGTCAACTCCTTAACGTGTGCACAATTGTGCTAACAAAACTTTAGAAATCAGTTAATTGAACGCTTTAAGGATGAAAAAAATAACCATATTTTATAGTTAACTGTTACATATTGTCACATTCGGTGCCATACGTTTAATATATGTATATAAAGCTGGCAACACTGTTATTTTATCCTCCTGGTAAATATTAACAGCTTGTTAAATCAACAAAACCACGGAAAATGCAAAAGTTTGACGCAAGTTAAATGGGTTGTTAATATTAACATCGCCATTAGACAGATCCACAGAAATTGCAAAATTGTTTAGCAAAAGATCAATTACCTTAAGAAAAGCACTTGAGTTCATAAATCTACTTTTTTGCAATAATTAAAGTAAATCTACATAATTTGTTAATAATAATTGAAATCCTTATAAGTTCCATTAAAACACAAAAAATTCGCTTTTACACATTCTGCACCTGTTTTGTCACAATGCGACCCACTGTAACGATCCACACACAATCACTGAGATTTACTTGAACACAATATTTATTCGTATGCGCCCAAAGGCAATCGATGATCGGTGCTGGGATTTGCTCCCGGGCCGGTCCATTCAGTTCCGTGTGGGTTGTCTTAGCAAGCGGTTGGAATTTAATGCGTCTGTCCCTCTACCCTAATAATAACAATTTGTTGCGATCTGTGTCTTTTGAAGCGACGGTGTTTTTCTTGTGACATGATCGTTAATTAATGTTGATCCCAAATTGCCAGTGTGACCAGCTGCGTAAACTGCCAAACAATTGAGCAATGTTACTACACGAAAGTGCCAACATGGAACAAAGTGTGCCCGAGAATCTCAGCACGCATGTGTTTAACGACAACTGTGAAATGAAGTTGCAAGCGCCTTGCCGCGATCACGATCAAGCGGATAGTGAGAACGGTTCCAATTCCAACAGTGATTTGCCCACCAAAGAATCAATCGCGAGTTCGAGTCCTGCGACCAGTGTGACCAGCCCGAGCCCGGCGCTCAGCAGCAGCAACAGCACAACCAAAGTGAAACTTAGTTTCAGTGTCGATCGTTTGTTGAGCGCAGAGCGCATCGATCCCTTGCCCAGCCCAAACCCAAACCCTAACCAAAACCCAAACCCAACTTCCTCAAGGCAATGTTGTGATGGCAGTGTCTATGCCTGCTGTACATTTCCCAGCTGCTTTGCACAACCCACCGAAGCGGCCAAGCACCCGCCATTGTCTGCTCCACAAGGACTGACCAATACACATCATGGCAGCTATGCCTATGCGGGCATGGAAAAGTTCTATCCGGGCTTATATATGGATTACAAGTCCGTGCTGAGACCCACGCCCATACGTGCTGCTGAGCATGGTAAGAACGAGCGCCAATTAAATAATATTATTACTTATATTGCAAAGATTAGAAATAACAGAAGAAATGCATTGGATGAACTTAAAAAAAAGTCGAAAATAACTTGAAACTAAACTCTATTATTTGTTAAATAATTTCCTAAGTTTTTTCTCTCAGGATCTATATTATTAGTATTTAATTTAATTTAATTCTATTACTTAATATAAATATTAAAATATGGAAGAATCGGATGATCTTTGAATATTATTTCCAATATTCTTCTATCAAAGTTCAACATCCTCTCAATGACTTTTTACAAGAACTTTTGCAAACAATCCTCAGAGACGATCAAAAAGATCCGTTTGAGAACTTTTCCCAATTTGCCAATCAAATTCCGACACATTCTTCGCTTTCCGCCGATTATAAACTGCAAAATGCAATCGCATTGTTAAATAAAAGATAGAAAATGTAAATTCCGGGAAATATCTTGAAACACTTTTTGGTCTCAGCCAAATGGCTGGGGTCATAAATCGTGCGTTTTTATTGGAATTATTAGTTGATCTGTGGCCATATTGTGCAATATTATTATTGTAGCCAACTGTTTGTGGCCTGATCTTGACGAAAACAATTCGTTTGTTGAAATCGACAAATAGATATCTGCTCTTCACTCGACTCGTCGACTCGTCGACTCGTATTTACGTTACTTCCTGCTGTTTTGTATATCTGGGGACGACTCATGGACTGCCTGCCAGCCTGTGCACTTTGATCTTGTTTATATGAAAAATAGTGAGAAATATATTTTGTATATTGTTGTGAATTGGATTTGTATTGTTCAACTTGTTGTCTTGGCTGGTGCCCTTTACATTTTCGGCTTCGGCTAACTCTTTTGTTTTATATACAATTCTTATCAAGAGGGTGTTAAATAGCTGAGAGCCCCAAATCGATTCAAGCGTTGAAGGCTGCGCCCGGAAGTCTACGCAACCCAATGACATTATATTGCCAAAGATTGTGAAGGAAGAGAAGCCATAAATAAATTAAAACGCTTCTCAATTATTTTATAAACATCATCAGCGATCTCTAAGCTCTTTGGTATGCTACGTTATTGCATTTTCATTGCAATTTGAATTTTATAATTTATTTACAACGAGAGTGCTATAGTCGGGTGTATCCGACCACGTAGATACCCTAAACTGCCGTTGCTAGCACGAAGAAATATACTGAACTCGAATTCAAGCCGAAGCCTGCGCACTTTATGCAGCGACTGTGCTTCTTCAAACCTTAGTCCCACATTTTCTTTGAGAAATGCAGTCTTGAGTAACTTCGGTGTTTATAGTCCGATCTGTTGAAAGTTTTCAGGGCTTATGTATGACATACAATAGTGTGTATATACCAAAACCCAGGGCTCTACCTTTGAAAAGTGTCTGCTTGAGTTTTGGGCAATAGAAGAGGTATCTTAAAAGTTAAATATTTAGGGTCTGTGCAATAATATCAAAAAATCGATATTTATCGATACCATAAAATGGAGAGAAATTATGAACTGTAGATTGGAAGAATATGTTTCAAAAGTCAAGCTTTTACATCTGTCTACACGACGATCAACTCGTTCTCCTGATCAAGAATAAATAAATTTTAGGGCTTCGAAGATGATTCTGTCCGCCTGTTACATTAATTTTTATTACTCATTTTTAATTTCCATATAATTCAAAACACTCTTCTCTTTATATGATTTTAAATTTAATGCAAATTGAATGGAAAATATCATAAATTCAATGCTCAAAAATATAAATAAATTAAGTTTTACTAAAAAACTTCCTGGCTATTCCATTACAGACTTCCTTAAACGCTTTGATTTGATGCGTTCATGTCAAAACCAGAAATGATATCATTCAACAGCATTTTCAACAAATTTAGCCCCTTAATTTCCTTTGAAAATGGCAAACAAATTAGAGCCACATCAAAATTAATTTGCCAGCCCATCAATTCAATGTGAACATTTATGGAAATTATTATCAATATTAAATGATTCTTAAACACATTAAGCACACACACACATACACACACACACACACGAACAATGTTAAGAGGGCGAAAATGAAATGCCAATTAGCACGTGGCATTAAATTCGACATTTCCTCAATCAGCAGCAAAAAAACAAAAGCCGACAAGAGTTTGAAGTGTTTCATCAATCCTGCGCTACATTAAATAAATTAAATTCAAAAGAACAAAAACCAAATTAACAACAATTTATGAACAAATTAAGAATCAGTCTTAAAAATAAACTGCCCGCCACAAGAGCAAGCGCATTCAATTGGTAAAACGATGGAAAACCGATTGAAGCGAATTTGTTTATTTGCTTGAGCAATTGGGGCCCCCGTCATTCAGGGGGCAGCCAATCCATCCAAGTATAATGAATTGTTCCGTTCTGCCAAGAGTTTTTTTTTTAGCTTATTTAACTATGGCCATAAGGAGCTGAATTTTCTCTCTGATAGATTGGGGCGCCGCTGGGCCAACTACTGAGGCTGCCGTTTAAGTTAATGACATGCAGCATTCTCAAACTAACTGACTGACTGACTGACTGACTGACTGAAGAACTGGCTAACTGACTAGCTGACTGACTGACTGATTGTAGCTATGCGGTATTTTTAGGGGCCAGCCGAGGCCAACTATTTACACAGCCACCCACTGTGGTGGCCCAGGCCAGAGCCAGCTACCTGTGGTGCCAAAGTTATTCAGCCAAGTGCGTAGACACTGATCAGCGAGAGAGAGAGAAAGAGAGAGAGAGAGAGAGAGAGGGGGGGGGAGGACGAGGTGGAGCTTTCGGGACCTGCTCTGTGCATTCATTTGTGATGGATTGATCGCATCGCATCGCACATCATAAAAAACGATTGCCCCAACCGCAGTCACATTTTCATGCAGCTCCAGGTTCCAAATTCTCCCTCTCTACCTCTCAGTCTCTCTCTCTGTGTCTCGCTTTCTCGCTCTCTTCCAACTATTTGTTGCTGTTGCTGCATGGGTGTTGATTAGTTTGTTTGATTGTTTTTTCTTGCTGCCTGGCGATCGATCGATCGATCGATCGATGGATTGTTGAAGATCTTCTTTAGTTATGTTTTTTTTTGTTTCTATGTTTTTGTTCTTCTTGTTTCAGTGCTTATTTATGAATCGTTCGCTCGATGCTGCGGGTCGGGGCCAATAATTTGGCGCCGCTTGCCTAATTAATTTACAATTTATATGTTAATCCAATTGCTTGTGTCTTTCAGCTCGCTCTGATCAATGATCAACACAGTGTGCATGTGTTGCTCGTATTTAACATGCTGCTTTCAGCCAACTTTTGTCATATTAGGCCCTATTCCCAGCAGCAGGAGCGCTTTCACTTGCCGGGAGGGCAGCAGATGATCATCTGCAGATCCCCAATAACAGTCATCGTTTATATATATTATATATTATATACGCTTTTCATAAGGAGCTTTGGGTTCAGAGCGATTTCCACACATCATTTTGATCAACATATTTTTTTTTAATATTCATTTCGATCAGTTCAAGATCGCGATAAGGGAATTTTATGTTGATGATCGCCAATTGCTCGTTTTATTTTTTGTGTTTTCTTTTAAATAAAACGGCGAACTGATTTGCTTTGCAACATACAATAGCATAAAATACTGATCTTGATAACAAATAATATAAATTTAACTATAATTGTCTACTAATTTGTTCAATTTGCATAAGCGATTTGCATGAAAGTAAGAAAACTAACTCGCATTCCAATTTTCTTCACAATTTAAATTCTCTAAATATTTTACCTAGAGACTTGAAATTGGGAGTATATATTTCCCCATGTCAGACGCTGCACAAGTTTACCTGGTTTTTAATATCTCCTATAATTTTCCTGATATCGATAAATATCGACGTTGAGGCATGGTTTTCTATAGCATAAGTAAATTGGTATGTAGGTTATTTTATATTTCACTCTTTGGGAAACTATCCCAATCCTCCCAAAAACTAAGAGCACAATTAATTCTTTAAGGTAAAGCCCTAGTCTTTGGTGCCATATTTGGCTGCTGCAAACTTCCTAAAGATCCAAATATAAAACCCAAGGCTCATCAAAATTGCATTTCTCATAATTTAAAACTAATGTGCCTATATAGAAGGAAACGGGAATGTTTATATAGCATTGAATTCAGGACATCTCCTAGATATTCTTGCTTATTTCTTACGTTTATTCAAAAGTATTTTTCTTACGAACTCATTTATCAGGCCATTTTGAAAGCGCAAGAGTAGGCACTCCCGTTTGCATATACTCCATGCATATTTACTCAGTTCATTGTGAACGCATCAGGGTCAGGGATCTTTTTAGCTCTTGCACCTGCTGTTCAGATGCGCACATGGCTCAAAGATAGGCCATAACTCGCTCGTTCCTCTTATTGGACCACAATGTGGCAATTATTCGCCTTGCACTCGAAATGCAATCAAGTGTTTACTCGAAATATGTGAACTCACAAAATATGCGCCAGCCCATAAATACAATTCGTAGAGTGCAAATAAATCGAAACAATTTAAAGCAGGCCATAAATTCGCTAATAGCCACAAATATTCAGGATGCGGATGCTGGCCAGACCTCAGGCTGATCAATGATTTAAGATGCGCCCCAAAATGATCGCAACTCATTAAGATATTTACAGAGATTCTTTACAAATGCATCCCATGTGCGAGACGCGGCAATTAAGGCGCGCTGAGGTGTTGAAAATCAATGAAAACTCATTATAAGAAATCGCCGGCGGTTGACATAAGCCAAATGCCGTCAATTAAGATAAAGGCGTGCGCGTTATTGCACTTGCAGATGCAGATACAATTTAGATGCAGATGCAGATACAGATACAGATACAATTGTAGCGCATTTCCGTTGCAATGTAAATACACATAAGAGCGCTACGAGTTTTGAGTAAATAAAATGCGCCATGAAAAATAATTAGACGCATGCCGCGCGCACAAACAAATTGGAAATCCATTTACGCACCGAAATAACCGTGCGCACAGTTTATAAAAAACCAATAAAAATGCATAAACTAGTTTAAGCAATGCCACAAAAATAAAACAAAACTAAAACACAAGAAATAAAAGCTACAAACGACACGCCGAAGTAATAATACTCTTTAATACATTACTTGTCATGATTGCTTTGTTTGAGAAAAGTTTCCAATACCTAAAACTCGACTCGATATGATATAATTGATCAAAAGTTGATCAGATTTGACTCATATTAAAGCAGCATAGTAAAACTTGGTCTAGAAAACATGGAAGTTTTTCATACAAAACCCAAATTTTTGACCAATCATTATTATGGCAACTATATGAAATAGTGATCCGATCCGCACGATTCGGATATGTGTGTTGCCTGCAACAGAAAGGCGAATCTAGGCAAGGTTTCATGGAAGTTTTAAGCCTAAGAGTCTAGTTCGCATACAAAGATACAGACGAACATAAATATATTACCTTGGCTATTCAAACCGATCAAGAATATATATATTTAACATTATGGGCCCGACAATGTCTTCTAACACAAGACAAAATAACAATACCCCCTAGAAACGTGTACAGATTTAATAAGCTAATAAGTTGTTGTGTAAAAGTTAAAGTTTTTCATATAAGATCTTGATAATCGTTCCTATGACAACTATAAGAAAAAGTATTTCGATTCACCTGATTCTAATATATGTATTGCCTGCAACCGAAAGGCGAATCTAGACAGAGTTTAAGACTAGTTTGCATAGAAAGATACAGACGAGCATGACCATATTGACTCGTCTAAATGATACGGATCAAGAATATATGTTTTCCTTTACATCTCCAAATCACAATACCCTTTAGAAGCGTATACAAACTGTATAAGCTAATAAGTTGTTCTGCAGAGGGCATATTTAAAAAACATTTAGCTGCAATCCACACACTTGGCCCAGGTTCCAGCTGCCCGCGCCCAGCTTCCCGCTACCGGGCACATCTCGTGCCCCATGTCGTGCTCGATTACCCCAAATAATTTTTGGTCCGCTGAGAGGTATTTGCTTATGCGTGTTGCTTTTGTTGCTGTTGTTTTGGTTGTTGGCTTTTGGCGCTTTGGTGTAAACAGTTTGTTTACCCGCAACGCTGATTATTTCCAATTAAGTGAAAATTTTATTATAAACAAACTCATTTAAATATTTTCAACGTGCGTTTTCATTGAAAATAATTTACTCAAGCATTTTTGTGAAACGTTCTTGGTTTTTTTTTTTTTTGAAAATTGTGTTTTAATATTTTTCTTATGATTAGGGAAATGCGTAAATTGTATTGCAAAATATGTACATATTTATAATTTTGTACCGGCGGATATAAGCTTATGCAGGAGGATGTTCGATGCTGAGTTGTAAAAACAAATAAAGTTTGGTTTTGGGGTTAAGGCATTTCCTGAAGCACGGACATTTGAAGAACACAATAATAAATATGCTAAGCAGGCCAATAAAAATGACTATTGGAGATCTGATAAAATTATATTTAAATAAATTGCTTAAAGAATTTTTGATATTATATTTTATTTATATGATTGCAAAAAAGGTCAAATCAGACTGGAGCAAATTATATATCCAAGTGAAAATAAATAGTTTTTTCTAATCTCGAATACAACGATTCTGTTCTTAAATCGATAACAACAACATTTCCTTCGCTGGCAGCAGCAGTAACAACAATATCACCAGCATCACCTTTCTACGCGATTCTCACATTATTTACTTTTCATAGAGCTATACGAAGTTCATTATTTTATAAGGACAAGGAACAGACTAGAGCAAATTATATCTCCAAGCGATTGTCTTTCTATGCGATTCTCACATTACTTTAGATTTCATAGATCTATACTCAGTGATATTTTATTTTATGTGTACGAATACGAAAAAGGGTAAATCAGATTGGGGCAAATAACATATCTAAGTGAAGCTCTCACAACTTATAGATTGTTTTATTTTATGTCTGGAATACAACGATTCTGTTTTTTAATCGATAGCAACAACATTTCCAACGCTGGCAACAAACGCACTAATGCGTTTTCATCAGCAGCAGCAGCAACATCATCACCAGCAGCAGCAGCAACAGCAACATCTTCACCCACAGCACCAACACCAACACCAACAGCAACAACATAAGGCAGCAACATTGCTGCATAGCTCAACATCGACGGCTGCGCTGCAGGCGCCGCTGAACAGCCTAAAGACGCTGCAGTTAACGCAACAGCAACGTTTTCTGGCCAAGACGGCGCAGCAGCAATTGTTGGACATGCCCAGCACAGCAACAGGTGCTGCAAGCACAATGCAAAATGGCGCTCACAGCAGCAACAGCAGCAGCAATAGCAACAACAACAACAGCAGCAGCAGCAACGGCAGCAGCAATCACAACAATGTCAACGGCGGCGGCGGCGGCAACAACAACAACAACAATGGCAAACGCAAGCGTTCCTGGTCACGTGCCGTCTTCACAAATCTGCAGCGAAAAGGACTCGAGATACAATTCCAGCAACAGAAATACATAACAAAACCAGATCGACGCAAATTGGCCGCACGACTGAATCTGACAGATGCACAGGTGAGTTGCGGCCAGTGTTGCCAACTGCCGCTGCAAAAAAGTAGCCGAATTCAATAGCAACTATAGCTTTAAAAAAGCTGAATTAGGTTTCTGATAGCTAAAAGAAGCTAAAATAGCTGAATTCAATGTTCAAAATAGCTTAAAATAGCTGAATTAGGTCTCTGATAGCTAAAATAGCCAAATCCAATGTGAAATGCAGCTTAAAATGGCTGAATTTGGTTTCTGATATATGAAATAGATTAATCTAATTTCAAATATAGCTGAATCAAAAGTACAAAACAGCTAAAACTAGAAGAATTGTGTTTCTGATAGTTGAAATAGGCTTAATTTCCAGCTGACGAGCAAAATTCAGCTATAAATTAGTTACTCAGATATCCAAACTCAGTGAAATTTCTCGATTTGCAGGTCAAGGTGTGGTTCCAGAATCGACGCATGAAATGGCGACACACGCGCGAGAATCTCAAGAGCGGTCATGAGAAGCAGCCGCCACAGCAGATGGGCGCCGGCAGCAGCAGCACGTCCAAGACAATGATAGTCGCGTCTGGTGCGGGCGCCGCTCGATCCCATGAAGTGTTGGACTACAGCTCCGACAGCTGTTCCAGTGTGGAGCTCAGCGAACGAGCCGACGACGACGACGATAACATAGAAATCGATGTAGTCGAGTAGGCGAGTCAAATCGTTTATTGATTAGTTATATAGTTTGTTGTTCACGATCAAATTTAGATTTAAAATAAAATATATAGACGTCTATTTTTGTGAAGAGTCATTTAGCAGCGTATTTAATTTATATAGAGCACGAATTTAATTTATTGAAAACTTAAAATTAAGCGTTTTAAAAATTATATTTAATGAATAATAAATGTTATATGTACAACAATTTGTTATTGCCAATATTTTTAGCTGCTCGCGAGGAAGGTGAATCGACTAAGAAATTGATTGTTTCAGTATTTTTTTTACATTAGTAAGATTTTTATATTTTTATTCCTACTTATCTGCCTATCAAAGCTATGAAGATAGTTTAACTGCCGGCTAAAAATTACAGTAGAAGTTAAAGAGCAGAATTGACAAGGACAGCAATTGACATTAAAATTTTGTGAGAGGATAATAAATTAAACGCAATTTACCGCCATTTACCTGGAATGAACTGTAACTGAAGCAAAGATACGAACCAGCTCTGAAGTCAACCGGTTCTCAATTGGAACTTAATTTTAACCGTTCGTCGAGCTTAATACAGCTGATATAGAAGCAAAACCGAGCTTTAAACTAAAATTGACACGCTTTTATTTCCTGAAGAAATTATATTGCACAAAATTCAGTACTTTCCCCTATTTAGAAAAAATCTATCTGAATCTGGAATGAACCGTAACTGAACATAAATGTTACCGTTTGTCGAGCTTAGGACAGCAAAAATTCAAGCAAAACCGAACCATATTTCACGAACAAAATAAATTTTTGCTAAAAAAAAAATGTTTCTAACAAGTTTCCCATTAAAAGAATACCTAACTATTAAAAGCTGAAACTGAAATAAACTGTAACTGAAGCAAAGACGTTTTTACCCAACCGGGTTTTAAAAGGAACTTTATTTATTTTTACCGTTAGGCGTTATTTTTTCTTGTATTATGCGAAATATTTTGCCAGTAATTTCCACTATTTAAAAACAGTTTTTAATAATAATTAGATGAATTCCACCTTTTCTTGCCCTGCTTAGAAGAACAGAAAAATAAGCTGAGCGTGCTTTCCTTTTAATCAAAATTAATGAACACCCAACCCAATAATTGAACAATTGTAAAACGTGGCTGTTTTTATTGTTTCACTTTTGATTGGCATAAACTATATGAGTGCTATATAAAATAATTATAATTTCGGTTCAAACAAACAAATTAATTGATCCAGCTACACGCTATCAAGGCACAGTTCTATAGTAGTTTAAGCTAATGATCAGCAATAATCCATAATTCAAATGATCTGACCAAGTACAATACATACTTTTAAGCAAACACATTCGTGCACTAATTGATAATAATCCATTATATTTAAAAATTCTCTTAGCACTCTCTCTTTGCACTCTTACTACGCTCATGGAATAAACAACAAGAACGCGCAATGCCATTTTCTTATAATTTTTTATTTTCTTTCTTTTTCTTTGGCTACACATAAACAACCGAAAATTTAATTAAAGCTATACCGCTGTGATCAGCAGAACTCGAAACTGCGACGAGGCCTTCTAATCTAGACAATGATAAAACCCGATACCGACGACGAACAGTTGGTCAAGCGCGGGGGCATCAGCCGGAGCGGAGCCAGAGAGACAATTAGGCAAACAGTGAGCGCAAATTATTGACGCACGACATTGAAAATTTACTTCAATTCGTAATAATATTATTGTTATACACTAACAAATGGGTATTATCGATTTATAAGTGTGTTTGTAATGCAAATATAAACAATAACAACAAGAGATGGATGAGAAGTCATTTAGGGGATATTTTTAAAACAATAACAAATTTGTAATTTAAAAAATAAATCTTTTTTATAAAACAAACTACAGTTGAGAGCAGATAAACCTTTTCAAAAAATTATGATTGTTTAAATCGAAAAATTATAAAAATATATATATATTAATGATATTTAGTTAAACCTTTTTAAAAATGGTCATTCAAACTTTAGAATTATGAAAAGTATATATTCAAAAATGAAACACATAAGAAAATATTAAAACGTTTAAAAATTTTCTTAAAACTGCAATTTGTAAAATGGCTTCAATATCTAAAACTGAATATTAGGAATTTTCAATTTTAAAAATAACAAAATATAAGACAGCTAAAAATCAGTAAGGGTATTCAATTAGCGACTTGTCCAGCTTTGGGTTTTTTTAGTGGTGTTTTTCTAGAGTTTCGTTTGTTCAGTTTGTTGAGGCTAAGCGTTGTGAGCGGTTGGAAATTCATTTACTGAACGCGCGGCAATGTGACGGCTTAATTATATTGCCATAAGCGTTATAGACGAACGCAGTCGCAGCTGAGAACTACGTCGAAATTGCCGGGCAACATGGGCAATGTGCAAACGCGTCAGCTGGAGTCGCGCAATGCGACAAATAGACGCAGCAGTAAGTGATATAAGCGTTAGAAAAGTTGTTCTTATAGAAAGTCAGAGATATTGCCACACTCTCTCTCTCTCTCTCTTACTAGGCATACTGTGGAACTTTCGGTATCCCCAGGCCGCCAGGCGACGCGACGATGTCGCAATGATCATACACAACTCCAGGCTGAGCATTAGCGAGTGGCTAAATCTGCTGGAGCTGCAGCAATATGAAGGTCAGTTTGTTCAGCAGTTTTTAGCGAATGCAAATTGCACAATAACTCACGTGTCACATCCGCTCAAGCAGGCAATCTAAAAATGTACGCCACAGTCGATGATGTCGGCGACATAACCGATAGAGACCTGAAGCGCTTGGGCATACGCAGCATGTCGCATCGCCAGAAAATGCTCAACAGTCTGCTGGGCGTGCGGGCCAAGCGTAGGCAGTCCATGAATCTGGAAGGTGAGCGTAGCTGATAATCCTCGAGCGAAACTAATCAAGCTAATCTGAACCAGCGCTGAGAAGTGCGCCCTGTGCGGTGCCGCGTCGCAAGAGCTCCTGCCCGATGGTTTATCTAGATGCTGATAATATGGCTGGCAGTAATGATAGCGGTGGAGCAGCTGTGATTACCACCAAAAGTGGCAAGGTCTTAAAACAATTGACATTCGATGAGACAACAACAATGTGAGTACAGGCCAGAGAATCGACTAGATAAGACACAAATTATGCGCAAATTTATGGTAAAAGCCATATTTAAAAGAAGTGAGTATTATGCTGGGAAACTTGAGTTCAGTTCTCTAAGAGATCTTATCATTTCCTACTCAGTTTAACCCATTTTTCTTATTGTTTGTTGGTTAATGATACTCCATATTTTACGTTAGCACATGCTTGATCCTTAAACATTTACTAACTGTGCACTAATATTTCCTTTTTAGTTTTCGGATTAAAATTACAGAATTAGCAGTTTTCCCAGTTGATTTAGCGTAAAGAAGATTTCTGAGTGCACAGTTCTTATATTCATAATTTAATTAATATTAAGAAGTTTTCTTGGCTTAACTAAATTTTAAATAGTTTTTCTTTTCGAAATGGCCTGTCATAGAAAATGTTGCTTCCCTTTAAAAAAAAATTGGTTGAAGTCTTGATTTTGGCCGACAACATTTTGTAGCTTACGTTCATTTGAAATGTAACGAATTCTTAAACAAGTTCCACTACAATAGCATTCACATTCAATTTCTGACATTCACAATGCGCTGCCTTCCCGCATGTGCCTATTCCTTACCTAAAAACAACCACTTCTCCAGCCCCCCCTGCAAAAAAATAATATATTTCAATAACAAAAACTCTGCGCATGCCCCAAAGAATTTCCCATAAAAAATAATAAACCTTATGACGGTTAAGTCAGGCGGCATAAAAATCTTAAAAACAAAACACAAAACATTCGGTTAAAGCGAACAACCCTCACAAGGACATTCGACTTGTGCCAGGGTGGGCTTTAGCCTGGACAGAACGCAGAGCGAATTTAGATGGCAAAGAGTGCAGACGAGGACTGCGATAAGAAAAGCCAAAGCACAGTAAGCGATAAGACTAAACAAAATTACAAGTTTTTAGCTGCAACAAAAATATAACAATAATAAAAAATTGCTAACCAAAAATAACATACTAGTTATTTTGTATGTAAAGCCAAGCTTTGTGTAAACAAAAAGAAAACTGTTTAAGGCGTGTCCTGCGTAGATATTCTGTAATGAAAAATTGTCCTAACCAAATGGGCGTAGCAGGTGAGTGATAACAGTTTGTAAATTAAATAAATACAATTTATTTAAAACCAACATTTGAGAAAATTAGAATAAATCTAATTGCAGTCAGAAATGTTTGTAAATGTTTTTGAAAATTGTACTATCAATAGATAAGTGCATTTTTTTTTGCACTTGAACTTCAGACAAAAGTTCGCATATACCAAGGAACAATCCTGTGCGAGCGAATTTCCCTTTTCAATAAAAGCCCGACCGTGGGGGCAATGAACAGAGCACACAACATAAATTACCCATAATAAGGGAAATTTATATACTTGCACTCGCCCACCTACTCTCCCTTACTCTCTCACGCTCTCTCTCTCTCTCTCTCTCTTTGCAGCTATGAGGAATTGAGACCGCGCTCCAAGTGCAACAGCCCGCATTGGGACAACAACGCCGACGATATGGAAAGCGGCAACAACAGCAACGTGTCCACACCCATTGCCGCCTCGCCCAATCCAAACGAGCAACAGGAGGCCATTGCGCTGAAAAAGGCCCTCGAATGGGAACTAAGTCTAGATGCACGGGAATTGCGCTCGCATGCCTGGTACCACGGTGCCCTGCCACGTCAGCGTGCCGAGGAGATTGTTCAGCGAGAGGGCGATTTTCTGGTGCGGGACTGCGCCTCCCAGCCGGATAACTATGTGCTCACCTGCCGCAGCAAATCAGCTGTGTTGCATTTTGTGCTTAATAAGGTAGGTCGGAAAACAAGGGACTTTTCGTAAGATCAGTTTAGTAGAGAATCTTTTAAAAAAGCCCCAACAAAAAACCCCACATATCAAAAAACAATCCAATAGTAACAATTAAATCTTAAAGATTCTGGCATTTGTGTTAATAAAAGAGTTAACTGAGATAAGATTTATCTAGGCAAATATTTTAATAATATCCCATTTTTTAAGCATTAACAGTATTTAGACACTTACCTGTTTTTTCCCATTTTCCTTGCAGCTGGTGCTACAGCCTGAGACTGTCTACGAGCGCGTGCAGTATCAGTTCGAGGAGGATGCCTTTGACACGGTGCCGGATCTAATCACATTTTATGTGGGCTCTGGCAAGCCCATTTCAGCTGCCTCGGGTGCTCTGATACAGTATCCATGCAATCGCACATATCCACTCTCCTTCTATGGCCACAAGATCGTGGGCAATCAGCTTCACACACAAATGCTGGCCGGACTGCGTGGCCTGAGTCCACTGAGCTCGCCCATGGGCAGCAGCAGTGCAGGTGGCTCCGCCATCTTTCGCTTTGGCCAACTAGCTGGCGATGTTCCAGCACAACAGCAGGCGGCGGCGGCGACGGCAGGGACGCCAGCCAGTCCGCACTGCTCGCCGCCTCGGGTGCGCCGGGAGGTGCCGCCGCCCAGGCTGCCCTGCAAGAAGCAGCAACGCTCACAGAGCTTGACACCCGCCCAGGCCATGGTTGTGTGCAACATCAACAAGCAGCAGGAGCAGCAACAGCAGCAGCAGCTCGCCGCAGCAGAGGCAACCAACGGACACGGGCTGGCGCGATTTCAGACCATTGCACGCTGTAATCCCACCATTGATATGCAGTTGCAGTCGCAACAGCTGGAGCACAAGTTTAGCACACAATCTTTGCCGCGTCCTAGTACTTCGGCGGCGCAGGCGCTGCGCCAGCAGGCAGCGGCGCGCATTTGCAACTTGGCGCGCAATTTCAGCCTGGACACGCCGGATCGCGCGCCAAGTCCGCCGCCCAAGCCACGCAAGGAGCCGATGGCCGCAGTTTTGGCATATCAGGCCAGCGGCTCGGATTCGGGTAACGGCTCAGGCGACTCGGCGCCAGGCGATGTCAGCGAACTGAGCATACAACGTGGCGGCGTCATTATCAAAAATCCTCGATACATGAGCAGTTCCGCATCCAATGGCACGCTCAAGAGCTTTACTGAATTCGATGCTTTGGCTGCCGAGGAGCAGCTCTTCACGCTGCCCATTGAGGAGTTTAAGCTGGTGAGAATTCAATGTTCCTTATTTTCATAAAATAGCAATAAGAATTTCACACACACACACACTCGCGCACAAATAATTTAATTTTCTAAAACACAACCGATTGATGTACGCGCCATTTAAAAAGTTACGGTTGTTTTGCCAAAGTGTGGCCGTTTTTTTAAAGCCAACATACATTGTGAATTATTGCCAACTTACGCGCATTAATTTGACTATACATATGTACCTATGCAGCGTAATTCTGCTGAACCGAAAGAAACAGTCGACGAAATTTGTTTTGCTTCTCTGGATTTTTTCTCTTTGTTGCGGAATTAATTGATAACAATCATTTATTTGGTTTGTCACTTAACTTTTTATAAAGCTACAGTTGCTTTGGCAATGTGTGTGCCCAAATAATATTTATGTGCAAAATATCAAAATATGTTTTTGCATCCAGGTGGCAAGGTACGCGCAATAATTCAAGTTTTATGGGCAACAAAATTTTGATATTAATTTCGATTATATGTTTGCTTATACAAATAATTTTAAGAAACGACTATTTGATTTAGTAATTTTCGTTTCCTTTTCGCATTTCAGAGCAGCAAATTTGATTTTGAGAACTTTAGTACGTTGCTGCTGCCATCGGTGGAGAACAAGCCGCTGGATGGGGATGCACTGAACACGTTCAAGATGATGCTGCTGGAAACGGGTCCCAAGCTGCTGGCCGAGCATATAACACGCATCGACATTGGATTATTTCTGGACGAGCCTACAAATGAGTCGGACTGTTACTTAAGCTGTTCAGGCCTGGAGCTACTGACTCTGCCACATGGCAAAGTTTTTCGCGAGGATCTTATCGAGCGAACGCAGTGCATCAAGCTAATGGTTGCCGTGACTATACTCACCTGTCAAACGGATTTGGATCGCGCCGAGCTGCTGAGCAAATGGATACAAATTGCGGTAGAAACGAAAACAGCGCTGGGAAATCTTTTCGGTTTTTGCGCTATTATGTTGGGCTTGTGCATGCAACAGGTGGGTTGGCTAGAGCCTCGAAATGACAATGGAATTCTAATGTCTGCATAAATTTCAATTTTTCAGATACAAAAACTCGACCAGGCCTGGCATATTCTGCGCCAAAAATATACGGACAGTGCTTTTACATTTGAGGCCAAGCTGCGCCCCACTCTAAGCAGCATGAATGAGGCCTCCAATCCGCAGGCGCCAAACACAACTGTGCCCCATGTGCTGCTCTATGCCCTGCTAATTGATAGGCCCGTGCTGGATATTATCAATCATGGCAATGTGGATGAGCGTCCTGCGCTTTATAATACCTGCATTGCGCCTTGGGAATCCAAGGCAGACGATTTTGGCATGTCCATCAATTTTCAGCATTTGGATGCATCGCGCGGTTTTCTCAAGAACTTGGATCTGTATCGTAAGAATGCCAAGATTATTATGGAAGAGGCGAGCACCAGATTGGATGAACTGCTAGCGGATGCTTTTCGGTAAGTCATCCTGCAACTTGGTCTATTTAGTTTAAAGCATGTTTCTCGTTGGCTTTCAGCACCGAATTTCACGTCAAGTTCCTGTGGGGCAGTTCGGGGGCTACCGCTAAGCCCGAGGATCGGCATGGAAAGCTAGAGAAGGTGCTAACACTGATGGCCGATAAATTTTGCAGCGTCAGCACCTAATTAAAAAAACTTTAAAACAACGATATAATATGGACTCTAGTTTGTAAGCTGATGAATACTTAACACAATCAAAAACTTAAACTTCTAAGTCCTTGTACTAGTCCTTTAGTCCTTCTATATCCCAGCTCTCCCGCAGTTTCGCTCTAACCCTCTGTAATTTCGTGCTGTTTCTACCTCAGCCTTTGTGTGTATAATTTTATACAAAAGCAAAATAGAAGCACTTTTGTTACAGTTCAAATAATTTATAAAAATAACAAAATGAAAACATATTTAAAATTTAGTTAAGCCAAGGAAACTACTTAGTATTGTTAAAACACTCCTTAAATTAACAATTACAATTTCAAGCTGGACGTAATCAAAATGTATTTACAACTAAATATAGTCATATGTTGATTCTCTGAGAGAGTTGGCATTATCCAATATATATTGAAGCACACTACCAAAGGCATTTATAGTCTAGTACTTAACACATATATTCAACTAAATAAAGTATTATACATACTATAGACTCGACAATATACAGTTAATCAAACGCATCATTGTACGTGCATAAACACATATATTTAAACAAGTGTAAACCATTTACTGATGATATAATATAATTTTTTGCAATTTTATAAGTGATAGTGCGGTAAACTACAATAAAGAAAATAAAGGAAACATTTAAACCACTTCGAAATACATAATCACGAGTGCCCTTCCACAAGAGTCATGTATAAAGGCAAGGGTAAAACAATCTGAATATAAGTAGAATTATTGACAGTGTAAATAGGATAAGGGCAAGGGAAAGGTCACATCAACTGCAAACAAGTCGGGTTAAATTCAAACAAAATGAGAGAAATCTATTAAACAAGCCCTTATTTTGATTCTTAAGATTCGAAACTTCCATAAGAAAATGCAATGATCTTTAATCAGGATCAGCTAGTTAGGATAAAAAGTAAAATGTTGAAAAACGATTCGAATAGAGAAAGACTTAAATTTGTTTAATATTAAACAAGAAATGTATGAAGAGTGAAGTAATTCGAAGCAAAATATTAAATGTTATTGGGCTATTAGGAATTATCGATTAGATGTTTTTAAATCAGTATAGATATGCTTATTTGCAGCTACTTCAACTAATACTGAAATAACGATAATGAGACCCCACTTGTGGAAGAAAAATGTGATTGTTCGAAAACAATTACGATGTGCATTCAACTTAAGCCCGACATTAGCTTTATCAGGCACTCCAGGCGAACTTATCAAAATACATAAGAATATAAATACTATTTATGTATTCATAAAGTGGCCGATCAAAGTGCCAGCCAGCAACCCGAACCCGAAACCGAAACCCCCTGACATTGTGCGCCACGCAGAGCTGTGAAGCGGTCGTTATTAAAAACTTGCTGTTGCAGAAAAAAGCTAACTTTACAGTCGAGCTTAGAGCTTACGGCGTAAGTCGAGATCGAGCTTTAAAGCCCAGCATTTAACATGAGTGTCAACGGCGGCCCGCGCGGCGGCAAATTGCGCTGCACACGCAAGCGAACATTGGCCATGATCGGCGGTGTTTTAATTTTGATAATCGCTCTGACTGTCGGCCTGTGCGTGGGGCTCAGCGGGGATAGGAGCGGTGTCAGCGAGGTGAGCTTTTCGAGTGAAATTTTGTGAGGTCAACCGAATTTGCATTGGATTATTACCACCAACAGGACGTGCCCGTCTTTAGCATTGATCACCAGGCAAATACATTTATATTAAATGGACAACCATTTCGTTATGTCTCCGGATCGTTTCACTATTTTCGGGCTCTGCCCGATGCTTGGCGAAATCGTTTGCGCACCATGCGAGCGGCTGGTCTAAATGCATTGGATACGTGAGTAGTACTAATGGTTTCTTTTTGGCGGACGTGACTGTAGTAGAATGTGAACGTAGGTCGTAGGACGTGACTGTAGTAGGACGTGGGACGAAACTGTAGGTGGACGTAGGACGTGACTGTTGCTTGCTGTGAAAGCCAAAGTCCAAAGCTTGGAAATTATGAATCAAAATAATGAATAACTCTGATAACTGTGCCTCCAACAAACTGACGATAAACAACAACAAAAATTAAAGTAATTTAAGAAATTGACAATTTAGTATTGTTTTGCTAGATCGGATATGCAGAGGGCAAACTTTAAAGACGCGCAATAAAAAATGTTGATGGGCCTCAAATTAGCTTCGTTTAAAAAGAAACTAAATTGAAATGTTAAATTTTCTTCCAAGCGTCTAATTTACACTTTATAAACAAACAAATAACTGATTTGTTTAATATTTAAAACTGTATAAACGACTTGCAAATAGTTCATAGTTGAATTACTATAAATTTATGGGACGAGATTCTGACAAATATATATTTATAATTTCAAGACTCCAGGCGTACATTCATCAACATAGCTCGTCGCTCCGATTAAGAATGTATACTAGTATATTCCGACTTTCTGTACAATCATTCGCCTCTCGAACGCTTTTCTTGGTATACAAATATTTCTATAAATTATAGGCTATAATATTCCGATCATAATTTTTAGGTGTTAAAAATATATGGGAAATATGCCAAATGTTTATATGAGCATATATCTATATATTTATATTTTATATATTATATTTATACCACCTAAATATAATACTCGATGTACGGATAGATGCTTAGTTAAAGTATGTCAAATGATTCGATTACAGAAACATATGGAATAATGAATGTGGCTAAATTATATTAAGGTCTCAGACAAGCAAATTTGTAGTCCGTGTGTCTTAAATTAATATCCCCTTCCCAGCTACGTTGAGTGGTCCCTGCACAATCCACACGATGGCGAATACAACTGGGAGGGCATAGCCGATGTGGTTAAGTTTCTGGAAATAGCCCAAGAGGAGGACTTCTATATTATACTACGACCCGGACCGTATATCTGCGCCGAGCGAGATAACGTAAGTGGCATTCAGCACGATAATAAAATGATTAACCCAGCCCCTTTGAAACAAACCCGTACAGGGAGGCCTACCCCACTGGCTGTTTACCAAATATCCGGATATTAAAGTGCGCACAAACGATCCCAACTATACAGCGGAGGTGGGCAAATGGTATGAACAGCTTATGCCACGTCTGAAGCATTTGTTTATCGGCAACGGTGGCAAGATCATTATGGTACAGGTTGAGAATGAATACGGTGCGTTCAACGCCTGCGATCATGACTATTTGAACTGGTTGCGCGATGAGACCGATAAATATGTGGAAAACAAGGCGTTAATGTTCACCGTGGATATACCCAATGAACGGATGCACTGCGGCAAGATTGACAATGTATTTGCTACCACGGACTTTGGCATCGATCGCGGTGAGTGAAAAAATAAATAAATAAATATATACCCAAAGGAGTATAGAGGAGCAGAGACGCACCTTTAAATCTTGACTTTGACTGCTTTATTCCATCTGTGTGACATCTTCCATTTGCTAGTCTACGAGATCGACAATATTTGGAAATTGCTGCGCGGTGTACAGCCCACAGGACCGCTGGTCAACTCGGAGTTCTATCCTGGCTGGCTGACCCATTGGCAAGAGACGAATCAGCGACGCGACGGTCAGGAGGTGGCCAGCGCCTTGAAGTACCTTTAAAGAAACTTTTTTATAATATTTAATTGTGCAATAACAATTGTTCCACTTACCACATTTAGGACCATACTCAGCTACAATGCCAGCGTTAATCTGTACATGTTCTTTGGCGGCACAAATTTTGGTTTTACGGCCGGCGCCAATTATGATCTGGATGGCAGCTTTGGCTATACGGCGGATATAACCAGCTATGACTACGATGCCGTGATGGATGAGGCGGGCGGTGTGACCCAGAAATATGAGCTGGTCAAGCAGGTGATAGGCGAAGTGCTTGAACTGCCCGACATAAATCTGAATCCAGCCAAGCGTTTGGCCTATGGCAAAGTGGAGCTGACGCCCGCCTTGGAGCTGCTGTCGGCAGAGGGACGTGCCGCCCTGTCCAAGGGCACACCGGTGACATCTGATAAGCCCAAATCATTTGAGGAACTGGATCAGTATTCAGGCCTGCTGCTCTATGAGACAACGCTGCCCAGCTTCGATCTGGATCCAACGCTGCTGCAGGTGAACGACCTGCGCGATCGTGCTCATGTCTTTGTGGACCAGCAGCTGGTGGGCACGCTGTCGAGGGAGGCGCGCATCTATTCGCTGCCACTGAGCAAAGGCTGGGGCAGCACACTGCAGCTGCTCGTCGAGAACCAGGGACGCGTCAACTATGATCGCGCCAATGATACCAAAGGCATTTTTGGCCAGGTAACGCTGCAGCTGCACAATGGCGGTGCTCTGCCGCTGGACAACTGGACAACCACTGGCTATCCACTGGAGGCGTACACCGTAGAGGCATGGCGCCAGAAGCAAACAGAGATGAACGCTGCCCTGGAGCCGACCATTGCCCAGCAGCGTTTGCTACGCTCTGGACCCATTCTCTATACGGGCAGCTTTCAGGTATCCGAGGTGGGCGACACCTATCTGAATGTCGCTGGCTGGGGCAAGGGTGTGGCCTATGTGAACGGCTTCAATTTGGGACGCTACTGGCCACTGGCCGGGCCACAGATAACGCTCTACGTGCCCAACGAGCTGCTGAAAGTGGGCCAAAACTCTTTGGTGCTGCTCGAGTATCAACGTTGCAATAAAACCGTCAACGGTGCGGAGCTGCCGGCCGTGCAGTTCGATGCAGTTGCTCAGCTGGACGGTGAGTCCAGTGAGGCGCAAAAGTAGACTCCAGACGTTGTATTTTTTATTATAATTTACAAGCGTTTCTTTATTTGTTTTATTAGAAGCAGTTATTGATTGACCACAACAACCTTGTCAAGCCTTTTATAGTATATATAATATTTGCTAATCTTAGCTGTTATTATTATAATAAACATTGCTTAATTAATTACATTTTCCTTAATTTCTTTCACTGACTGGCATTTTGTTAATCGTAATTTAGCTCGTTATCAATTGACTCTTACGGTATTCGGTAGCGTTTACAAAACTTGAGAAATTTCTCGACTTTTTTTAATGTTTATTAAATTTAAATTTGCTTTTGCAAAATTTAAGTTTTTCCTTGTGCTTTTGCTTTTCTTAAGTTCTTGAAATATTGTGTTCATTGGCAAATGGAGATTATCCAGTAAAAAATACTTTGTCTTGAGGGATTTTACCGTGTTCAGTTAATATCAATAAATTTGAAGAGTATTGAGTATATTTAATGTTTGGAGATTCTCAAAAATATTTCAAAAATGCTAGAGACTCATTTTGGTGTTCAAATGTAAATTCGTCGAAATACAAATAGAGGGTTTTCATACAAAAATATTATATTAAAATTGGTTTCTTTTCTAGGGCAGTGTTCAAATGGGAGGACAAATAAAACGAATATCAACAAATTCTAATACATACAATAGAATATAACTCAGATGCCTATACGTTATTGTTTTTCACCTATTTCTGAGCTAATTTACAGTTCAAGCAATTGTTCTCCTTGGATTTGTTAATCTAAATGTGTTACAAACCATTTAAATACGCTCTTACAGACGCATATCTCGGTCGTATTATAAATATTTTGTTCGATGTTAACGAACTGCCGTGGAAACTTGTTTACAAACATTCTTTCATTTTGTGCAAAAGTTGTTTCGACTAATTCGCGAGCAGTCTTATTTTGAAAAACTCATAACGAACACAAGTCACGTGCTTAGTAGCTCTTATGCAATAATACAAGTTATTTAAATTTGCAGCACAGTGCAAATAAGGAAATACATTAGCGGAAAAATAAATCTATTATGCAAAAATATATATATATATGTATATATATGTTATATACTAATTATTATATTTTAATATATTTGCAAGCTCGTCAAAAATCTAATTAGCAAACTACTTTGAATTTTTTTTTAATTTTAATTTTTTTCTATATGTTTCATGTGCCCCCACGCAAAAATTTCTGGTTTTTGTTCATTAGTGTTATAAAAATACTTTTGTTTTTTAGGTTTCATAGTGATAGATTTTGCTGCTTACATAAGAAATTACATAACGTGCTCTAAATACCCTTACAGACGAATTTTTGACTTCAAACTAAGCTTTATAAATTTATCTACACCTTCTTTTTTAAGCCTAGATAACAAAAAAAGCGAGAGCTTATTTTATTTCATGTTAATACAAAAATTCAGTTTTGTTCGTTTTTTCTGCTAAAGCCTAAAGCACGCTCTGTTAGGGTATTTAAGCTTCGGTGTGCCGAAGGGGTTTTAGTGCGGCAAGTTTTCTTTGCAATTGAAATATATAAAAATGTTTCTTTTTGTTTTTTTTTTCGTCTCGTTTCTATACATTTACTAAAAATATATCACAGCTGCATTTCGAGTTAATTTTTTTTTTTTACTCACGTTCGTCTTTTACGTCTTTTTTATGTAAAAATGTATAGAAAATGTTGGGTAAAACGAAGCCTACGTAAAACAGCAAAAAATTTGGCAACCTAGTTAATAGTTTAGTCAATGTCCATAGAGACGGAATGCGTTTGCGTTTAGTAGACACTCATATATATAGTTAGGTATTTATAGTATAGGTAACTAACCGAAGCGTAGATTTAGATGATGCATTGTGTTGTTATAGTTGTAGTTGTAGCTGTAGTTGTAGCTGTAGTTGTTGAGTTGTTTGTTCAGTTGTTGTAGCTAAAGTTCAATTGCCGCTAATTGTTGTTACTGTGATTGTGTCCTTACCTGTCTAGAGTGCTGTGGGGGCAGCGTGCGCCATTTGTCAGTGCCATTTGGATTTTTGTGTATAGATATCGGCGCGTAGGTTTTGCGCAAAACAAATGCCCAGAATCTGTAAGCATATAAAAGCGTATAAATAAATGCATTCGCTCAAGGTGTAATATCAATAAAAATAAATGAAAACAAACTGAGACCTGGAAAAACATAACACCGATAGCTGCCGTGGAAATGATAATTAAATTATGCTCAATCCATTCTTCGCCAGCCTGGACGCAGCCTTTTTCATAAATAATCTTGGACAGCTCCATGCCCTGTGCCGTGAATAGAAAATCAGAAATCAAATCAGAACACAACGCAAGCAAAACGAATGGCAATAAACTTAACAATAATGATAATTAAAATATATAAATTGAGACATAAGCAAGATAATTTATTGTTGAGCTCTTGCCAGCACCTGCATGATGAGCAGGGCAACACACGAGGCAGCCACGCCTATTAAATTCGTCTCCAGCCAATCCTCTCCAGCGCGCAAGCAACCGCGCTCGTGTATATTTCTATCCACTGGCTGCATGCGTTTATTAAATATTGATTAAGCCTGCAGATCACCAGAGAGAGACCCAACAATAAACTTACATAGCCCTCCTTGCGCACATCGTAGCCGCATTGCTTGTTCTTGATAACCTCCTGCGGTCGCCGGCGACAGCAGGAGAAGGGCACACCACACGCCTCGCGGCTGCCGATTGCGATCGAGGAGCAATTGAAATAGTTATTGCTATCCCAATCCTTGGGCCCATCAATGCCGCAACACTGCAGCCAATCCTCCTGTATCCAATCTATAAGATTCTGCTGATCGGGATCCTCGCGGTAGTGTTTGATGAAAGCTCTCAGGCCCTCGGTGGCCTGATCTTTAATCTATGAAAATACAAATAAAATATATAATTAGTTCCATTAATTGTGAACATATCAATACCAAATGTAATTATATTTCTTTCTAGTCTTATGCATTGGAAATTGGGAGTCTGGAAAATATCCATATTCAGCATCATTGTAACTGCAAACATGTTTTCTTTTAATTGAAATTATGGTGAGTCAGTTTCTTGGATTTCACTTGGCGTCAGTTTCATATGGAACATTTGCTAGGAAAGTTATCAAAAGAGCTCACTTTTCAGTTGTTCCTATGGCAGATATTTAATATGGTTATCCCAGCCAATTATATGAGCCCATTAAATACCTCGCTTGGCCAAGATATCGTGAAAAATAAACAGGTTTCATTCAAGACCTAGACTTTTGACCTATCCGTTCCATATAATCCTATCCGTTCAGCTATAAGATAAAGCCTGATCGTGCCCAATCGACAATTAGTATTAAAGGTTTCTAGGCCAAGTTTTGTGTATATGTAATATGTATGTAGATTTGTTAACCTTCGAATATTTTGAAACTGTTCATATCGTTTGTACTCAAAATTGTATGTCATTTTTAATATAGTCTTTGACTCTATTAAAGTATAAGCAACAGATATAGTCGTGGGTTCACGCTTAAATGAGAATTAAGAGTTGCATGTTTTCCAAGCTAAAAATATTTCTTGACACAATTAGCATACCCTTTGCTCTATAAGGGTATTTAACTACACGTACTTATCATTAAATGCTCGTTATCTGAGTAAAATCCACAGAAGAACTTGTTATTTACAAGGTTTGTTTACATTAGCTGGGCTAAATTTAGCTTTGGCCACCAATTTGTAAGCAGCATACCAATCGTGAGCAATAACAACTTACCCAGCCTTTGTCCTTGAGCACAAACGCCAGCCCGCAAAAGCCAATCTCACTCAGTAGCAGCACGCTTAAGAATATGGCATACTGTTAATAAATAATGCATAAGCTTTACTTATTTATTGAGAGCAAATAATTTATTGTGTTGTACTCACGGCGCCCAAGAGGCAGGTATTTTCGCGCAGTGCACCCACGCTGCCCATAAAGCCCAGCATAAAGGTGATGGTGCCCAATATGATGAGCACAAAAGCGGGATCCAGTGCGATAAACGTGAGCTTGCTGATGTTCCGGAACATATCCTTTTCCATCCAGGCCCAAATGCCAATGGCGAGCACAAGAAGCGCTGTCAGCCAAATAAGTACATTGCTGGTGAAGAGCAAATATTTGAGGCAGCAACTGATTTCACTTGTTTCGCGACGATATTTGCGCACTGCGGGCATTTTGCGAGAGTCGATGGCGGCAACAACAACTCGACTGAATTATTCTAAATGCTACGGAATGATTACGCTTGTATTTTAAACTATTACTAATGACTGGGTTCGTTTTATTTTACTAGAACGAAAAGCTGTGTTTACCAGCCACACAGATTTTCGACTTAGCAATTGTGCGACGGAAACAACAAATAAGAAAACCTGTAGGCTAGTGCGAGAAGTATGATAGTGTAGCCTTTTTGAGTCGTATGTTATTAACACGACACTGTAAACATCAAGCTTTAACGTTGCCTCAGTCTCACTATTAGTGTTGCCACATTGTTATGAATTTGACTGCAACTACTTTATTTCACAGTATTTATGACTATGCTGAACATTTTGCTCCACCAGCTAACATCACTACTCCTCACTTAACAGCATTTTCGCATGCATAACAACACAAATATTCAAGCAGTTAACATATTTTCTTGCTTACTTAACAGAATATACTCCCACATTTAAGCGAGCCTACATATTGACTTTGGTATTTTCTGTATGTATTCTTGCGGCATTACGGTATTTAAATAAGCACAATAGTTAGCCACACTGATTTTCATCGTCGTGTGCAGTTGAAAAGGCAGTAGAGAAGATCAGTACCAAGAAAATAAATATAACAATTAAATACAAATAAAATTTATTAAGTGCTGTGTGCGTGGATCTATGAGATATTTCGGGCAAGTGCACGCATACAAACAGCGTGCTCGGCCCCATTACCTATGACGACAGTGAGTTTAGTTTTCTTCCACTTCTACCCTCTGTGTATGCGTGCGTGTGTGAGTTTCGCTGATGGCTGAAGCTGAAAATGTTTAATTAGCAGGCGAAATATGGACAAAACGCATACATATAATACGCCAAGCCCAAAACGTTGCAACAAATCAAGCGAAACCCTATGAAAAGTCTAAAGTTAATAAGTGCGCCCTGAAAAGACAATTGGAATCAACCCCCCGCGTTTTAATCAAAGAAAAAAACTTGTATGTGTGCGGCTGCTGCTGCGACCACTGCTAGCAGCGCAGTTTACAAAAAAAAAATTATAATAAAAAGTGAAAATATAGTTATGAAGGCAAACCTTTGCTGCAGATTTGATACAATATTTTTCGTGAATTTTCCGTGAATTTATAATAAGCTCACGCAAACAGAGAGGCAGTGGAGCAGCGTTGTAAAGTGCGTTCTCAGCCTTTGGTCGCCATCACAGCAGAGACGTTGCCGTCGACGTCGCTGCCTGCCTCCTGTGCGTGCGTGTGTGTGTCTAGCGCAGTTAATCCCTACAAATATTGTGATCCCACGCTTGAAATATCAATTTCAATTACAGGCCACTTACTAATTATGCAAAGTATATAAATTTGTAAAAGTACAGTGTTGCATTTACACACACAGCCACACACACACATCACAGTATGCTTGAACATATATTATACATACAAACATAAAACATTTCAATGTGCAATATGGTGGACAGTGCGTAAAAATCACAACGTCGACGTCAACGTTTGTTAACTGCTTACTATTTGTAGTAGACATTGTTGTTGTTGCTGCTGCTGTTACTGGGCTTGGTTGGCAACGAAAAACAGTTTTTTGAGCAGTGCTTTCAGATGCAGCTAAGCCAAGTACATTAAATCAATTGCATTTGACAAAGTAAAAAGACTTTTAGTGCTAATTTCGCTAAACATACATACAAATTTATGTATGTATAAAGAAATACTGTTGTGTGCTTCTATACGTATACCTGTGCGCGCTCGTGTGTGTGTGTAAATTTACGTGTGTGTGTTCGGCTGAAAATGGAAATTATATAAAACCCCTTTCTGTGTGCGTGAGGCGCTTTAGATTAAAACAGCATGCGGCTGTTAAGCTTTAATTATTTTCATCAAACTCACACACAGAAAAACTAACGATCAATATGGCAACATAAGTTGTCGAAAATCGTTGGCAACTTCGCAAAGACTTTGTGAAATTCTGATAGTTGGCAAGCGTGCAGCGTTCACATTTTACCAATCAATAATTTTTGCAAACGTCAATTAAAGCAAAAAAAATTGTGGCAAGAAAAAATGAAGGGAAAATAAACATGCAGAGCATACGCACTCACGCACTCCCTATGCCATCTCTCATTTGTACATACACAGAAATACGGTACTCGTTGCTCTCACGCAGAGAGAGTCTGCCTGTCTGTCTGTCGTTCTGATCAAGGAAATGACAAAACTACACAACACTCACACTTTACTCTCGTGCTTGCTTACTCCCTGCTTTTTGCATTGACGTTGTTCTTTTTTTTTTTTTGGGGTGGTGGTGGCAACGTCGCCCCACTTTTGTATGCGAACCTTTTCTATAAGTGTGTGTGTAAACTGTAACAACAACCACCAAAGGCAAAGCTTTTTTGCCCAGCGACTGCTACGGCGGCTTCCTTTTGTCTATTTGGACGCTGGAAAAAAACCTTAACCGGAACTTTAACGTCGCTGCCGGCGTCGATGCCGACACCGACGTTTTTCAATATGGCTTCTTTTACCATTTCAATTTCATCACACAATAAATATAAACATTTTGCATGTGCCCAGTAGTTTCGCCTGGAAAAACATACGCAATTAATGTTGGACGGCAAGAGCTTTTCCAGCAGCAGTAACAGCTAAACCAACGGTTTGAGTGCGTGCGCTGCTAAGAACAAATGGTTTTACAATTTTTCTTACATATGGATATGCGCGTGTATGTACAATCATATATGTACGCATGTAAGTACGTACATATGTATGTATTGAATTGGTAAGTTCTGTTGCTATCGGTCGTTATGTTATACATGCACACTGAATAAGGTGTGTACATACTAACATATGTACATGTATGTATATATATTTATTTTATGTTCGTATGTTTTGCGCTCCACTTTTCTATGCAACAAATTAATTTTTTCCTGTTGCACGATTCCAACATGCGCCACATACACACACAATTTATTTATGAAAACAAAAAAATAAGTGCGAGAATATTAATTGAACTCCTCTTGTTAGTTTTGTCAAAGTATGATGATGTACGGCCTGTGCTTGTGCTTGTGATAGTGTTAGTGTACAAAAGAAAACTAAATAAAATAATATGCCATGTAATGTACATACATTACCAACGCTGCAATTGTGCGCTGCATCTAAACTTAACTCCCACTCGCACAATTGCCTCGCTCATTGCTCACTCACACTCGTTGACTCTCTCTCACGTCACGCCGCCGCAAGCTCAAAAGCCACCCCCATCCCGTCGGCCCCTAGTAAGCATTGGGTGTTCTTTGATCACGTAGAAGCGTTTGCTTGTCATCTGTTTATGTGTATGTGTGTGTGCCATTTTTGCGATTTGCTTGCCACCCGGTAAAACAGTTGGCAACACTGGACAGGTGGTAAGATTTTCCATCTGATGATATGTTTATATATCCATCCGAATACAAACATACGTTATTAAAAGAAAGTTTATCGTAATTTTCGTGAAATTTTATCCACTCATCTACTTGTGTGTCAGAACTTAACGAAACATTGTACCACAAATTCGCATTACAATAGAATATTTGTTTATCGATATTTGTTACTGTGCTAACAGTTTTCTTAAATGTTATTTATTTGTTTAAGACTTCGCGAAAGCTTTGGCCTTCCAGTTTGTTTCTATGCGAACTGGCCACGCGTTCAACATTTAATTTGAATATTGATTTAATTTGGTAGAGGGGGTGGCGGGCTCGGTCTGGTTGCAGTGAAATAATAATGCTAAAAAAAAATTGTTATTTAGCTGCTGAGGCGTCAACAGTCATGACCTTACCTACATGTCATTTTTTACCCTGTATACAAAAAACTTGTTTACTAAATATGTATAATAGAATTATAGTTGTAAAAAGAGTCAACGACTTTGCTAATAAGAAATATATAGATTATACCTGATCCGGGCCATACCTGATCTTTATTCGAATAAAATCTCTACTAATAAACGGCTCACTTGGACGGCCTCCTTCTTCAACCGGTTTATTTTTTTTTTAGTAACCAAAATTTTCCATACTTTTTCCATTGAATTTTTGTTTTTCTGTGGTTTTTCTTATATATTCCAAATATTCCAGGTAAAAAAACTGGAACTAAAGGTGTTTGCTCCAAAAAGTTTTTTCTGTTTTTGTTTGCAACATTTCATAATAATAATGGAAGACATTTTAGATTATCTGGTCAGTGTTTTCTTTTAAAATTTAAAAATATAGTTTTAGCTCTTATATAAGAACTAGTATTATAAAACTATATAAAATGAGGATTATTTATTCATGATCCGATGCATTTTTGTGCTGCTGATTTTTTGTTATCTGTGTCAAGTTGCGTGTGGTCTGGCTATTAAATGTCTTAAATGTTGAGGGTGCAAACATACATTTTGTATTATTGCAATTTTATTTTTATCAATATCAAAACGTACGCTGATAATGTAATCAAGCTTCAGACGAACTAACCCGACTACAAATGCACATGCAGGCAGTGCCAATGCTTGTATGTGTGCGTATGCTTTGTGTGTGTGTGAGTTTGTAGAATAGTCTCCGATTTTAATGCCAGAATGGAACGACACACAACCCCCACGTTTAAACGACAAGAGGCGCTCACACACACACACACACTAATTCTATAAATGCCGTTTACTGTTTTTGTTTACCTACCTGACTGCCAGTACGAGAGGGGTTGTGCGCTTCTGTGTGTGTGTGTGTGTGTGTGTGTGTTTACTCTCTCTCTCTTTCACTTATACTCTTGCAATTACAACTTTTCACTTGCGTTCGTTCATGCGTTTAAACCATATGAAAAAGGTTGGCTGGTTGTTCTTGGCGCAGTGTTGAGCAGTGTTCCAAAACACACACACTTGTAACTCTGAGCTATGCCTGTCTGTTGGTCACACTTGGCAGGCAGGCAGGCAGGCCGAAAACTAGAAAATGGCCATGTCTATTGAGATTGTGGATTTTTCAACCCCAAAAAACAAACTGAAATGTATACGGGAGTCAATGAGTTACATTTACTAATAACTGTGATTTTGAGCGAGCAACTAGAAAGTACATAGAACTAATAGACGCGTTTATTGAAAAATAAATATACAAAACATCATTCCATATTTTAATTGTTGTTGACTAAACGGCATTCTATACTCATTTTGCAGAGCTGAACAAAGGGTCAGCAGCCGTTGCAGCAGTACATTTGAAATCGAAAGCCCCACATGTCCGCCAAAGCCGAGGCGGACAATCTAGCCGCCAGCGCCACTGGCGGCGGCTCAGGAGGCGGTAATAGCAACTCCAATGGCACCGTAACACCAGCGCGACGCCTGCGCACACGCAACTCAACCGGTGGCAGTGGCAGCGAGTCGGCCAAAAAGAACACCAACAACAGTAGCCACAATAATAATAACAACAATACCAACAACAACAATAATAATAATAACGAATCAGCTGCAACGGGCAATGATGGTTCAGCAGCAACAACAGGAATAATGCCAACATCAGCTGGTGGCGGCGGTGGTGCAGCCACCGGTGGTGGTGCTGCTGCTGCAACAGGAGCGACTCCCAACTCCGTGGAACGCCCCATGCCCAGCGTGCCGATGAATCATGCCAGCAGCAGTGTTTCGGCCAGCAAGAAATATCATAATAGCTGTCCGCATCCAACGCCCACAGTGCACAAGAAGTCGCTGCACACGAAGCCGCATAGCAGCAATAAATTTGATCAGGGCAAGAACGAGGAATTCCATTTTGATACGCCGCCCGAGTGTCCAGTGTTCCGGCCGACAGCGGAGGAGTTTAAAAATCCATTGGCATACATTAGCAAAATACGCTCCATAGCTGAGAAATGTGGCATTGCCAAGATATTACCGCCGGAGAAATGGTCACCGCCATTTGCTGTCGATGTGGATAAGTTACGTTTTGTACCACGCGTCCAGCGTCTCAATGAATTGGAGGCCAAGACGCGTGTCAAATTGAATTTTTTGGATCAAATCGCCAAATTCTGGGAGCTGCAAGGCTCCTCCCTGAAAATCCCCATGGTGGAGCGCAAAGCTCTAGATCTATATACTCTGCACCGCATTGTGCAGGAGGAGGGCGGCATGGAGCAGACCACCAAGGAGCGCAAATGGGCCAAAGTGGCCAATCGTATGCAGTATCCATCCAGCAAAAGTGTTGGTGCCACACTCAAAGCCCACTACGAGCGAATACTACATCCCTTTGAGGTCTACACCTCTGGTAAGGTATTGGGACCTGGCGCGGCACCTACTGCCGTGAACGCAACGCCCGTCAAGCTCGAGGATGTTGGCACCGATTACAAGGCCCATGAAATACCCACACGTCAGCAAATCGCGCCGCCAAATGAAAGTAATACGCGTCGCTCCAAGCGCTTTGGCAATTCAAATGCCAGCTGCGGCCTAACCACGGCCAAACCAGGCGCTGCTGCAGTCACCATCAAAACAGAAACCAAGGAAGATTTTAAACGCGATCTTTTGAGCAGCTTCAATGCAGTCAATACTGGTGGTGGTGCCGCAGGCGTTGGTCAATCAGGCGGCTGCGGGGCAACAACACCTGCACCCAATACACGTGCCACCCAAAAGAAAGCCAGCACAGAGCCACAGCAACCGCTTATCGATCCGCTCATGAAGTACATCTGTCACATCTGCAATCGCGGCGACGTCGAGGAGTGCATGCTGCTCTGTGACGGTTGCGACGATAGCTATCATACCTTCTGCTTATTGCCACCATTGAGCAGCATACCAAAAGGTGAGTTCAAGTTCGGCATTTCATTTCATGTACTCTTCCAATTGAGCGTAATCTTCATGTGGTTATCATGGTCTTAAATAATAATTAAGGTGCAGGGAATCTGCTTATATAGTATTTGTGTTAATTCTAATATTTCTTCGTTGTTTTTTCTATCGACCAGGTGAATGGCTGTGCCCACGTTGCGTTGTGGAGGAGGTGAGCAAGCCGCAGGAAGCTTTTGGTTTTGAGCAGGCCGAGCGTGAGTACACATTGCAGCAGTTTGGTCAGATGGCCGATCAGTTTAAGCAGGAATACTTTCGCAAACCGGTGCACTTGGTGCCCACGGAGATGGTGGAGCGCGAATTCTGGCGTATTGTCTCCTCGATTGATGAGGATGTGACTGTGGAATATGGCGCTGATTTGCATACAATGGATCATGGCTCTGGTTTTCCCACAAAGAGCTCCCATTATTTGCTGCCCGGTGATCAGGAGTATGCCGAATCCAGTTGGAATTTAAATAATCTACCGCTGCTGGAGGACTCAATACTGGGACATATTAATGCTGATATTAGCGGCATGAATGCGCCCTGGATGTATGTGGGCATGTGCTTTGCTGCCTTCTGCTGGCACAACGAGGATCACTGGAGCTATTCGATTAACTATTTGCATTGGGGCGAGCCAAAGACTTGGTACGGTGTGCCCGGCTCCTGTGCCGAACAGTTCGAGGAGACTATGAAACGCGCCGCGCCCGAGCTATTCTCCTCTCAGCCCGATTTGCTGCATCAACTGGTCACGATTATGAATCCCAATATATTGATGAACAATGGTGTACCCGTCTATCGTACCGATCAGCATGCCGGCGAATTTGTCATTACCTTTCCGCGGGCCTATCATGCCGGCTTTAATCAGGGCTACAATTTCGCCGAGGCCGTCAACTTTGCGCCCGCAGATTGGCTTAAAATGGGACGCGAATGCGTCAATCATTATTCAATGCTGCGTCGCTTCTGTGTTTTCTCGCACGATGAGCTAGTCTGCAAGATGGCCTTGGAGCCGGCCAAGCTGACTTTTGGCATTGCCACCGCTTGCTATATAGACATGGCCGAGATGGTCGACACGGAGAAGAAGCTGCGCAAATCTCTGCTGGAATGGGGCGTCACACGCGCCGAACGTCGCGCCTTCGAACTGGTCAACGATGATGAGCGCCATTGCCAGGAGTGCAACACCACCTGCTTTCTATCGGCCGTTGCCTGCGAGTGCAACGATAAGCTGATTGTCTGCCTGCGCCACTACACCGTACTCTGCGGCTGTGCGCCAGAGAAGCATACGCTCATCTATCGCTATACGCTGGACGAGATGCCGCTGATGCTGCAGAAGTTAAAGGTAAAGGCACACAGCTTCGAGCGTTGGCTATCCCGCTGTCGCGACATTGTCGATGCACATACGCCCACATCGGTGACGCTGTCCGAGCTGCAGGAGCTCTGCAAGGAGGCCGAGACCAAAAAGTTTCCCTCATCCCTGCTCATCGATCGGCTCAATGCAGCGGCCATTGAGGCGGAGAAATGTGTCACGGTTATACAACAGCTGGGCATTAATAAGGTAAGAGATTGTTCCTTAATCGTACTTGCTTATATATTTAATATTCAATATTTTACTTGTGAAAATTGCATCTTTTTACAAAAATAATTTAGTTAGTAAGAATATAATATCGCAATATTTTCCTTCTTTTTGAATATCTTTTTTTTTAAATGATTTTTTTTATATTCAAAATTGGTTTTTTTTTAACTGTACGAAATTCCGTATGGACGCAATTCTACTCTACCCAGACATTTTGATATATAATTAGCACCTGCGTATATCCATTTTGTCAGCCGCTTAAAAGGACAAATCTTTGACCCTATAAATATATATATATATACTTATGGTATATAATAATTATATTTACATGGGAAATTCACAGGCATTCCTCAATGGAAATAAAAGCTGATTTCATCTTTTTTTTACTCAATATTTTTTTTTATACATATGTACATAATAATTTCATTCCTTTGAGAACTAATGGTTTTTTTTTATTGTAAAAAAACCAACTTATGCCTCACTAAGTCTCCTCTTTAGCTTTGCTTTATTATATTAATTAATTGATTTATCATATACATAAATATTATGTATAGTTGTAGATTAACGATTAAAAACTTAAATTTGAATTGTATATATTGAAGGTGCGCACCCGCTCCGATCACAACCAGGAAGCAGCACAGTATAAGCTGACCATGGAGGAGTTGGAGTTGTTTGTACAGGAAATCGATAATCTGTGCTGCATCATCGATGAGGGAGCCTCGGTGCGTGAGCTGCTTGTGCTGGGACGACAGTTTGTGGAACGCGCCGATTCGCAGCTGCAGCTATCGCTTGAGGCGCTCGAGGAGAACGATTTGGAGACGCTCATCAATGAGGGCAGCTCGTTGCGCATTGAGCTCCAGCAGCTGGATCATTTGCAGAAGCGTCTTAAACAATGCAAATGGTACAAACGCTCCCAGGGCTTGCGCGAGACCAGCTCGAAGCTGACCTACAAAGATGTGAAGAACCTGCTGCATACGGCAGCCGCTGATCTGGATCCGACCGATCCGTATGTGGATCGTGAGATGCGTAAACTGCAGCAAATTGGCGCCGCAATCGAGGCATGGGAATCACAGGCAGCTAAATATTTTCGACGACTCAATCAGCAGCATGAGCTGGCCGAGATTGAGCAGTTTCTTAAGTCCGCCAGCGAAATCAATGGGCAGGTGCCGTCGCATGGCGTCTTAAAGGATGCACTGCGCAAGGCACGGGAATGGCTGCGTGCCGTGGAGCAATTGCAGCAGAATAATCATGTCACCTACTGTCACACGCTGGAGGCGATGATAGACCGTGGCCTCAATATACCCATCCAGCTGGAGGAACTCGGTCGCATGCAGGGCCATTTGAGCAGTGCACATCAGTGGAAGGAGAATACGGCGCGTGCGTTCCTGAAGAAGGGCACATTCTATACGCTGCTGGAGGTGCTGATGCCACGTGCAGATGCCATCAATATTGACTCGGATCTCAAGCCGCGTTTCCAAGATGATTTCCTAAAGGACAAGAATCCCGCCGAAATTGTGGCCAGCTTCAAGCATGCCGAGGAGCAGGAATTGCGCGATATGCGCGATCTAAGGCGCCAGAATATGACCAAGAATCCCTTGCGCGACGTCTTCTGTCTATGCAAGTCCGAATTTCGTGGCCTCATGCACAATTGCCAGCTGTGCCGTGATTGGTTTCACGAGGATTGCGTGCCGCCCGTCCCGGCTGCCCAGCCACTGATGGCCCAACAAAATGGCAATAGTAATGGAGAAGCAATTAATGGTGGAGGTGCACCAATGCCGGCGCAAGAAAAGTGGCTGTGTCCGAGCTGTGTGCGCTCGAAGCGTCCACGTCTGGAGACCATCCTGCCGCTGCTCGTGCAGCTGCAACAGCTGCCCATTCGTCTACCTGAGGATGAGGCTTTGCGTTGTTTGGCGGAGCGTGCCATGAACTGGCAGGATCGTGCACGCAAAGCGCTCAGTAGTCCCGACGTCAGCGCCGCTCTAGATGCCATTTTGGCTCAACATCAGAAGCGTCGCACGGAGAGCACCAGCTGCGGCGCCGCCGTGCTGGGCAACATAAGCAGTCCGAGGAAGCCGCGACGTTCGCACAATCTGTCCAAGCAGGAAGCCAACAATGCGGGGCGTTCCGAGTCAGATAACGAAGATAATGGGGATGATGTGGATGACGATGACGACGATGATGAATGCCGGCTTCGCATTGTGGAGGACGGGTATAGCAATGACGAGGACGAGCAGCTGCCGCGACTGGCGACTAACAATGTGCAAAACACCAGCAACAACAACAGCAGCAGCAATAGCACTGATCTCTTAAAACTGCTCTCCGAAAGCGAAATTGAGAATCTGCTCGAGCTAATGATGGAGGGCGATTTGTTAGAGGTATCGCTGGATGAGACGCAAGAGCTGTGGCGCATACTCGAAACGATGCCGCCGACAACGCTGCAAGCCGAGGCAAAATCGCGTGTCGCTCAACATTTACAACAACACCGTCAGCAGCAGCAGCAAATCCAGGCGACAACAGGCACACTGGCAACAACCACGTCCAGCATACACAGCGGCGCTGAGGATTCCAATGATAGCCTGCTTGTGCAGAATAGTCCGAGTCCCGGCGCTGGTGGCGGCGCTGCGCAGACGGCGGTGCGCAATAAAAAACGTCGCTCCAATGATGCCAGCAGCGCCAATGTGGCTGTGCCGCGCAAGAAACAGAATACGCCCAAACAGACGCCGGGCAAAAAGTCGCAAGCGGTGCGCAAGAGTGACAGCAAGGCAAGCAGCTCGCCCGGTGTCGATGCGGATGCGGAGAACAAGCAGGCAAACGGTGGCAATACAACGGCGGCAACAACGCCAACGACACCGGGCGCAGCGACACCAACAGCTGGCGCCACGCCCATACCAGCATCCGGCCACAAGAAGCGCAAACGCACCACAACAACAACAACAGCAACAACAAACAATAATAATAATAACAACAACAACAACAACAATAACAACAGCAGCAACAACGGCAGCGGCAATGCCGGCAACACACCGACCACCGCAACGGGCAACAACAATCCAACAACAGGTGGCGCTGGTGGTGGCCAGAAAAAGCATGCGCAACGCACACAGCAAACGGCACAGGAGGACGACGAAGAGGAATGCCGTGCCGAGAATTGCCATAAGCCAACCGGACGTGAGGTGGACTGGGTGCAGTGCGATGGCGGCTGCAACGAATGGTTTCACATGTACTGTGTGGGCCTGAATCGTAGTCAAATTAAGGCCGACGATGATTACATTTGTATTCGCTGCTCGAAAACGGTCAGCGTCGGCGTCGCTGGCGGCAGCAGCAGTCTAACGGTGACCACAACGACAACCAGCAGCCTGACATTGAGCACAGGAACGCCAGGCAAGCAGCGAGCAGCGCAGTCGGCGCGGTAGAGTGGAGAAAATCGAGTTAGCTGATTGGATCGCAAGCAACCCAAGAAAAACAACAACAACATCAATTTGACAACGGTTGGCAGCACCTTCGATTAAAGCTTGTAATTTATCGATAAACTGCTATCGCAGTGTTTATACACATGTTTATCACACACACATAGACAAAACGAACACACACACACACACACAGAGAGAAAAGAGCAGCCAACACTCACGCAACGTTATGCGTTAAACGGTATTTACTAAGTTTTAGTAAAAAAAAAAGTCACTTAAACGTTTTTTGTAGTACATATTTACTAATTATTGCTATTATAACGCAAACGTATTTCAAAATGCAAATATGAGGAGAAAATTAACACACACACACACATACACACACGCAAACACAATTGAAAAGTAACTAATTATGTGAAAATTCAATTCAACTGTAAAATGCAAAATATCAACAAATTTTGTATGTGTAGGCGCGGTACACATTTTACGTTCGTTTAACGTTCTATTATATTCACTTTATGTAAATATATATATATTTAGGTATATATATATATTTATATATACATACATATAATTAATTACCATTACCTGCTACTATTAGTTTTTGTTAATTTAATTTACAGTTTGTGTTCGCTTTAAGTTTTGTGCGACGCGCGCGCGTTTTTTACGTTTCTTTTTTATCATTTCATTCAAAGAACAACTTTAAAACAAAAACAATTTACATATTTTTACTTCTGTACAGTTTTTCTGTTTACTTAAAGTGAAAAGCCAAGTAAAATTTAATTGTTAACTTATACATATTAATATATATATATTTATTTATATATATATATATATATATTATCTTCCAATTTATATGCGATAATTTTGGTCGCGTGGCGCGCTGTAATCAATTTTTCTCTTGTATGTTTTATTTGTTTTTCCTATTAAAGAACAATTGATTTAAATAAAAATAAAAAAAAAATGTAGCATAAATACACAAGATAAATCTAAAACAAAACAAAAAATAAGGAAGAAAAACCAACAAAAACAAAACACTTGATGATGAAACAAATACATCATATAATACATTTAATATAAATAAATTGCAGCCCTAATGCTAAGTTTACATTTAAATAAAAATGGAAATAAAAAATTGTATAATTTTTAATTTAAATCTAGTAAGCTGATTAGAGAACAACACACTTTGAGAAAAGAAAGAAAAAAACCGAAAAAAAATTGCAAAAAAAAATATATAACTTCTTAACGTACAACAACAAGCTTAGAATTATGCGGTAGAAAAAGAAAAAAACAAACACTTTGTAAAATCATTTTTTAAGCGTGTAAAAAAATCGAGCGGGATATCAACATCCAAAACAGCCCAAACAAAAATATAAAGAAAATAATTAAAGAAAGAAGAAAAATACCCTAACATATTAAGGCACAACCATTTTATTTAATTAAGCCAACACTGTACGATTTCTTTCAACGAACCGACTCCACAACAAATCAAACCCTACCGCCCCTCCACAAGACCCCCCAAATATGTAATTCTATTATACATATAAATAAATTATATATAAATAGTATTTAAAAAAGAAATTAGTCATTATGTGTTTTTCTTTAGCTTATTATGTAAGTTAAGCTCAATGTATGTATGCATGAATATGTCACTTACTTTTCACCTATATCTGTCAGCACTTGAGTTTGACCTACGCCTTGGCTAACACGTGCACCAGGCCAAATGACAAATTGCCAGTTAGTCATTGGTTTGGTAATATGCTTACCGTCTACCAGGTATGTGTGGTTGGCTTTAGGCTAGACTAATGGGAAGCACCTGGCGTTGCGATAACACCTTTTATATGGAAATAGATATCGTCGTTGCTTGTTTGTAAACATAAATTATTATTGTAGCTCAAAATGGCAAACTTTATGACAAATATTTCGTCAACAGTGTGCAGAAATATTTAACTGTTTATTAAATCAACAGCTAACCAAGCACATTTTGGTTGTGAAAAGTGTTTTACCTGGTTTGCCTGGAGTAGAACTAGTTTTTTTTTCATATTACTGCCTGCTGAATATGTAAAATTACGTTGCAAGCTACTTTAACTGCATTGTAAGCATTAACCATGAGCTTTCAGTGTTGGTCAAGCGTTTGGCTAAACACTGTAAAGACTATGTTAAAGCAGCTTCAGAGTAACACTTCATTCCAGGAATTAAAGTCTCTTCGAATCGTCGGACATATTATTTGTTTTAATATCACGTTATTTGAGTACTTCTGGCTTATTACATCATTTGAATTGATAACACAGTTTTGAACATCCGCCCGCTTTTCACTTGAATCACTTACTAAGTAGTTGATGAATGACTCATGAAAAACTCTGTTGACAAAAATTCGTAGCCGCGATTAAACCTATTTTAAGATTGTGTCCCCAATGCACCTAAACGTAATTTTTGCCGATTAGCCGTTATCTCAATTAGGCCAAAAAAAGCCAAATATGGTATTGCACTTATCGCTCGATTGTAAATAAACGTACCGCTTTTTAGATTGTCAGCTCTTCATAACATAGAAGGAGAATTGTGGATAATTTTATTGTGATTATCTCTTGGAGCTTAAATTTCTCACATTTAGATCCAAAATGTCGAGCTCCTACAGATTTCTAAAATTTAAATTAATTCTCTTGATAGAAATATAGCTTTATATTTTAAAGATTTCCTATGTTAGGACCTAAAATACATTTTAAATGTATTCAGAAATTAAAATAATACCGTAATGAAATTTAAGCACAAAAGCCATATGATATTATTTTCAGTAAATTCATATGTATTTCACATATGTAAAACTATGAACATGTATATGCAAAAGATTAATTGAAAATCATTTTTTACAGTGTATCTAACTGCTTTTAAGGAACTTTAAATTTATGCTCATGCCCTTAAGCAGCAAATAATCAGCCCAACACTTTGTTTTCTGTTTAACTTCATCAAATATTCATTCATACTCCAAATTGGTAAGTTGCATCACTTCATTAAGCTCACAAGTAAGAGGTTCTAGTCGAGAGCTCCCGACTAGGGGATACCCTGATCCCTCTTCTTCCGACAGGCGATAGGTATAGAATGAAAGATACTTGATATATATATACTATTCTAGAACCTACATGTCAAGTTTGGCGACTCTAGCTCTTATTATATACCAAAATTGCTCAAAAAACAGGATTCCGATATCGATTTTTATCGATTACTTGGAAACGGGGCAAGTTATCGAATATCGGTATATAAACTCGATCTGCGCGGGCACTAGAAGGACCTACAGCTAAAGTTTCAACTCTCTAGCTCTTATAGGTTCTGATATCCTTTTATACATACGGACGGACGGACGGACGGACAGACAGACGGACATGGCTAGATCGACTCGGCTATTGATGCTGATCAAGAGTATATACACTTTATGGATACGCTTCCTTCTGCCTGTTACGTACATTTGCACAAATACATTATACCCTTTTTTATCCATTTTTAATGGGTTCAGGGTATAAGAAGTCGGTTATAGCGGAAAGTTTCTATTTGATATTATGTAAAGCTTTAAAAAAAGACAAGGCCAATTAGGCGTTTCGTGTGGAAGCCTTTTAGAGGGCATGTTATGTGCTGTATCGTGCGCTTATCAATCGCACGCAGCATTTTATCAGCTTCAATTGAAGTCAATCAGGCAATGGCAATTGCGAGCTGCATGTTCCAAAACCATTTCACATGACACACGGAAAATATATAATTATTTTTATATATATCAAAAATAATCACCTGCTGGAAATTGAGCAACAAATGTTCAGCAAATTTCAGTTTTTTGTTGTGTTCTTTATTACATACGCATACGAGTATATGTGGACAATCGTTTCTATATTTTATATACATATATAAATTTTGTTTAGAGCTAACGCCGCGTGAAGTTGAGTTTACGTTGGTTTTAGTTTCAGTTTCACTTTTGCTTTTTAGTCACATACACTTTTTTTTGGTATTTGGATGTCAGTTACAAGAGGCTATCAAAAATAGTTGGCTGCATCTGGCGACAATATCTAAATATACAATATTTAGTTTGTTTAACACTCGCTCTCTTCAGTTATGTGTGTGTGTGTGTGTGTGTGTGTTGAGGTAACAATAATAGTTTAATAATAGCGCCTAAGCTTCACATGTTCTAATACTATAAATACGTTAAATCAAGCATTGCAAATTGTTTGCACTTAACCAAAACATTTCGTGTTGTTGATGTTGCAGTTGACAAGAAAATAATGATTTAACAAAAAAACAACAACAAAGTTCTAAGTTTCTAGTACCTAAACACTGAGATTACATAATGCCAGGAAACCGCTAGTAAAATCATTGCATCATCCGCGCCCGCGAACTGTATCGTCGCCTTAGGAGGCGAGGCCGCGCTGTCGCCGCTTGACACGCGCATAGGGACCCACGGCGGGATCCATCACAAAATCGTAGAGCACACGCGTCCAGCTGGTGTGCTGTGGCATCGTCTCATAGAACTCCTTGGCGATCCGTTTCACCTCCGGCAGCCGGGAGCCGGGCACGGCTGGAAAATCGTGATGCTCATTGTGGTAGCCCACATTGAAGGTGATCCAATTGAGCGGGCCATAATACGAATATGTCTCAAAGCCCTTGGCGAACATATAGTGCTCCGATATGAAATGCCCCGCCACCGGATGCAGACCCATCGCCAGTATGGAGCCAATCAACAGATAGGCCATCGCCTTCCAGCCAATGAAATAGACGACAGCCGCATTGAATGCCAGCTGTATGATCGTATTGATGATCTCCAGGCGTGTCGGTGGCTTCGGATTGATCACCAGCGGCCGAAAGATGTAGAAGAACGGCTGCAGGCACACCCACATAAACTTGCCAAATGTCGTGTCGAATAGTCGCGCCTCCAGCAGGGTAGGTATATCCGTATCAATCACTTCGTCGCCTTGGTAGCTGTGAGGATTAAGAAGAAAACAATTTTTAAATGGAGAAATAGGCCAATTAATCAGAACTTGATTTTTCGCATGCTCTCAATGGAATTCCCAACTATTTCGATTTGTTTACCGCATTTACCTTTGATAAAGTCCTATATAGTCTCTGTCTCTCCCACCTTGACATGAGGTTAAATTTGACAAGCGGAATTGTGGTCAACACTCATGAGCAATTGAATGTTTTTGCTATTCTTTGAGTATTCCTTATCGTATATTAAATTTAGAGTGGTTTCTGAGCATTTTTTGTTGGTCTAGACTGGGGCGATTTTTTTTTTTTAGTATGAATCAGATACTGTGCTTGTCATTTTACTCTACCTATAAACAATTGAAAATTGGAGCATTAATTATGATTTATGTGGGGAAACTAGAATGCATAGCAACAAATACCAAACGCTATCTTTATTTTATTTGTAAACAGTTTTATCAATTTGCCAAAGAAAAGCCGCTCTAAAATTCCAAAACAAAATTCTGTTTTTGGTTCATTCAATTTTAGGATTTTAATTCAAAGAGAATCAAACTTCCAACTATATCAATCATATATCTATCATCATATATCTATCATATGATATCTCTGAGATTTTCAAAGAGATTTTTGACTATTTGGTATTAAGTGAAACTATATGAATTGAAAACTTTTGCAATAAACTTCAAATACTATATTCCATTTAAAAAACTTGTTTGCCTTATCATTCGGGTATTGGCATAAACAAGGTATTCAAGCAACTAATAGATAAGATAAACGCGACCCACTAATCATTAGCACCTGGGTCCCAGACACGCGTGAGCCGAATGTGCAATTCTCTATGTCTCGGCATGTGACTCAAATTGTGGGTTATCTATCTATATTTAAGTGTGCGGCTTAAAAAGCCGGACAATTCAATGACCATAAAGATTAACGGCGTACACCTGGTCTGTTAATAAGTGGGTTCAAGAAATTCATATAAACTTCATTTATTTAGAAATGCGCTACATTCCTATATATCTTTCTTGCCAATTGCAAATCCAATTCAAATATCCGTTAAAATTCTGCTATTACATCAAAATGTTAATAACAGTGCAGTGATCTATGCCCAATGCGCAATATAAGAGTTAACATACTTATAAAGCCATCTGTCTGTAAGGTTAAATTGCTTTCGCTGTTAACATAACAGACAAATGTTGAGAGATTTTCCTTCATTTTACCTTCGAAGATAAGATTTGCTTGGACTCGAGATAGTGGATAAGATAGCCAAAGGAAGCTTATAAGAACACACTAACTTATACTCTGCGTCTCCCTGTTTCTCTTTCCTCTTTTTATAATTGAACAACAAATAAATCAATTGCTACACTCTCATTAAATCGGCATTCGAGGGGCCCGCCAAAGTGCCGGCAGCAAATGCACACAAAATGCTCGACTGATAGCCAAGAGTGAATGACTCAGATAGGGGTCGCAAACACGTAGTTGCTTTGCACAAAATAAATAAATAAATAAAATTATTATGACCAGCTACGTGACCAATTGAAACACTTCTTCAATAACGAACTTTTCTGATATAAATAAAATAGTTTAAACCCTATAAACTTTCAAATCTTATCGCAATCATAAACGCGCTATCGATGGTATACAGGCAAATCCCTAGATATTGAATATTATTTTTTGTTGACTCACAAATGCGAACGTTTCAAAAGGAAGTATTATTCAAATATACGTCGATGGCACATAAATTACAACCAAAAAGCTTTAAATGGCTTAATTATTTGAATTTTAAGGCAGACTTCTATTCACAAACAGCTTATCAGAAAGACAGAGAGAGAGAGAGAGAGAGAGAGAGAGAGATTTTATAAGGGAAATTTTTGACGAGCGGTGTTTGGGCAGTGTTGCAAAGCGGCCCTGCCGGTCTATTAACGAACAAGAAGGGTGCGGGCAGCGGGAAAAGCTCTCACATGGCTACGCCCAGAAAGCAAATACATGGACAAAGATTTAATTTGTTTTTATATGTATATAGCACATAGCGCATGTGTATTGTATATACATAACGTCATTAAATCAACCAAAAAAATCGTCAGAATCTGTTTTAGCTTACCGATGATGCTCCAGGTGATATTTCTTGAACGATATGCTCATGGGCAGTCCAATGGGTAAATTGCAAACGAAGCCCAAAATGCGATTGTGCATGGGACGGCTGTGTCCGAAGGCTAGATTGTGCGATATTTCGTGTACGGCCAGCATGAGCGAGTGATTCAGAATGCCGCCAAAGCAATAGGCCATTAACAGGAGCCACGGCCATGACAAGTCCTTGACAATGAACAGGGCCAGTATTTGGGTTAACACCATGGCGCCGGCTATCCATTTAAAGTTCGGATCATGGCCAAACAGTTTCTTGATTTGCGGATATTTCTCGAGTATGATTTTGCGACGCGAGGCATGCGGTTCTTCCGTGTAAACCCATTCGAAGTCGTTGCGCGACACTTTTTGGCCCATTTCTTTTTTTTTTTTAATATTTAATATTTTTGTTTTGTACTGTTTATGGATGTTGTTCTGTGTGGCTTGTTGTTGAGAGTTAAATGTGACGGCTTAAACACAGCGCTTTGGCATTATCGACCGATACGGCGGGCACAAAATAATAGGTGTTTTTTTTCTCACTTAAATGTAGCGACGACAACGCGACATCGGCAAAGTGAAAATTGTAAATGAAGCCGCAGCAGCGGCAAGCCACCCACATATCGAGTAGTGTTGGTAGATGCCAAAATGACATGGTTGCTTCTGAATATCGATAACAAAGCAGCTGAATGTTTTTTACAGTGCTGCCAACTCACGATATTCATTCGAAAATTCAATCTGAAATTGCGACTTTAAAATCGCAGGTGCAAATAGCAACTGCCTGCATTTAACGATTCTACCTGCCGAAATCGAAATGAATACACAGCAGGTGCCTTTTGTTAGCCATTTATACAATAATTTATAATTGTGTAGTAGTACAATATTTAAATTTTGCATTTCAAATAATTTGTTTAAATTTATGCTCAAATAACCGATGCGTTGCACCAAGCGGATGGTGCTGCTGTTGTTGCTGGCGTGCGGATGATATGCGGCACAGCGTGTTGCACTTAGTTTTGTTTGCGATTGCTGCATTATCTTGATCTTCTTAACTATGTGTGTGGGAGGGTGAGTGGGTGGCTGTGGCGTCACCTGGCTGACTGATCAGCTGCTGGGTGGTGTTATTTTTAGACTGTATGTGTTATATTTAAACATAAAATTGTGTACATATAATTTGTTTTGTTTTGTTTTTTTTTTTTTAATATATTTTATCAATAGTTCTAGAAAAGGCTAAAACAATGTTGTGGTTGTTGTTGCTGTTTGCTGCACACACACAAATCGAAAGATGTTGTCCTCGTGTTGTTGTTGTTGTTGTTGTTGTTGGTATATGGTATATGCCAGTTTTAGCGTTTAAAGTTTAGACTTGTTTGTTGCTTGTTGACGACGCAGTATTTAAATTGATGTTACAGCTGGTCTTCTTCTGTTGGTTTGGTTAATTAATTAGGAATAGGGCAAAGGGCCAGCCAGCGGTTGTTGTTCTTGTCTCTGTTGCTAATGATTATAGTTGTTGCTGTTGCTGTTGTTGTTCTTGTTTTTGCCTTGCCGATGCAGTTGTTGTTGTTGCTCCTGCTGTTGTATTGTTGTTTGAATAAATATTTAACGTGATTTTAGTTCTTAGGGGTTCTTATTTTGTTTTTAAATATATTTTGCGCACTTTTTTTCGCAACTCTTTTGCTGTAGCTCACTCACTTTTTCTTGTTTATTTTTCTTGTATTTATTATTATTTTTTTTTTTGCTCAACAAAATATTTAAATCAAATCGGCAATATTAGCAGGCATTTCCTCAATAGTAGTGTGATAGAATTGTTCAATATCCTTAAGGATTCGTCGATCATCATCTGTGATGAAGTTGATCGCAACACCCTTGCGACCGAAACGACCACCGCGACCGATTCTATAATAAGTATAAAAAAAGATTTTGTTATGAACAGATTTAGGAGAGAATTGTGGCTGGCCAATAGATAACTTACCTATGAATATAGTTCTCGCGATTCGAGGGCAGATCATAGTTGATGACCAACGACACCTGCTGCACATCAATACCGCGCGCCAATAAATCGGTTGTAATCAGAACACGGGAAGAGCCCGAACGGAATTGTTTCATGATAACCTCACGATCGCGTTGATCCATGTCACCATGCATGGCCGATACGGTAAAGTTGTGGTTAGACATCTCCTGGGTAAGCTGGTCGACCTGATGGTAAAGAAAATATAGCAAATCACATAAACTGGCAAGATTTTTGAGAAAATCTCCACTTGATTGACGTTGGTCTCAACGAAACAAAGGCAATCGGTTCAGTTAGAACGCAAGAAATAGATTTCAAAATATATGGATTATTGAATATATGCTATATATACTATATAGTCTGATAAGTCTTGGTGTTTTTGGATGCTTACCTTGCGACGGGTATTACAGAAGATAACCGACTGGGTAATGGACAGCGTATCGTACAGATCGCACAATGTGCCCAACTTCCAGTTCTCCTGCTTAACGTTCACGTAGAACTGCTTGATACCCTCAAGTGTCAACTCCTCCTTCTTAACCAGAATGCTAACTGGCTCACGCATAAAGCAACGGCTCACTTCGAGTACATCTGGTGGCATGGTGGCAGACAGCAAGATCACCTGGACATCCGGCGGCAGCATCTTGAATACATCCTGGATTTGATCTTTGAAGCCGCGCGACAACATCTCATCGGCCTCATCCAGTACGAACAGCTTGATGGACTGCGTGCGCAGCACCTTGCGATTGATCATGTCATAGACACGACCGGGTGTGCCAACTACCACGTGGCAACCGGATTCCAAAATGCGAGCATCCTCGCGCACATTGGTGCCGCCAATGCAGGCATGCGAATGCACCTTCATGTACTCACCAAGTGCCATAACCACACGCTGAATTTGGGTGGCCAATTCGCGAGTAGGTGCCAGGATCAAAGCCTGACATTCGCGCATGGACGTGTCGATTTGCTGAAGGATGGCAATCGAGAAGGTGGCAGTCTTGCCAGTACCTAATAAAATGACCAAAAACGTGTTAACGGATGATGAGAAATTTTTTAAGTTAATAACTAGTGAGGCAACTGTTTACTCTAGTTATATTCAGCATATCGGAATCGTTATATGAGCTGCACTCGCAATCTTAATAATCAAGGTCTTTTAGGCTACGTTTTACATTAAAAGTTAACCAACCTTTTTAGAAATTATGGTACAGCTTTTATTTAGTAATGGGGTATGCATATGTAGAGGAACTGTTTCGTCAATTTTTCCAATGTTTTGTTCAAAGTTGCGCCCAAAATGGATGTTTAAGAAATTTTCCATTTTGATGGTCAAATAATTGCATTTAACAAAATTTTCATATTTTTCATTTAATATGCCATTTTCGTATGGTTCATCCGCTACTGGGATAGTTTTGTACAGGAGTTTATGTTTTTGAATAATCGAATGATATATTGAATACAGTCAAAAGCAGGCTTAAGCTATATTAAACAAAAACCATTTACCAACAAATCAGCGCCTAGGCTAATATTTTCTTTATATGTACACACATATATATACACTTATACATCTTTCATTTTTTGCAATGTATGGGCAACGCTGTTCTATTTAAGCGTTTGCGAAGATCAGAAAAACGCGCTAAGGCGATCTCAAAAGTGGCGCGCAAGCGCTTCGTTGCTCACCAAAAGAGCGGACGAGTAAAAGAGAGGGAGAGAGAGAGAGAGAGAAAGTGTGTGTGTCCAGTAACAAAGATTGAGAGAGCAAAAGCTGCTGCAGCAGCAACAGACAGCTGAGTCACCGTTATCGTCATCATTCGCTGCTGCTTGCTTAGCAGCCCCCATAACAAAAAAATTTGCACTTTCTCGCTGAAGCGAAATTTGTTTTCTTTTTGCCGAGTTGTTTGTTTTACGTATAAATTACTCACCGGACTGGGCCTGGGCAATGACATCGCGACCCTTAACGCAAGGAATGATAGCGCGCTGTTGAATGGCCGATGGCTTCTCGAAACCGTAGCCATAGATGCCGCGCAACAGTTCCTCACGCAAGTTCATGTCATCGAAATTATCGTAGACCTCATGCCAGGTCGACTCGATGACGCCCTCAGGTTCCATTCCAGCGGGACCATCTTGAGCTATTTCACTTCGATCATCCCTATGGAACAAAAATACACAAAACGATGTCAGTAATGCAGTCAAATGAAAATTTTCTTTTCTACGTTTTTTTTTTCTCATTTTTTTTTTTTTTTGGTTATGGCGAATCTGCGCTTGGCAACCCAAGGCAGCAAAACGACGACAAAGTGGTCGGTGGCGACAACGACGTTTAGCGGCAGGCAGGCGGGCGGGCCCAGCAGCAACGACGAAAACGACACTTACATTATCAACAATAAAAAATTGACTAGTTAAATTTGTATACTGAATTTCGACGGCTTGAGCACCGTTCAGTTAAACAATTTCTGGATTAGTTGTGTGTCAAAAATTTGTAACGAAAATTTTTTTTTTTTTCACAGAGTGCACACAAACGTGTTTTGTTGTGCGTGCTGCTCTGCGGTATTTTCACGTATGCGAGCAAATGCCAGTGAGAGTTTTAACGACCGCTAGGCGGCCTTTTGAGCGTCTCGTCGTCACCGTCGCCCAACGAGTACATATGTTATGTGTGTGTGTGTGCGAAAGAGTGCACTAGATGTGTCAATGTCAATGGTTGCTTCGGTCGTGTGCATGTGTCTGAGCAGTAGGAAGCTATCAACTTTTAACTGCAGTGTTGCATGTGCGTAGTAGTTGGGAAATAGTAGTAGATTAAAGCAAAAAAAAAAAAGGTACTAAACGAAGCAGGCAAGAAAATGTTTAAGCCAACAGGCAAATTTAAGGCGTGTGTTTCAACCACTTGCAACATGAGCGTGTGCATGAGTGCCGAAGAGGGAGAGAAAAAGGTAGCGTTTAGCGGCACAACCACCATAGTATTTGAGAAATTCTAAGAATTCCCCGCACTAGGAAATCACCTATTTTTCATACAAATATGCGCATATGTATATATGTCATACATATGTATTTATATATAGTGATAGCAGTGTTGGCATTGAATCGCAATAGGTAGTCATTCATTGTCCATTTGAACGTCCAGTCAGCGACCATGAGTCAAAATGCGAGCATTTTTGTGCGCAAGAGAGCGAAATTTGTATAAATGCAATGATTTCATTGTTGCTGTGTTCAGATGAACCTCATTGCAAAGCAAGAAACTCATTTAACCTCGTATGGAATACATCGGATGACTTATTCTCTTTGTTATTTATTAACCCTGTGTCGTTCCAAAAAATTATATATATATATATATATATATATATATGTACACATATATTTGACCCAACGTCACACACACGCACACCATCAACAACCACTGAATTCTCTTTTATTCGTTCTCGCTCTCTATCTCTCTCTGCCAATGCCCGTCACTCGTGCCGCAACGTCCATCGACGTCGTGTAAAAATTCTTTTCGTTTTGTGTTTCACATTCTGGGTTAAATTTTCGAATCCAATTTTGAATACTATTGCTCACTTATACGGGCTTAAATTTACTAGCAAATTTTTGCAAACTCCCTTGTTAATTCGACTTTCACTTATTATGAATTAAATCGTTGAATAATACTAACATTTTCTGATTATTTTTTGGCACTTTTTATACACGTGCTGCTGATTGTTAAAACCAAGCAAAAGAGGCTCCATCTTGCAAAACTTTTAGTGATGTAAGGGAAGCAACCAAATTATCGATATATCAAAGTTCAACTATCGCAATTTTCAAATGGAATACTCCAATATTCAAAAGACTATAATTGAAATCAGTTTTCATTTTAAGTAAAATATATATTAAATGTTTTTTTATTGATATATAAGTTGGTTATTCAGATGTTTAAAGTTATCAATGAATACAATCGATACACAAATACAGTGGGAGCGGTGCTGCCATTCGGCTAAGATCTAATGACTCATTCACCACATTTTTATTATCGATTTACTATCGTATCATGTATCGATCCTACTCAATTGTTTTCAGTATTTTTTATTTTTTTGAGCATATATCTTTTCAAATTCTAAACAAAGATTAGGGCTACTACAAATGGGTTAAACCTAGCTAAAAATAATGGTTTATGATTTATGAACATGATCTGTAATTTCCCGACTATATATATGTATTCAATATGTACATTTGGTTATTTCGTATCATATTAATTTGTATATCGAATATATTTTAAGTTTAACAAATACATCGCGAAATATAGTCGCGTATTTTTATTATCGATTTAATTGAGCTATCGATGTTTCTAGTCCCTTAGTCAGTATAATTTCATCGCCGCATCACACAGCGTGTGAAAAGTGTGAGTTATCATTGGATTTTGGAGAACTTAGCGTATTAATTGCAAATTGTTGAATATGTGCAAATTTTTAATAATGTTTGTGTGGCCGGCAGCTTAAGTTTTATCAAAAAGGTTAGCAGCAAGACGTAGTTTCAATATAAAGCCAAGTTACAAATGAAAGGCCGACTCAATTACAGGCACATCTGCGTATATTCGCCGACGGCGTTGGCTGCACGCATATGTGTGTATGTACATCTATGGGTTGCGTGTGTGTATAAGTGTGCAAAAAAGAAGTGGAAAAAGTTAAGCAGCCGGTCGGTGTCTCGCTGCCTCATTGCAAGTAAAGTCAAAAATTGGTTGCTGGCCTTGCGCTTTTGTTTTTCGGCAAATAATTCCTTGTTGGGCACCATTTACGGCAGATAAAGATAAATATATAATGTGTTCGTACATATACATGTGTATGTACATATTAAAATTTTAAAATCTATTTTTAATTTATGATTGACCATCCTCGTCGTCGGTTACTCGACCGGCTAGAAAAGCACTCAAGCAGCGTCAGAAAAGGCCGATTCATAACACACACACTTACTCGTAGAATCAGGCAAGGAGACTTGAGATTGTTGAGTCATCGCCTGCTCTCACTCACTCATTTGCATTGCACGACCGGCGATTTATAACGGCCATATATGCCATTTCACTCGCACACATACTCCAGCGCACAGTTTTTGGCATTGCACTCGTCGAGTGAATCGGTGGGTGAGAGTGCTAGCGTCGGCGGCAGCTGTGACTCACGCGCGCTCTGAGTGCCTTTTTTTCTTCTCGATTTTCCATGCTTGGAGCCGCTAAACAACATTTTGCATTCAATCGTTTTTGTCATTCTGTGCAAGTCGGACGTGTTGGGGCTGCTGCTGCTGCTACGTACGGTTTACCCTCTGTTCATAGTGTGTGTGTGTGCTATCTTTTGCTGGCTGTGTTAGTGTGTGTGAGTTTTTTTTTAAGAAACAGCAAATTAAAAAAAAAAACAGTGTGCACTGCTTTTCGAGTTTCATCGTAAAAATCGAGATTTGACAGAGGCGGCGCACAAACAAAAAAAGAAAATTTCACATTTTTCAAAAGGCGTAAAGTTTTAAATCGTCAATTTATCGTTAATTTCTCTACATATCTCTTTTTTCTACCCTCTCTCATTGCAGTTTAAATAAGTTTCCTTAAACAAATTACGTAGAAAATCCACGATTTTCTCACTCTCGCTATACTAAATTTCTTGGTGGCGTGAAAAGTGTGTAACAACAGCAACAACTACTACAGTAGCAGCAATAACAAATTGAAACAAAGTAACGCGTGTGTGAAATACAACAAATACATATATACATATATTCAATAGTTATTAACAACCCCACAACAACAACAAATACAACAACAAACTACAATCATGAGCTGGCAAGATTATGTTGATAATCAACTTTTGGCCTCGCAGTGCATTACCAAGGCGTGCATTGCCGGACACGATGGCAACATTTGGGCGCAGTCCAATGGCTTTGAGGTGAGTACCGTTAATCCAGCCAACTAATCTTGCCGAATAAAATTCTCGTTGGCAATTCGACACTGAGACATTTTTAGCAAGTTCAAGGGTGTGACCACCAGCAACAATGCGTCCTCTGTCTGCTTACACACACACTCACATGCACATCAACACCCACGCATACAAAGAGAGCAATAGCAGCAGGCAAATTTATACCCCAGCAGGACTTCATCAAATAGTTCAAAGTAAACTAAACTAAAAATTTCATGAAATTTAAATGTCCACCTTGGAAGCTGTCATTCTGGAAATTTAGGTTCTGAATTTAGTTGATTTGTTTAGTTTCTAAATTTGACATGACATGCTTAAAGATCAAAATTGCAAAGTTGGAGATCAAAATTGAAGAAGAATTTTCTATACAAAGTTTTTAGATAAAATGATAATTCAGTGCGTTTTGCATGCTCTAATGTACTGCTGCGCCTTAATCGCCTTGCTACTCGTCCGCCATTTGTACTTTTATTTCGTTTGATAAAGCAACTCCCACCCTGTATGGGTGTGCACCCCCTGCATGCGCTCTCTCTTGTTCTCTTCTCTCTCTAGCTCTCTCGTCAACTATCGCCAATACAGCCGACTGCGCAGCTCTCTGCTCAGCTTCTTACCGTCTGTCGCGGTCACCCACATATACAAACGCAAAAACTTTAAAATTCTTAAGTTCCTGTAAAACTGTAGTGCAATCGTTGTCAAAGTAGCTGATAAGAATTCGTCTAGATGCTGCCGCAGAATTGAATTATTAATAGCACAATAGGGAACAGCTGGACAAATTGGCTGCTGTTGATTATCAAAAGCAAAGCCTTCGATTAGTTTGTGACTCATTAAAAAATTGCTCTCAGGTGGATTAGTCACTCAATTGAGTGATTAAACAAAGATGATTCGTCATTTAGAGTGCATTTGATGAAAGGTGTTTGCCTGCAATAGCTGAGCGCAGCCTGTGTCTGTGCCCGTGTGTGTGTGTGTGCGTTCGTGAGTAATTTCTCATAGCCGGGTTTGGCCGGCACAACACAAGCATGTGTGCACTTTCCAACACTGGCGTGATAGCACTGTGCTGCTTATCCCCTGCGCACTCTTTTTCATACAACACAAGCTGAGCTGGTTGACGAAAGATTGAAGTAGGAGAGAGAGAGAGAGAAAATGAGAGGGAAAATTGCCCTTTATGCGACTCACCGCTCGCCGCATATAATAAAATTACTAACCGGCCTTATTTGCTCTTATCAACACACACACACACCACAACATTAAGCACTTCACTCAATAGTTTGATGTGCATATGTGTGCGTTTATTATCTTTGTTTCCTCTGCCAACGAAACCCATTTTTTTTATCACAAAAATAATAATAAAACTACGCGCAAGTTTTGAGTCGATTGGAAGTGAAACGAAAGAAATGTATCTTGAAAAACGCAACGACCGCAGTGCCGCGTCATCAGCGTCTACATTTTATATTCGCGCCACGTTTTCGCATTTACTTTATATGTATGACAGTGTGTGTGTGTGTGTTTGTGAGTGTATACAACTTCCTGCTGACTCCGCCGTGCGCCTAACCACATACTTTATCCTTTGTTTGTGCGTCTGTTGCGCGCCCCATTCATGCTTGTTTTTTTTTTCTTCGGCAGGGGTGGGGCCCAGGGACACTCCCTTGTGCTTTGTTTTTAGTATATTTTTCGCGCAGTCTGCTTTGCCAACTGTCCAAGAAGCAGAATTATCGATATATAAAATCGATTTTAATAATTTATCTACCATCAAAAATTAGCATATGCCATTTACATTTTGTTTCTTCGCCATGTGCTGTTAACAAAAGTCCAAATTAATATATAAATTATATAACATAAAGTGAGTGAAAAATCTAAACGAAATGTGAAATGAACTTACAATTGTTGAAGAAGAAGAGTACTTTTCATTTTGTAAGCTCCAAGTGGGAAAAAGTGATACTGTTTTGCAGACATTTTTGATGCCAACATCATCATCAACGGTGACAACCTTCGTTTTTGGCCATTTGCTGTTATTTGCAATTCGCCGCGTACATCCACGAATCTCACTTTCATTTTGTGGTGGCCTCCGATCGAATGTTATGTATTTGACTCTTCTTATTATATTACTTTTTTTTTTTTTCTGGCTTATTGCCTTTGCATTTACACTACGTTCGTACGGCTGAGTTACCCACATTTCTACCTGAATCTGTTTGATTCGTTACATTTCCATGATTCATCGAAAAATGTATCGCCAAGTAAAGTTATTCGGGTTTGGATCAGCTGCTGTGTGGCATTGCCAGACGTTTTTCTTTGTATATGTGTGTGTTGTCAACTTTTGAGCCAAAAGTTCGTTCTTATCAATAACGTTTTTTTTGCGTTTCACACTTCGATTTCATAAAACACACGTAAATGGATTGTGCCATAAAACCCGTCTGCTTTATAAGTAAAATTGTTTTTTTTTTTTAAATAGTTGCACTTTTGGAAAACATAAATTTAAAAAGCCTGCGTTTGGCATTTGTAAGACAACAATTTTCAAATTTGGCTCGTTATTGTACATTTTTTGTGGTCATTGCCTTGTCTATTATTAGTGTGCATTTCTTTAATTAATTGAGTGGTTTTGATAAATTTATTAGACATTTTTGGCATACCTACAGCTTTGTTCGCAAAACCGGCTTTATGGACTGCGCTCTCTCTTTGCGCACTCACCCAGCTACTCACTCTGATACACTCAGGCTTTTACGCTCATTTTGGAAACTTCTAGAAGGTTTTTTTTTTCGATGTTCTTTTTTTGGCTGGTTTGTCTCTCATTCTCCCGGCAAGTGTCATTAACATATTTGCTGCTTGTACCGCAACGACTTGGCAAAAGACTTATTATTAATCATAGTTCTTAAAATCTATTAATTCCTTTGCCAATTTCCTGGCGCTTGGCAACAACGCACAAAAACTCAAAGAGCGAAATCCGCAAACTGTTGTGTCCTGCAAATGTTAATAACATTTTGCGTGGGGTAAGGCAACTCCGTTCTGCTAGTAAGTGTTGGCAAACTAGTTTTTGCTCTTTACAATTACAAAATCAAGGCAAATGGTCAGCCGTTCTTTGCTTGTTATTGTTGCTGCTGCTGCAGCGTGTCTCTCATTTTGTTAATGAGTTGGCAGACGACGTCGTCGTCATCTTCATTTCATGGGTGGTGAATGTGGGCAGTGGTGGGTTTTTATTTGCTTACCTCTCTCTCACTCCCCTGCACGTTTGAGTGGGTTGTTGCTGATTACAAAATGAATGTGTGTGTGTTTTGCAGCCACACACCTCACTGCCTGACACTAGGTTTCTTAGTAAGGATTATTATTAAAAGAAATTGTATGTGCACGCACGCAACGCAGGATGCATAAATTTTGTAAAATTTATGGCACGTGTGCGTGACTCAAGACGGTTATAGGGTATACAAATGTAATACATACATATGTAAAAACGTTTCCCATTCTAATTTTTCTGATTTTGTTTGGTATTATTTTTTTATTTGCAGGTTTCAAAGGAAGAGCTGGCCAAATTGATCAGCGGCTTTGATCAGCAAGACCTGCTTACCAGCAGCGGCGTGACATTAGCCGGCCAACGGTACATTTACCTCTCAGGCACAGATCGCGTGGTGCGCGCAAAACTGGGCAGAAACGGAGTGCACTGCATGAAGACGACACAAGGTAGGTGAAAACCAAAAAAGAAACGGAATGTAGAGTTGCCAACTGTTTTGACAGGGTATATATTAGTCGGTAATAGGGCACAATTCTTATCAAATGTGTGTGCTGTTAGCTTCTTAATTTCATTGATTTTTTTTTCCTTGCCAGTAAGAACAATGTAGGTGCAAAGCATTTAATCCCCAGATAAGTCTTGTGACTTGTGCCAGGAGCCCACAGCTATAACATTTTGATAAGCATTAAAAAGTGAGCAATTGCGGTATTTTTTCCTTGTTGCATGTGTATACAAATACATATATGTATATATGTTTTTTTCATCTGTCTGATAAGCAGAGTGCGAGCGATTGCTCATTACAAAACAAAGGAAAAAATAACCCAAGAGCAGCAGAGCCAAACATTAATGTATAAAATGCCAAATTTTGTTTTTGTTTTTGTGCAGTTTGCCACGTAACCAACGGCAAACGTAATAAGCCGTAAATGATAGGCAATCATTATATGTGCCTGCAGTTTGTTGCTCCATTTCCCCGGTCAACTGGCGGCCCCCCTCCTGATACACACACACCCTGACAAACACACACACACTTGCTCTCAAATAGCTGGCAAAATAAAACGCGGCAGCGTTTCGTTTTTCACTCAATTTTTTTTTTTTGCTATTTTCTTTACACCTTGCGCCTAAAATGTGTTTGTTGTTGCTATGAAAACTCTTGGAAGCAGCTGTCTGTCTAACAGTATGTGTTTGCCAGCCCGTCTATGTGTGTGTGTGTGCCATAAAACTAAATTTGTTTTTGCTGCTTGTTTGCCGACGCTTCGTCAGCGTCGTCGTCGACGTCGTCGTCTTCCATATTTGCCTAGTTTATATATATATTTGCGGCAACTGTTGCGCGGCGTCGCTGCTGTCCGCTGCAGCAGCCGCAAAGGTCAAGGTTATTGCCATAATCCATTTCAAGTGCAAATGTTGCACAGAATAAGCCGCAAAAGTAGCGGCAAGCGAGTAGCATATAAATGGAAATAGGCAAGAAATTGACATAAAATGGCAAACTGGTCTCTCTCTCTCTCGCTCTCTCGCTTGCTTTGACCTAGCTGACTTGTGTGTGCCGTGTGTGTGTGTGTTTGCGTTTGTATATGTGTGCATGTTGGCGCCTGGGATAAGTCTCTGGCCTCTTGCTTTGTCTTTATTTGGTATTAAATTTGAGCTCTCCGAGGCTGGCGCTTTGTTGGCACTTGAACAGCTGATCGCACACGACTTACAATCGATTAAATTACCAAGCAATTTATTTACCGCAAATTATCCGCCCCTCTACACTGTGTGTCCATCGCAGCCTAACATTGTCTGTCTGTCTCTGTGTCTGTGTGTGTGTATGTTTGTTTGTTTTTGTATGCAACACTTTGGTAATTAAAAGGCGCGTGTAACAGCGTTTAAACTGAAATACAACTTGATATGCTTGTTTTTAGTACGCTTCAAATGTTTCAAGGTATGCGGCGCGCACTGCTCGGTGTGCTCGGTGCAAATTTGGTGTAATTAAATATGAAATGAAATGTAATATTAGCATTGTACGCGCTATCAGACAAACAGACACATTAACAGCTTCTTATCGAATTTAGTTATCGATTGACACAGACACATTGCCTGTCTGTCTCTCTCACGTGTGGGTGTTGCCAGCCTGCTGCAGGGCGCTACAAGTGTGTGTATGTCAGTGCCTGTGTGTGTGTGTCGGTGTGTATGTACGCGTGCGTCTTTTTATCTCTATCCCGCTTCCTCGCTCGCTCTTGTCCGTAGACATGACACTTAACTTTTGGTTTATTGACCCCAGTTCAAAAAATTGTTGAAATTGTTGTTGGCTTGGATTTGATTTGCTTGGAGCGTCAGTCAATTGGGTTAACAACAAGAAGAACAACAACAATTTCATGCACAATTGATTAACGTAGTAAGCCCCCAAAGCAGCAGCATTGAAGAGTTTCGACCATTTGTCGCGATTCGCTTACATTTCAGTATTACAATTTTTGATGCCGACTGTTTGGCAGCGTGAAAGACTTGTCATTCAATATTATGTGGCTATCTGTGGCCGGTCTGTCCGGTTTTCACCTGGTCCAGAGTCTCTCTCTCTACCTCCCTCTCCCTCTCTTTTTCTTTCTCTCCATCGTTTTATTGAGCGTTTTATTCATAATTTACTTGTTGATGATGTTCTGTAAAATACAGTTAGTTCTTGTTTCTCCATTTGCTGCTGTGCTTTGCTTTCTCTAAACTATTCGTTTCTGTTGTATTGTCAACCGGATAATCGGCTGAAGATGTTTCTGTGTGTGTGTGTGTAATTATGTAGCCGTGTTAAAATAGCCAAAGAGATTTCTACAAATGATTAGATTCCATGTTGAGCGTAGAATAGTTGAGTGTTATGTGGCCAGTGTTAATAATACTTTCTGCTATCGATAAAATTTGTGTTGAAATAAATTATCGATTGTGAAGGGGGTCTTTTAATACTTCTTTATGACAATTTATTAAGTTTAAATATATTTTTTTTATATTTGTTCTCTTGCAGCCGTCATTGTTTCCATCTACGAGGATCCTGTGCAGCCCCAGCAGGCCGCTTCCGTGGTGGAGAAACTTGGAGATTATCTGATTACTTGCGGGTACTAGAAAATAAAGTATATAAAACAACAACAATACAACACCATCAACAACCAACACACCAACAACACAGCAACAAATTCGATAAGAAAGCGTAAATGAACTAAATAACTAAAAACAAAAAAAAGTAATTATTAATATTTAAATGAGAAATGCCAAGAAACATTTTGAGGTAATTGTGGTCAAACAAATCAGAAACTTGAGCAGAGAAACCAATGTCATAAAAAAGCTTAAAACCAACAACAACAAAGTAATTACCCAAATGACCTAAAACAAAATTATAAATTTCTGCATAATTATATTTAAACATTTTTGGTTCATACGATAAAAATAATAAAAAACAAAAACAAAAAACAAACAAAATCTTAAACTCAACATAAGAAAAATCGTATTGGAAAGCATTTTGTAAGCAACAAGAAAAAACTAACAACGCAAAGCAACGCAGGCAAATTTTTGAAAACTTTTTTGTACAGCAGTCTAGTACATATATATATATATATACACCGATCTATAAACACACACATACACACAGACTATTTGAGATTGAGTGAGAGAGGATATTGAGAAATAGGAACAGAATATGGAAAAGAGAAAGAGAGATAAGTCGAGAGTCAGTCAAGCAGCGAACACACAGGTAATTACCAACCAATATAAATGAATATAAATATATTGATATATATTTATATATGTAAACTATTTGGAGAACCATGAAGCTCTATTTTTATGTGGCAGGGAAGATACATACACCTACAACATCTACAGTGGTAGCATTTTTTATACGAAAGACAGAACTTTGAGAAATGTGTAATATTTAAAAAGTGAAAAACAAAAAGAGAATACATTCTTTTAGCCATATTTGAAATATATGTATATGCTCATCATTGGGGAGTTAGGTAAAACAGAAGATTCCAAGACACCAACAACACGCACACATATATATTCCGTTTTCCAAACCGTCTCATCTAGCCATACATATATAAATACATACATACATATAAACGTACATACATACATATACTTGTACACTTGCGCCATTTGCTCTCTGTTTGCGCTTTTCATGTTTGTAATTTTGCTATATTCATACAAAAAACTAAAAAAACAAAAAAAAAAATCTAACGCTAAAAACGTACATACATATTTATCGATAAACGGCAATTACAATCCGAACGCTGTGCAACACTGTCCGTCTCCTGCCAGTCCGCCTGCCTGGTTTACGTGCCAGCGCGTTTAGAGGAAAATTCATTGCTTAATCTGAATTAACAACATCAAGAATTCGGCAAAATCGAATTGCCATTAACACATACATTTACATACAAGACAACCCGTCAAATGCATGCAAATAATAAACAAAACAACAGAAAATAAATAAATAAAAATTTAAACTACTTACTACAAAGCATACATAAATAAATGGCTTTTTATGTTAGTTAAACAAAAGTCTTTTTTCCAACATTTTCCCCTATCATTTTTACGTAAAGAAAGCGTCGAAAAGCAAACAAAATTCATTAAAAAAAAACGAAAACAAAAACAATGCATTAATATAAATATAAAAAAGAAATGAAAAACATATATAATACGATACTTTAATACTATTGAAATAAAAAACGGAGCAAGGCAAAAATCCTGCTCATAAAAATGGTACACAAAAGGTGTTTTTTTTCCAGTGTTGTTAAAGCTGTCGATTGCAAATCGATAGGTTAATAAACTCGGTTATCGACCTAGCGGATATTTCGCTTGGGCTAGCTACAAATTTACATGAAATACTTTTAGCTTTATAATTCATAAATTCTTTGTCTTTTAATTAAACGGGGCCTTCATGGAAAATAAGTCAACGACATATTTTTTATCTACATTTTTATGGCTGACGCAATCGCACAATTATTTCATAAATAATGTGCAAAATTTTTAATTTTTTTCTCGCAGTTGCTGTTCTTTTCAGCAAATGTCATTTTCGACATATTTCGTTTTCTTTTTATTTTGCGGGCCGCCGAAACATTGACCCAAAAATACAAATTCTTTCGCAGCGTGAAAATCTTCGCACATCTTTGGATGATGAGTTCCAACACATGTGTTTGACACTTTCGCTTTTAAATTGAGTTTCTTTTTTTTTTTTGGTGAAAATCAGCATTGGCTTTTTATCGGTTGCACAATTAATCACAGCATATTATTATTATGATGATTATTGTTGTTGTTGATAAAAACTGACTGGGTCTGGTCTTTGCGCCGTACACTCTTCCCCCTCTAACAATTTATGGCTCGTCTATGTGTGGAATACCCTTGCAAAGAGTATTACAGTTTAGTCATAGAAGTAGTCATCGTTTGAAATCTATGAAAACTTATTCGACTTCTACATAATATAGGAATAGTATATATAAATATAGGTCTGGTCTATGCGACGTACTCTTTCCCTTGCAAAGAGTATTTTAATTTAGTCATAGAAAAAGACTTGCATCCGAGTCTTAATTAAATCTGTCCACACTTAGTGTTAATTTTGTTGAATATACTCTATTTCTCCTATTCCTCTCACTTAGGGTATCAAAACTTCGGCATGCTGTCGAGTGTGTTTTATTATTATTTTCCTAGCTCTAACGGCATCATATAAATTGTTTGGCTGCGGGGCAGCTAGAAATCAGCTCACATTAATTCATTTAATAAAATATGCAAATTTCTCAAAGGCATGTGTAATTTTTTACGACTTGTGATGCCTCAATAAAAACAATGCTGTTGCTGCCGGCTGGCCTTGCATTTTTGTTTAGAATTTGAATTGGCTAATTATAAACCAGTGTTGGGCAGTAAATGAAGAAAAGATTGCCTATCGATATATACATATCAGCGCCGATAACACTCGACTATCAGCACAATTAGCACTTTATTAATTTTGTTTACGTTTATACAATTTTACAAACATTTTACCGTACATCATTTGTACCTAAATCTGGGGTATATTCATTCAGAATCCGGTCTCGCCCTGTACTCGGCGTAATTGCTCGAACGTGTACCAAAATATAATCGACAAGGGACCAAGGCGTAACCAGCAGGGCAAAAAGCCCTTATACATGGCAAAGAAGCCCTCCTGTGTAATCAGCTTGTAGTAACAGTCTAAAGCGTTCCTGTAGCGCAGGCCCTGGCCCTCGTCACTGAACGGCTGGTTCATGATGCGCGACTTGACCACATCGACTGGCGTGCTCAGTATGGTGGCCGCCAAGCCGGCGGATACTGATGCCAGGAACTGTATAATGCGCCCATCTTCCATGTCCAGCAGGGTTATAAATTGGCGCTTGCTAAGATCATAGCAGGCCGTGTCGCCTGTGCGATAAATGTGATTAAAAATGAATGCACTCGTGTGTTTTTTTATTTGCTTACCCGCTGTCATGAGCGTGGCCCGAAGACAGCTTGGCACCACGCCCTTCCACAAGCTCTTCGCACCGCCCTGGGCATAGATGGACTGCAGCGCCTGGATCACATTCCTCACGCGCTCTGGATAGCCGAGTGAGCGCTGTCTGCCCTCCATTTGCATGCGTATCTTGACTATGTCCAGCGGATTGGCAATTGCCTGGCACAGGCAGCCGGCCAGGCAGCCGCCAAGAAATCCTTGCATTATGGGCAACGCTTCCTTGCCATTTTCATCCATATAGATCAGCTGCTGGCGTGCATAGTCGTAGATAACGACACGAGGAGCATTGAACAACAGGTTTCGGATAACCATTCCTATCAGGCCACTGTAAAGACCACTTGGTCCTTCCTCACGCATCATTCCAAACAGTGTGCCGAACATGCCACGTTTGGGTATGCCAGCGGCAGCCTTCTCCGCGGCCTCGCCCTGCAAATGTAAACGTGTCTTGGTCACGTCCAGCGGGTAGGTAAAGAAGTCGGCAAAGGTAGCCACAAGGAACGTATCGATGTACTCCATCAGGAAATGGCGGGCCTGCGTGGTCTGTTCGATGGGTACCGGGCATGGTCGTCTGTTTGGGTAATCTAGATATACATCTTTAATGTTCATAACTAGAATTTGTTTACAGAAATGAAAAATACACTCATAGAAATAAAAAAAAATTTTTATTCGACAGGATAAAATGTAGATATGACTATTAAATCTGGGGCACGTTTCAAATCGCCAACCGCTGCCCTTACAAGAAACTATATTCACTGAAATTTAATATTTAAAAGCCTGTCTGTCCTTCCCATACACGTAATTGTTCGACGGACAACCAAAACAGCACCGACCAGGGTCCCAATCTCAGCCAGCAGGGTATTAGGCCCTTGTACAGATTGAGAAAACCCTCCTCTCTCAACAGTTTGGCGACACAATCCACCGAGTTCTTGTAGTATAGACCTTTGCCGTTCTCATCGATCGGCTGATTCATCATTCGAGACTTGATCACATCCGCCGGATTGCTGAGCACACTGGCCACCAGTCCGGCGACCATTGAGGAGGCGAAACGCAGTGGTATGCCCTCTTCCAAGCCAAAATATTTCTTTAACTTGCGCTTGCATAGATCATAGGCACCCACATCGCCGGCGGTCATCAGGCAGGCGCGTGTACAGCTCGGTCCGACACCTCGCCACATGCCGACCACGCCCGATCTTCTATAGATGGCAGCCAGATCGCTTACGAAGTTTGAGGTGCGCGGTTCCATGCCCATAAGGCGGCGCCTGCCCTCCATTTGCATGCGCACCTTGACAATGTCAAAGGGATTGGCCAGCGCCTGGGCAATGCAGCCGGCTGCGCTGCCGCACAGAAAAGCATGATGTATCCGGATTGACTGGGCATGCTGGGCATCTTCGTAAATGAAACGGCGCCGGAATACATCGTACAGCATAACGCGCAATGAATTGAATATGAAATTACGAACGACCATGGCCGAGAAGCCGGCATAAAGGTTTTTCGGCCCCTCCTCAACCCAAATGCCATAAAGAGTCCGGAACATATTGCGCGGCTTGCTGCCCGTCTTTTTCGCCTCCTCGCCATGCATCTGCATGCGGGTCTTGCTCACGTCCAGCGAATACATGCATGCCTCCGCAAAGTTGGCGCCAATGAATGTATTGACATACAGCTGGAACAGGTTTCTCACCGAGATTTGCTCCTGTACGTTCTCCACATTGCGTATTGCCGCCTTATCGTACAGTGGCTTTAAGTGCCAATAGTTGTTCTCATCCCTATCCATAACTTAAAATTTGCGTTTTTGTTGTCGGTTATTTTACTATCTATCTACTGAACAATACAAAATTTATATAACAACATTTTTCGATTTGATTGTGTTTGTGCTTGTAACACAAATATCAGAAACAGCTTGATTGGGCCCTAATAACCCGCATCGCCATGAAGACTACGGATCTGCTCAAAGGTTAGCCAAAATATTAACGTCCAGGGTCCCACGCGCAGCCAATACGGCAGAAAGCCCTTGTACATGGCCAGAAAGCCCTCCTGCTGCACCAGCTTCGTGAAACAGTCCATGGTGCCACTGTAGTGCAGGCCACGGCCCGTATTATCAACTGGCTGGTTCATGATACGCGACTTGACCACATCTGCGGGCGTGCTAAGCACTGCTCCCGCAAATCCTGCTATCATTGCACCCAGAAACTGTATCCATAGATTATCGGGCATGTCCAAAATGTTCATCAGTTGGCGCTTACTTAGATCATAAAAACTAACGTCGCCTGAGAAAGCAAAAAAAAAGGGAGGGGGGGGGGTGGTGTTGGTAGATAAAGCATCACAAAAATGTTCTAAACTTTCTGATAGTCGATTTCGGGGAATTATTGGCAAAATGTGTAAAACTTATTTTCAGTTTGATTTTGCTAGGAACATTATATACTTAACGCATTTTTTTGAATGAACGATATATATAATTATTTTATACAACAGCTAAGAATTATAGAGGTCCAGATTAATTTCTTAATCATCATTAACAAATCTCTATTTTATATATATATTTTTTTTATAAATTTTTTTTTTAATAAATATATATATATATATATATAAAATAATATATAAATATATATATAAAAATTGCTGTTTTATGCAAATATTTTATGGAGTTTAAGATATTTTTTATTTTATTTAAGATATCTCAATCAAAATATTTTAGTCAAAAATATATATGTATATAGGTAGATATAGATACTGTACATATAGTTGGTAATACCCTAATATAAATAATATAACAATAATTTAAATAATATAATAACATAACTAATATAAATTTTCATATAACCTCAACTTGCATTCTAAAATATTTCTGAAAACAACATAAATATGATCTGGACTTGCTCGATCCATGGACCGTAAATAGTTAAGGGCTTATGCTACGTTCCAAATCCTCAAATAAGCTCTACTCTGGGGATCACTTACCTAAGGTGACGAGGCCGGCACGCCAAGCATTTGGCACCGTGCCCTTCCACAGGGCCACAATCCCGCCCCCTTTATAGGTGGATGTGAGTGCCTGGTATACATTGTGTATTCTCGGTGGTTCACCCATTAAACGCCGTTTGCTCTCCATTTGCATTTGCACCTTGATCAGGTCGGTGGGCGAGGTTAAAAGAGTGCCGCCAGCGCCGGCGACAATGCCACAGATGGCACCACGCAAAAATGTCAGTTTCGGTTTGCCATCTTTGTCAATGATCAGAGCCTCGCGCAGCGCATCATAAATATACATTTTGAGGCCCGTATAGATCGAGTGGCGCAGCGCCATGGCCGAAAAGCCGCCATAGAGCTTATGCAGGCCCTCCTCCTTGATGATGCCCAGGGCAGTGCCAAACATGCCCCTATATTTGATATTGGAATACGTTTTGCTGGCGATCTCGCCCTGAATCTGCATGCGAGTCTTCAGCACGTCCAAGGGATAGCAGAATATTTCGGCGCAGCACGCCGACAGCACAGAGCTCGCATAGAGTTCCACAAAGGGTGTCTTCGTATTCGTGGACAGATAATACAATCCGGGACGCAGCACCTCCGCTTGCTCCACAAGCTCCGCTGGCTTTGCCGTTGTCTCTGTCTCATTGGGTATGTCCATTGAAAATTTTGAAAATATATATAGGTATATAAATCGTTAAAAATAATATGTGTACCCTAAATTTTGGTTAGCTTGGAAATTATTCCCGAACTGTGCGAATTTAACAAAATAACATTTTTTTTTATTTTGTTTGTAATATGTGCGAATGTCATTTAGATTGACAAGTTTTAGTTAAAAATATGCTTTATTTTAATCTTAGAATGCCCTTTGCCCAACATCAAATCATTCTAATTAACTGATTGAATTGTCTAAAATCCATATTGAATTATAAACAAACGCATCATCATACATCAATACAATATATGCATAATTATCTATATAATTTGTGGACTGCACAAACTGTCTGGTAATTTGAGAGTTTGTTGAACTGCAACACGCGCTTAAAAGTTGCCAAGTTCGGCTAAAATACAAATTAATGAACGTAAATATGAAGTCCTAGGAGTAATTTTTAGGCTATGCCAACTTTTAAATGCTCTGCAATTGAATTTGAACATGATAATATATTCTAATTATTAAAAAACATATTTTAGTTACACTTTTTTATGTATTTATATTCTTAAGATTTTAAGCAGAATTTTATATATTTGTTTTGATTTTAATTTCAATAAATATGTTTTATATATTAATTAATGTAGGTAATAGTTACTAATATTGAATTATTAAGTTATTTAGTTGACATTTATGGCTAGTAATATTTAATTATGTTAGCTACAATATTATTTATTTATTCCTTACAAAAATATTTGTATATTTATTCCCTACCTTATCATGTGAAGTCAATTCATATTGAACGCTCTGGTACAGGTTGGGGCAATATGGATGGTTATAAAGTTTTTTATTCAGTGCTACGAATTTCAAGTGAAAGACACTCCGATTACCAGTGCAGTACCAAAGGCTAAGCCATAAACGGAGCAAGTGAACCAAGAAGTGCTGCACGGATTGCGCAAGATTACACAGAATTCTGTGGGTGAGTCGTGGGAGTTTCATGTTCCCATCCAGAGGGGATCTAGTCTTGTACTTCTCTCTCTGACAATTGCCCCATTTCCAGCATATAAAAGCACCGCAGCCAGCTGCAACGGAAGTTAGTAAACGGAAGCAATGGTCAATTATTCACAGCATTTGAGGCTGCTTCTCGGCCTGGGCCAGGATGAGCAGCGAGAACAGCAACTAGAGGAATCCTAGAGGAGCCCTATTTGAGGCGCAAGGGCACCGTTTTTTCCCGTAGCAACAATGAGGAAGAAACTAGCATGACGTCATATCTGGCTCAAGCGCCAACTGCTGAGTCCCATAAGGCACAAGCACGTCCCCGGAAGTCTGCTTGGGGTTCTTCCCATAGGCATTTAAATAATTTCTAATGATATTAATAAATATTTCTATATTTAAATTGCAACTAACTTTAACAAACCTACTTTTGTTTTTCCCATTTGCTTAATTCTATTGCCAAAAAATTCCCATTTTGATTAAAGGCACTTGACACTGATAGAATTATTAACTGTGCCCCAGCTAGTTGGTTCATATCTATAAAAGGCCCAACAATTAAAAAGTCTGGTAAAACTTCTTTAGTTGGTATTGCCCGACCAAAAGATACCCTGTACGCCGAGCTGCTGTTACAATCATTTCAAGTTTCTTCCATTTATACAGAAGACTATTAAAACTATTATACGCTTTTAATGGGATTTTTAAAATTTCCCTTAAGCGCTGGTTTGTATTCACGTTCTTAATAGATAAATGTATTATATGTATTTACTTTGGAGCTATATAAAATATATGTTCATATGTAGCCTGCGTTCGCGCTAATGGCGGCGATGCTTTTGATCCCGTTACTTTGGATGCGCATCAAGAGGAGAGCGAGAGCGAGAGTGAATGGTGTGAGCGCAGATTTGAGCCTAGACGAATTAGCGTAGGCGCGAGCTTAATGAGATAAATTAGTTTGTGCGCGTCTGCCCTGTTGATCGGCCGTAGCCTGTCGCGTGTGTTGTTGTGTGTGTGTGTGTTTTTATTTTAATAAAGTAAAATTATCTACATTCCTCTCGTAAGACGAAAATCGCGCGTGCTGTGTGTGTTAAACTTCAATTTGTCAATTAACCACCTTTTCTCCAGCTGTGATGGTATGTACCTTCGCATATTTAACCATCTTTAAAATATAAAAACATACATACAAACATACATGGTTAACATTTTTTGCCACTGAGCTTTTTCACGCATATCAAAATGGCGCGATTTACATGCACTTGATTTTATTTGCTTGCAAATATTGAAGAATGGAGAGATGAAGGGAGAGCGTAAAAGAGACAGTTATCTGAAGCGATTCTCGAACAAGTAAAAGTGTTCTAGTGAAGAGTGCCCGACTGGTAGATAGCCTGTAACCATCTCTTCTCTGGCTCTAGGTTGATTCGACTGTTGATACTGGTCAAGAAAAGCTTTAATTCTGCTTGTTACATACAATTTGTACAAAACGTTTATACACTTTATAAGCCAGTCACAATGGGTATAAATGGTAGAAAAAACATGGGCGATAAGGTAGATATGGCAAATTAAAGAGAACGAAGAAGTTGATGACGATGACATTGCACGCTAGAGCTACCGCGCCCAAAACTGCGTGTTGTGAGGGGGAAAGGTGGTAGGGCGGCTGTGGGGTGGTTGTATAAACTGCTTATTGAAAATAATGATGATTAGGATGTGTTCGTGTGTGCATGTGTTTGTGTGTCGTGTGCTAGTGTGTGCCAACACATGTTGTGCTGCCGTGCAACGACAACGCAGGCTACCCCCAAAAGCCGGCACGACCTCAATATGGGTGCGGTTGCCAGCCAGCTAGGGGAGTTGGCCATATAGCCAGCCACTTTGTCTATGCCGCCACCGACTCACTCGCCAAATAAGTAAATGAGTGAGTAAGTGGCGCTGTCAGTCAGCCTGAAACAACAACAACCTAGCCGAGCACGCGCCCATACATCTTACACCTATAAATTATGCGAAACTGCCTCTTCCTGCTGCCTTCCTCTCTCTCTCGTTCTTTCTGTCTCTCTTCCCCCATCCCAGTCGATTTGAAGTGTGTTTAGCACTTTTGTTAAATGAAAGCGACGTTTGTTGGTTGCGCAGGGGGGGGGGGGGCGACAGGCCCAGCCAAGGGGGAACTGGGTAATTTAAAATTCCCTACACACGCACGAATTATATGCCTCAGTAATTGCTGGCAGAGGTTTTACTTACTTCGGCTGCTGTGTCAGGTCAGCTTTTGTTATACTGTTATATTGTTATACACTGCCACGAAATCCAATACGCTTTGACCAACTGACCAATTTATCAAACAACTTTAACTAATGCTCAACAGTATTACATATACATATACATCTACAGGTATACATATATACATGGTATATTGCCATATACATTAAAAGGTTGTGTTGACTGGACGGTAATTTGAGAGTTTGTTGAACTGCAGCACGCGAAATTGAAGTCCGCTAAAAAGTTGCTCCGATCAGCTGAAAATAAAAATTATATGTTCAGAGTTTAATGAAAGAGCGAAAATACGTTGTAGGGATTTATAGATTATGCCAACGTCTGAATGTTCTTCAATCGAAATTAAATTATATTAAGTAAATTATTAAAAATATTATAAAAGTACTGCGTTTATTGCAGGCATAGAATTTGAAAAGATTTTGAAATTTTAAGATTTTAAACCGAACTTTTTTTTACCCAAATTGGTTTTCTTGATATATAAAGGTGTTTTTTATGGTAACGTTTGGGGTTTCTTTATTATTGTGCTGAAGAGCATAATATTAATATTTGATCATCATTTAATTATGTTCATAAGGAACTTTTCGGGAATTATATACTTCACGGATCTATTATTATACTATTAAATTGGATCATCCAAAAATATTTTTTTTTTAAATAAAGTTCGAGTTGACACTCGAAATGGGTATGCCCCACCTTATGAAGTGTAGTCAATTCATATTGAACCCTCTGGTACAGGTTGGGGCAATATGGATGGTTATAAAGGTTTTTATTCAGTGCTACGAATTTCAAGTGAAAGACACTCCGATTACCAGTGCAGTACCAAAGGCTAAGCCATAAACGGAGCAAGTGAACCAAGAAGTGCTGCACGGATTGCGCAAGATTACACAGAATTCTGTGGGTGAGTCGTGGGAGTTTCATGTTCCCATCCAGAGGGGATCTAGTCTTGTACTTCTCTCTCTGACGATTGCCCCATTTCCAGCATATAAAAGCACCGCAGCCAGCAGCAACGGAAGTTAGTAAACGGAAGCAATGGTCAATTATTCACAGCATTTGAGGCTGCTGCTGCTGCTGTGCCCGCTGGCACTCGGCCTGGCCCAGGAGGAGCAGCATGAGCAGCAGCTGCAGGCGCTGCATCGCAACAAGCGCACGTTGACCACAATTTGTGTGGAGATCAAACCGAGTGGACCCCAGGAAGAGCCATATTTTATGTGCAAGGGCACTGATTTCTCACGTGGCGGCGGACAAGCTCAGCCGGCAGCAGAAGAGCAGCAGCAACCCATCCAAAATTATCCACAACCAGAGGCACAGCCGATGCCCATAAATGCTCAGTATGCTCAGACGCCGTTTCCATCGTTTCCCAGCTTTGGCGCTGGGTTTTTTCCGATCATGTCCAACTATGAAGAAGCAGCGCCCAAGGCCACGCCAACGTCGTCATATCAGAATCAGTCGCCAGCCGGTGAATCCCACGCCGCCGCACACTATGGATCCGCTCCTGCTGCCTTTGCACCTGGGCCTGCTCCGCAATCATATGGCGTGCCAGCAGTTTCTTACTCAGCTGCAGGCGGCACAGCAGCAGCTGCACGCGGAACTGCAGCAGGCTCAGGCCCAGCGACCACGTCCAATTCATATGCTGCTGCAGCGCCTACGAAATCGCCGCCAGCTGCACAAGCAGCGCCTCAACCTAAATCGCAGCCTGCGAGCAGCCAAGCGAGCAATGGCAATCCCTATGATTCGTTAGTGGGCAGTCAACGTTATCGTACCGCCATGGATCAGGATGTGATGAACGTACCCGATGTGGGCTTTCGGCAAGAGGAGTTCAATTTGCAGTACAGACTACCCGAGCCCATGGTGGGTGCTGCTCCGCCCATGATGTGGATGCCATTGGCGCAGACACAGCTGCAGCATCCGACAGCAGCAGCTCAGCTGCCACCGTATTACGATGATCCGGTGATGCGCACCTTCTATGCCAGCCTGGAGCCCAATGAGCCACAAGTGGCTCAGGCGGCCCCCATGCAGCAGGCAGCTCCCATGGAGCCGCTAGTAGCTCAAGTAGCGCCACCGTCCCGACCAGCTTCTGGCTATATGCCAATGTATGGACAAACAGCACCAGCTGCTGCAGCAGCACCGGAACCAACTTTCCCACCTCCGCCGCAAAGTCAGCCCGCAGTGCAGCCCGCTTACGATGCCAATCCGAAGTCCAGTTCGGCTCAGGGCTACGCTCAAGGCTCACCTGTGGATGGCAATGCCTGCAACTCTTGTACGCGTCCCTGCTCGACGCCTTTGGAGTCCACTTCAAACTTCAATACACCCGCCCATTGTCCAAGCTTTCAACCCGTAATTATAGCAATGCCCTGCTATGGACAGCAACAGCCCACGCATTACTTGGGTGTGCCTGGCTCAGGGGCATCGTCGCCGCCAGCGCTGGCTCGTGAGTCCATGGTGGGCAGTTCATTTGGAGGACCATTTAGCTTGGCAGCACAAATGGGTTCACCCTTTGGCAATCATTTTGGCATGGCATCGCCTCAGGTGGGATCGGCCTTTGGCATGGGACCGCAGGCTGGCTCCGCTTATGGCATGTCAGCTCCTCAGCTTGGCTCAAACTTTGGCATGGCTCCACAAGTGGGTGCTCCGTTTGGCTTGGCACCGGTACTGAATCCCTTCGGACCCTTCGGCAATCTCAATCCATTTAATCCATTTAATAGAGTACTGGGCGCTGCCGCACCAACGACCCAACATCCCAGGATGCGTCTGTTTGGTGCACCCGAGCAGAGCACAACAGCCACATTTCAGGCAGCTCCACAATATCAACAAGCGCCGCCTAAGACTTTTACCCTGAACTTCTCCAGCAGCACATTGGCACCAGTTTCCAAAGTCAGCTCGGAACCAGCTGCGGCAGTCGTTGGCACCGCCCGTGATCCGGAAGAAGGCCAAAAGGAAGACGACGACGATGACCAAGATGATGACGAGGATGGATCACACGAAGTCACTGATGCGCCGCACTCGGCTGGTACAACTGAAGACGTTGCTTCTACTCTAGATGCCGAAGTCTCCAAATCTCTGGAGTCCAAGGAACTGACGGTCGAGCAACTACTCAAAAAGGGGGAGGATAAACTGAAAACCGAAAACAAGCGCAAACGACACAATTCACGCAACAGCAACAATAATTCCCAAAAGCGCAAATATCTGCAGCGCTTGTAGATCTTAACTAAATAAGTTTTTGCTCTATGAAAGAACTAACTATCAATAAAACCAATTAGTTGTTTACTACAAAAAGAAAACTGTGCATTTTCGGAACTCGAATGGGCAAAATAACCGCTCGGTCCTGTTCTTATTTCATATATTGATCAATTTCAGAAACTTTTTTAAATATTTGCTTTCAATTGGACGATTGTGTTTTTGCTGCTCTGTGAAACCTTAATCTTTATGATATTGAAATGTGCCTATTGATTTTCTTTGATTTTACGTTCTGATGTTAGTTAGGTTATGTCATCAGTGTTATCTATATAGTAGTTGGATGGAACATTAGAGATGCGGAGGGTATTCCAATATCTTTATCCGACAGTTAAAGAGACATTTGATATTTATGTTTTATATGACTTGATATAATATGTAAATGCTTCGCCTAAAATGCCTCTAGAATATCAAGCTAACTTTGTTTTCAAACAATTGTTGAGCTATATAGATTTAAAGCGACCCTCAACTATGCCTTAATGGCAAATAAGAAAATATATTTTAAATTTGCTGCAGTCTGTTGGTTTATAGTGTTTAATACAGAGATTTATCCAATTAGCAGGGCATTTAATTTATTCAGTCTGTACGAATCATATAGTTTTTTCTTACCTTGTACTCCTTCAAATTGTGTAAATAGGGTATATTGGCTTCGTGCATGTGTATGCAACAGACAGCGGAAAGCGTTTCCATGAGATTTATGCATATTTTATGGGCATGAAAAGTAGAGGGGATTTTTTCTATTGAAAAACTTTTACTCCGAGTTTGAAGTTCCTAGACCAGATAGTCGTCTCTTATATTAGACTGTCTCTATTCTATCAGAGAATATCCTAGCTGGGGACATCTTTTATATTAGACTGTCTCCCTGTCAGAGATTATTCGAGCTTGTGGCTTCAAATTAGTAGTCAAATCCGTCCCATTGCGCTGAATTAATGAAAAACAATGTTCAGTCGGGGTTCTCTTTTCAGTAGCCACCTCTTGTATTCTTCAATCAGCTACAGGGTATTTTCTAGTTGGGCAATTGCTCGTTTCTTTGCGCTCAATTGGACTCTGCCAACCTCATGGCATATTTGACGCCCAGTTTATTAGCGATGAATAAGCCAATGGCTACTTAAGGAAGTATTTTATATAAATACTTGTGTACATATTTATTATGCAGTTTCTTTATGTATTTCATTTTACACATTTTCTCTGATGTACTTCCGTTGGGCCTTGCGCATTTATATTTTGTTTCCCACTGGCGCACACGTCTTTATGGCAGCTACGCTTCACGGATCAAACAGGAACCTATTTACTCGATACGTACAGCTCGCTTTGGCTCAGCTCTTCGCTGCAATCTGCTGATTGTTCATGTTGGGCACGTAACACAATTTAAATAAATAAAAACAAAACTGAAGATAAATAACATAAAGCAATTTAGGCTTAGAGTCAATGTACTCGGCCAATTGTCCAAGCTCTCTGATTGAGTAAGCGCTGACCAGAATGGGCACAGCTGTTGCGATTGGATTTCTATTAACCGGGTTAGAACTCTCGCTTGTGAAATCCAAGACAAAGCCAAAGCTACTTCATATGTCGCTCAACAAAATAATTAAAGAATTGCCGTCCAAGGTAGAAACTGTTATGCCCTTTGATCGGTATAAGATTTATTCAATTTCCTTTTTTTGACGATTTCTTTTATAGTATTTATTAATTAATATTAATGGGCTTCATAATGATAATAATCATTATCTTATTAATATAATTAATATATATTTTTTTATTGGCTATTCTTTAAAAAAAAGTGGCTAAAATTAAAACTTTTAAATAATTTTTGGAATTTATTTTTGTGCAAATTTTAAGTATTTAAAAATCTCAAAAACTGAATATTTTGACTATCAAAAGGTTCCGGGATCATAATTCTAATTATATTATATATGTATTTTAAATCTAGTTGAGCCCTAAAATCAGATTAGGGACCATAAATGGATTGGCTTAGTTAGAAAGCCTGATTTTTGGGGATGTTCTGGAAGCATGCCTACCTTTCCATCTTCCGAACAACTTATGTTGCTTTGAATTATGACAAATGTGCTAGTAGGTTAAAATTATCCTGGACTACTTTTATTGACCCTGAGCAAAGCATATTCAGACCTCAGTTGGCCTACTTCCGTGCGTGTCGAACATTGTGGCCAAATGACAGTGCATTTAACTGGCAGGGTATTTAAGTGCAAGGCTTGCACTTTTTTAGGCAACTTTGGACAGTGATTGCTCGATGCAATTGGAGCTCGTCGAATAGTTGCAATTGAGTATTCGCGACGCGAGGTTAAAGTTACAAACGTCAACGCAAAATGCACAATTCCTGGAGCTGCTTGGTGGCGGCATTACTTTGCGGCTGCATCGTTTGGCAGGCTGGATGCACGCAGGCGCTGCAGCATGATGGCGTGGTGGGCATGTCCAATAGCATTGCATCACCTGGACAGCCATCGTATTATCTTATGGCCGATGCCGGTTCGACGGTGGGTCCCAATGATGAGCTCAAGCGCACAAATCGTTCGCTCATGAAGTGGTGGGAGGATTTGTTTGGGCCAAACAATTGCTGCAACAACAACAACAATTTGCTCAACAACAATAACAACAATTTGCTTAACAACAACAACAATTTGCTTAACAACTACAACAATTGGCCTTACAACAATAACCTGGCGCCAGCTTTTCCACCCATCAACAACAATAACTGCAATGGATTGCAACTGCAGACTTTGGATCCCTTCAAGCAAATGAAACTGTTCAAGAAGCTGCCCGATCTGTGGGGCAATAACTGTGCAGGCCCGTGCGCTGGCCAGTGCGGTGGTGGTGTTCAGCAGCTGCCGCAGCCGGGCAACGACTATGCGGCACCACCAAATCCAGGCTATGGCGATGACGGCTATGCACCACCGGAGCCACAACCAGCCGTGCCAGCGGCTCCAGTCGACTACAATCCGGCACCGGCGCCGCCTAGCAGCGGCTATGAGACACCTGATCCCAGCTACGACGGTCCCGGCGATGGTGATGCCGGCTATGTGGCACCAGCTGCACCACCACCGCCAGCTGAAGACTATGAGGCGCCAGCGCCTGCACCGCCTGCCGAAAGCTATGAAACACCAGACCCGCCCGCACCCACCTATGATACTGTTCCGGCATCCGCGCCCGAGAGCTACAGCAAAGTGGAGGAATATGCGCAGCCGGCCAAAAGCTATGGTGGTGCACAGCCACCGCAAATTGTCTATCAGCCCATCATTTATCTGTCAGCTGCGCCCGCCGTAAGGGATGAGCTGGAGACCAAGCTGAAGCAGCAGGAACAAAGCTATGAGACCCAGACTGAGGCACCAGCACCGCCACCAACGCCAGCACCGCCGACTTATGAGCCACCAGCTCCGGCACCAGCACCAATTGAACTGCCTACATATGCCGCGCCCCCAGCGACAGCCCCAGCTGCACCTTGTAATGCGCCCGCTTGTGCGGGTTATTTGCCCCTTTTGGGCGTGCCCTTCTACAGCTTTCCCACGGCTCAAGCACCAGCCCCGGCACCAGTCTATGCAGCACCACCGGCTCCGCAACCAGCGCCGGTCTATGCGGCACCACCAGCCCAGGCACCCCAGCCAGCGCCGTTCTATGCAGCACCACAGGCACCGCAACCAGCGCCGGTCTATGCAGCACCACCAGCCGCACCACCAGCGCCAACATATGCCTCATCCTCTTGCCAGACACCCATTAGATTGTCTTTAATCGATCAACCCTATCGCGTGGCCCCCGAACTCTTCCAGGAGTATAACTATCGCTTGGCCTTGGCCGAACTGAATAGATTATAGTAGATGGAAATCCAATGACCTTTAAGACTAAACTGTAAATAAAATCTATCTAATTTGGGCTGTCAGCTTTTTAATTGCTAAGGGATAACTACTCTATCTAATGGAATATCTAAAGATATTCAAGATAAAAGAAACTTCATATCGAAACTACATGTTCTAAATGAACTTTGTGTTAGCTTTATCTTAACATGGTTTAATTATAATGCTGTAAGTCATGTGAGAAGCTAAAAGCTTGGGTAAAGAATCTGGATAGTACATTCGAATAGGGGTATGATATTATTTAGATTTTGCTTTTAAATTAGAAGCATATCAAAACTAGAAATTGATGGGTTTGGCTTGCATTTTTTTAAAGACAATGTGCAACGCTTAAAATGATCCATATCCACTTCATTTAGGTAAATATTACGATTAGGAATATATTCTTGATTATTATCAACCGCCGAGTCAATATTGTCATGCCCGACGGTCTATTTTTTCGCAATCTTAAAGCCTTAATGAACTTTTGTATAGGTCTGTCTATTTGTTGTAGACAGTACATATGCCGGAACCGGCTGTTTCGGACTATTATAGCATATATATCGCATAGGAATGATCGGTCGTAAATTAAGTTGCGTGAAACAGTTCCGGCAATAATCAGACTTCCAGTTTCTCTACGTATGTGCAAAACTTTATCAACATTAGAGAATTTATATTATATAGCTGCCATAAGAATAATCGACCGAACATTAAGTTATTGTATTAAAGACTTTTTTATTTTTTAAGATATCTTAACTTAATTTTGCGTTCTTTCATGCTCCTTAGCAACATCGGACTACTATATCATGTAGCTCTGTATAAGGAATCGGTTCAAGATTAGTTGCATTAGATTTTGCAGATATATTGCCCAAACCAGCTGTTATGAGCTTTCCAAATCTCTTTATAATTCGTTGGCCAGGGTATTTAATCTTCGGCTTGCCGTAGATACCCGTTCCTTCTTGCTACAACTCTATAAACATGTTTGCTCAATATAATCTTTGGTTTTATCTGGCAAAAGCAACTTTATAATCGTAAGGCAAGCCGTTTATCCTTTCCTTCGTTGAATATATAAATGTGTAATCCTTACCCTATTCGATTGGGCATATTGATTCTACTCAGAGTCTCGCCCATTTGTACAGTTGTGTGCTATGATTTCCGTTGTTCAAACAGTAGCTGCTTATCGGCAGGGGTAAATACATTTTGTCTGAGCTGTCAAGGTCCCGGATCCCCATCAACATCATCGGCTCGCTTTTATCGCATATGTGTGCAATGCCGCGGCAGAACACTCTGCCTCTTCCTGTTATTATATCTTTCCATTTATACATATTCACATCTATATATATAGATTTATATGTATGCACACGATGACGTCGGCAAGAATTCGAGATACATATAATCGGCTCAGTCAGTCAGTTGGTCGTTCGTTGGCTGGTCTCCGTTTTCATTTCGTTTTCAAATTCAAATTCCATAACAAATTGCACAAGATAAACAAAGTCTGCCTACTCTATGCGGGCCTATCGGGGCTATGAAATGCGATAACACTTACCCCTCACCCCGCCGGGTATACCAGTACCCGGGCCGTTGACCATGACCGTGACCAAGTGAAAGTTGCCTGCAGTTGGCAACCGGAGCCGGAGGGAGGCCTGCACTCAGCTGGTCATCATCATCAGCTCTTTGTTCAACATTGTCTCACTTTGCATGTGGCACGCACTTCTTCTTAGACTCCGCCTCCTCGTACTCTAAGACTGGGTCTGGGGCTCTTGGTCGGGGCGTTGATCGCCTGTTGATGGCCCATGCCTCATATACGTCTGTGCAGAGCGTGACGTAGTTTACATAATCTAATCGCCTGTTGAGTGAGCGGAAAATATGGTTAGCAAATTAGTGGTTGCTCTGAAGTGAAGATCTGCTGATCTTTCAGTTGAATCGTTGCGTAACAAACACATGAACACGCTTCAGACGGAGCTATCTGAAACGATAAGTGTCTCTGTCAAAGATCAAGTGAGATTTGCTGAGGGCGGAACTGTGGTTTTCCTCTTCACTTTGATTGCAACGTGCGATGTCAGCACTGATCAAACGATATCAAGAGTATCGATTCAATTGTGTTTTATTAAAAGAGTAGAAGAGTTATAAACAGGCAGAAGAATGCCTCCTTCTTCGTCCCCACAAAATGCTCATGTATATATTCTTGGTCAGCATTAATAGAAAAGACGATTTATTCATGTCTCCCCATCAGGCTGATCTTCTGTCTGTCCGTGTGCATAAACGCGACGAACTTAGGAACTGTACGAGCTAGAGAATTGACATTTCTTAACATAAGTCCTTGGCAGAGAACAAGTTTATTTGAAATAATCAATAGCTCGCCCAGTCTCCACGATACCAAAAAAAATCGATTTTCATATGAGGTTTTTTTTTCAGCATATCTACAAGTTAATAATATCCACAGACATCAAATTTAGGATGAAAATTTGAGTATTAATAATAATAAAGCTTGTTTCCGTAGGTAACGCCTTGGGCTTTGGTATTTACATGCTTTTTTGTGTGGTATTTAATCCCTCAAATTTTCATAAAGATCGAACAATTAACACTGAAGTTAATCAAGAATGCATTGCCCAGACATAGTGTAGGACCAAAAGTGTTCAGGGTATTTCCTAGTTGTGCACTCCCGACCGTGGCACACTTCGGGTTTATTCCCTTTTATCAAAGGTAGTAGATATTGACTTATCTTATTGTAAGTTCTCATTGTCAATTGTGATTGACGTTCGCGGGGAAATCAATCTAAATAGCGTCAGCTATTAAGATTGTCTACACTACAAATTATTCATATCAGCAAATTTGCTGCCTGAAAAGTCAGTTACACCATTATTCATACTAAACAATAAGCTCTCCAAAAGTCTATTTACAATAACAGTTATTGCTAATTGACAATCAATCAATCATTCGTCCATAATCGAAAGTTGTCCAGATGAAAGAATTCATTGCACTGACTGTTGTCTAAATATGTATTTATATACTTATGCGTAAAATTAATTGAACTCTTTAATAACAGTATTATAATAATAATTATATTAATTGCTCGCAAAGCTTAAATAAACAACCGATCATAGCTGAATTCAACTTGATTGATATGTTCCCAAATTTCTGACTACTTACTTTACTTGAATTTAAAATCTTGGTATTCAATTTGTTAAGATTATCAATTTAAAATTGCTATTTTTTATAATAATATTCAATTTATATTCTAGTAATAATATTTTTTATATAATAATCTATATCTATATTATTTTTAACAATTATTTACAGTAAGGTATCTTTTATTAGGCTTCGTAAAGTAGCTATTTAAGCTTTGTTGGTTTGAACGAAATCAAGATTTTTTCCATATTTTATTATGAAGAAAGCATTAACAGACGTTTCATATATTATTCATATTTGTATGTATGCAGGGCCCAATATAAATATTAGACATATTTATAAATATGAACCAATGCCAAATGACTTTCGTGGTTAGTGATTTATATGTGGAGAAAATAATATCAAGAAATATTTACTATAATCTTGATAATTTAGGACAGAAATAAACTTACATGTAAACGGACAGAAATTCATGTTAAATTTATGTATTTAATATAAATTATTGTATTATTTTATAGATATACAGAAATAGATAAAAAAAAATAAAAAGAGATTCTTTATGAAAAAAAATGTTCTCGTGATCTATAAGATTATTAATTTAAATCGACTATCAAATAGTAATTGATATTAATTAGATTGCAATTAGTTGGCTCAGAGACAGGATCGTACGATACACATAGACATCGCACTGGCTAAGTTTCATATTAAGTTATTAAGCGATCCACACATTCACTCAAGACAAGAACAGTTCAAAGAGCAACAATTGAAAGTCAGCCCAAACAAGCGTCAGACGCTTCCCAGCGATACTTACGATCACAGAAGATCGCACATGATCGCCTTTGGAGAAGACCAAAAAAAAAAAAAACTACCCCACACAGATTTTCTGAGAAGCCGCCGTCTCTTGAGCGTAATTGAGTGAGTGAAGCATAAGAACGATCCTAAAAATTGAACAGCATATAAACAACGACTGTGGCACAACATGTGTGCTGCTCCCTCCAAAATGTAAGGGGCTGATCGATGATGCCGCCGCCGCCGCCGCCGCCGCTGCTGCTGCTGGGCACTTGCAATCCAACCGCATGCGGGGCCTCAAAAATAGCGCCAATGTCGCCGCCAACGCTGATGCCAAATGAAGCGATCTGTATGCCCTAATGCAGGCTATTTGCGCTTCATCATAATGTTTGCCAATAACTAGTTGTCAGATTTGTAGTCTAGATCAGTAAAGATCAGTTAAACTAATTGAAATAATGCAGTGCTCAAAGGATGCGCTGTCTAAGTGATCCCCTCATTTAGAGGTAGCGGCTGGTGAAGTTGCTGGTTCGAATCCCAGGCTAGTGTATAAATGTGATGGTGTATTAGCCGTAGGCCATAGTAGTTAGTGTCTTTAAAATAAGTTAAACATAATAAAATCAATTTTTAATAGTAATAATAGTTATTATAATCATAATACGTAATTATATGATTTGTAATAATATTGATAGTAAATATAATAATAATGATAATAAAAGGTAATAATATTAATAGTAATATTAATAATAATAACAATAATAATGATAATGATAGTAATAATAATAATAATAATAATAATAATAATATTATTAATAATAATATTAATACTAATGATAATAATTATACTAGTAATAAACATGATAATAATAAAACGAATAATGATACTAATTTTAGTACTAATAATAATAATAATGTTAATAATAATACGAATGATAATAATAATTGTAATAATAATAATAATACTAATAATAATAACGAAGCTGAAAATAACAACACTAAAAATAATAATAGTAATAATATTTATAGCATGCTAATAATAGTAATAATAACATTAATAATAAGTTTAAAATAGTAATAGTAATGACAATAATAATTATAGTTAATCTGCTTCAAAGAGTATTCGATTTTCGACTTGAAAAAAATGTGCTGTTTTGCTGTGTTTTCGAGGCGTTAGACTAGAAGGGAGCCGATGCTAAGTCCGTGTGCCGCTACATACATATTCATATATATATCTATATATATATACATATATATATTTAAATATAAATGTATGTGATTGTGTATAAGTATTTGTGGAGTGAGTGTATATCGGTGTGTGGTGTGTGTTTAATCGCAGTGGTTGCTGCCACTGGTGCGGGGGGCATTTCTAGCCGCAGTGCATGTATTTTCATGAAATGTTGTGGAAATTCACATTTGTTTTCACAGTTTCGAAAATTTATATATAATTCTGGTATTTATGTAGCCGCTTTGGCTGTACGTAATAAATTTTCAAAACTCATCCGAAAATGTGGGTCGTTGGCACTTGCATTTCAGTTTTGAGTCATTTTAAATCATCAGATTCTATACACACACATATATATAAATACGTATGTATATGATATGAATTTCATGCGTGGGAGGCGCGCAAAGAAAGTGAAAAATTCTGAGGGCATTCATAAATCAAGAAGAAATGCAAATATGCAGACATCAAATTGAAGTTGATTACATAAGAAATGGTAGAAAAATTCCAGCTTCGTTTTGCCCTTGGGGTTTTTATACATAATTTGGGCGAGTTGGATATTTTTCTTACAATTTTTATTACTTCACTTTGTGGCTTTCTTGAACAATACATATAATATTATATAACAATATTTAAAAACAAAAACAAATTTAGTCATTCGCACTATTAATGTGCACATGAGTAACCAGCTGAAGAAATTGCTTCAGAGAAGAAATGTTTTCAAAGGAAATGTATGTATTCATATTTCGAAGCCTAGCCACACGACTTAAATGCAATTTACAAACATTAACATGAGTAGATGGAGAATATTAAGTTAAGTTAGATGTTATTTTGAATCCCAGTATCATAAAACGCATAGTTGAAGAGTCTTATATAAATATGATTTTAATTAAAATCGAGAAAGTAGGGCATCAACTCGCCAAATATTGAACACTCTTATAGACATTTGCCTTATGGTCTTACAGATGTACCAAAATATCTTGGAAAACAGATTATTTTGGGAAAGAAAACTCATTTTCGACCGATTCTTCCTATGGGGCTATATAATATAGTTGCGCGATAAAAGATTTGGCATATAATAGGCATAGCTTGACTTATAAATGCCGGGTTTGGACAAGTTATCTAGATAAACAAAAAAAAAGTTCTATAAAAGAACCTAATTTTTGACCGATAGTACCTATGACAGTTATAAGACAAATGTACTGTATGCTACAGAAAAATAGACCTACATATGTAAAGTTTCAAGACGGTAGCTTTAAAACTGAGAGACTGGTTTCCATAGATGCGGACATAGCTATATGAACTAGGCTGATCTAGAATATATATATACTTTACGGAGTCTGGGATGTCTCCATCTATGCGTAGCACATCACATATTAAAATTATAATACTCCCTACAAGGGTACAAAAACTGTGGATTTTTGAATAGATGTGTGTATCAGCTATACAATAAAATTGTCTAGGCGCCGCATTATCCGAATAATCTTACAACTGAAAGACTATTTTACAACCAAACGGCTGCATGGATTAATTTAGAAATCTTTTTAAGACACGGATAATCTTATTTAGGTATGAACTTCTGGGATATATGAGATGGGGTTCATTTTGACAGGCTGTACCTTTTATATGCCAAATAGTTACAAGGCAAAGTTTAAATTCATGGGACAATTAAGATTGAAATTATTTCCAATATAACTTTAGGCACATTAAGTTCTTATCTCAATAGTTAAGTCTTGATAATTTCTTAACTCAACAAAAACTCGAAACATGTTGAAATATAAAAATATGCACATATCAAGCATAACAGTGAGCTATTTTAGCTTAAAGTAGAGCTGGCTTAAGAAATGAGGCTACGATTAACATTGTGCAACATGCCAACGAGTCGAGAAATGCGCCACCCACCCAACTCAGTTGCCACACTTTCCAACCATTTTTACAAATTTTGCCAACCTAAACGTCTCACGGCATAGTTCTTCTTCTCATCAAAAAAAAAAAAAGAAAGAAGAAAATATCAAACTGACCCCAAAAATGAACATTTGCCCGACTCAGCGCAATTTTATGAAATGGGCGAATTTTCAAAGCCGCAGAATAGTTGGAGCCACTTGTGCCAGCTATGCAGAAGTCTAGCTATATAAACTAGTTGTGGAACTTGGCATGTCATCAGTCACCTTTGGTAACCACAGCAGAACCAACAGATTCAAGATGAAATTCTTTGTGTGCTTCGCCATCATCGCCATCGCCGCCTCCGCTCTGGCCGCACCCAGCAGCGGCAGCTCTGCTGCCAGCAGCAACGCCGGTGGCTCTGTTGCCAACCAGGAATCCGAGGCTGAGAGCCAAGGCTACGGTGATCTGACCCGTCTGCGCAAGGCCGCTTATGGCGGCAGCTCGGGCGGCTATGGCGGCTCCAGCGTGCCAGCTCCACCTTGCCCCAAGAACTATCTGTTCAGCTGCCAGCCCAACCTGGCGCCAGTGCCATGCAGCGCTCCAGCTCCCAGCTACGGATCCGCCGGCGCTTACTCCTCGCCCGTGGCCAGCTATGTTGCCCCCAACTATGGCGTGCCCCAGCACCAGCAGTCGCTCTACGGCGCCGCCTACCTGCCTCAGGCCTACGGCTATCAATACTAGAAGATCCACAACCCTCGAGACTTGAACTTGACACGGCTTCCAAAGCTGCCGAGAAACAAAAATCTTAGCTATGCTTACTGAAAATGTACAAAAAAATTTCTAGTTCAATTAAATTGACAAAAAATCCGAAATTTGCATTTATTTAGTTCCATTTTTTTCCTTGAATTTTAAACGCAATGACACATGATTGGGTTAATTTGGGATTATTTATGCTTATGCTGTACTTATTTATAATCTAAATTGATTTACAAAAATGCTGTGCGAAATGTGTGAAAGAAGCAAAACTAAGAATTTAGGCTCTGCAGTTTTATGCTTACAAGCTATGCTGAAAACTGTCTCAAATTCTTTCACTCAAAAGATGAGGCAGTTATTCTAAATGTGCAATTAAATATAAGACCTTTTTGACTTGGGATTTATTTCGAACATTCTTTTAATTTTGCACCCATTTTCCTTGTTCTTCATAATTGTGCAGTTAATTTATTTTAACATTGAACAATTTTACACAATTCCCAGATTGTCAGACTCTTAATGGCATCAAAAGTATTCATTTTTTTTATTAAAACTAGAATCTCTGCGCAAAAAAACTTGCATAATTCGGCAGCTATATTTCATATATTTATATATATATTTAACACTTAACTATTGGGGTAATTAAACATATTTTAATATATATTTTGGTCTTTGCACAAATTTGAAGTCAAAATTTTAGCTCTGATCAATTTCTTAACTATAGTTGCGCAACTCGTGTGTAAATATTTACTTTGATATCAACGGCCTTGCACGTTCCATGTTTATTTCTTCCAATTTATTACTTTACTTTGTCACCCATTTTCCGAACTGACCTTGAAGCCGACATCTCCAGCGAAATATATATTATTTTTATACTCTTGTATTATTATGATTATATTCAATTTTTGGTTTGATATGTGTAATGCATAGAAGAAGACATCTCCGAGCCCATAGAGTATATATATTCTAAATCAGCATCAACAGCCGAGGTGATATAGCCATGTCCGTCCGTTGGTCTGCTCGTCTGTCTATTTCTAAGCGGCCTAGTCTCTTAGTTTTAAATATATCGTCTTGAAACTTTACTTAGGTAAGTCCTTCGGTTGCGGACAGTATATATGGTGGAACCAGCAGGGTCGGACCACTCTATCATATAGGTGCATATAGGTGCCATTGGAACGATCGGTCGAAAAGCCGGTTCTTGTATGGAAATCTTTTTTTTGTTTATTAAGAAATCTTGACCATACTCGATATTTATCAATTTCACTATGCTCCCTACATATTTAATAAATCTTACCAACATCGGATAACTATATCATACAGCTGTCATAGGAAATTTCGATCAAAAAGTAGGTTCTTGTATGGAAAACTTACTGTTTACATATGAGCAATTTGTTATTAAGATCGCACATCTATATTATATAGCACTATAGGAAGAATGGGTAAAATGGTTTTTTGTTTGGCAAAATATTTTCAAAGATATTTTCTTCAAAGTCAGCACTTATGAGTTTCACCATTCCCGTAATACAAATGTCTACAAGAGTATTAAGTCTTCGGCGTGCCGAAAATAACTTTATTTTCTTGTTTTAATTGAAACTAAAATCAATCGGTTGAAAACTAAATATTAAGATAAAGTTTTACAAACACTAATAGTTTGTTTAAATTCTTAAGTTTATGAAAATGAATTAAAAGTCGAAAGTACACTTTCACTCATATTACATTTGATTCATATTTTTCAAGCATTTGATAGATTGGATTCTTTGAGAGATATCTTACGAATTTTCAAAAGAAAGCTAAAAGAAAACGAATTTAAGGATGGTGAACAAAAACGTCTTATAAAATCTTTTTCCGCCATTTTTTCACAGTTGCGTGTGGATTTGTAAAGAAACTGAAACATTTATTTATGGAGCTTCAAGCTTTGCAACTGGATAATTATCCAATACAACATTTGGTATAAATTTTCAATTATTTTCTGCAAAGTGTGAACAAGTTTATATATGTAGATCTACGATCGAATATGTATGGAAATACTCTTTCTTTATAGGAATAAAAGAAAGATTTGTAGAACTAACAGAATGGGAACATGTAGAGTATGTTACCATATTGATTTAAGTCAGTATGCGAAGACTTAGGTATAGTTATAATAAATAGAACAGCTAATCGAGGGCATGGCTTGGCTTGGCATTCTTAAATATAGATCGATAAAAAGAATTGGCTGACACTATTTTCACCCACAAATCCGATGATGTTTTTGCACAGTCGGGCATTTAAACAGTTTATGTATTGTATAGTATAAACCATATATGGAATTTTCACTATCTGGGCTTTATAGGGTGATAGCTGATTAAGCAAATGCCAAAAACGACAGACTAGTTGAAGCCACTTGTCTCTGCCGTTTTATGCTAACTTGGCAAAGTTAGGCTATATAAACTGGGAGTGCGGCTGCAATGGGCATCAGTCACCTTTGGTAACCATCAAGAAAGAATCAACAGCTTTAGGATGAAATTCTTCGTTTGCTTCGCTCTCATCGCCATTGTGGCCTCCGCTCTGGCCTCGCCCACCGGCAGCAGCTCGGTTGCCATTACCAACCAGGAATCCGAGGCTGAGAGCCAAGGCTACGGTGATCTGACCCGTCTGCGCAAGGCCGCTTATGGCGGCAGCTCGGGCGGTTATGGCGGCTCCAGCGTGCCAGCTCCACCTTGCCCCAAGAACTATCTGTTCAGCTGCCAGCCCAACCTGGCGCCAGTGCCATGCAGCGCTCCAGCTCCCAGCTACGGATCCGCCGGCGCCTACTCCTCGCCCGTGGCCAGCTATGTTGCCCCCAACTATGGCGTGCCCCAGCACCAGCAGTCGCTCTACGGCGCCGCCTACCTGCCTCAGGCCTACGGCTACCAATACTAGAAGATCCACAACCCTCGAGACTTAAACTTGACACGGCTTCCAAAGCTGCCGAGAAACTAAAATCTTAGCTATGCTTACAGAAAATGTACAAAAAAAATATATGCATTAAATTAAATGGACAAAAAGTTCTTATAACAAAAAGCCCACATATGTTTTGCTCAACTGGTATTATCAGCTTTCCTGAGTTCTTGAATAGGTTTAACTTTATGGAAAGCTCAACAGACAGCGGACAGCTGTTCTTTTGAATTACTCATTTAAAATGAAAACTTGATTCCTGGCCGCGTATCAATATCAATACAAATGAAAACTAAACGAAACACAACAAATTTAAAATATAGAGTTCCGTTCTGGTTTTTCCAAATAAATAAATAAGCACATTAAATTCAATATAATGTGAAACATAAGCGAACACTTCCATCTGGAAGTCGCACATGTTTTCCGTGGAATTATTTTTATTGAATTGAATTACATACATATGTGTCTCAGATTCGAGGTGTTACGTTCGTCAAATACCCAGATGCTCGCACAGCATAACCTTGCCTGAAAAATCTATTTATTTTCCTGACAGTTAAAAAAAAATTTTATAATGGAAGCAATTTTTAATGAAGAATAGTTTAAAACTTGCCATAGTTTCGTCTTTTACAAAAGAATCAGTAACGATTTTTTCTGTGAGGTAGAATCTTGTTTTAAAATTTAAAATAAATATATATTTCTAGTTATAAATATATTTGATAAATATATTTAAGTAGTATGCAAAAATAAGCATATTTTACAGACTTGGGAAAAAAGAACAATATAAGAAAGAAGGTCTAACTTCCGCACGCCGAAGATTAAATACACTCGCAGATATATAAAAAGAATTGTTCACATTTTTTTTTAATTGCTGAGCTAGGGAACCGATGTTAATAAGATGTTGCTTATATTTAAGCAGCATGGTAGAACTTGTTAATATCCAGTTTAATTAAGATAACGAGAAAAACCATATAGTTATTTATTTAAGAAATTAATTTTTGACCGATTATTCCCATGGGAACTATTTGATATAGTGGTCTGATCTGGTCAATACCCATATATGAGAGACAGACGGACTTGCTGTCACTGATCAAGAATAAAGTGTATACTCTTAAGTCGTCTTCTTCTATGCGTTACACGTTGCGTGACAAAATTATAATACCCTCTGTAAGGGTATACAAATGGAGAAAAAGAATAAGAAGAGCTGTAGCTTTTAATATGCTGATTGTGAGCAAATAATTATTTTAAATATAGCATGTATATGTATATTTATTAACAATACTTTTTTAAAAGCACTTTGAACCCAATTGAATTAAGCCAAGTTAGCCGAATCATCAGCAACACCTACAAAAAGCGAACAGTCGGCTCAGCATATTGTATATAAATATGTCTGTAGTAAACACTTTTTCGATTTCTTACTTTCTTCAGAGAATTTTCACATAATTGCATATTATTCGGTGGGGTCTTTGAACCAAGCTGATTTTAGCCTCAATTATTATTTGGATTTGTTAAGAAAGTAAAGTCGATTGCAAAATAAGTAAAGACAATGGCGTTGGCAACCCAAATCTGCAGGTGAAGCCAGCCAAAATAAAATAGAAATAAATAATTCATATATATATATATATTTATATACAAATGTATATGTATGGACGGGCCGGAGGAACCTACACACAGGTTTTGCTGACCGGCTTCAGTCGTGATATGGCCAGACAATGCTTAGAATGTGTGCTAGGGATTAGAACTGAGAATTTACCTTGGCCCATGGCCCATGGCCCAATGGCGACCAACTAACCCAATTGGCCAAGTTACCTTGAAGCTCTTGTTGGTTTTGTCGCTTGGCAGCATTTCCGCATAACGCTGCATATTTTGCCAAAAATCTGATCGCATTTATAAAAACCAACTGGCCAGAGCCCAATGCCGGCTCAGTCTCAGTTTACAGCTTCGCAGCCAGCACGGTCAAGCCAGGTGTTAATACTAAACTACGACATCATCATTATCATCATCATCATCATCATCAGCAGCACCTCAATATGTCCATACCAAGGGCGTTTATAGCGCTGCTGCTCTTCTGTTATCGGCTGCAGACATGTCTGGCCAATTGCGATGGGCGCTGTGTGCGCAGTCCTTCGTCCGGGCAGCTATTTCGCTTCATACCCGTTCGCCTGTACACGCCGGAGCAGCTGGAGGATAATGCGGAGCTGCTGGTGCGCCAGCCACGTCAGCAGCAAATCGTCCAGGAGGTGATTGTGGAGAACAATTTCGGGGGTCTAGGCCCAGGCGGTTTTGGGGGTTCGCCCTTTGGTGGTCCGCCGCCTTTCGGTGGCCCGCCATTTGGGCCCGGATCTGGCTTTGGTCGTGGCGGCTTTGGACACGGAGGTACACGCGGTGGCTTTAGCAGCAGCTTTGGCGGTGGCTTTGGTGGTGGCTTTAGTGGCGGCTTCGGACGCAGCTACGAGCTGGCGGAGGAGCCAGAGCAACCAGCCATACCAGCCAAGTGCAATGCGCCCAGTGCTCAGGCGCCCAGCGTTCAGGCGCCGCCCTGTGCCAAAAACTATGTGTTCTCCTGCGACGCGGTACTGAAGCCAGTTCCCTGTGCAGCACCAGATGGCAATTGTGGCTATTGAGAGACCAAAGGACTGTTATTGATATCTATAAATAAAACTGAATGTTAAGAATTACAGTTTGTATATACAATTTGGGGTGGGAATAGATAACATCAGACAGAACTTAATGATGTGGCCTAAAAGAAATAACAGATTAATTAATTACATTTCCAAATTTGGCAGGTTTTTTTTAAGAAACAATATTCTGCTCTAGAAGCTAATGGAATATTTTGTTGAGCGACTAAATATAATCTTTAAATATGATCATATTGTGTGTGGAATACACATGTTGATGGAACTTTAATATTTTCTTATTTTTTTGATTATAAATCGACGGTGTAATTAATTTCTGCTAAAAATCTCGAATTCAGAATTTGAACAATAAACAATTATTAAATTATCGCATTAAAAAAGCTCAGAAAATTAGCCGACATTTTTAATTTTAAAAGCAACTTTAAATAAGCTCAAAGCTGTTTAGTTTCTTCTTAAAATATTAAAAGAAATAACTTTTAAAAATAAATTTTTGGTATATGTACATATATTGCTTTATATACATTTTTAAATGTGTTAAAAATTGTTCAAATTAAAAATGTCTTAAAGTAGGTGGCGTTAACAGATTTTTAGCTTTTTTAAATTTTTTTTTTAATAAAAATTGTCTATTCTTTTTTATAATTTTTCATTTCGTAAATTTTTTTTATCAAATAGTTTACGGTAACAGATTTTTAGGGTATCTCAAGTTTTTTTTTTTGCAATAAGATTTTTCTGAAAAATTTTCTGATTATTTTTAATTCTGATAATTTCTATGGATAATATATTATCTTTTTTTGATCATTTTTTTTCGATATGTATTTATTGAATTAATTCAAAAATGTCCTAACTGAAAAAGGAAAAACTAATAGATTTTAAGTAAATCTTCTATTGGCCGTGAATCTATTAATATAATTTCTAAAAATACAGAGCTAATGCAGATTTTAAATACAGAACAATTACTTTTAAAAACGTTAAAATTCAAAAAAATTGCAAGTTTAAATTACATTTTTTTTGGGCTTCGAATTTTTTTATAATAGCTGGCAAATATAGAATGTGTATATCTATAAAGTTATAAAAATACTGAATACTTTAAAATATTTTAAAATGTAAAAGCTAAAAGATTTTAAGTGAATTTTTTGAGCCGTAAATTTGTTATCATAATTCCTAAAAATACAGAATTCTTATATCTGTACAGTTTGAACTGTCGCATCGCATTTCAGTTTCCATTTGGAGACTTCATATATCTAATAATTTAAATATGGAATAGTGAAAATCCACTTTTTTAAGAAAATAGATCCCATACCACAAAACAATAAGAAAACTACAAATAATGATTTTTTTCTCTTAATATTTTCAGTTTATTGGATCAGGTAAGCCAAATGACGATCAATCATTGCGTTTAAAGCAATTCACGCACAAAGGGCACGGTGTATTGGGGCACGTACTGGGAGTAGGCACCGGCGGAGCCGTAGGTTGGAGCTGGTGCAGAGCAGGGCACGGGCTGCAGTGAGGGCTGGCAGCTGAACAGGTAGTTCTTGGGGCAGGGCGGGGATGGAACGGCGGCGGGTGCTGAGTAGGCGGCGGGTGCAGCCGGTGCTGGAGCGGCATAGGCTGGGGCAGCGGGAGCGGCATAGGCTGGGGCAGCGGGAGCGGCGGGCGCAGAGTAGGCGTGAGCAGCGGGCGCAGAGTAGGCGGGTGCAGCGGGCGCAGAGTAGGCGGGAGCAGCGGGTGCCGGTGCGGAATAAGCTTGTGCAGCGTAAGACGGAGCAGCTGGGGCGGCATATGAGGGTGCGGCAGCTGGAGCTCCATAGCCTCCATAGGCAGCGCGCGATACACGAATGTTCTCAGCCAACGGAGCCGGGATCAGGATGCCTTGCGTTGGCTGCAGCTGAATCGTCTCTGCGCCGCAGATCGCAGCCAGCATGGTGACCAGAAAGATGTGTCCAATGTTGAGTGCCATTGCGTTATTTGGTGGTGTTGTCTGTGCTACTTGCTGCCGAAGTGGAACCAAATGGTTGACTGTAGTGGATCAGCGTCGAGGCTCTCCACTTTATAGCCCTGTCCAAAAAACGCTGAGCGTGTTGGAAACCTGGAAAATGAAGACCAAAAAATAAATAAGAACGAAAAGCGAAAAAGCACAAACTGCTGACGATCTGAAATGGACTGCAGTTGGGTTTAGCGTGACCAAGGAGAACGGTGTAGGGTGAATCTCTGACCGGCTAACACCAATTCCAAATGGCCAAATTGACGAGACTGTTGCTACTGCTGCAACTGCTGACCCCGAAATTGGTTTTTCCAGCTGCCGTCGTCGTCGTCGTATCTGAACCGTCAACAGTTTCCGCCATTTCACAGTTTCTGGAGCGGCGGGCAGAACCAAATCAAGAGGAACTCAGCTGGACACATCTGTTGCCCAGCAACTATTACTCGGAATTGAATCAACAATACTATGTGAGATTTCGCAGGCACTCCAGGCTCGCCCTTAAGGATCTGCGCAGAGCCCGGACGTATCCATTTGAATATGCGCGATATCTCTAACAATAATATTTAAAGAACCCAAAAAAACAATATGGGAATAAATCTTTTGCTCCTATGTCGAAAATCGTTGCGCAATCAGCGGAAAGAAAATTAATTAAATATACTTAAATATGTGCGTATACTTTCATTTTATATAATTTTAGCTATTTTATTTTAAAAGCTCAACTTTTGTTTAACAATGCAGTAAATTGAGAAATTCATAGTTAACTATTTAATTTAATTTCAATCAAATTTCCTTGCATTAAACAGCTTGACTTTAAAGATGTCTGGCAATATACATATGTACATACATATTTAACGAGACAAAAATATGTATGTACATATGTACATATATAGCGCAGTAGAACGGTTTATCTGCTTGCAGAGAGCTTAAATATAAAGAGTATACATTTCTTCCCGTTGAATGGCCATTGTTGTGGAAGCATTTGATTCTGTTATACTTATGTTTGTTATATGTTATACTGCATGCATCAGCTACCTGCGCAGAGCGTGTATTGTGCATAGAAAGGGCGATCTACATACATATATAACCTATTTGTCGCCTGCGTTCACGCTAATGGCGGCGATGCTTTTGATCCCGTTACTTTAGTTGTGCATCTAGCCAAAAGCGCTGGCTCAAGAAGTGAGCATATCGCGAGCTTAATGAGAGGATTTAGTTTGTGCGCGTCTGCATTAATGATCGGGCGAAGCCTGTGCACGTGTGTTGTGTTTTTTTTTTATTTATTTTTTTTTCAACTAATTAAAATTGTCTACTTGGTGCACTGTGTTTGTGTGTAAAGATTCTATATATCAGTTTCCAGTTATTTACCGGGCATGGTGGTATGTTCATATGTTTATTTAAATATCTTTAAAAAAGAAATACATGAATATATACATACATATGTATATGTATAGCTGAGTTTTGGCGCATAACAAAATGGAGCACATTTGTTTGCTCTTGCCGTCTAATAGAGAAAGAGGTAGGGAGAGACAAAAAAGGGAGTAATCTAAAGATATTCGTAAAACACTTGGGCATCAGCTAGTCGTTTATGAAAATGCATGAGCAGTTAAATGCTCATACTCTTATAGAATTTCTATGAAATATGTGTTGAGTATATTATATGAAAATTGATTTTTGATTGGTATTTTGATATTGGGCATTTATTATATTAAGGCATCAGTTTTAGATGGTCTTCTCGCATTTGTCAACTGTAACGTTTGTGAACAGTTACAAAATGTTGTTCAGAACAATCGCAGTGCCGCAGTTGATATATCGATAGGCTTATCGATTGTCGATTAGCTTGCATTCCACACGCATGCTCGCGTGGGCGCATTTGACGTCACTAGGACGAAGGACACAACATAGACAAACCAAACAAAACAAAGTTTACAACTGAACCGTGAGCAGTTTTAAAGAAAATATTTGATTATAGTAGTAAAATTAAATATGAAATTAACACTGCGCCGTTATTCGTGGGTGGTAGCATTGCAATTGGCTCTGCTGGCTGCCGATTTGTTTTTCAATGCTTTTGGCCTTTGGCTGTCGCGGGATAAGCTGCAAACGGCGATATTCTTTTTTGTGTGAGTGACAGAAGTTGTCGGACCTAATACATATATATTATCTAAACAATATTCCTTAATCATGGAAAAGCATTCAGGACGCCTTCATCATTCTTGAATATCTGCTGTTTACACTGGCGCTACATTCGACTTGCGTCTATCAGGTGGGCGCCTCCCACATTATCCTGCGCAATTGCAAGCTATTTTTGTTCAGCATTACGGTCTATTTTCTGCTGTCCGCCTCACAGCACTCCTGGACTGTCTATCAGTATCGTTTGTCTGCATCAGAGTCCGCTCAGCAATGGCCCTTGGCCCTATATGCCTTAACGGTGCTCCAGCGCCTGAGTAAGTTCCAAGTTTTCAAAGGTTTTCTTGAAACAGACTGTTTATCTTTTGATAATATTTAATAGTGTCGGTTTTCTACTACTACACATCCAAGTCAACAGCTTTGATTATGGCCGATCCTCGCTATAAGGAGGAACATCTCGATTGGATAGCCGAACAATTGGGTGACAAGTAAAACGATTGAGAGTTTAGGGGTATTGTACATACTTTAGCTAGATGGCGCAAATTGTTAAAATTGATATGTAAGCTCAAGTACAATAAATGTACAAAACACAATTAATTAATGCCAATAACTGCTTTTTATTAAATCATTCTATACATTGCTATTATCAGTTTAAGTAAGCTATAATCTGTTTAAAAAAATTCAAAATCGGTACACGTGGCGCCATCTATGCGCGGTTGGACTCAAGCAGCGCCATCTAACGCACAATAGCTGCGCAAATGAAACTTGAAATTTTTTGATACTTGCCAGAGATATTTCGTCATGAAAGAAACTTTATTCATGAATACAGTGACAGTATTTTAAAAGGCAATTCCATATTGTTCTACTTTTGCAGAAGGTTTGTCATTTTATCCACGAATCGTATATTGTTGCGATGTATGCGTTTTTTCCATAAAGACTATATACTTTAATCCTAATTGGCGAGTCTTGATCACATAAGACATTTCCACAATTTTGAAAATATATAAAAGATATTTTTTTCTGAAACGTAAAACATTTAATTGAGGATGTTGAGAACATCATTTAAATGAAAATCTAAGCATTATGTCGTTCAGCGTATGCTCAAAATTTTATTAATTTATAACAATAACGGTTTTTTTAAAGTCAATGGCAATAAATATGATTATATTGCGCCCGATCCCTTTATTGAATACCTGCTAGAACTATAGATTAATGAAATGTAATGTCATATATATTTAATAAATAATAATTATGTTAAAAAAAAAAAAAAAAAAAAATATATATTTAGGAAATGGAAATGCCTGCGTTTTAAACTTCGGCACTTCAAAGATATTTTAAAGTTTAACATGAAGTAAATACTTGCAAAAATAAAAATATTTTAGGAATAAACACAAACTCTGAATGTTATTACAAAACATGCTCCATTAACGTTTGGCTATTATCATACCTTCTTGGCAATTAAGATATATTTATATCGTACATAATTTACATTTGACTTCAATATATACACAATGTCTCGCTTGTTGCTCAATATTGTCCATGATTCATATAGTAAAAACTAATATATTTAAATATAGATACATATGTTCAGCTTATAAAGCTAGGCATTATTGTAATATATTTAGTTAAATATGATATATATATATATGTAGATCAATAGATAATGCTTACAATTCAATTTCAAATTTGCACATATTCAAAGTCAGCTATATATACAGTTGTCTGGTTTGATATGATATGAATATAGTTGGTCCCTGATCAATAGACGAATACTACGTACCGGAGTAGCTAAATGGCACACCAAATAGCTGCTCCCACGATTGCCCAATGGCATTCAGACAGCACTCGGCATTCGCCAGTGTCTCAAACTGCAAATGCCACAATTCGCATTTATTTTCGGTTTCATCCAGAAAATTAACATTGTACTCGCAATCCGTAATCCGTTCCACCTCCACCAGATTGCTCATTTGCTGCGTAAGCGTGAGTTCAATGGGATGCTCCTCGATTGCTGTCAGCCAATTGAATTTGCCATTGCCGGCAATATGCAATTGCGTGTCGGTAATCAGCAGCGTGCAGAGCTCGAAGCTGCGCTTCTCCGGAGCACATGTCCACTGGCAGCCGCTGAGCACGGCGCACATCTTAAGCGGTTCAGCGACTATCGAATTGAGCCGTTGACGCAACTCATCCGCCGGTTGCTGGATCAGCTCACACTCTGCGGGCAGCGGGTTGTCTAGCGAAACAGAAGCGAATGTAGAGCAAATATAATATTGCTTAGCCACTTCACTCACCTGCCAGGTACAACAGTAAACTGTCTGTGCGCAGCATATCCTGCAATATTAGCACAAAGCCACCCCAGTCGCGCAGGCTGAAAGACAAGCCCAGTTTCCAGGGCAACAGCTGTATGCGTGTCACACGATTCACTGTCACGCTAACCACCTGACGCAGCCACTTGGCGACATCATCCTGTGGCGGCGCATACGCCTCCATCAGATAGCACTTGCAGGTGGACACTACCAATATGCCATCGCGCATCGTTTGCGTTTGCTCATTGTATATTCGACCCTTGGCCAGCCACTTGAAGTGCTCGCCCACCTCCTTGAACTTGCTCTGATAGAAATAGAGCTTCAAGCGGTGATCGATGTCATTGTAATCGCTATAATTAAATTTATATGGCTGAATTGCGGTTGCACTGGCCTCTGTTTCGATCAGCTTCTTCGAACTGGACATAAGCATGTTGGTCGATTGAAAAAGTGCTAAAATGTTTAAGATTATGATTAATTTCATCACTGAATTCTGGAAATTTTTTACCTATTGCTTAACTGTTAGTATCAAATATATCAAAAAACATTTAACATTGTTAAGAGTAAAGTTTATAGATATAAACTATTAACCTAACTCTTTGAACAGCACTAGCCTGGGGTTCTATCCTGGATCCTCGTATATTAAAATATTCTTAATTTACTTTCCAAAAAATATATGAAATTCTTACATGCAAATATCTTTGTTAGCAGATTTCCCCGTCTTCTTAAATGCAGATATCCCTTCCAGCAAATTTTTTTATAGCGAATTACTTTTAGCCTACAAATTATTCGTCACTCTGCTCTCTAGTTCAAGAGAACGATAAAAAAGAAAGATTTTACTTTCACCCTATTTCTTGATTTCTCTATTACTCTCACTGCAGCCTTCTCTTATTGTCGCTACTCCTTTAAAACATCGCCTTTCTATGCGCTTCTCATTTTCTCAACAAACTATTAGATAAATGGTTCTAAACTACATTAAATATTTGTTGTACATACCGCCAAACATGGAAGATAGGCCCGCATCTTCGGCTGTCTTTAAATGTTTCGTTTCATGATGGCCATTTGCGGCCGTCACTTCATAGTTGTTGTTGTTGTTGATGTGTTGGTGACTCGTGCTCCCGCCAGATTCGGCCAGCAGCATATTGTGTAGAATGATGGCATCGTCCGTTGCCTGCCGTTGGGCCTTCTCCGCCGGCTGATGCTTGGCCTGCTGTTCGTAGGTGGTGCAAATGCTGTCGGTCACCGAACCCGACGAACTGCTTTCTGTTAGCTGGACGTGAGCCAAAGCCTTGGCCTTCGCCGTTGCGTCCACATTGGCTATTGCTGCCAGCGTTGACAGTGTCTGTGCTCTGGCCTGTTCGGCGAGCAGTTGCCCAAACTCTCGTTCAATGAAGCTTTGGGTTTGACTTTGTTGATCGTCAATGGTTTGCAGATTCGGGATTTGGGATATGCGACGCTCCTCGGAGGTTTTGCGACTGGCGCTCTGCACACAGTTGGGATCCAGCACCTCAATGCTGGATTGGCTCGGATTGGATATAATGTCCACATCGCTCTCATTGGCACGAAACTCCAAATCGCGCTCTGTATTGGAGCTGCCCACCACCGACTGATTCGAGTCAAAGGAGCATTGCGAGTTAGTTATCTTCGAGCAGGAGCTACTCTCATTTAGCGAATTAGCCGAGCCTGTGGAACAATTGACAAGCATTAGTTGGGCTTGTAATAGTGCTAAAACCGATATATAATCTCTAATGGAAGCAGCATTGCTTTGCTTTCTCTTTAGTGATCGTAGCTTAAATGGTGCGTTAGCTGTTTACAAAAATTTTGAATAGATTTTACTTTTGTTAGCTGTATAAATTGATTTGTTAATTTTGTTTTCATGCTGCCCAAATGCTGCTTCACATTTACAACAAGAAGCCAAATGCAAATTGTTGTTAAACAACAAAGAAAAAGAAGTTTAAATATTGAAATACAATACAATTGGAATATTAACTTTTTGTGGTTTGCATCAAACTCCTACACTTGGGTGTGTTATTAGCGATGAGCCTGCTGTTGGCCACTAAATAATTAAATAGTATTTAACAATTGTAGAAGGTTGTTGTTGTTGTAGTTGGATGAGCGAAAAGTATATAAAAAGAATATATAAAAATATACAAAAGTTAGATTAAGTCGCATTTTGCCATTTGATTTACGTGTGATATATATATATGGGTGTGTATGTGTGTGTGTTTGGGTTTTGTAATTCATAGCATGCAAAAAGAAAAAGAAATAAAAATTAAATTAAAAACAATATCAAATACGATTAAACGAAATTAAACAAATAGCCAAAACTCATAACTACAAGAAACATAAAATAAAAGCCGCTCACAAAGACCGAAATACATTGAATATGTTACACAAAACTATATGTTAAATGTTTTTTTGGTTTTTGTTGTTTTCTCTTATTTTCTTAAATATTTTCCATAACTTGCTCGACATAATATAGAAGACTAGACAAAAACTTGCCAATACTTTGATTGTCCTCCTTGGACTGCAATACCAGCGGCGTGTCCACTGGCGATTCCTCCACTATTAACGCTGGCGACAGCTTCGGCTCCATGCTGGACACTTTGGGCTTGTCCAGCGAGCCGGTTACATCATCGTTCACCTCCGCGACGAACAGGCTGCGACAGTCCGGACAACGTGGCTCTGTCAAAAAAGAATTTAAACTGCAGTCAGAATCGATTTTAGTTAGTGTCCACTGTGGCTCTTTGTACCCGCTGTCTTGTAGTTCTTGATTTTGCGCTCTCTGGTAAACTTAATGCCACAATTGATGCAGCTATAAATGGTTATGTTCATATCGGTGAGATCACGCTGGGAAAGAATGTCGCGTAGTTTCTTTTCAAGTTCCTAAATGTACACAGTTTTATTAATTGTTTCGATATGGATTGCTGCTATATATATCCCATATACCTGACATAATGCATTCTCCACACAATAAATGCGCTCCTGTTTGTCCTTTTGCATTGTATCAAAATTAATGCGTAGCGTATTCGATTTGATTCGCTCACAGGACTCCAAAACCTTGATGCTCCATTTGGTCTTAGTGCTGAAAGTAAATATATGTAATAAATAAATAATATATATATGTGCTATATAGAAGGCAAACACATACCGTTCGCTGAGTGCATCCTTTTCGCGAATGTAATTCGAGGATATGGTAAGAAACAAGGGCTCGCTGGTCTTGTGCGCATGGTAGACAATATACAGCTTCTCATCGGGCTCTTCTTCGGAAACTGGAAGAGTATTAAACATGATTTTAGGTTCGGTTCATGGTGCAAAATACGCTAGGATTTCACCTGGTTCCTCGTCCTGGTCAGCGCTAGCAGCTGAATAGCGACTTAGCACCTCCTTGTGCTTGTCAATCTCTTGCTGCTGTACTTCGTCCTGCTCCTCCGTTTGCTCCTCCTGCATTGTGGCGTTCGTGCTCTCATATTGCGTCTGGACGCTGTTGTCGCACGACTCGTAAACTGTTTGCTGTGTTAGGTCGGCGGCATCCGTGGGACTGCCTTCTGTATTGATAGGCGTCAAATTTGATTCAAATGCGACCTCCCAATTGCTGTTGTTCGTAGGCGTGGAGCTGATATTTAGCAGCTCTGGCTCCGACTCGGCCTCTTGCACTGCCGGCGAGAACTCGCCCAGGAACTCGTTGAACTGCTGGCGTGCAACGTGACGCTCCTGTTCGCTGGGCTGCTGCGTGTCAATGCCCAGCATTTGTTCCGCATTTCCCGACTGCAGCCACTCGTTGCCATACTTGAGACGCAGTGTCTCAATTTTCTTTTTCGTCTCCAGATGGCTGCCATCTGTGGTCTCTTGTGGCCTCTCTTGTAACAGACTATTTGCCTCGGTGTCTGCGATTGTGGTTGCTGCTTCTATTGCCGTCTCGTCGCCATGTTCAGCGATTTCCACAGTGCGTTGCTTTTTAGTGCGTTTTTTGCTAATTTGCAGATCCGTTGGTGCTTGTTCTGCCTCGGACGATGAATCCCTGCCTCTGACCGACAGCGAAAGCTGCGAGCCCACACTAGAAGGCGGCGTATTGACGGAGGCACGTGAACTATTTATGGATACATAACTGCTGACTAGCCGATGACTCATGGTGCCCACAAAGCGCAGCTGCTGGCTGCCAGTCAGTGCCTTCTCGGCCTTTGATAGCGGCTCAAAGTCCAGCACAAATTTCACAGTCGCCGTGTTCTTGTGCAAATACTGTGCCGTGGCCAGGCGATGCTTGGGATGGCAGGCCAGGGGATTGCCCTGCAAATTGAGCGTGGTGAGCGTCATCAGAACGCTCAGCGGCAGCAGCTGCGTGTGCTCCAGCAGGCAATTGTCTGACAAATCCATGGTAGTAAGCGCATCCAGCTTGGTCATATCGAGCAGTTCCTCCACATAGTTATTGCTTATGTTGAGCACCTGCAGCCGTTTACAGGCCTCCACATGAAACTGTGGCAGGTGCGTCAGACAATTGTAGCTCAGATCGAGCGTCTTTAGATGCGGCAGCCACTTGATGGCCCTAACGCTGGTCAGCTTATTGTGGCGCAAATTTAAATGTTGCAAGTGCTGGGCAAACTCCAGAGCCGTGTCCACTGCACGCAAATTGTTGTAGCTAAAGTCCGCGGACTGCAGCTCGTTCCAGACAAAACCATTCGAATTATCACCGCCGCAATGCGTTATGATATCCTCCACATTGCTTATACTTTTGATGCATATCAAATGCTGCAGCTGGGCGCGAAGCGCTTGAATCCCCACCACCTGGCATATGTTGATCTTGTGCACCTCGAGGCGACGCAGCGCACGAAACTTGCATATGTCGATGGCGCCCTCAAAGTAATGCTCGCTGGGGAAATAGTTGAGCTTCAGTAACGTTGTCTTCTGCACGAAATCATGAAGCAGCTGCAGATCCGGAAATACGCTCGACTTGGCATTGATGGGTTTGACCACCTGAAACGCATGCTGGTTCTTGTGGGTTGGGCCAAGGCCCGCTCCAGCCACAATATCGCTGTCCGCAATCAATGTAAAGGAATCGTTCAAAGCACGCAGCAGCGGACCTGCAATTGTGTGTGTGTGAATGTGTGTGAGATTAAGAAAATGGGTTAAGCTGATAAGCAGACCGAGCTTAGAACAAAGCAACTGGTGGGTGCGGTCATGTCTCACCCGCATGCCCATCCATGCCTGCTGCTGCTCACCTGATAAGGTCAAGGTAAATTCGGAGCTCAGGATTTTATCACCATTTTTGCGCAGCAAATTGGCCAATTCGCTGATCTTTTGTGGGTCCATCTCGTTCACTACAAATCGAACGCCATAAAGCGTCTCTTCTTTAATTTTAATTATTGCTTTCAACTGCGTTTTGTTATTAGCCTAGGTGTTTTAGCTTTATGCGTTGCAGATTTTTACGTCTGTCATCTGAAAAAAACAACAACAGCAATAATATATTAATAAGCACACTCAAACGTTTACACACACACACACACACACACAATTTGCAGCTGGCATTTCACGTAGTTCACCTAATTCTATTTTGATGTTTATGATTTGGCCCCCTACAAAAATACACAAAGGTATTTATGACGCCATTGTCCAGTGCACAGTAAATGCACAGTGCCACATATTCAACAGATACTTATATACATATATTGATTTTTATACAATTATCCAGCTATTTAACTGCATTATTGAGCGTTATTCTTGTTCTGTGTAGCTAAAATATTCCACTGGGCAAAAGAAAAAAACTTTTGTTATTGCCAAAAAAAAACCAACAGTCAGCGAGAAACGTAAACACAGAGTTGTATTTCAAGTGTTGCAAAATGACAGCCCAACAGCTGTTTGGCAATAATCGATATGTAAGTTTTAGAAATATCGATATATTCCCACACATTATTTAAAATAAGGCCACGTAAAAAATATATTTTAAAAACTAAAGCTGCAAACCTAAAAAACCTTTTTTGTAGTTCGGTCCACGGTGCGAAGCATTTTCTCGTCTTAGGGTTCGGTTAGAGAACCCGATTTTCCACATCTCCAAGCCCAGCTGCTAGTTAAAATCTTGATTTTGATATTTGTTAATTTTTTTTAAAATAATTAATTTATTAAATTAAATTATTGACAAACTTTAGAGCGCCAACCCGAATTTGCCTCAAGCTTCAAGTCGGTTCGGTTCAAATCCTCTCTGCAACCTTTAGAAAATCTATTCAAAAATAAATGTAGAGCTCTTTTTTTGTCTTTTGTTTATTTAACACATTTTTATTTTACATTTAATTTATGACTTTATATTGCAGAAGAATTTACTAATGCAAATAAATTCCGTATGTCTTAGTTTTTAATTTTTAAATTAAACCATTGTTGTTCCGTTTATTACGCCTCTTCAGTTGTTTTAAATTGTAATTGTAAAATTCATTTACAATTGTCTTTAGGTACATGCGCACAATTTCATTTGCTAATTTATCATTTATAAACTAAGTTAAAACAAAAAGCAGACTTCAAGATTGGTGCTTGTTCGTTTCTGTGGTTCGCTGGATATGCGTTGGATTTTAACAATAAATTAACAACCTATACACCATTCTTGTCGTTGGCTGGCGTCTGAGGATTTTGAAATGTGTGCTGAAAAAATGACTATTTGCTCGTGTTTGCTTTGTTTTTGGTGCATAAAAACGTTTAAAAATTTTGTGTTTTAATATATTTTACAAAGTTTGCCTGCGGAATAGAAAACAAAACTCATTATTTATAAAAGTGCTTGGCATTTAAAAGCGTAACATTTCAAATTGCATTCAAATACAAACGTGAGTTAAAAAAATAACGTAAAATTCAATTAATAATATATCAAATTTTGATACGTACTGCTCGCTGCCGATTTGTATAGCTGCCAATTTCTTCAAAAAATATGTTTTATTTAAAAAATATTTTTCCTAATTATGAGTTTCTTTTGATATGTACAGAACAAAAACAATATTTAAATACTTTATTCATGTTTAACAAAACTGATTTTGGTTTAACAAATATGACACTGACATTTTCACCTATGAACACATACATTGGAAAAACAATTGGGCGGTTTTTGAAAACCATTTTAAATAGAATAGAGTAGAATTATAAAATGCGTGTTGAACTTGGCGAAGGAAACGATTTTCGACTACGTATCGGTTGCAAATGCGTGAGTGTGTGTGCATGATAATATTGAGAGTATGACTTGTTTTGATCTATAAACAAATAGTATTTACAATCGATTTTAACTTTTAGAACATTTGTTTTGGTGTAACACAGTTTAGAGTTTTGGCGACGGCATGATGAACGTATCCCTATGAGAAATCATATAAAAAAGAAGAGAAGAAAACAAATTGTTTTGTTGATGAAACATAAAAGTCGTTTTTTTGCTTGTTTTTAGAAATGTACATGATATGGGGATTAATTAGGTGGATTGGGATTAGATGTGGGGTTTAGATAAATGAGCTACTATGAATAGGAATTTGGAATGAGCGATCATTTCTAAAAGAAAAATATATATTAAAAACTTTTTTTGAAAGTATTTTACAATTTGAAAATTTAGAATTTTGTTTGAGTTTTATTTTTCATATTTTTGTTATATTAAAAAGTTAACTTAATCAGAAGTATATATTAAATCAACAAAACATGCTGAAAGTTATTAAGAGTGCACAAAACTAAATATATAGGCATAACTAAAAACAAATAATTAACATAAATTGGTTGTTACAAGAAAGGAAGTTAAATTGCAAATTAAACACAAAATAAGGGAAAACTCAAAAGGTTGTGTGTTCGTGTGTGTTGGGCGTAGGCATAGACAGGAAGGGATTTACGGGAAAGTAATACGGAACTCTTGGAGATATCATGTGCAGCTGTGCAAAAAGCAAAACAAAACAAAAAGAAACTCAACACTTACATATGCTCGGGATGATTGCGTATGCAATCGATTAAATCTTTAGGCTTAAGCTGATTTGTGCAAATTTTGTGTATGGCGGTGAACAATGGGAATCTGCAAGTATATAAATACAAAGATTTAGTTAAATACGATTTTCATTTGGGTATAAACGTGGAACGTACTTATCCTCCAGGCCTTTGTTTTTCAACATGTAGTTAACCTCCTCGGCAGTGGGCGGGCCCTGCAGTTTCTGGCCATTGAGCATCTCCTTCTCCAGTTCCTCAATTGTCTTGCCAGATGTGACAAAAGCCTCTGAGACACGACGATTGCGACCACCTTGAAAATGTTTGCTCATAAATTAAAGATGTGTATTTATCAACTGTATTCCCGGGACCCCTCACCGTAGCACGTCGTGATGAGATCCGCAACACCGCAGCTCTCAAAGAATGTGGACAATTTGCTGCCCGGATAGAAGACATCGACAAAGCGTATCATTTCCATAAGACCCAAACGAATGACCGCTGCCTTAGTATTATCGCCCAGCTTGAGTCCATCGACAAAGCCCGCACCACAGGCAACAATGTTCTTCAGGGCACCGCACACCTCAACGGCATCGGCATCCTCAACGACCACGACACGAAAATGATTGGCCTGGAAGAGATCACGCAGCACCTTGCCGTACTTTTTGTCCGTGCAGCCGATTGTCGTCTCGCAAAAGTTGCCCTCGGCCACCTCGTTGGCCAGATTAGCGCCCATCAGCACGGCGCATGGTATCTGATTGTAGACAATAGAAGATTAGCTAACGATTGCATAAGATCATCTTCTCAAATTGGGGGTTACCTTCAAATGGCGGGTAATTATGTGCGATATCAGATCAATGCCGCCGCCCTCGGCCTTATCGAAGCCCTTGATCAGGGATATGGCAATGGCATTTGGCTTGATCTTGCCCAGCAATTGTTTGCAGAAATTTGGTATAAACTGATGAGGCACCACAAAGATTAGTATATCGGCATTCTTGGCAGCCTCAACTAGATCAGGTACAGCAACCTATAAAAAAAACGAGAGAGCGAACGAGAGAAAAGTTAAAAAAATTAAATGCGAAAGGTGTTTGTGTGTGTGTGCATCAATAAAAAACGCCAAGTGAATGTTCCGATAAGCGGCCAAAGTTACTCTGATAAGCGGCCAATAGAACAAACCAAACACAGAGCTCAAGGTTGAATGAAGGAAACTTTGAAATCTCAAAATGCGTTCCGTGCTACTACGGAAATCACTTGAAATTCACGTGTTTTCCATTTTAGAGGCTTGTCTCTCATCTGGAAACTAGCAAAACTTGTGCATTTTTAAACGTAATGCTCATATTGAATTAATTATCAATTGGGTTGTACAAACTTGTGTTGTCAACTTGTTAATGGCGTTGGCGTAAGCCTTATATAACTGTTAAGTTATGGTATAAAGTTCAGGCGAGATACCTATCTCGTATATTATGTCTTTCTTTTTGCGATTTATATTCGCTGTAGATAAGACAACCAGTTTTTGACCAAACAAAAAACCCCGAAACTCTGCTAATATTTGGACTTTAAATTTATACATATTAAACAATCTAAAGAAAGCTAATTACTTTTAACAAGAGTGCTCTAGTCTCAAGTCTAGTGCACATATATTGTGGCTGTGCTTCTTCTTTTCTCAGCCTCATATTATAGAAACTGCGTTCTTTAATAACTTCGCTGTTTATAGTCAGATCTTAATGAAGTTTTTAGTACTTAAATATCTCATGCAATACAATACAAATATCAAAGCGCAACGATGTACAACAAGTTAAATATTTCTTCTATGTGTATGCTATACGAGAGATAATATATCAAATATAGTATCTCTTATCTCTTATAATGCCCGAGTTAGCTTGTGTTTAGCCTTTGTATTATAGTTTAAGATAACACCACGTTCCTATAGAGGCACATATCTAAACAGACTGCTTGTTTTCCTGATCAAATATATATATTCTATTCGCCTGTTACATACACTTGCACCGAAACATTATACCCTATTGTTTTTATAAATGTTTATTGGTTTTAGGGCGTAAAACATGCAAAATTGCTTTTTGTTTTGTTATTGCGAAAACATTTTCCATAACTAAAGCGACAAGCACAAAGTTTAATGGGTTCGAACTAAATGCATTTAATCGATTCGTTTGCTTGTAAAAAGTTATTCATTTGCACTTGTTTTCCAGCAGTTGATAATCAACTGTGCAAAACATTAATCGCGTTTTAAGTCAAATAAATAATTGCTTAACCCACCTCTAATCATGTGCATAATTAATACAAACTATCTTTCATCTAAATAACATATTAATTAAATTCATTTTGTAGGAAATAGAGTTAAATATACATTTTGTATTTTTATGCGAAATTAAAATTTCTATTTACAGTAAAGTTTTCACATTGATAATCCATATATTTGCCCAGTTTATCATTCCAAAGATATATACACGAATAGATAATGCTTTCTTCAATGCGTGACACATATCATGTCAAAAGTATTAGGGTATAAAAATAGATTAGAAAACAAACAAATTGTTATCAGAAAACTAAATAGTTTTCCGCTACAATATTTTATTTGATTTTCTACTAGTTCCCTTATCAGGCAACTATAAATAAACAGTGTGTCGATTTCTTAAAAAAAAAGAAAAACATTTTTAAGTCGTTTAACTTTTGATTTGCCTGCATTTTTGACATTGGCCCATGGTTGTTTGTTTATAAGCTATATAAAAAAATAAGTTTTTGTTGTTGCTTTCACTATTGAAAGATTGCCAAAAAGCATAGCTATAAAAGCTTAGGTATATATGTGGGTATGCACGCATAATATACAGCCAGCCGCGCTGGCGTAAAATTATATAGAATCACAATAGGAACAGACATAGTAACGATTTAATTTGTTTTTCTCTTTTATCAATGCTGCAGTGACAGCTGTTCAAGTCGAAATCCTAAAATTCTACTGATGCTTTAGCTCGCACGGAAAATTCCATTTAATTAATAACTAAAGGTATTTTATCCGAGCAAATCTAGACGTTTTAAATAGTGTAAGTTGTCGGAAAAAATAGTAATTGGCATACATCATATTTATTTCACTATACTTCATAAAAAACTGATTGAATTCAAAACAAAAAACAATTCGAAATGTACTTGTTGTTACCTTTCAAACCGAACCGAAATGTAGTACAGGCCATTACATATTTATTAGGCGGTACTTTATCGAAACAACTAAAATAGCGTGTTTAACATGACCTGCTAACAAGGCGGCTTATCTATAATCAGCAAATACAAACAGTCAAGTGCTCTGCCCGCATGTTGCTCCTCTTATCAGTTCAACTGTGCAAATTGTTGCTTTGTATGTGTAAATTTCTGTATAAATATAATACGATAACATTGATCTGTCTAACTGTCACAGTTGCTGTCGACTGTGGCATGCATAATTGTTTTTGCACTTAGCTTCTCTTAGTGTGAGCCAAGCACAACAATTAAGAGAGCAAGCATAAGAGAGTGTGAGCGCGCACGTCAAGCCGGCCTTGACCTACGTCAAAGACACAGAGGCAGAACTGTCACTGCCAGCTTGGCAGAAAGTTTCGTTTGTGTGCAGACGTCAGAGCAAGGCGAAACTTTTTTTTGCTATTGGCCCTGAAAAAAAAGTGCAGCGTTCGCCAAGAGTGTGAGAGAGTGAGAGTGCGCGAGGTGAGTTGTAAAAATAGCTGTATGTGCATGTCCCCACCGTACGTCCGCGCATTCATCTGATTAGATAATTTGACTTAAATACGACGGCCAAGATCAAGGCAGCGGCGTCTTTTATGTAAGGGGCAGCAGCCGTCGCTGCACTTGTTAATAATTGCACTAAAACTAATACAAATATTGCATAACAGAAGCGGCGGTTTTTATTTTCACACCTATTTTTTATGTTGACGATTTTAATTAACAGTTAGCCGCCTCAGTTATATATGACTTTGCGCTTTTTTTACTCACCACATTGTTTGGCAGTTTGTGTCCCTTCAGGTATTTAACATTCTCGTGCGTTTCATTGATAATTTCCGTTAACTTCTTGCCATCAATCATCTCCTCGTAGACAAACATTGTGACGCGCTCCTCAAACTCGGGCAGAGCGGACGCATTGGCGCCCACGATTTTCGCTATGGCCGAACCCCTGCACAAGGTTAAAAATTACAAGGTGTAATATGCAATTATTATATAACTAATGACGTTGTTATTGTTCTTAATGCACTCACCAGTTGCCGGAGCCAACGATGCAAACATTTACTTTTTCCGCCATGCTGCTGTATTAATTATTGTTTTTGTTGTTGCTGTTGTTGTATGGCAAAGTGTTTTCAACTCCGTCGATTGATTTGTACGCGTGTCAGACTCTTGGAATTTGCGACTAGCTCAGCGAATTATTTACTACGAACTGACACGTCGAAACCACGGCACATTTAATAAATACTATTCAGTAAACGCGTATTTGCAAGAGTACGCAGCGATATAGATATCGATAACATTATTGATTGCCAAGCGATAGTGTGTATCGAGAAATCGAATATTATGCATAAATTGGCATATTTCGAACAAATATTATACTTTTAATTTTGCTTTAGAAATAAGCTTAATATGAAAAAAAAAACAAAACAAGAATTAATTTTTTTTATTAATTTCGAGTACTGCTTTTTGGTTTGAAAGATGGCGCGAACAGCTGCTTACGATTAAAAATTGTGTTTGGGAAGAGTAAATTTATAAGAAAATCGCTTGAATGTATAAAAACTATATTCTCCAAAAGATTTCTGTTGACTTAGCTTTATTTATGAGCATAATATTCAATTTTCGATATTTGTTGATTTCCATTCCTTATGTTTGTTTTGATTTTGCATTGAACAGCTGATTTGTTATCGTTTTTTTCCTTTTCAATTGATTCAAATTATTATAAATTTGAAAATGCAATATGCACTTCCGACAATAGAAATAAGTTTGAATATATTTATATATATAATCATAATTATTTATGGTTAGTTGCTACCCTCCCCTATGCTCATATGAACTGTTAAGTTTAATGCTGTTAACTCACTGTTAACTGCGCGCGAAATTCAATTTTTCGTATTAACATTTTTGACATTAGCTTACGTTTGTGCCTTACGGTTTTGGTCACATGTTACCCAACTTAACATATTAACTTCTATTAAGTTAATTAAAATGAGTAATTAATACCATAATTTAAATAATCGTATACCCAAACATATGTCGATACGAAGACGAACAGAACGGATGTGTTAAAAACAATTTAAGTTTACCTACTCCTTGGTGGTATTAAACCATCGGCGGGTTCAATGCGTTCAATAAGGATCTATTGCAAAACTCATAGCATCGCTTATATTATCCTATCCGACCAGCGACAGTATTGCTCTTAGAGTCTCAGTCTTAGAACTCTGCCATGTCAACGCACGGGTTACTTTCGTATAGACGGGGCAATAAAAGCCATTGGTCAAGTGGATGAGAGTGCTTACAATGGCATTTTATGTCTGGGTGGTGCACCCCGTTCCAGGTGTTGATGTTATTAAGAGGCTGTTGGTTTCCGGCAAACCTCAAACATTAAGAACAAAAACCGCTATAATAGATACTTCATATCATTCCATCCCATTATTTAATGTCATTTAAATTATTCAAGCGAGGTACCTGATTTAACTTGGTTAACTTTATATGCTTTATATTTTTATATATTACATATTATTATAATATCGTTAAAAATGTTTTCTACAAAAATTCAATTCCTTTTCTATGAACAATTTTTTTGTTTTGGTTTAGGTTTGAGTTCACCTTTATTTGGTCTGCGGACTGTAATGGCTTTCAAATTGGAGTTCCCAGTTCGAATCAGTTCGATTTAAAACCTGTCCACATCTTTGATATCTAGTATAATTAGTAGTATTACTGGGGATTTTCTTCTTTTTTTTTTATACACATTAGGTCTAAATTGGCCTAACAACTATTCCTATTAATGCAAAATCAGTTGGGTGAAACAGTTTTATTTATTGATAGATGTTTTAAACATTAAAAAATTCCAACGTGTTTTTAATCAACATAATTTTTCGTCTCCTTTCTTGGAAAAGATTTATTTGTTAATCAACAAATTTGTTTTAAATTATAGTTGGTAATTCGCATTGTTTATTTTTTTTTAAAGAAATTATTTACATTTACTTAAAAATACGTGTAAAATAAGTTTTTTCTAAACTCTACTTGAGAAGTATTTTTAAACTTTAATCATTTTTGTTCAGGTTTCATAACATTAAATATGAAATTCGTATTTTTTTTTAAATAGTGTTGACTAGTAATATTTTTGCATTTAAGCTAAACATGAATAGTGAACAAAGACATTTCGGACTTGTTGAGTATATGTTGACCTTTCAGTTTTTCTGGGCATTGAACTGATGCTGTTGCAGTTGTTGGCTGAGGAGGTGTCAGGTGATTAGCTATGTAACCGTTGTCGCCATAGTCATAGGTGCTCGACGTTAAGCTTCGACTAGTACATGGCTAAAGCTAGGCCCGCAGAGTCATAGCTGACCACTGCCACGCCCACACACAGGCAATGCCCGTTCGCCGTGCGCATCCCAATGGAGGAGGTTAATCATGCAGCGATGTTGTTACGCGTTAATACCTTCATGTGAGCTGGACCACGTGCTGGGCGCTGTTCGTGTTGCGTGTCTAACGCCGTTTGGCCCTTCATATGTGTGGATGTGGATGAATCGTGTCGCATCGAGTTGGTTTGGGCTTGGGTTTGGTTTTCGGTTTTCGGTTTTTGGGCTAGGGCTTTGGCTTGGGTTGGTTTCTCTACACGGGGTTGCTCTAATTCTTGCTGTTGCTGTTGTTGTGCACCCGTAAAATTGATTGCGGCGAAAGCTGGAAAGTTGCACGTTACGCTCGTGGCCTGACTTGCTCCTGCTTTGCGTCTGTGTCTGAGTCCCAGTCTGTGTCTATTCTGGTTCTGCTTCTGGTTCTGTTTCTGGTGTGGCGTGCGGATTGGCTTGTTTCCATGGTATTTCATAGCAGCAGCAGCAGCAACAGCAGCTCGCAATGTGATTTTGTGCAGCATGGCAATCACGATTATCGCCCACTCACCTATCCATCCCTTAATTTTCTGTATTTCTCCTTGCCAAATGCATTGCATTAAAAAGTAGCATAAATGAGCGGAAATCATGTAGTCTTTATTTATTATCTGTTTCTTTTATATATATCTTTATATAGAGATTTAGTTCTTGATTTTACAAACTTGATCTGTGCTTTATTTGCTATTAATTGAACATTTAAAATAATCTTGCGAAATAAAAATATGAAAGCATGAAACTCTGTACATCAATTATAAAATTATAAGCAGAAGGATACAAACCCGAGCTGGAAATTTATGTAAAGATTCTTCGAGCTCATTTCTAGTTAATCAAAAAGTTTGCTTGTTTCCAGACTTTATACAGGTGGCAATAATTACAAGTAAGGTTTTTTAAACTAAATTTAAGTGCGTTTTTTCACTATGTGTTGTAGTTTATATGTCACAAAATTCATATATCTTCCTTCAACCAAAGCCTAGTTGAAGTGTCAAAAAAATATTCGCAGATTTAAATGCAGACTTTAAATAATAATAGCATGCAAAAAGAACTTTGCAAAAAAAAATAAATAAGAACATTCTTACTTTGATTACACTGATCGCTCCGCCTTATTAGGCACATTGCCATGAGATGGAATTCGGGTGAATTATTTAGGGTTCCAATGGCCATTATCTTATGCACGAAATCTGCGGCTTAGCTGGACAAAGTCCCTGCTTACAACTGTATGAATTTCAGCTGCCCCTTCCATATCTTCGAATCACTCAGATACAATGCTTTGCCTATGGCTGACTAGGCGTATGAGCAATTTCTATGCCCACGCCCAAATTACCATGTGACGCGCCCATCAATCCTTTTGCCCACACACACGCACACACATGCAGATGAGGTGGACGACAACAAGTGGCAGAATTCACATAGCCATCAGATGGCCGGGGCATGCACATCCATGTCCAATATGCAGCAGCAGCCACCTTTTGGCCATGTCATGCGGCTGATGATGATGGCAAAGATGATGTGTGAATGGGTTTGGATGGGGCATGTAAGGATATGCGATTGTTGTGCAATGTGTGTGTGTGTGTGTGTGTGTGAGTGTCTGTCCATAAAAAACAATGACGGACATTGGATCTGGGCATAGAATAATAGTATATCAAAATTTTACAGCAAGCCACAAAAGAATGAAATAAAATCATTTACGCAAAACGAGACCCAAGTTGAATGCCAAGACAAGAAGACTAAGCGAAGAAAATACACAACGTTAAGCGGATGTACTATGCTTATCCCTTTATGCAGACACCCACACACACACACACACACACAAACACACAGAGACAGGCATGGCGAGAGATGGTTTTTATTATTTTTATTTTATTTAAACCACACAAAATACTTAAGACGATTTTGTGTTTTGTGGTCCAAGATGTATTGCCCATGGCCAAGTAAAAAGTGTTGAAAAGAAACGAACGACAACGAAAGTTTTTGCCAAAAGGATGCAACATGTCCAGCGGTCTGCGTGCGGTACGTTCTGGACACCATCTACGCCAGTTGAGCGAGAGAGGGAGTCGGGGGTGAAATGCCCCCAAAGGCATTTGCCAGATGTGTATGTAAAATAAGCAAATGTCTTACCTTTTGCCAAGACATTCGGTTCAAACAATGGCACGTCCTTTGATGACAGCCCAAGACAAGCTGGCATCAATAATAGAGCCGCACATGTCCTTTATCAAAGCATTCAGTCGTTCCATGTATTTATGACAGCATATATAAGCACAGCCACGCCCCACACCGCCCACCGCCCAACGGCCTTTGGACAATGCTTAAGCATTACACAAGAATATGCGACAGCATACAAATTGCGGATTTTTATACAATATTCATTTTTTTTTTTATTATTTTTATTTTTATGATTTACATTTTTTATTCGTATTTGCGTCGCTCGCTTGGCTCTCGAAATGAAATGTTTTGGCACATTTTTTAATGCCACCATTTTTGGTTTCCTTTTTTCGGATTTTTGTTCCTTTTTTTGTTACATTCGTACTTGGCAAATAGTGTGGCCCAAAGAAACGCGTCACTTAATTGTTTTAATTGCTTTTTTTTTGCTCTTGTTACTTCCATTAACACAATTTACTTTGGTTTGCTTGGTTTGTTCGGGTCCGTCTGTTATTTGTTTAGTGCCAACGAAATTTGCATGTTTTTTGGTAAAGTTCTTCCAGTGCATTAGGCGACAAGCAACAGCAGCAAAAGTAGACGGAGTTAGTTGGGACAGGCATATATCTAAGGGTAAGCTATATCTAGATAGTATATAGAAGGGTTGCACTCATAATTGTCTAGGTTTTTTTTTTATTTATAAGTAAATACCTTTATGAATAAGTTGTCGGCCCAAAGTGCAGACTTTTAGAAAGGATTAATTAAAGTCTTACTGTTTTCTATATAAAATTCGAAGTGTACAATTTCGGGCATAAACTTGGTGCGTAATCAAAGAAAATACTTAAAAATACTTACGTGTGTACATTTTATTTATTTATATATTAATGGTAGACAAAACGTGTGTCAACCGAAGTATTGAAAGCATTAGACTAGAAAAATCAAAATCTTAAAGCCTTATCAGAATGTGAATATTTTTAATAGCATCAACGACACGATGAAGGTATTTTATTTGCCCGACCGGTCGGCTTTTCACAGCTAAGAAGAAAGGTGTTTATAGAAAAAATAGTATTCTTAAGTAAAAATCAAAGACAGTTTCAATTAACTACTTTATCTGAAACATATAATAAAAAGAACAAAGGAGAAAAACTTATTTAAAATTAAAGTCATTTGTAATCTGATATAGAATATTAAGTAGATAGGGTAAAGAGATAGTGATGGGACTTGATAGGAAATATTTATTATTTAAGTTCCCGAAGGTATCGTGAAAGCAATGATTTCACTAGCAGGATAAAAAGTTCGTGGGAGAATACGTAGTACAATTTATTGTAATCTTTGCATTATCCACGAAAAGCTTTGTGATTAGCGTAATGTGCCCTGAAAGTAGGTAGGTCTAGAGAAAACAGAGAATTAAAGATGCGTAGATAATTGTGTTGTTAATATGCCATCATTTTCAGTCTATAATGGACTTTAATATACTAAAAATAATGCAAATTTTCCTGAACATTAATCCGAAAATTGTACCTACACACAAAAGTTTCCTTGGCATACGTTGGCTATTGAGAAGTGTCTTCAAATTAATTAGTAAATAGATTTTTTAGCAAATATCTACCTAAATATCTAATAAAAGTAATTATAGAATAGCAAATAATTTTAGCTAGTGTATTTCCACCTTTTATGGTATTGTGGAAATGTGGCACTTTCTAAATTCTATGAATCTCAAAGTGCTGCTCAATAGGTCGCATTTTTCATACTCTGTAATCTGCTGAATCTGTAAATGGTGTCAAAAAAAGGAAATTGTTTATGCTCTGTGCACAAACTGACAACCTATTTTGATTTTGTGCTCTATCCGGTTGTCTCAAGCTGGAGTTTTTAAATTTTCAATACATATAGTCGTGTATACCCGGCTCAGCTAAAGATTATTAAAGCCCATTAAAAACCTTTTTCAGTCTTCAAATAATTCTTATTGAATATAGAATACTTTATGATTCACACACTTACTCAACCAACTGCTGTAGTAAATGATTATAAAAAATATACAGTTTTTGTAGATAATAATATTCTTCAACAAATACACCACACTTATTGTCCAATAACTCGCAAAGTACTATCAGCAAAGTATTGCTAAAATGTTAATGGGATTTAAATGAAATAAACCCATTTTGGACGCTTTTCAACACATAATTTCTGCAAAATCCCCTCCGAAAAAAATTTTAAAAAAATTCGATTCTCAATGTTTGTATCATATTTAAATTTATTTAAATATTTTTGTGCACATAATAATTAATTTGCATATATTCGCTGGGGCCAACAGCTGTTGCGATTTACATACTATTTCCAACTATTATTGTATAACTAGGTTTTTTGCTTTTTTTATGAATGTATTTGTTATATCTTCTGTATATTTTCTGTTGTCATTTTTGCAATGTTTCAATGCAAATACCATTTTACAAATTTCGTTTGGCAATAATCAATTATAAAGCATTTGGCATTTAATAATTCATAAACAAAGCTGGCACCAATATATATATATTTACGCTATATGTGTTACACTCGCTCTTAAATATTTATTTATATATATATCTATATATGTATAGGTATGTATAACTAACTGAAACATTAAACCAACAAATGTGCAAAAGGTAACAGAGGCAAAACATTGAGCATACATTTGGGCGCTTGACCTGCGGCAAAGTTATTTTTTCATTTTCCACGATTTCTAAACACGTTGGCGAACTAAAAATAAAAAAAAACTGGAAAATTTCATAAACGAAAGCAGCAGAAAATTTATGAAATGGGAAATGGGATGATATACAGAGGACACTGAAATTGAAAGGTAAAACGAAGATGGTTAGAGTATGTTAGGGTACATCAGGGCATCAATATTACACAGAGACAATTTGAAAGGCAAATAATGTAATTGAAAGCAGTAAGCGTGATTTAGTCGAGACAGAGATACCCTGTACCAGCAGCTGTGCTCCTTCTTTGCTAAACCCCATTCTTAAAGAAACTCGGTGCTCATTGTCCGATCTTTTGAAAATGTTTAGAGCTTGAGTTTGGCTTTGATATCTGAGCACATACCAAAGCAGAAGGCTTAAGCCTTTAAGATAAATTTATTTTTATATTTTGGGGGATAAGGGGCTGTTCTTCAAAAACTATAAGTATCAAATCGGAACCTAAATACCCAATTTGTAGTCTCAAGCTATTATAGACTACGAGCTTTGCTTCAGCTACTTTATTTAAAAATCGATAACCATTGATCATTTCGAAATGGAAAAGCTGGTTAGAGTATGTGAAGGTACATCAGAACATAGGATTAAGGCTTTGAAATGGAAATTAATGCATATATGAAAACCAAAGGCTTAAGCTTTAAAAGATCTTTCTTTCTATATCAATTTTGGATAATTTGGTAATTTAAACAAAGTGAAATATTTTAAATCGGAACCTAAATACCAAATTTGGTATCTCCAGCTGATATAGTTTCGAGCTATGCTTAAAATACTTTATTTCAAAATCGATAACTATCGATATTTTGGAAATGAAGTAAAATATTGTGAAAAACAATACAACTTTTCTGCATATTTATAATGAGTACAGGGCGTTATAATCTAGAAATGATTGTTCAGCTTATACCTGGTCATATGAAGATACTATCCAGAAGTTCTGTTAATATTCTGATATATTTGTAATACTCTCTGGCAGGGTATAATAAAGCCAAAACGTGAAAAAGGTAAAAGTGGAGAGTAAAAAAAAGAAACTGGCTTTGCATGGAATGGAGCTTGTTGCTGCAGCAGGTCAAGGGAGCGTGGGGCTGGGGGCTTACAGGTCGCCGGTTGCTTGCCAGGCAACTGAAATAACATGAGCAATTTTTAGAAAAGCGACGACAAAACGTCGAATGAAAGATAAATAAAGTGAAGAGGAGACACACGAAAAACATATATATATATAAAATGTTAGAAAAAAAAAGAGAAGCGAATAACTCGCGAACAGAGCTATAAATCAACGTGCAAAGCAGCCAGCGGCGCCTGAAGGGGGAGGAGTGTGCGGCGGGGAAGGGGCGTGGCAATGTATCTATTACATGAACGCTCTGCGCTGTGAATTGTCGCAGCTGCAGTCGCGTCGAGTTAGCAACATTTTTTTCATTTATTTTTTATCGTCTTTTTTTTTATCAATTTTTCTTATTCATTTTTGTTTTTATTTTTTAGTTGGAGCACAAATATTTTTGCAAGTGTGACAAAAATTGTTGCCGCTTAAATGCTGCGCGCATCGATTTTGATTACATTTGGTAGCATGCCACGCCCGACAGCCATCTACTTGTCCACCTGGGCCGGTTCCATAGTGTACATATCGCGCAATAGTCGCGCTATCGGCACATTGCCGATAGTTTCCTTGAAGAAGAGCGCCTCAATGGTCGCCGCCCGAATTGTGCGCAGTGAGGGTAACAACAGCAGCAGTCGTCCGAAGCGTGTCGCCTGCCGTGGATAGCGCAGGCGGACATGATCGGACAGTATGCACTGCGCCTGATCCTGCAGCATCTCCACGGGCTGCACATCGCACAGGCCGGCGGTCTCCGGCGCGAACAATGCAATCGCCTTCATGCAGCCCACTTCGCTGCCGTCGGGCGTGATCTGGCGAAATCGACAGAGTATCTCCTGTATGGTCTTCATTTCCATTTGGGTCGCCTCATCCTGCAGCACGCGCTCCTTGATTAGCGGCGATTCTAGTATCGGCGTCAAATCCAATGGTATGGTCCATTGGGCGAGATTGAGCAGAAAGAGCTCCTTCCAGGACTCCTATAATTGGAAATGAAATATTGAGAAAATAAATGGGGTAAGTCAATTTTGTTATTATGATATACATATGTTCTGTATGTTCTAAAAATATATATATAATATTATTGGCAAGCCAGTATTCCCCTGCCTTGCTCCTGTCAATTTTTGTGCTTAATATTTTAGATATACATTTTTTACCCAGTTAACCCAGTAACAGTTCCTCGAATAAAAACCAAAGGTTAAAACATGTTAGTCTTGTGGTGAGAATCTTGGGGCTAAAAATAAACTTTCGTTTATTTAAACTTTTGACACGCATTTTCTTTTCAAGAGCCGTGGATCTAGCGAAAAATATCTGAAATGAATTTTTACACAGATCTGTGAAAGTGAGTTTGAAGCCGATCCGAAAAAAATTGAACATTTTTCTCCAAATTTCCACTCTTTAACTTTTTATGCATTATATGTATGTCTTTTTGGCTGCGGGCAATCCCGATTAAATATCTGTCTACAGCAACAATAAACCAAAATAACATGTGATATCGTATCCGTAGGTACTTTCTATTTCGAAGATCTCACATACACATCTCTATTTTGATTTTGATTGTTTAAGCATCAAAAAGTTTTGCATGCAAATTTTTGTTATTGCCATTAAATTCTGATTTTTTGGAATTTATTTTATAAGAACATTTTTCGCTATTACAGCAAATCCACTGGGCTGGGTGAAAATAGGGTTTCAAGATAATACGCGAAGGTTTTTGAACGTGCAATGCCGGCTAATATCCGCCAGTTGGTGATAGTTCTTGGAGAAGTATTCCTTAGAAATTAAATCGTACCCACCTGTAGCAGTAGATGCTGATCATTCTTGGACAACGTCTGGAACGGCATCAGGCACTTGACCCAGCGCACAGCCATGAACAGAAGACGCGCCGTCGTCTCCTGGAGCATTTCCCAGGAGAGCAGGCGCGAGTCGAGCAGATGCTGTGGCAGCGGCGAAGGGAAGAGCAGGGCGTTGTGTTGCACCTGGTACTGGATGAGCTCCTGGCATTTGTCCGGACTGAGCAGCAGTTCCAGAAAACCGTTCGAGGCGTGGCAGCCGCCGACGGTGGCACGCGGCGTTTGCAGAGCCGGAGGCGGTGTCGGTGTTGTGGGCGTGGGTGAGCCCGATGTGTAGCTAAGCTGTTTGGTGTTGTTGTCGCCGCTGCCAGCATTGTTGTTGTTGTTGTTATTATTGTTGTTGTTGTTGTTGTTGACATGAATGCTGTGCATGAGGAGCGCAGCATTGCTGGGCGGCGTCGTGGCATTATTGTTGGTCCGATGCGAGGCTTCGCTGAGGCAGTGCGTCGAGCCCTGTGCCGGATGCGGCGATGTGCTGGATGCGGCCCGGCTCTGTGAATCGGTTAACGTCGGCGCCGGCGATACACTGCCAGCGCTCAAGGGTGGCGATGCCGACGGCGATGGCGTCTCCGTTTCCACATTAACGCGCGGACTCTCGCTGCCCAGGCTCAGGCTGCCAACCTCGTCGCCACCAGCTCCGGCACTCGGCGAACCAATGCTCGATATGGACTGTATGGAATTGCTGGGCGAGGGCGATGAGTAGTTGTTGTGGTTGCTGCCAATTGTCGCCGACGTCGCCTGGGCGCCATAGGGCGACGTGGAAACCACAGCGGCCACGGCCGTTGCCGTTGCCGCCGTAATGCCAGGCAATTTGCTGGCCGCCTCGGCAATCAGATTGTGATGGAGCAGGTGGGGCGGAAAGGACATGGCCACGGCAGAGGCACCACCAGCAGCGCTGCCGCTGCCGCTGACATTGCCATTTTGTAGACCGCCGGGTGGCGCCAGCGCGTGTCCATGGCCAGGATGATGAAAGGCCGTCGCATGTGATGCTGCCTGCTGTGCCGGATGTGCTCCATGCGTCTGGTGTGGATGCGTCGGCGGTGGCTGTGCGCCCGTGGCCAGATGAAAGCCAGCCGGCGGTGCATGCGTCGAGATGTGCTGCGTATAGTTGAACGAGGCCGAGACATTGGTCACCAGCGATACCGGCAAATGGCCGCCATGATGATGATGCAGTCCGGCGGCAGCAGCGGCAGCCGCCGCAGCATGATGCGCCGCCGCCGCGTGTGCGTGATGATGATGATGATGGTGGTGGTGGGCGTGGGCAGCGGCCGCATGATGCGCCGCAGCAGCAGCAGCCGCATGATGATGATGATGATGCAACTGCGGATGCAGCTTCGGCTTGCGTGGACCGCGCTCGTGCTGCACAGCTAAAATGAAGCCAAGAAAAATATAACTTTGAGATGAGTAAATAAAAATAGAATGCTCGGAGACAGCATGCGGAAGCATTATTATGGTCATCATTATCGAAGGAGACCTCTCGGACCCCATAAAATATACATAGTCTTGAGCAGTAGGATTAGCCAAGCCGATTTAGTTATGTTCGTCTTTCTGTCTGTCTGTTTCCGTGCAAACTAGTCGCTCAGTCCTGAAGCTATTGTCTTTCTTTTACAGACAGTAGGAGCTAGCTTGTTCGGATCACTATATAATTTTGCTGTCATGGAAAGGATGGGTCCTAAATTAAATTCTAATATTATCAGCTCTTAAGTTTTTCAAGATATTTCGAGCAAACTTGGCATTTATTAGCTTTACTATGCTCCTTACATGAGAGCCACATCTTTCTATCGTCGGAGCACTATATCATGTAGCTGCCATAGGGGCGATCGGTTAAACTTTAGTTATTGTATGGAACATTTTTTTGTTTATCAAGATATCTTGACCAAACTTGGCATTTATAAGTCTCACTATAATCCGTATATATATATATGCAAAGTCTTTTTAACATCGGAGCTCTATATCATATAGCTGCCATAGGTATGTTCGATTGAAAAGTAGCTTATTGAATGGAAAACTTTGTATATAATATAATTTTGTCTTGAGGTGTGTTAGGCATAGAGGGAGACATCTCCGACTCCATAAAGTATATATTTTATATGGGAGCAAAATCTTATCTACATCGGACCACTATGTCATATAACTGTCATAGGACTTATCGGTTGAACACTAAGTTTTTATATGAAAAACTTTGTTTTGCTCAGTACCAAACCTGGCATTGACTACTAATATATGAGACATATTTTGTGAATATACTTTTTCTAGCATATAGCTCTATAGGCATAAGAGCTCCTAATTGTCATCAAACCCAGCAAAGGTAAACTTTGAAGTTTTCCTTACATGTATGCCAAATATTAACATATATAAATAAAGATTTATGGCTTCTCTGGGAACCATCATATAGAAAAGCATTTGCCCATCCGCTTAAGGTTATTTAATCTGCGGCGTGTCAAAGAAAGCCTTTTTTGCTTCCTTTTTTTTTGTTTTATATATATTTTGTAAATTTTCTGAGCTTTTCCATAGATTTTTCGCTGATTTGGCCGTTTTCATCTTGTCGAACAATCTATTTTCCTTTGTTTCGGATTCGTTTTGTTTGCCTGCGAGTGCGTTCCGTTTGCTCAACTGTTTTGCATAAAATCAGTTCAAGTGTGTAATTGCGTTAATCTGCTTTTAAGTAGTTAAATAAATAAAGTTAATTTCAAAGATACTTTGACAGTGGCTTTCTTCTTCTTCTTTCCTTCTACTTTTTTTTTTTTTTGATGGCCGCCCAGCATACTTTGCTGAACTTTGCTTTGAAGTGTGGGTTGGAACTGCCGAACCAAATAGCAAATAGTAAATAACACTTGGCTACGTATAAGTAGCTTCTTGAGGCGCACACACTCACACACACGCATGCATAATAAACCGATTATTAAAATGCGCAGAGAGAGATGCAAAGATGGAAAACGGCAGCTCTCTGGTAGTCGAACCTGGCCTGGTCGTGTGAACTGTTGCATATGCCCCATGGCCTGGACCTGGGCTGACATGTGCGTGTGTGGGCTGCTGTCATGACTTTTATTTGTTTGTAATTAAATGTATCTATAGCGTGTGTAAGTGTGTGTTTGTGTGTGTGCGCTTGTATCTACTACCTTGTGCGTGACGCAGCGCAAAAAGGGGTGACATTTTAATCCGCAGCTAATCGCATGTGTGAGCGAGCGTCTGTGCAAAGTGACTGCAGCCACTTGACGGCCCCCGGGGCCACACGAAACTACTAGTAGCTCCACTGTGCGTGTGTGTGTGTGTGTGTGTGCAGCAAGTCTCAAAGCTTTCAAAAGATCACAAATTTCAATTAAAGAAAATGCCAAACTCATCAAATTTTTACGCTGCGGGTTAAGCGGCGCATCAAGCAAACTTGCGACAACATTTTACCCGGCGACGGCGAAAAAGAACGACTCTTAAAAACTGCGGTTGGCGGAAAAAAAAAGTTGGGCGCAAAAGCAAACCCCTGCCTTCGACTCGAAAAACTTGAAAACCCCGACCCAACCTTGGGTCATGCTAACCCTTTGCACGCGACACTTTCGTGCTTCAGCTTCTGCTTCTTCTTCTACTTCTTTTTGTCGCAGCCCGTCGGGCAAACAAAGAAACGTGTGAAAAAGGCAAAAAATTAAGGGCATAAGCAAAAATTGTAAAATTTTAATTTTTCCTTGGCTGCGCTTTTAAATCAACCTCACCCCAGCCACGCCTCCGCCAGAAATGAAGTCTTTTCCAACTGGCAGCGACGCCATTTTGTTTGCCGTCGCTCACAAAAGTTGCGGCAAAGAAAATTGATATGAAAATCCGACTGATTTGATAGAGCTAAAAAAGTTATGAATGCAAAATGCAAAAGTCGTGTCGCCCCGTGCACAACGTTAATTGACTGGAGGCGTTTTTCCTTTCTTTCACGCAGCCATTTGAGGCTGAGATTGGTATAAAATATCACGCAGAAAGGTCAAAGCGGTGTTTAATGGAGAGAATTAAAGTAATTTAAATATTTATTAAAAGAAGAACTTCAATTGTATAATCTTGAAGTATATTTGTATCCACTTGAGGCTAGGATTGGTGTAAAATATCACTCAAGGTAAAAGCGGGTTTAGTATTATAATTGAATTGCTTTTAACATATTTGTGAGAGAAGAAATTCATTATATTTTTAGCCTAGTTATTAAAATAAAATTCATTTTGTTCTGTTTAATAATCGAAAATATGAAAGATATATTCAGACCCATCAAATGAAATAATGCATTGTATATCTTCGGCTACGTAGCTCTCATGTGAAAGTCTCAGGCTGCATGCAGCTAGACAATTCTCTAGAATGTACTTAGGTTAGGTTTTAAGGCACCAAAAATAATGAAAAACAGGTAAGAGGGTTTACCCTAAACCTTCTTCTACCAACACCAAATACAGCTCGCAGTACGCGCCCGGTTATTGTAAGATGAAACATACTTGATCTGTTTACACTATTGTAGGAGCTTAATGTCAAATTTGGTGACTCTTCAAATCTAAGAGATTTCCTCAAATAACTTGATTTCGATATCGATTTTTATCGTTTGCGGTGCAAGTTATCGATTATCGGAAACAAAATCGCACTGCACAGGCACTTGAAAGAATCAAAATTTTAGTCTCCAGCTCTTATAGATCGATACGTTCATACAAACTGACAGACGGACGGACGGATAGACAAACGGATAGACGGACAGTCGGACTGACAGACGGACAGATAGACGGACATAACTAAATCGACTCGATTATTGATACTGACGAAGAATATATATATACTTTATAGGGTCGAAGATGCTTCCTTCTGCCTGTTACATACATTTGTTACAAACATTTTACCCTTTTCTACGTATTTTTAATGGGTTCAAGGTATACAAATTAACATTTTAATTTTACATTTGCAAACTATCAATTAATTTTTAAACATATTTAAATCAAAGTATAGTAACGTTTGACTTGTGCAGAGTTTAAGTCCAACTTTCGAACACCTGCCCAAACTCTCAAGCGTGCCGAAGGGCATCATGCAGAGGCGGGAAAAAAAACACATAGCTATCTTCAAATCTAATTAGCAACTCATTACGCATCCTCAAAGTGTAGAGCAATAAAAACAGAAACAGTTGTGAAAAAGAAACGGGAAAACATATTGACCGATTTGCTGAAGCTAATCAATTAATTAGGGTAGAGAGCAGAAGGAAGCTGAAGTACAAACGCAGCCAAGCAAAAACAATTATGTCAAAACAGGAACGAGACCAGAGCTGGGCAAAAGCAAAAATGTCAGAATGCCAGACAGAGAAATGCGGTAGAAAAATTAATGATAAGTGGCAGAGCAACTGAGAGAGAAAGCAACTGAGGGAGAGTTGCTGGAGAGGGATAGGTGTAGAAAAGCGGATGTTAAACAGCTGCCAAGTTCCCAGAGCTGAGCTGCACGCCCGGCGACTTCACGACCGAGACACGCAAAAATCCCAAATGAATGATCATCAGCCCGGGCGGGGTGGAGTGTCTTGTCCAGGTTATCCTGGCCAAGCTGCCAGCTCGTAAGCTGAAAAGCGCAAACCCTGGCCACAAAATCGGCAGGCATTATAATGAGTGTGCTGCTACCGATACGCAAGTGACTATATATACACACAGATAAATCTTATATAGGTCTGCTGATAATAAAAATAAAATGCGATTGTTTGGCAGGCAAATGAAAAGTAAATAAGGCAAATATTGCTAAATGTTTCAAGCGGGGGACACAGAAAAAAAAATAAACCATGAAATTAGAGAAAAGAAACACTTGAACTGATTCGATGCGGTTGGCAAACAGTGGGGTGTGTGTGTTTGTGTGTCTGTGAGTGTGTGTGTGTGGGTGGGGGGTGTGTTTCCCTCATCGGGGTTGGGTTGGTTCAGATATGAGCATCGCCCTTGGCTTAGCAACTGTAAAGTGCGTAATAGTTCATAATGGCCATTGTTTATGTCAGCTCAAGAGCTGCGCCTCCTCCCCAGGGAGGGCATCAGCCAGTCGAATGACAAATTGTCGGCTTACACTTCTCATAGTACGATAAGAAAGTTACGTTTCATTGGTAAATTGGTTTACTTTTGAGATGAACGATAAGAAAATATTTAATACATAAAAGAGTAAAGATTTAACAGCTGCTAGTTTTCGCTAGGTTCACAAAATCTATATAATCAGCTCTATTTAACCAGCTCGGGTTTCTTTGTTTTATTTATTTAAAATCAAAATGAAATTAAGTTGGCCTCAGGTTAAAATGTTTTTAACATTTAGATATTATTTAGAGTTTATTTTAAATTTTATTAAGATTTAGATTTTTGTTAGATTTCAATATTATTTAGATTTAGATTTTATTTCGATTACGATTTTAATTGGACTTAGATTTTATTTAGATTTTATTTATTATTATATTTGGATTTATATTTTATTTAGATTTGGATTTTATTTATATTTCGATTTAACTTAAGCTTTTTTTAATTTGGCAAGTACCGCAGAAGATCGAACGCACAGATGATCGATTACAATTAATTTTTATTTCTATTAAAATTAAAAGTAAAATTAAATGGTTAATGAAATTTTTCCAATAATTTCTTTCAAAAGAATAAATCTATCTATCGTGTAAAATGTTGTTTGAGCAGAAAGTTAAGAGTGAATAAAATCTGTCCAATTCAGCTGATATTCAACAGAGATTACACTTAACTATTCAAACTTAAAGATTTTGAACAATCAACTTAATATACATGAGTTTAGTTCTAACAAAACATTTATTCATCAGTCCACGAAATATCATTACTGCATAGCTCTTCACTACATAGGTAATTGATAGGCATATTTGTTTATGCATACCTTTAAATTTAGCCCATTTTGAATATTTACAATAAATTTTACTGCCTGCCCCGCGCACCGCACCGCACCTCAACGCAACGCAACGCAACGCAAGGCAACGCGTCAGCTGCATGGTTGAGGAGGCCAAAGGCTTTTACGCTCTGACTCTGTCGTCAGGGCCTAGTGAGTGAGTGATTTTAAATCCGCTTTTAATGTTGACACTGACACTTTTGTCATTCACAGGCACACACACACACACACTCACACACATAGACAGTGGTGGTGTGAGTGCACGACACATGCAAGCCAGGCGCATTTACATGTCGCCAGTCGCACACTGCCTACCAAAAGTGTATGCACATAAAGTAGTAGGCTATAATGTCAATTAAGAGCAGCACTGCAGCCTGTATAAAAACATATATATATGTATACATACATGTGTGTGTGTGTTTGTGTGTGTGTGGGGCTACTTTGTATGTTGCATGGCTTTCAGTGCCCCGCAGTCATGTGTAAATGCAATGCGTATACGTAATATGACGGGCGCAGTGCGTGCGAAGCGGGCGGCTTAAAAGCTGCATGCAAATAAATAAATATAAACATACACACACAAACATGCGCACATACATATACATATAAACAAAATCAATACGTTTAAAATGTGGTCATGAAATTAGTCGCCAGCCAGCGCCAAAAAGTCGACTATACATATATACACATATATATAGTATATATATATCTATACTTATAGACACAAACAACGACAACTACATTTGATGACCGCAAACGCAGACGCTGTCAACGGGCCAAGTTACGAGGTTCGGTCTGTTGACAAAGGGGCTTAACTGCCCAGAAGTATGCTGCAAAATATATACTTTATAGACACGGGCAGAAGATGCTATCCAATCACGAACTAACCATGTTGCCCATCATCAACCCGACTGCAAAACAATTTCCATTTTCATTAAATTTACACTTGGCTGATTTTCCAGCAGCCTTTTCGACTACTATTTGTTGTTGTTGTTGTTGTTGCTTATCTTGTGTATTCAGCATTTGTTGCTTGGCCCGGTTGGCAGCGTTTCGTTAAGCATTTTGTTTGCCATTAGCTTTGTAAACTTTTCGATTTGTGAAAAGTGCTAAAGTTACAATTGCATTGGCAAGCTGAAAATAAAATTATAACGATCATAGAGAGTCCTCGTTATGAGCGTGTCGCAAGTGCGGAAAGTATTCCGTATAACGAGAGAAATGAATATGTTTTAAATGGATTCGCTTAACTGCTTGACATATTGAAGAACACATTTGAAATGTTTGTATTTATCCCCCTGATATCAAACTGTAAAGAATAAAAAGATTTATAAGCCTATAACAGGGGAAAAGTCTTTCTTTTTGTTATATATAAAGTCTTTAGATAATATTGGGGGTTCATTTATTAAAAAAAAAGTCGTATTAAGATTTGGCAGATAATGAAAACACGGCTGCAAGCCCAATACGGTGGTTCGGTCTCTGCCTCGTATTTCGGTTTGTTACAAAATATAAATATATAAATATATAGAATAAATAATAAAAATAAAACATAAAAATAATAATTATTTAAAAGTTAATAACAATAATTATAATAGGCATAAACTAATATAAGTAACAGAATAACTGAGTATGATTTAAACTTTAAATTATGTATTAATTATTAAATTCGTATTATTTTAATACAATTTACGTTTAGTTTTAAAATCTAGCTTAACTCTACTCTCAACATCTACTAATAATAATATTATTAATAAAACTACTAATAATAATAATAATAATACTAATAATAACGACACAAATGCTAATAATACAAATAATAATAAACTAAAAATAATAATAGTTACAATAGCACTAATAATAATAATATCACTAATATTTATACCGAATAGCTTTAATTTTTTAAATTGTGGTCTGAAATTTTTTGATAAAATAACAATTAGCTTTATAACCTAATGAACTCTCAACATTTACTGCTATGATAATAATATTACTAATAATAATAATAGCTTCCTTAATTTTTAAATTTAGGCCCTGCAATTGTTTTGACACAACCTACTCTAATTGTAATACTCTAATTAAAATTACTATTAATTGTAATAATAATATTCATATTCAAAGGTGCTAAAATGTGTTTATTTATGGCCTTGTCTTATTTTGGTACAATTTACATTCATTTGTTACATTGCTGTGAACTAAAAATTTCCGAACTGCCCAACTGGAACTTAAAAGTATATTATTTGTCATATTTTCCAAATGCCATCATTAGAGCAGACTTTTCAGCTCATCACGCAGCCAGCAAAGATAAAGACCTAAATATGCGCACGCACACGCCCCCTGCTCCGCACCCCGCCCTCTACCATTCCACACTCAGAAAAGTGGACGTACCGAAAAGGACATTTTATTGCTCGTTTTTTTTTTTTCTTATACGAATGGGATTTGGAAAAGCGACACAAATCACTCAAAATGAAAAATCCGCTTAAAATGCCGCGTAAATATTTGTAAAGAAATTTATAAGAATCTAAGGCGCTCGAGAAGCTGGAGCTGGCAATAGAATGGAGCTGGCAAATGGTTGGGAAGAAGTATGAGGAGGGACAGGGGGGGGGGGCACTATGCGTGATGATGATGCTGACACTTTGTTGGTACACAAATGCAAATACCATTAAATGTGACAAGTGGCAACATAATTTGTTAAGGGAAGCTCTCGCCGTGTCGCCTTTTTTTCTCTTCGCTTCTCCTCTACTTGTTTTCCGTACGCTGCCCAAAGATATTAGCATACAAAGCGGCCAACATTTATAAGGCAGTGGGCAGGCGGCAGGGGAAAGGGGCAGGGCTAGCAAAAGTAAAAGGAAAATGAAATGTGCGCTGTTTGTCATATTTTCCCATAATAACTTATTTGCCAAAGCAGAAGTTGAGGTTATAAAAACGCTAGTGTTGTGTTGTGTAACACTACACTTTACCGCTTGCCAACACTGGCAGCTCTACTAATTAGCTTTATGGGCCAACATCGAGAAATCATACAATAATAATATGGTCCAACTGTAGCTAAACAAAATGCAGACCAACTAAAAATGGCTAACCACAGGACCTCAAATTCTACCACACCCCCGAAAGAGAAAAAAGAAAAGTAGAGAATATACAACTATTCTTATGTTGGCCCGAAAAATGTAACACAAACGTGCCTAGAACGATTTTTGTGGCTTTTTTGCTTTTTGCTCTAAACAACAAAAGCACTTTGTTTGGGGCACATCCTGGCACTGGGCAAAGGGATACGCTGCTCAACTGCGAGCTCTCTCAGTTGTTGGTGTCGGTATCTAAGTGTGTATGTGTATGTGTGTGTGTGTGTGTGCGGGGGTGTATGTTTATTGTTTATTTACGGCAACCAGCCAAGAAAAACCCCAAAAAGGCAGCTAACATGAGGCTTTCCAGCGGCAAACTAAGAAAATGCACAAAGCAAAAGTACATACACATGTCCGGGGCACACCACTGGCATGCTCTAACATTGAGCATGTTGGCTTCATCATGCAGTTTGCGACAATATTTGTTTGAATTGCTTGGCAGCGGCTAGAGCTGTTCAATTGAATTTTTCCAGAAATTTGACAGTGTTTTTAGCTTGGAATATTTAGAATATTATTTGAAATATTTTTATGCTTTATAAAAGATTTATCTTTCCATATTTGTTTTCTATTTTATTTTTGTTATAATATTTTATAATTTTTTTTTTAACTTTCTTTAATAGTTCAGAATATTGAAATTATAATAATATTACGTAATTACAGCTATATTATTATTTTATGCTTTTGTCTATATTATAATTATTTTAATTTATATTTGTTATTTATTCCCGCAAAATATATAATATTTCGATCTAGTTTAAATATTTATCTGAATTAAAGAATCGCATAATTTGGGGCAGAAAAACTAGTTTTATTTTTTTTTTATTTAAATCTGCTGTCTATATTATTATTAATTTAATATTTTTTTCATGCAAAATATTTAATATTCGCTCTTATTTTTAACTTCATTGAGTTGATTCAAGAGTCTCATTATGTGGGGCACTATTTAAATTGAATGAGATATTTTTGAGATATATCTAATATAAGACATTATCGTGGGATTTTATAAGATTTGCAAAAGAGAAAGTTCCCATACTCCCACATTGGCTTATGGTTTGACTTAAGAGCTTCGGTTTTTCGTTTTGTTCAAAGTGTAAGGGTATCTAATCTTTGGCTTTTCGAGCTTGTTGTCTGTTTCTTTTTTTTGCTGTTGTGCTTTTGCCAGTTGTGCTATTGTTGTCACCTAGCGAGCGTGTGATTGTTGTTGGGCCACGTTCCGAGGGCGTTAACTATAAAGCATGAAGCAGCTCCTCGAACCGCCCCAATCGCCCCCATCGCCCCAACCGTCTACCGCTTGGTAAACTAACTTTGCTTCTGGTTCGTTTCAGTGAAATCTTTTGGGCCCCTTGTTTCGCCCGAGCTGCGCTTTGACATCTAATGTCGCACGTCTGACGTCTGAGTTTTGGTATCATCATTTGATTGTCAATACATTTTAGTCGCATTTTCAAGCGATGGGATAATGCATGTAATCCGCTATTAAGTGCACATTGTCAATCGACTCCCCCCTGAAGGCGAATTGCGTGTGAGAAAATCTGCAACAATTCTCACGCTGTTCTCCCCCCTGGCTGGCTGCTGTTGCTGTCGCTGTCACTGTTGCTGTTGCTGTCCTGTGCAGTGAACCCATCAATGGTTGATGCTAAATGGTAAATTGTAGCCATAGAGCTGTTGCCATACAGTCATAGCTATATAGCCATAGATATAGCTGTAGATGTTTGTATATTGCTTTCATTGCCAGCCGCTGCCGTTGTTATGTGTTTTTATGCTACATTTAATGTTGGCTTAAGAGCTTTAAAGCTACCATTGTTGCATGGAGTTGTTGAGTTGGGAGTTCGATTCGATTGGGTTGTTTTGTTTTGTGTTGTTGGGCGGGTCTTCGTTTGGTGTGGTGCGCATGTAAAGCTCGGTCAATTGCATTGGCCAAATAAAGTTGGACATACACGTTGAGTAATATGCAAATCATTTAGTGACTCAATACAAATTCGAGCTTACGAACATATCTGTTATCAGACAATAAAAGCAGAAAGATAGAAATACAATACATGGAAGTATTTCAAAGGTACAAAAAAAGTTTACTTTGTTTAATGACCTTTATGTAGAACATTGTAATTCAAGCACCTGATTATTATTGTGTATCCAGAAGTCGAAGACTTTAACGACCAGAAGGCCGAGCTTATCGCCTACATGAAATTAAATACGTATCTGAGTCGGGATGGTTCCCAGTTTTGGAGAAAACTAATCTCTGCGTTGCCCCACAAATACCGGTTGGGCTGCTGAGCTTAGACCCAGATAAGTTGTATGAATTAACGCTGAATATATTCTTTATGAATATATAGTCATAGATAATATATAATTTTTATAGTATTTCTAATTAAAATTTAAAAATATACATTATGTGTTCACGTGAATTGGATTCATACACTTCGTATGCCGACTCATAACCTACTAACAATTAATGTTTCATATTTTGTTCCTAACATTTATTTTCCATTACCATAACTGTCATCTTTCTGAGTAATAACAAATTGATTGAACAGATATAAAATTCAAAATGACAGCTTTATTTGAGCCAGCGATCTCTCATTTGTTAGTTTGACACCTTTTTCATAAAAAAACGAATAAAAATATATAAAATTGAAAATGGCAGCTTAAGTTGAGCCAGCGACCTCTCGCTTATTAGTTCGACGCTCAAATACCTAAGCCAAAGAGAGGTTTAGTAAAAATGTGTACTTGCTAGCTCTTAGCTCTTGATGAGCTGTGCCTTGATCTCTAATTTAGACTACAATTAAAACTAACTCTTTTAAGTTTATGAAGGCCAAGTAGCTATTGCAAATACATTTTCAAATAAAAGTAGCTTCTGTCAGCCAGCCAGCCCTGTTTCTCTGATTCAAATCAATTCAATATAGCCACTTCCTTTCGACCTTCTAGGAAATCAAAGTCACGCCTACATAATTTATGCGGTACACAAAAACTGTCGTACAAAAATCAAGTGTCGCAATTTCAATTGTATGGCTTCTTCTGCTACAAGGGGAGGCAGTGCGCAAGTTCGCATAATTTATAATCAGCTTAATGACAACTACAACAAAAAAGAGAAGGAACACACACTCGATGAGGCCGCAGCCAGAGTAAGTCGAGAGTCCTCCAGACTCTTGCCAAAAGTGAGTGGCACCCAAAAGCCTGCGGCATTTTGGTTTTTGAGTTTAATGTAATTTATGCCTGGTCTGGTTGCCGTCGTTGTTGGCAAAGCGGGCCCAGCTAATTTGCTGCATAATTAAATGAATTTTCCAAGTAAAACAAAGACTTGCGGCCAGAAAATAGCCTACCCCCCCCCCCCTCCCACCATTCTACTTACCGTCCTTATTCATGGCCGATTGAAAGCATTTGGCTAGGCGGCAGGCTCGGCATTGATTCCGATGGGTTTTGTCCACAGGACAGCGACCCTTGAGATCACCTGTGGCCTTGCAGGTGTAAATCCGATTGCGATGAATGCTACGCTTGAAGAAGCCCGAACAGCCTATATATGTATATATAAACATCAGTTATAATATCATAGTTTGGATGGATGCGACTTACCATCGCAGCTGTAGATTCCATAATGTTTGCCCGAACTGCGATCGCCGCATACCTTACAGGGTATGTCCAGCAGACGATCGCCAGCTGTGAATGTATAAAATTTATTGAATTATTCACAACTAATAAATAAATGCAGCATGAAAGAAGAATTATAAAGTTCAATTTTGGTGCTTTTGGAATTATTCGAGAGTTTTTCTTGAATAGCCTTTAATTTGTTTGTTTATTTATTTTTGGTCAATTTCCTATAACTTTAAAGGGAATCTGGAATGAAATAATGAAAATAAAATGAATATGTATTAACAAGAATACGTAAAAAATAATTAAATAAATAAGGAATACAATATTTGAAAAGCTTAGTAAAATAAAAATAAAATAGAAATATAGTAAAAACAAAATAATATAAAAATAAGTTAAAAACAAAAAACAATAATAATAAAAAAAAAATAAAAATAATAAATTGAAAAATATATTAAAATATTAAGGAGCAGACCTCGATATTTGTTATATAGATGTATATGGTATAGAAGTCAGCTTTATTATTTAGAAAAACTTAAACAGTTGCCAAGCAAGATTCTTTTGTATGTTCACTTAATGTATATACGAACATTTCACTTTATAAACATTTGCCCCCATTTCATCCCAAATTTGAAAAAAATCTCATTTATTTAAGTAAATTCTTGCACACATTAGAATGCCATATTGCAGCTCTGACAATTTTGCGAAGATTGGCGTTTGTATAAGCACTAAAATCAACTTTATATTGATGAAAGTAAAGTGAAGGTGCATTTAAGTGGATATTGGCAACATTTACGCGTATTTAACTTAAATTTAAGAGCTAAGCCTAGGCCTCAAAGCTTCCGTTAGGCAAACACAGTGCAGCACGCACAAAAGTTGTTGCACACTTTGCGGCACAGTTGCCGTATATTTGCCAACTGTGTGTGCGAGTGTGTGTGTGTGTGTGTGTGTGTGTGTGTGTGTCGCGGATTAGCAAGTGAAAATTGCACAAAGCTAGCACATAATGCCAGTTATATGGCTACAGCCCTTTTGGTCCGGCACACTTCACAAATTAAGTTGAACACTCGGCACTTGTCAAAATAAAACGCGCCCGTTTTCGATTGTTTCCCTTTGTTGGGCCCTTTGTTCTGTGACATTTGACATATTGTCAACTGTTGGTTGGGTTTTGGTTGGGCTCTGGTCTGGTCGAGTCTGGTCTGGGTGGTTGCCTCCAGCCGCATTTCGGTTGCGACGCGTGTTGCCAATTTTCACACCCTGCGCATCGGCAATTGTCCGCAGCGTGTTAACACCTCTCGAGTGGCTGTGCGTGCCCGTCTCCCAGTCACTGGCCCTGCCCCCGGCCCCTGGCCCTCAGCCTGGCCCCTAAGGGTTGTATTAAAATCTATATCAAATGAGCGTGATCCTTTGCGCTATGTTTTCTTTTTTAAACATTTTTATTGTTGATTTTAAATATTTTTGTTTATTTATGCCATGGCATTTCGTTCTGCTGTTTTTTTTTTTTGTTGCGTCAACTTTTGAGTAGTGTGTGCCTTGTGTGTGTCCTTCTGTGAGCGGGTTATATCTTAGTTTTAACTGATACAATATGCTTTTTGACTGGTATGGAAATCACGGCATTGTTTTGATAGGCTAAAAAGGTTGCCGCAGTTGCGATGTGGGCAGACGTGGGATTTGAACTGTTTGGGCGTGGGAATTGCGAATTAGGCATATCAAAATTCTGGCAATGGAAAGGGTGTTAACTGTGCAGTTTGATATCACAGTAATGTACAGCTTTTATATAAATGCACTTAGATAAAAAAAATTATTTGAAAGCTTTATAAAAATATTATGTTTTATATGAATGGAAATATTCTGTTTAGTTCCTTAAAAAAGAAGACCTCTGCAGCCTGCCGCGTATTTATAATAAACGTAATAAAACTAATAATTATTACATTGATATAAACCTAAGCTATAATTTTAAAATTATTAAATGTGTAATTATTAAATTAAAAATAAAAATTATTAATTTTAATTATAATTGTATTTTTTATAATAAAAGAATAATAATTATAAACAAAATAATGAACATAAAATATATAAGGTTTAATATGACTTATTTTTTTGTTGATATAAATTAATTGTTTAATGTCTACTTTTATAATCTTTCCTTTATTTAAATATTTTATTAGCTGGTTCGAGATCCGAAATTCCATTTATTCAAATATAAATAAAACAAATTTGTTTTAATAATTATAAATAAAAATATTTTAATATATTATATATATTAAGACAAAGAAGTTTTATTTATATATTAATATTTTAATAAAAATATAAATAATGGTTTTATTTGTATTTAAATATAATAATATAAATTAATATATTTATTAAAACAAAATGATTTTTTTTTATTTCTGACCTTGAAAATTTGAATTATGGAAAGGTTGCCAAAAACAACAATAAATAATTAATTTGTATCAATGATAAACTAAACATATTACACATCATGTATTTTATATTATTTATTTATTTTATTTATATAGTTTTATTAAAATTAATATAGATACGTTACAAATTTGGCACAAGCTTCAAGCTGGCTTATCAATTGGTATTCAATACAGTTCAATAATTTATTTCCCTAGTATTTTGATCATTTAATATAACTGTTCTAGTTGGCCTTTTTTTATATAAAATTATATATTTGATTGCGATAATTGATTTCGCATAGATTAAAATGCCGGGTCTTAGACAAGAAAACCAATTGTATAATTGCCTTAGCAGGTTTTTTTTGTGCAATACTTTGCCTTTAGTCTTATTTGTTTTTAGAATAATGACTTATTTATTTAAAACTTCTTCACTTAATACTCATGATTAAATTTATAAAATATATAATTTTATAAAAATTGATTTTTTCTAATCTCTCTCACGCTTTAAAAACCTTATTTTTTATATTTTTGACGGCTTTTGTTCAATAATATAAAAAGTTTAATTTATTAAACTTTTTTAAACTATGTTAATAATTTTCAAGAAATTGTGTTTAATTTATTTTTTTTTTGGAAATATTACTGAATGATTTAATACACTGCTCCGGACTTCATTTAAAAAACTTTGAACTTGTAAAACCCTTAATTTTCCCGACGGCAATGTGATTATGTAATAAGCATGCTATACAATAATCTGCTTGGGCTCTTTCAAAACAGCGACGGCTTTGATAGATTATAAGAAATTCCCGACGGATTGATGAAATAATGACTTTTCCCATTGTTTACCTGTGCCCATTTTCCGTTGATGGAAATATTTGAACCCTAATGTATCCAGCGTGCTTAAGTTTATAATAACTGGGTATAACACTCGAATTAATTGACTGCGTTTGTGTCAATTTTCAGTTCGGAATTAGGCAGGTTAACAATTAGCACTTTGAGAAACACGAAAACAACTTTTGACCACCGCACGCCAAAAATGTTGGGTTACGTTTGCCGACGCAAAGGACGACGACGACGACAACGACGACAACGCTGCTGCGGAGCGGATGCGGATCGTTTTGGCTGACGGACCAACTGTGAATGCCGCAGCCAGCAGCGAAACGGAGCAGAAACAGAAACAGAAGCAGAAGCTGAACCGGTGCCAGAGCCAGAGCCGTAGCCAGAACTGAGCAGAGCAGAGCAGAGCAGAGACCGCCAATTACGAAAGTGAAGCTGCCAAAGGAGAGGTCCTTTTTTGCAGTCAATTTGACAGAGGACGCAGGACGCAAAGCCAAAGGCAGCAGCAGCCACCCGCCTCGGCCGCCCACACACCCTCGTTTCGGGATGCTACACAAAGCCACAGCCGTGCGGCAGGGCACAGCACGGGTCGTCGCGGGATATATGAAAAATATCGGGCGCAAAAAAAAAACCCCCGTAACCGAATGAGGAAAATGAAAATGGTAAAGCGCAGCGCGACGCGATGCGATGCGAGGCGATGCGAACGATGGCAGCGAAAAACCAAAACGTCGACGAAAAAGTCGAAAATTTACGAAAAGCTACAAAATGTTACATTTCATCCCCTGCGAGTGGGCACAGAAACGGTGCAGGACAGGACAGGACAGGGCAGGACAGGACAGGCGGGCAGCCAACCGGAAAACGCCCTTTTTTCTGTGCCTGCCGCTTGATGCGATTACAGCAAATGAGGAGACTTCCTGCCGTCCACCATTTTCCTTCTTTTTTTTCTGTGCGCACACACACACACAAACACACACATACACACACACACTAATGTGCGTCCCGGCCACGCACACTGCGACATATCTTGTGGCTTTCGACAATTCACCACAAAATGTCAAGAATGATGAAAAGCTAGCTACGGAACGAGGCCGTCGACGACCTCGTCGTCGTCGTCGTCGCTTGCGTTGACGTCGTCGCTTCTGCGTGTGTATTGGTAATAACATCTGCTGTCCCGCTCTCTGTATGTGCTGCTCTTTCCTACTCGCTGCCTGTGTATCTGTGCCTCAGTAAATATCTTTGCCAGCAGAGGCGTCGTGACTGCTGCTGCTGCTGCTGCTGCTTCTGCTCTTCGGGCTGATGCCTCGCTGGCTTCTTCTTTTTTTTCGTTTTTCTTCTTTTTTTTTTTGTTTGGTTCGTCCTGCGCTTGTAGGCTGTCGGATTATTAGTTCTAAAGTCAGGATCTCAGCAGTAAGGGCGCTACAATTTGAGGCATGCAGGGTTGACTAAGACTTATTGACCGTAATAATTTATGTTCTATACTCAAAAACATAATTTAAAAATAAATGAATGACAATTTATAATATTAATAATAATGATAATACTAATGATAATACTAATGATAATAATAATAATAATAATAATAATAATGATAATACTAATGATGATCAAATTAATAATCAAAATAATAAAAATAAGAATAATGAAAATAAAAATTATAAGAATAATAATAATAATGATAATAATGTCAATGATAAAAATAATAAATATAATAATTATGATAGTAATAAAAAAAGTGATTTTACAGTACAATGAAAATGTAAGTCCATTCGCCGAATAAAAGTGTCTCCTTTAAATTGATATGCCAATTTAAACCAATTTTCCAAAATTTCATATTTGCGACCTAAAATATTTAATATGTATGTTTGTCATTATTTCCATTAGACAATAGTCTATATTTTTATCCTTTTTAAATTTTATGTCCGTAATCACGTACTCATCTAAAATGTAAAGATATTAATAACAGAATAATTATATTATTTTATATAATTATGTTTTTATATATTTAAATGTATATTGTTGTTGTTTGATATGCATTATGTCTTTAAAATACAACAACAGTTTATAAATAATTTTGTTAAATAACAATTTTAAATGAAAAATTCAAATTTCGGAGTCTGTCAAATAATGCTCCACTTAGAAAAGTTGTATAGCCTCACAAAAGTCTAGGTAGCGTATGCTATTGGGGATAGGAAATGCCATATGCATGATATATGTATGCATTTACTTCTATGTGTGTTACTATGCGTGTGTATGTGTGTGTGTGCGTGAGATTATTATGTACGTGTATGCGTCGAGAAATTCGCAATGGCGTTTTCTGGGCTGGCACTGGCTGGTTGTTGTTGGTATGTTGATAGGGGTTGATTTACTGACTCGCATCTAAATTGAAATGACTTTTGTGACATTGTGTATTGGTTGCACACACACACACACATACACACGCACACGCACACATATATATATAACTTGTCACATATATAGAGAGTATTATGAGTAGGCAGGAGGCGGCTTAGCGGACAACGTCTTATATATGATTACGTTTTGTGGGTGGAGTCTTGTAAATCGGAGTTCAGCATAAGCGACTGGACCTTAGCCACGCGGCGGCTATTACACAGCCCATTTAGTTGCCTGTGGTTATATAGTCGCATCCACCTCTCCATACACTAACCGAAACTGTGCACTCACACACACGCACACATATGAGAGTAGAGCCGTCGTTTCGATACAATCCTGTGGTTATATTAACCAGTCAGAATGCAAAGTCATTTGCCAACGTTGGCGTTAACTACCTAACTCGTACCCAGCTACCAGCTGCCCCACCTCCTTCCTCCTGGCATCAGTTCAGGTTGTGCCCCATCAACATGCACGCATACACACACACACACACATACACATGCCAAATTTGCGGCATCAAGAAGTCGCATTTTTTCTATGCCCCAAAACTCCCAGACTTCCGCTCGCTCCACTTTGCCAGCGAACCTGCTCGCTTTTCATTGTGTGCGTGTGCCACTTGGCCACGCCTCTTTAGCAGAAAAACTCACCACTTTGTCAGTTATAGCGCATGCGCTCTGCCCTCACTTCGAAAATTGTTCGAAAATAATTCGAAACACAGCAAGCGTACGAATTGCTGTCATCTTTTCTCGGCTAACCCTACAGCATTTTATAGCTGTATAGCTCATTCCTTTCGAACACCTTAAACAAATCAGAAGTGTTGTCTACAAACACAAAATTTTTTTTTTTGTTTTGTTATTTTGTCTTACTGAAAAATAGCGCCCCGATTTGCCGGCTTGTGAGACAAAATCTAAACAGGTGAGCTAATATATAAACATATGTCAGATTTTCGCATTTACCATTATCTACGTCGCCGAATCCACTTAGCAACTATGGATGGAAATAAGGCTTTTAAAATTCCCAGCCAATTTGGTTTTGGAAATGGATCGTGCTTCAACTGCCCGAATGGTAACTGTCCCCGCATGGATGGACCGGGCCAGCCGTCATGTTGCCCTGGTGGCAATTGCTGTCCCGGTGGCTATTGCATGCGTGATAGGAACGCCGGGCAGCCGTCTTGGCATGTAAACAATGGACGTGAGCATTAAAGAGCTTGACGCTTCCATATCCGGCAAATCGGCGCGTGATTTCAATCGTATGATTCCAGAATCGCGAACTAATTACTAACACCTCTCTCCCACCGGATGGTTTTATTTTGTATACAATGTGATGCATTGAAGGCATGACACCACACAAATAAATAGATGGTCCTCTTCTTGGAGAAAGATACAACAACAAAGCTACTGCTAAGACTGTTATATTTTTGGGGAATAGAAGGGAATTTAAGAGATCTGCGTGCATGTAGGCTGCATTGGTCTGTCTGAATGTAAAAGTGTGGGTGATTCCGTTATTGTGCGAGAGCGTTAAGCATTGTGGATAGAGAGCGCAAGAGTTGTATAATAGTTTAATTGCCTTAACTGCGTATGCCAGCCTAGCCTAGTTGCCTGCTTAGGAGTATGAGGCAATTTAGTCTGTGCGCGTCTTCTCTGTTGAACAGTCAAATCTTTTGCGCGTGCGTGTGAATTGTTCAATTTTTTTATTAAGCTAGCGTTTAATGCAAATTTGCAATTTGGGCCTCTTATTCTTTCCGCATCCACCCTCCATGTTCTACAATAAGCAATGAGTAAAAGAGGCGTGCAATTATTACTGCTGTTTTTGCAGAATAGAACAAAAACGAAAATGGCGCGCATTTTCTGAGTGGAAGCGAGAGAGCAGCAGCTGGTATAGAATAATATCTGTCTCTGTCTATCGTGCACGCAATTGACTTTGTGCTTTTGATCCTGTTTTGAATGCGAGAGCGCCTATGCAATGAGAGAGCATTTTTGTAATCCAATTCGCTCTCTGGTTATTGCCGGCTTAGCTTACGCGCCAGCTTAATGAGATAATCTAGTCTGTGCGCGTCTGCTTAATAAAACGGCCGAGTCTTGTGTGTGTGTAAAATCGTTTTTTTTTAATAAGCTGGTATAATTAGCAGTTATGTTGTTGTTTCATATATTAAATGTATCAATACATCGGTTTATACTCATATGTACTTATGTATATCAAAATATTTAATGTGTGGGCTCAAATTCTTTGCGTTGAGCTTTTTCTGCGAAAAATGGCGCAATTTGAGCTTATCGCCTGGAAAGAAGAAGAATAAAGATGAGAGAGTGAGAGTATTGTGAAGCTTTTCTTATAAAACCAGCTGCAACTACTTACTATAAAGGGGATTCATCTTTTTTAAATAGGTAATAAATTTCTTATAATTTTTTTAACTTAAACCTGAAATAAAACAAGTGGGTTTTTAACATTATTCATTTTATTAAATCGTATTTTGCTTTTTCGCATATGTTCTTATGACACGAACTAACAATTAATATATATATAATTTTTTTTTTATATGGTTTATAATAGTTATTTGGGTTCGTTTTATTCTTGTGTTTTCTTTTTGCTATGGTGTTATTTTCTGTTGGACTTAATTGGCTAGGGTTCCTCCATTCGTATAATTGTTCTTCGTGCTCTTTCTTTGAAATGTAAGAATTTCGGTCTTAGTCTTTGGATAGTTCTTGAAATGTGTGTCTTTAGTTGTAGAATGTGCTGATTTTTCCTTCTATTCCGTGCTTCAAGTCTTTTGAAAATGTACTTAATTGTTTTCGGTCTCCCATGCAAGAGATGGGAGTTTATATTGTTTTAATTGAATAATTTGTGTATATAGCTGTCACATGTATATAATATTTGTAAATTATTATCAATGCAACATGTAGATGCTCTACAAAATACCGAATATCTTTTTAATTACCACTACGACCATTTTATTTATCTAATGTTTATTTCATCTAAATATTATTTATTGTTTGCTTCGTTATTTGTCTTTTATATATACAAAGATTTTAGTTAAGAGTTTAATGTCATGAGTTATTTAAATCAAAAAGAAAAGAAAGACAAAGTTTTCTACTTAGAAAATTCAAGAATGGGATAGTTCAGAAAGTTGAAAATGTTAAGATAAATCAATAATAATTGAAATGAAAAACTTTTGATAGCATAAATTAATATTTACTACATTTTTATATAACTTTAGCGTATTTCTTTTAAGATTCCATTTAGTTAATTTGCAATTTTCAATATTGCTTTAAATTACGGACCCATTTAATACATCAACATTTATCATTGCTTTTTAGTTAATTGTTTTTATTCGTTCGAAAGTGTCTTTTATTTAATACTCGGCTTAAGTAGTTACTTTTTCATTATTTATTTCATTTATTTTGTTGTATATGTGTACAAATATTTAGTGTGAGGTTCGAGTGTTGTGTGTGCTAATTAGGTGTTCTGTTTGCCCAGTAAAATGCTGTCTCCAAATTTGGTTGGTTATATATTCACTAGAAAATTGTTTAAAGTTCACTTTTGTAATTGATATAACTGGCGGTGCTTGTTTGCATTATTTGGTAAGCTAATTATTGATTTGGGTTCTGTGTGTGTGTGTTTTGATACTACGTACATTCCCTATACAATTATTTAATTAATGTTTCTTTAAATAACAATATTTATTGTGCGCTTGTCGCATCGCTAAGCAGCTTTAATACATGCACAAAAATTCAGATGCTACTACACTCACACAAATGTTTATAATTTATATAATTACACAATTTAATTACTTTACTACAAATTGTCAATGATTGTGGCGTATAAGCAATATTTATATTGTTTTATTCGGTGTATAATAAATAGTATAAATTAGGTATCAAATAATATTGCAACACTTTTTTTTGTATAATTAAAAAATATTTAAAATCATATAATAACAGCCTTTGGTTGTTTTTAGCGCAACACATAGTATTTTTTTTTTTTGGTTAAAGATATTAAAAATTAATATAAAATTATACAATATAAATAAATAAGTAGTAGTATTTAAATGAATGCCCCTAACGTCTTTTAACAGTTACGGTATTGTGTAAGGTATAAAGTAAACTCCGGTTATTACAATTCGTTATTAATTGTCCAGGGAATTCGTGCGCAGCTGACTATAGCAGGCCTGGCATACCCTTACGGGCTTCAGAATGCGCAAACGCGATATTTCCGACTCGAAGCGACTGCACTTGTTGCAAAAGACCTGGCCACAGTTGCGGCAATGATGCTTCCGTTCATACAGTGTAAATCTGAATAGAAATGAGATATATCAAAAAATGTAAAAAGCTCAAATTGAGAGTTCTCATCTAGGAGATGCCATGACCCGTATTGTATCTAAATACAAAATGCTGGGTCTCTAGCTCTTAAATTTGATTAGAATACAGAAAAAACCATAGCCAACATATTGATATTTATCAATTTCGGGCGGAGTTTTGATTCATTTTGACTAAAACATGATCTGCGTTTGGTAATCCAAATATGATCACAATATATCTAAAAGTCTCTGAACCGACAATACCCGATCGATTCGATTACTCATGCTGGCCATAAACAACTCTGTGAGATCGTAGATTACCTCCCTTGTGCCTTCTACATAGAATGCTAAACATCAATATACTCTCTTTTTACACTTTGTCAATGGGTATTGGCTATTAACGAACTGAACCCTCAACTTACTTCACATGACATTTGACACACTGATCGGCAACTTCATCCTTTAGCCAATGATCGGCTACGCCACGACCCGGCTGCTCCGTAACGCTCCATGAGAAAATGCGACCACGTGTATCACCTGTAATAAACAAGTTTAAATGATGAACATTTATATTTTGATATCGTCAGTTCAATTTTTCGCTGGCACACTCACCCACATATAGTATTTTATGATCTTTGGACACCGTCAGGGCTGTTATGCTAGCCGGTTCGGCATTATCTTTGCGATCATAGGCCGTATGCATGGTTAGCTTTGATCTGAACATTAATTGACGCTGCCATTTAAAGCCTGGGGGTTATAGGTAAAATTTGTGTTAATGCCAAGCGTTTGGATATGATGGATAAAAATGTTTGCCAATGTTGAGAGAGGTTAAGAAATCGAGTTTAAGCACCTTTTCGAAGCGCCTGCTCGCCACGATATCTGTCATTGTCCAGCAGAACGAAGCCGTCCGTTAAACTGGTATCGGATTTGCTAGGACGAATGGTGTGCTCCTCTGTAAACGATATAAATTCAACATTAGAAACTATGAACAAAAAGACTCTATTCGGCATGCCGAATAAATAAATACCCTTGAATAGATGTAGAGAGAAATCGTAATTGCAAAGTTTGGTGAAGATATCAGAAAATACAAAAACACTTTCTATATACAAACTAATTTGAACTATTCGTAGAGCGGTATGATATAATAGCCTGATATTTATTAGATTGGGTTTATTCGCGTAAGGCATTGTAGGACTTGAAAACGAAGAGAAAGTTTTTTATACAAGATAGACCGATTGTTCCGGTGGCAGCTATGTGATATGATGATTCGATCCATTTAGTTCATAATGACAGCTTTAAAATTGAGACTAGTCTGCATGGAAACAGACAGACGGACAGAAATACATAGATATATCGACACACCTGTTGATACTCCTCACGAATAAATATACATATATATATATATATATAGATCTACTTTATGCAGTCGGAAATGTCTCCATCTATGCACATTTCACGATAAAACTATATTCAGACACAGCTATATCGACTAAGCTTGTAACACTCATCAATATATACATACATATATAATAGTCTGATATTTATATAAATATATCACATAACCAGTCACACTTTTGCCCTCACCCTCGTTCGTTTTGTGCTCGGAGCTGCTGCTGGGGCCCTCCACCGTGGCCGATTTCATTTCATGCAACGATTTCGCCCCACTTATGGAGCTCTTTCTACGCTCAGTCGAGGGTTCCACTTTAATAGTTGCTGCTTCCGCAGATTTGCTGGACTCATTGCTGTGCTGTGAGGCCTCTGAAATGCTGCTCTCCGAGGCGGATTTCACAATCTCTGTAAAGTGTGTTTAAGTTATAGTTGATATTTCAATGGAGTTCATAGTTGTGATAAACTAACCATTCTCCGGTTCCGGCTGAGAGAGGCTCTTCATCTGCTTGAAAATGTTCATTTTGGTCGACTTGTTGTTGGAGTCATCTACGGAGCCAGCGTCGGGTTTGTCCTGCGAGTTAACTTCCACGCCGCGCTTGAGCTTGCGATCAATGGGCACTTGAATGTGCTCCAGTGACCACATCTAGAAAAATAACATTGTTTAAGTTGCATAAAGTATATATCGACTCGTGTCACTCACCCGGACAACACCATCTGTGGAGCCCGTCATGACCACATTTTGTTGGTCCCATTCGCGAATTTGTGAGAAGGCAACACAAAGTATTTGCTGCATGCGATCGGCGCTGCCCACACACGTGTTGACCATAGCCAGGGCATCGCCATTGATCGACCACACGTGCAGCCAGGTGGCCGAGCAGGTGGCAATTTCGCCAGTTAGCTCGTTAACGGCCACAGCGGACACAACGCCCGCGTGTCCGCGCAATTGACGCACGAATATAAATCGAGACATGTCCCAGACGATTGCGGTGCCATCGCGCGAGCCGGAGACAATGACATTGTAGGCAGCACTGGCCGCCAGACATGTCACCGCATCCGTGTGGCCGTGCAATTGTTGCTTCACGCTGAGACTCTTCCGATTTGCATCGAACTTCCAAATGGTCACCACTGAACTGGTGCCGGCTGTGACAATCATTTTGGCATTGGGGCAGGCGCAGGTCAGTATCTCGCCCGAATTCTGGGCCGCCGCCTCGGACACAAAGGAAGCACGATCCGTATCGTAGAGGCCCACGCGCAGCGAATGATCGGCAAAGCCCCAGGCAATGTATTTGGTATACGATGGCGGCATCATCACCTTGTTCTGCTCCACAGCAAATACCGTTTTGTCGGGTTGCAGTATTTGGCCCACCGGTCCTTTGAGCTCCTTGATGGGCTGTAGACTGGGCTTCAGATTGTCCAGATTGTGGAAGAACAGACGATCGGTTTGCAGCACTGTGCTGTTGCCCTGTATTAGTGCCGTGGGATCGATCAGTGCCGAGTGTCGCGAGTTGGCCATTTTCTTGGCTGGATGCGCCTTCCTGAACAGCTGTTTTGGTATTTGGCCAAAGTTGTTGATAAAGCCAATAGTGGCATTCTTTTTAAGTGGATCATCAATGCTAAAAGATTAAATGTCGTTTAATAGATTCTTTCATGCTGCGCCTCTTAAACTCTTACTTGTAAATATCCACATTGCCCTCATAGAAGAGATGATGGAACACATTGACGGCATCCACAGCGGTCGGTCCTTGCTGTTTACATCCAAAGATTAAATCGATCCACTAAAAGGTTATTTTTAAATGTTTGCAAAGAAAAAAGTTTCTGTTAATAATGTTGCCTGTGTGCTATGTTTAACGGGCTAAGTTTAACTGCTCATTTTTTAAAAGTTAATTCTTTTTGGACTACTTCTGTTTGCCCTTTCTTGCTATTTTCATTATTTCAAGCTGCTCAGCTTAAGTTGATTGTGTTGATTGAATTTGATTTTTTTTTTTTTTTATTAATTTTTGGATGTTGGTAATGTATTTTTCAGTGTTATATTTAAGTGATGCTTAATGCCACTATAATTCTTCTTTTCGATCTTTTTCTAACCCTTCTCTTTGGTTCTTTGTGTTCTTACACATACACTAATTACTCTAAAGCTATATCAGTTTTACTATCTCTTATTTACTTTCAATCCAGCCCCCAAGTTTTGTTCCCTCAACTGACTCCTTTCCAAATATGATGCGCCTTTCTATGCGATTTTCAGGGTTTTGTTATGTTTTGTTTAAATAATTGAGCATTCTGGCAACTGATCTACGGGGACTTGCGTACAGTATATTTGGTTATTTAAATTAGAAATAGGTTTAAGTTTTCCTAAAATAATATTTTTTTTTTTTTTGCATTCTCGGAAGCTAATTTAAAATAATCAGTGAGATTCGCTTTTACAAGTATTCATTCCGACTTATAACAATATTAGCAAATTGTCTGTGTTCAAGCTTACCAAATGCAAATTTTGGCTAACATAATCGCATTCCAAAGCACTACGATGCAGCCGAATAAACTCCCTTGGATCCTGTTTGGCCCATGGTGGTAAAATGACGTGGTTCAAGGTTTCACCATTTTGCTTGGTGCCCAGATCAAAGTTGTTAAAGTTGCTAAGGAATTCGGGCAAATAGAAGAACTCGGGTATTAGCTCCTTAACATCAGCCATATTCAGCTTGGAGGCCGATAGCCAGGCCTCCTTGATGCTGTGGAACATGCGATCCGCCAAATCGAAGTGGCCGCCTTGCAGCTTGAGGAATGGCTGCGCGAAGGGCTCCAATCGCACCAGATACGAGCACACAATCATGGCCGAGCTGTAATGTGTGCCATAGTGATAGGGCGGGGTTTCGCCATGCGGATCGTCCCATTCCTTGAAGCGCTTCTGGAACTGCTCCAAGCGCTCATCCGACTGTGCGCCCATGGGACGCGAGAAGTCGCGGAATGTTTTGGGATTCGTAAAGTCCAACTCCTCCGAATCGTAATCGGCCAGTATCCAGGGAAATACTGGATACTGCATGAGATCGTTGTAGCTGCGTCCGGCGAGCGTATTCAAATGCATCAGATACTGAAAGTTTGAGATCTCGCCACGTACCCAGCGCTGGGTAACCGACGTTTCACCAATCAAACCGCTAAACAGACCCGAGGTTTGCTCCACGCTGGCCGTGCGCTTCTGTCCAGCCACGGATTGCTGGGCATTGTCATTGAGAGCGGTGGCCAAGGCCAAAAATCGTTGGTTCACCTTGTTGCGCACCTTGCGCGGAAAGCTGAGCAAATAGTTGCGGCCATCCTCGGAGAAGACCTCCAATGCAATGGGCTGCAGCAGATAGCGACGCTTGTGCACCTCGCGTATCTCCTCGTAGGCGAACTTGGAGCACTGCCTCAGCTTGTGGCTGACGGCGCGCGATGTCGACGACGTCTGACCGCCCGAGTTGGGTATGATGGGCTCATAGGCACCCGGTGGTAGTGTGTCAATGTCGCGTATCTCTCTGTTCTTCAACAGCGTGAAGCCGTCCACAATATAGCAATGCTCCTTGCCGAACAGCAGCAGACCCTCGAAGGTGTCGAGGCCCTGAACGCGTGCACAGCGAAACATGAAGCTGATCTTCTCCTGTTCTTCGAGTAAACGCAAAAACGTTTCATTGTCGCTGGTCATTGAGGTGTCCTCTTCCTCTTCATCATCCTCCGGGGCATTGCCATCCAGCGATTCCTGCGGATATGGTGCACCATGTGCTAGCAATTTAGGCGAAATAGGCGGCGGTGGCGTCGATATTGAGCTGCTTGCCTCCAGCCTATGCGGATGTGCTGCCTCTAGTGAGGATTGCTGCTGCATGGCATGCTGCTCGGCTTCGGCCAAGATGCGCGGCTGTTGCTGGCCATGCAGAAAGTAGATTTTGCTATCCAAACTGGAGGCCACCTTATACTTGAGCTGCCGATTATCGGCTAGCTCCAGCTCAGGCCGATATGGATAGTGCAAATAGAATAGCTCATTGCGCATTGTCTTTTTCCGCATGCGGTGGGGTCCCTCCGTTGTGTCCATTACCCACTTGTCCAGTGAACAAGAGCCCGCCGGACCCCACAGGCCGCGTTCGCGCGTTAGCTCCGTTTCGGATTGCACCCAATCCTGGTAGACATAGCGCTGTGTGTGCTGCAGCATTTGCTGATATTGCTTGGTGCGCAACTCCAGCAGATCTTTAATCAGCTGCACGTGAATCCCTGTGCACTCGTAGGCCGATTCCCGGCTCATATTCGACTTGGTGCGCACCAGCTCATCCTTCTTCACCTTGCTGCGGCTGGCCAGACGCGTCAGTCCGCCGGTGACCTTTTGTATCTTGGATTGGATTTGATTGTGCAGCTCCCAGGGCACACGATAGGACGCTTTGCGTTCGGCATCCACATAATTGAACCAGAGCTTGGAGGCCAATTCCATGACCTGTTCGCGCGTGGTCTGCAGATCTGGCGCCTTCGAGCTGGCGGGTGGTGGGGTGAGCGATATCTTAAAGACTTCCTCAATGGCGGGCTTCTTGCACACATACAGCTCCTCCCAGACGCGAAAGGCGGCGCCCACAATTAGATTGCGACCCTATGGGAAAAGGCTTTTTAATAGAAAGTCCAAAGATATTAATCTTCCAACTTACCTGCAACTGATTGAGATCCTCGTCTTTGGGCTCTGCTGTCTCCGTCTGTGGATTCACATGCCAGGTCGTGTTGCGGCTTGTGGCCGGCTCCAAAATGATCTTCATGTCGGCGGTCAGCTGCATCAGGCAATAGGTGAGGCAGCCAATGAACTCCAGTTCGTGATTGCCGGCGCCAAAGATGAGCAAACGATGCTGAATGATTTTGTGCAGCGCCTCCAGGACGCTCATCTGTTCGGCTATGGAGTCGTCGGTGGGACGTGAGAGCAAAAATAGAATGCTTCGATTTAGTGAGTGATGGAGTTGTTCCAGCGACAATGAGGAGGCTCTGCGCTTGGCCTGTCCAATCAGCTTGATGATAAAGTCAAATATATCGTGGGGATTCCTCGTGAGGCAGCCCTGCCACAACTTGTCCACTATGCGCGCCGTCAGGTAGAACACATTAGGCGCAATGTGCTGTGTGTGGCTCTGGAGCAGTGGAACCAAAGGCAACGCCGCCTGCTCACCCACCAGCACATCGGCGGCCAGTAGATGATCCATCAGGGCAATGATGATCTGCGTCTGGTATTGCACCTGCAGTGGCAGTTCCGCTGTTTCCGGTGCAGCATCCAGCACAAGATCAATGACAGGTGTGCTCTTGCCATGCATGTTCAATCCCAAGGAATCCACAACGATTACGCGTAAAAAGTCTATGACGCACTTGCGCACCGGATGCGCTGTTAGCTTTGGCTGATTGTCCACAGCCGCGTGGAGAGTTTCTGGCGCTGGCAGCACAAAGCTGCTGCTGCCGGTGCCGTCGGTGGGCGTGGAGGTGCCACTATTTGGCTCCGAGTCGCCAGAACGTGAAACCTGCGGAAAGAGCACCGCAACCAGCGAGGTGACCACATCCCCGGCCATCATGACTGGCGTAAAATCGCTGAGATTCTGATAGAGGCTAAACAGCAGCTGGATGATCGTCTCCGGATGACTATGCAGCCAGGCGGCGCACTCGCCGCCATGCACAATGGCACGCACCATGGCCAGCAGCACACAGACGCCCTCGGGGCAGACGTTCAGCTTGGGCAGCTGCGTATTGGCCGAGACCGGGGCACCCCAGAGGAATGACCAGACGCGATCCAAATCGAATTTCGTATGCTCGGTGGCCAGCACCTTGACTGGCTGGCCCATTATCAATGCGGTCACCAGGAAATACAGCTCCGGCACGTCCAAATGATGTTGCATCAGCCACTCAAGCAACTGGAAACCTAAATAAATAAAGAAAATAATGAATTAATAAGCAGTAAAGAATCTTCCTACTGAGCAGAACTCTTATATAACTGCAAGGATCGGCTGGATGAATTAAAGGTTAAAAAAAGTGGGACTATGTATCAACTTTGCAGTTTTCAATACGCGCTCCTTTCGAAAATCTATATTTATCTTAATCTTATCTCAACAAAATATTAAACTTAATTAATAAATAAGAATTTGTGGGTCTTAGAATTATAAATTGGAGAATAGAATTATAAACAAATTTTTTTTATAAATTAATATTATAGTTGTATTTAATGTTAATCTTAATCTAAAAAATGTTTAATTTCTCAACTCACCAGGTATATTTAAAGCCGCCGTGCGCACCTCGCCCGCAATCTGTGTGGGCAAATGCTGTATAGTATTTTGGGGCGTGGCCACGATGACAGTGCCGGTGCCATTGCTGGGACGTTGATTGAGCTGCTGGGCGCCCAGGCCGAGCATTTTGCGCTGTGAAACCATTTCGGTGAAACGCAAATAGCCGCCATTGTGTGTGGCATCCCGGAAACGAACTAGAAAACTCTCATTTGCGCAGACCACGACCAGGATGCGCACCGTTATAATGACCGTGGTGAAGTGAACATGTGGCTGCATGAAGAGCAGCAGCCAGTCCATGCCGAGCGTCTTGGAAATGTCATCGCAGATGACATAGTTGACGGTGTTGCGCGGCGTAAAGAGCAGGCCGTGCAATAGCGAGAGACAGCGATTGCGCAAATAAATGTTCTGAGCGACACCATCCTGATCCTCAGCAGGCGGCTTCATGCTGGGAAACAGCACAGCACGCTCTACATGCGAGTCCTGTAGACGCGGCAATTTGGCGGCCACATACTGGCCAAAGAGCAGCAGATCCGTGTGCCTGGGCTGACCGCCCAGCAGCGTTTCGAGCAGATTGAAAAGAATCTCACGCGTCGAATGGTCCTGAATGCTTGTGATGATGTGCAGCAATTTGACCAGCAGCTGCAGGTCACGCATAATCTTCACATTCTGCTTCTTCTCATTGGACTCCACCACCAGCTCCAGCAAGTGCTCCAGCAGCGAACGCAACAGTCCATTTGGTGCATTATGCCAAATCTCCAGATCGCACAGCAGATCCTGAAACGCGGTCACATTCGGTATGGCCGACATGTCGTGCCCGCTGTTCACAGTGCCCACCAGGCCAAAGGTCAGGTGCAGAATGTGCGAGTTCAACAAGTGTTTCTTCTTTTTAAAGAACATGCCCAGCGTCTGATAGCAACGCTTCCGATCCATTTCCGCCTGTGCAGCACGATTGCTGCGCACCACACAGGTCAGCGCCTTGACGCCCGCGTACAGCGACTCCACATCCTGGGCCATGGCAATGATGCCCAGCAGCACATTGCAGCCGCCGACGGTGTCAATCATGGCCGAAACTGGATGCGGACTAAAGACGCGCACGCCCAAATAGCCAACAACAACGCCGCCCAGCGAGCGACCCGCCCCAGCCAAATGACCCGCCGAATTGTGGAGGATTCTATAAAAGAAACAGACAAGAAATTATGAACAGTATAGAGTGCATTCGTCATGGGATTACTCACTTGATGGGCGTGGCATTCTCATGGGAATTCATATTTAGCTGCTTGGCAATGCTCTTGTTATCCGCCCGACTGTACACTTTGCGTATCTTGACGAGCGTCAGCTTGGACACCGCCTTCGCGTTCAGGCCGAGCAGCACACGGTCTTCCGGCACCAGCGGAGCCAGTGGCTCCGCCTGCTTGCCCAGCTGTGGCGCCTGCAGCGAGCCCATATAGTGTGGTCCCAGCTGATAGATGGTCTGCACCGTCTGCTGCGTGAGCACATCCTCCAGCAGATGGCAGACGCCCTGTTTCCAGCACAGGCGCGAATAACGACGCCAAATGGGCGGTGTGCCAATGTAGCCAAAGATTTGTGTAGCCGATGTCAGATTGACGCTGCCCGCGCCTGGATGCTGGGCTATATAGTGCAGCTTTTGCGTATGCATGGGCACACCGTCCAGGTAGAGCGAGAGACTCGAATTCTTAAGCACGGCACGATTAAGCACCACAACCAGATTGTGCCATTGACCTTCGTGCAACAGATCTGGACACCAGATACGAGCAATGCCATCATCCGAACCCTCCGGTTCCCAGTCGCCAATGCCTGAAAGCAAAGTGGATATGCAAATGAAATTATAAAATCAAATATAGCAGCGAAAAACCTATTTAAAGCAGGTTCTCAAGCCAAGGATACGCTTCAGAGCAGGTATGCATTTATGTTTAACTTATGAAATATTTTTACCCAAATTTAGAAGACCTAATTAATGTTCGGCTTGGCCAGGTCAAAAGTTGCTAAAGCAAATAGCCTATTAGCTTTTCACCCATTTTCCGAGCATCAAAAAGTTGTTTTTTTTTTGTAAGCGTCGTAATAGTCTAAATGCCCTATCTGAAAATGTATGCTAATATCGTTACTGTTATATCTACCTCTGAAGATAGATTCTGACCAAAACTATAATTGCCATATACCCCATATAGCTAAAGCTTTTATCCATCATACCTCTCTGTACAAATCTACAGGGCATAACAAGCAGATACGATATGCTTGGGTTTAAACTAAAGCTGTGAATTCCTGTGATTTCTTTTGGAATTCAATTTATTTTGCAGTTCATCGATAAACATCTATAAATAGTAAATTATATCATAGCAAAAGCAAAGCAAAGTATTAACTCAATGCAGGTGATTCAGATTATAAAAAAGAATTCTTACTAATTCGATAAGAATGAAGTCAGTGATAAGAATGATGAGAAATCAGAAGAGTCAGTCATCATGTTTGTTCTTGCACTTACTTTTTCTGGGCGTTACGAGCGTCTCCTGTGTGGAAACGACAATAGCCTTGTCTTTAGCCGAGAGCAGTATGGACAAACATGCCAAATTTTCCTCGCGTGGATTGTGAATGGTGCGCACCAGCGTTAGGAGACGCACACAATGCGGATCTATCTTCGGATCGGAGAACTTTTCCACACAAAACCATGTGGAATAACTGAGCCCGGTTTGCGGTGGAAATATGCGATCACCGGCACCGATGCCGCCAATCGTATTCGCATCAATTGTCCCGCCCGCTGTGGCTGTGGCCTGTGGTGCCAGCGATGGCAAATAGAGGCAACCAAAGCCCTCGGCGGACATGTCCAGCTCCACGAAAGGCGGCAGCGTGCTGGAGCCATGGGCACGAAAATCGCGTGGCGTTGTCATTGAAACCAGCGTCTTGATGCGCGTCAACGGCACCGGACCACCTTGTCGATACGGCTGCTGTAGATCGATATCGGCGCAGCACAGCGGCTCGCCGAGGCGCAGAAATTGACGCAGTTCTGTCGGTTGCAGCGCCTGCGCCGCCAGACGTTCCAGTATATACTGCATGGGCACATGCAACGGATGCAGCTCCTCGGCCAGAGCGCAACGTGTCAGCCTTAGCAGCTGCTCGGCCAGCCCATGATCGCACATAATCTGCTGGTTGCGCTCGCTCCGCACCAGCGACTTGATGATCTCGCTGAGGTACACTTGCAGCTGTATGGCCTGCATAGGAGCCGCATCGTGCTGCACGCCGGGCAAAAGCTTCAGCATGCATATAACTACGCCGGGATGCACAATGCGCGGTTCGGGTGCCGGCTGTGTTAAATTTAACTGACTGGGATGCACTGGTGGCGCTAACTCCTTGCTGGGCGAGCGCGTATGTGGCGCCGACTCGCTGAAGAGCGTTATCACTCCGCTCAAATTTGGCGACTCAAAGTTGTCCAAGGCGATGCTGTAGAGCAGTCGAAATACCACACAGATGTAGGACAAGGAGCTGGGTATGTGCTCGTCGAAGCTGCAAGGAATAGTAGCTAAATTGTAGTGTGCCCTAAAAGAAAACTAAAGAAGACTCACCTGAAGCTCAGTATGTCGCCGCTGAATACGTCATGGTAGTACTTTAATAGCGTTTGTTGTGGCTCATAGCTGCCCGTGAAGTCCTGCAGTATTGTGCCGCTGCCAAAGCAGCCAAGCAGACGCAACGTGTCGCACAGCGAGCTATTGCAGATCTCCTGATGAAAGAACTTGGCATTTGCGGGCTCGAAACGCATGGCAGTGGCCAGCGTCTGGCAGACGATCTGCAGCAGCAAAATGAGATCCTGTTGGGCAATGTCCGGCTGTGGCTGAGCCATGCTGCCATCCAGCGAGACAAACACGCTGGTCAGATAGACAAAGCCGCCCACCTTGCGGAACACGGTGCGTGTGCGATGCGAATCCTTGAGGCAGCCCAACAGCATGTTTAGTATCTGGATTTTAAATTCCACCTGATGTGGACTAATGCTGTGCATTAATGAAAGTATATAGAGCATGTCATCATCTCCACCAGCGGAGAGTATCAGCTCCCGAACGATGCCTAGCGCCTGAGGACGGCAATGCTTATACTTGACCAGCTCGTGTACGCACTTGGCACCTCCATATTCGCGAAATAGTTGCGCATTGTTGCTGGCACCGCCGCCCAGCAGCATTGAGAGTGCCTCCAGCACATGTTTGCCTAGTGTGTCCAGCAGATCCTCCTGCTCCTCAGCGCCTGGCTGCACGACAAGCGAATCATCACCGTTGGTAATTCGTCGCACATGATCTGCATATCGATTTAGGCAGCTGACAAGGATCTCCAGTATGCCCACCTCGCGATAGACATCCTTGAAGACGCTGTTGTGGCGCAGAATGTTGAGCAGCGTCTTCAGGCACAGAATGCTGCAGGAGGTCGATTGATTGTGCTTGAGCAGCAGCGATAAGCTGATCAGCTCCTTGCAGGGCACAAAGTTCAACTGAAAGACTATAAACTCAAGCAGATCATAGAATTTCTCCTGTATTTGTGGACTCTTCTGGTGTATGCGTTCCGCAAAGCTGCTCAGTGTGTGCTCCGATTCGAGTATAAAATAATTGGCATTCTCCGAGTGATAAACACGCGAAATGGCGTCTAAGATCGTGCAGCACAGTGCAGGTGTTGTCGATCTCAGAAATACCGTTTGCAGCACCTGGAATGCATACACATTCCGTACGCACGTCTCCCGTGAGCTGGCCTGCGGCAGCTGGAAATTCTGTAGCTTAAAGGCCGTATTGAATTGCGCTGCCGGCGGACGGAGCTCGTAAAAGCCGCACATGCATAGCGATGAGATCATCAATACCAGGTTGCGTATAGCTGCCTGGATTTCCAATGTTTGACTGCGCGCATTGTCGAATCTGTCAAACATGAAGATTTGTAGATTACAGGATATTATTATTATTATTATTATGAATTCACTCACTTGAGCAAAAAGTCACTGAGAAACACGTAGCCCTGGGAGGCGCGAAAGTCGTCCATTAGTATCTGGGATACTTGACTAGAATCCTTGAGGAAGCAAAAGACGGTGACAAACATTTCGACTATTTCCAGCGGATTGCCAAACGTCAAACGTTGCATGTTGTCCACGCACAGCGCCATGCAGCCCTTGGCTAGAATTATGGGATCGAGTTTAAATATTTTAAAGTTCAGCTTTTTTTAAAATCTATATAAATATATGCTCACAATGTATATAGGTAACAACGGCATCGGTTAAACCGTGCCTCGAGATGGTGGTCAGTATTTCGGCTGCGTTCTTGCGCCACACAATATTTTGCATGGGGCAGGGTGAGGTGATGGCGGAAAACAATAGCGTTAGATCATCCATGCGAGCCAGCTCCTCAGCTGGATATGGATAGGAGCACAGTTTCACGAGCAGCTGCACAAAAACCTTTTGCAATAATGTGCGACGCTCATGGGCATTAAAATCACTGGCACTGGCACCTTCAGCCGGCGGCTCATCGTCCTCCACTTGGGGCAGGTCAAAGAACAAATACAAACACTTGACTAACGTTGAGGGCACCGATGCAGCTGTCATCACCTAAAATTAGGGGTATTTGGAGAGGGAGTTAAACCCTATATCATAATTATAATAATGCTAGAAGCGTGTATGCCTCAAGAATAGGATGGATCCTGAGCGAATGATACTCTCTTTGATCTGTTGATTCATTACGAATAATCCAAGAATTATATTTTTGTCTTCCTCAGACTTTAACAAGTTGAGAAATATCTGACATGTAGGATCTACAATTTTTTATTAAAAGCATTTGATATTGAATACATACAGTATACAGTCCCAGTCCCCTATATCTAGCGTATTATATATTAGATAAAAATACAGCAGCGATTATAGTGCTAATATACATATATAAAGCTATAAAGTTCTTAAATGGTTGACATTCAAGTAAGGCCAGCTAACGAATGATAAGTATAGAGGTCACTTTAATATCTCTCCTATACACTCATAAAAATATCTATAGTTTCGTATATATACACATGTGAATATCTCTAGAAGACAAATATATCAAAAAGAGAAAGGCTATCTTTGACACGCCGAAGATTAAATTCCCTTGTAGACATATATCTAAGTGCTTTAATAAGAAAAATTAATTTCCGTCCGATTGTTCCTATTGGGAGCTATATAGTCACCCAATTTGAAGCAGATTAGCATATATATTATGTCAAGATATCTGTTTATGCAAAAAATAACTTTTCGACCGCTTCTTTCTTGGGAGCTATGACTGTGACTATGACTATATCGACTCGGCTGTTGATACTGATTAAGAATATATATACTTTATCGGGTTACTTCTACAAGGGCATAAAAAACAAATGAGATGTGCATGCATGTAAAGCTTGCTTTTGGAACATAAAGCTTCAGATCATAGAGTTCAGTTGTGTATAAATATATGTATTTCAAGCTAACCTGTATGAGCGAGACATCGCCATTGGCCAAGAGATTCAGTGTGGCCAACAGCAGCCAACCGCTGCTGGTATCCTCCGTTGTTTCCACCTCGAGAAACTTGACAATCGCTATGGAGGCAGCCTCTGTGCTTTGATTCGATGCACGTTTACGTATCTCGCTCACCATCAGGCGGGACACCTGCTGACAGAAGGCAACCACGTCCCAGAATTTTTCGCTCATATCGTTAGCAGGGCTGCTGCTAAACACCTGCGAAGCCATAAAAACAGCACAGTAATTAGTTGACATATTTAAAAAAATATATTGAAATATTTCAGTAAATTCCACAAACCTTGCAAAATAGTGGGAGCATCTCATAGAGTTTGCCATCCCGTTCGTTTTCGCTGAGCGGCTCCTTGGGATGCGTGTACTCGTTGAAGAGCTTTTTCAGTGTGGCCAGGCTCATTTGTATGCGTGCATCTAGCAGTGCTTCCTCGCCGGTGCGTCCATTCGCAGCGCTGGTACTGGGGCTGGCATTGCTGCTGCTGCTGCTGCTCGATGCGCTGCCGCTGCTAGCGCTGGCCGCGCCGCGCAGCTTTCGCATAACGTTCATAGCTGTTGTTGTTGACTTCGCTGCTGCTGCTGCTGCTGGTGTTCAAACTGCAAATGCGCAAAACAAATTGAATTACTTAAACGGCTGAAAAATAATCACATCATCCAGCGTCCACTTGACATTCTACATTCTATTGCTTTGCTGCCAACAGTCGCAGCCGCATTAATTAACGACTCCGTTAACGCTGTGATTCACCGATCGAGCTTGGCAAGTTGTCTTCCACAATTGTTATCGTAGTTGTTGTCTTTGTTGTTTTTGCTTTTCAAAATTCATTGTTTTTTAAGGCGTAATGTTTATACACGACGCGCCCATCGAAGTGAACGAACGTGCGAACGAACGTTCGCCTCTGTGTTTGAACTGTCTGTGAGTGTGTGTGTGTGTGTGTGTGTGAATAAATGCTTAAGCGTGGGCGAAGCGCCTTGTTGTTGCCAGTTCAATGGGGTTAAGTGAACTAAATGCCGCTGCTTTGGCAGCTTTTCAATAAATCATAAAAACAAATATTTACACTTATTGCACAAACAATAACTGTAACAGCTGTTTGCCGTTTACTTTTGCTTTGCACTCTTATCTCTTTTTGCTACTGTTCACAACCTGCTGCCAACGCATTTGGGGCATGAGTTGCAACTGAAACCAACGACTGCTCTTTTTTTCGCGTTTTCCCCATTCCACACGCTTTCGTTGCGCGCTCTTTGTTTTGCTCGTGTCAATCGCGCTGCTACGACAATTTTTATTGATTTTTCTGCTCTCTCGCGCTCTCTCCGTCCAGCGGAGCACCATTGCTCGGGCAGAAAGTTGAAAATTTTCACAAACATTTTTCACCTAGTTTTCACATGATTTGACACTTACTTTTTATGCACATATCAAGCATGGTTTTTGTTTTGCGTTTTTCATTAGTTTTCGTAATTAATTCGTTTGTTTTTCCATTGAAAAATACGTTTTGTTGCACACGAACGAACTGAAGTTCAATAAAGGAGAACGATATTTACGTGACTTGTTAGAGGTGGCACAAACTATCGCACGTAACGGATGTAGAGTCACGATATTTATTTAAAAATATATTTTACATGAATTATTAATACATATGCAAATTATTTACATCTACACCATTTTAATTGTATTATTGCGAAAGGGCTTTTGTTTATATTTCCCACAACGTGTCTATTTGAACGCTTAAAATAAATATCACTTCACGGCTCATCACTGTTGTCAGATGTCTGTGTTGCAAAACGGCGCACATTGCTCTCTCCGAGTGGGCTGCCAGCCCACTGCAAACACTCTTTGTGCTGCCAACTAAACTGAATTGTAAGTGGCGCGCTGCTTAAAATGTAAGCAAAATTGATATATAAACCAAAAAAAGATATTGTAAAATGGCCAACAATATAAAAGCTGTCATTTATTTGTATGTTATCGACACTAAAATAACTGGAATATATTTGAAGTTCAAGAACATCTCGAACAATCGAAATGGCGCGTAGCAATTCGTTTACCGACGAGCCATTTACAGTTTCATTCTCCTCAGAAGGGTATGAGGAGTCATCGCGGACAATTTGTATAATGCCTCCGCGTCCAGGCACAGCGCCCAAGACTTTCCAGGAGCTGCATATACCGCGCGAACAATTGACGCCCGTCCATTATCCCATACAGGAGGCGCAGCGTTGGCTAACGTTGATGGGCAAAAATGGCAAGGTCTATCGCTTTCCGTTGCCCACTATTCTGCCCAAGGTCATACAGACCCGTTTCGTGCCTAAGGGCGAGCTGCCCAAGGACGTGGCTGTGGATCGCCGCCGAAGACAGTACAGCAGAATCAATTTGATCGAGGAGCTGAAAAAAGCCGGACTTACCGATGATATGCTGCAGCCCACCGAAGAGCAGTACGACCTGATGTCCGAATTTGCCTTCCCGCACAAATTTCCGCTGAGCTATTTCGATGACAGCAACTACGACATCAGCTCCCCAGATGCCTGGTTTGAGCTCGGCATTGTTGGCGGTGTCCGTTATCCTCTTCCGGCACGTGCCTATCTTCCCTATAATCGGAGTCTGCGGAGCTGCCGCTGGGCCGTGGCAGCGGTCACAGCGTACAACGAGAAAACGGATCTCTGGACGCTGACCTCATTGGACGACGAGTGCACCTACGAGGTTCCCAAGTTACAATTCATGTTCCTGGCCGAGGATCCGCATAAGTACATACAGCGTCTCAAGTCGGCTGTGCATGAGCGTCACAAGGGCGAACAACTGATGCTCATGGAGCTAATTGTCGACTGTGTGCTCCATGATGACATCGAGTCGACGACCTTCCAGAGCTTCAAGCCCATTGAGGCGCTGCTGCAGCAGTCCAAGGTCTCGGAGCAGTGCAAGAGGCGTCTAAGGTCCGAGGTTAACATCGTGTTTGAGCGTCTGATGGCACTCTATGAGCTGGAGCAGTTTATCATACACATGCCCAAGGAGTTTCCGCAGTTCCGCAACATATCCTTAAAGGAGTTCATGCCAGCCGCCGCACCCGTTGACTTTGCCGAACAGGAGCGCCGCGAGCTGCAGGCTCTCGCTATTAATATAAAGGAGAAACGATATGGCTGGCTGCGAGCTAGCCTTTTTTATTGCGCCGGTGGCATTGAGGCCATGATGGGCGTGGCCGTCGAATGCCAGCACATCGAAACGCTGACCATATTCGTATGCAATTTCAATAAGCCAACAGCATTGGTGGACTTCCTGCAGTCGCAGGAGGCGCACAGCGACTCCGTCTCCACCTTTCTGAAGGTCTATTGGCCAGAGCAGCTGACCACGGTGATTGCCCTGGTGTTGCGAGCCTTGGGCAAGGGCTGGCTGGACATCTCGCTGAACAATTGGACCGTTTACCAGATGTGCAAGATCTCCCGTTTCATATGGCAGGTCAAGTTTCGTATGCAAGAGTCCATGGAGGTGCTGCTGCTCTCGTCGCTGATGAACTTCTCTAACCTGGTCTGTGATCCCTGTCTGCAATTTCTGCAACTCAAGCATAATTATAAGTGGACCAGCGATTTTATAGAGACTGAGTTTCCATTTCCAAAGCCCGTCTTTGCCCTGACCATAGGCATTAATGAGGAACGGAAGGTCTTCTACTCAACGAATCCGGATGAGTTTCAACCAGCGCTGATGGATATTTACAAACGGGGCTTGGAGAAGACCTCGGGCGTGCGCACCATTGAAGCGGAAGTGATGAGCAATTTAAAGTTCGCACATAATCTATATATATTGACCGTCGAACTGATCGAGGACAGGTTCCTTGTGCAGAACGAATTAATGCGCCGTTGCTATGCTCAGGCGGTGCTTCCGCTGAAGGCCTATGCGCGGCATTACGAGAGATTCATCGACTTTTATCTGCTGAATGTAGTCGAATTCATGAAGGAATATGCGGCGGCCCATAAGCCCTCATCGCAGGTCAAGTGGGATATACTGGAGCACAAGCGGCAAAAGGAGGAGATTCGTCAAATATTGCCCGCCTACATAACAATCGGACCTTTCTACATTAATGTGGACATCATAAAGCAGTTCATGATCAAGAAATACATAGACATAGTGCGCCGCATCTTTGAGTACTACGTGGATCGCATGTACGAGACGAACGAGCAGGTAGTGGAGCGCTGTCAGGAGGTATTCAATAAAATTGCCGTGCGTCCTATCAGCATTGAGCATTTGTTCGAGATTCGTGATTTTTCACTGACAGTGCCCGATGTGGTCGACCAGCTGCGTGCCGATATCCAGGTGATGTGGCTGGAGTACGATCTGCTGGATAGTTTCTTTTACAATCTGAGCGATCATCAGTTTGCCATGAAATGGAATGCATATGCCTGGCCACATCAGATCATGATGCGGTTATCCACACTGAAGGAGGAGCAGAAGCTGGACATCGAAGAGTTTCTGCGCCAGCATTACAGCGAATGCCAGGTCTTTGAAGAGCGTCTCGAATCGCTCAACGATGAGGTTCAGGCTTTCTCGCTGGTCTTCAATCCTAATCGTGCCCAGGAAACTTCTGTCGATATAAAACTAACTTGGCAGCTGATAAGGGAACTGGAGAAGGTCGGACGAACGCTGCAGTATCGTCAGGAACTGTTCGAATTGGAGCCACTTTCCACGGAATTTCTGACCAGCATCATCAAGAGCTTTGACCCATATAAACAGCTATGGTATGCCTGCGCCAACTTTCAGAAACTGGAGGATGCCACCCTGGGTAACCCAATTTCGCTGCTCGATCTTGATGAAGTTTGGGCCAATCTAATGAATCTGCGCAATGAGCTAGTCGAATCGCTGGATAACTTCAGTGAGAAGGCCGAGATTATGGATGTGGCCCATGTATTTATTGACAAAATCGATGAATTCGTTCCCGTCTTCAATAGCGTCAAGGATTTGCGTAACGAGAACTGGATGTATTTGCATTGGATGGATCTCAGTCGTGTTATTGGCAACGATATAAAGTATACCGCATCGATGAACTATCAATATCTCATACGAAAGGGCATCTTGGACTTTCTGCCCGACGTGCATGAGATATCTGTAAAGGCCACCAACGAGGCTGAGGAAATTCAACGCGCCATCGAGGAGGAGGAGCGACGCAAACAGGCCGAGTTGGATGCCTTACTGTTGCGAAAACAGTTGCGCAAGTGCCGCAGGGATATTGTTTAGAAGATTTGCCCCTCGAAACTTATGACCTTTCCATACAGATTGCAAAGTTCGATGTGCGATTTTTGTTTATGCTTCAATAAATCGCATTTAAGCGTCGTTATAATCGCATTGAATAACCATTGGAATTTAAATATTGTCTTTTTTGCTTTGTTCTTGTATCCTTGTGTGTTGACGTTTTTCCTCTGAGTTCACATTTATATCTTCTGAACACGTTCCACTATTACCTATTTTGCTTACCGACCATTTCGTATATCTCTCATACTAGTCTCGAGAAAGGTCCTTTCTAATCTTCAATTAAATTTTTTAATTATCTTTTACTCTTTCACTGTCCGCCTCTTAACTTATCTATTTTTTGTACATCGCCTTTCTATACGATTCTCATGCTATCAAGTCTCACTATCTCATGCAAAATTGCAATTGCAGCTTAAATATTATAAGCTTGTTAGTGATATATAAAATTAACGATTCAACTCTTCTGGCATTAAAAAATAAATCGTTTTCTTTTAGTTTCACTGTCATGAACTGGCGGATCGTGTGAAAGGAAACCTTTTTAAAACAAAAAAGTACCTACTTACAGACAATCAGAACCTATGTTGGTAAGTTTATATTAACAACTGCTACTTTACTTGATAAATCTTAGCATATCAATGCGATATACGTGACATCCACATATATTAAAGCTTGGGTAAAGAACATCGCCTAGTCGAGAGCTCTTGTATACACTCATCTCTTCGGAATTGAAACTAAAATCTGAATTTTCATAGACATTCATATTTTTATAAAATGTATCCAAAGTCTGTAATAGAACTCAGAACCCTTTGTGACTAGAAAAGCTGTAAACTTGCATCAGTACTCATTGAGACCAGAAAAGTTGCAAAGATCAGTCCAAAATTGGCGGTAATTCGTAGGCTTGATCCGGTTAGTCTCTTATGCTGCGCCTTGAAGAACATCACGGATACGGCCAAGGGCAGCTCCACTTGCTGCTCACGCGCATCGAATTCCAGGTCATGTCGTTGGCCCAGCACCAGCCTCGCATGTTGCAGCACATTCTGGTGTGGTACGTGTCCTTCAAGCAGCGTCAATTCTGTCGTATAGAACTCGTAGCTGACGCTGAGCAACATATTGCGGCAGCCGAGACTCTGCTGTTGCTCATCGTAAATGCCCTGAATGGGTGGCAGCTGCTGACCATCAGCAGAGTCCAGCTGGATTGGCAGCCATTTATCCGGCTGCGGTCTGCCCAGCTGCGAGACAAAAACCTTGCCCAGATCATCGAGCCGCGTGCAATTGTGGGGCAGCAACTGTCGCCAAATGTGCGACTGCAACTGCTGGCAGTAGTCCGAATGGTTGTCGTGCTCCGGCGCCAGTTGACTCATTTGGCATTGCCTGGCCAGGTCGATGCCAAAGCTGACGGCATGACGCGGCTCCAAGCTGTGCCTGCGGCAAGGTGTCAGCCAGTGCTGATTATGGTCGCTGGCATTGCTCTGGAAGTAGCTGAGCAAGCGCAGAGACTGCACCGTTTCGTTTCTCTGGTCCGTTGGAAGCATCATTCCCAACAGTACTGGTGCACCCAGCACATAACCAAGTGGCCCAGAGCTGGGCTTCTTGCCCTCGTTGTTATTGACAGACTTGTAGACCAGCGCATAGCTCAGCCAAAGCTCTTGATGCTCCTCCTCCACGCCGGCTTCCCTGAGCAGCAGCTTGGCATCCAAAATGTGTGTATAGTTGTGCGTCACTTCCAGCTTTATGCTATCCACCAGCATGTCCACTTGTGTCTCATTCCCAGCCAGACAAAGTACTTGCGATTGCAGCAGCAGCTGTTGGCACACTTGTATGCTAATGCCCGGTACGTCTTCCTGTTCCTCCGGTTCACGTGGCCGCGACAACAACTGGTGGCTGCTGGTCACATTGAGCAGTGTCCAGAGATGGGTTTGCATTTGCGACGCATCGCTTAGAAGGCAGCTGCTCCGCATGGGCTGCAAATACAACAATGTCTGCTTCAGCTGGCAACTGGCGCTCTCATAACCCATGGGCAGCTCCAAGCTGGACAGCTCTTTACTCTCGGGCTGCCATAGCTGCAGCGCTTGTCCATATTTATAGTGCGCCGCAAATTGTGTGGACGGCAATTGCGTATCATACCCGTTCAGCTGTTCCGGCCATTTATTGTACTGTGCTGCATCGAAATTGTTGCTTGGCGTCTGGAGAATAAAAGGAAATACATGATTAAATTATATGTTAATGGGATTTATCTTTGATATGACAAGGATGGATTATTGCAGCTATTAGTGAGATGTGACAATCTACTTTAATTGAATCCCTTTAAAATGCTATGGCATCAGACTATAAACACCCTAGTTAATCACGAATGCATTTGCCAGGATACAATAGGGTAAAGGGAAGACATTCACCTGTATTTTGGCTGGATTTGTGTTGCTGCGAAAGACGCACAACCAGCCATCGCTGAGCTGACATGTGGGCAGTCCATGGTTGTACTGAAAGTCCTCCAGGCGCGTCGGCTGCTCTGGCAAGCAGCTGAATACCTGCAGCGTCTCCTGCGGACAATCGGGATCGCAGCAGCAATTTATTTCGCAAAAATCATTGTACAAATCACAGGCGCAGTAGGCAAAGCGATTAGTCGCGCGGAAAGGCGCAGTTGTGGCATTTAATGGCAGCGTTTCAGTGGTTGTAGCAGGCGTCGAGCCGCTTCGTCTGGGCGCTGCAGTTGTTCGTGGCTTTGGTGTCTTGCGTGGCGGGAAAGTCTGACTGGGAGTGCTCACAGCTTCGGGCACGGGGCTAATGTCAGTGGTGATCATGTCCGCAACAATAGTTGTCGTTGGAATCTCTGTAGTTGTTGATGTTGTTGTAGTCGTTGTTGATGTTGTTGTTGTTGTGCTGGTGTTATAGCTCTGCGAGACGCCGATCTTGATGCACTGCATCGGCGTCGAGAGCAGGCAGATGCATAATGCAGTCAGTTTAAGTAATGGCCCTAAGCATAACATGGTTGTTAATTATTTAAATTCCACGCCGTATTCCTCAAATTTGCGAAATATCAAGCTCAGCTCGACAATTATTTTGCCAGAGCTGCGTGTTAGCAGTTTGTAGCTGTAAAAGATTAGGCGGTTATTAAATATAAATAGTTCGATTTAAAATGACACTAGCTGCACGTAAAAAACGAGATTAATCTTCAGACGAGACTTACGATTAAACGAACGGAGTATACTATAACCAATAAAGCTTTTTACTTAAGTAAAAAAATGTTACTATAAGTTCCTAAATATAGATGACAGATACTCTTCAACACTCATTTCTTGTTAAAATTGCATTTAAGGTGCGAGTTGTAAAAAACTGTGCTTAGTTGTATTTAAGCTGTAAGTTAAATGAACTGCATGTTAGCGCAAAAATCAAAGCACTTAGATGCTTTCAAAATTCTTTACTCCTATACATTGAGTAATTACTACTCAATTAATAATAATTACTCAATGACTCCTATATAAGGATTTAAAAGTTCTTTTTAACTCTTCCTTATTGACAATAGCTTAATTGTGCTTAGTTGAACTATAAACTTTGGTTTAAGCCAACAGCATTTAAGCTTTAAAGCTCAATTGGAAATCTTATGTGCTTTCAACGTTTTTAGGTATTTCTTTATAGCGTGAGGAATATAAATTGTGCCTAGTTGAACTTTAAACTTCAAGTTCATTTAAATTTTGTCATAGTTGTCTCAAGATAAAGCTTGATTTGTCAAAATCTGGTTTACAAAATCTCATGTTCCCTGTCCTTTGCGCCTAATCGAAAGCTTTTGTGATATTTTAAGCAAGTGTCATTTAAACGTACCGCTCCACTCCCGAGTACAGTAAATCGGTTTTATGCAGCGCTGCGCCGCCGCCACCAAAACGTTCCTTGATGCTCTGCCACCAGCTGTTTGGGGCAATCTTCCAGGTGTTTATCTCCAGGCGATGAGCACCGGGTGTTGATGGCATATGCGCAAATCCGTAGCCGACGGGCCAGCACTGCTGGAGCACGTTCACGGCGTAGACCTCGACAAGGAGACGCGGCCAACCCTGAATCGCAGCGGTGCACAAATGTATGTCCAGGGGTTGAGCGAAATCGGAGCTGTTTTGTAGGCGATGGCTGGAAACGTGCGTCTGTCCCTGCAGCTCGCCCTGAACCAAACGCCAAGCGTTGCCTGTGCGCAGTGGGCGTGGCCAATTAGAAAGTGTATACACACATATATTTGACAAAATAGAAATAGTTTTTCGCTTGCTATTTACCGCTCTGCAGACTCCACTTGCAGTACAAATGTGGCTCGTCGAAATCAACAGCTTTCAGTATTTGTCCAATTATGTGCACCTCCGCCATCAATTGTTTTATATATTTTATTTAACAACTATTTACTGCACTCAAATATGTTTATTTAAACAGTATTTACACAGCTAGACTTTCAAAAGCGAGTCGCGTAAGACATTTTTATGTTTTGGCTGCCAGTCGTCGTTGCCAGAGCAACCGATTGTTGCCATGACTGCCCTGGACATACCCTATTTGCAGGGTATACAAACACGACTAGAAAAATAATTTTAAAATATTACAAGTTATATATTTTCTTATTTATTTGGTATTGATATTATTATTTTGAGTGATTTCCGCAATGCGCGGTTCCATCGATAATTGCTCGATTTGCAGCCGATAAATTGTGGTGGCAACACGATATTTATCGGTGCTGCCAACCTGTGCACAACGCATGCGCACGGGCTGCCAAAATGTTTGGTGAATTTGTACTTGAAATCAAAAAACGTTTGTGAGGTGGAATTTTTATTGAAATGCTTAAAATGCGTTATAAACAGCGAAAATTTGAATAAAATTATTAGCTAATTTGGCTTTTAAAGAGCATTTGAAATACTAGGCAGCATCTTTGATTTAGAACAAATCTTGTATATCTATGCAGAGAGAACTTCACAGCTTGCGGCCTAATAATTAAGCAGTTTTATTAACCTAAAATTTGTTTTTTTGCTACGACAACAGCGAGAACTGGACTGTGGCATATATATGAATGTATTTATCTTTGCGTGAACCAAGAATCTTCCTTAATTTGCGGCACATTATATCTGATTTTAACCGGCGCCAATATATGCATAATCATGTGCTTGCACTCAGTGGTGGCTGATGGATTTTTTGGGAATACCAGCGATTGATTGATGCGCTTCAGCAGTATGTGCACATTGGAGCCATCGTAAGGAAGGCGACCAAAGACCATCGCATAGCAGACAACGCCGCAGGCCCAAACATCAGACATGAATGGATCATAGGCAATGCCTGAGTGGGGGAGGGGTTAGGGAGATAATTTTACAAAAGGTTAACAATAAGATTTGGTATTTGATCGGATACCCTTCAATATTTCTGGACTGGCGTATGCGTAGCTCCCACAGAAGGTCTTTGATAGCACCACCTGATTTTCGTTGGTGCGCGTATCCTTGCGCGCAAAACCAAAGTCGATTAACTTCAAATTCCAGTTCTCATCCAGCAAAAGGTTCTCACATTTGATATCACGATGTACGACGCCCTTGCTGTGTATATACTCAACGGCGCTGATCAATTGTTTAAAGAGTGTCCGCGATTGCGGCTCATCCAGAAATTTCTTCTCGCGCACATAGTCGAGCAATGTGCCGTTCTCCGCGAGCTGCATTATCAAATAGACTCTGTGGTTGGGTAGATTGGCGATGACAAGGAGAAGAACAAGATGGTCAGCTATAGGTCAGTCTATTACCTGTGACTCGTCTCAATGCTTTGATAGAACGTTATCAGATTTTCATGATGCAGTCCCTTCACAGCCTCAATTTCGCGGGGTAGAAACTTTTGTGTGTATTCGGATGGCGCCTTGACCTTGGATATTATTTTAACGGCCACCCGCTTGCCATACTCCTCGGAGAAGCCAATCTTGACCTTCGCATAGTTGCCCGTGCCAATTACCTTGCCCAATATGATGCCATGCTCTTCCAGTATGGTTTTTTGGGGCTTGGCCTTTTCGTCCTTGGTCGCAGGTGAAGTGGGCTTGGCCTGATTGGGCTTCTCGCTGTTGAACGTATAGACTTTCTGTTCGGTCCGTCGACCCGAATTTTGATCGGTGACTAGATCTTGCGATGAACTTGCAGCAACTGGGGGCAGAGATGGTGATAGCACACATGCAATTCAATAGAGTCAGATTAGCATTATTATTTTGATTCAGATACTTACTTGGGTCACCCTTTCTCTTTGGGGCTGTCGCCATTTAAAATGGTCCACAAACTTGATCTGTGGCAACCTGCGCCAGGATGTTACCGAACTCGTCGAGTGCTGTTGTCGTGAAAAAACCAAAGTATCATTGAGAATTTTACTTTAGCATATTTGTTATAAAACTTTAAAATTGAAAAACCAGAATATTTTTTTATCTATCCGTTTTTGACAAATATTTGCCAGCATTTCTGTTTTTCAATTACAAAACACACACTCACACATTTAAGTCCCGTGGTGTGATGCTTTAAGCTTACGTATAGAATTTGTATCTTATCTTTTATATAAGAGCAAGGATCATGTGAAAAATTTAAAACACGTCACATCTGCTTTTTCGTGATATAATTATAATACTCTTTATAAAAGTATAGCTAAAAGTTTCTCGGCATAAGAACCTGTTGATTCGATTTCAATAACATACATTTGAAAAAATATTTTAAAAATCAGACTTTTGGTTGAATTTATCTTTCTTTTCAAGGAATTTAATTCAATATATATAAAAGTTAGCGCAAATTAAATTTCATAAAATTTAAGTAATAATAATATACCCTCTCTTCATTATTTCTCCTCGATACTTGTGACTCGTGTGCTTAACGCGCGAAATCTAAAGAAAATTTCTGTGAACGGGTTATAATTGTATTGGAAAATCAACAAGAGCCCCCGGTTTTGGGTAGAGCGAGAGGAATATCATTTTTTTTTAATTGAATTTATATGCCAAAGGCGTTGCGGTTGCCTTGTTTATGCAGTTGCCAGTTGTGTAATAACTCAAGCAAAAATCAAATAAGCCACACAACAACAAAAAACAGCCTGGCGAGCCGACACACAGTGTGTGGCTGTGTGTGGTGTGTGTGTGTGTGTGTGTGTGTGTGTGTGTGTGTGTGTGTGTGTGTGTGTGTGTGTGTGTGTGTGTGTGTGTGTGTGTGTGTGTGTGTGTGTGTGTGTGTGTGTGTGTGTGTGTGTGTAAAATGGCCGTAACTTTTACTGGGCGGTTCAGTTTTATTCCGCGCACAGAGCCCCTAGCCATTGGTTACCTACATTTTTACTTAACTTTGGACGTTGTTTGAGTTTTGGTTTATGAAATTTTCACATTTTTGTTCTCTTCCTTTTTTTTTGCATTACATTGCTTTTATTGTGCGCCGCCAGCCACGCCCTAGCCCCCCGCCCATCAGCTTATGTTAAAGTAGCTTAAGGTCATTCGAGCGGTTTGTAAATTTCAATTGAAATGCTCGCACACTCACACATATTACATATATTTTTAAAGAATTTTTTTTTTATTTGTCGTGTTTTTCCTTTTATTTTGTATTTTTGGCCTTGCTTCTCGTTTTACCATTGCGTGCAAGTGGAATTTTATGTTTCATTTAAAATTGAAATGTAGCTGGCAGCAAAACAAAGTCGCCTGCAATTGGCTGTGGAATTTAATACAGTCTACTTGGCCCTACAGGCTCGCTTTGCTCGCCCCTCGCACCACGCCTGCCCGCTTCAGATGCTGCTGTCCTCGCTTCTGTATTAAATAAAATATTTATAATTTCATAATGAAAAAGAGCAGCATGCCAAAGATAATACGAGAACTGGGGCTATACACTCTCTTTCATAATACCCCTGACCTGTGCAGGCATTTTAACTTTCATCTGAGACTTGTTGCGTGTCGGGGGAGAAGAGAATATATATTGAATATTGAAAACAATGATGACTGTCTAAATAGGGCTAATATTTTTAAACTACTGAATGATATTTTTACTCAAAAGAAAAGCCTTTAAATCCAAACGGGTCAAACCTGCATTTATTAACTATGCACCGAACTTTGAACCGACTCAAAAACAAATTCTGTAAATTTGTTTTAATTTATTGCAATAAAAACAAGTCTTTTCCTTGATACAAAGGCAAATATTACCTAAAAAATATATAAATAAAATATTTTTTATTTTATATATACACTTTTTATTACAATAAAATAAAATAAAAATAAATAATAATTATTACAAAAATAATAAAAATAAAAAAACAAAAAAATATAAATCAGCAGATATATAAAGCAAAAAAAAAAAATAAATAAATCAAAACTGTTAATGAAAAGTGTAGGGAAATAGCAAATATAATAATTAATCCAAAATAGTTACCCTAATATCATTTGATCAATAATTTGCATTTTGTTCAATTCAATAAAAACAATCAATTGTTGTAATATCTATGTCTACTAAGACTGAACTCATTGATCTATGCCCATCCAATAGCTGGGAATCCTTGGCTGGATTAGCAAACCCATTTCTTACATACCTGACATTATTTATTGATAAAGCACTCTGTAGTGTATTCAAAGTGCGATTTGTTGTTTCATGCATTGTGCATTCTTGTTTTGTGGCCAACATGCCCGGACATTGCTACCTGTCGCCTTTTTCGCAGCTTGCATGTTAATGCTCCGCCATTACGTTGATTTCACAATATCCTTGCACATCCTGTCCAGAGAGCAGCACTCCGACTGGCCCCGCAGCTGAGCAGCGCAAATGTCAAAATTGTTTGTGGCAGTTGCCGCCGCAGCTGCGTTGCCAGCGGAAATGCCGCTACCCTGGACAGGAGAGGCAGGATGCAAACCATAACGAGTGGAAGAGGGGGGCTGGCGGGGCCAGGAGCTTCCGCACACACACGGCATCTTCTTTTCTGGCGCACGCAAAACCGGCAAAACAGCAAAAATGACAACTGAAATATGCGACGCTCTGCAAATTTGTGAGTCAGTCCGTCCGACAGTCCCGGAGATCTGGGATGCTGGGCTTTGGTCCCAGGGCTCTGGCATTGTGGTTTACGTCACGCATCATCGTCAGGCGGCAGGAGCTGCTGGTGGAACAACAGGGCGCTGCTGCTTCAAGGCGGCTGCCGATGTTTCTTCTGTTGCTGTTTGCTGTTTGATATTTCTTCAGCTGCCGCACTTGCTGTTAAAGCCGGCCAGGATGATGTCAAGACTCCTCGTGACTTATCATTGGGCAGTTCGTGTACTGGCGCCATCTACCGGCACGAGCTTACACTCGGTGACGTGTTTGCGCATAATGAGCCGCCCGGTAGGCGCCCAGGGGCGCGTCCAGTCCAGTCCTGACTGTTCCGGGCATCGCCTTTGTTGTGGTTCATATATCCTTGCATGCATCTGAAATGCCATTCATTTGCGGCAATCCCTGCCTAGGCACCGGGCTGCATCCTACCCCACCTGCCCTGCTCCGGGATGAGCTTACGTCGTTTTTCACTTATCCGCTTAAGCCGCTCGCTCGTCCCCTGCCTTTCTGGCAGTAGTCCTGTCATTAACATCGCTCGATGCTGTGCATAAAAAGCAACAACAACCTTTTCGCCGGTCAGAAATAATCGCAATGCAAATCTTTGTGCAACGGAAATGAGAATGAAAGAGCTTCAGAGCACGGAATAATCATAAGGCAACACACTTGTAGGGCACAAACATCCCAGCTGGAGAGGGGTGGTTATCTAAAGGATAAGCTGCGAGCTGCTAAAATCGTAACCAAAAGCACCTGGTTCTTTGAGATGCTTATTATCCCATTAAATAACCCAACAGCGTGTTGCATACCAGATTCAAAAGGATATCTGATTGTTTTAAGATTTTTAAAATTACAATGAGTTCATAAAAGCTCTTTTAAGACTCGTCGCAACTGGCAGAGCTAGGACACGCTAGTTCTACTTATATTATATTTATTAAATCGAGGGCCGAGAGGGTCTAATAGAATAGTATTTGCTTGCTAAATAAGCTGTGATCTGAGTAGGAGAGATAATACCTCTTATTCCAGGTAATTTCTGAGTTGCATTTTGTAAAGATGATATTTGATTATGTAGTAGACGACCAGCAATCCCCCAGCTTAAAATAAGCCGAAATTAGTTCAACTTGCAAAATCGAATATTCTGTGCAAGGACATTTCAATTAGAAATCTTAACTAACACTGCAGACCTCACTCAAAGGGGGAGGAATTCATTAGGCCAATATGTTTTGGCCAGCTTGTGATTTGCAACCCGATGACAATTTTCCCAATAGCAAAGGCACTGATTTAAATATGTAAACAATTACATATAACAGCAATGCGAATAAAATATAAATAATAGAAGGACAATTAGACATTTTGCACCAACGCAGAGGGTACAACAAATTGCTTATATATTTTGTTACGCAAAGAAAGCAGCTACACAGAATAAAAATTAGGTAAATAAATAAATACAAAATTATATCTATTTATTTGAAGGTTCAAAAAATAGTTAAAAATAAAAAAATATTTATATTTATATACGAATTTATGTTGGATTAATTTTCATGATTTTTAAACACACTTTTAGCTTGGCTTCCTTATTATTAGCAGCTAAATCTTATTTTTTTAGCTTGCAAAAGCAACTTCTTTCTAAAGCTTTGTTTATAATAGATGATTGTCCTTCTTTTTAAAAACAATTTGGTATTTACTTAAATTTTTAATAACTTTTTGTAATACCTCTGCATGTTTTGAAACCAAATTTTTGGAAATAATCTACTTAAAATAGATTTCTGCTTTGGCTTCTCTAAATTTTAAATGCGCGCTCAATTCTATCTTTTTAAGGGCGTTCACTCTTCGGCATATCCCAAACTGCTGTGCTTCCTTGCGATGTCACATAGAAATATATTTAAAATACTCTACAGTATTATTATATGACTACTAATTAATTTCAGCCTTGGGCTAGACCATATAAAAAGGCTCTTCAAGCCAATTGGCATCAACAGTTGCAACTAGATTTCACTGTCGCTTGCTAGCAAATTTCCAAAGTGATTAAGAAAAGTGAAAATGTTTTTTAAGTATTTGAGGGAGCCAACGCTGACAGATCTGATGCCCAGTCGAGATGCGTACAAGTATTTGGAGTATGGAATGACGGCCTTGGGCTGGATGCCGCAGGCCGTGAATGCCAGATATCGCGTTCTATACCGGATCTGGACAATATTTGTGATCACGCTGGCTGGTTATTTGCCCATCGGTCTGTCCATAACCTATGTGAAGGAGTTTAGCACGTTTACGCCCGGGGAACTGTTTACTTCGCTGCAAGCGGGCATCAATGCGCCGGGCGCCTTCACCCGTGGCATGATATCCTTTCTGAACGTGTGGCGTCTCGCCGAGCTGAAGCAGCTGTTCGATGAAATGGACAAGCGTTGCGTGAAGGACGAGGAGCGGATTGAGGTGCATCGCGGAGTGAAACGCTGCAATTCGCTATATCTTTTATATCAGTTCACCTACACGATCTTCGTGACCATCACCTACTTGACCTCGGTGATGAGGGGCCTGACGCCTTGGCGTTTGTATAACTGCTTTGTGGATTGGCGCGATGGCACCTCCAGCCTGTTGATAGCTTCCTTTATTGAGTATCTTTTTATGTCGTCTGGCGTGTACTTCAATCAAATGACCGATGTTTATCCGCTAATTCTTGGCTTTACATTACGGATGCATCTCCAACTGCTTTGCAAACGCATCGAAAACTTGCGCAGGGATCCCAGCAAGTCCGAGGAGCAGAACTATCTGGAGCTCAGGGGCTGCATTGAAGATCACAAGCTAATACTCAAGTAATTATAGGGAATTGTTTTCATAAAGACTATTTAATTGAGTTCTGCTTTAGGATTTGCAATCTAATGCGACCCTATATATCGCGTACCACCTTTGTGCAGTTCCTATTTGTGGGCCTGTTGTTCGGGCTCACGATGATCAATCTGATGTTCTTTGTGGATCTCTGGACGGGCATAGCCTCAGTGGCCTACGTAATTGCGCTCTTCTTTCAGACGTTTCCCTTTTGTTTCACCTGCAACCTGATCGAAAGCGACTGCGAGAGCCTGGCCCTAGCCATATTTCAATCGCGTTGGGTCGATGCAACTCGTCGATATAAATCCGCTTTGATATACTTTTTGCAAAATGTGCAGCAATCAATTAGCTTCACCGCCGGCTCCATATTTCCCATCAGTCTAAACACTAACATTAAAGTAAGTTGGCGCTTTCACCGCCCCTTGACCTTGGTTGTATACTAATAGAGATATTTTCATAGGTGGCTAAGTTGGCATTTTCGGTGGTGACATTCGTGAAGCAAATGAACATTGCAGAGAAACTGAAGGCAGCCTAAAATAAAGCCTTATATAGAAAAGGCTCTAGTTTATCTGTAGCTCGCATAAACATTGACTATTCATTTATTGCATCTATTAAATATATAAAAAGTTCAGTAATTCAGCACGAGTCAGAAAAACTTTGTCACGTTTGTGATTAATTCCCTAAAGCACCTTTTCATAAATGTTTTCGATTGAGGATTGATTTATGAATATCCTGGATTTGTCTAAATTGGATATATTAAATAGAGTTTGAAATTTCTAGGGCGTAAATTCTATTCTAGAATACACTTCACATTCTAAAATATACTTCACTTGGACAAAGAATTGATTGATTTTCTTTTTTATGTTTATATTTGTGCTTCACCTGCGAACTTATCTGATATTTCAAGGAGAATGCTGTGTGATTATATTGTCAATTATTGAGCTCTCAGAAAATCCGCATTTAACTAGATAAATTCTTTTTATTTATCAATTTCTGTTTAAACTTTGTTAAGCAACTTGCCTTCACGCTATTTGTATATATATAAATATTTATATATATATAAAGCAAATTTGATGGCAAAACACACAGTTTTATATCTGTGCAACATATTAAGCTGTTTTGGCCTCAGGCGTTGGCCAAAGGAGGAAAAACGGAAAGATGAAGGCAAATTGTGGCTACTTTTAAATGCACAGCTTTGAGGCAGACGAGCAAAAAGCAAAACCGACGAAATGCATGAAGGAACAGTGTAATCCCAGTGCTGAAAGGGGCTGCTCATGGACGACATAGCTTCTTTTGGCATAATAAAATAATATTTTGGCACTGGTCCAGGTCCGGGCCAAGTGAAACAAAACAAAACAAAAGAAAGCCAAAACAAAGGCAAAACAGGACAAACAAGCTGCTCAACGAGAAACAGGAGATGAAGTGGACTTGGACTTGGCTCGTGGGTTATGGCCATGACAGCGGCAAAAGTGCCAGAAGTCAATGCAGTCAAGTGGCCCGGCCCCAGAAGCCAGCTCCTGGCCTGCCCAAAATGTCCTTTTGGCTAGTTTCTTCGGGCAGAGCAGCCTGTCAAGTTCAAAGAATTAAAAAAATTTTAAGCAAACTCAGCCAGGGAAATCAAAACAATAATAATTATATGGACGTGTGTGTGTGTGTGTGTGTGAGTGTGTGCCCGTTGGCTGGTTTTTCCCTCTGCTGGCAGCTTTCCCGACTTCCTGTCTGGCAGCCATGATTTTATTTGCATGCAAGCGCGTGTCAATGTAAACTATGAGCCCCAGACGCGTTTGCCATGCCCACATCAGCCCACCCTGCCTGCCCCCTCCCCTCCCTGAGTGGTACTCAGTGAAGCGTTGCCTGTTACATTTTTGGCAGGCAGCCGAGAAGTATGCAACGTCTGCTGCGGCATTGTGCATGTCTGTGCAGCCTTTGCGTACAGTTGCCCCTTGCCCCCTGTCCCCTGCCCTGCCCATCAAGCGCTTGGCATTTTAGGTTCTTTTGTTGCCTGCCCTTACTTCAATTTACTAGATTTTTAGGCATTTCAAATTTGCTTTTATTGCCACACTGCAAAATTGTTTGCATTTAAATGCCCAATTGTTGTACTTCGCATCGCTCGCAAAAATTTATTTAAATTCATGAGCCGTCAGTCGAAAATAAAATAGGCGCACGCGGTAACTCACGGCTCCTGCAATGTGCATTTATTTATGTGTCAACAGCTGCTGTTGCGCCAAAAAAAAAAAAAAAAAAAACAGAAGTTAAATGAAGTCGCAAATTTTCGAGTGTCGAATTTGCAATCACCCTTAACAAAAATTGAAAAAGAAATTTTTTTCTCTAGATTTTTAGAAAATTGTATTATTTTCAATTTTATAATAATGCTTAAGTTTTGCCTGCTTACAATTTCTTAGGTCTTACGTATTTTTAATATATATTTTAAGCGTAAATATACTTTATGCTTTAACAAGTAATTCCCTTACATAATTTATAAACTTTATTATTTGAAGTTTATATTTCAAAAGTCTTCTGAGCCTAGCTAACGATTTAAAGAGTAAAGTATTCAAGCCAACTGACTCAGGGTCAATGTTGGTCATTATATATGAAAAAGTATATAAAAGTATATACAGGTGAACAGGTCAACTGTCTTTTTCATTAGCAGACTTTTCAATCAGTACAAGGCCTGCATACGCTTTCAACTCGAGAAATGTTTAAACTTGTTGCGAATTTTCACGCGACCAGCGACGATAAGCAACAAGAACAAGAGCAGCAACTGCGATCCACTTTTCTCTTTTGTATGTAGATTTTTGGCATGCAACAGCTTTTGTATAAGACAGATTACACTTTGTGGGTATAATTATTCTGTTACGAGTTTTGTAACACCCGGAAGAGGATCAAAAGATCAATAGTTGAGTATATGCTGCCTTTGTCTTGCTGACCATCTCGTCACCAGTCTGTGTCTAGCAGAACGAGAACGTCTGCAAATTGGCTGCGCTGTCGGCCGGATCGAACTACTATATCAGGTAGCTGTCGTAGGGTATAAAATCATGTTTGGCAGTTTGGCGCCCACAGAGAGCCTGACACTGAAATACTGAACAGTGGAAAACAACATAAATTAATATTCAGTTAAAAAATGTGCAAATATTTTATACACGCCTGTCGCTTGTTGTTGTAGCTGTGAGCTCTGCTGTTATTCATTTTTTTTTTTGGATATACAATTCATATATACATATATACTTTTGGCGAGGAATGGGAAATGCAGGCTGCAGTTCTCGTTTTACGTTTATGTGTTTCTTCTGCCATTTTTTTTGCCACTCGTATTAAATTTTTGAATTATTTGCGCGCTTGCCGTTGAATTTATGAAATGTAAATGTTGTAGCTGTTGTTGCTGTTGCATACTTTCTGGCCACGCCTTATCTACAGTGGCTGCAGCTTGTCGTGGCCCCGAGGTAATTTACATGCATTTCGGCTATAAATTAACCAGGCACTAGTCTTCAAAAAATCCATACACTCAATATCAATGCGTATGTAAAATATTTTGTTTGATTTATGCAAATGCTAGCAAATTACAGCAACAATAATACACACACGCACACAGACACATGCGGTTAATTAAAAATTCATAGAATATTACATAAAGTAGCCAACTAATATTCATAGTTTCAAGTTTCCACTCAACCAGAAACTCAAAGGCCCACTTAATAAGCCCAGCCGCAGGTTTGAGGCAGGCAGCTTGAATTGCCTTCGAACGCTTAAAAGATAAACGAACCACAAGCTAAATACCCTCTGCTTGCCACGCCCCATACATATACATATACATACACATATACGCCCATATGCTAGTCGGCATTATGAGCTCATTAATTATTCATAAATATTGCTTTACGCAATTAGTTAATTCCAGGATTGATTGATTTACTTTTGTCTGCATATGTTTAAGCTTTTCAGCTCTATCTATCTCTGTCTGTGCCGCCCCCCTTGGCGCTGTCTCTGTTTGGCATGTTCGGGGCGCTTTTGTGGCATCTCTCGATGATTTGTGTCCTCTTGTTGCTGTTGTTGCTGTTCTTGTGGCATTGTCTTCGTGGTTGTCGTTTCGAGGCAAATAGTTCGCACAGCTAACGACAAAATGCCATAAATGCTTTTGCCATCTTGTATTTGTATAGCCCGATGGCAGAGCATGGGTGAAAGGGGGAGAGGACCAGGGTGCATATAGCTTCCACCTGCTCCACCAATGCGGGTGGGCGCGTGAGTGTGTGTGTGTGCGTGCGGTTCAATGGCTTTGCGTATCTGTGTGTTTGATAGTTTTGAGGCGCTTTGAAATTTAATGTTCTATTGGGTACGATAAATAGACAGACAGATCAAGATAAATGTGCATATAATATAGGCCAATAATATTGAAGCTGTCAGTAAGGTGTTTTAACAAAAGAAAATTTGGTGCATGCATATGCCATCATGAGGGAACTTTTTAAGGAATCTCGATTCAATATTTTAGACATTTGAATAATTATTTTATAATCATAATATTTCAATTAAAAAATCTAGAATATTGAATAGAGATTTGGTCTAGTAACAATTTTTCAAGATTGATATTCTAATAAGTCTCAACTATCCGAGATATTTAGATGAGCAGGTTGTATTCGGATAAATTGTTTGCTTTAATTGCCTTCAAGCTGATTTTATAAATTGTTGTGAAACATTCTTTATAAAAAAGTCAGAAATAAGATGGAGCTATTTACTTCTCCTAATGAGAAAGTTATAATAACTAACCAGATGGGAAACTTACAAATATATAAACTACAAAGCTTATAAAATTCTCTATAAATGTGTTATTCTTCTATACGGATGTATCCATGTCTATGTGAGGCAACTATCTGTGGAATTGATATCTTAAATATTTTCACGCAACTAATCATCAACTGATATTCAAATTAATAAAACGAACTGCCGAGTAAAGTGCCCAGCGGGGCTTAAATCGATAATAATTACGATGGCAACAACAACAAATGCAGGGACAACTGAACCGAGGCACACAGAAATACATATATCTATATCGATATATCTAGCTGAATTGTCTGCGTTGAGCCACAGCTGAAAATTGCAGTCAACATAAATCGCCTAAGAGACGCAACGTTCGGTAGTCAAGGGATGTGTGTGTGTGTGTGTGTGTGTGCGGGGGTATTTAGAGGGCAGGATATGGAATGGGCTTATTTGCGGTGGTCGCCAAATACCGCAGTTGCATGCAATCTAAGACCCAAAGCCGATGCCAAAGCACTGTAAGGTCTGTGCGCTAAATGCAAATTAATTAGACAAGCCAAACTCAGCCTCAATACAACAAGAACAAGAACAACAACAGCAACAGCAATTATTATTATTACAACAACAGCAGGAGGAGATGCAGCAGCCGCTACCCCACACACCCACGGCCATCATCGATGCAAGGGAAGTGGAGATTTGCAAGCTAAGCACTGGGCATTAGTTTGCACGGCTTTTTAAACAATAATTATTTTGTTAGCCATAGTTATGAGCAAATTGAGCGTCTATAATGAGTGGGCGCCACACTCCAAGCGGATTGGATGGGCCGACAATGCGTAAGCCTCAATTAAGCTGCAACAATTAGTGAGAGGCTTATTATGTGCAAGTGTGTACAATATGCTTGCTCCCTGCTGAAGAGCCACTCGATAATGGGTGCTGCTCTTAATGGTTGAGCAGCAATGCAAATTAGCGAACACATACATAATGCGCTTCTTTTATACATGTTTTGAACTGCCCTTACATTAATTAGTTAGTTTACAATTAAAAGGAACTTAATTCAAATATTGAGCTTCTTTCAAGTTCTCAAAAGTCAAAATTAACATACATACTACTTACATTTTATAATCTGCCTTATTCATTCAATTTCTATCCGAACTTAACGTTTTTTTCAGTGTACCAAAAATGTAAAATTTTGATGAAACTATAATTTTTTTAAAAATTTAAAAATTTAGAAATAAACGTGAACAGTCGTATTTGCCTTATGGCCAAAAAATCACTACATTATCGTATAAGAACATAAGTCATAGGTGCCCCTCAAAAAGTTCTGCATAAAAAATTGTGTGGGGTATATTAATTTTTCACATGTTTATTAAAACGTAATCTAATCAGCATACTAGTGACTAGTTTATTCATTTTTTCATTTTTTTTTTTTGTATGCTTAGAGCTCCTCTACTTTCAAGTGCTCGAAGTGTTCTGAACATTCAGATTTAGGTAGAACCATTTCGGATTTATAACGACATCAAAGCTTACTTTGATTGCCTAAATTGTTGTTGGAGAAATTTGATTTTAAAGGAAAAACAAGAGTGCTTCAGTCGCGATTGATTCGCTGTACCTTCTTCTACCAACACGAAATGCAGCAAGAGCAAGGTGAGACGGAGGGGCAATAGCTATAAAATGAAACATACTTGATCTGTATATATATCTGTCTATATCTTGAAGCTACATGTCAAATTTGATTTCTCTAGCTCTTAAAACTAAAATAATTTGCTCAAAAAACCGAATTTTGACATCGATTTTTATCGATTGCTTGGAAACGGGGCGAGTTATGGATTATCGAAAACAAACTCGTACTGCACGGGCACTAAGAGGAACTACGTTGAAGTCTTTAGCTCTTATAGGTTATGAGATCGACGCATTTATACAAGTTAACAACAAATAAATTCACACAGTCCCAATAAGAAGCATTGCAACACTCATAAGAAGTGCAGCAAAATGCTGACTTAGTGTCTGTGTCATTTCCTCCACGCGCCGACTGGCAACCGCCGAAAATTCCAAGAAGAATTGCCCAACGGGCCAACAACATCAGCAGCGACGCCGCTGCCAACGCCGCTGCCGCTAAGCCACAGGTTACTAGGGCTAGAATTGATTTAAGTTTATTCAGTTGCAAATTACCATCAAATAAAGGAAGTCTTGCTTCCCTAAAAATTATATTTTTTTCATCGTTTAATAAACTTTGGAATTAACTGGCGCCCGAGCAGGGACCGGCTCGTGTTACAAAAGAACAAAACGCTTCTATGTACGCGTTAGTCGGTTATACGCGAAAATAAAACCAAGTGCAACTCGCGGTGATTAAATTCAACGGTTGGTGAAATTCGCGAAAGGCAATTGGAACTTAATTGTTCAATTTGGCCCATCGGTGGACAACGCATCTTGTAAGGCCCGCCCGCAGGATACTCTCAACGAAGACTGGTCGCAGGATCCCCAGTAGATACCCAAAGGCTTCAAAAAGGATGAAATCCGGACCGGCAGGGGAGGTTGCCACATCAGGAATAGTACTGTAAGTTAGAAATTAAGTGAAACACAAAAAAGAAAACAAACGAACAACTAACACAAAAGTGAAATAGAATTATAAGAATAAAAAATACCAAATATTGTAGAATAATAAGCAAGATAAAGAAGTGTAAAACGATAAACAAATATAAAGACTACGAACGTAGTATAAATTATTTCCAACTTTGCGACTCCCAAGGGACCCTCCAAAGTAAAAGGAAGAAACCAGCCACTGGTTTTAAAAAGAAAACAAAAACGATCAAAAATTCAATCAAAATATAGAGTAAAAAATTAACACTAGATTTAAATATACTTCGAAAATATCATAAAATATACAAAATAAGTAATATATCTCGTTTATGGCTAATGAAAGCAATTTAGTTAGGCCCCCAATAGTATCAGATCAACCACAGGTAGGCGGACATAACTTGAACAGACAGCAACAACGACATATCGACAGACAAAACGAACATTTACAAAATAGAGTCATGGCGAATAACGCAGAACAGATGATAGCAGCCACGGTTAGCCAGATTTTGGCACAACAACTGCCGACATTAGTAAAGCAGTTAGTCAACCCCTCTAGAGAGTTTAGTGACGTCGACGACCAAACAATAACTGCCAACCACAATTTGAATGACTTAGACAGAGTTCCGGACATAGTAAAAAGCCTCAGAGAATTCTCCGGTAATCCAGCGGAATTTAGCTCATGGAAGAAGAGTGTAGATCGTATACTCTCAGCCTATGCAGCTGAGGCAGGTTCGCCAAAATACTTTGGCATATTGCATACAGTGAGAAACAAAATCACTGGCAATGCCGACACGGCCCTCGAGTCGTATAATGTTCCCCTAAATTGGAGCGCTATCTCCAAATGTCTCACGCTGCACTACGCAGACAAAAGAGATCTGGGAACATTAGAATATCAGATGACAATGTTAGTGCAAGGTAACAACCAAACAGTAGAAGAATTCTACCAGGTTGTTTACAACCACTTGTCGCTGATACTAAATAAAGTAGGCTGCATGGAATTAAATAGGGAATCCGAAACCCTTATGACAAAAATATACCGAGATAAAGCATTAGATACCTTCATTAGAGGTTTGAAGGGAGATTTACCCCGGATCCTTGGAATAAAGGAGCCAGCAGATCTACCTTCAGCCCTTCACTATTGTTTAAAACTAGAGAATCAAAGCTATCGCACTAACATGGCTTTGAATAGAAATCAACAGACACATGCCAGAAACCCAAATAGGAATATACCACCACCTACACTGCCACCCCGAACAGCTCAGCTTCCCTTCGCCCAAACCTTTAGGCCACCACCTATCAGCTTCAGGCCCCAACTCCCGATCCATACACCTTGGCCAACCAATACAAACCATGGACCACCAACTTACAACAATAATGGACCGATTCCACAATACCCCAACCAACGAACCTACCAGACACAACCACAACAGGTATACGTACCCAATAGACCTTCTGCACCAAAACCCCAACCACGTCCTGAGCCAATGGACGTGGACCAAAGCATCCGCACGAGGATGATAAATTACATGAACAGACCCAATTTTGAAGTAGGGAAAAGACCTCTACCACCAACAAACGCCACGGACAAAAAACAAAGAAATTTCAACATACAAACAGGAGAAGAACAGACCGAGACAGAAAACACTGACAACTATGTGACCATGGAAGAATACGTACAATCAATGCTAAACTACGAACAGCAGACTGAATACGAACAGCCATTAAACGAATACGCCCAACAAATTGAAGAAGCAGATGACGGACAAAATACCCAATACGAACACTCAGACATTAATTTTTTAGGATAAAGAGCTCCTCTCTTCCTTACATAGAATGTAAGATGGGGAGCGGAAAATTACTCAAAATACTAATAGATACAGGATCAAACCGCAATTACGTCCAACCGAAATATGTGTCCGAACCTATTGCAAACGAAAAACCCTTCGAAGCCGTCACAGTCGGCGGAAGCATTAAAATTACACACCACAAGTTCGCTAATCTTTTCAATAGAAACGATATAAAAATAAAATTCTTTCTCTTACCCACCTTAAAATCATTCGACGCCATATTAGGTAACGATAGTCTAAAGGAACTAGATGCTGTGATACAAAGCAGCAAGAATCTACTAATAATCAAGAACAATATTTGCATACCAATTAAACAGAAAAAAATAGAGGCGGTCAACACGGTAATACCACGGACAGAACATATGACAAACGAACAAAAAAATAGCCTTAACCAACTAGTTAAAATGCACCCACACCTATTCGCCAATCCGGACGAAAAACTGACATACACAACCAACGTCAGAGCAGAGATTCGAACAAAAACCGATTCCCCCATATATTCAAAATTTTACCAATTTCCAATGTCTTTAAAAGACGAAGTACACAACCAAATCAAAGAACTTTTAGAGGACGGAATCATCCGACCCTCCCGATCCCCATACAATTCACCTGTGTGGATTGTTCCAAAAAAAATTAGATGCCTCAGGGCAAAAGAAATATCGCATGGTTATAGACTACAGGAAACTAAATAAAGAAACTACAGCTGACAAATACCCCATACCCGAAATCAACGAAGTACTAGCACAGCTAGGCAATAACAAAGTTTTCTCTGTCTTAGATTTGAAAAGTGGCTTTCATCAAATACCCCTTAAGGAGTCAGACATAGAAAAAACTGCCTTCTCCGTTAACAACGGAAAATACGAGTTTACACGACTCCCATTCGGTCTCAAGAATGCGCCCTCAATTTTCCAGAGAGCTCTTGACGACATCCTTCGTGAGCATATTGGAAAAATATGCTTCATTTATATTGACGATATCATTATCTATAGCAAAATCGCATGCGCAGCACCTTGCCGCCATATTCAGAACTCTACAAGAAGCCAACATGAAATGTCAGTTGGACAAATGCGAGTTCTTTAAAAGCAGAGTAGAATTCCTGGGATTTGTCATCTCAGACAAGGGTATAGAAACTAACCCAAGCAAAATTGAGACAATTAGGAAGTACCCACTTCCAAAAACACTCAAACATTTAAGATCGTTTATTGGCCTCGCCAGCTATTATAGGAGGTTTATAAAAGACTTCGCTAAGCTGGCAAAGCCCCTTACCTCTCTTTTAAGAGGGGAAGATGGACGCGTGTCCAAAAATCAATCAGCTAAAAAGCTCATTAATCTCAACGAAGAAGCGATCGAAGCATTCAATAAAATAAAAAATTCCCTAGTTTCAAACGAGGTAATACTTCATTACCCGGACTTCAGCAAAGAATTTCATCTGACAACAGATGCATCCAACTTTGCTATTGGGGCTGTTCTATCCCAGAACAAGCGACCCATTTGTTTCCTCTCTAGAACTCTCTCTAAAACAGAGGAGAACTACGCCACCAATGAAAGGGAAATGTTGGCAATAATTTGGGCCTTAAAAGCCCTCAAGAATTACCTCTACGGTAAAGCGAGTGTAAAAATACACACCGACCATCAACCCTTAACACACTCTCTTAGCAGTTGGAACGGCAACGCTAGGATAAAGAGGTGGAAAGCTTACCTAGAAGAGTTCGATTATGAACTTCTCTATAAGCCAGGTAGGGATAACATTGTAGCCGATGCGCTATCACGTATCCCTGTGATCAACAATATTGGATCAGTAGCCTCCACCCAACACAGTGCAGACAGTTCAAGCCACAACTTAATTCCGAGCATAGAAGCTCCAATTAACGTATTCAAAAACCAGATATTTCTCAGTAGAGCCAACGAAACAAATTACGAATTCCATATCCCTTTCCCAACATTCCACAGGCATACGATTACTCGACCACATTTCTCAGAACACGACCTTACGCAAATACTGAAAGCTCATCTAAACCCATCCGTAATCAACGGAATAATAACCTCAGAAGAAATAATGAACAAAATTCAGCAGATATATCCCCAACATTTTAGTAACTTCAAGATTAGATTCACACAGTCTCAAGTAAAAGATTTAACAAATGAAACAGAACAAGATGAGAAGATATTGGCTACACACAACAGAGCCCACCGCAACGCACTAGAAAACAAAATGCAATTGTCCGAAAGATTCTATTTCCCAAAAATGAAGCAACGAATAACAGAATTAGTCAAACAGTGTCAGGTTTGTAAAGAAGAAAAATACGATAGGCATCCCACTAACCCAAAACTCAAAGAAACACCAATCCCCGAATACCCAGGACATACAATCCACATCGACATATACACGACAGAAAAAAACTTAGTACTAACGGCAGTAGACAAATTTTCGAAATTAGCTCAAGGACGAATAATCAAATCTAGGGCAATAGAAGACATTAAAAAACCACTTCATGAAATCCTTTTTTATTTTGGCGTACCTAAAGCCGTTGTAATAGATAACGAAAAATCCCTTAATTCAGCCTCAATCACTTTTATGATGCAGGACCAATTAAATATAGAAGTTTATAAAACACCACCCTACAAAAGCGCAGTGAATGGTCAGGTAGAGAGATTTCATTCAACACTATCAGATATTATGAGATGCAACAAAAGAAAACAAGAACACAGAACTTTCGAAGAATTACTTAACAAATCAATATACGACTACAACTACACTATACACTCGACAACTAACAAGAGACCATTAGACATATTCTTCGGCAGAAACGTGACTACAGACCCAGATCAATACGAAAAAGCTAGGAAGGAGAACATTGACAGACTCAAACAGAAACAATCGACCGACATGCAGAATCATAACAAAAAACGTAACGACATACGAACTTATATACCAGGTCAAGAAATATTCGTCAAAGTCAATACCAGATTAGGTACCAAACTGTCACCCAGATACAAAAAAGAAATAGTTAAAGAAAATAGAAACACAACCGTACTAACAACAACTGACAAAATAATACATAAAAGCAACATAAAAAATACATAAAAATTACAGATTCCTATTAATGATGACAATAAAGGCAACAGAAGGACACTTGGAAATCTTGAACTACACAGACGCACAAACAATTACAATTCTAAAAGGAATAGGGAAACTACAGACATCGACAACACGAATCGTACAAGTCATAGAGCTAGAACAGATCAAAAACGCATTAGATAATCTCCTTTTTTACACCGAAAAAGACTTGAGAACCAATACTTTATACCACACTTTACGGCACGAAATAACGCAAGCCATTGTCACTTTCAACACGATATCACTTTTCCATAAACGAAAGACTAGAGCGATCAACATTATAGGCACAGCTTGGAAGTATGTAGCCGGCAGCCCGGACAATGACGACTTAGTAATGCTTACCGACAACATAAACAAACTTATAGAAAACGACAACAAACAGCTTATCATAAACAGGCAATTAGAAGATCGAATTAATAAACTCACGAAAATCTCAAATGATTTAACCAATAGCATAAGAAAGGAATCTCTCATAAGTGATGAGATAGCTATTAGCTTACAAAATCAAATTAGGCTCATAAAAGAAGAAATAATTAATATTAAGTACGCCATACAATGGGCGAAATTGAATTTAATAAATACATTCCTACTTGGCGAAAAAGAAATAGAGATAGTAAACGATAATTTTAATAAAAGTAACATGCCACCTTTAAATATTGAAGAAATGCTAGAATTCGCAGATGTATCCATTTTGCATAATGGAACCACTCGGTTTTATATTGTAAAAATTCCGAATTTAGAAGAAATAGAATGCAAAAATACTTTAATAAAGCCAGTAGTGAAAAACAACAATATAATAAATTTAGAATTTAACGAACTGTTTCATTGTAATAAAACAATCTATGGCATAAACAACAATTGTAAAAGATACAATAATATTAAAATTTGTAACAAATCAAAAATTGTAAACTTGAACACTAATAATTGTATACCTAAGTTAGTTAGTGGAGAACAAGCGCTCTGTGGCTTTAGCAATGCAGATCATATCCCGGAGATCGAGGAAATCGACGATGGACTTATACTAGTGAACGACTTCAACGGCACTATTAGATGGCAAGAAGAGAAGAAACGCGTGAGAGGCACCTACATGATTAACTTCTGGAACGAAACCTTATTCATCAACAAACAAGAGTTCAGCAACCTAGAGGTCACCTTCATGACCCCAGGAAATCCCACAATACAAATAACCCCAATAGAAAACGAAAGAATTAAGATTCTTTCTCTGGAAGCATTAGAAGAATTGCACATCAACAACATAAAAAACATGCAAAAACTTCAGACGCACTCTATAGCAAATAGAGTCGGTTTCATAACTCTGTTCACAGTTGCCATCCTTCTTACCTGTGTATTACACGTAATGAAGAAAAATAAGAAAAATATAATACTGCAACTGAACAAAGAACAAGAGAGACCCAAAAAAGAACCAGTACATATCCAAATACAAAATACAGATGCCAATAACCTCAGGTTCAACAACATACCTTTCTTCTGATGATCGCTTGAGGACAAGCTTAAATCAAAGGGGGAAGAGTTAACAACAAATAAATTCACACAGTCCCAATAAGAAGCATTGCAACACTCATAAGAAGTGCAGCAAAATGCTGACTTAGTGTCTGTGTCATTTCCTCCACGCGCCGACTGGCAACCGCCGAAAATTCCAAGAAGAATTGCCCAACGGGCCAACAACATCAGCAGCGACGCCGCTGCCAACGCCGCTGCCGCTAAGCCACAGGTTACTAGGGCTAGAATTGATTTAAGTTTATTCAGTTGCAAATTACCATCAAATAAAGGAAGTCTTGCTTCCCTAAAAATTATATTTTTTTCATCGTTTAATAAACTTTGGAATTAACTTACATGCTGGCAGACGGATAGACGGACAAACAGACGGAATATATGTATATATACTTTATGGGGTCGGAGATGCTTCCTTCTGCCTGTTACATACATTTGCACAAAACCAACATACACTTTTTACCCATTTTCAATGGGTTAAGGGTATAAAAAATTGTCATAAAAAGAAGTTTTAAATATCTTGCATTTTCTAGGTCTTCTTTGGAGCATTTAATTCGATTTTGGGCGGTGCAGAAATACTGTCCAGCAGAGCCTAGCTCTAAGCAGTTGTCAGTTAATACCTTTGTCCAGCTTCAACTTGAGTTTTTCAGCTTTCATTCCGAATGGCACTTCAACTGCAAGCGCCTTTCTGCTGGTCGAGTTTGGGTGGAGACAGAAGCACTTTGTATCATTTTGTTACTTCTCTGTGTGCTCGGGTCGGATGTGTTCCGCTCTCTGTAGCTTCTTCTGGTACTTTTTTCTGTTGTATTTTTTTGCTGTTCTGTTAGCATATTTTATGCAATGACAATGGCTTTGGCCTCGCCACTGTTGGTAGTTTATAAATCATTTGAGATAAGCTGCTGCACAACGTGCAACACCTGATGCCCTTTTGAAAGGATGCCGACCCAGGCTAGCAGCGTGCCATGCCATCGGAGTATGCTACGTTAAAAATTGCAAACAACGACTAAATGGGCACAAAAAACAGAAGTATCAGTTGCCCACCGAAGGTAGCTACCGACGTCGAGCACATAACAAAATTGAAAATAAAAAGTACAAAAGACAAAAAATGTTAAACGACAGCGGAAACAACAAGAAAACTTACCCTAAATGCAAATCTGACGGGTGGATACTCTTTAAAAAAATCAAAAAAAATCCATTGAAAGAAATTATTAAAAAAAAGAAAGCATTTGATATAGAAATACTAGACAGCAAAAAGGGTCCAGTCATTTATAATTTTAATTATAGAATACTTTTTTCTAACTGCTTAGGGGTTCGAACCCTTACTTTATGCTTTACGCTTAGCTTGGTTTGGGACCTGTCAGAATACATAAAAAATTTTCTATTTCTTTGTTTTTCCTTTAGGGTCTATCATTATTATATATACATTTTTTTGGTGCTCTTGAGCTCGTTCTTTTCGCTTTTCATCACAAAATTCAACAGTAAAATATAAGACCCAATTGCGGCAAGGGTATGCGAACAACAAAATTGTTTGCGGTGCGGCGTATAGCAAAATATGAAAATGTAAATAGCATAAAATGAAAACCTGCAATGGCAGCACTTTTCCAACACTTTCAAGTTGGCGTCGGGGGGGGTTGCCGGACGGGTAACACAAGTCACAACGTTGAGTTGCTGGTTAAGGGAGTTCGATGTGTGTGTGTGTGTGTGTGTGTATGTGTGTGTGTATGCCTGTGTGTGGCGGGGGTAGCTTGTGTATTGGTTCGTGACTGACGCTGAGTGCAAGCTGTTTAGCTTTCATGTGACAAAGTAAATTTCAATATATTGAAATTGTTATTTAAGTAGAGTGCACGTGGAGCCAAAAGGAGGCGGCATACCAAGTGCTCCTGCTGTGTGTTCTCCTGTGCTCTCCCAGGTCGGCTATGTGTGTGTGTGTGTGTGTGTGTGTGTGCTTTTGTGGGCGGCGCCTGGCAGCTGCTGTCTCTGCTCAATCCTGGCGCCCCTTATAGTAAATAGTGTCATAAATAAATTGCCGTGATTTGTGTGCCAGCCGCAAGAGGCGTCAATAAAAAAAAAATGGATACAAAAGAAAAATATCATGTGCTCAACAAATTGCATTTTAAAATGCCGCCCAAGCGATTTTCTAACAAAACTTTCATACTCTGTAAAGTACACTTGCCCCAACCCACTGCAAATACCAGCAGAAGAAAAAAAAGAATGTATGTATAAAATGCAACATGGCTGCCACAGCTGAGCGCTGGCAAACGATTTAATTACAAATAAAGTAATTTTTAATTGAATAACCGCCAAAGTTGATGGAAAAACGTTTCGTCGACACCAAACCAAACCAGGCCAGGCCAGGCCGGGCCAGGCCGGGCCACTCCAGACCACGCCAGTTCAGTCCATATATACATTCTGGCTTAAAAACTGATCGATTTCCAGTTTCGGGTTGATGCAAACAGCGTGAAAAATGCGCATCAGCATCAGTGAGGGGCATCCATACGCTTGAATGTTGTTGCTGGTTATTGTTGTTGCAGCCATCGCCTCACTGTCCGTAACATCATTCGCACCACTGTGCGTGTGCCAACATTTGTTATGAGTGTCTCTCTGTGTGTGTCTGTATGTGTGTGTGGACATTAATTTTGCCACTTTACCGCCCTTTGCATACGCATTGCACTGGTTTATTTAGTTCTCGCTTATGCCCTGTAATTTAAACAGTTTATTAGGCAGACAATTAAAAGATATAGATACAATTATTAATTAGCTAAAAAACTCTTTAATATGATATACATGTAAAACAATTTTGAACGTTAAAAAAAATAGATATAATATGCAAAAACATTTTTTAATAGACAATATATTTTTATATTTTTCATTTTTTATATTTTATTTGTCAACCAACATTATTATCCTGTTCACATAATTATCAATCATCAATATCAATAGATAGAATTTTCTAGAATAGGATTGCAAAATATAGTAAAAAAAAAAATTAAAAGCTGTTTTGAGCAAAGCAAATTTTTCACTTTCTTTGCAAATTCTTAGCGCATCTAGCTGCCGTAGAGACTCAACATTTTGTGCTGTTCCAGCATCAGCTCATTTTTTTTCACAATTTGCAGTCGCTTCTTTTTCGCTGCGCTTATTTGCAATTGCATCATCGATTTAATTGCAAATTAATTGCTTCATCATTGGCCCGCGCATGGCCATCATCCATGGGGCGCTCTGGATGTTGGCCCACCACAAGTGAAACTCCTGCCACTCCACTCCACTGGCCGAGGGCAAAGTCATCATTGGATTCGAGCAGCTGCCGTTTATTTTTACATTTCGCGCCGGGCGCTGCATTACTTTGTAATTATTGTGGCAAATGGTTTGTTTGCATATTGATTACAGCTGCAAAAAGGCAAGCGTGTACCGGCCACGCCCACACAGCCGTTACCCATGCCCCATGGCCCCCATTCAATCGGCAATGTACAGTGTGGGCCACATAAGGCGCCTTGGTTCTGCCAATTTGCGACAGCTTTCAGCTGGAGTGGAAGATGCAATTGCGATTCAGGTCACTTAGAGGCGCCAGTTGCAGCGTTTTATACTAACCCCAGACGATGTTAATCCAACAGATGTGCCCTTATAGAATGGGCATAGGCGCAACTGGACCAATTACATTATTAACGCAACTAACTTGGCTTAAAGCTGAAACACTGAAAGAAATGGGAAGGCGTTTGTAGAGAAAGTTTGCTCTTCTTTGTTAATTTATTTCATTTCATTTTTTCCCATTTTCATTTCATATTTTTTTAGAAATCTCTTCCCATTTTACAAGTTAAGCTAGAATTTACAATTAAAGAATATATTTCACGGATTGATAACATTTCCCGTTCCCAAAATTTAAAAACCTAATTTTAAAATAAAGAGCCTTGCGCCTTGTTATACTCAAACTTGTCTATGTCATATTTGATCGCTGAGTATCCCTGAATATTTGGTAAAAGTCAGACTTTAAAGACCCAAGTTAAACAAAAATACATTTTCGATACATTGTTTAGAGCAAGGAGAAGAAGTTTTATTGAAGTATTTGTATATATAGAATGAAGCTAAAATGTATGTATGGGCAGGTTAGCGCTGGGTGCAGGGTATTCCCTAGTCGAGCACGCTTGCTTGTTTTATGTGTCAGTCAGTCTTTTGTGTCCCAATATTTTATAGAATTTTAGCAAAAGGAAATTTAGCTCTGTTTCGCTTGCATTACGGACAGCTCCTCCGGCCTGAGCTTTGTCTGCTCAATCAAATTTAACAAAATTGCCTGGCGAGCAGTGGCAAATGCACGAGTAATGGAATTTGCAGCGCCAATTGCATTGCAAAAGTAGCCACAACTGCGGTAGTTGCAACAAAGAGCATGTCCTGTGCCTGCAGGACTTAGACATAGACATCAACGGGAACGGGAACGTGGACATGGACGGGTAGATGGGCAGACAGGCACATCATAAAAGGCAACACAAAAAAATTTGCGGTTGATGCATTTTTATGAAGCGTAGCGTAAAGTGGATGTGGATGAGGATGAGGATCGGCCCCGCCCATTGCGACTGGTGGGAGTGTGTGTGGGATTGCAAGAAAATATAATAATAAACTAGAAAAATGACAAAAGACATGTTAAAAGCACACACAAAAAAATAGCGCAGGGTGGCAACGCCGCTGACAGCCAACAAAAGTAGACAGGCAGCACTTTTGATAGGCCGGTGGTAATGGTGGCTGCCTGGAAAAGTGGGCGGACAGAGAGACAACTGCTGCAAGGATTTACTCGACGATAGAGAAAAGAAAAGAGGCGTGTAAAGTGCCGCCAAGCTAAAAAATATTTGCACAACAATGGAAGCCCACAGAAAAGAAGGCAAGCATAAAACCCAACAACAGCAAAGCTAAGTGTCCTAGCCGGCAATGGCTGACTAGGAGATATTCTAAGATCAGACCTGTTGTAGCGAACATTATAATTTTCCTCAATTTATATATGTATGCCTACATATGTATACATATTATACACATTGTCGCACGCTGTAAGCTGCTTTTGAGCATCTTTCTTCGTAGTCGCACACTATGGGAAATGCGTTCTTTAATAACTCAGTTATTTACTGCCTGATCCCTATCCAATTTTCTAGGGATGTATCTGAAAGGGTGTCAAAAATAATTAGATATACGGGACCTGTGCATACTTTACGACACTTTACGACATATAAGCAACATACTAGGTTTGGCGTCTGTAGCTCTTAAATGTCAAATAACAAGTTATCGATGTCAATATTGATCGATTTATCGATAATTTAATACAACGTAATTTGGGGTAACATTTGAACTTTCTATAAAGACGGACATGGCTAGATCGATTCGAATGTTGATGCTGAGACAGAATTTATTTACTTTATGGGACGATGCTTCGTTCTATCTGTTACATACATGTCCACAAACCCATTACACCCTTTTTTAAACCATTTTCAATGAATTCAGGGTATACAAATACATGCTCTAAAAATATATGCAAAGGAAAAGAAGTAGCAGACACTAAAAAAAAAGGCAGCTGGCAGTTGGGTTAGCGCCTGCCTGTAGTTGGGTAGTAAAATGTAAGTAGCTATAAAATATGAATATAATAGAGCACATCACATCATAATGCGCCCGCAGCGTTTCCAGCAATGTGAGCGGGGATTGCCGGATAGGTGGATAGGTGGCGGCTGCGGAACATAGGGAGCCGGCCGGGTAGTTGATTAAATCTGAGAAGTGATCGAAGTGACATGCATGAACACGACAAGGACACTTGAGGCGCTGCTTGCACAATGCCGGTTAGTGCTACTTTGACGATGACAATGAAGTTGAAGTTGAAGTTGTTTTTGCGCAGTTGTTTTATGCATGGGACGCGTGTGAAAAACTTCCGCCAGCGAATGAATGAATAGTGCATTGATTTTGTTGCTGAACCTCGTCCGGGTGAGTTTATGGCGCTGTTAGGCTAATAAAGTGCATACCACAGCTGTCAGTTTACTCTGATTATGGTTCAACTTAGTTGGAAAAACAATCGACTATTTATTCATATAGCCAATTGGCTTAGGTGAGTTAAAAGGAATCATCTTAGTTAATCTAGCATGAGCTGATCATTAATAAATAATCATAATATGTATCTTTAGGTAGTTTATATATCTGGCAATAATGAGACAATAGAAAAGTTTGTGATGCTATTTTTAAATTATATGATTTAACGAAAACTGTCAAGTCAGATAATTTAGCTTACAGAAAGCAGAAAAATAATAACAAAACTATATTTTAAAAAAAATATAATTAACGTATAATAAAATATATAAAATTAGCAAAGTTTTGTTAATTTGATAAATAATAGTAACTTGGGATTTTAGACAACGGGATTTTTTTTTGTGGCTTGCGGGAATACCTAAACCTTATTGTGAGGCATTTATAAAATAATTTACTACCCAAATAATTCGACTGAAAGAGACCTTGTCTGCAGCTCCTTTTTTATTTGTTCACATAAATATATATAAAAATTATACACAAATATTCTTAAAGTAATACTAATGCATCATAGCTAGGTATTTTAATGCTTATGCTTAGATCTAAATTCGGAGTACTCAACCTATAATATCTATTATTTTACTCTCGATTTACTTTTTGCAGTTTTTCCTAAGCAATACTCTTGACTTTTCTATATAACTTTTTCATAAAGCTTTTCTGAGCACTGACTTTTGCTTTTTATAAAATATTTAACATTTAGCTCCGGATAAAACTGCTAACTGATAAATTTCCTTAAGTCGATTCCTAATTAACAGTTCCAAGTCGAATCATAGTTTTTAAGTGTTAAAATCGGCCCCAACATTTTGGATAGCATACCTTATTCTGGAGCTGTAGCTTCTCATTACCCAATTGGAAGCGTTTACCAATAAGCGTCAAAGACTTGTTGTCATTTCAATGTCGATTGCGCGAAAATGGTTCTGGAAATAGTATGAGGTTTTTTTTTTTAAATATTTAAGAATCTCACGTGGCTAGTTTTACTATCCTCTGTTGTTTTTTGCAAATGGCTCTAACTAGCATGGTCCGCAGGACAAAGCTTCAAATGGAGATCAGAACGGATCACTTAGCTCAGACCTATTATTAGTTGATGTTACTTGGCCCCATCTTCCTGCTTTACGGTTGAGCGCTCAATCAATAATCAAACAAACAAACGAACAACAACAAACGGTGCAGCGGCCAACGCCTATATCAACACCTTGACAAGGCAACAAAGGCTAAGAAGCGCCCACAACGGGCCAAGACCGGACGGTTGGGTGGGTGGCCGCTGCTGTTGCTGTTGCTGTTGTGTCTGGCAGCGTCTGGCGGGCAAAATATTATGCATTATATAGAAACACAATATATGGCCAGGCTATATGGGCAAACATTAACGCCATGAAGCGTGGCCAACAGGAAGTTGCACAATCGGTCCAGCCATCAGACTGGGAGTCAGGCCGTCCGGTAGTCAGCCAGTTAGCCAAGCAGCCGGCGGCGTCAACGTCGAGCACATGCATTGAAGTCAGCCCAGCTCCAACTCAAAGTCAGTCAGCGCGTCAATAAGTTGGACACAAAGGCGTTGTATGGTGTGTGCAGCATAATTTTGTGGAGGCTAGGCATCCCGGGGCAAACACAAACTACTCGGAGGGCGAACAGGACGCACAGGACTCACAGGATAACGGAGCGAACCAGGCGAGCAGGCCATACGGCTGGCAAGGTGCACAGCGGGGCTGTGGAAGGGTGTGCCAATGACGCGTTGCGGTTTATTACCAATGCCATTGTATACTTTATGGCGTTGCCAAAGTAAATGGGCGTGGCATTGCCGATGAGGAGTGGGCGGGTTCAGAGCGGGCATCGGTCGAAGTATGACATTAAGTGTGCAAATGTGCAGCAAACGAGCAAGGGGAGAGGTAACTCTGGGTTGAGTGTGTGTGTGTGTTTGTGTGTTGACTTTTAACTTAAATAAATTTGCTGTGCAGGCTCTGCATAATGTATATTGCAACGATGAGGGCATTCCGATAGGTGGAGGCCAGTAAATAGTGGGCGTGGCCGATGGCTGTCAGTTAAAAAGCAGAAGCACTTGCCAATTCAATTTAATGTGCATCCAAATTTCATAAGTTGCGGGCAACGAAAGGCGCAAATGGTGAGGCACTTCAAAAGAGTTTCTTACTTTTAAAAAATGCACAATTTTAAATATGAAATTGAATATTTAAATTTTTAGAAGCTATATTACCCGGCGTTGCCCAAATGTTGCTCAAATGAATAATGTTGAAAATGCATGTGATGCCGCGATTGTTTGGCCAACAGCAAAAGCCGATATAAAGGTTATAAAATTCTTATAAGCAACGATTGGAAAACAGATGGCCTCACCTGAATTTATGAGAATCGCATAGAGAGATCATATATATGTATATATACATGTAATTTAATATACAAGTATATTTTATATGTGCCTGTCTCTAGCAGTTCTATCTACAATTTATGTGACTGCCCTCGTACAGTGGTGTCGACTTGTGCTCGCACTGAGCGATTTTCTGTGTGTAGCTTTACTTTCGCCTGGCAGCTTTGCTGCTTGCATTTTGATGTGCGTGTTAATTTTATTTGCAGTTTTATTTTCGTTTGCGTTTACTTCAGTGACCTTTTTGCTCTGGTGACCATTGGCCGTTGGCCGTTGGCCGTGTGGCTGTTTGGCTATTTGGCTCTGATGTTGTTGATGTTTGTTGCCTCTGCTACATTTGTGGCATTTTAGTTGAGTGCATTTTAAGTGCCGCCAGGCTCAGTTGCCCCCAACCAGTAGCAGTCGCTGTTGTTGGTCCCAAGTTTATTGGCCCGCCCACAACGAGAAAAGCAACAACTTCTGTTATTATTTACATTTGCTAAGTTGGCCAGCGGCATTATGTTTTCTACACTTTTATTCGTCTCCTCATTGAGCTGGTAAATGTTAAACAAAGTCTAGACGTGCCGCGAACCAAACGCCTGAATATGCCATAAATATTTCAATACAAGAAACTCAAATCACGTATACGCAGCGTAAGCAAGGGCAAGAGGCCTAAGCCAGCTTCTGCATTGCTGCTTCTCTTTTTCTAGAGTTATTCAAATATCATTTGAAGACTCAGTCTAAGTACTCTGAACTTGCATTACATTGATCAACTGACAGTCAATTCGAACTATTTCTGCGAATCTGACTAGTTTTTATAACCCCTTACAAAGATCCCTCAAATATCTATATGACAAGTTGTTGGGTTATTTTTAGAGCTGGAGCAAGATCTAGACATGATATAGATGGCACCATCTTGGCTAATTAAAAATATATTTTAAGCTATTTGGGGTCGAATGTGTCTACTTATAATACCCTCTTCAAAGATATGAAAGGTTTTGTATACGGGATATCCAAGTTATATATTTAGCGGCTTATGAAGACATTTACATTAGAGGTTTGGGGCTCGGGCAGCGAACCCAATGAAGCCGCAATTTTCTTGCCAAAGAAGCATTTTTTAATTAGACGAAACTTTCACCTGCAGCTGCTGTCGGTTTTAAGCGAGTCAGTCGAAAGTTGGGTTGTTCTTGGCAGCTGCGGACTCGTTCTTTTCTTTCTTTTCCCAGAATTGGAGAAAGGTGTGGGGTGAGGGGGGGGCGCGGTTTTGGAATTTGACTTTATTTCATACTTTGCGAAAGTCTTTTGTGCCCTTGCCAAGCAACGACTAACCGACAATCAAAAACTCGAAACTGCGAACTATGCGCCAGGAGCTCAACTCGAAAACAAATTTTTTGTCTGTCTGCCGGGAAGTGCAGAGTGACAGTATTGAAGTCGCCAGCCAAGGACACACTTGACGGAGGCTTCCGTTGCCGATTCCGACTGCCGCTGTCGAGCTTCAAGTGCGTACCAGTTAAATGGAGTCAGCTTATAAAGCAGGTAGACTCGCCGAACCAACCAGAAGCACCGTCAGTTCCAATGTACCCTTATTATATTTCATTTGACATTCTTTTTTTTTTTTTTTGTATTTGTTGTACTTTTTTGGTGGCAAAAAGTGATACAACAACACGCAATTGAGGCTGGGTATGAGTGAGAGGCGTCAGAAAAGGAGGCGTGTCAGCCCCAATGAGCTGGGCTGGGGCTGTGTACATGAATAAGTTAACTACCGCACTAATGTACATTTGATGTACTTTCCTTGGTGCGTTGCCATGAATATTGGAACGGGGTAGGGCCGGCTTGGGGCTCAGGGCTCAGGTATACATTTAGCTATTTATATTGAAGCAGCTACTCCGCCAGCTTGTCTCGCTTGACAGCTGCCACAGGGCTGTCGACTCTGCTGTTGTCGTTCTCGTCGTCGTCGTCCTCCTCGCATTGAAGGCGTATTCAAGTGGAAGTGGAAGTCGAAGTGTTCTGCCAAAAGTTGCGTTCTGTTTTGTTGTCTGACTTACGAATGTGTTGGCTGCCTGCTTAAAGAATACAGTGTCTCAAGACAAGCGAAATACATCAAATAATTAGCTTAATGGGGAAAGAAAAAAACTGGTAAAATATTTAATAAAGGTAAATACAAAAGTTATTAATATATAAAGGGGGCTTCACTGGAAAGTATTATAATATTTAATAACATATGCCTCAGTTAATATTTGTTTATATTAATTTTATTGAATAGCAGCATATTCGCAATTCTGAATATTTATTTATTATTCGTTTTCACGTTGTGACACTGTGCCAGCGAGCATTTAGAACTTTCCATATTTGTTAGATTTATCAAGTTATATTCAATTTCCTTGGTTTTCACTTGACTTCCCTACACGCTCGCGCACAGTTCCCTCCCACCACTTGTTTTGTCACCTAAGCGACAATGGCGACACGTTTATTAGCTTCCCAATGGGCCCGCCTCCGACTGCGCTTGCGAAATTTCCAAATCAAATTAACTTGCTTTCATTTGAGGCGAAGAAAGGCAAATGCGAATGCGAGTGCGAAGAAGCGTAGCATACATTTTGGGGCACTTACTTCCTGTCAAGACGTGGGCATGTTTTGTCGCCATCTTCTGCTGCTGCTGCTGCTGCTTCTTCTTTCATACTTTTTTTCAATTTGTATGTGAAATTCACTTTTGTTGTTACATTTCTGTTCATTTCCTTTGAGTAACTCAAAACCTGCATCGACGAAGCCGCCTGCATCCAATGCGGATACCAGAGAATACACCAGGACACCAAGATGTTGCCTTGGGGGACACATTTGTCAGGGCATTAAGTTTCGCAGACAGCTGTCGGCGCTGAGGCTGTCGCACAAATAATTTTTATTAAAATTCGTTTGCAATTACACAGAGAGAAATTAAGAGACAATGAGGGAATGTGTCAGAGCAGCTGCGAAAGTTGAGCGAGGGGTCACCAACTGAGAATCCGCTTCAAGCAAATAGATCAAATTTACACCTCACAGAGAATTCTCTCTCTGACTAGAGAGTTAGAAAACTTGGTATAATATATTTTACATTTATTTATGCTTTGACAACTTTTTTGACAACCTTGCGTTTCAATTAATCCTATAAAAAGGCAAAATCATATACAATAAAAATATCAAATATAGATAATTATATATAATTTGAAATGCTTATGCTATATACTATCATACCTATATTAAACCTAAAACCACTCTTTGCTCGGCAACATATACATCCATTCTTGAATTAAGTAAGGATTCTCTAACATTTTCTAAGCCTTCCACCTTTAATATTTAGTCTCGAGCCTCGTTTAAATTCACTTTATTACAAATCTCGTGCAGCATATGTTTGTATGTACACACACAGTCAGAAGTCACGAAGTAACATTTACGCGTCTGCGGTTATTTTGCTTAATTTATGTTGTAATTATTTTGTTTTGCACTTGCCCCTCTCTCTACCCCTCAGCTGCTGCTTCTCGCGCCAGTGCAAGGCGCGCGTTATAAATATTTGCTTATAAATGTCTTACACTTTGTTCAAGTGCGCGTGGTTGTGCGTGTATGTGTGTGTGTTTGTCGGTGTGAAATGTGTGTAAATACCCGAAACACCCACGCACAAAAGTTGCTGCTGCTGCTCCTCCAGAGGTAGGGAGAGTGAAAAAGGGGGCGCGGGGAGGTGAGTCCTTTGTCGCCATGTTTGTTTGCAAATAAATACAATTCGAAGTGTACTTTATGGCAACGCTTATGTCGTACTAATTAAATGTCACTCATACGCACTGTAAGCCGCCACTAGTATATATGACTCTGGCTCTGCGAGCTGCCAGACTTCAAACATTTAATATACGACTATTTTGCATGCTGTCCGTGTTGTGTATGCAGGACTACAACCCAGACGGCTTAGGCACGGGTTTGGGGGCCCGACAACTTTGCAATTGACATGTGTGTGTGTGTGTGTGTGTGTGGGGGACGAAATGGGGGTGCGACAGCTCGGCCATCTATTGATGACGAGAGCTGCTGAAATGGCATTGAAATGGCGTGCAAATGGCTAATTAATAGCTTGGCTTGTTGCCTCTTGGGTGTCTAAGTCTCGTTAAGTAAGTGGTTGGCAATGGAGCCCAAACACTTGTTGGGGGGATTTCCAATTGAATCTTTAAAACGTATTACAAAGCGTTCGAATAACAGCAGACGGTATTTAGTCGAAATTGTTTGATCTTTGTATTTAATATAAACCCGTTGCAGTGAATCCTATTTTCTACTTAGTAATAGACAGTATATTACTTTTGTCGCAACGTGCAATTGATTGACTTAGACTTGATTGATAATTGAAATTCAAATAATATTAATATTAATAATATTACAAATAATTTTCATACATATATTTATAATAAAAATAAATATTCAAAACTTTTAAGCTTAAGTTAAGATTTAAACAGTCAAACGACAAAACAGTCGCTTAGACAAAAATCCGCCAAATAATACCAAAGAAAATATACTGCAGCTGGCGAACAGTGCTGCCCATGTCTGTGTGTCTACATTTAAGAGCGATGCGAGTGTATCTAAGAGAGCGCTCTCAGTTGTTGTTGGGTATTCGAGAAACAAACATGCGCCAGCAAGCATGCAACAGGGGAAACGAACCAGCTGCGGGGGGACCTGACCAAAAGCGGAAATAATGCCAGGTAAACGTATACAACGTATGGCAATGTTAACTTGACGAAAGGTGCGAGTCAGGCGCTCTCCCTCTCTCGTTCTCCCTCTCACTCTTACACTCTGCATTTGCCTCTATCTGCTGTCGCTCGCCGCCTGCTCTTTGGCATCGTTTGTTTGCTCTGGCGCGTTGAGTAAACACAAAATGGGCAAATTGGCAGACACAGAGCGGCAAACAAACTTTATTATGGGTCATTGTAAAGTGCACTGCAGCACTCACACACACACGCACACAAACACACACAGATACGCACACAGCTGCACATGAGGCTGCCTAAGTGAGCGAATTGAATTGAAGTGCCTATTAGTATGCAATAGATTTTTATCAAGCCGCTGCTCTTTACAGCTCAAATTGCTTGCCTGTAAATTGAGTAAGCTTGCCAATTGATACATGTGCAATTATTTAATAGCACACTTGCCATCTCACTCCTCTCTTACTCCCCTCTCTCCCACCTTCCTCTCTCTCACTCTCTGTTCAGCTGGCTTTGTGTCGCCCTTCTTGCCGCAACAGCTTAGTGGGCCTTTGATTGCATTGCCTGTGCAATTTGGCATTTTGTTTGCTGTATTTTGTGCAGCATTATGTGCTATTAATTTTTAAGCCCGCATAATTTTGCCATTTGGCAAAGTCAATGAAGGGTATACAAAAATAATTTGTGGATTTGTAATTTTAATTAGTTTTTGCATTGAGACTCTGTGATTGCAGTTGGGGGATCAAAGTATTGCCGGTCAGTTGTGTTGTTGTTATGTTCCCTTATTGTTGCCAACGTAAATTTGCATAAATTGCGGCTGCCTGTTGTTTGGCTGGGTTTGTCAATGTGCTAACCATAAGTGGCATTAACCATAAAGCACTTAAAATATTGTGCGTATATGTATACACAAATCGCTCATACGGCCCATTGCACGTGGTCAACAAATCGCTTTCATTGCGTCTGTGTGTGTATGTGTGTAGCCATCATATATGCGATTATATTTGTGTACGTGGCTGCGCCGTATCAAGCACATTTGACAATCCATTATATATTTTAATTATTATATGCACTGTGGCACAACATATGCAGTTCTTTTATGTATAATTAGTTATATTTTTTTTATCAGCTAATTTTTATTAACCTTCCTGTGCAATGAGGGTATTAGCATACTTACTTACTGTTTGTTCTGACTAACTGAGTGGTGGGTGGGTGATGTACCGGGTTCAAATTCATTTTATTTTATAAATCTGTATTTGGTTTAATCTTTATTAAATGAATATTCATTTTATTATTTTATTTTATTTTAATTATTATTATTATTATTTTGTTTATTTTTGATTTGTTTTTTCTCAAATTTACATAATAATTATTATACAATTTTTGTCTACTCTCAATTTTATTTATGTATTCCACATTGTCTTTAACAATTTACCATCCATATTAACTTATTCTACAGATTATATTTCTAATCATATACTCTTAATATTATTTTATTTTTATTTTCTTCACTTTATTCGCCTATACTCTTAATAATTATTTTTATTTTCTTAACTTCATTAGCCTATAAAAGAAAGTACTTTTCTTGCTTCTATTATTTTTACCTCCCTTGAGTCTTGAAAATAACACGAATTGTATTTTTATTTATTTTTTATTCTTTTTTGTCATCATCTGTCCACGTCAAATATTGTTTATTTAAACTATTTTTGTTTTTTATATTTAAACCTTTGCATAAAATGGGCTAGCAAGTTTTACCTTTACAACGCTTTTTATGTTATGAAAGCACTTTTGTATTTTCGTTTCTTTATTTAAGGTTTGAATACCAATTCCCATCCACTGTGGCATAATTTTATCAGAGCATTTATGTTACATTACATTAATGAAATGAAATACTTGGCTTTAATATATATTTTATATTGATATAAGTATATACATGCATATATATTTATATATATTTATATATATTTATGGTTATTTATATAGCTGCGACTGAGCGTTAAAGAACGCGGTGTGGTTCAAAGTGGGCAGTTGATCTGTTGATTGGGTGGCGGGTTGATTAAAAATCACGCATACGCAACGATGCACAATGCGTTGCATTGAATTTTTTCGCATTTTTTCATCTTTCCTTTTTTATTTTTGTTTTTCGTTTTTTATTTTTGTCAATGAATGAAGCGCACTTAATAAGTGAAAATGCGTGTGGCATATTAAAAGTGACATATTTAACAAATAGCTTGCAAAAAGTCGCATCATCGTTGCAATATGAATATGACAGTCGATGAAATGACTATAAAAAAAAACCTACAATAACAAAGACGAAACAAAAAAGAAAAGGGAAAATTAAAATGTACGACATTTTTATAAACAACAAAAACATTGCTCAGGCCATCTTTGATGTTGTTGCAACAGTTTTGCACTTTTGCCGTTGGCATTAATTATGAACAAATTAATTAAATTAATTACTCATGCATATAGTAGAGTGCATTCGCTGGTGCACTCACTCGCAATCGCATTCACTTTTGTGTGGTTTACGCAAATATTTGCGCTGCCCGCTTGGGACACAGAATGCAGCGAAAAGGGCTTTGATACTTTGCCCCCAAAACTGTTTTAAATATTTGATTTCATTTTAAATAACATCTTTTTTTTTTACTAGTTTGTTGTTACAGTCGAAGCGGGAAGTGCTTAAATACTTTGTAAACTGACACAAGCAAAATTAAATACGCACACCCACTTTTGGCATAATTTATTATTATGTATTTTGAAGCGTGACACAGCTACCTAACGGAAACATATCTGCTGACTAAGTTAAAATAAAGGTGAAGCACTGAATATGTTACGGGATAGTTAGTTGAAAAACTATTTAACTTATCTCATGCGATACCTCGAATGGTTGACTAACTACCACACCCTAATTTAAATTAAATTAGTAATTAAATATGTAAGAATAAAAATATTTGCTTAAAGAACAAATATCGAAATTAGCAAAAACTTGGATTACTAAAAATAATTCCAATACACGATAAAGGCTTCTAAAAGTCTCAGTGGGATTTAAGTTCATCTTATCTAGACCTATGCCGAATTTCGCATTCACTGCAGCTTTACCTAATTGTTTTTATTTAATACTATAAATTCAATTCCCTAAACTTCTTACTCCACTTATTGGCTGATTTGTAACTATTGCTTGATCCAATGGTTGCATAAAGAAGCGAAAATCCAATTAGCATATAAACGCAAAAATCAAAATACCAATACCAAATAAAACAGAAAAAATAACTAAAAGTAAACAGAAAGCAAAACCACAAAATCCAATCCGCTATTGGCAACAAATCTAAACCAATTTGCAAGTCGGGTTTGCGGGCCACAGGGGAACATTTCGAGCGTGGCCACAAAAATTGCAACTTAAAAATCAACTACACTCGGCTTGGCAGCAATGTGGAAACGGAAACGGAAATGCGACCATGGCACGGCGCACTTATACCACGAACACATTTAACCACATTTTAAGCACATTTAAATACAACAACAACAAATAAAATATTCAGTCGGAGTCCTTTAATGGAGGCGGAGGGTACAATGAATTACGACGCCACGCACCGAAAAACTGCAAAAGCGGAGTGAAATAAGCAAAAAAAAAGAAAAAGTGTGTGTGGCATGACAAGAACAACAGCAGCAGCAGCGGCAACAAAAGGAGGCAGGACTTGCCGAAGGACAACTACAATGAGATGCCTGCAAACAAAGGCGGCAGCAGCAGGAGCAAGCCAGGCAACAGGAGCAAATACTACAAGCAATTTAACATTATTTTAATGCCAGCCTCTGTTGTCCTTTGTCTCACTGCCAGCCACCCACCGCCCACCAGCCACCCGCTCACCCGCTCATCCTCTAGCTCTACCTCGCCCCCGCCCCCGCTTCGGCCTCGTGCTCGGCACATTTACATGCGTGTTTATCTGCCATGTAAGTAGTGTGTATAAAATAGAGCGACAGTTATCTATGTGCCTGTGTCATGGCCGCCTGTTGCGACTCCGAGCAAGGAGCAGCGAGCGAGAGAGCGAGAGAGCGAGAGAACGAGTGAGCGCGCGAGCGGGATAGAGTGCGAGTTGTAATAGTGTGCAAATGTGTTTGTCATTTGTCTTTTTAACGCCGAACTGCCTCCGAATGCGTACGTGTTGGCTGGGACATTGCTAACAGCGCAACCACAACTGGGTGCTGCCAACCCGCTGCGAGAACGACGACATTTTGACTTCCGTCGGAAGTGCGCATTAAAATTGCCATTAGCCCAAACGTTGAGTTGCGAGTATTAGAAAAAAAAACCGATTCACTTCTCGTAGTCACACTTTTTCGGCAACTGCCAAACAATAGGCTCGTAATTTGGCCAGCCCCAGCAAGCGATTTGAGCGCAGAGCAACAGAAACGACAAAGAACGGAAACTTTTTTGGCATGCCGAAGTTTAAATACCCTTATTGACGTACGGCTGCCAGCTAAGCAGATATGAAGGTTAACAGTTGTTGAGCTTGATGAAAATATATAGAAAAACCCAAAAATTTTTAACAAAAGAACCGATTTTACGATTGAACATTCCTATGACAGCTATATGTTATAGTTTATATACTGGTCAAGACTATATATATTATGGCGTAGTCAATGTGTCCTCCTGCGTTACAAGGGTATACAAAGCCCTTGCAATTGTCTTGCCACTTTCATTTGTGCCACTGCTGACTAATGACGGGCGATTTTGGCCGGATCTCGCTTCAAGCTAGACACAAGGCAGCCTAAGTAAGCAGCAATTGCTCGGTTCAAGTAAGACAGACATTTTTATTGCAAACTGATTTATTGAATACTTGGAACTTGCAGTCTTAAAATATTTTATCTATATCTTGCTATTATAAATATTTATAATTTAAATAATATTTAAGACTTTGAATTAAATCAAGCTTAGTATGTAGATTTAAAGGTGACCTGCACAGCTTTTAGAATTTGGACTTAACATTTGTTTGCTATTCCCCAAATAAGAGTATGAGAATGCGCAACTTGTAGCTCGTTAGGGGGGGCTTCTTCAAAAGACTCTCACATGCTGTGAAACAGAAAACGATTTCAACAGTTTCCAGTTTACGGACTCTTTGCTGATATCTTAACTAACCGGGCATTCCCGACTAGAGCACTTGCAACTCTTTGTTTGTAGCTTTATGGAAATTGTGCATTGGCAAAACTGTTTGTCAACGGTTTCAAAAACTTTAGAGGGAATTCGTTGGTTTAACTTCTGGACTGCCTGTTTGCCCAGAGATAAAAGAGCTAAAAATATTGCTTGCTCTTTTTCCCTTCCCATGTTGTGTTGAGCAGGGGTGTGAGGGGGGCGGAAAGGCCGCTATTTGCAAGAGTATCACTTGACAAATTCGTGCAGTTCAATTCAGATATAATTCAGATTTGTAAATGCGCTTAATTCAATTAAATGGTTTGCTCGGCTAATTTATGGAGCCACTCGACGATCGAAGTTTGCAATTGCGAATGCCTGACGATTAATTGATTTTCGTACAGTATGTACTCGGATAACAGACAAATTGACATGGCATCAAAGTGGATTTTTGGTATATTATTGCATAACAAATTATCAAGCACAGACACGCACACAAATGTCTCGTGAAATGGCATAATAATAAATTGTAAATGCACAAAATGTCACAGTATTATTATAATGGGAATCAAGCCTGGCTGTGTGTGTGTGTGTGTGTGTGTGTGTGTGTGTGTGTATAGGTGACTGTAGCTTCGGATACCGCTCGATGTATTTTAATGCCATTGCAATTGATATTTCAATTAATTTTCAATTAAAAATGGTTTTAATAACGCATAACGCACACAGCCGAAATACCGAGAGGCCGAAAGGAAATGATTTGTGGTGGGAAAAAGAGTATTTATCAAGCTAACATGAGCTTGTGTGTCTGCAATTGTGTACAATTCAATAAATTATGTTACTACACTATAGACAAAACAGTGTTGAGTAACGTGTGCAAATAAATATATTTGAAATGGAGAAAGTTTAAGCATAGAACTAAATCAAATAAAAATAAGAGAAAGTTAAACTTAAAGGTTGTCTCCATAATTTGATTTAATCATTTTTTTCACTGCATTTGAGGTTTTATTTTTACTGAGCCATTTTTCAGTGCATCGTATTTTATATGTATATATCTTTTTTTTAAAATATTTTTATATTCATGTCCAGCTATTATTTATATTTATTATTATTTTACTTATTTATTTATTTATTTATTATTATTATTTTTTTTTTTTTTATTCCAGCGCGACAGAAATGTCACTCTACTCCGGGTAAGTGCACAGTATTTCTCTATCATCAAACAAACAACTTTTTTCTCAATCTAACAAATAGTCATTTAAAGCCCATGGGCATGATTGCCTCGCAGAGGTATATAAAATCGGAAATCATAAACAAATTTGAGGGCTAAAATGGGAATGAAGAAGTTTACAGCGATTAATTAATATACTTTAGTAATTAGTTATTTTGTTGGCATGCTAATTAATTTTTGCGGTTTTGTTTATTTTATTTTATTTGCCATTGTTGTTCACTTTGCACTTTGCTGTTGTTGGTTTACCAATTTGTCGTTGTGTGAAGTTGACAAAGTGCCAGGTTCTGTGGCAGCACTTTTAGTTGTTGTTGTTGCTGCTGCTGCTGTTAGTTTGTTTAACAAAACCAAAAGCGAAAATTTGAACAAGTTGTTCTTGTGGCTCAAATGCACTCGTTAAATCAACACCAACAACAACGACATCAAAAACGACAACGTCAACGACAACAGCAACAACAAGAGAAGAGGAAGCAGCACTCAGTATCAGACGATTGAGAACTAAAACAAACATCAACTGCACATTTACCTACTGTTGAAGCCAAGTGTAAAAATAAATATTTAATTGGCCTAATTGTCGTTGCATTATTGCATAAATAAACATTGAGAACCTTTGCATATTGAATGCATTTATTATCGTTGATTTCTGTTATTGTTGTCCGGAAATTGTCAAAATGTTGCAAAAATTTCCCCAATTTCAGTATGTTGTCATTTTTTGTTATCTACTAGATAGATATCATTATTTCTACTATTTCAGAACACGAAGCTGTTCATTGAGAAGTAACTAATTGAAAGCAAAAACTCTCACTTCTATTAAACAATTGAGATATTTTACTTTTTTCCCAATTCCTTGACAATTGTTTAACAAGATAAAACATTAATTTCATAAATGTTTAAATTTCTCTGAGACATAAGAACTTTATGTTAGTTGCAAATTTGACTTTAATAAATTGATGAATTAAAGCGCACTTAGCTGAAATCCTAACAAAACAGGAAGGAGCATTTCATGTTTTGTTTTGAGTATACCCTGCATATAATGCCTTTTAACCAATTATTATTGGGTACAAAGTATGCGCAGTGTCTAGTCCTCTATATATTTTATATTGATTTCATAAACCTGCTCAAAGTATGCAAAAAACGCACTTTAAAGAAGTCTCACAGCTACAACCTTTACGTTAATTATTGTTTAAAAGTGAATTAAACTCCATATTATAATTAAAAGATGTGCGTAATAATATGTCAACCTTGAAGCTACTTCTTTGAGGCTGTGGGCCAATCAGCTTGACAAATGAACACAAAGGCGCCGATGGCAACGACCTACCACGAGCTGGTCAAAAAGTTGTTATAACTATAGATATGTGGATATATATATATATGTATATATATAAATAAAAAGACCCTAAGGGTCTGAGGGGTAGTTGTCTGAATCTGTTGATCCCATCTTGCATGTCGTTTGCATTTAAATGTTTCAACATTTCCGTTAAATGTGGCTGCACTTCCGTGAGAATTTAATTAAAAACTGGCAATTTCTTCTTTATTCTGCTTGTGCGGCTTCTGCAACGGCACATGAAAATAATGAATAATTTTTTATATATATTGTAACAACAATGCAAAACAACAATAACAACAAAAAAACACATCGGAGTGAACAAAAAATGTCAATACAAAATAAAATCATATGCAATATTTTTATTTAATTAAGAGCGCGATGTGCTATGAAAAGCGATTACATTATGAAGACAAATGGCATGGCATATGGATAAAGGTGGATGTAGACCTGAAACCGAAAGAAAACAGACAGGACATATGAAAGGAATTTGCAATACTGAAAATATAGAATTCAAGTGATGGAAAGGAATGCATACTGAAATGGGGGAACCAAAATGGTGGATTTTAATTTTTTGATTGGGTACAGTTCACACCAGATATATTCCAAATATATTTTCTTGAGGTTTTTAAAAGATAGAATTTAAATAACCGAATTTTCTTGTCATGTGAAACGTATGTGTATGTGTAAGAGGTTGCTCTATAAAAAATACTTGAATAATCATAACTGTACTTTTTAGATATGCAGTCTGTGATTAGCTATTCATCTTAGCATAATCATCACTCTTGTTAACGGTACTTGATGTATAGGATATATATATAAAATGGTATACATATATAACAAAAACTTGCTTTTGGTTTCGACGTTTGTCAAGTCGAGAGCAGAAAATAATAAAAAATGTAGCTAAAAATCAGCATTTAAAGTTGCTTTGTTTGGCGTTGCCACATGCGCGACAGTACATTGCTAGTTGGTAACTCTGCCCATAGAAATTGGAGTAGAGTGTTATAGATTTATTTCCTTTTTATAGGGTATTTCAATGCCGCACACTCTTAACAACTTGTACTTTTTTTTGATAGTTTCTCTGCACTGCCACAACAATTGGTTGTTAAAAGTTCGGGGCAAGCAAGAAGACAAAAAAGTTGTTATTTTTGTAATTATTACACTACACAACACTGCACAGTGCACAAAAGCTGCGTTTTTTAATTAAATAAATACATGTTCTATACGCCACAAAAGAAAAATGCGGCCACCAAAGTGCAACGACACGAGGTGCCCGCAAAAATGAAAAATTGCATCTGGGCGGGCATTAAAATATATATAAAAAAAAAAAAACAAATTTCGAAATACGTGTATGAAGTGAAATTAAATAAAATTTAACACATTAATGGAAAATGTTCAAGTGGCTGCCACTTCTGGGTCGACTTTAACAAGTTGCTGCACACAAAATTAAACAACGTCCGCGCGGTGGCTACGAAATTTGCAAATTATAATTATTTCATACCTGGGCCAAAAGGCAAATTTGCGCTTCACTCGAAAGGGACTTTGGCGAGGCGACGGCGACGGCGACGGCGACTCCCAGCCGCACCGGATAAAACGCTTTACAAGCTGTAACCAGCTCCAGGCCGAGACCAGGATCGAGGTTGAGGCTGAGGCTGAGGCTGAGACTTGGCTACCAAAGTGCGCAATGAAGAGGCTGGCAAAATGGCAGTTAGATGGGAAGCCCGCCCGGAAGGAAGGAGTACGGGTGTGGGACTGGGGTACGTGACAGGTCGAAGCACTGGGCAAACTTCAATTACAGCTTAAAACTTTCAATTAAAAACTTTGCCGCGCGTGAAAAAAGAGTGTAGGGAAAAAATAAAGTTGAAGGGCCTGGGAAAATGCATTTTGAAGCAGTCGAGCTTAGGAAATTATAGTCCAGATGAGCAGATTTGCTGGGCAATTAGAAGATGCATAAAAAATGAAAATATGCACAGCTCAACTCAGTTCGTATGGGTCACGTGAATCGTTAAAAAGGGCAAATGTTAAATAACCAAAAAAAAATTAAATAGCCATAAAATATTCTATTTAATTTGTAGTCTCACATTTGCGGCAATAGATAGCAGCAGATAGAGCATCCATATTTGTTTTAATTTATGTGCCACACTTAGCCAAAAATGTCTTTAACTAAAATTAAGCAATATGGATTCAATTAAATGAAAATTAACTTGAGGTCAGTTCTTTATGTTGAAATTATTTGGAGATTTGCTGACTCAATCTGAATGTCTTATTTTTCAGCTTCTACCTTTTGTAACTGAAATAATTGTTAAAGCTGTGCACCTGACTTTCTTATGCAGCCGCCCAGCAGAATGTTGGAGCTGTGCATCTTTAAGAGCTGCCGCAGTTTGGGCCAAAGTATGCAATGGGGAAAAACTTTACACCCAAACAAAGAAAATCCCGCACAGACTTTGGCCATATGGCAAATTTGGCATCGCCTTCGCACAGACTCGAAAAACTTTGCTTAAATTTTTCAGTTTCTTTTGCCACTTTGTGCGGCACAGCGGGCTGAGAATGCATTTTTAATGAATCCTGAAAAGGTGAACGTAACCTGCGACGTGGGCGAGAGAAGGTGAGAAAACGAAACCAAAGGGAAATGCAACAGAAAATGTTGCAAGAATTGAAAAGCGCAACTTTGACTTTGCTGTGGGTGGCCGAGTGTGCAAGTGTGCGTAAGTATGTGTGTGTGTGTGTGTGTATGCGGATGTGTAGGTGGTTGTGTATATGTGTGAGGGTGTGCAAGTGTTTGGTTTCTCGTCAGAGCAACTTCAACATCCACGCAACAGCAGCGCAGGCCAAACTCTTAATTGAATTAAACTTTTTAGCTGCAAAGTGCAAGCAACAAAAAATGTTAACCATTTTTTTACGTTGTCTTTTTCTACCCTTGTGGCGGGCATTGTTATTTTGCCAACATGTTTGCTGCACTACAGAATTAGAAAATGTGTGAAGTAAAGGGAAACTGAATAAATTGACGGCCTTAATGATAAATGCTTAAAAGGAACGCCTTTCTATGCGATTTTCATGCCCTCAGATTTCAATTAACTTACTCTCTGCTCAAGCTCCGCTCGTTGTGTATATGTTATCTCTTAGTTAAGCACGACCGACCGTAACTGCTCTTACTTGTTTTCAACTGCATTAAAATATATTTATTAAAGCCCGCAAGCTCACATTTCAAACATAAGTAGATTAAGTCCCTTAAGGCCGGAAATACATTGCAAATAATATTTTATTACTGAAATGAATATTTTATGCGCAGCTCTTTTAAGAGTATAGAATATTCAGCCATAGCATTAAAGAATATGTTTTCATAATGCATTTGCATTTTGCATTTCTATGCAAAAATTTCCATTCGTTTTTTTTTCTGTTTTGTTTTTTGTGTTGAATTGAATTGAATTGATTTTGCCGTTCCCAATCGTAAGCCCAAAAGCAGGGAACATTTAATTGAATTTGCACAAAAATTATAAATTCACACAATTGGCCGTTGTGGGGCTTCGTTTTGCGCAATTTCCGCACTTTAAGTGGCATTTTGTGAAATTATTATAAATTATTTATTTGCCGCTTGGGGGGCGCCCAAAAAAACAATAATCAAAACAATGAAATGACTGAAAGCAACAACAACAACAACAATAAACGAACATTAAAATGGACGCACGAATAGAAAATGTACAAAAATTAACTTTGTTTCCGTTTGTGAGCGTCAAAAATAAACATAAATATGAAATTAAACCACCGCGACTGGGACTGAAGGTTGGGAATCATGGTGAATGCCTGTCAGAAAGAGAGAAAGAGAGACAGAGCAGAAGGATTTTCAGATCAGACCTGGCTGAAATTATGCAGAGTGTTTGGCATATTGAAGTCGTTATAAATTTTAATTAAATTCATGTAGGGCGACGGCTTAGTGCTCGGACCTATTAGGCTGACATATGTGGGTCATAAAATGTCTGGATGGGGGCTAGCGAATAAATTGAAAAATGGCGAACTTCGATGCGCACTGCGACAAGCTAAACATGGAAAACAAGTCAATTTTTATGGCATACTTTTGGCGGGCGGGAGCTCACAATAAGTACACAAGGTATGAGTGCACATACTAAGGAAAACAGAAGAAGAAGCCGACTGCTACGAATGCTCGAAAAGACAATACCCTGTAGCTCAGCTCTAAAGTGAAATGGAAATAATAAATTTATAATTTTTGAAAATAGCTGCTCAACTCATGGAATTGACGACAGGATATTCCTAAAAGCATCGAAGAGATTTTAAAAATGAATACACAATTTACCCAGTTATAGTCCATCATTTGGCTACAGGGTATAAAAAATAGCTGAAATGGAAATATTGATGCTGAGGGTGGAAATAAAGTACGAGTAAAAGGAGTTTGGGTGCGAGAAAAGCGAACGCTGAGCACAGCAAATGCTGCCCCGAAATGTAATAAAAATCATGTAAGCAGATATGTACGTTCTGAATTTATGGGTCCTCAATGTAAACTTTTGAATGGTAATGGAAACAAACAGTCGGCAAAAATAAAAGACTTAAAAGTAAATGTGAAATCGAGCTACATATAGGCATAGGTAGATTGTGGAATAATATAATAATATAATTTAATTCCTTAGCACAAAAGTTATCCATGCCACAATGCTGTATAGAAAACCCTTGTAAAATTCTGTCACAAAGCTTCCATTAAAAAATTCAGTCACTTTTATTTTACTTACGCAATAACAAGCAGAAACGAATATTCTATCCAATAACCACATATTTTGAAATCAAAATCCTACGCTAAAATGCCGACACCCGAAAAACCCCGGGCTTCTGCAATGCAACCGCGCTACACTTTGACTAATTCGGCTCGTAACACCGTGGCGGAAAATGACGTCCGGCGGATTTCAGGTGCCCTAGAAAGGGACTCATATATGCCCGAAATGAAAACGGAGCCAGATCCAAAAGTCCTGAAGTTAAGCGCGAAAAGATCAAACGCGAACGAACCATGGGCGAAGAGGAAATGCCCGCCCAAAAAGCAGCATAAGCAGACAAAGCGGGAGGCTGCGATTGCCAAGTTCAAGAATATTGACTTCTCACATCGCGATTCGGATCCACAGCTGACCGTGCAAACGCTGGAGTTCCCGGATGCCAACATAAAGCGCACAGAGGTCGAGACGCGCGATATGTGTGGCAAGCGGGTGTTGACTAAGAAAACCGGATATGATTTTCTCAGCTCAAGTGTAATGGGCTTTCGGGATGGAGTCTTTACGGTGAACATGCAAGCGAAAAGCTGTTCGACAACCAGCATACCCGACAAGCCGGTCGACTCAGGCAAGATCACACAACGCTCCAATTTGGGCAAAAAGAAAGATGTGAATTCACAGGAAATGATTGACTCGTATCATGTGCCGTCCACGCGCCCGAAGAACTTTAAGGGCGACCAGTGGAAGAAGCCTTGCGAGGCTAGCTATGTGGTTGGAGCGCCGCGGCCGCACATTGGACGCTGTCCAGAAAATTTTCAGCAACTGTCCAAGTTGTCGCCGGTGCGTCAAAAGTTCTTCCTCACACAGGATCCGCGCAAGACGCACTGTCTGGTCAATCCGAGTGCGTTGCGCCACAAGAAACTGACCGAGGACCAGCAGTTCAAGCTGATTAGCAAGATGGTCAAGCATGGGGACAATGTGTGCGCCAGCACAGGCTCAGAGTCTTCCGATACGCACATATGCGAGGTAATTGATTTGGAAAATCCCGTGAATTTAGATTTTCAGGGCATGGACTATAAGAACACATACGAAAAGGACGAGCAGGAGCAACAAAATCAGCAGACCTATTGGCGAGTAGTGCGCTACATGGAACGGCGTCGTACCAAAAAGCAAACCGCGCAAAAGGTGGAAGCGGAATTACAAGCGGAACGTTTAGCGATTCCGGCCGAGTTTAATACTAAGATCAAGGATCTGCCAGTGCCAGAAGAGCCGCCACCAAAGGAGTTCAAGCTGGCCGAGCTGTTTCGCTCGCCAGATAAGCCAGCCAACAAAGAGAAGATCGCCGATGAGAAAAAGCGTCGTGAGGAGCGCTACAAGGACATTTATTTACGCAACAAGTACCGCAAAGCTGAGCGGGAGCTCGAGCAAAAAAAAATGGAGGCAGCCGCTATGGAGATTCAGGCACGCACCGTGGCTGAGAACGATCTGCTAGAGGATGTGGCCAAAATCGATGATGATATTGAGCGCAGTTTCCGCAAGTTTGAGTACATTCCACCAGTGATACGAAAGCGCAAGTTCTTCCCCAAAACGCTGACAGAGACCGAGCGCCTCAAGGCCATCATGCACAAGGAGAACTGTGTGCGCCGAGACCATGCCAGAGTAACACAGGAGTTCTTTTTGGAGCGGACGGGCAAGCTGAAGAAATTCCCCGATGTCGAACAGCGGCTGGCGTGCGAGGAGAGCATTGAAGGTAGCGTCGGCACTACGCCCAGCGAGCAGAGCAGCGATGATGAGGACTACCTGAAGGTGGGCAAAATTGGTGATAAATTCCAGCTGCGAGGCTTTCATTTCAAGCATGGTGATGGTCTGCGCGGCAAGCTGCATCATCATCAGATCATGGAGGGTCAGCGCACGGTGAAGGGTTGCCTAACCCGCGACGAGTGGCTCAATCAGCTGGCGCCCCGCAAGGAACCCATCAAGCTGGACGTTGAACGGGGCATTATAAAGGTGCTCGATCCGGATGATCCCAAATTGGATCTATTCCCACCGCAACCGATGCTCCTGCACAAACACGAACAGAAGAGTGCCATCAAGGAATTCATTGAAAAGCGTCTGGGCTTGCACTATCATCGTGTGCTGCGTAAGAATCTAAAACTTGTCAAGCCCAAATTGAAGTACCATGTCAAGAAGTTCAATCTCATTCGCTATGTATTTCCCGAAAAGATCATAGTGCCGCATGCAAAGGATCCTTTGGAGGCCGACATGGTTGACGTTTCCAAAGTAGAAACCACTTTGGAGTACATTGCCCTAAAGAGCAAAATGACCAAGGCGAAGCACCTCAAGAAGAAGCTGGCACGCATGGATCTGCTGGGCTTAACTTGTGTGGAGGCTAAACAGTTGCGCGAGCAATCGCCCTGTGATGCCAAAGTGGAGGAACTCGATGTCGACTGGGTGCCGCCACAGGAGATAATTAAAATGTCTGAGCACAGTGAGCAGGAGGAGGAGGAGGAAGAGTATCGCATGGAGGCCGGTAATGACAATGTGCCCATTGATCAGCGTGGTAACATGCCAGCCCCAATGTTTCGAGAGAAAACGCTTCTCGTCCATCCGAGACGACGTCGAGATTACGCCACAGAGCGTGTGCCCTCGGCCTTGTTTAACGACGCCATCCAAAACTCGGGCATGCCGATGTTGGAGAAGGTAATGCCTGATAACATCAAATTTGAAAATGTGCGCACCCCAAAGCGTCCCTACACTGACAAATTCGAGGCACGCCACCATCACGATCACTGGGACCCTACCCAGGCAAAGAGCGTTCATGTGCATTATCAAACCAAGACGGTATATCCAAAGATTACAGTACAGGAGCAAGCGGAAAGGGTGCCGATTGTGAATTTTATCAAGGCCAATCCGCCTTGTAAGAAATATATGAACGAGGACCTGACCATTCCTCGCTATGATTTCGAGAAGATGATCGCTGATCACTTGGCGGCCACTCGCACTGATAGCAAGGATGCAGCCAGAGAGGTAGTACTGGACCTGTGTCATCCGTATGATTTCGTTTTTCACTCACGGAACCCCGAAGAGCTGGCGACTCTTGATTTTCCGGGACGTAAACAGTACCTGGAATTTTTGCGCGAGACCCGCGAGGCTCTGTACGAGACCAAGGACATTGACCCTGCCGATGAGCACCTATTGGTCGACCGTAAGGCAATCGTGGCCGAGCTGGAGGAGGATTTGAAGAGCATTGAGGAATGCCTAAGCTCGCTTAGCAGCTCAGAATGCACAAATCTATCAAAAGACAGCGGCAGCTTTCTATTACTAGAAGACGAAACTAAGATACCTTTGGACTATATACGAAAGCCCTTGGTACCCTTCGAGGAAATGCGTCGCTCACGCTTTCAGGCAGAAGTTATTGACGCCGATGCTGAGGAGGAGAATCCCTTTCGCATGCTGCCGTTCTCCGGTCAACGCAAGGAGCAGGCAGCCATGCTGGGTCCCAAAGACTCTTTCTTTACATTTAGCTCACGCCTTCGCAATGGCTTGCGCCTCAGACTGGAGGTGCCGGTGCCGGATGTGCGTAACACCCTGATGGGGCCTGGCACAACTAAATACTATGGCTCCGTTATCACCGACCTCGATGAGAACTACATAGATGAGCTTAAAAGCCGCGCAACAGTGAAAACGTTTAATTTCAAGACAGGCGTGGAGCTGTTAAAGGTTGCGATGCGTCTAAAGTATGAGTCACTATTGATTCAAGGCAAAATGGTGCGCACCAAGATCTATGACACACTCAACGAGCGCCACTGGCAGCACATGAAGAATACCAAGCTCCTCTACGAAGGACTCTTCGCGAAATGGGAAAAGAAAGAATATAATGCGGCCATGACGCAGGTCTATCAAGTGAAGACTTATTACGAGATAACCGACAAAATGAAACAAGAATACCGCGAATTGGAGCGCGAACTCACAATGCTCAACATGGACATTGTGTTCATTGAGGGTCACTGGATACGTTGCGTGATGCTGCAGAACTTCCATTATCTGCTCGGCGAGGAGGAATGGCGAGCCGAGCACGATTGGATCCATTTAGTGCCAGTGAAAAAACGCGGCAAACTCGGCGGCGAAATCGAGGAATCCGAGATGGTTAGCATTGCTATAGAGGATGATGAGGATATAGAGTATGAACTGGAACCCTATGACCAGTCCATTGCCAAGCGTGCCATTGTCAATATTCGCGTAAGGGACAAGGATGATGCCTGGGCCATACGCGAGTTTTACTATGACGTCTACTTGCGCAATCTGCACCCTGTGTTGCAGGTATTTCCCGATGCGAAGACTTTCCTTCAAGGCATCGACAATTTAAAGAACAAGACGTTCATGCTGCTGCTTGAAATGCACTACACCTTGTCCATACACACCGAGCTGCAGGGTAGGCTGGAAACCTTTGTGGATTGGTGCGCACAGGACTTGAAAGAGAAGCAGGAGTATGTAGCACGCAAATCTGCCAAGAAGTTCTTCATGGAGGATCGCGCCATTGAGATGGAGGCACGAGTCAGACACTACCTCGATAAACCAATTCAGAACTCTTTTGCCGACGAGGAATTCAACAAGCATCGCGCCGTCCTCGCCGAAGTCTGGCGTCGCGTTGTGCCCGCCACGGTGCGGGGCTCCAGCGATGTGATTCCCAATGCCTCGGACATGGTGGCCGCCATCAGCACCGTTGTGCTGGAAATACTCGCCAAGTTTGAGCACATGGACATTGATAAGGTGCGCGAAGTGGAAGCGACACTTCGCAAGCGACGACGCTACCTGGAGAAGCTCTCGGCGCAGGCCTACCAGATTGAGCGTCGCATCGACATGGAAATGAAGAAGGTGCGTCGCAACCTTGAGCCGCCCTACAAGAAACCCAAACGTGTTGGACCACTCCAGAGACTGTATCTCAGGAAGCGTGTCAAAAAGATTATACTTCCACCCGTCGTCATCTCGGAGAACACAAGAAACTTTGTGCGCGCCTTTGCCGAGGACGGTGTCGTTAGCGAGGGCTTCACCCAAGACTCTGTGATGGTGCTGGACAACATGCAGGAGCAGATTGTTCCATTCTATTTCGATCATTTTCTCAAGCTCAACGGCTACACGCCCAATTATAATTTCAAGACAAACATTGAGCAACGTGATGGTATCGAAATTAATCGATTCCGTATACGGGAAGTTATACCAGATGTGATGCAAAAGGTCGAACATTGGGAGTACACGCACAAAAAGATCATGGAGGAGAATATTCAACGTAATCCAAAGATGTACGAGAATGTTAGCTAATTGACTGAATCAATAATTTTATGCTTCTCTTATAACAAATTTACAAAGTTTACCAGTTTTCAATTTGCAAACAAATAAAATTGCAGGTGCTTTCGCTCAAAGTCGGTTAGTCGGTTAGTTAATTACATAGCCGTAGGCTTAGAATATTCTACTATACTATTTTTTCTTCTTAATGCAAGACGATTTTCCTTAAAGTATGAGATATCCGTCTGGTGTTGCAAGATTCCTTGCGATCTTCATGTATCTTTTCTAGTTTTCGCACTCTTAAGTGTTACATTTACTTTTCTACTTACACTTCAATAATTTCCCGAAGTTTTCCGGAACAGCTTTCACTGAGCTCAGGTGTCGCTTAGCGGCAGTTCGCTCCCCCTCCCGCTCTTTCGCTCTCTCTCTCTCTCCCTCTCTCTGTCTCTCTCTCTCTCTATTGCGACCCTTCTGCTTACCCATTGTCCTACTCAGCTTCTCAAGTTTGTACTGCCTTGGTCGTCATTCATTTTGTTTGACTTGGCAGCAGCTGCATCGGCAATTTTCATTTTCTACCTGGTTTGTCCTACTTCATTGCCACCTGCATTGCCTAGTCTCTCTCTGTATGTGTGTGTCTTTCTCCCTCTGCTTGTATTTTTTATATAGTGCAAAACTTGCCATGCTTTTGTTTTATATTTGCACATAAATCACACAACTTTCTTAAAATTATTTGCTGCTGCTTTTTAGTTGTATTTTATACTGCTTTTGACTTTTATGCGCTGTCTTCAAATACCTTGAATGCCATTTTTTCCTCACTTGCACCTAACATTTCTGAAAAAAAAACTAATTTCAATGTGGGACTCAACATAGCCATAGTATATCTGTAAGAATACGTCTAGTATTTGCCCTGATTAGATTGGGTTATTTAATTGAATTGTTTAAGCTGGGCAAGGATGAATGAAGAAAATCAACAATATTTATTATTATTAGACATGCGAATATTAATCAAACAAACTCTAGTTAATATCGGTCGTATATTTGGCTACCTAGGCAACTTCCTGTTTTGTATCAATGCGACAACCCAGCGAAAACCCTCCACACGCAACTTCTAATGGCAGCCACTGACAGAGCTTTTCGCAAAGTCACACAATTTCCATTAGTAGCTAATGAAGCATTAAAAAGTAACGAAAAAAAATAACGCAAAAATACTTAACGCCATATTTCCAAGGAAGTTGCGAGCTTCTATCAAAAAGCACAGCAGAGCACAAGCAAACAAAAAAAGAAAAAAGAGGAATAAAATGAAAAGAAATTGAGAAATGAAATAAAAAGAAAAGCGTTATATGCGTCTGGCTGAAACGGCGAATGAACGCTGAAATATAAAAGCAGCGCGAATTAAATACCTTTTAGCAATTAATCTGCTTAGCTAATGGACGATTTCAATGCAGACGACAACTGCAGGGGAGAGAGAGACCGGATATAGCAAAAATGGGCGGGGCAACAGGCATCAAGCATCGGGCATCGGACATCGGGCACAAATTGTTCCAGCCAAGGCACTTACATTAGGCTTACGGCTCGTTGACCAGGCCAATGCGCCCTGGCTTATGCCATACTATTTGCAGACTAATTTCATTCAATAAACGCGCACTTCGACCATTGATGCTGGTCTGCGCTCTGCTCTGCTTTGCCGCCTTGGTCAGAACCTGATCCCTGCTGTCTGCACCCTGGCCCACTTCAATGGCAAGCACTTGTATGTTTGCCTTTTGGCCGATGACAGCTAACTTGGAATTTAATTTATTTAGTTGCCATTTTAATTGACGAGGCCAGTTCATTCTGATTTTTAATATCACTTTAGATTTCTGTGCCAGATTTGAAAAAGATTTCGCTCTGATTGGCGGCGGCAGCCACTTCCCCTAATTGAGTATTATAGCTATCCGCGCCAGCAATCAAAGAGAACAATTTAATACGTCTGCACAACATACACTTCTCTTTAAAATATGCAAATACAAATGTTTTTCAAAATATAGTAAAATACACAAAGTCGGGTATATTTAATATAATTTAATTAATAAAACCTTTCTCTCTACTAAATTTTGAATTCTGCTCAAAAATTGTCATCAGGCAGGCACACAGCGTGCGCTTCGTCATACTAATTTTATTTTTGTATTTATAGTTTAATATATTTCAAAGCAAATGTCGTTTATAGTAAGAGCTTAAGCAAGCCCTATTAAGGATTGTACAACATATTCCATATACGTAACAACGCATATATGTATGCATATCTATGTATATGCGTATGTTTGCGCAGCATTTTTGCATGACGTGTGTCTGTTCATTTGTAACATTTGAAACATTTACAATATTCTCCGGCTCGTTGCTGTTTTATTTATGTGGCAGGTCATCATATTTTATGTTATTATATATTGAACATGTACTTATGTTGCGTAACAGGCGTGGGGCTAGGGTAGGTGGGTCGGCATACAGTCACATAATGATAAATCATATGGAGCCTGGACCCCGACGATGCTGTCATAAACAAAAATGTTTGATTGAAATGACGTGGGCAGCACCAGAAGCTTCTCTGTCAGTTTACCTGACACAGACACAGACGCCTGATTCATTTGTGTGGGCGGCCACATTAAAGTTTTCCACTCGCCGGTGAAACGAAACGCATTTCGCATAAGTGAAATTAACTTTTCCTTTGCTGCGCCCCAACTCAACCGAATACACGAACTTACTTATTGTTTATGTCAGTCCTGAACGATCTTACAAAAAATGAGTGGCTCTTATTGTAAATGAAAGCCAAATGCCTACCGTTAACAATTGATTGATGCATGCATAAGTCATAAACAAAAACTATATCTCGAGATTGATTCAGCTAAGGCATATGTCGAAAGTGATAGTAAGAACTTGAATACAGCCTAAACAAATTAAATTAAATTGTTCAATTTCAACAAACGACAAACCATTTGGCCATAGATTTGAAAAGGAAGATTTCATATTTAATATAAATTATTTCAAATTAATAAATTCAATATATTTTAAGATCTCATTAATAACCAAGCTCCCGTATTTTATACATTTTTTTTAAGTTTCTATTTAATAACTATTTTAAAGCTTTACGAATTTTATATTTATGTTATATTTTACTAAAAATATTATTATTGAGCAATTTTTTTTTTTGATTACTTTAATTTTTAAGATAGATCAATATAAAGTAATTGGCCGACAGGCATTTTGCCTAGGTTTGTAAAATATTCAATCTTCCTGGGAGCTTCAGTTTCGTTATATTCCGATTATCTGTGCCTCTCTGGCTTGCAGACATCAGACGTGACTTGATCGATTGGCGTTCGCTTTAGGCGTCACAGGATCCACTCGTTAGCCGAGAACTAGAATTTCACTTTACACACACTTGCAATGCTTTATAAAGTTTCTATTTTGCAGCTATAATCGAAACATTTGTGCATCAAATGTGCATTTTCTTTGCCATAGTTAAGCCTTTATCTTCGCTCAGTTGCATTTTGCTTGATTTTATTCGAGTGTAAATGAACTGAAATAAAATATTTGACTCTTGATTTATTTAAAAATCTTCACAGAGATTTTAATGTGAATTACTCGGCCCGGGAGGAGGAGCTTTTGTAACACAGCACAGTACAGATCTTCGCTGTATATGTCCTGTGCGTTTGTTATTAAATAAATTGACTGACACACGCAAACACACACACGCACACGCATGCACACACAGAACGCCAGAGCTGAGAGTCGTGTCGAGACCTGGCCTGTAGTCCTAGGTAGTTCATCATGTCATGAAAATTGTATGGAAATTTAATTGAAAACATAAGCCAAGGATAACAGGCCAAAAAGGACAGGCAATCACACACACACGCACACACGCGCGCATGCACACATGAGCCATATCAAAATGGCGGCTACACACACACACACACACACACACACACACACACACACACACACAGATTCACTCGCACGAACACAGAGCTTAACAACTATGGTCGCCGTCAGCCTCCCAGATGACTTCTCTGCTCATTGTGGCCGACGCGCAGGAAGTGTACGAAATGATATAAATAAATAAACAAACTACAAGATAAAGCTATTTGCAATTTGATTGTCAATTTTCATGAGGCTGGCAGCAGTCAGGATTGCCAGGACATTTCCGCCGCAAAGCGAAACTTTTGCGTTATTATTTTCTTCCATTTTTTTTGTTTTGTTATTTGGTTTTGGTTTTGGTTTCGGTTCTTGTTGCCCCATCTGTCAGTGGCCCAGTCATTTACTCATTGATTCAGTCAATCAAATTTCATGAGTGATTTTTGTTAGCCAAACTTTTGGCAGCATTTGCTGCCATCTTAACTGTCAATTTCCATTTACATTTTGCGCTTGATTGCCCCAAATGGCAACTCATGTGCAGCAGTTTCCATCTCTCTGCGTGGCATGTGTCAAAACTGGCCTCGTAGTGTTTACCTTCAACCCGCCCGACAAAAAGTTTAATTGCATATTTCTGTTATGGAGCCCACAACAATTTCGTAGTTTCAAATGCTTGCCAACAATTTTCCACACAATTAAAAACTGGCGTCAAATTATGGAGCACTTAATCCGCCCGCCCACTTGCAACAAAATGGGGCAACTTCAAAAGCTTCATCCCCTCCGAAAAAATGGAAACCTAATTAAAAAGCGCTTAATGCTACAAAAAAAAATACTCAGAGCATTGGGCGTGTGCTAATTTCATAATCCAAATAAAGTTTCAATTAATTTGGCCAGCGCACCATTTCAGTTATTTTTTTTTTGTAGCTAGCCCCCGAATAAATTCTATGGGGTAGTTTTTCAAAACTGTTCAGCTTCAATGGTCAAATAATTATGATTCCAGTTTGAGCTGAGTTCAGATGAGTTGCCGCAGCGGCGTTCTGCTGGATAGCTGTGTTTTTCGAGTGTTTAACTTGCGGTTGAGTTGGTTAAAATAAGTAGAAATAAGTAAGGAAATGTGTTCTAGTTCACAATGTTAAACCATCCGGTGAGTTCGGAGATTCTAGGTCGCTTCTAATACTTGAGATAGTGTGAAGATCGCTTGAGAAATACCAGAAGCGCATTAGAAGTTTACGCCTGGCTGCATTTTTCGGTTAACTAAGTTTTACTTTAAATGTAATTGCATTCTTATCAATAGCAATTCTGTGTCAGCCCAACATTAAGTTATCCACCGTTTATATAAATTTATAATACCCATACTTCTTGTTGGTTCTCCATTGCTCTTATGCTATGCATCACAGAAGCATATTGCTATGGTTCATTAAAAGGTACTTGAAATTTAAATGTGTCCATAAATGTCGCTGGCTCAAACAAAAGAATGTTGAAACACAGCAGCGGGTAAAATGCCGAACAAATGATGGCACTTTTAACCCGCCAATTGTCAGCTCATCTGGCGTGGCATTAACCCCATGACACCGACCCACAAAAACCAACGCAGACTGAGCCGCAAAAAATGTTTGGCAGCAAAAATTATAAACCACTCGAGCATATTTTGCAAGTTCCCAGCCCTCTGGGAGAGAGACGTTTCAGGCCGTTCATATAGATGGACAACTTTTTATACGCTCTAAGAGGGTATTATAATTTTGTCATGAAGGAGACATCGCCGAACATATAAAGTACATATATTCTTGAGCCGAATCGATACAGTCAGCTATTATCAGAAAGGCTTACATAAGTCGGGACCGGCCAGATCGGCTCTCTATATCATAAGCAATTGGCCAGAAATTAAGTATAAAAAAGATTTTTGTTTTTCAAGATATCTTAACCAAAGTTAGCAATTAAGAGAATCCGAGTTATACATACATGTCTGCAACACCGTCAGCCACAATTAAGGGTATTAAATCCTCGGCGTGTGGAGATAGTCATTCTCTTTTGTTTTTTTGTCGTTTTTCCGTTGCTGTGCGCTGTACGCTTACCATTTTTCATGAGCGGCCGAAAAAGTTGAAACGGAAATGCGACCATACAAGCGGATATGAGACGGGTGGGGCATACATATAGATGCGATATATAACGGAGAGACCGCGTCGCGTCAACCTATAAATAAAAGAAATGCGGCCCAAAATCCCCAATTCCCGGCATGGAGTATGCAACATTTGTAGCTGCGTGGACAGCCCATTGGATGCGGACGAAGGATTGCTTTCGAGCTTGGCTCCTTAGCCCGGCTCGGGGGAGTTTTCGCTACGTATTTTTTCTACTACTGCGTATTTGGTTATTAACAGGCGACTAGAAGTAAATATATGAGCGTACTTTTTGGCTGGCAGTCAAAGCGCAGCCAGCGACCGGAACCAAGCGAAATTATTTTTAAACGGCTTGATGTCTGGCAGAGAGAGACAGAGAGAGTGAGAGCTGTATGGTTGTGTGTGTGTGTGTGGGAGTTGCAGCCTGGAAATGTAACTTTATAATGTGAAACAAAAGCTCAGAAAAACGTCAGCCATCAGGCGGCTTTGAAAGGGGGAATGCGCTTTAAATGTCAGCCATTTATTAAGCGCCGTCCACAGGGGCAGCAGACGGGCAAATGGCATACGGCAGGCGACGTCAGAATCGCTTCCACGAGTCACTCAGACAGTCAGAGTTGAATGCGCAGACAGGCGAGACAGTTAGTCCTGCAATACTTGTGGTCTCTGATATGAGAATGTTACTCTCTCCTCACGGGGCATTGCCTCCTTTGATCGAGCATACAAGACAATGCTAAAAGCAACAATAAATACATTAAGTTGTGCTCGAGTTTAATGTACATTTAATAGGTAATAGTGTGTGGATAAACAAGAAATTAGCAAACTTAGAGATTTTCGCAAAGCCAGCGTTTCAATATCCATTTTCATGTTTCTATACTTTATATTAATTTATCTCTATATATAAAACTGTTTGTCCTGACTGACTGACTGACTGACTGACTGACTGACTGACTGACTGACTGACTGACTGATTGGTGATCAACGCACAGCCCAAACCGTAAGAGCTAGGAAGCTGAAATTTTCACTGTAGCTACCTTATGTGATGTAGGTGCACGTTAAGACGGGGTTTCGGGAAATTCCACCCGCAAGTGTGGAAAAATCAAACTTATTTTCAAAGATCTTTGTTCAAATTCATTTGAGGGGTGTTTCACACTTTTCGAAAAATCCGTTCCTCCTTGGTGGAAATGGAGTTCAAAGATTTGGTGGGTGACGTTTCGCGCTCAAATTCATTTCCAGAGATCTATAAGAAAAATCATTTGAGACGTGTTTCACACTTTTCGCAGAATTCAAACTTCTTCGGGGGGAATGCGATTTAAAGATTTTTTGGGTGAAGTTTTAAGTTGTGTACGATTTGCTTCAAACTTATTTTCAAAGCTCTACATAAGAACTTAATATATACGTATTTCAGCGATTTGGGAAATTCCACCCGCAACAGTGGTAAATTAGCGGAAAACGGTTGTATGAAAGTTTTTTGTTTACCATCCGATCGGCCCCAAACTTATTTTCAAAGATCTTTGTTCAAATTCATTTAAGGGGTGTTTCACACTTTTCGAAAAATCCGTTCCTCCTTGGTGGAAATGGAGGTATCATCAGTTTCAAAATCATTTCAAATTTGCTTGAGAACATTGATTTTATAACATACGTGCCACGGGCAAGGCCGGGTTATACCCGCTATACTCTATATTTAAACAATTAATTTTTGATCTAGATAATTAATAGAATAGAAGAGTAAAATTATAGTCATCAGAGAGTTTGTCTACTAACTGACTAACCACCAGACAAGTTTTAGAAAATTGGACAGCCGAGCTGCTGATCTTCTCTTCCTTCTTTAAGTTTCTTTGTCTTGTTTATTTTTATCTGACATTCATTTATTTTATAATTCATTTAGCTTAAGATACTTGCATTTTGATTATGTATTTTTTTATGCCAGCTGCGATTTATTCACACAAACAAGACATGTTCCGCAACCATGAAGCCACAATTTTTATATATTTATAAACCAAAAAATATTGCTAAGTGTGACGTCGCAGTTGCCGCTTTCACTGGCTCACTTCTCCTTCTGCTCCCTCTCCACTTACTTAGCGAGCGCACCCAAAAATACAAACATTAAAAGTCCATTACCAGTGCATACTTTGCAGTAGCGCGGAATGTCGACATTTTTTGAATACATTTATTTGACAATTTCGGTTTGGTGTTATGAGAGCAGAGCACACCGAGCCCACCTCCAACAGCTCGTGCTCCAAGCACAACAGCTCACCCGTTTATTGTGAGGGCAGTCGAAATATTACGTATACGCCGTGCATGTGCATATGCGCCCGAACGTATGGTACATACAAACGGAAATGGAGCTATATTGGCGCCTCTGACATCCGGAGTGGCAGCATTTTGTGATATTTTCTTTTTAAAGTCGGCCTGGACTGGCAACAAACTGAACAACAATATTTCAGCCCGCAGCTCAATTAATTGTTTGTCTGGTTTCAACTTTCTGGGTATTCAGTTTGCCAGCTCATTTTGATAGTGGTCGGAGTTCAATGATATTTCGCTTCGTTTCGTTTCGCTTCAGTTTTGCATTTCACTGGAATAAACTAACCAAATATTTTGCACTGTTCGCATATTCTGTTGCCCGCACTTTCAGCCAAATTAGCTGCAAAACTCTGCACACAAATATCAAATATATTTGTTTTATTCTTGTTGTTTTAGCTCAGTTTTCCCACTCGAACCACACTCTTCCATGGACAAATGCGCTGGAAATGAAAATGAATTTAATTAAAATTATTTCTGTCATTTATTTTTTCATAAATAATTAATAGCAACTTTGTTACTAGCTGCTGACTGCACATTTGTACCCTGTAAACCTTGAAAATGTGTTCTCAGACAATTGTTAAACGAATTGCAAACTTCAGAACCAATTCAATTATGTATTCTGCGAACAAAGCTTGGGCTTAAATTTTCCCGACTAAAATCTGTACCTTTACAATTTTACATAACTTTCGACTGAATAATAGGGTATCTTCTAGCGAAGCACTTACAGCTGCAGTTTTTGCTAGTATTTAATTAATTACATTCGAAAAGCAATCAAATTTGACTAACAAAGTTTCACTAGAGTTTTTCAACGGAGTGCATTAGATTGGCAAAAAGTTCAAGCACATTTCATGACTTCTGCCCTGTCTTTCGTACTGTATTGGTCTTTTAAGAGCTTTGCACTTTCAATGTTGGCATAATAACAAATTATTAATTAATGATATAAGATCTCTTCAGACTGAACATACGAGTAGCTGGAGGTGAAACCCTTTTAGATCCACGCTAAAGACAGTCACGTGTCGATGCTTTCAAGTCAGTCGATTAGCTTTTTATGTCCGCCCTAAAATTAGTACATATTTTAAATACAACAACAAATGGACAATTTGCGTTGGCGACCCAGCGCTGATTATAATGAAGACCTGGGCACATTAATGCTGATGATGTTACCGCTAAGTAGCCCTCCCAGATCCCATTCCTGCTGCCAAAGCGAGCAGTAGGTAAACAAATATGGCTTCAATAGTAACGAGAGAGAGGGAGCGAGAGAGAGGGAGAGAGAAAATCGTAGCGGTTGCCCAGGTAGCAACAGCTTTAAATATGAAGTCGCGCTCAAGCTAACTCTCTCTCTCTCTCTCGCTCTCTCTCTGTCTGTGTCTTGCCCTCGCTCTCATGCGTTCTCGTTCTCTTGGCTTTGCAATTAAATATGCACATTCTCATTAAAAGTTTGCGCCATTAATAAACGCCAACAGGGATGTAATTTAATACGGTTAAAAAGTACGACACGTGGAGCCCAGAAAGCAAGACATGCAGACTGCGAGCTTCACAGGTTGTTTGGAGGGAGAGTTTGAGCTAGAGGTGCCCCAAAAGTGGGCTGAGCGCTCCACCTACACGAACACACACACACACACACACACACACACACGCACATACTGCATTACATTAAACATGCAGCCCTTTGGAGAGTTGCCTTAACGCTCCCAAACAAAGCTCATAAAATTTGCAAATGTAAATAATTTTCTTAACGAAATTTTCACGTAGCACTCGCTTGCTACTTTGGCCGTCGACCACATTAAAGCTCGCCAGGACACGGCGCAAATTTGTCAACTGACAGGACTAGTCTCGACACGAGGACACATATGTATAGTATGGCTAGTGGTTGCTAAGACGTATCTACCCTCCCCTCGCTTACAAGCCATGCATAAATAATAAATAATTGAAAATGTCTCACGAGAATTCTTCGCTTCGTGTGAACTCTGCCCGCCAACAATTTGGCCTTAATATTAGAGCAGACCAGGCAAAGACTTTGGCTTTTCTATACACTAGCCTAGCCAGGCCAGGCTTGTGAGCTAGGCAATTGTGCTTGCAACACTCTTGTGAAATTGAGCGCACGAAAGAATTTCCAATGCAGAGAATAATATTAGTTTTTTGTAATATTTTTATTAATTATTTGGTAACTAATTTAACGATTTACTAGGTTTTAAATATTTATATTGGATAACACAGCTAAACGAAGCAATCGATGATATATAAATATTATCGATTTATCGATTCCATTCACATTATTCACATTTAGGCATTCACATTTAGGCGCCCAAGAGAAAAAACAAATATAAGTTTCAATTTGTTTCAATTAATTAATCAAGTTTATGATTTACTAAGTTTCGATTTTTGTAATGGATAACAGAACTGATTTTCGATTATATATACATTATCGATTTATCGATTTTATTCGCAACAATTTTGAACGCAAGAGAGAGAGTTTCCCTTCCATAATGAATAATAGATAATGGAAATAAAATATGAAAATCCGCTCTGTCGATTTTCAAATTTTAATGCCAGGCACAACTATCGATTACAATTCCCTACAATCAATATTCATATATTTATTGCTCTCTCATTGGCTCATTCTCTAAAATTAATAATTTTCATATAAATATGCATTGTCAACTCTCCCCAATTATAAATTAATTCATAAAAAATGTGTTTTAACATAAATTTTAAAAAATAAAATTTTTAAATGTATTATGTTTATTTATTTTATCTATTTAGATTATATTTTAATTATTTATGATCAGCATAAGGTCAGAATATATTAAAAAAATATTTTTAAAACAATAGGTTCAGACTATGAACTGTTTATTCAAGTTATATAATCATTAATTTTCTTATCAAAATTCTGTTCAAAAGCAACTTACAGAACTCTTACGATGTTCCATAGTTGTCCTGGCCTAATTCTATAAGGGCATTCATTAGTTTAGCGATAACTTCGCCTCTATTCTCAGTAGTTTTGTGGAGAACCACATTAATTGCTTACAACTAGGCTCGACGTCTTGACTGGCGTTTTCTTGGGCCAATTCCGGCGGGAAATTAAAGTAAGAGTTTACGCTTTTTAGCCTCAAAGCACACACACACGCACCTTGGCCACGCCCACAAAAAGTTTGCCGCAGTAGGTGAAGGCGGGCGCAAGTCGCAGCAGCAACTGAAATTGTTGCTCATTATGTATTTATGTCAATTTCTGGGTCGCTCTTTTGGATTGCGTGGCTCTTGGTGTGTGTGCGCGTGTGTGTATGTGTGTGTGTGTGGCAGGCTGCAATGACATGTAAAACCTTTTTGGGGCCTACACTCACACACATGTGCACAAACACACATCCACCTGGCCAACATTTAATGACTTTGGCTCTTGCTCTCTTTTGGGACGCATTTAGCGTGTAAATTTCGCTGTACATTTTCGACATAACATTTTTACTCCTTCAGCCAGTCGTAAAGGTGTGTGCGTGTGTGCATATTTCAGTTATTTTTATTTCAGCGTTACTTTTTACCCACCCACACACACACACACCTATATGAGCACGTTTGCTTGTCGTTTTTATGTGCTCGTCTGCTCGGGCATTCGATGGGCTGGGCAGAGCCTTTATGGAGTTGCTTCTGCTGCGTTAAAGTTTTTGTGAGTACTGCGTATTGTAAAGGGATTTGCTTTGTGACTCGCAAATGCTGATGACTCCAGCGAATGATAAATATATACATTTATATGGTTATCGTACATCGCATAAATCATAAAATGCCAAAAGTGTGTAAAACCAAAAATGAGCATATGCCGAAACATGTCAAATGAGAGTGGCTTCTCAGGTATGCTAAATTGAGCTGAGCGAAAATATCTATATAGATAAAAAAAATTGCAATTAATGTTAGCTTAGACCGTTTGGGTGTTTATGAAATATTGTATAAAAATTGTCATCACATATATTTGTTTTCTCGATGGCTGTACCTAAAATTAAAACACGGTATAATTTATGTCAAAAGCCGATGGTATTTGACAAAGGTCATCAATCTATAGGAACTGCTCAATTAGCGCCTGCTCAAGCTCAAAATTGCGCAGTATGGCAATTGCAGACTTTGCAGAAATTAGAGCCTTAATGGGTTGGAACGAATACCTGTAATAATTATCTTCCGGCAATCGACATATTAAAGAGGCTTTTGCATTTACATTAAACATATTCTACTGATTGCTAAAAGAAAGAAATTTATTTTTTAATTTGTCACCGTAAATTAAAGAGTTCTAGTATTTATTTTATGCAGTATTATATTTACAACTTAATTTAAGATAAATGTTAAGAATATGCGGGTCACATCAGTGTTAAAAAATTTGACACATTTGAAGATTTGAGGTTTCAGAGAAGAACAAGAAAGATTAACAACTTTTGTCCCATCGTAAGCCATCTATAGACCCTCTGACATACATGTACTTACCTATATACTTATATATGTATATGTCTATATATAGTTTCGTTGGCTCTACCTTGGCACAGAGAATTTATCGGCGCCTGATAATATGCGTGCTTGGCATTGTTGTTTCGCATGCATTAACTAAACTCGTTGCTGGCAGCCTGATAAATAATTGAAAAGAAAGCAAGAACTAAGCACACGCCGGCAAAACTTTGGCTCCTGGATCTTGAGTCCTGGCTGGGAATCACCTGGCAGACGGCGCAGGAAGATGGCACTGAGACAACGCATGAGTTTGTCTTGTGCTGAAATAAATTTACTTGCATGCCAGATACACACAACACCCACGCACACACACAACACCCACGCACGCACACATACAACACAAACACACACACGTACACACAGTCGAGTGCACTCTGCTAACTAAATTTTGCGCTGCGTACGCGACTCAGTGGAGTGCAAAAGGCATTGGACTGACTTGGACTGACTTATGGCAAGATAAGCAGCCGAGTTTGAGTTACAGGTTAATTTATTATTGAAACTAATGTTGGCAGTCCAATGGAGCTGGTTGTGCTTGGCGAGAGGGGTACATGTTGGGGGTGAATAAGGGGGCGTGGCACTGTCACTGCAGGTGCCATGCTGACGTCGCCGGTTTGGTGAGTCACTTGTCGGTCGGCTGGCTGTGACGGGGGCGTAGGCGGTGCACTGGCTGGCAGGCTGGCGGGCGGTAGGCTGGAAGCGGGTCTGAAGCGAAAATTATGAAATTCAACTTGACAAATGTCACTGACATTAATTAAACGTTGAGATATGGCAACAGCAGTACAAGAGCGCCAGGGTGTCTGTCTGTCAGGCAGGTGGGCCATAAGAATGGAACGCTGCCTTTAAATGATTTAAGCGAGCACTGGAAACTTAACTCCATTGCAATCTTGCATTACACAGATGAAAAATCAATAAGCAACTTGTAATTGAATTGCAATCGCAATTCAATTGAGCTTAATTTGTACGAGAAAATCTCCATTTGGCTCGTAAGGAAATTGCAGAATGAAATGCCAGGCCTTTGCTTTAAGCCAGCGATGCCATAAATTGTGTGCCAGCAACTTTTAAAGCAGCCGGCGTCCATTTCTTTATTTTTTATATTTTCAGTTTTTTGTTCAGCTTTTTCGCACACTTCGCCAACTTCCGCTTCCGGCGGCAAGCAAAGTAATGCAAACACAGCCCACGCTCTACTTTTTCCATCCACCCTCTCCCTCTGTTTTTCTCTCCCTCTCTCTCTCTCTCTCTCTCTGTGTTTCTATGCTTTTTGTTGTTTTCTGGCATAAAAATCATTAAACTGATTTATATTCCGTTTGATTCCCCCGTTTCCCTCGACTACGCGTCATGTGTGCCCGTCGCTCTTTCTTTTTTGATACCCTATTCCCAATCGTGGGGTATTTTGGCTATCAAATTTTACAACATATTAATCTTTATACTCAACTGCTTTTCCTGACGGTCTAACTAACTAGTGATGATTGGCGGGAAATGGGTAGAAAGTTGATAGAAAAAACTTGAACTAGACAAGGATAGGCTGTACTTATAAGATCAATGTGGGAATTGGGTTAATTGGAGACTTAAACGTACATATTTACACCATATTCTTACGGATACTCTCTATATCTGTCTTTTTTTTAGATAATGTGGATTGCGATGAGTTACAGTACAACACCTGCATACAGGCCGATCAAAATATTAAGCAGAAAAGCAGATAAGTATAATAAATATTCTATTAAATATATTATTATTTTTTTTTTTGTACTCTGTACCTATTACGAATGGCTAAAAAGTAAGAGTATATGTTGCAGTTATGCAATCTTATCCGATTTATTAAAATCGATAAATATCGTTTTCCAGCACTTGTTTGCTTAAAACATCTCTGAGATCATAAAAGCTATAGACACAAGATTTTTTATATATATTTTTTTATATATTTAAATATAGTCCAGTTCTAATAATTTAACAAATATAAAACTCGTATTTAGAGTATGTACTACTTAAAGGTTTTTTTCCAATTTAAATTTATTTAAATTCACAAATTAATATGCTCATGTTTATGAGAGATGTTTCATACATGTAGAATATGTATAGGGTATAACAAAGTCAGACATGCTCACATGCTTGTTGCTCTTGTGCCGATGCCTGAACTTGAGTTCAAGTTTGATAAAAGGGTCGCTCGACAGACCATGCCCATGCCCATGCCCAGTGGCAGAAACCCATACGAAATTCGATAATTCAAGTCAATTTCGCATGTGTCGGGGTCGCTCAAGGGTTAAGTGATTTCTTTTGTTTCTGTTTTTCTACTTCTTCGTCTTATTTTTCTTCTTGTTTTATGCTACGCATTTAGTCAACTGTAAAATAAAGTCGCATAAATAAGCAAGGAAAACACATGAAAAATTTAAAGTTTTTCTCACAAATAATTTAAATTTTGAAACTATTGATTTTGTTCAGAGATAAACCTAACGTGCTCTCTCGCTCACTCTCTCCCCCGCCCCTCTCTCTCTCTCTCTTGCCTTCACTTAGGCTGGCAGTGTTGGCTAATGCGCTGCAGGCGTTGACCAATATCATAAAATGTTGACCCAAAATGTTTGCACAGTTGTTGCCCTCGGTTAAGTTGCCTTCTCCTTCCCTCCCCCGCCCAAAAGAAAAACCAGCGCACTTGCCGACCCCGCAACCCCGCAGCCACCCACCATCCGGCCCCTTACCGACCCACCTTCCACCTTGAAAGGGTTGTCGTTACAGAAATTCAATTCAATTTCGTTGAAATGTTTTATTATATGTATGTATATTTTGTTGCTGCTGTTGTTGTCGTTGTTGTTCTGACTGATTTTAATGTAATTGCCGGTAATAGCAAACACTTTTTATAGCCTAACAAGTTGTTGTCGTTGTCGTTGTTGTGGCCTGGTTGTTGCTGCTGTTGCTGTTGTTGTTGTTGTCGGTGTGCCACGCTTAATGTTTGTTTGATCATTTTTCGTATCCCAAATTGAATTCTAATTTAAAATTAATTTTCATGTGCTTGTCGATATAGATATTGATAGTATCACCCCGTTTAAGCTGTAAACTGTAAAATTGTTCAAATTGCAAATGGGCTAAAAATGTTAATCAATGTTACAGAATAAAATTTAGCTTCGAGTTAGGTTTTATTTAGTGTGGCCAGCCAAATTACGGTAACGAAATTTATTTGACCTTAAAGGAAAGGACCTTTAAGGCAAAGCTGTGTGAATTAAAGCTAAGAGTTGTACAGGTAGACAATCATTGACTTATCTAGTCCATAAAGTTGGGTTTCTATTGAAACTAATTTTACATTCAAATTCTTCAGTTTTCTCAATAGCTTTTAAGCAAAACAGCAAATGCTATTAACTCCTTTTAATATAATAAAAATTTAAACGGAAACAAAGGAAACTATGACGCTATTAAGAACATACGCCCTTTCTTTGGATTAAATGTTTATTTCTTATATATAGTTTTTTCGCGTGCGTACATTTGCACCTACAGAATTTTCGCTGGGCACAAGATTGGCTGCCGGTTCAAGGCAAGTTGTTGGTAATGAAGTCTTTGATAATTGTCTTTGATGTGCCTCGAAAAATGTTGGACGCGTAGCGCAAGAGGCCGTCGCAAAGGCACGAATCTATGTTTTACGGAAACGACAGCGTTTTGTTATATTCTTCGAAGAACTTACAGCCTTTCACCGTTATTTCTTATCAATTTGATTATAATTGAAAACATCTAACATACTACATCTACTTCATTGATGGTTGTCGTTAGGATTCCAGAAAATACGCGAAAACATGTGCTGCGACAAGTTTTGACAATTTTATCAATGAAAAGTGCAATCAATAGACTTTATACTACAACTGAATAATTGTCGAATAATTAGAAATTCTATTAGGCATATACATATTTCGATATCAATCGGCCTATTGTGCTGTGAGGAAGTGGATTACGATAATCGTAGAATCATGTTTCAAAAAACTAATTACTTAGAGGTTTGAAATGAGATTCGAATTCGTTTGGAACACTTAGACTTATACAAATCTGTAAAACACACTTTCCTTATTTATACTAGCGGGTTAACCCGCCCGTAGAACGTATTACCTTTCCACTAAGCCAGCATCTGCCATCTAAGAATGTATCAAATAAATTCTCACAAATATCTTTGAAAATGATTCTGAAGCCGATCGGATGGTAAGCAAAAAATGTTCATACAACCGTTTTTCACAAATTAATCTTTGATTCGCATTTTCCACCTTGAAAGCTTGGATTCTGCGAAAAGTGTGAAACACGTCTTAAATGATTTTTCGTATAGATCTTTGAAAATAAATTTGAACACGAAACATCGCCCACCAAATCTTTGACCCCCATTTCCTGCAAGAAGGGATGTGTTTTGCGTAACACCCCTCAAATTAATTTTGACAATCGGATGGTAAACTAATAAGTTTCATACAAACGTTTTTCGCGATTTTTCCACAAATGCGGATGGAATTTCCCGAAACCCCGCACCTTCATCACATAAGGTAACTACAGTGAACATTTTTTCCTAGCTCTTACAGTTTGGGCTGTGCGTTGATCACCAATCAGTCAGTCTGTCAGTCAGTCAAGCAGTCAGGACAATCTTTTTTATATATAGAGATAAATGAGCGAAATGTGCGAAGCACGCCTTCAATTTCACTATATCCGCAGTCAGTCAGTCAGTTGGCCAGCTAGTCAGTCAGTCAATCAGTATTGTATACCTCGTTCCGTTGTAGGTGTAGAGATTTAAAAAATGTAATCACAAATGCCAATAGTACTATACTTCCGAACACAATTCAATTCAAATTACTGCGATGCTTAGTTGTTCTCATCTTTGTGTTTCGGTATGCTGTGTGTGCGTGTGTGTGGCAAGCATCTAATTAATTAAACAATTGTAAATTCCTTTGATAAATTAACGTCACCAAGCACTGACCACACAGGGCAAGAGTCAGTGAGAGAGAGAGAGAGAGAGAGAGAGAGAGAGAGATGTGCACACAGAGGGAAGCATGGTCCAGTAGGGTGGAGAATTCAGGGGGCCTGCACACTGTTGCTGGTTATTGCAATATTTATGCAAATGTTGACCTGACAATGTGTCCAATTCCATACAGGATGGCACTGTTTTGGCATTTAGTGACTCAATTGATGTTAATTTGTGTTTGGGGCTTGGAAGGAAGGAAGAAGTGTTCCGTTTGTGAAATTTCCGAGTGCGAACAATTAAATAAATTAAAAAAGGAGAAGTCAGCGCTCATCAGCAGCAGCAAGTAATTTTGATAAGATATGCCAATGGGCAAGACATCAAAAACAAAAAATACTTTCCGCACAGCATCTCGAACAGCAGTTAATATCAAGGTAACAACGGCTGGCAGCACCGTATCTGACATCTATCTAATAAACATGTCGATAAAGCACAAAACAATACTAATGTACTTCAGATGCCTATCGGCAACTGGCGCTACCATATAAAAGCGACTGCCCCCGACGATATTGTCATTTTAGTAAAGCACTCTTTGTGCCAAGTCTTCTGGTAGCCCAAGCAATCACAACAGGAATAGCTGTCACCGCTCTCAACTCCTTGAAGATGAGAGCTCATTACGGTATAAAACGGCAGACGGTTTTACCAGAAGGAGGGACTAACCGACATATATCCCTTTAACCCCTTTCTAGTCCTTGCCTGCCTGGCTTTACTGGTGGCCACCACTGGTGCCGCCAACATAAGGCCCTCAGTGACAGCCGTGAATAACCAGCTGTACCGCCGCTTTGTTTGCGTGAACAAGTCTAATGGATTCCGTGCTCTGGTGCCTGGTAGCTGCTCCAAATACTACGAGTGCCAGAATGGCGTCGCCATGGAGACCACTTGCTCGCGTTTCTTTGATCCTAAGGTGCAGGGATGTGTCACCTATAACACTGGATGCGTTGAGGTGATGCAAACATCAGCTACAGCATTGATTGGTGGTAATTCCGGCACTGTTGCAGAACCATGTGCAGAAACGGTAACCACTACATGTGTCCCACCCGTGACTACCACCTGCGAAACGACCACCCCCTGTAAGCCAGAGACGGCAACTACCACATGTACGACACCGACAACTACCACATGTACAACGCCAACAACCACTACTTGTACGACACCTACCACAACTACATGTACAACACCAACAACAACAACATGTACAACACCAACAACAACCACTTGCACAACACCAACAACAACCACTTGTTCAACAGTGACCACAACCACCTGCACAACACCAACAACAACCACCTGCACAACCCCAACAACAACCAAGACCACAACACCAACAACAACCAAGACCACGACACCAACAACAACCACGTGCACGACACCAACAACCACCACATGTACAACACCAACAACAACTACATGTACAACGCCAACAACAACCACCTGCACAACCCCAACAACAACCAAGACCACAACACCAACAACAACCAAGACCACGACACCAACAACAACCACGTGCACGACACCAACAACCACCACATGTACAACACCAACAACAACCACCTGCACAACACCTACAACAACCAAGACCACAACACCTACAACAACCAAGACCACGACACCTACAACAACCACCTGCACAACACCAACAACAACCACTTGCACAACACCGACAACAACCACTTGTACAACACCAACAACAACCACTTGTTCAACAGTGACCACAACCACCTGCACAACACCAACAACAACCACCTGCACAACCCCAACAACAACCAAAACCACAACACCAACAACAACCAAGACCACGACACCAACAACAACCACGTGCACGACACCAACAACCACCACATGTACAACACCAACAACAACTACTTGTTCGACAGTGACAACAACCACCTGCACAACACCAACAACAACCACCTGCACAACACCAACAACAACTACTTGTTCGACAGTGACAACAACCACTTGCACAACACCAACAACAACCACCTGCACATCACCAACAACAACCACTTGTTCAACAGTGACCACAACCACTTGCACAACACCAACAACAACCACCTGCACATCACCAACAACAACCACTTGTTCAACAGTGACCACAACCACCTGCACATCACCAACAACAACTACTTGTTCGTCAGTGACAACAACCACCTGCACAACAACCACATGCGTTGTACCAGTAACAACACCGTGCACACAACAAACATCGGGCAGTAAGGTAAGACCCTCGTCTGTTCATGTGAGACCCGCCGCGAGACCGTTCCACAGCCCTCTGTCCGAGACACAACAGCAGCCAATGGAGATGGCTTCGGCAACGAATGAATTGAGCATGAACCTTTACACCAGCTACGTGTGCCGCAACAAGCCCGACGGCTTCATGCTGGCCTCCCTAACGAGCTGCAACAACTATTACATCTGTCGCTACGGCAAGCCCCTGCAAGTTAGCTGCGGCAAGAAGTACTTCAACGCGCTGAAGGGCATCTGCGATCTGCCCGAGAACACACGCTGCGTACAGCCGCAGGCTTGAGCGAGTCGCTCACCCGTTGACGGTACTCCCAATGCATAGGAATGACTAACTGCACCATCTTTATTAATATAATTAACTACCATATAAAAGAGTTGTATCTACTGATTTAAATATCACAGAAATGCAAATGCTAATACAGGCCATAAAAATGCAAAATGCTTGGGTTTAAGTTCATCCGATCTTGCTCTTTCGAAAATATCGAAGGTTACAAACAAATTACAAATCAGATGCAGATGTACCAATTGGGTCTTCAGTTTGAAAATGTCTACCTTTTTTATTAAACTCTTTTTGCCAAAATTCTGTACGAGTCCAGTGTGTTCGATCCTTAGATAACTCCACAACTTTTATATGTTAATCAACACAATTTTACCTAGATAACCCCACAAGTGTCTTGAAGATTCCCTAGCGTTATGGTCGAGCTAGAGGTTTTTCTAAAACAGATAAATAATTTGTAGCTTAACTTAACCGAATTTCACAAAAACAGAAAAGGATTTACTCAATTTATGATAAATTGGAGTTCTGTTTTGGCGATGCAACATTCTTGGATCCTATATTTTCTTCAGAGTGAAAATCATATTGACTACTGGGGACTAACTAATACAGAACTAAGTCGCTCGAGCACAAAGCGGACCAAAAAAATGGGCGCTCAGAAAATAGAGTACGTCATGTCTTGAGCTATTAACAGCAAAAGTGCATGTGCGTTATGCATAAGTAGATAATGCCCTAGCACGCATATACACATTTTGACGTACATATTTGGCGATTCTCTCGGCGTTCATATGTTTGGATGTGTGTTTTCGTGAGTGATATCTGCTTATGCTTGTGTGTGGTTGCTTATGCTTTATCTTTTTATGGCGCTCACAAGAACTTTTACTGCTGCTTATCGCTCTAAAGAAGAATTTATCTTGTGATCATTTGCTTGCGCTAATTTCTGTGTGCCAAGAAACAATTGTTTATGTATGAATTTATAGGCAAAGCGAAAATAAAAATATGTATATATGTATCTATGTATATAAGTAATGGTTGTTGGGCACAAAACCCGTAGTTATGTTTGTTCGTTGATTAGAGATAACACCCTACGTTTACTTGAATATCGTCATATTTAAAGGCAAGCTTCATTTTAATTAAGCTACATTTTTATTTAAACACATTACTTAGAAGGCAAATCTTAAACAAAGTAAATACAATAGATTTATATACATACATACATATGTAACTTTTCAGACTCCTAGATAAGATAAGAGGCTTCTAATAATTTATCTAATTTAATTACATATATGAAATCTATATGATAGGGATTAATTTACTTGAGTTTGTTAGAATTTAAAACCCTTCATATTTAACATACATATATAAGACATATTATTATATTCTCACACAATCAGCAATAGACAAATTACGAGTGTGCAGAATATTATCTGCATGAATATCACGTCATATTGTCTACTGGGGTCAGACTCGCAGAAATTAGAATTGGAGTGCCTTGAGCAGACGAAAAAACCGGCGCACAGCAAAAAAGCAAACGATCGAAATTCGAATGAGAGCGTATGCGCGGAGAAGCGCCAAGGCCGGAGATAATAACCAACGCAAGCACCTGCTTATGTGTGTGTTTGCTTGTAAGTTATCTACTTATACTCATGCCATCACAACTTTTTTGGTGCTGATCGCTCATTGGTCCAACTAATTTTGCTTGTGTAAAGTGGTTGTTTGGCTGCTCTTTTTTCCGATCGTCAGTTCTTCGGTCCGCTTTGGATATGCGCAACTTTGTTTTGTGCTAGTTTTTTTTGCGAGTTTAAACCTTTCACAACATTTTATGTTAGGGATTTACCAAGCAATACCGTCCGATTTTCGAATGATATACCGTTTTCCGATAATTTTATAGACATAAACTTTTCAAAGGGTATACATACATACATTTGCAAGATAAAGCTTTTAAATATAACACATTCAATTTTACACAACCAGCAATAAACAATTGCGGTGTGCCGAATCTTCAGCTCGTTTGAATGTGTAAGTCATATTGACTCCTGGGATCAAACTAACACCGAACTACTTTGAGAGCATGCGAAGTAGACAAAAAAAAAACGGCGACCACACAAAGTCGTCTTTGCAGCAATAAGCCACAACAAAAATCCGTGTGAGCGCGATGCATAAGTAAAATATGTAGATAATGCCCTAACAAGCAAATGCAATTGTGTACGTACATAAATCTTTGGCGATTCTCTCTGCATACATACATATGTTTGGGTGTGTGTATACTAGAATGGTATCTACTTATGCTTGTGTGTGGTTTCTTTTGCGTTATCTAGCTTTGAATCCCGCTAACTGAATGAAGAATTTATCTTGTGATCATCTGCCTGTTCTAATTTCTGTGCGCCGAGAAACCATTGTGCATATATGTATGTATGTATTAGCCTATTCGAAAAATATATACATATGTATGTATATACATATGTATATATATACATATGTATGTATATACATATGTATGTATATACATACATATGTATGTACAATGTGTATGCGCAAAGGTGCATGGGTACAAAAGCTGTAACTCTCCTTTTCTTTTGGCAACTCTGCACAACTGTCACACATACTGATAATTAGAGATGAAACTCTACCGTACTTGACTTCGTGGCGCTGCTGCTATCGTAATTATTAAAGCCAAGCAATGTTTTAATTTAACTACCTTTTAAATTCAAACTCATTAAATAATAAAAATATTATAAATAATAAATAATAAGAAAGAGAGGGTCTTACAATACATTTTTTATTTCAATGTTTCTATAGACCCCGTCCTTTTCACGATCGGGATTTTTTTACCGGAGCTATGGGAATTTTAAATTATTACAAACCTGTATATTTAACATATGTACACTATATTCTCGTACAACCAGCAATTAAAAAATTGTGGCTGTGCACAATTCTCAGCATGCAATAATGTGCAATTGACTACTGGGGTCAAGGAAACTCAGAAATAAAGAGAGACCATAAAATCGGCGCACAGAAAATAGAGCTAGTCTTGTCTAGAGCAGCAAATTAAATAGATAATGCACTAGAAGGAATTTACACATGCATATGTACATATTTGGTGATTATCTCTGTATGTTTGAGTGTATGCTTACTGGAGTGATATCTTCTTATGCTTGTGTGTCGTTGTCATGCGTTATCTACCTTTGAATGGCGCTCAGTCGAGTTAATGGTTTGCTTGCTCATTATACTGTGCGCTGATTTTTGTCCACTTTGCGTCTGCGCAACTAAATTCTGTTTTAGTTGAACGCCAGCAGCCGAGTAAAGCTGTATACAAATATTAGAAGTGAAATTACTCGGGTAAATATCATCAAAATTTACAATCATCAAGTTCCAGAATCGGACTTAATTTTACGTATAGGGAGTCATTCAAAGTTAATAAGAAAATAATTAATATATCATTTAATAATAAAACTCGTGAATAGAAAATGAACAAGCATGCATACACATACATTTGTGCATATTGGCTATTCCCTTCCACGCACTTATCTTGTGATCGTTCGCTTTCTTGCTCACAAAAATTGGGGAGAGCACAACGCATATGTATGTAGATAATGCACAAGAACGCATATACATATACATACATATGTATGTATGTACATTTTTGACGATTCCCTCTGCATGTTGTCTATTTATGTATGTGTGTGATTGCCTGTTCGTTATCTAGCTTTGAATTACGCTCAGAATTTATGGCTTGCATGCTCAATTTGCTCTGCGTTGGTCTTTCGTCTACTCTGGTTGCGCACAAAATTTGCCTGCTTTAGTTAAACGCCAGCAGCCGAGTTTGGCTTGCACAATATACTGTGCGTTGATTTTTGTCCAATTTGCGTCTGCGCCACTAAATTCTGTTTCAGTTTAACGCCAGCAGTCGAGTAAAGCTGTATAAAAATATTAAAAGTTAAATTTCTCGGGTAATTATCTGGACAATCTGGGTTGGTACAGAAATCAAAATGTAAAGTGTTCTGTGCATTTTAAAGACATTTAAATTATCAAGAAGTATAAAAAATCGAACTTAATTTTACGTATGCGGAGCCATTCAAATTTAATCAGAAAATAATTAATATATCATTTAATAATAAAACTCGTGAGTAGAAAATGAACAAGCATGCATATTTACACACATACCTTTGTAAATATTGGCTATTCCCTTGCATGTACTTTTCTTGTGATCGTTCGCTTTGTGCCTGCACAAGAAAAATTCTTGCTCACAAAAATTCAGGAGAGCGCAACGCGTATGTGTAGATAATGCCACTAACCAAATAACATATAGACCGGACAAACCCTACTTTTGATGGTGACATTCGATATTTCTGCGGCTGGTCCAAACTCGCCTTCGTTTTTGTTCGGGTTCGAGACATGCTCGCATGCTCTCAGAAGCAAGAGAGTAAGAATACATATGGCCTGTGTCGGGGAACGGCAACGCTGTCTTTTTACTCGCTCACTCTACAAGAAACTGCTGTGGCTTACTCTCATCCATATGATTTGTGCGATAGAACGGCATCGCTGTTTTTTATCTCGCTCCCACTACAAGAAACTGCTTTGGCTTACTCTCAATGCTCTTTCAATTTGTCTATGTACCGTTTAAATGTTTGTGTGTGTATGTGTCCGCACAAGCAAAAATGCCCACAAATTCAATTTTTCTCAAAAGTCGGTGGCATATCTTCCCTTTTGAGGGGACGAGTAATATAAAATAATGAAAGGGTTTGCCCCGTCGATGCGAAATTCTTTCATTTTAGCTCGTTCTTCTTCGAAAGGGTACCTAAGCGTTGGCATGTGTGCATTTAAAAGTTTTTGGACTTGCTATTCACGCATACTTGCGTATTTTGTATATGAATAGAAGCATTTATGCGCTTGTGTGCCTGTTGGTCCCTGCCTGCCTGTCCGATGCAAATTTGGCAATATTTTTGGACTTCTGAATTTCGAGCTCTGCGCACACACACACAGAGACACAAATGTGTGTGAATGGGCTGATCATGGGCGCAAAATTTAAAAATATCATTATCACGCGTCTGACGCGCGCCCTTCTTTTTATGATTTAGGGCTTGAATTGATGAATGAATGTTGACCCCTTATTACCTGCAGATCCAATTCATATATGAAAAAGCTAAATATTTTAAGACAATAAAATTATTAATACTATAAATATATAATTGCTCCTTTTTTGTATTTGGTATATGTGAATATTTTAAAGAGTTTATTTTTTACACAAATTTCCTAAAATTATTTAAGTGATCAATCACTTGACCTACATATGCAGGTGCAGGTGTTTGCCAAAAGTTGACCCTTTCGGCCCAACGGGCTGCTGCAATTAATAAGGGGTCAACATTCATTCATCAATTCAAGCCCTAAATCATAAAAAGAAGGGCGCGCGTCAGACGCGTGATAATGATATTTTTAAATTTTGCGCCCATGATCAGCCCATTCACACACATTTGTGTCTCTGTGTGTGTGTGCGCAGAGCTCGAAATTCAGAAGTCCAAAAATATTGCCAAATTTGCATCGGACAGGCAGGCAGGGACCAACAGGCACACAAGCGCATAAATGCTTCTATTCATATACAAAATACGCAAGTATGCGTGAATAGCAAGTCCAAAAACTTTTAAATGCACACATGCCAACGCTTAGGTACCCTTTCGAAGAAGAACGAGCTAAAATGAAAGAATTTCGCATCGACGGGGCAAACCCTTTCATTATTTTATATTACTCGTCCCCTCAAAAGGGAAGATATGCCACCGACTTTTGAGAAAAATTGAATTTGTGGGCATTTTTGCTTGTGCGGACACATACACACACAAACATTTAAACGGTACATAGACAAATTGAAAGAGCATTGAGAGTAAGCCAAAGCAGTTTCTTGTAGTGGGAGCGAGATAAAAAACAGCGATGCCGTTCTATCGCACAAATCATATGGATGAGAGTAAGCCACAGCAGTTTCTTGTAGAGTGAGCGAGTAAAAAGACAGCGTTGCCGTTCCCCGACACAGGCCATATGTATTCTTACTCTCTTGCTTCTGAGAGCATGCGAGCATGTCTCGAACCCGAACAAAAACGAAGGCGAGTTTGGACCAGCCGCAGAAATATCGAATGTCACCATCAAAAGTAGGGTTTGTCCGGTCTATATGTTATTTGGTTAGTGATAATGCACAGGCACTCATATTAACATACATTTTTGACGATTCTCTCGTCTCGTTCGATATCTACATAGCTGTGAATTGCGCTCATTCGAGTTTGTGGCTTACTTGCTCAATTTGCTCTCCGTTGGTTTTTCGTCCACTTTGGTTGCGCACAAAATTTGTCTGCTTTAGTTAAACGCCAGCAGCCAAGTAAAACTGTTTAAAAATGTTATATGTAAAAATTCTCGGGTAAATGCCGTCCATCTTTTTAAATGTGTATATTATCGGACTCGTGCGGAGCGGCAGTATCAATTGACATTAAAAAATTCGCATTCTACAGTTTGGCAAGAGTCTAATATACATGATTACTATGCTGTCGATTTAAAATAACTTCACGAATCCCATAAGGGTTATCTTTCCAAAATCTCGCTTAAATAAAACGATATAAAGCCGGTCAAAGTTTAACTAAAAATATCAAATTTTTCATTTCGTAAAATAATTTATGAGAGCGCGATGCAAAAGAAGATAATACACCAGCAGCCATATACACATACACATATGTATGTATGTACATATGTACATTTTTGGTGATTCGCTCTGCGTACTTATGTTTTGGGTGTGTGTATTCTGGAGTGATATCTACTTATGTTTGTGTGTGTGGTTGATTGTGCGTTGTCTAGCTTTAAATTACACTCACACAAATTTTTGTTGTTGCTTATTGTTTTTTTTTTTGATAACTTTTGAATAGCACTCACTCAAGTTTATAGTTTGCTTGCTCAATTTGTCCACTCTGCGTCCGCGCAACATAAATCTGTTTTAGTTAGCAGTCGTGTAAAGCTGTTAAAAATTATTCTGAGTGAAAATTATCATGTAAAACTCGTTTATATCTCTAATGATATACGTTTTCGGAATTGTACGGATCGAGAGTATCAAATGTCAATATTTAATTAACGAAATATCATTCTTGAGTTTGACCAAAATGGAGATGATAACATAAAACTAGTTGCCAAATCCAAGTCGGTTCTGAATTCAAAATTTGTAGAGTTCAAGTTAAAGATAAATGTATATCTTTCATAAGTTGGACGTAATAAAACCGATATAAAGCCATTCAAAATACTGATTAACTATTCATTTCGTATTTTTCAGTCCATGGACAAGATAATCAGTATCGGTGGCACCTGGATGGCCTCTAGGTATGGATATACAGTTAACAAAATGTCATTCTAAATGTTGACCAAAACGGGAAGTGATGTGTTCCCGAAATGAATATTTTGATTGTTCTGACAATTTAAGGGGTTCCACGAATCCCAAGTAGTATGTCTTTCCAAAATCGGAGGTAAGATAACGGCAATATTTTAGTTTGCAAAATCTAATTTTTTATTTTGTGTTTTTCAGCCGAATCTGGCACGACCATGGACAACAAAATATTTAGTACCGTGGTTACCTAGATGGCCTATATATTCTAGCTTGTTCCAAACCTTGGATATACATGGTTTTGCCAAATTTGGATCGTTTCTAAAATCAAAATATTTGTTGTTCTGTCGATTTTAAACACTTACAGGGATAATGTTTGTGTTTCCAAAATCGGATATTCTTCGAAATTGTAATTTAATCTAATTCATTTTTTATTTTATGTGTTTTCAGCAACATCTACCAGGCCCATGGACAACCTACAAACAACAAATAATTGGTAACTAGATGACCTATATATCCTTGGTTATTCAATACCAAGGATATAGTCCTAGCGAACCTAAAGGACCGAGTTCTTGCAATATGCGCAAGAGCACGGTATAGAAATATGTACGTCTTTTACAGCTGCCCCCCCCTACAGCCCCGCTCCTGGATGGTTCCTAGTTGACTACCATATCCTTGGTTATACCATGCCATCGATATAGTCCTTGGTAACCTAAAGGATCAAATCCCTGCAAAATTTGCATTGAAATGGTTCAAAAATATGTATGCTTTTTGTTTTAGAAGCCCCTTTAAATGAGCGCAGCTACTGCTGCTAATTAACAACCGCTTTACAGCACTCATTTAACATTACCTGTAGCTGAATATCACTCATTTTAAATGAGTTACATTTTTGCCCTTACGCGTATGCAACGAAAATTTTTATTCGAAAATACTCGTCGACCTTCTGAGCATTTCTGTTCGCCTGGTGCTTGAGCGGAATTTTAGTAAAATTTGGGACCCGGCCGCCAACAAGCGCGCCCCTTTTGGGTATGCAACAGACATTTTTCGGCGGCTGAAAATTTTTGTCGACCTGCTGGTCATTTCTGTTCGCCTGGTATTTTAGCAGAATTTAAGAAAAATCTCGGCCGCCAACGGACGCCCCTACGGGTATGCAACAGATTTTTAAAGACCGCTGATTTTTGAACTTGGGAAGTAGAAAAAAACAGGAATTTGTTTAAAAATATAATTATTTATTTATTTTATGTTAAAATTAACAAATTTGTTGTTTTTTACGTGTATTTTCGATTGTAACTTAAAATAACTATATCTGGCTTAATATATGTCCGAGCCTGGAAGGAATAGCCTCGTTAGATTCGTAATAGTCCTTTGAATCGATTAGAATCCTTGAGTCCTTCAATCTGAAAAGATAAAAACAAATTAAAATTAAAAAATGCCAAAAGAGATGTAAGGGTGTTTTGAAGAAAGAAATAGCCATAACTCGGCCATATCCTTGCAGATTTTCAAAGGATATGGTGCGTTAGGGTCGTAGGGACCAACTGCATCGAACTGCATTAAAATATTATGGGGTCATCTAAGAATCCTGGACTTGGTAATTTTTCAGTCGCGGGCCGCAAGGAAAATTGGCTGAAATCACAAAATTACGGTTAAATCGCCATATTTCCGAAACTAGAAGGACGAACTTGATGTCCTTTGGTCAGATTGTAGTCCTGATCAATACAATTTTTTTGACACAGGACTCGTCAGGATACGTCAGGATATGACCGAGTTATAAGCTATTTTCGGTTGACAAATTTTCCGTTAAAACTTTCTTGTCTGAAGGACTTTCGTCCTTTGGGTTGTATATTCGTAAATGGGAGGATGACGACACTCTACTGTCCAAAGGACATCGCGATAGTCCTTCAAATGGCGAAGTTAGTCCCGAATTGTTCGATTTTTGGCAATTTTCTGACAACCCCCTGTGAAAATTTGTAGTGAAATTTTTTGTCGAATCCTTGAAATCCTTGAATGCCAATCGGTAGTCCTGCTCCTCACGAGTTCAGAAAGGTATATCCTTCTGGTATCCTTAAGGATATGGCCGAGTTATGGCCATAAAAAAATGTCCTTTTTAGAAAAGTGGCCATAAATCGGAGACCACAAGGTCGATTTTGATGTCCTTTGGCCAGTTTGTATTCCTAGTCAATACACGTTGTTTAACACAGGACTTGCCAGGATCCGCAAGGATATAGCTGAGATATAGCCATTTTAATTTACAAAACAAATGTCCTTATATCTTGGCTATTTGAAGGACATTCGTCCTTTTTATTATATTTTCTGAATGGGCAAGACAAGGATAGTCTGCTTGGCCAAAGGACATGCCGAAAGTCCTTAAAATGCTCCAGCTATGGCCAGTTTTGTAAAAGTATCCTTTTTAGAAAAATAGCCATAACTCGGCCATATCCTTGCGGATTTTTAAAGGACATGGTGCGTTAGAATGGTAAGGACCAACTGCATCAAAATATAAGGGGGTCATCTAAGAATCCAGGACATAAGTTTTTCAGTCGTGTCCGCAGGAAATTGACAAAAGACACAAAGTCGTCAATATATCCGAAACTAAAAGGACGAACTCGATAAACTGCGGATTGGGCTGGAACGTTGGCGCGCTTTCTTTCAACTTTTTACATTATACAACTAGAAATTTATGTAAAAACATGAAAACCAGGCTTAACTGGGATTAACAAATGCTGTTAGGGTATTTTCAGCAAAACTCTAATGCAGCCAGTGTAACAGGGTATTTGGGCACCCCTAAATGAAGCGAGGAATCAAATTGTCGAAAAGAAGCTACATGGGGTGATAGAGCAAACCTTTTTTCAAAGTGACGCTTAGTATTATTTAAGACATTTCGAAAGATTTTGAGGTATTAGCTCTAGAAATGCGTGACACACACGCGTGAGAGCCATTTAAAGTAAAGCTCGCCTTTAGTTGGGCCCCAAAAAAAACATAAGGGGATTTGGCTGCGCAGCGACTAAAACTACAACAAAGTAACCACCAAAACTGACCACAATGCGCTTTTAGGCTTAGCGGCCAGTAACTGTGCGAGATATTGAAGGGCGTCGCAGCCCGGTTATTTCTTATTTTGTTAATTTTTTTTGGGCAAGTTGTGGCTAAGGTTTGTGCATTAACAGCTTAGTCAATGCCTGTCAGCCATTTTAGGGCCGAAGTTTGTGTAGACGCAGGCGTTGCCTATATTGTGACGTAACGGTAATTAAAACACTAGATACTTACACACACACACACACACACACACGCAAACACAAACCTAAAGTTCCTTTTATGTAATTTCGGGAGCTCAGCCCGCAAAAGGGTTTTGCAGCGCAAACATTACAGTATGAAAATTTGCTGATAAATAGGCAGCTGAAGACGTTCGCGTTTTGTGGGTTAACAGGCGCAACAGGAATGCCAACAGCAAAAGGCTAAAAAGTAAAACCAGGAAGCACGCACACACTCACAGGACGGGCCATGACTTTCAATTTCTTTGCAAAGTAAACTGTGCCGCCAGCTATTTTTCCGCGACATGTGTAAGCGGTGGTGAGGGGCGAGGGGGCATGGTTGTATATAGTCCTGCGTTAACAAGGCAGACTAGCATGTACTCTAGCTTTGCTGTTGGTTAAGGATAAACGGGAAAAGCCGAGTAGCTGAAAGCAAAAAACTACAGGAGAATTTGAACCGGTGACCTTTCGCTTGCTAGACCAACGCTCAGAATGTCTAATAAGCCATGCGGCATTCTAGTAAAAGTTCGACCTAACTAAAATTAGGCACAATTGACAGGTAAAAATTTTATTGTTCAGAATTTTACGCCATTACAGAAATTGTGTATGTTAACGGGGTAGCACATATCTGAAACAAGAAAAAGTATGTATATATTTGATTAAAAAACAAATAGCGCATTCATTTCTGATGCTGCGGGTTGCATGCTGTGCGCCTTGCACATTTTTATAGTGTACTTTGGAGCCTTCGACCACCCAGTGTGTAGAGGGGAGGGGGAAAGGCAAATTGCTGCGAGGGCAAAGCCAGCACCAATATGGCATAAAGCAAAGCACAATTGGTGGCACCGCGGGCGGTTTCACCGGCGCTAAACTCCTCGCCCGAAACAGTCAAATAAACAATGAACACAAAGCACGAGAAATTTCGTAATAAAAAATTACACACGCACATATGTGAAATGTGGGGCCGCACCTCCCACGTGCCACCTTTTATGCACGAATTTTCTTTAGCTCTTTTCATGTTAGCAACGGCCTGCGGAAAATGAAATCGGCTTTAGCTATTGCACCTACATGCGACACGACTTTGCTCTTCAGCCCCCCCGAAACAGGCAAGGAATTCAAATTACGTTACGAGTTTTGTTTACAATCGAACCCCAACCCCTAACTCTTTGCGCACACGAGTTATTGAATTGCGCCCTGACAGCGCGACCTCACCTGTCCGCCCCCTCACTCCCCGCACCGCACAGCACCGCCTCACGACAGTAAAATTTTTATTGGCAACGCGTGGTGCTTTGTTTCGGCTGTCAAGCAATTTTCAATTTGCCTAGCACTCGAAATGTCTGCAGTCTGCTCAAGGCGGAAGGAGAGAGTATTTGTGGGGCTCACCTTGCTGGCTGGTTTGCTGCCTTTCCGCGGAGCACAGCCTGTAACCGAAGACACAAATAGGCTTCTATTCCGATCTTGTTTCGAAAAGTGTCGGGCGTAGCGGTTGCTCCTCCTAATTTCTTTCCAAAGCTTAGCACGTATATAAGCCAAATGGCCAACAGGCTGGGCCAGAGGGACCGCACCCTAGAGGCCCACAGCCGCCGCATGGTCCACATCCACAACACCCAGAGGGTCCGCAGCCTCCGCAGACACTCCAGGGTCCACAGCCGGCGCTGCATGGAGCACAGGAATTCCAGGGACCGCATCCGTAGCCGCCGCAACCATATCCACACATTTTGAGTTAATTTTTTAGTGCTATGTGCGGTATACCCTTAGTTAAGCCAGGTTAGGGTATATCCCACTCACCTTTGCTTCACAGAAATAGGAACTGGAAATACAAATTATGTATTTAGCCCAAAAATGTTGCTGGTATCAATTTGAGTTTTATTATAGAACTTTCAGTCCGATGTGGTTTAGACGAAAGTGCTACAAATAATGAGCTTTACAAATTTGAACTTTCTCTATAATGAATTCGAACGGAGTCATGGCTTACTTGGGTGACCACAAGGATTATATGTATAAGAAAAACATATTAGAGTAATAGTAATAAAATATTAGTAAATAAAAAACAAATTAATTATTATATCGTTATGGCTATTTATCTGTGACTCGTTTACGATCCCTTATTCTCGCAGACTGAGGAACTCAGAGGATTGCGATAGATGAATCATGTTCTTTAAACATCCAGCACATTATCTTGCTTTAACTTATTCAGCTTACATTTCGCGCTTCTCCTGTAAGTTATATTACTGCAGAGCTGTGCTGGGAGCATCAACTGTAAGCAATCCAAATGAAGGCTGCGGCAGAGTTGGGTTAAGAAAAGAATGAGAAGCTGCGCGTAATTATTATACCTGGGAGCTCGTTGTGGGGCTTCCAGGAGCTAACGGTGTCAGTTCCTGCAACAGCAACAGCAACAGCAGCAGCTGCAGCAATTTTTACGACGTCATTAACCCAACAAGTAGCTTCCGTTGCTGCCACGAGCCAACGAGGTGGCATCAGCCTGGGTAAACGGGTTAGCCAGACACTGAGTTGCACATTCCGGCAGCAGCAACAGCAGCAGCAGCAGCAGTGGCAGTGGCAGTGGCAACAGCGGAGCCAGACAGTTATGCGCCAGCAAATATGCAATGCAAAATAGCTACTGGCAAATTGTTTGGGGGCCAGAGAGACATTCTGCACAGCTCGTAATGCACTGCACAGAATGGGGCTAGATTTTGGCGCAGCAGCATATGCTTCATAGCACAATTTGTTACCTGCTTTTTCAAGCTTGCAAGTTGAAGGAGCTGCGAGGCTCTTCTTAGCTCTACGCACTACAATAAATCAAAAAGTGAAATAAGTTCACACGAGTGCACCAGAGTCGAGTCAACGGAAACGCGTTTCAAGACTCCAGTTTTTTTTCGACTCGAACTACAATTTGAGTCGGACACGAACTGAACCGAAAATGCAGTTCAATTAAAAAAATAAGTTGAAGCTGATCGAGCTCACACTCGACTGTTTCGGTTGCATTCGATTACATGTTGCTCCCAAGCGCTGGTCGAACTTCGTTTGAATAAACGAATCAATGGAGTATTCGAGTTTGATGCAAATGAATTAACCGATAAAGGGTGCAGGCTCATGGAGGCTAACAATATGCTGATAAGTTTGACATTGCGAAATTTTTGGTGAATTATTTGTGTATCGATTCGCATAATTTTATAGAATTTAATAGCGCTTTTTATAGCCCAGTTACGAGGGCGCAACTGTAAAATCATCTTTGGCTGTTTATAGGCAAAAGTTTTACAACGTTGCTTAGAAATGATGCAGCTCCTGCCATTTGCTGAAACATAAAACTTGGCTAATGAGCCGCTAAGCAGCAGCCGCGTGGCAAATAAGACCCCAAAGGGTTAACACTAACAACGGCAACAACAACAACAGCAGCAACAACAACAACAGCAATAGCAGCAGCAATAACAATTATAAAAGAAAATGCCGCAGCAGCGGAGCCATGAAAATCAACGACTTAGTCGCACTTGGCTGGCAGCAAGACGTTAAATTTAATAACACAATTGCAAATTGGCTCAGGGTCTTAAATTTATGAAATTTAAATTGAACCAAGCAAATGGAGAGGCTCGAATCAAAGCCACCACCCGCTGCGCAGGCTGGTCGAGCAGCGAGCAGCGAGCAGCACAAGGGCAACAGCTGTGCCGCCCCCCAGTTTTGTCCCAGTTATTGTCCCCCTGTCTCGGGGGATAAATTAGTGGTTTTGGTCTCTAATATAGTCTTTGTCGTCGTCGTCGTCGTCGTCGTCGACGTCGTCGTCGTCTTGCGACATTTGTCACCCCTAGCTGCCGCACTGATTTAATATTTATTTTATTAATAGAAAATTAACATAAAAAAATTGCCGAAATATTTTGACACTTGGCACTTCGCATTGCCCTAACGGCTGCTGCTGCTGCTGCTGCATGGGGTTGGGGCGGGGGTTGGTGCTGGGTTGCCAAGGGTTGGCTTGTTATTATTTTGACACTTGCCAAACAATTGGCATGCGAAATGAAAACCCAGCTGCCTTAAAGCTGCAACACAAGCAACAACAGCACAACAACAACAATAGCTACAGAAGGTGCCCAAGCCAAGCCAAGCAAAATTTTATTATGGAATTTCGTAAATTAAATATTTACACGACAGCTGTGCGAAGATCTGAAGTTCTGCGCAGGCATCGTGTTGATTCAATATTGAGCTTCAATATAATTGAATTTAATAGCTCGCTGGGTCAAGGCTTTAAAATTCTGAATTTTGATTGAACTTGGATATTGGCTCTAAAAGATAATCAGCTAGGGCGAATGCTGGAAATATGATATACACGTAATATAAACATAAGATATATCTGTATATACGATACATATATTGAACATTTGTAATTTAAAGAAAGACAATCGCAAGATTTGGGAAATTCCACACGTAAATCGGGGACAAGGGTTGTAGGATACATTAATTTCCAGGGCATCTATGTGAATATCTATTTCAGACGTGTTTCACATTGTCTCATAATCCATCAACCTGGATTTAAATGGGGTGTTGTATGGGCGGCAGTTAAATTTTGTTCTAATCGATGTTAAACCAGTTTTAACATTTAACTCTACGGCGACAATTGGTGGAAAAGTGATATACAACTTGTCAATATATTTGTGTATTTGAAGGCAATCTCGTATCTAAAATCTTTTTAAATATAGTCTAATAACTAACTGAAGCCCCCTTTTAAACGGCCCTCTGCAGATGCAATCCAATTAGCACGCATTACAATTACGCGCCATAACCAAAGTCAACAGCATTGTCAGGGACTACAGCGAAAATTGTTCATTTAAAAATAAAAATAAAAAGAAAAGTAAATAGAACAGAGTGCCAAAGGAAAATGCAAAGACAATCGAGGAACTTGGTGGGGCGACCAAACGAGCAGCCAGCGTGAAAACGCGTTGAACGCTGTGTCACTAATTCAGGTAATTTGTCACTTTATTTACATTTGAAATTAATGTTGTTGCTGTTGTTGTTGTCGGTCGCGGAGAGCAAGAAAAACCGAGAAAACCAATTTCCATTCTCATTTTGTGGGCAACGCAGCGCACAGAAAACAAAACAAATGAGTGACTGACGTGCGGGACGAAAGGCAGCGGCAGGCGGAATGAAGCAACCCTTTATCTTATGCCTCTTCCCCGGGCCTCGCGGCCGAGTCCCGGCCAAGTGTCGAAGCCGAAGGACTCACGGACAGACGGACAAACGGGCCAGCAGCGGCGAAACCAAGAAATGCGATTAACATTTGAACAGTGGGCAAAAAGGCAGCGACGCGACGTCTTTTGTGGCGCGGCACGTTGCACGTTGTTCGTTCCACACGGCGTATGCTTAATTTGAATGAAGTGGCAACGTTGTTAATAGCCCTTCTCCCCTCCTCCTCCCGCCATCACCTTTACAGGTGGTGCGCTCAGCTTTTAATGATGCTGTTTACTTTGCATTCGATGTGACAGCCTTCCGTGGAAAAGAATTAGAATTGCGACCTGAGCAAATGTTGGCACAGCAAATATTGCTAAAAAGAAATTGGCAGGAAATTCCTGCCTACCTGCCTACCAAGCTGTTGGCACAGCTAAAATATATATATTTAATTAAAAATGCGGAAAAAATATGCCAGTATATTTAATTGAAATTATGCCTGAGCACTTAATTAAAACATGTTTAGAAACTGTTTCACAATTGGCAGCTAAGAAAATTATTAAAAATATTCACAGTTTTCTTTGCTCTGATAAATTATTTGCTCAAATAATTGCAAGAAAGTATTTTCTTTTAATTTTGGCATAAATATGCCCATGCATACATACATATATGTATATTCTGAATACCATTTTCTTTCAATTACTTTTCGTTACCCCTTTGAGGAAGAGTCTGTAATGAAAATTTCAATCAGCCAAGCTCGACTCGACAACGTCGACATTTATGAGCAGCTTGTAACATCAATTCTGGCAAAACAGCCAAAGAACACACACACACACACACACGCACGCCCAAGCACAACCACATGCCAGAACTCAGTTACCCGCCATCCTCGCCTTTCCCTTTTTGGTTTTCCACCTGTTCTTTGCCACCTTGTGCCATTGCCACAAATAAAAATAAACACACGTGCGCTGCCTGCTTCATTGCCAAAACGTGTGCCCAGGCGACGCGTCTCGAAGACAATGCCAATGGGCTGGATGGGCTGGTGGCAAGAGTCTGGAGAGAAAGGATATGTGTGCGCGGTTTTTGCGAAGCCAGAGACAAAGTGCCGCCACAATAATAGTTGAGGAGCAGCAGCAGAGATGTTTCCACATAAATATTTTAAACATGTTTACTCTGCCATATTTTGTAGACCCTACCATCTAGACGCTGCCTCACCCCTCACTCGGATCGGAGCTGCTTCAAACACGCCTGGCCACGTACGCTATCAATGTCCAATCTTGGCTGACTCCTTGCCACAATTCCACATGCTTGCCACACATAAAACTCAACAAATTTTTGCAACGCAGACGCAAGATGAATTTACTTGGCCCGTCTTGTCTTTTCCGCTTTTCCACTTTTCATAATTTGCTTATTTTATTTGCTTTGATTTCCACTTGCAGAGTTGCCAAGTCTGCCAAATTTTTGAGAGTTTCTCTTCCCTTTCAACCAGTTTTCTTTCCTTTTTGGCATTGTATTTGCCTTGCCCCATGTAAAAAATAAGCTTAAATTGTGAACTGTGTGTATTCATATGAGCCTCTGAATGGGTTATGTCAATCGAAAAACTACAAAAGGATTCTGTTCTAAGTATGCATGTGTCTGCTTGTGGCTGAATGTGTAAGTTGGGGTGTCTAGAATTGTGTGTTGCAAACGCCACAGTGGAAACAAATTTCAAGAAAACCAACAACCAAAAACCCACATATGCACCGAAATGGTAGATAGATACAATTTAAAAAAAAAAAATAGCTTGTGTATTTTGGCATGCAAATTCTTTTTGGGAATCTGTACCATTAGAGAGCTTACATACCAAATTTGTTGTCCCTAGCTCATATAAGCTTCGAGATATGAACACGATTTCGATATCGATATTTATCGATTTTATAAAAATAGTCCATAGAAGATCTTACGTTCAACATTTCACGGTTCATGGTTCAGTGTATATAAATTCTTTATAAATTACTATTCTGACTTTCATTGAAAATTAATTACAATGCATATTAACCAAATATATAAATATACATTCAGCAAAGAAATAGCTTGTGTAGCAGAAAGTATTGTAAAACAAAAAGGTTAATTATTCACAATAAAAAACTATTATTCTATATATACATATGTATATATTTTTTATAATTAAATCAAAAATATATTGTTTAAAAATATAATTTAAAAACAAAAACAAGCTTTTGAAGAAACAAAAAAAAAAAAGATACAATATTAAAGAGAGGTTTGATGCATAAAAAAAAAATTAGTAAAATCGCAGTTAAGCTAAATTTGAACCAAGAACTTCATTAAACTATTAGAAGTAGAGGAAGAAATGCAAACTATTTGAGGATAGGTAAAACGGGTATATTTATGTTTAAGAATTGCCTCAAAATATTTACGAGCATTATTTGCCTTAGTTATCCGAATTGCCAAGGCAACCTTTAAGCGCTAGTTCACTGTGCAGCCCATGTGATGTACGCATGTTTTCGCTCTATTGTTTATATTGTTTTAATTAATTTCATTTTGAGACTTGCTGAAAGTAACACGCACCGCAACCTCCCCCGGGCCGCAACCTCCCGTGCCACAAGTTCTGCTCACGTGTGCAGAAATGATATCGCACCGAGCAGCTTCTTTGAGGGAAAAGCAAATTTTTGAGTGTCAAGCGTTGAGCTTCGACCGCAAGCCGAAGTTGTGTGCTCCGTTAAGTGGAGAGCGGTTGCCCCATCCTCATCCTCATCCCCAACCCCATCCCTCATCCCATTTCACCCTCCGGGACAAACAAGACAACAGAGAGGCCTTTAGAAATGCCAGAGTCGGCTCTTGCCACTATGTTTGTGCAATGAAGCGTTGGGCTTTTATAACGCCAACAGTCAGTTAAGAGACTGCGACTCAGGCTGGCAGGGATAAGGAATATGGGGCAAGGCGGGGCGGGGCGGTCATTGAGAAGCTCTAAAAAAGCTGCAGGGAAATTCTTAATTTACGAAAAAATACAAAAAAATAAAAACAGAAATGGAAAAACCTCTGCGTAATAAATGAAACGTAAAGGCAAAAAATGTGAAACTTAACAACTCGATGCGGGGACGGGTCGGTGGGCGGGAAGGGACAATCTCTGAGCTAACGGAGGGACGGAGGGCTTCGGACAGTTTTAGGTTTTTGGACAGACACTATACTCCTGCAATCCGGGCACTGAAAGCTTTACGCTCCACTTGGCTGCTGCTTTGATTCTCACGGTTTTCATTTGAATGCGCCCATCCCGGCGGCACACCCGGGCCCCAGTTGTAACCGAAGGACGCGCTCCTCACCTGTGCGCACGCCTTGCCATCGTATCTTTGAGATACTTAGATACGTATATATTTTAATGTGCGCTTTATCAACAGCTTTAGATAGCTGCGAAACGTACCCAGCTCCCAGCCATTTGTTAGACTTGACTGCATCGGCTGCTGCTGTTGCTGCTGCTGTTGCTGCTGCTGATGATGTGGGTGTGGCGGGTAACCAGGTGGGCAGGTGGGCAGATGGGCTGGTGGGGCGGCTGGGCAGGTTGGGCTGGCCAGCTTGTTGATGGTTTCGTGCTGTGCTTTTGTTGCCTCAAGCAAAAGATTTTAAGTGATTTTTCTTTGACTTTTTATGTAGTTGATGTCAAATTTATCTTGATTTTACGTTTTCGCTATGCAACTGGCAGCACAGTTTGTCAATCAACGCAAGTTGACAGTGCTATGCAATTTATAGAAGAGAATCTTCTGTGCAATATTTGTCAGTTAATAGACTGTGCTTAAGAATTATATTAATTTAATATTTTCCCGACATTTATTCATTATTCACTCAAACTCACTCACTTATCTATATACATATATATGACTTTTTGCCCTTACTTGCTTGATTGACTGACTGACTGACTGATCGGTGATTAACACAGAGCGCAATTGGGGCAATTGATTATATGAAACTTTTTTAAAACATATCTTCAAAAACATTAAATTTATTTGGGATTTGTCTCACGATTATCGTGAAATCAAAACCTGACGGGGGGAAATATAGGTAAAGTTCTTATAAGAAAAAGTTATATTTTCAGCTTCAATACCATTTGCAAAGATCTACATTATAAATATCGAATATATTACGATTTTTGAGGTCTTCAAGTCTATCAAAAACTTAAAAAGAAAACTTGGCCCGGCAAAAGTCGGATATTTCCCGTTTAGTATATACATATGTAAGAAGGTAACTCGTTATTCGAATAACTTACAGCAATGTTAACAATTCCAAGCGGGGGCACTCAAATATTTCATTTCAAACACGTTGGCAGCACCTTAGCCTTTCACTTTCGGGTTGTCTAATTAAAAACTTTGGCGCGTTAATCCAACATATGAGACAAGCTCACACCTTGGCTGGGCGCCTCACGCCTGCCAGTTCTCCCTTTACCCACTCCCTGTCAAAACTGTCACAAAAATGACATTTTGCTGGCTAATTACAAATTCAAATTAAATCACAAGTAATTAGCTGGAAAGTCAAAGCCAAAGTTAACAACAATGCGCAAGGTGCTTGGGGGCGGCAACGAATATTCAGTTGGTCGGGAGGCGTTCAGGAATTTGACAGCATTTTATGATTTACAAACGCTATAAAATGCGCCTAATGGTTTGTTTGTTTGTTGGTTCGTTTGTTTGCCACGACTTTCAAAGGGGGCGTGGCGCACGCCCAACAGAAGGAGGCAGCATTGAGCCAAATGAAAGACATTAAAAATGACAACAGGCAGCCAAAATGCCGGCGAAAAGGTAACCAAATGACAGAACGGGCGACACATTAAAATACATTTTTAATGCTGATGTGTTCCGTGTGTGTGTGTGTGTGTGTGTGTGTATATATATGTGTGTGTGAGTGTGTGCCCTGCCACGCCCATAGCTCCGTTTGGTATTCCACATTTTAGGCGTGTTTATGTAACTTTTGCATGGACATGTGTCTGCCAGTCTTTGGCTTGACTTTCACCCCGCCCCCCTATGAACTTCCCTTCCCCCCACCCTTTTTACGTTAGAATTGTAATCAAAATAATTACTTTTATTGTGATTTCACTGAATGTTAATCAACAAAAACTCTCACAGCTGCGTGCTGCAGTATTTCGGGGGCGTGGCGAGCGTTTATTTTTTTATCCAGAATTTCGCATCTCGTTGACTTTTGAATTATTGTTATGGCTTTCATTTTAATGGATTTTAATTTCCAGCTTAAACAAATCAAGTGGCATGTGAAATTAAATGTGGTCTACGCCAGAGAAAAGGCTATATATTTTTTTAGTTGTTTCTAATTATTTGATTTTATTTTATTTCAATTTCGAAATGCTTTTTATTCATTCCATTCTTTATGGTTAAAACTTTATATTGTGGCTTTTACTAGAGAATTGAGTTGCTAAATAAATTGAAATTTCAGTACTCAATTTGTAATGTTTTAAATATGTAAATAAATACACCCAGATCATATCTTTTTGAGCAACCATCAATTACAATTCACAATCTTCAGTTTAGTTGGCGTTTTAATGCCCTTCATATTGACTACTGGGGTCAAACTAACAGAATGAAGTTGCGGAGATGCAAGACGGGCGAAAAAAAAGGCGCACAGAAATCTGAGCGAGTAGTTCACATACCAGAAATTTTTAAGATCAATAGGCAAAGAGCAGCAAAAATCGTGAGAGTGCATGAGCATAAGTAGATAACGCACAAGCGAACACACACACAAACGGATGCCCGTTTGGTTATCTCTGCTGTTGGAGCCTCTCTGAGCATACACATCTTTGTGTGGGTGTATATGCGGGTCAATGTGACACTCCGCTCTCAGTCGAATTTTGATCGCTTTGCTTATTTGATGTGCGCCGGTTTTTTCGTCCGCTCAAGGCACTCGCAATGCATCAACTCTCTGTGAGTTTGACCCCAGTAGTCAATATGGAGTGACGTTTATGCAGACTGAAGAATCTGCACTGCCGCAATTTGATAAGTGCAGGTTGTGCGAAAATAATATTTAATTGAAATATGCTGGATAATATTTATTAATTAAATGACCATATCTCGGTTAAATAGATCCCGATCAGAAATAAGTTGCGGTGTCTCAAACCAATTGAAATAAAAAATCTTACAATAGCCTCAAGTTTAAATGTGAATTAAATATGGCCTCCTGATTCGGAGGAGTCTAAAAAGGTATGTATATTCAAGGAGCGGCCATAATTTATAGTATAGAAACCTATTTATATTAACGCACACTTGTGTATATGCGTGCCTAGGAAATTATCTACCTTCTTTACTTATGCATCGCGCTCACACGACTTTTTGTTGTTTCTTATCGCTCCGAGTAAAACAATTTTTTTCTCAACTTTGCTGCCTCTCGAAGTTATTCTGTTTTAGTTTGACCCCTGTGGTCAATATGACGTGCTTTAAAGAACCTTATATGTATGTACATATATTTAAGCAGGTTGCACAGTTGCAATCTGTTAATTACATTACTTATTTGGTGTATTGTTTTGTATAAATACAACCATAATTTATTATTAAAACTACTATTAATTAATAATAATTCAATTAATTTCAATCAACTTTATTAACATTTTTGACAAACAAACATACAAACATACGTGCCACATTGTGAATGGATTTATGAAAATTTGACACGACTCGCAACACTAATTGAAGCACTTTGCAATATTAAATTGTTATATTTTACAGCACTATTACCGAATATAACACTACAGTTAACGGTTAACAGTTACCAAAACAGATGCAATTCTATTTCCATTTACGTGTCATATTAAATATTAAATATTGTGTATTAAGAAAGTAGAGAATTCAATCAACATAAAATATTGAAATCATTTCGAACAGATAAAGTCTTGAAATCGTGTCGTGCTTTTGAATGTTTTATCAGTTGACGCTGCGATAAAAAATATTACAAGGGGCCATCTCTATGGTTTGCTTCAGTAAGCGAAAATCTGACAACTTTTTGCACTTTTCCCATCAAGTTGTCTTTGTGCCTTAAATTTAATATATTAACTAAACGTCACACAAATTGTATTGCTCTAAATATTGTGCACTGCCGAAATTTACAAAAATTATTAAATATGAACCTGGTGTGGGGACACAAAGGGCCGTACTTCCATGCGCCGTGTCAGCGCGATCGCTTTCCCAGCGTGCTGGACGAACTGGGCGAGGACGGCGACAAGCTGGTCGCCCATTTGGGCATCTCCAACATGTCGGACATGGGCGCCCGTCTGAAAAGGGGTCGCAAGCATACAACTGTCGCCGAGCAGCGTGCCGCTGATATTGTTAAAGAATCTCGTGTGCCGCTGCAGAAAATGTTTTGCTCCTCGGCGCAGGGAATGCGACGTGGCGTCGACAAGTACACTCAGATACCCAAATACGATCCCTATGTGGACGAAGAAGATCAACGTGAACTGGCGCAGCGCTATCGCAAGCTACTCAATCGCCCAAATCCCACACCAGCCCAGCGCCAGGTGGGCGAGCCCCCATACACTGGCAATTGCCAGCACTGTCGTCGCCGGGGCAGCAATGATGTGGCCAACGACTTTCAGGGAAGACTGTATCTGCAGCAGGCCTATCTGCTCGGCCAAATCAATCTCATGTGCGTGAGTAGAGCTTATGGCTGGAGTCTTTGCTAATTGCTTGTAACTTTACAGGGTATTGGATGGTCAACACCAGCAGCAGCAGCAGCAGCAGCAGCAGCAGCAGAACGATGGACCGCTCAATATTCATCGCAATCGCAATCATGGCTAGCATTGGACCTACACTAAAGCGTTTTATTTGTGCAGTCTAAGTGTCATTAAAGTTCAACATCTGCTTTCAATTATGATAAACATGCAACATGTAGCACGACAGTGGGAGGGGGGGCTGTCTCACAAATCAACGCCAGCATTAATTTTTCATGTATTTCATGTAATCACAAGAACCGCAGCTGCTGCACAAATTGCAGCTTTTTTAATTGCTATAAAACTCTGCGGCATTTAACAGATGTCAACAGCAAAAGATGAAGTATCTGTATCTGAAACACGAGCTCTGCAAACACGCCCTAGCGCCAGCCATGTAAACTGTGTGCGCTTATGGAATGCTAAAAATGAGGAAGCCTACAGTAGAATCTGCGATCGAATGCCCTAAGTGGGCATTACTTTAGCTCTGGAACTTTTGGTAAAGAATTGCATTTCATTTAATTTTATTTCGGCACGCCGAATAATTAATACTCTAGTAAAATCATGGCTGACAGGTTTGTAGATCTGTCAATAGAATGATGAAACTCTTAGTTGATGTCTACAGAAACAGAAAAGTTTTCTATATCAAAAATGTCATTTTGCGACCAATTCTTAGAGTTATAAACTATACATAGTAGTCTGATGTTGTTAAGGTTTGGCAAATATATTTATATATTCAAGGGGTATGCTTCCTTAGGCATGTAAATGGTGTAGTAGTGCGATCTTGCCGAGGGGCTAGTTTTCGTAGAAACAGATAGACGAACGTGCATACCTCAATGAGCTCGTATGGTACTGATCAAGAATATACATCCATTATGGGATCGGATTAGTGTATTTCGTTACACTACAATTATAGTATCTTCTACAATGAGTTATTGAGAACAAAACGTTTAACTTATTCCATTTAGGTGCATCTCTATGATTATTAAGTTCTACAACCAAGTAAAAAATGAATGGGATTCCTTTTTAAGAGAAAGTTTGAAGCTCTTGCGATTAAGTTTTAAAAAAACACGCACAACGATTTGCTTTAGTTGTTCAATTTACCTCAGCTATAAGTTGTATTTAGTCATATATTAAAGGACAACGTTCATCTGGCGATCCTGTGGACCATGTTGCTGTCTGTCTCAACGCTTTGTTCATTTCCATGTGGCTGTGCGCTGTTTCTTGCTCATCCGCCCACTTTCACCCACTTAGAGCTTGTTCACTTTGCCATAAGCTTTACATAACTTGAGGCGCAACAGGAAATGAATGAACACGCCCCAGTCGACTGGCTGGAGCAAGCGAAACGAAGCGAAAGCGAGGAAAAATGTTGCCGTGGCACAGTTTTTCCGTGTACTTAGCGCCCATTCCAGCTAATGTCACGCAGAGAAAGAGAGGGCGAAAGAGAGGGGGAAAGAGTGCGAAAGGGGCGGCGGGGGATGCGCCATATCCAAACACAAATTGCTCTTGTAATATCAATTTAAAGCACCGCCAAAATTACGCCTTAAATTATGCAAATGCTTTGTGCTGCGGCGGGCAAACAGCTAACAAGAAAAGTTTAAATAAATGTTCAGCTTGGCTGATTTGTATCTTTAATTTTTTGTCGTATTTGCAGTTGTCTTTTTATTATTATTATTATTTGTGATTTGTGAATGCCTTTTAATTAACTGCAAAATACTCAAAACTTTAACAAAAAGTTTTCAGCCCATCAAATTAATTTTGAAATAAATCAAAAACGGCAAGTAGAAAAAATAAATAAAATAAAATACCTGAGCAAGTCGAAAGTCGGAGCGTGAGGAGTTTGTGTTCACATACATCCACACACATCCACACACATCCACACACACACTCGCGCACACACACTTAGCATAACTTTCATTTTGTTGAAATAACTTTCTTAATATTTTGTTTTATATCTACGTATATTTTGGCATCGCCTTTGCCTCTTGTCTGCCCGCCCATATTTTTCTCTTTCTGTATCTTTTGCTGCGTTTCCTGTGCCACATTTCCTTTGAACTTTATCTTTGTTGTTTGCCGTTTTCATATATAGCACAACAACAAACATTTTCAACTTTTCCCGCTCAAGTTTATGCAAAGCATTTCAGGTCCGAAGCCCTCCCGTACCCTCTCCTACCAACTCACCTAAAGTTCACTCTGGCAAAATACCAAAAAAAAAAAACAAGCGAGTTCTCTAGTCAAAAGTGCCTGACTACGAGATCCTCTAAACCCAGCGTCAATATGTTGTTCTCTACACACACAAACACTGGCTGCGCTTCTGATTTAACTTCGCTGATTAACTTCGGTGCATATAGTCCGATCTTTTAGAAATTTGTAGAGCTTAAATATGCCACTTACATTTTTTACACATTTTTAGAGAATGCCATGCAAGAAGTGAACAATCCCTCTTATATGCTCCAAGATAAGGGCAAATTACAGGACAACGATATCGATATTTATGGATTTCTTGCAAGCTGTGAAATTATCACCATCTATCTAGCTTTAAAGTCTCCAAGATGGACGGAAAGTCAGATGAGGCCTTTATGCCTGTAACATGCTTTTACACAGAATCGTTGTAGCCTTTTCAACAATTATCAATGGGTACAAGGCACAAAAAAAATAAATGAGAGCGCCAAAACTTTCTGTTACCTTTAAACAAATTGTCCCTTTTTGTGGGCTATATATGTGTGTGTATGCGTGTGTGTGTTGACAACAGCAAAAGCAACACTACAAAAACTGTTTGAAAAGCACATTACAAAAACCCGGCTAAGCAGGATATGCACACTTTGATCCCGTGTTGGTTTTACTGTGTGTGCGGAATTGTGTTTGCCATATTTCCGTTGATATTTCTACTCAAAACTTGGCCAAGTTTTCTTTGCTTTTCTCTTTTATTTTATTTAGGCATTCTTAAGTTTTTCCTGCCTGCTGGCAACATCTTTTAAGCAGTTGACGTTTATGTGTTGACTCTGTCAGATGCTCTATTAAAAAGAAAGGGTATTCCAACTTTAAATAAAAGCTGCTCATATTTTAAATACTATGCATATCTGGCGTAAATATAGATGGGCAACCATTTCTTATGGCCAATTAGCATGTGAAAGTATACATCTTATATCTGTATGGAGAGAAAAAGATGGGAGGGTAGGGCAAAGGAATGTGCATTTAGTTGGTTTACATAATTACTGCATTGATAGAGTTACTTTATTGATGGCCCGACTTGACTGGTTGAGCATGGAGCTGCCTTTGCCAGATATGGGAAAAAGCCAAAACTTTTTGGGAAACGCGCTTTGCCTTTGACTGAAATATGTTGCTTGGCTGGCTTCGTGCACTTGACCGACTTTTGAGCTTGCTTTTTGGTCAAAAGCAAAAGGCGGGCAGCACACAAAGGGAAAAATCAAGTAGCCGACGTGTGTGCTCAGCTATTATTAAAAATGCAATGCTATTAATATAAAATAACACACGCTGAGCCAGAGCTCAGAGCGAGTTCAAGAGCAAAAGAGAGTGCGAGGGTGAGAAAACGAGAAAGAGAATGAGAGTAAGAGCAGAGAACAGTAGTTGGACTTCCTTTGGATTAAAACTACAATTAAATTCACATAAAACAAAATATCCTGCGGTGCTTTTTATGTGTACGCTTGTAATATAAATCCTTTTGGCTAATGGGAGCAACACACACAGACACACACCCACACACACATTCACTCTCTCTGTCACAATCACACATACACATGTTTTTGGTATTGGCGAAAGCTGCAAGTGCCACGAGCTCGACTAAAGCTGCTCACAGCAGGCGGTTCCTTTTGTCCCGAAATGGGGGTGGGGGAAAAAAAAAAATAGAGCTCGACTAGCAAAATGAACTGAAAACGCAGCAAAAACGAGGGCGAGCGGTACGAGAACCGGGATGTAGCTTGTAAGTGTGTGTGTGTGTGTAAGCAGAGGTTAAGCAGCGCGCTCGTGTGGAGCTTCTAATGAACAAAATGTGCATGCGAATGAGCGGCCCGTGCAGGGGGATGCAGAGGGGGGCGGGGGCGGCTGGGGTGCTGGCAGCAGTTACCTAGGAACACCCAGTAAAATATGCATCCTTCGTGTGTGATTAAGCGCAAATCCATTTTTATGTCCCTAGTATTGCGAAGCAGCAGCACACAAACAACCACACCCACACACAAATCCTCTATTGTTGGCTGTGGGTGAGTCGCAGGAATAGCAAAAGAGAAAATATTTTAAATTAAGTGAAATTTTGCTTAATCTTAAGGCAACTTAATTGTTGGCATTTTCCAACTGACATTCTGCTTAATGCTAATCCCTAAAGCAACTGCACAGGATTATTTTATTTAAACTCGATCTCTCTCTCTCTCCCTCTCTCTCTCTCTCTCTCTCTCTCTCTCTCTCTCAGGGATTGCTGCAGTGCTTCATATATAGATGTATATTCACTATAAGATCATACTTGAGGCTACGGCATAGATGCCATTATGCCTTAGATAAGCCGCATCTCAAGCAAAAATTATTTTAATTAAATATTAATTAAAGCGTCTTCACAGTGGTACCTAATGAAATATTGTGTGAAAAGTAGTATCAGATTAAAATTCGCGCTCTCTCTCTCTATCTGAGGATTTGCTGCAGTGTTTCGTAAATAGAGTTATGTATATTCAAAATAAGCCCGAACTAAGATCCAACCTGAGGTTACGGCATAAATGCCGTTAAGTCCTAGCCAAATGGCATCTCAAGCAAAAATTATATTAATAACAATGATAAAAATAGTAGTAATTAATAAGATTTAGTAGGACATACCTCTTTTATGTATTTTTGCTAAATTTCGTGTTTGTTCCATGTACATGTATTTGTGTATATATCCCAATTCTGCCATTTCGTCCGTATAAATTCACTTCAGTTCACCCTTCTAACTTATTTTATGTTTGGAATGTATTTTCCCCCATGAAAAAGACAAAATCAATCAGCATAAGTTTGAACGTGAGGATAATGGCATAATCATGACATATGCCATGCTATGAACATAAAAATATAGAAATACTTTGGTTAATATGAAATAAACCTCACTCTTGAAATGGCGAACGACTTTCGTGGTAAATGCCTAACTGGATAAAAATGAAATTAATCAATTATAACTATATTTAACAAAGTTTGTACTGTCTATATCTTAAGTGTATAAATGAAATATTCACAATGCCAAGAACTTTAAACTTTTAAAAGTAGTTTATTTTCTCAGTTATGACACCAGGCTGTGCTCCTGTCATCTGGTTTACTGTAATGCATGCAAAATACCGCTTTTAATAGTAGGTTTTGCAATCGCAATTATCATTAAGATACTTACACTGCGCTACACAACACAACAAGAAGCGGCGACAGGCCGGCAATTTATTTTAATGTGCATTTAAGTAAATAATTGAAATTTATTGCTCTTTGACTGAAAGGCTTTTGAACTGGCTGGCAAACAGTAAGTACAGTAGATACACTTTGGGAGTACGGCAAGTACAGTGTGGCAGGGGTCATTGCAATGCAACTCAATTAAACGATTGTCATGCGGCGAGTGATTTAAACTCAAATGCAATTGAAGGCAATTCCAGTTCCGAGAATAAGCCCAGCTCAACAGATCATCAGCTCACATTAGCGATGTAAGATAATATCGAAATACGATGCATCGATTTACCGCAAATCTCTGATAGTCCTTGGGACTTTCGTGCCAGCCGAAGGGCTTCTTTCATTTTTGTTTTTTTTTAAGAGTCCAGCTTATTTGAATGGAATTTGTTAGTAAAAGTAATGTTTAGAAATAAAAGGTAATTTTTCTTTTTGTATTTTGACTTAGTAAATTCGTTTTTAAGCTTTTTAGAAATATGCTGAAAAATCGTTACATAGATCTCAAATATTCCGACAGATCGAAGCATCGATTTTTCTGGCAATTTACCTTAACCAATGTAAGAGAATCGATGTTCATTTCGGACTTACATCACTAGCTCACATATATGTACATACATGAGTTTGTAGGAAGGTTTATTCAAAGGCGTAAACAAAGACTTTAGCCGCTGCTCTATTGTAGTGGACCGCTCTCTGGACACAAAGGCAACTTCAATCGCATGGGGTCGATTCAAGTTGTGAGCTCTTCACATGGTACGCACAATTACCACGACAAAGGAATTTTCGACAGCCGCTTTTCCAACTGAGTTTTCTCTGCTTTGAATGCTTTTCTTTTTTTGGCTAATTAAGGTCACGTGACCTGGCTGCAAATATGCCTCCTTGTCTGCGTCTCCTGTGCGGCGATGCATGCGCCTGGAAAATGTGTGCTCTCGCATCAAATGCAGCCCGTCTGCTAAGCCGCCCCCAACCTGGCCCCGCCCCACCACAAAACCATCCAGCCCAACCCAACCCATCGGCTGTGGCACTTGGTGGCTTTGGCCACTAAAAGAAACGCAACGCATGGTTCACGCACATTTGCGCAGAGACGACGAGCGAAGCGGCTACTCGGGCAATTATCATGCGCCGAAATCAAGAATCGCCCCACCCCCACACGCCCCGTCCCGTCCCGTCCCGTCCACCACCCACCCCGTAAAGCAAGACCGCCTGCCATGTTCAAAGCAAAGTTTTTCCATGGGAAAAAACAAACTTAACAGAGAAAATTACGCACACGAATTGCGCTGGACAATAAAAAAGCCAAAGCGCAAAAAAAAAAAGAAAAAACGCCAAATAAATTATGAACAGTAGAAGGTTGTGTGGTGGGCGGTTGCGGGGGTGCAGGATCTGTGGGGGGTGGGGGCCCTACTTGCGCGTCTAATTTGTTGGAAAATTAGTTTGTGTGTTTTGTGCGTGTAATTTCCATGCAAGTTTTGGTTTCAGACGAGGTCTGCAGTTGATTTTGATTGAAATACGCAAAAAAAAGAAAGGGCAGCCGCTACCGTTTACTGAGAGAAAATGTGGGGAAAAGGGAGTTTAGCAATTTTGGGGAGGGGCAGTTATGACAATGCCCTCAAAGTGATTACAATATTTTGGATAACAAACTCTGCGGAATAATTTAGTCGATTTACACCAAATAAAACCTGTTAAACTATAGATGAACTCTTCTATTTTGTATATTCATCGGAATATGCTGTCATGCTAGACAAGTGGTAAATAGATAGACTTGATAAAAACAAAAAAGTTGCATATGAGAGAGAGAGAGAGATGACAGTTTAAAAGGAGTTCTTATCCTTGCCCTTCAATTCCCACGAATTTTAGTTAGTGGAAGTACAATTTTTTACCATTTGTAATGGAATTTCTGGTATAAACTCTTTCTGAGTTGTTTTAGTCTTCTCAAGTTTATTTCGGTTTCAAGTTTTTATTGTCCAGACACGTTTCTGCTCGACTTTGATGCTGTCTCAGTGTGCCACGCCCACCTGCTAGTGAGTGCGGTTTAATGAACGTTTTACCAACTGCTCCCCATCCCTTGGCCAATCAAACGCATCAGCAACAGGCTGGAGCCGGAATTGGAGTCGGAGCCAGAGACATGCTCATAATCATGATGATCTTCCATGGTAAATTGCATGCACGCCTTTTTAACCCAAATATGATGTGCCCGTTGCCCCTCTTCTCCTGTGACTCGAGCCGTTGCCTCGTTGCGTCGATTGTCAGGGGCCGATAAGCAGGCACCGCGTGCTTTTATTATGGGGCAAACGAGTGGAGCGCCTCGCCGCATGGATTAATGAGTCGCGATCTTGCGGCGCGGCTGGAAAAACGTTTACGTGACTGAATTTTCAATTATTTTTTATTGCACTCGGTGCTGTTGCGGCTACGGTTGCAAAGTTGCAAAGTTGCAGGCCGCCTTTAATTGCAGGAAGTTGCATTTTGAATGTGCAATTTATTAAGAAATTATTTATTGTCCAATGAAATTGATTTTGAAAGTCGCGTGACGAGAAGTTTGGCATTGTGTGTGGCGGGCACACAGACACAGGCTGGCAGGCTGCTGCTGGTTCCACATAATTAGGCAGCATAGCTGCAACGATCTCGCTGCGATCTGTGATCGTGCCACATTTCAGGCCTTTCCACATGACTTCTAACACCTTATCGCTGCACACGATCTGCAAAAGCCGCTTTCCCGATTTCCTGCCACACCCACTTGCGCCTGCTATTCGCTGGCAATTAATTTGATTTGATGGCTGGCCCTGGCCCAGGCCCGCGCCCGCGCCGAGTTCAGACCCAGTTGCTGGGCTGCTGCCGCTGCGGCTGCTGCGGTTCTCTAGCCCATTGCCTGCTTTCAAAGAGCATCCAGTTGCGAGTTGGCATCGCTGCTGTGTTGAGTAATTGACTGCTTTGATCTTATGGCCCGGGTGACGCCTGGAGCAAGCAGAGTTCCCTAAAAATAGGCAGTCCCCGTCAAGGCACTTTGAAGTGCACATATCTACATATACATATACTCTTAGGTATGTTTAATTAAAAACGTGCGCTTATGAAAATAAACAGCCGTCAAAGTGGCAGAAAATTCCCCTGTCAAGAAGTTTGCATGCCATTTGACAATTGCGGAAAAATGGCAAACAATGGCTTTTAAACTGGGCGACGCAGTTTGGAGCCCAAGTTAACTGAATAACTTTACTGGCTTTTCATTTCCCTCTCAACTGGTAGATCTGGGTCAGCACCTTTAAGAGTTCGCCTTCAGCTGCAGCCTTCGGGGCAGCTCACGCTATCTTGGCTCATGCGGCTCATTAATCAAATTAAATTGCATGAGAATTACGATGAGAATTTGTATCGTTCACTGCGCCCACAAGTAGGCAGCGTTGCGTGGCGATGCCACGCCTCGATTGCTGACCACCCCAAAGGGGGCGCGGCGATAAAAGGGTGGCGCGTGTGCAGCCAGCCGCAAAGATTGCGCGACAGAACACTCAGCAGTTGGTGTCCAGTCTCCCCATATGCAGGCATAGGCGTCTATATCCATCCCACAGTCTTTATGCTGAATAACTTCGCCAAGATCATATCTTCATATAAACACGTCAATAGCAATAGCTATAGCCAATTGCAATACGATTTTTCAGACAGTCTATCAAAGAAAGAACAAACTCAACTAGAAAACTAACCGAAAACTAAATACCCTCATAGACAGATCGGTTCGCAAGTTCGTTGAAGATGTCTTGAAAACAGAAAACAGATTAATTTTCGGCTGATCATTCTTGTGGAAGTTATATGATACAATGGCCCGATCCGGTCTGGCTGCAACAACAAAGCAACTGTGTGATTAGTTTGCATAGAAACAGTTACTGATACTGGTCAAGAATATATATATAGTATACACCTTTTAAGGAGGGCTGCACAGCATCCATCACCAGCCGGCACAAGCACACATATGCATGTATCTATAATATATGTAAGTATGAATGTACTTAACTGCAGGAAAAAATGTTTACCCAGATTCATTTAAACTTTTAGATAAACGCATAAAATATAAAAAGGCACAAAACTATAATAAAAATTGCAACAGAAAAGAAAAAGCAAAATCACCGTTTTATACTGTCAACAGCTTTTGGAATGTGGTGGATGGCTGACTGCAGGGTATCGATAATCGCAGACTATCGATACGTAGAACAAGCGATCAGATGTTTTCATCTAGAGATCATAGAACATCATAGAAATTTTATATTTAAGGAATTGTGTGAATGGAGCAAGTTGCTAAAATTAAATGACATTAAAATATGTACTAATCTTTAAATACGAAAAAGCTTAAACATTGAAACATGTGACCCATTTTGAAGACAAAGGGCTTTAATTTACTAAAATTCAACATGACGATATCCGCATGCATACATTATTATGAAATGCGTAATATATTATAAATAAATATAATTAAAATATAATAATTATATTATAAATAAATTTTTAAAATGTTTCAATATTTAGCTCTTGTTTACTTTGAAATATACTTCTAAAATGAGTTTAATTAAAAAATAATTAAATTGGTAATTATAATTAAATTGTTCGATTAGAAATTTAATAAAAAAATATGAGGAACAAGTTTCGAAACAAAAAAAAAACCGAACCATCGAACATTTTATTTGGGTTTGCAGCCCTTATACTGAAGTATCTGTATACTGGAAGGGAGCTCAATGATCCATGCAGAAGCTGCTGCTATTGCTGAATGCAATGTATCTAGCACGTGGCAGTGGCAGCAGTCGAGTGGAAACTGCGTTAAATGACAAATTACAAGTATTTACATGCAAAACACAACAAGATGTTGCTCCGTAGCGAAATAATCGATGAGGTGAGCGCGTGCCTGGCAAGCGTTGCGGAGCATCCAAAAAACACGGCAACCACAGGTTGACAGAGTCCCGCTAACAAAAGACGAGCCGACGAATAGCTGTGGATGGGGAGAGAGGGCAACAGGCAGGATGCGGGCCGTGTAATTGAGCGTAAGAAGCCAAATGACGAAGACGCTGGCGCCACCTGCCGTTGAAAGTGCGCGCTCAAATTGATTGCATTAATTGTATAAAATTGTTGCAGTTGTTGTTGTTGCTGTGTGCAATTTAATAGCTACAGTAAAAACTGCAACCGATTGCCAAGCCTCATCGGTTGCGCAAGTTCATTAAATGTCTCAAGTGGAGGCGTGGCAGCCCCTCGAATCAAATGCAATTAGCAATTGACACTTGGGCGGCAGTTTGATTAGCAAACAGGAAAGAAGAAAGTTGAGTTTGGATTTGCTGCTGATTTAACACACTTGCAGATTTTTGTTAACAATAATAATGTTGGGATCTAAGCAACAACTAATTAATGCTCTCCTCCGCATATATGTATTTAACAAATTATATAGAAGTGCGATTTAGTACTGAGAATAGTGAAGCTCTGATTGGCAATTGCTCAGTTGGATATATCTTAAAACTCAAAAAACAGGCAGAAGCAAATTTTTGATCGCTTCTCGTCTTAGAACAATATGATAATGCAGTTCGATGTTGATAAGATTTTAATCATATGTGAGAAGCATTATTTAACTCCTTAATGCCAAGTTTGGTTATTATATAATTCAACACAAATAATTTTCTCAAACAAGCACTTAATTTTTGAGTGATCGTTCCCGGTTACGGCAAAAAATAATTCGACTCATTCCGCCTTATTTACTTACAGAAATTAAACGTGACAATTATTATAAAAATACCAGCTGATGATAGCGTTGAGCAATCGATAGAAACAGCGTGATATGAATAATCGTTAATAGGAATAAATAATCGATTATATTCCTTCAATTTCCATATGCAAATCTGTACTTCGAAAACCATTTCGCAAGAAGCGTGTAGTTCTTTCCTTTGCGAATTTCACAATATCACATTAACAGCAAAAGGTTGTAAAGTGACGTAATCAATATGTCCTCTGAAGAAGATTGCACTTACACAGAGCTTACTTGCTTAAAAGCGTGCCACACATGGACCATCGAAGGCTTTTCTGTGTTTCATAAATTTAATGCATGTAACCACCGGACTTCAAAGAGCTTTAATGCCTATAACAAGTTTGGCGGGCTTTATGAAGGTTTTTATTTAAGACTTGGTACAGACACCTATAATTTGCTTGTAACAGTAGTAAGAAACAATAAGATCACTATTAACGCGCATATCATCGTTTCTATACCAAATACTTCAATCCAAAAAAGTATTTACAATTCATTCTCTGGGGATAAAACAATTTCATTAATTTCGTTTGCTGAACTATTTGATAAATCGAAGGGTTTATTGCCCAAAGACAAACTTATAATTCGCTTTGAGATATTTCTGTTTTTCCCCGAAAACAAGAATACATCGATCAAAGTTCCCGATTCTGAATTGGCCACAAATTTTGCTGATTTACTTATTTCTGAGGAATACACAGACGCAACAATTGTGACTAAGGACAACCATGAGATACCAGTACACAAGGGCATTCTATCAGGTAAGAAATAATATAAAAAATAGCAGCTGTTGTCAACAAAACTTGATGTTCGCAGCACGCAGCAAAGTGTTTGCGGCCATGTTTAAGAATCCAATGGAGGAAAGTCGGAACAATCGTGTTACCATTAGCGATTTCAATCGTGAGGTTGTCAAAGAATTGCTGAATTTCATCTACACGGATAAAGCACCTCACTTGGAGGACGTGGTTGGAGATCTGCTGGCGGCTGCTGACAAATACGACCTCGACAGACTGAAGGCAATGTGTTTGAACTACCTAACTGACAAGCTTTCCATTGAAACTGCTGCCTCGACGTTCATCTTAGCCGATCTTTATAATTCGGACGAACTGAAATTAGAGTCAATCAATTTTATTAAAACACATGAAGATGAGGTAATGAACACATCGGACTGGAGGAGTATCGTCACAACACATAAAAATGTGCTATTACTGGCTTTTGCTGATTGCAAACTAATTAAAATGATAATTAACAGTAATATTAATTGAAGCCACCTCATACAAAAATCATGAATTAAAGTACATTAACAAAGCACGTATTGAAGAAAAGGTACTTAGCTGTACCATTATAATTTTAAAACATTAAGAAGAAAAACAATAAGATACAAATGAATATTTTAAACCATTAATGAATTAAAGTAAAAAAAAAATCTTGAAGTAAAGGAGCTTCGCTGTACCATCATAATTTTAACTACTATGTTTATTCCTTGAAGTTTGAAATATAATAAATTCTTATTACACAAAAGGTAATATTTAATATTTAATATTTATTTTTAATATTTAATATTTAATTATCAATAAATTATATTCGAATCGCAAAGTAGATACGAAGGAGATATATCCGACCACATATAGCCATGTTCGTCTGTTTGTTTAAATGCAAACTAAACTGAGTTATAAAGCTATCGATCTGAACAATTTGCATAAGTCTGTCTTTATGTCGTTCTGTCTGTTACCTACTCTCAAAGGCCTTATTCAAGCCAAGTAAACTCTTAGATTAACACAAAAAATGGAAAAAAGAAATAATTTGAAATGCATCAGAAAATAAAAATAAAAATCCCCGATTTACGCTGTAAACAGCTGATGGAATGTGGTGGATATCCGACTGCAGGGTATCGATAGTGTTTTCACCTAGAGATCATAGAAAATTTTCGATATAAACATGACATTTATAATTGTAATGCACACTATTTCAACAAGGTTAATTAATTCTAATTAATTTGTATAATCAAAAATGTAGACAGCCAATAAAACATTCACTTGAGCACGTGAGCAAGAAATTTTGTTTTTCAAGATATTTTTACCAAATTTAACATTCACGAGCTCTACCATGTTCCACGAATATGACACAAAACTTAACTAATTCTACAGGAACAAATTGGTCAGAAAAATGAGAATTTGTGTAGGGGAATTTTGGGGTTTTCAAGATGTCAACCAAATTTATTACTCTCGAGCTCTATAATATTCTTCACTATCAAGAAGGGTATTTAATCTACGTGGTGCTGTAGATAGCCATTCTTGGTTGTTTGTTCGCTGATTTTGAAGCTGGATATTTGCAATTTGAAATATTGTATACATTCGTGTATCGATAATTATACCACACTCTTACTTACTAGATGGCCTGTCCTATCATTGGGCCAAGTGCTGGCGTTCAGTTGTGGGACTCTCAATGTCCGGGGAAATACATTGTTGTTGCCGAATCTTCACACACGCCAACTTTTAAATCATTTCGACGCCACGCAATGCACGCCACATGGAATGGACCCGCCCCTCCCTCATGGCATTGGCATCTCAAGATCGCATGGCATGGAGTGTGAACAGCGGGTGCCGCTCTTTTTTTCCTTTTTTTCTTTTTTTTTTGTGTGCTGTCAAAACATGCCAGGCGATGTGGGAGCTTGGTGGCGGGGGCCACATGCTGGCAAGTGCCTGGGCTCATAAATTGCCGCTATCTGCGGACTGTATCTGAATCTGTATCTGTATCTGAAGCTTTGTATCTGTTATGGCTCGAGCCTTGCAAAATATGCTGCTAATTGAATTGAATTGAAGTTGGGCACAGTTCGATGAGCTGCGATTTTCCGTGTGATTTATGCGGGTGCGGGCGGGCCAAATGAAGTGCTAGCTAGTGCCAAGCCCTGCATGTCATTGCCAGTTTTAGCGACTGGTAGACAATAAAGGCAAACAACAGGCCCACAGTTGGCTTTGGCAAGTGCGATTCCCCCCAAAGAGGAGAACTCAGGAACGTTCTCAACCAATTAAACCAGTTTCCTGTCACAGTTGCTCGTTTCGCAGAATCTTTGGTTTATTTTTGCTGGTCTCGTTCATTTGATTGCACGCTGATGAAATAACAAGACCGAGACCCGACCCCTCCACACTCTTCCCAGCTGCTCAACCAGCGACGCCCTCATAATCAAACAGTGCCCCAGCCGGCGCGTCTGCGCAGACGCAACCATCCTCAACAGAAAGAGCGAAGAAAAAAAACGGAATTAAAAAATAAAAAAAAGAGGCTGAAGATCAGCACTTAACGTACGAAAAGCGAAAATAATTTAGCGCAAAACGTGCGAATGTTTACTTTGAACAAAAGGACAAATACGAAACCAGCTTCCAACTCAACTCAAATGGAGCTGGCCCCAAAATGCTTCTCGGTCTGAGTCGGAGGCTCCGACTCACAAGCTCGACTGATGCCCTGTGAGAAACAGCCGCCGCTTGTTCATATACCCCCTCGGGCATAATTGGGGGCGGACAGCTGGACAAGCCGACTTCGAGCTGATGTGAATCTGTTGAGCTCTAAAACGAGCTGCTGGTATTATGCGGAGTCCACGAGCTGTGGGGCAATTGGATATGGCTACATGTACATATTTGAATTTGTTGGTTGCGTTATTATTTGTTTCTATACCATTTACAATTTGGACATCAGAGCAAATCAGAAATTCAGCAAAATAATTTGAATTCATATTGATTACAATTATTATTTTGCCTTGTGTAAAACTCTGCAAATATTTTTGTAATTCACTTAAGTTTGCAAAATTAAACAATATTTTAAAATATGTTTATTGGGCAGACCTGGCAACTCATTCAATGCAGATGGATTTTGGATTTTGCAATAGGGAAACGATTTTTAAAAATATTAACAGCACACAAGCTGAAAATTGAGGTAGCTGCAATACAACGAAACGTTTGCCAAAAACTGTATATTAAGTAGTTTTCTTTTTTTTTCATGTTGATCAGCTAGATAAGTTACGATTATATCTATTACTATTATATTTCTCAAAATATTTTGCTAGTTCTGGACAAGCGTTATGCGGCAATATTAGCTGCAATGAACTTCCATCATATTCCATCTGCCCAACCATCTAATCCCTGGCGCAATTCCCGGCAGTTTCTATTTGACACTTGACAGGGGATTCGGACAACAGGGGGCGGGGAGTGCAGTTTGCAACGCGGTCGTGACTGCATCTATATGTATATATATGGACGTGCAGTGTGCAGTGCAGTTGACAGCTCGAGTCCAAAATGGAGGAAAGTTGTTGCGACTCTTTATTTGCAACAAAAGACAAAACGTCGGCGACGACGGCGACGGCGACAACGAAAATTACTACCGAAACGAGTTTGTTCGAGCTGCTCCTTTGTTTTTTATATGTATTTTTTTCTCTTCTCGCTGTGGTAGTTGCGACGAAATTGAAAATGCATTTTTAATGATTTGTTGCTGTGCGCTGCATGTGAAAATATCACGGGCAGTGCATCAATGGATGAGCTATGTGGGTTGCAGCTACAAAGATGCGGTGACTGACCCTTAACGAAAAAAGTCTGAAAAAATATACCACGATTCGGATTGATCCTCAGGCGCTGCTCTGACTCATCTGGTAAGAGGAAAGACGAGTTTCCGAGAAACATTTTGCGCGGTTTCCAAAATCAACAACAATAAAAGGTATTCACAATTTATGGCAATGCCAATGTGGAGCACTTAAAGACAAAAGATACGAAATGCGGCATTATCAGGAACTTATCCGCAGCGTGTCGAACCGAAAAAATGAAGGAAATATTGTTGAACAGATCGCCGATTATTGAATACCCTCACAAGTACAATGAACGAAATGGCAATCTTAATCTTAATCACTCAGTCAATATTTAAAAGTTTGTTTCTAGTTAATATACATCCATACCGACTTAAGAAGAAGACCATAGAATTATTGTAGAACTAGAGTTTTAAACTTTAATTAAGTTTTCAATTAAAGTTTGTCAGATATGTTTTGCAGCGAACTTTGATGACATTATCCCACAATCCCCTTAAAGCTGATCAACATATCCAAATCCGAATTCGAAAGGATTATTAAAAATGTCACATTTCAATAAAAATATGTTGCAAGTTTTCTCGAAACTGATGTTAATTAAAAATGTCTGCTAAAGCAAGCAAGAGGGACGGAGAGAGAAGAGAGAGAGTTATGGCTAGCACTAAGGGCACACTTGATTAATTGTCCTTAGAGTGTCATGCGTTGGGAACACACAAAAGACAATACTTGACTTTTGGTTGGATGCTATTGCTGAATATTGAGAATGGAATTTAATATGCCAAAATATTGCCGGACACTTGAGGCTGTCATTGGCAGGAGCGCACGTGTGGATATAGAAACGAATACATATATATATATGTATATATATAGATACAGAATGCTGTAAAATTGATGATAATGAAGTGCTGCAGCTGCAGATACATTTGACAGGGCGAAAGCTTGAAAGCAAATAAGCAAATGCCAGAGACAAAAGATGTCATTCGAATATCTAATGGCTGTGCTGTGTGTGCTTGAGCAATTTGTGAAGCATCTTAACATGTGACAACATGTTGTTTGCAACTAGTAGATACAAAAGTATCTACAGCTGTCATATCAAGTGACAGCTGCCCACAGCTCTACGATAGCCTATTATATCCACTTTGGATTGCCAGTTCAGCAGAGGCAGGAGCATCAGCAGCAGCTCCTTCAGACTGCGGTTTTGTGTGTTTTACTGCGGTCAATGGTATTTGCTTAAGAGGATTTGAAAAATTTCAAATTAAGTGGATTGCTTTGAGCTGCCTTTCATAGCTGCCTGGCCTGCGGTTGCCTGCATAATTGTCCTCGTTAGCCAGGCGGCAAGTTGGGGCGCCACCAAAGCCCCTTTGACGTGGCAATTTGAATGACGGCCTGCAAGTCATCAGCTGGATAGATACTGAACTTTTAATGTTCACTTACCTTTCAAATGGACGTGCTAATTGAAAGATGCGCACATTGTCTGTCAGGCTGTTAACTGCCAATTGGCTGCTTGATCTCCGCCCTCCTCCTGGGCCAAAGTCAATTTGTCGCTGTACTTATTCACATGCATAAATTCCAAGCCAGCTCAGCACAGGAGCTGACAGCAGTCCACGAAGTTCACGTTGCACATTAGAACTTTGAATGCCAACTCGCAAATGAACTATAAATAATTAATTTGAATTACTAGGATAAGAAAACTACAACACCATTTAGGACATATATCGAGAATAAACGAGGGTGGCTTACAATGTTGCTGTGCTTAAAGAAGAGGCTCATTTAAAAGTTGAATTCAGCTTTTATGTTGTGGACTTATCGCTAAAATTATCTTTTCATTACATATTTAAATTATTTACTAAAATCTTACTAAATTTGATAGAAATGTTTTGCCAAATATTGGATTGCCAATAAAAGTTGTTATAATCAATGCTTGAAACTTTGAAGGAATTAAATTGGTGAGAATCGCATAGTAGGGCGCTATGTAAAAGACATTCTTTTTTGTTTGGAGCAGAGCGGGAGAATATAAATAGATCCTCTTATTTAATAGATAGCTACAAAACCTATTTCAAGTGCAGAAGCAACCCTCGCATGCACATGCAGAGCAATTCGCAGTTTTGGCTGTCAGAAAAACGAAATAAAAAGAAAAAAACTATCGAAACGTAAATGCTCGACAGCAACAAATCGTCCGAAACAAAAGAAAAACAAAAGTACTTTATAACATGTCTGCAGCAGAAGCGTTCGCAAAGATACTCGAGCGTACAAAGTTGTAGATACTCGTACTCGTACTCGTATTCGTATTCGTATTCACATTTACATTCACATTCGTATTTGTATTTGTATTCGTATGCTGTTCTATGGCCGGTAGCAGCAGCCGCTCGCTACAAGTTCATTAAATAAATAATTCATACGCAACGTGTGCCAACAAAATGGCGACTGGCGGCCGTCGCTTTGTTTCACTTTTTTCACACACACACAGGCACACAAAGACATGGTGGAATATTTTCATTGGCAGTTTGTTTTATTTGGCGATGTCTGCACCGTTGTGCGGAATGAAAACGCATTCGGCTTAAATATTTATGGCGAAATGTCTGTGTTTGTGTGTGCGGGCCTCGTACCAAATGGCCAAAGCCTCCCTCCATCACAGAAATGGGTCTTTTGGCGGTTCCGAGGCCGGTTTCATTCTCAACTTGACATTTGCGGAGTGTGCGCCGCTTTCACTCAACGGGCTGTCAAGTGGCAGCATCATTAGGCCACCCTTGCTACTACACTCCATCTCTCGACCTCTCTCTGCACTTCTCATTTACAATGCTAAACGCCAAAGTCCGCAAAGTGAGAGCTGAGAGGCCGCAACAAAGTATGCAACACTTTTCACCAGGCAACAGTTTCGCAAATCAAAACTAATTTAATTCGAAATACTGAATGACATCTGGATGCCCATTCGGACACCGGCTCTGGACTCTGGGTGATGACTACATCACAGATTACAGCTAACCAAGCTGGCAGGCCGCCCCTCCCAGCTGGCAAATGGCAAGCATTTGACTGACAACTCTGATGCTACCGAATGCGGCTACAGAGTTTAAGCTGTTAAATGGAATTTTTTATATCATTCTGCTCACAGCCGTAGTAGTAATACTCTACTACTACCTGTGCCAGGTTAACCAATAAAAATGCATAGTGAAATATGCAAATGTCAAATGTAAATGCCAGTAACCGACGATTGTATGAATACTTCTACATGTCAATGCATTCCAAGAGTTGGCCCTGCATTTTTGACAGTTGCAACTTGTTGTCGGGCCCTGCTGCCAACCTCTCAACCCTTTGCTTCCATCAGTTACGAGTACTATGTGGCATGCAAAAGTTGCTCGACATTTTTTTTTTTATTGTACATTGCGGTTGGCTGAGCTGCATGAGATTGCATTTTGAAAAGTCGGATACATGCGAGCAGAACGCAAGACTCTAATATTTGACTAATTTGAATTGGGGCGAATTGTTTCTGCTTCACTGATCCCATGCAAAATGCCAAAACAGCTTACCCAAAAGGGTCCGCATCATCCCTGTGCAGTACGCCTTACTATTCGATTCTCAGCTGGAAGTTTCTTGAATGTAATTGTAGCCAGCTTGGCAGAATAAATATTTAAAAGAATTCATGTTTCGATAAGTGAACACAGTAAATGAACTCGTTTGCTTGAATTGATAGGGAACTATTGAAGAATACAAAAAAAACGATGTGATAAGGAAAATACATAAAAAGTGTACTGAGACTGAGAATATGAAGTGACATTAAATAAGTTCAGTTATAAAAGGTTTTATTTGTAGGCTACTCTTAGAGAAGGATAAAGGATATATCCAATAGATACACACCCTATCCTGAGTGTCCTGAATTTATCATTATCCGTACTTTTTAGAATTCGCTAGCCGGCAAGATCTCTCGCTGTTCCCAAAGAAACTAACTTCGGTCAGAGCTGGTCTCATTATTGCTGTTTTCCCACGCAGTTTCATCACTTTGACAGCTGGCCAAAGAGTGGAGCAACGGCGAAATGTCAACGAACTGGCAATTTTTTATAATTTGCAAGCGGAAAACGTTCAAAATGAAAATATTTTTGAACAAGAGCAAACAAATTCATTAAAACGCAACAGCAACAACAGAGGCAAAAGAGGCTGCATATGAAGAATAACGATCCCAAACACAACAATTGACATTGACAAAGAGGCGTCGACGATGACAACGACTGAGCAGCTGGCGGGGTATGGTGGGGCAAGCGGGGCGGGGCGGGGCAAGCGGGGGCAACCGTCTGGGGGCTCTTCCAGACAGGCGGCGATGCTTTCTAATAAATCTGGGCGCTGTTTTTGCCTAGCACTGAGAATTTAATTAAAACTAAGCTCTTCATTTGCCTTCGTGTTGCTTAAATGGGTCAGTCAAATGGGCGTGGCAACAGCTGCTGATGACGCCCACAAAACTTTTGCTTTCGGCCTTCGCCTATAATTGTGGGAATTTGTAATGAGACTGCGTGTCCCAGAGCGGCTGCGGGGTTGCGGCGCGACGGTTCCATATGCTAATGATTATTGTCATCATCTTTGAGCATTTACTTATTCATATTTTTAATATGCTTGTCGCTGCCGAAAATTAACGTCAAATAATATGTTTTCATTATGTTTAAAGTCGCCTTTTCTGCCACCGTTGTCAAATTAATTTCACTCCATTTTCTTATTAATGCGCGCAAAATTATGCTTCGCTTTTTACCCAGCTATAATTTTTTAGCCCAATTGGTTGTTGTTATGGCTGTTGCCTTGCCTGATGGAATGATTAAATGGCCAACAGAAATTGCGGACAAATTATGCATGCTACGAAAATGCTTAAAAGTCCTGCAATTAGCAAAACGGTACTTCGATTTTTTAGGCAATTTACAGAAGATGATAATAAGAGGTCACAGTCTGATGCGTGCAAACATTTTTGAGTGTAAACACGAACTGGCAGATTACGACACGTTATTTTGCCTATATACCGTCTGATAAAAAACTATCAACAAAAATTAGTCTGAAGTTGAGATCAACGTAAAGTTCAAATTTTCACTAAACCTTCAGTTCAGATCCAGCAAATAAATTATAAAAATAGAACGAGAGTTCAATCCGGCACGTAACCCAGCTGGAAATACCCCTTCTGTTTGTTATCCAGTGCAAGTGCATCCAATTTCTGTATATTTCCGGACTACAATGTATTATAAAAACAAGTTGCAGGACTAAACCGGACTAAACAAAAACTAAAATATCAAAGGGTGCTGGGGTGGTGATTCAACTGGCGTACCGACACGCCCACAGCCTAGTGGACACTGATGTCAGCAACAATTTTAACCCTCATACACCCCCTCACACACACACACACACACACACACACAGACACATACACCACATATGGGAATAGAGAGCACCTTCACACGGGAATATTTCTATCTCGCTCTGTCGCGCTTTGCACTTTGCTCGTGTCGAATAAATTTATTTAAATAAATAATTTTTCCATTAACCGCAAACATGGATTTTGGCGCAATTGCATAAATGGAATGTAATAAATGAAGTGCAGCGCACCGCTGCAGAGGGGCAAAGCATTATTGTTGTTGTTATTGTTGTTTTATGTTTTCCATTGTATATTGTTGTTGCTGCGGTTGCTGGCGTGTTGACGCGGTCGCATCGGCTTCGTCTATGCGTCGGATTTTCATTACAGGTTTTGGTTTCTACACTCTGTACACACGACACGCAAAAGTAGGGTATCGAAATGGTATACAAGCGATGCTCAACTATAAGAGCCTATCATCTGGCTAGGCCTCATTATTTGCCCTTAAATCGAATTGATATCAGCTATATGCATATAGTATATAGTATTTGCTGGGCATGCAACTAATACGATCACTTCAATTTAAAAAAAAATTATATCAAAAGAATATATTGTATTATAACGATTTTTTCTTCAAGGATAATTTTCTAGTTTAAAGCGTATTTTTCAGCTATTATTTGATCACTAAAACTGTGTACACGAGATATCTTTAAGTCGAGCACTGCCGCTGAGTGCAATTGTTCGCTTTGGTTATTTTTTTCCATTCTGTGTGTTGTTTGAGACTGAAAATTAGTTTGTAATTTGTTTAGTTTACACAGAGAAAATGGCCGCACAATGCATTTACATATTACATATTATGTTTTGCGGTCGCATTGTTGTTTCGTGTTGTGCGCATTCTCTGGTTAACTCGATTCCCTTCCGTGTTCGCTCCTTTGTGCCATAAACTCCAAAGCTGACTGGCTGTTAAATTTTAATGCCGACTTTTAGGCGTTCGCATTGTATGGGCCATGCGGCCATCCGCCTCTACTGTGGCTCTCAGTGAGTCTAGTTAGTTAATTAATTAACTGGTGATTGGGTGGGCGCGGGGAGGCGAGCAGCTCTGAAGCCTTGTCATGTGTATTATTGTTGGCGAGTGGGGGGAATACTCAGTATATGGAAAATATTTATTTGTCTTTGGCTATAAAACTGATGAGTAAAATAAAAGTTGTGCAGGGTTAATTACAGATGTAGTATCATTTATTTAGTTCATGGACTATTTTTATGTTCCGCTGGCTACTGAGCTGGGATTTTCCTTAAAAATTCCTTTTAAATTAAATCTCTTTTGTATGATTTATCGAATATTCTAAACAAATATTCATTCATATAGTTGTGTATGTTGTTTATGTTTAAATTCATTCATTTATTCATACAAAGATAGGCCAAGTTAAAAATGCTTTTGTGTTGATTTTCTTGTTTTCAAAACTCACTCAAAGTTATACGCTGATAATCCAAACAACTTTGACTGGCGACTTCCTAGTTCTTGTAGGCCCCCAAGAAGCACAAACCATTTGACAATTCACAGAAACTGACCTCACGCGGCATGTGGCAGCAGCAGCAGCAACAACAACAACAGCAACAACAACAACAATTGAGAACTCTATGCAACGCACATCTCATAAACAAAGTGACTTCAATTGAAAAATTATACAAAAATAACAGCAAATGAAAACAATTTGTTCGACTATTGCCTTTGTTGTTGTTGTTTTTGTTTATCGTTTAATATAAACAAAACAAAATACATATTTAGCTAAAAGGCAACTCTCGAGTCGCGTCCGCCTTTTCGTTCGGCCACTTGAAGCCATCGATCGCCACGTCGTCTTCGAATTGACTCGATGCGGCTCGACTTGCCATTTCGACATCCTGCGTAGCATTTTTATTCAGCTCTCAGTTATTATCGAAACGTGCACTGACAATTTCTGTATTAAATTTATGGACAATTGTGCAATCGTTGTCATGCCTTCGCTTTAGAATGGTAGTAGCAAAAAAAAAAACCAATATTTATTTATATAGACGAGGTATGCAGAGAACAAAAAGAAACATGAAAATGTTTCTGTCAACTTTGGGAATTTTTTTCAATAATTTTATGGCACTTTTACAACGTCACGTCTTCGAACAGCTTTCGAGCGTTTCGAGTGTATTCTTTTTTATGAATTTCTAATTAGGCATTTGCAACGCACATTTCTGACACCTATCGAAGGGTTAAGAGCAACTCGCCCAGTCGTAAATGTTGTGAGCCGTTTTACGATATTTTTATTTAATTGCAAAAATACGCATTAATGTAATCGAGGGGGGCGTCAGCCCAACGGGCAGCCCACAAGCTGCTTCCTTGGCTTTTACGACAGCTGGGAGCCATTTGGAGCGACGATGTTGCACTGAGGTGCCGGCCAAGTCGTTACATTACAAGTTTTACTGTAATAATATTTAAATTTTCGAAGCTGTTGCTTTTAAGCGAACATAAATGCTTGGCACACGCCGCCGGACAGACCCGACCGAACGGAAGTCATGATATATAAGTTAAAATATCTGACGAAGGTCTAAAAGTGAGACAACATGTGTTCTCCAACCAACATGTTGCTCATTGCCTGATGATTAATGCCGAGGAAATGCACCATGGGAAATGGAAACTACCCTTTGTTGCCATTTGGGTGATTTGCCTGGTCATTTTTGGCACATATCGAATAATAGAGCTTAAGAGCACCCTCAATTATTGTTGGTACGGCGTTATTATTTTCTTAACGACCATCTTTTATCTAAGTTTACACGAAAACAATGCGATTACAATTGTTTTAATTAAATTGTTATTAGCATAACAAAGTCTCTTCAGTTGCGGCTCTTCCACCTATTTGAGCCCTTTAGCCCGGCACAAATCGCTGCTGCTGCGGCTGCTGTTCATCATGCTGCTCATGCATCTGAAGTTTTGACAGTTGACTGTGATTATTCAGCCCCCCTGCCCTGCCACGCCCCGCAACGCCAACTGGCAAATTTAGCAGTGCGTTTGCGTTTTACATTGACGTTAACATTTTGCTGCCTTGCATACTAAACAAAGCCGCCAGTTGATCCCAACAGCCCAAATGTTATGGCTTCTGTTGTTGTTGTTGTTGTTGCTGCTGCACAAACCGCAAAATGGACAAAATGTGTTCAATTTCAGGCCTGTGATTTTTCAATAGAGACAGCAGCTGCACCCAACCCAATACCACACCACCACCACCACCACCAACAACAACAACAACAACAAGAACGAGGTGGCTGCTTTGGCGAATTAACATTGATGGCGTGCCTATGAACGGATCTGGGCAGGTGACGGGGCTGAAGGGGCTGTGGAGGGGCTCTTGCTGCTGCTCCATTTTGTTTGCCGGGCAGCATTCGCATTGCACTGGAACTGAGCGTTCATTAGCACGCACGTCGGCGCCATTTTGCAAACGCATTTCCGCTGCAGCTACGTGCAGTCGTGCGGCGGTTCCGTTCGTCCGTTTCCCGTTAGTCAGTTTAACCGTTAGCGAGCCGTTAAGGCCAGGTAAATGTTGTAGCTACTCTGATTCCTGTTTTACTATTTTTTTCTTTTACTATTTGTTGTGCCCGCGTGTGTGTGTGTGTGTGCGCTGTGCTGTGCGCTGTGCTGTGCTCTGCGCATGTCATCATCAAAAGGCATTTTTAATTGGCGTGTTGCAGCTTAACGCTCCAGAGGGCCAACGGTAGACAGAAGGTTCGGAGGGGCGGAGGGGGGTGAAAGGGGCAGGCAGGCAGACATGCAACAGTTCTCGAGTCGATAATTGGTAACGCGTCACGTGTAATGCCCCCAAAAGCCAAAAATGGAATTTCTAATTAAGTTTTGCTGGGATTTAATATCGACAAGCGAGCTGAGCTACAAAACATCAGTTTCAGTTACAGGCCACACACACACAGCCAGCAACTGAAGCTCACAGTTTATCTGTGTGCATGTGTGTGTGCGTATCTATATCTATATCTGTGTCTGTGTCTGCCTCCCAGCGAGTGTGTACGAAATTTTGGTCAATTAACACATCAACGAGCTTAGTTTGTACAAAGCCAAAAGCCAGAGCAACCCCTTCACCCCTGTTGCTTCCAAAATCCAACAAGCTTCAGTTGTAAAGAGTACAAACACAACAAAAATACCAAAAAAAAAAGGGGGAGGAAAAAATGAACTAAATTTTGACTTACTTGCTGAAACATTTTGCAGTTGCTGCTGTTTGATGCGCTTGAGGGATTAGCAGCAGAAGCAAACGCCAGAATATCAGGAATATAACAGGACTCAGTTTTGGCTCTCTCCCCCACTCCTTCGCTCTCTATTGATGAGCTCAAAACAGCATTAGGAATCACTGCAGCAGCTCGGCAACTGCTTTACATCTGAGCTTTTTATGGTCTGGCTGGTCGCAGATGTGGATTAGACAGACTTTGTACTTTCCTACTGAGCAGCTGCGAATGGGTTTGATGGCTGCAGCCTTAGATTAATTGGGTTTCAGTACTGCAATTAAATGATTTGGAGAGAGTTAATCGTGTGCATAACACGTTTAAGTACAGCACATATGTGTTGGAAAAGTGCATCAAATAAGCAGCCGATTTGGTTCTCTCTCCCTCTCTCTCAAGAGCAAATGCGCACCAATGAAAAGTATAACAAAAAAATGCAATGACGTTCTTCTACCTCTTGCAAAATATATCTGCACGGGTATTATATTGATTTATGGTAGTTTAACAAACACTCACGACATGATCTGAGCACGTTTAATACCCGGTAATTCATTAATTAATTATTTAATAAAACATTTTTACTTGCACGCGCGGACAACGGATCAACAGGAGAGACACGGACAAACTAAGTGCTCTCAATATGTTTGCGCCTCAAGCCACGCTCGCTTTTGCATTAATACAACAACAGCTGAAAGCACATAATTAACGGAATTGACACATTCACATCATAAGCAATGCTCGCTCCTTGCATCGGCGCCCTCAGCTGGCTGCGCATCTAAGGTAACGGGATCAAAAGCATCATCCTTTGCGGTGGGGCAACAGCAGTGTTGCCAACGTAGCTATTTTCTAGCTAAGTTTGGTTAATTTTAGAGGTTGACAGCCGGAAAGAGAAGTAGTTATCAAATACATTTAGCTATTTTTTGGCAACTTTGGTCAACAGTGGTCAAACGAATAACTCAAACAGACAATTGACTATTCTTCCCCTCTCTCTCTCATTTTTCTTCTATCTACTATGGCTCTCTTTCGTTGTATGTTCTTAAATGCATTTGCCTTTCATTAATTTGTTTTGCATTCAATTTCTTGATCAGCAAAGAAAATTTAGATTTAAATGAACATTAAAATAGCCAACAGGTTGCGCAGACAAAGAGCTGTTGATATGCATAAAGAATCAATATTATATATAGGCAGAGGGACATACAAGACAGGCAAGTCGTGTAGCAGGCAACCCGTCAATCGCTCAGTCAGTCAGTCAGTCAATTGGACAGTCAGACAGACAGACAGACAGGCAGCCAGGCAAGTTGGGCCATCATTTGCCTAGAGCTGGCAGCAACAATTGATATACGCGTACGTGAGCCGCATATCGAGGAGTCGCACTGGGGCCGGCAATTGATTTGATGTAAGCGGATGGCAGTGCGAGAGCCAGAAGGGGGAAAGGGACGGGGAACTTACTTGCAAGTTTCCGAAGTGCGGTCGCAAACTTTGTGAGTGGCACGCGTTAAACTAAATTTATGAGTCAGGCCGAGAGAGAGAGAGAGAGAGATGGGGAGAGAGGAGACCCATAGATAACTAAAGATACTTAAAGTGTGGCAGGCTGGAAAATTATTTAGTAGCTAGTATTTTAGTATTTCTAGTTAGTTGTTCACATTGGTCAAAATCTTTTAAATTTTAAAATTAATTTTGTATTAAAAGATTTTAAGAATTGGTTTAAGCCTTAAACAATTTTAGCTTGAGAAATTTGAGACTCACAAGAGCATAAACAGATGCCAATTAATATTAAAAAAATAAAAATTAAAGTGGGTGAAATATTTTAATGGCCACTTTAGTGTAATCTGAGAGAGAGACAGAGAGAGAGAGATGCGACTTTAATTTCAACTTTTATTTTAACTAAAAACCAAAAAATATTAATTTATTTTATCATTAATTGAGTTAAAATTGAACAAGTACGGCTATATCCGGCACGTTGAAGATTAAATACCCTTTAAGATATGTTGCTGAAACATGGTCTTCTCCGACCGATTGTTCCTATAGCAGCCATATAATATGGAAGTCGCCTTTGGTACGTATTGACGTCCTTTTTGCGAAAGGTGAAGTCCGTTATTGCGTTTGCTAAAGATATCTTAAAAAACAAATAAGTTTGTCATACAAAAACCCATTCATCGAACGATTCTCCATATAGAGCTCTAAGCTATAGATATTGACAAGATTTTGTGCAAATGTAAAGAGCAAGAAAATTTTGGTTTTTCCTCCCACAAGCCTTTAAAATCCCTTTTTACATAAGAAGTTAAATGTAAAGCAAGATTTTTCGTTGCACATAAAGCAAAGTATGCAAACAAGTTGTTGTCCAGGAAATGGCAAATGTCTGCAACTGTGACAAACCAAACAGAAATGCAGCAAATAACAAATTTATCAATTAGCCATTTATCATTTATGCAAACAAGCCAAGTGCCAAGTGCCAAGGGCCAATTGGCAACTGCAACTTGCAACTTGCAACTTGCAACTGTTGCCTAGCTGCCAGGCAAACAAATGCGCTCAAAATATATATGACAGGCCAGACGGACGGGGCAGGGCAGGGCAGGGCGGGGCGGGGCAGACGACTCTTTCAATAACTCAGCCCAAAACTGTTGCGCATGCGCCGCTGTCGACGACGCATTGTTTGCCTTTTGCTAGGAGCATTATAAGCAAACACAGAGCCGACTCTGAGGAGCTGCCTGGACGTTGATTATTATTGTGGCAAGAATTTACACAAAAATGCAATCAGCGAGTTGGATAAATAAATATACAAATGCACGACAGACGACAGACGACGACAGACGACAACTGGCGCGTTATCATGAATGAATATTTACACAATTCGATAAATTTATCACTCGAGACATTCGTATCCCCACGCATAGATGTTTAATTTTCATATTTAGCTGTTTGCTTGCGCCCAGATCCAGTCAAGATAGTCTCAATGATGCGAGTTGCACTCCTGATAGTGCAGGCAGACAATATCTTAAGCAATTTTTAGATGCGTTTACATAAGCTTAAATTGATGGACATGCTTTTAAAAGTCAGCAGACTAACATGCAGTCAAATGAGTTACGATATTTGTTCCATCAGAACTGATAGCTGGAGTAGAAGGCTAAATTCTGCACGATAGTGTAACGTAACTGGTTTACAGGAAACGGAAATCTTAATTGTCATTAAAAATATAACTATTTTTCATATTTTCTTTCTTCGCTCAAAACAACACAATATTCAAGCCATGAACCCCAGTTTCAAAATCGAGGTTACATTGTTTGGATGCCTTATGATTCGATTAAAAAAATCTAAATAACCAAACATTTAAATCTTTTTTAATATGTCTGACGCAAGAATAATTTAATACAAATTAAAACGAGAGAGTAAGGATATCTTCGGCATGATGAAGATTTAATACCCTTGTAGACATTTGCCTTACGATTTTTCAGATGTGCGAGAATAGTAAAGCTCGTAAAGCCCGACATATGTATTGCCTGCAACAGAAAGACAGACCCATGCAAAGTTTCAAGACAAAAGCTGTCAAACTGAGAGACTAAAATATACATATATATTTTATGGGGTCGAAGTTTTCCCCTTCTATGCGTTACACATTTCATGACAAAATTATAATTCCCTAAATAAGGGTATAAAAATATTTGAACTATTCTTATGCAAATGACACAATTGTAATATATTTTTAAATTGATATAATGTATATTATGCAACATAACTCTTGAGGTCTCTGCATCAGCATCAAGAAGAGTTTTTATGCAATTATTTTATTTATTATTATTTATTATTTCGCCTGAAATATAATACACCATATTAAAACCATTTATGTACGCAGGTTTCAAAGTTGTTAAATTATTAATTTTATTCATTATTAATTGAATGTTCATCATTATAAGTTACTTACTGAGAATCAAAAGTCAAGAATAGTCAAATAAAATGTAAAAGTTATTAATTATATTTATAACTTCGATTTCTTTCATTAATGCTCTTCTATAATCTGGCACTATGAATAATTCTGTATTCAATAAAAGCGAAATGTGGGTCAAGTGGCTTATCCCTTCGCAGCTAACTGATTGGATCAAGTCTTGTGCTTACGCATTTACCTTTGCTGTGTCACCTGGTCGAAATATTCGAAAGTAAAAACTGTTTGACTGGGTTCTGGGCATATCATAAAACAAAACCCAAAACAAACACAGCCTGCCCAGCTGTGTGTGTGTGTGTGCACGGACCAATCAATCAAACTGGGAACGTAAAGCGCGCCACGATACCATCTACAACAAGTGCTCCTCAGCCCATGGCTGTACCCCGCGCCCGGCAACCCCTGCTATCCCCTACCGCAGCCGGCTAAGACTCTATCTGAGAGTTTGTATCGCAAACAAACGGCGGCTCGTCATAAATCATGGCGAGATCGCACGCTGCTCTCTTTGCTCTGCGCTCAGCTCTGCTCTGCCCTGTTTCTCGCTGTTCTCAGTTTTTGTCTCTGTCGCTGTCGCTGTCTCCGCTTCGGGCTGGCGGCAAATCTCGACGGCACTAAGCTGCTTTTTAATGCCTCATTATGACAAGTTGCGGCGCGTTACGCACTTTGTATCTGTATCTGCAGCTTGTATCTGGCAGCGTGTTTGGCGCGCGCGCGCGTGTGAATATCTTGATTAATGCGCTTGGCAATTATTGGAAATACATCAGGCCGCAGATTGGTCGCAGCTGATAACAGCTTGGTGAACGGGACGAACTACTTAATTCGATTAAAATTAATAATAATTTAATTTCTATTATTTAAATTACAATGAAGGCCACATTTGATATGGGTATTTCAGACAGCGCTCTGATAACAGCTCAACCAAATGTATCTCAACCAAATGTATCTCACGGATAGCTCTACAAATCAACAGTTTGAAGCGCTATTTGTTTTGTTTCACGCACTTCCCAAAGTGTGCCACAATTGGAACAAAATGGCAATGAAAACTCTGCTACTGGCGGGCAAGAGAGCGCCTGCCGGGCTGCTTGTTACTAAAAGAGAGTTAATTGGTCTAAGAGCAAGAAAGCGAAAGAGCGAAAGTTGTATTCCAACTAAAGTTAAATTGGACAGGTGAATCGGTCAGAATACCACAATAAACAGCCAAAGAGTGGCAAAGCAGGGAAAATAATTTTAATTATTTTATAAGAAAAGATAATGAGCAACAAAGTAAAAAAAAAATAAATATAACAACTGTGGAATATAATATGGTATTTAATAAAATTAAATAGCTAGATTAATTTTTTAATTGGTTTGGCGAGACCTTGAAAAACAATATTCAAAATAACAAAAAAAACAACTAAAAAATAAATATCAAAGATTATAAGATAAATATTTGATTAGTAGTCAAATTTTTAAAAATGAAGAGAACGCCAAAAAATAAATAAGTAATAAAACTATGTCTTTATAAATGTTTTGAAATATAAAAAAAAATAAAAATTAAATATATATATAAATTAATGATTGTATTGTATTTTTAGATTTTTAGATAAGAGCAGAAACCTAAAAGAATCTCTGTTAATAATATTGCCAATTTCTACCCGGCAGTGCTGCCATCCACAGCTTAATTCATTCCACAAACAATTCTCGCTCTTTACTTAAAGGCCATGCCCCGCTCTTTCGCTTCACGCTGACGCTCTCCGCTTGAGATCCACAGAAGGCAAATGCCGTTTTTCGGTTACATGGCCGGTCCGCGTCCGATATGCGGCTCCTGAGCAACTTTACAACGTTCGTTCAATTCAATCGCTCGTCAACCTTCGTTCGGCGCGTTACAACAAGCGAAAGGCAGAAGCAGCAGCAGCAGCAGTGGCAGCAGCAGTGGTAGTGGCAGTGGCAGCGGCAGCAAACAGAAAACGCAGCGAACGTCGGCGCTTGTTGCAACAACTCGGTCGCGCTCGCTAAGGCGATGGTGGTTGCAACAGTGGCAACTCGTCTCGTCCAGTTTCAGTCTCATCCCAACGCTCGTGGCGGCAACAACAACGCTCAGCTCAGTTTAGTTCAGTTCAGTTTCGGTGCGCGTCGCGTTACGTGTTTTCGCGTGAGTGTGTGAAAGATACAGATACTGATACTGCGTAAAAGTATCTCAAAGCTGGCCACAACAAAATGCGGCACCTGTGCACTGGTCGGCGCCAGCCAAGCAAGGCAAATTCGAATATCCGATAAATAAACGCAAAGTGTGTCCCCGCCTAAGGCTGTCGGCATGTAACTAAGGCAGCCGCAATACAAAAGTATCTCAGCCGAGAGTGCTAAACATATCAAAACAACCCACAAGATACACGAGCTACGTGCAACAGTGCAAAAAAAATAAAATAAAATTTATTGCAACAGCTTCGACTGCATTTAGTTTGCATTTAAAAAAATTGTGTTAAGAATTTTGTGTGCATGTGTCTGTGCCCCAAATACGCTTCAATGCATTTGTGTAACGCTTTTTAACTATTCAAAATATTATATGAATATATACATAACTATATATATAACCCATATACAATGCTGCACATATGCAAAGGATACAATCTATACAATATAATTGAAAACATTTGATGCGACAAATATTTTCAAATTAGGTAAGTCGAAGTCAAAAACCAAATATTGTTTTAAGTGACTTTAAAGTAAAGCTATAAATAAATATTTTAAGATTTGTGAATGGCTTGAATATTCAAATAAATAAATATTCAATTTAAATAAATTAACTAATCAAATTCTTGGAGAAATTTATGGCAAATTTAAATAAATATATTTTACTCAGATTGAAAGCTTTTTTAATTTAATGTGCGCTCACATAATTTTGATTATATTTACTCAGAAAATGTTGTTTCAAGTGAGTTTAAAGTAGAGCTTTAAAAGAGCACTTGTAGATTTGCGAAGACTTAAATGTTCTATTAAATAAATATCTGTTCTGCGTTCAATATATCAAAACTCTTTTAATAAAACCTTATCTTATATATTTTTTTGATCAGTATTAGCTTAAATAAAATGAATTTTGGAGATTTTGCAAATCAAACCCTAACAATTTTTAAATTATATTAGAAATATTTTCCCGAGTAGATTGAAAAGTAATTTATTTGAATATTGAATTTTCCATCCATGCATATTTTCACAATATCATATTAAATCAAATGTTATTTATGGCTCTGGCAATATTCAATGTACTTAATCTGTGGCTCCGTAAATCAATTTGCGTAGCACAGAGAAAACATTTAAAGTCTCGTTTGCCGTAGATGTTGTTTTTATGACAGGCTTTTGGTAAAGTGAATCGAGCGACTGAATAAATAAACAAATCATTGTTTAAATCATCGATGAGTGAATAACAAAAATAAAAAGCAGCAAATGCTTAAACTTGTCGTCGATTTGAATTTCTTGCCAATTAGTCGTGCAAAAATGAAACCAGTTTCTTTTAATGAATTAAGTCAGAAGTGGACATAAATGTTTTCTGTTCAGTTGTTTGCCTAAAAATTACTCATGGTGCAAGTTCCACTGCAACTATTTACAAGTGTTTATATGCGAGGCTATATAAAAATAGTTATCAATTCCGTAGAACGGTATGTGAAACAATGATTTATTAAACTCTTGCCAAGCTACCTCTATTTCTGCCGTTTCTTCCAATCATCTACCCCTTTTGGCTGCCGCACACAAGCCGTGTGGCATGTGGAATTTAGTGCGCAGACTAAACGTTAATTAAACACAAATTAAGTAAAGTCAAACTGTCAACATGCCAGGCTAATCAAAATAACCTGCTGTATCTTATGGACACAAAACAGCAGCAGCAGCAGCAGCAGCCGTCAACGCCAGCCCCAAAGCAGGTCATAAAGAAAAGAAAAACAAAATTCAACAACAAAAAACTAGAAATCCATTTTTTTTTTATCAGCCAGAAAAAAGTCTTTCCTCAAACAGTTTCTAACGCTTCGGGTCCGCCAACAGTTTTACACGATCTTTATCTGTATCTACGTATCTGCGAGTTGGCAACTTCACACATCGCTGGCGAGGCGAGCGTACTTAAGATAGTTTCCCACTGCAATTTCATAATTTCCTTGCGCTGTCAGGCAATTATGTGGAACTATGTTTGGCAATTAAAATTCTAAAGAGATCTGGCCAACATGCGCGTAAATTTCTTTGCTGTTTGGGCAGGCAAATTAGTTTTTATTGAAACGCTGTTGCGTGTTTAAATCTCAATCCGAAACTGAATCTTTATCCGATAGCTAATGCAGCTACTGCGCATGCATAATTAATTTCGTGTAAAAATCATAATTACAGCAATTAAAATTTATGTAAACAAGTTGCCAGCCGCAACGCAACGACTCAAAGATGGGGCAGCGGCTGCTGCCTGAGGCGCCATTGGGGCGCAATCATCATAATAATCTTGAAAAACTTTTCTTCTTCGCGTTGTTATTGTTGTTGTTGTTGTTGTTTTTTCTTGTGGTCGATTCATTTTATTAGCATTATGATAAAAGTTGGCGCTATCTTGTTTGTTATTTTGTTGCTTTTTTACTGGACATTGTACGAGTTGCCGATAGAGACAGATACTTGAATGGCGTTGCCTAATACATTATAGATTTGCCAAGCTACGAAATCTTTGCGACATTCTTGCAAAGAAAGCGAACTTCAATCAAAAATATATATTTAGTTGATGCTGAGTAAACTAAATATATTGTTATTGAAATCTACATTTAGCGATTTAAAATCTAAATAAATTCTATTGGAATATTGGAATAAAGTAAAGGAGTAAAATTGTAATAAATTGACTCTTGTATGAAGAATGTATTCCAATAGGCCAGTTGCTCTGGCTAAACTCGTTTTGTAATAAAAAATGCATTTCTAAATAACGATAGTAATAAAAACGAGAAAGTAGGGATATCTTTGGCATTCCAAAGATTAAACGCATATTTAGACATTTGCCTTAAGGGTTTGCAGATATGTGCAAATAGTAAAGCTCGTAAATGCAGTTTGATCAAAATATCTTGCAAAACAGAATAATGTACTATACAATAATCTACTTTTAGACCGGTTGATCTAATGCCAGCTATATGATATAATGTTTCAATATGATAGATGCTTTAAAACTGAGCGACTACTTCCCATAGAAACAGACAGCCGGACTCGGTTGTTGATGCTGATCTAGAATATATATACTTTTTGGGGTCGGATATGTCTCCTCCTATGCGTTACAAATTTCATAACAAAGTTATAATGTTTGATAACCATTTTTGTCTTCCAAAAATATTTAAAAATTAAAACATAATATTAAACTAAATTAATTTTATAGATTTAGATTATTATTGCATATTGGAATAGTTGGCATAGAATTATTTTATATACAACATTGTGGCTCAATTTTTAATTGAAATAATTCAATATTCTAAATATGTCTAGTCTTTTAAAATAAAAGTAATTCCCAGTTTTATCTTTTCAAAAGCCCCATGTTTACAGCTCTGTCAAATTATAAGTGGTTTAAATTCTTGTTATTCCGATTCCTGTTATATTTCATGCCCATTGCTATTCTTAGCTCCTGCTACTGCAGCCTCCCACATCTCTTCTCTTTTGCGGTCAATCCGACGTTTCCTGCGTCGAATCCTCCCACAACGAGACACATAGGGAAAATTTATGCTCATCATGCACTGAGAGTATGTCATGCAGCGGTGCTTCGACAACGTCTTGTGCTGTCGTATCTGCCCACATATTTGCCACCGAAGAATGGCCCCTGGGCTGTTGGTCTGTGTGTGTGTGTGTGTGTGTGTATGTTACGGGTTCTGCTTCTTTAATTAATTAGCATCTAACTAAGAATAATGTTTCCTGCGGCCGACGCGTCGACATTGCGGCCGCTGCTGACTGTCATAACTTGGCCGCCAGTTTATTTGTTTGGCTCGTCGGCAAAGATACAAAGATACAGATGCGCGGCCGCAGATACAACGCACAGGTGCCACAGTTTCTACAATTTGTGCAGCGCCCGCTTCCCTGCTCCACACACAGATACACACACACACATAGACACTTTTGCCCCTACGGCGCTGGCGGCAGCAGTCGTGCATGGCCAGGGAAATGAAACAGAAGGAAAACATTTTCGGGGCAGCCAAATAGCTGCCACGCCCCCGCCGCCTACCCTGGCTGCTTGCCTTTATTTTCTTGCTGCTTGTTGTTATTGTCTTCTCTTTTTTTTTTTTTTAGTTTTATTCTTGTTTTTATTGTTTGCCAGGTTTTTATGCTGCTTTATTTTCTTCTGTGTGTTAAGTTGTAAAAATGCAGCAAAGGAAAATTATATCTGCTGCTTCTTGCGGTCGACGTCAGCGCCTACGTCAGCGTCAGCGTCGTCGTGTACTTGTGAAAAATTTTTCAAGTGTTGCGGCTCATAAAAAGAGCCACTGTAGCTATGTGTGTGTGTGCCTTGGCATGTAGTTGAGAATTTTTTCATGTAATGACTTGGCGCCAGCTTTGCTCTTGTTGTTGCCTCCGCTGTTTTTTATATGGTGGCACATTTCTTCTTTTTTTATTTTTTTTTCGTGGCCCTAACTTGAAGTTTTCTACAGTTCTATTTTGGTTGTTGTTGCGTGTGGGGCGCTTAATTAGTAAAAAGTTGTTGTTAAAGTATCCCAAATATTTCAGGCTGTCAGCAGAGCTTAGAAAATGGAACAAATGTGCAGCCGTAAAAGCTATTCCATTAAAGAACAGACTTGAACTTTGCAATTGTAGTGTTGTGTAGCAGCGAAAGAGTGTTTATAGAATTGATGTCAATAGCATTGTAGCATTTGTATACTCTGCAAGTTACACTCATTTTCAAAAATTAGCATCGATATTCTGTCAGATTTAACTAATCAGACTTTTTTATAGGTATTTTCTCATTAGGCCGTTTTTTTTTTCGTTTAGTATAATCTTTAACTATTTTAAATAAATTACCTTTGACTTTTATAATTGTAATTGTTTCCTGAAATAAATTACTTTTCACTCCCAAGTGTTTTGCAGTTTGTTTTCTTGGCTTATCTCTATCTATCTACGGGCAGAGCTCCTCGTCGATAGTTCCATTTTGTGTTCTCAGCAAAGTCAAACCCTTTTTTTTCTCTCACAAACGAGACCGACATGAAGATTTCCTTTTTAGCTGCGTCGCTATCTAAGCAACCAGTCGACCCTTATAACACGGTTCGTCAATGTTTCTGATACACTCAAACTTTACATGTTTTGCCTTTTGAAGAGACACTGAGAATTCGTCACATAGAGTCCCCTCGACTGGGATGCGACTGCAACTGCGACGATTTCGTTGAGCTAATTAACTTTCGGTTACAGTTCACTGCGCAAATTTGCGACCAGGCCCCGAGAACCAGAAATGAGAACTACAGGACAGGAGCAGGGGACACACACGTAGTCCATATATGTTATGTGTGTCTATATATATGTTGCATATAAAGCATATTAAATTTGTATTTAGAAGTGATGAGCGGAAATGAATCGCCGCTCATCAAGCTGAGGAGTCGCTCGCTGACGACTTCCCGCATTCGTTGGACCTTTGTCTGGCCCGCTCGCTTTGTGGGGCCTGGGCTTGTCTTTGTGTGTTCGGGCAATCAGAAGACTGACTCGATTTGTAAGAGGCATTCAAGCAAGTCGCAGCTCAAAATTAGCCAGTCGACGTCGTCAACAAAACATTTTACGCATCACAAAACAATAAAACGTCATTAGCGCCGTTCTGCAATGCCTCCATGCAATGGGCTCAGGGTCAACCGCGAGCCGCCGGGTAGCCCAGCCCACAAATCCATCAAAATGCGGGAAGACTCATCGGGAATGCGCCGAAAATTTGGTTTGGTAATTGAGTTCTAAGTTGGCAAATGCATAGCTCAAGCACACACATACACACATACACACATTTCTGGGCATGCACAGCTCGGCTCATTAATCAATGCACACACACCCTATCACCCACACCCGCTGCCAGCAGTTGGTATCTGTATTTGAAAAAGTTTTGTCATACATGCAATGTAATTTTTCACAGTCAACACATTTGTTAGATACCAGACTGGAAACTTGTTTCATTTAGTCAGCAAACAGCCCAAACTAGAGATAGAGAACCGGAGAACCGGAGACCAGACCCGTTCAGTCCAGTTGGAACTACTTAGCTCATATCACGCCCCTCTGGGACTATTCAGCTATGCAAATGTAGCGCCCGTTTCCCAAGTGTATATCATGATGGGCCACACGCCAGGTGTCAAAAATGTTTCAATGGAACTTGTCATTCGCTGGCCGTGTGAAGGTTTCCTCGAGGGTTGCCCCGAAACGGACAACATGTTTGCGTAATTAGAGCGACTCTCGAGGGTTAAGTGCCAACTGTTGTAGCAGCAATTTTTGAGTCAGCAACTGAGCGGGTGAACAGAAAGGGTTAAATGCACGCGCCTGCTTAAAGTAATCAAGCAGAAATAACGCACAAGTTCAAAAGATTTTTGAAAACCAAAACCGTTTTATAGCATTTGGTTTCATTGTGTTTTAATGCATAAGAAACCCCTAATAAAGTTTCAATACAGTTCCTTTATCCTTTAAAGTTCTTTTTCATATAAAGTAACTGGAGCAAATAATAGGAAAGTTATTTGGAATTCATTTTTGTAGGGGACGAAAATGTTAGAATATGCATACCACAAAATCAATACATGCTAAACCATTTCAAAAACATTTTTGGAATAAACATCTAAATATCATAGACACATATTCACAAGAAAAGCTTACTTCAAAAAATGTTTTAAAACTTAAACACAATATTATTGTTATTTTTATGTCGTCGATAATCATTTGGATATTGAGTTCGTATGTGCTTAGAAGTCTTTCAAATAATTAACAGAATTTCTGGAAGTATCTTCAAAATAAATTTTACTTAGAATATTAATTTCTATGTAAGCACAATATTATTGTAATTCTTGTTATCGAAATTATCTTAGACATCCATATACATTTTTGTTTTTTAAAATATCTATTTTTGTAAGGTTTTCGTTTAGCTTAGAGGATTTACTCTAATATATTCTAATTTTTTGACATTCAAAATAAGCTTCCTTTTATGCTCAAAAGAGTCTGTAAGAATTTTGTTTGTGCGTATTTTTGAGTAGTTAAGAAAGGCAATTTAGAAGATTAATTTTTTTAAATTTACAGAAAAGGCATTTATAGATTTTCTAGTATCTCTTCACATACCTCAACTACAAACCCATTTTCTACATGCTTAAATATAATTTCTTGATATCTATATGCATTAACTAGTCTGCCTGATATAGGTTTATGTACATTCTTTTCTATAAGCGAATTTATGTTTCATTTAGATATTCTTATATACTGACTCCATAAAAACTGTAATGCAGCAGACTTCTGGGGGAGTTTTTTTGTTTTTGTTCAGCTGCATTACGGTACCGCAACAAAGTAGTCATTTAATGCCCATTACCTTATAAAAACAATCAGCTAATAAAGCCTTCCTGCAACTAGCAGCAGCAGCAGCAGCAGCAGCAGCAGCGGCACAAGCAGCAGCCCAAACAAGCGTTAAATTTTATGACCACAAAACCCACAACGAGTTAACGTTAACCCGACCAACAAAAACAACAGCAGCAACAACAACAGCAATAACAAATAGCAAAACAACAACAAAACAAAAGTTTTCAACAAGCCGCCTTTCCGGCATTGGGGCACCATTAAAAAGCGGCTGTCCATATGGGCAACTGTGTCACAATTGTCTAGTACATGATTTCTATAATCAAATGGCCCAAGCCGCTGCATGCCACGCCCACACACAGAGGCGTGCACGTGCATCAGAATGAAACAAACTTGAGTTGCATTAGGAAATTAACGACAACATCAGCAACAGCAAAAGCAACAGCAACAACAAAAAATGGCTTGACTATGATTATAAGCTATTTGCCTAATTGCGCATCATTAGACAAATGTTGGGTTGTTATGGCGCATAAACAACATGTGTGCATATGTGTTGTATGTAAAATGTATCTGAAAGATACTTTTGTGCCTGCCTGTGGGCTAATGCTGTAAGTTCTGCTCACCTGCGGCTGTTGTCTCTGTCAGTTAAAGTGCGCGTCATAAAAATTAATCAAGCGTTGCTAATTTGTCTGGCTAACGGTGCCTACGCGGGCGCGTTCCGAAACTCCTCACATGGCAATCATTAAAAAACATGTGAAAACAATGAGTGTTAACGGCTCGGGCTGTGCCCACTGATGAGCCCGCTGCGGCACAGCTGCATTTGCAGCATGGCACTGAGTTAGCCCTTCAAAAATCGATAGAGCTTGAGCCGGTCTGAACCCACATGTCCTGGCCACGCTCCGTTGCCCGGCCTAACGATTGTCTGTGCTCGGGCTCTGTGCTTTTGGCTATGGAACTGGCTGTGGCCCTGGTATTTTGTCTCGTCATTCGTCTGTCGACTGTCTGTCCTGTCCATGTGCTCCGCTTTTGTATGCCTTCCTGTCAATCAGCGCTTTGTTGTTGCGCCCGCCTGGCAGCCACTTACTACCGCCTCATTGTCAATGTCGACGTCGTCGTCGTCGTCCTCGTCGTTGTTGTCATCCTCGAAAATATTTTTACATATTTTTTTGAGCAGCTCCGCCATATAATTCATAAAAATTCCAACGGTGGCCCACACACGACGAAACTGCTGACAAACCGCAGACAAAGCGATCCACAGGATGTGCACTGTAGGGGCGGGGGGTGTGGCAACTGTACCGCCTACTCCATTGACAGTTAAGTGAATGCCCGGGCGAGGCTTATCAGCTGCGGCTTAACAAGCCGTTGAGGGATGTGTGTGCAGCATGTGGGGCATCCCTTGAGCTCCAGGTCCCCAACCTTCTATTGTGATCCATGCCCCAAAAAATGGACAGGGTTCTGTACCTGCTTTGCATGAGGCCCCGCAGTTAACCCATTCCATTCCACATTCATCTGAATTTATCATTACCCTTTCATCTGCTGCTTGCATTGCTTAACATGCGACAGCTCCGACGGAGTTTTTTTTTATTTTTTTAATATTCTCCTTTGTTATTGAAACCCGTTTCCTCGTTTATATATTTTAATTTATTGAGTTTTGTTTAATATCCTGTTTTGAATTCTAACTTCTGTCTTTTACATTCATAATGCACTCAAGAAATATCTAAAGGTCCTCATCGGCCTTTGTTATTAGAGAAAATAATACTAATACAGGTTTTTATGAAAAACATAGAACCTCGAGAAATCGACTTATATTTCTTAAAACTTTGAAATTAACTGAAAACCATTTTATTTATAATCTCTACTTTAATATTTTCCGAATATACATTCTGTAGAACCTTCGTTAATTTGCGTTTGTTTTTATCTACCTTCAACACTTAATCCCTTCTCTACCATGTTGTATTCCTCCCCCTTTTATTGCTACTGTCAATATCCTAGCGCTACTCGTTACCCACTTCCTGGTTGTTTGGATGACATGTGACGACTGACAGGCAGCTACTTCAGAGCTTTACATTTGTATTTCTTGCATTTTGACTTGCGCCCCCTTGAAGCACTTTGCCACCCCACTTGGCATGCATATAGAGTCTAGAGTTTGCCGCATTCTTTTTCAAAAACTCGACTAATTTGATCCCCAGGCGCTGCTTGTGCTCGTCCTCTCGTCCTCTTCTTTTTTTTTTGCTTTCTAAACCGCCTTCTGCTTACGCGCTGTGATTTTCTCAGCTTGCCCAGGCGTGAAGCATTTTTCCGCAACCTTGTGACCTCACACACACACACACTTGCAGATACAGAACGACCCCTGAGCACCCATACAGGCATAGAAATTCAATATTGCGCTCTATGTCTATGCTAATGAATGGCTCGCGAACTGTGGACTCTGAATTTGGGGGCTGGGGGCGCGGGGAGGACTGTCCTGATGTCTCGTCTCGCCTTTTTATTTATTTTTCCGGGTTCCTGTTGCGAGCGTCGCTCCGGTTCGCCCTTTTTTGCTCTGCTGCCTTTTTGCGGTTTGCAGCAGCAACTAAAAGTATGCAACACTTTTTTTCACTTTTTCGCATGTTGCTTTTTGCATATTTAATGGCCGGGCACAGACAAAATGGCGACGCCTATTTTTTTCTGGTCTTTTGGTTACCGCCCCGCAGCCCATGCCTTTGTGGTTAGGCGTTGATTTGTGGGCGCATCGTGTGCCGCTCGCTGTCGCATCTCGTGTCTATTTGCGGTTGGGAAAATGTGGGCAGAAAGGATATTTGTTTGTGTTTTGGTTTTTGTTTTTGTTTTCGCTTTTTTGCACGCTTCTGATGTGACTTTAATGAACTTGGAACATGTCGAAAATCAATATGCGCTTTGCTTGAAGTGCTTTTAAGCCCTAGCAAGCTTCCCGCTTGGCTTTCAAGTGGCAGACATGCGAGAGACAGACGACAGTCAAGAGACAAACAGACAGTCGACAGTCGACAGTCGACAGTCGACAGTCTCGCTGCCAGCTTGTCAGAATAATAGAATACATTTTACTTAAGAGCGGAGAGGGGGGGGGGTGTTGTACTGATTGTATGCAATGACAGTAACTGGCAAATATATGTATATATATTTATATATACATATATATATATGGAAAAAGTTGTCAACTGTCGCTCGTGTGGCAGCTATGCAAATGCAAGCAGACATTAAGCCTGGCTACCTGCATTGCACACACGCACACGCACACAGACACATTGACTGAGCCCCTTCTCTGGCTTTTACGCCCACTTCCCCATTATTAAATCATCAAAAGTGTTGGCCATCAAATTGTGACAATAGCCACAGGAAACGCGCACAGTCAGAGTCATATACCTGCGAGAGTTGCATGTCGCTTTCCCACTCTCTCCCCCACTTCAACTCCCCCACTCTCCCTCTCTTTCTCTCTTTCTGGTCTGCTTAGATAGTTGCCTTGCCGTTTGGGCTTCAGCAAAGTCGCTGCAGTTTCCTTGCTGTCTGCGTTGTCATTTGATTTGATTACAGCTGAGGGAAATTCGAGTCGTCTCCTTGGCTGAAGTTCTTGTTGTTGCTGTTGTTGTAGCTGCAACTGTCTGCTTGCTTGATGGATTAATATGACGCTGCTGTCTGACTAGGCAAACAGCCCGCATGTTGGGCTTTAAGCCGCCAGCAGCAGTAGCAGCAGCAGCAGCAGCAGCAGCAGTAACCACGCACTGCAATCGGAGCCAATTTGTCTAGTTGTAGCTACCAGCTCGCTCCAACAGCTACCAGCTACACCCTATTTAAATGCTCAACAGTCGCTCGCTTGATTAGCGCCGCTGAATTGACAGAAATTGTCATTGGCAGGTCTAGAGTCACAGCAAGGCCCCAGGGCTCAGGCCCACGCCCACATGCAGCCCCACTTGCACCCCTAGCCCAGGCCGCCTTTCAACACGTTCTACAATTTGCGTCACTTGTTGTGTGTGTGTGTGTGTGTAAAAGTTGCATTAAGTCTTTCCCTGCTCGCCTTCCCTTGTGCATTTGCTGCATTTTTCACTTGGATTTTGTTCAGTTCAAGAGACAGGCCGGGGGAGAAGGGGGGGGAGGGAGATAGAGAGCGAGCTGCCGTCACGTCAATTGCTTAATTGATCAATTTAATTTGACACTCATTCAGACACTCGACGCGGCAGAGGCAAGATAAATATCTTTTGCTCCCGATTTGCAGAGCGAGTCAACTCGCTTTTTGTGTTTCGATTTATGCAAATTGTGCCGAGCCATGTGGCCTACCATATATATATATATACATCTACATGCGAGACACATTCTATATGTCAGTCTCTCTGCCTCTCGTTCCAGCTTCATTGATGTGCTCTACTTTGGAAATTTGTCTGTTTTTTTTTTGTTGTTTTGTATTTTTTTCCATGAAAACTGCGCTGCGCTTCATCAATTAATCAATTTGGTTTGTTGGTATTTTCGTTGCGGGCATTTTTCAGTTGTTCTGGTTCTACTTCTTCTTCTTCTATTTTCGAGTTAATCAGGAAGTCAGCCAAAAACACAGTTTGATGTTTAAATTTTCAGCACGCGGGTCTGCAATTTGTTTAGTCACACACATTTAGATCGAGGTGTGTGTGGCTGTGTTTGTGTGTTGACATTTAAAATGAAAACACATTTGATTGATGACCTGTGTCCAGTTAGCTAGACTCAGAAATGCCAGAGGGGTGTTAGAGCAATGAAATTTGAGATTGTTTAGGTTGATAGAGAGCTGGTAAAGTTAATTAAGATTTCTAGGAAATTGTCAAACAGAAACGAGTTAAACATCGAATTATGCCGGCTAACAAGCGGTTCGAATGGCACTGCTTAAATAAAGGGGATGTAAAAATCAAGAAATATTTAAATTAAAAAATTGTCGAATTTATGAAAATATTATTTTAAAATCGATTTCAATTATATAGCCGTAGAATATTCTTAGTTTTAAATGTGTCTTTTGTTTTAATGTCCTGGAAGAGGCAATTATAATTTTGTTATGAGGGGAGATATCTCTAGCGTATGCATATTCTGGATCAGCATCAATAGTTTCTCGATTGTATTCAATATTTTTGTGCTGAGTTCCAGTTTACTTTGTATTACAATAATGGTTCTTCAATTTGTGAATGTAATTTTGTTTTTCTCGGCTGACTGTGACCCTTTCCCACACTTTGCGCTCTGTAAGCTGGTTTCGCAAGCTATTATATCACACTCTTATCGACAGGCCAACTGTGAATGGCAATGAGTGCCTGGCATTATATGTCTGTGTGTATGTGGTTATATATATGCTGCTAACGCCTCTATCCGCTAAAGTTGGCTGCGACTATTGGGCGATAAATCTTTTATGACAACCATTAAAAATGCAGTCGTAGAGCTGAAATTGCTAGGCTGGTTCTGGCCGGCTGGCTAATGCCACTTTTAGAGCCAATTGAGCGTATAATTAACTAACTGTACATTTCAATTTATGAAATATTCGCGCGGCACAACGAAAAATGCAGCAGAAACAAAAAACAAAAACAAACAAACCGCGCAGCGAACTTGCCACAAGACGTGGCAAGCTCAAGCCGCAGAGCGCTCAAAGCGCCGCCAGGTGCAACGGCTGACCAGAAGGCATTGCCACGCGCTCCAGAGCGAGTGTCACTATGCATCTAACCTACATTGTGTGGCAGGCAGCCAGCCGGGATCGCTTTGCCCGATCGCTGGATCGCTGAATCGCCGCTGGACGCGTTTGCTGCTGTGCATATGAAGCACAGCAAGTTAATACTATGACAGGCGGCATTTGTCAAGTATTTTTTTTTGCTTTTAGTTTAGTTTTTTGCCTGCTGCAGTTGAGAATTTTCTAATTTGTTGGCCAGAGTCGAGCGTCAAAGGCTGCCGCTGGGCCAGAGTCAAAGTACCTGCGCCCTGCGACGTTGAAAGATGAGCAATTAAGCGCTGAGTTATTGACAAGAGTCAAGGGAAAAGCCAACACAAACACACACTAGAGATGCGGGGTCAGGCGGGGGTGTTGCCTTTCCTGCTGCAGCAGCTGCCTCTCACGTGACAAATTACCACATGACGTTGCCCATTTTTTGCATGCATGTTGCATCGCGGCGCTGCTGCTGCTGCACGTTGTTGAGCTTGGGGTTTTTGTGGAGGAGTCATCAGGCGGTCGATAAGGTTGCTCAGGTTGCAAACAGCAGGATGGGCACATTTGTTAGATAAACATCAGCATGGAGCACTATGTGGGCATCGGCTACTCGTAAACTGAGCAGCCACTGAGGCAGCGGGTCTCTCGTTAGCTCTGGAGGAATGTGAGGTAGAATGTGGCCAGGCAGAAAAGAAGTTTGATTCTCTTACACAGCACTTCGAAGCTTGACATGACACTAGCAAAGATTAATAAAGCAACTTATCGAACCTAAATATTATAAGAATTATTTTCAAGTATAAAAGAAATGAAAGCTTGTGTAGGATTTCTGAGTTTTTCCTTAAGATCTGCATAAGAAAACCCTAAAACATTTCATATAATCTTCTGTTAAATGTATAGATTATACGAGAATATGAAGAATAATATTTTAATTTATCGGAAATCTTTAAAATATCAATTAAGCTTAAGACAATCAAAGGTGCAAAGACAAACGTGCTTAAGAAATAAAGTACAAGTCCAAGGCCAAGTCGAATTCCCTGACAAATTACCCATAGAAATGCAACCTTTAATTTGTTGTATATTTTGCTGTAAACCTTTGGGTAGGTAGCAGATCTTTAGAGCCTTTTATCGGTAGCCTGCACAGATCTCGTTTGTCATGTTAGTGAATGAAAAGAGAAGTCACTTGAGTATGCCAACAGTCGAGGCTTAGGCTCTAACTAACTCTTAACTTCAGTCAGAGCTGTCTGAATGGTTCTTTTCAATCTGTTGACTGTCTCCGGAATTAGAAAGCACGTTTGGTTATTGCATCATTTGGCTTTAACTGTGAATGAATCTGAAACTCAATTGATGCCAAAATAAAAACAACAAAAACAACAACAACAACTGCCAACGCCAGGCTGTCGACGTAGTCGGTCTTCGGTCTTCGAGAGGGGCTTCCACTTCGACAGCGACTTCGACTTTGCCTTCGAGTTGAATGAATGCAAAGTGAATGTGCGTGACGATGACGCGGAGGATGCGGACCAGCATAGAGTAGAGCAGAGCGGGGATCGACACGTCGTGAGCACAATGCGGATGAGGCGGATGAGGCGGATGAGGTATGTGCCAGTGTGTGCCCATGCCAGCATCCAAGGCTCCGCCCCTCCTCCGCCCTCTTTTTCTCACCGCCACTCTTTCGCTCTGACTCTGTGTGGCTGCCTGAATGACTTTGTGCTTTTCATTTAACATTATTTTGCAACAATTTTGCTTCAGCGAAGGCAGAGCCGGAGACGGCGCAGCCGGGGCAGATATGTGAGCCATAGAAAGCGGCCAAAGCAAACATGTTGACTGCCTGACTGCCTGACTGCCCCCCACTGCCCGGCACAAGCCAGTTTCCGCTTTAATTTAACGCTGGCTTACAGTTAAGGAAGAAGAAGCAGCAGCCTCATAGACCCACAGACCCGTCAGCTGGCGCAGCAATTTAAAGCAGCAGATGCACTGCCAGAAAAGCACCTAGCTAAACCAATCCCAACCCCGGAGAGACGAAAATCCAAGTCAGCCCACTTTATGACATGCCCGTAAGGCGGGTGGCCAAGAAATTTATTTAGTTTATGCAAAGCGTGCGGCGAAAAAAAGGGCAAAAGGTAGCACAAAAGGCGGCAGCAGATGAGCGAACGTGCCACGCCAGGCCGAGGCTAGGAGCTGCAAAAAGGACATCCTAGGCGCAGTCCACCCTGGTCCACCAGCTGCTGCCGCTGTGTTTGTGTTTAGTTTGCAAATTTCTTTTGATGTCTTTTAATTTTAATGAGTTGCGATGTGGGCGAAGCGGCGGTGACTACCCTAAGCAAAACTAATTAGAAGCGAAGGCGGCACATTGAGAGCATCGCGTACGTAAGTGTTGAATGTGTGCGCTGAGAAGCGCATAGAAAGGCTCGTAGCTTAAATGAGCTTTTATTGTGAAGGAGTTTTTAGTTGGTGTATGGGCAAAAGATAAAGACGGAAAGTGCTGCTGATGAGAGGGGCCTATCTAAATAAGCTTCAAATGTAATTAAAGAAGCTTTGCTCTTTGAGAATTGAAAGAAGGGAGACAAGTTTCTCTCTGTTCAAAAAGTTCTAATGCAGCTTATGTGCCTTGAAAGCCTTTGTTGAATAAGATTTGCATGTGTATACATTTTTAAATATTAATTAACATTTTGAATTCATCTTTTTCTATTACAGATCTCACTGCCAGGCCAATTTCAATCAGTAAAAAAGTTCTCACCAAAAAATGACGCGCAGCTTATCAACAACAAACAAAGCGAATACAATAAAAACAACAACAATAACAGATTCTAGCTACAAAATGTTCTCCCGCCAGTGCCTTTCCAGCTCCCCACGCTCTAGCTATCCCCGCTCATCGTCATCTACACCAAATCACAGTCGAGTCCGGCATTTGGCCAGTCCGACAAGTAACTGGAATGGCAACTGGAACCTTAGCCTCTTGGCATTGATCATTGCCAGCGGCTGTTTAATGCTCAATACGCCAACAATTGCGGCTTTCGATATTGGTGAGTAGAAGACGACTCATTTTTTGGCAAAAACTAGTGCCTCGTTTATCTGACAAATCAAATAAATGAACTCTTGGGGCGGGCAAGTCAAAAGGTGTGTGCTCATTTATCAATTTTGCCGGGGCAAAGCACCATTAAAGTCAAACTATATCTTAGGCAATGGAAAAAATTTCTATATATGTTTATTTTGAATTTATTCAAGTGGCCCCTTTGAAGGGGCAGGAGTCGACTTCAGTTCAAGAAAAATGTATTTTAATTGACATTGAAAGCACATTTTTATGTGGCTCATCATTCTCTGGGGCAGCGACAGGCGGCACAGTTGGTGGCTTCTGGCCAGTCGCCATGGGACGCCCGTCGCCGTTGCACATGAGATCTGACATAGCTCCGGCTTGGACATGGGTGGTTGTGGATCGTCTGCTTTCTCCCTCTCTCTCGCTCGCTCTCTTTGCCCCGACTCATTAATTGGCATATGGGCATATATATGCATCCTCTAAACTTTTGTGCAAAAATTTTCCACACTCACACACACACACAGTAGTTGCAGCAAAAGTGGCTTTAATGAAGCCATACTGAAGTAGCCATGGTAGCTGGAGCTGACTTAGGATTATGGCTACTTTGAATGGCCCTGGCATGTCAGCGGCTCATAAATTTCTATGTTGATATGAGGACAGGCCGCTGGGGACACTGTGAAGGCTGCCTGATGGACTGAACAAAAGCTAAGCGGCATGGGAAGACTTTCAAAGGAAAAGTATGAGACGCAAATGGGTCGCATTACAATGGCATAAATAGTTATACATAAATATATACAAGCATACATACTTACATACATGTATGTAGCATATGCAGCATAGAAAACAAATAAAACATTTGTGGCAATTTATTGTTAATGGAACTATTGATTTTGTTTGTAGAATACGTTACAATACGGAAATAGGTTAAACGAAAAACGTTAACTTTTTTGGGGGAAAAGCATAGAAAAATACTTTAAATATGAGTTGTTACTAAAAACATAAAAGAAAACTTTTGATCAAATAAAAAAAATATTTAGTCAATTTATAAAAATGTAATCCCTAATTTGAATAGGGAAAAAACGAACTAAAATTATTCAATTATATATTGAATGTATTATGTCTAGAAATCTAGTTTTAGATTTGATTGAGTTGATTAAATTGGTTTACATACCTTAACATTTCCATATAAATTCGTTTTGCACTCCCAAGCTGACAAAAGTGGAAAATTGTTGTGGAATCTGAAAGAAATGAAAAAGAAAAGAAAGAAAAAACAACTATAGTTTCATTTATTTCATAGCTTTTCCTTTCCAACTTTGTAATAAGTTGCGTAGTTTACTCGTTTGCAGCTTCTCTTATTTATACATTTTCCCCGAGTCGACCACAAGTTTTCCTGCAAACTTGCAGCTGTCATATTGCATAAACAGCCAGATTGCCTGCCTGCCTGCCAGCCAGCCAGCCTTTGTCTTCTCTAAATCAAATCTAAGCCATAATATTTATAGTTAATCAAGCAAGCCAAATACATAAATACGAATTTATAAACATGTTCATCTTCAGCAGTCGATGTCGATGCAGATGCAAGACTGCCTTCTTACATGGCTTGTCGATGCCTTCAATATTTGCCCAGCCACCCGCCCTAAAGCCCCCACATAAGCAAATAAGCAGAGGAAGTGCCTTAGTTGCTCTTCTACTTGTTGTTGTTCTTGATGTTGTTGTGCTAGACACATCGAGTGAGTTGAGTTAACAAAACATGCAACAATTTTCCAAATGAATGCACTTGCAATATGCAGTCGAAGGCAACGGCTCCTGACCCGGCCTGGCCCTGGCCCAGCCTCAGTTTCAGCCTCTTTTCCAGAGCAGCTTCAGTTCCCATTAGCATTGCCAGCTATCAAATCCAATCAAGTGCGAATGCAAAAAGCGCCTCTACCAGGTTCTGTCTCCGCGTTTTCGTGTGTGTGTGTGTGTGTGTTTATTTATAAACTTCTAAACGAATGCACGCACCTTGGGCAGGAGGCACTGCAGCATTGAGCTGGGAACTGGAAGCTGGTCCATGCTGTGCCTGCGCAACAAAAGTCATGTCAAATCAGTGTTGATTCTGGCGAAAATGTCAGCAGGCAGTCAGACAGCCAGCCAGCCAGCCAGCCAGCCAGCTCGACAGACAGACAGCTGTTGGCGGCGGGGGCTCCAACTTCAGCCACAACTTCAATTCATATCAAAAGGCAACCTAGAGCAGGGGCAGGGGCTTGATGGGGCATGCGAAATGCAATCGGTAGGCAATAAATTAAGTAAAGTAGTTGACGTTCTGCCCGGCTCGGCTTGACTTTGGCAATGATTAAGTGTTTGCCTTATTTAAAAGCAGATAGTAGTCGCAGTCTCTGCTCCAAGCCATGGGAAAGTGATAGGCCTACCTACACCGGGGACTAGGCACATACAAAACTGGGCGTGCCACCGCCCCGTTGCGGCCCGTTCAAATGTCAAAAGAGAAAAGTCAAATTGACGCTTGACTTATTTTGATAGATTTGATGGGCGTTGCAATGGAGCTGGCCGAGATGAGCACAGGCCACTGGGATCCAGCCCCACCCACTCGGGCATTCTAAATTTACTTTGGCGCGCCTTCCAAGCGAGATGCAAAGCGCATCCATCATTAATTAACGTTATTTTTTTTTTGCTTTTTTCTCTGAAGTTTTTTAATATTTTATGGCTTTTTTTTGTCTTTTCTATTTTATAGCTACGTGCAATGTGCCTTTGGGCATGGAATCCGGCACAATTACAGATGCTCAAATCACAGCTAGCTCAGCCCATGACACGGGATTCGTTGGGCCACAACACGCAAGGTAAGTTATAATTAAGTTTTAGCTAAAACTAAATATGAATTTGAATTCAAAACTTAAAAAATTAAAACCTATATAAAGCTTGAATTCTAAGTTTAACTATCAAATATAATAAATAAATAGAAACACGTAATTAAAATAAAGTCGAAAACATGTTCGTCGAAAAGGCAAAGGTTATAAGAATTCGGTAGTCAAACAAATCGAACTATAATCTCGCTACTAGAGAAAAAAACAAGAAAATCTTGTAATATTACTGATACAATTTGTGAGAATATTTACAGGACAAATGAACCAAAGAGATAGCTTTATAGATCAGCAAATTCTGCTTGTTCAATAAGTTCTCGAGCTCTGATGTTTTGTTTAAAAACATTTCATTTCGTAGGAGCTCGAGACGTTTTTAAAAAAGGAAATCATAATTTTACATGTCAAGTATATTTTTTTTTTTTTTTTATGTCCAATTCCGAGGTCGGAGGTCAGCGCTGTGGCACCTACGTAAGCACTTAACCCAAAGCTGCCCCGACGACTGTCTCCAGCCACTCCCCCCGGCCCATTGCATAGATTATCATGAATGCCTCTGCGTGTTCGTTTAATTGCCAATTTTATAGACAACTTCATTAGCGCGATAAGACAGACAGTCTATAAAATCGAAATCTCAGCCACCGATTGAAAAGAAGCGTCAAACAAACAAAAACTAGAAAAACTTATATTATATTATGGATGACACAAACAGTTGTCCCATCGAAATACCAAATACGAAATTCCAAACCGAATACAAAAGGGTTTTTGCATATCAGTTGGAAAAATATTTGGTGTTCAGCTAGCGCGCTTTAAGAGATATCGCGGGTTCGGGCAGCAGGAAAATCTGTTCGAAATCTGTTCATGAATATGCAGCAAGGGGCCCGGGCAACCGTTTAATGGCCCCAACAGCGATATCTGAATAGCGTGTGCCCGAGTGTGTCGGCAGCCCTTTTTTCACTCCACTAATTAAATGCAATTTCAATGTGGAGCGACTGCAAACCGCAAACCGGTTCACACGGCGGTTCAACCAAAGGGCACAAATATACCAGAAGCATTGCACAGAAACTGAACTGAACTGAACTGAATGCATTTGCCAGCTGGCTAGACGAGTTTAGTTGAGTTTTATATAGTTTTCTTCTTTTTTTTTTAGTTTGGTTGAGGTTTTGTTTACTTTTTATTGACGCATATTTCGTTTGAATTAAAGTTTTATGACTCTACGGGAAGTGTGAGGCAATGCGGGTCAAAAGATTGGGGCGGAAGTTTTGCAATTGCCACGGCTGCTCGTTGCAAATGATTGATGACACCATCAGACCGCTGTCTAGCTGTATAATTAGTATAGGATATCAGAAGTTAACTCGCACATAACCCACACCAGCCACATCTATATAAAGTAAAGCACTCATTCAAACCATAAACATGTCAATTACCACGTGAGTTACGGCAAAATCAATGCAAACATCGGCTCTACTATATATACACATATATACTTGCCACAGATTCTTCTCGCTTTCTGTAATAATTCGCTGTCTGCGTTTATAGACATGCACTTAAAAAACACTCAAGTGCAGGGCTGACTGCCAGAGAGAGAGAAAGACGCACAGACAGACTGACAGACGGACTGAGACCACAAAGGCATCATTAACATTAACCCTTTATGGCGGCACTAAAGTAAAACCACAAAACGATGCGTGATGAGCACGTTGAGATAAACAAAAAAATATATATATGTATATATACATATATATGTTTTCTTGTTTTTGTTTTTGTCCCAGGCAGATTAACTGGAATTTTTACTAAAGAGCCAACGAGGCAAAGTTGAACTTACAAAAAGCTAAAGACAAAGCCTGCGGTACTGGAATTGGACTTGGATTTGAGTTTGGGCTGGGGCTGGGGCTGGAGTTGAGGTCTCTGCATTTGATATGTTTCTTTTCGCTGCGGGCTCTTAACTGTTGGCCAATGGCAGCTGCTGCTGCTGCTGCTCTTGCTGCTGGGCTCTCGACGACTGACTCACCTGAGCGGGGAGTCGTGTCTGGTGGTTTCTGCTGGTGCTGCATAGTTAGTCGCTTGTGGTGGGCAAAGTGCTGTGGATTGACAGGCGACGTGGTTGTTGTGCAGCTAAGTGACTCGAAACTTAATGGCAAATGAAATGGATTAGCGGGCAATGCATTTATTACGTTGTTGCCTTCACTAAGCAGAGTTCCACAATGGTTTGGTACACCTAACAGCACAAATCCTAAACGTTTTTATTTAAGCTTGGGAATTTAGAGTTCTTTCTAGGGGTCTTCATAAATTATAGACAGTTTTAAGCGAGCAATTAGCACATGTTTTCGTTTAAGACACTTTAGTACAGTTATAGTACACATTTTAATTTCCCATCAGTTAGGTTTTTAGAGGTTTCTTCAATAGATATAGGGGTAATTAAAATTTTTCCTATAGTTTGATTTAAATTGGAATCTAATAAGGAAAGCTTGGATTTAATGACGAACAGAAGTATTCATTAAGAGTACACAGTTGAGTCTCTTTTTACTAGAGGTTCTTTTAATAGGGTACGGGTATTCAAAGTATTTCTTGTGTTTTCTGATAGGGTTTGACTTATAGACCGCTTTGCGAGAGCGATTACGAAAATTAAGTACAGTTTTAGTATACGTTTTATGCTCCTTCTAATTGCGATTTTAGTGGTTGCTTTCAATACAAATAGTTTTTCCTGTATTTTCGGTTATAGTTTGATTTATTATAGACAGTTTAACGAGAGCGATTAGCACAAGTGTTCATTAAAGAACTTTGAGTACTGTTTTAGTACATATTTAGATCTTTTAATATTATATAGATTTGTGAGAGTGGGTCTTACAGTGTAGTGGTTCAGTCTAGTAAGCTCCTTATATAATCCTCTCACTGTTTCAATGTTTCAAGCATCTGAGCATGCTTTAGTTTCCTTAAATTCTCGGTACTTTTAATGGCAGCCTTTCACCTTTACCAGCTCAAGTTGGCTTAACCCAATGACTGCCGCACAGCGCAACAAACTCTTCAAAACTAGCTGGAACTTTCTTTTGTCTTTTTCATTCGCGTTTTGCCCCTGCACCTTGGCCACGAACGAACCACCCACCAACCAAGTCCAATCAAGCGCACTGCAATTTGCTTAACCAAAGTTCCAGAGCCATGAAGCAAAGTTCAAAAGTGCAGGCAGCATTATAATTTGTGGCTGCCGTGCACTTAGCTAACCAGGCAGCTAACTAGCCCAAAACTCCAACCGAACTTAAAGTAATTCATTACAAAAAACATGCACTTAAAACAAATCACGCGCATTTGCCTACTGAGCAAAGAGACCCCCAGAGCCCTGAGCCCTGAAATCTCCGATCTAAGCCATAAGCCCTCTGAGGCCAACAGGATGCGCGAACATGGAACGCTCAATGTTGACGCTGACGCTAACGTTGACGTTGTCCATGTTGGTCGTCTGCAGCTATTGAATTACAAAGATTAGTTTAATGACAGTTGGCGCTGTTTGATTTTCATTACCTCGCCCAGCGTCCAACGGCCGTCAGGCCATTAAATTTACAACCTCTTACATATTAAAAACAGCAGAAAGGGGCAGAAAAAACAGAAAGAGAGAGAACAAAAAAAAAATACTCTCGCCTTTCAGCAGGCGGCGCTTGATTAGAAGCCAAAGCCAGTCCAAGTGCAAGTCCAGTCCAGAGTTTGAGTTTGAGTTCGGGTCTGAGTCCAGTGCCCGGCAGCCAGCAGTTAGTTAGTCCATCAGCCGCTTGAAATGAGCAGCCGACGACGGCGCAGATTGTTAACTTTGGCAATAACAATAATTAAAGTCAAGTTGAAATGCACATAACTGCGGATATTAGCATTTTAAATGATGTTTATACGTATTTCACTCCGATTTTTCTCTCTGCCCTGCTCTGCTCCTCTGTGCACTCTGCTATGCCTTTAGGTTATTTGCTTTCCGAGCACTTCCACAAGCTCTGCCTCCCTGCCTGTCTGTCGGGCGGGCGAAAAAAAATCTCTAAGCAATTTTATGATGATTAAATTGACCTTTTTTTTTTTGCCAAGTTGTGGGAGCTCTTTAAGTTTTTTTTTTAATAAAGCATCTTTGATCTGTGCACTTGAAAGTAATTGCAGTTGGTAATGATTATAACACGGTCTTGGCCAGAGGAAGTGTGCTAAGCCACACGCAGCTTGCGGTCAGCATATTAATAAGAGCACGAAGAAAGTGTTAAAGGCATTTGTAGGCTAAAATTGGTTGAAATCTTTTGACTTTTAAATTAAATTATGTTTAAATGGATGCATTTTTGATTCGTCGAGCTATTAAATTGCTAGCCGTTCTGAGCTAAGAATGATTTAAATCATCAAGCATGTACTAAAAATAATTGCCATAACAATCTAAAGCATTATTAGCTTGCAAGCATTTTAAAGGAAGTCTTTTGCAGCGGCCTTAAACTTAATTTTCTAATAAATTACTTTCAACTACAATAAATTCGTTAAATAAAGGCATGTGCTAAAATTGAGTTTGAAGATTTGTCATAACCATTGAAGTGCCTTAATTACTTGCAAACACTTAAAAGGGCCACAATTACAACTCTAAGCCTCTCAAATGATGCGGAAGACATTACTAATTGCACTCGATGCACACGCCAGGCACATACATAAATATAAATAACAAATTGCAAAAATGCATTAAACGCATGTCGGCCACTAAATAAATATTGCAATCAAATTCAATAACCTGCTGGCTCCGGCACAGGTTCAGGCCAAAGACTCAGCAGCAGCTGCTGCTGCCAAAGACAGGCAACAGAAAATGAAGCAATTTGCAAGACGACAACAACGACAACTGGCTGGGAATGCGGGGCAGTGGCAGGACCAGGGGTAGGGCTGGGCCAGAGGCGAGGCTGGAATCAGGCAGGGGTCTAGGCCTAGTCACAGCCGATGAATAATGGGCAAACATTAAGGCCCCAAAATGCAATCAAGCATGTAAAACTTAATTGAAATATAAACCGAAAAACGTATTTGTAGTGGTTAACATATCAATACTAGCCGAGAGGCTGAAGGCGAAATTGATTAAAGTAGCAGGGGGGAGGCAGCACACACACACACACGCACACACACACACGGACAGGCACACACACGCACGAACATCCTGCCGTCCAGCCGTCTGTGTCTAACTTAAAATAATCCTTAATTACATAGACAACATCCTGCTGCGTCGAAAACCGCAACAGCTTAACGAACGAGACGAGCTGCCAGACAAACGTCCACCAGTGCCAGGCTCCAGCTAGAGCTCCAATCGACCCCCTCCCGCCCTCCCCACCCTGTCATTTGGGCCGCAAATGTCAGTGGCTTTCGCGGTGGCTAAGACTGTAGCTGTAGCTGTTGCTGTGGCTGCCACTGAGTGGAGCCTGCGGCTGAAGCACCGACGCCGTGTGGTGCCGCACGTTTAATGTCAATTAATTTATAAAAATTTTACTAGCGAGCCGCCTGCGCAACTGGTTATTCGCGCAGCTACCGTTTGCAATCCTAATTAATAAAGTTGTCGTCTCACTCCGTCTCACTCTCTCTCTCTCTCTCTTTCTCTGTCTGACTCTTTGCAGACTGAAAACCGATAATAATGGCGGTGCCTGGTGCCCCAAGCATATGGTATCGAATGCGCTCAAGGAATATCTGCAGGTGGACTTGCTGCAGACGCATGTGATAACCGCCATACGGACACAGGGTCGCTACGGCAAGGGTCAGGGTCAGGAGTACACCGAGGCCTATGTGCTCGAATACTGGCGACCGGGCTTTGACAAATGGCAGCGCTGGAAGAACACCCAGGGCAAAGAGGTAAGGATGGCCTTCAATTAACCCAACCAAGATCCAATACAATTCAACTCACTTCACAGATTCTGCCCGGCAACATCAACACTTACAGCGAGGTGGAGAACGCACTGCAGCCGATTATCTTTGCCTCAAAGATACGCATATATCCGTATGGTCAATACGATCGCACCGTTTGCCTGCGCGCCGAGATCGTCGGCTGCCCCTGGGAAGGTAAGTCCCTTCTCTAACCTGCTCCAGCTCCTCGCTCTCCGAATCGCAGTCGCTGTCCGGAGGCGAATTTAAACGAGTGCGATAAAAACTCGACATGAGCAATGATAGCGCGGAAAGGCTAACAGAGTTTTAGTGTCAGCGTTAATTTATCATCGCGCTCCGATGCTCCTCGTCGAGGAGTGCCCAGTGCCAGTGGAACCTAAACGCTGGCTCTGTATGTCTATTAGACAAGCCAAAGCGGCTTAAGTGTGTAGTTAGCGATAGGTGTGTGTGTGTGTGAGCGAGTGTGTGAGCGCAATGCAGCAATGCATTAGCATAGCTTTGGAAAACTTAAGATGCGGCATTCCGAGGCAACAATCTATGCGAAAACTCTGCTTATAAGGCTTGGCATGCTCTTAGATATTAGAATAAGCTGTTCAGCTACTTTGACTGTTGCGACCGCAAGGAAAATTGGATTAATTTCTGCTTTATAAATGCCTAGCTCAGCGTTCTAGAGTTTTTCATTTTTATTCCATAGCGTTTACTCCTTGTCCTTAGATATAGTAAACCCCACTCTGCTTTTCAGTTCAAAGATTTTGAGATTTTCTTCATTCCTAAAATATATCGTTTTTAATTTCGTTATAATTTTTTTATTTTATCATTTAGCCTAGGCAAGCTGTACTCATTTTATTATATAATTCCCTCTTTGTTTCTTCCAATAAAATAATATTAACAGCTGCTCGATGAATTTTCAGAATTCTATATTCATTCCCATAATCTAAAAAGTGTATTGTTACTTAGTATATACATAGCTTCTGACAGCTCAAAGTTAAACAGCTTTGGCTAACTAAAAGTGGAGTTTATTTTATTATTCAACTGTCTTTGGCTAACATAATGCATAGTTAACAGAAGCCTAGTATTTGAGCCTGAATAAGGAAGTAATTTTCAATACTTCTTTATAGTTGAAGCACTTGCTTTTATAGTCTGGAATATGTTTAGTTTTTGCATAAGTCAATCTCCAGAGCTCAAAGAGAGCTAGAGTTTTTCCAAACTGAATCTGTATCAAAATAGCAGTCCTTTTTCTATATTTTCTAAATTTTCTCGTACAGGAAAAACTTGTAGATGCATATTGTGGGCTTCTTAGAAAAAAGGGGCTAGACGTTTTCTTAAAGACAATCATGACAGCTTAATTAAACTATTTTCTAACATTACTTTCAAAGTTGAAGCGAGTGCTTGAGGCAGGAGGGAGCGTTAAGGGAGATATCATAAAATAATTGCTGCACTCTGATGCTTCCTTTAGAATTGTTTTGCCTCATTCAAAATGCAAGTTTTACTTAGCTCGAAATGCTAGCAATTTGCCAAGTTATCGCCTTAGAACGGAACTCGTATTATTGTTGACCGTTTTCGCTGTAAATGCGCCAATTTTTTTGCTTCCCTAGCAATTGCTCAGCTCAAAGAAAAACATGGCATTATGGGCAGCGTATTAGTCAAACCGCATAATCCAATCATAGCAACGACTGCGCCTATGTTTTCCTTTGCAGCCCTTCTGCCTGCTTTACATTTGGCCAACACATGAGGCACCACGCAATGTTGATAGGTTGTTGTTGTTGTTGTTGCTGTTGTTGTTTGGTTGCAACATGCGAAATGTACTTGAAAAAAATATATCGCGTGCAGACATTGGCTCGGCCCATGCCAGAATCCGAAAGCAAAACCGAAACCAAATCGAAATCCAGACGTCGACAAAGCTGGCTGAGAAACTATGCAGACGACAAGCCAGCGCGTGTTGTTGTTGCTGTTGTCGTCTGGACGGCCCGTTGTCGATGTTTGCACGCAATTGTCAAGTAGTGCACGAGCAAAAAACAGCAACAACAAAAAAAACAACAACTGTAACTAGTCTGGACAAACAAATTTTTCTATAATTTCCAGGTACTAGCGATAACAACAACGCGCGCGCCTAATGACAATTTGTTTGACCAGAACCAGAGAGTCAGAGTCAGGTTTTGGCTTGGCGCCAGTGTTGCCAACACTTGCTACAGCAAAATTAGCTAAAAATAGCTTAAAATAGCGAAATTAAAATCTTTTCTTATATTGAATGCACAAAGTCGGGCCACAATAGGCAAAGAGTTGCCACCTTTTGTGCAGTTTTCTGAGAAGCACTAAGAAAGGTTCACGTTCTTCTTTCGGTAGTGTTGCCAACTGTCGCTACAAAGAAATTATCGCTTAAAAACAACCTAAATCACAGCTATAAAAATAGCTGAAAAAACTTAGCAATGTTGCAAAGAGTCGCCACAATTATGCATCCGAAACTTTTTATTATATTGGGTACAAAGAAATTAGCAACACACCAATACAAAAATTTAATAACTTTAAATATAGCTAGAATTGATGGTAGATCCACTGAAAAAAGCTAAATGTAGCTATAAATGAGCTGAAGTGGCAACACAGGTCGAACAGTTCACCGGGGGGAACTGGGAAACCGGGCGCGGAAGTCAAAATTATTCCGTAAATTAACGCAATGTGTGGTTGGGCTTTGGGGCCTGATAACTGGCGCCATTTGTGTTGGGGTCTCAGAACTATGTACACGCCCTTTGGTGGTTGAGTTCTGTGCGGTTGGTGGGGCCCAGACATGCAAACTGACCGCCCCTCAAATGGGGGCATGTCATTTGATTTGCTTTGGGGAATTTAGTTGTACAGAGCGCATTTCATATGCAAATTAAACGAGATAAGATGGCATGAGGCTTCATAGGGCTCCATGGCCTGGTCTGGGGGTCTAGACAAGTGCCAGACAGACGGCGAAAAGAAATCAATAAAGCTGCCAAGTAACGAGCGCATTGACAAAACTCAACTGACACAAACTTTTATGGCACACATTAATCTCATCGATGCGCTTCAGCTCTTAGAGATATTTAGACCGAAATCATAATTGTTTATAAATTGTGGCCATAAATTCTGCCACTGGCGGACCCGACTTCCAACGCGCAGCATTTAAATGCAAATCAATGGGCACACCTACATGGATAGAGCTCTGCTCTAGACCGCACCCAGGTTTGTTGCTGTTTGCTCTGGAAGCGCCGTCACAATCATAAACAAATAGGGCTTAATCGAGCTGAGGGCAGCCGGGGAGGGAGGGAGGTAGGCAGGGTCTAGCCGGATCGGGCTATGGTCACGTCATGGCTGCAGATTATCTTCGGGGCAAGTGACACACTCTGATTTCCCATCGAGCTAAATACAAATTTGTTTCGATTTAACAACGGCTTAGCCCTTGGCATTCGAATCCACACAACGGATTTCGGTTTGAAGTTTGGATGGGGATTTTTATGCATATGCTAAAGTGCATTATTTTTATTTATATTTTAGTTTTTTTTTTCAAATGCAACAACTGATTAGCGTTGAGCTCTAGATTTATGAGTGCCCGCTACAAAGCGATGTGAATAATTTATGAGTGTTTTGGGGGCATTAAGCCCAAGTATTTGGCCATTATGGAAATTGAAAGTTGAGCTTTAATCGATGGCCTTTGTGTAGGCGTTTGTTGAGTGCTCACTGTGGGAGCTGTGTTAGTCAAGAGTGTGAAATAGTTTTGTGGAACAAACAATTTGAAGAGGTGTATCTGGTATTTTAATTGGAGATTAAATCCAATAACATGCTAAGGCTAATGAATGTAGGCTAATGAAAGAGACATATGGTAAGAGCATATATATTAAATGTGGCATAGCAAGCCTTTAGATCTAAACAGATTTGGCAGCTTATGCTGTACAGGCATATATTTCCCTTACCATACACAGAGTACCAGACTCTCTTAGCCAAGTACCTTAAATGTTGAAAATGACCAAATGTAAGTCAAATATAAACTATCCATGGCCCATGTTTGATAATAATAATCAGCAGAATTTCTTCAGAAATCTTGCGGGCGACTTCAACCCTGCCTGCGCTGCTTCTGTACTTCGTTTCGGTAACTTTCCCTTATTCTGGATTCGAAAAGAAATTTCAGCTATAACTCAGAACTAAGTGGAGTTGTTAGGCCACAAGTTGGCTGGTCTGCAGCCAACTAAGTATCTATTTATTCATTTATTTATTCAACTGCTGCTCAATTTGACTCATCAGCAAAGTTCGCAGACGTCGTCGTACCCATTGTGAATTTGTTTGCGTGACGGGGGCAGCAGAATGAGGAAGCAAATTACATTTTATATATATTGTAGTTGCTCACTGCCCGATTTTGTCTTGGACAACGCAGACATATAACATGTACATATGGGCTTGTATTTTTTTTTTCTAGAGGCCGTTGCACGCACTGCGAGGACTACGTTTTGTTACTTGTTTTTTGTTTTTTTTTTTTGGCAGTTTCCATTTTGTCTCTTTTTCTCTCGACACGCAAATAAAAATCGCATGTGAGCACGCGAATAACAAGGCTTAAGTGGAAGTGTCCACCCAGGCTCCACCGTGGTTCGGCAGGGGGGATTATTTGTGGACGTTGCGTGAAAGATGTCGCGTCGCAATTGTACAACGCGCTGCCTTAAATGTCTTTGCAGTTAATTAAATATCCCATATGCCATATAGTATATAAGTATATGTGTGTGCCTCGCATATCGTGTACTTGTATAATGAAGGCTTATCTCTCTGTCTGATGGTCGCTCCGCTTGTGCGTGTGTGTGTGTGTGTGCTTAAGTGGCCGAGACAAGGACTTTGCCCTAATTCCTGTAATTAAGTGTGGCGTTTCTTTTTTTGTCGTTGACGACTATCCATACACATTATAAATAAATTAAATAATAATTAATATTTGTAGGTGCCTCTCAATGCTTCCCCCTTATGCAAACACACACACACATACGCGTGATATATGCCCGATTGTATCCGGCATCCCCCTCCCTTATTATCTATGCCCAGTGCGTTGCCTGCGATTTGGACTACGTTTTTCCGATTCGTATTCGTTGCGCGGCCCCGTAATTATGTGTAATTATGTGATTTTTGGTAATTATTGGAAAATGCCTTTGACTGTTTGTCCTGTCGTGTGCTTGCCACGAGCCCGATTGTGTAAATAGAAATGCGAGTAAATTAGCCAAGCAAACCCCTCCCACTACCCAACAGTTTGAGCTTTGTGTGTAATTATTTTGAGTGCCCTGGCAACCCTGTTGTTGATGTTGTTGTTGTTGTTGCTTTTCGATCTAAATGTAATTGTTTTGTTGGGTAACGTACGTAGTTATCCGCTGCTGTAGCTCTGGTAATTAGCGTCAGGTGCTGTTTGTATTTGCCATAGAAAGGCGTTAACCAACACTTAGTCGGGCCTGTACTTAATCCCAAACAATCCTTCAACAAACATCAAAACACTTTATAAACTCAGCCACAAAAGCATGACTCAGTTGTTGTTGTTGTTGTGGTGTGTCAGCCACTGTGACTTTGACATTGAAAAACTATGGCCGAGTATACGAACAGCCAACCCCCAAATCCCCAACTCCAAGCACTAAACTCTTAAAACTAAACTCTCTACTGCTACCTCCTCCCCTTCAGGGGCAGACACTTTGCTAAAAATAACCACAGAAACCAAATGGCAGACAAAAGACAAAAGTGGCCGCAAAACGAAATTATGTTTCAAGTAACTCAATATCCTGCCCCGCTACTAAGCCCCCCACTATATGCTACTGTGCCAGCAGCCCGCCCCTGGAAAAAGTTGTTGCCAGCTTAGCACAGGGGAAAAACTTTAAATTTACCGCAGTTTAAAAACCAACACAAACACAAATTCGAGACTTGCTTTGTCACTCGTTTGTCTGTGTCACGTGACACGAAACCTGACGTGACATGACGTGATGTGAACCGAGAGGAAGTAATACATATATATTTATATGCACATGTGTGTGCGTGTGTGTGTGTGTATGTGTGTAGGCGGCTCGAGTTACTTTAGAAGGTTGTGAGTTCTGAGTTTTAGTTCCTCGAATTGTGCATCGCTTTATTTAAAATTTCAATTTTCGTTTGCTTTTTCATTCCAGAGGGCATTGTTTCGTATAGCATACCGAAGGGCGTGCAGCGGGGCATGGAGGTGGATTTGTCGGACAAGACCTACGATGGCAATGAGCAGGGCGATCGCTATGTGGATGGCTTGGGTCAATTGGTGGACGGACAAAAAGGCAAGGATAATTTCCGCACGGATATACACGGCTTTGGCAAAGGTAAGTGCAATTCGATTTAAGTCGCTTGAGCAAAAGGTTAAAGAATCGAATCGTCATAAAAAAATATTGCTTTGAAATTTATTGAACGTATCGCAAACATTTAAAGCTATATGCATAAGTTAACATATATTTCACTTGGAGCCACCTCGCTCATTAGAGCACGCTCTGAAAGTTAACCCTTTCGACCCAAAAGCGGGCTAAAAGTTTGCTGCCGTTTAAAGGTTTACTTTTACATGGACATAGCCCAAACTTTCTCCATATATTTATACTAAAACTGGCTGTTTTTTAGCTGGTGAAATGAACCCCCCCTCCGTGTAAAGATTTATTGCAATAGAAAAAACTGATTAACATCAAATAATTACAAAAGTTCAACGACAGAAAAAGCATAAGGCAAACTCCAAAACAGGGCGACCAAGCCGAAAGTTCACTTCATTGAACATCGAAGGGGAAAGGGACTGTGTTTTCGAGGGCGTGGCCAGGCCAAACTTTTGGCCTGCAAATAATTTGCCTCACAACACAATAAACAAAATAAATAATAACTTGGGACTATTTGCTGGCGTCGCAGTAAACTTGGCCGGATACAAAACCTAGTACACAACGCACCGAACTGAGCCAAGCCGAACCGAACCGAACCACTTCACTCCACCCCACTCCGCACCGCAACCAAGTGAACCGCCCTGTGAACTATGCGCCTGTAAAAATGTAAACATTATGCATATTTGATAATTTATGGCAACACTGGCATTCATTTCCGAGCCGGCGGCTGCAAAAGTTCGCAACTGGCAAACTGCGAATTTTCGCAAGTCTCCTTTTTTTTTGTCTCTCGATATTTGTATACCCTTGCGGCGGGTATTATAGTTTTGCCATAAAATTTGTCAAAGACATATTCGAACCTATAAGGCATATATATACTCTAGATTCGATTCGATGCCAGACTTATTATATGGCTCCTTCGAAAACAATAAAGCTTTCGCATTAAACCCAAATTTCCGCAAGGGTATTTAATTTTCGGTTTGCCGGAGCTGATCTCTCTTGTTTTTTTTTGCATTTTCGCTGCCGCTTTGGCAAATGGCCAATAATCGAAATTATTGAAAAGTTTGCGCTGTGCGAATTTAAGTAGAAAAGTTCGCACAGACAATTAGACATGCAGTCGTCGTCGCGACAGACACACACATAAAACGCAATCGCATTGCAGGAAAGCCAATGGAAAAGTTTTAGCGCATTATTTTTCATCGCTGACAATTGAATGGCCATCTTCTATATGATTATTATGTCCTGGCATTTGGCTTATTTGCATTGTAAGCAGCCGCAATCGATATGGTTAAAAGTCGCCGCCCCTTGCCTGACAGCCCATTGATAACTCGCTTCTACCCCAAATGTCTCTACTGGAAATTGTATAATTTCTGGTCTGGTTAGAGCACAGTTACCATAGTTAGTTAATATTGCATGACTAATGCAGCGCTACTTAAATGTTTCCTGGCCTCTGAGAGAATCCAAAGGCCCATCTCTGCCAGCTGCGCACCTAATTCAAGGCAAATTAGGGCCATGCAAACAAAACAGTGGAAAGAACTGGCTTAAATGTCGCGTTTGGCCATAATTCCTAGTTATGAGCAGTCGTCCATCCCCACATAGTCGCCCGCCAAGCCCCAGTCAACCCATCCCAGTGTCGCCTGCCGTGAGCATTTGTTTGTTTTGGGCTACGAAACTTCACCCCAAAGTGCCATTGACTTCGGTTGGGGGGCTTAAATAGCTTTACATGCCATTCTGGAGCATATGTGCCGCCGGGTTGGCCTATTGATTATTTTCTTTTTTCCCTTTTTCGGAAACGAAAAAATAAACTCTAGCAAAATGACGATACATTTCATTGTATATTTCATATGAATGGTCTTTTACTATTTTATTTGTGCTGTTCTTTTTTTTAGGCTACGAATGGATTGGCTGGAGAAATGATACGCCCGGCCTGTTGGGCAAACCCGTTGAAATTGTTTTTGAATTCGATACGGTGCGCAATTTCAGTGCCATCGTTTTGCATACAAACAATATGTATACCAAGGATGTGCAGGTGAGTGTAAGCCCTACATGATTTATGAAGCCGATCAGAACCCAAGGGCATTATTAAAATATTATTGATGCTTAGCTAAATTTGAAACAGAAGTGAATATTTCAAGACATACCTAAAATATATCAGTAACAGATTTAGATCTTAGAACTTTAACAAACGTTTTCTATTTCTTATAATAAACCAATCCTTTCTGTTTTCATCCATATTTAGGTTTTTGTCCATGCTAAGGTCTTCTTTAGCATTGGTGGACGCTACTTTTCCGGCGAGCCCGTACAGTTCTCGTATATGCCCGATACCATAATGGATCATGCCCGAGATGTTACAATAAAGCTGCATCATCGTGTGGGCAAATATCTGAAAATCAATTTGTACTTTGCTGTCAAATGGATTATGCTATCCGAGATCAGTTTTATATCCGGTAAGTACGTGACTAACCACCAGCAGGAAAGGACGAATAAAAAATTGCTGCGCAAATTGCCCGAAAATTGCATTTGGCATACTGAAGGAACTGCATACGCGACGACTGCAAATGCATTTTTCAGCTTCATTTCACTTTCAAGTGTGTGACAGGGACTACAACAACAACAAGAACGAGAACAACAATGTGCAATGCATTACATTTAGCTAGAGAATAAAAAAGTGCCCGAGCCCAAAGAGAGTACAAAACATTTTCCAACATTTGGCTAACAACAATGCGCTAGATAGAGATAGAGACAGACGAGATAAGCGGCCCGAACGGCAAAATCTCTTTAGTACAATTTCCTTTCTATTTTTTTTTTTAGGCAACTATTGTGGGGTGTGGATTGGAGTGTGCTAGAGGAGGGGGGCGGGGGGTTACTAAAGTCAATAAAATACCCAAAGCCCATGGAATAGAATGAGGGGTCTCCGCCCCTCTGGCAGTCCCTCAGCATGCAAAAGTAAACAAGCAGCTCGGGCTTAGGGGTAGCTGCAACCCCCTAAATGACAATGCATTGTATGCCTGGCTGGCTGGCTGCATGCATGGCATTTTTCAGTTGCATTTCCTATGAATGCCGAGTCCGTGTCCCAGTCCTGATTAAATTGTACCAAGTGCAAGGATGCTCGGGCAAAGATTTAGGCTGCCCCTCTTCCGAACAATCCAACAGATATTTGGACAATATTTTTTATGGCACATTGGGTTCACGTTTAGGGATGGTCACAAATTGCTTAGAGGCTACAATGCTGTTAACATCGCAGGATCGGTCACTGAACCAGAGATCATTTATATTCATTGATTCAATGGGGATAAAAATCTACGCGCGGTAGGTGTGAAAACGAATAGGGGATAAAACTGCCAGTCTGCCAACGGCATTTGATTGATGAGTCAAATAGAGCGTGCCGCATGAATAGGGGATTTTCCACAGATGGCAGAGCAGGGCAGGCAGACAGACGTAGCTGCGTTGTAGGCTTAATGTATTTATAGGAAGGAAGTCGCTTATAAATCCTAAAGTAACTGAGATTTTATAGTTCAATAATATCAGCTAGAGAATGTGAATGTGGATGCATTGAATGGACAGGCACAAAACTTGTGGCATATAAAGAAAATATCGTAAAATGTTCTTTAATATACGTACTTAGACCATGATCAGAATGGGGATGTATGCAACAAAAGGTTGGAAACTATAGAAAATAAGCCAATTGTGAAAAGAAAAGAAGAATGTTGAAAAGATTTTTTGATGAAAGAAATTTCAAAAGATAAAGACATGTAGAAAAGCTTTACGAAATATAGGGAGAGAAGCAAGAAATCGTACAGATAACTACAAAGTACCGAAGCAGCTTCAACAATCGAAATTGAGGAATGATATTAATAACTTTCGATTTGGGGGAATTTCGAATAAGAAAATTAATATGTCAAAGAAGATTTCTCTACTTCTTCTATAGTTAATCAAAAATTGGAATAACAGCTGTACGAAACAGGAATAAATTTACCAACTCTAAAACTTGAATTCACACCGATTCAGGCAGTAGCATTAAAATGATCGCATAAGAAAAGGAACATTGTTTTTGTTTGCTATAAGCAACATTAGATTTTGCAACTCATTTTGAGAATCATCTCAGTTCTTTACAAATAAAGAAGTACAAAAGGAATACACAGAAGGTTCGGATAGAGACTTTAAGCTGAAGAGCAGCAAAGATGCCGCACTCAAAGATCGTCAGTGGATCAGTTCGGCTACCGAGCATTACAAAGCACATTTTTATAATGGGAAACTGGAATTGGGTTGTGCTTAACATCTGACAGCCGTCCATCTGAGCCAAGGATATTCAGGCGAAAAACCACAGAGCGAAGGCTGAACTCAGACCGAGCTCGGTTGCACCACATGCTGCGTCGCCTTCCCTGGCAGCAATTACATGACGAGTAACAAACACCACGACGCATTTGTCACGCACAAGGATGCTGAGGAGGGGCATAGGAGGGGGAGAGGGGGAGAGGGGGGGGGGTTCAGGGCAATGGGGGGCAGCCTTAGCAGCAACTAGCAAACCAGCTGTTTGCTGGTTTTTATTTTTATTTATCCACTTTTTGTTGTTGTTTTTTTTTGGTGCACTACATCGAGTAGAGGCTGGGCGGAGTAGAGCGCGTGAAGGGCTCAAAAAAGTAGGGTAAGGGTAAACAAAAGAAACGCACGTACAACTGGAGGAGAGAGGCAGCATCTTTCAAGTGTGTGTGCGTATGTTTTTATCAGGCACTGCAGAGATTTAACCCCAATTTGTGAGATTTGCTTGCGGTGATTGCAGCTCGTGTGCCTATTGTTGTTGTTGTTGTTCTTTATGGAGTTGTATTTAAAGGTTTCTAAAAATACAAAGGCCAAAAAACAATGAGAGAATAGAGACCCTGGGGACAGACCCACAAACACAAAGAGAATTAGTTATAAAGAGCATGCGACAGAAGAAAAAAATAAGTAAATGCGAAAATAAAAAGGATATGCGGCATATTTGCCATTACTTCTATTCGTACACCCTCTCCCAGTGTGTGATAAATGTGGCCCGGAATATTTTAATTATTTTAAACGTTTTATGACGACCACAAAGAGCTGAGTACCGAGAGATGCAAGATATGCCTTTATAAGTAGGAAGCGGCCAGCAGCAGCAGCAGCAGCAGTAGCAGCAGTGGCTGCGGCAGTGACAACAAGGACAATGGCATTGGCGAAACAAAAGGCAGCCAAGCACAAACTTCAGAGGCATGCCTGACGTCCTGTGTCGTCCTTGCTGCTGCTTCTGCTCCTGCTCCTGCTGCTGCTGCTGGTGTCCAAGAAGGCGACATAACTCAAAACAGCAGCAACAACAGCTTCACACAGTAATTACGCCATTTACTGTCTGGAGAAACGGGGTCACCCACTCAAGAAGGCATTTTTTGGCTAGCCCCGGGGCGCGTCTTGAGTTTGGGGAAGGAGGAGGGATTGCTGTGCAAAAAGCTGCTGCCATCCCCGCGGGAGCAGCTACATTTTGCTTTTGTTGTTTTGTTATGCCCTCAAGATGTTAGCGAAGATAAATGACAACACTTTGCAGCGCTGAGCCATATGCTGGCGTTGGGCTCGAGCTGGGAATGCAGAAGCCTAAGCTGGGGGTATTAGAGATCAAAGTGAACGCCTGATGAGCAGGTGTTGCTGTGTTGCACGGCCTGCAGGGCATGACAGATCTAAGCTAATAAGCGGCATAGGCCTGGGAATAAGGTCAGCGTGGAAATTGTTATGTCAGATTGTTGAAACCCGTGAGGAACTCAGCTAAGGGTAGACGTGGGCAGATAAGAATCATAATATTTAATAGTAAAGAGACAAGCCAAGTATAAAACACGATAAGCCTAGCACAAAATATGGACAGCAGCATTATAAGCCTATTCAAACTGGAGATATAGGGGTGCTGCAGCCAAGCTGCTCTTGACGTTAGTAAACATACTAAGCGAGAAAGTTAAAATCATAATGAAGTATGAGCTAAGAGTTAACCAAAACGTTATAGCACATAATATATGGGCAGGTCAGTTTATTTTCGTATTTGCAGTAGGTAGAAAAAAACTGTTATGAGAATTACTTAAAATGTATACGCCATATGCGCAAGATCATTAAAAAAAAACCCATGCATATGCATAAGACACGCGTCTCAATGTTGGAAAAAATCAAACATCTGTATAAGTTTAGTTATGCCTGAGAGCCGACATAAAAACCCGAATGGTTGACAGGAAATGAACACGTTAAAGGTCTAAAGGTCTTGGGCAAGAAAAGCGTAGCGAAAGCAAAACAATTTAAAGTGGAACGAAAGGTGTAAAAAGAAAGGAAACGCAGAAATGAAGAGCGAAAGATGATGAAGAGAAAAACTAATCATTGAAGCGCAGCTGTCTTCAAATTGAAGCGGCAACTTTTGAAGATGAAATTCAGTTGATGTTGTCCATAAATAACTCTCTCTCTCTCTCACTCTCTCTTGCTCTTTATATAACGCTTGTTTCTTCTTTTGCTCCTGCAGTGCCCGCGATGGGAAATTTCACAGACGAGCAGGAGCAGCGAAATAATGCGGCTGGCATTGCACAGGATACACGCGAATATCCTTTGCAGAGCAACGACTATCAGCACAATCATAACAAAAACAAACTGAATGGCGGCGTCTCTGGAGGCGCCAGCAACGGTGGCGCCACCGATGCCAACGGCAACAACAACAGCTACAACAACGGGCCGCAGTGTAAGTAACAGCTCGCTGTTAAATTCAATTAGCATTCTTTTTTTTTTGTTTCGCTCGGCCTCTCTGCTAATTATTTAGTTGAACAATATTTACTTTTAATTTCATTCGATTGGCCAGTTCGAAAATTGTTGCACTTTGCATGTTAATTGAAATGGGCTTTATTTTTATGTCGTTTTTGTTTATTGTCGCTCTTTGCAGTAATTGCGCCACGCCCCATTGATCAGGAGCCGAACGAGGCAAACTTCATTGGTGTTGTCATTGTTGTTCTAACCACGATAATTATCCTGCTGGTTGCCATCATTCTGTTCATCGTGTCACGCACGAAGCGCGCCCGTGGCAGCAACGTACTCGATGCATTCCAATACAGCTTCAATCCAAACACTCTGGGCGGCAATGTCGACAAGCATCGTCCCAATGGCAATAGCATTAAGGTGAGCATACCACACCGACCCACACCTATACACCTATATATATCTGTACATAAGAGAGGGAGCTGTGCTGGCTGTACAGCAGGACAAATTCCTGCCTCGAATTTCACATAATTGTTCAATGTAGCGTGCAGCTGCCACGTCCTCAGCATGTGCTCTCACAGCCATGCCACACTTGACCAGACGCCGAGCGGCATTTATTTTATTTAATAGAACTTTTCAACGGCTTCCTATATAGGGCCTGCTCCAGCAAACGGTGTCCGGCAAATTGCCGGCCAGCAATGCCCCACCCACCCGCCAAACCACCCTTGACTTGTGGGTGCTAAGCTTAAGTGGCGAGTATGTAACACTTTAAAGTTGGGCAGTGTGCATTGGTAGCACAGGACATTAAATGCAACTGCTTCAAGGCAATTGCTTTAAAGTAAAGCAAATGCGATTCGAAATTACAAAGCAAAATATATGAGCACTTAAAGGTGGATAAATGAGATATCTATATTGAAACAGCTATCGTGTTAACTTAGAACAAGATGAAAAAAAAAAAGTGCTTAAAGTATTAAAAGGTATATTAAAAATGTCATTATTATTAATTATATATAAATAGCACTATCTACTATGTCCCTTAAAATAGGTTTCTCGCAGACTAACTAAAAAAAAATTAACTTTAATTACTGAAAGTTAAAGTTGGATACAACAAAATATAATATAAATGTAAATAGAAAATAGAATTTGTGGGAGACCATAAAAACATCTTAAGTACAAAGCAGAAGGACTTTAACCAAATTTAGTTTTTTTCATACAGCTTTAATATAAGCAAGGCTCCTTCAAGGAGGCAAAATATTTCTAAGAAATTGATGAAATGCTCACATTAAACATCTAAATGCCATTTACCCGCACACAAAGCACAAACTCTCATATATTTTCACATACCCGACTTGTCACTATATTAAACACTCTGCATTTTCCTGCCCAACCAACTAACACACGCGTATTTTAGGCCAGCGTCGACGACAGCGACTCCATTGGCAAGAACAGCCTTTACCACGAGCCCTTCAATGTGAACATGTACACGAGCGGCGTGAACGGCTACGCAGCGGTTAATGATTTACAATGTAATATGACGCCAGACTATACAGGTGTGTATGCCAAAAGCTCCCATTACCCAATACCCAGAGCCCAAGCCCGAGCCCGAGCCCGTAAGCCCGATGCCTCAAACCCCAATTCCCTTGGCTCGCCCATTTCCGCTGCGAGCCATAAAATATGGCGCCGCCAGCAACTAATGCAAATAAATTTTTGCGGCGATTGCCAACACACACACATACACACATGCACACACGCACAAAAACACACACACACACACAAAGAAACACACACGCATACACAGTCACCTTTCAACCTTTGCCATTTGCCTGACTAAGCGAAATCCTTTTTGCGTCTTTTGCGTTCTGTCCCCCGCGGCCACACACAGATGTGCCCGAAGGTGGCTATGCGGTTCCCCATATGCAGGACTACATGCCGGCTTCGAAAATGGCCAACGCCGGCGGCGGTTATGTGAATGTGCGACGAACGCCGCCGCCACCGCTGAGCAGCATATTCCCCAGGCCGCCCACTGTGCCGCCGCCGCCCATGGAGAAATACTACGCGACCACGGCCATATTTAAGCCCATCAAGGGAGGCTCGGCGAGCGGCGGCGGCGGCAGCAGCAACACCAACACGGTAAGCAGCGGCGGCGGCAAGAGCAGCCACAGCAACCAGGACCAGCTGAATGGCATTTACGATGACGGCATGGGCACCATGAACTCCCAGTCCACGGCACCCATGATCAATCCGTATAGCAGTGGCAATAGCGCTGCTGCCGCTGCCGCAGCCGCTGAATTTCAGCGCGCCAGAACTTACAATTTCCGCAGCTATCCAGATAATCTCTAGTTCGAAGCCTCACTCAAGTTGGCAGCAGCAGCGGAGGCGACGGGCGCTGGCAGCGATCTGGCCGCCAGCAAGCACAGCAACGCCTCCACTACAATGCCTAAAAAGCCGCAGCATCTGAGCCTCAGCAGCGCCAATGGCAGCGGCAACACCCTGACCGCCAAGCCCAAATACAGCCTCACGCTGCACAACAACAGGTACGCCACGGGCAACGGCAAGAATCCCACATCGATGCGCGACAATCATCAACAGCAACAGCAGAGGCAGCACCTCAAGGCGCTGCGCCTGACACGAGACGTGGTCAATACAGATGTGAATAGCTGCGCGCCGGACTACAAGCGACCGGTGCTAACAGGTCTCTCACCCGCCGACGATGTGGGCGTTCATCTGAGCAGAAGTGCGGCGGCTCTTAAGTTTGCCGCTGGACAAACTACTGCTGCTGCTGCTGTCAACAACAGTGAAGCTTCGACTAACCAAACGACAACAAATGCAACTAAATTAACTGGTACTACTATTGGAAATGGAAATGGAACTGGAAACGCAACGGCAACCGCAAATCCGTTGGCGAATGGTGTTATGAGAACACAAAACAACAGGCTGTGGTATCATTGATGAAAACCCCATATTAAATGGATTTGAGGTGAGTTCTACAATCATCTTATGTTGAACTTAACTTGGGAAAAGAATACATTATTTAGTTCAAGTAAATAATGCATTTAACTGAATTTAATTTTATAATTAACCAAAAAATGGAGTTGATAATCACTCAATTTTTGGGATAGTTATTTTTTTGGGTGGTTAAATTGTTCATTTTTTAGACATTTTAATACAATTTCTACTACCTCAATTCTAAAGACAATTATTATAAGATTCATTATAAAAACTTTACTTAATGAAATCTTTACAAGTTAATCGATTTAAGTGTTTTTTTTTTATAATAATTTTTATAATAATTTAGTTTTACACAGCAAATATTTTTCTAAAATATAAATATTAAATTCAATCTCTTCCCATGTTATTTTCACCCTATTAATAGCTCTGGAACTCTACACGGACATGCAACTAGAAAATACAAAACGAAATACAAGTGTTAAGTACTCGTAAACGTACCGTAAATTGTGTTAGAACCCGCCCCTCCCTTATATGGAGAGCACAACGCGTCGAACAATTAAACCCACTGAGCAAACGGAAAAGATAAATTAGCAAAAGTCGAAAATCTAAGCAACAATGTAGCGTCGAATATATGCCAACGAAATGATAATGATACAACTTATAGAATACAATCTGTAAATATATATATGTATACCTAGTATATATCACCATGCGAAAAGGTAGTTAAAAATCCATATGATAGTAAAGCGAGCTGAATTTTTAATGAAAAGGATAACAAAACAAAGTAAAAATAATAAAAATGGGCACTAGTTTCTCATAGATCAAATGCAATCGAGCAGAACATTAATGAAATATAAAAACAAAAAACGAATTTAAGGTCTAGCATTTAGCAACACTTATTGTTTATAAAACGAAACGAAATGAAACGAAGTAAATATAACGATATAAAAAGATGGAAGTAACTAGCATATAATAATAGAGTTCAACTGATTTTTAGTACCTTTCCGAAAGTAAACAAGAACAACAAAAAAAAAACGATAATTGCAAAACTAACTGTAAATGCCTGTACAACCCTAGCCCTAAACTATATTACCCAGCCCCACAATGTTTAAGCCCCACTGTAAATTTCTGTGTATAAATTTAGAGAGAGGTATCCGTGAGATACATAGATTGTTTGCTTACCGAGCAGATGGAAATGCCGCGTCAAAAAAATTATGTAGAGACGTTGATGATGATAAAATTGTAACGGAATTTAACGGACCAAGAGAGCGTGCAGAGCGTCGTCGCCTAAAACCAATTAAAATGAAGTTTTCATCAATGATTTGTGATTAAATATATATTCAACTACTTAACTTATAACAAACGAGAATATTCAGTTCTTAATGCTAATTATAATTTATGCAAACGTTTTACCCGACAACAAATGACTCTGACTATAAAAAATACTATGAAAAAACATATATATATACATACATATATATAAATAAATAAACTATATACGAGTATAATTAATGTATTGTATAATTAATAAATAATCATGTATATGTTCCTTTTTAGTTTAATGCGCATACAAATTATCACAATACACAAGTACTAAAAGTTAAAGTCGTAGTAGCTTCGTAGTAGTTAAAAAATAATTCAGCAAGTAATAAAAACAAAAAGGAAAAAACACAAGTGTAAACACCGCATTTTATAAATTATCAACTAAGTAAGCGCGTTAAAATAATATTAAAAAAAAAAAATAATAACATCCACACGCACACAGACACAAACACTTAACACACAACGTGCAGTAAAAAAGTAGTTTAAATAGTAGCAAAAAAATAAAGAAAAAAAAATAAACAACCACACAGAGACATACACAAAAAAGTATTTAAAATGATTGTGCAACACCTTCGAGAAGTTTTCAAATAACAAAAACAGCAAGATTAGGAGAAACGAGCTAAACATTAAGCTAGACACTTTTAAAAACATATTTAAAATGTTAATTACAATTAATGAGCTGTCAAGGGCCGATCGATATAGATATACTACTAATCAGTACATATATATATTTACACATTTCCAAACTTTCTGCACAATTCTTAACTTTCCAAGTTTCCAATTGCACAAAACGTTTGCCAATACTGGCCACAACAAGAACAGCAACACACACACACACACACACTGACACTTACTGCTACACTTTTCGCATGGAAATGCAGCTATGCAACACTGGAGACACTCTCGAAACGATATGAATAGAAAATCACGAACCTACCTACAAGACTTGTATAAATTATAATAATAAACGCAAAATTAAATAATTAGTAATTAAGTTTAAATTACATTTTGTAAAAATTAATAAGTCAGGCGTAAGTGTACACTGTAAAAAAAAATGATATAATACTTGTAATGTTTTTTTGTAAATTATGGCAAAGTTACACAGACGAATTACTAATTTGCTGTTGCTTCGCATTTCATTTCTAGACTAGTTTAATTTCCAAATTAATTTAAACGCATTTATTACGAGTATGTGTAAATTTCAAGGCAAAAATATAGTATTAAATTATTTAAACAAAAAACAAAAACGAAAAGCTTTTATTTATTTCTCTCATTTATCAATACAATTGCAGCATTAAATATGAATTCGTTTGAAAATTCATTGGCAAGTATGAAAGAAAGTAAAACCGAATAGATTTCATTTCAACAATGGCATCAAATTTTATAATTATCGATACCAAAAATAATATTTAAATTATTTGAAAACAAGAAATTGCACACAAAGCAATTATACTCAAAACAACAAATGACAATTAACAAAATGGGTAATAAATATTGAAAGCCATAAAACAAAAGCGTGGTAAATTTAATAAAATTAAAAATAAAAATCCAAAATTGTAAAACTCCATTGTTGTTTTTATTTGATTGAGCAGAGCATATAATTTTACAGCAATAGAAGCATTAAAAATAACTCTATTAGAAAGTTAAATTTTATTCGAATTTTTTGAGTGTCTATTATAGGGTTTCTGCTCTGGTAAATTTGCCAAGCATTTTGGGCCAGTTGAGATATTTACTGAATATTGCAAAGCTAATTAGTTGTTTTTTAAATTCATACTTTAATTTCATTATAATTCATTTCAATATAATGTCAAATATTCTCGAGTTCACATTGATTGTATAGGAAGTAGCTGTGAATCGACTGCTAATTGAATTGCAGTCTTAATTTAAATGCGTTGCATAAACAGAAACTTGGCAAGATAAACAAGCCGCTGGCAGCCAGACGATTGACGCCTTTTAAGTTGCCCGCGGGCTTGATCAACCACAACATAAAGCAGGCACATAAGGCTGCATCTCTAGGGACCTGTAGCAGCGACAAGGAATTGGAAGTTAGGCATAAGTCACTGTTTACTTTTACCCCGAAGACAATACATATGTGCCCGGAGGCATTAATCAGAGCACTTTACAGAACTGGGATCAATGACCGCCGTGGGGTACTGACATCTGTTTTAATTCACGCATATTTCGCATATTCCAATTGAAATTGAAATGGAAAATCGACAGCGGCGACAATAGCGCGATTGCAATGCCCAACAGCACGCAGGCCACAAATCGCTGCTGGGGGGTTGGCATTGGCAGGGCGTTGAGGGGGTGTGGATGGGTGTGCTACTGGGCCGGAGGGAAAGTGCGCACATGTCGTTTTCGAAACGTTTAAATCAAATATAATAAAATAATAACGTTGACTGCTGCGGTGCCAGTCAGCCAGGCAGCCAGCCAGAGAGCCAGGCAGCCAGGCACTTGGCATTTGCTATTTGTTGCTGTCTTTTAATTGACACTTTCGATTGTTCGACTGAATAAATGACGAGCTGGGGCCTGGCTGAATGCCTGTCCATCAATCCGCTGATTGGGGCGGCGCGGCGAGCCATTACCTGTCTGTCAGGCGTGCGTTGAAAATTAGTTGAAAGCCATTTACGAGAACCGAACCAACAAACAGCACACAAAATGGGCGAAATGTTTGTGATTTTCTTTATTTTATTCTATTTTGTTTTTTTTGGGGTTTTTGGGTGGGGAAAATGCGTGATAAGTTCTCTCAATTCGTCAAATTGTCATTTGGCTTTTGAGTTGAGTGTTAAACGATTTTATTCTATTTATTTTTCATTGCACTTTTCGGTTTTCCGTTGTTCACTTTACAACACTTCAATTTGTGACGCTCGTCGCTTGTCCTTTTTTTTTTTTGCTGTTGTCCTGAATGACTTTATTTATCGCATTATGTGCGTGGGCCATCGACAAACATTGGCGAAAAGGGTTGAACTGCCTGTTTCAATCGTGATGGGATTGTGGTGTGAATTTTGTACAGTTGACAACTGAATGCGACGACAGAAGCACTTCCATCTATTTGAAATTGTGGGTCGGGCATAAAACGCGTGAAATAATCATAATTATGGGCAATATGGCGAGAATGTTGGCCAAACTCAAGGGTTATACTGTCACGCCCAAAAATAAAAGAGCCAACTGTCTGTGACAAATGCGTGTCAAGTGCGCGGGCTGCAAAATGCGAAAGGCTATGTGACAAATCAATTTTGGTCGATTTCTGGCGCAAATCATCTGTAAATTGATTAATCACAAATCCAAAAAAAACTACTCAATGCTGGATTGGCACTTGGTTGGATCTGTCAGTTTCAAACCATTTAACAATTCAGCACACATTCAAAGTTAAATCGATAAAAAAGTACATTTTGTCCTATTAGGGTCTCGATTCTTAAATTTCGTGCTCATTTAATATTAGACATAAGCAGCTTAAATAAGTCTTCCTAGAAAACCAAAGTAGTTAAGAGTATTATTATATGCTTCAGAATCAATTAAGATTAAAAGCAAACAGGAAGTTTTCTCATGTTTTTCCCAGAACAAAAAGCAACATTAATTAAAAGAAAAATGATTCTTATTTACTTTCCGTTTTTTCAACCTTTTTTTTATGCGAAGAATTGAATACTCTTTGTATACGCTATTCTTTCAAATTCCTTAGATTTGTTTCAAATATGAAGAGTAAAGGCATTACATAGTTCAGCTAAGATAATGCCCGCTAATACGCATGTATTCCGCAAAATATTATCCCATTCCATTCGAAAAGAATCTCAGCTCAACTGCCAAACCATTCAGCGGCTAGTGCTCAGAGCATCAGCTGCTTGTGCCATATCTGGGTATCATCATGGATATCCTATTAACTAGATACAACGGCTCCCTACTAAGCCGTCTGGACAAATACTTTAATGCTGCAGCACAAAGTCCACGATGTAAAAATTCAGAAATATGTTTTTTATATGCCTCGCGAGCCTCTCCAGCAACTGTGCAAATAAGTAAAAAGTAATCCTAATTACAATTGCTAGTTATAAATAAACATGGACAAGGCGAAAGTAGCTAGAGGCACAACAAAGCCAGACTGTGCCTGGGACTAGCTCTGGGTCTGGATCTGAATCTGAATCTGGTACTGAGAATGATGACGACGTCATTGTAATAATGAAAATCCCCAAACAAGCCATAAAAGGGATAAACGAAACGAAACGAAACGTAATGGAATGAATGAATGAATGAAATTTTCGGCAAGCTGCGAATGTGACAGAGTAGCAGATTTGCGCTGCTACAAATGGACGGAGTGGCTGTTGGACAGACCGACAGACAGACAGGCAGACAAGAACCTTCAGATGGAGTCAACAATATGTTGCGACCTGTGCAGATTTTTTAGTGGTTGCTGCTGCTGATGTTGCTGGGTGCGTTTGCTGCTGGTGGTGGCTGTTGCTTATTTTTCGCAAAATGTTTGTTTGTTTTTCCGCTTACGGATTTTAATAAAGCAAATCGCTTAAATAGCTCAGCCGAGAGACTCGCAGCTCATAATTACGAATGTCAGACGGCTGCAAAATGAAAATGTTGGAAATCTTTTAATGCCCAGGCAAAACACACACCCCTCGCCAAACCAGCCCTAGCCAACCCAACCCAACTCAATCTAACCCGAATCCATTGAACATGCGATGCACCTCTGTTAAAACATATATTCCTGTCGTACCCCTTTTGACTTTTGCATTGAGGCATCAACAATAGGCCTGATCGAACAATGGGCAATAGCTATATACCCTATAGCCAGGTCACAGGCATTCAGAGTTGTCAACTGCTCTGGCAAGTCCAGCAGAGTTGCCCCCAAGTTGCTTATCAAGCGTTAAATTGCAGCAATTTGACAGTTTATCGTTTCAGTCATCGTCGCATACTCATTGTCAAAGACAATGCCAGAGGCTCTCTGCTATTTGCATAGCGCAACGCTCTTCCCCTCCAGAGTTAACCCCCGCAACTGCTGGCCGGCGTTTTGCCTAAAAACAAAGTACGAGTTAAATGTCAAATTGTCGCCCCGCTGACGGTTGCCGTTGCAACTAATGCAATTCATGTGTTGACTCTTCCACAGCATCTATCTCACTCTCTAGCCCAATCATCTATCGCCCTCTCTCTCTCTCTCTCGCTCTCGCTCTCTGTTTGCTTTTGTTTGTATTTGCGTTTGGCATGATGTCCTGGCGAATGTCCTCTCTGTCAATTTGCATGTTACCTTGCATTTGTATTGGCATTGAATTGCATTCTGTCTTGGCCCGCGCCACTCCCGCCGCCCACACTCTTTCGACTATTAAATCCTCTCTGTGTTTGTGTGTGTGTCCTTATCAACTGCTGCTTCCGGCCGCACGTCCTTGCTGACTTCCTTTTGTCTGTCTGTGTTTGTATTTGTGTATTTGTTTATCTAACTATCAAAGTGCTGCGTGCTGCTTGCATAACCCGAGATTCGAGTGTGTTAATTGCTGGTCTGCCAAGCCCTTCCCCCCCTCGACTGCTGTGCGCCTCTGCCTTAACCAGGGTCCTGCATCCTTTGTGTTAACACTTCCATTGCAGTTTTAGCCCACTTATCTATTATTTGGCTCCTCATCTCTGATAAATGTGCACAAATCATGTGCTGGCTTTCAGTGCACTTGCTGCAGTTAGTTCGGGACCAATTTGCAAGCATTTTAAGTTACTCAAGAGATTAGACTTGATTATGCGATAGGTTAAAATTGAAACACAGTAGAAGAAAATAGCCTACTACTACTTATTTTAACAATTTTAGGAGTCGTTTGTTGCTTAAGAACTGCCATTGATTAAGGGACTTGTTGGCGTTAGAGTTGAGGGACAGACGGATGTACAGGGCTATAAGTATAAAACTGTTTGTCCTGACTGAATGATTGACGGACTGACTGCGTTCTTGACTGATTGCTGATCAAGGTTTAGGCAAAGCCCTAATTCTACTATTAGTTACCTTATTCGACGCAAAAAATAGCACGCGAATCAGTGGTAAATTGGTGGTAAACAAGTTTATGAAAATGGGTTGTTTACCAATCGATCAGTTTAAAATCTAAATTCAACGATTTCTGTGAAAATGTTTTTTAGGCGTTAAAGATTGTATGAACGGGAGTTAAATTTAATGCAGAAATTAATAATTAATCTGGTATATGAGAAACTCTTTTTTTAATAGTCTGTATCTGTATCTTTTCGGTTTCATATTTTATTTATATTATCTCTATATATAAAACTGTTTGTCCTGACTGACTGACTGACTGACTGACTGACTGATTGGTGATCAACGCACAGCCCAAACCGTAAGAGCTAGGAAGCTGAAATTGTCACTGTAGCTACCTTATGTGATGTAGGTGCACGTTAAGACGGGGTTTCGGGAAATTCCACCCGCAAGTGTGGCAAAATAGCGAAA